>NC_000073.6:128086374-130486374 GCF_000001635.26 Mus musculus
CGTTCTATGATTACCTGTTTCTAGAGCTGGCGTTTCTCCAGAACATAACCAATATAGTCACACTAGATATTAAAATACGGAAATAGTTCTATATCTGTTGATGGACTGAAGAGATAGTTCAGACATGAATTTGATAGCATTGGAAATGTAAATGAGCTAAATACCTAATAAAAAATGGAAAAAAAAAAACAACTGGGAAGAAGCTGGGAAGTGGTGGTACACACCTTTAATTCTAGCACTTGGGAGGCAGAGGCAGGAAGATTTCTAAGTTCGAGGCCAGCCTGGTCTACAGAGTGAGTTCCAAGACAACCAGGGCTATACAGAGAAACCCTGTCTAGAACAAAAAACAAAACAAAAGAACAAAAACCACCCCCCCATCCCAAAACCAACCAGCTAACCAACCAATCAATAAAACAATTGGGGAGGTGGAGACAAGGGGGTCTTCTGGGATTTCCTGGCTGGCCAGCATACCTTAATTGGTGAGCTTCAGACCAATGAGAGACTCTGTCTTAATAAACAGGGTAGATAGTATTGAAGAATTAACTCCTGAGGTTGACCTCTGGTTCTCTCTCTCTCTCTCTCTCTCTCTCTCTCTCTCTCTCTCTCTCTCTCTCTCTCTCTCTTTCTCTCTCTCTCTCTCACACACACATACACACAGAGACACCCCAATACACATACACATACATATACACATACACATAAAAATACTGAAGTAATTCCATATCTGCTGATAAATGGCTGTTCCTCTAAGATGCCTCATATGGACAAACTGATGTCAAAGTTCATGGGGAGATGTAAGAGACCCAGAATAACCAATGCAATCTAAAAAAAGGAGAACACTTCTCAACCCCAAATGTACAAGACCAGGTATGGTACCGTGTGCAGAAAAATCTCAGTATGCAAGAGGGTGAGGTAGGAGAAGTTTGAGGTCAGGTTGGGCTACATAGTGAGTTCTAGACCAACCTGGGTGCTACTGTTTGAGATCCAGTTTCAAAAACAAAATAAAACAACAACAAAACCAATCACAGCCTCCATCTCTCCCCTCTACAAGTAGATAGAGAAAAAAAAAGTAAATTAATAGTCACAAGTGTATGAAGTGGGGTAGATGCTGAGAAGGACTAACCACAACATGGTTACTGTCTGGAGCTAGTGTTATGGTTACAAAACATGAACATAGTAGACACTGCTGAGTTTTGTACTTTAAGACAGAGAATTTATGTTATGTAAACCTTCTCATTAAAAAAAGGCTGTTGAGAAAACCCAATGGAATTCATCGTAACAACAGGACACGAGAGCCGTGGAGATGCTCTAGCAGGTACAGAAATAAAAGCTGATGGGCCCGACCTTTCCCAGTTAAATCTCCAGTGAGTTGGGAGCTAAAGGGCATGTCCTCAACTTGAAAAGGGTCATTTACAAAGCCTCCAGCTGGTGTCACCTTAGAACCGTAAGCAAGGCGACTAGCTACGCTTGCTATCTCTTCTGAGCTATTTATTGCTGAGCTATTTATTGAATTTAAACTTATGTTTGCTACAGGAGCGCCCTGAGGCTTACATTTTAGATCCAGTCAAGTTGACAGCCCAGGTTAGCCACCACACCATCTAGTTGATAGCCCAGGTTAGCCACCACACCATCTAGCTTTGCTTTGCTGTCTGCAGTGTGGGGTGGAATACATGAAAACAGCCCTGCTCATATCAAGTCCTAAAGTGTTCCCTTATGTTTTCTTCCAGCAATTTCATAGTTTAGGTATTACATTCAGGTGTTCAGTGCATTTAGAATGGACTGTTCTTTTGCACATAGTTTCCCAAGCGATAACACTTATCAGAGAGATGTCATTTTTATGTTTCTCCTTGGTGCCTTTGTTGAAAATCTGTTACCTGTGAGAATGTGGGTTTCTGGGATCTGCATTCATCCCCTGGCTTATTGCTTATCTATATTGTGATACCATGCTGCTTGGATCACAGCAGCTGTGTGTGTGTGTGTGTGTGTGTGTGTGTGTAGTCAGAATCTTGCTATAAGGCCTGGTTTGTCTCAGTCTCTCCACACACTATGATCACAGGCTTCTGTTCCTATCCCAGGTATGGCCAACCCGTACTTCTTACTGGAGTGCCTTCATCTTTCTCTTTTTTGTTCAATATTGTTTAAATATTTCGGGTTTCTTTTGATTGCCTATAAATTTTAGGATTTAAGAGAATATTTTTTAATGAAAACTGCCATTATAATTCAAAGTAGACTAATTCTTCTAATACATAAACATGGGATCCCCCTGTTTTTTGTGTTTTTAAATCTATTCTCAATATTTTATATTTTTTCATTTCAAATACCCTTCATTCTGTGGTTAAAATAATTCCTAGGTTTAAACAAATTTTTTTTGAGATAATCTTTCAAGTGAGCCAGTTTCAAGTGAGTTGACGTTGAACTTTCTATGCAGCTAAGGATGCCCTTGACCTTCTCACCCTCTGGCCTCCACCTTCCATGTTCTGGGATTAGAGGTGTGCACCACTGGGCTAAGTGAGCACTGTATCTTCTGAGCTGGATCTCTAGACCTATTGCTAAACAGATATTTATTCTTATTTTTGTTAATTGTGTATGTTTGTGTAAATGTGTTCAGGAGCCCATGAAGCAGCGGAGGGCACCAGTTACCATGGAACTAGAGTTATAGGTTGTGAACTGTCCACTGTGGGTCTGGGAACTGAACTCAGGTCCTCTGGAAGAACAGCACAGGTTCTACTCCAGCCCCAAATCTATCACTTTTTGATAGGTACTGTAAATGGTATTAATTCCTTTATAGTTTTTTTTTTTTTCCAGATGGTTCAGTACTGGTTCCTAGGCATGTTCTGCTCTGTATGTTGATTTTGTATCCTTTAACTTTGCCAAATTATGTGCTCTAACAGTGTTCCTTGTCGAGTGTAGAAGATGTCTGTGAGTCTTACTTCCTCCTGCCCGGTCTGCACGCCCTCATTTCTGACTCATGCTGAATTTCTCGACTTGGGGCTTCCCATACTGTGTTGAGCAACAGTGTTGTTCAGATCGCACAGGAGACAGTTTCAATTTATTTTTAGTTTTTTTTTTAATCATAGAGGCTTGTTGAATCTTATAAAACGGCCTTCTTGCGTACCCTTTGAAATGATCATATGATGTTTGCTATTTAGCCTAGAGATGGGATATATCAGCTTTATGGGTGATACAGTTTCCCCTCTACCTTCTCTTCTTCCTTCCCTTCCTGTATCTTCCTCATTACCTCCCCTTTTCTTATTCTCCTTCTCTTCCCTCCTTTGCAATATTGGGCAGCTTCCTGAATGCTAGGCAAATACAGCGCTACCTCTCATCTATGCCACCAGACCCAGGAGAGCTTTTAACAACATGCTGTCAGATTCACTTCGCTAACACTTTATTTAGAATTTTTTTGCAGTTTCAGTCAAGGCTAACCTGTGCTAAAGGAGGCTTTAACCCCCCCCCACTCCAATAATCAATGTTCTTTAACCCTTTGTGGAATAGAGCAGTGAGCCACGGCTTTCTCTTTGTTGGAAGCCTTTTATAAAGTTACCGATTAACTCTCAGTCCAAACCATTGGCCCACCCAGGTTCGGCTGCATAGGATTTTCTTGATGAACTGTCTTCTCTGTTATGATATGACACTGAGGCGGGAGGACATGAGCCTGTATTGTCTGACAGGTGTCTGCAACACCCTTCTCCTTTGTGGTCATCCTTGGCTTGGAGTAGCTTCTTTCCTTCCTCCTTTGCTTTGGAGCTATGTTCATAATCCACACCTATAGGTCTAATTCAGGTCGTCAGTAATAGAATTTTTAAAAGCGCATTTAACAAGACCCGGAGAGTTGGCTCAGCGGTTAAGACTATGCGCTGTTCTTGATGAGGATTGGGTTTGATTCCTAGCACACACACTCAGTGGTTCACACCATCCGTACCTCCAGTTACAGGGGAACTAATGTCCTCTTCTTACCTCCATAGGCACCTGGCACCCACATAGTAGTTAGTACACAGACATATGCAGTCAAAATACCCATACATAAAATAAAATAAAGAAATCTAAAAAAAATAAAATAAAAACCCCAATCCTGCTCAGCACTTCACATCTGGTTAGAGAGTACTTGTAGTGTTAGCACAGTCACTGGAGGGCACCGCCGTGTTCTGTTCACTGTTAGCACGGTCCCTCGATCACACCGCTGTGTTCTGTTCACTGTTAGCACAGTCCCTCGATCACACCGCTGTGTTCTGTTCACTGTTTTCTGCTTTGTATCTCCTCTGCTCCATTCTATCTCTTGCTGTCTTGTTTGGCTTTGATGATTTTTTTTTTGTACTAAATTTTTTATTAGATATTTTCTTTATTTACATTTCAAGTGTTATCCCCTTTCCTAGTTTCCCCTCCAAAAGTCCCCTATCCCTTTCCCCCTCCCCCTGCTCCCCAACTCTCCCACTCCCATTCCTGGTCTTGGCATTCCTCTATACTGGAGCATAGAACCTTCACATGACCAAGGACCTCTCCTCCTATTGATGACTGACTAGGCCGTCCTCTGCTACATATACACATATGGTTTTTTTTGTTGTTGTTTGTTTTTGTTTTTTGATCGGTGGTTTAGTTCCAAGGAGCTCTGGGCGTACTGGTTAATTCATATTGATGTTCCTCCTATGGGGCTTCAGACCCCTTCAGCTCCTTGGTTACTTTCTCTAGCTCCTTCATTCGGGACCTTGTGCTCTGTCCAATGGATGATTGTGAGCATCCTCTTCTGTATTTGCCAGGCACTGGCAGAGCCCCTCAGGAGACAGCTACATCAGGTTCCTGTCAGCAAGCTTTTGTTGGCATCTGCCATAGTGTCTGGGTTTGATAGTTGTTCATGGGATGGATCCCCAAGTGGGGCAGTCTCTGGATAGTTGTTCCTTCAGTCTCTGCTCTGAACTTTGTCTCTGTAACTCCTTTCATAGGTATTTTGTTCCCCCTTCTAAGAAGGATTCTGAGCTTCTGGGCTAATATCCATGTATCAATGAGTGCATATCATGTGTGTTCTTTTGTGATTGGGTTACCTCACTTAGGATGATATCCTCCAGATGCATCCATTTGCCTAGGAATTTCATGAATTCATTCTTTTTAATAGCTGAGTAGTACTCCATTGTGTAATGTACCACATTTTCTGTATCCATTCCTCTGTTGAGGGGCATCTGGGTTCTTTCTAGCTTCTGGCTATTATAAATAAGGCTGCTATGAACACAGTGGAGCATGTGTCCTTCTTACTGGTTGGAACATCTTCTGGGTACATGCCCAGGAGTGGTATTGCTGGATCTTCCAGTAGAACTATGTCCAATTTTCTGAGGAGCCACCAAACTGATTTCCAGAGTGGTTGTACCAGCTTGCAGTCCCACCAACAATGGAGGAGTGTCCCTCTTTCTCCACATCCTCGACAGCATCTGCTGTCACCTGAGTTTTTGAACTTAGTCATTCTGACTGGTATGCGGTGGAATCTCAGGGTTGTTTTGATTTGCATTTTTCTGATGATTAAGAATGTTGAACATTTTTTTTTCCATTTTTTTATTAGGTATTTAACTCATTTACATTTCCAATGCTATACCAAAAGTCCCCCATATCCACCCACCCCCACTCCCCTGCCCACCCACTCCCCCTTTTTGGCCCTGGTATTCCCCTGTACTGGGGCATATAAAGTTTGCAAGTCCAATGGGCCTCTCTTTCCAGTGATGGCCGACTAGGCCATCTTTTGGTATATATGCAGCTAGAGTCAAGAGCTCCGGGGTACTGGTTAGCTCATAATGTTGTTCCACCTATAGGGTTGCAGATCCCTTTAGCTCCTTGGCTACTTTCTCTAGCTCCTCCATTGGGAGCCCTATGATCCATCCATTAGCTGACTGTGAGCATCCACTTCTGTGTTTGCTGGGCCCCGGCATAGTCTCACAAGAGACAGCTACATCTGCGTCCTTTCAATAAAATCTTGCTAGTGTATGCAATGGTGTCAGCGTTTGGATGCTGATTATGGGGTGGATCCCTGGCTATGGCAGTCTCTACATGGTCCATCCTTTCATCTCAGCTCCAAACTCCGTCTCTGTAACTCCTTCCATGGGTGTTTTGTTCCCAAATCTAAGGAGGGGCATAGTGTCCACACTTCAGTCTTCATTCTCCTTGAGTTTCATGTGTTTAGCAAATTATATCTTATATCTTGGGTATCCTAGGTTTGGGGCTAATATCCACTTATCAGTGAATACATATTGTGTGAGTTTCTTTGTGAATGTGTTACCTCACTCAGGATGATGCCCTCCAGGTCCATCCATTTGGCTAGGAATTTCATAAATTCATTCTTTTTAATAGCTGAGTAGTACTCCATTGTGTAGATGTACCACATTTTCTGTATCCATTCCTCTGTTGAGGGGCATCTAGGTTCTTTCCAGCTTCTGGCTATTATAAATAAGGCTGCTATGAACACAGTGGAGCATGTGTCCTTCTTACTGGTTGGAACATCTTCTGGGTACATGCCCAGGAGTGGTATTGCTGGATCTTCCAGTAGAACTATGTCCAATTTTCTGAGGAGCCACCAAACTGATTTCCAGAGTGGTTGTACCAGCTTGCAGTCCCACCAACAATGGAGGAGTGTCCCTCTTTCTCCACATCCTCGACAGCATCTGCTGTCACCTGAGTTTTTGAACTTAGTCATTCTGACTGGTATGCGGTGGAATCTCAGGGTTGTTTTGATTTGCATTTTTCTGATGATTAAGAATGTTGAACATTTTTTTAGGTGCTTCTCAGCCATTTGGTATTCCTCAGTTGAGGATTCTTTGTTTAGCTCTGTACCCCATTTTTAAATAGGGTTGTTTGGCTTTCTGGAGTCAAACTTCTTGAGTTTTTTGTATATATTGATATTAGCCCCCTATTGGATTTAGGATAGGTAAAGATCCTTTCCCATCTGTTGGTTGCCTTTTGGTCTTATTGAAAGTGTCCTTTGCCTTACAGAAGCTTTGCAATTTTTTAAAAAAGATTTATTTATTTATTATATGTAAGTACACTGTAGTTGTCTTCAGACACACCAGAAGAGGGTGTCAGATCTTGTTATGGATGGTTGTGAGCCGCCATGTGGTTGCTGGGATTTGAACTTGAGACCTTTGGAAGAGCAGTCAGTGCTCTTAACCGCTGAGCTATCTCACCAGTACTGAAGCTTTGCAATTTTATGAGGTCCCATTTGTTGATTCTTAATCTTATAGCACATGCCATTGGTGTTCCATTCAGGAATTGTTCCTCTGTGGCCACATGTTTCAGACTCTTCCACACTTTCTCCTCTATGAGTTTCAGTGTCTTTGGTTTATGTGGAGGTCCTTGATCCACTTGGATTTGAGCTTTGTACAAGGAGATAAGAATGGATCAATTCACATTCTTCTACATGCTAACCACCAGTTGAGCCAGCACCATTTGTTAAAGATGCTGTCTTTTTTCCACTGGATGGTTTTAGCTCCTTTGTCAAAGATCAGGTAACCATAGGCGTGTGGGTTCATTTCTGGGTCTTCAGTTCTGTTCCATTGATCTACCTGTCTGTCATTGTACCAGTACCATACAGTTTTTAATCACAATTGCTCTGTAGTACAGCTTGAGGTCAGGGATGGTGATTCCACCAGAGGTTCTTTTATTGTTGAGAATAGTTTTTGCTATTCTAGGTTTTTTGTTATTCCAGATGAATTTGCAAATTGCTCTTTCTAACTCTGTGAAGAATTGAGTTGGAATTTTGATAGAGATTGCATTGAATCTGTAGATTGCTTTTGGCAAGATAGCCATTTTGACTATATTAATCCTGCCAATCCATGAGCATGGGAGATATTTCCAACTTCTGGGATTTTCTTCAATTTCTTTCTTCAGACACTTGAAGTTCTTATTATACAAAATTTTCACTTCCTTAGTTAGAGTCACACCAAGGTATTTTATATTATCTGTGGCTATTGTGAAGGGTGTTGTTTCCCTAATTTCTTTCTCAGCCTGTTTATCCTTTGTGTAGAGAAAGGCCACTGATTTGTTTGAGTTAATTTTATAACCAGCTACTTAACTGAAGTTGTTTATCAGGTTTAGGAGTTCTCTGGTGGAATTTTTGGGGTCACTTAAGTATACTATCATATCATCTGCAAATAGTGATAATTAGAGTTCTTCCTTTCCAATTTGTATTTCTTTGATCTCCTTTTGTTGTCTAATTGCTCTGGCTAGGACTTCAAGTACTATATTGAATAGGTAGGGAGAGAGTGGGCAGCCTTGTCTAGTCCCTGATTTTAGTGGGATTGCTTCCAGTCTCTCACCATTTAGTTTGATGTTGGCTACTGGTTTGCTGTAGATTGCTTTTATTATGTTTATGTATGGGCCTTGAATTCCTGATCTTTCTAAGACTTTTATCATGAAGGGGTGTTGGACTTTGTCGAATGCTTTCTCAGCATCTAATGAGATGATCATGTGGTTTTTGTCTTTGAGTTTGTTTATATACTGGATTACGTTGATGGATTTCTGTATATTGAACCATCCTTGCATCCCTACTTGATCATGATGGATGATCATTTTGATGTGTTCTTGGATTCGGTTTGTGAGAATTTTATTGAGTATTTTTGCATTGATATTCATAAGGGAAATTGGTCTGAAGTTCTCTATCTTTGTTGGGTCTTTGTGTGGTTTAGGTATCAGAGTAATTGTAGCTTCATAGAACGAATTGGGTAGTGTGCCTTCTGTTTCTATTTTGTGGAGTTGTTTGAGGAGTATTGGAATTAGGTCTTCTTTGAAGGTCTAATAGAACTCTGCACTAAAGGCATATGGTCCTGGGCTTTTTTCTTTTTGTTGGGAGACTATTAATGACTGTTTCTATTTCTTTAGGGGATATGGGACTTTTTAGATAGCTAATCTGATCCTGATCTAACTTTGGTACCTGTTTTCTGTCTAGAAAATTGTCCATTTCATTCAGGTTTTCCAGTTTTGTTGAGTATAGCCTTTTGTAGTAGGATCTGATGATTTTTTGGATTTCCTCAGATTCTGTTGTTATATCTCCCTTTTCATTTCTGATTTTGTTAATTAGGATGCTGTCTCTGTGCCCTCTAGTGAGTCTGGCTAAGGGTTTATCTATCTTGTTGATTTTCTCAAAGAACCAGCTTCTGCTTTGGTTGATTCTTTGTACAGTTCTTTTTGTTTCCACTTGATTGATTTCAGCCCTGAGTTTGATTATTTCCTGCCTTCTACTCCTCTTTGGTGAATTTGTTTTCTTTTGTTCTAGAGATTTTAGGTGTGCTGTTGAGCTGCTAGTGTATGCTCTCTCCAGTTTCTTTTTGGAGGCACTCAGAGCTATGAGTTTCCCTCTTAGAAATGCTTTCATTGTGTCCCATAAGTTTGGGTATGTTGTGGCTTCATTTTCATTAAACTCTAAAAAGTCTTTAATTTCTTTCTTTATTTCTTCCTTGACCAAGTTATCATTGAGTATAGTGTTGTTCAGCTTCCACATGTATGCGGACTTTCTATTATTTATGTTGTTATTGAAGATCAGCCTTAGTCCATGGTGATTTGATAGGGTGCATGGGATTATTTCAATATTTCTGTATCTGTTGAGGCCTGTTTGGTGTCCAATTATATGATCAACTTTGGAGAAGGTACCATGAGGTGCTGAGAAGAAGGTATATCCTTTTGTTTTAGGATGAAATGTTCTAGAGATATCTGTTAAATCCATTTGTTTCATAACTTCTGTTAGTTTCACTGTGTCTCTGTTTAGTTTCTGTTTCCATGATCTATCCATTAATGAGAATGTGGTGTTGAAGTCTTCCACTATTATTGTGTGAGGTGTAATGTGTGCTTTGAGTTTTAGCAGTTCCTTTAATGAATGTTCAGAATTGTGAGTTCATCTTGGTAAATTTGATCAGTAAGAAGTGTCCCTCCTTATCTTTTTTGAGAATTTTAGGTTGAAAGTTGATTTTATTCGATATTAGAATGGCTACTCCATCTTGTTTCTTGGGACCATTTGCTTGGAAAATTGTTTTTCAGCCTTTTACTCTAAGGTAGTGTCTGTCTTTGTCCCTGAGGTGGGTTTCCTATATGCAGCAAAAAGTTGTGTCCTGTTTACATAACCAGTCTGTTAGTCTATGTCTTTTTATTGGAAAATTGAATCCATTGATATTAAGAGATATTAAGGAAAAAATTGTTGTTGCTTCCTGTTATTTTTGTTGTTAGAGTTGGAATTCTGTTCATGTGGCTATCTTCTTTAGGTTTGTTGAAAGATTACTTTCTTGCTTTTTCTCGAGCTTAGTTTCCCTCTTTGTGTTGGAGTTTTCTCTTTATTATCCTTTGAAGGGCTGAATTTGTGGAAAGATATTGTGTAATTTTCATTTTGTCATGGAATACCTTGGTTTCTCCATCTATAGTAATTGAGAGGTTTTCTAGGTATAGTAGCCTAGGCTGGCATTTGTGTTCTCTTAGGGACTGTATGCATCTGCCCAGAATCTTCTGGCTTTCATAGTCTCTGGGGAGAAGTCAGGTGTAATTCTGATAGGTCTGCCTTTATCTGTTACTTGACCTTTTCCCCTTACTGCTTTTAATATTCTTTCTTTGTTTAGTGCATTTGGTGTTTTGATTACTATGTGACGGGAGGAATTTCTTTTCTGGTCCAAACTATTTGGAATTCTGTAGGCTTGTTGTATGTTTATGGGCATCTTTCTTTAGGTTGGGGAAGTTTTCTTCTATAATTTTGTTGAAGATATTTACTGGCCCTTTAAGTTGGAAATCTTCCTTCTCATCTATACCTATTATCCTTAGGTTTGGTCTTCTCATTGTGTCCTGGATTTCCTGGGTGTTTTGGGTTAGGATCTTTTTGCATTTTGCATTTTCTTTTATTGTTGTGTTAATGGTATCTTCTATGGTCTCTTCTTTTCTATGGTATCTTCTGCACCTGAGATTCTCTCTTCTATCTCTTGTATTCTGTTGGTTATGCTTGCATCAATGGCTCCTGACTTCTTTCCTAGGTTTTCTAGTTCCAGAGTGGTCTCCCTTGTGAATTCGTTATTGTTCTACTTCCAGTTTTAGATCCTGGATGTTTTTGTTCAATTCTTTCATCTGTTTGGATGTGTTCTCCTGTATTTCTTTAAGGGAGTTATTTATTTCCTTCTTATAGTCCTCCATCATCATTATGACAAGTGACTTTAGATCCATATCTTGCTTTTCTGGTGTGATGATATATCCAGGACTTGCTATGATGGGAAAGTTTGATTCTGATGTTGCCAAGTAACCTTGGTTTCTGTTGCTTCTGTTCTTATGCTTGCCTCCTGCCATCTGATTATCTCAAGTGCTAGCTGCCCTCAATATATCTGATTGGAGCCTGTCCTTCCTGTAATTCCGGTTGAGTCACAACTCCTCAGAGTCCAGATTTCTCTGATCCTGTGATTCCAGGATCCTGTTAACCTGAGATTCTGATTGTGCCAGAGTTCTTGGCAGTCAAGCTTCCTCTGAGACCCTGAGATCCTGGTGTGACCAAGCTCCTGGGATCCTGGGATCCTGGAATCCTAAGACCCTGGGCGTGTTAGACCGTCTGGAAGTGGTACCTCCTCTGGGGACTGTGGGGCTGTCCGCTGTGTTCGAAACTAAGGTAGACCATCGCTGACCAGAAGGAACCCAAGCCTCTGGTCAGGGGAGTTTCCTTTGCTCCTGCTGGCACAGGCCTCTCACGATTGTTTTGGAACAGATGTTGCGTTCCACTCACCCGTGATCCTAAGATCCTGGGCGTGCTAGGACACCTGGGGCATAGAGAGTCCTCTGGGGACCGTGGGACTATCCCTGATGATTTTTAAAAATAGTTACATATCTTAATTTTTTGTTTCTGCTATAGAGTTTTCTCTGTGTATTTGGGGCTTACATAAAGCATTTTATAGTTACAGCAGTCTTTTTTTTTTTTTTTTTAGATATAGTTATTTATTTCATACCAGAAGAGGGCACCAAATCTCATTATAGATGGTTATGAGTCACCATGTGGTTGTAGTTGCTGGAAATTGAACTTAGGACCTCTGGAAAAGCAGCCAGTACTCTTAACCACTGAGCCATCTCTCTAGCTCATAGCAGGCTATTTTTAATGGATGACAATTTCACCCACACTAAAAAACAAAATACAAAATACAAAAAGCTATTTGTCAGGCCATGGTGACACATACCTGTAATTCCAGCACTTGGGAGGCAGAGGTAGATGGGTCTCTGAGTTCAAAGCCAGCCTGGTTTACAGAGTGAGTTGCAGGACAGCCAAGGCTACACAGAGAAATCCTGTCTTGAAAAAACAAAAAAGTAAAACAGAACCAAAAACCCCTATTCATTGACAGCTTCTTCTACCACCTTTTATGTTGTTATTGTCATAACTGGTCAGCTGATATACAATAATGGTGCAAGAAACTGTAATGGAAAGGCTTTTTCAACAAGTGACAGAGGGGCTGAAAATCCAAAACAAACTGTTTTATCTCACATCACACGAAATGGATCCAAAGAAAATTTACTTTTAATGAGATTTAACATTCCGCCAATACACCAGCAGTGTAACCAAGCATTACTGAGGAGAAATAGAGACAGATGTTCACATGGAAATCTATGTGCAAATGTTTGCCATTGCTCTGCTCCTAATCATGCCAAACTGGACGCAATCCAGAAGCCCTCAGCTGGAGGGTGGAATGGTAAACTGTGCCGTGCCTACACAGCAGAGCACTCATCAGCAGTGGAAGTGAGTTACCAATGTATGCAAACACCATGAGAGACTTCCAGTGAATTATTCTAGGTGAAAAACGGGAATAATGGAAGCCATGCTCACAGCAGTCTAGAACAGGACAACTGTGACACAGGAACAGAAAACACATCAGTGGTCTCTAGGGATTGCCCACAGGGAAGAGGCCATCTGTGGGACATCAGGAGAGCGTCATATCCTGAGAGTGGTCATATGACGGTGTGTTTGCCAAAACTCTAAAACTGTATACTAAAACAGTTGAATTTTATCTTATGCAAAATTTACCCTCAATAAATCTGACCTTAAAACAAAAATGCTATTGACTTCAGGACAGTCTCGGTGCCTCTACTGGGTGGTGAGCAAGACAGCCTGTAATGGTGTGTGTGTGTCTCTCTCTGCATCTCTCTGTGTGTGTCTCTCTCTGTGTGTGTCTCGGTGTGTGCACGTGTGTTCATCTCTCTCCCTCTCTGTGTCTGTGTTGTATGTGTGTGCTCGCGTGCCCACACATGCGCACATGTGGGGTTTGGGGGCAGAGACCAGTGTTGTGAGTCACAGCATGATGTCCTCTCTACTATCTCTATTTTCCTCCCCGGGACTTCTCTTGGGTTAAGCTGCAGTTCATCCCTGTTTATCTGTTTCTTGCTCTTCTTTCCACATTGTTATGCTGACCGTCCTTGAAGGCACAGTGTCTGCTACCCAGTTTTGTGCTCAACAAAAAAGTCTTTGTTGAACAAATGAATAAATGGACTATAAATGGCTCAGTTCCAGGGCTGGATGCTACATGCTTACAATGAACATATGAAAAAGACATTTTTACTGGTAGGTGACACAAAAATTTCTGTGTAGCAAAGTTTTTCAGTACTAAAGACTAAACTACCCAGAGCTTCAAGAACATGGGATGAGTCACTGAGCTATAGCCGTATAACAACCACCACTACCACCACCACCACCACCACAATAATAAATAATAATTATTACTAAGTAATTATTAATTAACAATAAATATTATTTTGCTTTATTTTTTTGGTTTTTCAAGACAGGGTTTCTCAAAACCCTGAGATTTTGAGGTACTTCAGACTGCCCTCAAACTCACAGGGGACTGCCTGCCTCTGTCTTCTGAGTGCTGTGATTAAAGGTGTGCTACCACTGCCTGGCTATAATTTTGATTTTAATCCAGTCAATGGATTATGGCCAAATTAGACTTTATTCTCTGCCTCTACAAAGAATTCTAATCTACTAAAAGGGCTACTCTTTTGACATTGTATTTGTGTTGCCTGTGTAACCTTTACGGCTTTAGTAATTTCTCTGGAATACCATTGAGATAAATTCAACTCTATTTCCCACTGGCTTTATGATAAACTCCTCTAGCTAGCAGCATATTCCACTGGTTGATTTAGGGATGTAGCTCAGTGGTAGACCAGTTGTTTAGCATACCCAAAGTACTGGATTTCATCCTTAACATACTCTCTTTCTCTCTGCTCCTGTCCTCTCCCTCTCTTTTTTTCCTTTGCTTTCTCTCAAAATGTATCATAAGTCATGTCTTAGTCACCCTTCTGTTGCTGAGAAGAGACACCATGACCAAGGGAACTTTTATAAGAGAACACATTTAATCGGGGCTCGCTTACAGGTTCAGAGGTTTCGTTCATTATCATCATGGTGGGAATCATGGTGTCATTGGAGCAGTAGCTAAGAGCTCCATCCTGATCTGTAGGCAGAGAGAGAGAGAGAGAGAGAGAGAGAGAGAGAGAGAGAGAGAGAGAGAGAGAGACTGGGCCAGGTGTGGGCTTTTGAAAACCTCAAAACCCGTTTTGGCTGTGGTGGCACATGTAATCCCAGGGGGCAGAGGCAGACAGATTTCTGTGTGTTTGAGGTCAGTCTGGTCTATAAGGCAAGTTCTAGGATATCCAGAGCTGTTTACACAGAGAAACTCTGTCTCAGGGGAGTTGGGTAGAAACCTCAGAACCCACCTCGGTGACACAATTTCTCCTACAAGGTCATACCTTCTAATCCTTCTAATTTTATCAAAGAACTTCAGTGAGTAAGCATTCAAATATCTGAGCCTGTAGGGGTCATCCATTCACCACAAATCATACAGAAAATTATATCTTCTAATGATTTCCCCAGTAGACATGGTCTCATTCCTTTCTCTTCCTTTCAGACAAGTTCTAACATATATTCCTATGCAGGCCTTGAACTCCTGACCCTCCTGCCTCTGCCTTCTGAGTGTTGGCATACACAACATGTCTGGCTATGGACATTTTTCATAGACAGGAAGTTCCTAGATTCTTCTCAGGTGGAAAGAGGTGTGTGACCTTTGCCCTGTCTCTTTCAGATTGGCTCTTATTTTGGGGCCTCCCTTTGCTCTGTGGACATGGACGCTGATGGCAATACCAACTTGATCCTCATTGGGGCCCCTCATTACTATGAGAAGACCCGAGGAGGCCAGGTGTCAGTGTGTCCCTTGCCTCGAGGGGTGAGTGAAGGACCTGGTGGGGCTGGGAGTGAGGTGGAGGGCGCCAGGATCTTTGGTCTGTCACTGTCTCCTTTTAGCAGAGGGCACGGTGGCAGTGTGAAGCTCTTCTCCACGGTGATCAGGGTCATCCCTGGGGTCGCTTTGGGGCAGCCCTGACAGTGCTGGGAGACGTGAATGGGGACAAACTGACAGATGTGGCCATTGGGGCCCCAGGAGAGCAGGAGAATCAGGGCGCTGTCTACATTTTTTATGGAGCATCAATAGCCAGCCTCAGTGCCTCCCACAGCCAGGTAAGACACCATTACTGACACTGCACAGCACTGACGTGTGTGTGTGATATGGAGAGTCTCTGATTTAAATGCTGGATTGGTTTTCCTTCATTTCTTCTGGAACCTTCAAAACCTTTCACAGATGCTCAGAGCATCCCCAGTCTAGACGGATTCTTTGTAATGGTAGGTGGTGCTTTGGGGTCCCCACACTCACTTCATAGCTGAGGCCTGGGGCTGTTGAGGGCCAGCTGCAGGGGTGAGGATCTTAACTGCTAAGCCCTGGGACAGAACAGCAGTTAGACCAGGTGAAGATGGATGGCAACTGCTATTGCTTATGCTGTCCCTTCCCTGGAATCCCAGTGCTGGCTGAGTGCCTAAGAGTTCTGCCCCCCCCCCCAAGATCTGTCCCAATTTTAGGACTGAAAACCCTATGTCACAGGATACCCATACGGTTGGACACTTTATAGGACTTCATTGATCCTAGGGCTTTTTATGAGACTTCTGGGTTTAGCTTTAAAATTCTGCTGTTTCTACATTAAGAATCTGGGTTTACTGCATACATATGTGCACGTGGGTGTGGGTGTGAACACACGTGTGTATATCCACGCACATGTGTGCCAGCACCGAGTGGGTGATGTGGAAGTCAGAGACTGATGGTAGGATGCTCTTTTCAATCACTTCTCCGCTTTATTCCCCCTGACAAGGTCTCACCATCTAGCCTTGGCTGGCCTGGAATGTACTCTGCAGACCAGGCAGGCCTCAAACTCACAGAGACTCACCTGCCTCTGCCTCCAAAGTGCTGGGATTAAAGGTGTCCACCCCTACGCCCAGCCCCTTTCTTCATATTCTTCTCATGTGTTTAAAATTAAGTTTTATTTTATTATTTTAAAGATTTCCTACTTTTGTTGATGTGTATGTGGGTATTGCCTGCCTGAGTTTATGTGCACCACATACTTGCAGGTGCCCACAGTGTTAAAGGGCAGTGGATCTCCCGGGACTGGAGTTACAAGCAGTTGTAAGCTCCCTGATATGGGTGCCAGGAATCAAACCCACATCCTCTGCAAGAGCAGTCAGTGCTCTTAAGTGCTGAGCCATCTCTCCAGCCCTCAGATCAAACTTCTCCTTTGATATTTTTATAGGTATATACAATACATCCTGCATTCTCTCACCCCATCTTCCCTTGTCTCCTGCTAGCCCTCAGTCCTACATACACACCCATACTCATGTGTTTTTGCTTTGATTTGAGACTCACTGCAGTCAACCAGGGCCATCTATGTGACCATGGGTTTGGAGCCGGGTAGGTTCACCAGGGGATACCAAACATAGGCGATAGGCTTTTTAATTGACAGGTGATACATCTATACAATACACAAGATATTCTCTCTACGGTGTGGGGATTACAGTTGAGAGCGTCATGCTTGCTTAATGGTAGTTTTTAAATGAGCGAACCCAGCATCGTTCTTCTGTATTGGGTCTTGAAATTAAGTAGCCCTGAATCCTGAATCCTGGCCCCAGAACTGGCCTCCTCCTCAGTGACTCCGTCCCTGCTGCATGGGCTCCCTGCCTGTGGGGTCCTTGCAGTTTGGCCTGCCTCACCCACCCATGCTGTGTTATCTCCGAGCAAGCTGAGGCCATGTGGTCTCCTGGTCTCTGGTTTCTAGTCTTTTCCAGTCTCATATTTTCCTTTATTTCTTTTAAAAACTTATTGTGGTAAAAATACTTAAATATTTGACTCTTATTAGACTCGAAATGCACCATCTCACACTCGACCTGCTCTAGCTGTTTCTAGCATTGGTTGGTAATCCTCCATTTTGCCTCCTCCCTTGAGCCCCCTCTGCCATACTCTGCTTTGCTTGCGTGATTTGATTATTTAGACAGCTCCATGTAGTGCAATGATTTGGGCTTTTGTGTCTGGCTTATTTTATGAAGAGTAATATCTTCTAGGTTCATTCCTATTGGCACAGTGACAGATTTTCCTTCTTTCCACTATAGATAAATGCCACTGTTGGGCGACTTGTCTCCAGCTGTTTGTCTCACATGCAGGTTATCCCGTTCCTCGGATTATGTGAGTGGTGTGTGTCTTAGTCAGGATTTTTACCTCTGTGATGAAACACCAGGATCAAAAAACAAGTTTGAGAGAAAGAGTTTATTTGGCTTTCACTCGCAGATCATCCGTTTCAGATAGTCCATCGCTGGAGGAAGTCAGGACAGGAATTCAAGCAGGGCTGGAACCTGGAGGCAGGAGCTGATGCAGAGGCCATGGAGAGGTGCTGTGTACTGGCTTGCTCCCCGTAGCCTGCTCAGCCTGCTTTCTTATAGAACCCAGGACCACCAGCCCAGGGATGGCACCGTTCACTATGAGCGGGGCTCTTCCCCACTGATTACTAATTGAGGAACTGCCCTACAGCTGGAGGGATTTTCTCAACTGAGGCTCCTTCCTTCCCTCCTTCCTTTTTTGAAATTAATCATTTTTATTAATTTACATTTCAAATTATATCCCCCTTTCTGGTTACCCCTCTACACACACCCCATCCCATCCTCCTTCCTCCCCCTCGCCTCTATGAGAGTGCTCCTTTACCCACTCCCCAACTTGTGTCAAGTTGAGACTCAAAGCCAGCCATACAGCGTGGCAGTAAATACAGATGTGCTAACATTCCTTCAAGATTCTTACTCGGATTCTTTTGAATAAAATTGAAAAGTGGGAATCTCTGGATTACATGCCAGTCCTATTAGTTTATTATTAGCACGCTGAAAAGCCTAGATTCTACATATGAGAGAAAACACATAAAGTTTGTTCTTCTGGGCTTGAGTTATTTTACTTAGCATGGTCATCTTCATTTTCATTTATCCCCACAAATGGCCTGGCTGGCCAGCAAGCCCCAAGGATCTATATGTCTCCACCCTTCGGTGTTGGAGTCACAGACAGACATGCCCAGATTTTACGTGTGCTGGAGATCCAGACTCGGGTTCCTCCAGGTGCACAGCAGGTGCACAGCAGGTGCTGTGACTTTCTTACCCTGCTGCCATGTATCACTCTATATCTAGGCTGGCTTGGAGTTCAGCGCCCTCCTGCTGGAGCCTCCCAATGCTACAATTACAGCTGTGTGTTTCCACAACCAATCCTTTCTTTTTGGTGCATTTTAAATTAAGTTTCATTGTCTGGTTCACATTGTCTATGATATTTTGACATTTTGGTTATTCACTAGAAATATTTGCTCACAGTTGTTTTAAGACCTATAAATAGAAAGTGCATACATAAATATTTATTCAGTGAGTCTTGACAAAGGTAACTCATATCCCTTTTTACTATACAGATATGTGGCTGGATATGGTAGAATACACCAGTAATGCCAGGGCACAGGAGGGAGAGGTAGGAAGAGGCCATGTTTAAGGCCCTCTTGGGCTATCTAGCAAGTTCAAGGCCAGCCTGGGCCATATATCCAGACCTTGCTATAGCCTCTTCAAATCTCAAATCCCTCTCAAAGAAAACCTCAAACAATATAGAGCGTCACCTCCCCAGTCAATTCCTATCCTCCCTCCTACCCTGGAAATGATTACAGTTCGTTTCCAGTTCTGCCCACTCTCTGGGCTGGAGTACATTCCACAGACTCCAGAGACGTTGCTGCCATGGGGTGTCTCCACAGTACGCATATTGGCACCATGCTCTCTCTCACTGGTGCAGATGGTGTGTGTGTGTGTGTGTGTGTGTGTGTGTGTGTGTGTGTGTAAATGGGTTTGAAGGTTTCAGTTTTAATTTTGTTTTTAACCACAGAGTAAATTTATATGTAAAATGAACAGTGGAAGCTGGGTCCTCTCATTCCATTGCTACAGTAGCTCAGAGCTATAACTTCAGAGGAAAACAAGGTCAAAGTGAGAGTATTTAAAATGGATTTTATTTCAGAATTTCTTGCATGCATATAATGTGTCGGATCAAATCTACCCCCATTCTGTCCCATATCTCCAAGTCCTGTTATGTTTTTCATACCACTTTTCCCTCCCAACTTCATATGCTCTTTCTTGTAATGTTTTTTTAATCTTATGCACATGGGTGTTTTGTTTGCATGTATGTCTGTGTACCACTGTGCCTAGTGCTCGAGGAGGCCAGAAGAGGGGATCAGATGCTCTGAAGTTGGAGTTACAGGTGATCTTGACCTGTAGGTCCTCAGGAAGAGCAGCCAGTGCTTTTAACCCCCGAGCCTACTCTCCAGCTCTATGTGTGTCCCCTACCCCACACCCTACTGAATCCACTAAGCACTGCTAGTGTGTGCATGAGCCTGCAGAGCCTCTTGGGGATAACATGCCTGGGGAAAACTGAAGGAGAGGGTGCCTTATACGTGCACATGTGTGTGTTCACCCACAGTCTGTGGTTAGAAGCAAATGCAAAATGGATTGTGCTATTCTGCTTTCATTGTTGTTTACATTTTTTTTTCCTCATGGGATTGAAACTAAAGGTGATTATTAGTGGGAACAGCTAGTAAGCCAGGGATCTCTAACCTGCCACATTACATACAGGTAATTTCAAAGCAAGTATCCTCGCAGTGAAACAATACCAGAGGCCCCAAGGATATGCACACAAACCTTTCTTTTTCCTCTTCCTTATTTGTTTGTTTGTTTGTTTGTTTGAGACAGGGTTTCTCTGTGTAATAGCCCTGGCTGTCCTGGTACTCACTTCATAGACCAGGCTGGCCTCTGGGATTAAAGGCATGTACCACCACTCCCAACCACCATTTCTTTTTAAAGACGTGTGTGTGTATGTGTGCACACTGACACACTGACATATAGATCTCAAGTAATGGATTTTTAGGTATGAACAAGCACAGTAAACTTAGATATCAAACACTAGGCTGGCAAGATAGCTCAGCTGGAAAAAATGCTTCCCACTAAGTCTGCCACCGGACTTCAGTCTTCAGAACCCTCATGGTGGCTGGAGAGAAGCGACTTCTTCAAACTGTCCTCTCACCTATCCACACACACTTGGCACACGCACTCCTGTGACCTGAGTTTGCTTCCCGGGACCCATGTGGTGAAGAGAGAACTGACTTCTGAGGTTGTCCCCTGACCGCCACATGAGCACCGTGGTGTAGGATTCCCGCCTCCCTCAAGGAAGATAAATGTAACAAAAGAGATCACTTGGTTAGATCAGTAGTCAATGTTTGCATTTTTCTGTCTATGTAAATGAGGACTGGATGAGCCGAACAGTATATTTTTATTTCTTTTTTTGTAAAACTTTCAATTTTCTTTAGGAAACTCAGATAATCCAGGAAAGCTTGGGTATTGTTTGGAGATTGTGTGTTCCTTAATATATTTTTAAAAAGGTGACATATACTGGTTTTTTTTGTTTTTTTGGTTTTTTGTTTATTTTACTTTTTTTTTGCTTAAATATTGTAAACGATGCAGCAGGAACTGCAGGGTTGCTCTTTTCTATTCTAGAAGCCCTTTGGTTTCTAAAATAAAAACAAAATGTTTTACTATTGCTCAATTACTTCGAGTTATAGCAAAATATTTTCCCTTATATTTAGAGTTGTAGTCCTTAATCTGGACTATACATTGGAACTATTTGCCTATTTAAATATATATGTGCAGAGAGTTTACTAGTTTTCCCAAACCAAACTCCTACATACACGATGTTGGCTGAAGAGACCGAGGATGGGGTTTGGGACTGTACAGGTAATCACTGTGTGCACAAGATACGTTTTAAGTCATCTGACTTCCTTGAAAAGTATGGACTGTAAAGAAGAGAGTATGTGCCTTGGCTAACTGAGCCACAGACTTCTCTATTTCCTCTCTTCTTCCCTCCCTCAGCGGATCATAGGCGCCCACTTCTCCCCTGGGCTCCAGTACTTCGGGCAGTCTCTGAGTGGGGGTAAGGATCTCACAATGGATGGCTTGATGGACCTGGCTGTTGGGGCGCAGGGGCATCTTCTGCTGCTCAGGTGAGAGGCCCTCTCATTGCACCAGGCTTCCCCCTTGGAAGGTCTCTGCTGGTTCCTGATGGCCCTCTGATGCCCCTCTAGAGCCCAGCCGGTGCTGAGACTGGAGGCAACCATGGAATTCAGCCCCAAGAAAGTAGCAAGGAGTGTGTTTGCATGTCAAGAACAAGTATTAAAAAACAAGGATGCTGGGGAGGTCAGAGTCTGCCTCCGTGTCCGCAAGAACACCAAGGACCGTCTGCGCGAAGGTAAGATGTGCTGGGTAACCTGGTTTACAGGACAGTGTCTTGTCTCAGTCTGTCCAGCTTTCTAGCAGAAGGAAGTTCTGACTGGCGCTAGCAGCCTTTTTAAGCCTGGCTAGAATGAATGGGACAGCCCCCCAAAACGCTAGCTCTCGCTCTCTTGCCCTTGCCCTTCCTCTCCCTCTCTTCTTCTCCCTCTCTATTCCCCCCTCTCCCTCCTTTAGTCCTTCCTTCCTTCCTTCCTTCCTTCCTTCCTTCCTTCCTTCCTTCCTTTATCCTCTTTTTTTATATGTAAGAATATCTGTTCATATTTTTGTATTTTTACTATGTATGGAAGCACTCATATAATCACACACAATATGTAGTACTATAGCACATGTTTAAAATTTACATAGATTGTGTTATACTTTATGTATTTATCCGAAACTCTCTGTTTTTACTTAACATAATAATAGTAATAATGATAATAAATTATTTTTTTTCAAGGCAAAGTCTCATGTAGCCATGGCTGACTTTAGTTATATAACCCAGGAAGATGACCCTGGACTTCATGGTCTTTTAAGCTCCACCTTTCAAGTACTGGGACCACACGAGTCCACCACTCCACCCAGTTTTATGTGGTGCCGAGTGAGGACTGAACTCAGAACTTTGTGTATGCTAGACAATCAGTTTTTACAACTGAGTGATATCCCCAACCCCTTAAGTTTAAATATATTAAATTTATTAATTACATACCAAAATGTTTTTTAAATAATTATTTTAAACACATAAATAGAGAGCAACAGGAGACTGATCTATCATATTCTTAGACAAGTTTACCTCCTTTCCAAGCATGTTTCACTCAGTGTTCTTTGTTTTTCTTTTCTTTGCCAAGGAATCTTTAAAAATTACTTTTAAGAAAGATTTATTATATTTTAAAGTATGTGTTTATCTCTTTGATTATGTCCGTGTGTCTGTGTAGGAATGTGCTCAGGAGTGTGGGTACCTACAGAGTCCAGAAGGGAGTGCTGGGTCTCTGGAGCTGATGTCACAGGCAACTGTAAGCTGTCTAATGTGGGTGCTGGGAGCAGGATTCCTGTTTTCTGTGAGAGCAGCATGTGCCTATAACCACCAAGCCACCTCTCCAGGCCCTTAATTCAACTCACTGTGTAGCCCTGGCTGGCCTTGAACCTACTATGTATACTGTACTGGTCTGGATCTTACAGAGATCCTTTTGCCTCTACCTCCCTGTCCTGGGAGTAAAGGTGTATTGCCACTACACCTAGCTTCAATGACTTTGAAATTCTTAAAATAGTAATTTTATTTATATATTCATACATTTACATGTGAAAGTCAGAGGACAGCTTCTGAAAGTCTGCTCTCTTTTTCCAACAAGTAAGACTTGTTGGAAACATGTAAGACTTGGGTACATAATTCAGGTAGTGTGGTTTGGCAGCAGACACCTCTGCACACTGAGCCATTTTGCCAGCCCACCTCAAGAATGTTAAGACAAACATGAAAGTCATATCATTTTACTTCTTCACCTATAAACATCTTTGAAATAGGAACATTTTCTTTTCAGGGTTTCATACATGTATACAATGTATCGTGGCTAGAGTCATCTCCATTCCTCTTACCTGGCCTTTTACTCAATTCCTTATTTTTCCAACTAGTCCTTGTGCTATGCTCATGTAAATTTTATTTATTTTTACTTTTTTTTTGTGACCCACTGAATCTAATGCTTGTGTGAGCATGGATGGGAAGCTATTTATTGGTGAACAGAGAAACTTAGCAGTGGCTACCCCACTGAGGAAAATGACCACCATACCCTGGCAACTGCCAATAGCATCCTAAGGAAGAGTGGAATCTCATGAGGCCCCTCTCACCCACGACAGAGTGCTGTGGAGTTCTTGTGTAGGTAACCAGAGCTGATGTGGGGTCATGAGTGCCACGGCTATACCATATCCAGAATTTTGTCTCACAGGACTCCCCCATCCTTTGGCTCTTACATTGTTTCCACTCCCTCTTTCCTAAGTTTCCTTGGCCCTGGGAGGAAGTAATAGAGATGTCCAATATAATTATTTTTTAATTTTAAAAGGCAACATTTTAATTAATTTTTGAGAATTTCATATAATGTATCTTGATTATATTCAACCTTCAATCCTCTTTTCAGTTATACCCCCATCTCCCTATCCACTCAAGTTTGTGTCCTTTAAAAAAAAAAAAAAAACCTTTAAGAGGCTAGGCATGGTGGCACACACCTTTAATCCCAGCATTCAGGAGGCAGAGGCAGGCAGATCTCTGTGAGTTTGAGGCCAGCCTAATTTACAAAGTGAGTTCAGGACAGCCAGGGTTTCAGAGATAATCCCTGTCTCAAATAAACAAACAAACATCCCCCTTAACAAAAACAAAAACCAAACCCCAGAAACCACTGAGTCTAATTTGTGTTGCCCAAATACTCTTGGGAAATGAGCCACATAGTTTGGTTGATCTACTAAGGGGCCACATCCTCACATGAAACTCCTTCCCCTTTGCTGTCAATTGCCAGTAGTTCCCTCAGCTAGGGGTGGGACTTCCTGCTCTCTGGCCTCAACTCCAGACTGCATTTTGTCGTGCCTTAGCATGTGTAGCTCTTCTTGTCACAGCCACTGTGAGTTCATTTATCAACTGCCTTATTGTAACTGAAAAAAGACGCTTTTCCTGTAGTCATCATGATCCTAGATTTCAAATCACACAATAGATTCGTGGTAATAAATGGGATGATCCTGCCACAACAACAGACACATTGTCCAAAGGACTAGAACTGAGGATATACATATAAGCTCATGTTTTCATAGTCATGTGATTTTTTTCTTTTAAACAAAGAAGCCAACAATACACATGGGAGAAAAGGTAACATCTTCAACAATGGTGCTGGCCAACCCGATTGCTTCATGTAGAAGAGTGAAAATGGATCCTTATTTCTGACCCTGCTCAGAACTCAACAGCAAATGCATCAAGAACCCCAACAAAAGAGCAGCAGAGTTCATCCTTATTAGTTAACTTATGACATTGACTTTCTTTAGTAGCATTTTCATGCACACATCCTTTGGGTTGCCCCATCTCCCTGCTGCTGACCAATCCCCACCTAACTCCTTCCACACCATTCCCCCAACCCCGCAGTTCTCTCTGCACTTCCGTATCACATAGGTTCCATTGCCCTCCGCGCTCCTGTCTCTTAATGCCTCCATTACCCTCCCATGCTCCCCTCGCTAATGTTTTGTCTTCTACATACACTCACTCCCATCAGAAGTGAGATCCCATTAGAAAGTAGAAGTCCACATAGAACACTTGGTGTTTATCATTGAGCCTGCCTCAGCTTGCTTAAGACAATATTCTCCTGTTTCATGCATTTTCAAACAGTTCATTTTCAAGTGAGGGAGAACTGATTTGGGAGGTTGAGTTGATCAAGTTAAATACGTTTTCTGTTGCCAATGGTCTGCCTTCTTTCCCTGTCCATGTTCTTAGAGAGTAGGATTATGCTATTGTGGGAGAATAGCAGTGGCTGACCTGGTGAGAAACAGGAAAGGAGAAAAGATATTTTTCTAGTTTCATTCTTATTGGTCCAGGGGTCAGAAAAGCCAGTTTGTTTTAGAGGCTAGAGAACAGTAGGGAGAAGGGATCATGCAATCTACATAGGAATTCCTCTCATGTCATTTACTCCTAAGCTGTTAATGTCCAGACTAGTAGCCAAACTGGCAAGTGACAAAGGCAAAGGACAAAACAAACAACAATAAAAAAAATCAAAAACAAAATTAGCTTTCTAACATCTTACAGAAGAGCCACAACTTTTGGAGGACTTAGTGCACAATACTCTCCTCCTCCTCCTCCTCCTCCTCCTCCTCTTCCTCCTTCTCCTCTTCCTCCTCCTCCTCCTCCTCCTCCTTTTCCTTCTCCTTCCTCCTCCCCTCTTTTTCATCCCCTTCTCCTTCCTACTTGAGATATAATTAAATTACTTATAAAGAATAATTGTTCTTATTCTTACTTTGAAAGTAATGAATTAAGATGCAGCGGGGTCAGATGATATGTGGATAATCCCACATCTTGCAGCAAAGTCGTAGCCACAGATCTCTGTCCACCTGGTTCCTAATCACTGTGCTCTCTCCTTTCAGGAGATATCCAGAGCACTGTCACTTATGACCTGGCTTTAGACCCTGGCCGCTCACGTATCCGTGCCTTCTTTGATGAGACAAAGAACAACACACGCAGGCGCACCCAGGTCTTTGGATTGATGCAGAAATGTGAAACACTGAAGCTAATTTTACCGGTGAGATGGCAAATGGCAGATCTCCTGACTGAGGGTGGGGAGGTCTTAGGAAACTGAAGAAGGTAGGTCCTTCTATCCCTACCATCTCTTAGGACTGCGTGGACGACTCAGTGAGCCCCATCATCCTGCGCCTCAATTATACACTGGTTGGGGAGCCCTTGAGGTCCTTTGGGAACCTCCGACCAGTTCTGGCTATGGATGCTCAGAGGTTCTTCACAGCTATGGTGAGTCTCGGAGGTGGGGCTTTTCAGGAGTAGAGAAATAGAGCAGGGTGCACTTGCTAGAACACTGCTACTTTATGCCATTTCATTTAGACATTTTATTGTATTGCGCCTTTAATCATTTCCTATACCTTCCTTTTGATCATGCTCTTTCCAGTTTCCCTTTGAGAAAAATTGCGGCAATGACAGCATCTGCCAAGACGATCTCAGCATCACCATGAGTGCCATGGGGTGAGCTTCTTTCTGTTATTGATTCCCTCAAACCTGAATCGATGTGTCCATGGCCTCTGAGGGAGCCTAGGCTTCTTCAGAGATATTTGTGGGGCACAAGGTTCCTAGTGCCTGCTCTGCTCACAGCCCTATCTCTCCAAGTGCCTGCAGCTTCTCTCCATTCAAACAGACTTGCTTCAGGGATACCCTTGATGCCTCATGCCTGTCTTGCTATTCTCACAGCTTGGACACTTTGGTGGTGGGAGGCCCCCAGGACTTTAACATGAGTGTGACTCTGAGAAATGACGGTGAGGATTCCTACGGGACCCAGGTTACCGTCTACTACCCATCTGGCTTATCTTACCGGAAGGATTCAGCAAGCCAGGTAACCAAATCCTCTTCATTCTCTTGGCTCTGGTTTCCTCAACCCCCATGGCTGGCAGTTGACCGTACTACATCTGTCTGCCTTCCTTCCAGAACCCGCTCACCAAGAAGCCTTGGTTTGTAAAGCCTGCTGAGTCCAGCTCTTCTTCTGAAGGGCATGGGGCTCTGAAGAGTACCACCTGGAACATAAACCATCCCATCTTTCCTGCTAATTCTGAGGTCAGAGCTCCAACCCCTGCTGTCTTCTCTCCTCGGTTGTCATGTGGGATTCTTGTCTTTCTCTTATCATTTCTTCTCTGACGCATTAAACCAGCTGTATTGAGTTGTAAAAACATCCCACAAACTCACCCACTGTGTACAATCCAGTGGTTTCTAGGCATTCTCAGAGTTATGCTTCCATCAATCACTCTGACCAATCTGAGACCCTGCTAACAGCCCCTGGGGGCTGCGAATTGACCTTCTCTGCACGGACTCACCTCTCCCGCATATCCCCCATCCACAGACACAGATGGGGTTCTGTACGGTTGGCTTCTTCCATCAGCGGTTACATTTTTAAGGATCAATTACACGTGATCCTTTCTTTCTTTCTTTTTTAAATTTCTGAACAATATTCTTTGTGCAGTCAGATCTTGTTTGATTTATCCCATTCAGTGGTTGGCGAATAATTGTGTTGTTCATTCTTTACTATTTTTAATCACTGTCTCCATTCTCTAATGCTAGGTCACATTTAATGTCACATTTGATGTGGACTCTCATGCCTCCTTTGGGAACAAACTGCTCCTCAAAGCCATTGTGGCCAGGTACCTCTTCCCACATATGACAGTCATCCTCCGTCTGAGGCCCGGCCCCTCATCCAGGATGAGCCCTTTTCTTCTCTCTTCTGGTTCTCTATCTTGATGACTAACTTATTCCACAAGCACTGACTGAGCACAGACCTATGTGCCAGGTATTGTGTCAAGTGCTAGGGGCAATGGCAATGAAGAAGATAGCTGTGGCTCCCTCCCTCACAGATGCTCAATGATACTGACAGCTGAGGAAACTGGTAACCGTAAGATAGTATAAAATAAATGATCAAGTGGTGGTAGTGGTTGGGATGCCCAGTGTTGAGAGAAGACTCCTGAAGTATTTACGTTGTAAGTCAAGCAAAGGCATAGATAGAAAGAAACACACACCAGGCAAACCTGGAGCTTGGAGCTATCTAGGCAGGCTTCACAACAGTGTAGGCAGGCCTGAGAGATGGCTCAGTGGGTGGAGACTGATACCTTCCATTCCGTCCCTGGAAGCCAAGTTAAAGGTGGAAGGAGAGAACCTACTACGAAGTTGTCCTCTACCCTATAACATATGTGCTGTGGTGTGTATGAACCCATCTGCCATCCACAACAGCAATAAGCATAGATAGAGATTGCTGAGATGACTCACCAGGTAGGGCAGTCAAGTCTGATGGCCCAGGTTCAACCCCTGGAACCCACATGGTGGATGGAGCAAACCAACTCCCATACGTTGTTTTCCGACCTCTGAGAGGTGGAGCAGGTTAAGGATAGTAGACATGGAGGCAGCTGGATGCAGAGGGTCAGGGGAGGGGGATGGGAAGGCTGATTCTCAGTTCTTAGAGGTGGCTAAGAACTTCTTTCCTTTCAGTGAGAACAACATGTCCAGGACCCACAAAACCAAGTTTCAGTTGGAGCTGCCTGTGAAGTACGCCATCTACATGATTGTCACCAGGTGCTGCTCTACCCCGTGCTCCCATCAGGATGGTCACCGCCAGCTTTGTCTTTGTGTTTATACACTGCCTTATGTTGTGGGTATATACATGTGCCTGTGTGGAGGAATGGTGTGTGTGTGTGTGTGTGTGTGTGTGTGTGTGCGCGTGCGCACGTCCAAACCCACGCTCTCAGTGTCTGACAGTCATTGCCCCTGAGGGCTACATTGCCACCTTCCTAGTCTCTGTACATTTAGTTCAAGCCCCCTTCTCAGGACACCTTCATGTTCTGTCACCTGTTGCCCCCTCTTCTTCCTTTTAGTGATGAGAGTTCTATCAGATATCTCAACTTCACGGCTTCAGAGATGACCAGTAAGGTCATACAGCATCAGTACCAGGTGAGGAGCAGGGCAAGCCTGGGTCCTGAGAGGATGCTGAGAAGGGAACTTGATGTAAAGAGAAGGCAGAAAGTGATCGTAGGAAGCATGAATACTGAGTTTCCTGTGTGTCAGGTGCAGTGCCAAGTTTGCTCTACATCCCTCCCCTACATGTGCATACACACACTCACACACATACATGCACACATATGCTCTCACACTGTATACATGCACTCTCCTCCAAACACACAGATGCATACACACACACACACACACACACACACACACACACACACACACACTTCCTCTTTGAGTCTATTAGGCCCCTGAACACTCTTGCTGTCCCTTGTTTATAGATGTAAAAACTAAGGGTCAGAGAGACTCATGAACTATGTCTAAATCCTCACACCAGGTCAGTGGCAGAGCTAGAAGTTAGGATGAGCCAGTCTGGCGTTCATTTACATACCCCATCTCTCTGAAGAGCAGGATGCTTAGGCTTTTTTCAGCGATCTGGGAAGGAGGAAGTAAGGAGCCAACTCCAAGAGCTAGCCACACCACAAGGCTTGAGCCCTCACTCCCTCCTTTCTGACATAGTTCAACAACCTGGGCCAGAGGAGCCTCCCTGTCAGTGTAGTCTTCTGGATCCCTGTTCAGATCAACAATGTGACCGTATGGGATCATCCCCAGGTCATCTTCTCCCAGGTGAGTCCAGCCGGGTCCCCAAAGTTCAGGTCTTAGTAAAGATCTGTTTCTTGCCTTTTCTGACCCTCTCTTTGGTCCAGACTGTTACCCTGCTGGGCAGGACCGGAACCCAGCACTCTCTTTTCTGTCTGTCTTTCCTCAGAACCTCTCAAGTGCCTGTCACACTGAGCAGAAATCCCCCCCTCACTCCAATTTCCGGGATCAGCTTGAAAGGACCCCAGTGCTGGTAAGAACATGGCGGGGCTCCAGCCTCAAGGCCACACACACATGGTCATCATGGCCTTCCTCAGTCTTAGTCATCTGTTTCTTTGGCCTTCCTCTTCCAGAACTGCTCTGTTGCAGTCTGTAAGAGAATTCAGTGTGACCTTCCATCCTTCAACACTCAGGAAATATTCAATGTCACCCTCAAGGGCAACCTATCATTTGACTGGTACATCAAGGTATGTTGTGTTCAGAGACTCTCTGAGTAGAGCCCCATCATAGTCCAGCACCCAGACCTGCCTTCCACTTTGCTTTCCCCCCACAGACTTCTCATGGTCACCTCCTGCTTGTGAGCAGCACTGAGATCCTGTTTAATGACTCTGCGTTTGCCCTGCTTCCAGGGCAGGAGTCGTATGTGAGGTCTAAGGTACTCATCTCAGACATGGGTGGAGTGGGGTGGAACTGTTTGAAGTGAGGAGGAAGCTGGGTTGGTGGATCTCATCTTTGGGCTGGCAAGAGAAGCAAGCGGGAAGAGGAGTGAGGCCTGGGGTTGGCGGTGTGGATTGTTGGGAGCGGTCAACCCTTGAGCTCAGGGAACTCTCCAGAAGTTTGAGGTGTGCCTCTCCTGCTGTACCCTGTTTCTCTTCTTTCTTCCCTAGACAGAGACCAAAGTGGAGCCATATGAAGTTCACAATCCTGTACCACTCATTGTGGGCAGCTCCATTGGGGGCCTGGTGCTCTTGGCTCTCATCACTGCTGGCCTATACAAGGTGCTTCTTCTTGGTTCTTTCTGTCCCATCTCCCTACTCCTCAGCCGCTCCATTATTGGGATAGACTCAGTACTGTTGCTAACTACACGATCTTGGGTCACGATTTCTTGAGCCTGGATTCCTTTTTTTGTAAAACAATTCTATGAACACCCATTTTCCAAAGAAAATTAGCTTAATACATGCAGAGCAACTAGGATGACTCCTGGTTTACAATGACCACCTTATAAAGAGTGATTCTTCTTCTATTTTATATTGTTCGCCTAACCCCAGCATTGATGCTGTTTCTCTCCCTGCCTGACTTCCCCAGATCCCTCTTATTTTCTGCCCTGTCAATCTTTGTCCTGCGTGGTCATCTTGTCTGTCTGTCTCTCTGTGTGTCTCTGTCTCCCCCACCCCTCTCCTTTTTGTTTCGTCTGATCTTGACCTGCAACCATGGATTCTGTGTCTTTATCCTGACAGCTTGGCTTTTTCAAGCGGCAGTACAAGGACATGATGAATGAAGCTGCCCCCCAAGACGCCCCACCTCAGTAACGGCCTTTTCTCCATGCATTGACCTCCCCAGCAACAAGCAGGTCTAGATGGTCAGACCAACACCGAAGCTGATGGACACATATGTTGTTGCTGTGATGTCTTATACAAAAATGGAATGTGTGTGTGTGTGTGTGTGTGAGAGAGAGAGAGAGAGAGAAAGAGAGAGAGAGAAAGAGAGAGGGAGAGGGAGAGAGAGAGAGAGAGAGAGAGAGAAGAAAAGAGGAAGCAAGCTCTGTGTGTGGCTCACACATTTCTTGCCTGTGACCAATGCCTTAAATGCATCCTCTTGGAAGGAAAGGCATCTCTTGGGTTTCCTAGTGTGTTAGGGAAGCTGCTAATGGGTCCTTCTCTGGGCAAGGCTGTGGGACCCTTGTGGGTAAGCATAGCTAAATGCTGTGCTGTCCTCTCTGAAGGAAGTAATATTTCCTTGTTTGTGTGAGCTGCAGACTTGCAAGGGTTTAGGTGCTGAGAATACAAGAGAAGTTGGAATAGAGAACTGGAAAGCCAGCAGAGATGTTCAGTGAAAAATGAGACGCCTCCTACCATCTAGTCATTTATTATTTTAACATTAATTTAAATAATTGAATCGATTAACCCGTCAAAGTACAAAAACCAAAAGATACTCAAGAATGGTAAAAGGCAGGGGGTGGGGAGGATGCAGCTCACAGCACAGTGCTCACCTGGAATATGCAAGGCCTTGGGCTCAGCATGCGACAGTGAAAACCAAGGCAAAGAAAAAACAAACCAAACCAAAAATGTAAGTGGAAAGACTCCCTTCCTAGCTGTTGGGGGTCTCTCCTTAGGGATATTAAAGGGTATATGTTTAGAATCTATTCCACAAAGATTGTAGGTACCTATATACACACACACACACACACACACATATACACACACTGCTTTAAACAAGTGGTAACACATTTTTTTACTATTATGAATGTTGTCTTTTTATTAATATGCTCAAATAAATTTATATAAGTTATAAAGTAGCTCAGAGAATTACCCTGTGATTGTAATGTATTTAACATTTAATGTAGTCTCCTTTGGATATATAATTTCCAGCCATTTGCTATTATGTACAATGCTGAATTAATAAATTGGGTATATGTAAATTTTACATATGTATAAGAGTAATTTGTTAGATATATTTCTAGAAGTTTTCCTTCTACTTGAAGTGAGCCCCAAATAAAGATTTGATAGGAAGATGAGCTTGGTGGTACACACTTTTAACCCTTTCTACTCAGGGGGCAGAGGCAGCAAGATTGTAAGTTCAAGACCAGCTTGGGCTCAGAGTGACTTCAAGGCCAGCCCCAGTAACTTATGAAGAGTTTTCTCAACAGAATAAATGAATAAACAAGGACTGGGGATGTAGCCTAGTGGTTTAGCACTTGCTTAGCATGTATGTGGCGCTAGACTTTATCCTCAGCCACCCTCCCGCTGGCTCCCCACCCACCAAATAATGCAAGTGAGAGAAGGCTCCACAACATACCTACAGGTAGAGGGAGTTATCCCGGGGAATAGAAGGCAGCTGTCAACCAACAGGAATGCCCTGTGCCTCTGGAACTGCTGGGAGTCAGTGAGTCATACACACCCGGGAGACAGTGATAATACACACCCGGGAGACAGTGATAATACACACCTGGGAGACAGTGAATCATACACACCTGGGAGACAGTGATACATAAACACCTGGGAGACAGTGAGTCATGAACACCTTGGAGACAGTGAATCATACACACCTGGGAGACAGTGAGTCATGAACACCTGGGAGACAGTGAGTCATGCACACCTGGGAGACAGTGAGTCATACACACCTGGGAGACAGTGAGTCATACACGCCTGGGAGACAGTGAGTCATACACACCTGGGAGACAGTGAATCATACACACCTGGGAGACAGTGAATCATACACACCTGGGAGACAGTGATAATACACACCTGGGAGACAGTGAGTCATGCACACCTGGGAGACAGTGAATCATACACACCTGGGAGACAGTGAATCATACACACCTGGGAGACAGTGATAATATACACCTGGGAGACAGTGATAATGCACACCTGGGAGATAGTGAGTCATACACACCTGGGAGACAGTGATAATGCACACCTGGGAGATAGTGAGTCATACACACCTGGGAGACAGTGATAATTCACACCTGGGAGACAGTGAGTCATCCACACCTGGGAGACAGTGATAATACACACCTGGGAGACAATGATAATACACACCTGGGAGACAGTGAGTCATTCACACCTGGGAGATAGTGAATCATACACACCTGGGAGACAGTGAGTCATTCACACCTGGGAGACAGTGAGTCATACACACCTGGGAGATAGTAAATCATACACACCTGGGAGACAGTGAGTCATACACACCTGGGAGATAGTGATAATACACACCCAGGTATCATCCAGAGCGAAAGGAGCTGTGCTGCATCATTCCCACATGGTTGTCAGGCCCTGTAAAAGCTTGTCGGAATGGCTGATGCGTTGCCAGCACTGGCTAGCAAGCACTTACAGGAAAAGTTTGATGGCTAGTTTCAGATGGCTTCCATCCTCAAGGGGAACCCCAGTATTATCTCTCTCACCTTTGTGAATGTGGTAACCACATCCTCACCCTTGAAAGCATCTTGTCAAATTTCACATTAGTCTGGCTAAGTAAGTGGCTGCCACTTCATGTTTATTAATGCTGAAATTTCATTTATGGGAGAAACTGAGTTTCTTCCTGCCCCATCCCCCTAAGTAGTCGCAACTTTAGATGCAAGTCATCTTGTCCAACTTGGCTGACCTTTATTTTGTATAAAAGAAAAATGTGAATTTCATAATGTTCATTGAGATGCAAGAAGATAGTCATGGGCTGGGTACTTGTTCCACATGTTCCAGATGTGGCAGGAAGGGAGGGGCTTACTTCTTGGGGAGATGAAGGAAGATGTGGTTGGTGTATAGATTGGGTGTGTCTTCCTAAGTTGACTTGCCAGGTACTAAGAGATGAAAACAATCTTACTATGTCGCCCTAAGGTGATTGGGAAGGTCCTGGTGCCCCTTTAATACCATATATTTTATATTTTTCCTTTCTAAGCTTTCTACGCTTGTTTAAAATGCTCTTCATGTGACTTAACCATTGAGAACAAAGTCTCTGCTGGGCTTTTTTGAGACTTCCTTTGTTAATGCAATTAATATAAAACCTTTTACCTTAGCCTCAGGTAGACTCTTCAGACAAAGGCAAAAGACAGCCACATTCTTCACCAAAATAATGCAAAAACTGTCTCTAGGCCACATTCTGAAATTCTGCTCCACTAAACTCTCTTGGGTCAGGTCTGCACAGTTCAAATTACAATCAGCCACAAAGTTTTCCATAATCCTACTAGGATGGCCCAGTAAGCCCCACTTAAAGCTTTCCACTGGGATAACTCTCAGCACATAAGTGAAGAGCTTGTATAATAAGAATATTAAAACAACAGCAAAAGAAGGAAGGTTCTTCCATGCTCACAGATTGGTAATGTGAAAATGGCCATCCTACTGAAAGCAATCTACAGATTCAATACAATCCCCATCGAAAGTCTAACATAATTCTTCACAGAAATTGAAAGGACAATTTTCAGATTCATATAGAAATTCAAAACCCCCAGAATAGCTAAAACACCCCTGAGTAATAAAAGAACTGCTGGATATCACCATTCCTGATATCAAGTTGGACTACAGAGTTTATAGTAATCAAAACAGCATGTGGTATTGTCACAAAAAACAGACACATTGGTAAATGGAATTGAAGAACCAGATGTAAGTCCCTGTATCTGTGGCCTCCTTGTTTGTTTGTTTATTTATGTATTTATTTATTTATTTATTTAAACAAAGAAGCCAAAATTGGAGAAAAGAAAGCATCTTTAACAAATGGTACTGCTCAAATGGGGTTGCTGTGCAGAAAAATGCTTCGCACTGGAGCAGAGGCAGCCACCTTCTTGTGTCTCTCTCCAAAAAAATCTCTGTGTGAGGTTTGCTGTGTGTTATGACTTTGTGGTATTCCTTCTCTTATGACTGCCAGGGTACCTTTTCCTACAGAACTGTAACACTTCCACTAGGGAAGCCTTCCCCTCAGAGCTGTAACATCTACAGGCAATAAATATGCAGAGAGTGAGGAACTTGGGAGTAGTCAGTCTCAATAGGGCGTTTTCACCAAACTGTCCCCTCAGGGATCCATGCAGAAGAGGAGGTGGACAGACTGTAGGCCAGAGGTGATGTAAGGAGGAGCTGGAGAACAGGCTGAAAGGCTGCCAAATGCCATTCTCTGCGTGGGATAAACCGTTGCAATTGCTAACTCACAGCAATGGCAGTCGCCTTCATGGGGTCCACGCAAGACTGGCCCTATCTGCAATCAGTCACAGAAGGGGAAGGGACTCATGGGACTCTACCACTGACCTCTGAGCTCTGCCATAGGTTTGGGCTGCTTTCAATCTGGTCGCAGAAGCTTGTTTTTGTTTTTCCATGGGTGGTGGTTAGTGAGAAACTCTTACTGGTGGTCATGGTGCTAAGAATAAATGCTGTTGTGTACTTAGTCTTAAAGAGGTCACTTAGTCATTCGCCCACTCCAACCATAAAGCTCAAGAAACATTTTCAGAAGGGGGAACAAAAAGTGTAGGTACTGGAGGGTGGGGAAGAGTGTGCAAAATGCTGTCTTCTGAACATGACATAGCTCTCTCTCTTATGAAGTCATAGCTACGGCCACTTGTGTAGGATCAAGCATGGATGGGAAGGGGCTTGTGAAGGCCCACTCCCAGCTGAGAAGCTATAGTATGGTAGTATGGCTGATGGCTGGTGAGGGAGGAGGGAGGTCACTTTTCTTTAGTGGGGGTGTGGCTGTTGGTAGGTTGCCCATGCTCTAGTGAGTAGCCTACAGCCATGTGAATGCAGGCTGTACTAATTAAACTTAGTGGATTAAAAAAAAAAGGGACTATGAAGGTAGGAGAGAGATATATTGAAGGATGTTTTGAAGGAGCAAGAGGGGAGAGTTTGGGAAGAATATGATCAAGATACATTGTGAATATATATATATATATATATATATATATATATAAAATTTGTTGAAGAATTAAAAAATTGTAAGAACACCTGAAATTTTATTTCTTAAATAATCAAGGGTAATAAAGAAATGCTTTGTGTTGATCTAATATATCTAATATATGTAAAACCCTTTAATTAGATGAATTACTATGGATTTCTTTTCCAGGAACATTCTTTTTTGTTGTTTTAAAAGTAATTTACTGCATTATTAATTAATTAATTAATTAATGCACATGCCTGTGTGTGTATACATATGTGCCCATGTATACTCACACACGCAGGAAAAATAAGGAAAACTCTTTAATAATCATGTGTGACTGCTTCTGGCTAATGCACAAAAGAGAGTACTGAACCAAACCCACATCAGCTCGTACAGTTTCACAGCTCCATGTTGCATTTGAGCAACTAAACATGTTTCACAGAGGCAGACATTCCAAGGTTTGCTTGTTTGGAGAAATAGGAGGACTTACGATGTAAAATATGGGCAGAGCTATCCTGGTTTTCCCAGGCAACTGTTAGCCCCGGGCCATCTTGTCTGCCTGGCAGGATATGTGCTCCTTCCTGACAAGAGCTTGTGGAGTGCTCCTTCCTGACAAGAGCGCGGGGAGTGCTCCTTCCTGACAAGAGCGCGGGGGAGTGCTTCTTAAGCCAAATTCTTCCTCGTGTGACTTAATATTTCCTGAGCACGTTTAGCAGATCTTTTACAACAACAATGTAATATTCTCATCTTATATCATGGCCACACGTGTGTGTGTGTGTGTGTGTGTGTGTGTGTGTGTGTGTGTGTGTGTGTGACTACAGTGCCCCACAACAAAGACAAGTGTCTCCCTGGAACTTGCTAAAATGGTGAGTTGCAGTTCAGAGAGAGACCCTGTCTCAAAACACAGGATAGACCCCTTTTATTTTATTCAAGTAGGGGAAGTGAGACTGTCACGCCCGCTCTCGACCAGCAAGAACGACGCGACCACCAGTCCTTCTAACAGCAGTTTATTCAGTCTTCATCTTTCTTCTTTCTCTTCATCAGTACCGTTCCCCAGCTGAAGAGTTCTGATCCTTCTCAACAGTCTGTTTTACAGGAACACTTCTTTACCACCATTCCCCGTGATGCAGTTCTGAATCCTCCCTGTAGCAGTGGGTCTTCGCTCGTGACTGAAGATGTTTCTTTTCCCGGGTTTTCAGCACCACTTGTTGCGCGCGCTCAACAGGCCAGGAAGAACGACGCTGCTACAGGATCCTTCTGCACACATTTATTCAGTCCTGTTTCTTCTTTCTCCATATATCTCCCTTGTTTTTATATCTCCCTTGTTTATATATCTCCCTTGTTTTTATATCTCCCTTGTTTATATATCTCCCCCGAACCCTGGGCCTCTCACTCCTTTTATACTCTCTCTCATCCACGCACTGCAGGCCATGCCCCCTCGCCAGTCACGAGGCTTCAGCTAATCAGGGCAGCAGGGGCAAATCTCCACCAAATTGGATTCACCTGTATCCTGGTACACCTGCGCAGCACTCAAGATGTTTGTGTCTTATATGAGGAAGTCAGGTGCAAGTCATATGACTTAGCTGCAGTCTCTGGCGCCTTTGGGACTGCCGCCACACCCGCTCCTAACATCTCCCCCTTTTTTCTTTTCTGGCAGAGAGAATGTCTATAGATAGCCCCTCGCAACCATGCCCCTTACCCGTCCTTGGGTGACAAACAGCATTGGTTTGATCCCTGTCTTAGGTTGGTGACATGCCCAGGGAGTCTTATCACTGACTACCTCTCTATCATGCCAAGCCACTCCTGGGGAGATTGTGTTTTGCTTGCGGCAGGTGCATCAAAAGGCCAGGATGTTAATTAACCTATGGCCAGATCTTAATTGCTGCAAGCAAGCCTCATGGGTGAAGGTAGAGGTCTGATCCCCAGTGTGCAAGCATAGGGGCCCTACACAAAACCATCCCTTAGGCTCATCACCCAGAGAGGTCTTGGCCAGCTCCCGTGTCGTTTTTCCTGAGGGAAGGGAACTAGGACACTGAACCTTCATGCAATCAGACGTGCCTTCCACAGGATGCCAACAGCAAGCTATCCTCTGTGCAGTGCTTAGCCTCGCACCCCACGGCATAACGCAGCATAATTTCTTTTAGAGCGGCAAACCAAATCTGAGGAGATTGTCCCGCCTCCACTGCAGCAAAAGCCTACGCTACCATGGCGAAAGTGCGGACCCGCACACTCTGCACCTAACACATGTGCCAAACACAAAACACACACACACTATAACAAGCATACATCCCAGGGCTCTCATCCCCGCTCATCTTCCCTGAAGCAAGGGATAGATGGCCAGCGGGGCTATCTCTTTAAGGGGAATTCAGGGATCAAAAAGCATGGAAAAATTTGAATGTCATGTCGAGCTCGTATCGGCTTCTGGAACACCGAAAGGATCTCCCATCTCTGCTCCATCCTTTGTGCTTGTGGGATCATCCACCACATCCACAGGGGCAACTGGATCAGGATCCTCATTCTTGCAGCGTCTCACCAACCTCTCCAGCACCCAAAGAGGTTCCGTCTGGTCCTGTGGAAACACACAAACAGACCCTCTCGCCCACGTCAACACCTGATCTGGTCGATCCTCTCCAAATCTCCAGACAGAAGGTCCACCTACAGGTGGATGCTGAGGAGGCATAGGGAGGAGGCATAGAAGCTAATTCGCCTTCCTCCTCCGCCTCGGCTCTTTTGTTTCGTCCTTCCTGACCACCTGATAACACTGTGTCTCCTTTCTTTTTCCTTTTTCTTTTTAAGCCCTTTTCCTCTTCTGACATACTTTCTTGTTGCTCTGTAAGGATTTTCTGACCTGTCTTGACTGCCTCTACACACAGTTTCAAACAGTAACAGAGTCCATATATCAGAACAAACAAGACCAAAACTATCAGACCTACCCACAAAGGGTCAATGGGAGAAAAAAGCATAACTACACAGCGAGGATCTATTGATCACTACACTGAGGTTATCATAGTTCCTTAACTTGTCCCCAAACAGGGAACCTTAACTTGTCCCAAAGCCAGGAACCTTAACTTATCCCAAAACCAGGAACCTTTTGTTACCTTGTGCCTGCTTCCTGGCAACTTTATGCTTGCCTCTATTTTATCAGAGGTCCTTCCCAAACTCCTGGGTTACTTTGTGCCTACTTCCTGGCAACTTTATGCTCACCTCTATTTTATCCGAGGTCCTTCCCAAAGTCCTGGGGTCGCAAGTTTCACTCACTGTGAACTTACCCTGCCGGCAACCACTGACTGCTGAAAGTTCTGAACTCGGTGGGGGAGTCGGTTCCCCGTACGGGCCACCAATTGTCACGCCCGCTCTCGACCAGCAAGAACGACGCGACCACCAGTCCTTCTAACAGCAGTTTATTCAGTCTTCATCTTTCTTCTTTCTCTTCATCAGTACCGTTCCCCAGCTGAAGAGTTCTGATCCTTCTCAACAGTCTGTTTTACAGGAACACTTCTTTACCACCATTCCCCGTGATGCAGTTCTGAATCCTCCCTGTAGCAGTGGGTCTTCGCTCGTGACTGAAGATGTTTCTTTTCCCGGGTTTTCAGCACCACTTGTTGCGCGCGCTCAACAGGCCAGGAAGAACGACGCTGCTACAGGATCCTTCTGCACACATTTATTCAGTCCTGTTTCTTCTTTCTCCATATATCTCCCTTGTTTTTATATCTCCCTTGTTTATATATCTCCCTTGTTTTTATATCTCCCTTGTTTATATATCTCCCCCGAACCCTGGGCCTCTCACTCCTTTTATACTCTCTCTCATCCACGCACTGCAGGCCATGCCCCCTCGCCAGTCACGAGGCTTCAGCTAATCAGGGCAGCAGGGGCAAATCTCCACCAAATTGGATTCACCTGTATCCTGGTACACCTGCGCAGCACTCAAGATGTTTGTGTCTTATATGAGGAAGTCAGGTGCAAGTCATATGACTTAGCTGCAGTCTCTGGCGCCTTTGGGACTGCCGCCACACCCGCTCCTAACAAATACAGGAAGGGGAGGTCAAAACCAGGAGGGTTCGTTAGGGAAGGCCATCAGTGCAGCAAACATTCATGACATCTCTCTTACGAAGCTTCCCGTGGCTAGCTCCTGAAAGCCATCAATCTTAGCCCCCAAACTGTCTGAAAGCACTGCTCCACTGCACACAGACATGAGCAAACAAGTCTGTCCATCCACCCTGGGCCTCAACTGGTTCTCAAGATTTCAAGTTCCTCTCTAAGATGTCTGGGTCCCATCTCTTGGCTTAGGTCTGTTGGCATAACAGCCCCGTCTGGTTCCCCACTGTCCTGGGAAGGAACTCTCTGTTCATCTGCGTGAAATAGAATTTTCTTGTCTTGCTCTCGAACCAGGCAGCCTCAGCTGTGAACAACGCAGAAATGGTCAAGATTAAGGCTCGGGACCTGCACGACAAGAAGAAGGAGGAGCTGTTGAAACAACTGGACGACCTGAAGGTGGAATTGTCCCAGCTTCCCGTCGCCAAAGTGACAGGCAGTGCAGCGTCCAAGCTCTCCAACCCCAAGTCCTCACTGTTATTAACCAGACTCAAAAAGAAAACCTCAGGAAATTCTACAAGGGCAAGAAGTACAAGCCCCTGGGCCTGTGACCCAAGAAGACTAGAGCCATGCGTCACCCGCTCACCAAACACAAGGAGAAGCTGAAGACCAAGAAGAAGCAGCGGAAGGAGCGGCTGTACCCACTGCACAAGTGTGCAGTCAAGGCCTGAGACGACAATGACAATAAAGTGCAAGACTGACTGGCAAAAAAAAAAAAAGAATTTTCTTGTCTCTTGGACCCGGTTCCCTCTGCTTCTTTCTTAATTAGAAAAGGGGGTAGGTTAGGGGTCTGGCGGTGCTAAGTGTCATAGTGGTGGTAGAGGGGTGGGCTGGGCAGAAGTGTCAGGATGCTGGACAGGCAGTGGCAGTCCTTACTTTCTGCTCCCCGACTTTCAGCCAGTTATAATGACCTTGACTGATGGTCTTCTTCAAGTCCTGGTACAGACATAGCGAGTGTTGTGCCTTGGGCTGGTTGCCCATGTGTCTGCCTCCCTTCCAGGGAAGGACAAAGAACAGTATGCCCAGGGACAAAAAGCAAAGACTCAGAAAACATGAGAATTGTTTCTTGAGGCCAAAGCTTTCTTTTGGAAGGGTGGGATCCCAGAGCTGGCCTGCTGTCCAGTGGACTCTGCACTGGATTCCCCTTTCTTGATGCCTCTCTTTTCTTCCCCCAATTCTCTCCTCCTCTTTCCTATTACTACAGCTCATTGGCCAGTGGGTTTTGGCTCCCAAAGACAAACAAAGACAGAAAGATAGCATACTGGCCCTTTCCAGTCCAATGCTATGTGGAGATGCTGGCCTTTCCCCCTGGCAGTCTGCTCTCTGCTGGTGCCTCACACGGGCATACACTCCGTAACTCAGATATTACCAACCATGCACGGTCCTTGCTTTTCTTTCCTTTTCACTTTATGGTTCTTTTTTTTCTTTTGTCTTCATTCTTTTCTCATATACTACATCCTGACCTCAGTCTCCCCACTTCCCAGTCCCTCCTTACCACTTCCCCTCTCTCCTTTCCCTTCAGAAAAGTGCAGGCTCCCAGGGACATCAACCAAACCTGGTTCTCTGAAAGGTGAATGTGACTATCTTATTCCTCATGACTTCTCTACACTTCCTTCTGCCTGCGGGATAAAAATAAAAGTCTTTCAAAACTCCCAGGTCCCGTGGCCTGCTCACTCTCCAGTTTTCCAACACTCCAGCCTCATCTGTTGGCAGTCTTATCTCCCACGCTGTCCTGTTAACTCTTTATGGTGTGCCAGAGAAACAAGGCCTCCAGCAAGAAGTCACTCCACAAAATGAGGAAAAATAAGGAGAAAACCTCTAATAAAAATAGTTTGTGTCCAGTTTGGCTAGTGCCCAAAGAGAATCCAGTCCAGCATGGAAATTATTTGAGGCGTATGTGGGTCTTGAGCTACAAAACTTCACCTATGATATCACCTGAGTATCTCTCTAAAGTCCCAGCCCCAAGTTGCACTCTGAACATTAAAACATGTTTACAGAAATGTATGCTTAGCCATTTTAGACCAAACGAGATGCCATCAGTGTTACCTCTAAAGCAGGTCAACATAGGAAGATTTGTACTGTAAAGGTACTGTCACAAATGCCAGCTACTTAGCACCCCAGTTCTTTGCTGGCTGCTGCTATCCAAGGATGTTCTGGCGGCCTGGAACAATCAAACTTTTCCTGGGAGAGGAATGAGAACCAGAACTTTCGATCCAATGCTTACCCCACCCCCTCTTTGGAGTGCCTGACAGAGGCAGGTTCTTGATAGGAGAAAGGGCCTAATGGCCAGCTGTGGGCCAGGGTTATCTTCCAGAATAAGGTTTAAGGGATGATAATCCTAATGAACATATCCATTGCTTCTGAAATTCAGTTTTTAGTATTCTCTTGACCTTGGCTGCCTTTAAGACTCAGCTCAAGTGCTACTTCCCCCAGAAAGCAGTCTGAGGTCCTCTCGGTCTGAGTAATACTTCTAGTGGTTGGTCTCTGTACCTCTTTTCTCACAGGGCCCACTTTAGTGTTCACCCATCTGCTTTTACTCTGATCTCTGGGTTATGTTTCTCCTATACCTAGCAAAAGGCTCAGACCACCCCTCTTGATTATGTTGAGCAAATGACTAATCCACTGAATGAATGAATGAGTGAATGAATGAATGAATGAATGAATGCCAGCCTGTGCTCCCTACATGGATCATGTGCTTACTTCTTAGTCTACTTCCAGGCCAGAAGTGGAGGGCTCCGTCATCTGTTCTCTCTCCTCCTGTGGCTGACTCACACTTCAAGGTCAAGGGAAACTTCTGCCAGTACAAAAGTCTGAGAGGGATCAGATAATCCGGGAGTTTACATATATCCATCCGGGCAAGAATTGGGGAACCAGAACAATATGTCACCAAGTCGTTTCAAGTAGAGCAACTCTTCCCTGGAAGTGTGTAGGCTGCCTCGGTCCCCACTCTATCCATTTCATCTCAGTTTGCCCCCACCTCCTCTGAGTCACGCTGACAACTTCCCTCCTGGTCTCTGGCCTCCTGACCACCTTTCTTCTCATTTGCTTCTTCTGTGGTGACTTGGCAGCTGTCTCCAAGTTGCTCAGAGCCTGCTTCTGTTCTCCAGTCATGAGCTGTACCTGGATAGCCTTTCTTCTGCTGTTGGGTGAGCCTGGGCCTCAGAGAAGAGGGGCTGGGGACTTGTTCCTAGTAAGTCAGGCCCGTGAGATGGAGGCTGTGGTTGAGAGATCAGGACCTTGGTAGGGAGAGTGACTTGGCGTTGGGGTGGGGGGACGACGACGACGACGGCTGAGACATAAGGGCTTTGGATCTGGAGTTTGGAGAATGAGAGAATATCAAAGAGGCCATTTGCGGGGAGAACCCAAGAGATCCTGAGAGTGAGGCAGGTTGGCCTTGACAACCCACAGATTTCTGAAGTAGGCAGAGCACATACACTTCATGGTGATCCTAGAATTCCCCTATGGTTTCCGTGTTCCCTGGGTTCTCCTTCATCAAAGCCCCATGGATAGAGATGGGGAAAATGTGTGTCTTCAAACTCTGATGCTCACTCTGTGGAGACAGAACTGAAATTTAACAGTGGAAAGTAATTCATGAACTAGGGGAAGGAGAGACGAGAGATGAGTCTGGAGTCCAGGACCAGGGCCTCTGTGGGTATTGAGTGTGGAAGGGAGACAAGGGAGTCAGGAGCTTGGGAGATGCAGCTGAGGCGGGCAGGAAGGTGGCCAAGAGGGAGGGGACCTGCTCTAAAGCCTCTCACGCTTCCTCAGGGTTTGTTTCTTGTCTTGGCTTCAACTTGGATGCAGAGAAGCTGACACATTTTCACATGGACGGTGCTGAGTTCGGACACAGTGTGCTCCAGTATGATAGTTCCTGGTGAGGACTTGGTGGTAGCTGTACAGAGTCCCATCCCTCCCCAGCCCCACACTCCAGTGGTATCACCTGCATACTTTCTCTTTATGGAATGTGACAATTTTATTTGTGTTATGAATGCTTTCCTGAAAACAGGCCTTTAGGATAACTTCAGATAGCACTTACCAAGTGCCTACTAAATGCTGGGCTCTTCTCCAACCTGCAAACCACAGGGTGTTCCTTCAGACGTCATTGTACACTTACAAGGAATTGTCTGTCCGTCTAACACATGTTTATGAAATACCTAGATGCCAGAAATGGAGGGCTTCGATTAGGAGAGAATAAAGCACAAAACAAAATACTACCTACCTGGAATTTAAATTGAACCTCCATTCTCCAGCGGTTGTCAGCTCTCTGTCGTGGCTCCTAACTGCAGTGCTCTCTGTCTCCCCACAGGGTGGTGGTTGGAGCACCAAAGGAAATAAAAGCCACTAACCAAATAGGTGGCCTCTACAAATGTGGCTATCACACAGGCAACTGTGAGCCCATCTCCCTCCAGGGTGAGTTACGGCCCCGCCTCAGGCCTGATGCTGAGTTCCTAGGCTATGCGGCCTGTGGAGAGCCCAGGAGTCCCACTTGGCAGCTGCAGCTATGACCATAAACTCAACCTCAGACAAGCTCCTGGGCCTGCCCATTGTACCCCCATGATGCTGCAGCCCCATTATAATCTGGATGTCTGCTTTACCCAAGGGTCCTCCCTGTTAGCCAGGTGTGGGATGAGACCCACTCATCTCTTATATAATATCTTCTGTCCTCAAGGGTGACTATGTACATGTCTATCTCCACAGTGCCCCCAGAGGCTGTGAACATATCCCTGGGCCTGTCCCTTGCTGCTGCCACCAACCCTTCCTGGCTGTTGGTGAGAGCTCTTGGTCTTACAAGAAGGTCTTGAGGGCAGGAATAGGGACATGGGGCTGCTGGGCTGGGGGTTTTATGGAGGTTAGAGGTGCAGGGGCTGGAGAGTAGACCAACAGAACAAGCTCCATTTATCATTCCTCTCTGTCCCAAGGCTTGTGGTCCTACTGTGCACCACACATGCAGAGAGAATATATACTTGACAGGGCTCTGCTTTCTACTGAGTTCATCATTCAAGCAGAGCCAGAACTTCCCAACTGCACAGCAGGGTAAGCAAGCCACCAGCTCCTTTGGGGAATCCACACCCGTGCATCTTGGCTTCGGTGGGTCAGATTCTTTTCCAAAAGGGAGGAAGGAAGAGAGAATCTGGAAAATATATTGCCAGACGGTACAGCTGGAGAGATCCTGCCGGCCCTGATACCTGGTCTGTCATTGTCTTGGAATTTTGGGTTTTGCACCTGTCAAATGTGACTAGTAATGGGTGGAACTTTGCAAGCAACACAAGGTGACCCATTTGGTACAGTGCCTGGCCTGACATGATGGTGCTGATGATATAAGCTGCTATTACTCTTAGAACGAAAGTGAAGGGATTATTTCCCAGTAACTGGTTAGTGAACCATCTGGGACTTGCTGATGAAGGTGCTGAGTTGGATGCACATAGTTGTGTGTGTGTGTGTGTGTGTGTGTGTGTATGTGTGTGTGTGTGTGTGTGTGTGTGTGTATGTGTGTGTGTGTGTGTGTGTGTATGTGTGTGTGTGTGTGTGTGTGTGTGTGTGCGCGCGCGCGCATGCGCGTGTTTACTAGGTCAAGACATGGGGCTTGGCTTCTCTGGTACTGATGGAGGATGAGGTGAAGGAGTGTGGACTTTTCCAACCACAGATAAGGCTGGTTTCTGCTTTCATGCTCACTCTGAGGCCCTCAGGGAAATGGAAGGGCATCTCTTACACAAATCCCCTGGATTTAGACTCTACTGACAGAAATGTCAGAACACTTGTCTTTGTTTTTTTGAGAGACACAGAAAGGGAAGTCTGGGAGGAGTGGTAGGCGCGTTCACAGAGGTCACAGACTTGGTTAGTGGGCCTTATCTTCTTGGGTGCTTCCACTATCACTCTGTGGGGAGACAAAGAACGCTGCGTTAAGAACCACAGTCCCGCTGCTAACCTAGAGGGTAGAGCCCATTTTCTTGCACTGGAAAATTTCATCTGAATGACAATTTTAATATTGCCCTGGAGGGGAACCTGCACTGAAACTGAGAACAAGACAGAGCTAGTGTGTGGCTCTTACCAGGGATGATATTGAAAATACCTAACAAAAGTCCAGTGCAGCACTAAACAGTAAGGACAGGGACTGGCCACAGACTATGGTCCTTCCCGAACTGTTGTGGGGAGAGACTGTTGCTGGCCTCTGGGGAGAAACTGAACAGTCTATGTGGAAGGAGAAGGCTCTCAGTTTCTTGCTACTGGGACAGGAGATGTTTGCATTTTTGTATCTATTGGGCTGGCTTGGGGTAGGTCGTTCACAGTTGTAGTCTCTTTGTGAGACTCAAAGGCCTTGTCCGCATTAGGGAACAAAGGAAGAGAGAAGGTTCTGGACACAGACAGGACTCACAAGTGGAACTGGGCTGTGATTGTCAGACTGAGGTGGGTGGACGGTATTGGGAAAGTGAGTTCAGGAAAAGCCAGGAGATCTTGTGAGTGTCCCTTGGAGAATCAGGACGACATCCTTCCCTAGAGTGTCCAAAGCAAGACCAAGACATCGTGTTCCTGATTGATGGCTCGGGTAGCATCAGTTCCACAGATTTTGAAAAAATGCTGGACTTTGTTAAAGCTGTGATGAGCCAGCTTCAGAGACCTAGCACACGGGTGAGTCCCTGAGGAAATGCAGACCCAGAGCCTGCTGGGAAGGCGCACAGGGCCTGCGGGGAAGGGCTCTCCGGGTATGTTTGCTGAGTCCTGGGGGAATCTTAGCCTCACTTCCCTGTGCTTTTCGCAGTTCTCCCTGATGCAGTTCTCTGATTACTTCCGAGTACATTTTACTTTCAACAACTTCATCTCCACGTCAAGCCCTTTAAGTCTGTTGGGTTCTGTAAGGCAGCTAAGAGGGTACACATACACAGCCTCGGCTATCAAGCATGTCATGTGAGTCCAGACCTCCTTCCCGTGCATCTTTTTCCAGAGCATCCAGGGGTCCCTTTGGGCCTCATTTGCCTTTCCAAGAGAGAAATGGGAAGAACCTGAAATGTAGCCTGTTGATGCCCTTGTCAGTTGGGGATTTCTGAGTGGGAGTGGGGCCTCCTACAAGAAAGGCTATATCCCCATTTTTACAGTCAGCAGAAGTCAGTGTAGTTTTATCTACAGACCTCTGGACTCTCTTCTTTCTTGATAGAACAGAACTGTTCACCACCCAAAGTGGAGCTCGGCAAGATGCCACCAAGGTCCTCATTGTCATCACTGATGGGAGAAAACAAGGGGACAACTTGAGTTATGATAGTGTCATCCCCATGGCAGAGGCTGCAAGCATCATTCGTTATGCAATTGGGGTAGGACACAAAGATGGTTTCCCACCACTTCCTCCTGTAACTTCCTCTTGAAGCAACTTCCTCTAAAGGTAGAAAGCACTTTTCTCATCTCCTGCTGCCTTAGATATATGGAACCAGGGGAAGGCTCCTTCAGCCTGGGAACCTGTGACCCAATTGCTTCAACTCCCTAATGTCATTTGAGCCTCATTTAGAAAGAATCTCCAAGGCTGACTGAAGAGTTTTGGGTGACAATGCAGGTGATACCTTAGCCATGTTTGCCTCATTGTAGTAAAAGCATCCAGCATAAACAATTAAGGGAGAGATGTCTTTTATTTTATTTTTCATTCCTTGAGAGTTTCATACAGGTATGCAACGAGATGTGATCACATACCCCCTCTGTCTCCTATTTTTCTCCCCTTGACTATCCCTGGTGTCCCCCGACCCCTCACTTTCCTAACTTTGTGTGTTTTAAAAAACAACCTACCAAGTTCAATCAGTGCTGCTCTATGTTCATGACTGTGGCTCTGTCAGCTGCCAGAGCACTGGAAACCTTATTAGTAACCATAGTCTCAAAGGAGGACGACTCAACCCTGCCAGTTATGAAGTACAAATAGCTCCAAGGGATGGGGCTTGGATGCCATCTCTCCCATCTGGGTGGGACTTTAGGGGCTGGCCTGATCTTATGTGGGTCTTGTGATGGTAATCACAGCTGGTATAAGGTTCATAAATGCAACAGCCAGGTCATGTCCAGAAGACAGTATGCCACAGCACTTTCCCTTACCCTCCAGCCCTTACGCTCTTTCTCTTCTGGGATAGAATCATTTATTTTAACTCACAGTGTTGGAGGGTCTCATTCCATGATGGAGGAGAAGGATGGGTGGAGCCCATGGTGGTGGTCGGATGATGTCATAGCAATTCACATGTGGAAGACCAGAAAGGAGGCCAGAGAGAGGGGGTGGTTGTAGGGTTACATTCACAAGGTCATCCCCTACTTCAGCCAGCCAAGCTCCACCACACCAGTTGCTTAAAACATGGACCCACAGGGGAGTTCTCAGACTCGAGCAGTAACATGACATACAGGCCTAGGAGAACTTCCATTCTCACTGGGTTGGTTTTCGCTGGGGACAGGTAGGAAAGGCCTTTTACAATGAACATTCCAAGCAAGAATTAAAGGCCATTGCATCGATGCCTTCCCATGAATACGTATTCAGCGTGGAGAACTTTGATGCTTTGAAGGATATTGAGAATCAGCTGAAGGAGAAGATCTTTGCCATTGAGGGTAAGTCAGCAATGGAGCTCCCTGCCTCAGGAATCCTCAGAAATCTTCAGGAATTCTCCTCAGGCGTAGGACTTCCCTTTTGGAACCTAGACCCTCATGAGCTAGGCACCGTTCCTTGTTGTGGGTCTCTGATCTTAGATTCTCCCAAGAAGCCTCCCTGGACCTGGGAAATGTCGTCTCTCTTCCTGAAAGCCACACATCTTGTCTTCCCCAGGCACAGAGACACCAAGCAGCAGTACTTTTGAATTGGAGATGTCCCAGGAGGGCTTCAGTGCTGTGTTTACACCTGTGAGTTGGTCCCTGTCAAGGCTAGTGATGTAGGCTGGTGGACAGGGGGGCACTGGGGAGGCAAGTGCTAGCTAGCTAGGTGCGTGGAGCCAGGGAGGGCAGGTTGGCATCCTGCTCAGCCCTGGGATCCTTCCCTCCAGGATGGACCAGTTCTGGGGGCTGTGGGAAGCTTCAGCTGGTCTGGAGGTGCCTTCTTGTACCCCTCAAATATGAGACCCACCTTCATCAACATGTCTCAGGAGAACGAGGACATGAGGGACGCTTACCTGGGTAAGAGGTGGCTGTGAGAGGGGGAGGGGCAGGATGAGCTGCCTGGAGACAGGTCTGGACCTTGGTGCTGAGGTCTGGACCCCTCAGGTTACTCCACCGCACTGGCCTTTTGGAAGGGGGTCCACAGCCTGATCCTGGGGGCCCCTCGCCACCAGCACACGGGGAAGGTTGTCATCTTTACCCAGGAATCCAGGCACTGGAGGCCCAAGTCTGAAGTCAGAGGGACACAGGTTGGTATGGAAGAAGCCAGAGCGGAGCGTGAGACTGGGCAGTGTGGCCAGGGTGGAGAAGGGGATGGCAGGGCTTGGGGCCTATGGAGGAGGTTGTGATGCTGGGAGAGAGGCAGGACCTGCCCAGAGGGGGCATCTTTAGATGACTTCAGGCTTGTGCCTCCCCTCTGCCCCAGATCGGCTCCTACTTTGGGGCATCTCTTTGTTCTGTGGACATGGATAGAGATGGCAGCACTGACCTGGTCCTGATTGGAGTCCCCCATTACTATGAGCACACCCGAGGGGGGCAGGTGTCAGTGTGCCCCATGCCCGGTGTGGTAAGTGGTTAAGGGGCCTGGCTGGTGGCATCTGGGTATGGGTGGAGGTCTGCCCAGGTTGGGTCTGACACTGCCTTTGCTGTGCAGGGGAGCAGGTGGCATTGTGGGACCACCCTCCATGGGGAGCAGGGCCATCCTTGGGGCCGCTTTGGGGCGGCTCTGACAGTGCTAGGGGACGTGAATGGGGACAGTCTGGCAGATGTGGCTATTGGTGCACCCGGAGAGGAGGAGAACAGAGGTGCTGTCTACATATTTCATGGAGCCTCAAGACAGGACATCGCTCCCTCACCCAGCCAGGTAAGGCCCAGTCACTATCTCACAAGTCTACAGTAGCTTCCTCTTTGTTTCTCATTTTTTCACAACAATTCTCTTCTGTGACTTTGTTTATTTCTTGGCTTAGCACTGAGCATTTTGCAGAAGGTAAAACGCGCATGATGGAGACACGGGATGACTAACTTCTGCGTGCTAGGCTTTGACTTGAGACTCAATACTTGAGTAGTTTCCAAACTGCACCTGTAGTAACCCATGCTAGGTACCTGAGTTAGGTAGGGAACCTCTTTCGTAGATGTGGCTTGGTAAGTATGAGGTTCAGTGTAAACTAGGAGGATTCTCGTCTCGTGGCTCAGCATCCCGCATCCTAGCAGCTTCTTCCTGCTCACCAGCTTTCTCGCTATGCTAATTTTCTTGTCTCTTCATCTCCTTAAATACTCTTCAATTTCATTCCATTCCTGCATTCGATGATCCTTCCGGCTATCTGGGCAGGAGCCCTCCACACAGTGGAGCAGTGCTCCCTTAGAAGGAACGGCTGCTTTCCTTGGCAAATGTCAAAGCAGTCAAATCGCAGGCATCTCAGCTGACCTTTCTTCAGAGACTTTCAACAAAGGCCAGAAAACACACCAAAGGCCGAGTGCTTAGCATCATCACCACAGTGAGGTGTAACCTCGCCCTCATCAGCACAGCTGGGATCAGCAGGGTCACCAGTCACCAGGACAAGCTGCAGGCTCAGACACTGCTAGTGAGAGTGGGAAATGATGTGGCTATTTTGAAACAATGTGTTAATTTCTCAGAAGATTATTTATAGAGTTGCCATATGATCAGACAATTCTAGCACAAGAGAACTGAAAACATGTCCTCATACAAACCACATAGAATGCCTTTTGAAGCATTATTCATGATTAATAGATGAAATGTAGAAGCAACCCATATGCCTGTCTACCTATAAGCAGATAAACTAAACGTTTCTCCATGAAATGGCATGTTACTTCACCATGAACAGGCTGTGTGGATGAGTCTCAAAATCCTATGCTGAGTAAAAGAAGCCAGTTACAAGGGATCAGATGTTGCATGGCTACATTTGTGTGAAGTGTCTCTAATAGGTAAATCTGTAGAGACTGTAAGTTGATGACTGGTTGTGCAAGCTTGGGCACAAGGGGAAACAACAGTATGGGGTGACTTCTAACAGGTGTCAGATCTCTTTTTGAGGTGACAAAGTATTCTAAAATTGACCCTGGAAATGTTTTCACAACTCTGAACACTAAAAAGCCTCAGAGCTGTGAGGTGAGAATTGTTGTTCAGTGTGTGAATATTTAAAATGGTTGCTTCATCTTTCAGAAAAGGACAGGGAAGAGCCCTGTGATTCTGCTAGCGACTGTGTGACACTCTTGCTAATAGAGATTGAATTCAGGAGTACTAAGAGATTAGTAAAACCGTTGTGTTTTATAAAATGAATTATTTTTAATATAAATGTACGTAGCGTATTAATCCGGAAGCTGTATTTCTCTCCCCTAAGCTAAGTCCTCAGTAGCCACACAGAGAAACCAAGATTTATTTCAAGCAGCATCTCAGTAGCTGAGCATTAGATAATCCTCCTTAACTTCTAAGCCAGTCTGATTACCTCATAGCTATGATCCAACGTATTGGCTTCTTATTATGGGCCTGGCTCTTGGGGCTTCAGGTGTGTTTCCACAGTCTCTCTCTGGACCCTTTCTTCATGGCTCCGATTCCTCCATCCTCCTGGCTGATCTGAATCTCCCTCTCTCCCTTTCTCTTTCCCCTGGCTGGCAGTCGTTCCACCCTATTCTCTCCTCTGCCCAGCCATTGGGTGATCAGCATTTATTGACAAGGCAGGGAATAAATGAATGGTAAGAACTGCTTACAGACAGAAGATTCTTGGTATATGCATTACAGTGTTGTGTCCAGATTGAAACAAGATCTGAGGGCAGAGAACTCAGCATTTGACTACTACAAGGGTAAACTTTACCCAGTGTACAAAACCATTATGGCTACATTGTGTTTCCCCCCACCCCCGCCATGCCCCATCTTCTTTTCTTCCTCTTTCTAGCTGCTGTTCTGTGAACAGCTCTACTTTCCCACACCTTCTCAGTCATAGTGACCTAACACCATGAGCCAAGTCAATCCTTCCTCCTTTAGTTGTCTAGTCAGAAATTTAGTCACAATGGCAAGAAAAAGAGACCAGGACACACATGTCTCTGTGCTTGTCTGTAAACTGGTGATCATGGTAGAACAAACTAGGCACACCTAGCTGCTACTGCGAGGACTGAGCATGTGTGTTCCTAAGTAGCCCTCAGACTAGCACCTGGTACATTATGTTGTTACGGTAAGCTGTGCTTGTTATAGTTGTTAACATAGTTTAACAATGGAAGGAGATCTAAAGCAGATGTGTGCCTCAGGGAGAATAACTGAAGATGCATCCAGTTCACACCACTCTGTACTTTCTCTTTGCCAACATGTCTTACAGGTTTACATCCAATTATAGATGTCACTGGGGTGCCACCCATAGGCCTTTCTGGATTCACTGACCCACAGTGATTCTGGATTCCCTGACCCACAATGAGTTTTTCCTTCTTTTCACTCCATCATGGCAGATGGTGGGAGCATGTGTAAGAAGGAGAGAATTTAAGGCAAGATAGGAAGCCAGGAAGAGCAGAAAAGGGTTAGTCTTTTTTTTTTTTTTTAAATAAAGGATCTCACTATGTAGCTCAGGCTGGCCTTGAACTAAAGCTTTTTCTGTTTTGTGCTTTCCAAGTACTGGGATTACAGTCCTGTGTCCCCATGTCTAGTCAAGGGAGAAGTCCTGTTCTTTTACAATATTTCTATGAGTTACATGAATTGTATAAGGCCCACTTAATCATTTGGACAGTATCTTAGTTAGCGTTTCTCTTGTGTGATAAAACACCGTGACCAAAAGCAACCTGGGGAAGAAAGGGTTTGTTTCAGCTCTCAGGTCCATATCAGCGTCCATCACTGAGGGGAGTCAGGCCAGGAATGCAAAGAAGGCAGGAATCTGGAGGCAGGAACTGATACAGAGGCCATGGAGGAGTGCTGCTTACTGGCTTGCTCTCCATGGCTTGCTCATCCTGTTTCCTTATAGAACCCAGGACCGCCAGTGCAGGGGTAGCACTGCCCACATTGTGCTGGCCCACCCCAATCTATCATCAATCAAGGAAATGCACTACAGACTTGCCTACAGGCCAGTTATATGAAGGCATTTTCTTTACACTTCCTTCTTCCCACATGACTCTAGCTTGTGTCGTTGGCATAGAGACGAGTTAGCACAGAGGGCAAGGCTGCCACTAACACAGTTCCACCAGACTGTTTGGAAGGGTTTGGCAAAGCCTGTAACTCCCACTGAGGAAACAAGCCATAGCCAAGCCGTAGCAGTCTTTCATCCAGACTGGCTCTTCTTCTTCTGGACAGAGGATTTCAGCATCCCAGATCCCCTCCAGGATTCAATATTTTGGGCAGTCACTGAGTGGGGGCCAGGACCTCACCCGGGATGGACTGGTGGATCTGGCCGTGGGCTCCAAGGGACGCGTGCTGCTGCTCAGGTGAGCACACTTTGCTCAGACACTCCCCATCCATCGTAGGTCCAGGCTAGGACCTTTCTTCCTACCTAGAGGCTGTGGTCCCAGCGGCCAAGAGCCTCTCCTCAGCACAGTGTTCTGCCCACAGGACCAGACCAATTCTTAGAGTGTCACCAACTGTTCACTTCACACCTGCAGAGATTTCCAGGTCTGTGTTTGAGTGTCAGGAGCAGGTGGCCCCTGAGCAGACACTGAGTGATGCCACTGTCTGCCTTCATATTCATGAAAGCCCCAAGACCCAACTAGGTGAGTCTCTTCCTTTTGATCTGACCTTGGGAAGCCTCTGACCCAGGACTTCTGCTTGATGACATAGTTTTTGGACCTCTCAATTGTCCTTGTGTTCCACTTTCCCTTACAGGTGACCTCCGAAGTACTGTCACCTTTGACCTGGCTCTAGACCATGGCCGTCTGAGTACCCGGGCCATCTTCAAGGAGACAAAGACCCGGGCTCTGACTCGAGTTAAAACTCTTGGTCTGAACAAGCACTGTGAAAGTGTGAAGTTGCTTCTCCCGGTGAGAGGACCCAGATAGGTTGTGGGAAGAGGCCGTTTGGGAACTGGAAGCAAGTTCAGCAAAGAAGAACACAGCATGTTCTGAGCTTTCCTGTGGCCTACCTTTAGCCCCAGATCTGGCTTGCAGGCTGTCTTTAATACCTGTTAGCTAAATAAGCGAATGAATGACTCTGGCTGGTACAGCCGCCAAGGGTCACCCAGATGGATTTTAGGGACGAGAACAGGGCTGCTGTGTGGCCTCAGGTTGACTTATGCAGGCATTTATTGAGCATATACTTCTGTCTACTGAGAGAGACATGCCCATAGCAGGGGACAAAACCCCAGTGATGATGGGAGACCCAAAACAAGTTTCTAGATAGTGAATGTAAGGTAGGGATAAATGCTACAAAGACAGAAAACCAGGGAAGAGAATAGAAAGGTTTCAGAGGGGCCATTGAGTAAAGTGAGAGAGTTTTAAGGGGGAGGGGAGGGTGGACCAGACTTTCTGCCTTGGTGAAAAGCTACAGGCACTTACTGACTACAGATAGGATTGCTCTAACTCCCTTTACATATACAGAGATAGGATATTGCCAGTAATCATGCAAGGAATTTCCTTTGGAACCACCCCTCAAATGCCTCTCCCTTAGGCCTGTGTGGAGGACTCAGTGACCCCGATCACTCTTCGCCTCAACTTTTCTCTTGTTGGTGTGCCCATCAGTTCCTTACAAAATCTCCAACCCATGCTGGCTGTAGATGACCAAACGTACTTCACGGCCTCTGTGAGTCTGTTATTTATAATGCTGGGGACCCCCAAGGCAGGTTGTCTTTTTGGGTAAGATATTTATTAGAAGAGTTATTAACAGTATGGACAGATCTCAGCATGATGGGCCTCAAGAGAGTTCAGATCTACAAGGCAGAGGGCAGACCCATTCTTATTGGTCTCAGAGGATGGAAGGATTCATGCCATGTGACTGACGAGTAAGTAGTTCACATCTGGTCTGAACCTGAAGCCAGGCTGTCTCTGGTTTCTGGGCAGCAAGAGGAGGACATCTCGGATCCTGTCTTATGGGAAAAGAATGTGCAGCCACAAGGGTATTGGGGAGGTGACAGGAGGGACGTCTAGTTGAGGCTGTGCTAGGGCTTGGCAACCTGAGCCTGTGAACTTCCTCAGGGGGAATAAGAACAGTGCTAGCCATTTTGCCAAAGCCTGAGAGCCTGGTATCTGTTAGGGAGCTAGAGAGTCACAGAGAGGCTGTGGTAGGGAACTTGTCATTTTCTTTGCTCTGGGAAGAGGCTGCCCTGTGTGGGTATGGCTTGATCAGCCTGTGGCCCCACTCCTAATTCCCATGTCCCCCTTTTCTCAGCTTCCCTTTGAGAAGAACTGTGGAGCTGACCACATCTGCCAGGATGACCTTAGTGTCGTATTTGGCTTCCCAGAGTGAGTTCTCATCCGCTAGATCTTTCCCAGAGGCCAGCCTCCCTCCCAGGGTCTGGGGCTCCAGCCTTTGGCTGACTCACACGCTCATCTGGAGCATCTCCTGTCTATCTTTCACCTTGCTACCATGCATTTCATCCCCAGACTGTTTCTAGCCTCAGTCCCAGGATCATCTCTTGCTTCCCAACACACAGCTTGAAGACCCTGGTGGTGGGAAGTGACCTGGAGCTGAATGTAGATGTGACGGTGTCTAATGATGGAGAAGATTCCTACGGAACCACAGTCACTCTGTTCTACCCCGTGGGTCTGTCCTTTAGACGAGTTGCAGAAGGCCAAGTATTCCTTCGGAAGAAAGAGGTGAGTGGGCTTCGTAGTACAGATCTGTCCTAGGTTCAAAGCTCAGCCTGGGTGGCCATTGCTTAGCAGTCTCTGGTGGGTCAAGAGATCTTAGCCTTGATTGGATGGTGAGGTTGTATTGTCTGGGTCTTGTACTTCTGGGACCGTGTTTTGAAGATACTGAATATAAGAAGTGAGTTCCAGGGCCAGCAAGGTAAGGGCACTTGCTGCCAAGCCTATGACCCAGAAACCACATGGTGATAGGAGAGACTTGACACATGCAAGATATCTTGTTAGACTCTTGCCTCTGGCTCCATAGTACTTCTTCCAGGCATCAGAACCCAGGCGTGCCATCCCCCATCTGTCTTTGGCCTCCTTGTCTTGTGTGCATGCAATAGTTGTTCTTTTCTTGAGACAGAGACTTGCTGGCCTAAAACTCACTATGGAGTTGGTCTTGAGTTCACAATCCTCTGACTCATCCTCCAAAATGCTAAGAACATAGGCATATACCACCAGACTGGGAAAATACTTAATATTGTAAAATAAAAAAATCTAACTTACTGGTCACTCTGGCTTGGGGCTTGACAGAATTTTTTCTGTGAAGGCAGAGGGAAATGCTTCAGCTACGTGGACCATATTGCTTCTGCCCCAGACTCTCAGTTCTACCTTGACGATAGCAGCCACTCATAGGGTTCTAGAAGACAGCACTGGGACCATAAAGAGTTTTAAAGAAGCGGAATTGGTTTTTGTTTTTCAAAAATTTTATTGTTAAAACAATTTTACCAAAGTGGTCCACGTTAAGCAAAACTTCCTAAGAGCACCATCAAAAGTGCCAACAAGAAGCAACACCCAGACTCTTGCTTCATCTGTTCCTCTGTCTCTGAGCCAATGTCTCATTTAGCCCAGGCTGCCTTCAAATCCAAGTAGCCAAGGCTTGCCCCAAACTCCTGATCCTCCTACTCTAACTTTCCCAGTGCTGGGACCACAGGTGTACGCCATCACACCCGATTTGCTTGTTTGCTGAAATATTTTCAAACAAGTATTAGACATTGGACCATTGCTTTCTTTTCATCTTACTTTGGGGTTCTGAACAGCAGCATGTGATGTGACCCCAAAGTCATTATGCCACCCAATAAAGTGAACTATTCTTGACATTTAAAAGCATAGTCAAGGGCTGGTGAGATGGCTCAGTGGGTAAGAGCACCTGACTGCTCTTCCAAAGGTCCAGAGTTCAAATCCCAGCAACCACATGGTGGCTCACAACCATCTGTAACAAGATCTGACTCCCTCTTCTGGTGTGTCTGAAGACAGCTACAGTGTACTTACATATAATAATAAATAAATCTTTAAAAAAAAAGCATGGTCAAATTTCCCCAATTCTTCCCCAAATATCTTTTTACACGGGGTTTATTTGAGTGGGAGTTCGAGCTGGGCACATATATTTGCTTTTCAGGTCTGCCATATTTTGTGATCTACCCTCCTGTAGTGGGAGCACACTTTAATTACGTGTGAAAAATAAACGAGGAAAAGCAATTCCCAGAGTGCAAGCAGTGATGGTGTTTCTAGGCACACAACCCAGTGTGGTGTGTGAGTCTTTGTCAGATATTTATTTAACAAGTAAGCAGTTTAAAAATAAAGCAGTTAGGAGACAACTCAGGAAAACAGAGCATGATTGCCATATTAGGTGGTCTTTTGCTAATTCTGTGGAATGTGATTTGATAGGTTTCCTGGTTATATTAAAAATAGCCTTGTTGGTGTCAAGTAGACATTGAGATATATTGGGGTAAGACAATATGATGTATAGGAAGTACCTTAAATTATTAAGAAGAGAAAAGAAGAGAATAATCTGTGAGAACAAGAGGGAAATGTTGGTAACTTCTACTGAGTGACAGAGACAGTGGCTGATAGTCTACCCTCACTGCTGAGTATGTTTGAAACTATCTGCAGTAAAAGGCCTTTAAAAGTATCAAGAAGCTGGCTTATGCCTATAATCCTAACACTTGGATGGAGCCTGAGGCGGGAGGATCACCATGAGTTTGAGGCTAGGTTGGGCTATCTAGTGAGTTCTAGAACAGCCTAGGCTACCAAACAATAAGAGCAAGAAAAATAAAAACCCAACAAGAAATGAAAGGTGAGGGTTTCTATGACTAGACCTTCTACACAACAGGAGGTTTGACCAGACATCGATGCTCAAGCACTTTGTCCTCAGATTGCAGTCTCTCTGGAACACTGACAAACACTTATCTCCTGTGCAACCTTGCTTTTAACCAGGACCAGCAGTGGCAGCGGCGTGGGCAGCACTCCCTGCACCTCATGTGTGACAGCACCCCAGACAGGAGTCAGGGCCTCTGGAGTACCAGCTGTAGCAGCAGACATGTCATTTTCCGTGGAGGCTCACAGGTCAGCCTCGCTCCTGCACTCTGTCCCCTGTCCCCATCCTCCATCCCTCCTCTCTGACCTCTTTACTTTCTTCCTCAGATGACTTTTTTGGTAACTTTTGACGTCTCCCCCAAAGCTGAGCTGGGGGACCGGCTGCTTCTAAGAGCCAGAGTGGGAAGGTAAGCTGGGCCAGCCCCCCTCGGAGGGGTGTCCTCCCCATTCTGATTCTTACATCCCGTGCTCCTCCTCTGTTCCCAGTGAGAATAATGTACCCGGAACCCCAAAAACCACCTTCCAGTTGGAGCTTCCAGTAAAATATGCGGTGTACACCATGATCAGCAGGTACGTTCCCTGGACCTCAGAGTGGCTCCTCTTCACTTAGAAACAGTGAATGTGAGGGTCACCACTGATCATCTGGGATATTTTAGGTGTCACTGCCCTTCTTTCCAGTGGGAGATGATGCTGATAACTGTGCATGCTTATCAATGGATGTTTGTGATTGGCTGTTTGTTGTTGATATGTTTTGCTACTAATTGTGAAATCATTACCATATCAGCATATATTTAATGCAGGTTACAGGTCTCAGAAGGCTTGCAAATCCACAGGATTTACTTGGGTTCCCTAGGATGTATGAAACACACCCTTGCCTTCGAGGTTCTTAGAACCTAAGTGGAGATGGAGGCTACAAATACTGTTCTTTGGTTCTGTAACCTTGGTGAGATGGCATGTCAATCAGCTTTCCATCACTATAAGACTTTGAAGCAACCTATAAGTGGAAGGGGCATATTTAGGCTCACAGTTGGAGTTTTAGTCCATGGTTCATTGGCCTAATGCTTTGGGTTTATGGTGATGTATCATGGTGAATACTCTCATCTCATGGTAAGGAGGCAAAAGAGAATGTGAAGGAAGGAATTATGGGTTTATAGTCTCCTTTGGGGCACTCCCTCACTAATCTAGATCCTTCCCAGCAGGATCCATCCTCCAAAGGCTCCACTACCTCCTGACTGTGCCACTCAGAGTGCCAAACCTAAATGTGGAGAGAGGGCGGGGCTTCAGGACGCAACTCTAGCAGTAGGTTCCTAACACAGGACAAAGGTCCTTTCAAAGGAGGGTCATTGAAACATTGGTGTCGATGGTGTTGGACTTGACCAAAAGTGAGTTTAACAAGGGCCTTTGGCGTTTGCATAAAATCGTTCTTTTTTTTCATAAGAAACAGATATAGCTCATTGGGCAGAGATTCTCCACCTGTGGGTCATGACCCCCCCCCCAGAGGTTGAGTATCATATCCTGTATATCAGATGTCTACATTACAATTCACAACAGTAGCAAAATTACAGTTATGAAGCAGCAAAAGAATAATTTTATAGTTGGGGGGGGTGTCACCACAACATGTAGAATTGAATTAAAAGGTTGCAGCATTAGGAAGGTTGAGAGCCATTCCTTTTCCCCTTGCATAGAGATTAGGGATAAGATAGACCTGACAAGGATGGGTCTCAGGGAAGCAGGGGAGCAGATAGAGCCTCAGGGTGGCCGAGGATGATGGGAGGAGGTACTGGGACTAGGGGCAGAGAATATCCAGCAGATAGCTTCTCAATGTTTGCTTCATGTCAGACATAGTGCACAGCTACTTTCTATGAATTCATTTGACAGAAACAAGCATCTGTTGAGCTCCTGTGTGTAATTAATCCACGCTGTTATGGGACCACCTAATGTGAGGGCCTCTTCATGCTTTCATTCTTTCATTGCTCTGCATCTTTGGGGTTCTCCAGGTAGAAAGATGCATGCTCTATGTGTGTATATAAAGGTAATGTCGTGGCACTCTGCAGGGAGCCGCAGATAGGACATACCACTTGTAGACCTATGTGATCCCACAGGTCAGTCATACTTAGAGAGGTCCCCAGGGTAGCTGGGAACATTTGGGAGGAGTTCTTTGAGCAGAGGGAAAATGAAACTTAAGAATGTTGCCATTGGGTGAAAGCTGGGCAAATGTCATAGACAGGGCAGATTGAGACCTCTGCTGAGTGCTTCCAGGTCACCATCAGAGAAAGAATTCAGACCCAAGAGAAGTAAGGGATTGGGAGGAGGGCTTTCTACAGAGCAAAAAGCACACATTTGAGTGGGAGTGCAAGTTTCTCATGAGAGAGTAGTGTCACCCGGCATTCTGGAGAGCTTGTCTAACTGGCCAACTGCAGTAGAGAAAATCCTGCCTGTAGGGTTTACTCCCCCCTTCTATCCTTAGATGGGTCTGTCTTCAGATGCATGATGGGAACAGTTAATCATGTATGCTAATGACACGGAGATGCCATTTAATGAAAAAAAGTTGGTTATGATCCGTCAGTCAGTCATGTTAGTCCTAGTTGGCTTGGGATGGTCTTGTTTACTGTTTGAGCAGGCACATGGCACTGTGCTGTAGTGTGGCTCTGTGGTTATATCACGTACCCACGCAGGTTTTCCCTCTTTTCCCCTGTGCCCAGCTAGCCTGCCTCAAGAGCAGGAGTTGGGGGTTAGAATTTGGAGTTTTTAGGCAAAGGCTATGTACATGGAGAGTGGAGCAGTAAGGGACAGAGGCAGAATTAGCTAGTATGTGGGGGACCTTGTGGCCACTGTACTTCCAGGCTTGGCCCAAGTATGTCTCATGCAGTTTTGTTCCATTAAGACCTATGGAAGAGTCAATTGGATCCTTAAAAGCTTCGGGTGATAAAAGGCAAGGAAAGTGGGGGAAAGGACCTCAATGTAGGGCCTAGGAGTCAAGCTTGGACAGGACACGTGGTCAGCAAAACTTACTGTATCCCACATGTGAAGGAAGGATGGAAATGACAGCAAGTGTAGAAATGGGGCAGGCAGTGGTCCCTGCTATTCCAGTGAGTCAGTGACTTGGCTCTTAGGTCTTTTCCCTACACCTCAACCTAGTCTTCCCCCCCCTGCTCTTCTCCCCCCCCCCCCCGCTCTATCCTCTGGGTAGCTGTTCCTGCATGGCTCCTTTCGCCCACCCTGAAGCTGCTCCCACTCCCTAAACCCTCCTTTAGGCCAGCCCTGAAACCTCATTCCATGCTGTCCCAAGTCCAGCTGATTACTTGTCTCATCGTGCTAGTGCCAGACCTCCCTCAGGAGGCCAGGCACTACTTTGTGACTCCTCTCTCTCCAGCCATGACCAGTTTACCAAGTATCTTAACTTCTCAACCTCAGAAAAGGAGAAGACCAGTGTGGTCGAACATAGATTCCAGGCAAGTGTGGGGACTTGGAAGCGAGGGAACTGGGAAGTAGGGACAGAGGAGCCTGGCGTGGGCTCTGCCATCAGTGCCTTCTGTACAGGTGAATAACCTGGGCCAGAGAGACGTGCCAGTCAGCATCAACTTTTGGGTGCCCATAGAGCTGAAGGGAGAAGCTGTGTGGACAGTGATGGTCTCCCACCCTCAGGTATACGACTACCGGTGGCTCCTTAACTGACACCCTTGGCTTATATCACCTGTGTTACTTATGAGTAACTCATGCTGTGCCTAACGTCAGGTTCTCTACTTGCCTTCTAGAACCCACTCACCCAATGCTATCGGAATAGACTCAAGCCAACACAATTTGACCTCCTGACTCACATGCAAAAGAGTCCCGTGCTGGTGAGGAAAACACATTAAGCTATATATACATCAGAGGACCTGAAAACTCACTTGCTGAATGTCAAATGGCACCTTCTGCACCAGCTCTATCGAGGCCTGCATGCTTCTGTCGAGTTCCACAGCTTAGTGCTGTCTCCTAACCCCAGACTTACTTTCCTCTGATCTGATACTATTTCTCTGTCCCCAGGACTGCTCCATCGCTGACTGCCTGCACCTCCGCTGTGACATCCCCTCCTTGGGCATCCTGGATGAGCTTTACTTCATTCTGAAGGGCAACCTCAGCTTCGGCTGGATCAGTCAGGTGCGTGGCCAATAGCAGAAGTCCTCCCCTGGACCATGTGTGCCCGATGGGTCTGGGGCATCCTTGGGTCAGGGCAGTCTTTGAACCCTGAGCTCCCCCAGCTCTGCCCCACCCCATCTTTTGCAGACATTGCAGAAAAAGGTGTTGCTCCTGAGTGAGGCTGAAATCACATTCAACACATCTGTGTATTCCCAGCTGCCGGGACAGGAGGCATTTCTGAGAGCCCAGGTAGTGATTGTGGCAGGCAGCTGCCAGGCTGGTGAGAGGGCTCTGAATGTTCTTCAGTCTGTAGTGCTGGCTGCGGATCTGCCAGCCTGGATGGAGGGTGGAGGTTCCTAGACACTCAGAATGCATGAATGCTTCTGTGGCTCAATGCTTGGAAGCATTCATGGGCATTGGCAAGGGAGGAGAATAGGAAGAGCTGGGAATCTGGGGAAAGTGTGAGACAGCATGAGACACAAGGCGTTCTAATGAGTCCATCTCCACCAGACGAAGACAGTGCTGGAGATGTATAAAGTTCACAACCCCGTCCCTCTTATCGTGGGCAGCTCAGTGGGAGGTCTGCTGCTGCTGGCTATCATCACAGCTATACTTTACAAGGTGAGAGATTTGTCCTTCGTACAGCAGGATTTGATCCTGTTCCCCCTACAGGGTGAGCAAGAGTTCATGCTGGAGTCTATCACCAGCACACACCATGTGAGGAAACCCTCTCCACCCAGTTTTCTCTCGTTTGTGCCTCCTATCTCTAAGACACCTGCACACCTCTCTCCTTTTCTTTTCTACTCTTCTCTACTTTGTATGTCCCTTACAGAAGAACAGAGTATGAGCTCAGGCAGGGGTGAATGTTGTCACAAGCCCCAGGGCTGGCCTGGGTTTTGGTCTTTTTCAGTGTGAGGCTGATTTAAGCCACATAATTTCGCCCTCGTCTAAATGATATAATATGTACTAGGTTATTTGAAAGTAGTAGGGGCTCCAGAAATGCTTACCCTTGTTCTCCTGTAGTCATCTCTCCCCCACCTCTCTGTCTCTCTCTGTCTCTGTCTCTCTCTCTGTCTCTGTCTCTCTCTCTCTCTCTCATGTGTATGGTATGTCCATGAATGTGTATATACATGCATGGGCATGTAGGTACACATGAGCTTGTGGGAACACATGCATATGTCCTTGTGAAGGCTAGCTGAAAGTGTTAGGTGTCTGTCTCTATTGTTTTCTACCTTATATATTGGAGCAGGGCCTCTCACTTGAATACAGAGATCATTAATTTGACTATTCTAGCTAGCCACCTTGCTTCAGGATCCCCTGTCTCCACCTCCTGAGCTCTGGACTTACAGGCAGGGCACCGTGCCCATCCAGCCTTCACGTGCCCTCTGGAGATCTGATCACCAGGCCACATACTTGTCAGCGAAGTGTGAAACTCACTGTGCACCCCAGCCCCTCTCTTCTTTCTACCACTCACCTCATCCCGATTTTCTTCTTCTTTTCCACAGGCTGGTTTCTTCAAACGTCAGTACAAGGAGATGTTGGAGGAAGCAAATGGACAGTTTGTCTCAGACGGGACCCCAACTCCCCAGGTTGCCCAGTGAGAACTTCCCTCCCCATCGTCTTTGAACCCGCCCATCTGAGAGGTGTCCCAGATCTTGTACTCTCCTCTAAGTCAGCCCCAATGGTAAAGAAGCATTCTGCAATAGGATTCCCAGGACCAGACCAACTTTGCTCTTTGTGTCTTAATTTGGAAGGGCCATTGTCTGGTCAAAACTTTACCTAGAAACTTGGAACACAGGGTCTCTGCTATGGCCCAGAGAACTTCCATAGGAATTTCTACCCAGGGACACATAGTCAGCTTGTGGCCCCTTGTTTCGTTGGCCTCTAACGAGCTTTCTGTGATGAAGAATGAAGCAGCCATTCATCCTTGTCTACCCCAGTGCCTCCCATCTACTTTTGCAACGTTGGAATTGAGTTCTATCTCAAGGAGGGGAGCTTCAGCTAGCCCTGGATGGTCCGTGCTTCCATGTTATCCTCATTTCTAATAAAGTATTGTTAACACCAGGTTGTAGCTTTTCTTGGAGATGTTTAATCCCAGCTTTCTCGAATTGAATCAGCAAGGAAGCATCTGGGCAACATCTGGGCAATGTAGTTGATGGAACTAGCATTGCTAGTTGGGAAGAACTGTCCTATTGTCTTGGGCAGGGGACATTGCTCTAGTAGAGTTCTAGGTCAGAAAAGGCCTATGCCAATTTGCTGTGAGACTTTTTTTTGGGAGGACATAAGCAAACATCTGTTTGCCCAAGGTAGAGCATGGATAAAAGACCCAAGAAACTATTCCACCCAAGTCTTGTCTGGAAAGCAAATGAGGGAGCGTGCAGCTCAGTTCCAGCCTGGTTTTCCCATGCCTTACAGCCATCATGTGGTATCTTCAGCAGTAGAAACTTCCCATTGAGTTCTAACAGGCAACTAAGGCAGTGGCAATAGATTTTATAGCTTTGGGACAGCGGGAACCTCTTTGACTACTGACTCATAGGGAAGTTAGCTATTTTATGGCTCCCAGGAATGGCTTTCTGTAGGCAGCCGGTGCCTAAAAGATGGCGTGGCCTCTGGTACACCGTCTCTGTAAACAATAGCACTGCGCAGGCGCTAGCCCGAATCTGGCGTCAACCCCTCCCAAGCAGGTGCATACAAATTAAAGTGCCAGCAGACTGACCAATCCCAGGAGGACACATAGCCCTCCCCAGTGCTGGGGTGTATATAAGCAGTCCTCCCTGGGTTTCCGGGGTTCCTGTAGCATCGAGGCGTTCCAGGAATAAAGCTGTTGAGAAGAATCCGACCGTGTTGCGTTTTTCCTTGCCGGACTAGGTGGGCGCAACAGCTTTCCCCACAAATGCAGTGTGCCTTCCTTTAAACCTGTTAACTGCAGTTTCACTGTTATCTCAAATGCTGTCCTGAGTCTAGAGGCATTTGAGGATTAACATTATATAAGGAGGCATTTTTTCCCTCCCTGTCTCCAGCCTGTCTTTGTGGTGTGTATGGATAATGTAGACTCATGGCTGGTTTTGCTGCTAAGACCAGGAGACTGTAGAGTGCTCAGCATTAAACAGGACATTTATGTCACCCTTTTCAAGGCTGAGGGGACATTACAGAAGAAGGAGTGGAAAGGATGTTAGAGCCGAACAGCAGAGAGGAGGGTTGTGAAAGGTTATCTTAAGGCATTTGTGAACAGCTGCAGTTGTCCGCATAGGGCCTGCACAAAACCGAACTAGTAAATACTCAGAGAAGGTGCCCTGTCCTACTTAGAGGAGTGAATGACATTCCAAGGTTGCTGGAAGAGAAGTCATTGTCTTTAGGCTGTCTCCACACCTCGGAGGATAGCTCTATACCCATGCCCATGCACTTGCCTTGGTTTAAACCAAGTGGGTCACAAACCAAGACCAAAAGACAAAACAAAACCACATAAAAGTAGGGTGGGACTTGTGGGATTGGTGGGTTGGTTGGGTGAATAAGAAGATGAAGAGATGAGTAGAATTGAGGTACAATGCGGGCCCTGGCGTACGTACCCCACACCTTCTCCACACTGGAAGGCCTAGCCCATGCAGCTTGTACACCAACTTTGCCTGCTGAGTTCCCCAGCCCTCACTGCTCTTGTGTCATCTCTACACTTGCAAGCTTAACTCCCGTCCAGCAGCTCATGCAGTTGCTGTGCCAGACCTAGATCTTCTCTTAGTCTTTTCTCTTGGTCTACTCACCAACCTATAGATGCACTCTCCACCAGGGACACCACAGCCACCGCACCTGCTAAGAATCCAGACTGGGTAACACTAACCAAAGAACAGAACACTGGCCCAGAAAAGACAAGACAAGATATCAACACCGAGAAACACCTCAAACATCATAATTCCAGATACCGAAACTATTGGGAGCACAAAGGTCTTTGTGCTCACTCACAGAGAGACCTAGGGAAACCAGTAATGTTAAACACACAAGGGTTGTCTCTTAAAAGGGAGAGATGTATAACCTGTTTTCTGCAGGGAATGGAGGTGGCCAATAGCCTGCTGACTTCTGATTTATTTGTACGGCCAGGTCACATTTGGCTCCCTCAAGTTCCCACAAGCAGCACTGAAGGTGGTTAATAGACCTAGGTGACTCTGCATGATATGCATTATGGAAACCATACCAGATCCTCCCTGGGGCCCTTAAGATAACACAGGTAGCCTAATCTATAGAACCTATCTTCATGGAGGAAGTGACATGTACTGTGTACTTTGAGAAAAGTTTAGATGTAATTATGCATCATTGTGCACATGAGACTGTGTTACACCAGGAAACATTTTTCCAAAGTGTACTGCACTTTGTGCTTACACTTACATATGTGTAAGCCTAAAATAAACTCTCCGGTGTCAGACGCTAGAAGTCTGAACCAACACAGGCTACTGAGCTGTGCTGAACTGGGTTTCCTTCTTGCCTCACAAGGATCATTTCTCTGCTGGCCTTGGTGGTCACAGAGACCCTCACACTAGTGTACACACACACACACACACACACACACACACACCAGTAACAACCAAAACCTTACATGAACAGCTAAGACAACATGCCTCCACCGGAATCCAGTAACCCCACTGCAGTAGGCCCTGAGAAATGTAATATAACTGAAGCACGAGAAAATGACTTCAAAATAGCAGTTACGAATATGTTCAAGGGCTGTCAAGAGGATATGAATAAATCTCTCAATGAAGATTGTAAAGACACAAACATTTGAAGTAATGAAGACATTTCAAGGCATGAAAGTAGAATTTAACAAAAAGATAGAGTCACTAAAGAAAACCCAAACTGCAATAAAACTGGAAATGAAAAATCTGGGATGTCAGACAAAAACCTCAGAGGTAAATCTCATATTAGTAACTTAACAGCATACCTGGAAGCTCTAGATAACAAGTAGAAATAAAATTAAGAAGAGTAGACAGGAAGAAATAATCAAGCCCATGGCTGAAATAAGTAAAATAGAATTTTTTTTTTTAAAAAGAATCAAGTAAACAGACAAGTTAGTTCTTTGAGAAAATCAGTAAGATTGATAAACTCTTAGCCAAATTAACTAAAAGACACAGAGGAAAAGATTCAAATCAATAATGAGATGAACAGGGGGGAATATCAGACATCAAGAAAATCCAGAGACTCAGAAAGACATACTTTAAAATGCTGTTGGAAGGCCTGCGCCGGTGCGGGCTTGCTCACCAGCCGTCCTGCGGGCGTACGCCCCGGGACGTGGGAAATGCAGTTATCAAAACTAGCTTCAGAAGAGAGAAGGCTAACCATGGAAAACACTGGGAAAGTTACCAGAAAGCTGTCATCCTCAGTGCCAGGCTCAGATGTCACAGGTTAAAGAAACTCTTCCCCGAGAGGAAAGGCCGGAAGCACCATGATGGACTCCGAAGCGCATGAGAAGAGGCCCCCAATGTTGACCTCTTCAAACCAGGACTTGTCACTTCACATTGCAGGCGTGGGGGACATGAAGCATTACTTGTGTGGCTACTGCGCAGCCTTCAACAACGTGGCAATCACTTACCCGGTTCAGAAGATCCTCTTCCGGCAGCAGCTGTACGGCATCAAAACCCGGGATGCAGTCCTGCAGCTGAGTAAGGATAGGTTCCGCAACTTGTACACCGGAATCCTGCCCCCACTGATGCAGAAGACGATCACGCTGGCTTGGTTTGTATGATTTGGTCTGTATGAGGACCTGTCGCACCTGCTCCACAAGCACGTGAGCAGCGCTCCCGAGTTTGCCACCCGAAGCGTGGCTGCGCTGCTTGCCCGGACAACGGAAGCCATTCTCACTCCATTCGAAAGGGTTCAGACTTTGCTTCAGGACCACAAACATCATGATAAGTTCACAAACACTTATCAGGTCTTCAGGGCGCTCAGATGCCATGGGATTGCAGAGTATTACAGAGGCATGGTGCCCATCCTTTTCTGAAATGGGTTCGGTAATGTCCTTTTTTTTTGACCTTCCAGGACCCATTAAGCGCCTGCCTACTGCCACTACATACAGCGCCCACCTGGTCAACGACTTCATCCGTGGAGGTGTACTCGGGGCCTTGCTGACTTCTTAAGCTTCCCTGTTAACGTTGTCAAAGCTCGAATACAGTTTCAGATTGGCGGGCCATTCCAGTCTCTCCCCATGGTGTTCAAGACTATCTGGATAGAACGGTACAGGAAACTGATCAATCTTTTCAGAGGTGCACATCTGAATTACCACCGCTCTCTCATTTCCAGGGGAATAATCAATGCCACTTACGAGTTTTTGTTAAAGATTGTATGATGAAGTCACTACATGAGATTTTATTCTCATCTAACTAGACCTAAGGAAAATGCAATTTGGCTTTGTTCCTAATTGGCTTAAGTATAGTTTTGTGTCTAAGACCAAGCCATAACTTGCAGACAAAGTATTGACAAGAACAGAGTCCAGGTTTCAGTGGGCAGGTGTCAGGGCTAGGGTGTGATCATTACTCCAGAGCTTTAGGCTGTTGCCCGGGGAACCAGCCGGCACCTATGAATCCCCTTCAGGGCAGCTGGCTGCTGAGAGAGTTCTTTTCCTCCGGGGCTGTGGCCTCCGCGCGTGCTCCGCTCCCAGCCCGGGGCTTCTCAGGCTCAGTCTTATCTCATTTACTTTGTCTCTGCTCTTAAGAGGGTTATCGTCTTTAGATCCCAGCTCTGCTCGGAGGATTGGAGTAGAGGTGCCACTCAGTGCCATGCCTGTAGCTCCATGATGAAAGGTTGGAGTTAGCTTTGAAATAAGTGCTGTTGAGATAGCCGCGATCCAAACTTTCTGTTCACATTTGATAGAATTGAACAGCTAATGAAAGCTTCCATTTTGCTGTTTGGCTTTGAACACTTTCTGTTTAATTCTGAGTCTGACTTTAAGCCCTTCCAGAACGTCCTTGGACTGTTTTTTATTGAATTCATTGCCAAAAGATAGGGTGCCCTAGTTAAATTCCGTTGTGTGCTTCATCGTGGTAAGCTGGTCACTGCAGGCTCTGCTATTCTGCTTGCTTCTTTGTGCTACTGCTATTGACAACCAACCAGTGAGGACACTGTCCCTTGTGAATAGTAACTGTCATGTCTGTCCTGCTCTCTGGTACTGGACTTTAAACAAATAAACACTTCCATAAAGTTTTATTTTGGGAGTTTTAATATAACCCCACGTCGTCTCTCTTTCTGGTTTCTCACTGCTACAGAGTGTGTGTGTGCGTGTGTGTGTGTGCGTGTGTGTGTGTGTGTGTGTGTGTGTACACCTATGTACCTATAAACTGAAATCAGACCCTCAGCTGCAGTTTGAGAGAAGTTTCTGGGGAAGGTAATCCAAAACAGCTCTTTAACTACACTGAAGCTGGTTACATAAAACTACCATCATCCAGCTGTAAAAGTTGGGGTGGCAGTAACGGAGGTTGGTGGCTTTGGAGTGACACTGGTGGAAGTGCAGTGTGGACATTAAGGGGCAAATGTGAGGACTCGGCAGACAAGAATTTGTCCGAGATACATCTGAGTACTACTGTCTTCAGTTACAATTTGAAGGTGAGAAGTCTCAGAAACGAGAGACGGCGCCTTGGGTCCTGACCCCTGTGTCCACGAGCAGCATTGCCCAGATGCAGCACAGGGGAGGGGAGTTAACCAGGGATTATACTTTAATTTTTGTTTGTTTGTTTTTTGAGGCAGGATTTCTCTGTGTAGCCCTGGCTATCCTGGAACTCACTCTGTAAACCAGGCTGGCCTTGAACTCAGAAATCCACCTGCCTCTGCCTCCCAAGTGCTGGGATTAAAGGCATGTGCCACCACTGCCCGGCCCAGGATTATACTTGGCCTTGTTTTCTTTTTTCTTTTTTTTTATTTCGTATTTTCCTCAATTACATTTCCAATGCTATCCCAAAAGTCTCCCACACCCTCCCCCCCCTCCCCTACCTACCCATTCCCATTTTTTGGCCCTGGCATTCCCCTGTACTGGGGCATATAAAGTTTGCCTGTCCAGTGGGCCTCTCTTTCCAGTGATGGCCGACTAGGCCATCTTTTGATACATATGCAGCTAGAGTCAAGAGCTCCGGGGTACTGGTTAGTTCATAATGTTGTTCTACCTACAGAGTTGCAGATCTCTTTAGCTCCTTGGGTACTTTCTCTAGCTCCTCCATTGGGGGCCCTGTGATCCATCCAATAGTTGACTGTGAGCATCCACTTCTGTGTTTGCTAGGTCCCGGCCTAGTCTCACAAGAGACAGCTATATCACGGTCCTTGCAACAAACACTTGCTAGTGTATGCAATGGTGTCATTGTTTGGAGGCTAATTATGGGATGGATCCCTGGATATGGCAGTCTCTTGATGGTCCATCCTTTTGTCTCAGCTCCAAACTTTGTCTCTGTAACTCCTTCCATGGGTGATTGTTTCCAATTCTAAGAAGGGGCAAAGTGTCCACACTTTGGCCTTCGTTCTTCTTCAGTTTCATGTGTTTTGCAAATTGTACCTTATATCTCACTATACTAAGTTTCTGGGCTAATATCCACTTATCAGTGAGTACATATTATTTGAGTTCTTTTGTGATTGTGTTACCTCACTCAGGATGATGCCCTCCAGGTCCATCCATTTGCCTAGGAATTTCATAAATTCATTCTTTTTAATAGCTGAGTAGTACTTCATTGTGTAAATGTACCACATTTTTTTGTATCCATTCCTCTGTTGAGGGGCATCTGGGTTCTTTCCAGCTTCTGGCTATTATAAATAAGGCTGCTATGAACATAGTGGAGCATTTGTCCTTCTTACCGGTTGGGACATCTTCTGGCTATATGCCCAGGAGAGGTATTGCGGGATCCTCCGGTAGTACTATGTCCAATTTTCTGAGGAACCGCCAGACTGATTTCCAGAGTGGTTGTACAAGCTTGCAATCCCACCAACAATGGAGGAGTGTTCCTCTTTCTCCACATCCTCGCCAGCATCTGCTGTCACCTGAATTTTTGATCTTAGCCATTCTGACTGGTGTGAGATGGAATCTCAGGGTTGTTTTGATTTGCATTTCTCTGATGATTAAGGATGTTGAACATTTTTTCAAGTGCTTCTCAGCCATTCGGTATTCCTCGGGTGAGAATTCTTTGTTTAGCTCTGAGCCCCATCTTTTAAGGGGGTTGTTTGATTTTCTGGAGTCCATCCTCTTGAGTTCTTCATATATATTGGATATTAGTCCCCTATCTGATTTAAGATAGGTAAAGATCCTTTCCCAATCTGTTGGTGGCCTTTTTGTCTTATTGACAGTGTCTTTTGCCTTGCAGAAGCTTTGCAGTTTCATGAGGTCCCATTTGTCAATCCTCGATCTTACAGCACAAGCCATTGCTGTTCTATTCAGGAATTTTTCCCCTGTGCCCATATCTTCGAGGCTTTTCCCCACTTTCTCCTCTATAAGTTTCAGTGACTCTGGTTTTATGTGAAGTTCCTTGATCCACTTAGATTTGACCTTAGTACAAGGAGATAAGTATGGATCGATTCGCATTCTTCTAAATGATAACAACCAGTTGTGCCAGCACCATTTGTTGAAAATGCTGTCTTTCTTCCACTGGATGGTTTTAGCTCCCTTGTCGAAGATCAAGTGACCATAGGTGTGTGGGTTCATTTCTGGGTCTTCAATTCTATTCCATTGGTCTACTTGTCTGTCTCTGTACCAGTACCATGCAGTTTTTACCACAATTGCTCTGTAGTACAGCATTAGGTCAGGCACCTTGTTTTCTTTACACTCCGTGCAGGTGGCGTAAGTGTCGGCTGTAAAGCGCTCCTGTGAGGGCCACCAGGCTGTTAAGGGCAAGGCTTTGGCTTTGCTGACTTAATTATGTGACATTTTAAAGCAAGATTAAACTTCCTAATGCTTTTTAACTTTTAAACACTTTGTCACCCTTAGAGCTCTTAAAGACTAGATTGCAGTGTATTACAGAGGTGGCTCTGTCTCTGATAAACTTAAGTTTGACAAAAATAAAATCAGAGCTTGTAATCCACTTTGAACTTTTATGTCAGAATGTAATTAATAGTCTTAACTCGTGCGGTGATATTTTTTAAAGACAAAAAAGACTAAAGAACTCTCTGAAAAGCTTTAAAGTGGCCTTTGTGTTACATGTGTGGCACGGGTGGCTCATGAGTGCAGGACACGAGTGTCCCGTGTGTCCTGTCTGATGCCACCAGAAACCTATGAGCTTTGCATTTAACACACCAGTGCTGTAAACCCTCAGGACGGTAGCAGAGTCAACACAGCCTTTGCATTGTGGCAAATTGGGGTTTTGCTTCCTTTGTGGTTAGAGACAGATGTTTGTGCCTATCAACGTTTATCTTGTGGTTGGTCATATAATCACTTGCTATATATTGTGACCCTGTGCAATGAAGCAGAATTGTACATACATAGTATTATTTGAGTACCTGAAATTCCTAAGCTCAATGACAATATAGATAAACTTGTAAGGTTTAGAGGGCTGACCTCGTATAAGTGGTTAATAGAGAGTGAACCCTGTTTCGAGGGTGGTGAGAGCTGGGTGGATGTGGTCACAGCTGGGCCAGACTGTTGCTAGGAAGGCATTCATGCTTGGGTTCCCTATGTCAAATGTATTTTTTTTCTCCTATATAAATAAATGCATATCAAAAACTTGAAAAAAATGCTGTTGGAAAACACGAAAAAATGGATATGTTTTTTTGATGTGTATATAACCTATCAAAACTACATCAAGATCAGATCAGCAACTTAAAGAGACCTATAGATAACCTCCAGTGAGATAAAAGCATTAATTAAAAATAAATGTTCAGGACCAGATGGATTCAACACAGAATTCTAGTAGACTTTCAAAGAAGAATTAATATTGATACTCCTCAAATTATTCCACAAAATAGAAACTGAACATTACTTAATTCTTTTTGACAAAGTCATTCTTGTTCTGATACCAAAACCACACAATGACGTGCCAAAAGAGAAATTTATAGATCAATATCCCCATAAATAATAGATGCAAAGACTCTTTACAAAACACTTACTTGCAAACTGAATCCAAGAACAAATCAAAAAGATTGTCCACCATGATCAAGTTGGCTTCATCCCAGAGATGCAGGCATGTTTCACCATACATAAATCCATAAATGTAATCAATAACATGAACAAGTACAAGGTAAAACATGATCATCTCATTAGATTCCTTAAAGGCCTTTGACACCAATTCAACATCTCTTCATGATGAAAGTCCTGGAGAGACGAGGGATATAAGAGGGATATAAGACTAGGCATATAAGAGGGATATAAGACTAGGGATATAAGAGGGATATAAGACTAGGCATATAAGAGGGATATAAGACTAGGGATATAAGAGGGATATAAGACTAGGGATATAAGAGGGATATAAGACTAGGCATATAAGAGGGATATAAGACTAGGGATATAAGAGGGATATAAGACTAGGCATATAAGAGGGATATAAGACTAGGGATATAAGAGGGATATAAGACTAGGGATATAAGGGGCACACCTCAGCTCAATAAAGGCAGTTTACAGTGAGACCACACAGCCAATATCAACCTAAACATCTCAAAGCATCTCTACCAAAATTAGGAACAACACAAGGATGTTCATTCTCCACATACTTATTTAATAAGTAAAAACTGTAGTTTTAACTGTAACAGTAAGACAACTAAATGTGATCAAGGGATACAAATAGACAAGGGAGATATTAAAGTATCTTTATTTGCAGGTGATATGGTTTTATACTTACAGACCCTAAAAACTCCAGCAGGAATCTTCTACAGATGTGAAACACTTTCAACAAAGTAGAAGGATACAAAATTAACACACCAAAGCCAGTAGCCTTTCTATATACAAATGCTAGGCTGAGAAAGAAATCAGAGAAATAGTACTTTTCACACAGCCTAAAACATATCCAACCTCAAAACAAAACAAACAAGCAACCCCGCCAAACCCAAACAAAACAAAACAAGAAAACAAAACAACTAGAGTCCTAATCTTGTAAGCCAGATTAAATGGACAGGGTTAGCGAGAGGAGAAGATGTAGCTACTAGCGTCTCCTGGTTTCAATGGCAGATCCTCCAGGATTCGCCACTGGAGAATTTAGATTTAATATGGCTTATAAGATTAGGATTCTAGTTGTTGCACTAAGTGATTGAGCTATCATTGTTTCTGAACTAAGTTTGTATTGTGTTTTCCTTCACATGGCAGCTCAACTGGGTTCCAGAGAGAAAGGTATGGAGGTAAAGTGTGGGTTTGCCTGAGGTGCACCACAAAGGCCGTGGGAGTTTTGAAGCATGGGGCTGGCGTGGTAGCGACCGACCATGGGAACTTAGTGAGCTGAGTGGAGAGATTTTGGAGCTCTGAGTCAGAAAGTCTCCACAAGATAAGATCAGGCCGGCCATTGCCCGCCGGTGCATGGCTGACCAGCCCGCGGGGCAGAGAGTAGCTGTGATTAGATTGGGATGGTGCCATTTATTTAATATTTCCTTCAACACGGAACCAGACCAACGACTCACTGCAATGATCACTTGCAAGGGTGGAAGTGTGGACAAAAGGGTATACTGTGGGACACATTGACATACTACAGCTTCCACAAATGAGATTCTTTTTTCTTTTGGGGGAAGGTTCCTTTCTTTTCTTCTTTCTTTCTTCCTTTCTTTCCTTCTTTCTTTCTTTCTTTCTTTCTTTCTTCTTTCTTTCTTTCTTTTCTTCTTTTTCTTTTCTTTTTTCTTTCTTAAAAGATATATATATATATATATATATATATATATATATATATATATATTTGGTTTTTTTTTTTTGAGACAGGGTTTCTCTGTGTAGCCTTGGCTGTCCTGGAACTCACTCTGTAGACCAGGCTGGCCTCGAACTCAGAAATCCGCCTGCCTCTGCCTCCTGAGTGCTGGGATTAAAGGCATGCACCACCAATGCCCAGCTTTTAAAGACATTTAATTAGGACTGGATTACAGGTTCAGAGGTTCAGTCCATTATCATCAAGGAGGGAACATGGGGGCATGTTACAAGAGGAGCTGAGAGTTCTACATCTTCATCTGAAAGATGCTAACAGAATACTCACTTCCAGGCAACTAGGACTAGGGTATTAAAGCCCACAGCTACAGCGACATACCTACTCCAACAAGGCCATATCTTCTAATAGTGCCATTCCCTGGCCCAAGCATATACAATCCACCACATTCCAATCCTTGGCCCTCCTAGGCTTGTTCAAACATATGAATCTTGGGGTCCATACATAAAAATAGCATAATGCAAAATACATTTGGTCCAACTTCCAGAGTCCCCATAGGCTATATCTGTCTTAACAATGTTAAAAGTCCAAAGTTCCAGGTTTTTTTCTGAGATTCATCTGATCACTTAACTGTAATTCCCCAAAGCAGACAGGAAACCAGCTGGACAAACTTCAAACTCTGCATCTCCACATCTGATGTCAGAGCAGTCTTCAGATTTGCAACTTTTACAGTTTCTTGTTCCAATGTCTGAGCTCCACACATGATCTTCTGGGCTCCTCCAAAGGGCTGGCATCACTTCTTCAGCTCTGCCCTCTGTAGCACTGTAAGCTCATGTTGATCCACTCCACTGCTGCTGCTGTCCTTAGTCCCATGGTACTAGCATCTCCAATACACTGGGTCTTCCACTGCAACTAGGCTTCACCAATGACCTCTTATAGGCTTTCTTCATGGTGCCCAGCCTCAACTCTTCTGCATGACCCCTTCCGTTCTGGGCCATCAACTGCAACTGAGGCTGCACCTTCACCAATGGCCTTCCCTGGCCTCTCACAGTACCAAGCCTCAGCTGTTCTTCATGACCCCTTCATGCCTCAAAACTTGTACCACTTGGGTGATTCTTAAACATTACCAAATACAGCCACAGCTGGAGGTACAACTGTGGCTCTCTCTGGAACACAGCTTTTTGTGCTCTCAGAAAACACTTCCCAGAAGATTTCACCTCAGTGATGCTAGTCTTTTCTTAATCACCACTAATTTCTTAGCTCCAGCTAACCAGCATCAAGAGTATTCCTTCTCTTGACTGTAAAGCCAGAGACACATGGCTGAAGCTGCCAAGTTCCGCTGCTTGCAGGAGCTGGAACATGGCCTCCTTGTTCTATTACTAGCTTTCGATTTTCTAACTCCTTCACTACCTTAGCTTGCCTGTCCTGGATCTTGCTCTGTAGATTGACCTTGAATTCAGCACACCTGTCTCCTAGGATTAACGGTGTATTCCACATGCCTGTATTTAAGCTTTTCCTTACCTAGAACTTGCTCTGTCTTAGGTTGTCCTTAAAATCTGAGATCTGCTTGGCTTTATCTCCTGGGACCAAAGGTGTGCACCATCATGCCTGAATCTTGCCCCAAGATCATGACTCCCTTAATTCAATTTAATATCCTTGAACACAGGATTTAGCTCCATTTCACTCCCTGGTGCCTTTAATACTATAACCATATATTTTATATTTTCCCTTTCTCAGATTGCTATGCTTGTTTAAAATGTTCTTCATGAGACTTCACCAGGGAACGAAATCTATGATGGGTGTCTCTGAGATTTCCTTTGTCAGTGCAATTAATCTGAGACTCTTCACCTTAGACTTAGGCAGACTCTTCATACAGGGTAAAAATTAGCCATATCTTTCACCCAAATACCACAAAAACAGTCTCTATTGAAATTCTCCACTGAAACCTCTTGGGCCAGGTCAGCACAATTCAAATCACTCATAGCAACAAAGTCTTATAGATTCCTACTAGGATGGCCTACTAAGCCCCATTTAAAGCATTCCACTGCTTTCTGCCTCCAAAGTCCTCAAGTCCACATTCTTCCAAACAAAAGCATGGTCAGGCCTATCACAGCAGTACCTCAGTCCTAGTAAAAATTTCTGGCTTACAGTTTTGCTGCTGTGAACAGAGAGCATGACAAGGCAACCCTAATAATTCAGTTGGGGCTGGCTTATAGGTTCAGTCCATTATCATCAAGGTGTGAACATGGCAGCATCAAGACAGGCATGGTACAGGAGGAGGGGGAAGATTTCAAGGTCAGAGGACAGGTATGAAGGGGTGGGAAGATGAGTGGGAATGGGATGCATGATGTGACAGTCACAAAGAATCCAAAAAAATGTTAAATTTAAAAAAAAAGAAAAAAATTGAAGAAAACATCAGAAGATGAGTCACCCATGTTCACGGATCAGTAGGATAAGACAGTGAAAATGGCCATCCTACTGAAAGCAATCTACAGATTCAGTAGAATCTCTACTGAAATTACTACACAATTCTTCACAGAAATTGAAAAATCAGCCTTCAATTTTGTATGGAAACACACACACACACACACACACACACACACACACACACACACCCCAAGATAGCTGAAACAATCCCCAATAATAAAAGAACCGAAATACTACTACCCCTGGTTTCAAGTTGTATTACAGAGCTATCGTAATAAGAACAGCTTGGCGTCGGCATAAAAAAGGCATGTTAATTCATGTAATTGGGCTGAAGACCAGGACATGAGCCCACATATATATGGACACCAAAAATACACTGGAGCAAAGGCAGCATCTTCAACAAATTGTGCTGTTCAAAATGGATGGCTGCACACAGAGGAATGCATATACATTTCTATTTATTTCCTGCTGAAGACTCAACTCCAAAATAGACTTGAACATAAGTCCACACACTCTGAGGATGTTAGAACAAAAAGTGGGAACAGGCTTGAGTTCACTGACACAGGAAAAGACTCTTTGAATAGCTACCCAATGCACAGGCACCAAGGCCAATAATCACGAAATGGGACCTCATGAAACTGAACAGCTCTCTAGGAAGGAACACCATCATTTGGGCAAAGTGGCAGCCTACATACAGAATGGGAACAGTTCTTCACCAGTTACACAATGACAGAGGGTTAGTATCTGCAATATATGAAGAAGTTAAAAATAGGGTACAAAACTAAGCAGAGATTTCAGAAGATGAAACTCAAATGACTGAAAAACACTTAAAGAAATGTTCAACATCCTTAGCCATCAGGGAAATGCAAATTAAAACTGCTTTGAATCTTCATCTTATGCCTGTGTGTATATTGTGGCATTTTTGCCCATTCTGAAGCTGTAGCATGAAGCTGTAAAACTTCTGAGTCATTTCAAAAGAAGAGAAAAATACCTCTCAGGAAAGGATCAGAAATGTGTTAAAATGGAATAACACAAAATGTAGCCCCTGAGCTCGGTTAGCATTAGTGCTAAGCATGGAGGGCCACAGAGCTGTAGCAGCCTAGAGCAGAGACGCTTCTCCAGCAAAAATAGGAAAAGTCGCACACCCCCAGCTCGGGAAGACTGCTTGTAGCTACAAGTGGCAGACAGACAAGTGAAGAAGAGTATAACTGCTTAATACATGGGTCTGTTAATGCGCTGGCTCAGGAGTGATGTTAAATGCAGACTGCCCCAAGTGCCCGTGGTTCCAGACATGTGGGAGGCTGAGGCTGGAAGGTTGCTTGAGTTCAGGGTTTGTGAGTCAGGCTGGGCAACCCTGGAAACCCTTTCATCCCCTCTCTCACCAAAAAGAAAAAAGAAAAAGAAAAAAAATACCACATTATTTCAATTTAAAAAATATTTTAAGATTTTTATTATTTTCTGTGTCTGCGTCTTTTGCCTGCATGTGTGGCTTGCACCACATGTGTGCACTGCTCACAGAAGCCAGAAAAGGGTGTGAGATTCCCTGGAACTGGTTTTATAGATGATTGTGGGCTGCCATGTGGGTGTTGGACTTGAACCTGTGTCCTCTGGAAGAGCAACCAGTGGTCTTAACCACTGAGCTACGTCTCTAGTCCTATTCCCAACGTTTAACCACCTTTTTTGTGAGCTTCTGTCCTCACCAGTCCACAAGAGCCACAATAGTTCCAGGCAACTAGTCTTAAAAACTGGACCATAGACAAGAGGAGCAGTTTCTCCTCTTTCCTCCTTCATCCGAGGTAATTTATTTGCATATATTCTCATATCCTCTAGGCCAGTATTAATTTTGTCCTCTTATTATGTGGAGTTCTGAGAAGGTGCTCATCTGATGTCTGTAGCCATAACTAGAGAGACCTGGGCAGACACCTCAGAGTTTGATCCCTAGCATCGTCTACAAATCCAGCGCTTGAGGGACAGACACTCAGAAGGTGCCTTGGGTTTATTGGCCAGGCGGCCTGACCTTAGTGGCCTCCAGGTCCCAATGAGAGACCGTGCCTCAAAAATTAATGAATGGTTCCTGAGGAACAGCAGCGGAGGCTGACTTCTGGCCTCTGTGTACATGCACATATGTGTACCCTCCTAACATGAACACATGCATACAACTGCATGTACACACTTGTGCACACACACACACACACACACACACTCACACTCTGTGTGTGTGTGAGAGAGAGAGAGAGAGAGAGGCAAATACACAATAAAAACAAGTTAAAGAGGCAGCTGTTTCTGGCAGGAAGAACGTAAGTGAGCTGATGGTGCAGTGATCACAAACACATCCTAGGCTTAACGTTATCTTAGTCAAATAGCAATGACTGCTGTTTGTGAGGGGACTGTAAATAAATGTGTTACTTCACACTGAAGTCTCAATCGGCTCAAAGCTTTCTGTCGAGCAGAAATGTGGGAGAAGGTAAAATGGTGGCCATTGGGCAGTCACATTTTCAGTGTTTTTGTGGAGCAATAAACAAATAGCAGACTACTTTTCACATTAATGTTAAAGAGAAAGATGGCCACTTGGGATTACAATATGGGGGACCTTTTTAGTTTGGCTTTATGTCTTATTTTATTAATTTTTTAGGAAGTATAGAAAACAGTGGTTTCATGACAATATTATCACTAATGTATAGAACTCCACTTTGCCCACACTCGCCCCACCCCCCGCCCCGCTACCCTCTCACCCGCCTCTTGCTCCCATTGCCTGCCTTCCTCACCTCTGATGTTATGACTCATATATGTAAATATGTCACATCCAGATACCGCACGCGAAAGAAACACATACCCTGCCTTTCTGTCAGCCTTTTACCAGTTCTGTTTCTCTCTCCTTCCCCAGAAGTGCCTTTCCTTCCACTAAAGTTTCTCTTCTATTCTCACTAAATGTTTGTAGGCAAGAGATCAGGGGTTCAGGGCCAGCCTTGACTAAATAGCAAATTTGAGGTCATCCTGGGTTACATGAGGTTCCACATAGGAGAGAATGCATTAGTTATCATTCTAAGTCTGGCTTATGTTGCTTAACTGAGAGTTTCCAGTTCCATTCATTCCCAGCAAATGGCATAATTTTGTTCTTCTTTAAGGCAGAATAAGACTCTGCTGTGTGTATATATACCACATAGTCTTTGCCCATTCATCTTCTGGTGGACATCTTGGTTTGATAGAGTGGCTCTTTCTCAGACCCACCAGTGATATGAATAATGACACAGAAGCCTATTAATGTTTTAAAGGTTAGGCCTTAGCTGGGCAATCTTCTAAGTTCTCTATTATGGCCAATCCTGGCCTATGTCCTGCCACATGGCCAGGTCTACCTTTCTGCTCCACTGTGGCCCATCTGTCCACCTACTTCCTTTGATTTCTTCTCCCTATCTCTAATCCACCTTCTAATTCCTGCCCAGCTATTGGCTGCCAGATCTTTATTGAAGCCAATCAGATAAAATTCTAGATTGCCTTAGGCAGGTGAGGAAGGAGCAGATATTTACAAAATATTGTGATCCATAGAAATAACAATACCAAGATCTGGCTAGTATTTAGCTCTCAGAAGGTGCAGAATTACCAATTGAATAGACAGAGACACACCTTCATACAACCTACCCCAATAGTTGTATTTTGGCTGTTGTGTAGAGAGCCACAGCTATTGTTCCTCTTCTGGGGCTGCAAACCCCTTCAGCTCCTTCGGTGGAGGAATACTCTCATAGAAGTGGGGGCGAGAGGGGGGATAAGGGGGCTTTCCAAGGGGAAAACAGGAAAGGTGATAGATAAGACTTGAAGTGTAAAAATAAATAAAATTTAAAGGGGGAGAGAGAGAGAGAGAGAGAGAGAGAGAGAGAGAGAGAGAGAGCAAGCCACAGCCACAGCTAACATGAATGTGAGGTGTCTTTGTGGTATGCTGACTTCAATTCATTCAGATACCTACCCAGACATGGTGAGACCAGAGCATGTATTGGTTAACTTACTGTATGCTGTTGGTGCAGTTATGGGTATGGTATATATGAATATATCAAGATGTACAATTGCTCTGTGTTAAACCTATTTTACAGAAGGAACCACCATACCACCTCCCATAAGGGCTACATAACTTCTCATTCTCTCTCACAGTGCTTGCATGTCTCTACCTGCTCAGGACACTTGTTGCCTCTGTTTCTTCTGCTTCAGTTGCTGCCTCCTAACAAGCAGAAGACATAACACTATAGTTTTGATCTGTGTTTCTCTAATGATTCATCAGGGCGAACATCTTTCTGCATGCTTGTTGGCTATTTGTATATTTTCTTTGAAGAAATGTCTAAGTCATTCCTCCATTTAAAAAATTATTTCTTCTTTTCTATATTACAATTCGATGGTAGCTTCCCCTCTCCCCTCCCCTCCCAGCTTTTCTCCCCCACCTCCTCTCTCTCTTTCATTTCCCTTCAGGAAAGGGGCAGGCTTCCCAGGGATAGCAACCAACGGTTGCTGTAAGACTAGACACACCCTCTCAGATTAAGGCTCTGTTTGTTTGTTTGATTGTTGTTGTTTTTGAGATTGGGTTTCTTTGTATAGAAGGGTTTTCTGGCTGTCCTGGAACTCACTCTGTAGAGGCTGGCCTTGAACCCAGAGAGCCACTCGCCTCTGACTCCTAAGTGCTGGAATTAAAAGCGTGTGCCACCATTGTCTGACCATTTGTCTATTTTTGAATCAGGTCGTTTTTGTTAAATTGTTGAGGTATTATGACTTTTAAAAATACTCTGCATATGAAGGTCGATCACATATCAAATTTGCAAACATCCCCTCATTCTGTTGAATCCTGTGAAGCGTAGATTTTTAGCTTTGATTTGCTCTAATTTATCTAGTTTTTCTTTCATTTCTTCTTGCCATATTTTTCTTGCATTAGCCATGAAATCATTGTCACACCTGACATTCTGAGGAACGGCTGAGCTTTTTAAAAGCTTAGTTTGCGATGCTTAAATCTTTGATCTGCCTTGAAGCATTTTTTTTTTTTTTGTAAAATGGGGTAAAGCAAGGATCCAACTCTAATGTTTTACATGGATTCCCATCCTCTTAATCTCTTGCTTCTAATTCTACATATCCAGGCAACCAATGTGTCTTCTATTGCTCTATATCTGTGTCTCTCAACCTTCCTAATGCTAAGACCCTTCAGTGTTGCGGCCGACCAGCAGCTCGCAACGAATGGTTCAACTGAGATGGCAGCTAGGGCTGAAAGAGAGAAACTAGACCGACGGAAGAAAGAACGGAGCCAAGTCAAGGTCAACTCTGATCAAAGCTCAATTTTACTAAATCAGCACACTGTTATGAAGGAGAGGAAGGGGGGGCAATTCCCGCCAAATAGTCCGGGGGACCAGTAGCAGGGTGACCATGTGGATGGCTCCGAACAGCAAAGCAGCAGGTTCCAGCAGTGGGTGTGGCAGAACGATTGAGCAGGCAAGCTCCATCCAGGTGTAAACAGTGGAACCCTAAGGCTGGGGGAGGGGAGGCTACACTTCAGTACAGTTCCTCATGTTGTGATGACTCCCCCATCATAAAATGATTTCATTGCTATTCATAATTATAATTTTGCTACTGTTATAAATTGTAATGTAAATATCTGATATTTGATATGTGACCCCTAGAAGGGTCATGACCACAGGTTGAGAATCACCACTCTATATTAATTTTCATTTTTTAGAAATTGTATTATTAGTATTAGATCACAAGGGCTGTTCCAGGGGAGGAGTCAGCCATACTTTGTCTAGAACTTTCTCTCAGCTGCCACACTCCCAGCATGTATTAGCCTCAAGGTAGGGTGGAATAACAAGATGAATTCTCTCAAGTACTGCTTGTTGTTTTATTTAATTCTTCCCTAATCTTCTAAGCTCACAGACCCTTGGCTTTCTGAAGTATATAAGCATAAGGGTTCTGTGTTATTCTGAGTTCTTGCTGTTGCTGGCTCTCCACATTCCAGCTCTCTTGCTGCAAGTGGCTGGTGTCATTAAAGGGCTGATTGCCTGAAATCTGTCTCAGAGCATCTATCTGTTGAATCTACACAGAATCTTTATTATTTAAACCCAAGCAGAATGATATGATATTTGCCCTTTTTGTTTTCCTTTTGTGTGATATATTTGAATTACGAGTCTGTAGTTTCTTCTGGGGTTGAAGAATTAGCTATGATTGACAGGAGACCTGAACCACTGACATGAAAGCTTAACTTTCCTGGGTCAATGTTTACCCTAACTTGCTGGTTACATGTTGTATGCACAGTTGAACTATTGTATGAATACTATATGTCAGAAAACAAGCAAAAGAGGGCAAATAAAAGAGAAGAAACAAAGCATTGAGCGTGGCCTTTAAGCTGTGGGAAACTTATGAATCAGACTTCCCACTGCTGGGCAGGCATGGCTCGTGCTGGTGAAAGGTTGCAAAAATACTCCCAAAGGTCATTAAATATGCTGTGTGCTATTAAAACTACTTCTGTGGCCAGGCTGTGGTGGGTCATGCCTTTATTCCAGCGCTCAGGAGGAGACTAGCCTGGTCTATAAAGTGAGTTCCTGGACAGCCAGGCCTACACAGAGAAACCCTGTCTCAAAAAAGAGAAGAGAAGAGAAGAGAAGAGAAGAGAAGAGAAGAGAAGAGAAGAGAAGAGAAGAGAAGAGAAGAGAAGAGAAGAGAAGAGACAAAACCATTCTTGTGCATTGGAGATTGAACTCAGGGCCTCGCATAGACCAGGCCAGTGCTGTACCAAGAGGTGCATCCAGTACTTGCCTTCTCTGTGACAATCTTCTGTGTAACTCAGACTGGCCTTGGATTTCCCATCTCCCTGCCCCAACTTCCTAATGACCAGGATTTCAGATATGTGCTCCTTACCTTGCTAGGGTTTGTGGCTCTCATGGTTATGGTGCCTCCTGAAGTTCCCTGAGGAGGCTGAGTCTGAGGGATAACGCTGGAATGGTTGTGGGCGTCAGACTCCTGCTTCTGGAGAGAGATGTTTTCACAGGGTATGTGGTGCCTGAGAGTATGTGAATATTACATTTCACTCTCGCTTTTTTTTTTTTTTTTTTTTTTTTGTCAACTTGACACAACTTAGACTCATCTGAAAGAGGGGGCCTTAATTGAGAAAATGTCCTTCCCAGACTGGCCTATGGGCACATCTATGGGGGATTTCTTTGATTACTGATTGATGTGGGAGGAGTCAGCTCACTGTGGGTGGTGGTGCTCCTGGGCTGTATAAGAAAGCAGGCTGAACCTGAAAAAATGTTCAACAACCTTAATCATCAGGGAAATGCAACTCAAAACAACCCTGAGATTCTACCTCACACCAGTCAGAATGGCTAAGATCAAAAATTCAGGTGACAGCAGATGCTGGCGAGGATGTGGAGAAAGAGGAACACTCCTCCATTGTTGGTGGGATTGCAAGCTTGTACAACCACTCTGGAAATCAGTTTGGTGGTTCCTCAGAAAATTGGACATAATACTACCAGAGGATCCAGCAATACCTCTCCTGGGCATATATCCAGAAGATGTTCCAACTGGTAAGAAGGACACATGCTCCACTATGTTCATAGCAGCCTTATTTATAATAGGCAGAAGCTGGAAAGAACCCAGATGCCCCTCAACAGAGGAATGGATGCAGAAAATGTGGTACATTTACACAATGGAGTACTACTCAGCTATTAAAAGGAACGAATTTATGAAATTCCTAGGCAAATGGATGGACCTGGAGGGCATCATCCTGAGTGAGGTAACACAATCACAAAGGAACTCACACAATATGTACTCACTGATAAGTGGATATTAGCCCAAAAACTTAGGATACCCAAGATATAAGATACAATTTGTTAAATGCATGAAACTCAAGAAGAACGAAGACCAAAGTGTGGACACTGTGCCCCTTCTTAGAATTGGGAACAAAACACCCATGGAAAGAGTTACAGAGATAAAGTTTGGAGCTGTGAAGAAAGGATGGACCATCTAAAGACTGCCATATCCAGGGATCCATCCCATAATCAGCATCCAAACGCTGACACCATTGCATACACTAGCAAGATTTTGCTGAAAGGATCCAGATATAGCTGTCTCTTGTGAGACAATGCTGGGGCCTAGCAAACACAGAAGTGGATGCTCACAGTCAGCTATTGGATGGATCACAGGGCCCCCAATGGAGGAGCTAGAGAAAGTACCCAAGGAGCTAAAGGGATCTGCAACCCTATAGGTGGAACAACATTGTGAACTAACCAGTAACCCAGAGCTCTTGACTCTAGCTGCATATGTATCAAAAGATGGCCTAGTCGGCCGTCACTGGAAAGAGAGGCCCATTGGACTTGCAAACTTTATATGCCCCAGTACAGGGGAACGCCAGGGCCAAAAAGTGGGAGTGGGTGGGTAGGGGAGTGGGGGGGGGGAGTGTATTGGGGACTTTTTGGATAGCATTGGAAATGTAAATGAGGAAAATACCTAATAAAAAAATTAATTCTAAAAAAAAAAAAGTTTAGTATAGTTTGGATAAAATCAACTAAATTCCAAACTAAACACACATTAATGGCAATTCTTGACTCACTTAGAAGTATTTTAAAAAAAAGAAAGAAAGAAAGCAGGCTGAGCAAACCATAAGGAGCTTGCCAGCGAGCAGCATCCCTGCATGGCCTCAGCTTCCGGGTTCCCACCCACAGTTCCAGCTCTGACCCCTTCGAGGATGTAATGAGACGTGGAACTGTAAGCTGAAACAAACCGTTTCCTCCCTAAGATGCGTTTACTGATGTCGTCTTATCGTGGCCATAGAAACCCTAAGACACTCTTGTTCTCTCAAAATGCTAGAAAACGAAACGCTTTTGCTGAGACAAGTGATAATATAGCCAAGGCAAAGGTGGACATTTGTACAGTTGTTGAAATCAACAAAATGTTGGCCTCAGGCCCAGTTTATAGAAGGAAGTCCAGAATAAACGGTTATGTGTGACGTGAGAACCATTCGGAACTGTGTCCCAAAGATGTGTCGACACAGGAGGAGACTAAGGGCTCTTCATATTTTCACATTAAAGAGAATATTGACCAGGTGTGGTGGTGCACACCTTCAGTCCCATCACTTGCAAGGCAGAGGCAGATGGATCTCCATGAGTTTAAGGCCAGCCTGGTCTACATAGCACATTGCAGGCCAGTCAGGGCTACATACTGAGACCTAGTCTCAAGAAAGGGGGCAAAGGTCGATAATAAAAAATATTTCATAGTTCCAAGCTCAGAAGTTCACCGACCCACAGAGCTGGTGATGAGCTGCGGCTATTGTAGCGAAGACCCAATGTAAGGAGGGACGCTTGTTGCTTTGACCAGAAGGAGCCTCACTGTCATCAGCCACAGTTCTTGGCCTGGTCCCCTGCAAGGGGATCATGCACACAGTTAAATAATCAACATTCTGGCGGTTAAATATCAGTCCAAGTAAGTTAAGGTAACGCTTTTGTTTAGGAAATGATTTTAATAGGTCAGTGAGATGGCTCAGGGGGGCTTGCCGTGCAAATGTAATGCCTGAGTTCAATCCCTAGGGCCCACATAAAGGTGAATGGAGAGAACCGCCACTATGGATATCCTCTGACTTCCACAGGGATGCTCAGCAGCACCCCTCCATCACGCATAATGATAATAGATAAAATTAAGTTTTAAAAAGGGAAGTGGTCGTAGGGGCTGGGTGTATACTAGGTTAGGGCATACTTGTCTCAGACTCACGAGGGCCTGGGGTCAGTCTCCAGCAGAGCAAAACAAAACAAACAACCCCAAGGAAAACAATTTTATACTGCTTATATCTGACACTGAAATAGTCAACTAGGCACACAAAACATAAGGTGTGCTACGGGCAGAGAGAGACCTCTTCACGTGAAAACCCTGAGGCCCCGGAGATCTACACCCCTTTAGTATCAAATCCCACTACCACCTGTCTAACTACAACTGGAAGAGGACAGTTTCCAGGAGAAGGAAGCAAGCTTCTAGTGGGCAACGAGAGGGAAAGCATTGGGCACTTCTTCATGGGGTGTCTTTTGCCTCTGCCCTGCATATCTCTTCTATTAACCAAAGCCCTTTCCCCCACTGAGTCCCTCCTACCACCCCTTGAGGTCCTGAGTCATCATTTTAATTACCCCCAAGGAGGTTTAGCACCGTGCAGGCTCTACAGCTCTCTACTTCCTAATGCACTGCTCAGCTATGGTCCGTGGAGTTGTGATCCTCCTGTGTGGCTGGGGTAAGCCTTACAGCAGGGCAGGGGGTCTGTGGGTCTGCCTGGCAGGTTAACTGGGCACTGTTGGGCATCTCCAACAGCTCTGAGGAAGAGTCAAGGACAAGGCAGGAGTCTGAATCAAAGGGAGGATAGGTAACTTGCTTTCATGAGCAGAGTCTGTGAGCAGAGCAAATGGTCGAGGCACATATACAGAGGTATATAGGAAAGGATGCAGAAGCCAGGGAGGAGACAAGGTTGGATCCCACCTCCCAGGACCTGGGTGTTCTTCAAGTCTTGACTTCCAGTAGGTAGGTCTCACTGCTATCAAGAGAGTAGCCCACAATTTGCAGTCTGTATTGGGACCACTTTCATGTGTCATTTAAAAATCAGATTCATACAGAAGCTCTTATTTGTGGCTTCTCTTTAGAGATGTCAGGTCTGGGTACTGGGCCTGCTCATGGATGCACCCTTAGAAATAGCTCTGTTGGTTCTCTGCTTTCTGGTGCCTGCTGACTTCATCCTTCCATGAGGGGTTCAGTCTGGCTAAAAAGGGGAGAGGCAGGATGGAACATGAAGCCATTGAGTCCCAGTTCTCCAAACATCTGCACTCCAGGTTCATGTGTCTCTCTGGCACCTACTCAGACAAATAAGCGTTTTGGAGTGTCCTTGTTCCTAACTTCGTGGAGTAGACTCCAGAATCCAGAGACGGTTGGGAATTCTGGTGGAGCATGGAGGAAAGATTCTTGCTTAGGGATATGAGGGAGCAGAAAGACTTTCTGAAAGGTAGAGGCCCACTGAGGCTTTGGGCTTAGTCATCAGAAAGGGGAGTTCGACTTAAGGATCAGGAGAGCATGCTGAGATCCTGCACGCACTAGCAAGTGGCTGTCATGTTGAGCTGCATGTAGAGCCTAGCATGTCCAAAGCTCTAACTCAGTCTCCAGCCCCAGAAGAGGGAGTGAGGCATTCCAGAGCTAGCACAGTAGATGGCCTAATTTCAGATCCTGATGTCCTTTGAAATGGCTTGGAGGGGACATTTCCCTGAACTGTTGCCATCTATGATGGGTTTATTCATTGTTTTGTCTCCTTGAGACAAGGTCTTGGGTGTCTCTGGCTGGCTGGAAATGCCCTATGTCAGCCAGGCCATGAAATTTACAGTATCTTCATGAGCCTGCCTCCCAAGTGCTGAGATGAGACACATAAGCTACCACATCTGTTGGGTGCTTTTATTGGTTTATTTTTTAAGCGTTACATCTTTATTTAGTTTGTGTGCGTGCACGTGTTGGGGGCGCTCAGGAGTGTGGATGTGGTATTCAGGTGAGAGTCAGAGGATAACTTACCGAGTTAGTTCGCTCCTTCCACTGTGGGGTCAATCCCTGGGGTTGAATTCAGGTCGTCAGACTTGGTGGCAGCTGAGCCATCTCATTGGCCTGGGTTTTGGTTAATTTGGAGGGAGGAAGGAGGTTGAGGACCACCCAAATGGCTAGCCTAGAACCACAGTGGAGGTGCAGTGGGAGGAGACGGGGTGGTTCTCTTGTGCAGCTGACATCCAAAACTGGAGTGGGGTGGAGACCAGGAGATCCCTGGGATCTGGCTATGTTGATGGCTTCCAACCTTCCTACTTGTACTCCCCAGCCCTGGCTTCCTGTCATGGGTCTAACCTGGATGTGGAGAAGCCCGTCGTGTTCAAAGAGGATGCAGCCAGCTTCGGACAGACTGTGGTGCAGTTTGGTGGATCTCGGTAGGAAGGCCCCGTCAACTCCCTGTAGCTTTCAGGTCATGTAGGCAGGTAGCTGCTGGTGGTAGCTGGGAGAAATGCACCTTGGGTAAGAGAGAAATCCTTCTATGTCTCTTTTGGGGGTTCCTGACACCTTCATTTATTGTTAATGGGCCCAGAAAAGGCCATCAAAGTAGAGGTAAGACCTGGCCTTGAACAGGAGCCTTTGAACCTGCCTCTAACTGGGGCATCTCTGTGTGTGGCTGGTGTAACCACACCACACCCACACTTGATTCACCCACAGTTTAGTGTTCTAGTGTCAGGCTCCTAGCATTGCTTATGCTTTCACCTCCGAATTTGTGTTTTGGAAGGAAAGAATGGAATACTGGGAGTTGGAGGTCTTAGCCCACCAAAGCCACTTAGCTCCCAGCATCTCTGCAGAGCTCCTCCATTTCTGCCTGGTGGCCACTGTGCTATGCTCTTCTGGCATGAGCCAGGCATGGTTAAGGTTGATGAAGTTACCCCAAAAGTATTTAGAGCTTGAGGAATGGGGGGAGGGGTGCTTAGAAACCTCCAAGAGACTAGGAGACTGGGAAAAAAATATCTCCAACCCCAGGAAGCCCCACATTTTAATTCTGCATCGACAGCCACAAGTTACACAGCTGGCCCCACCTCGGAGAACTCCTGTTCTTTGGTCCTAGAAATAGGACCAAAGGATTTCAAGTCACTTGTGACACAGGTATAATCAAAGTGTGAGAGGCTAGGGATGCGGGGTGCAAACCCAGGCAGGGAATTCCAGGCCCTGCCACAGAGGTGCTGGCAGAGTCAACAGGGAGCCATAGAGATCCCTGAGTTCTGGACGCACAGTCGCCTCTTCAGCTAGCTGGCAGTCTGGGGAGATAAGAAAAGGCTTCAGGCACAGACTCCAGATTCCAGGGTTTGCTTTTCTTTCTTTCTTTGTTTAAAATCTAACACTAGTGCAGGAATCTAAAGGATCCAACTAAAAGACACTTTTACACTCGTGCTTCTTGCTTGCCGGCACAGCTGCTGTTTAGATTAACAAGAGTCCTGTCCCAGCAGACCCACCCTACCTCCGCTAGACACCAACACCAAAGGTAGCCATTTTATCCTCACATCTATCACCAGAAAGAAGTCTGTTTTAAGGCTCAATTGGTAATTTTCTGATTGCTACAAAGCTGTGTTTGTCCTAACTTTAAGAACAAAAACAAAAACAAAAACAAAAAAAAAAAACCACAATGGAAACAGGAAAAACACCAAGTTACTATAGAAACAACGAGGTCAGCAAAGAAGAGTCATGTTTGCTCTTCGTTTGTGTCATCCGGTCACAAACCCTGGAGTCACCTGGGGGCAGTGGGGGGGTTGTCTCAAGGAACTCTTGTCTCCCCTGAATTATGGATGTCACACAGAATTGTAACATTCTGTCAAGTTGAGAGGAACTTTAGAAGCCTATTGACTTAAGGCTTGCTTGGCCGATGAAAAGACACCAATATTTGATTAATTTTCTCGTTTGGGTCAGGAGACTGTTGGTAGTGATAAAATGTTTCCAGTTTAAAAAAAAAGACCCTTGGGGTGTTTTACAAGTAAACTATTTACATTTCTATCATGAGAATTAGATACAGAGTCTCATATAATCGTGTTAAATTGTCCAATTTAAATTGCTTACATTGTATTTACATCTTTTCTAATTGGTTATAATCACTTTGCTTGCAAAACTTATGACCTCAGGAAGTTGTTCCATTTAACTCAATGGGACTATTTCACAGGTGGCTCAGAATGTTAGATTTATAAAGTGATGGGAAATGTCATTTTGGTGCAAATTTTTTTTGAGGGAAAATCCAAACTAGTTATTCACTCAGATACACACATATCTACACATTCATGAATATGAAAGAATACACATATGAATGTACATGCACATAAAAACCATACCAGTGAGCACCCCTTACATGCATGTGGATAAAACACAGGACTGGTTCCGAAACGGCCCTTCGAGAAGCCCAGACCTTCCCCACAAAGTCTTACATCCTCATGGCAAGATGGTTCCTTGCACTCAGCGTTCCCCAGTTCCTACGCCGACAGTGTATTGTGATTGTTCCTCTAGACTCGTGGTGGGAGCCCCTCTGGAGGCGGTGGCAGTCAACCAAACAGGACAGTTGTATGACTGTGCGCCTGCCACTGGCGTGTGCCAGCCCATCTTACTGCACAGTGAGTGATTATCCCAGCTCTCCTAATATGTTCCTCTTAGCGGATTCCAGCTAAGACTATCCCCCTCCATGAAGTTGTGTGGTTGAGTGTGACTATGTGTATGTGGCTGAGTGTAACTATGTGTACCTGCCTTCTCAGTTCCCCTAGAGGCAGTGAACATGTCCCTGGGCCTGTCTCTGGTGGCTGACACCAATAACTCCCAGTTGCTGGTGAGTTCTCTGGGTCACAGAAAGGTTGTGAGAGGCATGGCAGGGACTGGAGGAGGCTGGGATTAGGAATGGGAGTTGGGGAGGAAGACTATGGCCTGGAAGCAATGCTCACAGAGATGGCCCCTGTTTTCAGGCTTGTGGTCCAACTGCACAGAGAGCTTGTGCAAAGAACATGTATGCAAAAGGTTCCTGCCTCCTTCTGGGCTCCAGCTTGCAGTTCATCCAGGCAATCCCTGCTACCATGCCAGGTGGGTTTGTTGAAGAAGAGGCTTCTGAGGAGCAGAGCTGGCTTCCTGTGGTTAGAGAATTAAGCCTTCTCCTGTTCCCTTTTGGAGGGCTGCCTGTGGCTTAAAAGAAGCCTTGGCAAGCCCAAAAGGTGGGTGGGAGCACATTCTGGTTAGCAAAGAGGACAGGAACTCCCAGTTGGTTGTGACTGGATCAGAGGAGAGCTTGTGTGTTGGCCAAGCAGGGTGTGAAGGTCTCACAGTTGCTACAGTTGTCTAGACACTCCTCGGATTTCCTCTTTTGGCAAAAACCTATCTAAAGGGAGGGAAATCTGTGAGGAAGACTGTGGGTGGCTCCTGACTAAGTCGCCAAGACTCTCCAAACTCTCTCTCTATGTGGGGTGGGGGTGGGGATGACAGAGCTGCAGAAAGTGTGATGCACAGTTGTGGGTGTGCCAACATTGTCCATGGGAAAAAAATGGGGCCTTGGTGTTGTCTCATTGAGAGTCAGTCTGCATAATGGTGATGTATCTAGGTTCAAGCTTTTTCATGTACCCAGGTGATAACACCTTTCTTTGGGCTTTAGCTTACTCATTAATAAAATGGGGTGATTGTTCATGTAGTTATAAAGATGAAAGGGTTTAAGGTACACAAAATGACTGGATCTCTGCCTGGCACGTAGCATGTGATGACCCTGATTAGTAATATTCTATCACACAACTACATTTGCATTGAGGGGAGGGTACAGATAAAGTGCCTCGTCTCTAACCTATGAATGGAAACCAGGAGCCATACAGGATGATCCGTGAGAGCAATGCTTTATACTGCAGAGGCCATGATGCCACCAACAGTCAACATCTTGTCCATGTTAGAGCAGCAGCAGCAGCAGCAATGACACCAGCCCACAGAGGTCATTGTCTATTCATAGATGTCCCTGGATGTCACAAGGTTGGCTGCTAAGAACATAGGAGCATAAGCTAGGTACAAGAGAGGCGGGTTTGGTAGAGTTGGAAAGAACTGTCTACCATCTGGGACCAGGAAGTGCTGGGTGCTGGCAGTGGGGGTTGGGGTCCTCCTCTAGTTGCCTCTCTATAAGGCCAATGGCTGGTGGGCAGGTTTAACTGGTGAGAAAACCACCATCAGAGGGACCCCACTGATAGACGAGGCCACAGAGCTCAGTCAACCTTCACCTGGTTGGTTTATTGCTTTGCGAGATGACCAGCTCTATTCAGGCACTTGCTGATGGAGAGGATGCATTTAGTCCTGCTGCAACTTGATATCCCAGAGATGGATGGAACCCAAGGGAGGCTTCCCCTTCTAGGAGGTGATGGGGAAGGGTAATGCGAGGAGAGAAATTTGTGATGGTGGGATTGGGAGGAGAGGAGGGAGGTGAGGGCTTTGATCAGGATGTAAAGTGAAGAGAGAAAGAAAGAAAGAAAGAAAGAAAGAAAGAAAGAAAGAAAGAAAGAAAGAAAGAAAGAGGGGGAGGGAGAGAGGAAGGAAAGAAGGAAGGAAGGAAGGAAGGAGGAAGGAAGGAAGGAAGGAAGGAAGGAAGGAAGGAAGAACAGGGTAAAGAAACAGACATTTGACAGAGCTTGCCATAAACCTGATAGAAAAAAAGGATGGCTACTTTATTATAGGCTGAAAGCATAAGCAGAAATACAGGACAATGGCTACTCAGGTGTGTGGGGGGTAATGCAGTAGTGTCTACTGCATTAGGTTACTGCAACAATAAAATTAATTAGTATGTATATGAGATGATGAGTACAGGGTCTGGCGGCTCTCTGTAACGGTTGGCTGTTGTCACCTACGCCACACGCACCAGACATCCCTAGGCCCACAGGAGAGGAGATACCCAAGACTGTGGTCACTGCAGAAGCAGAAGGGGAAGTGGCGATCCCCCACTTCTCCCAGCATGCTTGAGGCTCTGGTGAGAGGAGCAGACAAAGTGGGGGGTGGGGGAGCAGAGAGAGGAAAAAGCCTTTTCACTTTGAGGGCAGGTGGGAGGCAGGTTGTAGCTTTGAGGCCTGGGTGTGACACCTCAGTGTTGTGCTGGTCAGCTTGCTCGCCACCCCGTGCCTCACACAGGATGTAGGTGTTAGTGGAGGCAACAGCAGGGTCCTGCACACAGTCCATGACCTCTGTGTGAATGAGGGGACAATCTGAAAGGCCCTGCTTATGTATGTGCATGCAGTACGTCTTTCTCCTTACAGTGTGAACTCCATGAGGCCAGAGGTAGTATCTTGTTGAAAGTTAGGGCTATGCAGCCAGGTCTTCCCAGAAACAGATTCTGAGGTTTGAGAATATTCTTGAGAGCCATGTCGGTAAGCAGGAGGAGAGCAGTCTGGGTGGAAGGCAAGGTTAGCACTTCCCTTCCCACGCAAGCATTCTCTGCAGGAAGGGGTGAGAGGCTCGTAAGCTGCCTGCAACGTGGGCAGAGAGCTCAAAGCCTGAAGCTTTCATGTGCTCTCTGGGACCTGTGCTTGGGTGGGCTTTTTGGTGGCACAGTGGCTTTTGAGTCACCTTTGCTCCTGTCAGGGACCACTCACCATGCTCCCGTTAGAAACTCTAAACTAGACTGTGATGCAATTGCTACTTTGGTCTCATGTGGTTCCCTATCTGGGGGTGACTCTGGGTTGCATCTGGAAAGGCTTGTCACACAACAGCAAGGTGAATGGTAATGTGGTTCTTATAGATGCTTCCAGGACCTGGGAGCTTGGACACCGGTTGACCCCATATGCAGGGCGTAACCCTAGCAACACACCTGTCCAGAGGGATTCTTGGGATGCTGAGAGCTATAGCTGGCTGGCTCCATGTAGCTGGAAATGAAGGCCTTAGTGTTGGAAGGGGATGGACCTGGTGGCTAACCCATTATTCTCTGCTGGTGCATTCTGCAAGCCTTGAGAATTCCTGCCACGTACGATTGTAGGGACAATAATCCTTACAGAAGGCCATCCATCCCCTGTGCTAATGTAGATATTTGCTGTTGTAATAATCTGATGTGGTAGGCACTACTGTGATCCTCATCTTAGAGACAGGAAGCTGAAGGCCAGAGAAATTAAGCTACTTGCCTAAATTCATCAGCTCGGAAGCGGCAGAGCTGGGGTTCAGGGACAGGCACTTTGGTGCCAGAATGTAACCCTGAACCAGCTTTCCTCCTGTGCTTTATAACGCCCGAGAGAGTGTGTATTTAATGAGGATTTGAGTGAATGATTGCAGAGTTGGGGATCCTTCCTCTGTTGAGTAAGAAGGTATTTGGGACCCCAGGACACAGTTGAGGCCCATGCATGCATCTGACTCTTCTCTCTCACCGCAGAGTGTCCAGGACAAGAGATGGACATTGCTTTCCTGATTGATGGCTCCGGCAGCATTGATCAAAGTGACTTTACCCAGATGAAGGACTTCGTCAAAGCTTTGATGGGCCAGTTGGCGAGCACCAGCACCTCGGTGAATACTGTACACTGTGGCCTGTGGTAGGGTGACACAGGTGCAGGGAGGAGGCCCGGCACAACTGGTGGGGGAGGAAGTGGAAGAGATCAGTGACAGGGCTAAGCCAAGTACAGTGTGCCAGTTCAGGGCTCATTTAAGCTCTAACCCACAAGGTCCTCCTGTGGCATTTAATGTATATCCATATGGTCCACGCTTTTTAAAAACATTGAAAGAAGCCGGGTGTGGTGGCGCACGCCTTTAATCCCAGCACTCGGGAGGCAGAGGCAGGTGGATTTCTGAGTTCAAGGCCAGCCTGGTCTACAAAGTGAGTTCCAGGACAGCCAGAGCTACACAGAGAAACCCTGTCTCAAAAAACCAAAAAAAAAAAAAAAAAAAAAAAAAAAAAATTGAAAGAGCTGAGAGCATGATCACACACGCCTGTAATCCCAGCACTTGGGAGATTGAGGCAGCCGGGTCATGGGAGTTCAGGTTCCATTGGACAATATAACATGACTTTTTCCAGACCCTCCCCCCTCACAACCAATTTAACAAATAAACATACAACAGCAGCAAAAGGATTTTTAAAACAATTTAACAATTTAACTCTGAAACCTCACTATAGAAAATTCAAGCAAGTGAGTGAGGTTTTCTATATAATCAATGATATCTTCAACTTAAACTACATGGGTAATGAATTATAAATCCAAAATTATTCCAAGAGAAAAGGCCAATTAAGAATAACAGAGGGCCCCTGGTGAGATGCTCAGTGGGTAAAGGCACTTGCTGCACTGCCTGAGGACCTGAGTTCCAGCCCTGGAACCTGTAGTGGAAGGGGAGAATCAACGCCTGAGTGTTTTTCTCTAACCTCCACATGCACATTATCGTACACCGCACACAAGCGTGCGCACATGCACACAACACAGTACACACATACACACCACACACACACACACACAAAACTACCACCTACCTCCCTCACATACAACACACACACCCCACACACCCCACAGCCCCCTCACTCACACACACACACACACACACACACACACACACACATGCCTCAGAGAAGGGGTGAGAACGAAGGAGAAAGGCAGGGAGGGCAGATGGAGGGACGAAGGAGGGAAGGAATGGTGGGGAGTCCTGAACCTGAGGCTTCCCTGGCTTTTGCAGTTCTCCCTGATGCAATACTCAAACATCCTGAAGACTCATTTTACCTTCACGGAATTCAAGAGCAGCCTGAGCCCTCAGAGCCTGGTGGATGCCATCGTCCAGCTCCAAGGCCTGACGTACACAGCCTCGGGCATCCAGAAAGTGGTGTGAGTCCCCTCCTGCCTGCTGCTGTCTCAGACGTGGTCTCCAAATTACTTCTTAGTACTGAGTCAACAGAGTTCTTTAGTTCTTCTCTGGAGGCCACAGGAGGCTCTGGAGGGCGGGCTGATGGGGAGGGAAGGCGGTGTAGGCAGAATCCTTTGCAGAGCCCAGTTCCCAGATGTGAGACCAGACTCCTTGGCATTTATTTTCCCTTGCCTGGTTCTAGAGACAGCAACAGGCTCCTTCTTCTACGTGTCTGGTCAGCACTGAAGCCAGGTTGCCACTACAACACTCACATGCCATGGTGGGTCTGGCAGAGGGTACGGTTCTCCTGGTAAGCAGTGAGTCTGAGTGTCTGGGACCCTTGGCTTCCTGCACACCCCTGGGGTCCCTGCCCACCCCTGGGCGCTGCAATAGAATCACCCCAAACAAGAGATAGTCTGGCTAAATGCACTCACTCTCCTTTGTGGTGACTCTTGTACCTTGAACACAGTTGGAAAATGTAAGGGGTTTAAAACCATATGGTAGCGCCCTTCCTGGAGTCCTTCCTTAAGCACTCAATGCTTTTCTACCGGTAGGAACTGTGAAGGGAAATTATATGAGGCAAAGAGACCATGGCTGGCTTCCCATGTGCTGGGATGCACTGTCTCTCTCCAGCAGCCTGGATCCCAGAGCCAGCCTCATCTTTGGCTTAAACTTGGTTACAGCCTGTTTCTATCCAGTGCTGAGTTCATTTTCTTCTCTCCTTCCTCCCCTTCCTCCTCCTCCTTCCCGTGAAACAAATGGCAAATCCGGTAACAAGGCTTAGTCGGCGGAGTGTTTCATAGGTAGTGGTGCCCCCCCTCATCCTAGCACCTGGAGGTGGACACAGGAAGATAAAAAGATCAAGCTCACCCCAGGCTGATGTTCAGATCCAACTCAGGCCAACCTAAGACCTCATGTCAAACAACAACTCACAACCTCAAAACAGTGGCAACAGCATTACAGGAACTTAAGGGTTACCCATAATCCCCTTAGACATTCTACCATATGGTTTGTTAAAATAGGAAGTGGTGCATTCAGATGAATCAATAAACCCCACCTGCCTGGCCCAGTCCAAATTCGATTACTTGCCTTTATGCACACTGATGGTATATGATCACAACAGGGAAAAATAGATTTCCTTTATTTTTAAAGAAAATCTAAATGTATAGAACATCCCATATTGTGCTATAGTTATGACTTCTCCTTTTCAATAAAGGAGCTGAAGAAGAGAAGTTACAATTTGCTGAATTCCCTCCCTAATGTTGGGCCCTGCTTTGGTCAAGTGCTCTTGGTGTGTTCTGACTTAAGAGTGTCGGCTTCACTGTTACATTTTAAGCAGTTGTTAGAGCTACCACCTGTAGGACATTCCTCCACATTCACTGTCATGTAATATTCCCAATGACCAGACACCGTTTGTTTCAGTCACCAAATCTGGTGGCTTCAACAACAACTTTTTCCTAATCCAAGTGAGGCTGGCAGGTCCAGCTGTTTCTGCAGATGTTCTTTCATGGAGCCAGAACCCAGAGAGCTCCTTCACAGACCTGGTGCTCAGGAAGGACTGGGGAGAAAGGGCTCAGGTGGAATAGTTGGACCTACATCTATATGTGGTCTCTCTCCGTGGGCTGTTCCTCGCACCTCTAGCAGAGTAGCTGGTCTTTGCTTGCTCTGGCTCAAACTGTGGCTATGAACCTAGATCTAAGATAAGAGTGGTTGCCTGGCAATGCAAAATTAAGCCACCACATTGTGAAGGATGAATGTGAGTCAGGGGCAGGCCAGGTTCTCTGTGGGAGAAGAGTTATTTAGAACCATTTTAGAGAACAGTTATGGCACATTTACTATTATTTTGCTTGGAGAGCATCAGAAGCTCAGAGAACTGAAGTGGCACATACAAAGGATGTCTGACTCCAAAGCTTCTGCCCCAAGCCATACTGCCTCCTAGGAATGAAGCTCATTGGTATAGACTTTAGTAAATATCTAATATAAAATACCTGTATTTGTTAGTCTTTGTTTCTAGTATAGTATTCCAAAAGGGAATTCTTCCTCTTTTCCTTCCTTCCTCCCCACCTTTTTTGGGGTGGTGATAATGGAGCTGGTAAGAGTTAAGGGGATAGGTATTAGAGTCAGGGTATGTGAGTGAGAGAGAGAGAGAGAGAGAGAGAGAGAGAGAGAGAATGTGTGTGTGTGTGTGAGAGAGAGAGAGAGAGAGTGTGTGTGTGTGTGTGTGTGTGTATGAGAGAGAGAGAGAGAGAGAGAGAGAGAGAGAGAGAGAGAATGTGTGTGTCCCATATCTCACTATGTAGCTTAGCCTGGTCTAGAACTCATTCTCCTCCTACTTCCGCCTCCAAAGACTTGGACTGCACACCTGTGCCACCATTGTCAACTCTGAATAATTTTTACAGCATGCTTATATGTCCTGGGCTTCCAAACATATTCAGAAGAACTAAAGCCTTTGCAAATTGTCTTTCCAGAATCAATTATGTCTCCACAGTAATTTTTCTTTATTCTCTGACAGGAAAGAGCTATTTCATAGCAAGAATGGGGCCCGAAAAAGTGCCAAGAAGATACTAATTGTCATCACAGATGGGCAGAAATTCAGAGACCCCCTGGAGTATAGACATGTCATCCCTGAAGCAGAGAAAGCTGGGATCATTCGCTATGCTATAGGGGTACAGTCTCTTCCTCCTGGGGTTCACAGATCCTGCCTTCTCCTTACCCAGTGAAGCTCAGGGGGCTTCTACTGTTCAGCAGCCTCTCTGTTGCAGGTGGGAGATGCCTTCCGGGAACCCACTGCCCTACAGGAGCTGAACACCATTGGCTCAGCTCCCTCGCAGGACCACGTGTTCAAGGTGGGCAATTTTGTAGCACTTCGCAGCATCCAGCGGCAAATTCAGGAGAAAATCTTTGCCATTGAAGGTAAGTGGGATCAAGCTCTAGCCTTAGAGCTGAGGGGATTGCTAGCCTGTAGTCCTGATGATCACCATTATTTACAAGTCACCCCAGATTGCTCTATAGAGCTCGGGCCCCAAACTCATTTTCCTTCTGTCTGACTCCTCATGATGTCATCGAGAATCTAAGTGACATGTTTACCCACAGGAACCGAATCAAGGTCAAGTAGTTCCTTTCAGCACGAGATGTCACAAGAAGGTTTCAGCTCAGCTCTCTCAATGGTGGGTGGAATGTGTGCCTGATGAATGGGCATCGATTCTGGGCCTTCTGTGGGCAGGATGGGGCTCAGAGACATATTGTCCTTAAGCTCTCTGATTGATCATTGCCATTCACAATCTGGGGATAAAGAAGACCAGGGCACAGCCGAAGCTCTTTCACGGAACACACATTCTAGTGGGTAGAGGCCACATAGGGAGAATTCGCAGAGGTGCTGGGTATTGGGATAGAAAAACAAAGATGGTCAGATGCACTGAGAGACGAAAAAGGACCAGCCCTGGGAAACTCTCAGAAACGGTTTCTGCAGTTAAAGGGGAAAGCAACGAAAAAGGTGCTGGGGCAGAAGTAAAGCCGTTGTGCATGCAAAGATAAGAAAGATGGCATGGATACAGCAGGAGCAGAGTGAGTGAGTGTGGATACAGCAGGAGCAGAGTGAGTGAGTGTGGATACAGCAGGAGCAGAGTGAGTGAGTGTGGATACAGCAGGAGCAGAGTGAGCGTGGATACAGCAGGAGCAGAGTGAGTGAGCATGGATACAGCAGGAGCAGAGTGAGTGAGCGTGGATACAGCAGGAGCAGAGTGAGTGAGTGTGGATACAGCAGGAGCAGAGTGAGTGAGCGTGGATACAGCAGGAGCAGAGTGAGCGTGGATACAGCAGGAGCAGAGTGAGTGAGCGTGGATACAGCAGGAGCAGAGTGAGTGAGCGTGGATACAGCAGGAGCAGAGTGAATGAGCGTGGATACAGCAGGAGCAGAGTGAGTGAGCGTGGATACAGCAGGAAGCAGAGTGAGTGAGTGTGGATACAGCAGGCGCAGAGTGAGTGAGTGTGGATACAGCAGGAGCAGAGTGAGTGAGCGTGGATACAGCAGGAGCAGAGTGAATGAGCGTGGATACAGCAGGAGCAGAGTGAGTGAGCGTGGATACAGCAGGAGCAGAGTGAGTGTGGATCCAGCACGAGCAGAGTGAGTGAGTGTGGATCCAGCACGAGCAGATTGAGTGTGGATACAGCAGGAGCAGAGTGAGTGAGCGTGGATCCAGCAGGAGCAGAGTGAGTGAGTGTGGATCCAGCAGGAGCAGAGTGAGTGAGCGTGGATCCAGCACGAGCAGAGTGAGCGTGGATACAGCAGGAGCAGAGTGAGTGAGCGTGGATACAGCAGGAGCAGAGTGAGTGAGCGTGGATACAGCAGGAGCAGAGTGAATGAGTGTGGAGTGAGTGAGCGTGGATACAGCAGGAGCAGAGTGAGTGTGGATACAGCAGGAGCAGAGTTGAGTGAGCGTGGATACAGCAGGAGCAGAGTGAGTGAGCGTGGATACAGCAGGAGCAGAGTGAATGAGCGTGGATACAGCAGGAGCAGAGTGAGTGAGCGTGGATACAGCAGGAGCAGAGTGAGTGAGCATGGATACAGCAGGAGCAGAGTGAGTGTGGATACAGCAGGAGCAGAGTGAGTGAGTGTGGATACAGCAGGAGCAGAGTGAGTGTGGATACAGCAGGAGCAGAGTGAGTGAGTGTGGATACAGCAGGAGCAGATTGAGTGTGGATACAGCAGGAGCAGAGTGAGTGAGCGTGGATACAGCAGGAGCAGAGTGAGTGAGTGTGGATACAGCAGGAGCAGAGTGAGTGAGCGTGGATACAGCAGGAGCAGAGTGAGCGTGGATACAGCAGGAGCAGAGTGAGTGAGCGTGGATACAGCAGGAGCAGAGTGAGTGAGCGTGGATACAGCAGGAGCAGAGTTAGTGTTGATACAGCAAGAGCAGAGTGGGTGAGTGTGGATGCATCAGGAGCAGATTGAGTGTGGATACAGCAGGGGCAGAGTGAGTGTGGATGCAGCAGGAGCAGATTGAGTGAGCATGGATACAGCAGGAGCAGAGTGAGTGAGTGTGGATACAGCAGGAGCAGAGTGAGTGAGTGTGGATACAGCAGGAGCAGAGTGAGCGTGGATACAGCAGGAGCAGAGTGAGTGAGCGTGGATACAGCAGGAGCAGAGTGAGTGAGCGTGGATACAGCAGGAGCAGAGTGAGTGAGCGTGGATACAGCAGGAGCAGAGTGAGTGAGCGTGGATACAGCAGGAGCAGAGTGAGTGAGTGTGGATACAGCAGGAGCAAAGTGAGTGTGGATACAGCAGGAGCAGAGTGAGTGTGGATACAGCAGGAGCAGAGTGAGTGAGCGTGGATACAGCAGGAGCAGAGTGAGTGAGTGTGGATACAGCAGGAGCAGAGTGAGCAAAGGGCAGTGAGCAGAGGTAGGAGAGTCTGGACCACACGGACCAGAGAGCTAACAGTGCAGCAACAGAAATTTTCTTCTAATAATTTTGGGCTGAGCAGAGTATGGCAGAAATGAAACCAGGTTGGTTTTGAACTGATCACAGGAATTATGTCAGAGGTGCTTGGAAGGTCATTAAACACTTCTTTCGGTGTTTTTATGTTTCTAAGTTCTCTATAAGCAAAAGTTTAAAGATGTAAGTAAGGAATGCTGGACAGCGTGAGATATTGGTACCCAAGGGCACTGAAGATGGGGCTGACTTTGTCATAGAAGAGCTGAGAGAGGATGAGGGCTGCGGATGAACGTTCCCTACGTTTGGGAACAGAGATAAATGGCCGGGGTTCAACTGGGAAAGGACTCAGGTGACATTCCAAGAGGACTGGTTTTCAGCAGAATGGTACCTACATATTGGGTTTGAGCAGGCCTGATGCTGGGATGGGAGAAAGTAGATCACATGCCAGGAACTGAGGAGGCAGGAGAGGCAGAAGGGAAACAGGGCTGACAAGGGCAAGGGCAATGTATCGAGAGACAGGAGTTAAAGTGCAGACACTGCCGGTGAAAACTAAGGAAGAAAATGATGAGAGGAGTTGGGGACAGGCTTCTCTGGATTAGGACAGCATCCTGCCCCAGCCTGTCCTCGCCTGCTCAGCCCTGGGATCCTTCCCTCCAGGATGGACCAGTTCTGGGGGCTGTGGGAAGCTTCAGCTGGTCTGGAGGTGCCTTCTTGTACCCCTCAAATATGAGATCCACCTTCATCAACATGTCTCAGGAGAACGAGGATATGAGGGACGCTTACCTGGGTAAGAGGCGGCTGTGAGGGGGGGGGGGCAGGATGAGCTGCCTGGAGACAGGTCTGGACCTTGGTGCTGAGGCCTGGACCCCTCAGGTTACTCCACCGCACTGGCCTTTTGGAAGGGGGTCCACAGCCTGATCCTGGGGGCCCCTCGCCACCAGCACACGGGGAAGGTTGTCATCTTTACCCAGGAATCCAGGCACTGGAGGCCCAAGTCTGAAGTCAGAGGGACACAGGTTGGTATGGAAGAAGCCAGAGCGGAGCGTGAGACTGGGCAGTGTGGCCAGGGTGGAGAAGGGGATGGCAGGGCTTGGGGCCTATGGAGGAGGTTGTGATGCTGGGAGAGAGGCAGGACCTGCCCAGAGGGGGCATCTTTAGATGACTTCAGACTTGTGCCTCCCCTCTGCCCCAGATCGGCTCCTACTTTGGGGCATCTCTCTGTTCTGTGGACATGGATAGAGATGGCAGCACTGACCTGGTCCTGATTGGAGTCCCCCATTACTATGAGCACACCCGAGGGGGGCAGGTGTCGGTGTGCCCCATGCCTGGTGTGGTAAGTGGTTAAGGGGCCTGGCTGGTGGCATCTGGGTATGGGTGGAGGTCTGCCCAGGTTGGGTCTGACACTGCCTTTGCTGTGCAGAGGAGCAGGTGGCATTGTGGGACCACCCTCCATGGGGAGCAGGGCCATCCTTGGGGCCGCTTTGGGGCGGCTCTGACAGTGCTAGGGGACGTGAATGGGGACAGTCTGGCGGATGTGGCTATTGGTGCACCCGGAGAGGAGGAGAACAGAGGTGCTGTCTACATATTTCATGGAGCCTCGAGACAGGACATCGCTCCCTCGCCTAGCCAGGTGAGGCCATGTCAGCCTGCTCTAGCTCCTTCTCCCTCTCCATGTCTTGGGTTGGCTGAATTCAGCCCCTGGATTCTGGCAGAGCACGGTTGCTTTTCCCTGTTTCTTTGAAGTCTGTTTCCCTGAGCTAAGTACCAAGCATCCTCGCATCCACACAACCTCCACTGTGTTATGGACAGCTTTCTGAGTAGCAGACTAAGCTTGGACATCAAGGTCTTGAGTCACATCCCTAGCAATAGCAGCCTTCATTTGCTGTGTGTTCTTTGTCTAAATGATTAACAAACATTCCGCAAGCTTTGGTGTTTTGCTCTTTTTGTTTGTTTTTTGTTTTGTTGTTTTGTTTTCCTGTGAAATAAAACTGGCGAGGCCAGTTACTTCCTGTAAAGATAAGTGAGTATATTAAGCACTCCATGTATCAAATATTTTCTGGGTGACTGTACAAGTGATGAACAAATAAATCTATCTTAATCCTGTGGCTGTAGTTCTATGTCATTACTGGTCCCTCAGGACAAGCTGGACTTGTAAGAGGGTCCCCTTCTCTTTTTCTAATCGTCTCCTAAGACCCCTCCCCACTGCTTGCTTTAACTCCAGACTCTCCCTTTATTTTTCCAATCCCTGGATACCATCATCTAATGGTTTTTATTTTCCTTTCCCTTCTTGATCAGCGGGTCACTGGCTCCCAGCTCTTCCTGAGGCTCCAATATTTTGGGCAGTCATTAAGTGGGGGTCAGGACCTTACACAGGATGGCCTGGTGGACCTGGCCGTGGGAGCCCAGGGGCACGTGCTGCTGCTTAGGTGAGAGGTCACCCACCTACCACCCTTGCCCACCCCGTCCACTGTGCTGACCCTTTCTCAGCGTCATGTCTTCACCATTGTTTATATCCCCAGGAGTCTGCCTTTGCTGAAAGTGGGGATCTCCATTAGATTTGCCCCCTCAGAGGTGGCAAAGACTGTGTACCAGTGCTGGGGAAGGACTCCCACTGTCCTCGAAGCTGGAGAGGCCACCGTCTGTCTCACTGTCCGCAAAGGTTCACCTGACCTGTTAGGCGAGTGTTTTCCTAAACGTGGGTCCAGCATCACCCTGTTTGAAGCCTCTAAGGCTATGCTCAGAACAGAGCAAGCCCAGGAACGCACATCTCTCAACCCTTCTTCAATTGCCTGAATCAGGCCCAAGATCTTTTCTTCACCTTCTTCATGCATCTAGGTCTCTGGGCTCCTGTCCAGGAAAACCTGCAGCTGCTTCCTCTCCTCCCTGCCTCAGCCTCTGTCCCTGCTTAAGCTACCACCTCTTTGGTTAGGTCCACCGAGGCAGAGACTCTCTCAGCGGCCCTTACACTTGTTCTTATACCGTCTCACCCACTTTCTGATGAGAAACTAGACTTGATCCCAAAATGTGAGACTAGGCTTCTCACCCAACCCTAACCCCCTTAAGTGGCTTTGTCTTAAGTTATAGAAATCCAAATCCTTTCCTGTAGTTCCATCCCAACTTTGGTCCATCCTTGAATCCTCCACCTCAGTCTACCCCTCCTCCTCCACATGCTTTTGTGAATGTACCAGGCATAACCCTCCCCAAGAGTCTGAGGTCTACCCGACTTTGGGGACATTCTTTTCCCTACACTTCATTCATGGACCATGTGTTTAGCTCCTTTATTAGACTGAGATTCATGAGTCAAGTGACAGTCAGTCTATCTGTCTGTCTATCGGTCATCTATTTATCCATCTTATCTATTGTCTAGCTAACATCTATTATTGTTTCCATGTATATTCCCCAAAATTTGATGCAGCCATGGAAAGTGCTCAACAAGTATAAACAAATAAACATAAATAGGAAGTTCTAGGTTCTAGTTGGTTTTACATTTTTCCTTTCCCCTTTATTTCAGGTGATGTCCAAAGCTCTGTCAGGTATGATCTGGCGTTGGATCCGGGCCGTCTGATTTCTCGTGCCATTTTTGATGAGACGAAGAACTGCACTTTGACCCGAAGGAAGACTCTGGGGCTTGGTGATCACTGCGAAACAATGAAGCTGCTTTTGCCAGTGAGGATTTGGGTTTGGGGAAAGCCAGGGGCTGGAGATTGGTGGGGGAGGAACCAAGACTAGCTCCCTAGTGTGTGACTTTGGAAGAGTGAGGACAGTGAAGCCAGAGAGAACAGGACCCTGAGGACAGCCTGGCTCCGCAGCCTGGATGTGGTGCTGTCTGGAGGCAGAGAAGGAGGAGCCCATGATGGAGAAGACCGATGGTGGTTCTGCAAAGTTCCTTCTTCCTCAGGACTGTGTGGAGGATGCAGTGACCCCTATCATCCTGCGCCTTAACTTATCCCTGGCAGGGGACTCTGCTCCATCCAGGAACCTTCGTCCTGTGCTGGCTGTGGGCTCACAAGACCATGTAACAGCTTCTGTGAGTAGCTTCCAACGAGTCCAGGGAACAGGATCGCTACAGTGTGTCTCCACATGCTTAGCATCCCACAATAGATCCTCATTGTCCACCTCTGGCAACAAATCCAACCCCCCACCCCCAGCTTCTCAGGCCCAGTGTGGCTTGTATCCTTGCGCTTACCCAGCTAGTCCCATTATGTCGGGACATAAACATTCTACACACTGGCTCTCTTCTCTCATGCTTACCTCGGAGCCTTTGTCTGCTGTAATTCTCCTTTGAAAACTATTTCCTTCTCCCTGTCTGAAGTTAAGTGCCAACCTGATCACTCTTGGTGTCTCTCATCTTCCACATTTTCTCCAGCCCCCCAAGTCCGCTATGACGATCCCATTTCAAAGCGATGTCACTAGGGACAAAAATGATCTGCATCTGCACTGGTGACTGTCCTGGACCCCACATTTCTTGAGCACTGTAGCCATATCTAAGTCACCTGAAGTTTTCACTTCTCCAGACTTCCACCCAGTGGAAAACTTGCGTCTATTACTGGCATTTAATGTCTACTGAATAGCTGCTGGGGTGCATATTGATCCAACTAAAGCTTGGTGTGGTGAAGTCAGGATCTTGTGCTGTCATTCTTTCACATTCCAGCCTTCAGCCTCTGTCCATTCCTTGCTAGTGTCTGTGAGAACCACGGGAGGGGAGGCGTGCTAATAGTCCAAGGAGGTCAGAGACTTATACTAGACTTGCATGAAAAAGGAGCAAACCTTTTGTTTCAGTTCCCGTTTGAGAAGAACTGTAAGCAGGAGCTCCTGTGTGAGGGGAACCTGGGCGTCAGCTTCAACTTCTCAGGGTGAGTTTGATCTCCTTCCATGTGATGCCCCGGCTCTCTAAGAAAATGAATTCTGTTGGAATACTATCAGCTCACAGGTCAAGGGTTCTCACCATCTTGCCTCTGCCCCTGATTCAATTTTCAACTTGTCTCCAATGGAGTCACGCCTTTAGGCTTGACCTTCCCTCCTCAGCCTGCAGGTCTTGGAGGTAGGAAGCTCCCCAGAGCTCACTGTGACAGTAACAGTTTGGAATGAGGGTGAGGACAGCTATGGAACCTTAATCAAGTTCTACTACCCAGCAGAGCTATCTTACCGACGGGTGACAAGAGCCCAGGTAAGTCAGTTCCTTGGACTCAACTAGACAGGTAGGGCCTTTTCTGTTCCTGATACCAAAATACCATAGGCTGAATAAGTTATAAAGAGTTATTTTGAAAAGAAATATTAAAAGATAATTATTTTGGCTTATGATTCTGGAAGTACAAACCTAAGAGATGCATCTGGTGGCAGTCTCAAGACAGACTCTCAAGGCAATTCAAGGAATGATATAGCAAAGACGTCTGTGGGGGTTTTCTTTCATCTTCTATCATGGGGTACCACATTAATGACCTTGTATAATGTTAATCACTTCCCAAAGGCTCCACTTTTAAATCTCACAGTCTGGTTAAGTTTCTGCTTTCTTAATATCTCACAATAGGGATTATGTCCACTCACACATAAAAACTTCACACACAAAATCTTGCAACGCTCAGGCGATTTTCAAACCAAAATGCTTCACCCCCGCCCTATAACCTCCTGTCTTGTAAATTCTCCTACCACATATGTGATATTAAATGCCATCATAGATAATAGAAAACTACACAGATAAAGGTATATTAAACCTATGTATCAATTAATAAACAATACTGAGCAAATATCCATCAATTAGTACCTAGTCAAAAGTAGAAAACTACCAGCATTCTCAAAGCACCCCGACTTTCTATCTTTCCCTATCTATAACTCCATTCTCTCTCCTAAGATAATCATATATTTAACTTCCTGTTAGTCATTTCCAGGTGTCTGTAGATTTGTCATCCATGAGTGTGTCCCTAGATCACACTGTTCAGTTTTGCCGGTGCCTAAACTTCATGTGAATGGAAGCATGCTGTGTTTGCTCTTCTGTGCCTTAACCCTTCCCTTCAGCATTGTGAGATCCAGCCATGTTGCCGGATGTAGCTTGTGGTAGCTACCCTGCTGTGTCCAAACACCTGCCAGAAACAACCTAAAAGAGGAAGGCATATTGGCTTCACAGTTTAGAAGGTGTATCTATTAGTCAAGGTTCTTTAAAGAAATGGAACTGATATAATGAATATATATTAAAGGAGAGTGTATTAGACTAGTTTCTAGCATGTTGTACAGGAAGTCCAGCGATGGCTGACTTGGGACATCCAGGAAGACAATATGGGAATTTCAGTCATGAAAGTGATATCTCTGGAGTCTCGATCTGGTGCTAGTGTTCTGGAGGACTCCTTGGAGAGCTGCCGGTCTCCAGTCTGTGCTGGAATTCTGAAAAAGATGGGTTTGGTACAAGCCACAGCAACAGATGGGTGAACATGCTACCTAGTGCTGTGAGGTAATTTCACCAGAGAGCATACTTACGCTCTTAAAGCCAAAAGAAAGTCGGGATTGTTGACCAGTGGCTGCACAGGAAACTTGCCAAAATCATGCAGCCATGAGGTTTACTGTTTTTTGTTTGTTTGTTTGTTTTGCCTTTTTGTCTTTTGTGAACAAAACCCACATCCTGGCTATCACACTTTGGTTAGCCAGAATAGTTAGCAAAGAAGCAAACTACAGGAGCCATAAAACAAAGTCAGCCCATTTAGAGACCTTTCTGGACCCTGAAACTATGGCCTAGGTCTTCAGTGGGTTAGTCCTTTGTTCTGGTTTGGTCAGGTGTGGGGGCTATGTGCTGGGTTTTAAGGTCAGAATGTTGCCTTTAACCTGGCATCAGTGGTACTCAGGTCTCAGGGCCTGTTACACTGGAGTGAGGGCAAGCAGACAAAGAGCAAAGGTTCCTTCTTCAATTTCCTTTTCTGTCAACTACCAGTATAAGTGTGTCCCAGATTTAGGGTGGGACTTCCTACCTCAATCATATTAAGTAAGTCACATCACGGATGTGCCCATCAGCCTGGCATTTAGTTGATTCCATGTGTAATCAAGTTGACAACCAAGATTAGCAGCCATCACAGAAGGCAAGGTCTGTTTGTGGCAGGGGAGGCACAGGGGCTGCAGTGTGGTCTCTGTGGTGTAAGGAACCGGTTTTGCCTCTGCAGTAAAGAAACGGAGCTAAGGCAGGATGCTGCATTCTGCAAGACCCGTTCCAAAGAACCTGTGTCATCCAGCTAGGTTCTATGCCCCCAGCATTCTACGACCCCCCAAACACAGCATCATCCCTGAGGACAAAGTACACAAGCAGATGCCATTCAAACCCTAACACAACAGTAGAGCAGCTTCACTGCTGTGTGGGGCCTCTGTGTGAACATGGCCACAGTTTAGCCTCTGTGTGAACATGGCCACAGTTTAGCCTCTGTATGAACATGGCCACAGTTTAGCCTCTGTATGAACATGGCCACAGTTTAGCCTCTGTATGAACATGGCCACAGTTTAGCCTCTGTATGAACATGGCCACAGTTTAGCCTCTATATGAACATGGCCAGTTTAGCCGTTCTACAGCTGATAGGTGCTTTCCTGATTTGAGACACAATGGATAATATTTTGGAAGGTTTACATCACACATGGATTCTATAACATTTTAGAAGTATTTTTTTAACCCATTTATACTCTGTGAGCAGCACATAAGAGTGCCTGTCTGTCAGACTTTTCAATCATCAATGTGTTCTCGGTCTTTTTTTTTTTTTTTTTTTTTTTTTTTGCAGCTTTTGTTTGGAATATTCTAGAGAGGTTGTGCAACTTTATATATATTTTATGATCCTTTGGGTCTTTCCTTTTGGGATGAGTCTATCTACATATTCTTTTCTGTTCTTTCCTGTATTTAAAAAATTGGCCAGCACAGTGGCACATGCCTTTAATTCTAGTACTCATGAGGCAGAGACAGGAAGATCTCTGTGAGTTTGAAGTCAGTCTAGTCTACATAATGAGTTCCAGGCCAATCAGAGCTACATAGTGAGATCCTGTCTATAAAAAAATGACAAAAAACCCTGGGTGTTGTGGCAATCACCCTTAATGTCAGAACTCTTGGGAGGCAGAGGCAAAAGGATCCCTGTGAGTTTGAGGCTAGCCTGGTCTACATAGTGAGTTCTAGGCCATTCCAGACTACCTAGGGAGACCCATTCTCAAACACTGATTTGGATGGGGCCTTTACAGACTATAATGGTCCTATTTTAGTGATGTGCTAATGATAGTGTTTCAGTCTCTGTACTGTGTCTTTTAGTACTATAAAGGATGTCTTAATTCAACCAGAATTGAGTTTATCGGTCTTTCCCTTTGTTCTTAGTATTTTTGTTTATGAGTCATGTTTAAGAAATACTTCGTCACATCCCAATACCCCAGTGTGTGTCTTCCTACCTGCCCCTTAGACCTCAGGCCCCCCCTCCCCAAGTCCATACTTTCTCCCAGGCTTATACACCAAGAGTCACTGCCCCCCATCCTATAGCCACTGTCTCCTTGTTCCTGCCAACTCCAGCAAGATCTGACTCCAGTCAAGAACTCAGTGACTACAAGGTGTCATGGTCCCAGGCTGACCTTGAACTTTTGAAGTCGAGGGTTACAGACATGTGCTATTAAACCCAATTATGAGGTTCTAGGAATCGACCATGAAACAACTATACAACATCGCCAGCCCAGAAAAGGAGGTTGAGGGCACTCGCTACCAAGATTAATGGCCTGAGCTCAATCTCCAAGACTCTGAGTCTCACGCACACGTGTGGGATATGCTCGTAATAAAAGATTATTTAAATGTAAAAAAGTGTTTCCTAGGGAAGGGATGTAGTTTGGTGTTAGAGAATGCACCTAACATGTATGAGTGGGGTTATAACAAGCTATATTCCCTTTAAAACCCTTTATTGTTTCACTTTTGTACAGACAAGTCTTTTAAAGTACTACTAGAGTCTATTTTAATGCATAAAATAAGGTAGGGATCCAATTTCGTTTTTCTTTCTGTACTTTTGTTTTTCAATATGGGATGATTTTTCTTGGTATCATTTACTGAGAAATGTGTTGTCCCCCGACTGCTCTGCAATGCCACCTCGGTCATATGCCAGTCCTATCTATCTATCTATCTATCTATCTATCTATCTATCTATCTATCTATCTATCTATCTCTATCTGGCTAACTGTGCTGGTTTGGATTAACAATACCTCCCCCTGCCCGCTCCCCCCCTCCCCGCCGCATAGTCCTAAGAGTTGTAACACTTGGTCCTCAGTTGGTGGCACCGTCTGGGAGGTTAGGGGCTGCAACCTTGCTTTTGGCTGTTTGCAGTTTACACCTGCAGCTTCACACTTGCGGTTGAGGTTGTGAGCCCTCAGTTTGTGCTCTGGCCACCATGCCTGCTGTTTTCTGTCAAACCTCCCCGCCATGGTGGACTCATTTCCCTCTCGAACTGTACCAAGTAAACTCTCTATATTTAAGTTGTCTTGCCCATAGGGTTTTTTAGCATAGCCACAGGAAAGCAACTAATGCAATAACTCAAATTCTCCTCTCCTATAAGCAACCTCATCCGTACCCACTACGCCTGGCATGTGAGGCTGAGCCCACGGGCCAGGAGAGCCTGAGGAGCAGCAGCTGTAGCATCAATCACCCCATCTTCCGAGAAGGTGCCAAGGTCGGTGCTGTCTGCCCCTCCCCCCAACCCCCGCGGCCCTGGCCTCAGCACCGGCCTCCCTGACTTTCCCGTGAGCCTCTCCATTTCCATGCCTTCTTTTCTCTCATGTCTCTCAGGCCACCTTCATGATCACATTTGATGTCTCCTACAAGGCCTTCCTGGGAGACAGGTTGCTTCTGAGGGCCAGCGCAAGCAGGTGAGCCCAGGAGAGCTAGGGTATGTCACTCCTACGCCAGTTTTATGTCCCAGCTGGGTATCAGGTTCCTGGATTCCTTCACAGTTGTCTTCCTTTCTTTTTCTCCAGTGAGAATAATAAGCCTGAAACCAGCAAGACTGCCTTCCAGCTGGAGCTTCCGGTGAAGTACACGGTCTATACCGTGATCAGTAGGTAAGAATCCTTAGCTCTAACCTTGCGCCTTTGACCTCCCTCCAAGCCGGGAACCTCTTAGCTGGCTCTTTGTGTAATGGGCTTCAGAATCAGCCTGTTCCATGATGGTGACTGAGGCAGGATCCTTATAAAGAAGAGGTTTTCTTTAGCTCACAGTCGGGAGGGTGACAGTCTAAGCAGCATAGTGCCAAATTTGACCAGAGTCCCCTGGACCACAGATGGCAGAGGGCGTGCCAATGACAGAACGGTGAGCTAGAAGATGATCACACAGCTAGAATAGGGAGGCAAAGCAAAGGGGAGGTTCCAGTCGGGCAACTTCCCCCTAGGTTCTCCCCTCATAAAGGTCTCGCCCCTTCCCAACATGGTCACCTGATGGCCAAACTCCCAACATACAAACCCTCGGAGAACACACTCAAACTGTGTCCAGTCTGGAGCAGCCGCTCAGCTTCCTCCCATGGAAAGTCTTGTGTGGGTTTCCAGCCATATGTCTGTGTGTCTGTGTCTGTGTCTGTGTCTGTGTCTGTCTGTGCCTGTGCCTGTGCCTGTGCCTGTGCCTGTGCCTGTGCCTGTGCCTGTGCCTGTGTCTGTGTCTGTGTCTGTGTCTGTGACTGTGCCTGTGCCTGTGCCTGTGCCTGTGCCTGTGCCTGTGCCTGTGTCTGTGTGTGTGTCTGTGTCTGTGTCTGTCTGTGTCTGTGTCTGTCTGTGTCTGTGTCTGTGTCTGTGTCTGTGTCTGTGTCTGTGTCTGTGTCTGTCTGTGTCTGTGTCTGTGTCTGTGTCTGTGTCTGTGTCCTGTGTCCTGTGGCCTGTGGCCTGTGGCCTGTGGCCTGTGGCCTGTGGCCTGTGTCCTGTGTCCTGTGTCCTGTGTCCTGTGTCCTGTGTCCTGTGTCCTGTGTCCTGTGTCCTGTGGCCTGTGTCCTGTGGCCTGTGCCTGTGCCTGTGCCTGTGCCTGTGCCTGTGCCTGTGCCTGTGCCTGTGCCTGTGCCTGTGCCTGTGCCTGTGCCTGCCTGTGCCTGTGCCTGTGCCTGTGCCTGTGCCTGTGCCTGTGCCTGTGCCTGTGCCTGTGCCTGTCTGTGTCTGTGTCTGTGTCTGTGCCTGTGCCTGTGCCTGTGCCTGTGCCTGTGCCTGTGCCTGTGCCTGTGCCTGTGTCTGTGTCTGTGTCTGTGTCTGTGTCTATGTCTGTGTCTCTATGTGTCTGTTTCTGTGTCTGTGTGAGTCTGAGTCTGAGTCTGAGTCTGAGTCTGTGTCTGTGTGTCTGTGTGTCTGTGTGTCTGTGTCTGTGTCTGTGAGTCTGTGTGTCTGTGTGTCTGTGTGTCTGTGTGTCTGTGTGTCTGTGTGTCTGTGTGTCTGTGTGTCTGTGTGTCTGTGTCTGTGTCTGTGAGTCTGTGTGTCTGTGTGTCTGTGTGTCTGTGTGTCTGTGTGTCTGTGTGTCTGTGTGTCTGTGTGTCTGTGTGTCTGTGTGTCTGTGTCTGTGTCTGTGTCTGTGTCTGGTCTGTGTCTAATCATCTGTAACACACCATGAAAAGCTGTATACTGCTCTGGTATACTGGTCTGCTGGTGGCACATGGCTTTGCCACATTGTTTAACTCTTCTTCTTCCAGTGCTGTCTTCCTTTCCCAGGAAGCTTCCCTCAGTGCTAGATGTGGTATCAGACACTGCGTGAAGCTAGGCTATCGAGGGCAAGACTTTTCTGGGCATTGTGTGCTCAGGAGCCTGACCCAACAGGATAGGTCTGCTCTGCACAGGGGCCAAGCAAGGTCAGAGGAGGGTAGAGCTGGTGGGAGAGTCAGGGCAAAGCTGCTGCTATGGGGTTTGAAGGTGCGTAGGTGAATGCAGGGGCAGGGTAAGCTAGAAGCAAGCAAGGGACTTTCCAGAGTGGACGGTTACTCCGCAGAGTGGAGAGCTGTTGGGACACCATTGAGAGATCCATTTGGTGGGGTTTGTGGCTGTAGCCACTGAGTGCATGGGAGGACTGGAGGGGGATCAAATGTGTCATTTTCAGTGACATGACCCATGGATTGTATGTATGAATTTCCTCTTTCTCCCTAGGAAAACACAGCTTACAGTTAAATATACTATTGTTTTTATTTTAGTGAGGATTGGGAAGAGTTACTTGTTCCTCTTCCTCTTCCTCCTCTTCCTCTTCCTCCTCTTCCTCCTCTTCCTCCTCTTCCTCCTTCCTCCTTCCTCCTCCTCCTCCTCCTCCTCTTCCTCTTCCTCTTCTTCCTCTTCCTCTTCTTCCTCCTCCTCCTCCTCCTCCTCCTCCTCCTCCTCCTCCTCTTCTTCTTCTTCTTCTTCTTCTTCTTCTTCTTCCTCGTAGTAATTTCACTTAATCCTCTGGATAACCACATTGTTATCTCTATTTTTACCAATAAAAAAATTCAAGAGGTTTAATAACCTGCCCCTGTATTCACCAGGTAAGCCACACTGAATGTCTTGTACAAGGCCACCCTGTGTGACAGGGCTGCTTATGTGGTCCAAAGCAAGCAGGAGGGCCCAGGGGCTTCTTCCAGAGAGGGTTTGTGTCCTCTCAAGATGGAGGAAGGCTGAGAGCTCTACTCAGCTTTGAAAAGATGTTTAAGCCTGAGGAGATGGCTCAGAGAGTGAAGCCACTGGCAAGCCTGATGCCCACATGGTAGAGTCAGGGAACATTAAATGTGCACAGTGGCACATGCCTTCCCCCAGATAAACAAATCCATGTAAAATAATTGTTTTTAAAAGGAAAGAGGCTTAGAGCTGGAGATGTTAAAGTAAGAAAAGGGAAGCAGAGACAGAAGAGGTTTGGGAGGCACAGAGGAATCCCAGCTAAGAGAAAACTCCCAACGGTTATAGAGAGCTCATGTGTGGGGGGTGCCGCGACAGCCTTCTGCGGGACTCTAATGAGGTTAAATGACTTATGCTCCAAGTTACTTTGTTGAGTAGGAAGTGGTGGGTCTGAGATGCGAACTTGGGCAATTCTTCAGCAGTGCCTGAGGACTGAACCTGGGGCCTAGAGCTTGCTAAGCAAGTGCCCGGCACAGCCACACCCCCAGTCTCCTCTGTGTTCTTAAATGTCCAGTTGATAGCGTGAAACGGGGCGGGGGGGGGGCTCTGCAGAGGTTTTGGGTGCTGATGAAGCATGTTGGCCCTTCTTAGAGCTCAATTCTTTTTTAAAAAAATCAAAAACAAAAAGCAAGGTCTCACTATGCGGCCCTGGCTGTCCTGGAACTCACTGTGTAGACCAGGCTGGCCCTGAACTCACAGGGATCTGCCTGCCTCTGCCTCCCGAGTGCTGGAACCACTGTGCCTTCCTGCTTAATTCTGCTGAGATCAGAGACATCATCAAGCATTGGGAAGGCGGGGACCACGGCTTAACTTCTGAAATCCCCAGGACTGTCCAAACGCCCCACAAAAAGACTTGTGTGTGTGAAACATTTTACTCATATGAGCAGTGGTATTAGATAATACATTTTCAAAGGTAAATATGTTCTTCGTTATTTAATTTACATTTTTATTTTTGATAATTTCATACATGAGTAATGTATTTACACATCCTACTCCCTCACTCTCTCTCCCCTCCTATTCCTCCTGTGCCCCTCCCACCATCTTTTGTAACATAGCAAATGTCTACTGAAAGCCATGGGTAAGCCAGATGTGTCATAATCTTTGCATCTGGAAGGCAGGTGTAGGAAGATCGCTGTGAATTTAAGGCGTGTCTAGGCTATGACTTGAGCCTATCTCACAAATACAACCAGTAGATAGGAACCTGTCGGCATTTAGGGACCCTCTTGGCTTGAGTTCCTGGGCCAACTCCTTCCATATGTGTTTGCCTGCCCCAACACGACTATATCTGCTTTCATGCCTGCCACCAGAGACAGGGTCACTCCATTTGTCCCAAGTAATCTAGCCTTCCCTTTGTAGAGTCCCATAGGCTTATTTATTCTGGCAGAAGACTTTGTAGGCGTTCCTGAGGCCACCTCCCATCTGATGGACTACCAGCTAGAGGGGGCATACAAGCGCTTTCTCACCACTGGGAAATGGCGATCAATCAGTACAAGGAATGTGCAGATGCTGGGTCTCTGAGTGAAAATCCCTGGAACTCGGTTAAGAACATTTCCTGCCAAAGAAAGCTGGAACAGATCTTTGGGGGCATAAAGAAGTCAGCGCATCAAGGGAAGAGCTGGTAACTCCGGTGCCTGGCAAGGCTCTGTGGGGAGAGGAGTGGAAGCTGGCACCGAGGCTGCAGATGCATTTGAAGACCATCGTTGTTTCCCTGCATCAGCTGCTGGACCCAGTACTGTACAGCGAGCTGGGATTCAAACGGAGATGGCGTCGGAGCGGTTTCTCACTAACATGTCATTCTCTCCAGGCAGGAAGATTCTACCAAGCATTTCAACTTCTCATCTTCCCACGGGGAGAGACAGAAAGAGGCCGAACATCGATATCGTGTGAGAAGCTAGAGAATACGTGTGTTGGTCTCAGCTCAAGATGGAGAAGACTAGAGAACTATGGGTAGGAAATAAATGGGGGTGTTCTAGGGATCATACCAATACCTGGTCTCCACTCCTGCAGGTGAATAACCTGAGTCCATTGACGCTGGCCATCAGCGTTAACTTCTGGGTCCCCATCCTTCTGAATGGTGTGGCCGTGTGGGATGTGACTCTGAGGAGCCCAGCACAGGTACACAGCCCGTAGCAGTTCTCTCTCCAGAATCCCTCTCTATAAGGATGCCATGCTCTGATCACCTCCCCCACTCCTAGGGTGTCTCCTGTGTGTCACAGAGGGAACCTCCTCAACATTCCGACCTTCTGACCCAGATCCAAGGACGCTCTGTGCTGGTGAGAAAAGCCCGTGTGCTGGGGACACGCACGGAATGCACTGATGACTCTGACTGTGTAGTCAGCCTGCGATTGTATATTCTCTACTCAATGCCAGCCTTTGTTTCATCTTTTTGTCTCTTTCTAAGTAAAGGCCCTCCTCCTCCTCAGCTTTATCCCCCTCCTGCCCCCAGGACTGCGCCATCGCCGACTGCCTGCACCTCCGCTGTGACATCCCCTCCTTGGGCACCCTGGATGAGCTTGACTTCATTCTGAAGGGCAACCTCAGCTTCGGCTGGATCAGTCAGGTGCGTGGCCAATAGCAGAAGTCCTCCCCTGGACCATGTGTGCCCGATGGGTCTGGGGCATCCTTGGGTCAGGGCAGTCCTTGAACCCTGAGCTTCCCCAGATCTAATTCCCAGCTCTGCCCCACCCCATCTTTTGCAGACATTGCAGAAAAAGGTGTTGCTCCTGAGTGAGGCTGAAATCACATTCAACACATCTGTGTATTCCCAGCTGCCGGGACAGGAGGCATTTCTGAGAGCCCAGGTAGTGATTGTGGCAGGCAGCTGCCAGGCTGGTGAGAGGGCTCTGAATGTTCTTCAGTCTGTAGTGCTGGCTGCGGATCTGCCAGCCTGGACGGAGGGTAGAGGTTCCTAGACCCTCAGAATGCATGAATGCTTCTGTGGCTCAATGCTTGGAAGCATTCATGGGCATTGGCAAGGGAGGGGGAATAGTAAAGGGGTGTGTTTGTGTGTGTGTGTGTGTGTGTGTGTGTGTGTGTGTGTGAGCACATGTGTGTGCATGTGTGTGGGTGTATATGAGTGTGTGTGTGGACATATGAGTGTGTGCGTGCCTGTGTGTGTATATATGAGTGCGCATATGTACATGTGTATATGACTGTGTGTGTGCATGTGTGCGCACATGCATGCACATGTGTGTGTTTGTGTGTATTGTGTGCCTGTGTGCATGAGTGTTTGTGTGCACATGTGTGTATATGAGTGCGCATATGTGCATATGTATATGACTGTGTGTGTGCGTGTGTGTGTGTTTGTGTGTACTGTGTGCCTGTGTGTATGAGTGTTTGTGTGCATGTGTGAGAAGAATGAGCATTCACTGATTTTCAAATCAGGTGTCAACGATGCTAGAAGAATACGTGGTCTATGAGCCCGTCTTCCTCATGGTGTTCAGCTCAGTGGGAGGTCTGCTGTTACTGGCTCTCATCACTGTGGCGCTGTACAAGGTAAATTGTTTTCACATCATTTTCCTAACACTACTAGTGTTCACTACCAGTTCTGTCGTGCACACCATACGACAGTAAGAACACAGATCGTAGTTGTAGGGCAGGCTTGGCCACATATTCTGTTCCTATCACATTTGCTTGGTCTTTTTCCATCTCTCCTTTTTGAAATAACAATGAAAGTTATATCACAGAATGGCTAAACTGAAGCAGACATGCCATATGTACAAATCTGCCCGACAATGAGCCTGTGGCTTCCTCCCACAACTAAGAGTGTAACGACTGCTTGGCACATGGCCTTTCTCTGTACGTGAGGGCCATTCACATGGCTGCCCTGACACACAGCTGGAAGTTATTTTAGTTCTCTCATCTTCAACTTCCCTCTTACCCAGTTTTTCTGACTTTACTACATTTTATAGCTTGGCTTCTTCAAACGTCAGTATAAAGAGATGCTGGATCTACCATCTGCAGATCCTGACCCAGCCGGCCAGGCAGATTCCAACCATGAGACTCCTCCACATCTCACGTCCTAGGAATCTACTTTCCTGTATATCTCCACAATTACGAGATTGGTTTTGCTTTTGCCTATGAATCTACTGGCATGGGAACAAGTTCTCTTCAGCTCTGGGCTAGCCTGGGAAACTTCCCAGAAATGATGCCCTACCTCCTGAGCTGGGAGATTTTTATGGTTTGCCCATGTGTCAGATTTCAGTGCTGATCCACTTTTTTTGCAAGAGCAGGAATGGGGTCAGCATAAATTTACATATGGATAAGAACTAACACAAGACTGAGTAATATGCTCAATATTCAATGTATTGCTTGTATAAATTTTTAAAAAATAAAATGAAAATGCAGGTGGAAACATCACATTTTCCTTATATAAAAAAAAATAACTGGAACCCAGATACCAACTGCCCAAGAGCCTGCCCAGCCCCTTCCACCATGCTGTTCCCAAAGAGCCAGAGGACACAAAACTTCCACACCTTTATTGAGCTTGGAACTGTCCACTGGAACCTCAGGGGCTCTCAGAGCCGGTGTGCAGAAGGCCAATTTGAAGATTGCTGGCAGAGCGTGTCTGCTGAGACATCAAGGGTGCTCATAACCGGTGGGCAAAGGATTGACGTGGGGATTGTGGAAAAGCGTGTGGTTGCCGTCCCCCCAGGCGAAGGGCTGCAGAGAGAAGGCAGACAGGTCACCCACCACAGTCCCTCCCCGCAATCCCCCTGCATGCTCTCACTCGCTCATCCTCTGGCGTACCTTGGTTCGGATGCGGAGGTGGTGATACGGGATGAACTCTGGGCGCTCGTGGTGGCCAGCGTGCATCCAGCAGTTAAGGGAGCAGAGGGCTACGCCGGGAAGAGCCAGCACAAAGGTCAGGAGGCGCCAGGTGTTGGCTGGAGGAGCAAAGGTGGGGTGTGAGTAGATTCATAGGCAAAAACTATCCCTGGGCCTAGAGGTCTGAAAGATCAGTGCCTGGTAGATCAGGAGAGAGGAGCCAGGAGACAGAAGGAGGGGGAAGCCGGGCAAAGAGAACAGATCGGCTAGGCTACTAAATCAGAGTCAGGCCTGGCCCCACTTACCTCCTGCCCCTCCATGGTCTCCTTTGGCTGCGCTGGCCATGCTCCGGCTCAGGACCTTTAGAGGCAGAGCCATTGTCAAAGGGAGGCTAGGAATGGCACTGTCCTTCTCTGTCTCCTTCACCCAGTCGAGAGGCTCTCCTCCCCTCTCAGAGCCAATCACCTGTTGAGCCCGCACATGGATGGCTATTTTTAGGGGCTTTCTCTATCTAAAGTGGGTCTTGACTGGCAGGAGATCCTCTTCAGGCAGCTGATGCAATGTGCCTTTTATTTTGGCAAGAGAAGATTTAAAGTGATACAAACTTGAAATATGTAAGCTGGAGGATCAGAGTTCAAGGCCACTGTTATCAACTTAATGAGTTTGATCACAGCTTGAACTACCTAAGATCTTGTCTTTAAAACAAATTTTACAGTGGGGTGGGGTGGGGGTGGGAGTGTAGCTCAGTTGGTAGACTGCCTGCAGTGTCTGCCTACCAAGTACCCATAATGTCCTGAGTTCTTTCCCTATTCCTACACAATCTCAGTGTGGTGCACTTATTTATAATGCCAGCCAGCACTTGGGACATGGAGGCAGAAGGGTCAGGAGTTCAAGGCCATCTTGGACTACGTACCAAGGTCAAAGCTATCCTGGGCTACACTGGACTGTCTATCTAAAGATTTATTTGTTTTATATATGTGAGTATACAGTAGCTCTACAGATGGTTGTGAGCCTTCATGTGGTTGTTGTGGATTGAATTTTTAGGACCTTTGCTCGCTCTGGTCAACTCCGATCACTAAGTCCCTGCTTGCTCCAGCCCAAAGCTTCATTTATTATTATACATAAGTACACTGTAGCTGACTTCTAGCACCAGAAGAGGGCATCAGATCTCATTACGGGTGGTTGTGAGCCACCATGTGGTTGCTGAGATTTGAACTCAGGACCTTTGGAAGAGCAGTCAGTGCTCTTAACCACTGAGCCATCTTGCCAGCCCTGGACTGTCTATCTAAATAAATATGTACTAAAGCTATCCTGGGCAACTCTGGACTGTCTATCTAAATAAATATGCACCATTTTTTCACAGTGGCACGGAATGACTTCATTTAATATTCTGTTCTCAATAGCTAGCACAGAGTAGACAAGTAATATGCTTAAAACTAGTTAGGTGCCCATTTAAAAAATTATCTGGGAATTGAATCCCAGGGCTGTGTGCATGCTAATTAAATGTTCCCCCACTGAGCTCAGGCTCGGTTGTTGCTGTGTTTCACTTGGTATTGGTGTGTGCTCATATGTGACACGGATGTGGCGCTCAGAGGACAACTTTATGATGCATACTCTCCTGGGAGCCGAGAGCAGGCCACCAGGCTTGTATAGTGAGCACCTTTGCCCACTGATACATCTAGCCAACCCAAGAAGCTTAAAGGCAAAGGGGGAGAGAAGATTGTAAGAGCCGGAGCTCTGTAGCCCAAGCTATATTCTCAGCCACAGGACTTTCTGTTCTTTCTCTCTGTGATAGGCTCTCACGATGTAGGCTAGGCTGGAATTGAACTCATGACCCTTCTGCATTCGTTCCATAAGTGCTATGGTCTAGGTGTGGATTGTACTGTACTCAGGTTTACAGTCTAACAGGATGCCTCTAGCTCTGAGCAAAGTTTGATGTATCTAATCCACTTATAAAAGGAAAGTAATAAGGGCTCTACACCTATACCTCTCATTTACTTTAAACTTGGGCTAGTAAGATGGCTCAGTAGGTAAGGGTGCTTGCTGGTAAGCCTGACAAACTGTGTTTGATCCCTAAGACCCACAAGGTAAAAGATATTCATGCTTCCAGGCCCCACAAGTAAATAAATGTCATAGAAATGGAATAGTTCCATCTACCCAGGTTCCTCTTTCTGTAATGAATTCTTCCCATAGTCATTTTTGTCCTGTTGGATTTTGGGACTGCTGTGGAAATGTGACTTTAAAATTTCCTGTCACCCCACCTCCATACACAGTTTCCTCTAATCTCCTCCCTATTTAGTTCCATTATGGCTACTGAAGAAAACAGTAAGAGGAACATTTGTACTTACAGAGGCTCTAGGTCTCCCTTTCCTCCTAAGTAGCCTCTCAGAGGTTTGCTGAGAATTCCCATCCTTGCCTTCTCTGCTCTTTGCAGCCACTCAGTGAATGCTGCAAAGGTCACTACTGTCCTCTACCGCCATCGTGTGGTACACTTGAGCACCTACATGGAGGTTTTTACTTAACCAATTTTCTACAGGTTTCTGTGTTATGATGTTGATTTTTGTGCTGCTGGGGACGGAACCCAGAGGCTAGGTACACAAGGCAAACTCGCACTCCCAGCTGCTGTTTTCTTTCTTTTTCTTTTGTTTGGCTTTCACTGAGTACCCCTGCCTGGCTTGGATTGTAAGTCCTCCTTGGTGCTGTTTTTCCAGGTGCATACCACCACATTTAGCAGGGTTTTGTCATAACTGTTTCCTTGTGAGAACTGTAGCATCTGCATCTGTAACATCTGTAGCAATTGTAGCATCCTTGCACCATGCATAAGTTAGATTCCAATTACTGGAAGGGTTTTTTTTTTCTTCTTCTTCTTCAGGCGGAGAAAAAACAAACTCACCTGTACCTGTCTTTGCTACTTTGTGGGTTCTTCTCTGCTCCCCTCTTTTATCCCCTGGTTTTAACTCCAACACTGGGTAAAAGAGAAACAAGGTTAGAAGGGAGAGAAGAATTAGGGAAATCTCTGAATCTAATGTCCTCCCTTTTGTTTCTTCTTTAACCACAGCTACTAACAACCCCTCCACCCCCCCCCACCCCCAAGTGACCAACACTCCCAGCCTGCCTCTGGGGCCCTCACATTTATGTATCCTCCGAAAAGTTCCCAGGATTCCAAAAGGTTACAATGGTAGAAAATATCTGCAGCTGGCAAAACCGTGCCTCTGCCAGAGCATGAGGCAAATCATAGTCAGCTGCTGCGGACTGTCGGAAGCAGCCTCACACCCCTACGCCTGGGAATAAAACAAATCACAGTCATGTAATTTTTCTGTGTTTTAAAAAAGAAATCAAAATTTCAGAATTCTTTTTTTTTTTAATTTTAAAACGGAGTTTATTTAGCCCCAATTAAGTCTAGTTTTATAAATTCCATCTGACTCCTCCACAGGAGAAAACTCATTGTTGTTTATTATTGTTGTTGTTGTTGTTATCATTACACACTAAGCCTGTCTGGGTGGCTATGTGTGAACTATCTGGGTGAGTCATAGGGTCTCCAGGAAGGTTGTCAGAGTTCTATGATTTCTTCTAAAAAGCGAAAAGGATTTATGTGATATAACTAAGTACCAGGAAGAGGTTATTTTTAAGCAGTTATCAGAAAATAAAGTGAAAGATGTGAAATGGGAAAAAAGATCTTTGAAGAGAAGTACTTGAGTAATCCAAGAAGCACAAATCAAAAGAGAAAAGGTTTCTTTTTCTTTGTCCTCACATCTTTAGCAGCAACCAGTTTTAACCAGTCAGGGATAGCCAGTGAGTATTAGGGGCATTATAACAGCTTGTGATTAAAGCAATTTAAAAAAGAGTATCCCAGATAGAGTCTCCCGGGCAGTCTTTTAGCTGCTGAACAGGTCACCAACACCCAGGCATTGCATGCACTGGGATTTCCCAGCATGAATCTTCCTCCCAGTTCCTTTTTTACCCTGGAGACAATTGCAATGACCAAGACAGGGAACATAGGAGCAATCTGTCTGTAACTTACAGACAGCCTCAGAGCCACCCTGGCTGTTGCTCCATTTTTCTACCCGTTCAGTCCAAGCAGCCAGGCCTGCCCTTCTTCCTTGGACTTTGCCTGACCTCGTCACCTCTCCAGAGTCCAACAGACACTTGTGTAGAACAAACCCCCAGGCTCTAGACTGGCTATTGACAAGAAGTCTTGCACTGAACTACAGTTGCAAATTCCTAGAGTCTATGGCACCATCCATTACAAAACACCATTAATGTAGAAATAGCTTCGAGAAGAGCAAACACCACAGGGAAAGATGGACCTGCTTTGATCATTATTCATCCTTATCTTATGGTTAGTAACTCTCTTATCCTCTCAGTTTCAGTAACATAATTGAATCTTTAGGGTAAATGTTTTTCTAAATAACTTTTGTCTGAATTATTTCTGGCTGGTAGTAACTATGTAACATCACACTGGCTGCTTTCTGAGGTAGGACTTTTGATGTTTGTGATGTCTTCCATACTGTTAGAGATGCCCAGTAATATAAATTTTGAGTTGCATAAGATATTCTTGTTTGAATTTTTCTTTCTTTCTTTCTTTCTAATCTGATTTTTTTTATTTCCTCCGTTTCTGTTGTTATGTCTCCCTTTTCATTTCTGATTTTGTTAATTTGGATACTGTCTCTATGCCCTCCAGTTAGTCTGGCTAAGGGTTTATCTATCCTGTTGATTTTCCCAAAGAACCAGCTCCTGGTTTTGTTGATTCTTTGTATAGTTCTTTTTGTTTCTACTTGGTTGATTCAGCCCAGAGATTGATTATTTCCTGCCATCTACTCCTCTTGGGTGTATTTGCTTCTTTTCGTTCTAAAGCTTTCAGCTGTGCTGTCAAGCTGCTAGTGTAAGCTTTCTCCAGTTTCTTTTTGGAGGCACTCAAGAGTTATGAGTTTTCCTCTTAGCACTGCTTTCATTGTGTCCCATAAGTTTGGGTATGTTGTAGCTTCATTTTCTTTAAACTCTAAAAAGTCCTTAATTTCTTCCTTGACCAAGTTATCATTGAGTAGAGTGTTGTTCAGCTTCCACATGTATGTGGGTTTTCTATTCTTTATGCTGTTATTGAAGACCAACATTAGTCCATGGTGACCTGATAGGATGCATGGGATTATTTCAATCTTCTGTATCTGTTGAGGCCTGTTTTGTGGCCAATTATATGGTCAATTTTGGAGGAGGTACTGTGAGGTGCTTAGAGGAAGAAAGTATATTCTTTTGTTTTAGAATAAAATGTTCTATAGAGATCTGTTAAATCCATTTGCTTCATAACTTCTGTTAGTTTCACTGTGTCTCTGTTTAGTTTCTGTTTCCATGATCTGTCCATTGATGAGAGTGGGGTGTTGAAGTCTCCCACTATTATTGTGTGAGGTGCAATGTGTGCTTTGAGCTTTAGTAAAGTTTCTTTAATGAATGTGGGTGCCCTTGCATTTGGAGCATAAATGTTCAGAATTGAGAGTTCATCTTGGTAAATTTTACCTCTAATGAGAATAAAGTATCCTTATCTTTTTTGATAACTTTAGGTTGAAAGTCGATTTTGTTCAATATTAGAATGGCTACTCCAGCTTGTTTCTTAGGACCATTTGCTTGGAGAATTGTTTTCCAGCCTTTTACTCTGAGGTCGTGTCTGCCTTTGTCACTGAGGTGGGTTTCCTGTATGTAGCAAAATGTTGAGTCTTGTTTATGTATCCATTCTGTTAGTCTATGTCTTTTTATTGGGGAATTGAGTTCATTGATATTAAGAGATATTACGTAAAAGTGATTGTTTCTTCCTGTTACTTTTGTTGTTAGAGGTGGAATTATGTTTATGTAGCCATCTTCTTTTTGTTTTGTTAAAAATTTATTTTCTTGCTTTTTCTAAGGTGTAGTTTCCCTTTTTGTGTTGGAGTTTTCCATTTTATTATCCTTTGAAAGGCTGGATTGTGGAAAGATATTGTATAAATTTGGTTTTGTCTTGGTTTCTCCATCTATGGTAATTGAGAGTTTTGTTGGGTATAGTAGCCTGGGCTGGCATTTGTATTCTCTTAGGGTCTATATGATGTCTGCCCAGGATCTTCCGGCTTTTACAGTCTCTGCCAAGAAGTCTGGTATAATTCTGATAGGCCTGCCTTTATATGTTACTAGACCTTTTTTCCTTACTGCTTTTAATATTCTTTGTTTTGTGCACTCGGTGTTTTGGTTATTATGTGATGGGAGGAGTTTCTTTTCTGATCCAATCTATTTGGTGTTCTGTAGGTTTCTTGTATGTTCATGGACATCTCTTTCTTTAGGTTAGGGAAGTTTTCTTCTATAATTTTGTTGAAGATATTTACTGGCCCTTTAAGTTGGGAATCTTCGCTCTCTACTATACCTATTATCCTTAGGTTTGGTCTTCTCATTTTGTTCTGGATTTCCTGGATGTTTTGGGTTAGGACCTTTTTGCATTTTGCATTTTCTTTGACTGTTGTGTCAATGGTTTCTATGGTATCTTCTGCACCTGAGATTCTCTCTTCTATTTCTTGTATTCTGTTGGTGATGCTTGCAACTATTATTCCTGATATCTTTCCTAGGTTTTCTATCTCCAGAATTGTCTCCCTTTGTGATTTCTTTATTGTTTCTACTTCCATTTTTAGATCCTGGATGGTTTTGTTCAATTCCTTCACCTGTTTGGTTGTATTTTCCTGTAACTATTTAAGGGATTTTTGTGTTTCCTCTCTAAGGGTTTCTACCTGTTTACCTGTGTTCTTCTATATCTCTTTAAAGGAGTTATTTATGTCCTCCTTAAAATCCTCTATCAGCATCATGAGATGTGATTTTTAAATCCAAATCTTGCTTTTCCAGTGTTGGGGTATCCAGGGCTTGCTGTGGTGGGAGAACTGTGTTCTGATGATGCCAAGTAGCGTTGCTTTCTGTTGTTAAGGCATTTGCACTTGCCTTTCACCATCTGGTTATCTCTGGTGTTAGTTGGCCTTGCTGTCTCTGGCTGGAACTTGACCCTCCTGTGGGACTGTAATCGTGTGTCTGCACTCCTGGGAGAACAGCTCTTTCCTGGTGGGACCTGTGTCAAATTCCAGAATTCTTTCTTTTTTTTTTTTTTAGATTTATTTATTTATTATATGTAAGTACACTGTAGCTGTCTTCAGACAGCACCAGAAGAGGGCATCAGGTCTCTTTATGGGTGGTTGTGAGCCACCATGTGGTTGCTGGGATTTGAACTTCGGACCTTCAGAAGAGCAGTCGGGTGCTCTTACCCACTGAGCCATCTCACCAGCCCCAAATTCCAGAATTCTTAAAAGTGTCACTACATTCACCAATTTCTAAGCCCCGTTGTGCAGCATCCAAGCCTCTTGTTAGACATTTGCCAAGTGGTAGTGATGCAGGGCATGGAGGGATGAACCATGTCAATCTTCCTTATGCTTGTACCTTGGGGCACTACATAGTATTGTTAGCAGAAGTGTTGTAGGTTTTTGTAAAAGTCATCACGTTAGTGGGAAAATCAGACTCAGAAGAAAAGGCAGATGTGGCACACACACACACACATACACACACTGTCCCATGTCATTTTTAGAGAACATTCATCTTCAATGACAGGCTGTTATTTGGATGTGTAGCCAGGCATAAATCATTAATGAAAGTAAATAATTTCCACAGAATGTTTTGTTTTGTTTTGTTTTGTTTTTGTTTGTTTTGTTGTTTTTTTGTTTTGTTTTGTTTTGTTTTGGCTTTTCGACACAGGGTTTCTCTATGTAGCCCTAGCTGTCCTGGAACTCACTCTGTAGACCAGGATGGCCTCAAACCCAGAAATCCACCTGCCTCTGCCTCCTAAGTGCTGGGATTAAAGGCGTGTGCCGGGCCTCCACAGAATGTCTTGTCATCCACAGATACAGCAAGGCTAATGTAATTCTTTGAGCCGGGCTTCACACCTTGGAGCTATGGTGACTAGGCCTATAGAAAAGATTAAAGTCAACAATACTGTGAGTCCAAAGGGAAGAAGAAGGCACCGTGATTACCATCTCCAACTGTTCCCTGTTGAACTCCTCAAGATCCTACCGTGCAGAGACCCATCAGCTTCCAGGTTTGCAAAAAGAGCAGGGCTGTATAGTTCTCCAAAGTCTGCCATGTGTTAGCCAACTAGCTTCTGGGTGAGGTGGGAGCAGGGCTGCCCTCATCTCTGGATGGTGACCTGGAGAAGCTGGTCTGAGTGGGCTTTTGCAGTCCCAGTCTTTCCTTCCTCAGTTGGGGTTGCTGTCTTTACCCAGGCATGATGGGTCCACATGACACCCGTGACTTAGGGCTTAAATGAGTGTCCAGAGGTCATCCTGTTGTGCTGGCTGGTCCTATGCAGAGCATCTATGTTATACTTATTTGGAACTGCCCTGGGGACTCCTTATAATATCAGGTATCGGGCTCTCAGCCTGGGGATAACCTTTGCTAAGGGGAGGGGAACTGAATGCATATTGGAGAGTACAGCAATTGAACTACACACAGGTTCCATACAAGCTGGGCGGTAGGTACCACATTCCTCAGTTTACAGTGTCATCGTGTGACAGTTCAAAAAACAAACTTCTGTTTGATGCTTCATTGCTTGAGATCTTTAGGATGTAGGTAGAGACGCCAAGATCCTCCACTATGCAAGAGAATCCATCCCCCCATCATGTGAGGCATGAGGAGTAATTCATCTTCCCTCCAGATAGGAGGCAGTTTCTCTGGTCCAGCATCTTCCCTACAGATAGGAGGCAGTTTCTCTGGTCCAGCATCTTCCCTACAGATAGGAGGCAGTTTCTCTGGTCCAGCATCTTCCCTACAGATAGGAGGACAGGAGCAATACACTCTGGCAAGTCTTGTTTCCCTGTGCTTCCGTGTCTCTCATTAAGGCTAGAACACAACCTAACTCTGATGGAGTCTGTCCCATGCAAAGGAAAGGCTACTACTTGAACTTGGGGACGGCCTGCCGTGAAAGTGTACCAGTCAATTACTCTTACACAGCACACATGTTGTAAATTTAACCCACTTTATTCAAGTATCCAATTCTCCAAAACGGGTTTTATTTTTATAACTTCATTGCTAAAATATTCGATTTTAAATATTATTTCATATTGGCAAGCTTCACGTTTACTCTCAGACTTGCTCTGCCGTGCCAGCTTTGGGCTTCACCCTGGCATTTACCTTGACAGTTACTGAAGACTGTTTAATGGGAGATTCAAATTGGCTCTGCCTCCTATCTTTTCTCTGTAAACAAATTGCATTTATATTTAGAATGACTACAAACACGGTTCTAGGTATATTAAAAGCATTTAATCACTTGTGAGGTGATTGATCATTAATCCATACTTTAATTATCTTTGTTTTAAGAGTTAATAATAAGCTAGATGCTCCCATGAGATTACTATTTTATAAATTGGGGTAATTTATCCTTGTCAAGATTTTGAGCCTTAGTAAGTAACAAATTTTGAATTGAACCTCTGTTTATTAGTACCCAAATAAACTTTAAACCATAAGTATAAGCTACAGAGTAACTTGGAACCTCATTTTAACAATTCTTTTATAGTGTGCCTGTATGAAACAGTTTACTAGATCATACATTAAGTATGTGTTTTTCTTTAATTATATAAATTTTATGTTGTTAGTTTCCATCATAAAAATCATTTCAGAAACAACGTTGGAAGTTATTTTAATTTTTTTTATATTATCAAACTGAAAGGTGACTTTATTCCTTCTTAGCATTTATTTCTCCCCAAATGAGCATTTTCTTTTATTTTGGAATCCTCCTTTCTAAAGTGAGATTTCCTGGAATGTTAGCATCTGACATTATTTTCATCTCAAGCAAGTTCATTCTCTTCATAATTCAGGAGAGCAGGCCAGACTGATTTCTTAAGGAGACATTCATAGGATGAAACTGTGTGCAATGAATCATTACTATCTCTATTGCTGGGACCCAGTTTTCCCAGATAGCAAGGCTTAACAAAACGAGCAAAGATATAAGTGATTAGACAAACACTTTAAATCTTTACTATCATGACTAGATTGTTATAGCCTCGGGAACATTAATAAACTCTTATCAGTAAATATATCACTAAGTCCCGTTCCTCATAAACTTTATATTACTTTTTCAGACCTTCTGTAACTTGGCTTTAATTTTGCATTGCTTCGCCCATTATTATATTGTTGTCTTAGTTTTTTTCAAAGCCTACTTTTAATATGGGTTCTTAAATGCTTTAACCTTCCTTCTAGCCCACCACCCATCAGAGGTAGTGGAAAGGAAAGATTAATAGCATATGGGGAAGTGGACTTGTTTGGAAATTGTTCTTTGGAGCAAATCTCATCTGCATTGTCAGGAAATCAGCAGTTCAGTTTACAGGATTCAGCAGTGGCAGCTCGATCCACTTGCAAATACTTCATGAATATACCAGCATTCCAGTTCAGTAGTGTCAGTATAGCAAACACGAATCAGCTGTAGTGGCATGACCTAGCAGAGACAGCCAGGCCTCAGCCAAATTGGCACAAGTCAGCAGGAGCAACCAGGATCACCAAGAACATCAGGATAAGTTCTTGACTGTGCTTCTCTCAATGAACCAAAGATCAGGGGAGACATGAGACCAAGAAGTTTTGCAAAGATAGCTATGTAAGCAAGCCTCTCTCACAGTTCGTTGAGTCCCATTAATACTCCCTCCAAACATCATGTGTCCTCCATGGGTCTTGCTTCACCACGTGTCTTGCCTCAGCAAGTGAGTCTGTCTTAGCAAAACTCCATGTGAATCTGTATCAGCTGACATCACTCTGCCAATCAGCCCAAGTCCGTGGAGGCGGCAAGAAGCTGCCAGAACACCACCAGAAGTTTTTTTGGTGCATTTCTCTCTATGGGGTCACAACAGATGGAGCTCAACAACACAGTGTAAGATGAACCAATACATGTGTGTCATTAGTGAAGAATCCTTCATCACCTGTCCTTTCATGTGCTTGCTTTAGCAAAACATCCTTTCACCTGTGTCCACTTCAGGAAAACACTCCTTCATGTGTTTGCTCCAGCAAACCACCATCCGACATAACTGACTTTCCAAAAACCCATAAGTTTCCACATCATTATAGTTTTACTTTTAGAATGAAACTTATAGATTGTATATATAGTCATATATATTGTATATTATCATATGCATTGTATAGTGTAATATATGTACTATATCATATTGTAGTATAATAATATATTGTATATATGATTCACTTTTATCTAAAACATTTAAATTATTTTTATTAAAGATATAACCTTATAACTATATCCTTTGCAACATTTCAACTTTTTATTTGTTGTAACTTTTAAGTAAACTTCTGCCTGCAATTTTATATCCTTTTACCCTCTCTTTCTTTTTCAATTCTCAACAAGAGCTTTAAAGATTTATTTTGATTGAGGAACAATTTTTATACCTGTGAACTATCATGAAAAAGAACTTAGAGCTAAACATCTTTAGAGATTGTATTAGGATTCTCTACAAAAACAACTGATAGAATGAATATATGTTAGAGTGGCTTACAGGTTATGGTCCAAATAAAAGGAAAAGTACCCCAAGACGAAGTTTCCAGCACAAAGGAGATTTGTTTGCCCAAGAGGAACAAAGGGCAAACACTGGAGATAGAGGTCTAGGGAGAAAGGGAAGGGAATGAGGGAGAGGGAGGAGGGATATTTGTCCTGGAGGACAAAGGACTGTCTCTGGATAGGGAAGAGACAGGTGTGGCCCATAGGAAAATGGTGGTTTATAAAGGTACAAGGGGGAAACCCCGTGTTAGGATGAGGTGCTTAATTTTGATTGGGTATGTTAATTAGGTGAGCCAAAGTGGGCTTTTGATTGCTGGACTTCAATACTTTGATAGCTGGATCTTGGTAGCCAGCCTCAGGAGGAGGAAGAATTCAAATAAGGGAATAGATCATGGGGTATAGCTTTAGAAATGTAATCTATCAGCTTTTAGCAAGGCAGAGGGAATGGGAGAGAAGGGGAAGGCCTGCCAGAGGCATGCTTGCTGTGCTCGGGGTGGCTAGAGTCCCTTCAGCAACTATCCCAGTAACGACTGTCTCCAGACACAAAGCCCAAGAATCCAGTAAGTTGTTCAGCCCACAAGGGCTGGCTGGATGTCTCAGCTGGTCTTCGGTATATTCAGGGATCCTAAAGACGTAGGCTCTAATGCCAGTGTGGGAATGAACTTGACAGTGAGAGCCAGGGCAACCAGACAAAGAATAAAAATGTCCTTTATATAAGCTGCTACTAGAAGATGTGGCTCAGATTTAGGGTGGATCTTCCCAATTTAATTTAAAATTTAATTAAGAAAAGTCCCTCACTGGTGTACCTAGCCACTTGGGTTTTTAGTTCATTCCAGATGTAGTCAAGTTGACAACCAAGAATAGCCATCTTGTATGTTTAGATGACATGTCATATATTTCTTTTCCTCATTAAAAGTAATGTGAAGTATTATCTCTTATTTTCTGTCTCAGTTCTGGAAACATCCAGCCACCTTAACTTTGATATATTAAGTCCTTTTCTGAAAAGCCAGTTTTTATACAATGAGATGTAGTTAACGAATAAACTTACCATGGGTTCTCAGATTTCCTAAGAGGGTGGCTTAAGAACTATCTATTTCTATTAGACTCTTCATCTCGTATGTATGCCAGCCCCCCTATAGCTGCATAGATGGAAATCCCCCCCTTTGTCAGTCTTTCCTAAACTATATACCCTAGTTTGTCCCTAAATACCTCGAGCTTGTGTGCAGTTAGGTCCCAACTCATATACCTGACTGAGCAGTGTGACTGGACTCTCAGATGGAGGTTCAATGACCCTGTCCATCTTATCCTTCCGTGAAGGAATACTAAGATTTAACAAGCCCAGCCATGATCATTTTACACAGGAACAAGTGACGATATAAGATGTCAGTTGATTATCTTAGTTATACTATATAACATCCTTGTCATTAAAAAAAAAACTGAATCCAAATTACATATATAGGACAATCTAATAAATGAATATCACCTGTGAAGAAACTCGAGCCAACACTGTTTGGGTCTAAAGTGGACAGGTCAAACCTAACCTCCACGGCCAACTTTTCAGCAATCTTAAAGAGCATATGGAAATTTACCAATGTTATCCATGCCCAAAGGCATTTAAAAAATAAAACTGAACCCAGTGCTTTATATTGGATAACAAACTCATTGTTGAGGCCAGTGACAATTATGTGGACCTAAAACATCTGCCCTGCTTTTATTCTGTGGAGAGTCATCCAAATGTGTTTTCTATGCCAGATCTGATGGAGACTCACAAGACACAGACAGCATCATTCTTTGAGAAAACTGTAAGAAATAGAACATTTGATTTTTAAATGTTCTGTATATCTGTAATTTACAGATATGATATCTGTAAATCAATAAGATCATAGGTGCATGGCAGTTTGCACTCAGGATCAAGCAGGATCAAGCTGACAGAGGTATCTGAAGTGGCAATTTCTGGTTTCTTTGTAACTCAGTTGTAGCCTGTGATTTTTTCTGGCCGCTGTCTTGTTCTCGAGAAGGCAGTGATGCTTTGCTGAGAGCAGACACCTGAGAGGTTGCTTGATGTTTAGAAAGAACATAAACAAAACCCCACAGACAATGAGAGGGCGCTCAAGTATTTTTCCTTTAAATGTCCCCTTTGCTCTCTTTTTAAACTCCTAAGTACCTGTAACAGGAGAACATTAAACATAGAAAACATACAAAACAGACATGTAAAGGAACTCAGAAAATGATGATAGCAGATTGTTACAGAAACAGTAAGAGTATTCGGGCTTGGTAGGGCAGAAACAAAGACAGTGTGCATGCAGCAAAGGGGCCTAGCATAGTCTACATCTCTAGTCTTCTGCAAACCATAGGACCCCCTGCGTGGTGCCACAGATCAGATGGAATTCTACTGTGGTAAATGTGGGATCAACATCCATATGGACCAGAACCATCTTGTTCTGGACAGGATTTATAAGGTCCCTCAGGTGGGAAGGGACACTGGGTTTGGGAGGTGCCTGACTGTAGCAGTTTCTTCTGAAATTAAGACCTTTCATATCTGAAGGAATGAAAAATTCTTAAGACGGGATGTTTTCTGGGAGGTGAACCAACAGGATGTTTTAAGGGGAGGTGAAATGCTGCAAGGAAGCTCTTTAAAACGGGAAGTCGAGAATTCAAAGTAGCTTCAGGAAGTCCCTGAAACAGATTAGATTAGTTTCATTATCCCCACCCCCAGCCCAGTAAACAGTAAAGGCTGCTAAGAGTCACTCTCAGAGAAGACCAGCTGCCTGGAGGAGATTCAGATTAACTGAACCACCCGGAAAGAACACTGCAACCTACTGTGCTGCCTGTAGCTATGCACAGTGCTACAGGGCTTCAGCTTTTGTGAATTGTCACCCATGCTGGGGTGGCCTTTGGTGATGCAACTGTCTTTGAGTAATTTTTGTAGTAATAATTTAAGTAACCCTTCACCCATATTCCTGTGCAATTCATTGGTTCACCAGACTCAACTACGGTGTTGTGGTGGTTTCAATGAGAATGGCCCCGTAGACTCGTATATTTGACTACTTGGACCCAGTTGGTGAAGAATTTGGAAAAAATTAAGTTGGTGGAGTTGCATCAGTGCCTGTGTGCTTTGAGGCTGCAAAGCCAGTGCCTCTGGCTTAGTTCTCTCTGCCGGTAGCAGCTTACCTTATCCTGCAGTTTCCCTGGTGAGTTTTATCTCTGAAAGAGTGTAGGGTGGAGAGCAGCCATTCAGGGAGTCAGAGAGCCATTCACAGGAAGTTCCAAAAAATACATTTGGGGAGCTCTCTCATTTCCAAGACTGGGTTGAGCAGCTGCTCAAAGGCTGGCATGGAGGAAATCTTGCTGGGGCCTCCATTTGTAATTCTCAGTAAGGAATTCTCCCGGCTCAGACACAACCCAGCTCTTGAATTAGCACACAGCTGTAGCCTCTTCCTATTGTTTAAATAGGCCCAGCCCTATCAGAACTGTTTCATAGTTTATGCAGAATTAGACATTGCCATAATCTCATCCACGTGGCCATTGGCCATCCTAAGGCAATCTTTTTATCCCATCCAAGGGAGATTTTTTTTTCCCTTGAGCTAAGCAAGTTTTGCAGAAGCTGAAATGTGCAGGTTTCTAGTTAAGGCAGTTTTATATTTAGCAAACAGAACTTGCTGTCTATGCTCTTTTCCAGAAAAAGAAGGCACACACAGCAGGTTTAGAAAAGCAGGCATCAGTCATTCGGTTTCGGCTCTGTTGTCCCAGCTCAGACATAGTTACTGTCTTCTGACTCTGATGCAACCCAGTATTTCCTTAGTAAGCTCATCATGTTTGATTAGTGTTAAAGCTTGCTATTTTCCTTCTGCTCTTCACACACACTGTTCTTTCTGAGCCACCACAACCATCCCTTCTTATAAACCCTGTCGCCCGCCTAGCCCAGGCTTTATTTTTCTTACCTCTAGATTACAGTCTGTTTTCTACATAGCCTTTATTGGCGGTAGGGTAGAGATACGGTGGGATGGGGTGGGGTGGGGTGGGGTTTGTTTTCTTCATCTTCCAATTACTTTACACAGGTTGCAAAGCACGTTTGTTCTAGTAGGTCATAGCTTCCTGCTCTGTGGCTCTGGATAGCAAGAAACTGCTACAATTTGAGCAGCACTCTGGGATAAAGAGTAAGGTGTCCAACCTCTCGAAGGCCTTTACCCCTCCCTCGGGGGCCCATCTGCCTGCTCTAGGGATTAATGTAGTCGTCCTCTACCCTAGCTGTGTAACAGAATTACCCAGGACATTTACAAAATTGGTTTGGCTTGGCTGTAGGAATAGTAATTAGCCAATGTTGAGGAAACTCCAAGGTAAAGGACTCAGTTTGCCTTCAGAAACCTCCTAGGCTCTGCCAGCCTGGATCTCCCTCTGCCTTTGCAGTGTCCGACACCATTACCCACTGGCCAGACTCAAAAGAATGAAGCTTATCTGGGCCAGGTGGGTTTGTCAGAACATTAGTCGGCAGTGAATGCCAGGGAGAAACAGCCTTCTCGAGATAGTTATTGGTGAAACAACTCTCTTTTATTGGGGGCAAATAAGGCCTATGTAAACCTTGGGAAGTGGGTAGGAGTTTTGGGGTGAGTGTACATCATTGGTGAGGGCTGAGGTGCTGGGAATGCTGCATTTTTGTGAAGAGCAATTCCAAGGGCTTGCTGGACATGTCCGTATAGGAGAGAGAAAGTTTAACCTGTAACCTGGCCACCAGGTACATGACTACCTCAGGGTGGCAGAGGTGGGGGTCCCAAGGCCTAAACAAGCTGGGACACGCAGGCCCAGCGCAAGGAGGAAAACACTTCTGCCCCTGCTGGTCTCAGGACAGGAGTTTTGGGTTTTGGACGAGATGACCTCACTTTTGCTCTGGACTGGCTCTGCTGGTCATATGGCTTTCTGGCCCCACAGGTTCATCCTTTTACTGAAGCTCCTCTCTGAGAAAGAGGTCCCAGGATGTCAGTAAACGTATGAACAAAGGTCAAATCCTTAAACTAAGGTGTCCATGGCTGTCAGCATGTGGATGGATGACAAATGTATCATTCAAACTGTCAGAGCTTACATGAGTCCTCAGCTAGGATCACTGTCAAAATGATGTGGTAGAATGATCTGACAAAGAGCTGGCCCTGAAGGTGGTGGCTGTGCCAGTGTGTATGTGGTGACAGCTGGGGGGTAGGGAAGGCCTTGGTCTGATGGAAGACTTAAGACCCTTGTAGGAAGGAGTTGAGATTCTAAGAGGAGGATCTAGCCAATGGGATGGTCATGTTCCAGGAAACAAATGGAGGAGGGAAAGCTAAAAGGGGCGGTGCAGTTGCTTGCTCTACCCCTCCCAATGTTTATGTGGAGACAATGCGGTATCTCACTCTGGGGGAAGATGTTCACAGACACCCCTTTCTTCATGTGGTACCATGTGAGATCCCATGCCTTCACAAGTTGGGCTCCCAAAGCTGCAACCTAGCACTGGAGTTTTTCCGGTCTCCACACAGGGCCCAGCCCTAGCTGGGGGAGGGCTGTTGGCACAGGAGAGGGCCCCAGCATCACAGGAGCTGCCCTGAGGAAATTCTTGGCTTCAGTGAAGAGAAGAATTTCAGGATGAACCAGTATGAAGCAGAGTTGGGGTTCATTAAAGGAGAAAATGATACATATTTTAAGCATCAGAGAAACATACATGAGAGTTTGGGTGTGGCCTTCTGTGAGGGAGTTGTGCTTGCTTAGTATATTAGTCAGGATTTTGGTAAAATTTGAAGTCATTATCTTTAAAGTGTTCCTAAGAAATCTAAGCGAGATCCAGGGTGGCACCTGACAGATATGTCCCTAGCATTGATTGATATGGTAAAACTCTAGATCATCAGACTGCAGGATGTTAGGCTATCTCGACTCTAAACAAAGTTTCCCAGAAAATGTGAGGCTCTAGCATGGTCAGATATATCAGGCCTTAAGACTGGCTCACTGCTATTTTAACATTATTCATATATAATATAGATAAGGGATTTTATCTCTAAGCAACCTTCACAGCAAATGTGCTGAAATTCTTGCTTCAGGCTGAAGAGAAGATTTAGCCAGACTTCTGGGTGTGAGAGTTCCTTTCCCGTCCCATGTCTCATATATCACTTGCCTTTCCCTTCTACCTCAGGTTCACTCTAATTGTGGTCCTGGCTCTGATAACGTGTTATTAACAGGGCTGAAGAGATGGCTCAGTGTTCAAGAGTACTGGTTGCTCTTCTGGAAGTCCTGAGTTCAATTCCCAACAACCACATGGTGGCTCACAACATCTATAAAGGAATCTGATGCCCTCTTCTGGTGTGCAGACAGAGTACTCATACCTAAATAAATATGTTTTTAACAAGAGTATGTAGCTTCCATAGGCTGTACTTTACTTATTTTTCTTCCATGCTGGAAATTGCACATACTAGGTGAATTCTCTGCCACTAAATATATTCCTAGCATTTGGCTATCTCAGCTACTCTCATGAGATAGCCTGTGCTACTCTCATGAGATAGCCTGTGCTATCCTGGAGCTTATAATCATTCTCGACCTCTGGACCAGAACATGGTGGAGCCGTGTGGGCTGTTCAGGCTTAGTCCTTCTACTGTGGATCTCAGCTCTCTGAACTGAACATGTTGACTGTCATCTTAAACCAGTCAACTGTGGCCAATCACCCACAGGAACCTTCAGATGGATCTATTCACTCCCTCACGAAGGAAAAGGCATGTTTCACGATACTCTTCCCTGGAGTTTTACAAGAGGTAACTGATAGAGAGACTTCCCTATCCTTAGACCCCTCCATAGTATAGCTGTCTGTAAATTGCCCAGGGATCCCACCTCTAAGTGTTTGGTTTATAGGTGTGCACCGCCATTCTCTTGGCTTCAATGAAGAGAAGAATTTCAGGATGAATCAGTATGAAGCAGAGTTGGTGTTCATTAAAGGAGAAAATGATACATATTTTAAGCATCAGAGGAAACACACATGAGTAGTTTGGGTGTGGGCTTCTGTGAGAATTGTGCTTGCTTGCTACACTAGTCAGGATTTGGGTAAAATTTTTAAAAATTAAAAATAAAAATAAATTGTTGTGAGAGTTTTGGCTTCTTTTAAAAAAAAAAAAAGCAAACCAACCCTGCTATGTTTTGTGAATATATCTTTGTTTTAATCCCAGGGGTGGGATTAGGGGCTCGTTCACAGCAGGTGATTATGATATACCTCATGTACTAGCAGGGGTGTGATTTTTGCCAGCTGCAGATCGTTTAACTCTGGGGACTCTGGAGAGGGTGAAGATGTCCTGAGGGTAAAGAGGGCCCGTGGCAGCTGCTGCTCCTTCTGCTGCTGCTGGTTTACGTCGTTGTGATCTGTTAAGTGGTCATGGACAAAAAGATGAGAAGAAATTGGATATCCTGATGACAAAAATTGGACTTGTCACCTTTAATCAGCAAGAAGTGGCCTACAGAGGTCTACACCTCCTTTCCCCCCTCTAACTTTTGTCTTTCATACTTAGAGTTTGAGGGGTTAAAAGGAATTAGGGTGGGATAAGGGTTGGAAGGGGGGTAGATATAAGAAGCCAATAAAACAGCTAAACAAATACTCCACAAATGTAATGCATTAATTATTACTTTCCTTGACTGCTGAGTACTTTGGGATCCCCTTAAATTTTGAACTAGAGACTGCTGCCTCCCTTCTGGCTTTGCCAAGTCTCTCGGGTTCTAGGACTCTGTCTGTTCTGGTACCACATCTAGAAATAATTCCAACTAAATTTTGAGCTTTGCCGGAGCTTCAAGTAAGTTTGGACAGGTCACATCCTTCCCGAGAACAAAGAATGGAAAAGTTGTGTCTGAAAGGCGTGTTTCTCTGCTCCCTGACTATGGTCACATGACCATTGCCCTCAGGCTGCTGCCACTGTGACGCCTCTGCTGTGACAACTGCTCTGTGGAACTGTGAACCAACGTAAACTCTTCCTCCCTTAAATTGCTTTTGTGGTGGTACTCGATCAGAACAGAAAAGTAACTAAGATACGTGGTAAATTGATTAATACGGAACTGTCTCTACAAGACCCAGGTCTCATCTCAAAGATAAGAAAGTTTTCTCTTGAGCCAAATATGAGTGACCATTGCTAAATATATCAAGAAGATAACAGCAGCCATCAGTTCCTAACAGGGGCAGATACATAACTCCCTTCAGAAATGGCATTTATTACAGTAAAAGAGCCTCAAGGCGGATGGGAACATTAGACAAAAACAGCACAACTATGCAGCTTGGGTATGATGGGGCCTTAGAGGGAAGGGGAGGCTTCCCCTGGAGAGAAGCTTCAGTAAGAGTGAGAACAAGGCCAGGCAGTGGTGGCGCACACCTTTAATCCCCGCACTAGGGAGGCAGAAGCAGGTGGATCTCTTTCTGTAAATTCCAGGCTAGCCTAGTCTACAAAGTGAGTTCCAGGACAGGCAATGCTACACAGAGAAACCTGTTGAGGGAGAGAGAGGGAGAGGGAGAGAGAGAGAGAGAGAGAGAGAGAGAGAGAGAGAGAGAGAGAGAGAGAGAGAAAGAGAGAGAGAGAGAGAGAGAGCGCAAGCATAAGAAAGTGATTGTTATTTGTGTGCACACACACATATACATAAATATACATGCACACTCTAACCATATATTTTGGGGAGATTTATGAAAAGATTTTGGAACTTTGAGCTGGCAAAGCCATAGTGTTCAGAGCTTAATGGGCTGTTCTGTGGGAGCATGGAAGATAAGAGTTGAGAGCAATGCAAATGGTGGATGTCTGGCTGGTAAATCCCAGAGGGAAGTTTGAGAGTCCATCCAACCCTCTATAAGGGCAATTTCATAGTATTTTGAATTAAGAACTGCTAAAGTGAAACTGTTGCCTTACTGGGATAACTAATACTCATCAGCTGAGACTGAAGAATCGGCTGTAATTAAGAAGGAAGCTGCATCCTCGAAGTGAAATCTTGGAGTATTTTCTCAGGTTCAGCCCACAGATGCTGTGGTTCAGAGTGGGTGGGGGCTGCATCTCATGCTGGCAGAGTGATGTTACAGTCCAGACATCAAGAAGCTTTTTAATATTGCCCCTTGACAAACTTGGCCACTACAGTGTAGTCACTGTAAACTACTACAGGAAATTCCCAGTCACTTCTACTTCCTGATTAACAGCCAATAGCTGCATGGAAAAAAAAAAAAAAGTTCCTTTCTAATTTCCATGCTGTAGAGCTCATGAAGGAATTCCTCAGCGCCCTTTACCAAAAAAATGATCTTGTCAATCTGTTGTACAGCAGTTTCCTCTGAGCTTAAACCTTTCACCCTGCAGGGAGGCTCCTTAAGACTCAGGAAACAAACAATTCGGGAGTCTCAGGATGTTCCTGAAACTTACCAGATGCACAAGGCTTTTCTCTCCTCCAGCCTTTGAGCTGCATGTCACTTGTGCAGAGAGCTCTAAGGGTCTGCCTTTCATGAATTATCACCCATGCTGGGACGAGCTTTTGGTGACCCTGTCCTCATACTCGACATGCAACTCCAACAAACTCATTGGTTCAAATCAGACATTTTATTTACTTTGGTCTGTACATGTCTCCCCAGGAAGAGTGTCACATGCTATTATATTCACCCTTCTTTCACTTCCAAACTTGCTCATTGTTACCCAAGGTTAGGTAGGTGAACAGGAGGGGCCAAACAAGGCTATGTTTAAATAATGTTACCCAGGCCCAGGCTTCTGGCAGACCATATGGATCTGTGTGTTGCTTAGAAATTTGCCTTGCTTAGATATTATTGTTGTTTGCTATATATTATTGTTGCAATATTAATATTGCAATTACTTAGGATACTGACTTTTTTTATTAAATAGAAAAGGGTAGAGGGAGGACACCGAGTGTTTCTGGTGAAAGGGCAGAGGGAGGACACCGGGTGTTTCTGGTTAGACTCACCTTCTCTGAAGAGCTTGCCTGAATCTCCAGGGAACTGATCCTTTTTATTTCTCAAGGTTTGATTCATACCACCAGTTGCACTTAACACTCAGTCTTGCAGTCAAGCCTACTGATATCATTAGTAGCATTTGAACTTACCATACAACCGAAGAAGCCTTGTGTGTGACTAGGACTAGGGTGGGTCCCAGTATCCTGACAACACAGTCTTTGGAGCAAATCCAAAGACTATTTCTAAACAGGTCCTCTTCCCCTGTATACTAATAACCTTTCTTTTCCACTACCTCTGGTGGGTGATGGGCTAGAAGGGAGGTTAAAGCATTTAAGAACCCATAGTAAAAGTAGGTTCTGAAAAAATAAAAGCCTACAGGTTGTGCCCAGCATGGCTTAGGCATAATGGGTAACTCTGCTTCTAACGTAGAGGAAACGGCAGATTGTGAGGGGTTAGCAATGTTGCTTAAGGAGATTAGCAAAATGGCAGCTACTGCCACTGGGTGGTCTCCTGCCTTGCTCCCAGGGTATTTGTTTGTTTGTTTTGCTTCATACTTTTCGTGTACACTATTTTGAAAAAGTTTAATGGGAAACCCAACAATTCTCTCTGATCGAGAAGATTGAAGAGTTGGCTTTGCACTTAGAGAGTTTTCAGATAGAGGTAGAAGTGCCTGAGGCGTGTTGTTCTCCTCCCACTGGCCCTTTTTGTTTTCCAAGCACTTCTGTTGCAGCTTTAAGAGCTTGGGCTATGACTAAGGAGCCTGGGGTGGGAGCAGGAATCCATCTCATTTACTAAGACAATACAGGGTTCTGAAAAAGCCTTCAGAGAATTCTTACAGAGGTTGGGTTCAGCTGTGGATAGAGCCATAACAGACCCTGAAACCAGCCAAGCATTGATAGAGATATTGGCATTTGAAAATGCAAACACCAAATTTAAGAGAGCAATCAGACTATTGAAAGCTTGTGAAGCCCCAGTAAACGAATGGATAAGGGAGACAACTGGTCTTGGGTCTCAGGAGCATAATGCCAATATCATAGGGCAAGTCACAGCTAAAAATATCAGGAATCTAAATGCCCAATGTTTTAATTGTGGTGAACTTTGTCATTTTGTAAGACTAAAAGTTTCAGAGGTCAAAATAACAGGTACAATATGGTAATCACAGAAGAGTCCAAGCTGGTTCTGGTTCTGGTTGCTGTGAACCGCAAAGGTGTCCAGGGTATTGTAGGCACTGTGGAAGGGGCAAACATTGGTCAAAGGATTGCTGATCCAAGAAAGACACACAACTCAGGAGGCAGAGGCAGGTGGATTTCTGAGTTTGAGGCTAGCCTGGTCTACAAAGTGAGTTCCAGGACAGCAAGGGCTACACAGAGAAACCCTGTCTCAAAAAAACAAAAAAAAAGAAAGAAAGAAAGAAAGAAAGAAAGAAAGAAAGAAAGAAAGAAAGAGAAAGAAAGACACACAAGGTAACCTTTTCCCTTGGGAAACAATCCCAGGGACCTGTCAGCACAAGGCCCTGCAGCAACCAACATGAACCGGTTTCCTTTGGTCAGTCATGAGGTACCAAGCAGGCGAGGAAATCAAAATTAGGTATTTCTGATCTTATGCATGCTACAGAAGGAAGAAGTGCAACTTTATACCTGGCCACAGATACTCCTTTTACATTATCTAAAAAAGTTGACTGTTACAATGTATGGTGTATGTGGTCCTTTACCTTCAGGGACAGTGGGAGTCATCTCCGGAAGAAGTGGATTAATTTCTCAGGATTTATTGTGCATCCAGGTGTGGATACACAATAGAGATGGGGATAGCAAGGAAGAGATAAAAACCATGGCAAATGTGGAAAAGGAGATGCAAATTGAAGCAGGGGATAAAATTGTTCAATTGTTGTTGGTTCCTTACATCAAGGGCAATGCTGTATCCTGACAGCTGGAGACTGAACTAGCCCCAAAGAACTACTTCTAAACAGCACACAGCTGAGCCTCTTGGCGGCTTCTGGATTGACCTGCCCTTGCTGATTCATGAACTGGGTTTGCGAGTGGATTGGGATGCTGCGCTGCTGCTGCTGCTGCTGCTGCTGCTGCTTTGTTTGAACTGAACCGCTGATATCCCGACAATGCAGATTGGATTTGCTCCAAAGAACAATCTCTAAATAGGACCACTACCTCCATGTCCAAATAAACTTTCCTTCCTACTACCTCTGGTGGGTGGTGGCCTGGAAAGGAAGTTAAAGCACTTAAGAACCCTTATTAATAGTAGGTTTTAAAGAATAAAAGCCTACAGCAGTTTGCAAGGAGCTGTCAGCCCAATTGCCAGCAGCCCAATACTGAATAAATATTGGGTGTGGTTAGTACTGCATCTGTAATAATAACATTGGGGGGATGTGGAGGCAAGATTAGAAATTTAAGGTTATCTCCAGATTTATAGTCGGTTAAATGCCATCTTGAATTACATGAGACCCTGTCTTAAAAATCAAATAAACAAAAAGTCTTGGTGGCTGAGATGTTTGTTTCACCTATTATTTTATTTTCAGAACTTAGCATGATATGTTTATAAATGAGTGAGCACTCCATTAATAATCATTAAGGTCATCTTTTAATACAGTGGCATTTTTTTGGTATATAGGCTGATATTTTTAAAGTAAACATTCCCAAACCATCATACTATTTGAGTCTGTCAATGCATTGTTATCACTAGAGATTGAAACTAGGGTCTGTAAGGCAAGGACCACCAATAAGCTACAGCCTCCCCCCACTGCCTTTCAGCATCCCCCCTCTTTTAGACATGGCCTCATGATGCAACCCAGAATAACCTTGAAATTGTGATCTTCTTCCTACTGCCTCCTGTTCAGACTGATTTTTCTAAAATTATTTTTCAACAAAAAAATTATAAAAGTGATTAGAATCCAATGTAAAAAAAATTTCCTGGCATGGTTTGAGAATAACGTCTTAATGTGCAACCTCTGAATACTTTGGTATGTGTTTTCTACATGCAAGACCATTCTCTTTCCTGAGAACCACCACCCAAATCAGGAAGTTAACTGCCATCACAACCTTAGGTTCTACTCCAGCTCTCCCAACTAACTTAAAACCTCTTTCCGTTATCGCCAACAGGACCTAGTACCTGCTGCATTAGTCACATGTCTCTCTAGTCTTCATTATTCTAGAACAGTGGATCAGCTGTCTTTGATTTGTATTGCCTTAAAACCTTTTTTATTACTGGGGTGGCACTAATTCAAGACCTTTGAGAGCTAGGGAATATCCAAACAAAGCATACAATGTGTATATGCACATACATCTCTAATTATTTCTGTGTATATACATTTACTGAAGAACCCTGTCTGCTGATATCTCTAGTTCTAATCCTAAAAGCCACCTGGGTTTCTTCCTTTCCTTTATGTTTTCCTTTCCTGGCAGAAAAACGTGACTTTCATTAGCTTTGATATACGGGCTTATATTATCAAAGGTCAGTTTAACAGTCTCTTATTGCTCCAGCCATCCTTCCTCAGCTAATTGCCCACTTACCTATGCCAGCCCATCTGTCATGTGAATGAACATTCCTTTCACCTTGCCGTGTATTACTGTCCACATAAGATGCTTAAGATAAGATTCTGTCTGCTATAGCTAGATACCCTCATATCTAATTGTTTGGTAAGGGGAAGAGAGGGAGATCTTTCTTTCCTTCTAACTTGCATTCACTCTTTGATGCTACATTTAAAGAGAGAGAGAGAGAGAATATGAGGTTGGGTGCATGTACTTGGAGGAGTCTGCTGTTTGAACAACCAGAGGCAGGGCCTCTTTTACTTCATTTCTGGAGAGCAGTGGATGTTAGTAAACCTAGAGGGGCCTCAGATGGTAAGCAGGGCTTCGGTTTCTTTTGTAGCCTGTCACTTTTAGGATGTCTTAGAATCTGACATTGGTGAGGAGAGATAGATGGTGTGGTTGGGACCCACGAGCAGCAAAGGAGTCTGGGGTTCACTGGTGACGGCTTCTGAGCTATGCGTGTTGGAATACCCATTGTGGTTTCTTGTGGTCAACACTACAGAGAAATACTGTGAGCCTCTGGGCCAAAGCTGTGGCTCAGAGCATCTTTCCGTGCTGAATGGAAATTTTCGTTCCCATTCTTCAGTCATGGCCCCAGATGGAGCCTCCTCCTCTCTCCAACCGTCCACCTCTGAACAGCTGTTGTATAGGAATGGTCTAGGGTTGAGGGGATAACGGGCTACATGTCTATGACTCTGAATAACTATGTGGGGGAAGCAATGGGAGGAAAGGAGACTCAAAACCCTGCTCAGGAGTCAGAAACAAAAACTTGAGGTCCAAGCCCTAAGGCAGAATCATTTATAATATACTCAGATCTTCACGAATAGGACTTAGGTAGAAGGTGGTGTAGTCCCTAAGCAGTGCACCACAAAAGTCGTCAAAGCAGTGGCCAACATCTCCTTCCCGCCCTAGCCTACGTGCGGCTGTAAGATGCCCCCAGATGAGCTGTCAAAATGGTGGCGCCATGACACCTCCTCGGCCTGCCTTTGTCACAGGAGCTGTCCATGGTGGTACATCTCCTTTCCTGCCTCAGCCTACAGTCTTCAGGAAAGAATTACCGCAGGAGCTGTCCACAGTAGCAGCACCTCCTCTCCAGCCTCCCAAAGCAGCCCCAGAGAGAGGGCACCTCAGCAACAGCTGCCTGTAGGTGACTGGAAAGACTTCCCTTCCTAACCCATGAGCCTGATGCAGGGAAAAGGGGGTGAAAACGCCAGAATTCCCTGGGCTCCCCAAGCTCAGGATTTGAAATTCCACCAATCCTCAATCTGGAAATCTCTGCCCTGAAAAGCTCTGCCCCCTAAAACAAAAAACAAAACAAAACAAAAAAAATCCTATATAAGACCTGCCCTTTGTCCAATTCCCTGCTGCCTGCTCCCGGGAGCAGAGGTAGCCATCTCTGAATTCATCCCTCCACACTCTGGACCCTCCAATAAATCTCTTTTATGAGATTTGCTGTCCGGTGTGACTCTCTCATCGGAAGAAGCCTAGAAGCAATGAAAAGAAGCAGCAAAGAAGTGGGGTGTGGATCCTGAGCTCAGTTGGGGATACCCTCCCCTGGGAGCTGCAATGCCTCTGTTGAGGCTTTCTCTCAGAGCTATGTGGCTTCTGCTCCACCCCACCCTCAGTGTCTCAGGATGCCTTTCCACTGGGATACCTTTCCCATTCACAGCTGGCTTCTGAGTCCCAGGAGACCTCCCATCTGAGCAGAAACACAGATGGGAACACCTTACTAGAACATATGGCTGGCTGAAAACTCAAGAGATCTGCTTGATTGTCCCCAGGAGTATTGGGATTAGAAGTATGTACAACCATGTCTGACATGAAACTCTTGCTGGCCTTGCATCTGCAAGGCCATAAAATTCTGTTTCCAATTACTGCCTGAATCTGAGCATGTCTGGAGATTTACCTATTTCCTCCCTTGAAAATATGAGCCCTGGGACACACAGCTTTGGAGCTGAAGTAGAGGATGGGCATGTCTATTCTAAGCCAGCCCACCCTCATCCTTTCCTCAAACTGGCTTTTTTCTCCCCTACTTCCCTAGGAAATGGATCCAAATCCTAAAGAGAAATTGTAAATCATATGGCCTTTCTTCAGAGCTGTCTGGCCTCTGGATGGGATTGCTGGAACTCAGCAGGGCCTTCTACAGTATGCCTAGGGGAATGATCTGGGAATGGAGTAAGCACACCTCCCCAAAGTCCTGCCTCACCAGATGAGCTTATAGATAATCCAGACTCCAATTGCCAGGCACAGCCACACTCATCACACAACATTGGTTTCTATATACCTTATTAGGATCATCACATCGGACAACTTGATCCCAGCACTTCAATTCCTAACAGGAATTTGCTTGCCAAACCTGTGTGCCCTGTCCATGTACTCTTTCAGAACGAAAAGGAATCTTTAAGGGGTGACAACCTGGATGGGGAGGTATGCAGGGAGATGGGCAGACTCAGAGGAGAACAGGTCACTGAGCAGTGTTAAGGGGAAGAAAGAAAATTAGTAGGGTGAGGATACAAATGGGTAAAGGGACATTTTGGATTCATTCTGTAAAGAGTCCTTATTCCTGATTGTGTTTGGGTATTATTATCCCCAGTGGCTTCTGCAGGGTCAGATGAGTAATAAGAAGTCCTCCTGCTAAGTCAGAAATACAATAGGAATGATGGAATAGTCACTACTGAAAAAAAATTGCTCTAAAGCTCTTATGTTGAGCTGGCAGTTAAGAATGCCTACAACTAGGTGGTGGTGGCACACGCCTTTAATCCCAGCACTTGGGAGGCAGAGACAGGCGGATTTCTGAGTTCAAGGCCAGCCTGGTCTACAAAAGTGAGTTCCAGGACAGCCAGAGCTATACAGAGAAACTCTGCCTCAAAAAAAACAAAAACAAAACAAAACAAAACAAAACAAAACAAAACAAAACAAAACGCCTACAACTCTTGTAAAGGACTTGAGTTTGGTCCCCAGCATCAACATCAGGCTATCAATGCTTGTAACTCCAATCCCTGGGAATCCAATCCCCTCTGGCCACCAGAGACACCTGTATACACATGGTTTTACATAGGCAGAGACACATAAATCAAAATGAATAAGTCCTAAAAAGAAAAAAAAAGATCAAATGTCGATTAATTTTCTCTTCAACTATACAAGCAGAAAAACTAGAAATCTAAATTTGAATGTACAATTTGATTGAAGTTTTGCATCAATTTAAACAAACATAGACATGACTAGACAAATGTTTGGCATTTCTGGCCTAGATCTGGTCACATACTTGGGTAATGGTTATCTGTTGGGTCAAGCCCATACCCCCTGCTTTTGAGAACTGTTTCTAAGTTTAGTCAGGTAAGTTTGTTGCTGTTGTTTTTCCTGCAATTAGAGAGTAGGTCCAGTGATACATGCTATAATGTGAGACGTAAGCTTTCAGTTTCCCCAAGAGAATTTGCTTCCATGCTAACCTGTACCATATGCCTAACACATATATGCAGGTATAGGTATAACACCCACTCAATTTAACAGAGCCAAAGACCAAATAGTAAGCAGCATAAACAGAACCAAACCATAACAACTATTTATTGAGTGCCAACTATAGATGTGCTATACTCAGATTTTCAACTCAAACCCAGGGGTTGTGTTTTTTGAAGTACTGTTGATGGAAACACATCAAGAATTTCTCTAATTACTTACTCCTGCTTGGAGTAAGTTTCCCCTACACAGTTTAAAGAGCCAGAGCTGTTCATGCCTTTCAGATTTGCTCCAGGTGACACCCCATCTCCAATGCCAGCATCATTCACTCTATTACTGTTGCGGTGCCTTTATTAGAAAATAGACTACTCCAGGAGTGTCTAGTTCATTTCGGCAATCTTAGAAACTGATCCATGAGTTTCCATGATGTTTTCTGAATGATACAATAAACAAGACCCCAGATTTGAGAACTGAGGCTTACTAAGCCATTCCCCTAACCAGGCACTTCATGAAAGTTGGTATATCCATGGAATAGTCACAGCCTGGTTGAGGTACACTGCATATTTCACAGATGAAGAAACTGAGAGCCAGAAAAAGAAATGAGTCACACAACTAGAGACAAACCCAGTCACTTAGAAACTGAGGCTGGGTAACCTGATTCTCTTCCTCTTTTAGCCTCTTATTCTATACAGACACAGCAAGCTTGATAAACGGCAGCAAAACTGGAGGGCAGGGGATCCAGATTCTGCAGTTAAGGATGGATGGACTGTCACAAAAGATTGAGGAGACACTTGTATGCATGTGGTGCAGACAAGGGCACCTCTCGGGAAAACAAGCAGTCTCTTATTGCTTGGACTCTGCTCAAAGACTATGTGGTGCTCTGGGAAACCCTGTGCTCCCATATAGGATAATGTTAGCAGTAGAAATACATTTGTGTGGGCAACCTCCTCTATATCAGACAGAAAGGCCACACTGAATCTCCAAAGTCCAGAAGTTTTCACTATTCTTCCACTGATGGAGGAAGGAAAGGGCGTGAGGGGGGCAGGGGGATTTTCAAGGGAAGGGACTGAAGACTAGAAAAGAACGAGATGACAAATCTTGGGCCTTTGCCCCTGCCTAGAAATACCATAAAGTATCCTGAACTCAACATCTATTTCTTTGTTTCTACCTCAACCTCTAGCACCCTAGTGTAAGCAGTAGAGAGAGTTAATGAGTGGTGAAGAGTTCCTCAAATGGTTTCTTACACCCAGAGTTTATGTAACAATCCCAAGGTCAAATTCTCCGGTCCTTTTGCCAAGACATAGCCTTTGATCATCCCCTTTGGTCCTCCTCCAACCTCTGGCTACTGTAGTCCTCACATGGACTTTGCCTGGTTTGTAATCCTCTTCCTCCAGAGAAAAAGGAGTTGTTGCTTTTGTCATGGTTAGCCTATCTGCAGCTGGGGCAGGAGCTATGTGGTTTTGGGCATCTAAAAACTTTTGTCTAGCTAATGGAGATTCTGAATGAAATCTCAGAAAACAGGACTTTTGTGTGTGCATGTGTGTGTGTTTAAATCTTGTTTCTCTGAAGGCAGACACAGCTCTAGTGCTGTTCGTCTAGCCTGTGGCTCAACCCAGATGCCATTTGTGAACCCCATTAGTGGCCCTTAGTTAAGTCACCTTCGGGACGTAGAAAAAAAGAAAAAAAAAAAAAAAAAAACTAACAACACTCTGGTCCCTTCATTGAAGCCAGGGATAACTGCAGAAACTCTCATCTTGGAACACCCATTGATGTTAGACAAGGCTAAGCGTTATGGGCAAAGGCTTGCCTTATTAAGGGGCAGATGGAGGTCTTCTTGCTCATGTGGGTCACCTGGTAGAAGAGCAAGTGGGAAATCTGACTGCAGCTCTTGACAAACCTGCAAATGAAAGGCCTTTGCTTGTGTGCATAGGCTGGTGTCCACAAAAATACTAGCTGCAATCAGGAAACTTCTAGGGTTTCTTGCCCATGTGTGAACATTGATGGAACTGTGGTGTGAGATTTTTGCCACATTCTGGAAAGGTCATTTGCTCAAGTGGATGCGCTGGTGTTCAGTGAACATGGTGATCTCACTAAAGCCACGACCACATTCAAGACACCTGAAGGGCGGTTCTCCATTGTGAGTGCGCTGGTGCCGTAGGCAGTTTGAGCTGTTGGTGAAGTTCTTGCCACACTCACAGCAATTGTAGGGCTTCTCACCCGTGTGTGAACGCTGGTGTTCTAGCAGATAGGAACTTCGCCCAAAGCTGTCTCCGCACCAGGCACAGAAGTAGGGTTTCTCGCCTGTGTGACAGCGCTGGTGCTGTAAAAGGTTAGAGCTCAGGCTGAAACTCTTGCCACAGAGGCCACAGCGGTAGGGTTTCTCACCAGTGTGAGTTCGCTGGTGCTGGATCAGGTTGGAGCTAACCCTGAAAGTCTTTCCACACTCAGCACACGCATAGGGCTTTTCCCCAGTGTGCACCCGCTGGTGTTTTGCTAGGTCTGCACTGCGACCAAAGGCCTCTCCGCACTCCATGCACTTGTGCGGCCGGAGACCTGAGTGAGAACGACGGTGTTTAGTGAGATTAGAGCTGAGGCTGAAGCAACGGCCACATTCTGGGCAGGGGTATGGTTTTTCACCACTGTGAACTCGGTAATGCTTAACCAGATCTGAGCCACGCCGGAAGCTTTTGTCACACTCTGGACAGCTGTAAGGGCGGTCACACCCATGGCTGCTTTGATGGTGAATGAGATCAGAGAGACTGGGTACAGCCAACCCACAATCCCTACACTTGAAAGCTTTGGGGACTGCAGGATCACTGGTCTTGACAAAGGTTTCTTCCTTGGGGCCAGAGCCTGACCTACATAAGTACTGCTGGTCCAGCATTTTTTCCACGGGGGCTGGTTGTTCCGGCCGCGCCAGGAGGGGGCGCTCATGTAGCGCGGTCTCGCGATCCAGGGGCGACCTGGGGGCTCCCGGGAATTTTGACGTCCGGTTCTCCAGCAGCTTAGCCCCATCTAGATTCTCCCTGGTCACTTCTGGAGCCGCAAGTTCCATTGCGGCCGAAAAGCGCTCGGTTTCCTAAATGCCACCCGTTTAACTCATCAGCACAGTTGGAGAACGGGGCACTGGAGGCTTGGAGGCCGGTACCGGAAACGGAAAGGTCCCCAAGCCCGAGAGACTCTAGGAAGTGGCAGCGAACTTTCCCGGTAGGTTTAACTCTTTCATTCGCTTGGCGAGACCTTTCTGTCGGGAACTTAGCACTTTTGAAACGGCTTGGGGTTCTGCGAGTCTGTCAGTCCGGCTTTCGGAGCCATTGATCACCGCGCTTTGAGGGTTGCCAATCAAGTCTGAACGTCGCCGACAAGGACGTACCGGGAGCGAAGTGGCTAAGTCACGTTGGGGAGCACAGGACAGCACTAAGACTCCACCGCGGGGCGTCTGATCCTAGGAGCAACAGTTCACTCTTCGGCCCCGGGAGGAGTTTCTCACCCACTTAAACTGCACTAAGCTTGGCGCCGACTACATATCCCAGCATGCACCGCACGCGCCTCTTACTTTCCCACAGATAAATACCATTCTCGCCATGTCTTCTGCGACTGTGCAAGTACCGGAGTTCCAGAATCTAGAACTTGAACTTCCGACTCGCAAGATAACTGCGGCGGCGCTATTCCGAGGAGCAGCCTGGCCACGCCCCCCTCTTCCAGTTCCGCTCTCTCAGAGTACCGGCGAGACGCGGGGCGGAGCCTGAGGCCCGGGCCAAGATGGCGGCTGCGAGACCGGCCCTTACGGACTCGCTCTCGTTTTGCCTCGCGCAGCTCACGGCGGCGGCCGGGGAGGGGCCAGGTGGGGGAAAGGACCCAGCTACCAACGAGACACCCCTGGGCCGCGCGCTCTTAGCTCTTCGCACGCGCCACATCAAGGCGGCAGAGGGGATTGAGCGCTTCCGGGCACGCGGCGGGCTCCGCCCCCTTCTCGCCCTGCTCCGCCGAACGGCTGCTGCGGGCCCCGCCCCGTCCCAAGCAGCCTCTGGCTCCGCCCCTTCGTCGGTTGCGTCAGCTGGTTCTACCCCTGGCCACGCCCCCGCTGCCGAGTCGCTCTTGACGCCTTCGTTGCCAATGCGCCTGCGCAAGACGCTGGATTTGGCGCTCAGCATTCTAGCCAACTGCTGTACAGAAGGGGCGTGCCGGGCCGAAGTGCGGAGACTTGGAGGCATTCTCCCTTTGGGTAAGTGCTCCGCCCCCATTTCTTAGAAAGGTTCCAACCCACAGTATCTGCGCTGCCCTTCCATTATGCCAGGCCTCTGAGTACATGCTTTGTGATGGTGCAGCGCCACTCATCTCCTCAGGTGTGATGCTATGTGACGTCACTGCTCTCTCCATAAATTAGACCTGGACCTGCCCAGACCAGAAGTAGATACTGACTCCTGCCTCACTTTTGAGCAAGTGGCTTATACTTTGTTTTTGGTGCTTCTCGGGGACAGTACCCGTCCCTGTGCAAGGCTTCACATGGAAGAGCAGGAGGCCAGAAAGTGTAGTTTTAAAAGTTAGAAAGTGAGTTTAAAAGTCAGACATACCAAGCAAATCACCCAACCCCTCCAAAGCAAGAATTCTTTGTGTAATAACAATAGCTACCCGACAGGATTGAAGTTGAGTAGAAAATGAAATTCAAATGTACAGTGCCCAGACTCCAAGCATAAGTGGGTACTTAAACACAGGAAACAAATTCCAGCAGAGGATCAGCCTTTCTGTGTACCGGGTGATTTGGCGCCTCCTTATGGTGATGATGGGAACAAAGTTGCATCATTGCCTGTCCTGTATCTCAATTTTGACAAAAATCTTAATTTTTAAAGTGAAGCATTTTTATATTTAAACTTGCATAGATTGCAAGTAATGTGTTTGACAGTAGGCTTGATGGAATGCCAAGTTCTCTCTAACCTTGCCTGCTGTGCTGGGCCGTATTGCCTTTTGATTGGCAGGGATAAAAGTTAACTTGGTTCAAGCCAAGTTACCTGGACTACATGACCACTTCAGCCGCTCTTCCTGACATATTCCTTTCTCTGGTAATACCCTCCCACCGCAGTTGCCGGAGTGTATCTTGTCATTCCCCTTAAAGCCCTTTGGTGGCTTCTGTGGCCTTCACATTTATATTTTGACTCCTTGGACAGGCATTTGAGGGGCTTTGTGAAATCATAGCACAGACACTTTTACCCTGGGGCATTTGGAAAAGCTGCTGCAAACCATTTACCATCCCTCGGGCAAATATCCATTCAGTCAGTCCTCCAGCTCTTGCTCCTCTTTTAGCATCTTCTGAAGACCTTCTCTAACCCTCACCTCTCTTTCCTCTCCCTCCCTCCCCACTCTCTCCTTGAGATGTTGGGGCTTGGCTCAGGGTTTGGTACAAGCTAGACAAGTACTCTGCCTCTGACTTATATCCCCAAACGTTTGCCACATTCTTGCTTTGGTTGATTAGAAACAAACAAACAGTAGAGCCCTCAAGCAGACAAACTGTCCTTGCAGTGACCATTCTTCAGTGTGTGAAGACAGACAGCATCCAGAACCGGACAGCGCGTGCCCTGGGGAACTTAGCCATGGAGCCTGAGAGCTGCAGGGACATCCACTCTGCTGGTGAGAGGCTGTGGGAGTGGGCCAGGCAGAGATTCGCTGTAGGGCTTGGATGTCTACCCTTGCTCATTACGTATCTTCCTCTTCTCCTTTTAGGTGCTGTTCCCTTTCTTGTTGAGAGCCTTACCGCCTGCCAGGACTCACAGTGCCTACAGAGCATAGTTCGTGCCCTCCGCAACTTGGCAGACTCACCCCAGCACCGTCTAGCCCTGGCACAGCAAGGAGCAGTGCGGCCACTGGCTGAGCTCCTGGCTACCGCCCCAGACCCTGCACTGACTGCGGCCCTAGTCCGTGCTCTCTTGGAACTCAGCCGAGGCTGTTCCCGGGCCTGTGCTGAGCAGCTAAGTCTGGGTGGGGCACTGGGCCCCCTTGTCAGCCTGGCTTCTCACCCTAAACGGGCAATACGTGAGGCAGCCATCCTGATCCTCGCCAACCTGTGTGCTCAGGGCCTGGTGCGGCCTGCACTGGGCAATGCAGGTGGCGTGGAGGTGTTACTAGGTGAGCTTAGGCGGCGACGGAGTCCCGGTGGGAGCAGCTCAGCTACTCAGCAGCCCCTAGTGCGAGCTGTGTGCCTCTTATGCCGGGAAGCCATCAACCGGGCTCGGCTTCGGGATGCCGGTGGTTTGGAGCTGCTGATGGGTCTGCTGCAGGACCCCGGTGCCAGTGCCTGGCACCCACGTGTTGTGGCTGCTCTTGTAGGCTTCCTTTATGATACTGGGGCCTTGGGCAAGTTACAGGCCCTGGGACTTGTGCCTCTTCTGGCCAGGCAGTTATGTGGTGAAGCTGGCGAAGAGGAAGAGGAAGGAATCGAAGCAGCTTCCTGGGACTTCCCTGAGGAACGGACCTCTGGGCAGGCAGAGGGAGGGAGCTTCCGAAGCCTCAGGTGAGTCCTGTCAGGGCCTGAGCATGGAGGTGCTCTGGGGGAGGGAGCTTGTGTCTGCCTCAGCCATCTTCCTCATCTCTGCCTCTGCTCTGTCGCCAGACACTTGGCTGAGACTGGTCCCTGTGTCTCTGCTCTGCTCTAATCTGACTTGGATCTGCCGTCTGACCCTGGCCCCACCCCATCATCCAGAACTCTGGGCCCTATACAAGTTGATTGGGGGTGGCATGTGTCCTGCTTACAGTAGTATGCTAAGAGCCCCAAGTCTTGATTGATTGATTGATTGATTGATGATCCATTGATTGGTTTGATGTGGTGTTTTACTATGGAGTCTAGGCTGTCTGTATCTCACTATATAGCCCAGGCTTTCCTTGAACTTGAAGCTCTTCTGACTGTCTTAGGCTCTAGAGGAGTTCTTGGTCTGTTACCATCAGCAAAACATAACTGGTTGACCTCTCTGAGCCACTGACTCCTTGTGTGTGCAATGGAGAATAACAGCTTATGGACCCACAAAGTCATTGCAAAGACTGTTCCTTACTTAGCTCCAAGCAGTGGTCAGTGACTGTCGTCAGTCTTGTGAGCTGACTACATCTCCACTCTCACTCCCTCACAGCCTCCTCTCTAGTTCCTAAATAGGATGAGACAGTGCCTTCTGAGCGGCTATGTCCAGAACACTCTTCCTCCTGTGTGCTTTCATCTCTCCTTCCGTCTCTTTGGTTGCTCTTCTCTGTCTAGAATATTCTTCCTCCTTAGGCTTTCTTCTCTCGCCTCTGAGTCTGTGCTTGGTTCTTACGGTCTCTGTAAGGAGCCACGATCGCTGTGGTGTTGCCTGGTTCACCCGCTCTGCTCTCCATATCCCTCTCCCTTCTGTTCCCACCCCACACTGCAGATAGCACTACCATGAAAGGTTTGTTCTGTTTTGTTTAGCCAAGGGGTCTCACTGTAGCCTAGCCTGATCTTAAACTTACCCTGCATCAGCCCCGAGTGCCAGGATCACAGGCACAGAGCACTGCATACCTGCTCAGGCTGGTTGCCCTGTGAGCTGTGCTGTTTCTCCTCAGTAGATCTTAAAGGTGTGTAAAGAGCTGTGGCCTTTCTTGCTGCTCCTTTCTTCCCTCTCCTCCCTTTCTGTCTTCTCTCTCTCTCCCATCTGTCTGCTTTTCTTTCCGTCCTTTGAGACAGCGTCTCACTAGGCTGTCCTGGAACTCGCTATCCCAGGCTTGCCCTGATCGTGTGACGCAGGACCATCTTTTTGATTCTGCTTCCTTGCCTTGGCTCTGGGTTCAGACTCCTTTTCTTCCTGTCCTCTGTAGGTTGTGGCTGATTTCTGAGGGTTATGCAGCAGGCCCTGGAGATATCTCCCCAGATTGGTCTCCTGAGCGTTGTCCGATGCCAGAGCCATCTGAGTCAGTCAGTCCTACCCCTGGCCAGACCTCAATGTCGACACCCCGCACTCTTCGCAAACCTGGCCGCATCCCTGCTGCCACTCCTGAGGAGCCTTGGGGCCAAGAGGGGCCAGCCCTGTTGCTGTTGTCACGCTTCTCCCAGGCTCCTGACCCAAGTGGAGCTCTGGTGACTGGCCCAGCACTGTGTGGCCTGTTGGCCTATGTGACAGGTGCACCAGGACCACCAAACCCACGCGCACTTCGTATCTTGGCGCGCCTCACCTGTAACCCTGCGTGCCTTGAGGCCTTTGTGCGCACTTATGGTGCAGCGCTGCTGCGTGCCTGGCTGGTACTCGGTGTCTCACCAGATGACTGGCCTGTGCCACATGCCCGGCCTGTACACCGAAGCCAGCACCGAGAGCTGGGTATGTTTCCCCTATCCCTACCCACGTGAAAGGCCCTTTCACCTTTTGTGAACCTAGAACCTCTCCTTCCTACTCACTTGCCTGCTGTCTCCAGCCTAACATCTAGGCTGCTGAGCCCCCCGGCACGGGGGGTTTGAGGGCCCTGGAAGGCAGGGATCGTTCCCTTCTGCTCCATAGCCCTGGAATACCGAGAGTTCTTTTCTGTACTTTCCCCAATCCTTGGGGCCCAGATAACCTGGTACCAGGTTTGGCTCCTAGTACCCTAGAGGCTGACCTTTCTGCATTTCTTTACCCACTCTGCTCTTGGCTCTGTACTGTGCTAGGCACACTCACTTATGCCCTCAGGCCAAGGCACCAGGTCCTCGAAGGCTCTACTGCCATTTGCATCTTAGGAGTGCCCTGTCTTCTGTGCCTGACTCTAGGCTGTTTCCGTCTTTGAGGGCCTAGATCTGCAGGCTGACATCCACATTTCTGTTCTCACCCTTGATTTTTAGTTCCTCACAACCTAAGCCTGTCCTCAACCAGTGCTCCTCACGCTCCTCTGTTGATTTCTTACTGAGGTTTTATGCTCCCCCTTTTACAGGCGTAGAGTCCTATCTTGCCCATAGCACCCTGCTCTTTAACGCCGCCTCCCACCCTGACCTCTTGTGCCTGTCCCCGCAGGAGAGATGCTGCTACAGAACCTGACTGTGCAGGCTGAGTCCCCCTTTGGAGTGGGTGCCCTCACCCACCTGCTGCTCTCTGGGAGTCCTGAGGACCGCGTCGCCTGTGCACTGACCCTACCCTTCATCTGCCGGTGAGGGGGAATGGGTGCCTTGCGGGGATTGTGAGCTAGATTGCAACTCTCCAGCCCTGCCCTCAGCTTGCTGAAAGACCCCTTCTGACCCCAGCCCTGCCCTCAGCTTGCTGAGACCCCTTCTGACCCCAGCCCTGCCCTCAGCTTGCTGAGACCCCTTCTGACCCCAGCCCTGCCCTCAGCTTGCTGAGACCCCTTCTGACCCCAGCCCTGCCCTCAGCTTGCTGAAAGACCCCTTCTGACCCCAGCCCTGCCCTCAGCTTGCTGAGACCCCTTCTGACCCCAGCCCTGCCCTCAGCTTGCTGAGACCCCTTCTGACCCCAGCCCTGCCCTCAGCTTGCTGAGACCCCTTCTGACCCCAGCCCTGCCCTCAGCTTGCTGAGACCCCTTCTGACCCCAGCCCTGCCCTCAGCTTGCTGAGACCCCTTCTGACCCCAGCCCTGCCCTCAGCTTGCTGAGACCCCTTCTGACCCCAGCCCTGCCCTCAGCTTGCTGAGACCCCTTCTGACCCCAGCCCTGCCCTCAGCTTGCTGAGACCCCTTCTCCCCACAGGAAGCCGACTCTGTGGCGCCGCTTACTTCTGGATCAGGGTGGCCTCCGCCTCCTCCTCACAGCACTAACGCAGCCAGCGCCACACCCACTCTTCCTCTTCTTTGCAGCAGACTCCCTGTCCTGTCTCCAAGGCCTGGTATCTCCCACTGCAAGCCCAGTCCCTCTACCTGCCCTGCCCTTGGAACTTGACTCACCTCCCCCTTGCCTCTACGAACCTCTGCTGGGTCCGGCCCCTGCCCCAGCTCCTGACCTGCACTTCGTTCTGGATTCAGGCCTACAGCTCCCTGCTCAGCGGGCTGCTTCAGCTGCTGCCTCCCCTTTCTTCCGGGCCCTGCTATCCGGCAGCTTTGCTGAAGCCCAGATGGATTTGGTGCCGCTTCGAGGCCTGTCCCCTGGTGCAGCGTGGCCTGTCTTACATCATTTGCATGGCTGCAGGGGCTGTGGGGCTGCTCTGGGGCCCGTACCCCCACCTGGTCAGCCCCTGCTGGGCTCCAAGGCCGAGGAAGCTCTAGAAGCTGCTGGCCGATTCTTACTGCCTGCACTGGAGGAAGAGCTAGAAGAAGCTGTGGGCCGCATCCACTTGAGTCCCCGGGGTGGCCCGGAGTCAGTGGGCGAGGTATTCCGTTTAGGCCGGCCCCGGCTGGCTGCCCACTGTGCACGATGGACACTAGAACCAGGGCAGTGCCCAAGAAAAAGGGCCCTGGCCCTTACGGGGCTCGTGGAAGCAGCAGGCGAGGAGGCAGGGCCCCTCACTGAGGCTTTGCTGGCTGTGGTAATGGGGATTGAGTCATAGTGCATATGCCCTAGGCTAAACTATTGGCATCCCTGGGAGAGGACCCAAGGGATGAGTTGGCTGTAAAGGAGGCTTCTCTCAGCCTGAGAGAAGACTGCAGAAGGCGCTATCCTCAGGGACGGAAGAGAAAATGGAACTGGATCCCAGGATGAAGATCTAACGATCCATAACTCAAAAGCCAATACCAGAGTCTGTGCAGGAGTCCAAGGGACAGCTCAGGCCCAGGGTCTGGCCTGACTCAGCACTATGGTATTGAAATTAAACACCTGAGATTTGAACACTGCTGCTGTGTGGGGTCGTCTGTGTGCTTTCCCCTGGGGGGGTACCCCACCCACTTACCTGCTGAGAGCTCCTCGATTTGACTCAGGCCATCTGGGTTTCAGGGTTCAAAAAAGCATCTCCTGAGGGCTACTACAGACCTGGGGTATGGTGGGTTTTCTCTAGGATGGAGTTTTGAGCCCCAGTGGAGGCCTGCTTTCTGTTTATAAGTCCTCATTGCTTAGACACAGCCACCCATCTAAATACATAACCTGGCCAGGGTTAAGAGGTTTGGGCTGGGTACTTGTGTGGAGCATGGCAGAACACTTCTGTCTTCTGACTGTCCTTTACCTGTCAGGCTGTGTCTGTTCCGAGCTCTTGAGCCAGTTTTTTCAAAAACCATTTATTAGTGTAGTAGGTATGTGCAGGCCGTGCTCCCTATGTGGAAGTCGGGACAACTTGAAGGGAACCATTCTCGGCTTCCATCATCTGGCCCTAGGGACCAAATTCAGGGCATCTGGCTTGGCAGAAAATACTTTACCTGCTGAGCCATCTTATCGGTCCAAGCCAGTTAAATGTCAACTGCTTAGTGGGAAACCTGCTATGTTCGTATGGTTTCTGAGGCCCATTCTTAGTCACTTTCAGAGAAAGCCCCTCTGCTGGCACACGGGTGAAGGAAGGGTTCCCTTGCCTGGGCTCTCAAGAGCCCTAGACTAAGCCTGCCAGGGCCTGGGCATTTCAGAAAGGTGAGGTAAGATGGTTCTTGCTGACCCTGAGCCTCTGGGGTTTCAAATCTCTGCCTAGGTTATGCATTAGGGTGTGCTGTGGTGGCACACACCTTTAATCCCAGCATGGAGGAGGCAGACCCAAGAGTACCTCTTTGGAGTTCTAGGACAGTTCCATAGTGAGATCCTAACTTTTGAAAAAAATGTACTTAGGCCTGGTCCCTTTCTGGTTGATTTAGGCTGGCATGGAGGGCTATGCTGGGCTTCAGTATTTTTACCAAATTTCCCAGGTTCTGACTTGCTCCAGAGTTGGGGCCCCACATTCTATGGCTTAGATCTGTCCTCCAGGATGCCTGCAAGACAGCAGCCATCTGTCCATACCCATCTCCAGGTGTTTCCAACTTGACTTCTTTAGGGGTCAGTTCACAGACAGCTTCATATCACTCTGTGGCTGGTCAGTGGCGTTTTCTTCTCTTTCACCAGTACCTTAGGAAAGGGTTATTTTGGAACGGGCTCTGGTCACCTCCTCCGTGTTAGGAATGGGTTTGTTATCCTGGGAGTTTACATGGGGTTAAGGTCTGAGGTTTGCTTTCCCTGTTCTGTGTATCTATTCCCAGGTCTGTCTTTCAGGGAAAGTCCTGCCTTAGAGTCTGGATCTCTGTTCTCTGTGAGACATTTCTTATTATGTATGCCTCCTGCCGTTAGGCTGGCAGTCAAAACCTGTAGTCTGCCAGATCCTTAGAATGTCACTCCTGCCTCTAACCAAATTCCGCAAGTCTTTTTAAAATGCCCAGGGTGCGAGCGGGGCCCTACTTTGAACTCTGCTGGCTTTGGGAGGTGCGGGCTTGGGGCCCTCCGTTTATGAGACTCCTTAGGCAGGAGCTATGGAAGAACCACTCTGACTTGGTTTCAGCTTTAGGGACTCGCTGCCGCTGAGGCAAAGGCTGGGGTGTGGCCTCCTCTAAACAGAGCCACAAAGCTGGATTGGGTGGGCCCTAGTGCTGTCTTTCTTCATGTCTCCATGCTCCCCCTTCATCGCTCCCCCCCCCCCCACTGTATCCCAGCGGGTCCCGGCTTCCATACATGGTCACGGCCCTGCTTCTAACTCCCTGACGTCCCCCCCCTCCCCGTCCTCCGCCCCCACCGGACACGGCCCCCGCCCTACTCTCCCCAAGCTGTCCGCCAGCGCACCGCCATGGAGGACCTGGGTGAGTGAGGAGATCCCCCTAGCCTCTCATCCTTCCCCGCATCTATCCCCTTCCCAACTCACACTTCTTCCCCATCTCAGCTTTCTCTCTCCATTTTCTCGCCTCAGCCTGCCTGTGCCTCCCTCCCAAATCCACATACCCTTTCCTGCCTCTCCCTTTCCTGCCTCGCTTGCGACAAGCCGCTCCCTCCGTTCTTCCCTGGCTCTCTCTGCTCACTCAATCCTGCTTGTGCAATGGACAAAGTGTTGAGGCACCCACGGGGGCCTGGATTCAGAGACTCTGGGTAGGAAGGGGTTAAGAGATCACTGAGTCCCGGGACTGGGAAAATAGACTAGAGAGGAGAGTGTGACCTGGAGTTTCGGAGATGAAAAGGACCTATATCAGGGTTTCAAGAAGAGTTGAGTGCTCCCAGGTAGAGCAGAGGTCAAGAAAGTCCTCAGGGCAAGAAAGAGAATAATAGAGAATGCCAGGGTTATAGAAAGAAGTCTAAGGCTTCTACCGTAGAGGCTCGGAGAAGAGTAAAGGGACGGGGCGTAGATAAAGCGCCCCAGGCATCTCGTCCCCTCTATTCGCCTAGGCTGAGACTAGAAGACTCTGCTCTTCGTGGCAGAATTTCTAGATCCAGCAGCAGAGGGCGCTCGTCAATAATAGTACATGGATAAGACGTACACCAAAAAGCCGCTCCCTGCCAGGGCCACTTAAAGGACAGGGCTAGACTTCAGTGTGGCCAAGTGGACCAAGCTGGGGAGAAGTAGTAAGTATGTCACAGCAAACATCTAATCAGGAAGTTGGGTGTCAAACATACAGCCGATTGAACAATTTGGGTACAGTAAGAGACAATCTGGGCTGCACCAGAAAAGATGGAGAGAATAAAAGATCATTAGTTGGTTTGTACTTGGCTCCCAGGGTAAGTCAAGGGAGAGGTCTGATCATAAATACCCCGCCACCCCATCCCTCCCCCTCCGCCCCTCCATCCCCACTCCCCCCGCGCTACTATTCTACTTTTTTGCCTTGGTCTGACCCTGTGAGTATGGTTTTGGCCGCTGCCTTTAACACCGGCTTTCTACCTTTTAAAACACGGACACTTGAAATCCTTTATACTCTAACCTCTTAAGACCTTGACATCCCCTCCTTCCCAAACTCTCACCCTGAGGGCCTCTCACCACAGATGCCCTGCTCTCTGACCTGGAGACCACCACTTCACACATGTCACGGTTAGGGGCTCCAAAAGAGCGCCCACCAGAGACACTCACACCTCCCCCACCCTATGGCCACCAGCCACAGGTGAGATGAGATTTTGGGTTCTGGGGGTAGCCATTAGGGCCTGGGTTGGTCTGGGCTAGGGGACATCAGAGTCTGAGTGAGGCAAGGAACATGACTGTCCTTCCACAAATACCTCTACTCTCTATAGACAGGGTCTGGAGAATCTTCAGGAACCACTGGGGACAAGGATCATCTATACAGGTGAGGGGCCTGGGAACTGGGCTAGGAAGATGGGGAAGCCAGTTTCAGTTCAGAGGAGGGGACTCGGATTCCCTACCCTAAACCCAGGTTCCCTCCTGCCCTTAGCACAGTATGCAAGCCTCGGTCCCCAAAGCCTGTGGCCCCTGTGGCTCCTCCATTCTCCTCTTCCAGTGGTGTGTTGGGCAATGGCCTCTGTGAGCTAGACCGTTTGCTTCAGGAACTTAATGCCACCCAGTTCAACATTACAGGTACCAGGGTTACCGAGACAGTCTTGGATGGCTTGGGGACAGGGCAAAGAAGGGCAGAGTCTAAGGGACTCAAACTGTCCGAGGAGCCATTAAAGGACGGGAAGCCTTCACTGGGAGGGTGGACTGATATGGGCTCCTTGCCAGTGTTGTTCTCTCATCTCTCCAGATGAAATCATGTCTCAGTTCCCATCTAGTAAAATGGCTGAAGGGGAAGAGAAGGAGGACCAATCTGAAGACAAGAGCTCACCCACTGTGTGAGTTTGGTAGAGTGGGCAGGGCTGGGAAGCGGATGATGGGTCCTGCATGCCTGACTTACCAGAGGGGTGTTAGGCTGGCAGGTTCTGAGGTGATTCACGGTGTCCTCCACAGCCCTCCCAGCCCATTCCCTGCCCCCTCAAAGCCTTCAGCCACCTCCGCCACTCAGGAACTGGATAGACTGATGGCCTCGCTCTCTGACTTCCGTGTTCAGAACCATGTGAGTCTGCAAGGATTTTGGTCCGTGTCACTTTGTGGCTCACCAATCCAGTCGTGATGCTTCCAGTCTGTGGCTTTGTTGACTCAGTGTCCTCTTTACTGCAGCTTCCAGCCTCAGGGCCACCTCAGCCTCCAGCAGCGAGCCCCACCCGTGAAGGATGCCCATCTCCACCAGGACAGACTAGCAAAGGCAGTCTGGACACCATGCTGGGCCTGCTGCAGTCTGACCTCAGCCGTCGTGGTGTCCCCACACAGGCCAAAGGCCTCTGTGGCTCCTGCAATAAACCTATAGCTGGGCAAGTAAGTTCAGTACCTTGAGCAGTGGCATATACTCACATATCCACCTTTAAGAATCAGACTGGCGTGGTGGTGCACACCATTAACCCCAGCACTCAGGAGGCAGAGGCAGGCGGATTTCTGAGTTCGAGGCCAGCCTGGTCTACAAAGTGAGTTCCAGGGACAGCCAGGGCTATACAGAGAAACCCTGTCTCGAAAAAACCAAAAACAAACAAACAAAAAAAAGAATCAGACTTTGTGGTTTTTCCCTTTTAAAATGTTTCCTCACTCTTTGAGAATTTAATGCATGTACAGGTTAGATACAAAGTGAGATTCGTGTTAGATACAATGTATCTTAACACCTTCCTCTATTTCTTCCAGTGCCCCTTTATATTCCCAACTTCATGTCATCTTTTTTTTTTTTTTTTAAAAAAAGTCTACCAGGTACAGTTAGTGCTTCCAGTGTGTGAATGGGTGTAGGGCCATCCTTTGGAGCACTGGCCCCTGCCAGGGGCTACATCCCTGAAGAAAACAAGTGCCGTCACCTAGGAGCCAACAACTGCCAATCACTCCTCAGCTAGGGGAAGGGCTAAATGAGCCCCTTCCTCATTCTTGCTGGAATTTTGACTGGCTCCATACTGTGTAGGTCTCATGAAGGATCTACAGCTCATGAGCGTGTGAGTGCACCAGCCAGGCATGCTGAGAAAGCACAGCTTCACAGCTGTCAACCTCTGGCTCTTACAACCTGGCCACGCCCTGTTCCGTGATGCTCGCTGAGCCTTGTGGGGACACTGTGGGAGATAAATGCTCCAATTAGGACTGTGTGTTTGCCCCTTTCAATGAGTATCTTGAAATGGAATTTGTTTTTCCTTGTGATGTTGAGGCCAGAACTTAGACCCTTGCATTTGTTAGATAGACTTCCCCTCACTAAGCTTTGCCCTAACTCTTGGGACAGGTGTACTGGAATTATAGGGATGCACGGCCCCTTCCCAGGTTATATGTAATTCTTGGAGATTGAATCCAAGACTGTGTGTGTGCTAAGTGATCAGTCTACCACCTCTAGCCCAACCCTTGGGATTTTGAGACAAGGTCTTATGTACTATGTAGCACAGGCTGCCCTAAAACCCATGATTGTGCCCCCTTTACCTCCCAAGTTCTAGAAATTTTAGCATGTGCTACTATGCCCACCTGAAATGGACATTATTATTTATATTTTATGTGTTTTTTGAAAAAAAATTTGAGGGAGTGTCTCACTGTAACCTAGGTTGACCAGAAGCTCACTCTGTAGCCCAGACTGGCCTTGAACTCAGGGCTATCATCGTCCTCCTCAAGCCTTCTAAGTGCTGGATGTACAGGAGTGAGCCACCATGCCCAGCTATGGTTTATGTTTCCTTCCTTCCTTCCTTCCTTCCTTCCTTCCTTCCTTCCTTCCTTCTTTCTCTCTCTCCCTCTTTCTTTCTCCCTCTCTTTCTTTCTCCCTCCCTTTCTTTCTCCCTCTCTTTCTTTCTCCCTCCCTCCTTCTCTTTCTTTCTTTCTTTCTTTCTTTCTTTTTCTTTCTTTCTTTCTTCCTTCCTTCCTTCCTTCCTTCCTTCCTTCCTTCCTTTCTTTCTAAAATGTGCATTGGTGTTTTCCCTGAGTTAATAGGCTCAGCTGCCATGTAGGTGCTGGGAATAGAACTCAGGTCTTCTGGAAGAGAAGCCAGTGCTTTTAACCACTGAACCATCTCTCCCAGCCCCCTATTTTATGTTTTCTTAATTTGAAAAGTTGCGTGTGTGCTAGGGACTAAAGCTGGGGTTTTATGCATGCTAAGCACACCTTTACCATTGAATACTCCTAGCACCATGTATATTTATGAATGAGAAAACGGAAACTCTTAGTGATAAGCCATAAGGTAAGAACTCCAACCTGTTTAGTATTTGGTGTGGCCCTACTGTGTGCTGACCACTGTACTAGTTCTTTTTCAAACCCCTATTTCATTTAATCTTCCCAAAGGGCTCATTAGTTTTGCTTGGTATCTCTCGGGAATCATAAAAACTGTCTCTCTTTCCTTTCTGGTCCAGAAGTCCTGCTTCTTGGATCATGGATCAAGGTGTGACCTCTGTGAGGCTCTAGGTACTCCAGACTTCATGGGAGCTTCCTCTACTAAAACTCACTCTGTATCGGCATAAAGAGGACTCTGTTTTCTAGCGTGGTGCCTAAATAGACTTTAAAGTAACTAAACCTTTCGTGGGCCCTTAGAAGGAGTGTGGCCCAGATACACCACTATGCCTTGCGTGCTTGTAAGCCTGAGGGTAAACCTGTAAGGCCAGCCCTGGACCTCTAACACAGTTTGTAGAGACTTGGACACTTGGGTTTGTTGTTATTTGTTTGTTTGTTTGTTTGTTTCATCCTGATCACCCTGCTTTCTGAGGTTGGCAAGTCTGGTTTGAGAGTCAGGAACTTAGTCTATCAAGATGCTTTAAGCCAACCCAGCACAAATATTCTGGATCATATCTGCTTAATTTTCCGTTAAGACTGGGAAAATGCCAGGTATATAAACCTTAGCTCGTCCAGCTCCTGCCAGGTGGAGAGCCAATCTGACAGAAACCTCCTGTTCAACTTGGCAGGTGGTTACAGCCCTGGGCAGAGCCTGGCACCCGGAGCACTTCCTTTGCAGCGGTTGTTCCACAACCCTGGGAGGCAGCAGCTTCTTCGAGAAGGATGGGGCTCCCTTTTGCCCCGAGTGCTACTTTGAGCGCTTCTCCCCACGATGTGGCTTCTGTAACCAACCCATCCGACACGTAAGCTCTGCAGACCTCCACCGATTAACCTGTTTCAGAGAGGACTGGCCATATGGAGACCTATCTCTTCCACCTACCTCCACGCCCACCCTACCCTGTCTCTTCAGTTTTTCCTCTTTAGCCCCAAATCCTTTGTTAGTTCTCCCGCCTTCCCTGGGTTCCCAGAGGGAAGTGGAGGGAAGAAGGGAGAAGAGGTGACAATAGTGTCCTTTTTCCGTTTTATGCAGAAAATGGTTACCGCCTTGGGCACCCACTGGCACCCAGAACATTTCTGCTGCGTCAGCTGCGGAGAGCCTTTTGGAGAAGAGGGTGAGAGCTGAAACTTAAAAGCTACAGGTCCACTTTTCTCCTCCCCATAAGTTTTCTTCAATTCCATCTGGCCTTTCCATCCGTGGGTCCCAACTCCCGCCTCTATCCCCACCCACCGCGCCCCTTTCCCTGTCCTAGACCCTATCCTTCCCTCCCTGTTCTGCATACCCACTGCCACGCTTTGATCTTGTAGTCCCGCCCACACCGTCTGTCTCCGCCCCCAGGTTTCCACGAGCGGGAGGGTCGTCCGTACTGCCGGCGGGACTTCCTGCAGCTGTTCGCCCCACGCTGCCAGGGCTGCCAAGGCCCTATTTTGGATAACTACATCTCGGCACTCAGCGCGCTCTGGCACCCAGACTGCTTCGTGTGCAGGGTGCGTGGCTGTGGGGAGCGGGCTAGGAGCCCAGGGTGTGATGATTCGTTGATTAGTCGCTTCACTTTTGCTGCAAAGCTGCAGGAGTCAGGGTGGATGCTAGTTATCCACACGGGTTACCTGGTTAGGGTTTTGGCTTATTTTTGTTAATTCTTCCTTCTGGTAGGAATGCCTTGCGCCCTTCTCCGGAGGCAGCTTTTTTGAGCACGAGGGTCGCCCTTTGTGTGAAAACCATTTCCATGCTCAGCGTGGTTCGCTGTGTGCCACGTGTGGTCTCCCAGTGACCGGCCGCTGTGTGTCCGCTCTGGGCCGACGCTTCCATCCAGACCACTTCACCTGCACATTCTGCCTGCGCCCACTCACCAAAGGCTCCTTCCAGGAGCGCGCCAGCAAGCCTTACTGCCAGCCTTGCTTCCTGAAGCTCTTCGGCTGACCTCCTCTTGGGATCAGAGATCTCCAAAACTAAGCCTTCAAAAACACATTCGTGAAAAAGACTGAGTCCTCCAGATCCCTGGCTCTGGAGCTACCCAGGCATCCTTGCTCCTTCTCCCACCCCCATCCCCATTGTGGCCCAGCCACTGGAGAGGCCTACCCCTAAGATGCTCTAGGTTTGTCAATTTCAGAAAGGGCCCCATTAGCCTGGAATGTAGCTCTCACTTTGACATGATTCTGGTTCTCTTGTCTGACCAAGTAGAGGCCAGGATGTCCCTGTTCACCCATGGCACACTATTCTGTACACATTTTTTTTTCTACAAACATAAAAACACACTCCACACTTTACAGTGCCAGAGAACCTTGCTTTACTACCCAGAGCCCTTGCTCTGTGCTCTGAGGGCTCCGGGCCACAGCTCTGGGGAGGGGACAGAGCTGCATCCCCTTGGGGATAACAATAAATAGCAGATGAAGGCAGGCATGGAGAGGTATGCCTGTAATCCCAACGCGGAGGCCAGGGCAGACTATCTTCAGTTGCATAGCAAAATTGAGGTCAGTTGGGTTCAAAATAAAACAAAAACCCGCAAACCCCTGGAAACCAAAATTCAAAGCAATGGCAACAGAGGGAAAGGTGTAGTACTTCATGACTCTAATCGCAGCATGCCGGAGGCAAGTTCAACACCAGTTCAAAAACAGGCTGGCTGTGTATAGTGAGTTCCAGGCCAGCCTGGCTCTTGGGTATAATAGAAGACCAAGTACCAATAGGGTGGGGTTGGGGCACTAGAAGACCGGGGTTCAGTTCCTAACACCTGCAATTGTCTGTAACTCCAGTTCCAAGGAGTCCAACACCTCTTCTGACCTCTGTAGGCACCAGGTACACACATGGTGCACAGACATACATGCAGGCAAAACGCCCCTACATATAAAGCACAATTTTTTTTTTTAAAAAAAAGGGGGGTTGGAGAAATGGTTCAGGGTTTGAGTCCTGTACATTCAGAAGATGTGTTCAGTCCCCAACCCCACATGGTGGCTCCCAATCACTTGCAACTCCAGTTCTGAGGAGTTGAGGACACCATGAGTTATCATTTATCTTAAAAGACATTTTTAACATAGGTTTTAACCACAGAGTCAAAAGAGAGGCACTGGGGAAGAAAGGAAGATATGCGTCAAACCATAGGTGTGGGCTCCTGAAAGACAGACAAGGCAGCTCTGTCCTAGAGGTGAGTATATAGGATTTTAACTGCTAATGAGTTTCTCAGGCACCGTCTACTTCTCTGTCTGTATTCCTCTTTTTGGTACTTAAGATTGGGTGGACGTCTGGACAAAGTGGGAGCTACAGAATGGGAAAAGATCTTTACCAATTACACATCCGATAGAGGGTCTATATCAGTATGAAAAGAACTAAAATCAAACAAAAACCTGGATGTTAAGAAATCAAACAGCCCAATTAAAAAAGGGCACAGAACTAAGCAAGTTCTCAAAAGATGAAACACAGTGGCTAAGAAACATTTAAGGGAGTGAGCAGCATCCTTAGTCATCAGGGAAATGCAAACCAAAGCTACCTTGAGCAGCACTTGGGAGGGAGACAGAGTCAGGCCTCCTGATCTGCAGGGTAAGTTCCAGAACAGCCAGGGCTACACAGAGAAACCAACAAAAACAAATGAACAATCAACCCCCCCCACACACACACAGATTACTTGGAGATTTCATCTTACTTTAATCAGAATGGCAAAGATCAATAAAACAAATGACAGCCCATGGCAGTGGGCATGTGGGGGGAGGGGAGCACTTATGCGTTGCTGTGGGAGTGCAGACTTGTCCAGCCACTGTGGAAATCAGCGTGGAGGTTCCTCAGGAATCAGGGAATAGATAGATCTACCTCACAATCCAGCTGATCACTCTTGGGCATACCCCAAAAGGAGTCTACACCCTACTGTAGAGACACTTGTCCATCCATTGCAGCTCTGTTCAAAGTATCCAAAAGCTGGAAATAGCAAAGATGCTGTTGATGGATGAATGGATAAGGAAAATATGTTATATTTACACAATGGTATATTATTCAGCTGTTTAAAAACATGCAATAATGAAATTCACCAGTAAATGGATGGAACTAGAAAAAAATAATTCTGAGCAAGCAAATTCAGATCCAGAAAGACAAACGTGGTATGTATTCTCCTATGTGTGGATGTTAGCTTTTAAGCTCTCAATAGACATGCTACAATCCATATAATCACAGAGGTTAGATATGGAGTAAGGGACTTGCCGGGTAGATTGTACAAGGAAGGGGAAATAGAATATATATAGTTATGGAGAGACAGGAGAACAGGAAGATTACACAGAAAAGAGAAGAAAAGAGGAAGATAAGAAAAGGACTGAGAGAAAGCTAATCCTAAAGGGCCATTGGAGGGGCTGCATAGAAACCTGCTACTGTAGAAGGGCCATTGGTAGAAGCCTCTAAAATATATACATATAGGAAAGGAATTTAAAGAGAGTCACCAAATAATGGGGGAGACAATGCTTCAGCGAGACACCTTCCACCACCAAGGGGAGCATCCAGTGAGAGGAATGGGCTACGTCTTGTTGAGTCATTGTTCAAAGGAGACCCATGGAAACCCTCACACATCTCAGACTATTGGTTGCTCTCCACAACCTGATGGTAAGTCCTTATTGCTGAAGACAGCACTTGCATTATCTCATCCGACACAGAGAAGTCAAGCTGGTGCCTAACACGAGCCCTCACCCTTACTAACTGTAATACTACTGTTAGTATTAAATACTACTGTTCGTAGTATTGGAATGTACTCTCTGCATGCTACCAAGGAAGGAAGATAAACACCAACTCAGCTACAAACCCTTCAATCTATAATATGATGACTTACCTGCATGATATTCTGGTGCAACTATGGCACAAACACTGTGGGAGGAACCAACCACTATCTGGTCGGATTTAAGGCCCACCCATGAGATGGAGCCGATGTCTTATGCTGCTCAGGTGGTTGAGAACCTGAGTCTAATAGACCTAGGGGCAAGCCAAATACTAAAACAGTGGTTCTCAACTGTCCTAATTCCCACAATACAGTTCCTTGTATTGTGGTGACCCCCAACCATAAAATTAATTTTTGTTGCTACTTCATAACTAATTTTGCTACTGTTATGAATCATAATGTAATTATCAGATATGCGACCTATGTGAAAAGGTCGTTCAACCCTCAAAGGGGCCAGGACCCACAAATTGGGAATGGCTGTGCTAAGGGATGTGGCAATTCTCCTGTGCCCACAGATTAGTGTCTTTCTCAATCAGCCATCATCAGAGAAACTTTTTCCTGCAGTAGATGGGAACTAATACAGAGGCCTGAGACCCACAAGTAGACAGTATGTAAAGTGGGAGACCTTGGAACGTCCAGTCCATAATGGCATGTCTTCCCTCAGGGATCAGGGAGAAACAAACAAACAAAAACCCGATTATAAGAGACCCAGGGGATGAAAGACACTAAGGAAAGAGTGTTCCCAGACACAGCAGGACTGATGCACATCTGAACTCACAGAGGCTCTGACAGCACAGGTCTGAGCCAAATGGGGTCCCAGTGCTGAGAGGCAGAAGTGGACATGAACTCCCATCCTTAACTAAGAGGCATCTTCAACTGATAGCCACTTGCTGTTGGGAGGTGTTTGCCTGCTTCTCTGAGGCAGAGAGAGACAAAACAAGACAAAAAGTCTGCCTGCTAGGCAGAGAGTCAAGGCAGGTCAGGTCCGCTGGCAGATTTCCCAGCCTGCCGAGGCATGGACCGATAAGAGGAGGTACACTTGAGGCTCAAGGTGAGGGGCTGAAGATTCTATTGACCTTGGCAGAAGGAACAGGGAGGTTTGGGATGGGAACAGATGTCTTGTGTGTATATTTCAGCAAATTGTTTTTGTTAGCTTGTGGCTTTGCTTCCCACGGCACTGCATAGTATTCAAAGGCTAAGAGAAATAAACTCACTGCTGTCTGCTGCTGGCATAGTATCGACCCCATAGCCTTCCCATATCTGCCGCTTGCATCTTCTTTCTGTCTTCTCTTTAATCCTTGATTTCCCCCGCCCTCTTCATACCGGCTTCTTCCAGCACACCTGCAAAGGAAAAATTAGTTTTCTCCAATGGAATCTTACTGGGTATATGAGCCACACGTAAGGGCAAGTCCTTCGCGTGCCCTGCGCTAGACAGCCAACGTAAAATGAACTCAGTGGTGTTAGATTTCAGTCCCAGGACAAAGGGCTGAGGTTCCTACTTCGAAGTGGACCTGGCTTCAGGTTCTCCTAGCATCTCTCAGCCCCTGCCTTTTTGTTGTTGTTTTGGTTTTGCTTGGTTGTTTTGATTTTTTTATTGGTTATTTTATTTATTTATATTTTGGATTTTATCCTCTTTCCCTGTTTCCCCTCCACAAGCCCCCTACCCTTTTCCCCACCTCCCCCCGCACTTCTATGAGGGTGCTCCCCCACCCACCCACCCACCCACCTACTTCCTCCTCACTGCCCTAGCATTCCCCTATGCTAGGGCATCAAGCCTTCATAGGACCAAGGGCCTCCCCTATCATTGATGCCAGATAAAGCCATCCTCTGCTACATATGCAGTTGGAGCCATGGGTACCTACATGTGTATTCTTTGGTTGGTGGTTTAGTCCCTGGGAGCTCTGAGGGGTTGGTTGATATTGTTCTTCCTATGGGGTTTCAAACCCCTTCAACTCCTTCAGTCCTTCCCATAACTCCTCCGCTGGGGTCCCTGTGCTCAGTCCGATGGTCGGCTGCAATGGCTGGCTGCAAGCATCTGCATCTCTATCAGTAAGGCTCTGGCAGAGCCTGTCAGGAGACATCCATATCAGACCCCTGCCTGTTACAGGATCCTCCTGGCTGGCTTACCAAGCCGCCTACTTCTGCAGCCCAGGTATTGGGCTGGGCTGCCTCTCCCCCAGCTGCCCTTCCCTATATAATCCAACCATGTTCTCCTGCCTCTGGGGCTCCCCCCTTCCCTCTTCCCTTTCCTTCTCTCTCTCTCCCCTCATGATTCAGGGTCCTGTTCACTCTGGTCTCTCCCAGATGTCTCTGCCTCTGGCCATGTTTCCCCACATATCTATAATAAACTTTCTCCTCCACCATACCTAGGACCAGTGATGACTTTACTGATCTTTTGCTTGTATATTATGATTTTGTACTTTGGATTTTTATTGGTGTGTGCGTGTGCATGTGTGAGAGAAAGAGGGAGAGAGAGAGAGAGAGAGAGAGAGAGAGAGAGAGAGAGAGAGTGCTGCCTGCCTGCTTGCCTGCCTGCCTGTCTCTGTGTGTGTATTGTTTTGTTTTATTCTGGTTGTTTGTTTGCCTGTTTTCTAAAGAGAGAGAGGAAGGAGGTTTGGAGTTGGGAGGGTGTGGAAGGGAGGGGGAATCTTAAAGAAGATGAGGAAGAGAAAATTGGCCAGAATATATTGTATAGAAATTTATTCTAAATTTAAAAATAGATATTGGGTGGGTCTGGGGTGCCATGTGAATTGAACCTGGGTCTCTGGAAGAGAATCCAGTCCTCTTAACCATTTCTCCAACCCTCCTGGTAGAATTCTTGCTTCTCAGATGGCAAAAGGCATTAACCAGTTTCTTGGGTGAGTGCCTTATGGTCCATGTATTCAGCAGGTGCTTGCATATGAATTTTTCATCCCACTGAGAGACAGGGTTTGGTGAATAAATGCCCCATTTCCTAGCCCACTGGTGATCCAGTCTGAGGAGCATTCTGTGTAGCATTTCAGGCCACGGGGGGCTGGGCTGCAGCTTCACATAGGTTCTATCTGTTAAACAGTGCATCGCTTTGTGGTCCTTCTCCTTTGTCTCACTTCCTCTGCTCCTTCACATCCTTATACCAGAATCACCAGAAAGCAGCAGCTTCGATGCTGTTGAGGTAGAGTTAGGCGCTAAGCTGGAATGGATGGTTCCAGAATCTCAGCATCCTGGGGTATAAATCTCTTCAGGACTGTCTTCTTGGCTGGCCTTCCACATCTGTGGTGTCTACATCACATCCCCTCTTCTAAGGGTTATTCTCAGACAAGAGACTTGGGAAGCAGTGGAGAATCCAGGTGGCTTAAATCTTTGTGACTTTATAGATGGGACATGTGTAAATGGGCAGGGCACTCAGTGTGCCTGCTTTGGAGGACAGCATAGACTCAACCAGCCTTTGAGCAAAACCATTTGAGGACAGAAAAGTGCTTCTGCACTGAGCATATGCAGGCCTTTTCTGGTCATTTCTTAAACAATATGGTAGAACAACTATTTTCATAGCATTTATATCATTTTGTGCCTAATAAGGAATTTTGAGATAGCATAATATCTGAGGATGTGTGTCGGACTGGAGCATCCTTAGATCTTCTCATCTGTAGTGGGTTCTGGAACCAAGACCTCACAGGTACTGAGGGATGAGTCTCCTTGAATTATCACATGAATTCTTGGCTTAAGATGATGGCGACCTGTGCTGTTCTATGAAGATGGTGATGGAATCAGGACAGAAACTTCCACCAAGTCCTCACCAAAACACCTTCCACTCTTATGTCTTTAGAGGCTGTATCCTGAAACAAATATTTAAAAGAACTCTGCCCACTGCCCTGCCTCTGTTCAGCCCCAGCCTTTTCTTATCTTGAGGTCTTCTTTTGCTTCACTAGGCGCTCCTTAAACACAGGTTATCATATTCATCTAAAACACCCGTCTCTACTCCCCATTTCAAGGATCCTTGCAGCTGCCAGCATCAGATAAGTCCTCCTGACTCCGGATGACACTTTCTGATTCCCAGTCTCATCAATTCTAGAAAGCAGATATGTGGAAATTTTCCAGCCCTTCCTAAATGCAGCCTGTGCTAAACAGTGGGCTACTAAGAATGAATCCGGTCAGTCAGTCTGCTGTGGAGGAGTCTTTAATCTGCTGGAGAGAGAGACCTGGACGTTCACAAGTACCCCAGAAGCATCCAGAACGATATCAGGAAAGTCAAGGAAGCCTCCTCATTCCTCCTCTTTCTCTCGAGGGCTCGGAATCAAAGCCGGGGCATTTGTGCATGCTGGGCAAAGGTTCCACCACAGTATTATTTACTTTTATGTCACAGTGACCAAAATACCTGACAACAACTTAAATGAAAAAAAAAAAAAGAGCTCATCTTGGCTCACAGTGTCAACCCGTGGCAGAGAGGCTGTGGCAGACCAGCTTGGTGCGCGGCTGCGGAGGCTTTTCACATCATGGTAGACCAGTGAGCAGAACAAGCAGGAATAAGCAGTATTATCTTCAAAGTCTCTAGTCTTCCTAAATCATGTCACTATCTAGGACTCAGACATTCAAAACATGAGACTGCGAGGAACACTTCATATTTACACCATAACAACCGTTGAGTTTCCTTGTCAACCCTTGGGTTTTTGAGACTATAGGTTATTGTGTAGTCCAAGCTGGGTTTGAACTTAGGATCCTCATGTATCTACCTACTGAGTGCTGAGCTTGTAGCTGTACACCACCACTGTGGACTGAGAAATACTTTTTTAAAGGTATCATAGACAAGTTACTGAAGGCTGAGGAGAACTCGTCATTTACAAGGCAGGGACAAACTTCTCCAAGTAGAAGACAAACACACTCAAAGACTTGAAGGATATGAAAATTTCCAGCACAGGAAAAGACTTTCTGAACAGGATCCTGACAACACAGGCATGAACACTTATAATTACTAAATGGGATCTTACAAAGCTGAAAAGCTTTTGGATAGCAAAGGGCACTATCATTTGAGCAAAGAGGAAGCCTACGGAATGAGAAAATATTTACCAATTACACATCTGACAGAGGTTAGTTTTTGGAATATACAAGAACTAAAAAACAAAAACAAACCTGAACATCAAGAAAAAATAGCCCAATTTTAAAATAGGGTATAGAACTAACACAAATGACCAAGAGACATTTTAAGAGTTCAGTATCCTTAGCAACCAGGGAAATGGACATTAAAACTGCTCTGAGATTCATCTCAGTTCTATCAGAATGGCCAAGATCACTATAAACAAATGGTAGCTCATGCCGGCAAGAATTCTGGGAAAGGGAGACACTTATGCATTGTGGGAGCACAAACTGGTATGGCCACTGTGGAAATCATTATGGAAGGTCTTTCAAAAGCTGAAAATCAATATACCATTGCGTTCATCTCTCTCTCTCTCTCTCTCTCTCTCTATATATATATATATATATATATATATATATATATATATATATATATATATATGCTCAGGCCAGGGAGTGGCACTATTGGAAGGCATGGCACTGTTGGAATATGTGTGGCCTTGTTGAAGTAGGTGTGCCACTGTGGGTGTGGGCTTTAAGACCCTCATCCTAGCTGCCTGGAAGCCAGTCTTCTGCTAGCAGCCTTCAGATGAAGACGCAGAACTCTCAGCTTCTCCTGCGCCATGCCTGCCTGGATGCTGCCATGTACCCACCTTGATGATAATGGACCAAAACTCTGAACCTGTAAGCCAGCCCCAATTAAATGTTGTCCTTATAAGAGTTGCGTTGGTCATGGCGTCTGTTCACAGCAGTAAAACCCTAAGTAAGCCACCACTCTTGGGCATCTACCCAAAGGACTTTACATCTTACTACAGAGACACTTGCTTGTCCACATTCACTCCTACTCTGTTTATAATAACCAGAAGTGGGAAAGAGCTTAGATGTCCATCAACTGACGAGTGGACAATGATAATGATGTGCATCCATGCAAAGGAATTATTATTCAGCTGATAAGAAAAATGAAATTTGAAGGTATATGGCTGAACTAGAAACTGTCATTCTGAGTGTGGTAAGCCACACCCAGAAGGACAAACACTGAAAATATTCTCTTATTATGAGAATATTAGCTTTTAAACTTTAGATATGTGTCCTTAATTCATAATATCCACAGAGGTTTAGGTAGTTATTAAATAACCAGGAAGGAGAAGGGGATTTTCCATAGCAGGGGAAATAGAATATAAATGGATAAAGGAAAATTAAAATAGGGGGACTAAAGGGGGCAGGGTAAGGGGGACATAAGGAGGGATGACTAACACTAAAAATTTTTTGAAAAGTTGTAAGGATCAACAGAGGAGCTTCCTGCTGCAGATGGGAGCTGAAACAGGAACCAACAACTGGACAATAAGCAACGAGAGGGAGAGAGGGAGGGAGAGAGAGAAGGAGAAAGAAAGGGAGAGAGAGAGAGTGAGAAGGAGAGAGAGAGAGAAAGGCAGAGACAGAGACAGACAGAGAGAGACAGAGGCAGACAGACAGATTGACTGAACTTGTAGTACTCAGTCTTAAATGAGATGTCTAAGAAGTCCTCATCAAATCCCTTCTCTGAGGGCTCAGAAAAGTCTACATAAGAGGAACGGAAAAAGTGTAAGAATCAGAGGGGATGAAAGACACCAACCAAACAAGGCCTTCTAGACACGACAGGACTAATGTTCACATGAACTCACAGCGTCCTGCCCAATACTTATGGGGTCCCAACACTGAGAGGGAAGTGGAGATGAGCCTCCATCCCTGACTCCAAAGCTATCTCAAGTTAGTTTTCTTCAACAGAGTCTAAATGAGTATACAAACCACACTTAAGGGTAGGCTCCATGCCCAGCAGTAGCTAGACAACACAAACTCAATAGTATTTTGGGAGGTATTTTTGTCTCATAATGCTTTGTCTGGGATTTGCTTTTTTTTTTTCTTATAGGTCTTCTGTGTATATATTTTTATGTTTGTTTAATAATGCTTCCTTTTACATTTCTTTTAACTTTGTTTATTTAATGTGTATGAGTGTTCTGCCTGCATGTATGTCTATTCCCCACATGTGTACAGTACCTGAGGCAGTCAGAAGAGAGCACTGAAATTCCTTAGAACTGAGCTACGGACTATGTGGGTGCAGCGATGGAACCCAGGTCCTCTGGAAGAGCAGCCAATGCCTTTAGCTGCTGAGCCATCTCTCCAGCCCCCTTTGCTTATACATTATGGTTTCCAATTTTGTGTTTTATGGGATTTGTGTGTTTGTGAATCTATGTGTCTCTGTGTCTATATGTGTTTCCTGTGCCTTTCCTTTGACTCTTTTATGTTCGTTTGTTTTTATTTTATTCTGGTTTTATTTTATTTTATTTTATTTTATTTTATTTTATTTTATTTTATTTTATTTTAGATGAGTGTTTTCTAATGAGATAGAGAGAAAGAAAGAATGTGGATTTGAGTGGGTTGAGAGGTGGGGAGGATCTGGGAGGAGTCTGGTGGAAGGGAAACTGTAATCAGAATATATAACATGGAAAAATATTTTCAATTTAAAAAAGAGCCATATGGAAACCTACTACTGCAGAAACTTCCTAAAATATACACATACATCAATGGAATTTAAATAGAGTCGTCATATAATAAGGGAAACAATGTCCCAACTGGACATCACATGGTACCAAACAAAAGACCCAGTACCAGGAATGAGTTACCATCTTATGAAGTCATTAACCATAGAGAGCTAATGGTAGCCTCAATCATTACAAAAGCTGTTGCCAAGGTTACTGGGTGCTCTCATACCCTGATGGTAAGACCCTATGGCTGAAGATGGAACTTATTGATATCCTTGAACATTGAGAAATTGAGCTGTGTGACTAGAAGCTTCACCCCATCGACGATGGTCACAGTGCTGCAAAGTGCTATGTTCAGGAGGAAGGTATCCAGCCGCCTCCCTCAGCCACACTCTGAGACTCACACCAGAGACCTGCTCAAAGGGCATGCCCACTGGCCCACAAATATTATGGGAGCAACTGACCACTTTTTGGGGGTGTATTTAAGGTCCACTTCATGAAATGGGACCCATCCCTGACACTGCTAAAATGCCTGAGAACCTGAAACTAGATAGAGCAAGGGCTCTAGGGGAAAGCGCACTACAGTTATTCTAAGGGCACAGGGTTATGACGCCTAATGACATATCGCTGGCTACATCCCTTGGCCAGCACATCACTGAAACCTCACCAGAGGAGCTTCTTGGAGTAGAAGGTGATTAACAGGACTGTCCGTGACTGGACGACTTGCAGAGAGTGAGAGACTTGGGAGCACTCAGACTTCAATGGGATGCTTGTATCTCACCCCTCTGTAAAGATGCAGGTTCTATACAGGAGGTGCAAAGATTGTAAGAGTCAGAGTTGGAGGTTGTCTTCAGGAAAGCAGAGTTTTGCAGACACAACAAAGCTGATGAAAATCTGAACTCACAGACAGTGATAGCATGCACAAGACAGATATCTGAACTCACAGACCGTGATAACATGCACAAGACCTGCACAAGTTCGAACCAAATAAAATCTGAGCATGGAAAATGAGATGTGGGCACAAAGTCCCACTCCTAAGTAAGAAACTACTTGCAGTTGACAGCTACTAGGAGAGAGAAATGGGTTTTTTTCAATGGAGAGACACTGGGTGTATCAACTGCACCCCAAGGCAGGCCACACGCTCAGGAAGAGTTGGCCAACACAAAACACACTCCGTGTTTGGTTTTCTGTTTGCTTGGGTTTGTTTTTGTGCTTTTATTCTTCCTTCCTTTCTTTCTTTGTTTCTTTGTTTCTCTCTCTCTTTCTCTCTCTTTTTCTCTCCCTCCTCCTCCTCCTCTTCTTTCTTCTTTTTCTTCTTCTTCTTCTTCTTCTTCTTCTTCTTCTTCTTCTTCTTCTTCTTCTTCTTCTTCTTCTTCTTCTTCTTCTTCTTCTTCTGATCAGAGAGGGGAGGGGATCTGGGAAAAGTTGGGGGAGAGGAAAGAATTTGCCCAAAATATATTGCATAAAAATTTTTTAAAAATAAATTTAAAACAATTTTTAGGATAGAGCAAAGAGAAAGTAGAAAATATTTGGGTTGGGAAGGGCAGGAGAATGAGGGAAATGTGATTTTTTCTCCCTAGGTTTTGTATGGCAGAAGTCAGGGCATGGCATGCGTGACAGTCAGGCTGAGGAACATGTATGTCCTGCTGACTGTCAGGGGGTGCTATGGAGGACTTGTGCGGAGGACACTGTCAGAGTTGGATTTGGACCTTCCTAATCAAAGTTAGAGGGTGTATTTTCAGAGAACGCAGGAAGGAACTTTGCTTGGAACACTGGGTATAGGATGGATCCTAAACCCAGGAAGGAGTGCTCTTGACTTCCAAATGGTCCAGCGCCCCAGGACCAGCCTTCGGCCTTGATAGATCCTGATTCAGCTAAATAAAGCTGGAGAAGGAGGCTGAGACCTGGGGGACTTGTCGGCTCAGTGCTCCTGAGGTAACCATTAATCCTTCCCCCAGGGGAATCCAGGGACTAGCCCCTTGAGGGACAGATGCTGGAGAGAATGGAGCAACACGTAGAGGCAGGCTCTGAACTTGGGGAGCAGAAGGTCCTGATTGATAATCCTGCTGACATTCTGGTTATCGCTGCCTATTTCCTGCTGGTCATTGGTGTTGGCTTGTGGGTGAGACATTGAGGGGGGTTGGATAGGGAAATGCTTCTGGGGCTTGAGGGTAAAGATTTAGGGAGACCTCAGAGAGGAGTGGGAGAAAAGGGTGCTTGGATATAATGAGGGAGAAACCTAGATTTAGTAGGCAAGCCAATTTTAATTCTTTGTCTTCGTACCTTCTGGATTGTGCAAAAGAGACTGGGGGTATCAATAGGTTTTTTTTTTTAATTCAAGTGTTCTAACAAGTGCTCTAAGAGATGTATCAGTTCCCACGTCTGTATTATGGCTGAGCAGCAGCCTATATTTAAGGTCACCAGGCAAGTTAGGCTGAATCTAGGCATATCTAGGATCCAGTAGTTGCGCTAGGATTAGGGCCTGGGTTGTTCTGAGTGTCGGGGAAGGTTGGGGGTAAGGAGGTGCAGTCTGGGGAGTCCAGGGCTGGTTAATCTTCAGCCTGAAACAAGGCTGAGGAATGTGTTGAGGAAGCTAAGGAAGTCCAAAGATGTGCCCCAATCCCAGTTTCCCCCCACTTCTGTTTCCCAGTCTATGTTCAGAACCAATAGAGGCACAGTTGGTGGCTACTTCCTGGCAGGACGGAGCATGGTGTGGTGGCCGGTGAGAGGGGCTGGGGGATGGGATGGGAGGGACCCTGGAGGAGCAGCCTAGCTCACCCCCATTTCTGGCCACCCAGGTTGGAGCCTCTCTGTTCGCCAGCAACATCGGCAGCGGTCATTTTGTGGGCCTGGCAGGGACTGGCGCAGCAAGTGGCTTGGCGGTGGCTGGATTTGAGTGGAATGTGAGGTCTTCTTTTCTATAATAATCCACCCCAGTGGAAACTCCTGGAAAGATCACAACTTGGAGAAGCTCCTGGCGTGGGGATATGAACAAGTTGGGACAGCCCAGTTTGCTGAGGGTGGGTGGGTGTTAGGTTGGGCTGGGAGCAAGGATCGCGTGCTAGCTTACAGCAGTAGGGTTCAGGCAGGTCCTGCTCCTGACTTTCTGTATACGCCAGCATCAGTCCTCGTGGGCCTTGACCACTCTGAAATGGGGCCGGCACCTCACTGATGAAGTACCTGTCTCCATGTTCTTTGATGCTGTAGTCTGTGAGCAACTCTAGGCTGAACTGAAGTTCTTTGCAAAAACAAGGATGGGTTGGAAAGATGAGGGTTTGAGCCTTCCTGTAAGAGGCCTTAGAACTGAGACTATGAGGGTAAAATTCTTGGGCCAGGTGGAGGAGGGGAGGCAGCCCTGCCTGGCAGATGCTGAGGTCAGTCTGAAGAGTCTGTGCACACAGGTTCATTTGCTGGAGAGACAGGGAGGGGCCATAACGACCTTGGAGGAGACTAGTTAGAGGTGATGGTCTGTACGCGCAAAAAGGGCTCTCTCTATATAGTTAAGGTGCCGGGAAGATGTCAAGATTCTTTCCCTTCCTGTCCAGGGCCCAGGCACTTCCGCTGTGTCTTCTGGGTCCTGGGTGTGAGGACTAGGACAGGCCTGCTCAGGATGCTGTCCCGGGCTGTCATTTGTTCCCACAGGCGCTCTTCGTGGTGCTGCTCCTCGGATGGCTTTTTGTGCCAGTGTATCTGACCGCTGGTGTGATCACAATGCCTCAGTACCTCCGCAAGCGCTTTGGTGGGCACCGTATTCGCCTCTACCTGTCCGTGCTCTCGCTTTTTTTGTACATTTTCACCAAGATCTCGGTGAGCACGTGTGGTGGGCGGTACAGACGCTTAGAAAGGTAGAACCACCCAGTGAAGTCTTCAGAGACCTCTGGAAGGGGCGGGAACAAGGAGAAAAGCAAGAATCAGCATGAGGGGTGGGGCCTGGAAAGAGCAAGTCTCCAAGCTGTGGGTACAGTACTCGGGACCTGGGAAGACCAGGTTGTTGCCAGGTGTGGTGGCACATGCCTTTAATCCCAGCACTTGGGAGGCAGAGGCACTCAGATTTCTGAGTTCGAGGCCAGCCTGGTCTGCAAAGTGAGTTCCAGGACAGCAAAAAAAAAAGAATGGGTTTTTGAGGTATGGCCACACAGGATGGATGGTTTCCAGGCAGGCATTGGACCTGAATCTCTGCCTTGGCCTCTCATTTATGTATATGCTCTCTCCTGAAAGGTGGATATGTTCTCTGGGGCAGTATTCATTCAACAGGCCCTGGGCTGGAACATTTACGCTTCGGTCATCGCTCTCTTGGGCATCACCATGATTTATACTGTGACAGGTGGCTGCATGGGAGTGGCGGGGTGGGAGGCAAGGAGCTTGAGGGTGGTGACAGAGAGCTGGCAACGTAAGAGGGGAGCCGTTGGTTCTATTGGGAAACAGGAACGTGAGACAGAGCTACAGAAGTGTGATATCATACAAGTAGAATTAACTCTGGGGAAAACAAATCCCCTTGCTTTCAATGTCCCTTGGATTTGGACTGTAAGGTCAGGTACCCAACGAGTGCTGAGGGAGTCTCAATAGTGAGAAGGCGGGAAATAATTTACAAGCTTCTGGCCTTCTTGGATGTCTCAAGAGTTGACCTGGTGAATCTCCGAGATCTTTGGCTAAATTCTGTGCAGTTCCCAGGATTCCAGATCATGCACACAATGGGTAGGGTGGTGCCAAAGTGGGCTTGGGGCCTGCTGCAGGACGGGGTGCAAGGAAGGCCTGGGCCTTATCACCCCACCCTATCACCCAGTGGAGAAAACAGGCTAAGCAGTGGCTTGTATAGGAGACTTGCACTACAAGCATTCCTGGCCAAGAAAGAATCATTGGACTCTCAAATGATCTCTGAATCAAACGCAACTCTGCCTCCCGGTGCCCCAGTGCACAAGCCCAACCTCATTCTTATAAACTCTGTTCTCTAGAATGGGTCCTTTTCTTGGTCTCAAAAACCATGGGTGCCAGGGGCCAGCAACTGTGCTGTCCTTCGTTGACTGGGGCTTGTTGCAGGAGGGCTGGCGGCACTGATGTACACAGACACTGTGCAGACCTTCGTCATTCTTGCCGGGGCCTTCATCCTCACTGGTTATGGTACGGGCTTTACCCACTGTGGGCAGGGCATGGCTCTTTGCTGCCGCAGAGCTTTTAATGTAAGGGGCTGGAACCTTGCTTGTCTCTGCCAATGTGGGTCCTAAGGAGGGCCAGATCCCCTGACAACCCTGCCTGCACAGCTTTCCATGAAGTGGGCGGGTACTCGGGTCTCTTCGACAAATACCTGGGAGCAATGACTTCACTGACGGTGTCCAAGGATCCATCTGTTGGCAACATCTCCAGCACCTGCTACCAGCCGAGGCCTGACTCCTATCACCTGCTGCGTGACCCTGTGACAGGAGACCTGCCATGGCCTGCGCTGCTCCTGGGGCTTACCATTGTCTCGGGCTGGTATTGGTGCAGCGATCAGGTAGGTCAAGGCGTGCCAGGGATGGTGTGTGTGCACGTGCCCGGGACAGAACTCTAAATGCCCTGTGCTGGTCGACGGTGACACCGCCCTTTGGAGTTAGGTTGAATCAGGCCCTGAGCTGATAGATCATGCCAGGGTGAACCATGAAGTCAGAATCCAGTGGCAGGATCGGAGGATGGAGGTGTAGCAGGGGCTCTGTAGAGCTGGAGGTTGGGTATGAATCAGAGTGGGGTTGCAGGTTAGTGCTAAGGGGCCATGGAGAGCAGAGGCAAGGCCTGTGGGCTGTGAGTTACAGGGATGACCTATATATCTGGATATCCCCTTATCCCATGTGAATTACAGGGATGACCTATATATCTGGATGCCCCTTATCCCATGTGAGTTACAGAGATGACCTATATATCTGGATATACCTTATCCCATGTGAGTTACAGGGATGACCTATATATCTGGATACCCCTTATCCCATGTGAGTTACAGGGATGACCTATATATCTGGATACCCCTTATCCCATGTGAGTTACAGGGATGACCTATATATCTGGATATCCCCTTATCCCATGTGAGTTACAGGGATGACCTATATATCTGGATGCCCCTTATCCCATGTGAGTTACAGGGATGACCTATATATCTGGATGCCCCTTATCCCATGTGAGTTACAGGGATGACCTATATATCTGGATGCCCCTTATCCCATGTGAGTTACAGGGATGACCTATATATCTGGATGCCCCTTATCCCAGGTAATAGTGCAGCGGTGCCTGGCTGGAAAGAATCTGACTCACATCAAAGCTGGGTGCATCTTGTGTGGCTACCTGAAGCTGATGCCCATGTTCCTCATGGTCATGCCAGGCATGATCAGCCGCATTCTCTACCCAGGTACTGTCTGCATCACCCCAGCCTCAGCAGTACTGTGACCCACATCCAGATCCCCCCCCCCTTTTTTTTTTTGCTCAAGGATTCAAGTGCCTGCCAGTTATACCTGCTACTATCCTAAGAGCTGGGGACCTGATTCGCCGTTCACACTAGGCTTCAGGGACCCTCGTTTCCAGATCCTGGTCCTTCCTAGCCACCTTATAGCTTCTTTCTTGCAGATGAGGTGGCATGTGTGGTACCTGAGGTGTGTAAGCGGGTGTGTGGCACTGAGGTGGGCTGCTCTAACATCGCCTACCCACGGCTCGTGGTGAAGCTCATGCCCAATGGTGAGTGAGGGCTGGAAATGGATTGCCCTTGGCCAAGCCTGCAGGGACTGCCTGTGGGAGGGTCACCTCACCAACCCTTCACCACCTTGAACGCACTGAAGGCCTTGGCCTGACAGCTCCTGTTGGCCACAGGTCTGCGCGGACTCATGCTGGCAGTCATGCTGGCTGCCCTCATGTCTTCTCTGGCATCCATCTTTAACAGCAGTAGCACGCTCTTCACCATGGATATCTACACGCGCCTGCGGCCCCGTGCAGGTGATAAGGAGCTGCTGCTAGTTGGAAGGTGTGGCCTGGCTCCCACCCTGCTCCATTATTGACCCTGGGATGTGGGCGGAGCACCAGGAGGGTAATGGGGAAGGCGGGGCTTCAGTGAAATCTGATTGTCCTCAACTACAGGCTCTGGGTGGTATTCATCGTGGCGGTGTCCGTGGCTTGGCTGCCAGTGGTGCAGGCAGCTCAGGGTGGGCAGCTCTTCGATTACATTCAGTCTGTCTCCAGCTATCTGGCACCTCCAGTGTCTGCGGTCTTTGTGCTTGCACTCTTTGTGCCCCGTGTTAATGAGAAGGTGAGAAGGGCACGTTTTCGTGAACTTGAACTCCGGGTGAGGCTTGGGCAGCTTGAGTAGGCTAACGCTGTTTCTCCCGTAGGGAGCCTTCTGGGGACTAGTTGGGGGCCTGCTGATGGGCCTAGCTCGTCTCATACCCGAGTTCTTCTTTGGCTCGGGCAGCTGTGTGCGACCCTCAGCGTGCCCGGCACTCTTCTGTCGGGTACACTACCTCTATTTCGCCATCATTCTCTTCATCTGCTCTGGCATCCTCACACTTGGAATCTCCCTGTGCACTGCGCCCATCCCTCAGAAGCATGTAAGTGCTGGCCAACGGGGCCGGGAGACCACAAGAACTGTATGGGATAGATGAGCCCTTTCACCCCCTTAGCCAGTCTGCTTTAAGGAACGCCCACAGAGGCCAGAGGCCTGCAGTATGAAGCGGTCTCCAGGACAAGCACATTTACTTGACATTTTTGGGAAGCAGAGCAAATGACAATAGGAATATGAAGTATCAGAACTGAAGAACTATGATTCTCGGTGTAGACCTAAAACTTGGGGTGAAACACGGGACTGGGCAGGGCCGAAGACTTTAATGCTAGATGAAGAGCTCGGGGTTCAGTGTGAAGGCAAAGACTGTCCTGGAAAGAGGAGTCTGAGTGTGCTGGGCCTGGGCAGGCCTGCAGGCCAGAAGGGAGTCTGGGGTGTGTGTGTGTGTGTGTGTGTGTGTGTGTAGACAGTGACAAAGCTGTGTGCCAGCATGGACCTGGGGTGACAGCCAGAACTCCCACCTGGTCCCTTCTCCCTAACTTCCCAGCTCCATCGCCTGGTTTTCAGTCTCCGGCACAGCAAGGAGGAGCGGGAGGACCTGGATGCTGATGAGTTAGAAGGTCCAGCCCCTGCTCCTGTGCAGAACGGGGGCCAGGAATGTGCAATGGAGATGGAAGGTAAGGCCGACCCCGGGAGGGTACCCTGGGGAGCTCTGGGAGCTAACTCCTTCCAGGCTAACTGTGTGCTCCCCATTCCTTCCAGAGGTCCAGTCCCCGGCTCCAGGCCTGCTCCGCCGGTGCCTGCTTTGGTTCTGTGGGATGAGCAAGAGTGGGTCAGGGAGTCCTCCGCCCACTACCGAGGAGGTGGCGGCAACCACCAGGCGGCTGGAGGACATCAGTGAGGATCCCCGCTGGGCACGAGTAGTCAACCTCAATGCCCTACTCATGATGACCGTGGCTGTGTTCCTCTGGGGCTTCTATGCATAAAGTCGAGGGTGTTGGATGCCATGAGCTACAACCAGGCCATGTTGGACCCTCACAAAGAGTAAGGGTGAGCAGCTTGGAGTGGATCCCAGAAAAGGAACAGGGCAAGAATACAGCAGGAAGGAACCGGTTCCCTTCCTCTTTACCCGGGGTCCAGTCCATTTGATTGGTTGTCACTTCCCACAAGATGATGGCCAATTGGTCATAGAGGTTTGCCTATACAAAAATAAAACTGCCCTCCTAACATCCTGTTGTGGCTGAAACATCGTTGCTCTCGGCTTCATCCTGGTCTCTGGGCTCCTGTTCTGGGTCCTGGGCTTGGAGCACGGCTGCTCATAAGACCTTCTTTTCTGGAGACAAGGGCCATGTGGCCCTCCACTCATCCACCTCTAGATGGTGTTTCTCCGTCTTCCAGCCAGCAGCCTGCAGTCCTAGGAAAAGGTCACAGGATGAGGCCAGGGAAGAGACTCTGGGCTGAACCTGGGGATGTGTAGCTGGTCTTGGCTACTCTGTGGGTTCTTATTTTTCACACCCTTTACCCCCCAGTTTCACCCCTATCACTAGATAGGAGAGAAAGAAGGAGAGAGGGGAAAGAGAGAGAGAGAGAGAGAGAGAGAGAGAGATCCCTGAATCGAATGTCTTTCCTTTTGTTTCTTCTTTGACCATGGCTACTAACAAACTGCAACCAACCTCCCACCCCCGAACAACCAACAACCACCCACCCTACCTTTTGGGGACCTAGCATGTATATACCCTACGAAAAGTTCCCAGAATTCCAAAAGTCACATAATTGCAGAAACTATCCGCAGCTGGCAAAACCATGGCTCTGCTGGAGCACAAGGCAAATCGCAGTCAGCTGCTGCGGACAGTCCTCAGCAGCCTTATATCCCTATACCTGGGATTAACACCAAACACATACTCTTATAATATTTCTGTGTCTTTAAAAGAAACCAAACTCCCAGAATTCTCACTGCAGGGATGGGCCACGTGAGCAGAGGTGCAGGCCGGTGCAGCCCCTTACGCTACTTGGGCTCCTCTGTTGGGATTTTCTGTGGCAGAAAATGAAGCTAAAATTTTGTGCAGAGAGAAATCAGCCATAGCACATGGAAAAAGGCAGAAAGAAGTAAGTGCTTTGAGACCAACTTGGCTTATAGACTATCACTATCAGAGACCAACCTGAACTCCAGTCCTGTAGGTAGGGAAAGAAGAGACCCAGACTGAAGAGCACAGATGGAAGCAAGCCTTTATTTCCCATGCAGGAGCCAAGGGTCAAGCCAGGGGTGTTACCTTTCAAGAACTTTGGGAACAGTGTGTCCAACACTTGATGGGTCTCCCTGACAAGAATCCAGCTTTCTTTCTTAGGATCTGGTGGATGTAAAATCAGGAATTCTCACATCCTCGGCAGAACAGATAGCCCACCCTTTCCCACCCCTGCTGTAATCACCATGAGACCATGCAGCTCTTACCAGCCTGCACCTGGTGCCTCAGCTGTGCCAGCTCTCCCGGAAGTGGCCCATCTTCCTGCAGGGCTCCGAGAATCAGCCCATGGGTGGCAGCCCTTAAGACAGTCTCGGGGCCTGCTTCTTGGCTCAGGGCAACCCGTACCTGGTCTGAAGAGACCCAAGAGACAGCCAGAGTAGAATAACTATTCCTCAAATGCCTTCAACCCATTTTTCTGATTTTCTCATCTGCCTGAGGCCATTGCCAGACATGGAAGTCCCCACTCTTCCCTTGCCAACTTCAACTTCTGTTGTTTCTTTAGCCAAACTGAAGTGCTCAGTTTTCAAGAGCAACTTCACAGTAGCTCCAAGAGGCAACTTTTCTCATCAGGGAACATTAACACCTTTAACACATTACAATCAGCAAATCCCGAGGACTCATTGCCTAACAAAGGACTCAGGGTAAGAGTCAAAGTGATCTACAGAGAAGCCAAGGGCCACAGTCTTACCTGAATATGTTGTAATGTACAAAGCACTTTTTACGAAATCACCCTGCTCAATCCTTAGAAAAATGCCACAAGTACTAAGACAACTTCTGCAGCATCATGTTCTAGATCAGCAGTTTGCATGTCAAAGGTCACGCTGTGACCCTCTGATACAGTTCCTCCTGTTACGGTGATCCCCAGATAGAAAATTATTTTCGTTGCTACTTCAAAACTGTAATTTGCTACTGTTATGAATCATACTGTAAATCCCTGATATGCAGGATATCTGATGTGTGACTCCTGTGAAAGCGTCATTCAACCCCCAAAGGGGTTGCTACCCACAGGCTGAGAACCACTGTCATAGAGGGATACAGCGAAGTCACTAGGGCATGAAGCTATTCATTTGAATGCATCAAAATTTTGGTCTAGAGTACTCTCTAGGACTCTAGGCAGCCTCCAAACTGTCCAGGAATTGGAGGCCTGGAGTCAGAGGAATGAAGACTGGGAAGATGCAGCACACTCACTTCGTGACTTGTTCCAGCAAAGGAGGTACGGTTCGTGATGGCCCTCAACCAGCTGCTTCAGCTCAGAGACACTGAGGGAGAGAAGAGTGCACTGGGGCAGCGAAAGCAAGGCAGCAGGACCCACTTGGTTAAACTGTTGGCTGTAACTGTCCATTTGCCATTGGCTTCTGCTCACTGCCCATTTTCCTAGCTATTGCCTTAGCCCCTCCCACCTTCTCTCTTCCTGTACAGCCTTCCCCATGTACATCCCTTCCTTCATCTATAAACCCCTCCATCATCAATAAACATCTTTTGCAAAATTTATGATTCCCAGTGTTGCATATATACATCATGCATACTGACCATTTACACCGCTCCCATCTTGCTTCTCCCACAAATCTTTCATATTTGCTGTCTATTTGCTTTGTTTTGTGGCCCACTGAGGTGAACCAGGGCCTTCTTTATGACTATGGGCTTGGAGCTATGGCTGAAGGCTAGAAGGCTCAGGAGTGAGTACATAGCTGAGGACAGTGGCTTCCTTCTCTTAGAACCTATTACGAGCTAATAGTCCTCTTCCCTGGCTGACAGGTATGGCCAGCCTCGTGCGAGCTTAGTGCAGGGAACAACAGCTGTGAGCTAATGACTGCATTGGTTGTACTGTGAGGTGCTTAGCTTGTGTCAACTTGACATGACTTAGGAGTCACCAGAGAAGAGGGAACCTCAACCAAAGAATTGCCTTCCTTGCCCAGGTTGGCCTATGGCCATGTCTGTGAGAGACTGTCTGACTGATGATCTGTTGGGGTGACACCATCCTTCGGCAGTCAGGCCAGGGTTGCATAAGAAAGCTAGCTGAGCCTGAGGTGGCGAGCGAGCCAGTTAACAGCATGGCTTCTGTCTTAGTTCCTGCCCTAACTTCCTTTGATGACTGAGTGTGACCTGGAATTATAAGCCAAAGAAATCCAGTCGTCTGGGAGTTGCTTTTGTTCATGGTGTTTATGACACCAGAAAACAGTAAACCAGATCATACCATGTGCAGATAATGGCATTTAGAGCTTTTTACCCTGTCTTCCAGCATACAGACTTCCTGCCCCCTCTTACACAGTGCCCCATGAGCCTTAGAGGGGATGGGTGGAGGTAACTTGATTCAGGATGGGCCACATCCTTCATCTGTATTGTGCATCTCGGGTGGTCCTGAGCCTGCACCACTGCCATGCATGTTAAGGATGCTGAGGGCTACTTTGGTCTACCGGTATCTACAGGGGTATTCAGAAGGCAGTTTGCTGCTATCACATATCTCTCTGTTCTATTTCCTGCTTCCCTCACAAGCTCTCGCTCATCTCTGATGCTGTACAATGGCAATAAAAAAAAACCTAGAACAGATTATACAGTGAAACCTGACCAAAAAATCAGTGTGTAACTGAAAACAGGAGCTTATGTGGGAAGTGTGGGAAGCCAGAGGTATTGGACCACTCACCTGGAGACCAAGTGGTGTAGGGGAACACCCAGGGACAGAGACAGGGATGGCCAGAAACCTGTTGGAAGCAGTCAGGAAGCTCAGGCAGAGGGGGAAGGAAGGCTGGGAAACCCAGGAACCAGAAACCAAAGGGATGGATCACCTGTCCACAGTGGCTCCATCTGATTGGCTGAAGCAGGTTCAAGTACCTCTCCCCTCTGCAGGAAGTGCTCTAGGACCAGCTGGAGGCGGCTTTCATTCAAGGTCTCCAGGACAAGGGCTCGGACTGCCCGGTAGTTGGCATAGATGTGGAGGGCGGTGAGCAGGACGAAACAGCCAAGGCTGAGGCTGGGGCCAGAGAGTACGGTAGCCAATGGACACAGGAAGAGGCTGAGCCGGCATCTTCACCACAGCCTCACTCCTGGCTTACCTTGGGCAATCTGATACCAGAGGAAGCATCAAAAGGCTGACCAGTAGCCCTGCTAGGTTCACCACTGTCTCCTGGAAAAGAGCAGAGAAGCTGAGCGTTAGAGGGCTTCCCAGCAAGCTGGAAAAAAATGTCGGTGCTTTTTATTATAATCCTTAGGGCTTCAAAAACCACCCAGGGCTCCCTGCCCTGATGGGAGTGCCAACTATACTTTTAATGTTTTGGTGAGTAAGCTGCTATTTAAAAGATGCTGGGAATTTCTCTGCTCAGTAGACACAATACTCTTAGAATGCCCTTGGGACACACCTTGGTTGACTTCCAAGACTCACCTGAGCAGTCCTACACTGGGCACTCTGGGCTGTGCACATCTAATTTCCTGCCGTGTGCTGGAAAAGGTGGGTCCCTCCTTGTTTGGTATCCAATACTGGCAAACACGGAACCCCAGGATGGCAAGGAACGGCCTTGACCTTCTGCTTGTGGACCCATGTGACCAGAGCCTTCCACTAGCCAGAATGAAGATACTGGGGGGGGGGAGGGGGCGGGAGAAAGGAACCCTGCTGCGGCCCCAGGATTCAGTCAAGACAACGAGCTATGGAGAGCTATGGATCCTAGCTATCGGGATTCTGGGGAAAGCTGGTCTTGGCATGGAGGGGCCCTGAGGCTCACCAGCTCTTTTTGCTCCTAGCCTTCCTTGGAAGGAGAAAGGCTGAGGGACTAAAGCCCGCATATGAAGTGGTGAACTAGGGATGGAGGCAGTCAGGAGCGCAGGAGCAGAAAGGCTCTGCTTCTATAGGTAAAGTCAGCCGGGTAGCCATGTAAAGTTGCAACAAGTGAGCGCTCAGCAGCAAAGCTGCCTGGAGACAAATGAGACAAAGGAGCCGAGGGTCGAGGGTCGAGGAGGACTGGGGTCCTTCTTTATCTTGGCATCACCTAACAGACAGCATTCCCGAGAACTACAGGGTGGGGTGTAGGGCGTGTATTTGTAAAAGAGCACACAGCTCGGCTGCATGCTTTGTAAACTCGTTTCTCGGCTCACTAGCCCACTTCCATTCCTGGCCGACTTTTACCCCTTTTAAAGAATCCATTCTAATTCCATGCCTAACTTAAAAGGTGTAACTTTTTCTCCAGCTTCCTTCCTGGAGGCTGCTGGCAGTTTTCACTTAACTTTTACTGTGTTTTTCTCCTACTAAACTATTAATAAAGTTATCCTTGAGCTTCCTTCTGGGTTCGTTTCTGAACTCTTTCACTAAGGAGGAACCTCTAAGAGGAACCCTGGGCTCCCCTGGAATGTGTCAGAACCAGGAAGGGTTCCCAAGGAGGCCCCTCTGAAGACTCAGCTACCTGTTGTCCAAGATTCCCTTCGAAACATCTGTCTCCAGGCTTCATCCTCTCTTCTGCCTCAGGCCCTGAGTCTCTGCATGCAGATCCCTCGTGTGTCACAAACATGACAGCGCTGTAAGGGCTTGGAGGGCCGTGATGGCAGAGCCAGCACCTGCTTCCTAGTGGGCCTGGCTTTCTAAGGCAGGGGATGGGCTACAGGAATGTGAAGGCAGAAGTGAATCATGCAGCTGTCATCCTCAGGGTCCCCGTGACGCCGGCAGTCCACTCTGCCAGAACTCATTTTCACATCCCTGTCTTCTCTGCATCCCTTTGTCCTCTTCATCCTTTACAATGTCTACCTCCCACCAAGAGGATCGAGAAGTGGCTCTGTGCAAGGAGGCTGCTATGAGCCATGTGCCTGACTGACCCCAAGGGTTCAGGCGGGTGGGGCCGGTGCAGGTGAGTTTTACAGGATGTAGGTACCACAAAAGTGTTGTTGAGGCTTTAAATCAAGATCAACTCTTTTAACAACTTCATTTAAACAAAATGGTGTCTATATATTCCTGACAATTCTGGTAATGCCTTTTGCTTTATAAGATCTACAAATCCGACTAAGCTCATGCCAAATACCGCCATCTCATTGGTAAACAGGGTTAGAATTGGATCTCTAGTTTTTTGTTCTTGTTTTTGGCAGAAATGGGTTATATTTATCATAATCTTGATAGTGATAGACATTGTGTATTTAACCATTGTTTTAACTTTATGTCCTGTTTATAGTCAATTCACATTCTTCCGGTCCTATGAAAAATTTTAACTCCTTCTTCCTGGGTCTCTTTGATCACCCTCCAAAGCCTGAAAGTTTACAAGAGTGGGAACCGCAAGCTCCCACACACATACTACTTTACGCAGTGCCTATTCCCCCAGTTCTCGTCCTTTATTCTCCCTGGGTCTGTATGCAGGTGCTCTTTTATTAAGGAGGGGTGGCAATGCTCTCCCTTCTTAATAACATGAATTATTAAGTAAAGTACTGTCTCCCGGGTGTCCCTCACCACATGATGAAATGAAAGCTAACATAGATCCGTGCAGGATCTTACTGCCTCCAGTTGGAATGTCAGTGCCTGCAGGTACCTTCCAGCTCACACTTCTTCTCTACAGGGACAATTCTTCATGGGGGCAAGGGTTGATAGTCTGGGGTTCTACTGCAGGACTCAAGGACTAAAGAATAGCTGGCACCAGGAAAGGCTAGCTCCAGAACTGGTTTATATGGCGGCTTGTGGGTGCTGAGCCCATGCTGCTCAGGAGACTTAAGTCTCTGCAGCTGAGGTGACTCTGGGTTTCTACGGTTCACCTCGCAGATGTCTTCTCCATAACCAGAAAACATTTATCCCCAAGCGAAATGATGCTAGAGGTGAAATCCAAACAGAACACTGCACCCCTGTCCTTTACCCTGCACAGTGATTTCAAACCAAGAGCTCTGAGCCCATTTGGTTTTCCGTTCCCTCCATTTTTGTTTACTTTTTAGAGCGTCTTAGGATAGAGACCGTAATCAGCGTCAGCACAGGAGACACTTCAGTGACGCAAGCAGCAGGCTCTGCACCAGGTAGTTGGGGACGAGGCGGGGGAGAGGGGAGCACAAACCAGTGTCTCTAATTCCTTTGGGGACATATGCTGGGGAGTTTTCCCCAAGGATGTTTGGGTAACTAAAGACAGGAAGATTGGTCTTGGGTCCAGAGTGCCATCAGGGGACATTCTACTTTACTTCAGAAGCCCTTGTGCGCCCAGGGTTCCCACCTGGTTTTGGTCTCTTGTTATAATGCACTGAACAGCCTGGCTCTTTCATCTGCATGTACTTTGCACACACACCCCTCTCCAAACACTGCACCCAGCATCTTCAAAAGCTCTACCATCCCTGACCTGCACTGGGTTTCCAGTCTCCTATCTCTGAAAAATAGTATGAGCTGCCCCGCCCCTGGTAATTATCAAATTTAGACAGTTTCTATTCAAATGTATTCCTAACATATCCAGGTATAATGAGCAGAAAAGCCAATCTGTCCTGAACTGGTCTGGGGTGTATGTGCAGTAAGGCAAACTGTCTCCTTTAGTAGCCTTTTAGGGAGAACCTCCTATTTACCATACAAGGACTATGTAATGGAGTGTGCATATGACTAAAATTGGAAGCATTATGAGAAGGGGTATTCACAGTAGAGAAACAATCTATTAATCAAAATATTGAACAACCTAAACTATTTCTGGGAGGAACCAGCTCCTCCCCCCAGCCCCATAGAAAGAAACACCAAGCTGTAGCCCCCGAGGATACTCGCGTGGCTAGCTGTCAGCTATGACAGTGGATCTTGTCTTAATCTGGAGGACGCCTTAGCTCCAAATAAAATTACCTTGCTTCTTGTGGACATCTGTGTGAGCCTTTATTTCCAATTCTTGGGTTAAGAAACCAAGGACCTGTGAACACCCAGCCCAGACCCCAACCACCAATAACACCAGCCCTTTCTCTGTCCTTACACCTGCCACTATGACATGCTAGGACACAGCCCCTAGAACACAACGAGAGAGAGGCTAATATTTGACTGTACTCTCTGGCCTCACTATAAGCTAAGTAAATGAAAGCTTGGGCCAAGAGATAAATCTTAAACCTAACTGCCTGCCTCTAGCTGGGTTCCCTCTGGAAAGGTCAGGGGCACTGATCTGCCCTCCGGGGCATCTGAGCGCTGAAGTCTCCATTTACTCCGGTGCCTATGGAACTTCAGGCAAGGGAAGTGCTGGACCCTCAGGAGCGATTACTGCTCGTGATCCTTTTCAATCATATGCCCTCAACAAAAAGCTGCAAAGTGTCTCTGGAGAGTCCCCAGACAGCAGTGGGCGACATCTAAATCTGTGTCCTATTATGATTATCTGTTGTCTTAGGGCGACTTACAAAGCCCCATTTCATACAGTACCCTCCTTCCTCTTCCCACAGGGGAGCTTTCCTCACACCAAGCTGATTCCTTCTTTTCCCCTAACGGTCCAAAGACTATTCCTAAGCTGATTAACTCGAATTACAGTGTTACTCTAAGAACTTTCAATAGTACAAGGACCTCAGACTCCACACACCAACCTCTTGGACACCACTCCTTTGATGTTGAACAACTGTGACCTGAAAACCCATCCCTGCTGCAACCCTCTCAGGGACAGAAAGTTCTGACACACAGACAACAGGCAGCCTGGCAGATTCCTCAAGAGCTCACCTCACTCCCTCCACAGCCAGAGAGGGGGACTTCTGAACGCCTGGTTGTAACTGAGTCACATGCATTTCCAAGTGATGGAATGTCCTAGTACGGTAGTCTACATGTATGGAACAGTAAGGAATGGAACTCAGTATGTCCCTAAAATTTCCCAGAATAACTAAGTAACAGGGACCACTTTTTCTTTCATTCATTTTGTTCTATGTACTTAAAATAATTGTGTATGTGTATGTATATACATATATAAAAAACAAATGTTATTAAAAATTTTACAAATAAGTAAAAGTCTCACACTAAAAATTTAAATTTACTTTTTATACCTTGGCATATCTTAAACTATGTGAAAGCATATATTAAAAAGCCTTATATGTGTATAATAAATTAAGGCTCTCATTTGCTTTCTTAAAACCTATTAAAATGGTATCTTTGGGTCTATGAGTTACTCCCTAAAATATTAAATGCTATTTTTTAATATAAAACAACAATACCATTCACAGTATAGGTTACTTTGCTCTGTATATAATCAGGATGGCTATGTTCTTAAATCCTCAGGTGTTAATAATGAATACCTTACCTTTCTAATTTCTAAACCTATATTTTACCTTAGAACTATGTCATTACAAAGCAAGACTTGTTTCCAGTCCGCCTCTGTCCTTTATAGACTTGCTTTTCTAGGTCCTTATCTTGTCCAATTTAAAGAAAGTCACTTAACGGTCAAGCTGTGGGTGTCTGCCCAGTGAGCTCGGAGTCAGGCCACACTCTGGTTTTAAGATCAAAGATCTCTGACTTTATACTAAAATAATATCTGTAAAAACGGATTTTGGAATAAGAATTGCTAATGCCATTATAATGTGAACTAACTGATAGGCTAATCTGCAATGGTCCAGCGGACGGTCTGGCGTCATGTTTACATGCGACCGTGTGTTCTCATACGCTTGCACTGCTATGTGTTCACAGAACCAAACTGTCTGATAAGTAAATGGTCTGGTTAGTTAAAACCGCCAAGCTTAACCACAATTCTTTTTAATTCATACTGTAACTAAAATTTAAAATAAAAGGGGGGATCAAAGAAACAGTCTGGGCGCAGACACTGCTGCGTAGCTGTTTCAGCTCTGACCGGGAAGAGCTTTCGCACTCTGTGCTTAGAAAATAAACTGGCTTGTAGGGTGTGCTAAGTCCCCTCACCAGAGAGGTGGTCCTCTCGGCTCTGCCATTAATAAAATCTAAAAATCGGGGCAGTGATTTAGCCCTGTACCTTTAACTTTTTCCAAACAATTAATTTACTTAAAAAAAAAAAGAAGATTTTGTTTTATCAAAGTAATCTTATAGTTTCCACAAAATGTGACAGGGTTCGAATTAAAGAACCGACACTTAAGTCAGACTTATTTAAAAAAAAAATCTGTCTGTTAAGTGTCTCTGATATATCCACCAATGTATTATAAATTTGTCTTGATGTTTTTCTTTATTCTGTAAAACTATAAAAATGTCTTGAAATTGCTTCCCTGTTGGAACATGGAATTAAGAGAGCAACCCAATTCTGTGTTCCGGGGCAATGGTTACTCAAAATGGCTCCAGAATAAACTGTCTCTTATTTCCTTTAAGACGACAGCTGTGGGTTTTGTGTCGACAACCTCTGTCCTTCCTCACCTCTGCCCTTTCTCACCCAGAGCTTTTGTGAAACAAAGCCTGCCAGGCACAGACAAGAGGGGCTATAAAGACTGTACTACACGCCTGCCGCATGGCTGGACGCCTTTTGGACTGTCTATTAACTTGCTAGCCACTTCTATTCTTAGGAGTGCTTTTTCTTCTCTTAATAAGCTGTTTCTATTCCACATTAAAGGGTATTAACCTTTTCTCCACCCCTCCTCCTGGAGGCTACTGGGATTTCCACCTAACCTGTGCTGTGTATTTCTCTTATCTCTTAAACTAATTATGTCTGTGCTTCCTCCTGAGTGCTGCTCTCAGGCAGGCCATATGGTCAGAAAGTAGTGAAAGCTGGTTACAGAAGGGTTTCTGGTGTTAGAGAAAAAAGCCAGCATTCCTCGGGACCTTGTGAAATAGATTTTCTGTCCCCAAAAGGAATCACTTCCCTTGCCTCTGGCAGAAGTCCCTACTCACAAGTACTTATTACACAATTCAAAGCCCCCACACTAGCCTGCTGCCTCCACACTAGCCTGCTGCCCCTACACTAGCCTGCTGCCCCCCCCACTAGCCTGCTGCCCCCCCCACTAGCCTGCTGCCCCCACACTAGCCTGCTGCCCCCACACTAGCCTGCTGCCCCCACACTAGCCTGCTGCCCCCACACTAGCCTGCTGCCCCCCCACTAGCCTGCTGCCCCCACACTAATGTGCTTGCCCCCACACTAGCATGCTGACCCCCACACTAATGTGCTTGCCCCCACACTAGTATGCTTGCCCCTACACTAGCATGCTTGCTCCCACACTAGCCTGCTGCCCCCACACTAGCATGCTTGCCCCCACACTAGCCTGCTGCCCCCACACTAGCATGCTTGCCCCCACACTAGCCTGCTGCCCCCCCACTAGCCTGCTGCCCCCACACTAATGTGCTTGCCCCCACACTAGTATGCTTGTCCCTACACTAGCATGCTGCCCCCACACTAGCATGCTGACCCCCACACTAATGTGCTTGCCCCCACACTAGTATGCTTGCCCCTACACTAGCATGCTGACCCCCACACTAGCCTGCTGCCCCCCCCACATTAGCATGCTGACCCCACACTAAGCAGGCTGCCCCCACACTAGCCTGCTGCCCCCACACTAGCCTGCTGTCCCCCCACATTAGCATGCTGCCCCCACACTAAGCAGGCTGCCCCCACACTAGCCTGCTGGCCCCTTTTATACCCCTACTCTCCCCACTCTTGCTACTCCATCACTCTTGCTATCTTGCTATGCTCTGTGCCTTGCTATCTCCATTATTATTTTCTGCTCTCTGGGCTCTCTGGAAGACAGCCCTGGCCATGTTCAGTTTCTTCTCCGCTCTCTGTTTTCTCTCTCCTATCTACAATAAAAACCTTCCCCATAATAAAGCGGTTATTCCAGGAGTTTCCTCTCTGTGCTCCCTTGTCTACACCAAGTCAGTTTATAAATCATTTCATTAACGAGACTAAGAACCCCCAAAGGGAGCCTCACTTTCCCTGCAGAAAGCAGGAGCCAGCTATGGGACTGAGCACGTGGTCTGAATAGCCCCCATGATGCACTTCTGCCTTACTGAGGAAGCTCTACAGAAACAAAGCCTGGGGGCTGAGGCAGGACTGGGAGCCAGGGAGAACTAACACAAGAAGCTGGAGATGCTGGCGAGGAGGGCCTGGTTTTCACTTGTTTGACTCAGCCCAACCATTTCGCTGGGCAGAGGGACTTGCCCAAGGGTATCTAGATGGACTTTGAGCCTTTCTGCCCTTTATTTTCTTATCTGTGAAATGGTCACAATGGGTACATTAACAATAGAAAGACTGAATGAGTTCCTGGAGAAGACACAGGTAACATGTGAGGGAGGCTTTACAAATACTAGTTTATGAGCACTGAGCGAAACGGTGTGAGCCGAGGCTAGAACAGGACTGGATAGGACGGGCTCCTAGCTGATTCAGGGTCACCAACTACAAGGAGTAAACAAGTAAACAACAGCAAAATCAGCACATCACATTTCTGGGACCTGTCCAGGCCTTACGTCCCTCGTGAAATAAATAATGAAACCCAGAGAGCACTTAGCACAGAGCTTGGGACAAAATGTAAGACCTGTGGAGTCTCAGGACTATCCCTCCCAACCCCATTCTGCTCAGACCCCTCTGTCAGCGGGGGGTACTGGGACCTTCCAACTCAGTGGAGGCCTCTGGCTGGCATCCTAACAACCTCACATGCTGAGTACGCCTCAGTGGGGATATGGCTGACCCCACCAGGTGACAGCAGGGCCACTTACTTTTCTCTCTGTACACTCCCTACTCACCTCCTTCCCAGGGACACTTGGAAGTCTCTTTTTGTACTTCTAAACTGTGGCGAGCCCTGGACCCTTCCCCACCTCACTCAAATGGCTTCCGGTGCCTGTGCTCACCTGACTGCTGTCCTTGGCTGACACGTCTGCCATGTTGTTCCTTCGGGCCTGGTGCATGGTCAGTGCAGCTCGAGTGGCCCCGCCAGCCACACCAACAATGCACTGGGTGGGAAAAAGAGAAGAGTGAAGGTCAGGGCAGTCTGTGCTGTGGAAAGGCAGGCCCTCCTGGTAACTCACCCCAGCCAGAGAAAAGCGGGTCTCTAGTGACACATCCCTTCCGGCAAACACTCAATGTGTCCTTGGCTTTTTATTCTTACTACTGAATCTTTAGAAACCTGTTCCCAAAGTTGTTCCAAGAGAAAAGGGAAGTCTCGCCAGCCATTATTACCCTGTGACCCTGACTGTAGGAAATTCCAACTTCCTTTCCCCAAGGGTCTTTTTGCCCTCTTTCAATCAGGGTCTTGCCATGTAACCTAGGCTGCCCTAGAACTTGTAATAGTCCTAACTCAGACCCCATGATACTAGAATCACAGGGCTGTGCCCTGCTGGGGTCGTTTTAAAGCCACATCTCTCATCTCCTTGGCTTGCTTTGGCTCTCTCTCTCTGACTGATCGATAAGGTCCAGTCTGGTCTTTGACTTCACGCTTACAGTCTGCCTCCTTATAAGTCCTTTCTTCTTCCTGTCCCAGCCTAGCTCCACTGAGCGCTCCAGGCAGATCTACACTTACTCCAGTGGCCCTGGATTAACGAACTTACATCTCTCCTGAGATCTCTAGAAAGCAACTAGAGCCACTGATAACTTTGACCATCGAGTCTCTTGTAGATGACAGACACAGAATGATGACAGACGGGTTTTTGATGAAGCTTAAGTATAGCTATAAAGGTGGAGGAACTAATTTATTCAAAATCAAGAGAAAAGTGGTGTAAGATGAGGCTCAAGTGACTGGCAGGGAACAGTCTGGTTCCAAATAGAAAACTGGAAGCCTTTAAGGTTTCCAGAGAGCAGTGGCTCAGGCAAGTAACCTAATTTGATTCCTACGTTTACTATTGTGTGTGTGCGCACATGTACACACGTGCTGACGCATGCATGGATGTCAGAGGAGAATCTGCAGGAGCCCCTGCTCTCCTGCCACGTTGAGCCCAGAAACTGAACTCAGGTTGGCAGGTTTGGCTACTGCACCTTGCTGGCCCACTGACCCTAGAGAAATTTTAATTCAGAACAAGGTTGCTCTGGCCAGAGATCACATCCAAAGATGTTCTAGGTCTGTGTGATCCAGATGGAATACAGATACGCCTTTAATCCCAAGGTACAGAGGTAAGCACATTTCTGAGTTCAAGGCCAGCCTGCTATAGAGCACATACATATGTATCAGGCAAAGAAAAGCTTAGGTACAGGTGTGGTGGTGCACGCCTTCAATCCCAGACAATGAAGATAGAGTTAGCTTGTAGAAGGAAGCAGCCATGTTTGAAAGTGATGTCTAATTGAGTGGCAGACAAAGTGACAGATCAAGGAAAGATATGACAGAATGGGACCTGCCCAACTCTCCTGAGAAGAGAGAGGAGAGGGAAGCTGCTCACGGGAGCACTGCAGACAGAGGATGCAGTCTGACCTGGGCAGCTCTGCAGTCACGGGTTAAAAGAAGGAGCCAGAAGAATAGAAAAGATTGCTAGAGTTACTTTGAGGCCAAGCAGAGCAAGCCAGAGGCTAAGAGAACAGCCAGACTGAATCAGTGAGCTTGGAGAGGAGTTTGAGCCAGAACAGCTGAGTTGAACCAGCCGGTCAGAGCTCAGAAAGAACAAGAAAAGGTGAGCATTTTTAGCAGCAAGTCTCAGAGGCTGAACACCTAGGCCTAGACAAGACTGTATGGAAGCTGGGAGCTTTCAGGACTAGGTCTAGGTTGGAAGACAGACGCCGTGAGCCTGGGACATGACAGTTACTACAGGAGAATCAAAGTTCCCTTTACAACTGACTTTCAAGAGAGCGTTGGGCTGTGAAAAGGGCTACAGACTCCCTGGGAAGGAACTTGTCCAGCAGAGGGGCTGCCAGTGAGAGAGGGGGATGAACGGTGGGAAGCTGGAGGAAAACTGGAAGATCTGAGCAGAAAGCGACAACTGAGGTGAGGAGGTAAGGGTGACAGCCAGCTTCTGGCTGCTGTAGCTGTGGAGGGAGTGCTGGTCACAGACTGAAACTCTGCCAAGCCGGATCTTAAGGGGAAAGACAGAACCTTGCTCTGGGACAGTATTTGACAGACACGGGTCTCAGAAGCAGAGCTTGCTGCCGAGTCTGAAAGATATGCCAGAAGTCACAATCCCCAGCTGGTCCCCAGCTCCAGCAGTATCTTCTCTGGGGTTTCCTAACTTGATGATAAAATCAGGGGCAGAAGTTAAGGTGTGTGCAGCATTTACTGCCTGTCCTAAACAAAAAGACTGCTTTACCCCAAATACCAAAAGTGCCTGTGGCTTGGCGGCTTGGCTGCAGTGTAATGCGTCCGGTACTGAGTCTTAGGGCTTTACAGCTCTACATACCTGACTGTAGTGATGGGTTTTCTGACCCTGCTGGGCCTGTTTCCTCATCTGAAGGTGCTGTGAGGGCAAGTGAACCCCACCAGCTTCAGTGGCGATTTGTGCCATTGCTCGCTTGCTCTCTCTCTCTCTCTCATGTGTGTGCGTACGTGTGTGTGTGTGTGTGTGTGTGTGTGTGTGTGTGTGTGTGTGTGTGTGATTTCTTGGTCCTGGAATCATACATAAACTCCTCTTCTTCAGGACTCAGCCTCATGTAGGGCCTTTCTACATCCCAAGACCATTCCTCACCTGGTATGCTCAGAACTGTAACCCCATAGATATCTGTGTAATTATGTGCCATTTCCGTTAAACATGGGAGAGTCTGTGGCCTGGGTCATCCATGCAGTAGGCACTATACAGATGCTTTACTGAAGAATGACAAGCCCCTAGATTCTGGTGTTGGACCACCCTTCACTCTCAGCTCAGAGCACCCTCACCAGCATGTGCTCCAACATGGCCCTGCACAGGCTGGCTGAGGTACAAGGGCTGTCTGGTCAGAGGATCAGAAAACTTGTCTGTGTCTCAGTAGAAACATATGAACTTTGTCCTTTTCGAACTTCCTTCAGTACAGGGACCGGGTAAGCCACACACAGCGTCGGTAAGGATGGTATTGGTATCTCAGGTACAGAAGTGTCCCAGAGGTGGCTACCTTGGCTAGGTTGCTGGTACTGACAGTCATGGTGAAAAAGATTGGGTACATGGGAGCCATAATCTCTAGGAACATGGCTACATCGTTGAGGATGTCGGCAAAGAGCCTGTGGGAAGGATCAGAGGTTAGAGGTCACAAACCAGAGACTTTCTAACAGCAGATCCTCCCTCCTCCCCATACCTCCTCTCTTCTCACCTCCACTGCTTGGCATTGCAGTCCAGTTTGCTCCTGTTGGGATAAGAGGTTGTTGCAATTTAGAACACAGGAAAACTGCTGTGGGCTGTAAGGAGTTGTCAGGTCACGGTCAGGTCTACAGGATTCAGGGTGGAAATATACTGAAGGGGCTCTGGGCAGCTCCAGCGTGCCCACACAGCTCTGGCAGGCCGTACTCCCTCTGCCTTGCTAAAAATTGTTAGGTTACATTCCTAAAGGTAGCTACCAGGGTCTATTCCCTTATTTGGGCACCTCCTCCTCCTGAGGCTGACTACCAAGAACCAGCTAGACAGTATTGAAGTCCAGCAATCAAAAACCCCCTTTGTCCCCTAGTTAAGATGCCCAGTGAAGATTAAACCCCTCATCCTGACACGGGGTTCCCTTTGTACCTTTATAAGCTGCTGTTTTCCCATGGGCCACATCTGTCTCCTCTGTCCAGAGGCAGTCCTTTGTACTCACTCCGGGACAGATGCCCTTTCTCCCTAGTCCTCTCCCTCCTGTCTTTGTCTCTCACTCCCTGCCCTTTGTCCCTCTGGGACGAATCAATCTTCTTTGTGCTTTGGTCTTGGAGGTCCAGGAGAAACGGCTCCTTACTATCACTTTCCTGTCACTGTGAGATCAGGAATTCTTTAGCTGCTTTTCCCCTCCCCAGAAACTGGGCGACACCCTCCTGCAGCTCTCTGATAACAGCAGGGAAGAAAGGCCTTGTAGCCCTTCTCAACTCAGCTGCAAGATAAGTTCACAGTCCGATCTAGTGCTAGCTCCATTTCCCTTAGCAAAAGACTGGGCCAAACTAAGTCACATGGTGTAGATCTTCTACCACGCCTCTGAAAAATCAATGAAGGTCAGATTGCTGCTTGGCAGACTTGAGGCTTTCCCCTTTGGCGCCCCCTGCCCCCCGCACCCCTTTATTACACTGCACATGGCTGCCACCTCTCCTCACCTCACTCCTCTCTGGGTTTTGAAGGGAAGGCCTGCTCCCTTCAGTTGGAGCCCCACCATGCTGTCCTTGGCAGGATGTTATATGTTTCCTAAGTGGTCTCCTACTGCAAGGTGGGAAGCGCTCTCATGATGAAGCTCTCCTGAAAGGTGATTTTCTATCTGCCTCTCTGACCAGTGTTTTGTTCCAATATTCCCAGTCCCCTGAAATATGATCCTTAGCTGGGAAGGTCTTCAGTGAGTGCTGGGTATCTCGCCCGTACTGGCTCTGAGGAAAAATTCTGTTTATTGACAGTTCTCCCACTCTCTGGGCAACCTTTGAAGAGGCTATTCGTGGACCATTCTCCTTTTTGCTTTGCTTCTTTCAAAGGTAACTAAGTCAAAGTCCATACACTTGGAACTGCTTAATACCCAATTTGGTATAACTTCAGGTCTTGGCTCACAGAACAATAGGTAGGTGGGAAGAAGACCAAGGGAAATGCTGCCCCCCCCCCATATCCAGGCGTAGGGTATCCTGTTCTACAACACTGCAGGTGGCTACCCCTCTGTCTCCATTCTACGGAGTCGGTTATCCTCTGGCCCATGCATAAGCATCTAAGAACTTAGTGTTAGGAGATGCTGCAGGGTAGTCCAGCCCAGAATCTGCACTGTTAGGTCCAGATCTTTCTCTGGAATCTTTCAGAGGGAGAGGGAGTCCTTCCAGGCCAGGCAGACTATATATGCACCGTGGAGTTGCTAAGACATGGGCACTCTTCACACCTAACCAGCCTGATGCTATGGAAAGAGGAAAGGCTTCAGTCCCACCCCCACAATTACAGAGTAAGAACTGAGAAAATAACTTCCCTCTTCTAGGTGTATTTCACATCTTGAAACGTATCTTTGTCATCTTCCTCTTGTCAGTTTAGGGGACTGAACCCAGGGTCTTGCCCACAGCAGGTCAAACGCACACCTCTGCTATATTCCCAGACTTGCATCTCCAAAATGCTCAATCCTACCCAGAAAGCCTATGGGGACTAAGGTTAACACAGAACGCAAGTGGGACACAAAATGTTAAGCACTTTGCATAGTTTTTCTCATTCAATCTTTCCTAGCAAGTAAAGACTCACTACTACTACTAAATGGCACTGGGAAGTGCTACTGGAATCAGCTGACCAAAGAAGAGAAACAAACTTACCCCTTCCACCAGGCAAAGATGATACGGCCCAACATGCCAGTTGAATCTGGGGATGAGAAGAGTGCCTTGGTAAGGACAAAGAGGGAACTCGGGAGATTCAGGGTAAGGCAGACCCTGGCACAGAATCGCTGATTCACTTCAGGTCATGTTGCACTTGGGAAAACATCTGATGTGATACATTCTAGACAGATTTAAGGCTGAGGGGTATGCTAAGGTCAGCAGCTTTTCACTTTGTACAGATTAGGCAAGGAATCTTATTTGTAGCTTCGCTAGATGGGCTCTGAACACACTGAGCTGCCTCCTCAGCCTGCAATGCTGCTAATAACAGCAAAAGCTTGAGATAATGCAAATGTTTATAGATGAGGGGATGCACAAAATCTTGGGAGATCTACTCGGTAGCATATTAGACAGTAGTGAAAACCACACGAACCAGCTATTCACATCAACACAATAGTGTATGAAAGACAAATTCACAGAAACTACATACAGCGCAATGTGCTTTTCAGAAAGCTCTACAACTATAGTGTTGAGGAACACATATCTACTTGGTACAAGTATTCAAAAGTTTGTCTAGTCTATAGCTGTTTCTGTAACCAAGTGGTAGGACTGAGTAACTTTGCAAAAGGTAAAGTTGCCTGGCCCACAAGGCACCTGCAAATTCAGCCTGTGCCCTTCGTGGAGCGAGCGGCCATCCGGCCTAATGTGGAGAGAGCGGCCATCCGGCCATGCAGAGGAGCACAGGGAAGGAATGGTTTAGAAGCAGACAGCCGGACAGCTGGGAGGGACAGACTGAGGAGGGGAGGACTCCATTTTGTTTGAGTTTGAGGGCAGAGACCTTTATGTGAGAAGGTAAAGAGAAGGTTGTACTTGCATAACGTCCATGCTTGCGTGCCTTCTACTAGACATGCAGGACCTCGGGCTTAGGGGATGTTTCTGAGAACTCAGATGGACAACCACCAACCCTCCTGGAAGTCTGGGGAGGATCATCCTATTTCATAGACAAAGCAACTGAGTCTCAAAGGAGACACACGAATGGACTGGAGCATCTTATAACAACTGTCTTTCCAGCTTTCCTGAAAGACTGATGTCATAGGAACACGGGGTCTACCTTCCCTCACTACCACAATCTCCTAACAGATCTCATGTGTACGACACACTCCTACTCAGGCTCTCTACCTCTCCATTTCTGTCCCTCGCCTGGACCCAGAATACCCATCAAAGCAACTTCATAGGTACCCAACTTTCTATAAAATAAAAGTTTTCACTTAACTTCTTTCCTTCAAGGACATTAGATTATATACAAAATTTTATGTTTCAGATTTTTATATTAGATCCGTTTGTTATCTTGAATATGGCAAGATTACTGCTTCTGAGAGAGTCACTGAGGCAGGCTCCATGTCTTCCTTTTAGTTTTGTACTTACATCAAAGGGCATAATCCTCCCCAGACTATTCGACGGAGACGAGGGGAGGTCTACTGATCAATAGAAGCAGTCCCTGGGGCCCCAACACAGTCTGGAAAGTGGCATTATGGTAAATTAATGACATAATGTCCAACCTATTATCCGAAAGCCAATATTGTCTACCAGAATAGGAAATTTAATTCTCACCTCCTCTTTGCCTTCCTTAGTCCAACTGATAAATTAGTAATTACCCTTCCACAAATTATATGTGAAACTACTGTAAATGCCTGCCAAACATTGGCAGTTAAGAACAGGACACACTGGGGCTGGAGAGATGGCTCAGTGGTTAAAAGCACCGACTGCTCTTCCAGAGGTCCTGAGTTCAATTCCCAGCAACCACATGGTGGCTCACAATCATCTGTAATAGGATCTGATGCCCTCTTCTGGTGTGTCTGAAGAGAGCAACAGTGCACTCACAAACGTAAAATAAATAAATCTTAAAAAAAAAAAAAAAAAAAAAAAAAGGCACAGGACACACAGCCTGCAAACTGCCTTTGCCTGGTGAGTTTCTGACCCCAACCATTCCTGAGCCAATGCCACACTTGGAGGCCTAGGTCTGGGTGTGTAGTGCTTGGCACCACCTTTGCCTGCTGAGTTCCTCTGACTACACCAACCTCCATGACATCTCCACACATGAAGGTCCAGTTCCAATCCAGCAGCTGATCATCAGGTGTCCCTAATCTAGTTTTGATCATGCAGTTCCTGCACTGGCTCCACCTAAGGCCGGCCATAATCTCACATCAGACACAAAACCCAAAGCATCTAAGTCACATTAGAAAACCCAGCAATAGCAAAGGCCAACAGAATCCATCCCCACTCAAACCCCGTCGTCCTCCAGTGAGAACTACGCGAACCCAGGACACCAAACCTAAAAGAACAATCACAAACTTCATTCAAGAATGCAAGGAGGTCACGAAAACCTCAAAAAATCAACTCAATCAACTTAAGGGGGATGGCAGTAAACGCCTGAATGATGCCCAAGAAAGCACTAATGGAGACAACTCAGTATCTGAAATATAATCCAGTGAGGAGATATAAATACTGAAGAACTCAAGCTGAAAATAAGATGGACTGAAAAACTCAAATTGTGTAAGTATAATAGATCAAGCAGAAAGTAGAATGTCAAGATCTGAAGATAGAGTAGAGGAGTTAGACCACACACACACAAGGAACACCAATCAATCAATCAATCAATCAATCAAAGCAAACAAAAGAAACATGGAAGAACTGTGAGACACCATGAACATACCATATCTTCGAATTTATAGGAACAAATAAACAAGGATTCCTGGTTGATCTTCAACAAGATCATAGAAGAACACTTCCTCAATGTAAGGAAAGACATACTCACACAGATACAAGGAGCACCTAGAACACCACACAGATGAGACCAGAGAAGAAACTCCCAGGACACCCTGTAGTTAAAGCACTAAATATCCAGAACAAAGAGCAGGCACTGAAGGCTCCAAGAAGAAAATCCCAAGTCACTTACAAAGGAAAGCCCACCAGCATAACAACTCATTTCTCAAGGGAAACTTTAAAAATCAGAAGGGCCTGGAGCAATGTACTTACCTACTGCCAGCCTAGGCTACTGTACCCAGCAGACTGATGAAGAAACAGAATAAAAGAGCCCATGTACACTAACCCAGCCATACAGAGAGTTCTGGAAGCACTACTTTGGACTAAAGAGAGGAGATGACACAGCTGAGACTATAAAAACAAAACAAACGAAGCAGTAATTACCGAAACAGTATATGACTAAGAACACAGAAAGAAACAAAAATACAACAACCAACACATACCTTTTAATAATAACTTTAAATATTAATAGTCTCAATTCTCCAATCAAAAGACATGGGTTATCTGAACAGATGAAGAATCAAAATCCACCTACCTGTTGCCTACAAGACACAGGCTCCTATCTTCAAGTCAGGCAGAGCCTGAGAGCGAACGGTTGGAAAAAGCATCCCAGAACAGAAACAGAGGAGCACTTCCACACCTCTCCTAAGAAGCGGCATCACTCTAAATACCAAAACAGTAAAGACACAACAACGGAAAGAAAACCACAGGCCTGTATCCCTCAGGAGCACGCATGTAAAACCCTCAGTAAAATCCCTACAAACAGAATACAGGCAGACAACACAAAGGCCATCTACCAAGATCAAGTTGGCTTTATCCCAGAGCTGCAAGAATGGCTCAACATACGTATCAACACATATAATAAATCATATAAATGGACTTCAGAGACAAAAATCACATGATCATACCAAGAGATGCAGAAAGGGCCTCTGACAAAACCCAACAGGACTTCATGATCAAGTGCTAAAGAGTGCAGCACTGGAGGGAAGATACCTCAGTGTAACCAAGGCTTCTTACGGCAAAACCACAGCCAACATCATCTTCGACAGAGAACACTCAAAGCAATCCCATCATCGTCATGACTGAGACAAGCTATGCACTTTCCTGACTCAATACAGGGCTAAAGCGCTAGCCGGAAAGACATCAAAGGCATCCAACTAGGACAAGACATCAAATGATCCCCTATCTGCAGATGATATACGTGAGGGATCCTAAACGTTCCACCAGATGTCTAGACAGAACCCAGGTCAAATGCGCACCTCTGCTGTATTCCCAGATTTGCATCTCCAAAATGCTCAATGCTACCCAGAAAGCCTATGGGGACTAAGGTTAATACAGAACTCGAGTGGGACACAAAATGTTAAGCACTTTGCATGGTTTTTTTTTAACCTTTTCTAACAAGTAAAGGCTCATACTACTACTAAATGCCACTGGGAAGTACTACTAGACCAGGATGTCTGCTTTGAGATGGTGCCCTCTATGTACGTTAGAAAAGCTGAACTCACAAAATCTCAATAATACGGTTGCCTAGACAAGACCTGACCAACGATAGCAGCTGACATGCCAGCATGGACGGGAGGGGCCGCACGAGGCTCCAACCCAGATAAAGAACTACAGGGAAGTTCACAGTTGCCAACACTGGGAGAATCCATCTTCTCTAAATATATGCTCCCTGATAGGTTGTCTAATCCCAACAAAAATGAACTCAGTGATATGTGTACACATGTGCGTGTACGTGTACGTGTGTGTGTGTGTGTGTGTGTGTGTGCGTGTGTAACAATAATAATTAAAAAATAAGAGGCCATAAATTTTAGGGGGTGCTGAAGGGAGAAGAGGAGATAAATTATGTAAATATAGCATTCACATATTAAATTTTCAAAAAAATAAATTTAAAAAAAGGAGACACAAGAGTCAGCTGGCCTGGGGCTGCTTGGAGTTCCTCTATGTGAGAAATAAATAACTCCACTGGACTGGCTACTGTCGGCACTAAGAGACACATTATACAGAAGAGGGCAATAATGCCTGGCCTATACCCGACTACTAAAATAGTAACTGCTACAGATATTACCATTGTTGGTTCTGATAATTAACACGTTCTAACAGAGTGCTGCAGTAGTTGTGGTTCCGTGACTGAAAGCCACTTGGAGAAGAAAGGGTTTATTGGCTTACTCTGCTGGCTCACGGTCCACCAAATGAAGTTAAAGCAGGAACTGAAGCACCGCAAGAAGCTGGAGACAGGAACTAAAGCAGAAGCACAACCTGCACAGGGATGGCACTGCCCAGTGGCCTGGACCCTTCCACAGCAACCAGCAATTAAGAAAGTTCCCCACAGGCTCAGACCAGTCTGATAGAGGCATGCTCTCAACTGAGGTCCCCTTTTCTCTGTGACCTTAGTTGGTTTCAAGTTGACAACAAACCAACCAACCAGGACAATGTGTGCCTGAAAACGATTACGACATGCATTCCAAAGCCAGGTTAATGAGTGCATGCCTATAATTCCAAGTAAAGACATGGGGTTATATCCAGTGATACCTGGGGATCTGGGCTAGCCTGGGCTACAGAAGATCCTGTGTCAAAAAGAAAACAAACAACAAAAATCCCAAGGGAACTTCTCATATGGTGCTCTGCTTATAAACATCTCACTCTTGAGGGAAACAAGCTTGTAAAATCCTTTCTAATTAAGAGGGCGTCTTTTAACACTGGTAACAGGTTCTCGAGTGCGGGTACTTTCATATCTTGAAGTGGCCTCAGCTTTTCTTAAAAACCTGTTAGACAGATTAGCATCATGCTGGTGATAAGAATGGGATGTTTAGAAATGACACTTAAGAAACCCAATTACTGACCCAGTTTTGAATTGGCTAAAGGAGAGCAATGGAAAAGATCTCATTAAACACAGTGTGATGCCGTGAAAAGGACTAACTCTCCTAGGCTCAGATCCAGGCCCTATAACTCAGCAGGTGTGTAACCGTGGGTACCTCTGTTTCCCCAGCTATAGTGTGGGGATAACAACACTACCTGTCACACAGCCACCAAGAGGTCTAATCAGCAACACAAAGAATGGCATATAATAAACACTGTCAGCATCTATGTGTTGTGGTGGCGGTGGTGGTGGTAGTGGTGGAGGTTGGCATCCTTAAAAGATGAGACACTGTGGCCAAGAAGCCCTCGGTCACCTCTGCTCTGACATGCCCTTTCAAGGGGTGATACTTAGTTACAATGTGCTGGGTTCTAACAGATGAGCATAAACAGAAGCCTCCTGACCTAGAGTCCAGGGAGGCTTACCCAAGATGTGGTGAGGTCTAGGATAGAACAGGATGTCCTTGCCCCGCCCCTAAGGTTCATTTAAATACCACTGGGGATAACAGGGAAAGACAGAGGCCAGAAGACTGAGCCAAGGACCCTCCTAAACGTGAAACAAGTGTTGAGTTCCCTTTGGTCTGCTTCCCTCACCAGGTGGCAGGCATAATACTAGATTATCTTTGATTTTCTTAGTGACTTTTTTCAGAAGGCTGTATACTCTCAGCACACGGTTACTATAATCTTACTGCAGCACAGTCAGGTACCCCAGAGGGGTCAGAGTGCATTTTAGCATTTCCTTAACTACCAATTTAGGACCAGCCACATGCCCCTTTGCCCACTGGAAGTACCCAACTTTCACCATCCCGGGAAGCTGGCGGGTTTTTTTTACGTAATAAACTGCATGTCTATGCAATCCTGCATAAAGTAAGATTAAAGGTAATTTAAGGAGGATCCCGGATGATTTCGGGATTCTGAAGTTTGCATGGGTAACAAGGTGAGCCACTTAGGCTGATTCACTGATGAGGGCATTCCAGCTGTGGGCAAAGATTCACAGCTTCTGTGTACTAATCAGGCTGCAGACCATAAATGTGTATATGCGCACGCGCACAAACACACACACGCACACGAGAACCACTGTTAGAGGTCAGAACAGTTCAAAACAGCAAGGCTAGGGTTTGCAGTAAAGGAAAAAGAGGCCAGAGACAGGAAGCAGGGATGAGATCAACAGGTAAGGCTCCCAGGTTCCAGCTCACCTTTCACGAGCCAGGTGGACGTGGCAGCTGAAACGGAGGCTTTTGCGTTGCCTACCCCTAAGCCCTGCAATACTGCTTGGGTGGCTAGAGAGCCGGAGAGGCTGGAAGCAAAGGCCTGGAGAGAAAAGAAGTGGAATGAGGAGAGGTGGCAGGAGCACGGAGCCTACTGTGCTATACCAGCTCTCACTGGTTCTGTGGGACCTGGAAAACTGTCAGGACTATGCAATGCACCCTAGCCTTCCAATGTGCACATGCAGATTGCAGGGGCCTATTCCCCGGGTCCCCAGCTATAAACCGCCCCCCCCCCACGGCAATCGGCCAGCCGGACCTGCACGGAATCCCACAGCTGGTATGGCAGGTAATCCGGGCTGACGCTATCTGGGAAGCCCTGAGGCAGCAGCACGGATCTGAGGCCCGAAAGAGCGGTCAGTGCTGCCCAGGGTCCCCCGCCTCCACCCGCGTGCTGCCCAGGTTTCGCTATCGGGGCCCGGGAGAGCCAGCCCCAGCGCCGAGCCCCGTCCCACTGCAGGCTCCCATCGGCGGCAGCGCTGCAGCCGCGCGGGGCTCCGGAGCCGAACTGCTCCGTGCACAGCGGCGCCCGTAGGCTCGCAGCGTCAGCCATCCTCAAGTTCAGCGAGTCGGTCCAACGCGGCAAAAAGCTAGGCGAACTACATTTCCTGTTTGGCTACGGTGGCCACAGAAGGACACTAATCTTTTATTCTCTTGGAACTCCGATTATTGTGTGTCCTGCCTTCCTGGGGCACACCCCAGGACTGCACCTGACCTACCTATCGTTCTTTGGACCCTAGGAGCAATATAGGGGCCGTTGACTCTGAACTCCAATCGGAAGAGGGAGAGATGGCTTCCTGGGGAAATAGTTGTGGTGGAGACTCCACTCAGATCTCAAACTTTTAGCTGTGTAACTGGAGTATCCCTCTCCGTCGCAGTGCTTTTTTTTGTTTGTGAGGCCAAGGACAATAGAGTTTTTGAAATTTTTTAAGTTAGCTTGTGACTTAATGAGCTTCATTATGGCATTTTGATTCATATTTTGCTCCCTTTGTTCCTATTTACCACCCGCCTCCCCCTGTTCTCTTGCCTGACTCCTACTATGTAGACATCCACTTACCCACTCCACCCAGCCCTCCTCACCCCAATGCTGCTTTTATGTCACATGATCTCTATCTTCCTATTTCTTTAAGATCCCTTCTTCCCTCCTCAGGGTCCCATTTCTAATTTCATGACTTATACCCCAGCCCCTCCTCCCACACACACACATACACACATAAAATTCCAAATCTAGGACTTGCATATGAGAGAAAACACGGGGCATCTGTGTTTCTGCAACAGTCTTTAAACTCATTTTCCTGCAAATGTTATTATTTCACTTTTCTTTATGGTTGAATAAAATCTCACTGTAACTCCACATTTTGTGACTCATGTGTCTCCTGAGAGATCCGGACTGACTCCATTTCTTAGCTGTTCCGAATTCTGCAGCAGTAAACACACATGTACAGGTATTTCCGTGGTAGGACATGGCGTCCTTTGGTGTATAGCTATAGGTAGTAGAGCTGTAAGCCTAAGGCAGGTCTGTTCTTTTTTCCTTTTGATTTTCAGAGCAGCTGGAGCAGTTTACATTCTGTAAGGGGCTCTTTGCCAACATTTGTTGTTACTTTGTTACTGGGGAAACCGAGGTTCCCATGGGAACTTAGGCTCCTTAATAAGGGGATTTGGAGGCTTACTAGCTAAATGCTCCCAGTTCTTCCAAGACATCAGCAGTGGGTTCCCAGCATTCATGTTAGGTAGTTCAAACCACACGTAACTCCAACTTGAAGAGGGAGCAGACACCATCATGGATGTGCACCTACACACACACACACACACACACACACACACACAAAGAGAGAGAGTTTGGTTTTTTTTTTAATAAAATAGTTTAGAAAAGGAGTACACAGGAATCTTTTTTTTTTTTAGATTTATTTATTATTATATGTAAGTATACTGTAGCTGTCTTCAGACACACCAGAAGAGGGAGTCAGATCTCGTTAGGGATGGTTGTGAGCCACCATGTGGTTGCTGGGATTTGAACTCAGGACCTTCGGAAGAGCAGTCGGGTGCTCTTACCCACTGAGCCATCTCACCAGCCCAACACAGGAATCTTGAGGACAGTTTATTAGTTTAACAGTACAGGTTAGGTGGAAATCCTGGCAGTTACCAGGAGGAAAGAGGAAGGAAAATCATGCCTTTTAAATTAGGCACTGGGGGCGGGGGAGGGCGGGGGGGCGGGGGGGGAGCTGGAAAGATGGCTCAGTGGTTAAGAGCACCAACTGCTCTTCCAGAGGTCCTGAGTTCAATTCCCAGCAACCACATGGTGGCTCACAACCATCTGTAATGGGATCCCATGCCCTCTTCTGGTGTGTCTGCAGGCAGTGACAGTGCACTTACATAAAACAAATAAGTAAATCTTCAGGAAAAATTTCTATAAATAAATAAATAAATAAATAAGGCACGGGATAGTAGACAGCCGGTTAAGGAAGGGTTACCAAGAGTGGAAGTGGGCTAGAACTGAGGAAGGAACCTAAACAAATCCAGCCAAGCGCCATGTAATGACCTCTACAAACACATAACAGAAATGGTGCCCCTGACGTTGCCCATTCCCACCCCTTGAGAACATGCTCCCCACAGTGGTCTCTCTGGCCACTGTCACCCTCATCCCTTGTTATTATGTGCTAATCTCTATTTTCTACACTACACTCTGTGTGTCTCACCTGAATTCATTTACTAGAGAACACAAGGGCTGGAGCACTGAAGGGAAGCCAGAGCAAGATGCAGTAACAGCATTGTCTTTGCCTTCACTGCGTCTCTGTGTCCTTTGCTGCCTCAATCTTTGCTTCAGACCATTTCAGCCCAACTCTGCATGCAGATATATTAATCACTAAAAACTCTTTTGTCTAGAACAAGAAACTTGCTTGTTTCTCTTCCCTTCCAAGGCCAAAGACTTCAAAATTAAGAGTAACTAAACCAAATAGGGCCACTGGAGTGGTACCAAGAAAACACCAGTCTTTAGGAGGTTGTTTTTAAAATGTCTTTAGCTGTCAGATCTTTGTTGCATGTGGCTATCAGCTCTTTCTTGCATGTGGCTCTGCTCTCCTCTCTATAAAGCCTTTCTTAGCACCTGCCAGTTTTTATTAGCATCAGCCTCTTTGTTTCCTTGGCTTTCTGGCTTTCCAAACAAGCCCTTTCCTTCACCCCAGTACTTGTCCCCAAGTGGTTGGCTTTTTCAAGTAACAAGTAGACAGTTTGGTTCACTCACACCCTGAGAAGTGATTCTCTGCCCTTTGGCTCTCCCCAAATTAGGGTATTATTTCTAAAAGGCCCCTAAGGATGCCTGGGGGTAAGAACATCAAGAGGTTGCAGGACTATGTCAGAAGACGGCATAAGCAGGGGAAGTCCTCGTTTCTTCTCCTGGGAGAGCTCTGTAGAGTTGGGGTCCATGCTAGAGGGTCTCTCTCCCTCTGAGCTCACCCCTTTTTCTTTGGCTCCGTTCCACTTCCCATCAAGTTTAGGGAACTGACCTTAAAGGAGGAATTTACCAAAAGCATCTTTTTTTTCTTTAAATTAGAAATAAAACATGGTTGTTCCTTAGCCTGGAATTCTTGAACACACTCTTGGCACTCTTCCCCCACACCATTTGATTCCAGTTAACAGCTCCGTTCTGTAAACTTCTGATTCCTGAGGACTGCTGACTCCATCACAAACTGTGGCGAGGAGTACTCTTCCAACCCAAGCCACCATATCTGACCCCACACAGAGTCTGTCTAAGGATGAAATAAACTGGCACTTTTAATGAAAATTTGTGTTTCCTGGAAGAATGAAAAATTCCAAGCCAGTTTCTGTGAATGAATTTACCCAGGAAACTTACATGAAACACGGGTTTGTAACTGTGAGATCTTGGTAAAGTCAATTGTTTCTCTGGCATTCAGTTTTTCCATCTGATAAATGGAAAGAATACTACTACATACCAGATAGAGTCAGGGTGAGAGCTAAACAGGTTTTAAATGGAGCAGTCTAAGTCAGATTTGGCAAGTGATATATACTATATTTACTTACTTATTTATCTGTTTGTGTGTGTGTGAGAGAGAGAGAGAGAGAGAGAGAGAGAGAGAGAGAGAGAGAGAGAGAGAGAGAGAGATGATAGCATGGTAGCATTCTCTGAAAGCAATTGCAAATGCTGTCCCTGCATTGCTGACACTCAGAGTGAATTCAACCAGCAAAGTCAGCAGAGCACCAAAGGATTCCCATTTGCTTTGACTTTTAAAATACTACCAGTAAAAGGTAAGAGAACAGCCTCCAGGCCGAGCAGGGCACCTTCTCTCCAATTCCTTGTGAAGGAAGAGGTTTCTTCCGGTTTTGGGGATTTCTTCTTTCAAGATGTTCTTGCTGGTATTGCTGCACTAGGCTTCTTGGAGCACATACCCCCACCCCCACGCCCACCCCACCCCACCCCCACAGAATAAACCTTGCTTTGATTTGGCCAAAACTTCTGGTCAGTGGGATTGATGGTATTACTTATACATTGTAATGAAAAGCACCTTTCCTGGCCTGCATTCAGTTTCTAATAGGAAAAAAGAAAAAGAAGAAGAAGAAAGGAACATAATAGAATTTCCTAGTCATGATGGAAGCCAATAAGCACATAACTGTAGAAACAACAGCGGTAGTGTGGTGCTTCAGGTGTCAACAAACAATAACAAACATCATGGTTTAAGGGTTTCTCCTGTATTGTGTGGCTTTGCATCCTTGTGCCCAGTCCTCAGATGCTTCTGCTGATTCTGAGAGCAGCCCAGTCATTAAAAATAACAGCAATGCTTGCCCACACCCGCCGGTTTCTTTTCTTAGCTATGAGAACAATTACATGTATTTTGCAATCCTGAGAATGGGAAGTGTAAACATCCATTGAGCAGGCTGGATGTATTCTACTACCCTTTTATTAAATAATATATTCAAGTATTTATATTAAAGAAAATACAGATGGATCCATTTTGAGTTTTGTATCACAACCAAAGGCAAGTAAATAAAACTCAGATGTGAGACAGTATATGTCCACCTTTGTCTTCTGTACCTACCAATGGTGGTGAGTTGGACACCATTGTTTCATTCATTTCATCCTTTCCTCTCTCTCTCTCTCTCTCTTTCTCTCTCTTCCCTTCTTTCCTTCTTTTCTTCTTTCTTTCTATCTTTTTTTCATTTCTTTTTCTTTTTCAGGACAGAGTTTCCTCTGTCTAGCCTTGACTGCTCTTGAACTCACTAAGAAGACCTCTAATTCAGAGCTCTCCCAGCCTCGGCCTCGCAGATGCTGGGATTAAAGGCACGTGCCATCATTATCACGTGCCCCGTGAAATCATTATTTTCTTAACCAGCACATTTGCCAGAGTGTGTATTGTAAGCAGCAGAGACCTGAAGTGATTTTTGTCAGCTGGTTTTCCAACAATGAAGACATAATCCTTCCCAACCACCCCTGGGCATTGCAAAGGAAAGAGAGACAGAATCGCCTTCTGGGATGCGCAGAGCTCCTCACAGCTCGTCTGCATGGATGCGGTGTTGTTCCCACACCTCAGCCATCCTCCTCGAACAAACACAGTCAGGCAGAAGACACGCAGAACTAAAAAGTAAAGAGGAATAACACGTAAAATAACCACTCTAATGCACAAATATGAAAAGATTCAAATACTTAAAGGCTGTGAAATGGGTTTCAATCCACTGTAAGGGCTCTAAAAACAAAATACCAGAACAGGGAAAAGAAATACACCCAAAAAAAAGGAAGAAAAAATGTGATGTTTAGCAACTCAAGTCTCCACAAATGAAAAAAATAGTAAAAATTCATATTTGTACATTGCCCTTTCCTTGGTTTAAATACCACCCCAAGGTAATTTTCTATCTACAAAGTTACTGAACACAATCCTGTAAAGAGCCGTTCAGTAGCTCCCTGTGTATGTTTCCACCAGATGCTGCGGGATAATTGATAACTGATGTTTCCACTTCTCTTTCTCTAATAAAACAAATTTAATTATATTGTTACAGAAATAACATGCCTTCTCAATGAGAAATCCCTCCACACAGTTAGAAATAAAGGGAAACTCTTTACTTAAGCACCTGGTGCATTGGGGCTAATGCCCAGATAAGAGTCAACCCCCAAAAGAAGATTTCATTAGCTCATATACATCTTAGGTTTATGCATTCCACATATGCTGTTATCCTTAAATCTCTTTTGAGTCTGGCCCCAGGTTACACTCTCAACAATTTAAACAGAGACAGGAGACTGTAAGTCTGCCACTTAAGCAAATGGGAGGTTTTCACGGCAAAGATATTATATATTACCAGAATTATTTTAGGTACCAGTGTTCTTTTTTGATAGTTGTTAACCAGGTCCATCTTCCCCACCTGGCAGAACTATGCTCTTCTTGATAAGAACACAGGGGACTTAATGGCAGATGAGGACTATTGATGGTTGTGACCCCACGCTACCCCAGTGAACTGCCCATCTGGGCTATGGATCTTTGGGAATAGAACCTAATGGGTGGTCAATCCGGGGGAGTAAACACTGACATCCTAGGACCCTAGATTTCTCTTATCTCCATCAGGCTTGGACAACAGACTACTTACCCTTGGGTATTGTGGAGGCAGCGACCCTTTAGCTAAATTCCATTTGTGTGACTTAAGGTCTCCTAAGCAAATCTGTCAGTGTGTCCTTTGTAACATCTGTTTTATTGCTTTGAGTTTCTTCGAATCAAGCTTAGGTTCTAAAAGTTGGTTATGTGGGAAACCCAAGGGAGTAATACTGATTGCTACATTGTTCTCCTAAAGGCAGGTGAAGCAAACAGTTTGAGTACACACTAGCGGGGCAGTCTTAAGGGACTTCAGGTATATTATTAACTCTAGCTGTGAGGTCCTACAAAAGCGTAATTGATACTTCCAAGGTATTGCATCACCGCAGCTGAGGGGAACAGAAGCATCCACGCTGATTTCCAAACTCAGCCACGTTTTTGAAGAGACTCCACACCCACATGTATTTTGGCTTATTTGATTTTACCTCATAATTTAATTTGATTACATTTATTCTGGAAGCCAGCAAGCCAGATTGATTGTGCCACCATTGTTACCCTCAGCTTTGCAGAAACACAATCTCACCGCCTGGCCCAGGACTTCCCCCTGAGCGCTGCCATGGGAGCAGTGAGCCTCTCAAAAAGTATTTTAAATTATTTATTATTGTTGTTTATTACTAATAATCAAGATTGGCTCTCTAGCCTTTACTTTTTTTATGGTGAGCGGGAAGAAAGGGAGACAGGCCTGACAGGATCTCTCTGGCCCTCTTCCTAATGGAGCCAGGTTGAATGGATCTTTTCTTACTTCTCTCCTTCCACACCTCAGCCCCCTTCCTACTTCCTGCCCCACCCAACCCCTGCCTTCCCTGTTTCTTTCAGTTTAGCACATTTTTTAATGTATTGCTGTGCTATGCATTCATTTCTCTGAGAGAGGGGCTTTCTCTGTATTCCTGCTAGGCACTGGCCAGCACTCCCAAACCTAATTAGTAGTTGTTGCCTCCGATGAACACGAGGTGGCAAACACTCCCCTTAACTTGGGAAGGAAGGCGCTGGAGGAGCACAGCTAGCCCTGCCGGTTACGTCACTAAATCTCTTTCTTTCTTTTTTTTTTTTTTTTTTTTTTCTTCTTTTTTGGATTCCCTACATTTCATTTTCTTTACCTTGTATAATTTCTGTGATTTTTGTTTTCTACAAGCAAGCATGATCTACAGAGGGATACCCTGTCTCAAAAAAAAAAAAAAGATAATAATGGTAAAATTTAAACATTATCATAATAGATGATATTTAATAATGTCACTGACCTTGGAGGAAAGGGATGTTCCTCCATCATGTTCTCATACACATATGTATTATAGGAAAGGAACAATGACAGAGGGGAGAGAGAGAGAAAGAGAGAGAGAGAGAGAGAGAGAGAGAGAGAGAGAGAGAGAAGCTGTCATTATTTTTTAATAACACCTAGAAAATGGCTTAACTATATCATTTTGCCTTAACTGAACGAAGAATACAAGTAATATGCCCTTTTGGTATCTGTAAATGAAGACTGTCGTAATCGTTCTGTCCTTAGTGCTGGTGTCTAGACCTCCTCTGCATTGTTCGGATCTTCTCTGCTGCGAATAAGAAATTCCTAGTTTGTGTGTTCCAAGGAGTAGAGGATTGGCTACTATTTCATAGTAGATTGTGATCTAAAGATTCCATAAATGCATTTAATTTAACTTAGGTTTTATTTTTGAGACAGAGTCTCACCATGTAGAACACTGGCCTTGAAGTTACAAGATCCATCTGCCTCTGCCTCTGCCTCTGCCTCTGCCTCTGCCTCTGCCTCTGCCTCTGCCTCTGCCTCTGCCTCTGCCTCTGCCTCTGCCTCTGCCTCTGCCTCTGCCTCTGCCTCTGCCTCTGCCTCTGCCTCTGCCTCTGCCTCTGCCTCTGCCTCTGCCTCTTCCTCTGCCTCTGCCTCTGCCTCTGCCTCTGCCTCTGCCTCTGCCTCTGCCTCTCTGCCTCTCTGCCTCTCTGCCTCTCTGATTCACACTTTTGCATACACACATACATTTTAAGTTACAGAGAATCGAGTCTATTTGGGTAAGGTTGTATGCATTTGTTATGGAACGCAGCATCACTAATTACAGTGTGAGCCTGGTAAATCCTCTCGATTTCCTGTACTCTGAGAAATCTCACCTAAACAGGTTCCTTCAAGTTTCTAGATTCAGGAGTCTATCTCACTATCAACACCATGCTCCCGGTAAGCCTATCTTTCATTTTCTTCAGCACCTGGGGTGTGAAAGGTAGAGTGGGGTCTTTCAAGTAACTTCTTTTGAAACAGAGTCTCACTATGTAGACCATACTGACCTTAAACTCTTTCTAAGGTCCTGGAATTGTGACTGTGGGTGCTAGGGTCCAGTGCCATGCCAGTTACTGCCAATCCATTTTTCTTATTCAGAAACCGGGGCTACAGGCTTGAGCGGGTCAACCATAAGGTTTACCTCTTTCTGGGACTATGAAAGGCTGCTGGGGAGGCCCCTCCCATGCTGCCCTCCCTCATTTCCAATCTCTGTCCCCCCCTCCCACCCCCTGCCCCCAAGCCTCCAACTCCACCTCCAGAAAGTCCTGGAACTTTTTTTTTTTTTCCTTTTCTCTGAACACCCTCCATCCTGGACTGGCCTCAGAGTTCTGAGACTGTGGGTGCTAGGGTCCAGTTTGCCCACTGGCCTGGCCTCTCTCAGTGTGTCCTAGGGTCCTTTTTCTCCAAGTGCCCTCCATCACATACACACCTGCACCACACACACACACACACACACACACACACACACACACACCTGATCCCCCATTACCACCTACCCTGTTCTCTAACAAGAGGGTGCTAGAGGCTGGGGCATCCTAGCGAGACTGGGCCCTCTCTGGGAAGCCTTTTTCCCCACATTTTCCCAAGTACCCTCTGTTACAGGCAGGCCTAAAGGTGTGGTTTGAGAGGATGCTAAGGCCCAGCATTTCCAGCAGCCTAACCACAGGTCCATGCAGCTTGAGAGCTTTTGTTCTTGTTCTCAAAGAGACTCCATGTGACCCAGTATCCTAGGCAAGTGGTGTCAGAGTTGTGGTCTGGGCAGACAGCAGCGTGCTAGAGGATGCTGGAGGCTAGGCCACCTATCCTGGAATCCTGGAGCTTGTCACTTCTTTTTCTCCAAGTGCCTTTAATTCAGAGAAGACCTTACACTCTTGGACATCTCTCCCACCTGGCCCCCTCTCTGGTGAGTCCTGGATATTTTTCTTTTCTCCAAGTTCTCTCTTCTCTGGAACACCCCAAGGTCTAAGCAACAGAAGATACTAGGTAGAGGTTCGGAAGTAGGATGCCTGGCTCCCTCTATGGGGAACACCCCCTCCCTTTTCTCCAAGTGCCCTCAGTACCAGACAGTCCTCAGGATCTCAGAAGAAGGCAGTGCTATGGGCCTGATGTCCTATGTGGGCTGGGCTCTTTGGGGAGCTCTGAGATTTCTTTCTGTTCTCCAAGTGCCCTCATTTCGGGGCAGGCCTCTCTCAATTTTTCCATCTGTCAGTTTTTGGCCTGGATCCCTGGGTAAATAGAGTCCTCTTTAGACAGTCTTTGCTCACACTTATATTATTTAGGGTACTATCTGTGTTTTTTTCTTGAAGTTTCAATGTCCTGGGTTTCAGATTTAGGTCTTCCATCCATTTAGAGTGCCGTGCCCCCTGTGTTGTCCCTGACCATGGGCCTGGGTAGTATGTCAGTAGTGGTGAGAGGCCTTAGTCAGGCAGCCAGCTATTGCTAGGATTAAGTTGTGAAGGCAAGGCCTTTGGTCTTGTTCTAATCTCTTTTGGTTGACATTTTGGCAAATGTCAGGCTGACCTGGGAAGACAGAGAGAAGAGGCTTGCTATGTGTTTGAACATGGGTTTTCAGACAGTTACACTTCCCACTGGGTAAATTCATTACCCCACTTAACATGACTTGCTGATATCTGCTCCTTCATGCCTGGCCCTTACCCCCCAGGCACTTGACATTTTCTTTAAGCCACACCCCTTCAAGGCTACTCCATGGCACCCTGCAGAGGCCACATACTTGGCCCTGGATTCAAGAAGTGACCTTTACAACTAAAAGAACTTTCTAGTACTGAGAAGTAAGAAGTCTTAGAAGAGAGGTTGGTGGGTAAATAAAGGAAAACAAAGCTGGACTGTTCCAGTGGTTTGTGGGTACTTTAAAGCCAGGAGGGCATAGCAGTGAGATACATGGCTCAAAGCAAGATCTCAGGATCTACAAGAGGTGTCTTCACCCCCAGCCATGTGTGTGTGTGATGTGTATGAGTGTATGGTATATATGTGTGTATGTGATGTTATGGGTGTATATGTGTATGTGTGTGTGGTGTGTATGGGTGTATATGTACATGTGTGTATGTGGTTTGTGTGGTGTGTGTATGTGTGAGTGCATATATGTATGTATGTGTGGTGTGTATGTGTGTGAGAGTGTATGTATGAGTGGTGTGTGTTTACATGTGTGCATATATGTGTATGTGTATGTGTGGTGTGTGTATGTGTGTGAGTTGTATATGGGTGTATATGTGTGTGGTGTGTATGTGTGTGGACTGTTGTGTGTGAGCGTATGTGTGTGTGAGAGTGTACAAGTGTATGTGGTGTGGTATGTGTATATCATGTGTCCATATAAGTCTCTGTGTGGTGGGTGTATGTGTGTGCATTGTGTATGTGTGTATATGTGTGCGGTGTGTATGTGTGTGGGCTGTTGTGAGAGTATATGTCTGGTGTGGTGTGGTGTGTGTGTGTGTGTGTGTGTGTGTGTGTGTGTGTGTATACAGTGATTATGTAGTGCATACGTACCTGTGTGTATAGCTTCCCAGGTGCTCCAGCTGGAGAGACAGAAAGAAAAGGCTCTGTCCTCCTGAGCTTCCCAGGCTACACTGGGAAACAGAGTGGGACTCTCCACAAAAGCCACCAGTGGCACAGCTATTGCTGTGACACTTCAGAGAGGCTCTACTCCAAAGCTCTGCCACACGGTTCCTCTTGCCTCCAGCTTCGCTGGAAGCATCTGATTTGTTCACGTTGTTCTTGCTATGCTGAGAACTTTGGTTTCCGCTTTCTCCCATCACCTAGCCCGTTCCCATGCTCACGCCCCTCCCCCATGAAGTCATCCATTCCTAAAGGAATCTCTGCTTTTGGATATAAGGATAAATGTATCCTCCATTGGAGGCTGGAAGATGGTTTCTGGTCCCTTTGTCTCTTCCTGACCAGGTAGTAAGTGGCTTTCTTTCCTGGGATCATCTGTACAGTTGGAAGAGCTTGACAGCTTGTGTTAGAATCACGTGTTTACTGTGCCTGTGTTTATATCAGCCGTGTTTCTATACTGACAGCAAACACCATATGGAGGGGAAGAAAGCCTGCTAGATGAATTCTTAAGGAGTCACAATATCAGACATGAAATCTCACAATTGCTCTGGGAAACAGGGGGTTTATCTCGCTCCAGTCAAATAAGAAATACTGTGCTCTCTCCCATACTGGAATAAAACTGTCTGACTCATAGTAATTTGGTCTGGTTCTGGTAATTTGCTACTTGGTTGGAGAAAGATGTAAAGGTTTGTTTTTCTTCCCTGTGAGGCAGGGGGTGGGTGGGTGGGGGACAGTGCTCAGCGGGCTGTGTGAAGGGCCTCATGCTAACAGATACAGACTACAGACCTACAGGGAACCACAGTGGCCAGGATCCTCCTGTGGTTATGATCATCTAGCATGCCGTTTCATAACTATCACTTGGGACCATGTCTGCTTGCCCACATGCACCCCTGTTACCCCTTCCAATTGAGAAGCCCTCCTCCCCACCCCCCACCCCCTTGGAATCTGATATACACCAAAGCTAAATATTTCATGGAGTGGCTACTTATGAACCATCTGTGCCTAGAGATATGGAGCCTGTACCCACACTGAAAGGCAGAGTTCAGGCAAGAATCCAGTGCTGGTGGCCAAGTAGGGGAGGACCTGGCATGAAGCTCACCCATGTCAATCAAAGTATTCACTAAAGAGAAAGCCACATTTGTGAGTGGCCTCTACATATCACACTGAAAATCTGTGAGTTCCTACTAAAATAGCCCCTGCCTTTCAGCCATTTCCCTGTGAAAAGAGCAACGAATGTCTCCCACTTGCTGTTCCTGTCAGACACAGATGCCCAGGTCTCAGGCTGGCCTTTAACTGACAGGTGGAAAAGATATCTTATCAGCCCTAAGTCCTCGGCACCCTAGAGATAAGAGTGAGTTCCAGAAGTCCTTTTTGGGAAGATAAGAGGTCCTTCCAGGCCTCTTTCCAAGAAGCTCTAGCTGCAGCTTCAGGACCGCAGTCACAAGCCCTGATCCCAGTTGCTAAGTCAGGGCATGGGCCACTCCTCGAATCTACCACTGTGGCCAGGAAACAGACTTCCAATTTGGCTATGACTAAATTAAGCGCCCATGTTTGACCTTATTGTTGTGACAGGAAGGCCGAAGGGTTTAATTGGCTGGGGCTGAGTCATTTGCCCGTTCTTGAACGCGTCACTGGGACTGGAAGACAGGTGACTCTGATTGGCTAGGGCTGAGTCACAAACCATCCCCAGAGCTTGGGAGGCACCAGTGTCTCAGACCCAGAAGGTCTGATAGGGATTTGTTCAGACTTGGGGAGAGGATGCTCTGTAGAAGAAGAGATAGAACAGACCAAAAAAACTTACATCTGGGCTAAAAACAGGTCCCCCTCTCCCAACCTTGTTTGTGGACAGTTGTCCCTGCTTCTCCATAACTGCCAAGGGCACAGTCCTTCCTTTCCCCCAAGTGCTTCTGTGAGCCTGGGGGCAGCTGCAGAACGGAAGGCCAGACGTGCATGCTGGGAACATTGAGGATAGTCTTGATTCTCAAGGTGTCATCCTCTGTCTAGTTAAAACTCAAAGAAGCTTTAGAAAGACTCCTAGTCCCACTCCCAAATCAGTGCTTCTTCTACTTCTACTTCTTCTTCTTCTTCTTCTTCTTTTTCTTCTTCTTCTTCTTCTTCTTCTTCTTCTTCTTCTTCTTCTTCTTCTTCTTCTTCTTCTTCAGAGGAGGAGGAAGAGGAGGAGGAGGAGGAGGGACTATGGTCACAGAGAGGTGTCCTCTCTCCTTAAGTCTACTTGACACAGGCTAGAGTCATCTGAAAGGAGGGAACCTCCTTAAGAAAATGTCTCCACAACCTCAGGCTGAAGGCAGAGCTGTAGGACACTTTAATTAGTGATTGATATGGGAGGACCCAGCCCATTGTGTGTGGTGTTGGGCTAGTGGTTCTGGATGCCATAAGCAAGCAAGCTGAGCAAGTCAGGAGGAGCAAGCCTGTAAGTTAGCACTCCTCCACCATCTCAGCATCACCTTTTGCCTCTTGGTGCCTCTGCAGTTTGAGGTCTTGCCTTGGCTTCCCTCAGTGGGCTGTGATTCGGGATACCTAAGCAAAACAAACCCTTTCCTCCCTAAGTTGCTTTGATCTCTGTGTTTCTTCACAGCACTGGTAACCTAAGACAGGCGAGCTGTTTGAAGTAATAAAATAGCCCATGGCTTAGCACTCCATCTCCTCGGTCTTGGGGTTGATTAGCCCACCTTGTTTCTTCTTCAGACTCCCCTTGATCTGAAGGCTGGTGGCTTTCTGTCGATGCCTGTGCAGCTGGGAAGTGTGCAGCTTTCAGAGTCTGAAGCAGCTAAGCAAGTGTGTTCACTTCACTTGGGAGAAAAAGAAAAGGAGAAGGAGAGGGAAGAGGGAAAGCACAAGGCCCAACTGTTTATTCATTTACAATTAATTATAAGCCGTTTAGAACTTTTCCCAAACTCTCCTAAGGAGAGAGAACGGGTTTCCTCATGAAGCAGCCTTTCAGAAGTGGTGTGGGCTACAAGCAAACTTTCATATCTGGCCCAGGTCCTACATCCGGTGCCAATGGCTACATCTACAAAACACTCCCACACGTAAGGCTCAGGAAACATTGCGGAAGAGGGAGTGAAGATCGGGGGATAGGTTATGAGATTGTGTCTCCTAGTACTGTCAGAAGGCATACTCATAAATCTCACAAACATGACTTCCCAAGCATGAGCTGAACAAAGACGACACGAATAGACAAGCCAAAGTGAGTGGGGGGAAGCCCAGGGAGGCCTCAGCCCTGCACAAAGAACGGCAGGCAGCTAAGGAAGGCTGAGGGCAAAAGAAATGGTTTTCTCCAGAGAAGGGCACAATCGGTTATCCAATACCAAAAGGCTGGCCCTGAAAACACACATACAAGCCTCAGTGTACAGACTGGACAGGTTATACTTAGGAATATACATGATATTCATCCAATAACGATCAATGACAAAAGACGCCATGGTTTGAAAGAGAGGAAGGAGGGGTAGAGGGCGGGTTTGGAGGGAGGAGAGGGAAGGGAGAAATTGGGAAATGAAAGAGGAAAAAAATGGGTGGGTGGTTCCCTGGTAATTACTTTGGGACAATGGAGCACCTGACAGAAGCAGTGTAAGGAGGCAGGGGTTATTTGAGGTCATAATATGAGGGTAGAATCCGTCATGGCAGGGAAGTCTTGGTGGCAGGAAACCCACATTGCATCCAGGGAGAAAAGCAGCAGGCGATGGTGAATCAGGTCGTCGTCTTCTCAAATACAAATCCAAACTCCACGCCTTCTTTCCCTCTCTTCCCTCCCTCTTCCCTCCTCTCTTCTTCCCTCCTCTCTTCTTCTCTCCCCCCCCCCTTTTTTTTTCTTCTGTAAGGAAACAGTTGTCGGAGTCCAGCCACCTCAGGGACAACTTCTCCATTTTGCTGGCAGGGTTAAACTAAGTTCATGTTTCCAGGCCCAGGAACCAATTCCTACCCTTAGTGGTGGACAATGTAACAATAACATGGCACGGATGCTTGTGGTCTGCAAGCTTAAAGATGCTGTGATATTCTGGCTCTGGCAGTTCCTGAGTCTGTTCTGCGGCTCTGATTGATCAGTAGCGACTTGATCACAAATACTTTTGTCATCTCGGTTGATCTGGTGTTCGAGTTATGTTGGATTCAAATGGACCCCATAACACTTCTTCCCTCCCTCCCTCCCTCCTCCCTCCCTCCGTCCCTCCTTCCTTCCTCCTTTTTTCTTGTTTCTGTTTTCTTCCTTCTTTTGTGTATGGGTGCTTTGCGTCCATGCATGTCTGAGACCCATGTGCATGCCTGGTACCCTTGGGGACCAGAAGAGGGCATCAGATTCTCTGAGACACGAGTCACGGGTAGTTATTAGCTGCCATGTAGGAACTGAGGTTCAAACCCAGGACCTCTGGAAGAACAGCCAGCGCTCGTAACCTCTGAGCCCTGGTTTTCTCTCCAGCCTGGTTTTCTTCTTTTTCTGCAGTGGGAGCACATGAATGATGGCGCCACACTTCAGGTAGATCTTCTTACTTCAGTTAGCTCAGTCTACAGAGTCCCTCACTCAAAGCCTGGCTTCTTCATGTTTACAAATTCTGTCAATAGTAGCTGCCACCAGCTTCCTAGTTCTGACACAAGCAATTGGGAGGGTGAAGTAAGGCTAAGACTGCGGGAGGTCATGCTGAGAGAAGATTGGGAGTTTCATTTTACAGACCAAGCCTCTTCAGCATTCAGCTGGAGAACTCTAGGAGACCTGCATGTGAATCGAACCCAGAGTGATAAGCATCCACTACTGAGCTCATGGAGAAGGTTTGTGCTTGGGAACAGAAACCCAAGAGTTGTCACCATACAGCTGAGACATAATGCCTTAGGCTAGGGGGAGCTCTCACCCAGCAGGTAGATGCAGCTATAGCAGTGACTAGGACCAAAGACCAAGGGCAGGACCAGAGCTGCTCCCCATATGGAGAAGATGAAGTGGCTGCTGCTGTGAGACCTGTCTGGGGAGTCGATGATGCTGAGCAGGGTCAGACTGAGCCCAACATCTGGTGGGATTCTCCAGCCCTGTGTTCTGTTGGGTGCCTCTAGCCCACTTGAGAAGGGGATGGGGAAAACTCAGTGGGTGCCCATTTTCGTTCTAGTTGTGCCATCCTTCCCTTCTTGCTGGGCTAGTACCAAGAGCTGTGTATCAGAAAGGAAACAGGAGTCTGGCTCTTGCATTGGCAGGCCAAATGTTCTGCATAAGCCTTGACAGAGCCGCCATTTGGAGGAGCTGACCTAGCCCATCGAGATTTTTCCTTGAGAAGTATAGAGTCCTGTTCATTGCCACCTGGCAGCCTGACTAGCCTCTGGAGCGTCTCTTAAACAGGAAGTTTTCGCTGAGTTTTCCAGGACCAGTGTGACTTCTCAACTCAAATCATTTGTTTTCTTTCATTCTAACTAGATGGGAGGAGCAAGGGAATGGCCATGTCCTTGGCACTGAAAATAGTTAACACCCAGGGAGCAGTGAGTGCCCTCGTCTGCGTTCCCACCTCCTTGGTGAATTTCCACCAGGCAGAGCTTATTAAAAATAACCCGTCTTCACGGGGGCTGCTCTTCTCTGTAATCTCACCATCTGCATTTCTCAGGTCAAGCACAGACTGGCTGTTTTCAAATGGACCTCAGTGGTCTGGGGGGGTAGAAGCTTTGTGTATTAGTCGCCAGGCAAAGGGGTTAGCTCAATCCCACTCTGTGCTTCATTGGGGCCTCCACAGCCCTCTCAGAACGTCTGTGACCTAAATCTGATCTCTGGAAGACAAATAAGATTTGGCCATCTGGCCAGGCAATGGAGAGAGGCTCAGGCTAGTGTCAACCCCGCAGGCCAAGAGAATCTTGCCGTGAGCATCTTCAAGATGGTCGGGCTTCTCATTAACTCTTCTCTCTGGGGATCCTAATCTCTGGCTTGTCACTAGTGTGAAACCCTCCTGTCCCCCCATTTCGACCAGACCTTATTTTTTCTAGCCTCTTCTCTGGGGGTGTGGAAGAGTTGTTGGATCTTGAAGCAGATTTTCCTGGTGTGTGTTCATCATCTGCCTCCTATGAGGGAGACCGTCTTCTGCAGTTAGTGGCTGCATAGTGAACAGAAGAGGTGAGCACTCACACATGGGAGTTTACCTGCCTGGGTAAAGGAAAGATCGAAAGTTAGCAAATAAGAAAGTGTCCAGAGGATGGCATCAACAGGAGCTGTGAGGTCAGGGAGCCGCTGAGTGTCTTCCCTGCCTCACAGTGCAGTGGCTCAAAGCATCAGGACTCCGTGCCAGCTCCAAGTCCTGTGGGCCAGGTGAGCACACATTAGTGTCTTCCAATATGCCTGGTTATTTTGGAATTTTGTTGTAAAATAATCACTTCTACCTCACCATGGAACTAAGCAGTCTGACTCTTTGTATCTTTCTATTATTAATCTGATCTCTCTCAAGAATTATTATTGTCTTAGAGTGAGGACAGGATCTCATGTAGCCTAGGCTGACATCTAGCATACTATGTAGCTAGGGATGACCAGGAGTTTCTGATCTTTCTGCCTCTATCTCCCAAGTGCTGGGGTTATAGGTGTGCACCACTGTAGTGGCTATTCCTGGTTGTCAACTTGACAATATTTGGAATGAACTACAATCCGGAATTGGAAGGCTCACCAGTGACCCTTATCTGGAGGCTTGGAGATCCTTATCTGGATCTTGGTTTGAAGATCTTGAGCCATAGTGGCTATGGATTCCAGAAGATTGAATCTCCGAGTTTAAGGAACACACCTTTAATCTGGGCTACACCTTCTGCTGGAGACAATATAAGGACATTGGAAGAAGGGAGTCTAGCTCTTGCTCTTGCTCCTTCGCCTGCTTGCCGTGTGAGACTGAGTAACTGCTAGATCCTTGGACTTCCATTCACAGCTGCGACTGAACAATTGTAAGGAATTGGGCTGCCGACTGTAAGTCATCAATAAATTCCTTTACTATCTAGAGACTATCTATCCATAAGTTCTGTGACTCTAGAGAACCCTGACTAATACAATCACGTAGCCTGGTTTAATGTGGTGCTGGCTTTGTGCATGCTACCCAAGTACTCCACCTAACCTAACCACATCCACAGCCCGAGAGTCATACTTGAGAAACCTGCAGGACAATTGGCAAAGCCAAACCCAGGACTCACAGTCATTTGGAAAGAGTGCCTCTTCTAAAATGGGTTCATCTAGGGGACACGTGTCCTGTCTCCTAGGTGTCCCCCTAATATTTTATGATTACATCACTATTCTAGAATCTGTATGTTCTAAATGATGCCAGCCAGACTACAGAGCACTAAGCCGGGCGTGGTGGCACACGCCTTTAATCCCAGCACTCGGGAGGCAGAGGCAGGTGGATTTCTGAGTTTGAGGCCAGCCTGGTCTACAAAGTGAGTTCCAGGACAGCCAGGGCTATACAGAGAAACCCTGACTTGAAAAAAAAATCTAAAAAATCAGACTAAAGAGCAGAGCAGGGCGTATGAGCTGAGCTAAATGAAGGAAGTCTTTCTCTGGACTCAGTGGATTGTGGGAGATCCATCTTTCATAAATAAACCTTAAAGAGGGGGCTGGTGAGAGGGCTCAGAGGGCGAAGGGGCTTGCTGCCAAGACTGGTGACCTGAGTTCCACCTCTAGATGCCATCATGGAAGAAAAGAATCAACTCCGCCAAATTGTTCTTTAACCTTTACATGCATACGATGACATACCTGGGCCTGTGCATGGGCATGTGCACACACACACACACACACACACACACACACACACACACACAATAATACTTTTTATTTTAAAGAATGCTTAAACGAGGGTACTCAGCAATGATTAACTGCCACGTTCTCTACCAACACTTCCACAAGTGAGTCAGTCAGCATCGAGGCTGACTGAAATCCACACATATACACACGTGTGTGGCACACGTGCCCAGGCAGGAGGTGGTTTCAGGGAAGTGGGTCCCTGGTTTCTGTGTCCTGGGATCAGCTCAACTCCACTCAGTTCACAGTCTGGCTGATCTGATGAGCTTGGTTGTGGGGCACTAACTCTGGGGCAGATGAGGAAAAGCAGCCAGCAGGGCAGAGGGGGAGGGGGAGTGAAGGGGGAGGGGAAGAACCACCTGAGACTCAGAAGAGAGGTGTGGGGCAGGCAGGAGGTGGCGGGCGGCAGAGCCCCTCTGTCATGGGACTCTCATGCTGGGGCTTCTCACCTCCTGCTGGGACACCCAGCAGTTCTTTATCCTCCTTTCTGTTGAGCACCAGCTTTAGCTAGGATGAGACTGGATGAGACTCGTAGGCTAAGGTTCAAAGGTCACCTTGGGTCATTCCCGGTAGTTTCAGTCTATACCCTAGGATGGATCAGGGTCTGTTCTTTCTTCACTGATCCCATCCTATAAGCTGTGCTGTAATGGCACACTGAACTCATGATCTAGGCCTGTGTGGGCTGGTCAAATGAGGGACACATATAACAGGCAGGCATCTGTTTCTGGGTAGGCCAGATGCATGTGACCCTGGGCTTCTGAGGGTGTTCCTTGTTCAGTGGCTCTGCATTCTAGCTGGGGAGCAGAAAGGAATCCAGGCTCGGGTCCACCCACCTGAAGCGTGGTACAGGTTATCTGCTGGGATTGGGCAGGACATGAATATCCATTTGAAGTGGGAGTGAGGTCCAAGACAGGACAGTTTACACAGTGAGAAAATTATCTGGTGTATTTCCTCTGTACTGTCACCATATTCTGACCTGCTGGAATGAGGGAGGGGATTGACCCACGAGGCTGGCCTGCGAGAGTTGGGTCTTTAAAAGAAAATCTGAGGACTGAGATGCCAGGAAGGAGGGAGTTGGGAAAACTCTCTGCTTTACATCCTCCTCTGGAGCCTGCGGTCTTTTGTCCACTGTGTGGTCCACTCAGAACTTAACCACCATCAAAACCGTGCCCTGCATCAGCTCCCAAGGGATAGCCAGGAGTGGCAGTGCACCAGTTTTGCTCAAAGGAGAAAATGAATTCTTCCAGGGCCTCTGTTTTCTTGGAAGACATACCAGAGTCCAGACACCAGAAAATGAAGAGATGGGGGGATTGCCTCACTGCCTAGCTAGCCCCTTCCCCTTCAGTCATGCTTGGGCCTTGCTTTGCCTGTGAAGCTGCCTGTGTCTGAGGAAGTCTTCTCTGTAGCTCTCCCTGGGGACCAAGATGCTATCCACAGTTGGCCACTACAGTCCTAATTAGTCTTGAACCAGTGCTGCTGGCTAACTCTGTTGAGCTAAGTTCCTGTGGCTTGGGACACAGACTGGACACTCAGGGGACCTGTAACTGATGGACAACTTGGATCAGACACCAGGTGCATGTCACACAGCATCCTCTACTTCTGCATATTCTTGGCCTATGTAGTGGCTGGTTTTATTGTTAACTTGACACAAGATGGGGTTATCACAGAGAAAGGAGCCTCCCTTGAGGAAATGCCTCCATGAGATCCAGCTGTAAGGCATTTTCTCAATTAGAGATCAAGAGTGGGAGGTGTCATCCCTGAGCTGGTAGTCCTGGGTCCTATAAGAGAGCAGACTGAGCAAGCCAGGGGAAGCAAACCAGTAAGTAACATGCCCCCATGGCCTCTGCATCAGCTCCTGCTTCCTGACCTGCTTGAGTTCCAGTCCTGACATCCTTTGGTAATGAACAGCAGTGTGGAAATGTAAACTGAATAAACCCTTTCCTCCCCAACTTACTTTTTGGTTATGATGTTTGTACAGGAATAGAAACCCTGACTAAGACAGCCTACCAGGATTCTCAACTGTCCTCAGAGCCACCACCCAAAAGGTACAAGAGGTCACCACCCAGAGAGTCAGTTACCAGATTGCCTGCACTGTGATGGAATCGTGGGTTTCATTGAGATTGTTGTTACTTTCAAACACAGAGTCGGGGCATTTCCTTTGCCCCTCCTGTATCCTCCAAGCCATGCCCGTGGGCCTTGAGCACAGACATGACATCTAAGGGAGCAGGCAGTTCTGGGTGAATTCCATGCATCTCAGGAGATTGCTACTTTTCTTCATCACAAATAGAAAGTGGCAGGGCGTTACTGTCCAGTTGCTCGAACACCTAACCACACAAGATTCCGCAGAATTCACACTCTGGGTTTTTGAGATCTTCATGATGCCAAGAGGAAGATGGCAGGTTGGGTACATCTTCCTAAAGGCTTATAGGCTGCTGAGGCGTGAGCTGGGCCCTAGACAAGCCTCAGGAGAAAGGGCCCGTGACACTGAGCAGGCACACTGAGCATGTTTTGGAGGCAAGGGCAGATCCAGGTTTTGTGAGACCTAAAGCTTAAGGAATGTGGGAAATTCCCTCTTCCAGACCATGAAGAGCAGCTGGGCGTGGTGGCGCACACTCAGCGATGTGGCGGCTCAAGCAGTAGGAGCCTCATTAGTTTGAAGTCAGTCTGAGCTATTTATAGCAAGGTCCTGCCTCATGGAGCTAGAGAGATGGCTCAGCTGTGATGGGCACTTGCTGCTCTTACAGAGGACCCAAGTTCGATTCCCAGTACCAACACAGTGGCTCACAACTATCCTAACTCCAGTTGCAGGGAATCCAATGCCCTCTTCTGACCTCCAAGGGTACAAGGCATACATGTGATGTGATGTATGTGTGTGTATCACATTCATACACATGAAAATAAGTAAATAAATAAACAAAAAAAACACCCTCCTGCCTCAGAAGGGAAGGAGGGAGGGAGGGAAGGAGAGAGGAAGGAAGGAAGGAAGGAAGGAAGGAAGGAAGGAAGGAAGGAAGGAAGGAAGGAAAAGAACACTTTATGTGTGCTAGACAGATGATGGCTCAGCATTTAAGAGCTCAGGCCTTGCAGCCAACCTGCTGGGCTGACCTTGGGGACCCTGCGTAAGGAGAGGGGTGGTGCCTGTTTGCCGTGTATCAGCTTTACCCAGTGCAGAGGACACTTGGCTTCTGCGATGTACTGATTGATTTCTCATCAGTGACACGGACACCAAAACCTATCTCCCTCCTGTGATCTGTTCTTTCCAGGTTTTGTGGGTTGTGTCTTCTTGGTCACAGACTGAGAGGAACTGCCCCAGACAGACTTGAGGGCAGGCAGCAGCAGCAGCTCTAACACCCAGCCCTGAGATTTTGATTTAGAAGGTGGAAGAATAGTGTATTTTACTCCTGTCAGCCAGGCCTTAAATCACACTCCCAAGCAAGGCAATGTTCTCCATGGGCTTCCAGCCACCAACTTTCTCCTTCCTCTTCTGTTTGTAGAGAGCATGCCCAATTCGAGGTAGGAGTTGAGTCTGGAACAAGTCCTCTTGTTCCCCTACCACCTCCTGTTCTCCCCTCCCAGGTCTCCAGGTCCTAGCAAGTGGCAGGTGTTACCTTTCAGTCACTCAAAGGGGAAGTTATTAGAAAGCTGGGGACAGAGACTTCTCATATCATCAGATGAAACCACACAAGGCACAGCAGTTCCTGAACTGGGTTGGAGATTACCTGGACCCAGGAATTATCTCCCAAGTGCATCTTTGAACTCTCTAACCTTCAGCCCTAAGTATCTGACTGAAATTCACTCACCCTGACTCTCCATGTAATTCTAACTAAGAAAACTAGTTCAGCTTGCCACAAAGGCAGAGATAGACCAGATGACTCCACAAAGACATTTCTAATGTCCAAACAGGAAATTCCTAAATGTGGTGTCAGGCATGGAAACCAAGACTTTGTGGTTGCTAGGCAAGCAGTCCCCATGGTAAGCAAGCACAGACATGCACACACACTTATTCAACAAGCATACTGAGTACCTCCTGTTTGCTGAGTCTATTCACTTTAAACACGGAGTGGAGAGATTTCGGGTTCAGGATTGAGGTGGACCTGAATTAAAGTGTCAAGTCCACCACTTCCTGAATGTAGAATGCCCCCCTTTGGGAGATAGGACTGAAACACCAGCCTGCTTTTCCTCAGCTCTCCAAGGCTCACCAAACATGCCCACAACCTCATAACTGTGAACCCATTTCACAGCATGCATTCCCAGAGTAACAGAGGTGTAAACAGGTCGGAAACCCACGTGGAAAGGCCCAGAACATGGCGGCCTCTGCTCAGGGCCAACAGCTGTCAAGCCATTCCTTCTCCCTGGTTCCCATTCCCATGTTCAACCCTGTCACTTGCTGGGTGTCTGATTGCTGCTCCTGCCCCCCTCCTGAAGCCAGCTTTCCCGTAGCTGATGAGCCCCTGTTCCCAAAGATCAAAGGGCAGCCAGGACACATCCCCTGTTGTCCTCTCCAAGGAGAAATGAGGGTCCCCAAGAACCCTCCTGGTCCAGCAGGATGAGGAAGTCCCCTTGTTTAGAAAGAAGGGAACCCCCAGGGATTCGTCTCCTCCAGAGGGCTGCCTCTGCTGTTCTGCTTTTCCCGAGAGCTGACTCTGCACATTGGGAAATTGCAAAGTTTACATGGGGAACATCAGCTGCCCACATATGCAAATATACACATCATTAAGACCTAAGTACTTGCATCTGGAGATAAAGCAGATGTGTCCTGGGCTGACCTTTTGTCCTCTGGCAGAACTACTGCTAATGAGCGCTCCGCTCCTTGAGGGGGGTGCTTCTGTATGTTGAAGCAAAACATATGTTGGACATTAGCTTGCGTGTCTATAGGAGTGTCTGTTCTCATGCGAACATGCTTTTGTATGCATACACTACACGTGACAGCACCATACAAGCAGCACTTATTAAAACACTATAATCAACTGCACTACTTTTTCCAGAACCCATGATCTCCTGCCAGGGATTGCTCTTCAAGACCAAGCTCACAGTCTTGTAAATAACCCAGGACGGAGCTTGACAGCCTTCATGTTTTGCCCATACTTAAGGATAGACTTCTCTGGCCAGGCAGTGGTGGTGCACGCCTTTAATCCCAGCACTTGGGAGGCAGAGGCAGGTGGATTTCTGAGTTCGAGACCAGCCTGGTCTACAGAGTGAGTTCTAGGACAGCCAGGGCTACACAGAGAAACCCTGTCTCGAAAAACTAAAAAAAAAAAAAAAAAAAAAAAAAAAGATAGACTTCTCTGGTCTGTATTCCAGGTTTCAAAATTCACTTTATAAATTTCAGGTATGTGACCTTGGGCAAGTCATAACTTCTGAGCTAGTTCTACATCTGTAAAATAGAGACAGCAGTAGTGAAACTTGCCTTGAGTGGGTCAGATAAGATCATGCTGTGAACAGCACCTAGGTCTGAGATGTAGTAAGGTGTTTGGGGGAAAGTTTTGCTAATTAAGGTTGGGGTCTACCATTGGCTAGATAGCTTTCTGGGGCTTGGCTCATAATGAAAAACTCCCTTTGTTAGTGGGAGCTTCTCCTTCTCTGACCTTGTCAGGGGAATTTTAACCTCCACACATATGCCTCTATCTGTAGCCTCAATGAAATTACAGGATCAATTCTTCCCCAGGACCCCCCACAAGAACCTGTTCGGCCAGCACCTGAGATTCCTGAAATGCTGCCCCATGCTAATGGGGCATTCCAGGTACCCTAAGCCTCCAGCCAGTGACTTTTGCCCATCCGGGATGTCAGGTCCCCAAAACTTTATAAGCCTTGAATGATCCTAACTATAGTTGATCTGCCTACTGATTGCTGTGGACCAAATTGGCTGACAACCCACAGGTGTTCATCACGTAGCAGCCATGAGAACAGTGGTCATGGCAACTACCACTGGGAGGTGGGCTTTGGTGGAAGGCCGTAGCTACCCAGAAGATTTGGGGAAGGCTGTGGGTCCTGGAGCCTTTCTTGAGTCATGGATACCACAGTGGGTGAAAAGAGCTCTGCCCGTGGGAACAAGCAAGGGCCCAGGAGCTAGAAGTCCATAGCCCATCCAGGAAATGGCCAGGGCATTGGAAGAAAAACCAGAAACAAGAATCAGATCTGGAAGGGTTTGAGGGGTAGCTCCCAAAAGGTTCACATCTTGGTCTTGAAGGCATCAGGAATTATGGGGTATATGAAAACCCTTTGGGGAAAGATGATGTCTAATCTAGGATTAAGTGGTCAGCTGGAATCTATAAGTCACCTCCAGAGAGAGAATCCTAAGGTTGAACAGTAGTGGCTCACACCTTTTATTCCAGCACTCAGGAGGCAGAGGCAGATGGATCTCTGAGATTTCAAAGCCAGTCTGGTCTACATAAAGAGTTCCAGGACAGCCAGAGCTACTCAGTACAACCCTATCTTAAAAAACAAAAGAGAATTCTAGAAACCAGAGAAGTGAGGTCCAGATGGAGAGATACCAGGACCAAGGAGGCTGGGGATGTAAAATGCAGACAAGCTGGGCTTGAATGGAGCTAATGAAGCCAAAGCCGTTTCTTTCCCATGGCACTGGTCCAGAGTTCAGGAGACTCCGGTCCACAGCCCACTCAGATGCCCCTTAGCTCTGCCATGAGGCAATGTCGGGACAGTAGGGGTCTAATCTCCCAGTGTCCCATTTGTAGCATGGTGTGTTGAAGAATGGGCCCCAAGAGGTCTTCCTTGGGCAGACTGTCTCTAACCGTCACTCTGTCTGCAGGGTGTGTTTCTTGGTGGCTCAGGAGGTGGCAGAGGGCTATTGACGACCACTGAGGTGATACAGGGATCGCCTAAGGATCCAAAGGCAGTTGCCTGTGCAGCTGATCTCCTTGCCACTCTGACCTCTTTAAACAAGCGATTGGATGCAAGAACAAAGCTTTGGTTATGAGAGCCAGAGACAACCAAGCCTTCTCAGATGTGAAAAAGAGCAAACCTTTCCTCCTTCCTGCCCCTCGTGGTGCAGAGGCAGACAATGCCCAGGAGAGCAGGCACCACCACTGAAGCTGTCTGTGGCGCTGCCTTAAGGATTGACTATGCACCTGCCCACTGTTTGTTGTTGTTGTTGTTGTTGTTTTGTTGTTATTTATGTTTGCATTGTCTGGGCTCCCCAAGCAGCCTCCGGCCCTCACCAAGCACCCCCTCTCCATCCTGTAAATCCCCTCTCTCCCTAGAGGCTCAGCCCTCACCTTAAACTGCCCTAGCCTCCCTTCCAGGTTGGTCTGTTAGCCTCCCTTTTCACCATTTCAGAGAAGGATGGCAGTAATCTCAGGACCATTTCAAGTGTGCTCCTCCAGCCTCCTTACACTTTAGAACAGAAGGCTGACCTTTGGGGTATCCTGTGCTCTCTCCTTCTCCTTGGGAAGCAATACTAGAGGAACTCAATGTCACCACTTTGTGAGCTAACTGCTAGACTGTTGGCCTTGGCTGGATGGACAGGGGCTGAGCTGGGACTGGGCTGCCAGCTGCCCCTGGGCTTGGATTCATGTCTTTGTAAGGTCACTAAGTATGGGCATGTAACTGTCAGCCGAGATTCTGTGTGTGTGTGGGGGGGGGGGCATCCACACATGTAGCTGTCAGCAGAGACTCTGTGTGTGTGTGTGTGTGTGTGTGTGTGTGTGTGTGTGTGTGTGACCATCCACACATGTAGCTGTCAGCAGAGACTCTGTGTGTGTGTGAGACCATCCACACATGTAACTGTCAGCAGAGACTCTGTGTGTGTGTGTGTGTGTGTGTGTGTGTGTGTGTGTGTGTGTGACCATCCACACATGTAACTGTCAGCAGAAACTGTGTGTGTGGAGGGGACTATCCACACCTGTAGCTGTCAGCAGAGACTGTGTGTGTGTGTGTGTGTGTGTGTGTGTGTGTGTGTGTGTGTGTGACCATCCACACATGTAACTGTCAGCAGAAACTGTGTGTGGAGGGGACTATCCACACATGTAGCTGTCAGCAGAGACTCTGTGTGTGTGTGTGTGTGTGTATGTGTGACCATCCACACATGTAGCTGTCAGCAGAGACTCTGTGTGTGTGTGTGTGTGTGTGAGACCATCCACACATGTAACTGTCAGCAGAGACTGTGTGTGTGTGTGTGTGTGTGTGTGTGTGTGTGTGTGACCATCCACACATGTAACTGTCAGCAGAAACTGTGAGTGTGTGGAGGGGACTATCCACACCTGTAGCTGTCAGCAGAGACTCTGTGTGTGTGTGTGTGTGTGTGTGTGTAACCATCCACACATGTAGCTGTCAGCAGAGACTGTGTGTGGGGGCACCATCCACACATGCTTCCTGGATCGAGTGCTTTGTGAAGCTGCAGCTGGTGGTCACATCCCAGGATAGACCCACACCTCCCTCTCTTTTGTCCCCCCATCATCCTCCTCAGCCTGCCTCAGTTACCACAACTCCCAGACTTATTCCTGTTCTGAGTTAAGCATGGGAGACCCTGTGACACCACAGCCTGACTCTGGAGGGCCAGGCATTGCACAGTGTGGACAGAGAAATGCAGTAGATGGCAACCTTCCACATCTACTCTCTCAGCCATCCAGCCACCCTACCCAAGCACCCATCATCCACTGCTTTCATACAAGCTGCTGCTACCCTGTCTCCTCTACACATCCTAAGGCCTGTACAGGTACCTGCATCATGCATGCCTGGCCACGAGTACCGTGCCTAAGCATTGCAAAGGTTGTGTTCCTAGTTGTTATGTTGAAGATAGGGTCATGTCGTGGGCCTATCTTCTATGAAGACAGAAATGTAGGGTCCTGGCCACCCATTGTTACGGGTCTGCCCAGCTACAGGATGACACACGGGGTTTTTCTCTGCAGGGAAATCTATGTGTTTTCTCTGTGTCTGCCTAGAGAGTGTGTTCTGGTAAACTCAGACTTTGGTAGTTGTTAGGATCCCCCCCCCACCCCAACCTCCCCAGAATCTGCCAAGGAAACCTCAGGGGGAAATAACAGACAGGACAGAAAAGGCAGTGACAAGGACAGCAGGAGGGGACCCCAGGGGTGTCACAGTACCTGGCATCTCTTGGAGGACTCAGGCTTTCCATCTGGGCCTGTGCTGACCTGAAGTTCCTTGACCCCTTGTTGACAAGTGCTCACTCCCCGGAGTCACTGGAATTCACAAGGACTTGGCTGGGATCACTTAAACTCTTTAGGTAGAGCCAGAAACTGACTTAACGCTGTGGTCACTAAGCCTAAAGACATTATTACCTGACTTTTCTGTGGCTTCCCTGTCTCGGCTCTCTGCCTGTTGGCAGCCAACCCTGAGTGTGAGGATGGTCTAAAGTCATGTACACAGATGGCTCACCTCCAGGCTCAGGGTACACCTGTTGTCCCTGAGACAAGAACCCTGTTAACTGTCCTCACCTGCAGGGCTAAAGAAGGTGAGAAGCCTCAGTCTAGGCCCTGCTTTATCTTTAATTCCATCCTCCTGAAAGTCCTTCCTAGATGGCTTCGGCACATTCTGGGCTTCTCTTCCTGTCAATCTCTAGTCTGGTTGCCCCTACCCTCCACCTCTTGCCTACATCTCACCTCTGCTGACAGACCTCATAGTGTCTTGGGCTCCACGCTGGTAGAGCCCCAAGGGCTGAGGTCATGCCCAGGGACCCCAAGGAGATGGAGGAGGGAAAAGACAGAACATTACTTTCAGTCAGATCCCAAACAAGAATAACCCAACCTGGGTTCAAATCCCCCCCTCCACCACTTCTTGGCTGAGTGATTGTCTTAGTCAGGGTTTCTATTCCTGCACAAACATCATGACCAAGAAGCAAATTGGGGAGGAAAGGGTTTATTCAGCTTACATTTCCATACTGCTCTTTATCACCAAGGAAGTCAGGACTGGAACTCAAACAGGTCAGGGAGCAGGAGCTGATGCAGAGGCCATGGAGGGATGTTACTAACTGGCTTGCTTCCCTTGACTTGCTCAGCCTGCTTTCTTATAGAACCAAGGACTACCAGCCCAGGGATGGTCCCACCCACAAGGGGCCTTTCCCCCTTGATCACTAATTGAGAAAATGCCTGACAGTTGTATCTCATGGAGGCATTTCCTCAACTGAAGCTCCTTTCTCTGTGATAACTCCTGCTGTGTCAAGTTGACACAAAACTAGCCAATACAATTGACCCCTTGTCAACTTGACACACAAACACATCACTAGTAAGCCTCAACCCTTACATTCTTATTCATCCCCAAGGTCTAAATAACTTTAAACGTCCCACAGTCTTTACATATTCTTAAAATTTCAATCTCTTTAAAATATCCATCTCTTTTAAAAATCCAAAGTCTTTTTACAATTAAATCTCTTAACTGTGGGCTCCACTAAAATAGTTTCTTCCTTCAAGAGGGAAAATATCAGGGCACAGTCACAATCAAAAGCAAAAATCAATCTCCAACCATCCAATGTCTGGGATCCAACTCACGATCTTCTGGGCTCCTCCAAGGGCTTGATTCACTTCTCCAGCCATGCCCTTTGTAGCACACGCACCGTCCTCTAGGCTCCAGATGCCTGTACTCCACTGCTGCTGCTCTTGGTGGTCATCTCATGGTACTGGCATCTCCAAAACACTGCATGACCCCTTCAGTTCTGGGTCATCAATTGCAACTGAGGCTGCACCTTCACTAATGGTCTTCCATGGCCTCTCACAGTGCCCAGCCTCAGCTCCTCTGTGTGACCCCTTCATGCCTTCAAAACCAGTACCACCTGGGTGACCCTTACACATTACCAAGTCCCACTGGAGCAGGAGTACAACCTTGGCTATCTCTGGAACACAGCCTCTTTGTGCTTTCAGAAAACACTTCCCAGAAGATGTCACCTCAACGATGCTGGTCTCTTCTTAATCACCGCTAATTTCTTAGCTCCAGCTAACCAGCATCAATAGTCCCAGTAATGCAAAGTTTTTGCTTTAGTAGTTCTGGTATCTTGTTAATCACAACTGATTCTTCAGCCCCAGCTAACCAGAACTACAGAATCTTCACAATCAAAACAGCAATGGCCCTGAAAAGAGTCTTTAATCTTCCCTCTGAAATTTCACAACCCAGGCCTCCATCCTCTGCACTGTTCTCAACATTATCTTCCATGTTCCTACACAACATTCGACAGAGCTCTTAACACCGAATGGATCTTCTGGCCCAAAGTTCCAAAGTCCTTCCACAGTCCTCCCCAAAACATGGCCAGGCTGTCACAGGAATACCCCACTATGCTGGTACCAATTTGTCTTAGTCAGGGTTTCTATTCCTGCACAAACATCATGACCAAGAAGCAAGTTGGGGAGGAAAGGGTTTATTCAGCTTACAATTCCATACTGCTCTTTATCACCAAGGAAGTCAGGACTGGAACTCAAGCAGGTCAGGGAGCAGGAGCTCATGCAGAGGCCATGGAGGGATGTTCTTTACTGGCTTGCTTCCCCTGGCTTGCTCAGCCTGCTCTCTTATAGAACCCAAGACTACCAGCTCAGGGATGGTCCCACCCACAAGGGGCCTTTCCCCCTTGATCACTAATTGAGAAAATGCCTGACAGTTGTATCTCATGGAGGCATTTCCTCAACTGAAGCTCCTTTCTCTGTGATAACTCCAGCTGTGTCAAGTTGACACAAAACTAGCCAATACAGTGATCTTGGGAAAATTACTTAACCTTTCTGAACTTTCATCTTCTGTGAGATGTAGTAACAGAGCCACAATGAAGACTAAGTAGCATGTGTGTCTTGTGCTCCACTCATTATTGACCAGTATTGGGTTCCAAAGTATGTAAAACACTGGGGTAGATTATTTTTTATTGCTTTTCAATGTTAGATCTATATGTAAATTTCATTTGGAAGTAGAGAAAATAAAATGTTTGAAGGCCATTGAGTTCTAATTTTGGTCCCTTTTGTAACGGTAACCAAGGGACACTGAGATTTTTTTTTTCTGGCAAAATACATAATTTATGAGCCTTCCTGAAGAAAAGCACTTGAGTTAAGACCAGACTGGCTTTATTTACCTTTTTCTCTCCCACCCTTACATGCTGGCTGCTGGTTGGGCTGATGTGAAATAAGCTGGGCCTTGTGTGGGTAAAGACAGATGGATCCTGGTGGAACTCTGAGCTAAGCAACTCTGGCCTCTCCTCTGTGAAGCAAGAAAATGTCTCCCTTTTTCCCCTCGGTTCCCACACTCAGCATCTCTATGCTGACTTCACTAACACAGGCATTCTATCACCTCTGTAATTGACACATAAGCAGTGAGCACCCTTTGTGCCGGGCATAGCCCCTCCCTTCCAGGTGGTCCACCAATCAGCTCTCTTTCTCCTGAAGCAGATTACCCTATAGCCAATGGTTTGTGCTCATGTTTTGTTGCTCCAAGATAGCCTCTAGTTACTGGCTACAAAAGACTAAACTGGAAGGGTACCCCAAAATTTATCTACTTCTTAGGAGGAAAATTTAAAAGTCCAGAAATGCTCAAAATTCAAAGGAACTTTCAGCATCTCGGGGCACAGGATGGCCAGGTTAGAAGTTCAAGGTAGCACAGGCCCTTGGCTCTGGTATAGCCTCCAGTGAGAGGATAAACATCTCGGAAGGACATCAGTTATAGGTTCTTAGATCAGAGAACAGAGGAACAGCAGGAATGGGCCCAGCAGATGGACAGAAGGCAGAGGGAACAGCCAGCACCCAGGACAGTCCATGGTGGAAAATGAGCTCCCGCTGGCACTTGGTGAAAACAGTTTTGCGATCAGCGGCTACACCCACAGGGACTTGGGTCTTCGCAGTCAGCTAAGCATGGGAATGATTCTGCTGAGGTCAAGGCCTGGAAAGAACGGATTTCAGGTTTCAGTGTTTGCAACTATGGGGATCAGAAGGTGAGCCCCTGCCTTCCCGCAGCACGGATATCCCCCACTCAGCCCTTTACCTTGAGCCAGAAGAGTTGAGCATCTTCATTGGCTGCAGGAAGTGGGGCCACAAGAGGCTACTTGGGGACGGACAGCAGTGTGAGGCTCTGTCTCCTCCATCGCAGCTTTAAGGATCTTGACAGGGAGTAGGAGTCAGCGGCAGTCATTGTGCCTGACCATGGTTCTGTTCTTCTGCTTCCAGGTCAACCTGGCCTATGCCTATGAGACCAAATATGTGCTGTGCCTGGTCCTGACCATCATAAATGAGGGTGACCTGAGGTTTCACATCTACAATGTGGAGAACGCTGGCTTTGAGGAACCCTGGCTTTGGGCCTTGTTTTACATGGCTCAGATCTTGTGGCCTGGAAAACCTGCACAGTAAGAATACTGTCTATAGTGATTCCAGAGTCTAGCTGGGCCCTTGCATCCCCCTCCAGAAAGAACCCAGGGCTCCCAGGTACCCAGGAAATACGATGGGGCACTCTCTGGGCAGTATCTCTGGCCTCTAATGATTACTAAAGCCAAGCTTGTGAAAGGCTGTTCTCCAGACTCTTCCTCAAGGTCATGGAGGATAAACCACACCCTGCACCCAGGGACCAGAACCAGGTGGTCACCATCTGCAATCAGCCCCAGGTAGATGTGGGAAAGGTCACTGTGTCAGACCATCACATAGCCATATGTCTGCCCAGTCCCATCCCATCCTGACTCTGCTCTAACCTTCACCCTACCTTTCTGTCATCCCAATACCACTATGGCCTGAACTCTATAGAACTCAATTCCTAGATGCTTCTCACAGTTAGCAGGGCTTCACGTTGTCTTCATTACCATTCACAAGGGATTTTGATAAAGCCCTGAGCCCTTTCAGCTGTTTTTAAAAAAAAAGATTTTATTGTATTGTATTGTATTTCTTTTAGCTCATGTGTTTGTGGGTTTGTCTGAATGAGTGCATTGCCTGCTGAATAGGGCAATGGATCCCTGGGAGCTACGGTTAAAGGTGGCTGTGAACCACCTTGCACTGAGTGAGGGCAACCAAATTCTGTTGTCAGGACAAATGGCGGAGGTGCCTATTTAACATATCAAAGTGGACCGGGCCACCAGGTTCTCTCAGCATCCCTCAGTCCCTACCTGTTACAGGGTCCTCCTGGCTGGCATTTCCCACCCCTTACCCTGAGCTTTCCAGCCCAGGTGGCTAGGCTGTCTTTCTGTCTAAAGCAGCCATTTTGGTTACCTACCGTTTGTACTTTCGCCTCTTGGCTGTTGTACCTGATTCCCCTCTTTTCCCTCTCCCTTCCCCACCTCCCCCCCCCACACAACAGCTCAGGGTCATGTCTGCTCTGGACTCTCTCAGAAGTCTCTGTCTGCCTCTGCTCTCCCCCGTATCCACACTAACCTTCCTCCTCCACCATCCCTAGGTGAAATCACAGCCTTTCCTTTTTCTTTCTTTTTCTCATTTACTGTCACCCTCTCGAGAGTTCTCAATCACGGAGCCCTCTCGTCTGCCTCCGTTCCTGCATTCTGAGTGAACATTCCCTTATGTGTTCAAGAAAAGGGGCTGCCGTTTCTGGTGTTTAGCCAGTTATATCACACTTCTCCAGGGAACCAGTGGAATCTAATTGCTGTGGCAAATCGATTTCCTTCATCATCTGTCTAAAAAGCCGTGCAGGGAGCTCTTGAAAGGTAAAGGGTAACTAACGGCAGGAACTCCACACTGGACACTGCCAGTGTGTGCAACCCTGTCAGATCCCAGGGCACCCACCAAGGTCACCATGATCCTCCGGAGCCCCTAGAGAAGTGTGACGTAACTGGCCAATATCAAGGCACGGGGGGGGGGGGGGGGACCTCACACATCCCTGGGAACCACAGAATCAATGGATGACTTTGCATAAATCTCTGGGTAGAGATTATTTTAGGACCCCAAGAGGGTTTTAGAAACAAGAAAGGGTGTTTCTCAGAGTTCCCACCCCAAACACTGCCCTGCCTAGGTTTGTTTTCCCCTAAGGGCTGAAAACAAAGAGCTTCCTCTGGCATCGCCTTGATTGTCTGTCACTTAAAAGAAAGATGAAGGGAAAGGGGTGGCTAGAGTCCCACTTTCCCTCATTGTCCTGATCACCTGGTTCTGGACGCTGTGGATTTGGTCTGGCCAGTGGTTCTAGCGAGCTGTCATATCCAGCCCACACCACTGGTTTCTTGAGATGAGAGATTTGGCCCTTACTGGAAATTGTTAGCATATCCAAAGAAGCTCACGTAAGTAACAGCAGCAAAGCTGCTTTGTAATAAGGATGGGCACAGAAAATAATCATCTCATTTGGCAAGACGGCCCAGAAATGAGTGCACGAACCACACCCCGCAAGGAGAGATGCCATCCATTAAGCAAAGAGAACTTGCTAATGCCGCCCTGGAGCCTCCCTCAATCTAGATGGCAGCATTGCAGCCCTGGGTTGCAATACCATGTACATCTTACTGTAAGCTGTTCCTTTACCCACTTTCCACTGGGAAATCCAGAGTCTTCCCTGGGAAGGGAGAGGGTTCCCTTTATGAACAAGATCTTGTCATGACAGAGAGAAGACCTGGAGGACAGGGTGAGACAGCCCTCAGACAACTGTGCCTTCTACCTGAACTCCTTCTGTGACACAGCAGGACTTTGGTGAAATATCACCCCCATAGGAAACCATCTGCAGGGGTTTCTCCTCTGGCCCACCCTTGCCTCAAGCAATGGTTCTCAACCTCCCTAATGCTGCAACCCTTTAATACAGTTCCTCATGCTGTGGTAACCCCAAACCAGAAAATAATCTTTGTTGCTACTTCATAACTGTAATTTTGCTTATGTTATGAATCCTCATGTAAATATCTGTGTTTTCTGGTGGTCTTAGGTGACCTCTGTGAAAGGGTCATTTGACACACACACCCCACCCCACCCCCAGGGGTCTCAACCCATAGGCTGAGAACCACTGCCTTACGTCCTTCTTCCCAATTGTAGAGCTGCTGCTCCGGTCTCGGTGGCTTGTCTTTGTTTTCAGGATTGCTCTGGCTACTAGTCATCCCATGATACCAGGTATTTCCAAACCTCCCAGACCATAGTAACCAGTCCTCTGCAATTCATGTGAGGATAGATACCAGAATTGGGGCTAACCTCAGTATTTGTGTCAAATCACTGTGAGGACAGAAACAAGCTCACAATAGTCTTGACCCAGAGAGACCAGACCATCCGAGCTCAGAGGTGGGAGGCAGATATCTTGTCCCACAGGGGAGCCAGCCTGACCTTGACAGTGATACTACCAGACCTCATGCCTGCTCCTGACCCACCATCCTCCAACCTCAAGGATGCCCTTGGGGGAGGTGTGGGACATCAGAGAGCACAGGGTCCTTGGAGGGGTGCAGGCTAAAGTGTGCTCTCAGAACTGTGCACACTAGGGTCCTGTGGCTCACTGGTGGCGCTCACATGGCCTCTTCCTCTTTCCTGCCAGGCCTGCCAGGCACTTGCTGCTTTGGTCCTGTAGAGGCACTGGTCATGTGCAGAGGCTTCAGGCTTCAGTGACTCTGAGCTCAGATTCCAGGCTCTTTGCTCTGCTTACTTCCCCATTTCTTCAGAAACAACCACTTTTAAAAACCAGTCAGGCAAGCAGGCAGGAGAGGAATGACTTCCCAAATTGCTTTACAAATTTTTCTCCTTAAGCAAATGGTTGCAAAATGTCAAGACCCTCATATTTTCCTATGAAGTGATCTCAGAATCCTCCAGGACATTTTAAACTCTGACCCCAGACTTCCAGGAAGCCCATGGGGCATTCAATATTACAGGCCAGCCAGCGATTAGCCACATCCAGATCCAGCCATCCTTTTTTTTTACCATTTCTATAAGTTTTCTGGTAGAATTTTGGGGATCTCTAATGTGTATTGCGTTCTCTGTAAGTAGGGATGGCCTGGCTTCTTCTTTCTCAGTCTGTAACCCTTTAATTTCCTTCTCTTAGCTCATTTCTCCTTCTGGTACTCAGAGTACAATGTTGAGAAGGAGTGGGGATAGTGGACATTCTGAGAAGCCAAATCTTTTAAGTTCAGACTTCATTTTAGAGAACCTGTCCTAAGTCTGAACTCAGGTAAACCAACAGGCTGGTACCTAGCGTTAGTTTCCAAGTCACCCCCGCCCCCCCCCCCAAAAAAAAAAACCTGAGCCTAGCTCTAGTCTCTAGGCTAATCCCCAACAAGATCAGCATTTCCAGGTTGTTCCCCCAACAGGTCAGTACCCCCAGGTTACAAGCCCACCCCTTGCTTAACAACCACCAATGCAGAGGGGAGCAGAAATTAAGTTTATGATATGACTCCCAGCACCACGGTCGTTCTCCAATTAGACGCTTGCACATGTACTCCTTGCCTGTTGCTTACTGTAAAGCCTTGCCCCACAGACATTCGGGGTTCTCCCACCACCAAAACCATCCTGTGTGACTGCAGTGCATTGGGGGGGGGGGTGTTTGGGAGAGAGCTAGCTCAAATAAAATAAAGACCCTGATATAAGTTGCATCAGATTGACTCCTGTCTATGTTTTGGGGGATCAATAACATTTCCCTGGCACTGTAATTCTTGTCTCATTCCTGATTTCAATGGGGTTGCGCTAATCTTTTCTCTATTTAGGATGTTGTCTGTGGGTTTCTCATATTTGGCTTTTATTGTGTTGAGGCACGTTCCTCCAGCCCTATATTCTTCTAGGACTTTCATCATAAAGGATTTTCTCTTGTCAAGGGCTTTTTCTGTCTCGACTGAGATAATCATATGATTTTCCCTTTAATTCTATTTACATGATTTATTACATTTATTGACTTGTGTATGTTAACCTATCCCTGCGTTACAGGGATAAAGCCAACTTTGACCATGATGCATAATCTTTTTGATGTATATCTGTCTTCTGTTTGCAAGGATTTTATTGAGTATTTTTGGGTCTGTATTCATCAGGGATATTGGCCTGTAGATTTCTGTTGTTGTTGTTGTTGTTGTTGTTGTTGTTGTTGTTGTTGTTGTGTATTAACCTGGTCGGGATTTTGGCTTCATAGAAGGTGTTTGGGATGCTGCTTCTGTTTGAATAGTTTAAGTGCTGACTGTAGAGCTTCTTTGAGTGTCTGTTAGAATTCTTCTAATCTGGTACTGGAATTTTTTTTTAAGCTAGAAGGCTTTTAATTACTAGTTCAATCTTCTTGTTTGTTATGGGTCTGTTTAAGTTGTTGCCTTCTTGGTTAAATTTTGGTGGTTTGACTGAACCTAGAACTTTATCCATTTCCTTTAGGTTGTTTGTTTGTTTTGTTTGTTTGTTTTTGTTTTGTTTTTTAGTTTAATGAAGTAGAATTTATTTGGTTTCTTTTGTAATGTTTCCCTGTTCATTTCTGACTCTTGTTAATTTGGGCCTTCTCTTTCTTCTGGCTAGTTGGGCCTGGGGTCTGGCAATCTTGTTACTCTTCTCAGAGAACCAGCTCTTAGATTCGTTGATTCTTTGAGTTGTTTTGTTTCTTCTTCACTGATTTATGTTCTGATTCCTACTGTTCCTTGCAGTTGACTGGATTCAGAATTGGCTTGTTCTAGGTTTTCCAACTTTTTGAGTTGCATCATTAAGCCATTATTTGTGTTCTGTCTGATTTTTGATGTAGGTACTTAGAGCTATACATTTTCTGTGTGGGATGCTATACAATGGGATTGATTATCAAAGGTATGGCTGAGTGCCAGGAAGTTTTTTATTTCTTTCTTGATATTCTTCTGATGCAGGATATTTGATCATATTGTGAACCCTGAGACTGTAAATTGTGGTATGGCTCAGCCTTTGAGCCTAGAGCTTTCTGTTTACTGTAAACAAGTACTTGTGGTGTGCTCAGCCCTAGCACACACCTTTAATCCAAGCGCTAAAGGAAATCACCCTAGGTCAGGAGGCAGAGCAAGTAACCAGGTAACAGGGAGTAAACCTCAGAAACAGGAGAGTTGGAGGGTCTTTGAGATTGCATGGAGGAGAAGGAGGTTTTTCCTTCCGGGACATCTCAGTGGAGTAGGAAGGTCAGCTGGGTGCTTTCTCAGCTTCTCTGAGCTAGCAGGCTTTCACCCCAGCATCTGACTCCTGAGTCTTCACTGGTAAAAGTGAATGATTGAAATTTTTGTTTTTAAAAACAACCTTCTTTGACCCATTCATCATTCAGTAGTGAGTTGTTTCATCTCCAGGAATTTATGTATGTGTTTGCTGTCATTTTAAAGTTTGGTGTTTTTTGTTTTGTTTTGTTTGGGGGTTTTTCGAGACAGGGTTTCTCTGTATAGCCCTGGTTGTCCTGGAACTCACTTTGTAGATCAGGCTGGCCTCGAACTCAGAAATCCGCCTGCCTCTGCCTCCCAAGTGCTGGGATTAAAGGCACATTTTTAAGTCTTATTGCACTGTGGTCAGATACAATATAAGAGGAGATGTCAATCTTTTTTAATTTGTAAAGATTTGGTTTTTTGACCCAGGATGTGATCTATTTTAGAAAAGTTTCTGTGTGTTTCTGAATAGAATCTGTATTTTTGGTGTTTGTGTGGAATATTCTGTAAATATCTGCTGGGTCTATTTGATGTGTGGTACCAGCTAATTCTACTGTTTCTATTTAATTTTTGTCCAAATGACCTATCTGTTGAAAAAAATCAGGATATTGAAATCACTTTGAATAAATGAATTGTTGCCAGTCTCTGTGTCTAACTCCAATAGTACACTTTAAGATGAAATCGGGTGCTCTAGAGTGCGGTGCGTATACGTTTGGTATAGTAGTGTCCTCTTGGTTACCTGCTCCCTTGACTGAAATGAAGGACCCCTCTTTCTCTTCTCATTGGTTTCAGTCTGAAGTCTATTTTGTTAGATATGAGGAGAGCGTTGCTTGTTTACTTCCTGGTCCCATTTGATTTGAGTTCTTTCGTGCATCCTTTTCCTCTAAAGTGATGCCTATCTTTAAAACTAGGATGTCTTTCCAGTTGTTGGTGGCACAGGCCTTTCATCCCAACACTCAGGAGACAGGGGCAGGTAAATCTGAGTTCAAGGCCAGCCTGGTCTACAATGTGAGTTCCAGGACAGCCAGAGCTACAAAGAAAAACCCTGTCTCAAAACAAAACAAAACAAAACAAAACAAAACAAAACAAAAACAAACAGATAAAAAATATGTTTCTTGTAGGCAGCAGATTGATGAATGTTGTTTCTAGATCCATCCAGTTAGTCTGTCTTTTGATTGGAGAATCGAAGACATTGATATTTAAAGCTATTATTGAATTTTGTGTTAGTAGTGATGTCATTGTATTGTTGAGTTTTGGTGTTGTTTTGTTTTCAGTAGTATTTTGTGTTTTAATAATTATGATTTTGTGTTTCTTTACATAGTCTCTCTGCTGTGCTCATTTCTCTCTTCAGCCTGAAATCATGTCTACTGGATTTTTCTTAGGTTTGTTTTGTTGGATATAATTTATTAGGCTGGATAATCAGCCTAAGATTTCCAGTCATGGAGATTTTTCTTTCTCCTTCAATTATGGTAGATAGTTTGGCTGGGTATATTAGCCTAGGTATATTAGTTAGCTGCCATAGCCTTTGAGGACTTGGAACATATTGTTTCCAGGATCTTCTGGATTTCCAACAGCTGAGACATCAGCTGTTATTTTGATGGGTTTTCCTTTATATGTGACTTAACTTTTTTTTTCTTGAAGCTTCAATACACTCTTAGGTTTTCTTTGAGTTTTCTAGTTGGGCTATTGGATTTTCAATTCTATCTTTATTTTGGCTTGATTCTTCTTCAATTTCTATCTCCTGTTGAATCCTATTTTCAGATCTTGGATTGTCTTCATAATTTTGATCAGCTGTATTTCCTGAGTATTTACCATAATCTCTTTCTCTTTGATTTCACTAAATTGTTTCTTTGTGTCTACTTTAAATTTCTTGAATTCTTTGATGAAGTTTATGATTATTCTTTTCAATCCTGTAACCTGGAGTTCATTTAGATAATTTTAATTGGCAAACATTCCTACAGGACTTTTGGATTTTAGAGAGAAGATAATGGCTTGATCCTTCCTATTGTAGACATTCCTGAGATGAGATCCATTCATGTGGACTCCCTTTTGTAGTTCTGAATTTGTTATGGATGGAAGAGGGTGGAGGAGAAGAGAAGAGAAGATGTGGGGAAATGGAATGAGTCTAGAGGTTGGAAGTGCCTTGGGTGGTATACTTGCTGGTTTTGTGTGCTAACTTGACATGAGCTGGAGTTATTACAGATAAAGAAGCCTTCCTTGAGGAAATGCCTTCACAAGATTCAGCTGTAAGGCATTTTCTCAAGTAGGGATCAATGGGGGAGGGCCTAACCCATTGTGGGTGGTGCCATCCCTGAGCTGGTAGTCTTGGGTTCTATAAGAAAGCAAGCTGAGCAAGCCAGGGGAAGCAAGCCATTAAGTAACATCCCTCCATGGCCTCTGTATTGTGGGAAATATTTTTTTTAAATGGCACCATCCCACACTATATACGGTTGCTCTCTGCCCTGGTGGTCTCTGTCTCACCACCTCCATAGCTAGCCCTAGGCAGTGGTCTTCCCAGCTCCAGTTCACCTGCCTCAGAGCCACTTATTGGTTCCCAGCCATTCACCCCCTGCAGTCAGCAGTCCCAAATCCCAGTAGCCCAGTTAAAATCAAAACTCTAGAGGTTTATAATTTATAAGTCAGATTTATATCAGTAAATTCTCACCCCACAAAACGTCCACACAGTGAACTCAGTGCCAATTGATATAAACTGGCCACCTGGATTGGACAAATTGTCCTGTAATTATCCATCCTTTATATGATATTCATAGCTACCTGTGGCTATTTACTGCCACTTGGAATCTGGATCGTCTTTTTCTTCCTCCATCTTCCTTCCTTCCCCTCTGTCCTCTCTCCCTGTCCCTGAAACTCTTAGTTCTGCCTCCCTTTTCCCTGTCAAACCACAGGCTTCTTGTTGTATTAATATTTAAATTAATTGGGGGAAAATTCTGCTACATTTCACCCTTTCTGTCCAAATTAAAAATTTTTTTCTCTCAAATATAAATTGAGCACAATATTACCATTTTGTAAATTATAAAGTATAAGATACACCTAACATCCAGTCTATCATCCTTGACAATTAAATAGAATACTCTGTCATCTATCCTAACTTTAAAAAGGCTTATGAATCCATATCTGTTATGTCCTGGTTTAGCTTACATACTATCTGAAACTATCTTTTCAAATATGTTCTCTCGATGCTAAATAGCCTGGGTTGGCTATGAGATTATAAGTAGTCTTTCAATCCAACAGAAATCTGAGAATGACCAAGATTATCTGAAAAATATAGGAAGCCTAACACAGCTTTCAGAACTGAGAAAAGTTATTGAGACAGCTGACTACCTATACAGCCCCAGTAAGTCAGGAAGCTGGAGCATCAGTCTTCAGCCTTCTGGCCCAGGATCATCTGATAGACCTTTAAAAAACAGGAATTATTAAGGACTAGCCTATTCTGTCTTGGCAGAACTAACCTGTCCTAACCTGTAACTTGTGTCCTCTCAAGGACAGCATGGGTCTGCAGGAGAGATAGGCAATTTCTGCCCAGTGGCCACCTAGCCACAATGTACAGCCTCACCTGAAGATATACATGCTCAGCTGTTTCTTTGAATCCATGAATGGGGAGCTAGCTGTTAGGGGCAGATATGTCTCAACAGTGAATAAATAACATTAAATGTCACATTCTGTGGATTTCTAACATTTTTTAAAACCAACTATCTATGTAAAGTCTGGTCTGTTGTCTGTTAACTACTTTCAGCTATTTTTAATTAAATTATCTGAAAACACCCTAATAGTAAATTCAGAGCCATGAATTTGCTATTTGGCCCTCAACTCACAGGCTTAAATATCTCAGATCAGTTTGTAAAGGCATTTATAGAAGGACTGGGTCCAAGCCTTGTACTTTTAAAATTTTGTATCAATAGAAGAAATTTATACCAATGAAAACCTTGATTTTGCCTCAAAATGAATTCTCTACCAAAATAAGAAATTATGACTTCAACTTAGTAACTATTGTAAAGATTTCTACCAAATGAGATTATGGCTGCACAATCAATTCTAGCTATTTCCTCCCTGTTCCAATTATGACCATTACTAAGATCCCCAGAAAGGCAACCTTAGAATAACCACCTCCAGTCCCAAAGCCCAGGGAACTGCGATGACGACTATTCATAACTACTTCAAGCTGAATATGGGTGTTGATAGCTCTTTGAATGGGAGAAGGGCAGGGAAAATGTGGGAGTTGGTTGTCCTTAAGAAGGCCACACCAATGAATGTTTAGTCTCTGATGTCTGTGTCCTGACTGGATCCGGCTGAAAGTCCAAGACATCAGGAGTTCAAGCAGGTCAGTTCAGCATGTCTGATGATGAGACTCACCAAGGCTGTATATTCTATAACATATAAATCTGAAAACAAATTTTTACTATCTTCAAGATATGTTTTTTTTGTTTGATTCTCTGGAATCTAGTTCTTCAGGGGGTCTTCATTCATCATATCTGACCCTCATTACTCTGGAAGGTGTATAGACACTAATCACTTTTTCTAAAAACGCAAAGACAAAAATCTTTCTCCCAATCATCACATCCTTGAGCCAAGAACCAGAAAAACCTTTATTTTTTACCTCTCTCCCAGAGGAATAATATAACCACAAAACTCAAAATCACACCCAGTTTGAAAATTAAAACAATCCAAAAACAAATGAAGTAAACTAAAATACTGTATGTGCCTATTTGGGGGCTTTTTCTATTTTGCCATGCCGGATAATAACTCAAAATTCCCCCGTCCTGTTTCCGGCATACAATCAGGGGCTGGTGGAGGGGCTGGAGGCGCCATGTCGGGCCGGGAAGGTGGCAAAAAGAAGCCCTTGAAACAGCCCAAGAAGCAGGCCAAGGAGATGGATGAGGAAGATAAGGCTTTCAAGCAGAAACAAAAGGAGGAACAGAAGAAACTCGAGGAGCTAAAAGCCAAGGCCGCCGGGAAGGGCCTCCTGGCCACAGGTGGAATTAAGAAATCTGGCAAAAAGTAAGCTGTTCCTCACATCTGGGGTGATGGTGACCCTCCTCTTCCATTCCTATTTAAACATCTGGATTCCCTGCCATAGCATCTTTGCCACCTACAGCTAGAATGAAGTGTTATCCTGTGACCTGTCAAACATCTGTATTCCCTGTCATAACATCTTTGCCATGTAATAGCTAGAATGAAATGTTATCCGGAAGCCTGTTGTACATTGTAATAAACTTTTGTAAAAAAATAAAAAATGAATAAAGTAAATAATGCAATGGCTTGCTGTCTCTAGTGTTCAGCAATTCCTACCTCAGCTGTGAATTTAAAGTAAACTCAGTCTGGAATCCCACTAGAGCCTACTGTTCCATCTTCATTGTACTCTGAATTCTGTACCACTTTGAATTAAACCAACTCCTTTAAAAGCCTAAAAAAAAAAAAAAAAAAAAAAAAAAAAAAAAAAAAAAAACCAAAATTCCCGTGGAGCCCACGTTAGAGAATATGAGTTATTAGCAGACCTTATTATACCATCTTTAAAACAATTGATTATCTTTTTATAAGCAGGTGGTTAGTCAAACCAGAATTTAAACCCAAAATTCCCATGGAGCCCACGTTAGACAGAATTTGAGTATCCTGTAAGACTTATTAGAGCAATATATCTTTATACCATCTTTAAAGCGACTGATTCAAGCTTTCACTAATGTCTGCCTATAGGAAGCAGGTAGTTTTTACTTGTTAAGCTCTCTGCCTAGAGCAGCCATCCTGTTATACCATCTATCTGTTGAGCTCTCTACCTGGAGCCACAGACATTTATTAATTAATACCTGTTTATAGCAGGTAATTATCACTGCCTTCTCTACTTGGAGTCAGTGACTAATTTTCCCTATCCTAGTTCCAAACTACAGGTGAAATTCCCCACATGATTCAGACAAAATCTGTATATAAATCTATTCCAAAAAGCAAATAATCCCAATATTATAAATTCACAGTTAAATCAATATCTGCCCCAAGATGTAGGCAGCTTCCTTTCTCTGGCTCTCTGACTCAGCAGGGGACCTCAGAGCCCTCTTTCTTTACAAGACTCTTTCCAGTGACACCTTTCTCTCACTTAGAAAATAAAACTCTAACTCTCAAGCTAATAATCTTAAATTCCTAGTGAACTCTTGCCCAACATGTCAGTTCACCATCCATTGCAGGAAATAGTAAAAAACAAAACAAAAAACCCAAAAAACCAAAAAACCAAAAAAATTTTCCTCCATAACTTGCTTCTTGGTCATAATGTTTTGTGCAGGAATTGAAACCCTGACTAAGACAGGTGGAATACAGTCAGGTGGGCAGAGGGGTCTGTGGTGTACAGTATGTGCCTGGAGTGTGTAAGTCTGAATGGAAAGGTTGGATATGCAGTGGGGGAGTCTTGTGATATAGTGGATGGGTGTTTTGGATGCTGGCTCAAGCCTAGAGTTCCTCTACAGTGAAGGCAGGGAAGGTCGCACTAGGTTTGTGCATTCTTTGTGGGTCCCAGGCTAAATCCCCTAAACTGCAGAGAAGGCATGGATGAGGAGGTCAGTAGTAGTTACCATGATAGAGCCTAGAGGAGAATCTGAGATATTTGGGTATGGAGTGAAATGGTGGAGATGGTACAAAAGTCCTGTGGGTGGATACAGATAGGGAAGAGCCTAGAAGCCTAGAATTTGGCTTCAGTGCAGAAGGTGATGGGACTAGACCAGGGCACAGACTAGACCTGGAAAAACCTAGAGGTCATCTTGTGGGAAGCCACATGTGCCGTTGCTGAGTGGCACTGACTACTGCTGGCCACCACGCATAAGATTGGACAAACAACCAATGTGTACATATGCAGTAAAGTTTTTTGCAAAGACACTGCCTGGCCCAGGCATGATAATAAGGTTCTGTAAGGTACTGAGAGTATAACCAATCAGATGTGAGACATGCAAATGAGGTATGATAATGAGGTTCTGTAAGGTACTGAGAGAGAGTAGCCAATCAGATGAGGAACATGCAAATGAGGCTTAGTGCATAACCAATCCGGGTGTGAGACACGCCCCTCCTAGGCCTATAAAAGCAGCACTAGTTCTGGGCTCGAAGTCTTTTCGCCTCTACAATCAAGCTCTCCCAATAAACGTGTGCAGAAGGATCCTGTTGCAGCGTCGTTCTTCCTGGCCAGTCGAGCGCGCGCAAGACATCTGTTTCAGGGCTTGTGTGGTCAGAATAGGCCAGGGCACTGGCTATGGGACCCAGGCTAGATCTAGCAGGTTGCAGAAAAATAAGACCAGGTGGTGGTGGGGTTACTCAACAGGCTTGACCCTGGAGGAGGACTTAGGAAGCCTGGGTATGGAGTTCATGTGGATTCTTATAGAGAAATTCATAAAAACTGAATGGATGGAGAAAGGATGAGTAGATGGATAGTGAACAGGTGATGAATGGATGGGTAGGCAGATGGATGGATGGATGGATAGATGGATGGATGGATGGATGGATAGATGGATGGATAGATGGATGGATAGATGGGTGGATGATAGAGGAATGATGAATGGATGGGTGGATAGGTGGATGATAGGTAGATAATAGACACACCTATCCACGTACCTGCATTGACATCTGCTTACACCTTTGCTTTGCTCTCCTTTTTGACACAGTGCTATATGCTTGGTCTTCACACAGCCTTTGTCATGTGCTCACCAGTGCATGTCATATGTACATGCTTTTAGTTCTGGGTATAGTTTTGCTGGGTATATTAGCCTAGGTTAACTGCCATAGCCTTTGAGGACTTGGAACACATTGCTCCCTGGCTCTTCTGGATTTCCACATTTCCACTGAGACATCGGCAGTTATTCTGTTGGATTTTCCTTTATATGTGACTCTTCGGTACTTCTGGGATGAATCTATGACATTTTGTTAAGGTGGTGATGAGGGTGCAGTAAGAAATTTTTTATTGCACAGAAGCCTGAAAAGGGTGTCAGATTCCCTAAAACTGGGGTCACCTACAGTTGTGAGCTGACATGTTGTTGTGGGAATCAAACCAGGGTGCTCTAGAAGTGAGTTCTGTTAACCACTGAACCATCTCCAGTCCCCACTATACCCCCAAGAGATGGTTCAAAGCCCAGGTAGGTTGAATATAATCTTTAAGGTAGAGGACACCCTTCTTCACTGAAATAAATATGTGTGCAGAACATCCTGTTTGTGGAAGCCTTGCTTGTCACTGGGGACACAGTCATGAAAGTTGTTGTGCACCTTCTATCTGGGGAGACACCATCCATCTTGAGAAGAACTCTGAAGCCATAGTCAGAGCCCTTGAGCACAGTGGAGCACCATCCAGGAAGGCTTTCTGCACAAAGTGTTTGAAACACCTGCTGGGTGGCAGATGGAGGATGGGGGAAGGTTTCCCTGACCCAAGACTCCAGGCCTTCTGAACTGGACTGCAGCTCCATCCACTCACAAACACTTCATGGATACACCAGCAGTCCAGTTCAGTAGTGATGGGATAGCAAACATGACCCAGCAGTGGTGGCATGACCTAGCAGAGACAGCCAGGTTTCCACTGAATAGGCACAAGTCAGCAAGAATGACCAAGACCAGCAGGGACACCAGAAGTTCTCTGCCATGTCTCTCTCAACGAAGTGAAGATCAGCGACAACTAGAGACCCATGATGCATTGCAGACTCTTATTTATTCTTCCTCCAAGCATCACATGTCCTCCAGAAGTGGTAGCATACCACCAAAGTTTTTTTTGGTGCGTTTCTCTCTATGGAGTCACAACAAACGCAGCTCAACTACACATGTAAGGCGAACCAAGACATGTGTGTCATTATCAAAGAATCCTTTTTCACATGTCCTTCCACGTGTTTACTTTAGCACAACAACCTTTCACCCGTGTCTGCTTCAGCAAAACATTCTTTGGCATAACTGACTTTCCAAAGAAACCAGAAGTTTCCACATTACTCCAGCTTCCTTTTTGTGTCATAGAGCTCCAGGAAGGATTTGGCAATGGATCTGCCATCCATCTAGACTAAGTCTAGAAGAAGAGGAAGTGTCACTCTGCCAGTGATGTGTATAAAAGGCACAGTGAGGAGTGGCATGTAGCTCCGAGTCATACCCACACCCCACGACCTCTTCAAACTGTACTTCAGCATGGTCAAGGTGGACAACTGGAAGAAGAGGAAGCACTGGTCAGGCAGAGGTACCGACAGAAGGCTGGCAGTGATACTTGATTGTGCCACCGTTAGCTCTCTACGCAGTGTGACAAGCTTGTAGAACAAGTGTCACAGCCATGGTTAACGTATCACTGATGTCATATATCATGGTCTCAAGGGACCTCAACAGGGACATGCTGAGAGAATGAGGCAAAGATGACTCCTGCTTCTACCCTTCCCTGCACCTACCCTGGCCCTCCAAACCTCTCCAACCCAGGCTTTGAGCTGGAGCATTTGGGACAACCAGGGACATGGCTGTGCCTCTGCTGCTCCCTTGTGGTTACAAAGGGAAAGGCAGTGGCCAAGCCTCATTCTCTGGCCTGTGGCCCTCATCTTGCCACAGGAAGAACCATCAGAAGCCTCAAGCTTTGCTCTGGGTTCTCTTGGGGATTATGGTCTGGACCTCCTCACACACAGCACCTCTGTCTGGCCACCGTGGCCTGACTCCTCCAATGGGTTAGATTCAGGCTACTGCAGGGCCTGGCCTGAGACCCATGGAAGCAACTGTACACACAGCAAGGTCACTGGTTTCCATCTCGGCAGCCTTGCCCTTGAGGTCCAGAAGGTCACACATCTAACTTCCCGGTACCCTGAATCCAACCCTGAGGCCCAGACCTGCACCATCCCTAGCCCCACCCCCATCCCCAAGCCTGACCTCTGGACAGCCCTCACCTCCCCTTAAGCCCTCCAGACACCTGAGTCTCCCCCATCACTCCAGTTCACCTGTAGTCCTTCACCTCCAGGGAACCTACTCTCCCTTCTCCCACCCCACCCACACCTCCAATCGGGCTGACACGCACCTGGTAGCACGCTAGCAAACTGGTAACACTGTAGGCGGGTGTTTTGTTCCATCTGTATCTAAGAAGTAGACAAATGTTGAATTAATAGTCAAACTTTTAAATGAAGAAATTTCACATTAACACCCTGGTTTTCTGCTTTTGTGGAAAGCGGAAGTCTTGACGAGCTGTCATTGCCACCTGGCAAGGGCTGATGAGAAAGCAGCCCAACCCATCTTCAACCTGCCTCTCACCTGTGTCATCCTCACCGGTGCTACCCATCTTCCAGCACTGCGAGCTCCGGGGCTGCAGTAGTAGTAAGCTTAGCAACTGCACTGCCATGGATCTCTTGTTTCTTGGGATGAGACAACATAGCCCAGTTCTTTACATCTGGAAAATATTAGCTCAGAGCTGAAGAGATGGCTCAGCTGGTAAAACACGTCTTCACCAAGCCTGGTGACCTGAATTCAGTTCCTGGAACCTATGTGTAAAGTAGAGGGACAAAATCAGTTCCACCCATCTGTATTTCCTGACACTGAGATCTGTGGCACTGACACAGTGTAACTAGGGTATAGGAAGAGGGAGTGTGTAGTCTTCGGTACCCAAGGAAGCTAGCAGGATTAGCTCCCCCCATGCTTGCTAACTACCCAGTGTTGTATCCCACGCAGTGCCTAAATCAGCTAATCCTGCCACAGATCTCGATGTCAGGAAATACAAATGGGGGCATGAGTTCTGAAGCCCCCCATTGGTTGTCCAGAGACTTGGGTACTCTCTCAGGTGTGGAGGACCCAGAAACACCCCTCCACACTAACCTTCAGTTTCCTTACCTGCCAATGAAGCCCACGACAACTCCCCTCCCCGAACCTGCCATAGACGCTGAAGATTGAAATGTGACCTGAATGGAAATTACTATCTTGAATATCAAGAAGTACCACATGTGGTTCCACTACTGAGCATCTCCTGTCTGGGTCAATTATGAGTCAGTGTGAAGATGCCCCACTGAGTCTGTATAGCCCAGGTTCACAGTCAGAGGTCCAAAAGAGCACCACCAAGCAAGAGCTGTTGGTGCCTGTGTATCTTCAAAGTCCCAGCAGACTAAGAACCATTGGCAAGGGTTGGGGGATGGGGCCAAATAATGACAGTGAAAGCTACATGAGTGTGGGGGTGGGGACTGCCTTGCTGCAGCTCTTGAAAGTTGGCAGATATGGTACAGATCTCTTCCCAACCCTCTGCTCAACCACTGAAGGAGGAGAGCCTGCAGCAGACCCGGGGCCCGGGGGGTAGTATTGACAGCACAGCAATTAGCAAATAATATGAATCAGAGATCTACAAGATCCCCTCTTCTGGTCGTTAACCATTTGTTAGCACAGCTCTAAGGATGTGAGGAACGGTCCCTGCATCTTATCTTTGGCATCCTCTTGCAGGTGGAGGTTCCCTGATCATCAGGATAAGGGGCAGCAGAGGATCGGGGACCCAGAACTCCCTGGTGGTTCTGAACAGTGTCCATGATCACCCACCCACCCACATGGTGGGACTGACCAGGGGATCCTTTCTGACACTAAGGGGGTTGTCAGGACGTTCTGCAAATGCCACCTACGAGGAGGCTTCAAGTGTGCGGTGGGGATGCCAGTCACAGCAGTGGCTCTCAAAACTGGCTGCCTGTTTGGAATCACCTCGAGATAAAGCAAAGGAAAGGCTCTGGGCTGGGGCTGCTTAGTTGGTTGAATGCTTCTCTAGCATGCGTGGTTCGGTCCCCAGCACCATAGGATCTGGATGTTACGGCACACAACTGTAACCCCAGCAACTTAGGATGTGGAAGCAAAAGGGTCAGACATTCAAGGGCATCCTTGGCTTGTCTGGAAGGCAAGCCTGGACAACACAAGACCTTCTCTCAAAAGAGGGAAGGGCAGACGAGGAGATAGCTCATCCAGTAACACACTGCTTGCATTGCTAGTGTGAGTCCCTAAGTTCAAAACCCAACACCCACAGAAGACCGGGTATGTTGCTGTGTACTTGTAATCCCTGCACTGAGAAGGCAAACACAGGAGGATCCCTGGGGCTCCCTGGCCAGCCAGTCTCATCTAAATGAGAGCTCCAAACCATTGAGAGGCCCTGTCTCAGTGAAGGTGGATAGTATTCCTAAGGATGACACCCAAACTTGTCCCTTAGCCCCTACACACACACACACACACACACACACACACACACACACACACACACACTCAGAGAGAGACAGACACACAGAGACACAGAAAGTTAGACACAGAGAGACACAGAGGGAGAGAAAGAGAGAGAGGAAAAGAGAGAGAAAAATAACACCTCTCTCATACACACACACACAAAACAGAGAGAGAGACACACAAAGACACAGAAAGATAGAGAGACACAGAGACACACAAAGAGAGAGAAGCACACACTCAATTGGAGAGAGACAGAGAGAAACAGAGAGACAGAAATACAGAGACACAGAAAGAGACAGAAACACACACACACACAGAGACAGAGAGAAACAGAGAAAGAGGCAGGCACACAGAGACATAGGTAGACACAGAGAGAGACACACACACACACAGAGACAGAGACATGCATACATAGAAACATATATAGAGAGAAACACTCACTCAGAGAGAAAGAGAGAGACAGACACACAGAGACACAGAAAGATAGACACAGAAAGAGACAGAGAAACACAGAGACAGACAGACACACAGACAAGCACACATAGAAACATACAGAGAAAAAAAGAGAGAAACACACACACACACACACACACACACACACACACACACAAAACACTAATCTTATACCCAGGATCCAAATAGCCTTGGACCAAGCCTGGGCATCAGGATTTTTTCAAACTTCACATAATTCTAAGATCACCTGGGCTGAGAGCCACTGCATTACAGCAAAGGCCACCATTTGGGAGTTTGTTGTTTGGTTGTTTTTAAGTTTGTTGGGAGCTATGGAATAGCCACTGCTCTGTCAAGAGTAACAGCAAAGACACAGCAGTGGTTTCTTGGTCCATGCCCCATGTTGTAGATGAGTTGAGCACCCAGTCTGAGCTTTGCCAAAGAACCAGAGCCATACTCCTGGCCTTTGGGCTATCTGTTGCTATGGTGATGGGATGAGCTCATGCATGACACAGGATGTAGTTCTCAGTCTCTCCACAGGCTCCAGGCTCTGTGCCAGGCCCCAGGGGACACATGGTGAATAGGACACTGGGTTATTTCTATCATCGAAATCTCAGCCTGAAAAATCCAAGTGTCAGCAAACACCCCTTAAATAGAAGTGGGACTAGGAGTCACAGAGAAAGCCCAGGAGCCTGGAGGAGAAGGTGAAGTAGCAGAGATATCCCCAGGGTGCTGGCTGAGCAGGGCTAGAGACAGAATCTCTAGGTGATGGGATGGTGTGTGGAAGTAGGCATCTCTAGTCACTGATGCACCTAGCTATCCAGGACCATCCTGGCTTTTGCACTGAAAGTCTTATGCCTGGAACAAAAATAGACAGTTGACCACCCTTGGAATGACGATGCCCCACCAGGTTTAAGAGCCCTTCAGCTTGCTAAAGCCAGTGGTTTCTAAAAGAGATCTGTTGTATTTGGTTATTTCTATTACTTATTATTTTTAGGAGTTGTGTACTAGTGGTAAGGACTTGGCATGAGTCCTGAGTGTCCTGAACCACGGGTCCATGGAGAAATGAGAGTCAGGGTCCATCCTGAGTGGCTACCTCTAAGCCTCCAGAGATGAGGGGGCCTTTTCCAGGCCCTGGCTGGGTGCTAAAGTGGCCACCAGATCATGACACCTTCATGGGGACCCACAATTTGCTGGGCCATGTGATGTGATGTGATGTGATGTGATGTGATGTGATGTGATGTGATGTGATGTGATGTGATGTGATGTGAGTTATCTCTTTACATAGCTCCTTGGGTCCTCCTGAATCGCTCTGGAATGTAGCTCCTGATTCCTGTGTGGTGTCTGTCCAGTGGACTGGTCTACAGATTCTGATTTGTGTGTGGTGTTTGCTAGTGGACTGGACTGAGAACAACCAAGACTGGACTCGCTCCAAAGAACTATTTCTAAACAGGTCTACTTCCCCCGTGTTCTAATGACTTTTCTTTCCCACTCCCTCTGGTGGGTGCTGGGCTAGAGGAGAGGTTGAACCCTTGTTACAGTAGGTTGAGAAAAATGTATGCCTACAACAACTCCAGAGAGAAGGCTCAGCTGGTAAAGTGCTTGCCGTGCAAACAGGAGGGTCTAAGTTCAGTTCCCAGAACCGCCATGGAAAAGCTGGGCAGGTGGTGGCGTCCATTTATAACCCTAATGATAAGGAGGCAGAGACAGATGGGTTCTCTGAGCAAGGTTCAGTGAACTTTAGGGTTCACTGGACAGCCAGACTAGCTTATTTGGTTAGCTACAGGCCAGTGAGAAATCCTGCCTCACAAAACAAGATGAATGGCACTGAGGACTAACACCCAACGCTGACCTCTAGCCTTCACAAGCACATACATTGTGGATATACACTTGTCCACATGAGCACACACGTGAATACACAATAATGTGTCTATCAGTCTTTGGTACATAGAAAGCACAGAGAGAGAGAGAGAGAGAAAGCTCCTGACTGCTGCCCATTAAAGTCAAAGTGGATCAAACCAAGAAGCATTTACTGTCTCACCATTCTAGAAGCAAAAGTTTGCTTCCTGAGTTTGCATTTGGGCCCCTGGCTTATCGAAGCTTTGCTTTCTGGGAAATGTGGGACAGGAAGAAATTGTTCGCTCATTGACACCTAGAGGGAAATCTGAAAAAGGTATTGGGCAGGGAGGTGGGTGAGGAACATCCAGGATCCCTTCCCCCCTCCCCGGGGAAGGACGCCCTAACCCAGACCCTTCTGCAGGTATCATGTTCTTGGATTCCATCAGAGGACAAAGACGGCTTAGTGGAAAAACAACATCCAGCTGCCACTTCAGCTAAGAGCTTGAAAAGTGGGCATGAGAGGGTCCACTGGCCTGGAGCCACTCAGGACTTGAGGAGGTGAGGTTTGGACCTGAGGCCTCCATCCTCCAGCTGTTCCCTCGGCATCCGAGAGGGACAAACACAGATATTACAGGTTCACAGGAGGCAGCCCATTCCTGCCTCTTGCACGATATACTTGTTTTAAGATTTGCTTGGGTTCTTACTTGATGCAAACAGTCTATCACATTTGAGAAGGCATGGAAGTGGGTGGCTTTGTGGTAACAGGGAAGTGTAGCAGCTTGCTCATATCTAGGTGTGCAAGAAAGCAAAGAGTTCCCTCCCCCATCCCTCATTCTCACTAAATTGCCCCGTCTGGCCTTGACCTCACAGTTGAGACCCTGAACTCAGCTTCCCAGGTGAAATAGCTGGGATGACAGGCCTGCCCCACCAGGCTTAGTAACTAGCTTCCCTTCAATAGCACAGTCCATTTGTTAGATGTAAGCAGTCAGTATCAGTACATCATTACTTAGTGAAGTCCACGGTGCATTAGGGTTCACACTTTGAGATGCACAGTTCTATGAGCTTGGACACATTATGGCATGTAGACTCTATGACAGCATGATACTAAAGTTTCATTGCCCTAAACATCGTACATTCTACACAGGCATCCTTCCCTGCTCCCCCGGGACTCTTTTCTAGAGAATTATTAGCACCTCATTTATTCTTTGAACCAGGTTGTCCTCTTCCTGGTTCCCTCATTAGTGAACATCATAAATATTTAGCATGTTTACATTTGCATAAAGCCTGCCAACTTGACTTTGAAAATGATTCCTTTCCCATGGGAGATCTAAAGGGGACGGACAATATGCTTACCTCCCAGAGATGCTTGCACAGACCCTAACTACACACACACACACACACACACACACACACACACACACACACACACACATCCCGCTACGTGTATCCTCTACTAGAATGGTGGGAAGGAAGGAGAGGAGAGGAGAGGGGAGGGGAGGGGAGGGGAGGGGAGGGGAGGGGAGGGGAGGGGAGGGGAGGGGAGGGGAGGGGAGGGGAGGGGAGGAGAGGAGAACCTCTGAAGAAGCCGACAATGCAGAGTGGCAGGAGAAAACCTAGCTCTCATGCACAGGGAGGGCAGTGATTCCCCAGCTTCCCAAGGAGGTCAGATGCAGATGCTCTTCTTCCTGGAGGGGGGAAACGTGAGAACGGATCAACTCCAAGCGTAAAGAGTGACTTGCGAATGATTCTCTGGGAAGTTAGTGGGCCTGGAAAACTGATGTTAGCTTGTGATTAGATGCATGGATGGATGGATGTGTGGCTATGGTCCTAAGAACAAGACCCTGTGCTCTGTGTAGATACATGGATAGAAAGGTAAGTAGGTGGATAGATCTGGTGTATGGACAGATGCATAGCTGCATGAGTGGATGGGTAGACTGGTGAATAGTGAGTGCATGCATGGGCGGTTGGAGGCATACATGCATGCATGCACATGATAGATGCATATATCCATGGATGGATAATGGGTGCATGAGTAAATGTGTGTGTAGATGGATGCATAAGTGAACAGATTAATGGAAGGTGCATTGGTGAGTGGATGGATGGTTGGACAGATGAATAATGTGTGCATGAATAGACAGAATGATGAACAACACATACATGGAGGGATGAGTGGATAAATGAATGGATGAGTGTGTGTATAGATGAATGAATGGATGAGTGTGTGTATAGATGAATGAATGGATGAGTGTGTGTTTAGGTGAATGAATGGATGAGTGTGTGTATAGATGAATGAATGGATGAGTGTGTGTATAGATGAATGAATGGATGAGTGTGTGTATAGATGAATGAATGGATGAGTGTGTGTATAGATGAATGAATGGATGAGTGTGTGTATAGATGAATGAATGGATGAGTGTGTGTTTAGGTGAATGAATGGATGAGTGTGTGTTTAGGTGAATGAATGGATGAGTGTGTGTATAGATGAATGAATGGATGAGTTGTGTATAGATGAATGAATGGATGAGTGTGTGTATAGATGAATGGATGATTCATGCATGAATGGATGGATGGGTGGATGGCTATGGTCCTAGGAACAAGATCTGCCCTATCTAAATTCACAGTGGGGATTTGCTGTTACAAAGGCAGAGCAGAGTTTCCCCAGAAAATGTTAGAATGACATCTTGTGACCATACAGGTGGCACTGGCCCTGCAGTGTTGGGGTGGTCAGTTAATTCTGGTCCACACTCATGGTGTGGAAGCATCTCTGGGTAGTCCTCTCCATTATAATAATGTGAGTGCAGAGTGGACATTCTGAGCTGCAGTGGGGTGGAGTCACCTTGGTCGGTCGCTGTGCAAGTCCATTTATGTTCTAAAGTATCCAGGAAAGCATTCAGCAGGGTTCCATTAACCCTTCTGGAAAGTCGCTGTGAGTCAGAGAGCAAAGGAACAGCCTTAGAACTGTGCTCAACACACTCTCTGGAGGTCAAAGAGCCTTGTGTGCAGTCTGTCTCCAGCTCTAAGCAGAAAGGAAAGGCTTTTTCCCCCTCATTTATTATTTTTTTAAAAATGCATTTTGGAGCTGGGCGGTGGTGGCGCACGCCTTTAATCCCAGCACTTGGGAGGCAGAGGCAGGTGGATTTCTGAGTTTGAGGCCAGCCTGGTCTACAGAGTGAGTTCCAGGACAGCCAGGGCTATACAGAGAAACCCTGTCTCAAACAAACAAACAAACAAACAAACAAACAAAGAATACATTTTGGGGGTGGGGGGGGCTGGCGAGATGGCGAGATGGGTAAGAGCACTGCCTGCTCTTCCAGAGGTCCTGAGTTCAAATCCCAGAAACCACATAGTGGCTCAGAACCACCTGTAATGAGATCGGATACTCTCTTCTGGTACATCTGAAGACAGCTACACTGTACTTATATATAATAATAAATAAATCTTTGAGCCAGAGTGAGCAGGAACCGAGCGAACAGAGTTGACTGGAGCAAGCATAGGTCCTAAATACAATTTGCAACGAGCACATGAAGGCTCACGACCACCTGTACAGCTATGGTGTACTCATATACATAAAAATAAATAAATAAATCTTTACAAAAATACATTTTTTTGTTTTTAAATTATGTTTGCATGTGTGTGAGTATGTGCATGTGTGTGCAGGTGTCCATGGAATCTAGAAAAGGGTGTTAGAGGCCCTGAAGCTGGAGTTGTGAGCCTCCCAACCTGGGTGCTGGGAACTGAGACTGGGTCATTCTGCAAGAGCCGTGTATGCTCTTAACCACTGAGTCATTTCTTCATGTGAGACAGTCTCATGTAGCCCAGGCTGGCCTCAAACTCAATATGTAGCCAAGGATGACCTCAAATTTCTGGTTCTTCTGCCTGCAACTCCTAAGTGCTGTGGCACACGGGATTGATTAATTGTCACCAGGAAGTATTTTTCCAAAATTGTACTGTACTTACATATGTAAACCTAACATAAACTGCCTGGTGTCAGCCGCTAGATGTTTGAACCAATGAGCTGTGCTGAGTCGGATTTCCCTCTTGCCTCACGAGGATCATTACTCTGTAGACTCTGGTGGTGGCAGAGACCCCCAAGGACTGGGACTTAAACCCTGTACCATCTGTCTGTTTAGGATAAGTGGCACTGATATTGCACTGTTGCCTCCTGTACACGAGCAACAGGAGGCCCACATCTCCCTCCACCACTTTCGTGCCTTGGCAGTGTCTCTTCCTGAACTCCAGCTTCTCCTTGCCTGCCTGCCTTGCCCTGGACCTCACAAGAACATCTCACCTCTGAACTACAGACTCTGAGTCATGGCTGCCTCCTGCCTGAACAGCTCCTGACTTCACATGACCACGTAGCTCTTTCAGTCTCTGCCCCTGCTGCCAATCACAGCGCTGTTCCTCCATCCTACTCGAACCCCAGTGGGGGCATGGACTGAGTAGATGGAAGAGCCTAACACACACAAGGTGGGTTCTGTCTGAGAGTGAGAATGCTCAGGGAAGCGAGGGCTTCTACAAGAGTAAAAATCTGCCTCAAGGTCATGTCAGAGGGCTGCCAACCCATCTCCTAGAAGCTATGCTAGTGGCTCACTGCTGTGGCAAGATACCTGATGTAACGGGAGATTTATTTTGGCTCCTAGTTTCAAAAGAATCCGTGGCTGGCTTGATCCATTGCTTTGGGCCTGAGGTGAGGAAAAGACAATGGGGGGGGGGGGCATCTATGGCAGAGAAGGCTGCCAACATCATGGCAGCTAGGAAGCAGCAGAAGATAGGAAGGGGCCGAGGGCAAAGGACAAGATGCGACTTTTAGAGGCACACTCCTAGTGACCCATTTCCTCCAACCAGGCCCCATTTCTCAAAGTTCCCAGGACCCCTTTAAGCTGAAGACCAAGCACTCAACTCATGAACCTGGGTGGGGGGGGGGGGGGTTCTAGTTTGCTTCTGTGTTGTGATAAAACACCCTGACCAGAAGCAACTTACAGAGTAGTTGGTTTTAGCTTAAGGTTTCAGAAGAGTCCTGCCTCCCCCATATTCCCTGCTGCTCTCTGCAAGCCAGAAAGATGGGTGTGGGGGCTGTAGGGACTCCTAAAAGTAAGCTTAATAATCATTATTTTTAAGTGTCTGATCAGTGTGATACATTATAAATCAAAAAGTACTACAGGTCTCAATTACTTGCCACCTCCTGGTCCAGCTCTTCTGACACACTTTAGGCATCTGACCCTCATTCCCACAAGAGACGGAATAAGTGTTAGTTTAAGCCACAAAATTTATGGCAGATGTTAGAGTAGCCATAGGAAGCTAAAACAATATTCCTTTAAATGAGAAAAGATTACACTTTATAAGCTCAATATTTTGTCCCATAAGTCATTGTGTTTCCCTTGTTTATTTCCCCTTGGGATCTGTAGGTTGTCACTAAAATGACAGAACCCCTGTCACTGTCCAGCAAACCAAGGCAAACACGAAGAGCCTGCATGGCCCACTCTTGGAAAAGAAACATCGGGGGCTTGGTGCGGTTTTTCAGGATGGGCCTTTGAGCCAAAGCAGGTGGTGTATCAACAGGCTCTGCAACCCACTGGCTGCACGAACTGGGGCACGCTGTTAATGTTCCTGTCCTTCTAGATATGGTTTGTCACTTCAGGGTTCATGTGCTAGAGGCTTAGTCCCAAGAGTAATGGTACTGAGGTGTGGTGGAGCCTTTAAGAGGTCAGACCTAGTGACAGGATATTAAATTCCTGGGCACCATGCTTGGAAGGAACTAATGCCTCTCTGTGATGTAAGTTAGGGGCTGGCACAATGGTCCCGTGGGTAAAAATGCTACCAAATCCTAGTGAGCTGAGTTGGGCTTCCCAGAGTCCACATAAAAGTCAGACACAAAAGTACTTATCTGTAATCCCAGGGCTTCTATGGGGAGATGGGAGGCAGGGACGGGTGAATCCCCGGTGCTCATGGGTAACTACCCATGTGTATGTGTGCAGTGGCAAACAATAAGAGACCCTGTCTCAAACAAGGTAATGTCAGAAACCTGGGGTTGTCCTATGATCTCTACATGTGGTTTGTGGCATGTGCCTGTGCCCTCCCCCAACAACTCACACGTGCACACACACACCCGCACATGCACACACGCACACACATACACACATGCACACATGCACTTGTACCGGGCGGGTCGTTAAAATAAGCCTAGCAAAAGCATGGGTTAGGTGGGCTGGACTGCCACCTTCAGAACAGCTACTGTAATGGAAGCTGAGCTTTCTGGGCTCAGCATCTTGCTTCAGCCATGTCTTCCACCATGACTTGACATAGCTCGAGGCCCTCACCAGATGTGGCTTGGACTTTCTTCCTCTAAAACATCCCTACAATAAGCTTTTCTTTATAATTTACCTAGCTTTTGGCTTCTTTTTTTTTTTGTCATAGCAACACAAAGCAGACCAAGATCATTGCCTAAAATCCAAATCTCTTCATCCATAACAGCTTTAACATTTGTTACACAGCATTAAGCTCTGTTTGTGTCTTCCTCACTTACCTTTGTGTGACTTTGAACAGGTTTCCTAATCTCCCTGAGTCTGGGTTCTCACCTGCCCAGTTGCTCTCATGGCTGCTGTCCCTTATTCTGGTGTGAGAAGTGTGGAGCCTTATGCATGTGTGGTAAGCGCCCTAGGCAGAGGCAGCATTGATACAGACATGAGGCCCTTCAGCTCACCAAGGGAGGCTCCCAGGTTCTCCCTGGGGCCATGGTCCTGAGCCCAAAGAAGACCCTTGCTGTGCACCTAGATGTGGAGGAGACTCGGAGAGAGCAAGGACCCCTTGTCCTGTGAAGGGGATGCAAGGTCACCCTCAGCCAGTCACTTGCTTCCTCCAGGAATGCACCGGGAAGTGTGTTTCCTGTGAGGGGTACAGATAACTGAACCAGAAGTGACTAGCAGCCCTAGACCTCTAAACCCACACTGCTAGTGGCCTCTGGGGAAGACATAGGAGAGGCAGGGAGTCTCTCCCTTTTTCCTGATTGGAAGAGGAGTTCATACTCCAGACTTCCCCTAGAGGGCATCATCCCTGCCTCCCCAGGCTAGTCTGGGAAGAACACACCCAGAGAGACAGCTAGAGGAACTGGTCCTCAGCATCTCTCTCCTTAGCTCTTGCTTGCGCCTTTTTCTTCCCCAGCGCTGACTGTGTCTCTGTCTCCCTGGGGTACTTGCAGTGTGTCTTCCTCTCCTGATATATTTCCCTTCAGAGCCCCCCCCCCTTCACCCAGACATTTTTCTCTCTGAAAAGACATCCATTCCTTGGCACATGTCAAGCCCCAGGCTTTAGAGAGGCCTGGGAAGGCAGTCTGGGGGCACAGAGCTCAAGCCACAGAAACCTCTAGTGATGCAATCTAGAACTCCATTGCCACAGCTCTGCTAACTCCGTCAGTCCATTTCATGGATTTGCTTCCAAGACACACTGCACGGCATTAGCATATGCTTCTAACAGCAACCAGCCCCACCCTGCCTCCCGCATGCCTTCCTTCTGGCCCGGAGGATCTAAGGATGGAAGTCAGGCTTTCTGCTCACACTGTTTGGTGCAAAGCTCCTGTGCAGAGCGTGAGTGTATAAGGGGGATGCAGTATTTAGGGATATGAGGATGGGGTACACAGGAGATTCTTCTCATTATAGAAATGTTCAGACTTCTGCTGGGCTGAGTGCAAAGGCAGGCTTGCTACCAAGTGAGCTTGAGGCCAGCCTAGGCTACATGAGACAGTGAAAAAAAAATCCTCCAATCAAACCGTCTGCTCCCATACCCATCCTTTCGCTCTGCAGCACACACCCCTCCCTATAGAGGCTTTGACATCCGTTATAGATTAAAACTCTTCTACCAGACACAACAGACCCAGCAGAAAGGACAGCCACTGGACAGTACACAAATAGCTAAGCACAGCAGGAGAACATGGAGGGTTGCAGACTGCCAGCAACAGCCAACTTTAGGAACAAACACACTGAATTGGTGATCCAGGGAACCTTGAACAAAGTGTATATAAGATTGAAGTCTACACAGATAGAGAGGCACAGCGGAGGGGGGTGCAGAATCGAGTGTCAGGTCTCTGCTGAGGTGTGGAGATGTGTGTCACATGACATCTGTCCCTCAGCTTCTGTTCAAAAAGAATAGTGAGATAGCCCACCCTGGAACCACCCCCACCCCCCAGAGCTTGAGACACTTAAAGTAAGCTTTGACCAGCCAACAGCATCTTGCGATCTCTTCTCAATACCAATGAGAAAAAGGTCCAGCAAACTGACTTGACCTTTTAAGAAGCTATGGTTTCCACAACCTGAACTTGAGAAAAAGCAACACTGTAAAACGTCCTTTCCTTCCATTTCAGAAGGTCACCCAAAGAAAGCCTGCTTATTTCCTACCCTGATTCCGCAAAGGAGTCTGGGACACGAGGAAAGCGTTTGCTGAGTTCCCTACAAGACTGTCTCAAAAAGAGCATTTGGTTCTGTCTCCTTCCTTCCTCCTGGCCCATAGCTCTGACTTCCTCGGGCCGAGGCAGGAGTTCTTGTTAGAGAGGGTCATCTTTGAGCTGATCTCTTTCCGATGAGCTTCCAAGTTAGTTAGATTTTTTTTTCTCTTTTGCATCTGGACCCCAAACACTCCAGAACTGCACCTCTAACTTTTCCAAATCCATCCTTCAAACTGGCTGCAAGTTAAACCACAGAAGGCTTTGTTTCCTGGTTGCGACTCCCTCTGTCTTCTGCCCCACCGCTTGCTTCCATGGCACACCCGTCCTCGGGTCTTCCCTTCCTCCAACAGAACCAAAGTTGAGAGCAGAACTTCACAACAGCACCCTTCCTCAGCTCGGTGCTCACACCACAGAGAGAATAAAGCCTTGGCTGCCTCACCCTCCTCCCTCACGTCTGCGCTTGGAACGCCATCAGCAGCGACCATGCTGAGGCAGACAGACTGGACAGGTGTAGTTAGCAGCAGCATTTCTTTGTACACAGACTAGAGAGCAGGATGCTGCCACCCACACTACACTGTGGCAGATGTGCCATCACTCAGACTCACAAACAATCCAAGGGGCTTTGAAAACAGCAACGAGCAAATAAAAGCATGGAAACGAACCAGACTGACATTCAGCCTGAGTTCCAAAGTCACCGAGAGTTTCCCTAGGGATGGTGACACCAAACCACATGCTAGAAGAGGAAGCCCGGTGTCCCCAGCACTGAAGCAGGGAATGATGGGAGGAGCACCAGCCTCCAGGTCAGAAAAAGGAAACACGGACACTTGTGGTTCCTTCAGCAGCTTCTCCATTCTGGCTTCTTTCCCGTCCAGTCAGTGGCCTACAGACCCCTGTGTGTTGGTCTCTGGGCTTGCAGTAGGTCTGAAAGGAGACAGAAGTGGGAATATTTGTAACTTACAGGGAGGGCAGTCCACCACTCAAGTGGCAAGTCAGCTGAACGAGACAGTGCTCCTGCTCACACTTCACAGCACTGCGCATCCACTTCTGTGTAGCCCAGCAAATTGAGTAACCGGCAGAAAACCCAGGACCGGGGACCAGTCTAGCCCTGACACTGAACAAGCATAGTCTGATATATTCTACTCCCTGCCTCCCTGAGAAAAGCTAAATACCAAGTTCTGGAACTTCATTAGCAGTTTCACCATAACCCTCACTTAGGCAGGCGCCCTGACATCTCCTGCTGCCTTTAAAAAAAAAAAATCTTTTATTTATATTTATGTGGCTCTGTGTGTGTGTGTGTGCCACGTACTCCTATGCTAGTGCATGTCTGTGCATGCACGCACACACATGGGCATGCAGGTGCCACCAAGCCCAGTAGAGGGTGTCAGATCCATTGGGGCTGGAGTTGCTGGCAGTTATGAGTCTCTGTGGGTACTGGGAAATCAACTCCGGTTGATTCACTGAGACAGCTCTCCTGCCACGTCTACCGTCTTTTTCTCCTACTTCCTGTGCAGTGGAGCTGGCCTTTCTGGGTCATACTGAATCTTTTTTCCGCTGTAGTGAGGTAGGTGAAGTGGCTAGCGATTGGGGCCTTCAAAGGCTGCTGGTAACCACGGGACTGGTTAATAGTCATTATCCCCTGCAATTGTTCTAGGTAATGTGTAACTTTAATTTTTTCAAATCCTATTTTTAATGGTGGTTCTTGACCACTTTAACTTCCCTTTTAACCCGCCATCTTCCAGAGTAGTGGGAAAGAAAGGATACGGGGGAAGTGGACCTGTTTAGAAAGGTTCTTTGGAGCAGATTCCATCTGTGTTGTCTGGAAATCATCAGTTCAGTTCACAGGTTAGCAGGCAGTGGCAGCTTGATCCACTCAAAAACACTTCATGGATACACCAGCCAGCCAGTTTGATAAATTCAGTAATGGCGGTGACACGTCCTAGCAGAGACAGACAGACCTCAGCCTCAGCTCCAGTCAGCAGGAGGGACCAATAGGAACACCAGAAGTTCTCAGCTATGTGTCTCTCAGGGAAGTGAAGATCAGGGAAGTGAAGATCAGCAAATACGGGAGATCCACAAGCACAGACAGCTGTACCAGCAAGCCAAGCTCTGTCTCGTCACTCTGTGGAGTCCTATTTATGCCCTCCAACCATCATGTGCTCTCCGTGTGCCTTGCCTCAGTGCGTGTCCTGTCTCAGCATGTGCATCCAATCAGCTCGAGTCCTTGGAAGTGGCAACAAACTTCAGAACACCACCAGAAGAATTTTACACATTTCTGTCTGTGGAGTCCCGACTATTGCCTCTCAACCATGCAATGTAAGACAGACCAATGCATGCGTGTTGTCAGCAAAGAATCCTTCACCTCGTGTCCTTTCACGTGCTTGCTTTAGCAGAACATCCTCTCTCCTGTGTCTGCTTCAGCGAAAAGTTCCTTTATGAGTCTACCTTAGCCTTTCACACCTGTGTCCACTTCAGCTGACATTCCTTCACGCGTTTGCCCCAGCAAAACACCATCCAACCGACTTTCTAAAGAACCCTTAAGTTTCCACGTCAGTGATGCCTCTACAAAGCTCTCCAGAGCCCAGGCTGAAATCAATCAGGCCTTTTGGGGACTCTTCCTTCCTCCCTTCCCTCCTCCTACCCCTCCTCCCTTCTCTCCTCCCTTCCCTACCTCCCTCCTTTCTGTCTTCCTTCCATTCTTTCTTTCTTCCTTCCTTTCTTCTTTTCTTTTTTCTTTCTTCCTTCCTTCTCTTCCTTTCTTCTTTCCTTTCTTTTTTCCTTCCTTTCTTTCCTCCTTCTTTTCCTTCTTCCTTCTTTCCTTTCTCTCTTCCTTCCTTTCTTCCTTCCTTTCTTTCTCTCTTCCTTTCTTACTTTCTCCCTTTCTTCCCTCCTTTTTCCTTCCTTCCTTTCTCCCTTCCTCCTTTCCTTTCTCTCTTCCTTCCTTTTTGCCTTCCTTCCTCTCTTCCCTCCTTTTTTCTTCTTTCCTTTCTTCCTTCCTTTCTTTCTTCCTCCCTTCCTCCCTTCCATCCTTTCTTTCTTCAGTCCCCCATCTTGTTTCATTCTCTTATTCCCCTTCCTGTGAAAATGAAGATTTGGGATTCCATCTTTTAAAACATTTATTATTTAATGTTATGTGTATGGATGTTATGCCTGGATCTATATCTGTGCACACATGCATGCCTGATGTTTTAGAGGCCAGAGGGGGTATTGAATCTCCTGGGACTGGAGTTACAGATGACTATGACCCACCATGTGGATATTGAAAATGGAGCCTGACTCCTCTGGAGAAGCAGCTAGTGCCCTTAACTTTTGACCATCTCTCCAGCCCACCCCATCTCCTTTTCAGACAGGGTTTCACATAGCCTAGGTTAGCATGAAATACAATATGTAGCTGAGGCTGCTCTTGGCCTCTGATCCTCCCCCTTGTACCTCCCAAATACTAGAATCACAAGCATGTGGCATATGCCTGGTTTGTGCCTGGCTAAGGCCAGAATCCAGGGCCTTGTGTGAGCTAGGTAAGAACACAAACTGTGCTACACCCCCAGCCCTGAGTTCCTGTCTTTCTTGAAAGCATCTTCCAAAACGTAAGTCACCTCTTAGTGAGAGAAGCTGCTGGGTTCTGTTGTCTATCTCAGGAGAGGTGTGGAGCCTTTGGGATGATGGACAAGTGGTGGCCCAGCCCTGCACGGATGCTTTGGAGACCAAGCAGACAGCATTTGACTTTCTCCTAGGTAACCATCCTGGAAGGATGCTTGCCTCCCTGCCCCTAACCTCTCCTTCCTTCACCCCTACTCCCGGTAGAGACTTCAGAGAGCCTAGGAGATGAAGAAAAATTTTCCCCACCATGCCTTATGCAAAGCATAAGTTTTTTAAAGTTTTTAAACTTGATCACACTTTGACAGTGTCTTTGCAGATTAGAGGCTGGAGCTAATTTTGGCACAAGTTTTGGGAAAGAGCTGCAGCTAAGGGCAGGAAGGTATCAGGGGTCACACTCTGCACCAGAGCACAACTCCATAGTCACAAACCACCCAGGGAAGTGAAGCAGCTGTCTGCCTCACATCTCTGTGAGCTAGAGGAGGTGACAGCTCAACAGACCTCACCAGGCTTTTAGTTTCTTTGCAAAAGTATGTGTCGTGTTGGGGTGGAGTCCATGCAAATAGATCATTATCATAAATTATTAAGGAATAATAAAACTAGAAAAGCTCCAATATTCTGATTTAGAATTTTAATAATCCACCAAAGAAATGCTGGTACTTTAGTAAAAAAAAAAACTAAAAACAAAACAGCCTCAAAAATTGACTCATTAAGTATGGAAGTGGGAGAGGATGGTCACATAGTGACAATTTTATCCATATCCCTGGAAAACTGCAATGACATCGTTAGATCCATCCCAACTTAAGTCAGCTCTGATTAGATACCCCTCCCCAAACTCTCCATGCCAGGGACTGAACCTATAGCCTCCTGTGTGGGAGGAGAGCATGCTACCACTGAACTATGTCTGAGCAAGATGGATACTATCACTGTCCTCTACTGGTCTGCAGGATGAACCCAAGGACAGGCCTGGGCTTGTTCAACGCTGGCAGCTCATCTGGGGCTTTGTGGCTGTCCCATGACATCTCAGCCAGAACACATTCCAGAGAGCAAGTTAGCAAAGAGCAGCTCAGCTTCCGTGATCTCTGCTGGCTGATGAGGAGCGGGCTTTGTCCCAGGTCTTTTCTTCCCTAGAGTTAATTCTGTCAGAGGAGAACCTAGAGGGATTGTCCCAGCACAGAACGGGGACAGGCAAAGTGCAATGACTTTAAAGGTTATGGTTTGGGGGCTGGTAAAATGCTTTCTATGCAACTGTGAAGACCCGTGTTTGATCCCCAGAACCCACATACAAATTGGTCACAGTGGCACATATGTGTAATCCCAGCCCGGGGAACAGGAGATTGCAGAGACCCTGATTCAGAAAGCAAGGCAGAAGGTACCCAAAACACGCTGACCTGCCCACTCCCCACATGCAGACACATCTACACACATACACTAGCACACATGCACAGGGTAGGGGACAGAGAGAGAGAGAGAGATCTCAGATGTTTGCCTTGGCATTCTAATGGCTTCTTCTTTTCCCACAAGAAGAGGCCCACCAGTGTTTCCCACAAGTGTTTCGGTATGTTTACAGGAAGGGACCAGGACCTGGGCACTGGCCTCCTGACCAAGACAGAGACAGTGGATCTTTGAGGACTCGTCTTGATTGTCAACTTGACTGCATCTGGAATTAACTAAAACCCAAGCAGCTGGTACGCCCGTGAGGTATGTATATATTTTTTCTTAATTAAATCATTTGAAGTGGGAAGGCCCGCTTTTGATCTGGATTTTGGGGTGGAAAAATCGACCTCTAACCCAGCTCTTTTGAGATGGGAGGATCCGCCTTTAACCTGGCCACACCTTCTGCTGGCAGCCTGGATAAAGGGCAGGGAAGGAGGCAGCTTGCTCAGCGCCTGCTTCTTCTTGCCCTTGCTCTCCTGGCAAGTCCATCCCGTCACTGGCATTAGCCCTACATTCCTTTAGACGGAGTCAGATCTTTGAAAAGTTGGATTTTCTTTTCATCATGTTGCTGTGATTAAAAAGAAACGCAACCCAAAAAGTATGTTACATTTATGTATGAAATTGTCACAGTGAAATCTATTAGTCGGTATAATTAAAATCCATTAGTCTGTATAATTAAAATGCTGTAATAATAAAAAAAGAGGATATGAAACAGGAAATTAGCTGGCGGTATCAATCTGGTTGTGAGTTCTGAAACGTTTTTTAGATAATTCATCTGTTCGAGAAAATTACTCCAGCCAGCATGAGTAGAAAGAATTAAATTTTAGCCCCTTGTCTCTGACGTTTAAGAAATAATGACTACAGTTTAGAATAAACGCCCAAAGCAAAGTGAAGATTTAAATTTTATTACTTCATTTATTGTGTGTGCACCTGTATGTCTGGGTGTGGCCAGGTCACAGTGCCATGACACCCGTGTGGGGGTCAGAGTGTAGCTTCTCTCCTTCCACCGTGTGAGACCTGGGGGTCCGACTCGGGTCGTCAGCATGGCGGCAAGCACCCTTACTTGCTGAGTCATATCTTTGGCTCAAGATAAGAATTTAAGTGTTTATTTTACGGGTCGAGTAATGAGTAAGAGGAAAGTTTAATATCTCAACCATTTTAAACCTTTAAGCTTCTGTGTACCCAGCTAGTCATTTCTTGATCTTTGTTAATGTACTTAGGCTTAGGCTGTTTATTGTGAAATAAATTTTTTAAAAAAATCTTTCTGTTTTTTTAGGTTCAGTTCGACTTGCATTGAGACAACGCTGCTGCTGAGTATGGGATACACGCTTGTGATCTCACTTGTGAGCAGCTGGGAGACTAAAGCCGGAGAATTGTCATGAGTTCAAGGCCAGCCTGGGCTACATCTGTAAGACCCAGGGCCAAAAAGCAACAAGAAAATCCCACAAAACATTGCTTCCATGCATTAAAACGAAAGGAAACAAAACAAATCAGCATTAAGGAAATGAGCATCCGCTGATGGCCTCTTAGGAATATGTGTTGGCTTTCAGAGTGGCAGACCCCAAAGCAGGAGATGAAATCTGTGCACACTAGGAAGTGCCTTGAGCCTCTTCTTCCTGCTCAGGTAGCCCTGGGCCTGAGGACCAGGAGAGTTACAGATGGTCATCTTATAGACTGAGGCTTAGCCTCTGTAGCCCATATTTGGTTGCCAGGTCAGTGGCCCTGGTCATTTGGCACGAACCTGGCAGGTCTTTGAAGATTAATTAGTACAAGAGCCTTCACAACCAGACCTGGGACAAGGGCCTCTTGGGGCATCCTCTGATATAAAAGAATCCACCCAGAATGGTGACCAGGGTCTGGGAAGGTCTTCTCTCAGCAAAAACTTTCTTTGCCAGGAGCTAAGTGGCTCTCTCCCTCCGTGGCTCACTATCACCCTGTGAGGTAGAGCTGCAAATTGCAGGGATATTCTGCAATCTTCTCGTGTGCCTGTGTGTGTGTGTGTGTGTGTGTGTGTGTGTGTGTGTGTGTGTGTGTGTTCTCCCTCTTTCGTCCCTACTCTCTCCTTGGCTGGCCATCCTCTGGGCCTCAGCAGATCCTGCTCTGAAGATTGGGATCCTAATCATTTGAATGATATCTAGACCCAGCTCTGGCCTTGGCTTGCTTCCTGTGGCCACTCAAACAACACCAGGCAGAGCTTGTGTTAGGGCTGGGCAGGTGACCGTGAAAAGAGACTCAGTCTAGAACTCAGACAAGGAAACTCTGTTCTTCCTTTGTGACCTCGGACAGACCAGATAGCCTCTGTAGCTGCACCGCTCGCTCCCCAGGGCACTAGTATTTATTAACCCTCCATGTACCAGGCACCATGCTTTGTACATGACATGCACTCTCTTATGAGTCTTATGCAGTGCTGGAACCTGAAACCTTGTGTTCCCCCAAAAGTCATGTGTTGGAGCTCCAACGTGATCTGATCCAGAGGGGTAGCCTTTGGAACTTAAGTCTTGGGGGTTCTGATTTAACGGAATCAGTGCCCTTACAAAAGGGGTGTGCGGGAGTGTGCTTGCTCCGTCAGCATACGGGAGCACAGAAAGGAGGCGTCCTTATGAGCAGCTGCTAGCTTACCTGCAGCACCCTGATCTTGACTTCCAGCCTCTAGATGGCAGTTTGTGTTGTCTAACAACCAGCCTCGGGTGTTTTGTTATAGGAGCCTAAACAGACTAAAGCATAGGCTCCCATGGTAGAACCACCTAACAAGAGAAGAAACAGGCTTATAAGGATATGTGACTCACCTGAGGCCACACGGCTAGCTAGAAAGTGATAGAGCTCGGGGTCAGGCTTTAGGCAGTGGAACATCACAGCGTGGATGAACCAGAATCCTCACATCACCAGAATTCTCCGTATTAAAGGGATCATGACATCGGCAATAATGCTGGTGGTGATGATGATGAGGTGGTGGTGGTGGTGGAGTAGGAGGAGGTTGGTGGTGATAATGATGCTGGTGATGATCATGATGATGACAGGGTGATGCTGATAATAAAATTCGATAGATTATTACCTACTAAGATTCTGGGGAAATTTGCCAACGTAGTAAAAGTATACACACAGTTTGATGTCTCGTTGTCATGACCCTGCTCACCTAGGAAATTGAAGAAATGCCTGTTCTCCAGGAGGGAGGGACAGGCAATGCCAGATTCTTGCCTCTGTCTTCTGTCTCCATCTGTAAATGCAGACAGCTAGAAGATGGCCGCGGCACATCATTGTCCCCTCGGTCTTTGGAGGGGGAGGGGGTGACAAATGGACCACATGACACGCATTTTGCACGGCCACCCTTCCTCTGGAGACCATAGAGCAGCCGGTTATTTTCCTGGGAAACAACTCTATCCAGCAGACATCTGTTACTCCGAGGCGATTTGTATGCCATAACAGTTTAAAAAACAGGGTTTCGATGCTTAAATAAGAAGAAAACAGTTTGCCTACGTTGCAAAACAGTAATACAAACTGAGCTAGAATTAGCACAAGGGAAACATTTATCTTCTATCTAATCTCCAAACAAGACTTTGGGGGAATAGTGTGTAATTATGTTTATTGGCATGGGAAGGCATTCACTATATATCACTAAGGGGAAAAAAAAACCCACTGTTTGTAAACACGAAACTAGACTTTTGGAAGTGGCAGGGGCTCTGCCCCTGGGCAGCGACCGGGCTCCCTCTACGTGCCTCGCAGACCAAAAGGAAGATAGGACCAAGACTGACTGTCCTGCAGCCTCTCTCTTGTGAAACAGGACACATTTCCATTTTCGTGTGTGTGTGTGTGTGTGTGTGTGTGTGTGTGTGTGTGTGTACACGTGTGGAAGCCAGAGAACCAGGACACATTTTCTTTTTCATGTGTATACATGTGTGAACATGTGTGTGGAGGCCAGAGGTCATCTTTGGACATCGTTTCTTCAGGTGCCATCCACCATATTTTTTCCCATGGGGTCTTTCGCTGGCTTAGAATTCACCAGGTAGGCTAGGACTAGCTGGCCGGTGAGCCCCAGAAATTCACTTCCCCATCTCCCTGGCATTCTATGACAAGTGTGCACTGCCACCTGGCTTTTTGGTGTGAGTTCTGGGGACTGGACTCAGGTTCTCATGCTTGCAGGGCAAGTGAGCCTGAGCCATCTCTGCAGCTTCCAGAGACATGTTTTCTAAATAGAAATAAATAGCCCGGAGCTTTGCTGGAGCTGGAGGCTGGCCCAGTTTGGTGCAAGGAAAGGTCTTGAATTGCCAGGTCTTGAAGACCTAATTCTGGTTCTGGTGCCCCTGGGTACAGCTCTAAGGACCTGTGAAGGTTTCAGCAATTGTGAAGGTTTCTGCAACCCCGAAGATCAGTTCCCCACAGAGCCCAGGAGAATCACAGCTGCTGTGGTGTGGTGTCGACTGTGATGTGAGAGGAGAGGGTGGAGGTGTGACCCTCTGATCCTCTGGTCTGCACTGTTATGCCAATGGCATGGGCTATAAACGAGATCAATTGAACTTTTCAGATCCAAGCTGTTTCTGCATTCATACACTCAACCCAGGGAATGTTCTCTATGACCGGTGTCACACAATGTCACACAGTGTCACCAACAGTGAGCTGACCACTGCGTTCACTAGGAAACAGACCTGGCCCCTGCCCCTGGGGAGACAGAACTGGACAAAGTAAAAGAAAGCCTGGAGAAGCCCAAAGGGGGTGATCCAAGGGTCTCCCAGGGGCTTGCAGTTAGCCTGAGGCTTGATGCGTGGGAAGAAATGGTCCAAGGTCAAGAGGTGGCTACCCTCAAGCAAAGGAGGGCATCATGCAAAGGTAGCCAAAAGTAGCATGTAGTGCCTGCTTGCAGATCTGACACAAGGTCCAGGAGGCTTGGAAGGATGAGCCCTGGGGATTGCAGGAGGCAAAGTACAAGTGAACTCTCTGATCTTGCAGCCCTAAGGCCACAGTTGTGCCCTAAATTTTCACTCTGAGGAGGAGGAGAAGGAGGAGGGGGGAGGGGGAGGGGAAGGGGGAAGAGGAGGAAGAAGAAGAACGTGAAAGAGACTCAAACAGGGTGAGCACATCTGACCATTTGTTGTGCTTCTAACAGATGCTGGGCCAAATGGGGGTTCGGGGAAGCTAGAGCAGCCACTGATCTGGAACAAGGCTGCTTGATCAGGACACTGTGCCAATGGAGACGGAAGCATGGTATAGCACAGTGGATCTGGAAGAGGAGTCTAGAAGGCTTGGGCTGTCCAAGCATGAAGACCCAAGTTCGGATCCCCAGCACCCCATCAATGCCAGACATAGTGACTATGCCTGTAACCCTAGACCTGAGAAAGCAGGAACAAAAAATGACAAGATAGGGAGCAACTGAGGCCACACTGCACCCTGACCTCTGCGTGGTAATGCATGCCTCCACATATGCATACAGACGTGAACACACAAGCGTGTACCAAGAAAGAAAACAAAACCAAACACTGGGGATGACTCCACAACATGCCACATGTTGAGGTGAGGCAGGCAGGAAGTCTTGGTTACCCAGCTGCCTCCATCCTTTGGCTTTGTGAGAATCTGAAAACGGCTGCCTTTCTCGGTGGCCGCAGCCTTGGGACACCACCCCTCCAGTCCAGTGTCCAGCCCAGTTACCACCTACACAGCCCTCATCCAGAGGCTCCCACAAGAGGGACCCAGAGCTTTCCACGTGACTTTGGTGGGCTTCCTAGGAGAGGCCACAGTATCTCCTCAAGGGTTAGGGCCCACCTCAGCATCCGAGTTTCTTTCTCTGTGCCCTCGCTAGCCATTGGCCTCTTTGCAGTGCTGACCGCCTCGGACAGAGAGACAATTAAAAATGAACCCCCTGAAAGCTAATGGTCTGAGACCATGCAGCACTTAAGTGACCATCCGCAGGCCAAATGAAAGTAAATAGTAGCGGATGTGAATCCGGACTGTGCTCTGTGCTCGCCTAACAGTTTGCAAAGCGGATAAACAAAGTGTTCCCCGCATGGCAGAGTGGAGCCTGGGAGCTGGCTATCAGTTAATCAGCTTCAAACTCTGTGACACGTGACAGGATGCATGTCCCTGTCCCTGTCGGCACAGCTCTGGGGGGACCCTTTGCTCTTCCTCATCTGAGGCTGAAATGAGAGGCTCACCCCGAGAACAGAGCTCACCCACCATTATCCATCCGAAGCTCTGCATCTCCCCTTCACACCCCCAGTACAACCGAGCCTATGGGTCTCAGGGTGGAGTACAATTGGCCAGTCATGCCCCATCATCTTTGGGGCCAGTTGCATCACCACCTGACCAGCTGTTTCCACTATTTTCTCCCATGGCATTCTCGTTGTACCCATTATTTGGCCCAGGATGTATGTAGTAGGTGTTCATTAAATTCCTGTTGGGGGAGAAATGAGCATTCTTGCCAAAAGCCAGCATTCACCCCAGCCCAGCCTTGCAAAGGTTCTGTTCCATGAGGGGATAGGCCGAAAGGAAGCTGGGTCAGAAGACAGGCGTGGCTTCACCCCCAGGTTCTGCCCCTTACAAGCATGTATTTGTAAGGATTTGCCATTCCACTTGGTGTTCTCACCCCAAATCTCTTTGGGGAGGAGGCTAAGAGAAGGAAGCTCCAGTGGTTCGGGTCACCAATAGAAAGGAGTCTACAGTGGGAAAGCCACAGCAGGAGCGGGAGATCGCTCCACAGGTAAGGGCGCTTCCTGCAAGCCTGACAACACCTGAGCTCAATTCCTGGGTCTCATATGGTGAGAGGCAGGAACCACCGTTTGCAAGCTGTCCTCTGATCTACATATATGTGCTATCATGTGCTCTCTCTCTCTCTCTCTCTCTCTCTCTCTCTCTCTCTCTCACACGCGCACACACACACACGCACACACACAATTTTAACACTAAAGAGAAGACAGTATAGAAGCCTCAGGGAGGGAATCACCATGGCTTGCTCTCAGAAAGCCAGGCTGAGTGACCATAAAGGAAGAGGAAAATGTTCCCCGATGGTGCTCTCTACAGGTGGGAAATGGAAATGGGGGTGTACACTGGGAACAAGCAGGTGACAGGCACTTGTGAGTGGCCTGAGACAACGCAGCAGGGAATAGAGAGAGCCTGAGAGCCACAAGAGATGATGCCGTTCCCTGCCTGCGGCATCAGCGTAGCAAGAGTTTAAACAGATGCCCAGGCAAAGACAGCAAGATGGACCCATGGCCTGCAGGCTGAGTGCAGAGGTCTCTGGAGACCGTTGTACTAAGCATGTCTTTTGATTCTGCTGCTGTGATATCTGCGACCTTGATGACCTGAGGCTGCTCCTCCCAGAGCTGGCCAGTTTCTAGGCCATAAGCTACTGGACTGCATCCTTCATACACAAACCAACCATGTTGGTGCCTACCAACTACACTAAACCACCTGTGTCGTGCTCTCTCATGCTGGGCTACTGGCCACCCACCCTCATCGCCTCATGGCCAGGTACAAGATAACTGGGGACAATCATATCCAGGATCCTAGTGAAAATATGCAGATTGGCCAATCCCAAACATCCTGGCCTTGCTTGTCCTACCCAAGGAATGACGACAAAGGCTCCTTCCCCAACCCTCCTTGTCCTGCCTCTTGATGGCACCCTGGTGCAGCCTTGACTGTACACCCTCCTCTTAGGAACTGTGAGCAACCAAATCTCTCCAATAGTAACTGTCTTCTGGCTTGTTGGCCGCGCTAGATCTTAATAATAAGAAGAACTACATCTATAGATTTCAAAGCGGTGTGAATTGTCACATTTGTTTATCACCTGTCCCCTTCAATATTAGCATCTAATGATCCCCAGCACACTGCTGACCTAGTTTAAATACTAGTGAGTGGATGGACGGATGGATGGATGGACGGATGGATGGATGGATGAATAGATAGATGTTGGATGAGTAAATGGAGGAATGATGAGTGGGTGAGTGGATGGATGTTGGATGGATAGATGAAGGGTGGGTGGCGGTGTGAGGAGGAATGGACTGAACAGACAAACATAAAAATAAAAGTGGGGGGTTAGATAGAAGCATCTATTTGGCTGCATGGATCCCCTACCTTTCAGTCTCATTGCAGCTGCTTCATCAGGTACAAAGTTCTGTGTGTACCCAGTTTTGCTGTAAATTCTGGTAGTCTGGAAGTGAGGAGAGAGGACACGAGGGAAGGTGCTTTTTCTTTTTCTTCATACGGACACCTGCTGGCTCCCTTATATAGTTATATGCCTCTTACTCCCGTTAGTGTCTTCTAAAATAGCCTCTGAACCCAGTGGTGCAAGGAGAAAGGTCAGTGTGAGACCTCCAGCTGCTCTGGTCTCTGCCTATGGTGGGCTTTCTGAACCATGCTGGCCTGCACCCTCGGTGACACAGAGGGTCCACCTGCACGTCCTTGGCCAGACCGCATCGTTAGCTTTCGCATTTTATGATGTACTGGTCTCCTCCGCTTATGGTAACCAGATGGCTCTGGTAGCAGGGCCCTCAGGTGTCACTCTCAGTATCTCCCCTCAGTCCCAGGTTCCTGAGATGGGGAGAGAGACACCCACAGGAGGCATGTGCCTGAGGGATGTGTAACGGCCTGGGCTTGTGGTTACCAGCAGATGTTCAGTGGCTTCTCCATCCTCACCAGGGAATAGCTCCCCAAAGGCCATTCCTCCTCCAGGACCAAGAGGAAAGGAGAGGAAGCATCCAACGGACCAACAGACTATGGAGTCCAGACAGGGTACACAAGAGGTACCAGAGGGTCTTAATCAAGGCATACTGTTAATGGCTTACCAGAGACATTGGGCCACCATAATTCCTTTGGAGTTTTGCAGGTTTTCATATCTATTATTTGTATATTATTTGAATGTTTATTTCCTTTGGGTTTTTGTATTATTTGAATATTTATCTTTTATTTTTAGAGATTTATTTTTATTTTATACGTATGAGTGTTTTGCCTACTTTGATATCATGTGCTCCATGCGCCTGCAGTTCCCACAGAGGCCAGAAGAGGGCATTAGATCCCTTGCAACCGGAATTATAAACAGTTGTGAGCTACATTATGGATGTTGTGAATGGAACCCAGGTCCTTTGGAAAAGCAGCAAATGTTTTAAACCACTGAACTATCTCTTCTGATTACTTTGTGAAACAGGTTCTCAATATGTATCCCTGGCTAGCCTGAACTTTATATGTAGACCAGGCTGGCCTTGAACTCACCAAGATCCACCGACCTTTGCCTCCCAAGAGCCGGGCTGACGACATGCCTGACCATTATAATTTTAAAATGTACCTCACCTTGTCTCTCAAGTGTCCTGGTTTAAGTGATAAGCCATATTGTTACCTCAACTGGCAGGAGATGTTGCAGATGACAGAGCCTGAGTCAAGAGGCCAATAAGCAAGGAAGACTGGTGGTTTTGTGGTACAAATGAGAGCTAACAAGCATGCTGGGGACAGTCTAGCAGTAGTGTTAAGCCCTGCCAGTGGTGTGGACACTAGAGAGCTGAGCCTGATCTGGGATCTTAATAGGATCCACTGTAAAAGAAGAGTGGGTGGTCTAGGGTGGCTGGAACCCACTGGTCGTTCTCAGCGGGTTCCTCAAATGGAGAAAGCTGGAGAAGGACGTGCAGGTGGATGAAGGGAAGGGTGACCATCCCATCAACGTCAACTTCAGCACACATCTTGTGCTGAGGTCCCAGAGGACACCACCTGGAACAGCCATCATCCCTGAACAATTTCTCTTTTGATCTCTCCCTGGCTGGGACAGTGTTTCTGTAGAGATGATGTTTAAATGTGTGTGGCCTGAAATGTCACAGATTAAGGGCCCAGGATGCCCACGTGAGAAATAACAGCCTTTTGCTAACGTGGTCATTCAACCCCCTAGATCATTAGCCGCTGCCAGAGGTTTGCTTTGGCCAGTACTGAACTTCTCTCGAGAACTATTTAACCCCCAAATAAACCACAAACAATGCCCGCTACCCCTGTGATTGTCAGACCAACTTGTGCTTTGGATCATTAGCCAAGAGGGTCTGTGGACAGACACAGCCCAGGCAGGAAGGGCAGGATAAAGGCTTACAAAGTAGAAATGACTAAAGGGTTCACTTGTAGCTTCACGAACACTTTAATCAGGATTGAAAGGCTGAGTGTCCAGTATTGGCAGAATCTCATGTGTTTTTGTGAACTGACACTTTAAAGCTACTTTTGTTTTTAATGGAAGATTAGCATCATGCAGAGGTTGCTGTTCAGTTAATAAAATACACATATCCAGAGGGAAGGTCTAGCACACTCCAGTCCTCAAACACAACAAAGAAATGACAGCCTGTACAGTCCTAAGAGTCCATCCCTCTCCTTCGCTGGGGTGAAGGGCTCAGCTTATGTGTTGTAAATTCTGGAGGCTCGCTTAGCTGCGGTCTGAGCATCCGGGGGCTCTTCTTCCTCTTCCTCAGTTCGCTTGGGTTTCAGAAACAAGTCAGACTTCAAGAAGCGGCTGTAGCTGTCATACTTCATGAGATTGAAGATCTAAAGAGGAAAGAGAAGAGTCTGATGGTCGACACCAACACAGACCATAAATCACCCTGTCAAATACCTACCATGAGCCAAAGAATAACACACGCACACACATGCATGCACACACATGCACATGCATGCACACACACATACACAGGCGCACGCGCACACACACTAGTCCATGCTAGTGTAGGACCCAAGAGACGGCTCAGCAAGTAAAAACACTTGCTACACAAGCCTGATGACATGAGTTGGATCCCCAGAACCCGCAGTAGAAAGAGAGAGCACTGACTTCCAAAAGTTGCCCTCCACCTTCCGCCCACATGCCACGGCATGCACCTGCCCACAATGACAGACACATCATGTGTGCACACACAGATGATAACAATAAAGAGAAGAACAAGAACAACACTTGGCGTAGGGCTGTACTGGGCAAGGCAGACTTCCTGTACGTTATTGATCATTACGTACATCATCTCAATGGACGTTATAGATTAGAGAATCATATGTACAAATACATCCCTTTTTTCCCACAGAAATAGATGCCCACATACCTGAGTCATACTTTTGCCTCAAACAGCCCTTAAAGAACCTTCTCTGGCTGGGTATTGTGGCACTTGCCAGTAATTCCAGCACTCAGGAGTTCAGCCTCAGCTACATAGTGAGTGTGAGTCCAGCCTGAGTTACATGAGACCTTGTCTCAAAAAAGAAATCTTTTAAAAACCTATTATTTAGACCTAGTCAGACAAATCTAGTGAGATAGAGGCCAGCCTGGTCTACAGAGCAAATTCTGGGGCAGCCAGGACTACAGAGAGGAACCTTGTCTTGAGAATAAATAAATAAACCCAGTAAATTTGGTATTGGAGACCTCAAACCTGTTACCAGGCCAAGAGACAAAAGGGGGTGTGTCTAATGCAAGGGAGGGATACACGCAGTCTCTGTTAGAAGCCGCGGGACCAGGTCTCAGCTACAGAGAATGGAAGTCAGCAGCAGAGACCCCTGCACCGTCAGACAGGTTGAGATCTCTAGAAAGCAGTGATTCTGAGGTACATCGGGGCTGAATGGGACCCGATGGAGCCCTTGGGACTAGAGAGAGCTGCACCTGCTGGCACATACTCCAAGGACTGTCTCACACAGAAGCCTCCTGTCTTTGGGCCACATCCCCTGGATCCCAGATCCACTCCTGCCTGCTTCCTCACCCTACAACATGGAGAAGGAAGGAAGGAAGGAAGGAAGGAAGGAAGGAAGGAAGGAAGGAAGGAAGGAAGGGCACATTTCCTCCTGATGTATAGAATCGTCTTTTCAAGACATAGTCAAGTCTCTCTCTATGTCACCATCTCTGTCTCTGTCTGTCTTTCCTTCATATTAAAGGGCCACAAGGCACACCAGGGTGCCTTCCAGTGCAGCACAGCTCATGGCTTGCTGAGTGAAAAACTCCAAGATGCCACTCACTGTCAGGCAGGGTTGTCACGTAGGTGGTAAAATCTTGACATCTTTTAAACATGCTTTCTCCCAACACACACATGAGCTGGGGCCTTGGGATGTCTGCTCAGGAGATGGGAGGTTCCTCCAGAAAGAATAGAAGCTACTTTCCTTCGCCTCCATGCTCCCAAGAGGGCCCAGGAAACATCTGGCGCATCGGGCTGCGCATAGACTGTTCAATCGGAGCCATTCCCCTGTGCCCACCAGGCCCCTAGAGACAGTCCTGTCTCACCCAAGCTCTGGGGAAGTTACCTATTTTGTATTAATTTTGTAATCTTTAAGAGGTAAGCATAACTTACTAAGGCTTGGACACATCACTTTTTAACAAAACATAACACCTCCGAAATTAATATATATATATATATATATATATATATATATATATATATATATATATCAGCAGGGTGAGGAGGGTAAGGATAAGAGACACCATTCTCCTCGCTAGGCTTCTCACAAATGTCCTAAGCAGGTATCACCGCCCTTCACCATCAGGCATCCTTCAGTCTTTCAAGTGCATGGACCCCCAAGGGGCTCTTACCTGTGCCTACCTGGCTCAGAATCCAGAACAAATGCTCCAGGTGTGACTAGCAGAGCCAACTCTATGAAGGCCTTTCCTGGCAAGTAGTCCTGTCCTGTCCCCCCCTACCACCACCACTTCCTCCAGGTCCCTATGCAGCCTATATACCTCCCTGCCCCCCCTTGCGTACTTCCTCAGGTCCGTGGCAAACCCAACCAGCACCAGGAGCAGGGGTAGGGCCTCTCGTCTGAAGTGTCTGTGAGTGGGAGAGGAGTATCCTGTTTGCCTTCTGTGACGCTGAGGCTCACACCTCAGAGAGAAGAGAAGGGCTGTATTGGGGCACCCAGGGCATGCGGAGGTGGGAGACTGAATCTGGACTGCTGCTTCATTGGGAGATGGGAGCCTTCATCCAGAGGCTCTTCTTGCCTCTTGCCAACTCAGCTCTTGGATGTAAACTAGTTGACTTTTCTTTTAAAAGGTATTTATGGGCTGGAGAGACGGCTCAGCAATTAAGAGCACTTGTCGCTCTTGCAGAGGGCCCAGTTTCAATTCCCAGCACCCACGTGGTAACTCACAATGAAGTGTTTGTCTCATTATCGTGGGTTTGGGTGGAGGAGACCTGAGTATGGGTGCACATGTACCTACGTCAGAGGGGAGCTAGTTCGCTTCTTCCACCACAGGATCCAAGGATCCAACTTAAGTTTGTGTTGCAACCTACTGAGTCATTTTGCTGTCCCCACCACACAGTTTATCAAGGGCACAGGGCCATTCCCTGTGCTGTACAGGTATAAAATATCCAGCCTGCCCCAAAGTCCTTAGGCTGTGGTGTCCAGATGTCTGGCTCTCATCACCTCTAGGTGCCAGAGGGACTGGGAAGCAGCTGTGGGCAGCAGGCCCAGGAAGACTTCATCTTCCTGGATGTCCACAGCCCTGTGGCTCTGCATGGGATCCAGAGAGCAGCTTCTCACCGCTGCTGGCAAAGGTATGAGCGTAAGAGTGTACGGCCCTGGGAATGTCCATCATAGAGCTAGCCCTTCGTAGGTGATGTACAACAAGGTGTCAGAGAGCATGCAGAAACTATGAATCCTTCCAAAGCTACTGACCACCACTGGGCAAAAGCCACGGAGGAACCTGGCATGTGTTTCCCATGTGTTCTGCAGACATTCACGCGAAGACCAACATCGCTGAGAGGTCTGTGACCACACACTCCAGTCATCCGATAGAGCATTCTCCCATGACACTATCACAAGGCCCTGGGGACTGTGGTTTCACTGAGGAGGAAAACAGGGTCCTGTGGCTAGTGCTTGCTGAATGGCAAGGGCTGCCCCGCTCTGTCTGGCAAAACAGAACCACAGACAACTTTCCCTCATAGTTTCAGAGGCCAGATTCTGAGGTCAAGCTACCAGCGGACTGACTTCTTCCAGGGTGTCTCTCGGTGTCACAAGGTCATCCCTGTGAATGTCTTACGAGAACATACATCAAGGGCCCGCAAGATGGCCCAGCAGGTGAAGTTCGGATGAGGGTAGTTGTTGTAAGAGCCCGGTAACTAGAACTTGATTTCCAGAATTCACATAAAACATGGACGGAGAGAGACAACTCCTCAGAGGTGTCCTCTGACCACCACATGCATATTGTCTCTTTCATACACGTACACAACACACATGCACCCACACATATGCACACATACACACAGAACACACATACACTACTGAAAAAAAAAAAAAAAAACACTTGTCACTTTGGATCAGGGCCCACTCATATGAGCTTGTTTAACGTAATTATCCTTTCTTAGTCCCTGTCTCCAGACACAGCCACATTCCAGGTACAGTAAGTGAGGATCTCCACGTATGAAGTGGGGCAGGAGAAGGACATAAGGGACAGACAGGAGGCCAAGCCCGGCAGGCTGCTTCTCCATCCTATACACCTAACCAGCTGTATGACTCTTGTGTGGCAGAACACTATGCAGTCATTAAAAATCAGGTCTGAGCTAGAGAACATACCCAAGGAGCTGAAGGGGTCTGCAACCCTATAGGTGGAACAACAATATGAACTAACCAGTACCCCCCAGAGCTCGTGTCTCTAGCTGCATATGTAGCAGAAGATGGCCCATTGGTCTTGCAAACTTTATATGCCCCAGTACAGGGGAAACACCAGGGCCAAGAAGTGGGAGTGAGTGGGTAGGGGAGCAGGGTGCAGGGGGTGGGGGGAGGGTATAGGGGACTTTTGGGATAGCATTTGAAATGTAAATGAAGAAAATATCTAATAAAAAAATTTTTTTAAAGGTCTGGGAGCCAGTGAGAGGTTTCAGATGGTAAAGACACATGACACACAGCCTGGCAGCCTGATGATATGTTACTGCCATCCCTTGTGGTAGAAGGCGAGAACCAACTCCTGCAAGCTGCCCTGGCTCTAGTGTATGTGCTATGTCATGTGTGCTCCCTGCCCCTCGAATAAATAAGCAAATGTTAAAAAAAATTTTTTTTTGAAAAAAAAAAAAAAGGTCTACATGATGGGTAGTGCTTGGAATGGAGAGGCAGGAGGATCACAAGTTCAAGACCAGCCTGGGACACACATGCTCCAGGTCAGCCTTTCAACTACATGAGAAAACAGAGAGAGACAGAGAGAGAGACAGAGAGAGAGACAGACAAACAGAGAGAAATAAGATTTGCAAAGAGTTAAACATAGAAACTTGCCCATAAGAATTAAGCGATTGAATATTTAATTTCAAAATGTACTGAATTTTAACCCATGATCCCAAATATATCAGAGGGAAAGGAATCGTTCTAAAGGCTTGAGGCAAGTTTGTAGGTCTTCAAAAATGTATATCTACCTAGAGCCTCAAAATGCAACTTTGTTTAGAAACAGACCTATTGATATCAAGCTGAAATCACCCTCCAGGGTAGTGGGACCCAGATCCAAAGAGGCAGGACACACAGAGAGACCTAGAAAGAAGGAAGCTGTGTAACAACAGTGACAGAGACAGGAATGACGTGGACACAGCCTACAAGTTCCAAAGGTGACGAGCAAGCAACTGACCAGGAGCTGGAACTACGGCAAGTTCCTCTTCTAGGCCCTTCATCAGGACCCCCGACTGCCCATGGCTGGTTTCAGATTCCTAGTCTCCTAGATATGCAAGAAGTGTTTGCTGTTTGAAAACGTATGGGACTGACCCACTAGGAAACTGCTAAAACAGAAGCACGGACGTGAGCCCCTCACAGTTCTGAAGACCTGCAATGCACGGCCTAGGTGCGAGCCTCAACTCAAGAAGAAAGGAGCTGGCCCTGAGATCTTAGTTGGTTCTATAAGACCAGGCCTCCAGCAGGCAAAGCTGACCTGGACCTAAACAATGTGATCTGCAGGAAGGAGGAGAAAATGGAAACAACTCAGGGGGAGGAAGAGGAAGAAGCCTTTGAGCACGAGGAGATTTGTCTCCAGCAGGCAGCAAAGCAGAAAATCGTGAGTAGGCAGCTGGGCTGCTTCCGGGATTGCTTCTTTTTTTTTTTTTTTTTTCTTTTTTTGGCCAGGACAGATGTAGCATAGCAAGGCTCCTGGTTTGCAGGCTCCACATCTGCATGCCTACACTATAAACTGTTTAGCCGGTTGCCTGGGATCCCCTGCTGCGGACCGGACTGGGAGGAAAAGAGCGGAAGGCGAATCCTGCGCCTGCGCAACTGTGCCCTGCCTGCACCTTGCTTCCAGTGCAGGGACCCTACATCATCCAAACACCCACCGTGCTTCCTCAAACCCCAGACAGAGCTGCAGTGGAACAGCAAGGGGGGGAACCACCTTTGCAGTGCCCACCAGGCTGCTTGGGGAGGGACGGAAGGACATCCCTGGAAGCAGTCGGTCTCAGAACGAGGGCCACTCCAGGCTAATCCACTGCCTCCAGCCACTGCATTTTCAGCTTGATAAATATTTGATCACTCACAATCAAGTACATTAGAAGAACTAAATGAAATACCCACCTCCCTTCTTTTCTGGGTTACTTCTACCCGCATAAGGAGGAAAATTTTCAATCCTTCAATGTAACATAAAGTTTGGTCATAGGATTTCTCTGACTTGCCATTCTAGACCACCACCACCCCCATCTCTATCTCTCTCTCTCTCTCTCTCTCTCTCTCTCTCTCTCTCTCTCTCTCTCTCTCCCTCCCTCCCTCCCTCCCTCCCTCCCTCTCTCTCTCTCCCTCTCTCTCTCCCTCCCCCTCCCCCTTTCTCTCCCTCTCCTTATACCTAGATTACAGAACTGATTACTGGCTGTGTGAATATAGAACTGAGAGAAAAGGAAACCTCTCCCTACAGCTCTTAGGTGATTAATGGGTTTGGCAAGCTACTGTGCCCACCCTGTGAGTGGAGGTCCTCCTACGTCTTCTGAAGAAGGAGTGGGGCGTACCCAGGAGGTCTAAGGGCAGCTAGCAGACAGTGGGACAGTGGCAAGCAGAGACTGAAGACCCTGCCCTCAAGCACGAGCGGGCCACTAGAAAGGCTTCGTCGATCTGGACAGCACTTTAGTTCATAGACAGGCCCATTAGTTCATAGACAGGCCCATTAGGGATGGTGAACGTGCCAAGGGTGGAATCAGAACTCCAAGGCCAGAAATGGAGTCAAAAAGACCCTCCACATAAGACAAAATCTACTCCCTCGGTGTGGGCTATCCAGTCTTCCCTGGAGGCTGTGAAAGTCAGTTCAAAGTTCAACGATTGTTCTGAATGTCTGCCATGACGCAGAGTCTAGTGTTTTTCTGGCAGTTCTTCACACCCCCCTCCCAGCCTTCCCACTATCTTTAAGTCATAAGGTCACTCTGAAAGTTCTGCAGAGAGCAGCCTTCGTGCCCCATCCTGCTGAAGGTGGCCAACCGTATAGATGTGAGGAAACCTCCCTGGAAACTGCTGATTTCTAGACTGCCTTTGATCCTTTGGAAGCGAATGTCAGCGGGACCCATAAGCCAGAGATGGGCTATACCCTGGATCTGATTGCCAAGCACAGCCTAGACAGAGGGACCGTGGTGATGCAGGAAAGCTCAGACTCAGGTCCTGTGTAGAAAAACAGGGGAGCTGGGGTGAACCTAGGGCCACACTAAGAAACAGCCCATGTGGGGTCTGAGGCAGGATGAGGCTCTAAGCCCCAACTTCCCTCTTCTGATGCCAAGAGCCAATTTACCACACAGTGGTCATAACCATGACTCCAACATCCAGGAAGTGACAGGCTGAGACAGGGATGGGGTGGAGGGCTAGCACTCAGGCCAAGGGCCAATGAAAAGTCATGGTTAGAAAGCCAAGGCCAACGTTGACCCTCTGATTGAGGTGGTTCCTCACTGAGTCATCTGTTCTCTCTAGCCCAGCCAGGAAAGGGTAGGATAGCCAGGGCTGGGCATCAGGGACAAGCGGCCCAACTTTCAAGATCAAACCTACTAGTGCAACCGACCTACCTGATAAAAAGCTAAGCTTTAGCCAAGCAATAGTGGCACATGCCAGCACTTGGGTGGCAGAGGCAGGCAGATCTCTGAGTTCCAGGCCAGCCTGGTCTACAGAGTGTCTCAAAAAACAAAAACAAACAAACACACTAAACTTCAAAACTGGCGCCACAGTCCCAAGGATCCAACAAGCTCCCCTACGGATCACTTAGTAGGGACACTGAACCTCCTGACACACAGCAGCGCCTGCCTTTACATTAGCCTCTCCTGGAACACCCTGCCTCCCAAGTGTCCTCTCCCAACACCTTCTGTTTTTCTCTGGGTCCTAGGGACCCAGAGAGCCCTAGGAGTCCCTCCGGGATGCTCTACACTCATCTCTCGGCTCTTGTGTTCCCTTCTTAGCGTTTATCTCTGTCCTTGGGGCTGCACAGGAGCTGGCTTCCTTGCAGCACAAATAGCTCTTAGCATTGTCACTGAGGTGACTGAAAGGAGCCACCTTCCTTCCTGCTCCTGCCTCCCTCATTGCTTCCTGCGCAGCTCAGCCTCCAACTCTAGACTACAGTGCCCAAGAGATGCACACAGTACAACCTCCACCTCTCCTGAGTCACCACTGGGCATACAGACAAGCCGAACTTACAAATTAAATCAGGAAATCATCTCTCCCCTTATTTCACAGGGGGCGGAGTGGGGGAACCTTCCTAGATAAGAGCGATAAGCTTTTGCTAACGTGCTTGCTAACACGCACAGGGCACCCTTCACTCCTTATACTGACCATCTCTGGTTTTTGCTTGATGTCTTGGGAGTGTTGTTAGCTCACCAATCAAGTTAGCATCCTGTCGTACAGAGAAGCCTATACTGCCGTGTGTGAGAACATAGGCCCCGCGTGTTTCAGCCCCAGATCACTGTGCTGTGGTTAAGTTTCAGTACCGTTGTCTCTCCCTCCCTGCTTTCTGCCATCCAGCCAGCCCCCTGTTGGTACTTCACTTCAGATCTGCTCTGAACTAAAGAACCTGCTAGACCAGTGTACACACGGAGGGTTAGCAGAACCTGAGTGAAGAACCTAAGGAGCTCTTTTAAGGGTGTAAGGATGTGAGGCCATCTAATCTGAGCTCAAGGAGGTTTGCTGTGCTTTTGGCTCCCGCTACGTCATCCCACAAAAGCCCTGCTGCCCCATCAGCTTCCCCTAGCACAGCAGAATAAGGCCACATTATGAGTGGCTGGCCAACCAAAGCTTTTCTGGTGATGACGGCCGAAAGCAGAAGTTAGTAGCCTATTCAGGTAGGTCTACCATAAGCCACCTGGTAGTCATGGTGAAGCTGGAGCTGTGAATGAGGCTCAATGAGACCTTGGACTTAGAACTGGGGGATGGGGGAGGGTGCGGGTAGGCTCAGTCAACAAAGTGGCTGCTGGACAAGTGCGAGGACCTGAGTTCCGATTCCCAGCACCCACATAAAAGTTTGGCACAATGACACATGTCTGTAACCCAGCTCTGGAGAAGTCAAGGTAGGAGATCCCTGGCCAGACAGTCTGGTCAAACCCATGAGCTCTGGGCCAATGAGAGAGACTCTTCCAAAAAATGAGGTGAGAAGCAATTGAGGAAAGCACACAGTGTCGACCTCTGGCCTCTATATGCAACACATACACAGGTACATCACACACACGCACACATGCCCACACTCACACACACATACACACACACACTCACACACACAAGCATGCATGCACACACAAAATAAGTAAGGAAATGAACAAAAACTTTTTTTTTTAAATCTTGGGGCCTCCATCCTTGTTTCTCATTAATTTAACGTCCCTCACTTAAAAAAGCAGGGCCCTCAGAGGAGCTTTGTGGGAGCCAGGACTGCAGGTGATGCTGAGCCCCTTTGTGTCTAAGCCCCTGACAGACAGAGGTTTCCAACGTGAAGCCAAAACCAGGTGCCTTCACCATGTCGCCCACCTCCAGGAGACCAGCAAGCACTGCATAAGTCAGCCGTGTTGCACAGCCATAGGGGGGAAAAGCTGACCGTATACAGAGCTTCCCTTCCCTGTCACAGTTTCCTAAGAAATACGATGTAACTACAGACACGGTACTATGTCAGGGTAGGTCATCTACAGAGGAACCTTGTGGGAAGATGTGTAGGTTATACACCAGCTAACACTACTTGATAGATCTTTAGCACATGCTGTGTGTATCACAACAGTCCCTGCATCCAGTCTCCAGAGAGACCAATGGTTGCAGATTTTTCTCCTTCACCCACCTATACCTTAGGAGGGCAGTTTCTGTTTCTCTCTCTCTCTTTCTCTCTCTCTCTCTCTCTCTCTCTCTCTCTCTCTCTCTCTCTCTCTCCCCCCCACCCCCACCCCGTCTGTCTGTCTGACTGTCTGAACAGAGCTTCACAACAGGATATAAAAGCACTTCCTTTACAGTCAAACTCTGAACCGCATTGGTGATGAGTGTGGGTCACACGTGGTATTTATAGAACACAAAAGATGGGCAGGCAGAGATGGAATGTTGCCCTAGTGGCTATCTCCAGGTGAAATCACGGGGGCGGGCCTTCAGTAGATTTTCGTTTCCAAGCGCCTTTTACTACCAGGTAGATTAAAAGTATTTTTAAAACTTTTGTCACTCAGCCAGGTGTGGTGGCACACACCTGTGACCTCAGCATTTGGGAGGCAGAGGAATGGAGTTGGAGTTTGAGGCCAGACAATGTCTCAGAATAACAACTACGGTGTCACTCAAAAAAAAAAAAAAAAAACAAACAAACAAAACAAAAACCCTCATCCTGCCTGCTGTGTATCTGTCTCCTTTCTGTGCCAGCCATCCATCCGCCCCAGCAGACACTTGTCTAGGCTATGTACAAACCATAGCAGATGCCTCTGTTTTGATGTCTTGTGGGGATCTTTGGCACTGCATGCAAGCCACTGTGTGAAGTCCTACCAGGCTCTCTCAGCTCATTCCCACCTTGGTCTCTGTAACCCCACAGAGCAAGTGTCAGTGTCTCCGTGATCTCTGTACTCCCTCTGCCCCAAGGGTATCATGGCCTGTGCCCAGCAGAGAGAAACTGCTCTTGAGGAGGAAGATGGATGAAGGCTATAAAGGATACAGTGTGTCCATGGTTTTTCTGAGTGACTTTAACTAAGGAGCCACCACGACTCCTTGAGCCGCGTTTCTGTGGTCAACAAAACCAGGATAAGACATGCCAAGTGAGACAACAGTTCTCAGGACAGCTGGGCATTGGCCAATGTTACTGCAGAGAACCTAGAACCTAGTATCTGGCCAACCTCTCAACACCAGATGCAGGGACTTCAAAGCATCCATGAAAGCCTTTTAGAAGATCCTGAGGGCCAAAATAGACGGATGTGCCCATGAGTCTACAGTCTCAAAAAAAAAATTGCCTTTTCTTTCTTCCTCTCTCTCCCAAATCTATGCCTATCACTCAGTCACTCCGGCATAAGGCCCTTGATATGTCTCCCCAGAGACCCAGGCAGAGCCCCCTCAACCCCCACATTTTACTCAGAATTTACGTGGGATCGACATTCCCCGCTGTGTCGGTTCGAAACTGTTCTTAAAGTACTCATGCTCGTGTTTTATTTTCTATCAGATGAGGAGCAAGATGGGGCCTCTTGGATGCTGGGACATCCTGTAGCCCAGCAGTTCTCAACCTCCTAAGGCTTGCGACCTTTCCATACAGTTCCCCGGGTTGTGGTGACCTTCAACTATAAAATTATTCCGTTACTACTTCATAAGTGTAATTTTGCTACTGTTATAAATCATAACATAAATATCTGATATACAGGATATCTGATTGCGATCCCCAAAGGGGTCTTAGCCCACAGGTTCAGAAAAGCTGTTCTAGGTTCTATGAACCCGGTGATCAAAAAGCCCCCCCCTCGAAAGCAAAAGCTCAGCCAACACACAGACAGTACAGTCTCCACGGTGTACAGCCTGAGCCCTGCAAAGCCAGCCTTCCCTAAGAACACAGGGAAGTGTTTCCGTACCATGTATGGCCTACAGTTCTGAGAAGTTAGTCTTGGGAGTGGGCCTCGGTGTGAATGGTCGCCTCGGGGCAGGCAGTGAGGAAGTGAGGAAGATCTTTGAGTGTCCGTACAAAAGCACCTCCAGCCTGTTTCTTCTTTGTGTAAAGAAAGGCCATTGACTTGTTTGAGTTAATTTTATATCCAGCTACTTCACCGAAGCTGTTTATCAGGTTTAGGAGTTCTCTGGTGGAATTTTTAGGGTCACTTATATATACTAACATATCATCTGCAAAAAGTGATATTTTGACTCCATCTTTTCCAATTTGTATCCCCTTGATCTCCTTTTGTTGTCGAATTGCTCTGGCTAGGACTTCAAGTACTATGTTGAATAGGTAGGGAGAAAGTGGGCAGCCTTGTCTAGTCCCTGATTTTAGTGGGATTGCTTCCAGCTTCTCACCATTTACTTTGATGTTGGGAAACAACACCCTTCTCAATAGTCACAAATAATATAAAATACCTTGGCATGACTCTAACTAAGGAAGTGAAAGATCTGTATGATAAGAACTTTAAGTCTCTGAAGAAAGAAATTATAGAAGATCTCAGAAGATGGAAAGATCTCCCATGCTCATGGATTGGCAGGATCAATATAGTAAAAATGGCTATCTTGCCAAAAGCAATCTACAGATTCAATGCAATCCCCATCAAAATTCCAATTCAATTCTTCAACGAATTAGAAAGGGCAATCGGCAAATTCATCTGGAATAACAAAAAACCTAGGATAGCAAAAACTCTTCTCAAGGATAAAAGAACATCTGGTGGAATCACCATGCCTGACCTAAAGCTGTACTACAGAGAAATTGTGATAAAAACTGTATGGTACTGGTATAGCGACAGACAAGTAGACCAATGGAATAGAATTGAAGAACCAGAAATGAACCCACACACCTATGGTCACTTGATCTTCGACAAGGGAGCTAAACCATCCAGTGGAAAAAAGACAGCATCTTCAACAAATGGTGCTGGCACAACTGGTGGTTATCATGTGGAAGAATGCGAATTGATCCATTCCTATCTCCTTGTACTAAGGTCAAATCTAAGTGGATTAAGGAACTCCACATAAAACCAGAGACACTAAAACTTATTGAGGAGAAAGTAGGGAAAACCCTCGAAGATATGGGCACAGGGGAAAAATTCCTGAATAGAACAGCAATGGCTTGTGCTGTAAGATCGAGAATTGACAAATGGGACCTCATGAAACTGCAAAGCTTCTGCAAAGCAAAAGACACCGTCAATAAGACAAAAAGGCCACCAAAAGATTGGGAAAGGATCTTTACCTATCCTAAATCAGATAGGGGACTAATATCCAATATATATAAAGAACTCAAGAAGGTGGACTCCAGAAAATCAAATAACCCCATTAAAAAATGGGGCTCAGAGCTAAACGAAGAATTCTCACCTAAGGAAAACCGAATGGCTGAGAAGCACCTGAAAAAATGTTCAGCATCCTTAATCATCAGAGAAATGCAAATCAAAACAACCCTGAGATTCCACCTCACACCAGTCAGAATGGCTAAGATCAAAAATTCAGGTGACAGCAGATGCTGGCGAGGATGTGGAGAAAGAAGAACACTCCTCCATTGTTGGTGGGATTGCAAGCTTGTACAACCACTCTGGAAATCAGTCTGGTGGTTCCTCAGAAAACTGGATATAGTACTATCAGAGGATTCTGCAATACCTCTCCTGGGCATATATCCAGAAGATGTTCCAACCAGTAAGAAGGACACATGCTCCACTATGTTCATAGCAGCCTTATTTATAATAGCCAGAAGCTGGAAAGAACCCAGATGCCCCTCAACAGAGGAATGGATACAGAAAATGTGGTACATTTATACAATGGAGTACTACTCAGCTATTAAAAAGAATGAATTTATGAAATTCCTAGGCAAATGGATGGACCTGGAGGGTATCATCCTGAGTGAGGTAACTCAATCACAAAGGAACTCACACAATATGTACTCACTGATAAGTGGATATTAGCCCAAAAACTTAGGATACCCAAGATATAAGATACAATTTGCTAAACACATGAAACTCAAGAAGAGCGAAGACTAAAGTGTGGACACTTTGCCCCTTCTTAGAATTGGGAACAAAACACCCATGGAAGGAGTTACAGAGACAAAGTTTGGAGCTGTATCAAAAGGATGGACCATCTAGAGCCTGCCATATCCAGGGTTCCATCCCATAATCAGCTTCCAAATGCTGACACCATTGCATATACTAGCAAGATTTTGCTGAAAGGACCCAGATATAGCTGTCTCTTGTGAGACTAGGCCGGGGCCTAGCAAACACAGAAGTGGATGCTCACAGTCAGCTATTGGATGGATCACAGGGCCCCCAATGGAGGAGCTAGAGAAAGTACCCAAGGAGCTAAAGGGATCTGCAACCCTATAGGTAGAACATTATGAACTAACCAGTACCCCGGAACTCTTGACTCTAGCTGCATATGTATCAAAAGATGGCCTAGTCGGCCGTCACTGGAAAGAGAGGCCCATTGGACTTGCAAACTTTATATGCCCCAGTACAAGGGAACGTCAGGGCCAAAAAGTGGGGGAGTGGGTGGGAAGGGGAGTGGGTGAGAGGGTATGGGGGACTTTTGGGATAGCATTGGAAATGTAAATGAGAAAAATACCTAATAAAAAGTATAAAAAAAATAAAAGAGGAAATAAAAAAAAAAAACCAACAACAACAAAACAAAAGCACCTCCAGCTTTGCTGCTACTCTGAATCCTCACAGCCACTCCCAGAACCTTCAACAGCTGTTCCACGTTACCTCAACATGAGTAGTCTCTTAGCCTCAGCCTGCCTTCCCAGCAGAGGCACAAGCTTGACCCAGAGCCCATCTCACATTTAACAGGAGTGCAGATGTGCGCACACATTTACAAATTCAGGTCTGAATATCAGGTCATGTCCCTTTTGTCTAGTGACATTTATTGAATATTCCTCATAAGACATTCTGCCAGAAAACTTAAGGCTTACCTCTTTAACGTGTCCGTTGTTAAACTTACCTCTTCTGGTTCTAAGTGGAGTAGACTGCAAAATTTTCGCTTGGTTGTTATGGCTGAGGGACCACATTATAAATTTACTTACAGCGTTGGGCCACTGGCAGTGAGAGAGTCTGTTCATTTTAACAAAGCCAGTGTTGGATTCCCTGTAACTATCTGTAGGCTCCCTAACCAACCATTCCTTCATGATCACCATGTTGCTGTAACCTGCATCCCTCAGACAGACCCAGCCTCCCATCCCATCTGGGTGGAAATGGCTACGAACCCCAGTAGTTCGAACGGTGCATAGAATAAGAGTCAACATAGTCCAAGTTCAGAACCTGGGGTTCCTCAGCCTTCGTCAATGAGAGCCCCTCAGTAGCCTTGGCCTGCACAGCGGGATGAGGTTCTTCCTGGGGAATGTAGCAGCTCCCTGAAGAATTCTCCCAGGCCTGGGGAGAACATGGATGGCTTTTCAGATTAAGGCACAGGCAAGGAGGTCACATTACCTGGTCCTGGAGCTTTTGGAACATCAGAGGGTGTGGCTCTTCCAGAATCTTTTCAGTGAGCCGAGACTGCCCCTCCACGTTGACTTGTGAAGAGGCCTTATTGGACAGGAAGGTCATGTAGATCTCCTTGGCCTTTTCCTGCATCTGGAGGAGGCAGAGAAGCTGGACTGTTATCCACCAGCACAGCCTTTCCTGGCCTAAAGCCAGCTCCACCCTCCAACCGGCCCTGGAAGAGCTGCAGCTGGGAGCTATTGCAGCCTCCGGAGCCAAGCTCCCTGAGAAGGCCCACAAACGCCTGGCCTGCCCCCACACCTAATAGAGCTTCTGAGGCCAAGTCTTCTGAAACAAAATTGCTACCCTGACCGTTCAGAAACAATGAAAGTGGCAATCCAGCATGACCCGGGGTCACCATGCGACCCCTCCCAGTTCAGAGCTCATGGGGATGTTACCCTGTCCTGCAGCGGACTGAAACTCACTGGTCAATGCTAAAACTTAAATGAGCCTCGGGACTGTTAAGCTACATGAGGCTGCATACGGTATCATGCTGTTCACAGGAATGTGCAGGTGCCCTGGAACAGAAAGATTAGTGGTTGCTCGAGACTGGGGGGGGGGGGGGGGGCGGGGGAGAACTGGGGATAGGGAGGAAGAGGGCAAACACAGGGGCAGCTGAGCTGGGCAAGCACAGGGGCAGCTGAGCAGCCTGGGACTTCACACAGCTTGGGATGTGCACACAGCCTTCTTCCAACAATGCACTGGCAATCTAGGACTTTCACCTGCAGGTGCTGTGTGCACATGCATCCTCTCCTAACACTGCACCTAGAGACCTAGGATCCCCGCCAGTGTCCAGCTACACAGACTGCCAACAGTGGACTAAATGTCTCCTTCCCTTAACAGCCACCAAGCTTGCTCTTGTTTCTGTCCACTCATACTCCAGTCAGAACGAGGTACACTGGTAGGGGGCCAACCTGACCTGAACTAGTTTTGGGTGGTTGGGCAATAAGACAAACTGTGTCCTCTAAGTGAATTTTTAGAGAGCATCTCTCTATTTACCATCTTACACCTGTGTACCACTGAGTGTGCAGGTGATTCAAAGCAGATGCATTGTGAGAAGGGACATATGCACAGTAAAATTTCTATCTTAGACGTGTCAGTTAAAATAGAGAGTCACCCATGGCATGGCCCTTAGTAAACACCCCCTCCTTCCTCAGAACCCCATCAAAGTAGTCTCAGGCAGTAAGCTGGGGCCCCTGCGTGTACCCATACTCGTGTGGCCCGCTGTCAGTCATTGTATGTTTTTAAGATAGGGTCTCACTCTGTAGCTCTGGCTGTCCTGGAACTCGCTATGGAGACCAGGCTGGCCTCACACTCACAGAGATCCACCTTCCTCTGCTTCCTGAGTGCTGGGATTAAATTCTTGTGCCACCATGCCTGGCCTCTGTTGTTCCTCTTGACAGTGTCTTTCTTTTGAGCTATACTAGGGTGGCTAGGTTTTTGAATACTTTCCCTGCTTCTCCTTTTTTTTTTAAAGATTGATTGATTGATTGATTGATTGATTGATTGATGTACACTGTCACTGTCTTCAGACACACCAGAAGAGGGCATCGGATCCCCACTACAGACGGTTGTGAGCCACCATGTTGAGAATTGAACCCAGGACCTCTGGAAGAGCAGTCAGTGCTCCTAACCACTGAGCCATCTCTCCAGCACCGTTACCTTGCTACTTTCCAGTCTTTGTGCACCTTTATTTCAATTCCTTGACTAGGAATTCCTGGAAATGCCTGGGGCAGAGGCATGGATGGGGGTTCTCTTTGGAGTGTTGAGAAGATTTGGGATCCGGTAAGTGGTCGTGCCTGCACAGCATTGTGAATACATTCGGTGCCATGGAGACACTCCAAAGGTTTTTAATTATGTGTGTTTCACCAGGTCAAATAAAGTCTCATGAAACTACCCATATGTACATGCATTGCCACCAGCGCCTGCTGTGCCATGGACATGCTAAGCCTGCTTCCCTTCCCTTAACCTCTTGGTCTTTCTCCCCTGTTAATGCTGGTTTCCTGATGAGGACCAGGGCCAGAACAGGTGACACCAAGACTGTCTGACTCCAAACTTCAGCCCTACTCTGGTCCCACAAGGCACCCTGAGCTCTCTAGGATAGATGGCTTATCTGTCTTCCAGTGGAAGAAGTTTTCACACAGTAAGTGTAAGTGATGCAGAGAAAAACACTCACTGTATGCCAAAAGTCCCCAGCGCAGCCCCACTGGGAATCTTGGAGACAAGGGCTGACAAGATGTTCACTCACCTGCAGTCTCATTACACTGAGAGCTGTGGCAGGGCCGTGACATGGCCTGATGGTAGGAGCAATTAAGAACCGTGACAGGGCTATGACCTTCCCTGATGGCAGAAGCCAGCTTTATTTAAAGTCTTCAGAGTTGTGGTGGGCAGGGCTGCAGTCTCAGCACTCTCCACCAGAACTTCCCTCCCTCTTCTTGAAGAGAATGGGGCCATCTGTGGCAGCAGAGATAGCTCCTGTGTGAACCTCAAGCCTCAGACCCCCCTCCAACCCCACAGAGCAAGGCAATGAAGAGATGCCTTTCACACAGCTGAAGTGTGTGGAGGAGGTGGGGGAGGTCAGGAGACCCTAAGATAACACTTTTTTTCTCCCAGAGAGGCTCTCAGCCTAAGAGGACACTTGCAGAACTTCACTGGGAGAACACCCGGCTCTGAAAACTTCTGCTCTTAGGGAAATCCCTGGACGTTTTCAATTAGCCGTGCTTAAAGAGAAGAAAAGCGCTCGTTTCAAGCCAGAGACCAGAAAGCTAAAGACCCTATGAGGCTGAGGCCTGACTCTGTCTCTGCTGATATAGGAACAGTGCCCAAAGCGGGGACAGCGCTCAAAGCCTTGTGTCTGTTCTTCCTGCCTGCAGGAGCAATTCGTTTATGTCAAACTCAAAGACATGGGAGCCTCTTGAGATAAATACGACTATTCCTGGGGAAGGTCTGGGGACCATCATGAGGCCTGCCCCGGAAGAGCAGTTTGGAACTTCATGTCTCTCAAAGACCCACCAGTTCCACAGAGCCATGAGTGTCTTCCACCATCCCCATTCTGTCAGAAGGGAACATTTTTGGAAACCCACTTCCTGTTTTAAAGTTACTTCATGAAAGTAGAATTTCAGTTGGCCAGATGAGCGAACTGCGTGCAACAGTCTGCAGGTCTCCCCTCCTAAGACATCCACACAGCTGTTCTGCCATGCACGCATGCACACACATGGCTCCCATGAACTCAGGCTCTCTTGGGGGAGTTCTGAAAATGAGACACAGAAGTGAGCAGCTTGAGGCTCCATATGTGGGGGCAGGTGGCCCAAGGGAGAGGAAGCAGGTGTGGGGGGAGGGGGCACTATCAACCAGCCCTCTCGAATCAGCTGTCCTTCCCCAGCCACTGAGGACAGGGTGCGCCCCTGGGCTGACCCAGTGGGTACAGGAGAATGAGTGAGCAGGCTTATCTGCGCTAGGATAGGAAGTGTGACCGAAAAGGGAAACCCTGAGACAGCTGACCACAGGCCAGTCACGGGAAGGCCTGGTGTCCAGGCCGAGACTTGAACAGAAAAGAAGAACTGCTCGCTTGAGCTATTCTGGTAGAATTTTCCAGAGTTTTGTTAACCCTGTTCTAGCCGCCGCCGCCGCTGTAAGAATAAGAACAGACTAGCTCCCTTGGTGGAGTCAGTTCTGAGTGTGTGAAAGTGCTGGCATATGCACCTAGCCACTGCCTCCACCACAGCCCTCCCTTCCCTGAGACAGACAGATAGATGTATCCGGTCTCGGCTCCTTCCAGGCACAGGTCAGGGCCCTTCCTGCAGGTGCTATGAAGCCTGGTTTGCACCCACACTGGGTAGGAAGTCAGCCTGAAACCCTGCTCCCAACCAGCGCAGGTTTAAGAGAAGTGAATTCACTTTGCTCAGAGCCCCAGACACCGGTCTGCTCAGAACAGCAAAGTCATCAGTTGTCCAGTGCTCAGGAAGGTGCAGTGTGGTCTCTCTCTCTCTCTCTCTCTCTCTCTCTCTCTCAGACACACACACACACACACACACTTAGGGCCCACGCTGATGCTCAGCCACCATAAAAGCTTTCACTTCACTTCCTCGTGGCAATCAGCCTCCTCACTCCCAATTTCTACAGACACAGCTCAAGAGTAGACGGGAGCTCCTCCCACCCGCTCTGCTCTCCACCTCTCAGCTGAATCCCACAGGCTAGGCCATGTTGCCTGGGGGCTCCTGGCGGCTTCTGGTTACTAAGCCCCTCCAGGGGTCTCTGGCTCCAGTCCTGGGTAACACCTGCCTTCTTCCTTCACCCTGCTCCCTCACCAGGAGAGCCTCAGATTCTGCCGTTCGCCTTCAGCACGGCCTGTGTCCTAGACATTCCCTAAATTTGAGTCCTGCCCCGGATGCTGTAACTACTCTCATATAACTACCACGCAGCCTAACAGTCTCCTAAGCTACTGGCTCATGAGTCAACTGACCATTGGCAACACAGGTAGGGAGTCCCAGAGACATCAAAAGAAGGGAAGGTCACCTGTCCAGGGCTCCTCTAGTCTTTCCTCTAGGAAGGTGGAGCTTCAAGTCCCTGCAGCATCTCTGCATATGGCCCACACCCTATTTGCGGCATGCCTGACTCTGGAACACATCTCCCATCAGCACCTCTATCCTCTCTATCATCCTCTCTATCCTCTCTATCCTCTCTATCATCCTCTCTATCCTCTCTATCATCCTCTCTATCCTCTCCATCATCCTCTCTATCCTCCCTATCATCCTCTCTATCCTCTCTATCCCACTCCTCCACCAGAGGTGGACCCAAGAGAAAACACAGAAAAATAGGACATGACTGTATATGAACTGCATGCATATTTGTTTCATAAAGAGGATGGAGCAGGGACATCAAATAAATAGAAGGGCGTGGGTAAGAGAGCGCAGCAGATAAAAGCACTTGTTACCAAGCCTGGTGACCTGCGTTTGACCCCACCTACCCCCAGGACCCACGTGGTAGATGGTGAGAGCTGACTTCCACAAGCTATCCTCTGACCTCCACACTGCACTGAAATAAATGTAACTTTAAAAGTTTTAAATGATACAAGATACCTTCCAGAACTAGGCCAGGAAAAAGGAGAGTAATTGGAGTAGTAGCAGGAGGGACAAGCCTGGGCACCCAAACAAGCCTGGAGAAGGGGTGGAAGAGACATGTCCAGGAAGAGTTGGGAGTCTGGGCACCTCCGCTGAAGGAAGTAAACAGGGGGGAAACTGTGTGCTTAGCGCCCACCCCAACCCTGAGCAACTGAGTTACCCTAGCCTTTCCCAAGTGGTAGTGAGGTGTGTGAGTGTGTCTCTCCCACAACGTGTTCTCTGATTTCCACACATGTGTTGCAGTACCTGTACAGCCACATCTGCATTCATACACAGACACACACACACACACCACACACACACACACACACCACACACACACACACACACACACACACACACACACAGACACACACACACCACACACAGACACACACACACACACACAGACATACACAGACACACACAGACATACACTCGCACACACTCGCACAAATAAAATATTTTTTATTAAATAGTTCTGCAGTTAAGAGTCTCCTAATATCCAGGTGTGGTGGTACATGCCTTTAAATCCAACACTTGGGAAGTAAAGGCAGGTCAATCTTTGTGAATTTAAGGCCAACCTGGTCTACAAAGTGAGTCCTAGGACAGCCAGGGCTACATGGTAAGGCTTTCTCATCACCCCACACCACCACTACCAAAAAAAAAAAAAAAGTGTTCTTGCTCCTTCACAGGACTGGAATCTGGATCCCAGCACCCATGTTGGGTGGCTCACAGCACTTGGAACTTGAGCTCCAGGGACCCAATGCCCACTTCTGGCCTCCATGGACACACACACAAAGCATTGGTCTCATAGACACAAATCCACACACATAAATAAAAATACACTGTAATGCTACATGGAAGCTCACAACTAATTTTAATGCCCTATTCAGGGATTTGACATCCTCTCTTGGCTTCCATGAGCAGCAGGCATGCACATGATGCACAAACATACAGGCACACACTCATACACATAAAATACAAATAAATAAATCTTCTTTAAAGCCTCTCCTCCCGCTGGAAAGATGAGTCAGCAAGTAAGAGCACCTGTTGCTCTTCCAGGTTCAATTCCCATCACCCACAAGGTGGCTCAAAATCATCTGTAATTCTGGTTCCTGGGGAGAGATCTGATGTCCTCTTCTGACCTCCACAGCCAGCAAGCATACACGTGACTCACATGAATAGGTGAACACAAAACATTCGCAGAGAAAATAAATGAGTAAATCTAATAATGTTAAAGACTAGATTTGGGGGTTAGCTAGGTAGTAGAGTGCCTGGGTCCTCAGCTCCAAAATAAATAAATAAATTGATTGATTGATTGATTGATTGGTTGACTGATTGATTGATTGATTGATTGATTGATGAGGCTCCAGAGCAATGAAAGCAAGAGCCTCCGGGGGGGGGGGGGGGGGGGGTTGCCAAGATGAGTTCTAAATACAAACCACCAGCAAGGCCCTCCCGACAAGTGGAGGAAAATGTGTCCAGTTTATGAACAATCCGGATTGCAGGCTAGGAAGTTTGTAGGAAAAAAAACAAAACAAAACAAAACAAAACAAAACAGAAAACCAAGAAAAGACCAAAAGAGCATCTAAAGATAAGTTGGAATCTTTTAAAATAGATAGATAGATAGATAGATAGATAGATAGATAGATAGATAGATAGAGATAGATAGATAGATAGATAGATAGATAGATAGATAGATAGATAGATAGATAGATAGATGTAGGAACCAGGGGCTGGAGAGATAGCTCAGTGGTTAAGAACATGGACTGCTCTTCCAGAGGTCCTGAGTTCAATTCCCAGCAACCACATGGTGGCTCACAATCATCTGTAATGGGATCTGACGACCTCTTCTGGTGCATCTTCTTCAGACTGTGTACTCATATATATAAAATAAATAAAATAAGTCTTTAAAAAAAAAAAAGTAGGAACCAAAAGCCAATGAGATGAAAAGGGAGGAAAGAAAAAAAATTACAATTAAGAGCTCAATTCAAGGGCTGGTGAGATGGCTCAGTGGGTAAGAGCACCCGACTGCTCTTCCGAAGGTCCGAAGTTCAAATCCCAGCAACCACATGGTGGCTCACAACCATCCATAATGAGATCTGACTCCCCCTTCTGGAGTGTCTGAAGACAGCTACAGTGTAATTATATATAATAAAAATAAATAAATCTTAAAAAAAAAAAAGAGCTCAATTCAAGGGAGAGGGGCCATCACAGGAAACACACATACACACGCACACGCACACGCACGCAGCTGGTTATGGCTGCAGGCATCTGCAGGAAGGAGGATCACCTGAGGCCAAGAGTTCAAGGTTAGCATGGGCATTAGAGCAAGAGCTTGTCTTAGGAGAATGCTGGGATTTGCTGTCTAGTGAGCCTAGCTGGAGAACAGTGAGCTCCAGGTTCAGCAAGAGTCCCCATTTCAAGGGAATGAGGTGGAGAGAGACAGACCCAGACACCCGCCATTCTCTGCTGATCCCACATACGTGTCTTGCACACCACCACCACCACCACATAAGATCCTGTCTCCAGCAGAAGAAAGGGAGGAGGGAGGAAGGGAGGGAGGGAAGGAGGGAGGCTGAGAGGGGCAGCTGGTGCTTTATTAAAACACTGACTGTGCTCCACCAGGCCTCTACCCTGAAATTCCATCCTGCAGCTCACAAAGGGAGACGCAGAGGCATGGGACAGTGAGCACAAGGGCCAAGATCACAGCAGGTTCCTAAGGTTCAGTGTGGACCCTGCCACTCCCATGATGAAAATGGATTAAATGGATTAAAACTTCATACCACAGGCTGTAGTCAGAAAGATAATACCCACGCTAGATGGCACCTGAGCTCTGGAGGGGAGCTGGGGGGGGGGGGCGGGAAGGCAATATGCCTTTCCTGTGCAATACACTCACTCACAGAGCACAAACTGCTTTGAAGGAACATTTTCAACTCTTTTAAAAAGCACTTAAGAAATCGACCCAGTTATGAGATGTAGTAGTAAGTAAAATATAGCCCCACCAGCCCCCCAAAATCAATACCATAGACTCTCATGACTCTAAGCTTTAAATACTACTAAAATACAAGGTACTATCATATTTAAATGCTGGCCTAAAGCGCTCTCAGAGCTGTGAACACTGTGAAAGCAGTTCCTACCCCACCCACCTCCCTGTCCCATTCTTGATGTGGTCTGCAAAGATCTGTACAAGAGGCCAAGTCCTTTTCAATTCTTGCCACATAGTAAACAGGCTCAGTGTACATGAGGTGAATGAGAAATGAGAAGATGGATGAATGAATGAATGAATAAATGAATGAATGAACAAATGAACTCAGGGTTAGCTAAAAAATAAATACCTTATTGGAGCTTTCTCTGTTCTTTAAGATTTATTTTTATTTTTATAATATACATATGTTAGGGAGATGTACAGATATATGTGGGTACCCACAGAAGCCAGAGGTATCACATGCCCTGTAACTAGAGTTACAGGAGGTTGTGAGCCACCTGAAAACCAAATTTAAGTCCTCTGGAAGAGCACTGGGCTTTGAACTGCTGAGCCAGCTCTCCAGCCTGTCTCTGTGGTTTTATAAGGCATAAATGTCGAATTACCCTAAAAGCTAAAATACCTCACATGATAACTCATAGGGAGGGAAAGGCACATGAGAGAAAGGTTTTAAACCACAGAGAAATGGAATGTGCTGAGTGCTGACAAAAGGAAGGTATAAGAAACAAGAGAGTCTGAGGACCGGAGGTAGGAAGTGTCATTTTCCCTGTTTCCCAAAGTCCCCAGCATTCGTTTCATATGTGCAATGCTAGACCTTCCTAAGTCATGGCCCTGCTTTGCCCAGTAGTCACAGGGCGACAGTGGGAGACGATCAAGACTCGGGGCTGCTCTATCTTTTGAGACTTCTAAGAAGAAAAGCCCCAGCAAGCTGGAAAGTATTCCTATCTTACAGGCCCATCGTCATGTCCAGGGTTTCAGAAGGTGAGAGTCCAGCCTAACTGGAGGGCACACCATCATCCCACACAGGGGAAGAAACAAACTGTGTCCCTGGCACAGATCTAGATGTTTGGATACTATGGAGAGGAAGAAAGACAACGATGCCTGGACTCATGGGCATACGAGACAGAAAGACAAAGTACCTTCCTAAGATGGAGAAGAATGTTATACAAGATGCTCAGAGTCAGTGAGCGTGAGGCTCAGGTGAGAGTCAGTGAGTGTGAGGCTCAGGTGAGAGTCAGTGAGAGTCAGTGAGTGTGAGGCTCGGAGGTGAAGCCAACACCACAGAGTGAGCGCCACACAGTGAGCGAGCAGCAGAGTCTGGCTCCCTAGAAATTACGTATGGTGGCTTTACCTGCAATTTCAGCCTGGGAAAGGGGAGACAGTGCAAGCTGGCTAGTGAGACCAGCCACATGAATAAGCTCTGGGCTTGACTGAGAGACCCTGTCTCAGTGACTGAAATGGAAGGGGGATGGAAAATGATAGCTTCATGTCGGCCTCAGGCCTCCACATGCGTGTTCAGACATGTACTATGAGCACTTTCATACATGTACTCACACACATACAAAAAAGCCCATGCACACATGCACAACACAAGTGTGAGCTTGTGCACATGCAAGCACAGACGTGCACATGCCAGAAAGACATAGAAAAAAAATTGACCAGTTGTCCTTAAACTAGCAGAGGTTTGAAAGCCCGATTTGCATCAGGCTCACAGCTGCCTCAATTGACTGCAGATAGCGATAGAGCCTCCCACGCTCCCTTTGGGACAGATGTGGTAAGTTTGATTGTGAAATTCAGTTAGGTGCCTTCTGCAGGGCCTGCCTCCTCCCCCACTTCTGGAAACTAGTAACTCAGAGCTGACTGCCTAGTTTTACCTCCCCAGAAGCTGGCCCCAGTTGAGCCTGTGGGCCCAGAGGTTGGCTCTGCATGTTTATGTAACTAAAGTGCAGTAGCCTAACATCGGCTGCCGTTGACCTTGCAAATCACACATAGCAGTGTGAAAGCTCAAAGCTGTGACCCAGACCAAGACCCAGACATGCTGGTATCACCAATGACACCACCCTCCCCGGCAGCATTGTGCTGGCTAGTTTTATGTCAACTTGACAGATGTTAGAATCATCTGAGAGGAGGAATCCTCCATTGATAAAATGCTTCCATAAGATTAGGCTATAGACAGCCTTAGTTTTCTTATTAATGATTGATGTGGGAAGGACCAGCCCATCTATTATGGGTGCTGCAGCTCCTGGGCTGGTGGTCCTGGGTACTATTAAAACAAGAGCCATGGGCTGGTGAGATGGCTCAGTGGGTAAGAGCACCCGACTGCTCTTCCGAAGGTCCGGAGTTCAAATCCCAGCAACCACATGGTGGCTCACAACCATCTATAATGAGATCTGATTCCCTCTTCTGGAGTGTCTGAAGACAGCTACAGTGTACTTAATATAATCAATCAATAAATAAAAAAAATACAAAAAAAAAACCTATTTAAAAAAAAAAAAAAAACAAGAGCCATGCTGAGCAACCCAATAAGTAGCGCTCCTTCACGGCCTCTGCATCAGCTTCTGCTTCCAGGTTCCTGCCCCGTTTGAGTTCCTGTCTTGACTTCCTTCAAGAGTAGATTGTGATGTGGAAGTGTAAACCAAATAAAACCTTTGCTGTCCACGTTGCTTTTGTTTCATTAAAGCTACAGTCACCCTAACTAGCATAGAAATTGATTCCAGGAGTGAAGTCTTCCCATGACACTCCTGACCATGTAGTTCTGAGAAGGACTGTAGAAAGCCTTGGAACTTTGTGTAGAGGGAATCTTTTGTACAATGTGTGGCAGCTTCACCTGCCCAAAAAAAGGCTGATGACCTATGTATGAGCTTAGGCGGGAAACAGGGACACTGAAGTTCCAGGATGGAGAAAGGATTTCTGGGAAAGAGTCGGGAGAACGAGGGATTCTCCCTAAAAGGTGATGGAGACGTTGCATGAACCAGAGGAGAGGTAACCCCGACATGGCAAGACTGAGAATGGAATAAACAGGACACCTGACTTACAAGCTGGTTGATTAGCAAGCCCTAGCTTTTGGCCTAGGCAATTATTCATGATAATTCAGTCTCAGAGTCATTATTTCCCGAACTTGGTGTGGTTGGTGAAGCCTGAGGTTACAACTTTGGGCTATAAAAGCTACTGAGTGTGCAAAGCTTGGTGAGTTGGTCTGTTGGAGCTTAGAAGATAAGAGCAGTGAGAAAAACTCATAAGATGGCAGTCTAGCTAGATGGAGAGTTTGAGACAAGCATCTTTGTGCCTTAGACGGAACAGAGAATCAATACAGCATTCATTACACTGCTCAGTATGATCCAGACTCACAGACACAAGCCTTCCAGATGCCCTGGGATAGGTGTTGAGCAGGGGGGTGAAGAGAGGGACTGCTGATTCTAGACCTCCAAACAGGAAATCACTCCAACAGGGCAGTGCCACCCAACACTACCTCTGCCACATAGAACATTAAGGTCCTATAGGGATGTTCCAGGGCCAGGGTGCAAAGTCCCCTCCTTGCCATGACACACACATTCCCAGATTTGGCCTCGTCTATCCTTAGCTTCAAACCCATCCCAGCAGCTCTCTAGCCACCAGGGCCCTTCCACCCTGCTCTCTGCTCTTCCCGAGTTCTGTTCCTACTTCTAGAATCACTGCTTCCCTTCTCCCAGCCGCCATTGCTGGTTTCAGGCTACAACTCATTTCCCAGTCGACCTCAGTGACCTCCACTGCCCGAGTGTCCTCAGGCTCCACACTTCCCACATCTACACGCATCACAGTCGCTCGCAGAGCTTTGTACTCTAAAGAAGCTCCTCTGGTCTGTCCATGAGGTGGGTGTCTCTGGGGCTTTTCACAATCCCTGGCACCCTACATGGACTGGGCACTTCAGGGGAATAGACACACAGGGTCTGTGGTGCAGGAAGATGGCTGGGTGCCTCCAGAGCACTGTTTAAGCTCCACTCTGCCCAGGAGCTCTACTTCCTGTCTGAGCCACAAGGATAGATTTGTTCTCTTGTGGGTCCTTCCCACCCCTGACCTTCAAAGAACAAGGCAAATGAAGGACGTCTGCGTGGCCACCTGACTCTGGGCTAGACGTTCATGGTGTGATGCTGGTCACACCAGATGCTCAAGGCCAGAGTACAGCTGAGCTTCTCCCAGGCCTGTCTTCAGTGCTGGGGACAGAGGTGGTGTGTTCTCCTTCCCAGGGGACCTTACCCCTGAATCCTACCTGTCCAATGCTGGTACAACTTTCCACTCTTCCCCCACTAAGTCCCTTCCCCTGGGCAGAAAATGGCAGAGAGATGCAATCATCCCTAGAAGAGCTGGACCAGCCTTGGAGACTCAAGCCAGAGAAACCCATTTCAGAAGCTCTTCTTGCCCACTCTGAAGAGGAAGGCCACAGACGGCTCCATCCTAAAGAACCTTAAAAGAGAGCAGCAAGGTGCACTTTTCCAGGCTGTTGTCTGCAAACATGCAAGCCATTAAAATGGCTGCTGGCCCTGGGGATTCCAGCTTTTAGAAAAAGTACCTCCAAACCTGACAGCCAGCAAGCAACATCTGTGTGGGGAGATGCTCTGTTTGGAGGCAAGCATGGGGGTTTGAATAAGAGTGGCCTCCATAAGCTCATTTGTTTGAATGCCTAGTTCCCAGTTGGTAGAACTGTTCGGGAAGGATTAGGAGGTGTGGCCTTGTTGTGGGTTTCAAAAGCCCATGCCAAGAGCAGCTTCATATCTACTCATGGTGTTCTCTCTTTCCTGTCTGTGTGTGTGTGTGTGTGTGTGTGTGTGTGTGTGAGAGAGAGAGAGAGAGAGAGAGAGAGAGAGAGATCCAGCTCTAGGCCTGCCATCATGCTCCCTGCCACGATGATCATATACTAACCCTCTGAAACTGTAAGCAAGCCCTCATTTAATGCTTTTCTTCTTTTAAAAGTTGCCTTGGTCATGGTGTCTCTTCACAACAATAGAACAGTAACTAAGAAAGAAAGGTTATAAACTAAAGTTAGTTCAAATATTGACAAATTAGGTGGCTTCACTTTAGAATTACAGGCACAGGCCTGTAATAGCAGCTACTCAGATTCAGTGGACTGCCAGGAGTGAATTCAAGGCCAACCTGGACAGTTAGTGAGACCCTGTCTCAAAAGACAGTGCAATGAGGGCTGGGCCCACGCCTCAGTGGTAAGGTGCTTGCCTGATACCAAGCATGAAAAGGGATAAAAGAAGGATCAGAATGTCTAATCATAGGAGAAGACTCTATAGGAAGAGGGGTCCCCCAGGTACCAGGGACAGAAGTACAAGGGTGGTAGAGCTGAGGCCTAGTGGCCTCCTGGAAGTGAGTCAAAGGCAGATGCTGAGCACAGGAAGCCTGGCTCTCGGGTCCCTCTGTGAGCAGTGCAGGCACTGGAAACAGGGCAGGGCAGCCTCTGCTCAACCCCTTCCCCTCACTTCCAACATCCTTGGCCAGAACTCACACTCTTTCACGGGCCTTGGAAAGACAAGGAGTTAACATCGGAAACCCATCCAGCTCACCTGTCTCATAACCCCCTTCGTTGGCTGCATGGAGACGGAAGTCCACCTCTGACCAAAGACAAACGCCTCCTGGGAGGAGTTACAAACTCTTTACAGGGAACGCCTATCAGCTACTGGCAGTCTGTCTGATGAACCATGGGCTTTCAGGGCCACACATACGTCCACTAATCTTGTGACTCACACCTGACAACACCGGTGTCATGCAGAGGAGACAGACACTCTTGTGACTTATTTATAAAGAAAGTAGCCCACACAATGACAAACTACAGATGAAAAATGTTTATGTTCCTTCTGAATGCTGGCCTCTTGGACAGCTCTCTTTTAAAATGGCTAACTTGCCCTTTTTTAAAATAAAATATTAATATTTGGTCAACACAAGGTACCCATTGAAAAATTTAAATCTTCCCTGGAGTCTGGTACCAGTGAGAATGATCTGGGCACCCCCCAAATCTAGGCAACAGGTGTCTGAGGTGGAGCAATGAGGGGGAAAAAATCCATCAGGAAAACAGAAGGCAGAGAGGTACCTGCTTCCTGTCCTCCGTTTTCTTGAAATCTTCACACGCTAGCCAAAACAAGACATTCTCTTCGCTGAATTCCTTCTTCAGAAACTCCTGTAGATAAAAAGGGGGAGAGGGAGTCATACTGTGTTCAACACTGAGACAAGATACGTTTCCTTTAGAAGATGACTTGGCGAAAGTGGACGGAGGAGCCTGGATTAGTCAGCCCTTGAAAAAAAACTCCACCCGGAAAAACAAAGAACGTGTTTAATGTTGAAGCAAGTATTTCTTACGCATTTCACCTTAATGGTTTTGACATTGCAAGACACAATAAAAATGAAGCGGGAATCTACTTGCATTTCTGAGCTGACAATAAATTACCAAAAAGTAAATTAAAGTGGAAGATATATCAGCCCCTTCCAGACACTGTTTAAACAAAGTGCATTCCTCCAAAGCCAGGCCCCCCCCTTTTTTTTTAAACAAAAGAAAAGAAAACATATTAAGTCCTGTCCAAATCATGGTGATGGAGACCATTTTAAGTTGGAGGTGTGCTTTCCTGGGACTGCTGGTTGAGGAGTCAGCACATGGTCAGCTCTACAGCTGCGTTCAAACCTCACTGGCATCCAGACAATGCTCACAGCTCTACTTCCCACCCTGGGGTCTCCATGAGGACCGGCAGCACCTTGCCCTATCACTTAAAAAGCCAGGTTGCAGGGTCAGTATGGGGTTCACGTGTGACCCGCCATGGGCAGCAGGACTTATGCTGGCAGGAAAAGCCATTTCTTGGTGGCATTAACTCGTTCCTGTCCATCAGCTCTCCTTTGGGCTTCCCCGGCTTCACTCTGTCAGTTACCATCCAACCTCTCTCACCAGTGATACGTTCAAAGAGACTCTGAGACCGGAAAGAACAAACCTTTACCCCAAAGTCCCAGATCATCCTTGCCAGCACTGAAACCCCTCCCTCTAAACCCCATTTTGGTAAGGCATCCCCCCCATCACCCTTATCTCCTCTCCACTAACTACAGGGAAAACAGAGATAAGCTCCATGTCCCTTAGTGGGAGTCCAAGACGGCCATGACAGATGAATGGTTCTTAGTCTGTAGCCAGGATAGTCAGTATTAAACACTGCCCTGGTCCCCACACCGCCATCTCCCATCATACAGACGTCAAAACTTTTCCTATTGTGTCAGCTCTAATGAACAATGAAAAGGCGAACCCTGAATCTCTGCACCCCTTCTGGGTCTTCCAGAAGATTCTCCAGGGAGGATGCCCACTTGGCTGTGCTCTTAAGGCTCTGGTGGCCGCTGCTTGAGCTCCCATCTCCGTCATGGATATCTGCAAAACACAGTTTAGACAGTGTCACCAGTGACACCAGACAGTGTCACCACCCAAGGACTCTGTCCCATGCAGACAGTGTATGTGAGGAAATTACTGTAACTCTGCATGGCTAAGGTCACCACCACCATCGGCACCAAACCAGCATGTGCTAGGGCCTGTCACAACACCGAGTCTACTGAGGTGGGAGTCACTATTCCCTCCATTGTCCAGACAAAAACAAAAAACAAAAACAACAAAACAAACAAACAAACACACCAACGGAGGGCCTTGCCATTTCTGCTATGTCCCAGTTTGTCCCTTGGCCCTTGAGTCTCTCTGCAACCCACCTTCCATCGACCTCCCCGACCCAGCATCCACTCTTTCCCCCTGCCCTTTTGCACAGTTATGGTGCCTCCATGGATCTGAAAGCCCCTATAGAGCAGCTTCTTTGGCCTGTGCAGCACATAAGCAAGCGTGTGAGGCAAGGCCAGAATGAGGGCGATCACACCAAGAGCTGTGAAGATACGCAAGCATGTAGATAAGTGTCTTCATATGATACAAATTAATGTACATACTGGGGCTCGGGGCATGGGGGGGCGGGGTGTTTGTCTCGCATGCGCTGAGCCCTGGGTTCTATCCTGAGTCCCAGGATAAAGACAAACAAACGTCAGCATTTTAAATAAAGCATCAGAGGTCTCCATCTTTACTCTCATTCGCACCTCCAGTGTGGTTTGCCAACACTGTTACTTATCCAGCTTTTACGTAGTTTGGTTCATCGTTTTTTTTTTTTTTTTGTTTTTTAAATGTCTTATCCTTAAAAAAAAATACAGCCAGGGATGAGGCTCTGTTGGGAGAGTGCTCGTCTGGGTTCCGGCCTCAGAACTGCACAAAAGCAGCCAAGGTAGCACTGCCTGGGGTCCTCGCACTCGGGAGGTAAGAGATCAGGAGTTCAGTCAATCTTGGCTACACAGGAAGTTCAAAACCAGCTTGAGAAACATGAGACCCTGCCTGTGGATGAATGGATGGATGGATGGATGGTGACAAAGTTAAATGTCACTGATCTGCTGCTACACTGGGTGAAAGGGTGACTACAGGAGACATCTTACATCAACAGGCTTGATACTTAAAATCCTCTTTACCATAAAAGGGGGGGGGGGGCAGCCGGACTTGCACTGGCATGTCACTTTGGCTGAGTCCAAGTTCAAAACCTACTTGACGGGTTTGAGCTACAAGGTCTTGAGTAAAATCTGTGTGTGCAGCTGAGAGAAAACCCTCTGAGGCGGGGCTTACCTAAGCATTCAAGATAGATGCACAAACTCTGCATTTCTCCACAGCAGGTAGGAGGATTTTGCACACTCCCAGCACAAAGAAATAAGAAGACTCTGAAGTGATAGATACGACAACTACTCTGACCTAATCCTTATATAATAATATACACTTAAATGCCCCCCACCGTATCTAACAAATATGTATAATTATCGTGTGTCCATCAGGGAACAAAATAGGAGGTCCATCAGAGAGCTGGCTACACACTGTGACAGTCTCTCTCCCCTCTTCCACAAACAATGACCCACCAAGGGAACCGTATTGACAGCTAGTACTTTTTTCCACAATTGGCTTTTTTGTCCTAAACGCTAAAGACAAGGTTCCATTAAAAAATAAATAAAAAAATAAATAAAAAAAGCTTGAATCTAGGAGAAAATTAAGAGACCAAAAAGCGAATCATTTTTAAAGCATGATTGGAAAAAAAATTATATTAATCACTGAAAATAACAACTAGGAAACCATAATAGTGAAATATTTTGTATCAGAATATACCAGACTTGGACCAGAGGAGCTGACTTAGTTGATAAAGTGCCTTCACACAGGCATGGAGACCCAAGTTTGATTCCCAGCACCCAAATGTGAGCCTAGCTGACTGGTAAGCCTCAGGCCTCCTGAGAGATCCCATCTCCATAAAAAGCTACTAAGGAACATCCCTTAAAGTTGTCCACTGGCTTCAACACATATGCACACATACAAGCACACCTGTACACTCAGGCACACACGCACACACAGGGGGCGGGAGGGAAAGAGAATAATAGACTTAATAGTTTCCAACTGATGTCCTTTTAGGGGGCAAAATAACACATCCTAACCTTGATTTTGTTTGTTGTTTGTTTTGTTTTGTTTTGTTTTGTTTTGTTTTGTTTTGTTTTGTTTTGTTTTGTTTTGAAAGAGCGGGCCTTACTATGTAGCCTGTGCTGGGTTAGAACTCACAAACTCACAATCTTCCTTCTTAGCCTTTCCAGGGTTGGACTCGCCTGGGTGTACCACCACTCCCAAATTGACACCTTAACTTCTTACTCTTCTGGAGTCCTTTTTCTGCACCTCTATAAAACAGAACCTCATCAGAAACCTAGGGTCTATGCACCGGTGCTCACCGGGGGAGAGGATTTGTGGAAGTGCCACTCCTCTTGGCAAAGCAAGCTCCCTAGAACAATTGATCACATCACCCTGCTGACCTTCCAAAGTGACTCCCCAGCTTGTGGGTAAGAAATGAGTTCCTGGCCCCATATCTACTCTGGAATGTCTATCCCTGGACACAGAGTCTTTCCACAAACAGCAGGTTTTTAAAACCATTACAAGAGGTTCCCGAAGGAGAGCTCCTTCCACCAAGCATTCCTCCAACTTACCTTCTGTTCTCTGCCCCGAAAACACAGTTTGACCGTTTACTCCACTGCCCCAGCAGATCCTCTTGAGCAAATAAACACCGGGACACAAGCACACTATTCTAGGAACTACCTCGGGCAGCCACGAGCTCCTTTCCACGTTTTCAACCTTAGTCTGAAAGGACGCAGAAATTCTTGGCACTCTTAAATAATCAACCATACCATGCCAGGGTTTCACTGCCCTGCTCTCTGGCAAATAAATGCACATGGTGGGTTGTGCCCAGGCAGTTGAGAGCTGACTCCACCGCTGAGGAAATGCAAAGCACCCTCTTGACGACCAATCTGTGGATTAACTTTTTGTGGCAGCTTTCAGTTGAACAAGAAGTGAGCTGGCCCTTTTGGTACCTGAGGTCCATTCTTAGCACCCACACACAAAGCCAGAGCAGCAGTACCTATGTAATTCTAGTGCTGAAAAGACAGAGGCAGGAGGATCCTGGGGCTCACTGACATGATAGTCTAACTGAATCCCAGAATCCCAGGTTCAGTGAGAAACCATGTTCCAAAATAACAAGGTGAAAGTGACTGAGGAAGATGACTGGCATCAGTTTCTAGCTTCCACACATCATGCGTTATGCTCATGCATATGCACGCACATGCACACACACACACACGCACAGGCACACGCACACATACACAAAGTCATACAATTCCAGATCTACTGCCTCTTTAGACTGGAAAGCAAAAGTCCAAGAAAACAACTTATCTAAGGAATCGCTACACAGAACCAGCAACACCTATTTGCCCCACTAGGATTGCCTCAACGGGACTCCAGGGTCCTTGCAACACTGGAAAATGGTAGTCCCTCATAGGTACATTCCAGGGCTGCCATCTCCCTTACATCAGAAAATAAAAACGACACTGTGTGATTCAGGGGAGGGATTTGCAAAAGCTTTAGTTACTGGTGTTTTGACTTTGGAGCTCTTTATATATATATATATATATATATATATATATATATATATGTATATGTATATGTATATGTATATGTATATGTATATATATTAATTATTGATTGATTGGTTGATTGATTGATTGATTGATTGATTTCATGTATGTGAGTACACTATCTCTGTCTTCAGACACCCCAGAAGAGGGCATCAGATCCCATTACAGATGGTTGTGAGCTACCATGTGGTTGCTGGGAATCGACAGCCCCGGCTTTGGAGCTCTTAAGTGTGTGTTTGTGTGTGTGTATGTGTGTGTGTGTGTGTGTGTGTGTGTGTGTGTGTGTGTGTGTTAGGTGGGGGTATGTGCTGAAGAGTGCAGTGCCTGAGAAGGCCAGAAGAGGGCATCAGAGCTGGGTTTCCAGGTAGGTGCAAACTGCTGGACCAGCTAGCTGAGAACCAAACTCCAAGTCTTCAGGGCCCACCAGTATGCACTCTTAGCTGCCAAGCAGGCTTTGGGGCTTCAGTTCTCCTGACTAAAGCCTCCCCGTTTGGCCGTTTCTGCCACTGTAACTTTCCCACAGGATTCTTCTGCCGGCTCCTGTCATGTGTTTTCTCTTTCCTCGGATCTCGGTTTGGATCTTTTCCAAGACTTCAGATTGACTTTAAGGGTTTTTGTTGTTTGTTTTTCAATACTGGGGATTGACTCCAGGACCCTGCACATGCTACGCAAGTGCTCTACCGCTGTGTTCCTGTCCTCCACTTCCTCCTCCCCCTCCTCTCTTCATTCTGAAAATTAAGACTTTTGTTGTTGTTGTTGTTCTTACAACAGACAGATAGTCCTGGAGCAACATCCGCAAACACAATTCATTTAATGGCATCTATATTTTGTCTGTTTTTTTTTTTTTTATTTCTATAACAACATACCTGAGGCAAGCTACTTTATAAAGCAAGAGGTTTGTTTTGGCTTATTGATTTAGCTCTCAAAGGCCCGAACTCTAATACCTCACAATGGAAACTGCATTTCAACACAGGAGCTCTGAGACACAGTCAACCTCACCCAGGTCGCAGCAGCCCATCATCTCTAGACTCCCATGAAACAGATCACCAGCCTGTTCCATCTGGCATCACCCTAGAAGTCGCACAGCACAGCTGTGACTCAGTGTCCCCTGCTCAGAAAATTTTATTTTGTTTATATATAGACCAAGGGATCCCAGGCTATCTCAGTTCACGTTAAACATGGTATTTTACCTAGTAACATGAAAGAGAAAGAACAGCTTTTATCAATAGCAAGCAAGCTTACTTCTAAACGTAAAAACATGGTGGCACACATCTGTAATCCCATACATGGAGGCAGTATCAGGAGGATCCTGAGAGTTCAAGGCCAGGCCAGTCCACATTGGGAGCTTGTGGTCAGTCAGGGCTATATGTGGAGACCCTCTCAAAATGCTACCATAATTAGTACTAATAATGACAATTAAAACATTAAAAAAAAAAAAACCCAAGATTTCACAGCTGCCCAAACCTTATCCAAGAGTCTCCCAAATTCAGATATTTTGTCATTCTTGTGCATGGCTACCTGTGTGTGTGCATACACATATGCATGTATAGGCCAGAGGTCAGTTCCCGAGGTCTTTCTCAGCCCCTCTCCACCTTGGTTTTTTAGTCTGAATTTCTCACTTTTATCTGCTGGTTCTGCCAGGCTGGCTGGCCCGGAGACCCAGGGATCCTCCTGGCCTGGCTTCCCCAGCCCTGGGGTGACAATCACAAAGTGAACTGGCTTCTTCTGCCTGGGCCTGGGGAGCAGACTCAGGTCCTCTCACATTCAGGGCAAGCACTTCACTGCCTGAGCCAGCTCTCCAGTCCTACCCATCCATTTTCATCGACAAGTTTCCATTTTGGGTGAATAGGCAAGAAAGCAGGCTTAAAATGCCCAGGTGGAAAAAAAAATACACTAAACATGTTTTCTTAGCAGCTTTAAGATTTCTCGGGCTAGAAGCAGCAATTTGGAGTGGTATTAGTTTGTCTCAATTTTGTCTGCTTATATTTTGCTTGTTTATTTCAACTCTAAAATGTTATGACGAAGAAAGGGGGTTCTACTGTTGCCTGGCCAGTTTTTTGTTGTTGTTGTTGTTGTTTGGGGGGGGTTGTTTTGTTTTTGTTTTTTTCTTTGTTTTGTGTTGCTTTGTTCTTCTAGCTCTCCGAAATTTCTTTTTTGCATGCCTGGGCCTAATTTTTTCAGTAAATTTATCTTCAGCTGATGATAAAACTACTTACAATTTGTCCTCCAGGTGTGAGGTTGTGGGCCACACTTTGCTGTGGGTTGAAAGCACTCTCGTGTGACATTTATTACGTCCCCGTTTTCCAGGTGAGGACGCTGAGATGTGAGACTTGCAAAGAAAGAAAGTCTCGGTCCGTGGCCGGTGGTCTGGCACCAGGGAACCTGTCCTTTCTCACGGGGCTCTATGACTGTTTAACTTTGATTTCTGCTCATCTTTACATCGAGAGGTCAGAAAGGAGCAGATTTGAAGAGGCTAAGAACAGCAGGGTGTGGCTGTGCAGACCTTTAGTCCCAGTGTTTGCGGGGCAGAGGCAGGCGCATCTCTGAGTCCAAGGCCAGCCTAGTTTATACAGAGAATTCAGCCAGAGTTACGTGGTGAGATCCTGGAGAGAGGGAGAGAAGGGGTAGGGGTGGGGTCAAGGAACAGGAGACTGACCAATAACAATTACATTGTTAGAGTGTAGGTAGACAGAAACTTGGGGTGAATTCCATGCTGGGGAAGTCAGGGTAGAAGCCCTGTAAGACTAAGCTGGGAGCACCCAGCACACAGCACACTGCAGACAGTTTCATTTCCATCTGTGCTGTTCTGGGTGGTTTCTGACTTCAGTAAAAGCCTGTCTTCGAAGATGCACGCAGCATTGGCATACAGATGGCTGGAGCCTGTTGCTTGCGATCCACTTCATCATACATTATTTATATTAGCTATGATGTCACAGCTAATCGAGACTTTCTCCAGACAGGAATTCCCTAGAAATCCATACTCAAAGGGCATCTGGGGCAGTCATCAGACCTGAACGCTTGCAGCTTAGATTTCTGCTATGACTCCGTAGGGAGAGCCGTGTAAGGACCCTGCGCAACAGACCATTTCCCCAATCCAAATAATATTTTAACAAGCTCTCAACATCCAACTTCCTCAATAGCAGAGGCAACGGACGTTCTCACAGACTCTGCTCTAAGTACCCATAAATCCACAGCACGTTGATGGAGACAAAGGAGACATTCATATCTAGGAAAAGGCAGAGATGTTAGCCCCAAATTCCAAAGCAGTTAGACAGAACTCCCCACCTTCCTTTCAAGCCCTCTCCTTCCAGCCTGGGGTAGTGCCTCTCATCTGTAATCTAGTATTTAGAAGGGTAAGAGGTAAGAGAATCGGGCCAGCCTCTGCTACATAGCAGAGTTCTGAGAACACTGTAAACTCTGTAAGACCCTGGCCCATAAAGAAAGAATGAAATGCGGAAAGGGAACACGGAAGAGAAACAAACAATACTCTCCTTTGCATGTAGTTTCAAGGGAAAGCTATGCACACAAAACTTATTCAGAAAGTTCCTATCACCTATACCACATCAAGCAAAATACATTTTTTTTAAAGTTACATCCCAATATAGAAGCAGAGAATCTGTTTGTTTTAACTGGTGATCTACTTAAGTCTCCACAGAAACTGGGTCATGGAAATTCTGTATCTAAAAAGTGCTTTACGGATTTATCATTTGTATCTAGCCCCTGAGAACGACCTTACAGGTGTGCCAGGGCCCAACTGAGGACATGAAAATTCACTACAGTTAGCAGAAAAAAAAATTAAAATTAAAAAAAAAGATGAAGTTTAAAAGTTTTAAAACAATCCTCCTAAGAAGTGGCACGTAAGACGGGAACAGGAAAACAGGCCGTAGAGGGAGGCACAGCTCCGAAGGTGCACGGTGACACTCTGCTCATGGAGCAAGTGTGCTTAGCGGCCCCTCAGAAGTCACCAGTGTGCCTGCCTCAACCCAACACCCTCCTCCCTAGGCCCGGTTCTGCCCGCCCCGCAAGCTGAGGATGTTCAGGGGTGGGAGGGTGTTGCAGGAAGGGCTGGCCCTTACGTTCCATGCTCCGGTCCACCTTGATGATCCAGCAGACCAAGTGCCCGTTGCCTTCTCAGAGCTGATGTGTTGAACAACAGGGGCTCAGGGTTCCCTGACGCTCTTGGGTCCAAACAGAAAACTATTCTCAACATCCTCTTTTGGGTGGACTAAACAACAGATGGCCACAGTCTCCAGCACTGACTAGGGGAAGGAAATAAGAATGCCAGACAGTTGTGTGTTCCCTCCCAAGAAGCCCCACTTTCTAGGCAGCCAGAGGCCCAGAAAAACAATCATGGCCCCCCAAGACCCTGAAAAAATGGTTAGAGTCCCAAGTCGTTGTCACTGCCTGCCTTTCCTTGTCTCCAGGAAAGGGGCTTGGCACAGATGCATAAAGTACCTTCCCTCCCACACTCCTCCTTGGCTCTACCTCACTTCAAGATAAAGGACTTCTGGGCTGGGGGTGTGGCTCAGTGGTAGAGCACTTACCCAACACACATAGGCCCTGGGCTAATCCCAAATCCTGGAAACGCAGTTTGTCGGGATCAGTCATGCTTTCTTTGTGTGTGAGGGGAGGAGGTTTTTAAGGCAAGGTCTTCCTGTGTAGCTCTGGTTGGTCTCAAACTCCCAGCAAACCCTCAGCTCCAGCCTCCCAAGTTCACTATCATTCATGAATTAGCCCATACATTTATTTTCCTGCTTGCTAGCTTTCTTGGTTTGGGGAGGGGGATGGTTTTTGTTGTTGTCATGTGTGTTTTGTTTTGTTTTACATTGTTTTGAATGTGAGTGTTGGTGTGTAGGGGGAGTGTATGTATGCATGTGCATGTGTGTGTGCATCTGTGTGTGCATCTGTGTGTGTGTGTGTGTGTATGTGTGTGTGCATCTGTGTGTGCGTGTGTGTGTGTGTGTGTGTGTGTGTGTGTGTGTGCATCTGTGTGTGTGCATGTGTGTGTGTGTGTATGTATGTATGTGTGCATCTGTGTGTGTGTGTGTGTGTGTTGAAGAGGCATATATATTCCGATTAGCTGTGACTTGCTATGTAGCCAAGAATGATCCTGAATTTCTTTTTTTTTTTTTTTTATTTTGATTTTTCCAGACAGGGTTTCTCAGTTTCTCTGTGTAGCCCTGGCTGTCCTGGAACTCACTCTGTAGACCAGGCTGACCTCGAACTCAGAAATCCACTTGCCTCTGCCTCCCAAGTGCTGGGATTAAAGGCGTGCGCCACCCCACTGCCGGCTGACTTTCTGATCCTCCTACCTCTCTGGTGCTAAGATCTACCACGGCCAGTTTTATGTTGTCCTAGGGGTTGAATTCAGAGAGTTGTGCCTGCTAAGTAAGCAGTCTCTTAATTGAGCTACTCCCTGTGTGTGCTGGTGGACATTGTGCTGGTCCATGGTGTCTTTTCTCAGGCACTGTCCACCTTGTCTTTTGATAGATTCTCTCCCCAGCCTGGGAGTGTTAAACAGGCTAGACTCACTGGCCAGTGTGTTCCAGGGATCCACGTGTCTCAGTACTGGGATTACCACCCTCAGAGTTCTGGAGATCCAGCCCTGGTCCTGATGTTGAATAAACATCCCTTCACCAACCTGCTCTCTTTCTATGCTCCATCCGATGCATTCCTTGAGAACAAAAGGAATGTGTTCCTGAAGGGTCAACCTCACATCTGGTAGTCCGGAATATAGCTTATAATGATCAATACTTTCTGAGGAATGAGCTAAGCTAAGCACCTGATCAAGAGGTGCTGAAAGGAAAAAAGGGAGCCACTGAAAACAGGTGACAATCGCTGAGAATATACGGCAACCCAATAAGGAAAAAAGGCACAAAGGGATGAATGGAAGGAAGGAGCAACTCAATGGAGGAGACTGACATCTCAGGACGGCTGGCTGAGGAAGCTGGGAAGGAAAGGGGACTGTAAGATTCGAGAAACGAAAGCTTTTAGTCACAGGTTTACAATGAATTGAGGGGGAAATAAGACCAGGAATTCCCAGATGGAGGAGAAGGGCAGGGGGGAAGCTGTCACCCGCATATTTATTCATTAACTATTTAACAAGGTGGCTGAGGAGATGTGTATCCAGGTAGCTCCAGAGGAGGGCCCAAGACAGGTTAATCTTGTATGCTTCTTTGGAGATGAGTAGCCCTAAAGTAGTCCCCCGTTCCTGGGGTCCCAATTTCTGAGACAACCCACTCTTGGGCTCAGAGGACCAGTCAGGCCCAGAAGGACACCCTCAAGGAGACAGGGATAACCAATAGCTCTGCAGGCAGAGCAAGGGGCAGTAAACTGGGTTGAAAAGAAGGACAGATCAGACAGAGAGGCAGCAAGGCGACCCTGAGCACTCAGCATGGCCCTCAAGAAATGGGAGCCAGGTCCAAAGAAAAAAATTGTCCCTGAATGTCTGCACAGACTGTTTCACGTAGTAGACGCCTCCTGACAGCTCTTATCAAGGGGCTGCTGCTATTGCCTGCCTGAGGCCCCTCTTCTCTCACTGCCACCCGCCGGGCTGCTGCAGTGGACAGCTAGCTATCTGGGGGAAGCAGAAGCGACCACAATAAATTTAGTACCGTCTAAACGAGTCCTCAGAAGCCAGCATTAGGAGGGTTTCCCAGGAAAGCAAGGGGCAGGCAAGCAAGGGGCAGGCAAGCAAGGCTCTAGGCAATGGCCAGCTCAGACCCTGCCTGGGCATCTAAGAAAATGAAAGACAAAATATGGACAAGTGACAGCCATTGAAGCCACATCGCACCTCCTGTCCACCCATGTCATCCACAGGCTGCTCATAGTGGAACCCAAGCAGATCGAGCTGACGTCATCTGGACAAAAAGGCCATCTCCTCCTGGCCTCTCCACATTTGGAGGCTAGCCTTGCTCTCTTCCAAGCCCCAGGTCCACCCCATGAGTCTCTACAGAGGAAAGTTTCCCTAACTGCCAAGACGCTCCACTGTAAAACTGTTAAGAACAAATTCGTTAAATTTCTGTACAGACTAAAAACATAAGCCCAGCAGTAACTCTGAAAGCTTTGCCAAGGTTTAATAGGATAATGTAAAGCGGACTTCTCTGACAGACCACCCAGCAGTCTGCCTGGAGGGGTGTGGCTTTTACTTTGGTTCTGAGGTAGGCGCTCCTCAGGTGTTAGCAGTGTGGGTTGTGGGTACAAGCCAGGGTCCTCTGGGGGTTCCTCACACTTCAGCACAAAAATCACTTGGGGTACTTGCTAAAAAACGAAGCTGTGACTCTTCCTGCTCCCCTTGGTTCCCCAAGATGGAACTGGGGTCTGACTTTTATCAAGGCCCCCTGCTTCCCCTACCTGATAGGCAGAACATAGAGCCTCCAACTGCGAACCTTAGAAACAGGTGGGGCTTCCAGCTCTCTACTTACAGATGCCATCTTTGATGAGATTTAACTCTTTCAGCCTCACATAGAATGCTCTGGGGGAGAGAGGCTTGCAGTCAAGCCCAGCCCAGGCTCCCGCAGGGGTACGGCCAGCTTTGGTGGGGCTTCAGTAGGATACTCTGGAAAACCTCTTTAAAAGCGAAGTTCAGGCGGGGTGTTGCTCTGGGGCAGGCCATTTGCCTACATATACAAGGCCTTGGGCACACCTCTAGCACCACAAGAAAAAAAAAAAAAAACATCAAAATTACCTTCTCCCAAATCCTTAACTGTCCTGCAGACGGCTTGCCTGCTGCACAGCATCTCTGTAAGGAGCCCTCACCCTCCCTCCTTTCTCACTTGGCTCCTTTTCTTGATGTTGGGTGGTGATGATAGTGACCAAACTGGCAGGGGCTCGTGTCCTTTCACAGGGCAGCAGAACTTATACCCACAGATTTCAAGGAAATTGGGCTCTGGCCATATAGACATCCAACACCAAGCACTGCTATTTCCCTGCTGGCCTTTGTATCACTGGTGTGGGCAAGCTTCATCAGGGTTAGTCTGTTGCCCTGGAACAGATACATGCTAGCAATGACTGTGAAACTGCCTTTCAGTTTGGGATTGCAATCTGGCCGTATGCAAAAGCATCCCAAATCCAGGTATCTGTCACAATTCAGTGGTTCTATTTGTATTATATTCTGGCCAAATATAATTTTAAGCAGCAAGCAACCTAGGCAAGGCTAGACGGAACTCCCCTACATGATGGAAAAAGAAAGAAAAGGAAACTAGTAAGCCCCACACCTTTATCATGTATCCAGCATTGCACTTGGGGCTTCTCAGGTTTAACTGCTGATCCTACTATTAGTAATGTAAGCATATCCTTATCAGAATTAAAACCTGTAGTTAATGGCTAGCAACACGGTTCAGTGGGTAAGGATGCTTACATCCAAACCTGACGGCTTGATTTTGACTACTGGGACCTATCGGTAGAAGAAAACTGATTTCCATAAGTCATCCTCTAACCTCCACATACAAGCTGTAGCATGCAAACACACATATGCACACACACACACACACAGAGACGCACACGAGCACACACATACACATGATAAATATGATCTAAAATAAAATTTAAGTATGTAGTTAAGTCCACAGCTTCCTGAAATCCACTGTTCCAGCCTTGATGTCTGACATATGTTGATATGTCCCACCACAGTTCATTTCAGTCCACCTATGACGTAGCAACCAGTTCCCAGATGCCCTGAACATTTAGCAATTGGTTCTTGCAAGCTACACTGAGCCAGCACCAGCACAGCTCTGCGGCACAGAAAGGTCCAAGGACATTCATTATTCAGTGTGGCGGAGTGGCAGAGTCAAGGTTGGAGTTTAACTCCGGTGCCTAGAATCTGACCACCACTCAGTGTCAGCCATCAGCATCACAAGGGAATGTGACCACTCGGGAACACTAATGGAGCATTTCAACGCATATTAAGACAACAGTGCAAACTCTTTACAATAACTCTATGGAATCTGACTTTAGTGGGGTTGTCTTAAATAATTAATGAAATGATTTGCATGTGGCTGATGGGGGGGGGGGAGTCTCCAATTAAGCACTTAAAGCTACCCTTTGCACATCCCCAGTCACAAAGAAGTTGCACAGCTGTCGAGTGGTGGCCAAGGGATTGGGTCTATGTCTGATTGCAGCCGCTTAACCACGTTTGATATTTACGTGAAAAGAGGAAACCGGCTAAAGCGTAGTGAATCTCTGGGCGACAGAAAAGCAAGCCTTTGAACCCCGAACCCAGAGTCAAGCAAATAAACCTACGTTTAAAAAAATCCATCAGCTAAGAGTAGAGCAGGTTACCCAACACCCTGGCTTTAGAGCCCCACCCCTCCGACGCGGCTGCTCTAATGGTGAAGACAAGAGAAAGCACACAAGGTGTCAACACAGCTCCTGGCCACAACCTAAGCCATCAAAGAGTGTTAGGTGTTATTAAGAACAAAAAGGATGGCACGATTCAAATCACCATTTCTGCACCGTGGGTTCTTTGTCTTGCCAAGTTGCCCCAAACTGTGGGTCAGGCAGGTTCAGGGGGAAAAACAAAGTGACTCCCCCGCCGTGTCACACAAGTTCCTCCCCCGCCCTGGTGTGCAGCCACCTTGGGACTCCACTTTTTTTGGCGCCGCGGGGCCGGCCACTCCGGGGATGCAGAGGTCCGGCGGAGCATCCTTCCCATTCCGCCCGAGAAAGAGGCTGCACGCAGGAGGGAAGCCTGGCTTCCCACGCTGCCTCGGAGTGAGGGGCTGTTAATGTGTCTCCCGTGGTTCCCAGACCTTCTCTAGAAAGAAAGCTGCTCTGACTCCCGCTTCAAGCCCAACTTCCTCCCCGGGCGGCTCCCCGGCTCTGCGCTCCCGCCGCGGCTGGGACAGAGCGAGCGGGGAGGAGCGCGGCTGCTGTCCGGGCGGCACAGCGAGCCGCGCCAGGGGACCCGGCGACCCCGTCCTTCCCGCGCCCAAGCGCCCGCAACCGCTTACCAGACGGCGGCCGCTTCCTGCTCAGTCGGCTCACGGCGCGGGTGAACATCGCCGCGGGCGTCCAGAGGACGGAGCAGCCGGGCAGCGCGGCGGCTAAGCCCGAAGAGGGCAAGGAGGAGGAGGAGCCCGCGCGACGCCGCCCCTCCAGGCTCCGCCCGCCGCCTCCTCCCCGCCGCGCTCCCCTCTCCCTGCCCACCCGCGCCCGTGGGCACTGGGTCCAGCCCTCAGTTACCCGCGCAGGGCAGGGCGCGGTGGCCCCGGGTGACCCTCAGCTCCCGCGCACATCCCGGTCCCTCCCCTCGCGGCCTGGAGACATACAGCGTTCGGTGTCCCTGCCAGGCCCGAGTCACCTCCCAGATCGCCCCCGGGTCTACCCGATTCCGTGGGCGCGCGGCCTGCTCACGCCGCGAATGCCCGGGAGGCGTCACCAGAGTCCCGAGCCAAGCCGCCGCGAGTGGGCGCCCACTCTGGCCCACGCCACGCCTGTGCCGGGGCTTCCAAGCCCCGGGACAAACCTCGGAGAACGCTGTCTGGAGCCTCTGCGGTTTCAGAGTGGATCTGAGCGCGCCAGCACATTTTTTAACTTGGACGACACTTGGGTGCAGTCTCAGGAGAACCTTTGCGCTCAACTACCGGAATCCTGTAGATCCCAGCGCCGGGCTCAACGCTCCTCCTGGTGCCAGTCACCTGCTCAGCGCCGCGCTCCACGCTCATCTAGTTTCCCATTTCTTTTTACCAAACAGCCCAAGAGGGGGGTGTCGTTAGCCCCATTTTCTTGAGCATTCGGTTTGCAAGGAATTGTCTTTCTGGCGAGTTTTATTTTTCTCCTTGTGGGTCTGGCTTTGTCTCGAAATTGGTCTTTATTTTTAGCTGTGCTAATTGCTATTTTTCTAAACCATTCCCCAGTCGCCCCCCCAACCCCCCGCGCGCGTTCTTTCGCAGGATTTTCACTAGTTGGCACTTTCCTTTATATCTTCTATTCTGAGCTTCCCATTTTGCTCTATTTTCCTCCCTTTTTGTCCACCCTGCAGTCCCAACGCCACCTCAGCCCTGGCCCTCTGTGGTTATTCACCATCTCTCTGCCTACCCTTCCCCACTCCATCATTTCCAAACACGGCCATTTGTGCTATCCAAAGAGGATGTTCCGTCCCCTGAAGGCTGCAGAGGTCTTCAGCTGCGGCTTGCAGGTGAGCACCATCAGTGTGGCTTCCAAGCCGGGGTTTCTGAATGTCTCCAGCTGCTATTGCCGCCCGCCCCCCCCCCAAGCTTCCTGGCCATTGAAATAGCTCTTGGGTCATAGGCTCTGTAAAAGCTGAGCCTAAACCGACACAGACACAGACATAATGGTGCTCTCCTTTAATCCCAGCAACCCCAGCACTCCGGAGGCAGAAGCAGGAAGATTCTTTGAGTTAGAGGACACCCTGATATACATAGCAATGTCTAAGGCAGCTACATAGAGAGTCAGAAGGAAGGAGTCAGAAGGGAGGGAGGGAGGGAGGGAGGGAGGGAGGGAGGGAGGGAGAGAGAGAGGGAAAGAGGAAGGGAAGGGAATGAAGGAAGGAAGGAAGGAGAGAGAGAAGGCAAAACCAAACCATCCCAGTGGGATCACTGCATTCTGAGAACAGTAACAAAATTTTCCCTGCCCACCTCCATTGAAAGCGTCCCCAGAGGCTGATCACAAATACACCGAAGCTAACACAGGAAAGGAGGAGACTCTAGCACAATGGAGTAGAAGTTAGACACAGGCAGCCAAAGCCAGCAGCACTAGCAGCCAGGTTCTTCCCACCGTGCCGGCAGCAAGCCTGGTGTGGTCTAAGACATGCTCCGAGGGAGGCCGTACTGAGAGAACAGCTCCAAGCTTCTTAGACAATGGGAAATAATGGGGAAGGTTAGCAGCTTTAGGTCCCCTTCTCCGTCCTGTGAGCTTGTCAAAAGACCGGGGCTAAGAGTGAGTAAACAATTTAATTTTCTTTTTTGTTTGACTCACAAAATCGGTACTGGGAGCTGGAGAGATGGCTCAGTGATTCAGAGCGCTTGCTCTTGCAGAGCACTGGGGTTCAATTCCCAGCACCCATGTCCTCTCACAGTCATCTGTAACTCCAGTCCCAGGGGATCTGATGTCCTCCTCTGACGTCTGCAAGCTCCAGACGCACGTACGCTACACATTCATACCTGGCAGACAAAACACTCACATACATAATGTCCAAAGATCCAAAAGCCAACATTCACGTGTCGTGTGCATCAGACCCAGAATAAAGTAAAAGGCCTATGCTGAGATACAGCTCTGATCCTGGGGATTGAGGTGGAGGCAGAGGCTGCTGGATCTCTGTGAGTTTGAGGCCAGACTGATCTACATAGAGAGTTCCAGAATAGCCAGGGCTACACCGTGAGATCCTGTCTCAGAACAAAATAAAACAAGTAGGAGGGGAAGAGCCCCCCCCTCAAGCTGTCAGAGCAGGATCACCTTTTCACACAGGTATGTTCTAGGCACAATCTCTGTCCCAAGCGAAACACACATCCTCCGAGGGATCCCCAAGTCTCTCTCCCTCTGCAGCTTCTCATTTACACCCTCAAAAGCAATGATGGCAGCTGATTGGCCCAAAAGGTAAACAGGTTAGGCCCCATTCCTCCCACTGCTGGCTGTACATTTAGATCAAGGACCACCTATCACAGCAGACAAGAAGCAGTGGCCTTGGAGTTCTTCCAATAGGTTGGAATTTCAGAGAGTAAGCTTTACTGGTCAGTTGCCTTGTTCTACCCAGGAATTTAAAACTCTGAGGATGGGCGAGATGGCTCAGTAGGTACCAGAACCCACGTGGTGGAAAGAGAGATCCGACTCCTGAAAACTGTCCTCTGACTCCCACATTCACACCATGACACATGCACTCGTGTTTTGTTTGTTGAAATGGGGTCTCTCTAATGCAGCTCTGCCTGGCAGTCTTAGAACTCTCTACATAGACCAGGCTAGCCTTGAAGTTTACAGAGCTCCACCTGCCTCTGCCTTCCTAGTGCTGGGATTAAAGGCAATATGCCACTACACCCAGCCCAATATGTATACTCTTAAAACACTTATACAGTGTGGGGACTAGAGAGGTGTGTCCGTGATTAGAACACTTGTTGCACTTGCAGAGGCCCTGGAGTCAATGCTCAGGAGCCACATCGTGACTCACAACCACCTGTAACTCCAGTTGCAGAGAATCTAACAAGCATGCATGTGGCATACATGCATGCATGTGTGCAAGGAAAACATTCACACACATAAAGTAAGGTAAAAATATCTAAATAAATAAATAAGTGTTGTAAAATTCTGTTAAGTCTGGCTAGTGCTGTATAGTTCAGTTGCTAAGCAAGCACCAAGCTGTGGGTTTGATCTCCAGCACTAAGTAGAACAGGGGTATGTGATGAATAGTGACTGTACATATCTGTAACGCCAGCACTCGGGAGGAGGAGTCAGGAGGGTCAGAGAATTAAGATCACCCTTGACTACATAGTGAATTTAAAGCTAGTCTGTGCTACATGAAACTCAGTCAAAAAAAAAAAAAAAAACAAAAAAAACCAAAAACGTTAAACTGTTAATAATTGTCTTCATTTTGTGACATACATACACAATTGTATATAATACATATGTATTTACATGGGAGTATGTATGTGAAACCCTTTGAGGTAGGGCTGAATATACAAATGGATCAACTCTAGGCTCCAAGTCAACCCACCTGATACCCGTCCTGACCGTGCACCTGACCAGCACAACGTCCTCACAAATCACAGCCTCATGGGGACAGGATGACACCTACATGCTGAAGGTGTGGTTGCAGCAGTAAGAAATACAAAAAGCACCTGGCGTAGTGCCTAGCACATGTAGGCGCACAGAGAAATCACTGGAATCTAGACTACTCCCACTCCCACTGCAAGCTGTTTCCGTAAATAGTAAACCTCAGCCTACACACAGGCGGGAAGGTTTTGGGAGTGTTTGCTTTGCTTATGTGTGGTGCTGGGGATGAAGCCCAGAGCCTTGTGGTGCTAGGCAAGCTATCTCTACCGCTGAGCTAGACCTCAATCCTGGTTTTTTGTTTTTTTCTTTTTTAATTAAAGGGAGTTGACACCGTAGTAACCCTGTGATGTGCACAAGGTAGTTACTAATAGTAGCTCTTGCAAGATGTAAGCCCTTACGCTACTCAATTGGTTGAGGAGGCAGACACGGTAAGATGCTATTTGGCATTGTGCATGCGAGTCTTTGAAGTATTTATGTCCGTTGAGCCAGTAAATAATTTGACAACCAGTCATTTTTGCCCAAAAGTAAAAAGAATAATCAGTGCAATTATTACATGTATCATTGCATGTTTCTTCTTGGTGCTATTTATAGTAGATAGAAATGCCCACTCGGAAGATGACCAAGCTACAACACACTCCTTTGATAGACTATTTAACAGTTGTAAAAGACCATGTGCTGGAAAGAAATGTGACTAAGTTGGCAGAGCACTTTCCTAGCATGCAGGAAGCCCTGGATTCCACCCGCAGCAACACATAAACTGGGTGGTGTAGTGGATGGTTTTAATCCTGGCCCTCAAGAGGTGGATGCAAGCTATCAGGAATTCAAGGTCATTGTTGACCACGTGTCGAGTTTGAGGTCAGCCTTGACTACATGAGACCTTGCCTAAAAAAACCACCAACAACCACAAAACAAAAGACCAAATGAAGCTCATGTGATGTTGTGCAAGCAGACTTTTAACAAAACTTTCACAGAAAAATAGAATCCCCTGGACCCACATCTCAGTGGAACAAGAGAACTGACTTCCTGCAAGCTGCCCACTAACCATGCACATACACAATAAATAAGTAGATAGATAGATATGTGGGTGGATGGATAGATAGATAGATAGATAGATAGATAGATAGATAGATAGATAGTAATAAATACTTTGATAAGCCTGGCTGGGGATATAGTTCAGTTGGAATGCCACACATGTACACTGTGGCACATACACAACCAAACATATATATAATAAAGGAAGGAGGGAAGGAAGGAAGGCAGGAAGGAAGGAAAGAAGGAAGGGAAGAAGGAAGAGAGAGAGAGAGAGGGAGGAGGGAAGGAGAGAGGAAGGAAGGAAGGAAGGAAGGAAGGAAGGAAGGAAGGAAGGAAGGAAGGAAGGAAATAAAAGTCTTACAAGCCAGGCAGGGCACATAGCTCAGTTGGTAGAGTTAGCCCTCAGCTTTTTTAATGGATAAGGTCAATGTTTCTGTTATATATTAATGTTTTGAAAGATGGCTGCAGCTTCTACACTTTTTTTTTTTGAGACAAGGTCTCACTCTGTACTCACTCTGTAGGTAGCCCTGACTGGCCTGGAACTCACAAAAATCCATCTGCCTCTACCAGAGAGCCAGAAATCGGAAATTGGAACCTAACTGAAAGCCTCATTCGGGTTTAATGATGCAAATGTGTAAGACTCTGTTTTTACAAATTTCTACCTAATTTTAGTGAGTATTCAAACTAATGTGTTATATTATGTGACATTATGTAATGTAATGGCTTCCTCATGACGTCTTTGTACTTACGTATCATTATACTTTACTAAAGCCCCGTCATTGTCCTCTTCTTCACAGTTGCCATTTTTACCTCGTTGATTTTTCTTTCTTAAAATGCTCAATTTCCCATGGAAGCATCAGGCAGACAGGGTTTGCTGTCTGTCTGTCTGTCTATCTATCTATCTATCTATCTATCTATCTATCTATCTATCTATCTATCTATCTATCTATCTGTCATGCCTTCCTGGCATGCCAAAACTCAAAGATCCTAGGAGGTCAACATCTTGGGCTGAAAATCAAGAAGCTTAAGGCCAGACAGCGGCTGAACCTGGTTTGGCTATTTTCAGCTAATGAACTTGTTGGAAGTACCCTCCCTAGAGGTACTGGGAACACCCTCCTTAGGCTATGTTGCATCCACGGAGAGAAAGCTTAAGGTTTTGGATAGCATTTCGGCTAAAAAGGCAGACTAGCAGGGCATGTTAGCTCAAGTCTATAATCCCAGAAGTACAGAGGTTAAATTAAGAAGGTTGCCAAGAGTTTGAAGCCAACCTGGACTACAATGAGATACTATCTATCAGTTTTCAGCCAGCCGTGTGCTTCTCCAGTCTCAAATTCAAAACAGTCCTGAGAAGAAAAGAAGGAAATCCTGCTATTTCTGACAAACTGGGGGAACTTGGAGGATATTGTATTAGGTGAAATAGGCCAGGCATAGAAAAATGAATGCCATGGGTCCATGCAACAGAAGGAATCTGCGGGCGCTGTATCTGCTCAGCTTCCATGGAGCATGATGGTTGCCAGGGGTCAGAGCACGAGGAAGAGGGAAGCTGGGGATCACAGGGTGCAAACTCCAGCTGTATGTGCATGCCTCCTGTAGGAGTACGCACGTGCCTGCAGGTGCCCAGGGACACCAGAAGAGGACGTCGAGTTCCCTAAAGCTAGAATGACAGGCAGTTGTGAGCCACCCAGTCTGGGTACTGGGAACTGAACTCCTTTTGAGAGTAGTATACATTCTTAACCACTGAGCCATCTCTCTAGTCCCCCATTCAAACGCTTTTTTTTTAATGAAATAAGCAAATAATAAGTTAAACCACTCTCCCTAGCATAGTAGAGGTGCGTGTCTATAACCCTAGCAGTGGCGACGCTGAGGCAAGAAAATCATGTTTGAGACCAGCCTGGACTACGTAGGGAAACATGTCTTTAAAATGTGCCTTTTTCTGTTTGCTCAATTTCATCATAGCATTTTTCGACAAAATACCTCAAATGAAGAACGGACTCTCTCCTTCACTGTCCCTGGCCCCCTCTCTGCCTAGTCTCCCAGACATTTCTAGTCCATTACCTATCTCCATCAACGAGAAGATTCACGGTCAGCCCTTCGCCTGTATCACTTGACTCTGAATAGTCGATGATCCGTCCCTCCCTCCAACTCCTGATGCTTCTTGAGTCACATCGGTTTCTATCCCACGGTCACCGCTGGCAACGGTGCACCACAGACCTGATCCTCAGTGCAGTTTCATGCTCACTTATTCTCTTGGCTATTCCATTAAGTTGCATGGCTCACAATAGCATTTTCTTTAAAAAAAAAAAAAATCAAGTTTATTTTGTGAAGAATTTTTAGGTTTACAGCAAAACTAAACCAAGCTTTGCTGTCCTCCCAGACCTGCACGTGGGCAGCCTCCGCACAACAGCCTCCCACACCACAGAGGCATCTGTGGTCCTGTGATGGGGGCTACACTGACTCCCCATTGCTACCCAGAGTTTATATCAAGTGTGCTTTCCAAATTCAGGACTTGAGTCTTCAGCCCTCCGTACCTCTTTGGCTTCTCCTTGGGTAGTCTAGAAAGACATTTCAAATGCAGTGTCTAGAACACACGCTTCCTTCTATCCCAGCTAAAGGCAACAGTACCTCATTAGCCACTCGGACAAGTATCTGACAGCCAATGTTCCCATCTTGTGTCACGACTGCCCGGGAGTCCTTTAAAATCCAGAATTTGACATTTCTTGCTCTTGCATTCCATCCAAGCCACCACTTCTGCCAACTGATGCACCTCTTTCCCGGGCTGCTTCCTCTCTTCACGGGGACCGCTGTACGGAATGCCAGGGGACTCTCCCGGGTGGATCTTATCATGCCAAATCTCTGTCTGACACTCTGTGGCAGTGTTTCATGTCACCTGAGAGGAAGCCCTAGGTCACATAGAGACCTGTGAGGCTCCTGGTGACCAGTTGACCCTCCTTGGGATTCCCTAAATGCTTCCACATGTACCCTGCTTATGCCCAGTGCCTTGTGCCTTGTATCTAGAGCACTCTTCCCTGATATGAGTACAACTCAGTGCCATTTCCACAGGTCCTGTCCCTCCCTCAGTTCCGAATCCAGCCAAAGTTAGCAGTGCTCAATCACAAGAAATCCAAGCTCTAACCAGAGAGACGTTTAATACCCAATTCTCCAATATGAAAGCCATATACATGCAAGGATTGCTGACATGTAAGAAATGCCAAAGAAAGTTGGAGAGACACAGACACAGGGACGCAGAGAGACTCTAAAAGAAGAAGTTGGGGCTGGAGAGATGGCTCAGCAGTCAAGAGCACTGGATACTCTTCCAGAGGACTCACGTTGAATCCCAACACCCACATGGCAGCTCCCACCTACCTGTAATCCAGCTCCAAGTGATCAGACATCCTTACACAGACAGACATGCAGACACAACACCAATGCACATAAGATAAAAATAAATAAATCCTTTTTCATAAAAAGAAGTTGGAATGTAGAAACTAAAGTGGAAACAGCATTTCAGCAGCAGAGGCAGACATGGAGGTCAAACTCTCTTAAAAATCAGGTGAGGAAAGGGGTCCTCGGAGAGAAAGAACAAAGGTTAGCGAGCCGATCCAAGGTAAGGAAGTGCCCAAAGATATTACAGGAGGAGTGCCAAAGAGGAGATAAAAGACACATTTTGAGAAAATGTCCCATGCTGAAGAAAATTTATTTCCAAATGGAAAGAGCCCTGCACAAAGGATGCCACTGTGAAACCTCAAAACACAAAAATAATTTCAGGAGCACTCACCAAGAACATTCTGGTGTGGGTGTGGGTGTGTGTGTGGGGTGCAGGGCAGCGCACCCATTGCTGGTGGGACAGAGCATTCATATGCATAAAATAAATAAATCTTTTTTTAAAAAACTAATCTTTTCCCCTTCTCATGACCCCCTTTCTACTATCTTTCTTAGCATATTTTGAAATTAAAATATAATTATAAGCTGGGCAGTGGTGGTGTACACCTTTAATCCCAGCAGAGGCAGGTGGATCTCTGTGAGTTCAAAACCAGCCTGGTCTACAGATTGAGTTCCAGGACAGCCAGGGCTGTCTTGAAGACAAAACAAAACCATTTTATTTAGTTAGTTATTTGTGTCACTTGCCCCTTCGCTATCCCCCTCCAACCCCTTCTCTACACCCCCTACCCTGCTCCTTCTCAAACTCATGACCTCCATTTCTTTGTTATTGTCACATCTATGTGTAAATGTATAGATAGATAGGTAGTTCAATAATAACAACATTATTATATAATAATAATAACAGCGTGCCAGGCAGAGGCTAGAAGAGGTGGGAGTTCTGGACCAGCCTGGGCTGTGTAACAACAATAACAATCTGGCTTGACGCACTGAGGGATGGGATGCAGCCCATCTGGTAGTGTCTGCCAGCATGCACAAGGCTCTGGTTCAGTCCCCAGCACCACAGGAGGAGGCAGGGGTGTCAGTGCGTGGCTATCATGCAAGTATTCAAAGAGTAGGATCGGATGGATCCGAAGTTCAATGTCATGCTTCGCTACAGTGAGTTTGAGGCCAGCATGTGTACAGGAGATGTCACTTTCTTTAAAAAAAAAAAAAAAAGCAATCAAATACATGTCTATTGTATAATCCAAAACATTCCACAGGAAAAAAAAATGGAAGCATGTGGCCAGCAAGATGGCTCAGCATGTAAAGGGACTCGCTGCCAAACCTAGTGACCTGAGCTCAGTCCCTCAGAACTCTACACACTGTACCACACATGCATGGACACACACACACACACACACAAAATTCACACTCAAAAAATGAAAATATAATGAAATTTTTAAATGGAAGTATATGTGAAAGCTGAATACAAAATGTCCACAGCTGCTTTACTTGAAATAGCACTAATTGGAAACATCAAATGCTCATCAACTATTGACTGGGAGGGGTTGAAATCCTGGTGTGTGGTTATAATGGAATACTACTAGTTAACTAAAACAGAATGCCCGCCCCCTCTCCCGTGTCCCCCACGTCCTGCCCAGAAATGTTGGCTACCATAGGTTCTGGGAGAGAGTGAGTGGTTTTCAGTTGTGAACCCAGTGAGTAAATCACTAGAAATGACCAGGAAGTAAAACCTACCGGCCTTGAGGAGAAAGCTCCAAAAATTGGAAAAGAAGGTGGTATTTTCTAAACACTACTGATAGTGTCTGGTGTTTTTTGGTTTTTTTTGGTTTTTTTTCCACACTACTATAGCATGCATGTATCATTCACTAAAAATTAAAAAATCCATTTCGAAAGTTCTACCGATCTCACTTGCCTAGTTCACGGCAAGACTTGGTGCTAGCTTCAGTACTATTGACAAAGTTTTTTTAAGCAGTCGGCTCTACAGAAAGGGTGGTTTCAAATACTGTCCTCAAACAACACACAGCCTCTATGGTCGTCCGGGCTACATGATGCTTGGGTTTCTCAGAAACTTCTCCTTGGCAATGTGTCAGTCCTGTACGTGTTTCTGGAGAAGTATTTAATGGCTCTATGGCTCTCCCTGGCTTTTGGAAACTGCCAAAAGCTCGCTGGTGACAGTGAACGGAGAAATACGTGTAGGGACTGAGGTACAGCTAGGGAGAAGCTGGGCCAGTGTACCAGTGTATTTCCAAGGACTAGAAATAAGTTCATGACACCAACAGTGGAGAAAATAGTAGGTGATGGCTTTCAGAGACAAGTACATGTCCCACTTGGGACATTGTTGTGTGATGGACTTCTCCTGAGGAGATGCAATACACACACATCTAGAGGGGCCTAGTGAATATGGTCAGTTTCAGGGACTTCCTGAAGTTACTTTGAGTTGTCTCCTTCCTGTCTTTTTTTCCTCCTTTTATTGAAAATAGATTTTTTTTCTCACATAATTTATCCTGATTACAGTTTCCTCTCCCTCTGCTCCCCCCCCCACCCCAGTTCCTCCTCACGCTCTGTACCTGGATCACTCCCTTTCTGTATCTCACTAAAAAACCAACAGACTTCTAAGGGATAATAAAATAATAATAAGTAAAGAATAAGACAAAAACTAACACATTGGAATTGGACAAAACAGACACACAGAAGGAAAAGAGCCCAAGAAAAGGCACAAGAAACTTGTTTGTACATTCAGAAATCCCATAAAAACACTAAACTGGTCAGGTGTTGGTAACACATGCCTTTAATCCTGCATTTGAGAGGCACAGGCAATCAAATTTCTGTGAGTTTGAGGCCAGCCCGGTCTACAGGGCTAGTTCTAGGACAGCCAGGGCTACACAGAGAAACCCTAGATCGGAAGCCATAAGCCACATAGGAATCACCAGTGCAGGCGCTGTGCACGCTGCCCGAGTCTCTGTGAGTTCAGACGAGCTTTGATGAGGTTGGATTAGAGGCCTTGCTTTCTTAGTGTCCTTCATCCCCTCTGCCTTACTCTCTTTCTGCCTCTTCCTCTACAGAATACCCTGAACCCTAAGGCAAGGGATTCGACAGAGGCATCCAGTTTAGGATTGAGCATCCCAAGGTCCTCTCTTCTCTGCACAATGTCTGGCTGTGGGTCCCTGTATTTGTTCCCATCTGCTGCAGGAGGAAACTTCTCTGATGATGGCTGAGCAAGTTGCTGATCTATGAGTGTAGCAAAATGCCATGAGAAGTCATTTTAGTACTACATTTTTCTTGTTTGTTTAGAAGAGTAGTATTTGGTTTTGCCCCAGGTCCCTGACCTTATCTATCAAGTCTCAGGTTCTTGGCCACCCAAGCAGTGTCAAGTATGGGCTCCATCTCATGGAGTGAGCCTTAAGTCAAATCAGATACTGGTTGGTTAGTCCACAAACTGTGTGCCAGCACTGCACTAGGGTATCTTGCGGGCAGGACAGCAGTGTAAATCAGAGGGTTTGTGACTGGATTGGAGTGTCTCCTTTGGTAGCTTGCAGAGTGCCTTCCTGTACCAAAGATGCTAGCACATGTGGGTGAAGGCTCTATGAAGCCACCAGCTTGACTTCTCCACATTCGGTGAGTTGTTCGGGGGCTGTGGCAGCAATAGGGGCTTGCCATCAGTTTGTGGGGAGCCTCCTATAGTCTTGGCAACAGCCTGGGTTCTTTCGGAATCCCCACGGGACTCCTTTGGCCAACAGCTCAATTAGATGTAAGCCAGTCCCAGGGCTGAAAGTTTCGTTTGGTGGCAAGAGATGGCCAGTTGTGGCTCTGTGTCCCTCATTACTTGGTGATTTCGTCTAGGTCACCTTCATGTATGTATGTTTTAGGAAGCTTCTACTGTATTAGGTTTCCATGCTACCCCTCAAATGGCCTTACGTTAGCCATCTCTTCCCATAGTCTCTCCCTCATCCTCTTCTTTCCTCCCCTCCTACTCTTGGTCCTTCCATTTCGGGCCTACCCTTCATTTATCCATAACTATCTGTTCTATTTCCCTTCCTAACAAGCTTTATATGGTTCCCCCCCCCCCACCCAGTCCTGTACTCTACACATAACCTATGGTTATCAGTAACTGAACAGCTAATATCCACATATGAGTAGATGCATACTGTATTCGTTGGTCTGGCTCTGAGATAATTCATCCAGGATGATTTGTTTTTCTAGTTCCATTCATTTACCTGAGAATGTCTTTTTGGTTTTTTTAAACAGTTGAGTAATACTCTATTGTGTAAATACACCTATACCACATTTTCTTTATACATCCTTCTGTTGAGGAATATGTAGGTTGTTTCCAATTCCTGGCTATTATAAATAGAACAGCAATGAATATGGCTGTAGAAGGGTGAACTGTCCTTTGGGTGTAGGCCCAAGAGTGGTATAGCCGCATCATGGGGTAGATTGGTTCACATCTTCCTAAGGAACGGCCACACAGATTTCCACAGGAGCTGTATAAATTCTCAGTGTCCCCAGCATTGGATGAGAGTCCCCTTACCCTCACCAGCATGAGCTCAGCATTGGATGAGAGTCCCCTTACACCCTCACCAGCATCAGCTGACACTTGTGGCAGCTGAGGCACACAGCCTGGATCCACTATGTTCCGCAGGCATTTAGAGCCTAGCGAAACTACTGAGATTATTTCTGAAGATAGACTTTATGCTATCAGGCTTTAAATGCCAGCAGATTAAAACTACCTCATTGCAATTTGAGGCAAAAGGCAACCTATTAATATGCCAGTAGTTAGCTGGGTTCTTTTTCTTTTCCTTTTCTCCCCACCTTGGCAAGTTCATACATATGTAAATGAGTTTGGGTCATTTTCACCACCTGTTGCCTCCCTCATCCCTCTCAGTCTCCCTCTCCTGCTGAAACCCTTTCTTCCTAACAAATGCCTCCTCCCCCAGCATGCCCTTTCGTGTGTAAAGAGAACATCTTGTGTCTGTGTGGATGTGGCACCTGTCAATAATAAATCTGATGGCCTATGGCTTAAGCAATAAATAGGAGGTGGGACATCCAGGAGGCAGAAAAGATCCTGGGATACTGCCAGGCGGGAGATTCGCCGGGGAAGATGTGACAAGAAAGATGCATAGTCCCTCGAGCACAGGTAACCAGCCATGTGGCAGAATGTAGATAAGAATAAATGGGTTGTTTTAAGTTATGATCTAGTCAGAGAAGAGTCTAGCTATATGGCCAAGGTATTTGTAAATATATTTTGAGGCTGAGTCTTATTTCTGGGAGGAAAAACCACCTAACGTTAACGTTCACGTCCATTTTTATGTACATGACCTGCTGAGATGAATTAGGCCTGCTTGTATGGCCTCTCCTGCAACACTAACTGTCCATAGCTCTCTTTACTCATGATGGAGTCTTAGTGAGCCCAGTCTTGTGGAGTCGTGCAGGTAACCATAGGGACAGGTGCAACAGACCTTTCATGTCTGGAGACAGCAAGCTTCCTCTCTGGTTTTTTGCCTTCCCATTCCTGTATCAGTAATGTCTCCTGAGCCTTGAGGGAGTTGGTATCAGTATTCTCTCTGGGGGCTGAGCACCCGATGGTCACTTACTGTCTGCAGTTTTACTGGCTATGAATCTCTGCATTAGCCAACACCCACTGCAAGAAGCAGCTTCTCTAGGGGCTGGAGAGGTGGCTCAGTGAGTAAGAGCACTGGATGCTCTTCCAGAGAACTCAGGGTCAATTCCAAGTCCCCACACAGTGGCTCACAACTGTCTGTAATTCCAGTTCCAGGGGTTCTGACACCCTCTTCTGTCCTCTGTGGGTACCAGGTACACAGGTGTTGCATAGACATATATGCAGGCAAAATACTCATACACATAAATTCAATGAAAAAAAAAACTTAAACACAACATCATATTCCACACTGCACCTAGTTTAAGTGTTCAACTCAATCACAATGAACAGATTCACACTGCAAAGGAATTCTCTGGGATTTTCTATCGTATCTATCTGATAGTCTATCTATTAGCCAGCTTCACCCCCTTTCCTCTCACCACGAGCCCTCTAGGTATTTTAAATGTGATAACCTTAATTAATAATGTAAACAAAGTCATATTGCTTGTCTCCAGCTCACTTCATTTAGCAAAATGTCTTCTTAATGGTTCCCCTATGCTGTGGAAGCTGACAGCTTCATTTCCTCCCTCCAGTCTTTGTTTCCATGTCTTCTTTTCCCTCCTTTTCCACTCTTATATGACAAGGTCAATATGACTTGGCTGCCAAGCTAAAACCCCTCCTGAGTCCTGGGATTACAGGTGCACATCCATCTACCTCCATTTCAATCCAAGAATGCGCAATATTGCGTTGTGTACAGACCCCAGTTTGTCTTTCCATTCATCTCTGTGTGTGAGCATTTAGGCTCCTCCTCCTCTGGCAATTGGGAATATCGTTGCTACAAACTGAGACATGCAAATCTCGGAAAATTTGCTTTCAGTTCTTCTGGGTATACACCCACCAGTGGGGCTAGGGTCACGTGACAGTTCGATTTCATGGGTTTTAGAAGCCTCTACACTGTCGTCATAGTGACTCTACTATTTTACATCTCACTGACCGTTCACAAGCATTCCAGTTTTCCACAATCTTGCCAACGCTCTGATTAAAATCATTGTTTTGAGACAGGCTTTTGCTCTGCAGCTCAGGCTGGCCTAGAGTCACTCTGTAGCCGACACTGACCTCATGGGTGACCCTGCCTGAGCTTGCTGAGTAGTATGATTATAGGTGTAAGCCACCACAGTTGGCATCTGATTAAAATGATACACTTTTAATGCCCACAGTAAAGTTGTCTGTGTATGTTATTGAAAGGTAGATAAAAAATGGAAAAAAAAATATGTAAAAGTTTCGAGTATGAGACAGGGAAGTTGGAGGCCATCAAGATGATTCAGTGGATAAAGGAAAAAGCTGACAACCAAACCTGACAACCTGAATTCTATACCTAGGGCCCACAGGGTGGGAATCGAGAACTGACTCCCTGAAGCTGCCCTCTGACCTCTATGTATACACCTTGGTACTTGTTCCCTTTCCACTAATGCACAGAATAAAGGATTGATTCTTACATGTAGTGAGGCCAGTGGGGTGGCTCAGCAGGCAGACACTTCTGCACAGGCCTGATGCTGGGTCCCACAAGGTGGCAGGAGAGAACCAATGTTCTCTCCCCTATGTCCTAGTCTATGTTCTCTCTCTCTCTCTCTCTCTCTCTTTCTCTCTCTCTCTCTCTCTCTCTCTCTCTCTCTCTCTCTCTCTCTCTCTCTCCCCTCTCCCTCTCTCCCTCCCCTCCTCCCTCTCTCCCTATCTACATTTTAAAATGTAGTTAATTAGATCACTGTTCCTAGTGATATGAACATTTTGCATTATTTCAAATCCTTCATTAAACTTAGATTTCCACTTCTACACATCCCTTCTTTCTGCTTGTTCCTGAGACTACGCCCAGTGACAAGTCCCCAGCGAGCCTGGGGAGCAGAGTGAGCACACAGCAAAGTCGCGGCGAGCAACCTGACCTGGGAACAAAGGGTGTGCATGCCTGGGAGGAAGGTAAGAGTGTACACCTAGACTGGCTTTGCTTTTGGAAATTCCATCCCCAGATGCATACAAGCCCCACTGGGAACACCTTAAAGGAAACCAACCTCTGGGGAACTTCCTTAAGCAAAGAATTATACAGATACACAGAGCAGCCATTACAGGGGCTATAAAAAAAAAAAAAACAACTGAGATGATAGGACAGAGGAAAGGCTGAATTTCCTATTTATATATAAACTATTGCAGCTTCATCATCACATAAAGAGGTAACAACCAAAAACACTGTGGGGAGGGGGGGAGTGCATTGAGCTATAAGTTAAAATATTACATTTGGCCAGTGAGATGGCTCAGCAGGTAAAGGTGCTGGCTCCCAAGCCTGAAACCTGAGTTGCACCTTCAGGATCAACATGGTAGGAGAGTCAACCTGGCAGGTGTTAACCTCTGACATCTGCACATGCATCATGACTTGTATGTGCCCACACATATACACACACAAAATAAACAAACACTGAAGAAGCACCTGAAAATGGAACTGGAAAAATAAATGTGTATGTACACAGATGTGCAGGCATATGGAGGCCAGAGGACATCAGGGGCCACCCTCAAGTCACCACCTACTTCCTTTTAGACAAGGTCTCTCACTGACCTGGCCTCCCTCTTCTGGCCTCCATGAGCATCAAGCATACATGTGGTGCATTGACATACACGCAGGCAAAACACTCACACACATAACTTTAATTAAAAAGTACTCTGTGAGTTCAAGGCCAGCCTGGTCTCTTTTTCTGTTTTCTTTTTTAATTTATTTATTTGAGTACATTTTAGCTGTCTTCAGACACACACCAGAAGAGGGCATCAGATCCCATTACAGATGGTTGTGAGCCACCATGTGGTTGCTGGGAATTGAACTCAGGACCTCTGAAGAGCAGCCATTGAGTGCTCTTAGCCGCTGAGCCATCTCTCCAGCCCATAGCCTGGTCTCGAAAGAAAGAAAGAAAGAAAGAAAGAAAGAAAGAGAGAGAGAGAGAGAGAGAGAGAGAGAGAGAGAGAGAGACAGAGAGACAGAGAGACAGAGAGACAGAGAGAGAGAGAGACAGAGAGAGAGAGAGAGACAGACAGAGACAGAGACAGAGACAGAGACAGAGACAGAGACAGAGACAGAGACAGGGAGGGAGGGAGGGAGGAAGGAAGGAAGGAAGGAAGGAAGGAAGGAAGGAAGGAAGGGAAAGAAAGGAAGGAAGGAAGGAAGGAAGGAAGGAAAGAAAGAAAGAAAGAAAGAAAGAAAGAAAGAAAGAAAGAAAGAAAGAAAGAAAGAAAGAAAGAAAGAAAGAGAGAGAAGCCAAAAAGAAAAAAGTATCTAGTCGGGCGTGGTGGCTCACGCCTTTAATCCCAGCACTCGGGAGGCAGAGGCAGGCGGATTTCTGAGTTTGAGGCCAGCCTGATCTACAAAGTGAGTTCCAGGACAGCCAGGACTACACAGAGAAACCCTGTCTCAGAAAACCAAAAAAAAAAAAGTACCTGTTTCCCTGCTTCTGGAAGCTCCTTCTCATGGAAGAAGACTGACTCAAGTGAAGCAACCAGGGAATAAGGTCATCATATATGTGTGTATGTGTGTGTGTGTATGTATAAACACATATGTATGTATACACATATGCATGTATATGTATGTATGTGTCCCATATGTCCCTCCTCGGGTACAACACATTACATGAAGAATTTCTAAGGACTTTCCTTTCATTGCAAATGCCCAAATGAGTTATTTTCAACCAGTAACATTTGTCCAATACACACATAGAATTCACTTTACTAAATATATCTTTGTAGAAACTGAAGCTACCAGAGCCATATATTGGTTTTAGGAGGAGGGGGTACTGGAGGGACCAGTATCTTGCTCTCTAGTCCTGGTTACCCTGAAACTTGCTGTTGACCAGGCTGGCTTCAAATGTGTGAATCTCCTGCCTCTTGCTGAGATTATAAGCACGTGTCACCATGTTCAGCCTTGCTATTTTTGATAACACCCTTAAACCAGTGACACATTACACATCAACAGTCAAGTTGGCATGGCATAGCCACACCATACTAGTGCCTGACCAAACACAATTAAAATGCTTTTCAAGCTTACCCCTTGCTTTAAAAGGGAGCAAACTAAGATTGGTGTGTATGTCTGTGTATCTGTGTATGTGTGTGTATCTATGTGTGTTCTCCTATGCATCTGTTTTATGTCTTAAAAATTGGTATCGTGTGAACATGTTGTGCCATAGTGTGTGGTCAGAGATTACTTTCAGGAGTTAGTTTTTCCCTTCCACCATCTCATCCCATTTTACTTTTTAAAACTTAGATTTATACATTTTGTGAGTTTGCTGCCATGTTATGTGTGGGCATCATGTGCATGATTGATGCACATGGAGGTCAGAAGAGGGCATCAGATACCCTGTAACTAGGGTTACAAATGGTTGTGACTCATCATGTGGGTGCTGGGAATCAAGCCCAGATCCTCTGTGGGAGCAATAAATACTCTTAGCCACTAAACCTATTTTTACTTTAAAAAGAAAAATATTAAATTTGTGTGCATGGATGTGTGCTGGCATGTGGAGGCCAGAGGTCAAACTCAGGTGTTGTCCCTCACAAGCTGCCCACCTTGTTTTCTGAAACAGAGTTTCTCATTGGGAGTTGGGGCTTCTAGATTGGCCTAGACTGATTGGTCAAAGAACCCCAAGCCCCTCTCTTCCCATCTCCAGGACTGGGATTACAACTGTGGGTCCCCATATGCAACTTCATCATGGGTACTGGGGACTGAACAAACAGGTCTTCATTGCCCACAAGACAAGTTTATGGACTAAGCTATCCCCCCAGCCTTAACTTTAAGGGTTTATTAATGTTTATGTGTATGGATGTTTTGCCTGCATGTATATATGTGCACCATATGTGTGTCTGGTACCTGCAGAGGCCAGAAGAGGGCTTTACATCCCTTGGAACTGGAGTTACAGATGGCTCTGAGAATCTGTATGTGGATGCTGGGAATCAAATCTGGGTCCTCTGGGACAGCATTCAGTGTTTGTAACCACTGGCAGATTGCTCCAGCTGGCTTAGCTTTAGTTTTTAATCAGTTTATTGAATATGAAAATCTGGAATGTGCACATACCAATTATTAGCACAATATTGCATACAGCTTCTTACTTCTTGCCATTTTGCTTAAATAAGTTTGAATTTCTGTTTACTGGCATACTCCAATTTAATGATGTCCTTAAAATTGAAGGGTGGGGATTGCAGCATTATATCTGCTGGCTATATATACTAAAATCCAGTTTATCTTTAAAATGGCCCAATTCTACAATGCCACTTAAGACCAGAAATCGTGCAAACTCCTCAGTGGGAAGATTGAAGTCAAAGCGAGGTCCACAGGTAAGTGGAGCCCAACTTCAAGTTTAATGACTGTACCTTAACCAGAAGCCACTGCTTTCAGCACAGGACTGCCTGGCTGTCCTCTAACAGCTACCCAAATGCACTAGCTTTTAGCTGTTCTGAGAATTTTCTAAGTGACTTCAAGACATCACACATGAAACCAGCCAGGTACAGTGGTTTAAACCTGCAGTCCCAACTACTCCAGAGGCTGTAGCCAGAAGATTCCTTGAGTCCACTAGTTGGAGGATAGTCCAGGCACCCTAGCAATACCCTAACTCAATTAAAGAAAAGGGGGTGCTGAGAAATAGCTCAGCAGCACTGATTGCTTTTCCAGAGGACCTAGGTTCTATTTCCAGACCTCATCATGATGGCTCTTGTTTCAGGGGATCAGGCAGCCCTGTCCCTGTAAACATAGGCACTCATTTGATGCAGACATAAATGCTGGCAAAACATTCATACACAACAAATTTTAAAGAAACAAAAGGTAAGTGAAGAGTAGTGTGCTGTACAGCTCAGTGTTGAAGGACATGCACAGCAAGAGCAAATCCCCAGGTGTAAACTCTTGCACAAAAACAAAACCAAACCTCAATACTCACGCGTGCTCGCTCACTCGCTCGCTCTCCCTCCCTCCCTTCCCCCCACCCTCCCTCCATTAAACAAGCTAATTCTACTGAAGAACCAATTGCTGTAACTATCTGGTGCCCCCCTGCACTGTGGACTATATTCATCTCATCTGAGCCAGCGTATGTTAAGGTTGACACTGGGTGTCTTCCTCAATAGCCTCTCCACCTCTTAAAATGTGCTGCGTTTACTTAGCGTCTATGTAACTGGGAGGGGATGCACCCGGAGAGGTTGGAGAGAGAACTCGCAGCAGCCAATTTTTTTCCACAATATGAATGCCTGGGATGGAGCTCAGGTCATCAGCAGGTGGCAAGCATCTGCTAGTGGGGCCATCTCATCAGAGACACCCTTTTCTGACAGTCTCTCACTGTAATCTAAACACCTCATTTCATCTAAACTGGCTGAGCAGTGAACTCCCAGGATTTGCCTGTCTCTGTCCCAACTATGGGTGCTAGGTATCCAACTCAAGTCTTCACATTTGCAGAGCTCTTACCAACTGAGCCACCTTCCTGGCTCCCCCACCTTTTTTTCCCCTTGTAGAAATGTTTAAATTAAAATAAAAACTGTGTATGCCCTTTACTGCTAATCCCTCAATGATCTCACAATTAGGTTTTTAGTCAATTTTGTCTTAACAGAGGGATTTGCACAAAGTACCTTAAGAATTACAGCACCTAGCCCAGCTCATCTTTCAAGCCCAACTTCAACAGAGAAAAGGAACCAACTTTATTAGCAAGGCTACACTGTGTGGCGTGGCGTGGCGTGGCGTGGCGTGGCGTGGCGTGGCGCGGTGGCACATACACATAATCCCAGCACTAGGGAGGCTAAGGCAGGATCCTACTTCAAGTTCTCTTCACCAAAGGGAGGTCTCCTAAGAATTTAGCTTCATGGTAGAGCATTTGCCTAGCATGGTACAGGGTTCCATCCCTTGCATGCTGATCAGCCTGCTCCCCCAACGTGATCAATCTTCACCTTCATGAACATAATTACTAGGGTACCATTTTACTAAGCACTGGGGAGCATGCTCTTAAACACAGGCCTCGTTGAGTGATGTAAGGATTTTTCTTGGGGCAGGGGATTAAGGCAAGGTTTCTGCTACGTAGCTTGGGTTGGTCTAGAACGTGACATTCCGCCCAGCAGCTGGAGAACTGAGATTACAGGTGTGTACCACCATAGCCAGTAGAGTGAAGGCTTTTTTAAAAATTGGAAAAAGCTACAAGTTTTGCCATCTTTGCAATATACACAACACAAGTGAGTTTAATCTGGGAATACCTTGAACAATAGTATTTACTCCCTAACATTTGTGTTTCTGAACAATAATCTTTAATCAAAGATAATATCAAAAAATTTACCCTCCCCCCCAAACATGGTAAAAATAAGTTTATGGAACTCAAAATACGTTTTACTGTATAACAGAATATACTATACTTTTAGGATGAAATTTTCTTTTTAAAAGTTGTATGGTTGGGTGTGGTAACGTACAACTTTAATTCCAGTACTCGGAAGGCAGAGGCTGGAAGATTTGAGTAGCCAGCCTGGTCTACACAGTGAGCTTCAGGACAGCCAGACCTGCATAGAGACCCTGTCTCAAAAAAACAAAACAAAACAAAACAAACAACAACAAAAAACCCGAAACCCAAGAGCCAAAGTGTGAGTGTGTACATAAGCCACAGTGTGCATGAAGTCAGGCGTCAGTCAACTTCCACCACATGGTTTCCTGGGAACAGGACTCAAGTCCAGGCGTGGCAGCCAACGCCTTTACCCACTGAGTCATCTTACTGACCCCATGGGTACAAATTCCTGTCCCTCCATATTCAGAACTTGAATTTTAGTTAATGCAAAGAATTTAAGTCCTGAAACTCTAGGTATGTCTTACTCCTCCCTGATAGAGCCAAACTGCTTATTCCACGCAGACTCAACGGTTACACAATGAACAACACTAAGAGAAAGCCACTTACATAGACTAGTCTTTATTGAAAGACTTACTTCAACTGTGGTTTACAGCTTTGGCTTTAGTTGGCCTCTCACTGGCGGCAAACATAAAGATCAGACGGACTGGCACCGAGGAAATGCTAGTAGAAAAGGATTCAAGCACAGACGATGGCAGGCAGAAACACACCAAGATAAATCTCAAGAAACTATGAAGAGACATTTCCTTGCATGCCAAAGAGTCTCTCTGCTGTTCTTGACGAACACAGGAAAGAAAAGGCAACAGTTCTTAGGCTTAAAGTGGACGGAGGGCACAAACTCAAATCTGCATTGTAAGACAGTCTGGACCTGTGTTAGCTTGATCATCTCATTTCCTAAAATGGTGCATTTCATTTGCACATGTCCTTTCTATCTTAAAACTATTTGCTGTGAAATGACTGTGACTGACTTACCAAAAAAAAATTTTTTTTTCTCATCCAAATTAAGACAAAAGATGTCAGTCACATGCTTACTATGGCAATGTAACTAGTCTGGATAGTTTTATTAACTCATAGGATATAAAAGAGAAAAGACTACAGCTAGAGTTAGCCATTAGTTATCTCAGTAAGCCACTTAATTTACTGGCAGAGGAAAAAAAGGGAAACTGAAATTTTAATTTAGTAAGCTTTTATCAATTTATCAACTTAAAAAGCCTTTAGGTTGTTCGAGTTTCACAAAATTTAATGAAAATCTTAACTCAAGGGCAAAATATAGCTTGTTTTCTTCTTATAAAATATAAAATAACTTTTCCAAAAATATCCCCCAAAGGTATGACAAAAAGACAAAAACAAAAACAAAAACAAAACAAAACACCCAAATCAAAAAACTCCAGGGGTCTATTTAGTCACTGACGAGTGTTAACACAGGGTAGTTGTGTTTAAAAACCAAAAAAAAAAAAAAAAAAACCCAACTAAAGTACATAAAGATTTTGGCTCAAAAAAGAACTTCAGACCCTGTACATTTTTATGCTGAATACATTTGGCTGTGTTCCTAAGTGAAGGAGGGAATAAACTCCAGAATCTTTGTGGTCACCAATATAAAAAAAACCACATTATCTTAATCTTTAGACTTCAACGGCTTCATGTGTCTTACCCATCTTACCTCAAGAAGGTTAGGTTAGGGTTTTTTGCTCTTGTGCATACACAGGCCAACAGGTTTAACACACTATCAAAACATTTGCACCTCCTAGTTGTCACAATTGAAACACATAGGATTTTATCTATTTCACATTCCCATTGTATAGAACTATGAGGCAGACTGTATCCACATAGACTGAAAGATGTCAGGGGAGCATGCCTGGAACTCCCGCATCTTCCTAAAGATTCAGTTAAAACTGCACACATACAACTCAGGCCTATTCACATCTGTCACCCACACACTCCCAAAGAAAAAACAAATTAGAAATAAAAAGTCACAACTTGTGTACGACTCAAATTGGTTATCAGATTATAACTGATACATCAGGTTGTCTAAGTAAGATGTTTTAGCAATCTTGTTAAGAAAATTCTTGGGCAAAATAGACTAATTTTTAAAAACATCCCAAGATTTCTTAAAAAAACAAAAAAAAACAAAAAAAAAACTTGTGCTATACAACTTATAGCAACCCTGAAATCACTTCACTGGGTTTTAATCAAGGTATTTATGTACCAAATAAAACAAAACAAAAGGAAATGAAAGAAAGGAAGAAAGGGGAAAAAAGCCCAAATCTAACTTCTACTTACAATTTAGAATATACTAATGCATCAAAGATTTGTATGAAATTAAATTAAGGCTTCTTCTGTGTAGTCATTTGTGTCCTTCTCCTTTTACATGGCCAACCGTGAAGACGTGGAGACATCAGTGTTAACACTGCTACTGAGCACTGCACTGGCAGCGAGCATGTTACTTGTCACCTCGAATAATTACATTGCTGCTACTTCTATGTTGAAGCATGCTTTTGAAACACTGTAGTTATTCAATATTTACAATGTTTATCATTTAAACTCCATGTAAAAGCACAAGTATGACCGTCTGACTTTAATATAAACACCATACTTGGAATTTTCCCCCAAATGAAATGTAATATACATTTTTGATAACCAACACTTTTAAAGTTTTAAAAATATGTCTTAATATGGACCACCAACAATCGTTCAAGAACCTTCTACGATGCTGGTCCTTATTCAGGCTGCACGCTTTCAGTCTGGCTTCATTTTCTTTAACATAAGAGAATAACATATTTCTTCCACAGCGACTCCCACATCATGGACTTCTTCTGAAATCACACTTTCTCCTGCTGCCTTCTATGTGGTCCGCCTCAGGGACGGGAGGGGAGTATCAGGATTCAGGACGAACTGATGTGATTCTCAGTTTTTCACGATACTCCCTTTTTTGCTCTTTTAAAAACACAGTGAGTTAAAATACTGAACAGCAAGATAAAAATGGAATAGTGTCTAAGGATCGAAGTGTATTACCCATTTCTCCTATTATATCAAAATTTATAGTCAGAATTGTCTTTATTGACTTTATTTTAGTTTTTTGTACACAAAGAAAAATCATGTTCATATCCATCATGAACAAAAACTTAAAAAGGCAGAACTAGAAGACATGTGTCCTTCACCAAGCAAAGCTGTGCTAAAGGTTCCAAACATTTCAATTTTTAAAATAAATATTTTCATTTTCCGATGTTTACTTTTCATGTCTTCAGAGTGTGACAGGAGACTGCAGCCTGTGGTGAATTACAATCGTGTTTCGAGTCCCAGCTCACTGTGTCGGGAAGCTTGCCATTCCATACCCAGCTTGGTTTGGAGGAGGTATTACAGGGGGAGGGGCTTGTCCTTGAGGAGGCTGAGCACCAAATCCACCCATCCAAGCAGCAGAAGGGGATTGACTTGTAAGAAAGGGGGAAAAAATCTTCAGCAAACACGAGAAAAAGATAATCTATACAGCTTTATAAACTCAGGCAGAGTCTAATCCCAGAACATAAAGATAAACCACAAATCTACAACAAACAGAACACACACACTACCATTATGTTTTAAAGCTGCCTCTCCTTTGCTTTTACTACACTGCTGTGCTTGGGGGTCAGCCCCAGGTATCTTTACACGATACGATGCCCTACAACCAGCGCATTTTGTTAAGATCATCACAACTTACCTCCAGTCTGCAGACTACCTGAAAGCTGATATTTAAAATAATAATAATAATAATGAGGGCTGGGCATGATGGCACATACTTTTAATCCCAGCACGTGGAAGGCAGAAGCAGGTGGATCTTTTTGAGTTTGAGGCTAAACCAGTTGATATAATTACAGGCCAACCAGGGTTTATACTGAGACCATCTCAAAAAGTAAACAGCCAGGACAGCCAGGGCTACACAGAGAGACCCTGTCTCAAAAATAAAAATATAATAATAGTAACAACAACAACAACAACAGAGCTGTAATCCTTGTAACTGGAAGGTTGGGACAGGACTGCTGCTATGAGTCTAAGTCTGAGGTCAGCCTGGGCTACAGTGAAAACATTGTCTTACAAAAATAAAAATAAACAACTTAGCAGGCAGTACTCTTGTTACAGCATTGACTTTTGCAGTATTCTCAATTAAACAGTGAAAATAAAGGTGTAGCTCAGCCTAGGAGAGAAAGTGAAGCAACATATCCACTCCACCATCACCACAGAAAGCAAACTGCTCTGTCATGTAACTTGCAAAGATGTCTTAGAAAGGTAAAATACAAAAACATCATGTTTCTGAGCATATTCTAGACAAAGATGTTTATATACACAAAATTAAATGAAAATGCAACTGTAGATGAGTCAAATTCTACCAAGAGGTCACATTGCATTCCCCATCTCTATAATTAAAAGCATTACAAACCATATTTCCTGAGATTTGTTACTGTAACATCTACAGCCCAAATGCCTTAATGTACAATCATTCCAATAGACTCTCCCCTAGGAGAACACAGAAGCTCATCTGTTAAGCGCATCTTTTGCCAGAAGCGCATCTGTTTCTACAATGGAAAAACCAAAACAACTCACTCTACTCCAAATCCTTGTTGGTTCCACGGCTGCCCATATACTCCATAGGGTGGTACTTGCCACCCATTTGCCATATACTGTCCATACTGTTGTGGGTTTCCATACACTTGGCTCCACTGGCCCCACTGACTGTAGTCAACCTAGGAAAAAGCAAATGACTGTTTTAGGGAACAAGAACAAACACCGTATTTGAAGAAAGAGTGGGAGACAAGGAAGAGAAAAACTAAGTAAGCACCCTTCTGTGAATAGGACTCTGTTATCTATCACTGTCTAAGTTTATTGGGGTGGTGACACCTGTAAAAAGAAAGTATTAAGATTCAGTTAATACCATAAAACAATTTTGAAATAGCATTTTACACAATCAACTGAAAGCAGCTATATGCTTTATTTTACTGTTTATTTTATAATTCCCAAAGCTCCTATGTAGGTATGTAAGATGGAAACCTTAAAAGATGCTAAGAAAAATTGAATTACCTGTTGGAAGTTTTTAGTCATATCAGGAGATTCTTTACCCCAATAGCATTTCACCACATGTCCTTCGATTGTAGTGCCGTTCACAGAGACAATGGCGTGGGCCGCACTCTCGTGAGTGGAAAATCTAGGAGGAAACAGTCAAGTTTTGCCTTCATCTTTGAAGAACTTGGGCAAAGAACACAGGAACTCATTAATTGACACCTTTCAGTTGGCATTTTTCTCAAATTATGTATTCCATAGGTAAACGAACATCTAGTAAGGATCCAATAACGTAAGTGAAAAGGAATGAAGAGGACTCACAAGTACTAATTATCTCATAGCTTGAACGATACCTGACAAACGAATAGCCCTTCTCTGGAAAAACTCGTATTTCCATAATTTGTCCAAATGGTGAAAATGTTTGTCTCATAAGTTGATCTATACAAAGAAAAATATACAAATAAACTGTTTTAAGTTCATGCTAACCATGAAATTGATACCAATAGTGCCGAATATCAACAGAGAAGGTGACTAGGAAACCAAGCACTGCACCTGTCAGCCCCGAAGCAATTCCTCCACAGTACACAGTACAGTTTTTTGGACTTGACTGGTTTACTACATCTTCAAATCTCAACTGCTTAGTGTTAGCTATAAGAAGAAAAAAAATGAAATCTGGATTGTTATACAGTATTATAAAACTACTTTTTGAGCCAAGGTTATAGCTAATTGGTAGAATATTTGCCTAGCATGTGCAAGGTCCTAGTTAAAACCCCAGCACCACACACAAATCCACTTCTGTTCTTATGTATAATTTTTAAAAATCTTTGTTTTAATAGGATCTTAAAATCTCTATGTAGCCTGGACCTATGTGGACTAGGCTGACCGCTGCCTCCAAGTACTGGGACTAAAGGCATGCTCCACCACTCCTGGCTATATACTGTTAAGATATATGCCAGTGGGAGGGAAACACTTTTTTTTCTCAATGCTATGACTTAACACATTGGGGGTGAGGTCTCAAGTATCCCAGGCTAAGCTTGAACTCATTATGATACTGAGGAGGACTCTGAACTTCTATTTCTGCCTCCATTCCCAGGTACTAGAACTATAGGCATGAGCAAGCACACCTGGTTTGTATGATGCTAGAAATCAAACCCAGGAGCCTCATACATCTTAGGGAAGCACAAGAACGGCTACCAACTCAGCTATTGCCTTAGCCTTAAATAGAAATCTCATCTGTAAATAAACCAGTTGGTTCTCAACTTATATCTAAAGCTTCTACAATGAAATTCAAGGTTGGGTCTTATACTAATTTAAATACTAAGAAATAAAGACAGAATGCTACACGGTGTGATCACATCTATACTTGCAATACATATACAGATCTAACGTACTTTCTTGTGTACTTTTAGGGGCAGGTGGTTTACGTGTGGCCCAATTGGTTCTGATTTGTCGACCTCCCAACCACTGACCCCCCATATGCACAATTGCATTCTCTGCATCCTGTGGAGAAAAAGAAAAAAATTTTATACAGCGATCAGAAACAAAGGAAAAAACTTCCTAAGACCTAGCAAGACAAAGGAAAGCTGGCACTGTTGTGTCCAACACATGACGTTTCCTGGCTAAAACCAAACATAATTCTCATAATTCATTTGCTTCCACTAGTCTTGGGCTTCACTTCTGCTCACTATGCCTTCACCAATGCACAGACACGGTTTAGTAATCTTCCTTCACTGTGTTATCATCCTAGCCTTTCTCTACTTACTTTCAAGTTAACAAAAGAACAAATTATTTTCTATTACTAATATGCTGAAGAAATTATATAAAAGTTCTATTTCTAAGTCAACATTCTAGCACATTAAGTTTTAATAATTAATTTTAATGAAGCAACTAAATCCAAAACTGGAGATTTTAATTGAGTTAAATGAAAGGACGTACCAGTTTGTTATAAAAAGATACAAAACCATAGCCTTTGGACTTTCCAGTTGCCATGTCTTTAACTACCCGGGCATCCCTGTGAAAAGAAGCACAGCTAAATGAGGGAAGTAAAAGTCACCCTCCAAATAAAAACTAAAAGGAACCACACACACTGTATTGTGAGCATCTTAAAAGTAAACTCCAGTTAGCCCTAATTAACTACAGCCATCCCTGACCTCTCCCTAATGCTTCTTTACCTGTTAGAAAAAAGCACTAGGACAAAACCATGTAATAGTCATGCAACCTAGTCACAGAGCCTGTGCTTTCTAGCGAGACACTGAGCTAATCTGCCATTAACAGGAGCAACAGTTTCCTTCTCTAGTATTCTATTTGCTAGTGTCCTCTAAGATTTACTGATTCTATAAATTACTGTAACAATGCTAACTACTTTACCATGCAATATCTAAATAGTTAAATGTCTTCTGCCTAGTGATACAAAATATATGAAATATTAAAAAATTGAAAAAGAGGAAAAAATAGGAATTAAAAAGGCATACATGGCCTGTTAACAGATTTCTTTATTTTTCTTGGTCAATTCTCTATCATCATTTTGGAGTTTGGGCAGCTGTAAATTTTGAAAAATTGACATTTTCAGAAATTTAAGAAAGGAGAATAAAAAACTAACAACAACGCTAAGCACACCAGTACGAAAACAACAAATTTACACAGAAATTTTAGTGAGTAAGTTAAAATGATTGGAAATATAGAACTCCACTGAATATAGAATGTTAAAATGTAAATACTAAAATATGTATATATAAATAATGTATAATAAGAATAAATAGAAATGAGAAAAAAAATCTACAACTGAGTTCCAGTGTGCACAGTTCCTTGCAGTTAGCCTTCAAGATCCTGTCCATTCTTATGAGCAATTCTGCAAAATAACCAGAATGCTATTACTTTTAATTGTGACTTGGACTGTAGAAAAACTGCAGGTCTCAGGTATAAATAAAGATCAAAAACAGCAACCTGTATCATTTTACACTAATTTTACAACAGTATTACTTACCACATTTAGATTAAAAAGCAAAGCAAATATCAAAATAGAAAATTAAGAATTAAATCTTTCTTACAATAAGTTAAATCTATAGAACAACAAGTTATAAGTTAATAGAAAAGTTGTTGTTCTTAAAACATTTCTGTAGTTATACATTTAATTTAAATCGACAAATATATAACCAATTCATTTTAATCAAAATTATGACATTTTATAGAACTTGCAACCATCTTTAATTTTCCAATATATTTAATCAAATAACAAAATTTGAGCATATTTAAAAAAAAAAAAATCAACCCATATTTGTCCCCTCACTAGCAAAATCAAATGTCACTAACAAAAGTCAATTTAATCTCATATCTATTATCTAGACATGAAAACATTTTAATATTGCAATTGTATTATATATTCTCAAAGTTAAATCTTAAAATGCATTTATCATTATATATGAACATTTGCAATTTAACCATAAAATACAAGGATTTGCCTAGATCCCCCACCACTTAAAAACTCCTTCAATAAAAATTTAATACACAATTAAGATAACATTTAGTTTTCATTAACCCAATATTCTTAACCATCAATATTTGAAAACATTTGACAAAGAGCTAGAAGTTTTACCATCTAAATATTTGCTTTAAATGTAACAAACAGAATCACTTAAAATTTTTAAACATATTATACACAAGATTATCTGAAAACAAGACCCCAAACATTGAAATGACATCAACATTTGCAACAACATCTACTCAAAAAACAAAACAAACCAAAAGAAAAGTAAAAACCAAAGAAAAACACACTAACTAGAGAAAGAAAACCATGACTCTACTCCATGTTCCTCACCAGTCCTGCCTGCCACTACTGAGTCTAACACTGCTTACGATACTTACGATATTTTACCAAAGGGGGCAAATGCTGATTTGATATCTTCTGTTGTAATTTCTGGACTCAAATCCCCAACAAACACATGGAAGTGATCTGAAATCAAAGCATTTGGTAATCAAATACTTAAGAAGTCAGGCAACACTAAAGGAGGGAAAACCTTAGGTAAGCTGGTAAGGCTGCCAGGGTTTTGTCGACTTCCACAGTAAAATGCAGCAGAAGTACTTACTGGAAGTATCTTTTTTCTGGCTACTTGGTGTTGTTGCCCAGTTTACTTTGACCTCCTAAAAACAAAGATTATATTTAATACAATTATTAGGCATGTCATTATGAACTGTTAACACTTACCACTTAATAAATCACCTATCAAGTTGAATTATTTGTGCAAAGGCACTAGGCTGAATAGAGACCACTCAGTAGCCTATTTTTAATCTTGCTAAGAAAGAATACAGTCTGATTTAACATGCAAACATAGACAGTCACTGGATGTCATCATCCATTGTCTTACCTTTCCCAAAATTTTTCTCCCATTCATAGCAGCTAATGCAGCAGCTGCATCTCTGTGTTCATAAAATTCCACAAAGCAATATGGGTCATTGCTTGTATGCTGCAAAACAGAAAATCCAACAGAAGAGTTGACCCTTCTGCTATCGGGTTGCTGAGAAGAAAATCCAGGAAAAAACATTACTGACAGCTAGGAATGCACAAGGTGAGATTCCATAAGTCTATGAAAGCCTAACACTTAAGACTTAAGCTGAGCCTCAGAATACTGTTGTATTCCAGCAGAGCCATACAAACAGTAAAGAATCATGACTGTGAGTGTTAAATTAGAATATAGAAGACTGGGGAAGTAAGTCCAATAAGGTAGAGCCTCTTATTAGTTTTAAACCTCTCCCTCAGATTTAGTGAGGACTGCTCATTATCACTGCTCTTTTCTTACAACGTCATTATTATAATTATTATTGTTTTTTGGGTTGTTTTGTTTTGTTTTGTTTTCAAAACAGAGAAACCCTGCTTTCTGTCCTTGAACTCATTACGTAAACCAGACTGGCCTCAAACTCAAGAGCTCTGCCTGCCTCCACCTCCCGAGTGCTGGTGTTAAGGGCACACTCCACAATCATCCAGCGCCAAAATTATTTTAAAAGGGTGATTTCTACTTATGGATTACAATCCTTCATATACTATATTTCAGGCTTGTAAGAAAAAATACAAAAATACAAAAATGTAGCCAGGCATGGTGGCACAAACCTTTAATCCTAACACTTGGGAGGCAGAGGCAGGCAGATCTGTTGACCAGGCCAGCATAGTCTATATCCAGCATGGTCTATACAGAGTTTCAGGACAGCCAAGGCTAGAGAGAAGTTGTCTCAAAAAAACAAACAAACTATATAGAAATGAGTTCATGTTAACCACTGATCAAAACTAGGGTGGTAAGCACTACAATTTACAGCATTTGTATTGTTAACCAGACTAGATATAATGTAGTCCTTTTTCTAAAAGAGGAAATAAAGAAGAAAAATATAAAAATATAAAAATTATTGAAACTAATTAATAAAATGAATCCTCCATCTTTCAAACAGGCATGATAGTAAGGCATGATTACACACACATGTAATCTTAGCATGAGGGAAGCAGAAGCAGGAGACTCAGAAGTTGAAGACCAACATGACCTCCATAGGTCACACACAGTAAAAGACATACCTTTTAAAAAAAGCATAATATACTGTAGAATATAATGACATTTTGAATATGTCTTTCAGTCTCAAGCAAACACACTAGTGATCTAGAATATAACTGCTGCATAAAATGTACATATTCTAGCACATGTTGGGCACAGCTGGGTGGGAGAGCAAGTGTCTAGCATGGGTCAGGGCATGGACTTGCTACCAAGGATCTTAAAGCCAAGGAACTAAATAAATACTAAGTAAACCCAGGACAAAGCTACACATTCGTATCACAAAGCACCAAGTTAAAAAACCAAAAAACAAAGTTCATGAGTTGGAAAATACATAACTAATAAGGATGCTAAGAAATTAGTGCTACCTAAAAAAAATTAAAAAAAAAAAAAACTGAAACCTATATGGATCAGCAGCTCAATGCTCAATTTTTTTATGTCAGGTTAAAAACATTCAGCAGTATTTAATGTAAAATGTCCTAAGACTAATATTCTCATATTCTCTCTCTCTCTCTCTCTCTCTCTCTCTCTCTCTCTCTCTCTCTCTCTCTCTCTCTCTCGTACAAAATCCCATTGTCATAGCCAGAAGACGAAAGAAAGCAGCAGAGAAAAGAAACACTCAGGTGTCCCCTGCGTGTGGAAGAATGAATATTTACCAGATACACTCACTGACGATGGGCAGACAGACCACAAAAAATAAAACAATTTGGGCCAATCTTGGAGCACATATTTAATTCCTGCAGGCAGAGGCAAGCGGATCTCAGAGTTCAAGTTTGAAGCCAGCCTAATCTACACAGCAGATCTAGGCCAACTAGGGTTATATAGTAAGATCCTGTCTCATTTTAATACAATGATATATAAAACCATCACACAGATTTTAGGAAACCAGTATATTCATTCAGAGTAATACCAATTTCATCTAAGCAGGAACAGGCCAGTTCCTATATGTTCATATTGATACTTTCATATTCTGTGTGCGCATGTCTTGTGGCTCTCCTTATCTGTGGGTAATGTGTTCTAAGACCCTAACAGATGCCTGAAATCTATGATAGCATCAAGTCCTCTTTATACTATTTTTCTTATAATGCCTATTCCATCTTTTGTTTGTTTTGAGACAAATACCACATAACTCTGACTGGCCAGAAATCCCAGTCCATCTTCTTAACAACACACTGCAGCCTGAACACCCTAAGTGGGGTTTAGGGGCAACAGAAAGACTTGGATTATTATTTTTTTCATTTTTTTACACTTTCACCAAAGATTCACTCCTACTGTTCATATTCAAACTCAACATGTAATTTTCTTTACTTATTAACTGGAGAATTTTTACCTTTTCATCTAAAGGAAGCACTTTATGACTGATCTTTGGGATCTGATTGTCAGCATTACTTCACACTGGAGCCATCATTAAGTACAAGTTATTGGAGCATGAGCACTACACAGACACTTTATAGTCATCTGACGACAGTTACTAAGTGACTAATGGTGGGTAGCATGCACAATCTGAGTATGTTGGACACAACTCTTTGTGTCATTCTGGACACTAAGAGATTCCATCACACAACTCAGATTTGTAATTCAAAACTTTTGAATTGGGATGGGCATGGTGGCACCTGCCTTTTATCCCAGCATTCAGGAGACAGAAACAGGTGGATCTATGCTAGTTTGAGGTCAGTCTGGTTCACACAGCAAGCTCCAGAACAGCCAGGGACCCTGTCTCAAAAACAAAAACCAAACTTATAAAGTGTTTTCTTGTGAAATTTTCCATTCCCATTTATATTTGAAGCTGACCTTGGGTAAGGGAAGACATTGCATTTAAACATTCACACCACACTGATTGAGCCGTGTTTAAACTCAACTGTCAGAGGTTCAAATTTTTAATGTTTGTATTAAAAGTAGAGATTATATGTATATACACATTGCATACCATTATATAGTGAAAACTAGAGTCTATGAATAATAGCTAAGAAAAAAAAAAAAAAACAAAGCCAGTGGATGTGGTTGCCCAGGACTACAACCCCACCACTCAGGAATATCACCACTTGTTCAAGGACAACATGGTGAGTTTCACTGCTACATAGCAAGACATGTCTCAACAATACAGACCAAATAAAAAGAAGTCATAAAACAAAACAAGACTGTTTATTTTGTTTTTCAAGACAGGGTTTCTCTGTGTAGTCCTGGCTGTCCTGGAACTCACTTTGTAGACCAGGCTGGCCTAGAACTCATAGAGATCCATCTGCCTCTGCCTCTCAAGTGCTGGGATTAAAGGTGTGCACCACCACTGCCCAGCTACTCAGTATTCTTTATATAACAAAATCAAATGTGTAAAAGGAAACTAGATGTTAGATAGTCCTTTCTGGAGTCTATGTCCTTTAGAAACTTCCTACTTAAACCACTGCCAAGCAACACTCTACCAATCAGTTGAGTCCTTACCTTAATGACTCTGGTCACCATTACTGATTGGATAACATAAATGTCAAAACAGATATATGACAGATTTTAAAACTACAGGTTCAAATCTAGGTATTAGAATACATGATTGAGTTAGCTATAAAGAGTTCTTCTCATTCCTCAAATGTCTGTATACACACACAGATTAAAAAAAAAATATTTATCAGATGAATCAAGACTATTCTTGTGACTCTTTCCTTTCTCCATCCTTTGCATTCCTGAAGGCATTCAGAGCCATTGCCATCAAGCTGACCAGACACTGAAACTGCACGCTAACTCACCAGTGACCTCTCTGCCACCTGATCTCTCTTCTTCCACACAATTCACAATAACTGACCATCATCTTCCCTCTTGTAAATCGTCTCTTCTGTTGGTGACCCACTTCCTCACTGGAGGCTGTTTCAGAAGGCCTGTCACTCCAGCTTAACTCTGTCTGTGACTCTTGAATGCTGAGTTGTTCCAAGTTCTAGGTCTCAGACCTCAGGCCCTCCACTTTCCTCTATCACCTTTTTCTACATAATCTTACCTAGTTCCATGGATTAAAAAAGTTACTATAGCCTTCAGCACTGTTCTCTCTGCAATTTCAAACTCACTTATCCAACTGCCTACATAAAACCTCCATTTGTATAGGCAAAGTGTAACTTAAATTTAACACTGCCAAAACAAAATTCTTGATTGCCACCACTCCCCCATCCATCCTGTGCCTTTCTCAGTCATTCCCATTTTAGCAAGAGGCATGTTTACTCCCACATGATTGCACTGACAAGAATCTTAAGTCTCCCCTGATTCCTATAACATTCTAGTCCTATTGTTCCTACCTCCAAAATAAAACCTCTCGATGTACACACTGTCTTTCTTCACTACTGCTCTAACACCCAGCAAGCCATCATTTCTTATTCAGACAAGCAGAATAAACCCACCTGGTGTTCTCCTGCTCTTGTATCCTACACCCCTCTACAAATTATTTTCCACACAGACCGTTTTAAATTTACAAATTAGATTCTGTCTTCTCCCTGCCTAAACCTCTCCTGGCATTACAATCTCAACTCTGCCCTGGCCCATAGTGCCCTATGAGATTCTGAATCCTGCCTGTCTTACTAGACTCTTTCCCAGCAAATGCTCACTAGAGTCCAGTCATCCTCTTTTCAAGTTGAGGGCTTTGCTGTTTTGCTTTCCTTCTGTCCTAGTCTTTAACTCAGACGATAGCATCTTGATATTCTTGCCTAGACTAAGACAGGTGAGGTGTCCTCTGCCTCATCCTCCACTCAGTCATCACAGAACACTTATTCACTCCATGGCTCTTCTCTCTATTCATCTGGAACTTCCTTTGCTTTTCCACTGTGTTGACAGTGCCTTCAATAGTACTCATGAAAAGTATTTTTAATAATGAAAGAATGCAGTCTCAAAGTTAGAAATGAAAAGAAGGAAAAATATACACAACAGAATGTGTCATCAATTAAGAGATTAAAAAGCCAATGTTCTTCACAGATTTTTTTATAGTTCCCCATTTTAGACTGAAACACCAGTTCCTTAGAAAGCAGTATGGTTCCATGCCCTTCCAGACACTTGTCTTATTACCTGCTGGCATTTCTATGACTAGTTCCACTTCAAACTCCATCTATACATCTACTGAAAACAACTAACAAGAAAGAGACCTCTGGTTTCTCTTTTTCACAGGCACTCCTCTTATACCACAGGCTCCATCGACACTCTTCTCTTCACAGATCTTCTTCCTCAGACGTCACTGCACAAGTGTCTGTAATCCTTTGGGTTCCAGTCTGACTCCCAGTAGAAACTTCCCATGACCCACAACCATAGCAGATATTCACCGTAAGTTCCCACCACACTTTAAGCTAAATGATCCCTAGCTTTCTATTCTATATCCTATGTATTGACTTTAGTCCCCTACCAGCCCTAAAATCTTATCAGGAGAGGAACTCTTATTCACCAATAGATTCTTAGCACTTACCACAGTATCTGGTATACAGCAGTCAAAAAAAAAAAGATAAACAGGCAGAAAGGAAGAAAAGAGTAACTGATACAGGAGTCACTGTGTACAACTAGAGTCTTAATGAGAAAAGTAAATTTTTTTCTTTGAAAGTAAGACAAAATGTTAAGATTTTATTTTGGTACTGGGGGTTGAACCCAGGCCTTGCATATCATGAGTACATGCTGCTCTACCACTGAGCTACATCTCTAGAGCAAGTAAAATGATTATGTGATTTAAATTCCTATCTGCACAAAGTTCTTCAGGCTTTAGTGTTTTCTAAAGATACATAAGATGCTTGCTGCTCCACTGTACACATAATAACCGAATGCTGACTTCAAAACATACCAAACCTGAACTTGAAATGTAGACTGAATTATCAGTATTTGCACTGGAGTATGTAAAATACCATCATCTGTCATCTTTCCCAGACAGACTGTTCACAAGCAGAATCACCTGAAGGTAACTCCATCAGGGCTGTGTAACATCAGTGCAGTCTTGGCCTTCTCACACCAGACTTTACTCCATACCTAGATTACTAGCCAAATCAACGGATTACATCAACACCACAAACAGGAATCTCTCCAACAGAATAATCTGAAGCTTAAGTTAAAATGAACTTTAGAATTTTAGAATCAACTCACGTATCATCTAAAAATGCTCAGTATCAGGGTAACAGGTGGCACATCTAGCCAGGAAGACCTTACCTCTGTTATCATTTTACAGCTTTTACAGGGTCCGATCTGACTGAATAACTGAAGAATAAGGACTTCTGTCACATCTCTGGAGAGGTTACCTACGTATCTGAGAGAGAAAACAAAAAACAAAACATTATCAGCACTGTTTCTTTAGCTGCACCTGTAACCTGCTATTTTGTCATCTTTTATTTCAAGTCTCTGTCTTTGATAAATTTATCCAGTCATGCCTAGCCCTGTAATAGCTATATTCTCTATTTTATAATAATTTACACCACAAATACTGATTGACTAAAACATCTTGATGAACTAATACTAGACAGTCGTTGTTAGTGGGCTCATCTTAACGCTGCCAAGCAAAACAAAACATGAACCAAGAAGAGGGTAGGAGTTCAGTTCTGCAAAACAAAGTAGGTGGGGTGGGGAAGCTGGGGTCTGTCCCACTTTTGGCTAAAGAAGCCTGTTACTGATGGATGGCACACCTTCACTGCTCTAAGAAAAAGGGAATTGAATAATTTAAACTTCCTCATTAAAAAAAAGTAGCAGGATCAACAAAATACAACTTCATGAGGATAACAAAAGTTTAAGAAGAGTTCTTTAGAAATTCAGAGAAAAATTAAGATAAACCCAAAAAATACTTTTAACTGAAAAGTTGGAGGATTTTTTTCCTCCAAAATTACCTATTAATTAAAAATGTTAACAAGAAAAAAGAAAAGTCACCACCTTACCCCCAAGAGATGACTACCTTGGTTTTCTGTCTTACACTATGGGTTTAACTTAGTTCGGTAAATTGCCAAGTCTTTCTGGTTCTCAACAAACACCTTAAATGAACATTTTCACAAACCATTTCATAAACCAAAATATTACTTGTAAAATGTGACATAGTTTCTTCTGGGAAATTAAAGGACACCATTTTACTTTTCTAACCACAATACAACATTAGAAAACAGTGCTGAGACCAAAATTAGGCTTGCAACAGTTGCCACATTAAATACATAAAAAGCTTTCAAATGAAACATGTTAAAAGGAAAAGGGCAAGAGAAAGCTATGGATAAGAAAAACCTAAAAAGATGGGTTAAGAATGGGTAAGGAACTGGGGCTAGGAAGGTGGCCCAGACATTAAGCATGCCTGATGTTCTTGCAGAGAACAGAGTTCAGTTCCCAGCACCTAGGTCTGGCAGCTCACAATGCCTCTAACTCCAGTTCCAGGGGACCAACACTCTCTTCTGGCCTCCTCCCACACCTTTGTGCTCACATGTATGCACATATAATGCACACAGACACAAGCACACACACATACACGCACACATAAAAATGAAAAAAAAATTAAGAAGAAAATGAGCAGCAGCTTCCCAGCTTATTGAGAACTTCACAGTGGTAACCAACAACCTCAGGGCACATATTCTAAGGCTGAAACACAAGTCCTGTGCTACTGAAATAAAAGAACAAGCTAGCAGACAAACTGGTTTAATTCTAGCATGCCATCTTTTCCTTATAACTTAAGTGGAGCTGACCCACTGTAGGCCATGCAGTGATTTTTTTTTTCCTTTTCAGTAGCAGCAAATAGTTAAAGGATTATGAACTAGCTATAAACACCTACTTGCTCCTTTTCACTCATAGGGGCTTTATGAGCCTGTGACTATGGAATAACTTGCTTTTGTAAGAGACCCAGTATAAAGAAAATGACCAAGTAATCTTGATTTTCTAAACACTATATTCATCTAAGCAGTCTAGTGTGCTCATTTCTGGAAGAGGACAAGGGTTAGCAGTGATTTTTAAATGTGAAGCTAGCTAGTAACAAAAAATAAACAGAACATCATTTTACTATATAGCAAAGTTTTGATGATTTAAACTGGTTTAAGTTTGGGTTAATGTTTTAAAACATTCACTTAAAAGAAAAAAATGCATGTTACTTTTTACAGCTAAGTCACAATAAAAGCTGTTTTTATTTAACAAGCTTCTCATTCTAAGTCAACCCGTTTCCAATCTGTGAGGGATATAACTGATTCCCATACCTAGCACTGTCAAAGATCAAAACTGCTAACATTTAGGTTTAGAATGCCATGGAATATTTATAGAAAAGTCCAGTGCTGAGTTATCCTATTTTTTCAAATTAAGATTTAACTGCTAAAGCAGACTAAGTTTTAAAAGCATACAAAGCCTTCCATAACAAAGGACACTGTAATTTGTTAAGATGAAAAGGACACAATCCAGTATATAATTTCAAATACATTTATCTAAACTTTAGACTAACTTTTCTACTAAAGGTTCTGTAATTTATGTATATAATAGAAGCACAATTTATATTGTGCTAGCATCATCTTTGGTAGCTTATTGAATTGATATGTTTCTCTCCAAATAGTATTTTCTATACTTCACCTTCTGCTGCAGATAAGTAGTAGTATATTCTAAAGTTCCAAGTTTTTAAATATGCAGTCTCTACCAGAAGAACATGTACAAAACAGTAGAATGGCTTGAGTTCTTAGAGTAACAGAAAACACCCAGGAAATTCCAAAACCATTTTTAACTCAAGGAAAAATAAGGAAAATGCATACCTTACAGTCTATTTTGTCTTCTAAGAACAGGAACTGTAGGGACTGAAGCATTAATAACTGAAAATGATACCTTTATCCCTGACATTGGGTCTAAGTGTCATTGGAGACTAGAAAACTTGGCAGTTTCACAGCAGGCAGAAGTTCACACTGCCAATGAACGACTTCCTATGTCCAACTAGGCAGAAATTAACCACACTGTGCCTTGAAGAAAGCTAATGACAGCTTTTCCACCAAATGTGCTCTCGCTCTAGAAAGTAACCCCACCAAAACTGAAATTACCAGTCCTTTTAAACAAAATATAACGGGGCTACATTTCCATAAAGGTAGTTTTTTGATTATTCTTAACAAGTTCCTATACAAAAGATTTTCAACAATAACCCTCAATAGCCCTCTAAAGGGTCTAAGTTGTCACTACTTCATTTTAGGAAGGCAGCAAAGTAGAAGAAAGGCACAGTAGAGTAGGGTAACTAACCTGACCAAGGACCTTTAAAGGTTGCACCCACACACACTTTGAAGAAACAAAGATGATTAAGTTGAACCAGATTGATTACAGCCACAATACAGCTAAATCAATGGTGTGGTCAAGGCTATGAGATCCTTAGATTGTTTTCTTCTGCTTTGTTCACACATCTTCAGAACACACTCTAAATTGATGGCTTATTTCCTCTTTTTTACTGAGTATCAAGGAAGAATAAATAGCCTTATTGGGTTGCATTAGTTTTACCCTAGATCCACAGTTTCTAGGGTTTTAGTACACCAAACAGATGACTAAACTGCAATTGACTGATATAATTTAGTGTTGAACTGTGGGTTCAGATACCACAGATAAATCACTACAGTGCAAAAACACAACCCAAGGTTGAATGAAGTGTATCCTACAAGGCTGGTCTACTTCAAACACAAGTATTTCAAGTACTATGATCTCATTGGTTTGTTTTTAAGATCACTAATAACCCCAAATAAATGTCAAATAAGAATGAGAACACCAGAAAACAGACCTTTAAAGCATCTATATGACAAACAGGATTTCAGACTCAACATCAAGGCAATTCTATACCACTTTAAATACCATCAAATAAATTAGTAATACTGTAGATAATGAATATTTAAAAACCTACCTAGGCTATAAACACCATATTGTTTTCTGAAGATAACCATATGTCTTAGCTTGTGTGTGTCTGTAGGAAGAAAACCTTACTAGTAACACACAGGCATTTTAAAGTAAACAAGTTAAGATAAGCTTTATTTAGAGTACATTATTTAAAACCATAGTAGCCACTTGAGAAGCCTAATCCATAGATCACAATGCAAAATATAGGCCCTTCATAAGTAAAATCATATCCTATTAAACATTTACTTTGATGTAAAGACTTTACATTAGGTTTACATATATATATACATGTAATATATACATGTGTATGTATACATATATATATGTGTGTGTGTGTGTGTGTGTGTGTGTGTATATATATATATATATATATATATATATATATATATATAAACAAACTTCAGGAAGTATGACAATACCTGTAATTTAAATCAATCAAAAAAATTAAAAACCAGACAACACTATTTTAACCAAAGTACATTTGTAAAAAATTTGAGCACCTCTTATTTTTCAGAGTGAACTAAGCGCAGGAAAGGTTAAGTCCTAGGAAGCTGTACAGTCCTTATACTTAAAAACATAACAAAACCACCTCAACTTCCCATGGAGAAAAGTGGGAAAAGGAAGGTATATGAACACATACTGACACACAGGAACAACAGAGCTAAGATGTTTATTCACTCATGTGTATACATCACAGTTTTAGGTAACCAAACATAGACACCTGAAATGTCTTTCAGAAAAAAAGACAAGAGATCTGAGATGATAAATGTATGAAATATTAAAATTTAGCTCTGGTCTAAAGAAGATGATAGAGTGGATGCAAAGAAATTACAGGAATTAAAAAAAAAAAAAAACAGAAAAGGAATACTATGTAACAGACAAAAACAAGAAACCTCTTCTAAGGAACAAATAGATGCAGTTAATGAGACCTGAGAATTTACCAATTACCCAGTAGCTATTATGATGCAATGATGACATTTCAGGTATTTTAGATACAATGTAACTGTCATCTTCCTTGAATATATACTTGCTAGGCCTTCCCAGATACTTGCTAGCTTTCCCAGATGCTGGAAGATCTCACACACAGAAAGATTTTCATTCAGGGGGTATAATATGTTTAGGATGTTTTCAAGTTTAAAAAAAAAAAAAAAAAAAAAAAAAGATGTTTTCAAGTTTCCCAAGCCAGATGTTAAGCGAAATAAAAATGTAAAGTATAAACAATGCTCAAAAAATATCTGTTATCAACACTGAATATACATATGGACCTTCTTTACTGAACATATTTTCTGTGCTACGCATGAAGCTCTGAGAAGCTAGCTAGTCAGAGGTCCTGAATGTCTATCCACCGTCGTCGATTCCCTAAAAAGTACTTTCCCCATCAGCTAACCCAGCCAAGTGGACTCTGACCATCATACCAATCAATACTAGGCAGTGGGAGGCAAGAGAGACAAAGCAGTAGGCTGACTCTATGTATTTACTCCAGGCAGGAGTAGTAGGCCTGGAGAGGCTGGGAAAACCCAAGGTGCTCACTTTAAACAATGAATTGGAAATTACTCAGACTAAGGAAAAAAAAAAAAGAGTGCCACACTATTTGGAAAGGAATACAGACGCTGAGTCATCACTCTGCATGGGAGGGGGGGCCGGCGGAGGGGGGTAGGAAACGCCAATTAAGCGGTTGGAAGATGCGATTCATTCATTAGATTGGGCTTCAGGTGAAACCCGACAGCTATACCGCGAAAAATAGCACTCAAAAGACAGGTAACAAATAGCGGGAGCAGTCATCCTTTTATCCAACTCCGATGGTCCGGACGCACAAACGGATTAGGAAGCGGCATCACTAACTGAGCGAAAGGAGTTTAACTGGTTGTCAGGTTGGCGCAGTAAGCGCTCAAAGTAAACTTCGTTATCCAAGGGACAGAGGTGGTGCACGGTGGCGAAAAGCAATCACTTTGGCACTTCAAAAGCAGCAGGCGCTAGGCGGGTGTTTCTGACAGCGTGGGGCACGTGGGGCAGAAAGAGACAAGGGGCTCCTCTGGTTAAAGAGTGGTAGACTGGGGAGAAGGACTCGGAGCGACTGAGGCTGAGGACGTGGACTGCTGAGGACGTGGACTGAGGCTAAACGTTCAAGCCAAAGGATGCAGTAGTGGTCCCACCCCCGCCAAGCCCTGCCCCCGTAGGGACCCACAGCTCCTGGCTCAGCCCGGAGCCCCCAAAGCACAGGGGGAACAGTAGCTCTCCCGCGCCTGACAGCCTCAGCCGTGCACAAGCCCAGCCAAGCAAGAGTGTGCAAAAGAAGGGGTCGGGAGGAAAAAGTCGAGACAAGCCCTAGACCCTAGGAAGTGACTGTGTTTGGGGGGGAAGGGAGGGCTTCCTTCTCTGGGAAGGGGGACAGATGAGGAATGCACTTCACAGCCGCGCCACCGCGACGCCCGGCTCTCCGCTTCTAGTCCCGGGCTCCTGCTCTCCCTTCCTCCCTCCGCTTCCCGCAGTGCCCGGGCCACTCGGTGCCTGGCACCCCGGGTCTCGGGTACTCACAGAGTCCGGGGCTGTCCGTCGTCTTCCATCATGGTGGGTGCGACGGAGTGATCCCGGGACAAGGGGGAGGGCAGGGCTGGGGAGGGGAGGGGGCGGGAAGGAAGGGGAGGGGGGCTCCGGGCGCCGGCTGGGGACAGAGGAAAAGGTACTGAACCCCGCTCTCGGGTCCGCTCCCCCCAGCCCGCTCCGGACACTGCGCTCCAACCAGGAGGAGCAGGAGGAGGAGGAGGATGAACAAAATGGCCGCCACCACCAGCCAGGCAGGAAACGCGGCAGGGCGCAGGCGCGGCCCGCCAGGTCACTGCTCAGGCCAGCTGCGACGGCCTGTCCGGCAAAAGTAGCTAAAGAGACAGAAAGCCCGGCCAAAGAGTACACCCTGCGACTGGACACGACGGAGCACGTTGTCGCTGTGGGCCTGCTGGCCAGTCAAGACCTATCCGGGTCCAAGAGAGACCCAACACAGAGAGAAAAGCCGCGAAACCAAGTCTCCGGGAATTGCGGTCCCGGGAAAGTGGGGGAAGCCCTTCTCCAGTGGCCTTCTGGGAACTGTAGTTCAAGGCAGACCCTGCGCCTGCCGGAGCGCGAAGGAGAGATTTCTGGGTAGTGTAGTCGTACGTGAGGACGTGCCGCGACTAAGTAGTCGGCGTGCCGGGATAGAGCGAGGAATAAAAGGCGGGCGGCCGAAATAGAGAGGAGCTGTCCGGGAAGTAAACTACAAATCCCAGAGTGCCTCGCGCCGGGGCCCGCCCCAGGATCGCTCTTAGCATCTTAAGGCTCTTCTGTTGGTCCAGTGTGAGCTTCTGCTCCGCCTCCGTCCAGCCCCAGAGCGGTTTCTTCAACTGCAGATCAGGCGGTGTGCTGGCTCCGCGTGGTTCTCCCGTCAGCCGGCCTTGCCCGCCTCTACTCTCAGAACTGCTGGTCCGTGTTCAACAACCGACGCCTCACGCGACGGGCAAAAGAGTGGCAACTCTGAACCCGGAGAGATGTAGCGGACATCGGGCAACACCAGATCCAGCCTTGTCTTTGAGCACGTGTTCTAACCAGATAGGCCTTTCTAGACTATACCGCTTGTAACTTGCTTTACAAGTTCCACAAGGATCGCTACCCATTATCTCATCGGATTAGTGGGTAAGGCTGCAAAAGAGCAGCCCCTCATTCAAATGGCTTGTACCGCTCTTTCAAATCCCTACTTAAAACTTAAATATTCGCGTGGTGGCGCACAGTGCTACTGAACAGGAGGATAATGGATTTAAGGCCAGCCTAGAAATAGATACCAAGACCTTATCAAAAACTAATAATCAGTGAAAACAGCAAAGAGGCTCAACGACCAGGTCTCATGCCAAAACAGTCTGGAGTTCGGTATTGGAGGACACGGGCTGCTAGTATTGAGATGCTAAAGCAAGAGAGGAGATAGAATCATGACAATCTACTGGATGTACACCACATTTGTGGCTGAGGCCCCTAGGGGTCAGACGAAGGGATGGCATTCCCTGCCTGAGACTGGAGTTAACAGTGGTTGTGAGCTGCATATGAGTGCTGAGAACCAAACTGGAAGCCACTGTAAGTGTGCTCTTAACCAGCTCTCCCGTGCCCCCAGCTGCACACTGTCTCATTGAAGGAGAGAAAAGGTCTGGTGGCCAACAGAGAGCTTTGGGGTAGCTTATAGATCTGCTTAGCTGCATACTGAAACCCTACCTGAATTTACAGGTACAGTGGGAGATTGGAGGCTGCTTCTCCATGAGCCTAGGAAGGAGAGAGTAAGTCTGAACGAGAAACGGATTATATCCCAAAGTGAAAAAGGAAAGAGCAACTGGGCGTGGTGGCGCACGCCTTTGATCCCAGCACTTGGGAGGCAGAGGCAGGCGAATTTCTGAGTTCGAGGCCAGCGTGGTCTACAGAATGAGTTCCAGGACAGCCAAGGCTATACACAGCAAATCCTATCTCGAAAAAGCCAAAAAAAAAAAAAATTAATTTTTTTTTTAAAAAAGGAAAGGAAAGAACTTCAGAGAGCTTCAGAAATCTACACAAGTGAAACAAAGGGGTCAGAAAAAAAAATAGGGAAGGGAAGAGGTGGGGAAGGCACCAAGCTCAGCCTCAGCCATACAGTTCCCATCCACTTCCAAAAGGTAAGCCAAATGAAACGCAGGCAGTCCTATACCCAGAACAAGCCCACAACCCTTGTAAGCCTTAAATCCAGGTTTGACGCAGCAGTAATTGCCCCAGCAGAAAAATTCAACAGCAGAGAGAATCTTATCTTGTCACACTGTATGACTCAGAGGCCAGTAGCCAGAAGCAATCTGAAGGGAGAATCTATTTTTAAAAACAGCTACCTGGGGACCTGAAACCAGGGAGCGCCCACAGAGCCTCAACCTGTTAGCATCCCAAGACAAAGAGAGGTCCACACATGCTGTGTAGAGAGCAGGAAAGCTAGTCACCAACAAACCAAAGGATGCAGGTGACAGAATGTTCTCAGGCTGGGAAAACCATGGAGAAATTATTAGGTGGCTATGAGACCCATGGGTGGATCAAATTCTAGAGTCACCTACCTGTTACTACTGTTAGTGCTTAAGGATACTGGCATTCCAAGGGGTGTTTCTGATACCCACAGCTGGATCCCTCCAGCAGGGTGGTTAGTATTCAGGAGGTCTTGTAAGCATGAAGCTGGGGCCTCTAGCTGTCCCAGGCTGCAGTTCATACCCCATTGCATTTAGGAGACGCCCTTCAGCTAAAAGGGTTATCCCAGCAGTGTGATGTGGAGAGTCGGGACAGAGTGAGAAAATCTGCCTAGTCCACAGAAAGTAAAACTTGACCAGCAGACATCCCTGCTGCACAAAAAAGAAAAACAGCCACTGTGAAGACAGATCTGGGAGACAGGAGACAATCAGTACCCATTCCACAGCATCATAAGGCATAGGAACACCAGAGTCTCGCTTCAACTGACACCCCCTCCTTATGCTGAACATACAATCTTTCTTTTTCTGAACTCTTTATTTTTCAGAGGTTGTAAATTTTGGGTATGTGTATGGGTAAGTGCACAGGTATGGCACGGCGGTTCCTGAGAGGCCAGAAGCATGAGCTGCCCCTGAAGCTGGAGGTAGTTAAGAGTCGCCCAACAATGTGGGTACTAATACTGAAACTCGGGCTCTCTGCAAGAACATTGTGTGCTCTTAACCACTTAATTTGGTCTCCAGTTTTTTGAGAACCTGGAAAGAAGTCACTCTAATGCCTCAACTTCCCAGTAAGAACCTTTCATTCCCCAACCTAAGCCCCCCTTGTTACTTAGCCTCTCTGGGTCTGTGAATTGTAGCATGATTATCCTTTACAGCTAATATCCACTTATAAGTGAGTACATATGTTTCTACAATATAACATGTCAGCAATATAAAAAAATATCTTGGAATAGCTCAGTTGGTTGAACTGAGGCCACAAGTTCAACCTCTAGCACAACAAACATTGGTTATAACCATGCACACGTGTAGTTGCAGAACTTGGGCGGTGAAGAAGGCAGGAAGATCAGAAGTGTAAGCTCTATAGTGAGTACAAGGACATTCAGGGATACATGAGAATCTGTCTCAGAAGAACATACAAAGTAAATATTTAAAGCTCTGATGAGAAACATTAACTCATTTATAAAGGCAGAAGAAGATCAGACCCCATCAGCAATCCTCAAATCCAGGGAAGCATGGAATGGTATATTTCAGCCCTGAAAGAAAATAATTGCCCATCAAGATTTCTGTAGCTAACAAAGCTATCTTTTAAATTTCACAGGCATTTCAAGTCAAGCATAGACTAATACCGTACATGACGGTCAGACCAAGGCTGGAGAAATACTTAAAAGAATGTTATACAGAGGAGAGGGGAAGTCTCAGTCACAAATCACAAAAAAAATAATGAATTTCATAAAACGAATAGCTGAACAAATTAAAACTAAGAAGGAATCCATCATGATCTACACAGTAATCCAGGGAACCTCTGATACTGATAGGGGAGAAAGTAAAAAACAAACAGTAATCCAACCAATGAGAGAAACAGTGGACAAAATTACAGTAGTTAGTATGCATCTCTCATACTAGTACCCTTAAATATAAATGGCCCCACCTTGCCAATAAAGCGATGCAGAGTGTCTAACTAGAATTAAAAGACTATATCCAACTATCCGTTGACTGCAAGAAACACATCTCAGTGATGAAGACACTAACAGACAAAGTCGAAGGATGGAAAGCAAGCCAGGGGAAACAAAAGCATGCTGGCATAGCCGTTCTAACATCGGATAAAGTAGATTTCAAAATTAAAGAAATGAAGGCCTCTATATATTAATAAAGGAGAAAATGCATGAAGAAGACACTAAACAATTGTGTATATGTAAAAATCCATTTTTCTTTCCCATTCCCTGCTCCCAGAATGATGACTCGAGACTATTTATTAATAAATGCCTTGGCCACAAGCTTTGGCTTATTCCCTGACTGGCTTGTAATGTATTTAACCCATTCAAACTATTTTATGTCTTCCACATGGTTAGTTACCTCTCCTTCAGTTCCGACCTGCTTCCTTTGTGTATTCCAAGCATCTTGCTTGGACCTTTTGCACCTCTATCTCCTAGAATTCTCTCTCTTCCTGCCAGTGCCCCACCTTTTTCTTGCCTCAACTCCTTGGCCATCAGCCTTTTTATTGACAGGTGATGCTTTTAAGAGATGATAGATAGATAGATAGATAGATAGATAGATAGATAGATAGATAGATAGATAGATAGACAGGTAGGTAGATTGATAGACAGGTAGATAGATAGGTAGATATAGATGCATGGCTTCTGATATTGAGTGGTTCTAGTATCCTAAATAGGTAACACAAACTAAAAATAAAACCTCAGTTAAATACATCATAGATCAAATAGACTTAACCAGTATCTTCAGGATATTCCATCCAACAGAAACAATATACATTTTTCTTAGCAGCTATGAAACATTAAATAGACCATAAAATAGACCACACTCAACATCATAAAGTCTTATCAACTGCACAAAATAATATCTCTTATTAGATAATAGTGCAATCAAACTAGAAATCGATTGCAAGAACTATAGAAACTATACAAATGCATAGAAACAATAACACACTCTGGAATGAGCATTGAGGAAATTAGAGAGGAAATGTTAGTTTGCAAAAGCAAGTGAAAATGAAAGCAGAACCTTTGGGATATGTCTAAGGCAGTTAGTTCCAAGAAAACACTCATAACTATGAGTGTGTGATGGCTATTCCTGGTTGTCAGCTTGACTATATCTGGAATGAACTATGATCTAGAAATGGAGGGTACACTTTTGATCCAGATCTTAAGGCTGGAAGACACAAGCTTCTGACCCAGACCTTGACATGGCATGACACCCACTTTTGAATGAGATCTTGAGGCATAGTGGTCATGAACAGCTTAGGTCCAGGCAAGGTAGTACATGCCTTTAATCCCAGCAGATCTCTGAGTTCAAGGCCAGCCTAGGACAGAGCAAGTTCCAAATCCAGGCATGGTGGCACACACCTTTAAGAAGGCACACACCTTCTGCTGGAGGCCTACATAAGGACAATGGAAGAAAGAAGGCTCACACTTCAAAGCCTGCTTGCACTTACTTGCCAGCACTTCTGTTGGAACCTGCTTCTTCAGGAATCCAGCTTATACAAAAGACCAGCTGAAACACCGAGCCCTGTGGGACTGAGCGACTACTGGATTCTTGGACTTCCCATTTGCAGTTGCCCATTGTTGGGTTAGTTGGACTGCAGACTGTTAAGTCATTACGATAAATTCCCTTAATATGTGGAGACCTTCCACAAGTTCCAAGAACCCTGCCAAATACAGAGTGCGTACATCAAAAAAGTGGAGAAATCAATGGTGCACCTTGAGTTTTCAGAGAAACAAGAACAAACCCAAAGCAGCAGGCAGAAAGAAATAACAAAATATAGAATTTAATGAAATTAGGAGTAAATGATAATTCACAAAGCTCATCAGACAGAGACAAAGTCTTTGGGAAAGACTGACAAACCAAAATAGTTAAGAGAAAGAAAAGATACAAATCCATTAAATTATAGATGAAAGGGGGGGGAGGTTGCTATAGATGCCAATGAAATGGAGAGAATCATTAGAAAGTATTTAGAAAACATTAAAAAAAACTAGAAGAAATGATTGTTTCTAGCCATATATAACTGAAATCAAATCAAGAAGATATAAACAGCTTAAAGACAGCCATAACCATCAGTAAGATTGAAGTAGTAGAAAACAAAAACAAAAACTTTCCAAAAAAGAAAAGGCCAGGACCAGATGGAATCGCTGCTGAATCTACCAAATCTTTACGGAGGAACCAACATCATTGTACCTCAAACTTTCATAACGTGGATAAGGAAGAAACACTACCAAAAGCAACCTATGAAGCTAGTTTTACTTAGATACTAAAACCAAATAACACAACGAAGAAAGGAATTTGTACACCAATTTCCCTGGTGAATATAGATATTAAAAAGTCTTAGCCAGGCGTGGTGGCGCACGCCTTTAATCCCAGCTCTCGGGAGGCAGAGGCAGGCGGATTTCTGAGTTCAAGGCCAGCCTGGTCTACAGAGTGAGTTTCAGGACAGCCAGGGCTACACAGAGAAACCATGTTTCGAAAAAAACGAAAAAAAAAAAAAAAAAGAAGAAGAAGAAGAAAAGAAAAGAAAAAAAGTCTTGATAAATTTTTTGCAAATTGTGTTCAAGAATACATTTAGGTCAGGCATGGTGGTGCCACCTTTAATTCCAGCACTCAAGAAGCAGAGTAGCTCTTGAGTTGGAGGCTAACCTGGTCTACAGAGCGAGTTCCAGGAACTCACTGGAACACAGAGAAGCCCTGTCTTGAAAACCCAGGGAAAAATTCAGATCATGCACAGGCAGAGAAAATAGCTCTGTGCAGCATTTGCTACACTTTCAGAAAACCCGAGTTTTGGTTCCCAGCACCTACTTGGTGGTTCACAGGCATCTGTTGTTACAGGTTTAGGGGATCTGATGCCCACTTATGAATTCTGTGAGCACACATACAGGCAGGCAAAATACCCACACATATAAAAAAAAAAACTTACAAAAAAAATGACACACCATTACCAAGTTAATACCATTCCAAGTATGCAAAGTTGGTTCACTATATGCAAATAAGTAAGTGTAATTTTGTACATAAGGAGGACAGAAATCATATCACCATTCAAATTGATGCAGAACAAGTCTTTAACAAACCTCATTTATTTTTCTTGATAGTAATCCTGAGTAAAGGCTAGCAAGGTCACTTGGTACAGGGGCCTGTCACAAAGCCTGATAGCCTGAATTTGATTCTCTAGAACAACAAATAAGATATAATAATAAATTGTTAAAAGTCCCGAAGAAATCAGAAATAAAAGGAACAAACCTGAATATGACATTATATGACAGACATTATATGACAGATATATAGGTCATTACACTAAATGCAGCATTCACCCTAATGGAATGAAACAAGGGTGCCCCAACCACTCTTATCCAATATCGTACTCGAAGTCTCAGCTAGAGGAATAAGACAAAAGAAATAAAGAAATACAAATAGAAAAAGAAAGCACCCAGAAATTATCTCTATTTGAAGATGACACAACCCTATACTTAAAAGACTCCCAGAGACTCCACCAGAAAACTCCTAGGTCTGATAAACTCTTCCCATAAAGTAGAAGGATACAAAAATTAGTATCTTTCCTATATACTAATAACAAAGTTACTGAAAAGAAACCAAAAGAAAAAAAATCCCATTCCCAATAGCTTAAAAAAAAAAAAAAAAAAAACTTAGATCGAAACTCCCCAAGAAAGTGATTAACCTCAACAATAACAACTTTAAGACCCAGAAGAAAGAAAAGCAAGGAAAACTAAAGGATGGGAAGATGTCCTGTGCACCTGGACCGGCAGAAGTAACATTGTCAATGGATACATAGCTAGCTGAGAGCACTCTTTTTTTTTTCTTTTGGTTTTTCCAGACAGGGTTTCTCTGTGTAGCCCTGGCTGTCCTGGAACTCACTCTGTAGACCAAGCTGGCCTGGAACTAGAAATCTGCCTGTCTCTGCCTCCCAAATGCTGGGATTAAAGGCGGCGAGCACCACCATGCCCTGCACTGAGAGTACTCTTGCAATTCAGTTAAAAAAAAAAAAAAAAAAAAAAAAAAACTACCAAAATTCCAATGATATGTTTCACAGAATCAGGGTGGAAAATCCTAAAATTCAATCTCATATTATATTACAAAGCCTTGTTTGTTTGTTTGTTTGTTTGTTTGTTTTTAAGCAGCTGGGTGCGATGGTTTAAGCCTTTAATCCCAACAGAAGCAGGGATCAGGCAGAACCAAGAGGATCTCTATGAGTTCAAGGCCAACCTGGTGTGCATAGTAAGAGCTATAGAGAGAGATTCTTTTTCAAAACAACAACAACAAAAGACAGAACTAGGAAAACAGGCAGGTAGACTAGTGGAATATAATACAGACCCAGACGGGCGTGATGGTGCATGCCTATAATTCCAGCACTTGGGAGGCAGAGGCAGGTGGATTTCTGAGTTCGAGGCCAGCCTTGTCTACAGAGTGAGTTTCAGGACAGCCAGGGCTACATAGAGAAACCCTGTCTCAAAAAAAAAAAAAAAAAAAAAAAAGAAAGAAAGAAAGAAAGAAAGACCCAGAAAGAACCTTACACTGTTACTGCTACCTAATTTTGACAAAGTTGTCTAAAAACATGCATTGGGGGAAAGAAAGCCTCTAACAAATTTGCGCCAAGAAAATTATTCTCTATGTAGAAGGATAAAATTGCATCCATATCTCTCACTGAACACACACACACCAAGCCAATTCAAAATAAATCAAAGATCTTACCATAAGATTTGAACCCCTGAAAATACTGGAGCAAAACACTTTGATCTACATGCATAGATAAAGACTTTCTGAACATGATTCCAATGGGGTTAGAGAGAGAGTTCTGTGGTTAGGAGTGGTTACTGCCCTTGCAGAGGACTCAGGGTCAGTTCCCAGCAGGGGAATGGCAGGTATCTGTAACTTCCCTTCTGATCTCCAAGGGCTCCTACATACATGTGGTACATATACATAAGCAGAAATACATAAATTAAGAAGAAAATGACTCCAATAGTAAAATATATAATTCCCAAAACTGACAAATAAGATTATATGAGATTATAAAGCTGCACAGCAGAGGAAATTATCAGCAGAATAAACAGACAGCCTAGCGGAATGGCCATTCCATGTCCTATAGGCTGTATTCATCTAAAGGTAACTCTAAGATCACACAAAAGCATAAACTTACCTAAAACATTAAATCATTGTTCTGCGTAGGGTTATTTTTATTTTAAAATTTGCATTTACGCTGGGCGTGGTGTCGCACGCCTTTAATCCCAGCACTCAGGAGACACAGGCAGGCCGATTTCTGAGTTTGAGGCCAGCCTGGTCTACAGAGTGAATTCCAGGACAGCCAGGGCTATACAGACAAACCCTGTCTCAAAATAAATAAAATAAAATAAAATTTGCATTTATCCTCTGACAATTTCTCTCACACATATACAATGTATTTTGGTCATATTCTCCATGCTCACCTATCTTTTTCTACTTCTCCTTAGGCTCCCTAAATGTGCCCTCCTCCATCTTCCACTCTTCCTCCTCCCTTTTTATAACCTACTGTCTAATTACAGTTGGTTAATTAGCTTAATTAGTACTGCCTGCATGTGCACAGGCAACCTACAAGTGGTCACTACCATCTAAAATAGGTGCCGAGGTCCAGCCTCAGCATGAGGAGGGTCCTGAGAAAGACAAGAAAGGGAGCTGAGCTGGTTCAATAATGACTCAGAGTCAGTTTTGAGAGCAGATGCAAGCTGTCAGTTCAGGTGCGCTCTCTGTTCCCTGAATATTCTCATTCTTTCTTCTCCCTTCTCACCATGCTTCAGCCTCCCTCCTCTTGTGTTTTAGCCTCTCCCCAGCAGCCATCAATTGCCAATAGCGCCTCAGCTAAGGAGGAAGCTCATCCATGCTAGAGTTATTGATTAGATTGATCTTGTGCAAATAACCGCAGCTCCTGTGAGTTCATGAGTACAATGGCCAAGCCATGTCCAGAAGACAGAATTTCACAGCACTCCTCCTCAGCCTCCAGCTCTTAATTTCTTTCCACCCTCTCTTCCGGATGTTCCCTGAGCCTTGTGGGAACATCAAATAATATAGATGTACCACTTAGGGCTGAGCATTCAAAAGTCACTTACTCTCAGCACTTTGACCTTTGGGTTCTCTGCATTGATTTCTCGCTGCTTGGCGGGGGATATATATCTGATCAAGGCTGAGAGCAGCACTAATATATGTTTGTAAGCATAAATATTTAGAAGATAGCTTGACTACATGTCCATTTAACAAAACAGTAGTAGGTTGCCCTCTGTGGCCTACAGTCTGCCAACCATGGATATTTAACCAGGTGTAGAGTTCCAGGAGCGAATTCCTTCCTGTGATGTAGGCCTCAAAGCAAGCAGAAAATGATGGGTTACTACCATAACAGTTATGATATTATTACACCTGCGGATACATCATTATATGACACGTGTGTATGATATATTATTTATCAATTTATTTGTAACATAGCCTTGCAGTTCTAGAGCATAGACTTTGCAAATTATAATGATATATATATATATATATATTTTTTTTTTTTTTTTTTCGAGACAGGGTTTCTCTATAGCCCTGGCTGTCCTGGAACTCACTTTGTAGACCAGGCTGGCCTCGAACTCAGAAATCCACCTGCCTCTGACTCCCGAGTGCTGGGATTAAAGGCGTGCACCACCATACCTGGCTGATAATGTTATATCTTAACGTCATTAAAAGTATATGTTTAGTCTAATAATCTGGCAGGTTGCATGTTGGATACCCTGTGAAAGAGTGAAAAAACAAAATTCTTTTCAAACACACATTATAGAGAGGATTAATAAGATAGAGCTAGAGAGATGACTCTGTAGTTAAGAGAATTGGCTGCTCTTCCAGAGGACCTGGGTTCAATTCCCAGCACTCAAATGGCAGCTCACAACTGTCTGTAACTCCTGTTCCAGAGGATTCAATGTTCTCTCCTGGCCTCTGTGAGCACTAAGTGCTCAAGTATTGCACAGGTATAGATGTAAGCAAAACACCTTATCCATAGGGGAAAAACCTGGGATATTCAGAGAACTACAAGGAGTAAACACACATTCAGGTCTTTTTTACCTTAGAACCCTTCCCATGTTTGGAAATTTTCCTCACTTTCCCTTAATAAATCTATGCTTGGTTCTTCTCTAAAAATAAAACAGGGGACAAGTAAAATGGCTCATGCCTTTAATCCCAAAACTCAGGAGGCAGAGGCAATAGGATCTCTAAGTTCCAGGGAAGACCACTCCATGTCAGCCAGGGGCTACAGAGGGAAAACCTGTTTTAAAAAATCAAATAAATACTCACAGTGGTGGCTCATGCCTTTAACCCCAGCACTCTGGAGGCAGAGGCAGGTGGATTTCTGAGTTCGAGGCCAGCCTGGTCTACAAAGTGAGTTCCAGGACAGCCGGGGCTATACAGAGAAACCCTGTCTCGAAAAAACAAACAAACAAACAAGAATTAGGTTGAACTGAAGAGATGGTTTGAGGTTAAGAATACTTGCTATTCTTATGGAGGACTAGATTTAGTTCCTAATATCCACAGGGCACTCATAACTGTCTGTAACTCCTTTTCAAGGAATCTGAAGCCTACTTCTGGCCTGTGATGGTACCAAGCATGCATATGGCGCATATATATACACAGAGACAAAAGTCTCACACAAATAAAAATAAATCTTAAAAGAATAAATGAAATTGGGACCTTGACAGATAGTTCAAAAGTTAAGAGTACGTACTACTCTTTTTTTGTTGTTTGTTTTTTTCAAGACAGGGTTTCTCTGTATAGCCCGGGCTGTCCTGGAACTCACTCTATAGACCAGGTTGGCCTCGAACTCAGAAATCTGCCTGCCTCTACCTCTGCCTCCCAAGTGCTGGGATTAAAGGCGTGTGCCACCATGCCCGGCTACGTACTACTCTTGTTTGTTTGTTTGTTTGTTTGTTTGTTTGTTTGTTGGAGTTTTTTTCAAGATAGGCTTAACTCTAACAGCCCTTGTTGTCCTGAAACTCAATTTGTAGATCAGGCTGGCCTAGAACTTATCTGCCTGCCTCTGCATTCCAAAGTACTGGGCATATTAGGTGCACATAGCACTCTTACAAAGGACCCATTCTTGGTTTCTAGCACCCATGTCTGGTGGGTAACTCCAGCTCCAGGGTAGCCAGTGTCCCTAGACCCTGTCTCAAGTGCATATACCTCACCACACATACACACACACACACAAATACACAAAATTAAAAATAATAATTATTAAAATAGGCCAGGTGTTATTGAGCACATCCTTAATTCCGGAACTTGAGAGTCAAAAGGCAGGGGAATCTATAAATTCAAGGTCAGACTGGTCTACACCATGAGTTCCAAGCCAACAAGAGCCATGCATACAGTGAAGCTCTGTCAAAAAGAAGAAAGAAGGAGGAGGAGGAAGAGAAGGAGGAATAAGAGGAAGGGGAAGAGGGGAAGGGGGAGGAGAAGGGGAAGAAGAAAGGAAAGAGAAGAAGAAAAGAAAGAAAAGAAGAAAGAAGTAGAGGAAGGAGGCGGCGAAGGAGAAAGAGAAGAAGGAGAAGAAGGAGGAAGAGAAGGAGGAGGAGAAGGAAGAGGAGGAGCAGGAGAAGGAGGAGGAGAAGGAGGAGAGGAAGAAGAAGGGAAGGAAAGAAGGAAGGAAGGAAAAGAAAAAAAGGAAAGAAAAGAAAAACAAAAGAGATTGTGGGATGGTTGTTATGCAGCAGCTGATGACAGTAACAATTCTGATGTCACTCCCCTCAACTAAGAAGGTGGAAGATACTTCATTCAATTATCCTCTGTAGTCTCCAAAGGCCCATGTGACTTTCCTATTTTTCCAACATATCTTTAAAACTTCCCCCCATAGGTTCTCTGTTAGCATGTAATTTCTGTCTCCTCACTATAAAGATGAGAAAACGGGGAGCTTAAGAAGTATACCAAAGGTCACAACTTCCTACGAGCTTCAGCTAACTCATGAGTCTTTACCACTTCAACACTAGTAATCAACTATTCATTATTCTACCTAGTTATGATGGCGATTGCGGTTGATGTCACTGGAAGAATGACCACTATCCGGAAGGTTCCCACTCATGGCCCAGCAGGGGGAGCTCTCTTTCTAAGGAGCCACTCTGCACTACCCGGGGGTAAGCCAAGGCCATGTCCTGGTGGACAGGCGGGTCATCCTGGGAGATGGAAGTATCCTTGGGAGGAAGGGAAAAGAAGAAAGCATTGACTAAGCTCCAAATTAACGGTGTTAATTTTTAATACAAGAGCCTGGCTTTGCCTTAAAGAATCCAAGGTCCTTCGCCGGATAACTCTGTACGGCATCCGATCCCTTGCCAAGGTAAGCGGCAGTTCTCTGCAGTGGCCCATAGAGGCTCCCAAGTAAAGGAGATCTGAAATATCAGCATGGCTGCCTTCCTTAGTTCTCCATCCCCTGGCAGGAATACTGGAGAGCAAGTCTGTCCCTTCCCTGGACCACCTTGTCTCCCTAAGTCCTTCGTCCTGGCCCTGTACTTGGCTCTAAGGAGCTGCCTCATTCTTGTCCTTTGGCAATATTCTCCCTGATGTGATGGGTGAGGGAAAAGGGACCTTCCTCCCCAACTGAAGCAAAAATCAGAGACTCAAGTCAACATGGGAGATAAACAGTAGTTCTTGTTACCCTACCAGGTTTCATAGTCTGCCAGTGTAACCCACTTTCTCTGCATCAGGGTTTGGAAAAAAACAATGAACAATCCTTTGACCATCTTTTGTCTTCTCTGGCCACCTTTATATTGATGCTTATTTTAGATCAAGGTCTAGGGAATGCTAATAGGCCAAAGGAAGTGTATGGCCATTTCTGATATGCCTAGCAAAATTCCACTAAAAGGGAACATGAATTCAAGACCAGTCTGGGAATATATATGGTGGTTTCAGAGCCAGCCTGGACTATAGAGTGAGAATCTGTCTCAAAAGAAACACAGATGTCATTGTAACTCCTGTTAAAGACTGTGGTGATTTGAACGAGAATGGCCCCTGTAGTTTAAATATTTGCATTCCATTAGTGGCTGTATGGGAAGGCTTAGGAAGTATGGCCATGCTAGAGGAAGTATGTCAATGGGGTAGACTTTGAAGTTTCAAAAGGCTTGTGCCATTTCAAGTCAGCTCTCTCTACTTCCTGTTTGTAGGTTGAAATGTAAGCTCTCGACTGTTGCTCCAGCACCATGCTGCCTGCTGCCATGCTCCCCACCATGACGCGATGGACTCTTATCTCTTTGGAACCTAAGCCCAAATAAATCCTTCCTTCTATAAACTGCCTTGGTCTTGGTGCTATTCCCAGCAATAAAAAAAAAGCCACAAAGACAAAGCTGGGTGTGGTAACAAAGGCCAGCACACCAATCCGTGGCAGGCTGAGGCAGGAGGATCATGAGTTCAGGCTCCATCTCAGTTAGTACATCGTTTGCCTAGTGTGGTTTGAATGGGAATGAGCTCCGGAGGCATGTATGTTCGAATACTTGGTCTCCAGGAAACAAAACTATTTGGGAAGGGACTTGAGGTCTCAGAGGAGGAGATGTGTCCTGGGCTTTGAGGAATCAAAAGCTTCCCAACACCCCCAGTTCTCTCTCTCTCTCTCTCTCTCTCTCTCTCTCTCTCTCTCTCCCTCTCTCCCTCCCTCCCTCTCCCTCCTTCCCTTCCTCCATCTCTCGTGCTGTTGAAGATGTGAGACCTCATCTGCTGCTACACCATGCTTTTCCCTCACCATCCCGGGCTCTGGAAACTTAAACCCAATCAATTGATTTTTTTTTTTTTTTTTTTTTTGGATAACCTACCTTAGTCATTGTGTCTTATCACAGCAATAGTAAAAGTAACTAATACAGAAGTTGTTACCAGGAGCTGGGCTATTGCCGTGGAAGACTGCTCATCTCACCGGATAGAATAAGACCACTACAATTTTTGAGCCAAATGTGAAGCAAGCTTGATTTTTATTGGGGTGTTCCTGAGAGCTGGCCAGTGACTGTCTCCTAAGCTAGGCTAGAGAGCAAGCAGCCTTGAGCGGCCCCCTTTAAGGATCAAAATGCAAAGCAGAGACAATGGAACAGTAAAAAAGTACAAAAAGATCTCAAACCAACCAACCACCTAAAACTCAACAGCCGGTAGGTAGTAGTCGACAATTAGGAAGGGTTTGGGTGTTCTCAAAAACAAGTCAAGGCTGGGGCAGAGCGACTTAAAAACAGAAGCTCAGCTTCTACAGTAAATAGAAACTTATTTTTAACAATATAACATAATGGCTCCTGCTCTCAGAATAGAGTCAGGCAGGTCCCCACCCCCACCCCCCAGACCTGACCATGTGGTTGTTTGCAGGAAGACTTTGGGACTTGGGTTAGAAAAGCTGTTAAATGCTCTAAGTAAAAGTTAATGGCAATCCCAGTAGGAACTTGGAAGTCAGTAGTGTGGTGAGAAATTTGGTTTCTTTAAAAAAACACAGAAATAGTAAAGGAATATGTTTTCATTTTAATTCTAGATGTGAGATATGGGGCTGATTCAGATTGTCCACAGCAGCTGACTATGATTTGCCTACTGCTCTGGCAGGGAGTGATTTTGCCAGCTGCAGATAGTTTCTGTGATTGTGTGACATTCAGATTTCTGGAGACTTTTCTGAGGGTATATAATGCTAGAGCCACTAAGAGGTGGGTTGTTGGTTGTTGTTGGTCACCATTTGTTAGGTAGTAGTGCACAAAAAGTGTTAGAGCTCCTGACAGTGAAGATCAAAATTGCCCCAAGGAATTTGATGCACCTAATCAGCAGGAAGTAGTCTAACAATAACAGTTGCCCCTTTCCAACCTCTGAGGTTATTCAGGGATCTCTTTACTTTCTTCTTCATCCTTTTTTCCTCTCTTATCTAGTGTTAGAGAATTGAAAGGATGGAGGGAAAAGGGTGGAGAAAGGTGGAAGAAAGAAGAATTCACAAAGTAGTCAAAGACAACAACTACTCAGTAGTCCTGAGACCTATATGGACCGTAGAAGCCTATATGAAAGACCTATATGAGAGACCTATATGGACCGTAGAAGCCTATATGAAAGACCTATATGAGAGACCTATATGGACCGTAGAAGCCTAACACAAGAAGTTTTAGTGGGTAAGAAGTCACTGGGTCAGGGACTACTCTTGTAATATTTTGGCAAAGAAAGTGGCTTCTTTCTGCCTTCTTCCTAAGAACTTGCCTGAGGCTAAATTTAACAGTAATGGACTAATTTCTTTGGCATTTTCAAAACAATTTAATATTGATTGACTCAGCAGTGTGGTTATTAGTAGTTGCTGTTATGGAAGTCTACAATGAAAAAGAGCAAGTTGGGTAAAAAGAAATACCAAGTATATAGTCTGAAGAAAACCGAGCACCAGAAAATGTCATGCTGAAGCCAAGGCTTGTGCTGAGAGAGATAAAAGTAAGGAGAGGCCTGGTGCTGATAGCTCATTTGAATAAAGGATTAGTACCCTCAGGGCGAGATCCACCCTGATAAGCTTCCAATTTGTAAAATGAAAAGGTCTTGGAAATTTTCTGTTCCTAAAAAGGAGCAAATCAAAGCTGCTGAAAATATGATCCAGGGGAACCAGGTTACGCCCCAAATTGATAGTCAAACTTGGGAGTGTCATACAGGTCTTGCTGGCTTTAGAGTCATGAAGGACATGAAGAATATAAGTCACTGGGTCACAGACTATTGTTGTAATGTGTTGAAAAAAAAAAAAAAGCAGGGCAGTGGTGGCGCATGCCTTTAATCTCAGCACTTGGGAGGCAGAGGCAGGTGAATTTCTGAGTTCAAGGCCAGCCTGGTCTACAGAGTGAGTTCCAGGACAGCCAGGGCTACACAGAGAAACCCTATTTGGGGTGTGGGGGTGGGTGGTGGGAGTGACTGCTTCCTGCCTTCTTCCTAAGAACTTGCCTGAGGCTAAATTTAACAGTAATGGACTAATTTCTTTGACCGTTATGCTAGTAAAGGAGTTGTGGGATCCTTCTCCTTGGCTAAGGAGAGCTACGGATGTCAGGGAGTCCCTGCATGAAGGCCTTGAGAGGGCAAGAGGCCTGAGAGAACATGCTGTGCTGCTGTGAAAGTGAAGATGGCTCAGCGGTTAAGAGCATTGACTGCTCTTCTGGAGGTCATGAGTTCAAATCCCAGCAACCACATGGTGGCTCACAACCAACCGTAATGAGAAACAAATTAAAAAAAAAAAAATCTATGGACTGGGAGCGAACGAGCCCAGAGCAAGAGGGAGAAAAGGAGGTGGGGAGAAGGAAGTGAACCCTGGGTTAGGATTTGGAACTCCAAGGTGGTAGAGGACTCTGTGGTGTGGGAGATCTGCTAAGGAGAGATGCACAAAGGCAGGAAGCAGAACAAGCCCCAGAGAGCAGTGTGTTGCAGTCAGCAAAGCGGGAAGGGCAGAGTCATCAAAGCCCTATGGCTAGACATGGAGCAACAGGATTTGGAATTTGCCCTCACTTAGATGGAGGTTTCCATCTTGCTTAGAACCAGTATTTCCTCACTCTGCCTCAGTTTCCCTGATTTTGGAGTGGGATACATGGTTTATCCCATTTCATGTTGGAAGTATGTAATCTGCATTTTGATTTACAGGGGTTTTCAGTTAAGAGATCCGCCTAGAGTCCCAGGAGAGATTATGAACTTTGGATTTTTTTAAACAGTGTTTAGACTGAAAGACTATGGGGACTTTTGAAGTCAGATTAAATACCTATTGCATTAAGATTTAGCTTCAAGCCTGTGTGAGAGCCAAGGAGTAGAATGTGATGGTTGGAATGACCCTCATAGGCTCATACGTTTCAGTACTTGGTCTCCTGTTGATTGAACCGTTAGGGAAGAATTAAGAGTGGCCTTGTTGGAGGAGCTGTGTCACTGGGGTAGACTTAGAGGCCTCAAAAGCGTCTTGACAGCCTGTGCTCTCCTTGCTTCCTGTTCAACAGTTCTCAGCTGTTCTTCTCCTTGTGCCTTTACTGTTCCGCCATAATGCATTTTAATCCTCGGAAACTCAAGTCCAAATAAATGACTTTAAAAAATAAGTTGCCTGGGCTGGAGAGATGGCTCAGTGGTTAAGAGCATTGACTACTCTTCCGAAGGTCCTGGGTTCAAATCCCAGCAACCACATGGTGGCTCACAACCATCCGTAATGATATCTGACATCCTCTTCTGGTGCATCTGAAGACAGATACAGTGTACTTAGATATAATAATAAATAAATCTTAAAAAAAAAAAGTTGCCTTGCAGCCTGGTGCCACGCAACCTGGGCAGGAAGCAACCCTGAGATGACCCCCAGTCCTGAGTCACATCGCTCAGACAGACCACGCCCAAGTCAACCCCTGTTCAGTGTCACAAAGCAAGGGAAGGGCATAGCACTCCTGAGACAACCCCAGACACCCAGAGGGCCTGGGTACCACTATGATTTACAAGTCAGTGGTGGAGAGATGAAAGAGGAGAAGCAGAAGGTGGTGGGCACAATAAAGAGAGGCAGAACTGGAGACACGAGGGTCGTGAGGAACAGCCTGATGTGAGTAGCTGGCAAAGTCACCAAGGCCATGGAGAGGTCAGGCCCTGCAATAGCAAAGATCTGTTACCACCAAAGGCCAGGCACATGTTCCAGGTCTGGGCTGCCACCCAGGTCAGTGTTGATGTCTGAGGGCTGATGGTTGAGCTGGCCCCACCCCTCACCACCTGCAGCAGGTGGGAGAGCTGAGAGCTGGCTCGGGGTCATGAGAACAGAAGAACTGGACCAGCCTCTCATTGGCTGCAACACTCAGGATGATCAGGCCCTGCACCACCACATCTGGGCAACACAAAAGAACTGGCTCTGATAGGTGCTGGAGAGTTGGCAGGCAAACCAGCTCAGCTACTACCCAGGCCCAGATCCAGGGTTTTGAGTTGGCCCACCCCAACATCTACCCAATCTGTGAACTGCTGGAGCCTTTGAAGAGACCAGCCTTGCAGATCCAAAGCTGCAGGATCAAAGTTGTATGACACAGGGCAACAACAGAGAAGAGTCCTGGGGAGGATCCAGTATTGATAGTATAGAGAAGCCAGAGACCTGGAACCAGACCAATGACTCACTGCACTGAACATTTGCAAGTGAAGATGTGTGGACAGAAGGGTGTGCTGCAGGACACACTGGGACACACTACTGCTTCCACGATGAGATTTTAATTTTTACTTTTTTTCTTTTTTGGGGGGGAGGTTGCAAGGGTGGGGCAAGAAGATGAGTGCGATTGAGGAGCATGATGTGAAATCCACAAAGAATCAGTAAAAAGTTAGACAAAAAAAAAATAAGTTGCCTTGGTTATGATGTCTTATCATAACAAAAGAAAAGTAATCATAGCTCAGAAATTGGAGCTGCATTCCCTCCATAGCAACACGTTAATGAAGAAGGTTGTGTTCGGTAACAGATCTCATTACCAAACATGAGCGAAAGAACAGGTACCTTGTTTTCTGAGGCCGTATCTGAAATCTCCAAATATGTCATCTTCTACATCAACAATTTACAAGTTTACTTGATGGTTTGTATATTCTTGGACCAGGGAGTGGCACCATTTGGAGGTGTGACCTGGTTAGAGTAGGTGTGTCACTGTGGGTGTGGGCATAAGATCCTCACCCTAGTTGCCTGGAAGTCAGTCTTCCACTAGCAGCCTTTGGATGAAGACATAGAATTCTCAGCTCTGCCTGCGCCATGCCTGCCTGGATACTACCATGCTCCCACCTTGATGATAATGGACTGAACCTCTGAACCTGTGAGCCAGCCCCAATTAAATGTTGGTTTTTTTTATAAGACTTGCCTTGGTCATGGTGTCTGTTCACAGCAGTAAAACCCTAACTAATATACTTGAGCCAATGGATTCACAGGAGAAATAAAATGTATCACAGGAGTTGAGATGGCTTCAGATATGAATCCTTAGAGCCAGGTGGATGACTGCAGTTGGTCTTTGAATTAAGACAATATCAGCATGCAAGGCCTTTATTTATTTTATATATTATTCTTAGACAAAGTCTCACTCTGTAGTCCTGGTGTCTTAGTGTTCTGTCTGCTGTGAAGAAACACTATGACCACAGGAAAATAAAGAAAAAGGAAAACATTTAATTGGGGTTTGCTTACAATTTAGTCTACTATTAGCATGGCAGGAAGCATGGAGACATTCAGGCAGACGTGGTGCTAGAGAAGGAACTGAGATTTCTAGAGCCATATCCACAGGCAGCAGGAAGAGAGAGACATTGGGCTTGGTCTGGGCCCTTGAGACCTCAAAGCCCACTCCCAGTGACACACCTCCAAAGAGGCCACCTTCCTAATCCCTCTCAGGTGATGTCATTCCCTGATAACCAAATGTTGTATTTGCAGTTTCTATTTCTGTGAAGAAACACCACAACCACAGCAACTCTTATAAAGAACAACATTTAATTGGGGCTGGCTTACAGTTCAGAAGTTTAGTCCATTATCATTATTGTGGGAGGCATGGCAGCACTCGGGCAGACATGGTACTGGTGGGTAGCTGAGAATACTACATCTGGATCAGCTGGCAGGAGGAAGAGAGACTCTGGGCCTGGCTTGAGCATCTGGAACCTCAAATCCACCCCCAGTGGCACACTTCCTCCAAGGAGGCACACCTATTTCAACAAGACCACAACTACCAAAATAGTGTCACTCCCTATGAGCCTATGGGAGCTGGTTTCATTCAAACCACCACACTTGTATACCCTGGAACTTGCTGTATAGACCAGGCTGGCCTGGCACTCACAGAGATCCGCCTGCCTCTACTGGGATTAAAGGTATGTGCCACCACATCTGGATGAATTAAGGTCTTTATGGCTGTCAAGAGTAACATTTAATTAGTTAAAAAAGAAATCACAAATGCCAGGAGATACACCCAACTCTCCCAGAAAGCAAAACCAAAGCTGATCAAAGCACAGACACAAGGACTGCACCAGAAAGCAGCTACATGGCATGGAGGGCCTGATCCCACTGCTCTGTCTGCCCACTTAGTTGAGAAAGCAGGGACAGAAGCCATCCATGTGGTCTTGCCACAACAGCGCAGAGACAACTGGTCCTACCCTAGCTAGTCAGAATAGAAGCATTTGCGAACTATGTGCCTGGCTCCTTCCTGTCCGGCCTCAACCTCTACTGGACCTGGTTCTTAGCTCTCAGGCTCTGTATCCTGTTTAACCTTGTGACCCCCACCCTACTGTCAGCATAGCTGCTCTCTCTCTCTCTCTCTCTCTCTCTGTCTCTCTCTGTCTCTCTCTCTCTCTCTCTGTCTCTCTCTCTTTCTCTCTGTCTCTCTCTGTCTCTGTCTCTGTCTCTGTCTCTCTCTCCCCTCACACCCAAATCCCAAATCATCTCACCAACCTGAGACAGAAAGCCATGTCATACTGAGTTTGGCAGCCACTTAAGTTCCATTTTAAATCTTACTTAGACTTTCAAACATGATTCAGTACTTGCTCCTTCCACAGAGACATGTATTTGCAGGGGAAAGGAGCACCTGTTTAGTTTGTAAGATTTGTTCTTGAAATGTATGTAATACTGTGGTGATTTAAACAGATATGGCCCTATAGACTCATGTGTGTGAATGCTTGACCCATAAGGAGTGGCACTATTAGGAGGTATGGCCTTGTTAGAAGAAATGTGTCACAGTGGAGGCAGGCTTTGAAGCCTCAGAGATGCTCAAGCTCCTCCAAGTGTGGGGTATTCTCCTCCTGCTGCCTGTGGATCAATATGTAGAACTCTTGGCTCCTTCTCTAGCACCATGTCTCCCTGCATGCTGCCATGCTCTGCTGCTTTGATGATAATAGACTAAACCCCTGACACTGTACAGCATCCCCAGTTAAATGTTTTCCTTTATAAGAGTTGTCTTGGTCATGGTGTCTCTTCACAGCAATGAAACCCTAACTAAGAAACACCTTCTCTGATCAGGCATCACACTGTGAGCTCAGGCCAGAGATCAAGTCTACTGTTACCTAGGGATACATGCAGAGATGGTCTGGACTTATTCGGCCCAATGTCTCTGTTTTGGTTTCTTTCCTTGGAGTTTCCAAAGGAAATTGGGTATGAGGGGATGTGTAGAGTTCCTGCCTGATATATGCTAAGGCTCTAAGTTCAATCCTAGTGCCACATACACACAAAACCCAGCAAGTGTGTGCTCCCAGCGACCAAAGGGATCTGGGTAGTGTCAGTGTGGGAGACAGGGCCAGGATGCATTTCTGCCAGGAGAATAGGAAAAGTGGCATGGGCTGAATATAGTTCACAGTTATGTCTGGGATTCCAAGGGAAGGTGTCTGGGTTGCCAACATAGTTGTGTTTGCCTCCTCTGACTCTAGGGCCCTACTCAGTGATGCCTGTCCTCTTGTATCTTAAAACTGAATTCATCAAATGGGAATACTCTATCTGCTCAGTGAGATGTAGGCATCCATTTTTTTTTCAACGTATTTTAATAAGGGTTGAACCTCTCCTCTAGCCCGCCACCCACCAGAGAGCAGGACGAGAAAAGTTATTAGGACATGGGGGAAGTAGAACTGTTTAGAAATAGTTCTATGGGGGTGAGCTTGATCTTCATTGTTAGGATATCAACAGTTCAGTTCAGTAGCAAACACTAAATACAAATCATTAGCTGTAGTCTAGCCCTCTGGGCAGTCACCACACATGAACCAGTAAGGGCAGTTTAATGCAGAAGAAGCCGCAAGACTCACCAGCTGGTCAGGGTCCATGGAAGCTGCAAGAAGTCACAGGAACCTCATGAGAAGTTCTTTGGTGAGTTACTTTCTAAGATGTCACCACAAACAGAGCTCAGCAACTCAATGTAAGGTGAACCAATACATGCATGTCCTTAGCAAAGAATACTGAGGTGGAGCAAACCAAAGCAATGCTACAGCTCCTGTGGGGTCCTATTTATATTCCTTCATCACGCATCCTTTCACATGTCTACTATAGCAAAACATCCTTTTACCTGTGTCTGCTTCAGGAAAACATTCTTTGACATGTCTGCTTTAGCAAGACATTCCTTTACCTATGTGCCCCAGCAAAACATCCTTTGACAAGATTCACTTTCAAACTTGTTTGAAAGGATACATGATGAAGAAATATAAATATGACCCCACAGACAGTGGGAGCTGAATCATTGGTTTGGTTTGCTCTGCCTCGCTGTTCTTCGCTAACAATATGCATGTATTGGTTTGCCTTACATTGCCTTGCTGGGCTCTACTGGTGGGGTGATGCCTTAGAGAGAAACTCACCAAAGAACTTCTCATGAGGTTCCTGTGACCCTGGCCAATTGGCAAGCCTTGCAGTCTCTTCTGGATTGAACTGCCCTTGCTGGTTCCTGTGTGGTGACTGCCTAGAGGATTGGACTGTAGCTGCTGGTTCGAATTTGGTGTTTGCTACAGACTGAATTGCTGAGAAAGAAGATCGAGCTTGCCCCGCAAAGAACTATTGTTAAACAGGTCCACTTCTCACATATCCTAATAACTTTTTTCTTCCACTACCTTTGCTGGGTGGTATGCTAGAAGAGAGGTTGAACCTTATTAAAAGTAAGTTACAAAAAATGTATGCCTACAACAGTTGCTCTGTATCCTACTCAACCAGACAGTACCCTGTACTAAGCAAATGCTCAGGAGGTAGCTGAGGGGAAGTCTGAGGGTCACTGGGGATTTTTGGATTCTAGAGCCCACATCTGGTTCTGCCTTCAGGAAGAGATCTATAACCAGTCTGCACATCTGCTCATGTAGCTGCTGCCTCTATCAGCCTTATGTGTGGTGTTCTGAACAAGGATGCCCCCTTAGACTTATATATGTGAAAGGCTTAAAAGGATTAGGAGGTGTGGCCTTGTTGGAGGAAGCATGTTAGTAGGGGTAGAATTTGAGGTTTCAAAAGCCTATACCAGGCCCAGAGTATGGATCTCTCACCCCCTCCACCCTTGTAGATCAGGATGTAGTTCTCAGCTACTTCTCCAGCAGCATACCAGCCTATGACCATGCTCTCTGCCTTGACAATAATGGAATAACCTTCTCAATTTGTAAGCAAGCCCCAAATTAGATGCTTTCATTTATAACAATTGCTCTGGTCATGGTGTCTCTTCATAGAACAATAAGGAAGACAGAAGTTAGTGCCAGGGACTAGAGTATTGCTATGACAGGTCTGATCATGCTTTTGTCTGAAGGAGTTTGAAAGGCTTTTGGACTTTGGACTATAAAAGACTATTAGTAATTGGCCTAGAGACCATTCCTACAATATTTTGGCTGCCTTTTACGCTGGCTTCAAAAATCTATCTGAAGCTAAATGGAAGACGTTGGGACTGATGGTGTTGGCAGAGGAGATTTCAAGACAGTTCAGTGTTGATTCTGATATGCAGTTATTAGTAGTCACTTTTATGCAAATCTATAATAAAAAGGGAGCAAACTAATAAAGGAAGAAAATACAAAATCTACAGTTTAGGAGAGAAAGAACACCAGAAAATGTAATGTGGGAGCCAAGTCTACTGCTTGAGGAGATTAAAAAGTTTAAAGAAAAGCCTGGATTTAAATGGAATAAAGGGAATGGCTACCCCAAGGAAGCATCCCACCTGACCACGCTTCCAACTTGTGAAAAAAAATTAAAGGATACCTTAAATAGTGTAGGAAAACATCAACAACAGAAATGATGAAAACATATTTGAATGAGGGAGCCATGTTCCAGCCATAGTAAGCAGCAGAATTTGGCAGTTTCAACCACGTGGTTCTGGCTTTAGAGTCAAGAATACAAAAAGGGGTTGTGGAATCTCCCTCTACAGCCAAAGAAGCCACTGAGGCCAGGCATGTGTCACAAATGTCCCTGTATGGTAGCCCAGTGAGGCCATTGTAGGAAACTGAAGTTGAAGCCTGGATTGCCTTGGAAACCCTAAGATGTTAGAGATCGTGTTAATGAAAAAGGTTTAAAGAAAAAAATTTCCATCACTTGGCAACAAACCAAAGGGATAGGGGAATGTTTTATGTGTTCTCTACATAAACAAACTCTGTTACCTGCTGGTAGTAACCCTAGGGTTACCAACAGAAATGACATCTAGCAGATGGATATTCTACATTTTGCAGAATTTGGAAAACAAAAGTATATACATCATACCATTGACATGTACTCAGGGTTTCAATAGGCAACTGCTTTAAGTTCTGAAAAGGCTGATTGTGTAATTACACATTTATCGGAAATAACCGCAATTATGGGGATTTCTGAACAAATTAAAACTGACAATGCTCCCACAAATGTATCCAATAAGATGAAGCAATTCTTTACATATTAAAATATAAAGTATGTCACTGGTATACCACATAATCCCACAGGACAAGCAGTTATAGAAGAGCCAATCAAACCTTAAAAGAGATGTTTATTAAGCAAAAAGGGAGAGTTAAAAAAAAACCCCAGGGACAGTCTAAATAATGTTTTGTTAACTCTCAATTTTTTAAATGTTGGTGAAAAAGGAACAACAGCAGCTGAGAGACACTGGGTTATCGGAAAAACAAAACAAAACAAAACCCTGAGGAACTAGGCCAACCAATATACTGTAAGAATGTGTTGACATTAGAGTGGAAACCTGCAATCGTGTAAGATGGGGATGTGGTTATGCTTATGTATCTATAGGGAATGAAAACATATGGTTACCAACAAAACTTATAAAGGTTAGATCAGACCAGGAAGAACCTCTCATCATCTGGGACATAGATGTCTTCACAAAGCAAATAGCCTAGGTGATTCACAGACTGTCTTGGTTACTGATTTCTCCAAAATATCAACTTCAAAAAGGCTAGTCCTAATGATGATCAATCACACAGACACTGGATAAGCACAGAGACTAGACAATGCAAAGACAGGACAGACAATACAGGGACTGGATAAACACAGAGAAGGGGCAATAAATGCTACAGTTAGCTTTTTTTCAGACTAACCATTTTTTCCCCTTGGGGGCCCCAAAACAGGAATTCCTTGCCCCAATTCAATAGGAAGAAAAAAAATATATAAGAAGACCATTGTTCCAATCCCTTATGCTGGGGTGGGTTGTTTTGGTCACTTGATGTTTTATGGTTGTTAACATCTAGGATGAAAGGTGGTTATTAGTTATGATCAGGGATTGATAAAAATGTTTTAAGTTATTTTGTTTGAATTACTGTATGTTAATAGAAATTTAAGGTTTTTTTGTTTAATTACTGTATATTGATAGAAATTTAAGGTTGTTTTGTTAGACTATTGTTTGACTATATTGTACATAAGCCATTTATTTAAAATGTGATGGTTCTTATCATGATTTCTATTGTGTTTGTTAGAGAAAAGTCCAATTCTTAAAGAGAAGGGGATATGAAGTAGAAACTTATAGTTTCTTTGGAAAATCAGTTGTGTCAGATGGTGTTTTGTTGGAGCAGATATGTCGTGAAGGAACATTTCACTGAAGCAGACACAGGTGAAAGGTTGTTGTGCTAAAGCAGACACATGAAAAGATGCCTGATGTTAAGAAGGACCTAACAGATGGTGGATGATGCTGGATGGTATTGGTACACCTTGCCATTCCTTATTGGTCACCGTTTGTTGTGACTTCATAAAAAGAAACGCACCAAAAAACTGGTGGTATTCTGGTGGCTTCTTGCCTCTTCCTCAGACTCAGGCCAATTGGCAAAGTGATGTCAGCTGATATAGACTCACAAGGAGTTTTGCTAAGACAGACTCATCTAGTGTTTGGCTGAGGAAAGACCCGTGGGAGGACACATGTTGTTTGGAGGGAGTATAAATAAGACACAACAAACAGTAACTGGTGGTTTGCATATCTAGATTTGCAATGCTTAGTTGGTCTCATAACCTTCATCTTCATTGATGTCTTAGTTAGGGTTTTACAACTGTGAACAGATACCATGACCAAGGCAAGTCTTATAAAGGACAACATTTAATTGGGGCTAGCTCACAAGTTCAAGGGTTCAGTCCATCATCTTCATGGTGGCAGCAGGGTAGCATCTAGGCAGGCTCGATGCAAAACTAGCTGAGAGTTCTACATTGTAGCTGCCAGCAACCACAGGTTACTGGGTTCCTGAAAGGAAAGATGGGGATGGATGGGAAAGGTGGCAAGAGAAATAATGAGCCAAGACAAAGTTCTCTGATCAAGGCCCAATGTTTACTGATGAGTCTGAGCTTATAAAGGGGGAGAACCCATCCCCACCATGCCAGGATCTCCTGGTCATGGTTGCTTTGTCAGGATCTGTCAGGAAAACAAGGTCAGCTGTTCAGCAGGTGGCTTCTTTCAGGAAGCAGCAGATGTGGCAGACAAAAGACTTTACCTAGGTAGGAAGACTCCACCCTAGGTGAGCTAGCAACTGTGGCAAACAAGGTCTGAGCCAGCCTGCTCAAGGCTGGGATGGGGGGGGCACAGTTCCTCCCTTTTTATTTATTAAAAATTAGCTGGACTGGGGCATAAAATTTGCTTATGCTCCATGGTCCTGCCTGGGAATTATGATGACTGGCAGCCACGCCTGTCTTAGGACTGAATGTATTGGACTCTTTCTGACCCATCCTGGAGAACACATGAAGCTTGTTTGTTTGTTTTTCACAAACACAGCCTTTTGGTGTTTATTATGAACAAACACAGCCTCTTGGCACATGCCTCTGTCTTCAGTTCAGCTCTCATTGCTCACCTTTTTCTTATTCAGACCAAAGCCACAATATGCACTCAATGCGTCTCTTCATATCGAAGAATAACAGCCACCTGAGCTTTGCTGAAGGTGAGTCTGTATGGAAGTAACTGACCTACTTGAAATACAAATCAAAAGTTAAAAGGAACAGGGTTAGGGTTGTCTGTGGGGATGTCATAGAGACTGAATTCAGTTGCAAATTAGCAATGATCAAACCCAGGGTCTGGCCACCCGGAGTGGGGGAAGTGGCTTTGAGAATCAACAGAAAAACTGTTACTTCTCAGGAAACAGTGGTAAGAGCCAGAATAACTGGTCACATTAAAGGAAAGAGAAGAGTCATTATAAAAGTCATTCTCCTTTGATTGATTTTTCCACAGTCTCTATGTTCTCTGTTCCACAAGGTCTAAAAGCTTGAAGCAAGGGAGCTTAGCTTGTCTAATCCGGGACATAGACAAGCAAAGGTGTGTCAAGAATATACACCCAACACAGCTTTCCTGTCACATTGTCAGGGTACTCAGCAAGGAGTTCTTTGGCATCCAATTTTAAATTTTTAAAAATCAAAAGCATGATTTAAATAATGTGCACAGGGATATAATTCTCCCCTTTTTTGTTTTTTAAGAAGATAATGTTGGGCTGGTGAGATGGCTCAGTGGGTAAGAGCACCCGACTGCTCTTCCGAAGGTCCGAAGTTCAAATCCCAGCAACCACATGGTGGCTCACAACCATCTGTAACATGATCTGACGCCCTCTTCTGGAGTGTCTGAAGACAGCTACAGTGTACTTACATATAATAAATAAATAAATCTTTAAAAAAAAAAAAGTAAAATTATAAAAAAAAGAAGATAATGTTTTAGCCGGGCGTGGTGGCACATGCCTTTAATCCCAGCACTCGGGAGGCAGAGGCAGGAGGATTTCTGAGTTTGAGGCCAGCCTGGTCTACAGAGTGAGTTCCAGGACAGCCAGGGCTACACAGAGGAAACCCTGTCTCGAAAAACCAAAAAAAAAAAAAAAAAAAAAAAAAAAGAAGATATTGTTTTAAAGTTCTACAATACCTTGTCCTTGAGAAATATAAAAAAATCTCAGTAACATGGGTAACATTAAATTGTTCACAAAACATCTCAAATGCTTGACTGTAATAGCCAGTTCCATTATCTGTTTTAATCTGATTTGGAACACCAAGCATAAAAATAAACTGACATAAGCAATGACTAATTACATTTTTAGTTGCTTCTCTTGTTAGAGCAGTTGCAACTAGAAAGCCTGAAAAGGTATCAATAGTCACCTGTGCATATTTTATTTTTCTGAAATCAGAAATATGAGTATCCATTTGCAATAATTGATTAAGTATAAGTCCTCGAGAATTAACACCATTATGTGAAACAGGCAGTAACTGAGGACACTGGGAACAAGTCTTTACAATTTGATATGCACATTCTCTAAAAATACCAAATTATTATCTCAAGCCATTACTATTTTGATGATGTAAAGAATGAGGTTATATAGCCAATTGTTCTTGTGTGAGGCCTATAATCTGCCTGGGATACAAATTTGGGGTGGCATCGTCTTAAGGGTTCTTCTCCAGGCAATCCAGGATGAGTTCTTAAGTGTCTAAAGACAGTCCTTTAAAGGAACAGTACTTTCTCTTAACTTGAGTTGTATATGCATAGACAATTGCGAAATTTGAGAATTAGCAGTATCTAAAAAAGGAACAATTTCAAGCAGTTGTAAGTGTGTGTGTGTGTGTGTGTGTGTGTGTGTGTGTGTGTGTGTGTGTGTAATCTATAATCATATAATCAGTATACAAATTAAAGCTTGACTTTTCAACATTTCAAAGCACTGGCTAGAGCACACAATTCACTTATCTGTGCTGAAGCAGGAGAAAACTCAAAAGAATAAACATGTGATCCAATCACATATACTTCTCTCTCTTAGAAGGGCTGTTTTTAAATACAGCAGATGTATTCTTTATGGGATGCATGCATGCATAAATTTACAGAAAATACAAAAGCATGCATAGAAGCAATTTTTAACAACTTGTCTTTTGGATGATTATCAATTTTGCCTAAAAAGTTTACTATGCAATAGACCAAATATTCTGCAATAACCAATTAAATTGCAGTTTGAGACAAGAAATAGACGTCTCATCGGGTTTTTAAGACATTCTTTCCAAAAATACTTTCATGATTCTATCCTACAATTTTTCTATTAACACCACAACGGCTTCATAATAGGATGTTAAAACTTTACTCGGAGATGAAGAAAGATGAATCCACATTAATGTTCTCTTTTGCCAAAAAATTGCTGTGGGCACATTGAGTAACAATAACTAGAATATTAAGCTAATATTTGATTACCATTGATTACAATTGATAACAATTGATTACAGAAGCTTCCTCTACTTTCTGCAAAGCTTTTTGTTTCTCACCAGTTAATTTGCATCTCCCTTGATAACATCCAACAAAGGCTTAAGTTCTCCTGTGGTGAGCTTAAGGTGAGGTGTTAGCCAATAAACATCTCCTGGAAGCTTTTAAAAATAATTTGAAGTAAACAAATCATCTTTTCTTTCTTAAATTTTCTGTACTACAATTTTTCTAGGATATAACTGAGGCCCTAAGTATTGAAAAAGATATTGCCTCTGAATCTTTTCTGGAGCAACAACTACTCCCCAAAACTTTAAAGTTCGTTGTTTAAGAGCAAAGGTTTGTAGTAAATTTCTGTTCAGAGGCATTAGCTAATAAAATACTTTCTATATAAGAAACAATATACACTGAAATATTCAAAGTCCTAGCTTCTTGTATTGAAGCAAAGACAAAAAGAAAATAACATAATATAAGGCCATTAGCCATTCCCAGAGGCTTCCAATGATCACAAGCTCACTAGAAGCAAATCCTTTACAATTATCAGGATGCAAAGGAAGAAACAACCTTCCAAGTTCATAATAATTCTACATGGAGTAGGCAGGCCAGGTTGTAATGCCTCTATAAGTTCTACAGTCTCATTGACCTTTCATAAATCTTAAGTTTAAACTTTATTTTGAACAACACCTGGATAGATCTGTAATAATTTTGTTTTAGCTTAAAAATAACTCCCCAGAGGCATGGAGAGTTGAGCCCCCCCCCCCAACTTCCCTAGGCAGGGTTTGCAAAAAAAGAAAAAAAGAAGAAGAAAGAGAGAAAGAAAGAGAAACAAAGAAAGAAAAAAAGAAAGGAAGGAAGGAAGAAAGCCACACAAGCCTCGCTGAGGGGGCTCTGAGCTTTGTAACTTAATTGTAACTTAACTTAAATGTCACTTAACTTAAATGTAAATATTTCTTAATCTGAGCATACTGCCTGAGTCCTGGCCCAAATATTATCCCTCCTAAAGTGAGAACAGATTTCAGGGGAACAATTGGACTGTCTGTCTATGCCTCTAATTTTTGGACAGTCTTTCCTAAGATGATTTACACTTAAAACATTCCTTATAACCTTAGTGCTGTGAAAGTATTGCTTGTACTGTAGTTCCCTGCAAGGCAGCAACCATAGCCAAACTGATTGTATTAGGGTCCAATTTCTGTACAATGACAAATATATCCAGATAAGTCTGTCTTTGCTTTGTATGGCTGGATGGCTGCAGGGAGCTGCATTAGCGTTCTCATAAGATGATTACTCTTGTAATCATCTTAATTACAATATATGGGTAAGTTAAGAATCCTGAGCTTGCGATCAAACTGCAAGCTGCAGTCGATGGAACACTGGCAATTTTAACTATAATTTTAAAGTTTCTTTTACAATATTAGAATATATCCGTAACTTTTAGAAAGCAAAACCCAATTTTAAACAGTCTATTCTCTTTAAAAACAATGCCAAAAGTATTACTTTCACGTTACAAAGTTTGGCTGCCAATTCTTATATATGAATGCATGACACTGCAACTTTTAATGCTTCATAAAAGAGACATTGTTTTAAATCTTATCCCTTATAAGTCTAGTTTCTAGGATAAGAATTACATAAAATATTATCCCAATTTAGAAGTATCTTTGGAGGTCTGGTTTCCTGGGCTGGTTCATGCCATGTGGTGGTGTTTAAAATGACTCCAACCCTGAATTACCAGTTTTAAGCTAACTTTCTTGTTACCAATGTTGCACCTTTTTAATCATACCCAATAACTTATAAGCAAATAATCTATGACCAAGACATGCAGGACATATATCTTTAAGACCAGCCAGAAACCAAATGAAGTGGCTTCACGAATCTTATAAATTTAGACCAATCAAAGAACTTTTACTTTTTCTAGCTATAATTTCAAGATAAAAAGCACTTTGTCATTTGCTGAACCCAATAATCACAATTACAGAGATTTTTTTTTCTAGGAAAAAACAGCTATCAGCTTATTTGCCCTAGAACTAAGAAGCAGCTGACCTCTCTTAAAAGCAGCTTTCGGCAGGGCCTCTCCTGTGTGCTTGACTCCTGGCTAAGGGTGCGGGGCAACTTAAATCAGCCTCCACTGTGCAAACTGAGACTGAATCAAGAGATAGATAGCCAGCAGATAAAGTTTTAACCATTTTTTCTTTTCAACATAAAACATAGAACAACAGTCATTCAGATGATGAAACAAAAACAGACACAAATTGACACATGGACAGATTGGTGCACTAAATACAGTGAGGGTAGAGATCTTGATGTAACCAGGACTAAGGAAATCTCCTGTAGAGGCCAGAGAGAAAGCAGGACATCTCCTGATTTCCTTCTGTCCCTGAGAGAGCTCTGAAATCCATTTTCCTTCTCTCTTGATCCTTGCTCTCTCTCTCTCTCTCTCTTTCAGTCTCTCATGTCATTTGTATATCTAGCACCCCCCCCTTTTTTACTCTCTTTTTTAAAAATTATTTTAAGCCCTACTCCTCCTGTCTGATACAGTTCTTGACTGCAGACAAATGCCTGTTTAGAATTTTCCAGTCCCATTTCCACTATCAACCCCTAGCTGATATCAGCCTTGGACCGACACTGACTCAGTCTAGCCTGTATCCTTTTGTTGCATCCTTGGGATCAACAGTCTTCAAAAGATGAAATTTGTAGCGCTAACATTAATGCTGTATGTTGCTTACCATGCAGAATACATCTTCTGTTTTCTGTGGAGCCTCACCAAAACAGTGTACCCCGAGTCCTTCTTTCCGCTTTCAGGCCACTCGTCGGGCACCACCTGTAGCCACCAGCGGCCACAGGTTCCTGGGTTCCTGAAAGAAAAGCTGGGGATGGATGGGAAGGACTGCGAGAGAAATAAAGAGCTAAGACAAAGGTCTCTGATCAAGGCCCAATGTTTACTGATGAGTCTGAGCTTATAAAGGGGGAGATCCCATCCCCACCATGCCAGGATCTCCTGGTCATGGTTGCTTTGTCAGGATCTGTCAGGAAAACAAGCTCAGCTGCTCAGCAGGTACCTTCTTTGAGGAAGCTGCTGATGTGGCAGACAAAAGACTATACCTAGGTAGGAAGACTCCACCCTAGGTGAACTAGCAACTGTGGCAAACAAGGTCTGAGCCAGCCTGCTCAAGGCTGGGGGGAGGGCACACTACATCTTCATCTGAAGGCGGCTAGTGGAAGACTGACTTCCAGATAGCTAGGGTAAGGGTCTTAAGCCCATGCCCACAGTGACACACTTATTCCAAAAAGGCCACACCTCTTCATAGTGCCACTCCCTGGGCCAAGTATATATAAACCATCACAGCTGATCTTCACTTGGTTGAGAGAGGCACAGCAGAGAACTTCTTCTGGTGTGCCTGCTGGTCCTGGTAGTGCCTACTGACTTGTTCAGATTCAGCAGAGGCCTGGCTGTTTATGCTGAGTCACGCCATCACTGCTGATTCATGCTGGCTATCCTGACACTACTGAATTGGACTGCTGGTATACATCCTGACAATGCAGATTGGATTTACTCCAAAGAACTATTTTTAAACAGGTCCACTCCCCCGCCCCCCATCCTAATACCTTTCTTTCCCTGACCCGTCCAGCAGGTCCAGTTATTCGAGGGTCTCGAGGGGACCTTCTCCTAAGAACCAAAGTGGGGTAGAGAGAGACGAGAACCTTGTGCAAATAACGATACGGAAACATTCTGAGTGGCATCAAGGTTCCAACTGTATTAGCCAGACCCAAGGTTTAAATGCACAAGCAAAAGGGGAAGTGCCTTTCAGCAGGAAGGATGGGGCAGTGGAAATGCACCTCAGCAGGAGGGATGGGGCAGGGGAAATTTTTCTTTTGGCGACTATGCGGGGAAGCAGGAACTTGGCCGCATCAGGGTACATCTTGAGGTCAGGACATCCGGCGCTGATTTAGGGCTGGAACAATCTGTGGTTGTTCTCGGAGCGGTGCGTCAGTGGCCCGCTTTTGACCCCCTTTTCTTCTGGGGGCGGGGGGAGAGGCCCAATTCAGAGATCAGGACAATTGTGTTGTCTTAATAGCTCCCAACATTTTCCAATACCCCTGGTGGGTGGTGGGCTAGAAGGGAGGCTAAAGCATTTAAGAACTCTTATTAAAAGAAGGTTTTGAAAAATCAAAGCCAACTCCAATAGGCTCATATATTTGAGGGCTTAGTCACCAGAGAGTGACACTGTTTGAAAGGATTAAAAGGACTAGAAGGTACCAGTTGAAAAAAAAATGTCACTGAGGGTAGGCTTTGAGGTTTCAAAAGCCCATGCCAGGCCCAGAATCTTCCCCTCTGCTTGTAGATCAAGATGGACCTTTCAGATTACTTCTTCTGCAGCCTGCCTGCCTGCCTACTGCCATGCTTTCTGCCATGATGATCATGGACTAAGCCTCTGAAACTGTAAGAAAGCTCCCAACTAAATGACTTCTTTTATGAGAGTTGCCTTGGTCATGGTGTCCTTTATAGCAACCAAATAATTACTAGGACAATCATGTCTTTAGAGAAAAGTTGCAGCCGACTTCTCCGTTGGTCTTACTCCTTTTGACACATCCTCAGATCAACAGGTTAATACTACTTTTGAAAAGAGTTGGCGTCACATAATCCCACTGTTTGCTTGAGATCCCCTGTGCATCGCATAGCATTTCGAACGAAGTCTGAATTCCTCCGTTTGTTCTGTAGAATCCTGCTGGCTTAGAGAATATTCTCCCATGACCCACTATGACTTGCATTGGCATTGCTTCAGGCCATAGGTATATCCTACCCCCAGGGCTGGAGTCTAGAGAGCTCCTTCTCAGCTCTGCTCAAAACTGGGCCTGTCTCAGCCATCAGGCAGAGCTCACAATACCTCCCAGTGAAAGCAGATGCTGTGGTTTAGAACTGGTTTGAGCGTGTCAGTTAAAGGTGTTCATTCCGAGGTGTGGTCCTTAGCTTGGTGATGTTGAGGGGGTGGGACCTGTCAGTGGTGGGGTCTAGTCTGATTTAATCAGGTTTGGAGGGCTCTACCTTTTAAAGAGATTATCAACACAGGTCTTGGGGTGGGTTATTGTAAAAATAGTAGGCCTGGATCCTTCCACAGTTTCTGGCTTCCAATTTTAAAGTTTGACTTACCCTCTTGCATGTACTCCCACTGTGATGCTATCCACCATGAAATTCCTCACCAGAGATAAGAAGCCATCAGTAAAATGCTCTTGACCCTCTAGGACCCTGAGCTAGATGGAACTCCTTTTTCAACAAAATGACCAGGCTCTTGAGACCTGTGGTAGTGACAGAGATGCAGAGTTACTCTCTGCTCCTTCACTGTCTTGGTTGTTTTTCATGATGTTAATCAAAAGGTTTGTCTGCTGGGGCTGGGGAGAGAGACCAGCCATTAAAAGCATAAAACAACTTGCAGAGAACCTGAGTTTCATTTCCAGCGTCCATATTGAGTGCCTCACAACTACCTATAACTCCAGCTCCAGGGGATCTGACTCCTCTGGCCTCCTCAGGACACACACACACACACACACACACACATGCCTGTTGTATTTGTGTGGAAGCCACTGACTGGAATCTAAACCCCAAGAAAGTGGGGGCCCAGTCTGGTCCTGTTGTTAGCTTCTCTCTACCTCCCAGCACACTGCCTGGATCAGAGGATACGCCACACTGGTGGAAGGCCTGGCAGGTACTAGTGACTTAACCACTCCCACCCCCATCCCCAACCGTATAACACAACTCTATCAACTCTTACATTCCCAGACATCTGAAGCCCAGCAGAACCACCAGAGCTGCTTGTCTGACCCTGCCCAGCTCAGCACCCAGCCATCCAGGCTACAATCAGAATGTAAACTGGCCCTAGGAGATGAGAAGAGTTGAAATGCAGACCTAGCAACAGCTCACCTCCATAATTTGGGCTCCCCGTCGCTCCAGGTATTAACTCTGGTTCCAGGCACTTCCACATCAATTAAGATTTGGCACATTTCAAAATACCTTTGAACAGCAGGACACTGATTGAATTTGAGGTTCTGGGAAGCCAAATGGAAAATATAATAGTAAAACCACTAGTCCTTTTACATTGTAGTTAAAAGCTTAAAGAAACAACTATTACACCTCCGTTAATGCTCCATTCTGTTCCAAATTAATCTGGAATAAGTGTAGTAACTTGGACTGGTTTTAACCTGTCCCATGAGGTGTCTGTTTTGGCTCTTGATATGAGGCCCTTCCCAGTTTTCCTCTCAGCTGGATTTGTTGATGTGTGGATGTGTTTGAATTATTCAAATGATGGTCCACATGCATTTTTCAAAAATAAAATCTCCAAATAATTAAGTCATTATGTATATTAAATATCCTCTTTGGTCATATAAATTATGATACACTCATTCAATGAAATATTGCCCAGTCATTAAAAAAAATGGTGAATCATTCATATAGAATCATACTCTAGATATTGAGGGAAATATAACGTCTCTATGCATGTGTGCAGATGTATTTATTCCCCACCCTCACTTCCCATCTCTTTCTGAGACAAGGTCTAACTTCATAGACCTAGCTATCCTGGAACTTGCTACATAGGCCAGGCTGGCCTGAACCTCAGAGAGATCTGTCTGCCTCTGCAGATCCCAAGGGCTGGGGTTAGAGACCTGTGCCACCATAGCTAGTTTTGTTTGTTGGTTTTTGTTGTTTGCTTTTGACACAGGGTTTCACATATCCTGTGCTGGTTGCCGACTCACAAAGCAACCTTGAGTTTCTGATCATGTTGCTTCCTGCCTCCACCTCCCAATCGCTGAGATCACAAGCATATACACAGTGTATTTTCTCATGAGACTCCAAGACACTCTGGAGGCAGAATGTCTGAGACGGAAATTGACATAAACCTTCAGGTGCTTGTTTTCCACCAAGTATAACAGCAAGCACTTGTTCTGTACATGTGTTTGATCTCCATAGTAACTGTACGAGGAAGATGTTACTATGATCTTGCATGTTCATGTTATGAAACCAAGGCCAGAAGAGGCAAATTATAACAAGTTCAGTGTCATACGCTAGTAAAGATATGTTTAAACCCTGTTTATTTTAATGTTTTATTTATTTGGATGAGTGTGCCTAAGAGTGTGTGTGTGTGTGTGTGTGTGTGTGTGTGCGTGCGTGTGTACATGTGTGCATTGGCACAAATGTGGACGTTAGAAGACAGATTCAGCTATCCCTCCTGCCTGCCACCTTGTTTGAGACAGGGTTTCTTTTGCTGTTCACCACTGTGTATGCTGGTCTAGTTGCCTGCCCCATGGACTTCCAGAGACTCTCCTGTTTCTGCCTCCCATCTCCCTGAGGGACTGCTGGGACAACAGGTATGCATTTCTGCATCTAGATTTTATGTGTGTTCTGAGGGTCCAAAGCAGACACTGTCCACTGAAATTTTTCTCCAGACCTGTTTCTAAACCTTATAAACATTCTAGCTCTGTGGAGTGACACATGCCTTTAATCCCAGCACTCTGGAGGCAGAGGCAGGCAGACTTCTAAGTTTGAGGCCAACTTAGCCTTAAGAACAAGTTCTGGGACAGCCAGGGCTACACAGAGAAACCTTGTCTCAAAAAAAACAAAACAAAACAAACAATAACATCAAAAACAAACAAACAACACCCCCCAAACAGCTAAGCTTTCCCCCTTTTCTGGGATTTGAAAACTGAGAGGAACATGGAAATAGTTAACTACTGATGTGGCAGTAAGGTCATACCCAGATTATATGTCCCTCTCCCCTTCAGCCTTCAGTGAGGGCACTCAAGATGTTTCTAGATGCATAGGCAGAACTCAGCAAAAGCAGGGTAGAGAGAGGACAAGGCCAGTGGGAGGCCTTAGGAAAAGTCATTGAGACTGTTTTCCTGATTATGGTCTTACAGTGACCTGACTCCATCACCTTGGGGACAGCACAGAAAGCCTCCCAGCTGCCACCACTGTGACCTTTACCCAGCAGCCCTGGGATAAAACTGTGTTATTAGACACTAATGCTGTTAGGCCTCCCATAAGCATTCTTTTGACATCCCCAGCAGCCATAAATTTGACTTGTCCTGTTTCAATAATGTGGTATTTTATAAAAATTAAGCAGTGTCCACAGTCAACTGATGAGCTGAGTCAGGTTCTCTCCTGGTTCCCACTCTGGGACCAGCGCCCAGGTGTGTTCCTTCAGCCCTCCTTTATCAAGCATCCTGTTATAGTTGCCATTTCGCTGTACTAGGGATGGAACCCGGGGTCTCAGGTACACGAGACAAGCAGTCCACTGCTGGCCTATAGCCCAGATCACTAAGCATCTCTCCCTCAACTTGTATGACATGGGAAAAAGGAAGGAGGTCACCAGGGCTCCTGATTCATGGGCCAGCATCCTCCCCTCAGTTACTGAGTTCTTTCCACATTGACAGATTATTTCTTTTTTAAAGACAGGGTCTCACTCCGCAGGCTTGGCTGGCACAGAACTCACCTTGTAAGCCAGGAAATCCACCTGCCGCTGCCTTCAGAATGCTGGAATTAAAAGTGTGTGCCAACACACCCAGCCATTGGAACTTTTGACAAAGTCGTATCAGTTTTTTGATCACCTGACAGCAACCGCCCAGTTGGCCTCAGGAACTGTTCTGTACTCATTCCAATGGGCCCCAGCTGAGTCCTTCCAGAATTGGTTGTGCCGTGTCCCAAGGTCTTCCCCAGGCGCCTCACTGTCTGGCCTCTGTGGGCTGCCTCTTCTGCCACCCACTGATGCCTAGTTCTGAAACTGAGCTTGTAAGGGAATTGGGAAACAAACTTGGATCCTCTACAAATTTTGGGAGGACGCTTGAGACTCCACTTTTGAGTTTGCTGTCTGCCTCAGGTTCTTAGCAAGAAGCTGCCAGTGAACGGCTCCCAGGATGGGAAGATCGCATCTACTGTCTAAGCTCCCCCAGTCTGGATTGTCCAAGCTGACCTCAAGAGATGATCGGGATACTAATGTTCCTGGGTTGAATCCAGACATGCCTGCTTTCTAGATAAAGAAGTGCTAATCCTGTCTCAGGCCCCAGAAATACCTGACATTCCATCATTCAGTTTGGAGTAAATTAGGAAAATGTGGTTCTCTGTGTGCGTGTGTGTGTGTGTGTGTGGGGGGGTGTGCATGTGGTGTGGTATATGTGTGTGTGTGTGTGGTGTGTTTGTGTGTATGTATGGTTTGTGGTGTGTGTGTGTGTGTGTGTATGAGTGTGTATACTTATGGAGGCCAGAGATCAACACTAGGTATCTTTCTCAGTTGCTATCTTTCACTTCATTTTTTGAGACACTCTCTCTAATGGAATTTGGAACTCATCTATTGGGTAGACTGGCTGGGCAGAGAACTCCCGGAATCCATCTATCTCAGCTTCCCAGCACGGGAGTCACAGAGGTTACAGACATAAGCCATATCGCTCTTCTATGTGAGCGCTAGGATCCAAACTCAGGCACTTTACCAATAGAGCCACTAGCCCCAATCCCAATCATATGTCTTAAAGATGTTTGTTTGTTTGTTTGTTTGTTTGTTTGTTTTCCAAAACAAGATGAGGAGGGAGAGCAACAATTTTATGTAGGAGCTGTTGGGGGATCTTTGCTGGCAGGGGACAGTGTGCTGCTGCTGGCATTCTGAAGGATTTTGCATGGTTGTTCTTATCACAAGGACCAGGCAGGCATGGGGGCACATACCTGTAGTCCCAACACTTGAGAGGTGAGGTTAAAAAGGATTAGAAGTTCGAGACCAGACTCAGCTGCATAGAGAGTTGTCGGGGGAGCCTGGCCTACAAAAAAAACAAAAAACAAAAAAAAAAAAAAACAAAAAAAAAAACCAAAAACCAAAAAAAACCCAGCTAAACAAACCAGCAAGAAGAACCAGCCCGGGACAGGCCTGAATGAGAGAGCAAATCATGAGCCTGGGGGCAGGAGGGGGTGGGGATCAAGCAAGGTTCTAAATGTATTCCCCTCTGAAGACCATGTGGAAATACTTGCATCAATTCCTGTGTCAAGAAAGGAAAACTTTTGTATCTTCTGAGCCAGCCTTCTTAGCAAGCATTGTGTTAAAGCTTCATTTCTTCCAACATCTGACCCCACCTTCTTGTTTTGTTTGTTTGTTTGTTTGTTTTTTGTTTTTGTTTTTGTTTTTCCCAGACAGGGTTTCTCTGTATAGCCCTGGCTGTCCTGGAATTCACTTTGTAGACCAGGCTGGCCTCAAACTCAGAAATCCACCTGCCTCTGCCTCCCAAGCGCTGGGATTTTGTTTGTTTTTTAAACAGGGTCTCGATGTATAGTCATGACTATCTGGGAACTAACTATGTGGACCAGGCTAGCCTTAAACAGAGAAAGGCATGCACCACCACCACTACTTACTTTTTCTTTCTTTCTTTCTTTCTTTCTTTCTTTCTTTCTTTCTTTCTTTCTTTCTTTCTTTCTTTCTTTCTCTCTCTCTCTCTCTCTCTTTCTTCTTCTTCTTCTTCTTCTTCTTCTTCTTCTTCTTCTTCTTCTTCTTCTTCTTCTTCTTCTTCTTCTTCTTCTAACACAAAGTCTCCTGTATCCCAGGTTGCCTTCAAACTCTGCTTTGTAGCGGAGGCTGCCTCCTGCCTTCGTCTCTCAAGTGTTGGGATGCCACTCTACCTGGTTTATGTACTGCTGAGGATCCAACGCAGGGCTTTGTGCATGCTACACAAGTATGGGTCATGTCCCCAGCCCCTCAAACACTCTTAGCCACCACTCATGCCCTATTCCATTTGCAATTGAAAATACAAAATTCGGAGCTAGAGAGATGGCTCAGTAATTGAGAGCCCTGGTTGATCTTCCAGGGGACCCAGGCTCGATTCCCAGCACCCATCTGTAACTACAGGCTTAGGGGACCTAATGTTCTCTTTTAATCTCTGAGGACACTACATGCATATGGTACACAGACATGCAGGCAGGCAGAGCACCTATGCATATAAAATAAAAATAAAGGTTAAAAATATTTTTAAACCAGGCAGTGGTGGTGCATGTCTTTAATCCCAGCACTTGGGAGGCAGAGGCAGACAGATTTCTGAGTTTGTGGCCAACCTGGTCTACAGAATGAGTTCTGGGACAGCCAGGGCTTCACAGAGAAATCCTGTCTTAAAAAAAAAAAAAAAAAAAAAAAAATATATATATATATATATATATATATATATGAGAGAAAAACCAAACTACAAGCATAGTTTGAAACAGCAGGGCTCTGAAGTAGAAACTTCGAGTTTCTTTGGAAAGTTAGTTATGTCAAATGATGGTCTGAGGGAGCACACAGGTGAAAGGATGTCTTGCTAAAGCAGACACATGAAAGACTGTTTTCCTGAAGCGGACACAAGTGAAAGAACGTTTGGATATAGCAAATACGTGAAAGGACCCATGATGACAGAGCATAAATATGACCCCACAGACAGTGGGAAAGAGCACTAAGCATTGGTTTGGTTTGCTCCTCCTCGATAGTATTCTTCCCTAGCAACACACATACATTGGTTAGCCTTACATGGATAGCATTGTTGAGCTTAACTGTGGTAACACCTCCATTGAGAGAAGCTCACCCAGGAACTGCTCGTGAAGTTCCTGCAGAAGCTCGATGCTTCCACAGCCTCGCCTCAGGGCAGTTGGTGAGCCAACGGTCCTTCAGGATTGAACTACAGCTGCTGGTTTGTGCCTGGTTTTGGCCTGCTGAAAAGACTGGTCAGAGGCTGTCAGTTTGTGTGTGCTGTCTCCTGCCAAAGAAGATGGAGCTCACCCTCAAAGAACTACTGCTGAACAGGTCCACTTCTCCCATATCCAAATAACTTTTCTCTTCCACTACCTCTGCTTCCCTTATTAAAGTAGGTTGCAAAAAATTTTATGCATACAGGGCTCCTACATGCTTAGCAAACATTTTTACAACCTTAAATATTTTTAAAAGTAACTAACTTGTTAATTTTATACATATGAGTATTTGTCTCCGTGTATGTATGTATGTATGTATGTATGTATGTATGTATGTACAGCACAGTACATGTGAGCCTGGTGTGGAGGCAAAAAGGATGTCTGTTCCTTTGGAACTAGAGTTCTTGATGGTTGTGAGCTGTCATGTGAGTGTTGAAAACTGAATTTGTGCAAGAACAGCACATGCTCTAAACTTCTGAGCCATCTCTCCAGCCACCATAATGCTTTTTAAGATCCCAGGATGCTGGCTGAGCAGTCAGGCTGGTGAGTGGGGTGGCCATTCTAATCCCATATATAGAGACTTATTGCTTCCCCAGGTGTCCATCCCTTCTGTTCCTTGTAAGTATTCCTTCAGTGCAGCGCTCAACCCCTCACACGACGACAAGAATAAGACATTCATGCTAAAGGGGCGACCAGCCACCTGCTCATCCTGTCTAGGCTTTCTGAGATTCTGTGTCAAGTTACAAATGCAGAGAATCACTAGGGAAGATGTAAGACTCTTCTGACGTCATGTGATCCTTGCTTGGTAGTATTTCTGAGTTTCCTATAGCACCTCTCCATGGGTGCTACAAACAGCAAGAGAGGGAAGAGGGACGAGTCTCTTTGTCAATCAAGACTGTCACCTAAGCTGGGCATGGTGGTGCACGCCTTTAATCCCAGCACTTGGGAGGCAGAGGCAGGTGGATTTCTGAGTTCAAGGACAGCCTGGTCTACAAAGTGAGTTCCAGGACAGCCAAGGCTACACAGAGAAACCCTGTCTCGAAAAACCAAAAAATAAAAAAATAAAAAAATAAATAACAACAACAACCAAAAAACAAGACAAAACAAAAAACAAACAAAAAACCTGTCACCTCGTGGTGTTTGAAGCTAGAGCAGGGCACAGCCCTCTAAGTCATCCCTATTTCCCTGCCTTGCAAAAGGATATGGTTGTGTGCTCTGTAATTAGCTAATGAGCTGCCTAACTGGTAGTCTTATATTCATCCAGCCCCCAACCTTAGTGTGTAATGGTACTGTAGGTATTTTTGAAACATTGTATCCAAATAGAGTTTGCATCAGCGGAGGCGGCGGTTGGAGGCGGTGGTTGTAGTCATCCTGCTATCCCTGCTGGTTCCAAGTTGTGCTATAAACTGCCTGGTGAGTCTTACCAGGGAGCAGACAGACTATCTCCACCACCCCAGGGGCTTCTCCGTCAGATGCCACTAGCCCTCTAAGATGGAAAGTGGTAAAAGCAGTTCATGGTCTGGATCACGTTGGCCGTGGTTCAGAACAAGTTACTTTCAAGAGCCCTGAGCATCGTCTTTGGAGAACAAATTCTTCCTTATCTTTCTTTACAAGCGAGCACTGACTTGCCCTTGGTCTTGCCTCACTTAATCACCTTTTATGGAGACATTGGAGAGTTACAGTTAGAAATATGAGCATGGGGTCCCCAAGTGTAGCTCAGTGGTAGAGCTAGTATGCACCAAGTCCTGGTTCCATCCCCGGCACATCCTTCCTCTTTTCTCTCTCTCTCTCTTTATTTCTTTCTCTCTTTCTTCTTTCTTTCTCTCTTTCTTCTTTCTTTCTTTCTTTCTTCTTTCTTTCTCTCTTTCTTCTTTCTTTCTTTCTTTCTTTCTTTTTTTCTTTCTTTCTTCCTTCCTTCCTTTCTCTCTCTCTCTCTCTCTCTCTCTCTCTCTCTCTCTCTCTCTCTCTCTCTCTTTCTTTCTTTCTTTCTTTCTTTCTTTTTGGCTCTAAACACCAACCATCCTGTTTTTCTCATAAGATTGTTATAAGAACACAGTGAGACTCCCTAATAAATATTTACCCAGTTACAAACGTCAGAAACTGTTAAGCACAGCTCTGGGCAGATATTACATTCTAGCTGGGAGGATTGGCCCCTTAGACTTTCCATACAACCCTCCTGATAAGGCCTTTACCCTGATGTGGAGCTTTGGACTTTTCTGAATAGTATTTTAGTTGTGTGTATGCAAGTTTGAATGTTCTCACAAGGTTTGCAGTTCTCTGAAGATAAGAATACTCTCTCTTACCATTTTTATGTCTTCTAACTCCTTAAACATAGTAGAAATTTAATAACTGCTAATTAAATAAATAAAATTATTGGTATTATATATAAGTGCTTGCAATGTGAAAGTACTTTAGCCATTGTGGTTATTAAATGAAAATGGCCTGCTCTGACCCATAGGGAGTGACACTATTAGAAGGTGTGGCCTTGTCAGAAGTGAGTCACTGTGGACAGGCTTTGGGGTTTCAGAAGCCCCAGGTCCAGTGTCACTCTCTTGTCCTGCTACCTTCCAATCCAGATGTAGAACTCTCAGCTACCTCTCCACCACCATGTCTGCCTGCATGCCACCATGCTTCCTGCCATAATGACAATGAACTAAACCTCTGGAACTGTAAGTCAGCCCCAATTAAATGTTGTCCTTTATAAGAGCTGTTGTGGTCTTGGTGTCTGTTCAGAGCAGTAGAAACCCCACCTAAGACAGCCTTGTATGGAGTTGGTGTTGCCTACAGGCCTCAGCTTCCCTACATGGGTATCTGTGCAGGACACATAGGTGCCTTCCCCACATGGTGACTTGCTTCCTCCTGGAGGATAGAATCAAGAGACAGGGATGGAACCTGCAAAATTTTCTATGAATGTAAGTGTCCAAAAATTGCTGAAGGAAGACCCCGGACTCAGATAGTATGCAAAGACATAGAGTTTATCCTGCAGAAACAACCAGCATACAGGGGTCAACCATTTTTTGAAATGGCGACCCCAGACAAAGGCGCTCAGGCCTTCTTGTAAGGAACCGGGGGAACACTCTAGAAGAATTAGGTAATCTAAAATTTCATTGGTGGGTGCTAGGAGAACACAGGTGGTCAGTGGTATACACTCCTACATCATGAACAGTTAACCATAGGAAAGCTAGGGCTGCCCAGCACAGCTGGCCCATCCTAAGATGAGATATTTCCCATTTTTGTGGTTATCCCCAGGCTGTTCTTCGGGAGGGGGTTTTATGACCTTGTTTCTGGATTTTACGGTCTGTTCCTGGAGCTGGTGCTTTGTGGCATTCTTTTCTGAAGCAGGCCTGGCCCTCAAATGAAGACAAATGGAGACAGCTAAAAGGAGCATGCCAGGGCAGTGGCCACTTACCCTGTCTTCACCTAGGTCCTCACGGGTGACATACTCCCCAACTCCTTCTGAGTTACCTCATTAGGCAGGGCTTTCATTGGAGCACAGCGACAGTGTGGCGAGATATGATTGGCCAAGGATTTAGGGGCTTTGGATTGACTCAAACACTGTGTATAAGTTTATGAGCTGCGCAATAAACTCTGCACCCTGATGTTGATTCCCAGAGTCTGACTTCCTGGGAATTGTCATGTAACTCTGTTGCCTCTCACCGCTTCCTCATCCTTAGCCCTGTTTCCACACAATATATAGCCCAGGCAGGCCTTGAACTTCTCATCTTCCTGTCTCCACCCCAGAAGAGCTGAGATTACAGGCAGTCTGCTTTCAACCCAGCACAAATCAACTTTATTCAGTGTGAAAGGATTTAGTAAGGGTGAATACCAAGCGTGACGATCAGTTTTGTAGACTGGTGTCTACCAATGAACTGGTCTCAGAAATTAAGAACAGTGCAAGATCCCAGTTGGATTTCCCTAAGACAAGGGCATCCCACGAAGCAAGGCAGCTCTGTCTAATCTGAGAGAGCCTGAGTCCTCTCTCCTACTCTCTTCTCCTCATGTTCCTCAACTCCTCACCCCTGCCCCTGGTTCCTTGCCTCTCCCTTCTGACAGTTCTCACTTGTCTTTGCTGGGATTCCTAAAAGTAAAGCCTATGGCCCAGTTCATCTTTTCTTGGGTCATCATGGATTCCATGCTAATCCAGTTTGGTTTCCAAGGGTCCAGTCCTACTCTAGAAAAGAGAGAGGTAGGATTCACAGTTCCAAAATAGAGGGCTTTAGACTGGACTCTGGTCATAAAAATCATGGAGAGATGAAACGGCAGGTGTGTCAGAGGTCAGGTTATATAACCTGCCCGGTATTGCCAATGTTCCTAGGCACCGTGCTAGGTGGTGGGGCCACAGGAAGAAAGCAGGGGCAAATAAACAGATTCTCGGTATGGAGAGAAAGACAGGCATCCAAATAATTGGTATGCAAAAACAAACAAACCAAAAAACAAAACAAACAAAACAAAACACCAAACAAAAAAACCTGTACTTAGAACTACCCATAGCATTATGGGTAGAGATGAGCCCTCTCCTAGGGACATGGAGACAATGCCCCCAAGACAACCTTTGAAGGATAACATAAAGGATAACAACAGATGAGGAAAAGGGGACATACACACCAAGCAGGAAGGAGTTGTGGGAAGCTTTGGTGTCACAGGCAGGACTGGAGAATGGGAGCTGAGAGGAGAGCTGGCAAGGACAGCTGGGGTGACACTGAGTTAAGCTTGCTGGTTTCAGCTGGTTCAGGACTGGGAAAGCTTCTAGGGACCTGCAACATGAATGAAATTGCGTGTGCCTCCAGGGAGTGTGTGGCCAACCTGACAGCAGAAATGGAGGGCAGGCCTAAGAGATTCTGGGGCCCAAGATGCACAAAAGCATCCTCCCCTGCAGCGTGGAGCTCACAGGGGGAGCATATGGCTTTTGGGGACGCTGTATTCTCCGTTCCAGAAGGTCACCTAGCTTATAAGAAATAATAACCAATTCTCTGCTGGTTTCTGTTAATAGCCATCTCTACAAACATACCTCCACAGGCATCGGAATTAAGCAAAGCTGCTTTAGTAAGCACCAAAAGGCCACATCTGCATAATGAAGACTTTGCTGGAAGCCTAAGCAAAGTCTCCTCATGGACCCATTGTCAAACAGCTCCTCAAACTCCTAGAGCCTCCTGACCACTTTCGAAAGTAATGTCTGGACAAAGGACCCCTTTGTGCAGTTCAGGACACCAATAACCATGTCTCAGCAGACTGGAGTTCACACTTAATAAAGTGAAGTCTGAGTGGGCTGCCTGTCGACTGACCTGTTGCTATGCTCCAGAGCCACTTATACACCTTGCCAGCTCTTGGGCACTGTGCTATTGCTGTGAAGAGACACCAGGACCAAGGCGGCTCTTAGAAGAGAAAGCATTTCATCGTTAATTGGGAGCTTGTCTGCGTTCCAGAGAGCTAGTCCATTATCAGTCCTAATGGGAGCGTGGGGGCAACCATGGCATGCTAGGGAAGAAATGCTGGAGAGCTACAGGCTGGTCTGCAGCTTCGGGATGTGGGGAGAGAGAAAGCATGGGCTTTTGAAAACTAAAAGCCCACCCCCAGTGACACACTTCTGCCAACAAGACCACACCTATTCCAACAAGCCACATACCCCTAAACTTTTCACATAGTGCCACTTCCTGGTGACAAAACATTTGAATGTATGAGCCTATGGGGGCCATTGTTGTTCAAACCACAACACCAGCCATGTTTATAGAGAGACATAAAGGGCAAAAGCATAGTCTACAGGGAAATGGCTTTGCGGAGGACGGCCTGAACATGGGAGTCCCTGCAAGCCAGGGAAATGGCTGGCTTTGCTGAGGATGGCCTTAACATGGGAGTCCCTGCAAGCTGCATAGCCTGGAGTTCAGAACCCATGCCCTCTGGCTAGTGCACCTGACATTACAATCCCCATTCTGTGTGACCGTGGGAGAGCTCCTTTAGTGCTAGGTACCTCAGTTTTCTAATCACTGAAGTGGCCATTATAACAGCCTCCCTTTGGGGCTTCTTGTCAGGATACAGTAAGTCCTCTAAGGATTAAGATCTCAGAAGACATGATTTGGGCAAGAGGTAGAGACCCTGGGTTTAATCCGCAGGGGAAAAGGAGGAGGACGAAGAGGAGGAAGAAGGAGAGGGAAAGGGAGAGAGAGGGAGAAAAAGAAGAAGGAGGAAGAGAAGGAGAAGGAGAAGAAGGAGAGGGGAAAGAGGGAGAAGTTGTTGTTGTTTTATGTGCTCCATGGTGGTCTCAGCACTTAAGAATGCTTGCTGCTGTTACTGAGGGGCCTGAGTTCAGTTCCTAGCACCCATGGTCAACAGCTCACAACCATCTATAGCTCAGTTCCAGAGGATCTGATGTCATCTTCTGGCCTTTATAGATACCTGCCTTCATATGCACATCCACACAGCCATATATGCATAGACATAAAACAAAAATAAAATAAGTCTTAAAAAAACAAAGCTTCATAGAAGTCGTTGCCATTGTTATACTTTGGTAAAAATGAGTTAATCTGTGACTTTCCTCTCATGAAGCCATACTTAGCAAATTTGCATTTGGCTTGAGCTATCACAGTGATAGCAAATAGGACTAATTATCTAATTGGTCTCATGGAAGAAACCTTCCCATCCATCACCACACTCTGCTGCTTTTTGCTCTGAAATATGCTTTGACTCAATCTGGCTCTTTCCCTGATAGTTGAGAACTAAATCCTACAATGGGATCTCTGGTTCTCCACTGACCAACTGTGTGACATTGTGTAATTTTCTTTTTTATTTATTATTTCTAACTTTTTACATATGAGTGTTTTGCGTGTATGTATGTAAATATACTGTGTGTACTGGAAGTATACTGTGTATACTGTGTGACCTTAGAAGCCAGAAAAGGGAACTAGAGTTAAGGGTGGTTGTGAGCCACCATGTGAGTGCTAGGAACCAAACCCAGGTCCTCCGCAAGTGCTCTTAACCACTTAACCATCTCTGCAGCCCCTTGGGTAATTTCCTTAACCTCTCTGAGTCTGTGTTCTCTATTAGTCAAACATAATAATGACGCCTATTTTCTATGTACTTAGTAGGATAGAAAGATGTTGTACTGCCAATAATAACTGGTCAAGGGTCTTTTTGTTCTACTTGGATGACAATCATGAGCAAAAAAACTAAATGGTTGTTCTCTTCTTCCAAACTGAACCAACCAGCCTGCCTTCCATCTGCACCAAATAGTAGCCACTCACTGACTAGCAAATACTTTCTTGCCCTTGCCTGTCTGGTGACCAGTGCCCAAGATAGTGCGTAGACTTTCACTTGGGAGCCAGCAGGCCTCTTTTAGAGGGTTTAGTTGTTACATGAGTTACAGACAAGGCAGACACCCCTGCTCTAGTGTGAGTATTGATTGGCATCTCCTGCAGCCAAAAACAAGACAAGACAGTTGAATGGGGAATGAGAGGGTCTTAAATATAGTTAATCAGAAAAACTTTAGGAAATCCTAATGATTTTTCCTAAGATGAGGGTAAACTCCAGGCATGAATCCAATAAGATCAATTCTACAGAATTCAAGGGAAGGAGCTGGAGGTGGAGCTTAGCCGTAGAACACTGCCCTAACACACCCAAGGCCTGGATTTCACCCCCCCCCCCGCTCCAAACAAACAAACAAACAAACAAACAAAGAGATAAAAGGAAAGACCGGAACAAAGCTAGTTGGATGAGGTTGGATGTGGTGGCACATGCCTGTAATTCCAGCACCGAAGAAGCAGGGTCAGGAAAATGACAAGTTCAAGGCCAAATGATGCTATTTGTCCAGTTCTAGACCAGTCATGGCCTACACAATGAAACTCTGTCCCCTACAAAAACCTTAAAAGGTGGGCTGGTGAGATGGCTCACTGGGTGAAGGTGCTTGCTCCAAACCTGACTGAGTTCAATTGCTGGGATCCATACAGTAGAAAGAGAGAACTGAATCTTGCAGAGTTGTCCTCTGATGTCCACCTACATGTCAAGCCATTCATGCTGCCATGAATATACACACATTCACATAAACTGTAATAAAGAAATTTAAACGCTAAAACTTAAAAAAATAAAGAGGAAAAGACATATCCAAAATGTTTCTGCTGCACAGTTATTTACATTTAAAAATACATTTTCAAACAATGGTGGCCTATGTATAGTGTTTATGCACTTAGTGTTTATGCACGTAGGTTATTGCCATAACACATTAAGAAGGGAGAGTGGTTCTTTTCTTACTTGCTGAAAACAACGCTTCTTCTTATCACACTGAACCAGTTTGGCCTGTCTGGGTGAATAGCTGCTCCCCAGTAGAAGGATGTGATCTTCAGAAACAAGCAACAAACAAAAACAGCTCATTGAAGGAGGATAGCTTTTCAGACAGATCGAGATGAAGTCATGAAAATAGGCTCTTTAAATGTCACACTCTATTTTTCTAGAAGACAGGAGGCTTTGGAGACAAGCTCTTTGTTTGCTTTCAGTACAATTTGGGGAAGAAACTAGCTTTAAACAAACAAACAAACAAACAAACAAAAAACTGTTTCCAAGCTTAACACAAGAGTATGTGTCCAAAAGCCCTTAAAAGCTTAGATTCTAGAAAATCCTCTCCTCACTGGGGACACACCAGAAGGCAGGACTGCCCTGTGCTGCCCGTCTGCTTGTATTTAGACCCTACAGCCTGACTCGTACACACGGATGCTTGACAAATGTGAAGATGTTTGTTCAAGAGCAAGGAAGAAGATGTGATGGTGACTCAGCAATAAGCGATTGCATCTTTACAGCTCTACTGATTTACTCCTGTCCTTGTGACCGCTCTTTGCCAGAAGAACCACCACCACCAGTGTCTGTTGTGTCGTTTTATGTCCTGTCTGGATTGTTTACAAGTGTGTATTTTGGAACGCAAAGTACTCAGAACAAAGCGGTCCTCAAAACCATCATCCCCAGAGCCCTGACACTTTTGGGAACGGGGTAAGGGACTAATTGTGCCTCAAATTCATTCATTCCATAACACTTAGTCTACATCAGTTTCTGCTAAGAGTGGAATAAACTTAGCCACAGGGGTACACCCATGCAAAGGGCCCCCAATTATGTCCTAACGATGGAGATGTGTGTTATGCATGCCGGGAGTGTAGTAGGGAGGGTCTAGTTGCAGCCATGGCAGCTGCCCATAGAGGCCTGCCTGCCGGGAGCACTCATGGCCCCTAGACTGAGTCCTTCCTAATCCTGGCTCTTCACATTTGCTCCTGTGAATGTGTTTCCCGCTTAGAAGACGCTTTTCTCTTCCCCAACCTGGTTAAACTTGACTTTGAGTCAGACCCTACTCATTTCTACCTAGTTCTCAGAGCCTCCCTGGGTGGAGGTCTCTCCTATTGGCATCCCTCATCCTGATACTGTCAGACATTGCCTTGAAACAGCCACCCAGAAACTGTTTTTTAGATAGATAGATAGATAGATAGATAGATAGATAGATAGATGATAGATAGATAGATAGATAGATAGATAGATAGATAGATATTCTTACTTGAGCCTGCAACACAGCTAAATGCAGGATAAAAGCATGGTATCTCAGGAGCTGGAAGGTGGCTCAGTGGTTAAGAGCACTAGCTCTTCCTGCAAAGGATCCAGGTTCAATTCCCAGCGCTGACATGGCTACTCATAAATGCCTATAACTCCAGCTCTAGGGGATCTCATACCCTCTTCTGGCTTCCCTGGGCACCATGCATTCACATGCACAAAATAACAAAACAAAACTTAGGTGTCTGTGCCTCCATTTTAAGCCTATCTTCTTTACTGTGTGTCACCTGCTTGTCCCTATAGGTCAGCATGTTGATCTCTCTCTCTCTCTCTCTCTCTCTCTCTCTCAGCTTTTATTTTATTTTATTTTATTTTTTGAGACAGGGTTTCTCTGTATAGTCCTGGCTGTCCTGGAACTCACTCTGTAGACCAGGCTGGCCTTGAACTCAGAAATCCGCCTGCCTCTGCCTCCGGAGTGCTGTAATAAAAGGCGTGCGCCACCACTGCCTGGCGCATGTTGGTCTCTTTGGGAGGGTCTGTCTAACTTATTTCATTCTTCTTCCAGGCCGAAGGCACACAATAAGTCATTGTTCTAAACTTGCAGTCACCTTAGATTCCAGAAAGAACAAATTCCACAGGGAAAGTCTTCCCTTTCCCCAGATGAGAGCACGTATCCTTGACGGTGAAACTGTACCCTGAAACAGAAGTGACCACTACTGAGAACCAGATTGTGTCCCCAAGTCCCCCAAGGCATGACAAGAACTTCTTCAGACCACCTTGCGGAACTGACACAATGCCCAACCAGACTGAACCAATTGCAGAAATCCTCCCACTCCCACCTTCAACCCCATCCTTTCTCTATTTAAACCTAAACTTCGAGTCAGTGCTCAGAAGATGAACTCCAGCTCACTGGACCCCCTTAGCCTCCCCCCCCCCCGCCCGCCCCAACTTCCCGACACTGTCACTCTGAATCAATTGCCTTTCTCTGCTTTCCACGCTCACTTGTCTCTAAAACTGGTGTGTTGTGCTGGCCGGCAGACGGCAGGTCCTTAGCTCTTTTGGAGCTGTGTGAGTCCGTGCTTTTCCCCTAAAAACTCCAGTTACAGCCTCTGATGATCACTGCAACTCATTTGCAGTTAGTCAAGGTTTCCCAGAGAAGCAGAGGAAGGAGGGGGCAGAGAAGGGAGGGAGGGAGGGATTTTATGGAAGACCCAGGGAAACAAAGACAGTCTACTAGCTGAGTCCCGCCCTCCTGCCCAGGGAGGTCAGTCTGAGGCTTTCAGTGGGCTGTGCGGAGCCTACCTACATTATGGGAGGCAGTCCGCCTTGCTCTATATGGTAATGCTAAGGGTTAACCCAGGGCCTTGTACATGCTAGGCAAGTTTCACGAAGCTATATCTTCTGCCCTAAAGCCTGTGTGCATTTAAATGATAATTTCCTCCCAAAACTAACCAAACAGGAAATTCTCACAGAAACATCCAGAATAACATTTGTCCAAATATGGGAGCTCTGGTGGCACAACCAAGTGGAGGTATAAAATTAATCGGCTAGAGCCATACCATCTTGAAAGGCACAGAACAGTCTTGCTGTAGCTCGGGGATCATTGAGGTATTGGGTAGATCACAAGAGAATAAGACAGAGGGGTAGCAACTGTACCCCTTCTGGAAACAAGAGGAGGAGGCACCGATACCTACTGGAATCCCACCTTGCTCAGCAGAGAGGCCAACAGAACAGCACTGATGCTTTTCCCATCCTAAAAGCAACCTAAGGAGAGAAACATCAGTCTCTGGGGGTTTGAACTTAGCCCAGCCCTAACTAGGAGAACAGAGAGGAAGGGAAAACACAAGGGATGCTGTGGCCCAGGGAGACATCCTTGGCTCTGCTCTCTGCCCTGCCCTGCCTGACACCAGGGCCTCAGCTTTGCCCCACGGCTGTATAACACATCCAACCTTTCCCTCTACCTCCAACCAAACTGCTATCAGTGCCCCAGAGATAAACCAGGCTTGGAGAAGGGGCCTGGTGTTTTCTCAGACAGTTCAGTTCCAAGCTTGAATTTGCAATGCCAAAGCCAGAATTTAATTTCCAGGCTTTCCCCCTTGGTTCTAGAGCTGGCTGTTGATTGGGCAGGAGAGGGAAGAAATCCCAGGCGACTGGAACTGGGGTGGGACGCCTCGGGCTGTCTTTCACTGACAGTGCCCTGCTCAGTGAGCTCCACAGCTATCTGGTGGCCTCATTCTCTTCCCTATTTTGCATCTGTAAAAATCCCTTTCATTTCTCCTCAATCCTAAAAGGAAAACAGGCAAAGAGTAGGGACAGACTGTTGACAGTAAAGGAATCCAAATGTGAAAGAAAAGCCAGCCAGTAGCACTCTTGCATAGCAGCATGGCAAATGCAAGCATTAGGTGAGAGAGCCACTTGGCCCAGATCTGACCCCTAGCTAGCACGGTCCAACAAAGTCAGAGACAGGAGCACCCAGCTCTGACTGCACAAAGCTGGCCTTCCCTGATCTCCTCAGAGAGGGATTTAGCAGAAATACTTGAAAATTTAAAATGCATTGGCCAGATGACAAAGCACTTGCGCTCTGTACTTGCAGGTGTTAGTTAATCTGGTTTGCACAGTCATGAAAAAAAATGTATATATATATCACTCATAGTGTTTAGTTCCTTGGGACAAGGAACTGAGGTGCATATTTTACATGTCAAAGCAGACTTGGCTGCCAGGTTCTCCAAGTATTCCTTAGTCCTTACCTGGCATACCCTGGCCCCATCCCTGAACTTCCCCCAGAGGTTCTTCCCTATATAATCCAGACGTTTTGGGATCTCCTTCTCTCTTCTTTCTTCTCCTTCTCTTTCTCTCTTTCTCTTCTTGCCCACCTCTTCCCATGGTGACTTTCCTGGCCGAGGTCCTTGGTGCCAGTGAACAGCCAAGAGGATTTTCCCAGTAAACCTGCATATAGTGTATTCTAATCTGGTTTAAACTGGCTCATTTCACTAGCAGAGAAATAACCTACCACATTGGAATAGACATTGCAGAAGACTTGAAATGTCTACCAACTATTGAGCAGTAAAATAAACAGAGATGACAAGTACTGGCAGGGGTGAGGAAGGTAAATGTGGCCAGCACAGAACGTTTCACATGGAGGTTGTTACGAGGGAAAGAATGAAGTGGAGGCCTGGGAGATGGATGCACAAAATGAAAACCAATCCCTAGCTCCTGTGTAAACCACTGGAGGAGCCAACGTGGCACCCATAGTCAGAGTGCTAGGCCATGGAGACAGAAGGGTCTTCAGAACTTACTGGGCAGCCGGTCCAGCCAATACATGAGAAACTCTGTCTCAAAAATAAGGTGAAGGTCAAGACACCAGATGTCAACTTCACCTGATTTTGTGTGTGTGCTCTCAACTGCTGCCCCAGCACCATGCTTGTTTGCTTTGCACTCTGATGACAGGGGACTGACCCTCTGACGCTGTAAAAGAGCTCCCAGGCAAATGCTTTCTTTTATAAGAATTGTCTTGGTCATGGTGACTCTTCACAACAATAGAACAGAGAGCAAGAAACCTAGCAAGAAGAGAGGCACAGAATCAGTTTTCACCTCCTTGACCCTTAGAAGTGACCAACCTGCCTGATACTTTGACTTTTTTTTTCCTTAGTCAGAGTCTTACTATGTAGCTCTGGTTGTCCTGAAACTCACTATATAGACCAGGTTGGCCTTGAACTCAGAGTTCAAGGTGCTGGGGCAGTGGTTGAGAGCCTTACATCCTGTCTACAGGCAGCAGGCACTCCCAGTTATTGGGTTAGAAGGCAGCTCATATCTGGATAGATCACACCAGGCCAGCACAGCTCCACGAGAAAAGGCTTATTGAGGGGAAGCAGGGAAGAGAAGAGGAAGGAGGAGGAGGAGGAAGAGGAGGAGGAGGAGGAAGAAGAGGAAGAAGAAGAGAAGAGGAGGAGGAGGAGGAGGAAAGGGAAGGGGTGAGGGGTTGGGGCTCTCTGTCTTTTATCATGCTCACAAGTGCGGCATGCAGGTGAAGCACATGTGAGGTGCATGCTAGAAATGTGTGGTGGTTGCCATGACAACAGACACCTGAGGGTCCTTGTTGTCTAGGGGTGCCGTCGTCGCTGGATTCAGAGGCTGTGCACAGCTTCTGATGCCAACACTAGTGACACACCTCCTCCAACAAGCCCCACCTACTTGTTCCTTCTGAGTGCTGGGATTAAAGGCATGCACCACCACATCCAACTTGAATTGTCTAAAACATTCTTTTTAAAGATTTATTTACTTTTTATGTGTATGAACGTTTTGCCTGCACATATGTATGTACACTATATGTATGTTTGGTGCTCACAAAATTAAAAAAAAAAAAAAAAGGTGTCAGATTCCCTGAACTGGAGTTACAGATGGTCGTGAGTCTATATGTGGGTGCTGGAAATCAAACCCCTGTCCTCTGGAAGAGCAGCCAGTGCTCTTGATCTCTGAGTCATCTCTCCAGCCTCCTACTTTAAATTTTTGGTCATGAGAGCTGTGAGACAGCACGTTTCTCTGGTCCTTAGCTACCAGCTTGTGATGCTCTGTTACAGCAGCCTTAGGTGAGCATTGGTCAGTGCTGAGCCCACAGTTCAGTCGTCTGTAGAGTCACAGAGCCTGCTGAGTAGCTGTATATTCCCCACTTCCTTTCTATATAGTGATAATCCTATCACTAACTACTGGGTTTGGGGGTGGAGAACTAGTAAAAATGTCAATTCATTCATGTTTAGTGAGGGTTACAATTGAAGGCAGACTAAGGTTTGAGTCTCTATGGTAGAGGAAAACCAAAGCATTCACAACCACATTAAAGGGCTGCATCTCTAAAGAGTTAAATGGAGAGAGGTCAGGAGAGTCATTCTGAGGAAGGAAGCTAGGTATGGCCAATACAAAACATTCCTCGGGGATGTGTTTAGTGACCAGACATGGTGAGTGACCAGACTCCCCACCCCACCAGTGCAGTGGGGGTGGGGGGGAAGGCTCGTGGGTGAGGTACTTGCTGTGCATGCATAAGGAACTGACTTTGCACTCCCAGGGCCTTCATATAAAAAGCCAGGTGTGTCAGTTTGGCTCCTGCAACCTCAGTGCTGGGCAGATCTTCCTTGGTGGATTTCTGTGCCTGATAAGGAACAATGTGTGCTTGTGCTTAAAAGGGACTCCTCTGTGACAACAGAAGTGATAGTTCTGAGTATCACTCTGAAGTCCGGCAATAAAGATTCGTGGTGTGTCTGTTGTCTGCTGTCTTTATTTTCTAGGGTCACCTAACAAATGACTGACAGGTCTCAGGTCTTAAAGTGATGGACCTCGCAGTGCAAGAGGCCAGAGTCAGCAAGGTACTCTCTCACTTTCTTTCTCTTCTTTCTCTCTCTCTCTCTCTTTCTCTTTCTCTCTCTCTCTCTCTCTCTCTCTCTCTCTCTCTCTCTCTCTCTGTCCTTCTCCCTCTCCCTTTCTTCCCTCCCTCTCCCCCTCTGGAAGGTGTTAGGAAAGAATCCTGCTTGCTTTTTATGTCTTCACTGAAGGTTGTCAACTATCTTTGGAGCTCCTGGTTTATCAATGTATCATTCTGGTTATCTGATATCATGTGGTGCTCTTCTCATTGTTCTGTCTCTGTGTCCACCATTTCTTTCTACTTATAAGGATGCCAGGCGTTGGATTAGGGGTCATCCTAATTCAGTGCATCCTCATTTGATATGGTCACACTTGCTGGTAGACATGAACTTGGTAAGGAGTTACAATCCCACCCAGTCAAGCTCCCCACTGGAAGGAGAAGGGTGTAGCTCTGTGTGCTGTACATGTACAGACCATGGGATTGCACAGATCTGCTTTCCAAGCCTTTCTCTTCATGAGTGTACCCCTGAGTGGTTACTCAATAGTTCTCTCAGTAGTTGGACAACTATTTCTATTTCCTCTAAGGGGCTCAATAGCAGTCATGTGTCCCAGGACTGCTGGGCAGATAAATAACTCGGGTGCTGACAATCTTAGCACAGTGTCTGAGATGGTTAGTGGCCATTGTCAGCTCTTTTGGACTTAGAGTCACCGTTCAAACACACTTCTAATTGACTGAGAAGGAAAGGCCCACTCTGCCTGTGAGCAGCTGGGGCCCTGGACTGAACCAAAGAAAGTGATTTTTCCAGAGGACCTGAATTCAGTTCCTGGTGTCCATATCTTTTGGCTTGCAACTGTCTATAACTTCAGCTCCAGGGATGCCCTACCCTGGCCTCCATCATGCAATATACACACATTCACATAAAAATACATCTGTATTCCCACATGATGGTGACCAACTTTAATCTCAGCACTCAGGAGGCCAAAAGAGAATCTCTTACATACTGTATGGATACAGCACCTGTCAATAAAATACCAACGGCCTATAGGAAAGGATAGAATAGAATAGAAGGTGGGACATCTGGGAGGCAGAAAGGGTTCTAGGATAGAGCTGAGCTTGAGAGGATTCACCCAGGACATGAAGGAGGACAGACACATAAAAGCTAAGCAGAGGCAGCCAGCCGTGGGGCAGATATAATATAAATATAAGAAAGCCTTAGAGTTGTTATTTCTGGGAACAGGGGCACAGTTTACAGTAAATACCCGACAATAGATCACTTAAGTTTGAAACTAGCCTGGTCTACAAAGAGAGCTCCAGGCTAGCCAAGGCTACAAAATGAGACTCTGTCTCAAAGAAAACAAAACAAAATCGGTACAAATAAACAAAACAAGGAAAAACAAACAAACCTGATCAATCATTTACAGTTATAGCATTCATTCCCTTGTAGGTTTTTTTTTTTGGGGGGGGGGGGATGCAGAGAGTGAACCGGCACAGCAGAATTGTCTATGATTAGAGGCCAGATGTTTGTTACAGGCTGTACCTGCCACACAGGAGGTCAGAGAGTGCAGGGCAGCTGTGTTGGAGCACACACAGACGTCAAGTTTTAATGACAAACAGATGCAACATTAGAGCGATAGTCTGAAATGCAGCCGCTCAGCCATACTGATCGCCCTGCCACCTCCACCCGGGTGTATTTATAGAATGCATCACGAGTCTCCATAGCATAACCAGACCGCACATCTCTTCCCCCCACTCCTCACCAACACCTGCTGCCTGTGCCACAGCTCTCTCAAGCCATGTCTCCCACCTACGAATTCTTCGGATGCCCATGCCTTCCTGAAGGCTGCCCACTGTGAAAAGGGCTCCTGGGAGGGAGTGGCTGGGGAAGGCGTGCCTAGCTAGCTGCCTGCAACTCGTTCTCTCAGATAGCATCTCAAAGGCCAACAAATAGGATTTGAAATGATCAATGCTGTGCATAGATCTGAGAGAACTGGCTGGTCTCGACGCCAGCTCATGTTCCATTAGAAGTGGATTAAATCACCCTGGGCATTGAAATCTTTTGGGTGACATTTTCATTTAAAAATCATAGCTGGGCTTGAAGCCCACTTGTCTGCGACCTGAAGTATGAGTCAGGCCAGCTGGGACCTGCCACTGATTGGCTGACTTAGGATCTTTCATTGTAGCTGCCTACTGTGCGTGCGTTGTCTTGGCTTTGAGGAAAATCGTGTACACCAAGCTATGCTTCTCAATTACAGTTTTTAACTTTTTTTTTTTTAATTTTTTATTTTGGTGACTAGTAGATCTGTACCACTGACTCATGTACCGTATGTACTGAATGCCAGATTAATAGTGTGGGCCGGAGTCAATCAATGAAATCCAGATCCCACCTCCAACCAGGCAAAGCTCCACGCACACATCTCTCAAGTCAAGCTGCCACACCCATGAAAAGGAAACTGTGTGCTGAGTAGCCCAGGACCTCCTGGGAGCACTACTCCAATTCTTGTCCCTCTGTAATCTCGGCAGACCTTGAGCTTTTGATCCTCCTGCCTCAGCCTTCTACATATCTGGGATGGAAGGTCTCCCTTGCTAGGTCTGGTCTGATTTGGGCTCCTAAGAGCAACACAGAGACAGGCCGAGCTGTGGTGTGGTTCCAAAGAAAACAGCAGGCAAATGCAGAGGGTGAGGAGTTGGGATGGCCCATTAGTCCTGCCCTGGGGTTGGATCCAGGGGTTGAGGAGAATGACCATCAGGGGACTGGTTCATTGGTGTGATGGTTTGTATATGGCTTGGACCAGGGAATGGCTCTATTAGGAGGTGTGGCCTTGTTGGAGTAGGTGTGTCACTGTGGGTAGGGCTTAAGAGCCTCATAGCTGCCTGGAAGTCAGTCTTCAACCTTCCGATGAAGATGTAGAACTCTCAGCTACTCTTGCACCATGCCTACCTGGATGCTGCCATGCTCCTGCCTTGATGATAATGGACTGAACCTCTGAACCTGTAAGCCAGCCCCCATTGAATGTTGTCCTTAGGAGAGTTGCCTTGGTCATGGTGTCAGTAAAACTCTAACTAAGACAGTTGAATATGGGGTGTCTCAGAAGAAAGGTTGGCCTTGAACAAGGTGGTTTCTGTCACTTAGGCTAATCCCAGAAAACAAGGTTGGTCTACATGAAGGTGAGCATGTTAGTAAACATTTTAAAGCCTATTTCTTCATCCACACAGATTTTAGTAAAAATTCCTGTCTTGTTGGGTGTAGTGGTGCACACCTTTAATCCCGTCACTCAGGAGACGGGGGCAGTCAGATCTCATCAGGTTTGAGAGCATAGTCTATGTATCACATTCCAGGACAGCCGGAGCTACATAGAAAGACTCTTATCTCAAAACAGCAACAACAACGAAATGTCTGTGTTCCTTTGGCACTGCCGACAGAGAAACGGGACACGTCCTCACCGCTTCTCACAGTATTCCCGGCAGTGGGTAGAACCAACTTTTCATGCCTAAACGGAAATGTAAGCGGCACATCATGGCTTCCACCACAAAGATCAAATGTGAGAGCCCACGTAAAGTCATTAACGTAGCACCTGACAGCGATTACCCAATAAGCACTAGCCATTATGAGTGTTGTTTTTAATAATTATTATTTACCACACACTGTGCTGGAGGATGGGGACACGGTGGTGATCAAGATCCTGCTCCTGCTCTTAAAAACTCAGCCCATTAAGTAAATCAAACAAACAAGCATTTACAGTGTAAAGCAATTGGTAGGGTGGGACAGGATGTGGATGGTCAGAGGACTAATGGGGGGGCAGCAGGATGTGTGTATGTGTGTGTGTGTGTGTGTGTGTGTGTGTGTGAAGGAGTGTATGCTAAAGGGAATGCTGGGAAAAGCCAAGCTGCCCAGGAGATGATGGTTGGAGTGGATAGAAGGGTTTCCATCCTGGTGGTGGAAGCAGTGTGTGCAAGATACAGTTCAGCAGGGTCAGCTGAAGTATGGACCAGGGAAAATGAGGAATACACCTTTGTGCACCAGACCAAGGAGAGTGGACTTGGTGGGTGCTTGAAAAGGCCTCTCTGGCTGCTATATGGGCAAGAGGTTTAGAGGCAAGCCCAAAGGCTGAAGAACCCATTAGGGTGCTGTGAAGGATCCAGGTGAAAGCGTAAGATGGCTGGGACGGAAGAAAGAGAAGAGTCACAGAGTCAAGAAATACTTAGCAAGATAGGAATGGATGGTAGGAACGAAGGGGCAATTTGAGGACAAAGTGGGGGTGCGGGAGAGATGACTTAAGAGCATTTGCTACTCTTATAGAGGACCAGGTTCAGTTCCCACAAGGAAGCTATAAACATCTATAACTACAGTTTCAGGGCATGCAATACCCTCTTTGGACCTCGGAAGGCATTGCACAAGCCGGCTCATACATATAAAATAAATCTTTATTTATTTTTTTTAAATATTTTTTAAATAGGGCATTGCTAGGCGTAGTAGATGGTAGTGTGCACCTTTAATCTCAATACTTGGGAGGCAGAACTATATAGATAGACCATATCTTTAAAAAAATATCCACAGCCAAGCAGTGGTGACACATGCCCTTGATCCCAGCACTTGGGAGGCAGAGAGATGGATCTCTGTGAGTTCAAGGTCAGCCTGGTCTACATAATTAGCTAGTTCTAGGACAGCCAAAACTACACAAAGATACCTTGTATTGAAAAACAAGCGAAAAAATTCACTTTGTATTCAGTCTTCAATAAACATCAATCTTTATTCCTTTATTGAAGATGGACTCTGGATTTAGCCACGTGCTGGGTGGGTTCAGGTATAAAGAAGCAAAAGACAGACACTGACCAGTGAGTGAATCTAAGTGTCTAGACCTTTCAATGTGACTATCAAATGATAATAAGTCAATATTCCCACATTTGGGCTTATACAGGTGTGTTTGGTGGCACCAGGCAGTACCTGAAGGCTAACTATGTTAATACTTATACTGAGGCTTTGAGACTTCAAAGTCAGTAAGAAGGTCTTTGGAAGTAAAAAAAATCAGCTTGTTGGAAATGTCTGGCAGAGTCCTCTAGTATTTGCCACAGAGTAAAAATCGGAGGGGAAGAGGCCAGAGATGTATCTTTGAAGGTCCCAGGACATTCTCTGAATCTGAGTCAGGAAATTGGCCTCAGTATTGGTTCCAGGTGTTTCTGAAGTCTAGTCACTGTGCGAAAGTGCCTATATAGAAGGCCAAGAGCACAAAGTTGTCACTTTAGTCCTTGCTTCTTCAGTTTTCCAAAGCAGGCAGGTGAGTTTCCACAGCTCTTTCTTTTTGTTGTGACCTCAGATCAGCATTCCAGAATTTCTCAGAAGTCATAAGGCCCTTGAGAAAAAGTTACTAAAAACGTCACTGCAGGACGCCAGCGTCACTGAGTGTGAAGAGAGAGAAAGAACTAGACTTTCCGAGTTTAAAGATGATTTAGTCCTTACACAAAGGTGGGGCCCCAGGTGTCGGCCCTTGGACTGCTAACCCCGGGACACCCCCACGCGGCACGAAAGAGTGGTGGGGAGTCCGGAGACAGAAACCAGCCAGAGAGCACAAGGACACCGGTGCGTGTCAACCTGGCGCGAGGCGCACAGGCCCCAGGACACACACAGGACAGGGATAGGGAGGGACAGCCTGGGTAGTCTAGGAGAAGGAGGGGCGGGTGACAAATCCCCGCCTCCGATCCCTCCCAAGGTCCCGCCCCGCCGCGATTATAGCCTATGACTCAGGGCGGAGCTCCGCATCCAACCCACGGCGGCCGCCAAGTTCTCTGGATGGGACCAGAAGTTTCTAGCCGGCCAGTTGCTGCCTTCTCTTTATCTCCTCCTTCCCCTTTGGCAGCTAGGAGGCTATTTCCAGACACTTCCACCCCTCTTCGGCCACGTCACCCAGTCCTTTAATTCATAAAGGTGCCCGGCGCCGGCTTCCCGGACACATCGGCTACACAGAGGTGCCCGCACTCCACGACCTCGTGACCCGCGCCCTAGCTCTGCGCCCCGGGCGGACCCTAACCCAGCATGAGCGCCGCCACCCAATCGCCCATGATGCAGATGGCGTCCGGCAACGGAGCCAGCGACCGAGACCCCCTGCCCCCGGGCTGGGAGATCAAAATCGACCCGCAGACCGGCTGGCCCTTCTTCGTGGACCACAACAGCCGCACCACGACGTGGAACGACCCGCGTGTGCCCCCCGAGGGCCCTAAGGTGAGTGGAGCTTGCCGTCCCACCTCGACGGCGAAGGGGCCTGGTCGAGCCAGGGCTATGCGAGTCACCCCACCCCGCGCCCTGCTGCGCAAGGAGAGTCCTTAACCATATCCGCCTCGAACGGGCGTCGGGCCGCAGAGAGCCGCAGGCAGGGTGGCCTTGGACGGTAGCCAGCGGGGTGCGACCCGCGTGGTGACATCGGGTGGTTTTCCACAGCCTCTTGCGAAGGGCGAAGGGCAGTGGTGGCCTGAGCTGCGGTGCGCCGCGTCCCAGGGAAGGGCGACCGGCCTGATGAGCGGCTGAGGCCCAGGCCAGGCCCGGCCGCCGCCTCTCTGTCCCGCGCGTCCCGTGCTGAGACCCTGGGCTCCCTCCGGTGCTGATGGCGCACGGCCAGGATTGAAAGGCTGCTGAGTGGAGTCTCCTGTGGGGATTTCACTTTCAAATTCAGAACTTAGTTGAGGCTTATCTTGAGTTTACTGGATCTTAGGCATAGAGTGACTCAGGAGGCTCGAGTAAATAAGTTATTTTCCCCCATTAAACTTATTATTACTGGTCGAAACTGCTTTCAGTTAGAGAAAATTCTGATACTACCACTATTTTTTTTTAAGATACTCTTTCTGACAGTTCCAAAACTAAAGATCAGACATTGTATCACCATACTTAGCCACTGCCTTAAGACTCACACTGGAGTGAAAGAATGTATTTTTAATGGCGTGATTCCTTGTTGTCCTTTTCAAATACTGGAGTTTTGTTACCAGAAACAGCTGAGGAGTCTGGTGAACACTAGGTGTATGCTTCATTTGCATAGATATTCAGGTTTGTGTACTTCAATCTAAAAAGCAAGAAAAATTGAAAATACAAATTTGGAATGAAGCCCAGCCTGGTTCAGGCCTGTCATCCCAGCACCCAGGAAGCTGTGGCGAGAGGATCTTGAGTTCAAGTCTAGCCAGGGCTATATAATCGGAGTCTATCTCAAAAGTTATTAAGTAATTAAGTTGGAATGAAACTAGCCTGTGTTGCAAAATAAGACCTTGTCTTTTTTTATAAAAAAAAAGAAAAAAAAGATTGAGCTGGGCAGTTGTGGCACACCTCTTTAATCCCAGCACTTGAGAGGCAGAAGCAGGCAGATTTCTGAGTTCAAGGCCAGTCTGGTCTACAGAGTTCCAGGACAGCCAGGGCTACACAGAGAAACCCGATCTCGAAAAACCAATAAAATAAAATAAAAATAAATAAAAATTCGATTGAATTTTGAGTGAAGAACTTAAAAATACAAATTTAGGTAGGATTTTTCTTGTTTGTTTTGTTTTTCTTTTTTTAAAATTAGATATTTTTTTATTTACATTTCAAATTTTATTCCTTTCCTCATTTCCCCTCCGAAAACCCCCCTATCTCATTCCCCCCCTCCCTGCTCATTACCCCACTCACTCCCGCTTCCCTGTCCTGGCATTCCCCTACGCTGGAGCACAGAGCCTTCATAAGACCAAGGGCCTCTCATTGATTTCCCACAAGGCCATCCTCTGCTACATATTGGGCTGGAGCCTTGAGTCCCTCCATGTGTACTCTTTGGTTGGTGGTTTAGTCCCTGGGAGCTCTGGGGGTAGTGGTTGGTTCATATTGTTGTTCCTCCTATGGGGCTGCAAACCCCTTCAGCTCCTTGGGTTGCTTTGCTTTTCAAGACAGGGTTTCTCTGTGTAGTGTTGGCTGACCTGGAACTCACAGAGATCCTCCTGCCTCTGCTTTCTGAGGCATGAGCCACCACCATCCGGCCACGTAGGATCTTTGAAAATATAGTTAACAGAAGTCATATTTAGCATAATGTTCAGTAATAATTTATGTACATTTGGTCCTTTCAAAATGAAAAGTTTGGTAAAGTAAATGCACTTTAAAATAGGACTCTATCATCAATGGGAGGAGAGGCCCTTGGTCCCGTGAAGGTTCTATGCCTCAGTATAGGGGAAGGCCAGGGCCAGGAAGCAGGAGTGGATGGGTTGGTGAGCAGGGGGAGGGGGGAGGGGATGGGAGTTTTCAGAGGGGAAACTAGGAAAGGGGATAACATTTGAAATGTAAATAAAGAAAATATCTAATTAAAAAAGGAAAAAAGAAAAAAAAAAATAGGACTCTACTTTGGGCCTGACCTGGTGGTACACAGCTTTAATCCCAGCTCTCAGAGGCAGAGGCAGGTGGATCTCTGAGTTCAAGGCCAGCTTAGTCAATAGAGAAATGTTGCCTCAAACAAACAAAACAAAACAAGAAGAAATACTCTTAACTTATTACTTTCTGGAAAAAAATAAAAGCAGTAAAGAGTTTATAAATTGTTTGGTATTTTCAAAAACTCACCCAATTAAAAATGCTTTATAAATCATTAACTTAGAAAATTCTAGTTTTCTTTTTATGTGTATGGTGCAAGGGATTGAACCCAGGGCCTTGAGAACTTCAGGCAAACATTTTCCTTATAACTATTGCTACAACTTTAGTATCCAGCAGTGAGCCACATACTTGGCAGTTTACATTTACAAGAAACTAATTGTATATTTATTTCTGGAAATTATTACTACAAGAGGCTGTAATTTGGGGTGGACATAATTGCATGTATCTTTGTGTGTGTGTGTGTGTCTATTTCATACATTATTGGGTAAAAGATTCTCTTTTGAAACTAGCCGTCTTCAGACTGCATAGGGAATAGAAGCCATATAATGTGTGGTATGTTTTGAGGCCTCCTTCCTCTGGCTACAGGCACAGTCTCCGCCCTCTGACACCCGTCACTGGGAGTGAAGATCAAGTTTGAGCCTATACATGCTGGTACTTAGCCAGCACGCTGGGATTTGCTCCAGCCACTAGGTAGCTACTAGGTAGACTAAGTTTCCTAAATCTGCTCGAGATTAAAAAAACCAAAAGGAATTTAACACTGCTCTTATCAAGCAGAAAGTGCGAAATATTAAATCAAGATGTCTTGGGCTTGGAAAAAAATATTTCACCATTATAGTTTTAAACTTGAAAGATCCTTAACAGTGTCCCCTTCCTTCTGTGTGAGGAAATGTAGAAAATTTAAGTGTCTTCCTGAAGGTCACCCATCCAGCACCAATAGCGGGTGTGTGTGTGTGTGTGTGTGTGTGTGTGTGTGTGTGTGTGTGTCAAGTGGACCGACCAGTTAGAAGAGACTGTGCCTGTTCAGAAGTCAGCAGTGGCTTAATTTTTAGGAAGCCGACCCGGACCCGTGCTGACCTGTGCTGTGCTAGCCTGAATTTTGATGGTAGGCTGAGACTAACTCAGGAGAAGGGTGTCCTTCTCCAGATTCATTACTTAAGATAGACTTGCCAGCTTGGTACCAAAGCACAAATAGAAAATGAGCATTTCTGGGGAAGAATCAAATCCCTCAAGCTGTTGCTTGCTTTGAGTCTGGGCTTCACTGCTTGTTTTGTTTTGTTTTGTTTTGTTTTGTTTTGTTTTGTTTTGTTTTGTTTTGTTTTTCAAGACAGGGTTTCTCTGTATAGCCCGGGCTGGCCTGGAACTCACTCTGTAGACCAGGCTGGCCTCGAACTCAGAAATCCGCCTGCCTCTGCCTCCCAAGTGCTGGGATTAAAGGCGTGCGCCACCACACCAGGCTGCTTCACTGCTTTTAAATCCATGCGTTGGTTGTCATAGAACATCCCTGTGACCGGGGCAGGCCAACAACTGGGAAGACCTTTAATATTTTTTGGGTGATTTTGGTTTTGTTTGTTTGTTGGGACAGGGTTTCTCTGTGTCGTCCTGGCTATCCCTGAACTCTGTAGATCAGGCTGGCCTCGAACTCAGAGATCCACCTATCTTTCTGCCTTCCAAGTGCTGGGATTAAAGGCGTCTGTCACCACTGCCTGACCACCTTTATAGTTTATATTAGAAATAGTCTTCTTTATTTTTATGTATGTGTCTGCCCGTGTGTACCTGTGTTAGTTAGCTTCCTTGGAGCTGGAGTTATAGGGGTTGTGAGCCAACTTGTGAATGCTGGGACTCAGACTCAGTCAGGTCCTTTTGAAGGACAGAAAGCACTCCTAAATGCTGAGCCATCACTCTAGCCCCTGAAATAAGCGTAAGGAGAAAGCCTCTGCCTCTAAAACAAAGGCCTATCTGGGAGGAGCTAAGAGACCCTCAGAGTATCCCCCCTTGCCTAGGGGATGCTGTCAGTCAATAAAGAGCCCTTTGATGAGTTGGGATGCCTGTGAAACCCTCTGGATGTTTACAGTCAGAGATGACAAAGATGAGTCCCTTTCAGAAAGTAGGAAATCACCAGCCCTTGGTGCTGTAGTCAGTCCTAAGCTCTAGGAGTTGACTTTCGTTTTCTCTCATGTGGTTATAGCAAATCTTCTACCGCTGGTTTTATACTAAACCGATGACCCTCCGTGTCCCTTAGCCTGTTCCAGCTGGAGGCAGTGATGTCCCCATGCAGACACCTCTGTCCGCAGCCACACCATGCCTCCATCTTACTTTTTTTCCCCACACTTGGCCTATCTACCAATCAGGGAGGTTCACACCAGCTGAGATTCCCTTCTGTAGAGAGGGTACTGTTTACTTTGGACTCTGGAGATGTATGAGCCCTTTCGGACCCTCCCCAACTTCTCTTTCCCATGAATAAACAAAGGCCAGGGACTCCAGAGTGCTGCCCCTTACTAGGCTGATCATCCTGTTCACGTCTGTGGATCTGGGGATTCACGATCCTGGCAGTCTCCAAGGTTTTGGCTCTTGGTTCAGTTCAGTTTTGTGTCTTTGTGGCAGAGCGCACGTCATGGCGTGTATGTAGAGGTGAAAGGACAGCTTGGCAGGAGCTTCCACCATGTGGATTTTTGGGCGGAGTTCGACCCTCAGAAGTGGCAGTAGGTGCCCTTACCGCTAAGCCATTTTGAATGCCCTCCAGGGGAACATTTTAAGAATATACACTGAGGGGCTGGAGAGACAGCTCAGCAGTTAATTACACTTGCTGCTCTTGCAGGGGACCTGGACTCACTTCCCAGCACCCACCACATCAGGTGGCTCACTCCAGTTCCAGGGAACCTGATGCACAGACATATGTAGATACTCGCACATAAAAGAAACATGATAAATCTTTAAAAAGAATGCACTTTGTAGTTACTTGACCCATCCTGTTCCCACCTTCTGTTGAATCGAATTCTGGTGATTTGGGTTCTGCCATACTGGCCTTGAAAGCCACAATGACCCCTACCCCGTTTGCCACAGAGGGAGCCTCCTGCTTCACATCTGTCCTGCCGACACTCTCTCAGTGCCTGGTTGCTGGAGGTGACTCGGGGTGTGGTATGCCTAGGGAGCTTAGATACCCTGTGCACAGTGGCAGTGTAAGGAGACTGCACTCCACCCCAGGCCTGGAGCCTTTGCCTCCCATCTGTCTTCCAGCATCTCGCAGCCACTTTGTTCTTAATTCTGTGAGGAGAACCGTCCTTTCACAGAAAATTGGAGATGTTTTTGAGTTATGATTGGAGTGGAAAGACCCATTTATTCTGCTTCAGGCTCAGCAGAGCCTCCTGTTATCTCTCAAAAGATTAGGTCATTTTGCTCTCTCTCCATCGATCACCAGCCCCTGCGCCTCTTAGCAGAGTCAGGAAATGAGCAGCTCTTCTCACCCCTCCTCGCCTTGCCAGGCAGCTGCAATCAAGGCTGGAAATCGGTGTGGTGGGAGGGGATCAGGAGCACAGCCACGTGCCTCAGCAGGGTGTTCATCCAAGACCTCCATTTTCCCTCTAAAGAACAGCCTGTGTGTTTGGCTTGCACAAGAACTGACTGCGTCTCCCAGGACACCATTTGTCCCCCATTTCGTGAAGTAGATTTGCCCTTTGTGAGGGTAGACTACGTACACAGGAGAACTGTGGCTGCGTTTGACGTTAGCCAGGACTGGGAAAGCTTAAAATGTTGGATGCTGTCAGGGCCGGTGGTGAGTCAGAACGCTTCATACCACCCGTGAGGCCTGATTAGCAGTGTCCCGGCTTCTGCAATGGCAGGCACATGGCTTCCTTATATAAACCACTCTACATGTTTACTACTATTTATCGACATTTAATTTTTTTTGTTGTTGTTCTGGTATCTTCCATCCAAAATAGGAAACCATACATGATCCAGACCTCCTCCTCCTCCTCCTCCCCCTCCTCCTCTTCTTCCTCCTTCTCCTCCTCCTTCTCCTTCTCCTTCTCCTTCTCCTTCTCCTTCTCCTTCTCCTTCTTTATGTTTTAATTTGGTCATAAATATATGAGAGGCCTTAGGTAGAAGAGCTGAGAGCTAAACACAGGTCTTGCTTCTCAAGAGCCTCAGAGACTCTTCAGTATTGACAGACACTGAGTATCCTTGTAGGCCTGACAGCTGTTCTCCAGCTCCTTCCCCCTGCTTTGCACATACATCCACTGCTGCCTCAGACTTGAGGGACCCCTTCCTAGCCAGGCATCAGATCTCTGCACTTTGCACAGACAGAAGCTCAATTTTGTCCATCATCTGGCACACAGGAGTTTCTTTCTTTCTTTCTTTCTTTCTTTCTTTCTTTCTTTCTTTCTTTTCTTTCTCTCTCTCTTTTTTTAGCCAATATTACAAAGACCTCCCTTATTTCTATGTTAAATATTTTTGGGCCTTTGGTAGCTTAGGGGGAAGCCAGGCAGTGCAATATTGTATGCGTGTGTGTGTGTGTGTGTGTGTGTGTGTGTGTGTGTGTGTGTTTAAAGTACTCTTTAAGTACTCCAGATAGCTCTCAGAGGTAGACACTATTTCATGATGCAGAGGGATGGACCTGGCTTGTGGCTCCACAGAAAGGCTGGCCTGGCGTTCCTGGTCCTGTAGAAGTGTCAGACATATTTACTTGCCTCACCTCTCTCAGACCTGAAGCAGTCGCCTCTGCTCTAGATAGGCTTGACGCTGCTCTAGTTTGGATCTCTTTTCTAAATGGTGGGCTCTCTTGCTTTGCCCTTTTGGCTCACAACCCGCTTGAGCGGGTTCCAGGTAGAGTCTGTTTCGTCTCAGCAGCCTTGCTTTGTCTAGCATAATCTGTAGGCGCAGGACAATGTCTCAGTGGAGTACAAACACAAAGTGGGTCTTTAGAAGCTCTTCGGCAATCCCTCAGCACAGTCGTGTTGTCCCTAGGCTCCCAGATGGCCCCCAGGGGCTTGTCCTGTTAGTCACTTTCTGAACGGCCTTTTCTGTACAGAGGTCAGTGCTGACTCCCTGAGTCCATCCTTAACAGCTCTGGAGAGGCTGTTTTGTTCCCATCCGTGACACAGCATCTTCGTCAGGTCTGTAGGAGGGGGCTGGGAGCCAGCAGCAGCCAGACACTGCAGATCCGGAGCTGAGCAGACAGCGGCCGTGCGTGGCCCTGGCGAAGGAGTCTAATTATTTTTCTCTTGTGGCTGGCAGTAAGATCAGACACCCTGCATACAGAAATTCTTTATTGTCTATCCAGAATCACCAAGAATCACAGATTTCTACCTGTCTGCATCAGAGAGAGCCTGTATCAGAGAGAGCCTAGAATAGGAGTGGGGGCTGGGTCCTTTGAACTACGGCTTCCTACTGAAAATTCCTTAACATTTTCCTTTTTCCTCCCCGCCCCCCCCCCCCCCCCCCAGACAGGGTTTCTCTGTATGTCCCTGGCTGTCCTGGAACTCACTCTGTAGACCAGGCTGGCCTCAAACTCAGAAATCCGCTTGCCTCTGTCTCCCAGGATTAAAGGCGTGCGCCACCACTGCCCAGCACTTAGCCTTTTTTGAAAAGCAGTTCTCCCCTACGCCAAAGGAACTTCATCAGTATTTGTCAAAGTAGTAGCGTGGGGCTCCCCACTCCCCTCAGTTATTTTGGAAAAATTTTCTTGGTCACTGAATAAGTAAGGAATGGAGAGTTTTGAAAAGGCAGATAGTGGGAGAATCGGAAGGAAGGCAGCTGAGTGTGTGGGAAGGAGAGTCGCTGGGGGATGGTTTCACCTCCCAGGTTAGGTTCTCAGGCTGCTTACATCCAAGCAAGGCCCCCCTCATTGGAGGTGCAGCTGGGATGTCTCCCTCCACAGCACCCCTGTGCTTGATGATGGTGAAGTCTTCAAGCCACTGGTGACTCAGAATGGAGCCAGAAGTCTTTGCTTGCCGGTTCTGCCTTGGCTGGGCCAATGACTCAGCGCCGTGCTGTCGCTCCCTGACCTGGAGCTCATCCAAACTGAATGTTTCAGGTCTGCGCCTCAGTCCAGGAAGAGATAGATGCTGTTGCTCTTGCTCTTTTTCTTTCTTCCTTCCTTTCTTTCTCCCCCCCCCTCACACCACCCCCCCACCCCCCCCACCCCACCCCCACCCCCGGCGAAGATGAAGGGTTTGAAGAGGTCACACACAAATGTCAACACACAGCATCCCAGGAGTAGCAGGCAAATGCTAGGGGAAGAGTTACGTCGCCTCACCTGACAGACCTAGGTTCGGGAGATCTTTAGCAAACGACATGCCCTCCATTGGCATGTTTTCAAAGCTTGACTGGAAGAAGCCCATGTATCTATCATTCGTAAAGATGTTACCATGAAGTGGGAAGGTCTTTGTAGACAGGCATCCAAGCTGACTTTCCCATACAGCAGACCTGGCCATGTGCGAGTCAGCCAACAGATAGGCCTGAAGTCCCATTTCTGACAAGCTTGTCCCAAATTAACTGACTCTCCCTTGGTGTCCAGATAGCCCTCTCCTAACCCTGACCTGGACTTCCTGTCCCCCTGTGAGGGTTGTATTCAGGTCCACAGTAACCTGGAACACAGTAGGGGATCAGGTGAAGGCTTCTGGACTTTCTGGGGCCTCCATCAGGCCCCTCTGCTTAATAGGTAGGTTTGTTGATGTATACCAGGGCGGACAAGAGGATGGAATGCAACAGTGTACTGCATAGAAGGCTTCTTTATTCAGCCCTAGTTCCTTAAGAAGAGGGTGTCTGCAGTTGTCTCTGCAGTCCTGAGAACAATGCCAGGCAGGAAGCAGGAGCCCAGCTGATGGCTGGGAAGAAGGGGCTGAGAGTGTTAGTGTCAGAAGAGGCTAAAGGCTCTGTGACTGGGACCATTGTGTTTTCTTTTTGTCTGGAACAAGATCATGAGAAGGAAGACTGTGGAAATGTTCCAGACACAAGGAGGGGCTGTTATCGATCTCTTTAAATTCAGTTTGCTTCCCAGAATGGAGATTCAGGTACTTTTCCATCTGCATTGATTAAAGCAAGTGGTTTTCTTTTTCCTTTTTTTCCTCTAACAGGAAGTAAGTACCTGATTTTTTTTTTTCCCCTGAAGCTGTGAGTTTAGGAGCCAAATGTTCCTTGATTGGGCTTCTCCACACAGCTGTGCCCCAGCTTCCCCTGTGACTTGAAGTCCATCTCATTCCTATATCTGCCAGATGGAATACCAGGAGAGCGTTTCAGGGTTGGGAAAGTGAAGAGCTGAGGCAGGCTACGGGTCCCCAGCACTCCCTCCAGTAGCTGCTAATGGTTATCCTTGTCCTAGGACAGTGTGGGCTCCTCTGAGGGGGATACAGTGAGGATGCTGGGATGCCAGCAGATGCTCTGCTCCCAAGCCAACCTTCACTCAGTTTCTGGATGTGTGAGGGAGCCCCATTCCATGCATTTACACGCTGTTTCCCAGCAGAGAGGTTTTGTGTGTGTAAGCTCCTCCCCCAAGTAGCTGACTAGCCTCTTTGAAAGAAAGGAGCTCAGGGCTTATACTTTTTAGGGTACTTAGTTGGCCCTGTTTACATCCTGGTTGGTTTTGAGCATAGACAATAGTAGCATTCTTGCTAACCAATCTCTAAAGACCGAGACAAAGGGTCTTCTACCTCTAACAGACTCATTACTAATCTGATAAGAGCCACCGACGAACTGGGTTTTGCAGTGTTAGGCCCAACCTCTTAGTCCACATCAGTAACTGGAATGAAGGCATATGATTGTGTAGGGCAGGGAGTAGCTTAGTGTTTACAAAGACCTTCTCATGCCTTACTTCACTATGTCTTTCGAAAACAGCCAGTTGAAGTGGCACATGCCTAATCCCTAGGCTTGGGAGAGAAGAGGCAGGAAGATCAGGAGTTCAAGACCATCCTCATGTACATAGCAAGTTCAAAGGCAACCAGAACTTTGTGAGACTCTATTTAAAACATAACAAAACAAAAAACCGTTAGAACCCTCTGGAAGGTAAGGGAATTTTATGGCTGAGAAGCTGAGTCTGTTATAGCAAATTCTGTCCAAGGCTGATGAGCTATAGGGAAGTGTTGGGAGCCCAGGATGGCAGCTTATAGACCAGGACTCCTGCCCACTCATTTCTGTTTATATAGACACAGCTGCAAAGACAAGCACTACAGGTTTCATGTTCTAAAACACAGGGGCATCCCTTTTATTAATCCTAGGGTAAAGTGTTTCTATTTGAATAACTGGCATATCAGAGCAGGCTTCTAATCACTTGTGAACTCATAGTGACCTGTGACTGGCAGTTTTGTGTCCAACACAGACCTACTGTCTTATTTTTTAAAAGATTTATTCACATTTATTTTTGTTTTTCATTATATATGTGTTGTGAGTGTATGCTGGTGCATGTGAGCCCACCCACTTGCAGAGGCCACAAGCGGGCATTGGCTCCCTTGGAGCTGGAATTACAGGCTATTGTGTGACACCAGATGTGGACGCTGGGAACTGGATCCTGGTCCTCTGCAACAGCAGGCGTGGACTCATACTGCTGAGCCATCTGTTCAGCCCCAGGATCTTTTTGATTTTTTGAGTTCCAGAACAAAACCTATCTCGTTGGAGGTGCTGTGAGTGGACTTGAGTAGTGTGTGGGTCTGGCTTCTTATTCCAAATTTGCCCCAGATCTCTTAAGCCCACCAGAAGTGGTAGAAAGCCAATGTAGCTCAGGGGGAGCCAGGAATCATTGTGAGCTTGGTTGTGGCTGCTTATGTAGCACATTGATAAGAAGTCGTTTAAGTGGCCTCTTGGACAAACAAAAGGCTGTGCTGAGTTATTGCAGCTCAGGTGTCTGTGGAGGTGAAAGTGCTGTTCTACGGCTCCTGCCTGATAGAGGCGTGCCAAGTTGCTTCATTTCTGCCGAGCTCCTGACTCTACCAGGAGTTCCACAGTCTCTCTTTCAAGCCTCTGCCTCTCTCATTGGTGTTAGAAGTTTTGAAGTATTGTTAGTGAAACTCAACAGCTGACCTGGGTGAGAGCACTTCTGGCCTAAAAACCCAGTTAATGGAATCTGTGTTCTACTTAAAACTCCAGGGCTCCAGTTGGAGGTGCTGATCACTGCCATTGCTCCTGTTACCATGGTAACGGGAGCTGTGGTTTGTAGGCATCAGGCCAGCTTTTGTTCTGTTTTGCTTTTTGGTTTTTTTTTTCAAGTCCACTTGATTAAGAGCCAGGGCTATTAAGCCCATTCCCAAGGTTTGGAGGGCCATCTAATCAGTGTTCAGGGAACCAGCTACGGTTGGGTCAAAGGCCAACTGTTCACTTTGTCTGTGACAATGAGTGTGCCAGCTCATGGTTTGCTGCACATCTCCCTAACAGGTGCCCAAGAGCTGTTCCCCACCATGCTTCTAAGACATGAGGGCAGGGGGTGGTGTTAAGCCTTGTCTTAATTTGGGATATAAAATTTTGGGGTACTTTGAGCTCCTGCAATTTCTGACAAACTCAGGCATGCTCATGGTGGTATGGCCATAGATGAGTTCTAGCAATTTCTGGTGCATACCTCAGATCCTTTCTTCTTCATGCCAGCCCCCTAGGCCCTCTCACCCCAGTCAAATAAGACGTGCTTGGGATGGAGGTAGAGCCTCCATTATTTTTATCTTTTCCGGGGTGCTCCATTGTCTCCTACAGTCTGAGAACCAATACTTTGTAGACTATTCCTGAGCCCACCCCTGAATTTTATAGCTAAGAAAGCAGGTGTGTGGACTGTTCACATAGCACATGGGTGGGGCGGGAGGCAGGCCAAGTGCAGTCTTTCTGTCAGTAACTTTGCATTTATTGCAAACCTGCAGACGAGTCCAGTACTCACCAAACTCAGCCTACCTCCAGACTTTCTCTAATAATAATGTCTTGTGCCTGAAAGGGCACATTTTGGCTCACTCAGTATTGATTTTTTCCCCCCCTAATTATTATTCTGGATTTCCCTAGGAGTTGTGTGGTGCCCTTAGATAGCCTCAGGATTTTAATGCAGTATGCAAACACCAGTAAAATTAACACATTCATTTATCAGTTAATGTAGTCAGATAAGAAAGCCAGACCCTGAGGCTCTCATTTCCTAATTAGAATTTGTATGTCTTCCTGGCAACCTCAGCCAAAGATAAGAATAACGAGCTTGATCTGCAGGGAGGTCACAGAACGAGGGGGAGGTTCACTGGCATTTGCTTCGTAGCTGTGCTTGTGCCCTGCCCCTGTTGTGTGATGTTACAAGCACTGCCTCCCCCCACCCATATAGAGAAGATTCCTGGGGTCCCCAGTTGCAGGGCTGGAGAGACGGCTCAGCAGTTAAGAGCACTGGATGCTCTTTCAGAGAACAGTGGTAAATTCCCAGCACCCACATAGTGGCCCACAACTCTTTGTAACTTCAGTCCCCGAGAATCCAGAGCTTTCTCCTGGCTTCTGAGAGTACTGTGTACACATGGTGCACATTCATGCAGGAAATACAAACTCTAAAACATTTTTTTAAATTAAAAAAAAAATAAATCAAAGTCAGGCCTGGAGTCGCACCTGTAATCCTGTACCCTGGTGACTCAAACAAGAAGATGGGAAATTGAGATCAGCCTGGGCTACATGTGAGGCCGGCCCTGTTGCAGTCAGCCTCACCATAGTTCCACACGGTGCTTGTGGCCTGCTTTGTTTTACAGAAAAGAAAATGAAGGCTTGCAGGGGTAAGGGATTGATCCATGCTCACTAATCGGTAGTAAAACGGAGCTTGGATCCTAGCTAGGTTAGCCTCCCTGTGGGACAGCCCCACATTCCCCTTGTACCTCAGCCTCCCCTGCTCTTCAGGTGTTTCCTGTTTGTTCCATGCATTGACTTGTCTAATATTTGAACAGGGTCCCATGTAGTCAAGGTTGACCTCATACTCATTATGTAGCTGGAGATGACCTTGAACTTGTGACTTTCCTGTTTCTGCCTCTTGTTTTTTTTTTGTTGTTGTTGTTTGTTTTTTGAGACAGGGTTTCTCTGTATAGGTCTGGCTGTCCTGGAACTCAACTTTGTAGACCAGGCTGGCCTCGAACTTAGAAATCCACCTGCCTCTGCCTCCCAAGCGCTGGGATTAAAGGCGTGCGCCACCACCGCCCGGCCCTGCTTCTGCCTCTTAAGTGCTGGGGTTGTATATATGCGCCTGGTTTTATATGATAGTTGGAGTTGAACCCAGGATTTCCTTACATACTATCAAGGGTCATATGTTGTTGCTTTGATCACTCCTGGGGCCTATCTGAGTAGTAGTTTGATGTTCACCGGAACTTGTAGATGAGGCTAGCTCAGGCCTTCTAGGTGCCTAGATCTGAGGAGTAGGTAGTGGCTGAGGCTCTGCTCGTGGCCAGAACAAACAGTAAGTCCAGGAAGTCCCCAGAGAACATATGACAGGACTGTGCAAAGTCTGATTTCAACTGGAAAGAAGGGTCCTGTCCCCAAGAGTAGACACACTGCCTAGAAAACATGTTATGACAGGATTCTTCGTTGTCTCTTGCCAGTTCCCCATGGTGTACACCTCCGATCAAGAACTGGGCCCTTTTCTCTGTGTGAGGCCTGGATCTACTCCCAGCTCTTGGGTGACCTGAGAGTTAAGCAAGCTAAAATAACGCTGGTGTCCTGAGCACGTGGGGATTCTAATCTGAGAGTACCAAGTGCCTGTCTGCCCCTCTCCCCAAGGACACAGTGACACCCTTGCCTTTTCTGTATTCTGGAGGCCCTCCAGGGGCAAGGTCTCAGCAGGAGAGAAGCTGAAAGGGGCACCTTCCAGGGTCAGCCACCTGGTGTCTAAACCTGTATATAAATATAAGACATGGAAGAATTAATGGTCTTTTCACTCAAAATGCAAACCAACCCTCAGGGTCTGGCCTTGGCCTTTGCCCAGTTCTGCAGCTGTAGAAGTTGACACCCTGGGCTCACAGATTCCCAGCTTTTTTGACATTTTGTTTGTCATTTGGAGAGCTACCTCCCTGAAGAAGGCTTACCCTCCCAAACAGAGCCACTACCTACTCCCATATCCTAGTGGGATCTGTACAGGTGACACAGCCAGCTCCCTCGTCTATGGAAGGACTCTCCTGTTCAGGGGACACTGGGAGACAAAGTTGCACAGACTCTGGTTGGAGAGAGATGTCCTTGCCCAGTGAGTGGCTGACTGGCCTCAGTGTCTGAAATAAGATCTGCCCAGAGGTACATCTGGAACTTGGCCTTCTCAAGGGTCCCAAAATAGCCAGGCCTCTAAAGGGACAACTTCATGTGAGGACACAGGAAGGACCCCCAACTGCCCTCGGGCCAAACAGGGTTTATTGTACCGAAGGGGGAAAAGGTTCTGTGGTGCTTCTTCAAAACGTGCCAAGGAACTGTTTACTGGGAGCCCTGAGACAGAGCACTGCTGCTCGAGTAGGGAGAGATGAGCTCAGCTGGCTCCCTGTTGAGCGCAGACAAAGCACAATGTGGGACAGGTGGACAGCATAGCATCCAAAGGGGAAAACTGATCGAAGGCAAGGGGGAGTCTAACCAGACTGACCTAGCAGGATTCTGACCATCCAAGGGTGATGGACAGACATCTGGGGAGGATTGGAGGTGGCCAGACCTGGGCTATCCACCATGGTGGGCTGGGAACAAGGAGGTTCTGGTTGGCTTGATTTAGCTGTTCTTTTGCAATAGCTGGATTTTACAAGGAAACACGTAGCTGGGCCTAGGAGAAAGCCCAGTAGCCTTGCTATAAAGTTAGCCAGGCGGAGACTCTTAGTAGTTGGCCTTGTAAGACTGGCGAGTAATCCCCTGGTTTTGTTCTCTTCTTGCACCACTTCTGCATTCCAGTGCATCTCCTTTCCTACAGCTTGTTCTAAAAATAGTTCCAAGGAGCTAGCTAGCTCCTGAAACACACACACAGATTACACACAACACACAGAGCATACACGGTACATGCACAGAACACACAAAATAGCACAGACAACACACCACGGAGCATACACAACACATAGAACAGAGTACACACAGAGAGAGAGAGAGAGAGAGCACAGACAACACACACAGCACACACACAGAGCACAGACAACACACAGAACAGCACATACACAGCACAGCACATACACACAGAACAGAGCACAGACAACACATACACAGCACACACAGAGCACATGCTTACATTCTTTTCCAGAAAGATTTTCAAGCTACATTCTGTATTGATCAAATACAAGCTGTGCAGATGAGAAATATTGGCAGCTGAGAAGTGTGCTGCTGTAACTGGAGTTGAGTCTTCCTGGGGTCACCTGGCTTCACCCTCTGAAGATGCACAGGGGTGGTTTGCCACTATCTGCTGTCTACACTGCTGTCACCCAGGAAAAAAACCTCTCTCACCACTGTGAGAAACAGACCTCTCTTGTACTTCAAACTGATACTTTGACTCCTTGGTGTGCCACGAGACAGGTTTTAGTATATAGCCCTGACCAGCCTGGAGCTCACTTTGTAGACCAGAATGGCCTCAGAGTCACAGAAACCTGCCCACTTCTACCTCTCTCAGGTCCTGGGATTAAAGACATGACCACCATTTCCAGTCCCCCTAAACCTTAAAGTGCCGCTCACACAGTAGACTGGGACTCTGGAGAAAGCAGAGCAGTGGAGTGGTCTGGCCCCCTGTGCTCAGCCTGACTGAAGTGTGAGGCCCATGTCACCCAGGAAGATCCGAGACTCTCAGCACCACCCTCCTACTCAGGGACTGCTCTGCCACATTTCTAACCAGTCTTTGTTCCTCCTTACTTTATGTTAGGACACTGCATCTTCAGCCAATGGCCCTTCCCGCGATGGCTCCCGCCTGCTGCCCATTAGGGAAGGCCACCCCATATACCCCCAGCTCCGACCAGGCTACATTCCCATCCCCGTCCTCCATGAAGGCTCCGAGAACCGGCAGCCCCACCTTTTCCATGCCTACTCCCAGCCTGGGGTGCAGCGATTTCGTACCGAGGCTGCAGCGGCCACTCCGCAGAGGTCCCAGTCTCCTTTACGTGGCGGCATGACAGAAGCCGCCCAGACAGATAAACAGTGTGGACAGATGCCGGCAACTGCAACAACTGCAGCAGCTCAGCCCCCAACTGCTCATGGACCTGAGGTAAGAAGAGACCCAGAGACCCAGAGACCCAGTCTGTGCTGGGCCAGCAACCTGCCTGGTAGTACCCAGGGCTCATAGCCTGCAGCCTCAGTGGTTCTCGTTAGAGAGTTGGTTGGCGGCCTCACATTGTCCCCGTATCTTACGCCTGTATTTTTCAGATGGCCAGAGATCACATGGCTTATTTTTGTAGTAGAAGAATTGACGCCAACATGGTAACTGCATGATCGAAATGCATAGCGGTAGGGGTCTCACAGCTCAGAGCAACTGCCTCGCTTCCTTCATCAGTGTTCCTATTCACACTGGGCTCCCTGCTTCACAGAGAGCTCAGAGTTACTCTGTTCAGTCCTTTCGGGTGGACATCAACCATTTTGGACCTAAGCTGGAGATAAATTCAGGATGGCAGCTCGGTCTTCAGGGCGTGCCACTAAAGGAAATCCAGCGTTAGGTCAGAAAGGCGACAACTTTAGCCCTGAGGTTCACCATTTCGAGGTCTGTCGCTAGTGAAAGGGTATATTGCTCATTCGGTTCTGAGTTGAGGTTGTGGCCGACAGATGGGGTAGGGTTGCTAAGCAGTTATGCCTTCCTTTTCCGTCCTCCTCTCTGCAGCGCGTCCCCTGGGTCCGTTGGCTTTGTTACTGAGGACGAGCCCTCATTTCCTGCATGCGTCATAGTCCTGATTGTTTTTAGCCTCTGCTTGTGTTCACCTTCACCATCAGGGGTGAAAAACCATACGTAATGTGGGGTACTGGAGATTTCTGTCCTTTCTCGGAGATGTGTTTCCTACGTCTGTAATGTTCCTCCGGTACAAGTCAAAACAACATCAGAGATATTAGAAAATTTAAGCCAACAAGGCCTTTAGTAGCTAACCACCTGGAGAGCAAGCTCCCTCAACCTTCTAGATGACTAGAAGATAGATTAGAACAGAAAGGGACCTGGCCTGCACCCAGACACAGGCAGCTCCCAGATGCTTCACTGCATTCTCCAATAAGAGGTTAAGCGGAAATAAGGAGACATTCAGTAACAACAAACACAGCGGCCCACACCCTTCCTGTGCATGCTGCTGCCTGCCAACGCACAGGCACAGATGCAGCCAGTTAATCCTCAAAGTAACCGTGAGGTGGGTAGGCAGGCTGTCCTTTTCCCATATTTCAGGCAAGGTGCAGAGAACGGTCGCGCTTCCGAGTGTTTGAACCCTGGCTCTTTTATTTTAGAGCTCTGGGAGCCTTGTGTGGGCTGGACAGGTGCTCTCCCGAGGAACTGTGTCCCCAGTCCTCGAGGTCTTAATATACTATATTTGTTAAGTGGAGTGGTGCTGGAGATTGAAACCAGGGACACACTGAGCACAGAAGGACACACAGCCCGTATCCTCACACTTTGAAAATGTTTATAGCAGGAGAGCTTTGTGGGATGTGTTGTCCTGGCCAGGTGGTGTCTGGTGGCTATTTGGAGTGCCAGGGCAGCAGGATCATTCACTCGTGCCCTTTGTCTCTTGCAGCGATCTCAGTCTCCAGCTGCCTCTGACTGCTCATCCTCTTCCTCCTCGGCCAGCCTGCCCTCCTCCGGCAGGAGCAGTCTGGGTAGCCATCAGCTCCCCAGGGGCTACATCCCCATCCCCGTGATACATGAGCAGAATATCACCCGGCCAGCAGCCCAGCCCTCCTTCCACCAAGCCCAGAAGACCCACTACCCAGCTCAGCAGGGTGAATACCAGCCCCAGCAGCCTGTATACCACAAGATCCAGGGCGATGACTGGGAGCCCCGGCCGCTTCGAGCCGCTTCTCCATTCAGGTCACCCGTCAGAGGTGCTTCCAGCCGGGAAGGCTCGCCCGCCAGAAGCGGCACACCGGTTCACTGCCCATCTCCCATCCGTGTGCACACAGTGGTTGACAGGCCTCAGGTATGGAGAGTCATTGGTTGACAGAAGTGCAGATGGCTAAGGCAGGCTGAGAGGTTCTGCAGATGCCCTGGGATTCCTCAAAGCTCAGTCTCATCAGCATAGCACAGCTGGAGACAAGCAGAATTCTAGAAGTTTCTGGTCAGGGGCTGTTGAACCGTCAGTAGTCTCCACGGCTTTTTCCATTGCAGCTGCTCTAGGGGCAAAGGGGGGAGCCTGTGGTAAGGTTGTCAGTCACTCTCACCTCTATGACCAAGTTCCTTAATGTGCATCGTACCTTTCCTGGTCTTTCCCTCCCCCCGCTCTCACTCCAACCACAGTGTACATTGTTTCTCTTTCTCTATTTCTCTTCTACCAGGCATTCTCTTGATCCCTCTGGGCATTTGCTCAGGCCCTAGTTTCTCCCTTCAAGGCAACTCCCTCCACGCCTTGCACCGAGTTCCTTAGGATTCAGTTTGTGATTGTTTTGTGCAGACCAGATGGCCCTCTTATCTCTTAAGCTCTGAGCCTGACAGCAAGGGACCTTGTCTGAGACATTCCCCCACCCCTTTTGCAGTAGGGTACTGTGGTTCCCGGCTGGCACATTAGTGGACAGTAGTGAAAAGCCATCCTGGTGTGTTGGATAACATGGGCACAGCCCTGCTTATCCTGCAGTGAAGCTAGGGAGAGATGTTAGGGAAACCAACAGCCTGCAGCTCAGAGGGCAGGACACTCAGTGTCACTGGGCTCCCAGCTGTAACACTGAACAGTCGAATTGCTCTTTGTCATAGTTTTGAAAATGAAATCTCCCTGCGAGAGATTTCCAAAAATCCAAATGTGGAATGTCTTTCTCTTACAAACAGTGATAATATCTCCTCCTGGGACAGGAAACCCTCCTTTTTGTTTGTATCTGCACGTGTTGTGCATGCATGTATGTGGTACATGTTTTGGGCGTGTACATGCACATCCTTGTGAAAGCCCATGGTTGATGTGAGTCTTCCTTGATCAGTGGCTACCTTTTCCATTGACGCCGGGTCTCTCACTTGAACCCAGCGCTTGCCAGTGCAACTAGTCTAACTGGCCAGCTTGCTTCACCGGTTGGTTATCTTATCTCTGCTTCTTGAGTGCTGGGATTTCAGGTGGACCACCACACCCATCCAGCTGTCTCCTGGGTGCCCTGGGGAATGCAAACTCTGGCCCTCACACGTGTGCAGCAGGTGTTTGACCTGCTGAGTCACCTCCCCTGTGCTGTCTTTAGCTTTTTTTATTTGGAAACAATTTCAACCTCTCTGAAGACCTGTAAGACTCATACACAGAAGACCTGTGTGCTTTTCAGAGTCCTCTGTTGTGCTTGGCTTTGTGGAGCCAGTCTCTCATACAGCCCAGGCTGGCTCCAGACTTGCTGTATGTCTGGGGGTGACTTTGAACTTCGGATCGCCCTGCTTTTGTTTCCCTCGTGCTCGGGTTACAAGGTGCACCGCTGGGTTGGGTTCACGTGGTGCTAGTATCAAACCCGAGGCCTTTTACACACTGTGCAAACACTGGCAATTGAGCTGCATCCCCAGTGCCCCCTGCCACCCCCGGCAATGCTCGCTGCTGTCATTTTCTGTCACTTCTTCCTCTACCATCTGCTTACTTGAACTGCAGGAGACTTACTTGCAAATATCATGGCCTTTTACTTCTGGACACTTCAGCAAATATTTTCCCTAAGAAATACAACCATAGTAGGATGGCCAGATTCCGGAAATTTAATGCTCTTCCAATAGCATATTATCCAGTTTGCCATCCACTTTCAAATTTCCTACCCAGCACTTTCCCATGTTGGGACCTGATCCAGGAGTGGAAACACTGACTTTAGATGTCACTTCTCTTTAGTCTCTGGCATGGTCCCTCAGCCTTTTAATGCTTTCATGACCTTGACATTTCTGAAGAGCAGGGGACATCCTTTTCCTAAGTTTACTCTCACACAGCCATCCATTGATTTTAAAACCCACAGTGGGAGGGCAGCCGAGAGGCCTGGTGAGGAGTGAGGGCTGATGATGCTGGGCAGAAAGCGTTTGGTGGAAACAGCACGCCAGTGAGATAGCCACCCACTCAGGGTCCATCCTTGGATTTTGTAATCCCAGGACAGGGCTGCCCATGTTTCCTGTAGTCAGTGAGGGAGTATTTAGTCCTAGTTCGACCTCTATTGACCTTGATCAAGGTAGCCTTTCTTTTACATCTTGTTCAAAGAACCTTTTTTTTTTTTTTAGAACTTTCAAGGATTTAACTTATCTGACCATTAAAATAGAATTAATACTTTTACTTGGGATGAAGTAGCGCAACATTTCCTCCCAGTTAATGAAGCTGGGGCATTGTAAGGGTTTTGGAGTCTAAGTATTCATTCAGTGCTAGAAGAGCCCTATTCGGTTCCAGTTTGGAGCATAGTTGATATTTTAAAATATGACCTTGATCTCCAGTCCCTGGAAGGGCTGTGCAGCCAAATGCCAGGGTAAGGCATCAATTATATCACGGCATTGCATCAATATGCAGGGCCTGAATTCCTCCAGGGTTAACTATTTCAAGCATCTAGCTTATTTTCAAAAAACAAACAACAAACTGGTCTGAGCAGAAACCACTAGGCTGTTACAGGTCACCTTGAAAGGGCACCTGGGAGCTGAGACCTTATACAGCAAGACCCGAGGCAGCATCTCTGGCCCAGGGCTGAAATGCAGTCAGTCAGAGATTGCTCTGAGCAAACCCTACTGAGAGCCAGCATGCTGTTTCATTTTTGAAAATTACAGTGGCGTACTTTTCCTTGTCTGTAAGGCTGTCACCTCTCTACAGAAGACAAGCAGGTAGCGAGCCAATCAGTGGAGGCTTAGCAGATAATTTGGTCGCATTCATAATCAACATCCAGTTTGCATTTCAGCTATTGGCTGCCTTTAAAAAGATCTCATTATGGGCATAGAGAAATGGCTCAGCTCTTGATTAAGTTTGGTTCCCAGCGCCTGTGTGGGTGCCTCATAGTTTCTTGGAGCTTCAGTTCCAGGATATCTGACTCCCTCTTCTGACTTCCAAGGATAGATAACATACACACAGATCACATATACATAAATAAAAAATTTTTAAATCTTTTTTTTTTATGAACATCATTTTCTAAGCTCTGTGGATAAAGAGCTTGCAAGCCTGGCAGCCTGAGTTCAGTTCCCAGAACCCACATAGAGGAAGGGTAGAAATCTCTGCAGGTTGTCCCCTGAGGGCCATGTGGACATGGGGCACAAGATCCTGCAAACATACCAAAAAAAAAAAAAGTTATTTCCAGCTTTCTTGCTTTTATTTCTTTTTTATTTCTTCGCCTGCTATTAACCACGAATTATTGCTTTAGACAGTTATTAAAAGTTGATGTCCTCTTTTTCTCAACAGCCCATGACCCATCGAGAGCCTCCACCTGTTACCCAACCCGAAAACAAACCAGAAAGTAAGCCAGGCCCAGCCGGACCAGACCTCCCTCCTGGACACATCCCCATCCAAGTGATCCGAAGGGAGGCAGACTCTAAGCCTGTTTCCCAGAAGTCACCTCCTCCTGCTGAAAAGGTAGAAGTAAAGGTCTCCTCTGCTCCAATTCCTTGTCCTTCTCCCAGCCCCGCTCCTTCGGCTGTCCCTTCTCCCCCCAAGAATGTGGCTGCAGAACAGAAGGCGGCCCCCAGCCCTGCCCCTGCAGAACCTGCAGCCCCCAAATCGGGAGAAGCCGAAACACCCCCTAAGCATCCAGGTGTGCTGAAAGTGGAAGCCATCCTGGAGAAGGTACAAGGGCTGGAGCAGGCTGTAGACAGCTTTGAAGGCAAGAAGACTGATAAAAAATACCTGATGATCGAAGAGTATTTGACCAAAGAGCTGCTGGCCCTGGATTCCGTAGACCCTGAAGGACGAGCTGATGTGCGGCAGGCCAGGAGAGATGGCGTCAGGAAGGTTCAGACCATCTTGGAAAAACTTGAGCAGAAAGCAATTGATGTCCCAGGTCAAGTACAAGTCTATGAACTCCAGCCCAGCAACCTTGAGGCCGAGCAGCCACTCCAGGAAATCATGGGTGCCGTGGTAGCCGACAAGGATAAGAAAGGTCCTGAAAACAAAGATCCACAAACTGAAAGCCAACAGCTAGAAGCCAAAGCAGCCACACCTCCAAATCCCAGCAACCCAGCAGACTCAGCTGGCAACCTGGTGGCTCCCTAGTGTCCCCTGGGACCATGCTGTAGAGACTTTTAAGTTGCATGCACTGCGGGACTTGCAGTCAGCTGGCTGCCATTATTCATAGCCGCTTGGTATGCAGTAACTTGGGGTGGAGGTAAAACACTAACAAAGGGGGCTTTTCTTCCATAGTCTATTCTGTATAAATAATAAGTTGCCTGTTCCAGAAGTCTAACCCTAACCCCTCTGGTTGTCTGGGACCCCTTTCTGTGCATGGGTGCAATGATTTAGCCATGGCTGTGGGCTATCTGGGTACAATGATTTAGCCGTGGCTGTGGGCTATCTGGGTGCAATGATTTAGCCGTGGCTGTGGGCTATCTTCCTGTTAGCCTTGGACTGAAGGGGTTTTAAGTTTTGAGGGGTAGGAAGAGAGTTACAGGAATAGAGAACCTGTTTTTGAGACATGTTGTCATTTTGATGAGATAACCTTCATCTCGTTACTGAAATATCTAACTTCAGCTAGATATGAGCTATGCAAGGAGCCATAGGAATAGCTATATGTTGGAATGGCTTTAATGTTGTTACATTTGAGGGGGGATGGAAAATAAAGTGATTATATAACTCTCAAAATGTTTTTTTGTGGTTTCTAAAAGTTTGAAGAGTGACAGATGGCATCAAGGTTATTCCAGTGGGTGAAGCGAGGATCCCATATAAGCACTCAGGAGGCAGAGGCAGGGGGATTTCTGAGTTCGAGGCCAGTCTGGTCTACAAAGTGAGTTCCAGGACAGCCAGAGCTATACAGAGAAACCCTGTCTCAAAAAAAAAAAAAAAAAAAAGCTGGGCACAAATAACAGGCCTACCAACGGGCTCAGTGAGAGTGCTCTTGTCTCAAACAATGAGGTAGAGAGCAATTGAGGGTGACAGCCCACATTGGCCTCAGCCTCTTCATACAGGTTTGTGTACACATGAAAACACAGCAAAAGATTGTCCCTGACTTTAGTCAAATGGTAGACACATTTATAAGGCAGTTCTTATCTAGGGCACAGGAGGACTCAGGACTGTGGGCTTAGGTAGAGGAATATGCTTGCTGTGTGCCCCTTCTTCATCCCACCCTGTCAACTGCCAAATGCTACCTACATCTGCTGATCCCCAGCCTCAGGCATCACCTCGGTGCTGAGATGGTTCACACGAACACAAGGAAGCCAGTTCCCATTGCTGCCCAAGTGCTGTGTGGAGTCTGGGTCACTGGGAATTAGAAATGTGCCCTGAGAGTCTTGGGGGTTATTTAACACTTCTGAGTGGCCAAGCTGGATGGGACCAGGTTCCCCTCTGAATGGGTTCCTTAGAGCCTCTAGGGTTCAGGGTCATGTGTACTCAGAAGATACTGAGTATACGATTAATTCTGTGCCCGTGAATTTAAAGCTCCAGAGGGGCCATAAAGAATGGCTCAGTGTGTAAACGCACTTGCCACTAAGTCTGACAACCTGCGTTCTACCTGGGGACCCAAGTTAGAGAAGAAAACTGATGACTACATGGTCTCACTCCTACACACAGGCCGTGTGCACACACAATGTAATAGGTGGGCAGGGAAGGGCACGCCTTCCAGCACTCAGGAGTCAGAAGCAAGTGGAGCTTTGTGAGTTTTGGACCAACCTGATCTACCATAACAAGTTCCGGGACCGCTAAGGTTAGAGAGACCCTGTCTCAAAATACATTTGACTGTCCAAGAGACTCACAAAACATAACCTATTGCTATTGCCCTTTGTTGCCCCCAGAGGTGGAAGGTAGGTCCCTATTGCTAAATGCACCATGTATTTCAGACATGACCCCTAGGCTGGAGCTGACCGGAATGCCCCCTCCCAGAGGACTGGCTCTCATGGAAACAGAAGGCAAGCATCCAAAGGAGGGAGACAACCAACAGTCCTACCCAGCTGTGATGTTTATGAATCAACAATTAGCGTGGCACAACAACCCTAAGGGTGAGATAGTGGTACACATATCTAGATGGTAACCAACAGCTCTCTAGTTGAATTTAAGATCTACCTGTTCAACAAGAGAGAAGCCATTCCCAGCAATCTAGCCAACTACTCAATGCTAGCGAAGTTGTGGTTACTAGGGAATCTACAACAATTGTTTCATTAAACCAACATAAGCACTGACTGCATTCTAAATATTTGTCCTTTTACCCACAGACAAGTGTAGTCTTTGCCCTTTAGCAAGGGAACTTTGCAACTGAAGGAGACAGCTACAGAAGACCTCAACTCATCATAAGGCACAGTTAATGGAGCCCAGTCCCAGTGGCTACATCTACAAAACACTCCCACGCCTAAGGCTCAGGGTACATTGCAGAAGAGGGACAGGAAGATTGGGAGCTAGAGGGTCAGGAAGTTTTATGTGACATTGTGTCTCCTAGTAATGTCAGAAGCTATATCTGTAAATTCTCACCAACATGACTGCCTAGACATGAGCTGAACGCAGACAACACTAATAAACATGGCAAAGTGGCTAGGGAGAAGCCCACAAGGCTTAGAACCTACAACTAAGGAGTGCTGAGCAGGGGAGGGGAGAGCACACCAATTGGTTATCCATTAATATACAGACTAGTCAGGTTATATATAACAATGCGTATGTATATGCATATACATGTGTGCATGCAATAACAATGAAAAACAGGTTGTAAATTTGAAAGAGCTTGGAAAAGACCATAGACACCCTCTCCCTCCCTCCCTATGTGGAGTTGTGCTTCACGCACGCGCGCGCGCACACACACACCCTGCCCCGCCCCGCCAAATGAGGATGAAAAGGAAGAGGGGGACCTGAGACATCAGAACATGCAAGTGTGCTGACTGAAGAGCCCCAAGCTGAATTCCTCACAACCATCCTGAGGTTAATATTGGTGCCTGACGATGTCACACAAAAATACCCACTGCCATACTTGCCACTCTTAGCCTGCTGAAAAAGGCTGAAGTCATCCTGATGGGATTCTGCCAACATAATTCCTGAGTGAACTCACCCAGGGAGGACGAGCCAGCATGCTAGGGACTCTAGAAACTCAAATGTAAACAGAGAAAGAAGCCTGCTGAACGTCATCTCCCACCCAACTCCCAGGCCTGGAGATCAAAGCAGGGGCCTCATACGTTGCTCCTTCCACTGAGTGAGAGTCCTAGTTTGACCATGTTGTGAATGAACTAAAGACAGAGGAGGTCATTTCTGCTTTATTCACCTAGGCATTCAGGTCCCTCAAGTTTTAACTGATTTGGATTATTTTATTTTATTTTATTTTACTTTACCATGAATCATGGTGAGCTGATCTCTAACCCAGTTGCCACCTTTGGCCGATCCAAACCAAATACAATGTTCACATCAAGACAAGGGGTTTCTAGCCCTGGATCTTGCAGGAGACCAAGCATTCTGCCGGCTGCAAGGAAACAGAGCTGTCTTGGCCCTGTAGGAGTTAGGGGCATTAGCACTGCTGAGTATCTGGTATCAAGGGGACCTTGGCTAAGTTAACCTAAACCCCAGTGCCAGTTAGAGAGCATTGCAGTTAAGAGAACAAACTTGAATCACTCTGCCTTAGTCAGGGTTTCTATTCCTGCACAAAACATCACGACCAAGAAGCAAGTTGGGGAGGAAAGGGTTTATTTAGCTTATACTTCCACACGGCTGTTCATCACCAAAGGAAATCAGGACTGGAACTCAAGCAGGCCAGGAAGCAGGAGCTGATGCTGAGGCCATGGGGGGGATGTTACTTAATGGCTTGCTTCCCCTGGCTTGCTCAGCCTGCTCTCTTATAGAACTCAAGACTACCAGCCCAGGGATGGCACCACCCACAATGGGCCCTCCCCCCTTCATCACCAACTGAGAAAATGCCCCACAGCTGGAGCTCATGGAGGCACTTCCCCAACTGAAGCTCCTTTCTCTGTGATAACTCCAGCCTGTGTCAAGCTGACACACAAAACCAGCCAGTACACACTCCAAGCTAGAAATCACAGCTTTGGAGTCTGTGCAAAGCTTTGAGACAGTGACCAGTTACAGGGAGTCTTTCCCTCCCCAGGCTCCTCATTTACAAAATAGGGAAATGGTTAAATGAATCCAGACATGCAAAGAATGGCAAGTGGTGCCTGGCTGATGATAAGGTTAATTGTGGTTAACATTCTTATTCAATACATGGAACACATGCCAGCAAGACAGCAAGGAGCAGGCAGGATTTGTACAGATCCAGGTCATCACATCTCACAATTTGGTGCCAAGTGGGTTTGGTGGTGGATTAGTTTTCTCACTGCTGTGAAGGAAGGAATACCTGACATAAGCCACTTAAGGAAGGAAGGAAGGAAGGACCTATTAGCTAACACATTCAGCATACAGTCTTTCTTGGTGTAAAGGCATTGGTGGCAGGCTCTTGAGGTGGCTGATCAGGAAACAGAAAAAAAGAAAAGAAAAAGAAAAAAGAATGATAATGTTCAGCTCGATTCAGGGAGTGGTGCCACCCAATTTCAGAGTCTTCTTCAATGAAAAGAGTCTAGAAATTCTCACAGGCATCCTCAGAGGCTGGTTGCCATGGTGATTCTAATCCCATCAAGCAGACAAGATTAATCATCACAGTAATCAAGCAGCAAAGGACTTCCTAAGGGCTGCAGAATTTTGAAAATCTCTTAACCTCTTCCAAACTCAGAGCATTTGATTTGGTGTGTGTATGTGTGTATGTATGTGTTTTGCTTTTTGTTTTTTATTTTTTTCAATCTATAAAAGTGAAATCTTACAGGATTCTTTTCTATCTCCCAGTTGCAGCAAGCAACCCGGGCTGCAGATGGTCCCTGGTTTACTGTGGTCTGAGTCAGTGTAAGAACACAGGCTATACCGAGTAGAAGCTTCAAATATTGAATTTGGATCTTTTCCTGGCTTAGTGGTATGTGGTGCAAATTTGGTGTGTGGTGTTGGCAGCAATACAATGCTGGGCAGCTGCAGGAAGCCATAGCTCCGGATGGCCACTCCATCACAAGAAGAAAATGGCCAGCCCTGCAGCATTCTGTATTATTGTTAGGCAGAAATGTTCAGAAGGTTAGATGAAGTAAACACATTTTCTTTTTAAATATTTATCTGGGGGTTGGAGAGATGGCTCAGAGGTTAAGAGCACTGGCTAATCTTCCAGAAGATGAGTCTCATAATGATTCCCAGCACCTGCAAGCACAATGGCTCACAACTGCCTGTCACTTCAGTTCCAGGGAATTCAACGCAATCAATTCAGGGCACCAGGCACACAAATGTTCTACTCACATGAATGCAGGCAAACACCCATATAAGGAAAATAAAAATTTAAACAACAACCTTAGCTTTCCATACCCCATCTCACCACACACACACACACACACACACACACACACACAGACACACACACAGACACAGAGAGAGACACACAGAGACAGATAAGCAGAGAGACATCGACAGAGAGAGACAGAGAGAGCTGCATGATGTGGGTGTTCCTAACTACTGAGCCATTTCTTCAGCCCCTGCATTTTTTAGCTCATGACATAGCATGTGATGGGTGTTCTGGGATGTAACTGGTGCTAAGTTGAGTATCTTTAGTGATGATGTCTACACTGAAAGCCACAAGCAGCCTGATTGTGAGCACCCCATGCCCCTGAGTGCTTCTATGTAGCTCTCCTTCCTTTCACCTCTGCTCCCACTCTCTCCTTCAGCCATCTCTACTCTGCCCCCATATTCTCTTTTGTCCCTCCTGAGGCCCGGTTCATTATGAGTCCCTCTTCTCGTGGACCTTGTGTTCTTTTCCCAGCTTTCTGCAAACAACTCTTGTCCTTTGGCCTAATTGCCATCACCTGGTGGTTTTCTAGTTATTTAGACGTCTTTGCTTATATCCTTTGTAGGACTAAATCCCTAAAGGGAGGCAGGTCCATCTCAGCACCTCCTCATTCCAAATATGGTCCCAGCCTGACACAAACACAATGGCCACAGGGCCCTGAGAACCTGCCTATCGTGTGCAAAGCTGTAGCTATATCTATACTAACACAAATGTGCGTATGTGTGTGTGCCTGTGTGCTCACACACACATCCTTTGACTTAGATCTTATGGTTTCAAGATAAAATGGATATTTCTTCAGAAGGAAATCCCATCCCTTCTTTTTGTACTTTTTGTTTGTTTGTTTGTTTGTTTGTTTGTTTTTCAAGACAGAGTTTCTCTGTGTAGCCCTGGTTGTCCTGGAACTCACTCTGTAGACCAGGCTGGCCTTGAACTCAGAAATCCACCTGCCTCTGCCTCCTAAGTGCTGGGATTAAAGGCGTGCACCACCACTGCCCAGCCCATGTGTATGGGTTTTTAAACTTAATTTATTGTGCTTGTACACACACATGTGTGCAGCATGCATGTGGAGGTCAGAGGACAACTTAAGGGAGTGTGTTCGTTCTCTCCTTCCACCAAGTGGCTCATGGATGGAACTAGGTGATCAACCTTAGTTTTGAGCATCTATACCATCTGGACCATCCCACTACCAGCCCCCTACCTTTAATCTCCCTATATAGCGAAGGCTGGCCTCAGACTCAGGGTGGTCCTCCTGACTTAACCTTCCAAAGTCTACAGGCTTGGGCTACCACACCTGATTCATCAGCTTGCTCTTACAATCTCCAGATGTGTCTCCTCTCTCTCTCTCTCTCTCTCTCTCTCTCTCTCTCTCTCAACCTTTTCCCACTATCTGTGAAAGGTGGCACTTATGCACACATTTGCAGGTGCACACCTACACACACAAATCATTTTTTAGGTGAGCATTTTCCTTGGCCTAATGGGTAGGGTACACTTGTTCCTGCTGTGGCATTTGCCTGTACCATTCCTCCTTTTGCCCTAGCCTGGAAGCTTAGGCAGGAACTCCATTATGGGCAGAGCACTCCCTATAAGCCCCTGTGAGTGTAACCCACCTGCCTGCTTGCCTCTCTGTAACATTATACAGATGTAATCCCACGCCAGTGGCCAAGATCCAGGCCTGCAGTTTATTTTGGGTTGTGCAGGAGCCTGTGGGAAAATGCTTGAACATGTCTTAATCACTAGGGCAAATACCTTTCTTTCTTCCCTGAGTTCTAGCACGTTCTGAACTGTCTGAGAGCATAGAAAAGGCTGGGGCAGACACACTCCCTAGTGGCATGCCCTTTCTGCACTGCTCTGCCTGTGGCTGGGCCTGTGCCTCCTGCCACTTCCTCCTGGCTCTGAAGCTGCTCTGACTCAGGGTATACAAACAGAACTACATTAGCTCTGGGAAGCCCTGAGCATGGGATGGGGGGGGGGGGGGGGGCGGGGCTCCCTTGAGATGTAGTTCAAAATAAACACAACAGTAATAGCAATAGGAGTATAAAGAAGATCTCAGCTTCCCAGGTTAAAGTTTTTTGACTTTAACAAAATTTAAAAATTCCTCCAGGTATGTATGCGTGTGTGTGTGTGTGTGTGCACCTAAGAGTGTGTGGGGGGTGAGTGGATGGGGGTCACATGCATACATGTGATAGGGCATGCCCCCATTTCCTGGGACTTCGGAGACTCATCTGCACTGCTGGAACCAGTAGCAACTGAGAAGAGCTGCTTCAGCCCCAGGGGAGAGCGCTGAGCTGGTGAGGATCCTGGGATAGAGAGGCAGCCCATGGCACCCAGGTAAGGCAGCCACAGGTGCTGGGCCCTGGCAGCCAGGAAGCAGTGGGGCCAAGTTTCAGGTTCAAATAGAAGCTAGCCTGAAGGCGGTGCAGGGGCTGGGAGAACACCTCCTTAGCAGGCCAGGGTAGCTCATGTCTACAACCTGAGCTCTTAGGAGGCTAAAGCTGGAGTTTGAAACCACATAAGGCCATAGAGTAAAGACGAAAGAAAGAAAGAAAGAAAGAAAGAAAGAAAGAGAGAGAGAGAGAGAGAGAGAGAGAGAGAGAGAGAGAGAGAGAGAAGAGAGAAGAAAAAAGAAAAAATATTCTTCTGGAAGTTTCTAGAACATTTGTTTTCTATCGATGACTGTTCCAACCTCTGCCAGCCATGGTGAACTGGCAGTCCTTACAGAGGCTGCATTTTTTTTTTTCTTACAGACTTGTTTCTAGGGAAGGCCTCCTTTTCTAGCCTCAAGAGAAATTCTACCCCTAATCCTTCTCTCCATCTCGCCTTTCGCCTTGTCTCTCAGCTTCCTGCTGCCTCTCCTTAGTTGAGAAGAAATGCAGCCACAGAAGGAGTAGTCCTCAGAGCTCAGCTTAACCCCCTTTATCAGCAAGTGTCTTGACAGAGCCACCTACGTCGGTCCCCAGCTGGACTCCCAGGGCCTGTACAGTCCTCTGCCACCCACTCATTCCTCCTTCCCACTCCACCGAAACCTCTCCTTGTGGGCACATCTGTGCAGTCATTGCAGATCTTCCTCGCTGGACTGTGACTCACCGTCCTCCCCAGTGGACTGTGACTCACCGTCCTCCCCACCCACTTAACCACTGAGTCTGCCCAGCACCCTTTCTCTCACCACAGGGCAGAAGATGAATTTTGTGTCAGCTCAGCTAGAAGGCAGAGCCCATATTCAACCAAGCCCTAGACGCCGTTGTGCCTCCTGTGGTAAGATAAAGGTGTAGGACATAGCTCTGTGAAAAAAGTGCTTGTCCAGGCTATGTGAAGCCCTAGGTTTGACCTTGGAATCACATAAAACTGGGTGTAGTGGTGTGTACCTGTAATCCCCAAAAGTCAGGAGGTTCAAGAAGGAGCTGAGACGTTCAAAGTCATTCTTAGCTCTCCAGTAAGCTTCAGGTCAACCTGGGCTACGTGAGACCCTGTCACCAACCAACACGGATGCTTATTTCTCTAGAGAAACTGTGTCCGCACTCTGGTGCCCAACCTCCTCAGCCCCCAGCCACCTCTGGTCAGTATCTCTAATACCTTCAGTCAAGAGGGTGCATCCTTTGGGGGTACTCGAGCTCAGATCCTGAGTGTCCTTCTGAGTCTACACTAAGCCAGCTTTAAGCCAGCAGCTTCCGTGGGGGCAATGTCAAGGCCACAGAGGCCAGCCAGGTGCATGAGAGGCAGTGCCAGCTGCCACAGGTTGGGGTAGGAAGAGACTGATGCTCAGTCACTGCCAGGGGGAACATGGTCCAGTGTTGTGAGAGATCTCTAGTTTCCAAGAAAGACAAGAAATCTGTTTTGTAAGATTTCTCTGTTTAAAAATATTTTTTAAAAATGTTTTAAAAGAACTAGTCAGGCCCAACAAAATCTGTCTGCAAGCCAGATTCGGCCCTGGGGCTGCCAGCAAACAAGCTCCAAGTTCCACTATTCTGTAAATATTTAATAGTCTCCATTCCTTACTGTTTGCCCCCAGCCCTGAAAGTGTTGAGAGCAAAGCCTATAACTTGGACTCTCATACAGCCAACTTGAGGTGGGACAGTGACCTAGAGAGGTGGGGGGGGGGGGCAGGAAGGATGGGAGGTGTACTTAGCTCTCAACTGTTTCTCTACTTTGCCAAACACCTTTTTTTTTTTTTTAATCTGGCCCCTCCTCCCACCCCCATCACACCCTTCTATAGCCACACAGTTCTGAGGTTACACTCAGGATCCCACATGTAAACCAAACCTCTCTCAGGCCTGCCATTCCTCTCTTCACTGGCCCTTCCTGCTCAGCACCAGTGCTCACAGGGTGATCACAGCGTTGGCTCTGCCAGTTATGTGGGCAGGGCTCCAGTACCAGCTCCTCACTCAACAGTCAGCCATGACCTTAACCTTCTAGAGACTCAGTTTCCCCCACCGTCACACCTCGGCAATTTGTAGTAAGCTTTCACGACTCTTCAGGAAGTCTTATTTCATTCTGAGGACAAGTTGCCCACGGTAGTCAATATTGTTGAGTAGAATGTCTTGGTGCCTGTGCTGTCCCAGTGCCGCTGACCAAGGAGAAAGGGACAAACAAAACAAAAGCAAATAAACAAAAACCCTTGTTGATCTTTATCTATTTATTGTGTATCTGTTTGAGTGTGTGTATGTGTGTGTGTTTGTGTGTGTGTGTGTGTGTGTGTGTGTGTGTAGGAATATACATGCCACAGTGCGTGTGAGGAACTCAGAGAATAATTTGTGGGAGTCAGTTCTCTCCTTCTACCATGTGTGGTCCAGAAATCAAACTCAAGTGGTCAGGCTTGGTGGAAAGTGCCTTTTATCCACAGAGCCATCTTGCTGGCCCAACATGTCAACCCTTCTGCTTTGAATCTGAATCTCAACGACAAATCCAGGCAGGCTCCAGGCCAGGAACAACTTCACAGCACTCTCTGTCTCCTCTTCTGGTCATGAGTGCCCATCCCTGTCTGCAACCTTCCCTCTCAAGTCCAGAAGACACTTTCCTTTTCTTTTTCTTTCCCTTTTTCTTTTCTTTTCTTTTCTTTTTGTTTCTTTTCTTTTTTTTTGAGACAGTGACTCATGTGCCCCAGGCTGGGTTCAAATTCCCTATGCAGCTGAGGATGGTCTTAAATTTATGTATGATCCAGCTTGTGTTCTAGTTTGTTTTTTGTTGTTGTCATACATATCATGATTAAAAAGCAACTTGTAGAGAAAGGGGTTTATATTTTCTTACAGGTTAAAATTCATTGTGGAAGGAAGCCAAGGCAACACCTGAAGGCAAAAGCTTGAAATAACAATGACAAAGGAGCTCTCCTTACTAGGTTCCCCAAGTCATGCTCAGCCATCTTTCTTAAACATCCAGGCAGACCTGCCTAGGGATGGTGCTGCCCACAGTGGGCTTGACACCCCCATATCAGTTAGCAATCAAGAAAATGTCCCATAGAGATCCCCATAGGCCAATCTGATAAAGGCAATTTCTCAACTGAGGTTTGCTCTTCCCAGGTGTCAAGTTGATAACCAAAATTGGCTACCACACCAAGGTTCCACCTCCCCCCAATCAATAATATTACAGGTGTGACATCATGCCCAGTTTATGCAATGGTTGGGATTGAACCCAAGACTTCCTGCATGCTAGTCAAGCTCTCTACAGCTTTTTGCCGTGTGTGTGTGTGTGTGTGTGTGTGTGTGTGTGTGTGTCCAATAAAACAGAGTCTCCTGGAGTCCAGGCTAACTTCAAACTTGCTATGTAGCCTAGCGTGGTGATTTAAATAGAAATGGTTCCCATTGGCTATTATATTTGAATGCTTGGTCATCAGGGAGTAGCAATAATGACAGGGATTAGGAGGTGTGGCCTTCTTGGAGGAAGTGTGTCACTGGAGGTGGGCTCTGGAGTTTGAAATGCTCAAGCCCAAATGTGTCTCTCTCTCTTTCTGTTGCCTATGGACCCCAGTATAGAATTCTTGGGCTACTTCTCCAGCACCATGTCTGCCTGCATGCTGCCATGCTTCCCACTGTGATGACAATGGACCAAAGGTCTGAAACTGTGAGCCAGCCCCTACTAAATGCTTCTCTTTATAAGAATTGCTGTGGTCATGGTGTCTCTTCACAGCAATGGAACAGTGACCAAGACACCAAAGAAGACCTTAAACTCCTAACTGTCCTGTTTCTGCCTTCCAGGAGCTGGGATTTCGGGTATGCACCACCATACCTGACTAGGCACCTTCTCATAATGTAATCTAGGCAAGGATTTTGTAGAAGCAAGAAACAGGGACCATTAACCCCTCTAAAGGACCTAATTTTATTTTATTTAGTTTGAAGGTCTCAGCTGTGGAGCCCAGGAAGCAGGCAGGCCTGGACTTAAGAGGAGAAAGGCGCGTCCCTCTGGCTCCCCTGAGGCTGTGCTTCTTTCTCCACCAGTACAGAAGACAAGAGACCCAGGGTGCGCACATGATGTCACCGAGGAGGCACTCAGGTTGGCACCACTGGCCATTTCAGAGATGTGTCTTTTAGGAGAATGACCTCAGTCAAGGGATTCTGGGAAGCAGTGGCTTCCAGCATCTGGAACTCACTATTGGTAAACAGAAGGCTATGGCAACAGGGGTTGGAAGAGCAGCAGCCCTGGCCAGGTGACCCCTGAGAATCAGTCACTTGTGAGAGGCCACAACATTAACATTCCAAAGGGTCATGATTAGGGGTGTCAGAACACAAACATACTCTTCTTCACATTTCCAAATAAAATCTAAGCAAATCCAAAGCTGAGTGGAAAGTTGAGCTAAAAGGAGAAGTTGTGAGGGCCAGCTCCTGCCCAAGGACCTTAAACACACACACACACACACACACACACACACACACACACACACGCACGCACGCACGCACGCACACACACACACACACACACACACACATGCACACATGCATGCTTGCACTTAGTCTCAGAAAACCCTTCATAGAAAATCTCTTCATAGATGCCACTGGAATTCACTGATTAATTCATGGGTCTTCTCTCTGCTTTGGGCCAGATATCTGCTCCAGCTCCAGCCACCTTCATATAGCATAACAGAATATAGCTCACTAACGTTTATCTGTGGACTAATTGTCCACCCTTGGGCCAATTTGCCTTCCATGAATTCCCATTAACCTCCCTGCCCCCACCCCCTCTGTCTCTCTCCCTCTCTGGTTTTGGGGTTTTTTTTTTTGTTTGTTTTGGTTTGGTTTGGTTTTTGGGTTTTTTTTTTTTTTTTTTTTTTTTTTTTTGGTTTTTCGAGACAGGGTTTCTCTATATAGCCCTGGCTGTCCTGGAACTCACTTTGTAGACCAGGCTGGCCTCGAACTCAGGAATCCGCCTGCCTCTGCTTCCCAAGTGCTGGGATTAAAGGTGTGTGCCACCACCGCCCAGCCCCCTGCCCTCTCTTAATCTCCACACTTCCATGTCTCTGGACTCTAGTTCAGACATGATCATGGTTTCCATTGGGACCACTAGTTTTCTACTCTTTGACTACCCCAGCAGACTTTCCTGTCTTAGAGTCCCAGAGAACAAGGGCTAGGGTCTAGGGACTGCCCACCAGAGTTTTCTAGACAGTAGACAGAGGTATCATCCTCCACAGAACTGGCTTTGCTTACTCATTGGGTGGTACTGGGGATGGATGGCTTCAGCAGCCTGTCTGAAAATCTGAATATTACTTTTCACTAGAAAACTGTGTGTCTATTTGTTTGCTGTTTTCAAAACTGGATGGATCCATACATCCTTTAATCGAATCATACACTTACATATTTTTTTCCTTTTAGCTTGGCATAGTGGCACACACCTTAATCTCAGTCTTCAGGAGGCAGAGGCAGGTGGATCTCTGTGAGTTCAAGGTCAGCCTCTTCTACCTAGTGAGTTCTAGAACAGCCAGGACTACACAGTGAGACTTGAGACTCAGTCTAAAAAATAAAATAAAATAATAAAGAAAAATTCCATTTAAGATTTATGTGCATTTGTATGTATGTATGTGTGTATGTGTGTGTGTATGTATGTATGTGTGTGTGTATGTGTGTGTGTATATATGTATGTATGTATGTGTGTGTATGTATGTATGTGGGTAACCATGGAGTTCGGAAGAGGGCAATGGATACCTTGCAGCTAGAGTTGCAGACAGTTGTAAGCTGCCTGAGATGGGTTCTGGGAACCCGACTCTCATCCTCTGCAAAAGCAGTAATCACCCTCAACCACTGAGTCACCTCTCCAGTCTCTGAATAATGAAAATCCCAAGATGACTTTATACCCATCTATATTAGTCAGGGTTCTCTAGAGGAACAGAACTGATAGATGTTTTATATATATATGGGATTTATTAGAGTGGTTTACAGGCTATGGTCTGGCTAGTTGAGCAATGGCTTTCTCCTAATGGAAAGGCCTAGAATTCAATTGTAGTGGGTTGGCCTGATGCTGCTTGTATTTTAATGTGAACACTAATTCCTCAAGATGTGGTTACCCCAGAGACAGAGAGTCCACACATAGACCCAAGTGATGCTATGTGACCTTGCCACCAAATTATTTCTGATTGGTAAAGATGCCCACAGCCAATAGCTGGGCAGAAGAGGCAGAGGCTGGTTTTAGGGTTCCCGGGCCTGGGGAGTTGGAGAAGAACCAGGAAGAAGAGAAGAAGGTAAATGGAGGAGAAGCTGCCATGGGCTAGGTGAGTCATGAAAACATGGCTCTGCGGGCTGGCCAATTGGAGTCAAGAGCATCCCAGATGAAATATAGTAAGTAATAATGTGGGGTTATCAAAGTAGATTCTAATATCATAGAGGGTAGATATCTGCCCAGTTCTTGTGCTGTTTAAGTCTATTGTAAATATAAGAGTCATGTGTGTCTTTTATCCAGGAACTAAATGGTCAAAGGCAGGGTAAAAACCCTGGATTGGGACTAAACATTTCTACAACATCCAGTAGTTGTTCAGTTTCTATACTGATGTCTCAGTTAGAATCCTGAAGAAGTAGGTTCTAATACCAGTGAAGGAATGACTCCACAGCAGAATAGATGAACTTACCAGTGAGAGTGAGAGCAAGCAGGCAAAAAGTCAAAGTTTTTTTCTTCCGTGTCCTTTTATGTAGGCTGACGCCAGAAGATGTGGCCCAGATTTAAAGGGAGTCTTCTGGCTTTAAATGACCCAATCTAGAACAATCACTCACAGATATTTCTTGGTTACTTCTCTATTGCTGTGTCAAAACAACATGACAACTAATAAAAGAAAGCATTTGGCCAGGAAGTGGTGGTGCACACCTTTAATCCCAGCACTTGGGAGGGAGAGGCAGGCAGATCTCTGAGTTCAAAGCCAGCCTGGTCTACAGAGTGAGTTCCAAGACAGCCAAGGCTACAGAGAAACCCTGTCTCAAAAAGTAAAACAAAACAAGCAAACAAAATAGCAAGCAAGCAAACATTTAACTTGGTGCTCATGGTTCCAGGTGGTTAGAATCCATGCCCATGACAGTAGGCAGCCAGTGGCACAGTAGCTAAGAGCTTACATGTTTGACACAGCAGCAATGAGGTGCAAACACACACACACACACACACACACACACACACATATACAGAGAGAGAGAGAGAGAGAGAGAGAGAGAGAAGAAAGAGTGCTAACTGAGAATGGCATTGGATTTTGGAACCTTAAAAGCTCACCCCCATTGACACACCTCCTCATCTTTCCCAAACAGTTCTAGCAGCAACTAAGACCAAGTATTCAAACATATTGGACTATGAAGGCCATTGTCATTCTAACCATCACAGTTGTGCTCAGCTGCTTGAGTTCTATATGATTCCAGATGTAATCAAGTTGACAACCAAGATTAGCCATCATACCACCCTCTGACATAGAAGTAGTTGGCATAATTTAAAATTATCTCCCAATCCATTCCTAGCAACATTACATTTTTGGAGAGAATTTTAGTTAATTATCAAGTCATAAAATTCCTTCAGCAAAAACAAGATAAAACTAAAAAAATAAATAAATAAATAAATAAATAAATAAATAAAAATAAAGATTGTCTGTGGGATCCTTGCAAATGCTATGGACTGCAGAGGAATGATCACATCAGGCAATCATCTTCAACATCAGTTGAAGGAAACCCAGTTCAACATCACTTAGCTGGTGTGGGTGGTGTGAGCAGTTTATTTAAGCCCAGCACAACTTTGGAGAAAAGTTTTCTCATGACATCACAACAAAGTTTAAGGCACGAATACATCAACCTTCTTCACAAAGCGTATGCCTTTTGCAAAGTACTTGTGATGTCTTTCATAAAAATGGGTCCTCTTGGGCCAGGCAGTGGCGGTGCATGCCTTTTATCTCAACACTTGGGAGGCAGAAGCAGGTGGACTTCTATGAGTTGGAGGCCAACCTGGTCTACAGATTGAGTTCTAGGATAATCAAGCTACACAGAGAAACCCCTGTCTCAAAAACAACAAAACCAAAACAACCAACTAGAATGGGTCCTATTGACTGAAAGCCAGTGCTCAGGATAAGGGTCTGGGGAGGAAGGGTCTGGAATAAGCATAATAAAGTAGACTCTTTTTTAAAAAAAGATTTATTTATTCATTTTATGTGAGTACACTGTTGCTCTCTTCAGCTACACCAGAAAAGGGCACCGGATCCCTTCGCAGGTGGTTGTGAGCCACCATGTGGTTGCTGGGATTTGAACTCAGGACCTCTGGAAGAGCAGTCAGTGCTCGTAAGCCATCTCTCCAGCCCTAGACTCCTTTTTCAAAGCACATGGGACCTCTTTCATAGCAATGAGTTCTAATGACTGAGAAACAGTGCTCAGGAGTCTGGGGTGAGGCCTGGCTCTACAGATAGAAAACAAAACAAAACAAAACAAAAACAAACAAACAAACAAACAAACAAAAACAAAAAGCAAAAAACATCAGGTTATTAACTATATCCAATCCCAGATTTCTGGGCAGAAACACATGTAAGTCCCTTCCACTGAAGAGAAAGGCCTGTGAGTTTAATGGTCCTAGTCTGTCCTAAATATATACATTTTAAACCTTCAATTTATAAAGCTACTGAAAACATTGTAAGCCTTTCACTTTGACTTTTTGCTCATTACGTTTCACTTTAATAATCAAGATATCAGAAAGCAAAAAAAAAAAAAAAAAAGTAAAATAAATGAAGCTGAGTGTGGTGGCTTCCTCCTAAAAACCCAGCCCATAGACTGGGAGTTTGAAGCTAGCCTAGGCTACATAGTGACACTTGGTCTCAAAATGGCAAAGTTGGGTGTAGTGATGCATGCCTTTAACCCCAGCACCCAGGAAGCAAAAACAGGTGTATCTCTGAGTCTGAGGCCTGTCTGGTCTACATAGCAAATCCTAAGCCAGCTAGGACTGCATGTGAGAAATACTGTCTAATAAAAAATAGTACAAATCAAAACAAATAAATAAAAATAAAATATCTTTACCATTTTATGGACAATTTTAAAGAAACTAGGACAACAGAAAGGATATGTAAGAGATATAAGAAAGTACTTGGGATCCCAAAATAACATTAATTAATATAAAAGAGAAATGTCTGCCTTTTGATAACTATAATATTTCTATGATCCACTAGCATCATCATCATCACCATCACCATCATTATCATCATCATAATATCTAAGGCTTTACCAAAGAAAGTTACTTGAAGGCTTAAAGCTTGAAGTCTTCATGTAGACTGATTTAGGAATATTGATTAAGGCTCCCTGTAACTTTGATCAACCTTGACTGCTAAGTTAGGCCCTGAAGTCCCGGAGAGCCCTTCTGTCCTGGACTTGCTTCATGGTTCCAGGAAGCTGGCTTCCCCCTAGGTTCATGAAATCTCTTTAGTTCTGTGAGTCTCCATAAAGAACTGCACATGAAGGTTGGAGGCCAGGGATTGCCGCGCACCTGCCAGTAGGGGGCGAATCTAGTCTTTGCCTTCCCTTTCCATCTTACCCTTGTAATGGTGGGCTCCTATTTTTTACAATGGAGATGACCCAGGAGCAAGGCCTTACTGGAATACCAAGCAGGGGAAGCAAGCACAGGATGCAGTGGCAACCTGTCAGCCCACTGGAGCCCAGTCAGGCATCATTCACTCCTTTGGTCCATGAACACGTGGGATAAGCACCCTTACAGGAACGAAGAAACATAGACGCCCCTTCCATTATCAGACAACTGAAACAATGCCTCTTGTCCCCAAGCAGACTTCCTCAGTGATCTCACGCTGGGAAAAGGAAAAGGCTGAAACATGGTGCCAGCCGGAGCAGGACCTTGTCTTCTGGAGGGAAATTTCACACAGTACAGACAACCTGTCAGATCTCCCTGCAGGAGAGACTGAAGCTGGGGCGAGGATGAAGGGTGGAGCCACACCTCGACCAGGACTTCTTAGCTGTGTGTACTTCTAGCTGGCTCCCTATGTAAACCATAACCTGGTGCAAGGACCCCTGAAGACGGACTGAGCATGGTGGCCACATTGACTAAATCTCCTTTTTCTGCTTTTCACTACTAATTTGTTTCCTTAGGTGGTCAACTGAGGACTGGTCCCTCAGCCTGGTTTATTAGGGCTTCCAGAGCCCAGGAACAATGAGACACTGTTTTTTGTTTTTTGTTTTGTTTTTAAACTAGAGAGATTAATGGATTTGAAATAATCTAATCTACAAACTGGCCAGAGATCCATTCTAGTAATAGCCACTGACCACACGGAGATGGGGTCCTCTTACAACTTGTCAGCTTCTCAGCAAAGTAAGGCAGACTTTGGGGGAAAGGCGAGTGTTCTTGGTGCTTTAGTTTTGACTGAATTCTTTTCTAAGGAACAAGAGCAAAACAGGAAAAATATGACTCCTTCTATGAGACATCACAATTTTCCCCAGGATGAGAAAGAAAGAAAAAAAAAGGTTGGATGAGTTTCTTAGATAAGTAGAACACACACACACACACACACACACACACACACACACACACACAATCACTGTGGTTCCATGTTCTGCCTCTCCTGGTGGGGTGCCCAGGAGCTGATGGAGTCCACATCTGCCTCTTCTCCACTCAGTGCCACCAGCATTGACAGCAGCCTTATCAAAGCACGGGTTTTTGCAGATTGTCCTTTGCACTGTGACTTAGCAGTGTTCCTGGTCTTTAGCCACCAGATACCAGTCCCCTTTCTTAAGTCAATCTGACCCCAGACATTGCCAATAGTGTCCCTTGCTGGGCAAAACAGCCTCTTAAACTCAAAGCTCTCTCCAATCCTGTAGAACTCTTTTGTTGTTGTTTTGTTTTGTTTTTCGAGACAGGGTTTCTCTGTGTAGCCCTGGCTGTCCTGGCACTCACTCTGTACACCAGGCTGGCCTCGAACTCAGAAATCCACCTGCCTCTGCCTACCAAGTACTGGGATTAAAGGCGTGCGCCACCACTGCCCAGCTGACATTCCATTTTTTACTTCCTCCAAAAACAATCCTGGCTGCTCTGTAAGATATACCTACGCTTTTGGGGCAGGTGCTGTTTGCTTTGGCAAAGACTAGTCCACCAGGCAGAAGGGGGAGCCTTTGCTAATTAACCTGGGTGTCTCCAACACAGCTTTGTTCTTCTACCCTTGCAGGGAAGTGCTACCAGGGCCTCCAATTTAAGAGTCCTGTGGCTTGAGGGCAGTTTCTGCATTGGAAGATAATAAAACAATATTCAATTACTGTTCCTATTTGCTTCCCAGAAGTAGCCCAGAATACAGGAGTGGGGACTCTTTCAACTGCATTACCCAGGTGTCTTTGATGCCTACTATCTGATAGACTCTAATTCTTCGAATAGAAGGTATCAGACTGGGAGGCAGAGATGGATAAAACTTATCCTTTGTAGTCTGCAAGTTCCCCCAGCTATGGTAGGTGGGGGAGATGTGGATCTGCAAAACAATAAACCAGAAGTTCAAAGGTCATGTAGAATCCTCAGCATGACAGAACAGGATTGGTTAATGAGGGGCAGAGGTAAGGTTGAAAGAGGGAGGGAAGGGGGGAAAAAAGGAGAGCTGGAGAGGACTAGGGGAATCTGGCTAAGACTTTGAAGTTGAGGAAGAGCACCTTCTTCTGAGCAGTCAAACTGAGCAGAGGCCTTCGGGTGTGCATCTGGGAGGTTCTCCTGCAGGAGTTGCTATGAAGAGCCCACTCTGTAGCAGGCTCAGTACTTGAAACTAGAGGCAAACAAAGATCAATTCTGGTTGGGCAAGGTAGTGCATTGCCTGTAATTCCAGGATTTCGAAGGCAGAGGTAGGAGGATCACAATTTGGAGACCAGCCTGGTCTCTATAGTGAATTTCAGCCAGCTGGATCTACACAGGGAAGACTCTGTGTCAAAAACTCAAAACCCAGTCTGGAGAGATGGCTCACTAGTTAAGAACATTGGCTGCTCTTCCAGAGCACCCTGGTTCAATCCCCAGCATCCACTCACGGCAGCTCACACTGTCTGGAAGTCCAGCTCCAGACATCCTCTGACACCCTCACATAGACAAACACACAGGCAAAGCACCAATACACATAAAAATAAAAAATAAATAAATCATTAAAACAAAGCAAAAAAAAAAATCAAAACTTCTCAAAACCAGAAAGCGCTTGGACTGAGTGAGCTACAGTCCTGATGGAAGCATCTCTGTGTTCTGTGCCCTCCCGCTCCTGTTTCCTGAAGAAACACTTTAAGGTGGACCCCAGTCCTATCCAGAAGGCTTGCAAGGTCCTAGACTACAAACTCAACCTGAAGAAGGAGGCGTTAAGAGTTGGTTCTTCTGATGCAGGAGCAAGCAGAAGCAGCAGAACCTCACCCGACTAGCCAGCAGCTGCTCGCTGAACCAAAACACACACACACACACACACACACACACACACACACACACACCCGGGGGTGAGGGGGGACGGGAACTGGAGCCACCTCACCTTGCTCCACTGGCTGTGCCGCAGCCACCACTAGGTGCCTTACTGCCCAGGCCTGCAACAAGGATGGAAAAACCAGGACAACAGCTCAGCCCCCCCCCCCCCACACTTGCAGGGCCATGTCTGACCCCCACTCTGCAGGCGCTTGGCTGCAGCTGTCTTTTCTGAGAGGGCTTATGCGCCCCAGGTTGGCCTTCAACCCCTTGAAGATGAAGATGATGATCTAATCTCTCTGTCATTACCACACCCTTTTTGGATTTTTTTGTTTTATGGTTGTTTTGTTTCTGGCCTGGGGATTTGGAGCCTCCACCTCCCAGGTCCTGGGCTGCCCAACCTATGTTATGAGATGTTTCTCTGTTTGTTTTTGTTTGTTTATTTCTTCTTTGAAGCAGTTTCATGCACCATTTTGCCCTGAAATTAGCTGCTTTTGTGTGTTAATGCTTTTCAGCTTGCTTGTTAGGGACATGTTGGGTTTTCATTTCTTTCTTTATTTCTTTTTTTTTTTTTTTTTGGTTTTTCGAGACAGGGTTTCTCTGTATAGCCTTGGCTGTCCTGGAACTCACTTTGTAGACCAGGCTGGCCTCGAACTCAGAGATCTGCCTGCCTCTGCCTCCCGAGTGCTGGGATTAAAGGCGTGCACCACCACGCCTGGCTGGGTTTTCATTCCTAACAGTTTCAGATTAATAGTGAAATTTTTCATAGAAACTTAAAAAAAAAAACCCAAAAACACAAAACCAAGCCAACCACAAACCTCCAGACAACAAACTTGAGATAGCCAATAAAAAAACAGTAACAAAGCGAAGGCACACTCCCCTTCCAGTCCTTCCCCTGAGTCTCTCAGAGTTTGTCTAGCAGGGTAGACTGCAAACAGATAATTGCTTCCGCTGGGGACTGTTCTACAGGGAGTTGTCAGGTGTCGCTGGAGCACAAAGCATATGGGAAACAGTTGTGTATGTGTGAGGCTGCGAGAAGATCCTAGGGTGGCCTGATTAATGTATCAGTCAGGTTACCTGAGAACCACATTGTGCCCTTAAGCTCAAAAGATGGCCTTTAGTAAAATTTGCTTAGTTAAAAAGAGCATCTGAAAAGCTCTTCTTCATCAGGGAAGCGTCACGTTCCACCGTTACACGGGTAAACCTATGTCTCTTGGGGAGTGGACAGGTTGCCCAGTGGTTAGGAGTCCCTGCTGCTCTGGCAGAAGACCTAGCTTTCCTTCCATACTGAGGCTTACAACTGTCTGTAACTGCAGACCCAGGGGATCCAATGCCTTCTTCCAGCATTGGCAGCCAGCTACCCTCACATGCCTATATGCACAAAAACACACAAAATTACAAAATCTTGTAAAACAAAACAAAAAACCCTACTGTTGTCGCTAAATTAGGGCTCAAGGATGACCGACATACAGCGTAGGTCAGGAGAAGAGACACTGAGCCCTGAGCTCAGGCTTGTGGCTGTGGAGGCTCCTTGTTAGTATCACACTGTTCTTAGACCCTCACTGCTTCTGAAGCCCAGACACCTGGCCTGACAGATGGCCAGGGCTCAGGCTGCTCAAGGGGACTACGTCTTACTGGGATATTTTGGGCTATTTTCCTCTCATTTTTCCCCTTGTCCACTACTGCTCTATTTTTTTTCTTAAAATGAACTTGTTTTTTTGTAAAAAGCAAAATCACTATAGGCATTGCTCCCTTCACCTGCAAAAAAAAAAAAAAAAAAAAAACCCACAAAAAACAAACAAAAAAAAACCCCAAACCAAAAACAAACAAACAACCCCCCTCCAAAAACACAAACAAACCAAAAACCAACCAACCAAACAAACAAACAAACAAAAAGCCATTGTGCATAGCTGGAAAGAACATTTGAAGATATTTGGGATGGCCATTATGATGTGGATGTCAGTGTCCACATGTCACTTAACAGAGGTTAAATACTTCTCCAAAGGAGCTGGTAGATCTCAGAATAAACCTGGTCACTAACATGGGTCTATGACATTGCCCCTTTAGCTAAAAGAAATATCTCAACTCAGCTTTGCAAAGCCTCTGGTTCTCTCTGAAAAACTCAAATGGGGCTGTTCTGTCTAGCTACTTTTCTATTGCTGTGAAACAGCACCAAGACCAAGGCAATTTATTTTTGTTGTTGTTGTTTTGTTTTGTTTTTGAGACAGGGTTTCTCTGTGTAGCCCTGGCTGTCCTGGAACTCACTCTGTAGACCAGGCTGGCCTGGAACTCAGAAATCCACTTGCCTTTACCCACCAAGTGCTGGGATTAAAGGCGTGCGCCACCACTGCCTGGCAGTGGCAATTTATTTAAAAAAAAAAAAAAAAGCCTAAAATTAGGGGCTTGAGTGCAGTTTCAAGACTGAGTCCGGGCTGGTGAGATGGCTCAGTGGGTAAGAGCACCCAACTGCTCTTCCGAAGGTCTGGAGTTCAAATCCCAGCAACCATATGGTGGCTCACAACCATCTGTAACAAGATCTGACTCCCTCTTCTGGAGTGTCTGAAGACAGCTACAGTGTATTTACATATAATAAATAAATAAATCTTTAAAAAAAAAAAAAAGACTGAGTCCATGACCATCATGGCGGAAGTAAGGCAGCAAGCAAGCAGGCATGGTGTTGGAGCAGTAGCTGGACGCTTATGTCTTATCCAAAAGTTGGAGGCAGAGAGAGAGAGAGAGGGGGGGGGAGAGAGAGAGAGGGAGAGAGAGAGAGACTGGACCTGGTGATGGCTTTTGAAACCTCAAAGCTCACCCCCAATGACACACCTCCTCCTACAAGGACAGACCTCCTAATCCTTCCCCAACAGTTCCACCAACTAGGGACCAAACATTCAAATATATAAGCCTACGGAGGCCACTCTTATTCAAATCCCCATGCACTTCTCACATGTGGCTAATCAGAGCCTGTAGTGGTTTGAATATGCTTGGCCCAGAGAGTAGCACTATTAGGAGGTGTGGCCTTGTTGGAGTAGGTGTGGCCTTGTTGGAGTAGGTGTGGCCTTGTTGGAGGAAGTATGTCACTGTGGGCGTGGACTTTAAGACCTTTGTCCTAGCTTTCTGGGAGCTAGTCTTCTAGCAGCCTTCAGAACACGATGTAGAACTTTCAGCTCCTCCTGCACCATGCCTGCCTGGATGCTGACAAGCTTTCTGCCTTGATGATAATGAACTGAACCTCAGAACCAATAAGTCAGCCCCCACTTAAATGTTGTCCTTTTTAAGAGTTACCTTGGTCATGGTGTCTGCTCACAGGAGTAAAACCCTAAGACAGTTGCGTGGCTTTTGTCGCATCTAGAAAACACCATCTTCTTCTGGAGATGCTCAGCTGGTAAAGTAAATAACCCAGAACACCTGATGATCATTACATAGAGAAAGTCTGTCACAAAAAGAAAAGGCAACCATAAGGAAACAGACACAAGAGGTGGGTAGAGTGAGCCTGAAACCAACCTAACCATAAGACTTGAGCTCCTCCATCTAACCAGGGATCCGGAAAGGTAGCATACTGGTCTGTTTTCTGTTGCTATAACAAAAATTAGGAGGCCAGGCACTTAAAGGTTTTGGAAGTTGAAACTCTGTGATCAGGCTGTACTACCCCCAACCTCTCACCCCAACCCCCTATTCTCACCGCCCAGCTATGTCACAATGTGGTTAAGAAGCAAAAAGGGAAGCAGTCACACACAAAAATGGTGGCTTCATTTTATAATTTTAGGCTCTCACAATCGCTAACTTATTCTATAAGACAACATTAATCTCTTCAGATGACAAGAGCAATGACCCCGTGGCCTAAATTCCCTTGAACTAGGCTCCCCTCCTAAGGTTCTGTTCCCTTTCAACATGAACACGCTGAATCACGCTTCCAGCACCCAGATCTCCGGAGGACAAACCACACCCTAAAACCATAACAGATGCTACTCCTCTGCAGAGAGCTTCTTGTGGGGATGCACGCATACACTCTTTGCTTGGATTTCTGCTGTGTTTCAGTTGAGATGTAAGGCCCAGCAGGAAAGCACTTCTTTTTTTTTTTTTTTTTTTTTTTTTTTTTTTTTTTTTTTATAATATCAATTTTTTAATAGGTTTTGTTTTTTGTTTTTTATTAATTATATGTAAGTACACTGTAGCTGTCTTCAGACGCACCTGAAGAGGGCATCAGATCTTATTACGGGTGGTTGTGAGCCACCATGTGGTTGCTGGGATTTGAACTTCAGACCTTCGGAAGAGCAGTCGGGTGCTCTTACCCACTGAGCCATCTCACCAGTCCCCAGGAATGCACTTCTAATCTCTGTTCCTTTGCTGTCTGACTCATAAGTGTTAATCCTTGTTGAGCCTGTGACATAGTCAGTCCTCCCTGCTCCTCAGTCAATGCCATTTGGCTGTAGGTCCTCTTGTTTCAGGGTGGTTATGGCAATGTGTAGGAGAGGCCACGGAGGTTCTACAACACAGAGAGAACACTTCTGAGACTGGATCGCCAGGGCAAAGCGAGTCCTCCCTTCTCTACCTCCCTAGTGTCCAGCTACCTGGAAGGACAGGAGACACACTAACCCCTGCTCTGGGATTTATTAGCTGCCCAAGCCTCCAACGTGCCCAATTCCTCCTTTAGTACTGGGCCAGCAGCATTAAGATGTGTTTAAGTGCAGGCTAGAGAGATGGCTCAGTGGTTAAAAGCATGCACAGCTTTTGCACAGGACCCGAGTTTGGTTCCCAGGGTCTATACTGGGTAGTATCCAATCACCTGCAGCTCCATGTCTAGAGGACCCAAGGCCCTTTTTTGTTTCTGTTTTCTATAAGCACACCTAACGTACACACAGACACACACAGAAACACAGACATACACTCACACAAATAAAAAATAAATCTTTCTTTGTTTTTTTGTTTTGTTTTATTTTGTTTTTCGAGACAGGGTTTCTCTGTGAAGCCTTGGCTGTCCTGAAACTCACTTTGTAGACCAGGCTGGCCTTGAACTCAGAAATCCACCTGCCTCTGCCTCCCAAGTGCTGGGATTAAAGGTGTGCACCACCATGCCTGGCAATAAATCATTTTTAAAAGATATCTTTAAATGGCTCTCATCACTCTATGCTATCTGCCTTCTCAGTTTCTATTCTGCTGGAGTTTTTAGGGTACAGACCTGTCTGGTTGGCTCTCAGAAGGTATATCTTGCAGGACCACATTGGCAATCATAAGCATAGACAAGATACTAAAACAGGGTTGACCCCATAGAAACTTTCTATAGACAGTGTAAGCCTGTCAAGATCAGACACACCTTGCCCCTCTTTCCACTTTTCCTCCCTCCCCTCTCCTGTCTTCTCTTTTTCTCTGCTCATTTCTAGTTCTCTGCCCTCTCTCTACCCCCACCCCCATAATGGACACTTCAATCCATAATCCACCTCAGGATTTGAGCCCAGCCCGAATTGTCAGCAGACAGATGCCAGAGTAGGATGGAACCCAGTTAGCCCAGTAATTTATTTGGATAAGGAGACAAGTCATAGATCACTAGCCTCTAGTTACAGGCTGTGGGCCATTTAGGGTTTTGGGATCAGGAAGTGGGGGTGATGTCTTGCTTAATAGGGGCTGTGGAAAGGAAGAATGGGCCATGAAGAGCATCTTTGTATGCCTCTTCACTCTTCCATCCAAAGCAACTGGCCCATGTGCTTAGCAGCCCGGAAGCTGCTCTCACTGCGCTCATAAACGACGTCTTTGTTATTGGACCAAATGGGTGGTATTCATTGCTCTATGTGCACAAGTGCTCTGTGATTCTCCAAGTTGTTGACTCTTTCTTTGTAACTTCAATGCCTCTCTTTCCTTTCCTACCTACTGTTCTCCAGTTTCTTTCCAGGCTGTCTGTGGACTTTTCTTCCTCCTTCTCTGCTGCAAAGTCTGCTTCCTCTCTATTGGGGTTTTACTCTCTTCCCCGGGGTCTTGTTTGTTTTTGTTTTTCTACTTCTTCCACTGACAATCTCATTCTCCCACATGGTCTCAGCCAGTCCCTTGCACTGTACTGACAGGTTCCAACATTATATATCTACTCTGCCCCCTAGACCGCTTAGTGGACTGGGTTGATAGTCTTGCCTAGGTAAAACTCAAGTCAACTCAGTGCTCACAGCCTCATAGTGTCTCTTCGCCTGATGGGCATGGCTTCTACAGGTGGCTCCACCCACTGTTTGAACTGAGACTACTCAACCTGCCTCTCCCTCACTCTACCCTGAACTCAACAACCACACAGAAAGAAATCACTTACATAGCAGGTACAAGGTCCTAGATTCAATCTCTGCCATGGCAAAAAAAAAGTAAAGAAGGCAAAATAGTGTATAATAGAGATTATAGCATTATCCTTCTCTCCTAAGCCCCCAAAGCATCAGTGCTGTGGGCCAGCACTACCCTGTTCCTATACAAATCCACTCCTGCTCACATGATGTTTTGAAACAAATGCAGTATGCCTGAACATTTAACTCATACATATCTCAATATGGACTTCTGAAAGAGAAGGATTTGCCAAAAAGAGTGAATAATATTTCCTTAGTATCATTAAAAACCAATCAATCTCTAGTTGATTGCATAGAGACAATATTCCTTTTGCATAGAAATATTTCAAAGAAGAATATTCAAATGCCAAGCCAGGCAGTGGTGGCATACTCCTTTAATCCCAGGACTCAGGAGAGGGAGGCAGAGGCAGATGGATCTCAGTGAGTTTGAAGTCAGTCTGGTCTACAGAGAGAGTTCCAAGACAGCCAGCAAAGGCTACACAGAGAAAATACAAACAAAAACCAAACCAAACAAAAGCCTTTGAAATGTAACTTCACCAACAGTCTACACGACTCCTGTAGAGGCACATAAATAGGCTCTCTTGAGGCAGCCGCATTCACACGTGGGCTTCCCAGAGCATCTTCTTCCTATGATCCTTCTGCCGAAATCTGTGTTCAAGCCTTGCCTGCCTGCCTGCCTGCCTGCCTTCCTTCCTCCCTCCCTCCCTCCCCCCCCCCCCCCCCCCCCGTTGTTTTGGTTTTTTTTCAAGACAGGATTTCTCTGTGTAGCCCTGGCTGTCCTGGAACTCACTCTGTAGACCAGGCTGGCCTTGAACTCAGAAATCCATCTGCCTCTGCCTCCCAAGTGCTGGGATTAAAGGTGTGTGCCACCGCTGCCCGGCTCAAGCCTTTTCTTAATAACCCTTTACCGTGCTTAACACCAGCTCACACCGGTACTCTTTTCTGTGGTGAAGTCAGGAACCTGAGCTTTTTCCGGGGAGAGTTGTTAGGAAAGAAGTCTCAAGACTGCTGCAGATTCTCAATATTCACCCCCCCCTCCCCCAGATTTGCTCCACGGTTGCTGACAAAGTGAGGTCATAGATGGGGCTGTCACCTAGCAGAGTCAATATCCTCATAGAAAACAGAGAGGTCTTGCTGGAGAGGTGACTCAGCACATAAGCTCATTTGCTGTTCTGCCAGGATCCAGGAGAAACTCAAGGATCCTGTTTCACCTTGACCTTGGACACACACCCCCCCCCCCGCCCCCCGTCCTCCAGCCTCTAGAAGAGCACCCACTATGTGTTGGTCTTGCTCTGCACCGTACCCAGCTAGACGATATTATGGCGCTTTTTTCTAGCTAATATGATCTCAAGTCCCCGTCTGCTCCTGCGGCAGAGCAAGAGACTGACAATCAGACGAGTCTGCTTTCTCTATTCTAATTACCGTGCTTCTTAGCCTTTCTTATTGTGCTATTACAGAGTCTGGTAAAATGCTGGGCACTGAGAGACTTACATGTTCTGTTCCCTCACTTAATGAGAGTGCCTGTGGCATTTCATAGATGAATACCACATTTGCTGCTGGGTCTTAATCAATACCTTTCTTCCAATTAATCAGCCTTGAAGAAAAAAAAAAAAAAACCTCCTGTTCCTACCCTCCTGTCTGGACACCCATGCTCACCCTACTGTAGAGAAAATAAATTACAGGCTCCTTTTTGTTCCATGTCTTTGTCTAGCTTCTTTTTTATGCCAGAAAAACCATCTTCAACTTTCAGACACCTGACAGCTTTTAGAGGGCGATGCGCAATTTCAGTCCCTTTTCTGCTGCAGGGTAGAAAGAAAGATGATTCCTGCTTTTATCCCCTTTTGGGAGAAATACTGTCATCCTTTAATAGCTCCCTCTCTCTAGGGAGAGGAGACCACTCCTAGCAGTAGGTGGTCTCAGAGATGAGGCTCCAAGCGCTGCTCTTCTTCCATTTTCTGAGTTCAGGAAAGAGCTCCGCTGTGTTTGCCAGCCATTGCCAGGACCACCTTCTGGGGAAGAGAGTAGTATGACTCCATCACTCTATTCTGGCTCCTCCATTAGGCCTGGATGGCTGTGAGTCCTGTTCCATTCAGTAGTCAGGGAGGAGGATGCTCTCATTTAGGGCTAAGTTTTTAAAGTCGTGTTAAAATCTGGCCTTCACTAAAGTTCTCTTCAAAAGTGGTGTTCCCATATGGCCAGATACTCTTGCTCGCCTACATTGTCTATTAGTGTGAATCTTAGAATGAGACAGAATGCCCTGAATCATGGACTCTGAGTGTAGCCTCTCATGAGACAAGGACTGGGTACATGAGCTGACAGCTTAGACACCAGCTTGCCCCTCCTTTAATAAGAATGACAGCTGTTTATTATGCCCCTCCTTGGAGCCAGGTAAAGTTCTCTCTCATTGGCTCCTTCTCCCTATGCCCTTGATGAAGTGTTGCCATCTTCATTTTCGATACCATGGCAGCTATGCCAGGGTAGAAGCGCCCACTGCTTGTGGCCTGAGTCGGGTCTTTGGCTCATTCTTCAGCAGCACAGAACCTGTGTTAGCCACGTGAGTGTCTGATCTTGCCAAAACATGCCCATGAGACAGGATTTCTCACTGTGTATCTCTGGCTGGCCTTGAACTCACGAAGATCTTCCTGGCCCTGTCTCCCAAGCATTGGATTTAAAGGCATGAGTCACCACATCCAGGCCCCAAATAAGTCTCTTTTTTCTTTATAAATATGTATTTATTTTTATTTTATGTGTCTGAGTGTTTTTCCTACATGTATATATGTGTACTGTATGCATGTCTAGTGCCCATAGAGGCCAGGAGCGGGTTCTGGATCCTCTGAAACTGGAGTTGCAGATGGTTGTAAACCACTACGTGTGTTCTGAGAACTGAACCCAGGTCCTTTTTAAAAGCAGTTAATGCTTTCAACTACGGAACCGTCTCTCTGTCCTCTCCCCTTCTCCGCCCAAATACATCTTTTTAAAAATATTGTGGCATAGGAGCCTGCCTCTAGGCCTTACAACCTGATTCAATGAGAATTCTACTTTCTTTATACAAGTCATTTGCTTTGGTCAACATTTGTTGGATGGCAGGTCCTTGGCATCCAGATGCATGGGGAACACTGAACTGAATAACATTTGGTCCCACTCCACCACACAGAAAATGCCAACTTCTTCTGTTGCCTCAACTGCGTGTTTTGACCTCTGACCTAAATGTGTTGTTTTCACGCTAGAGAAGAAATCTGAGAAAGCCAAGACTAAGATTCTCTCTCACAAGGTTTTTCTTCCTTTTTCTATTTCAACACTTTAACTCTTGGCAACCATGCATAAAAATATCCCCACTCCCCTTTCTCTGTATTTCTCTTTTTCTGTAGAGTTAAACAACAAGGTTGCCTCATTTTACAAACCTTTATGAAATCTCCTGTCACATACTCAGAAAAACAACTCTTCAAAAATGTTAAGCCGATAGTTAAGCCTTGCCCAGCCCTGTAATTCCAGCTGCCAGAGACTTATAGACAGGAAAATTGCAAGTTCAAGGCTCGTCTGGGCTACAGAGCAAGTTTAAGATCATCCTTGGCAACCTAGTGAGCTCCTATCTCAAAATAACGAGTAGGGAGTGGAGACCTAGTCATTGGTGGGGACCACTTTCCCAGAATTCCAGAGCTTTAGGTTTGATCCCCAACAGAGCAAACAGTAAGAGCAAAAACACCAATCACAATACAAAATTGAAAGAGGGCTGTGGATCTAGTCCTTTGTAGAGCACTTGCCTGGTAAGCAGGGAGGTCATGGATTCAACCCTAGTCCTGCAAAAATAAGTAAATGTATGTATGCAACAATAGTATTTCTACATCTACACCTGATGAATACCGGGTGTTCATGATCCCACTGTAGTCCCAAGCCTTTCTCAGGGTGAGCTCTTAGGCACAAAAATTATCTTGTGGGTTGACATACTTCAGTTAACAAGAACAGTTAGCCAGAAGCAGAACTATAGAAACCCAAAAAGCAAGGTCAGTACATTTAGAGACGTTTCCAGAACAACCGGTTTGGGTGGATTAGGTCTTTGTTTTAGTTTTGTCCGGTGGGGCAGTCTACATGTGAGGTTTAATGGCCTGAATGGTACTTCCATCATAGAGTCAGTTGTGGTAAGGTCTGGGACATGTTACAGCCCTTGCTTATAGCTCATGGTTAGTCAGGTTGGTGAGACTGTATGGGTGTAGCTTCTGACATTAGGAGGAGACAATATCTCACTCATAGCAAACTCCCTGATCTTCTGGCTCTTGGAATTTTTCCACTCCCTCTTGTACAATGTTCCCTGGGCCTTAGGCACGGGAGTTGTGTTGTAGATAGATCCACTGGGACTGAATTCCATGACTGCATTTTGACTGGTTGTGGTTTCTGTAGCCATCTCCCTCTGCTGCAAACAGAAGTTTCTTGATGAGAGGTGAGACCCATACTTCTCTGTGGGTATCAAGAGAGATATTTAGAGTGTAGCTCGAGATTGTGCTGGTTTATTAAAGTGATGGTCATAGGTTCTTCTCCAAGATCCATGAGCTCACTAGCCCTTTGGTCCAATCCCATGCTGATATTACAGACGTGCACCACATCGCTTGGCATTTACCCGGGTACTGGGGGATGTGACCTTAGGTCCTGATGCTTGCAGTACAGTGCTTTACCCACTGAGCCATCCTTTCACCGTGTGTGTGTGTGTGTGTGTGTGTGTGTGTGTGTGTGTGTGTGTGTGTTAGGGCCTCTTGGATCCCATGTAGCTGAGGATAACCTTAAACTCTAGTGCTCTCATGACTTTCTCCTTATTAGCTACCACCTCATTTCATGAGGTGCTATGGATGGAACCCAGAGCTTTGTGAATTTGAGCAAGGCAAGCTCTCTCCTAAGTCACATGGGCTTCTTAGCCCATACATTCCATTTCTGTTTTAATCTATATGAGGCCTGGGAAAGCCATCTGATTGGCTGAGGAGTTGGAGAGAGAGAGAGAGAGAGAGAGAGAGAGAGAGAGAGAGAGAGAGAGAGAGAAGAGGCATGTTACAGGAACCACCCAGGACAGCCACAGAAACGGCAGGCACAGTCATGAGTTAGGGCATGAAGCTTCTATTTCACCCTCTATAAATACTGCCCCTTGCTTCTGTCAGGTCCAAAAGAAACTCAGGACAAATGGCTAAGTGTGGTTCTTATTAGCATACTTAACTATCTGCTGGCCTCTGCTTACTCAGTAGCTCCTCTCAGTTCTTCTCACCCCACCCCCTACCCTAAATTCTCCAGCTCATGGGTGCCCCTTTCTCCAGCTACTCATTCCTTTAGAACCTTGCCATTTCGGTCATCCTCTCTCTTGGTCTTCCCTCTCTCTTGGCTCCCTCTACCCTCCAACCGCCATGGCCTGGTCCACCCAACTGGCCATGTTTAGTCTACTCTCTCTCCTCACTCTGGACCCTTGCAAATGCCTCTGGCTATTTTCTCCCGCATATCTACCATAAAAACCTTCTCCTCAACCATATCTTGTTTCGGTCATGTCCTCATTTTGTACATCTGGTGCCAACCCCCCCCACCCCCCATACAACTTCCTGTGCACTCAGAATGAAATCTGTCTTTACAGTATTTTCAGCTCTGTGGGGGCCGCCATGAAGATTGGAGGTGTTGTTGTCTTTCTTTTTCTCATCTCTTTTCTATTTGAACTGACTCCCTCTCATCCAGACTCGCTATTCATTGCTATTCATTTCATTTCTGCTCCGTACCTGACAGAACTTCTTGTTCTGATTCATTGCTGCAGACGTGCTCTTTTCCCCATTCTATCGGAAACACAATTATCCCATTCTATCCACTTGAAGGGGATGGACATTTCCGTTTAATGGATCCTTGGCGTGTTAGGTTATAAAGATGAGTGTAAATGGGATGCATCCTGCTTTGCTCTTTTGGTAATTTGTGAAATTGACGTAAACCCTGTGGCCTGTGTGTTCTTTTTTACACCTCCCACAATGATTATGAGTCACATAGAACCTAGAAGTAACAATAGGCTGGTGACCTGAGAAGAGAGCCTCTGCTTAATGACACCATCATTAGCCAGACCCTCTGTGGCCTCCTACTTTCTGAGTCAACAAAGGTCCTTTTTTACTGGTTGAAAGGGGATTCATTTGTCCTGGTGCTAGAGATATTTGTATGCTTGCTTTCTGCACTCGGTGTTAACCCTTTAATGGAACACTGGATATATTTTTCTTCGTGTCCTAAAGAAAAATATGAATAGTTGGATTTATGTCTCTCTGTGTGTGTACATACAGTCCTTTGTCTTGCATTTTTGTTTCCTTTTTTGCTCTGCATTGTTTACTTTTTGTTGTTGTTTGTCTGCTCTTTTATTTTCAAGGTCCCATTCAGGCAGTTCAGGTTGGCCTTGAAATTTCTATGTAGCCAAAAATAACTTTGAATTTCTAATTTTCCTGCCTCTACCTCCTGAGGGCTGAGATTGTATGCATGTATTACCACACCTGGTTTATTTGGTGCTAGAGATGGACTCTAGGACTTCCTGCTGCGTTCTGCTAACTGAGCCCTATACCAACAGAAAGAAAGAGCTAATAATGTCAGGTGGTGCGTGCCTATACTAATACCAACACTGGGGAAGTCTAAAACATGAGGTTTTCTCCTTTGAGGTCAGACAGGGCTTCAAATTGCTACCCTGTCTCAAAACAAAATAAAACAATAATAAAAGAACAATACTGGCACACAACTGACATTTCTTATGACTTAAAAACCTCATGATTTTTCTCTCGAATTCAGGGTCTTTATCTTTATCTTATGCCAAAGGGTTATCTTTAGCATACAGCAACCCTGTGGTTTTAGGTCATACTAGTAATAAAATTAAGTCAGTTTTATACCTATGTGTTTCTATTTAATAAATACTTGCCTCTGAAACAATCACTTTTTAATAGTTACTCTTATTTGCTCAATGGCATTATACAGTATCAATCATAGATACATTCTGTCAAGAATCTGCCTTATTTGTATATTTTTGACTTTAGATGTTTCATATTATATATAGAGAAAGGAATTACAATTCTGCAGCAATTTGGTTGGACTTTATATTAACTACTTTTTTTTCATCGTTGTAACAAAACTCTCGACAATGGCAAATTAAGGAAAGAAGAGTCAATTTTGGCTCGTGGTTCATGGTCTAATCCATCCTAGCAGGGAAGGTATGGCCATAGGAGCAGGAGAGAGCTGGTTACATCAAGTCCACAGTCAGGAAGCAGAGGGCCATGAATGCTGGTGGATGCTATTGGCTTCCTTCTTCACTCCCTTCCTTTTGATTCTGGGACCCTCAGCTGTAGCATGGTGTCATCCGAATTCAGGGTGGGTCTTCCCCCTTCAGTCACACCTTCACAGACACAGCTAGAGCGTGTCTAACAGACAATTCCAAATTCAGTCAGGTTGATGATAGAGATCGGCTAACCCTAACTGTAAGAATGGATTAGGGATGATGGGGAAAGAAGGTAAGAGTAAGCAAGCTGCCGTGAGCTCTCTGGTTGGTGTCATGGGGTGTTATGTACTGTTAAGAATGGCTTATTGAAGTGACTGTAGTGGGAGATGGGACTCTGACAAAGCTAGAGAGAAGTGAGGTCATAGGATGATTCGGGGCCTGGTTAGCATAGGGGATTGAGACACACAGAACATGGAGGCTGAGGATAAGCATGCGAGATCACAGTGAGACGAGCTCGATGGTAAGCCAGAGGGGGTGAACTTAGAGATAAACCCCACTGACATCTGGGACTTGCAGTCTTCAGAACCTTGGGGAAGAGAACTGTTGTCTCAGCCCGAGTCCATGATGCTTTGTTAGAAGCTGGGGCCCAGCTGCCTTCTCTTTCCTGCTCAGATCAGTTCAAAGGGCTAGAGAGGGGCAGAGCCATTGGTTTGGACTTGTTCTGGATGCAACTTTGAGAGTTCTGGGTAAATCATCAGATACAGGTTGGCTAACAGTGAAGGCATCCATTTTGAAGACATCAAAGGGGACAAATATGGATACCAGAAGACACTCAGCAGGGACAGAGGGAGATGGTTGCACGTGTCCATATACTAGTACTTTGGTTGCAACATACCCTGTTTCCTTAGGGCTGCTGCTCTAGTCTTCCTTGGAAATAAACAGATCTGTAGAAGGAGCCATAAAAAGCTAGGCATGGTGGTACACCCTGTAATCCTATCACTTGGGAGGTAGAAGCAGGAAGATCAGGAATTCAAGGTTAGCCTCTGTTTACAATAGTGAGTTGCGGCCAGCCTGTGCTACCTGACACTTTCCTTGTCCTTAGAAAAAAGGTGTGTGTGTGTGTGTGTGTGTGTGTGTGCAAAGAGATAACTTGGGTAATGGTGCTTGCTGTGCTGACCTTAGTACCTGAGCTTGGTTTCCAGAGCCACAGGGAAAGGAACCTCTCCCGGAGGCCATCCGCTGCCCCCTCCATAGATAGGACATGGCATGCACAGACCTTCACACACATGCACATATCACATACATCACATGCCACTCACATACACAACTCATTTGTCCATTCACCTGCTCATTTTAAAAGGTGTGGGAAGCAATTTATGGTGATACACACCTTCAACACCAGCATTCTAGAGGCATTGGTAGGGAGATCTCTTTGAGTTCAAGGTCAACCTGTCTAAGAAGCAAATTCCAGGCTAGTCAGAGCTACATAGTGAGACCTTTTCTCAATAAATAAATAAATAAATAAATAAATAAATAAATAAATAAAGTTTGACAGCGTTGACAGAGGGTAAGAGACATAAAAGAAAACAAAGATGCCAGTCAGGGAACAGCTCCGATTGTCAGAATCCACCAGAGCCCAGGACAGAGCTGGGGTGGAGCAGGGAGAGGGAAAGACAGAGGGAGACAGAGACAGAGTGACAGACAGAGAAGGAGAGTTATGAAAGAACAGGTTCCTATTGTTTTAAGCCACCTGTTTGTAGTGTTTTGCCTGACACCCCCAGAGCATTGATATGGGAGTGGACAGGGCAGGAACATATGTGGTCTAGGAAAGTGTCTGTCTCTTGGGGGGTAGGTTAGTTCTGCAGATCCCCAAAAAATGCCAAGCCTGTGGACCATCCAAATGTGAGCTTGCTCTCCCCCATCCTCCCCTCTCTCCCCTCCCCGCCTCCTCCTCTCCCCCCTCCCCCCTCTCTCTTGTACACATGCGAATGGAAATCTCTGGCTGAGATCCCAGGAGGAAAGCTCTTGAGAGAATTTATCAGCACAGAAAGATAGCACACGCAGAGCTTTGGAATTAGAGCGTGTCCCTAACTGTGGAGTGATTATTTTTCCTCTGGTGCAAAGGACCTTCTACACAGTGTTCTCAACCATCCTAATAGCTGCCCAGCCATGGAAATAGACTCACTGGTTAGAAATCTCCCTTTATGAGGCAGAGTTATCATTTAGCCACAGTACAGGAAGCTAAGCATTTGGCAATGTTTTCTTTAAAAAAAAATCCCCCCTCTGTGTGTGCGCGCGCGCGTGTGTGTGAGTGAGCGTGTGTGAGTGAGCGCGTGTGTGTGTGTGTGTGAGTGTGTGGTGTGTGTGTGTGTGTGTGTGACTGAGTGTGAGTGTGTGAGAGTGTGTGGTGTGTGTGATGTGTGTGTGTGTGCATGTATGTGTGTGTGCGCGTGTGAGTGTGTGGTGTGTGTGTGTACGTGTGAGTGTGTGTGAGTGAGTGAGTGTGTGTGGTGTGTGTGCATGTGCGTGTGTGTGGTGTGTGTGTGAGTGTGTGTGCGTTTGAGTGTGTGTGTGCGTGTGTATGTGTGTGTGCATGTGTGTGTGAGTGTATTGTGAGTGTGTGTGTGTGAGTGTGTGTGGTGTATGTGGTATGTGGTGTGTGTGTGTGCGTGCGCGCGCGCGCGCGCGCGCGTGTGTGTGTGTGTATGTGTGCGCACGTGTGCATGTGCGTGTGTGTGTGTGTGTGTGTGTGTGTGTGTGTGTGTGTGTATACCTCTGTGTCCAGGTGCCCTAAGGAAGCCAGATGTGTTGGAACTCCTGGAACTGAATGTTTGGTTTCTGACCTGAGAACAAAGGACTAAGGTGAATATTCTTCATACCAAAGCAGACCTAGCCTCCAGGTTTTCCCAGCATCTCTCAGTGCCTACCTGACATACTTTGCTCCCAACCTTGAGCCTAAGGGCTGGGCTGCCCTTCCCCAAGTGGTTCTTCCCTATTTAATCCATATTTTGATCTCTTAGTCCCAACCCCACCCCACCCCCCACTCCCATGCTCTCCCTTTCTTCCCACCCATCCCTCCAGCCCTGGTTTCCCCATGGCAACTTTCCTGGCCTCAGGTAACTCTCTTGCCTTAGAGCAGTTTCTCAATAAAGTCTGCCGTTAGTATAATTTAATCTGGCTTAAACTGGCTCACTTCACTGGCGGTAGAGAAGTAACCTACAGTAACCTATTGCTGGAGATACAGTAGGTTGTAAGCCTCACAATGTGGGTCCTCTGCAAGAGCAGCAAGCCCTAGTAACTGCTGAGTCATCTCTCCATGGCTGGCAATGTTTCCTTAAATCCTTCAGAAATAAAGGATGCAGTCCTGGTGCCTGTGGTTAGTGGGCGTAAAGTACAAATGTGCAGCTGAGTGTAAGTGAAGCAGCAAGCATCAGAGTCTGGGAATCACCAGGAGGCGGGCGGGTGGTGAGAACAGGGCTGGATTAGATGTTCCAAGGTCTGATGACATCACTGATTTACTCCCTGGAGGTAGGCAAGTAGCCAACACTTGTTGTATCCTCATGAGGCTACACAGGTGACTGCCGGAGTTGTCTCTTTCCTCCAAGGAGAAGGCAAATGAGGAGCTGTTCTGATAATGTGTTGAATAGGATTCCCCAAAAGGGGACCATGAATGTCATTTATTGGGAAATAGGGCTGGGCACAGTGACACACATTGACAAATCCTAACGTTCCAGTGGAAGAGGAAGGCACTTCTCTGCCCATTTAAGGACAGCCTGATCTACATAGTGAGTTCTAGGCCAGCCAGAGCTACAAAGTGAGATCTGTCTTTAAAAAGGGCAGGGCAGGGGGCTGGAGAGAGAGCTCAGTGGTTAAGAGCATATACTGCTCTGACACTGAGTTCAGTTCCCAGCATCCACACACCATGGCTCTTAACTGCCGGTGGCTTCAGCTCTAGGGACCCAACTAGTACTTCTGGCTTCCGCAGGAACATACTCTTTCCACACCCAAATACACACAAAACAAAACAAAACAAAACAAAACAAAACAAAACAAAACAAAACTGGGGCTGGAGAGGTTGCTCAGTGGTTAAGAGCACTGACTGCTCTTCCAGAGGTCCTGAGTTCAATTTCCAGCAACCACATGGTGGCTCACAACCATCAGTAAATGGGATCCAATGCCCTCTCCTGGTGTGTCTGAAGACAGCAACAGTGTACTCATATAAATTAAACAAATCTTTAATAATAATAATAATAATAATAATAATAAACCCACAAAAATAGGAACTTTACAGATATAGTAAAGAGCCCAGATGTGCTAATTTGAATAAATTGGTTCCCATAGACTCAAGTGTTTAAATGCTTGACCCATAGGGTGTGGTGTTATTAGAAGGTATGGCCTTGTTGGAGGAAGTATGTCACTGTGGGGGGCAGACTTTGAGGTCTCTTCTGCTCAGGCTATGCCCATTGTGACACACAGTCTTCTGCTGCCTTTGGATCAAGAAGTAGAACCATGTCTGCCTGCATACTGCCATGCTTCCCGTCATGATGATAACGAACTGAACCTCTGAAACTGTAAGCCAGCCCCAGTTAAATGTTGTCCTTTATAAGAGTTACCTTGGTCATAGTGTCCCTTCACAGCAGTAAAATCCTAAGATACCAGGGTTGCTGGCAGTAGAACCAATGAGCCCTGTCCTTATTTAGTGAGAATTCTAGAATTTTTGTTTCTTTAAAAAAATACAGGGGGCTGGAGAGATGGCTCAGTGGTTAAGAGCACTGACTGTTCTTCCAGAGGTCCTGAGTTCAATTCCCAGCAAACACATGGTGGCTCACAACCATCTGTAATGGGGTCTGACGCCCTCTTCTGGTGTGTCTGAAGACAGCTACAGTGTACTCATATCAATAAAATTTATTTAAAAAAATACAGAAACATAAGAATGTTTTTGTTTTAATCCCAGGTGTAGGAATGTAGGGTTGCTTTGGACTGACCATAGCAACTAACTGTGATTTGTCTCATGCTCTAGACAAGGCATAACTTTGCCAGCTGCAGATAGTTTCTGTGATTGTGTGATGTTTGAAATTCTGGGAACTTTTCAGAGGGTTGCACTCAAAGAAAAAAAACAAAAGGAAAGAAATTAGATTCAGGGAGCTCTTTCTTTCTCTCCCCTCTATCCTTCTTTCTCTCCTATCTAGTGATGGAGGTGAAATGGGAGGATAAAAGGTGGGAAAAAGAAGAGTAGCCAAGACCAACTTATAAGGGTCAGCAATGGAGAAAGACACAGAAAAGGCAGTGGGAAACCCATCTGAGGATGAAGACAGAGAAGGAGCAATCCAAGTTAGGGAGTACAAGACCCAGTGAATCCCTTGGAGACTGGTCTGGAATGTGCTCTCTAAGACCCTTCAGAGGGAGCCAGCCTGGTGGTACTTTCTTCATTTTGTACTCTCCAAAACTGTGAGAAAATAAATGTATGTTTTAAATATGTATGTGTGTGTGTATAATAATGTTTTAAATGTAAATATATATATAAAATAATGTTTTAAATGCAAATATATATTTGCATTTATATATATGGAGGAAGAGAATTTTGGGATGTTTCTCAGCTCTTGGGTGGGCTTTAAATGGAGAAGTGAGGAGATGCTGAATGCACAGAACACACAGCCCACACTGAGTTGTAGCCTTTGGCTTCTCGTTTCTTTAACTCAAAAAATGAAATTCACAGACTACAGAGAGTACGTTTTGGAAAGAATTATTTTATTACAGGAAGCTTAAAAGAAAAAAAAAAAGAAGAAGGTAGATATCATATCCTGTTGTGTAGCTGGAGGAGTCCCTGGGGTGGGTGGTCCCTTGTTTGGAGTTGCTAAGGCTTCACAGGACGGGGACATGAACCAGGAGAAGGAGCTGCTCACATTCCAGGTGTCAATGCCTCTCAGTTTCTTGTCACATCCTCATGGATGGTTTTCAGGAGATGGGATTCTTCTTTAGAAGAAAAGAGATAAGATCCCCTTCCTGGCATCTCTGGCCTATGGTTAGAGCAGAACCAAAGATATTTCGACTTATGGATATCTGTCATCTCTAGCTTCTGTCGAGAAAAAGGCTGTCAAAGGCTTTTAGCCTAAGAGACACTGTTCCCTTTTGGGTCCTTTACCATAGCCAATTTTTATCTCCTATCATCATCAACAGCTTAAGTTGGGAATGGGGTCAAAGAACTTCTTACAGGAATTAGTCTCTCCTTCTACCATATAGGTTACAAGAATCAGACTCAGGTGGTCTGGAAGCAAGCATCTTTACCTCCTGAGCCATTTCCTTGACTCCTAAATTTATGTTTTAACACCCTCTCCCAAGTTGGAGGTCATTTTAATGACAGCCCTAGCCAACGAATGACATCCCTGCAAGTGAGGAAGACACTGGCACAAAAGTCTTTCTACCCCATGATCTCTATCTTAGCCAAGTCAAACTCATCCGGCATCTAATAGCAGTCCTGTTTCTTCCTGTGGCTGGTATGTCAATGACTACACCCCTGGTGCCATAAACTCATCCTGGAGCACAAAAGTCCAGTCTCACTGTCATCACAGTCACACTTAGTCTCACTGAGCCAAGATCAAGGTGACAGAAGGACCCTTGTCCAGGCTCTAAGGGCGAGTCAGTTCTTGCCTTCTCCAGCTCTGCTGATGGTCAGTTTCCCTTGTTTTGTGGCCATACCATGTCTGTTTTCAGGCCCACATCTTCTGTCTGTACAAACTTTCTCTCTGTGTTAAGTGTCCTTCTGCTTTTCTTATATGGATGCATGTGGCTCGATGTAATATCACCTGGACGATACAGGATACGATATTTGTATATTTTCTAGAGTCACAGAACTTATGGGTACTCTATATAGTAAGGAAATTTTTATGATGGCTTACATATAGTCTGTAGTCCAGCTCCCCAGTAATGGTCAGCTGTGAATGGGAAGTCCAAGAATCTAGTAGTTGCTTAGACCCACAAGGCAAGCAGGCAAAGAAGAGTGAATCTTCCTTCTTCCAATGTCTATGTAGGTCTCCAGCAGAAGGTGTGGCCCAGATTAAAGGTGTGTACCACCAAACCTGGATCTGGGACTTGTTTTGTCCCAGGCTGGCCTTGAACTCAGATCTCCTTGCCTTAGTCTCCTGGGATTCATAGCCACCATGCCTCAAGATCTCCATGCCAAGAACCAGGTCAGAAACTTGTATCTCCAAGCCTCAAGATCTGGATCACAGGTGAGCCTTCCAATTCTAGATGGTAGTTCATTCCAGATATAGTTAAGTTGACAACCAGGAATAGCCATTACAATATCTAATCACATCTACAAAGACTCTTTTCTACTATGGTAACTATCCCAGTTTCATTTTTGCTGCCATGATAAAATGCCCGAGGAAAATCAAATGAGGGGAGAATGGAATTATTTTGATAATAATTCCAGATTACAACTCATCATTACAGAAAAGTCAAGGCAGGAACTCGAAGCAGCTAGTCACATGGTGATGAGACAAGACAGTACAGGGGTTCCTCCATCTTGTATTCTTGCTGAGGCCAGCTCCAGGTTTAACTAGAATTTGGTCTCCTTGAGGGAGAATTCCAATTCTAGGAACCAAAGGTCAGGATGTCCTAGATAACTTTTCTTAGCCTTTGTTAAAACTGCTTTGTTTGTGCAGAACCTCCTCCAGCTAACCATTCATCTTAGCTGCCTGTTTATACAGATTCTTAGCTCCCCGCAACTGCTTATCTTAACTTCAGTTAAAACCTCCTGCTTCAAACTACTTACTCTGTGAACACACACACCCCCAACTCCACCCCCACCCCCGAAGCTGCTGAGCAAAATGCCTGGGCATGAGCTCTGCCTTTACTGGATGCTCACAGCCACAATGTGGTCCCTGCCAGATTTTCTATTGCTAAAAGCTGTGTCTGAGTGGTCAGCCGTGGTGGGCTGGCTCCCTGTAACAGAATCATATTCACAGGCAAGAGCAGAGAAAAATGAATGCATGCATGTTTAGTGCTCAGCCAGCTTTCTCTACTCTGAGGCAGTCAAACTGCCTCAAACTAGGGAATGGTGTCGCTCACTTCCAGGCTGGATCATCCCACATCGACTAATAAGGCAATTCTCTCCAGATATGCCCACAGGCCAGCCTGATCCAGACAACTCCTTATTAGGACTTTTTTCTCTGGTGACTCTAAATTGTGATGAGTTGATAGGCATCACAGCCACCTGGAGTCTTCATATCCTTGAGGATGATAAAGGTTCACTTGACTACAGAGGTTTTCATGATACCTCTACTGAAAGATTAGATAAGCAACTTAAAACACTCAGTAATGGGACTTGGCACAGTACCTTCGTCTAATGGTTCTTTTGCTCATATGTTGATAGAGCGGTATTGGAGACTGGTCTCAGTTTAGGTTTTTGGGACATACTGAATGGGAACAACGGATCACCTGGGTTCTACTTGCTACCCTTCTTTAATTCCCCTCTCAACGTTTCCCAATCCCTACCTTAGAAAAGCCACCCTTTCCCATAGGTTGAGACCAGATCTTTATTTCCCCAAATATCCTGCAATCTTTATGTTATTATTTAAAATTGTTTGTGTGTGTGTGTGTGTGTGTGTGTGTGTTAGTGTGTATATGGGTGAGCATGGAGAGTTCGGAGGACAAGTTTGCAGACATGGTTCTTGTTTTCCACCTTTGTGTGAGCCCCAGGGGAGTGAACTGGAGTCTCCAGGTTTGCAAGGCAAGCGCTTCACCTGCTGAGCCAACTTGCCAGCTCTCCTATCATTTTTAACTGCTTATCATGCTTCTCTACCATTTAACTCTGCCCCAGGGATGGGCAGAGTGACGTTGGACTCCCACTGTTGGAGAAGGACAATGGTACCATGCTGCTTCCAAGCAGGGCTTTGTCCTGGCACAGCTGTGGCTCCCAAAGCACCCAAGGACAAGCTCACCTTGTTACTGAGTATTCTATTTCTTCCTAAGGCAACCTAGTCTAACATCACATATGAAAACACTTTCTTCCTACTGATGCTCTTTAATCCACCCATGGGGAATCTATAACCCTAGATTTATTGAATCAAAAGATCTTCATAGCTCTATTTTCACTATCAGGGCTCCACACGAACCGGAAATAGCTCTGTCTGAGTCACTGGGATGAGGGCTGCCATCCTGGAACACTGTTTCCAATCTCTAAATTTATCTTCTAATAGAACTCTGTGTGTGTGTGTGTGTGTGTGTGTGTGTGTGTGTGTGTATGTGTATGTATACACCCAGCTATATAATTATTAGTGCATTAAAGAACTGCAGGGCAAGTCTAAACTCACAGAACGGGGAGGGATAGAGGACAATGATTAAAGACAACGAGCAGGCACAAAGCCTTCGAGGGGATAAAAGAACAGAAAATTCTCTCACGCACATGCTGGGACTAGGTGTCTGGTACTCAACTCTTTTAAATGGGAAGGGAGTTTAGAAATAATACAAAATAATAACCACAGAATCAGAATTTTTGGATGAAATGGAGATATCTCAAACCTTAAGCTTTGGTATCCACAGGGCATATATACTCTGGGAGTCAAGACTCTGACGATACTCCTGACAGATGCATGTCAAAGTCCACTCTTCTTATTTCCCAATGATGCATTTTGAACTGACACATTTGAGTCATATATACACATCTATGTGCCTATGTGCATATATATACCCATTAATCACAAGGATGGGGGGCTGGTGAGATGGCTCAGTGGGTAAGAGCACCCGACTGCTCTTCCGAAGGTCAGGAGTTCAAATCCCAGCAACCACATGGTGGCTCACAACCATCCGTAACGAGATCTGGCGCCCTCTTCTGGAGTGTCTGAAGACAGCTTCAGTGTACTTACATATAATAAATAAATCTTAAAAAAAAAAAAAAAAAATCACAAGGATGGATGCTAGGTGGAATACAGTAGGCAGTGAATTGTGTCTAATGAGGCAGAATAGAGGGCCCTAGATAATATGACTCCTACTTGACATTCCAGTTTACTATAATCACCAAAATTTTAATTAATCAGTCTAGTAAGACCTTCAACATAGACAGGCTTTTCCTGGGGTATTTCTGTTCATAGTTAAAAATGTTAGGGATCTCTCAGAGGATGAGTCTCAAAGGAGAAATGTTATACATTATATATATTGAAGACAAGATCTAACTATGTAGGCCTGCCTGGTCTGGAGCTCTGAACAGACCAGGCTGACCTGGGGATTTACAGAGATCGACTTCCTCCTCTGCCCATTTCTATTTGTGTGTATGTATGTGTGTGTGCACGTGTGCCACCTGAGTGCAGGTGCCCTCTGAGGCCAGCAGAGGAGGTCAGATGCTCTGGAACTAGAGTTACAGGTGATTATGCGCTGCCTGACTTCAGCGCTAGGAGTCAAATTCAGGTCCTCTGAAAGAGCAGTGTTACCCTCTTAGCCTCTGAGCCATCTCTCCAGTCCTGCAAAAAGTCGATTTTAAGAAACTATAGGATGGCTCAGTGGTTAAAAACACTGGGTGCTCTTCCAGAGGACCCAGGTTCAATTACCAGCATCCATATGGCAGCTTGCAACTGTCTATAACTCCAGTTCCAGGGCTCTGACACCCCATGCAAGAAAAACACCAACGAACATAAACAAACAAACAAACAAACAATAAGAACAAAACAAACACAATGCTGGTGATGGCAGATGCCTTTAATGCCAGCACTCTGGAGGCAGATGCATGTGGGTCTGCAATTTCCTTCTACAGAGTGAGTTCTAGGTCAGCCAGAGCTACACAGAGAAACTCTTGTCTCGAATTCCCCCGAGCCCCCAACAAAAAGAAAACCATAAGATTAAATTTTTCTCCTTGAAAAATATGTTTATTGAGGACCCAGCATATTGCTGTGTTGGTAGAGTTCTTGTCTACCAAGCTCCCACACTTGAAGACGGGGGTTCAGGTATGCGGTGCACATCTATAATCCCAGCAACAGGAGGCATAAGCAGGAGGATCAGAAATATGAGGGCATCTTCAAGTTGGAGGCCAGCCTGAGCTACATCAGACCCTTGTCTTGGTTTAGAAAGAAAGAAAGAACTGTCAGCAGCCATAGAATTACATTTTAGTAACATTACAGTTTAGGTAGTTTTTCAAAGAATTTATTTCATTTATTCCCAATAAGGACCGTGCGTGTGTGTGTGTGTGTGTGTGTGTGTGTGTGTGTGTGTGTGTGTGTGCACTATAATTTATCCCCAATTTCTATAGGAGAAACTGACCTTGGAAAGACTGAACATTTGTCTGGGTGCATCTGGCTGGTTAACAGGAGAGAGAGAGAGAGAGAGAGAGAGAGAGAGAGAGAGAGAGGAGAGAGATGGGCTAGGACTCAGGTGGCAGCACTGACAGAGAGAACCAGAGTTGATAAGCACAGCTGCTTATCCAGGAGGCTGAGGAGGGCTGGGGGAGGATGGAGAGGAGGACTCAGCTAGCTGATGGGTTTACCTCAGCTGCCCCTCTCCCTTCCTCCCCCCACATCCAGCTCCAGGCCTCCACTCCTCCCCTGCAGGACGGAAAGTAATTTGCTCCAAAGAGAAAGGCTCAGCGGTAAACAAGGGTGGGTGAAGCTCTGGGGGATTGATTCTGAGCAGCAGCGTGTCCACCTCTGCAGACAGCTCCCAGCTCCTGCAAAGAAAAATAAACAAAACATCAAAAGACAGAAGAGAGCCAACAAAACCCCTGAAGTAGCTGTTCCTCTGTGAACTAAGCCCGAGCTCCAGTCAGAAAATCACAGGGGAGGGAAAGTCCAGACACTGGTCTGCAGTTGTTAATATAAACTCCCCAAATTGAATAGTTTACGGTTCACATTTTGTTAATACCTTTCTTGAGACCTCACCGATCCTTCCCTAGACATGTCTGGGCTGAAGACAAGAGTGGCTCGGTTAAGGGCCAAGCACCCCGCCCGGCCTTTCCCTCTCCCTGCAGAAAGAACTGATTTCCCACCCACTAAAGAGGTCAGGCCCTACCAGAAGAAGTAGCCCTCAGTGGCTTGGTTAGATTTTACAAGACAGCAGGAAAAGAAGCTAGAAGAGAAACCTTAGTGCCCCCCACTCCCCTGCAAGAAGAGGCCCATGTAAGTATTGTGTTACAAAAAGACAATGCTTAACAAGGGGGGAAAAATGAAATAAAAATTGAAAAATCATACACAGGACTTTATAGGATTGAAGAATTTTAAATTATATTCATTTTTAAAGAATTATTTTTAATTATGTATAATGGGCTCTGTGGAGGTAGATGCAGGCGGATCTCTATGGATTAGGTCGGCCTGCTCTACATAGTGAGTTCCAGGCCAGCCAAGACTACATAGTGAGAGCTTGTCTCAGAAAAAAAAAAAAATGAAAGAAAGAAAGGCCATGTTTTTCTATTCAGCTGCTCCCTGGTTTCCTCTCATAGTTAAAAATACCATCTTGGAAATTTGGCAAGTCACAGTTTGTTCTTGCCCTTCCCCCTCAGCACCCCACCCCCAAGTCTTTGATCATGGTCAGAGCCAAGCGAACACCCCCACACCAGCACGGAGTTATCCCACCCCAACTGCTTCAGCGCCCTCCTGCCCGAGCGCCCGCCCGCCGAGCGCCCAGCGCCCGCCCTCCCGTCAGACTCAATGAAGGATTGCTGTCAAATCACTGGGAAAAGAACGGAATAGAAATCGGAAAGCCGGGGCCTCGTAGCTCTTTGCTTCTAAGTGGTACTCTCACAAGATGTCCACGCACTATATATACAATGCTATTATTTTCTTAAAGCAGAAGAGACAACAGGTTCAAAATCAATCCGCCCAGCCGCTTTTCCAAGGATATGCAGACCCTCCTACCCAGAGTCATTCCTCCCCTGCTGCTTACTGAGGCACTGCAAAGTATTGTTGAAAAACAAAAACAAAAAAAAAAAAAACCAACCTCAACCACAACGATCCAGCAGAAGGCATTTGGACAGTTGTTATTGACTTGTGACGGTACAGGCCCTGACAGGCCATCAGTTATGTGAGAATTACAGTCAGTGGAGACATTAAAAACCGTGCAACTGCTGGAGCTGAGAAACCGGGGAACTCTGCTCCATCTATTCCATTTAAAAGCCAGGCGTACAGCTTAGAAGGGGCTGTAGCTCTCAAGCAGGATGAGGAATGAATACAAAGAGCTTGTCCTGGAATTTCTTGTCTGCAGAGGCAAAAGGTTCTAGAGCCTTAGGTGATAAACGTCTTTGTGTGTGTTGGGGGAATGGTATACACAAATGGACTTAACTAGGGAAGCTGTGTTTATTTAATCTTTGTTTTGTTTGGGGTTTTTGTTATTGTTTTTCAAGATAATAGGGTTTCTCTGTAGCCCCTGGCTATTCTGGAACTTCCTCTGAAGACTAGGCTGGCCTTGAATTCTATGATCCATCTGCCTCTGCCTTCCAAGTGCTGGGATTAAAAGCATTAATTAATTAAAAAAATTTAAAAAGCATTAATTAATTAAAAGCACCACTGCCTGGCTTACAAAAAAAAAAAAAGTTTGAACCCATAGCCTTGTATTTGCTAGGCAAAGTGCTCTACCACTGAGCTAAATTCCTAACCCCCAGTACAGCCAATATTATAGGTCCTTAAAATGGGGGCAGAGGCACTAGCTGATTTTCCTGGGTTTGATTCCTAGCACCACATGGTGACTGGACTGGCTAGTTTTATGCCAACTTGGCACAAGCTAGAGACATTAGAGGGGACAGAACGTCAGTTTAGAAAACTCCCTTTATAAGCTTGGGGTGTTGGCAAATTTGTAGGGTATTTTCTTAACTACTGACTCATGTGAGAGGGCCCAGTCCACTGTAGATGGGGCCACCCTTGGGCAGATAGTTCTGGGTAGTTCTGTTTGTTTGTTTGTTTTATTTTGCTTTTCCTGACAAGCTTTCTTTGGGTGTCCTGGAACTCACTATGTAGACCTGGCTGGCCTCAAACTCAGAGATCCACCTGCTTCTGCCTCCGGAGTGCTGGGATTAAAGGCAGGTACTACAACACCTGGCTTAGTCCTGGGTTCTACAAGAAAGCAAGCTGAGCAAGCCATGAGGAGCAAGCCAGTAAGCCACCCCTCTCAATGGCCTCTGCATCATGAGGTTCCTGCCTCCAGGTCCTGTTTGAGTTCCTGTCCTGACTGCTTTCAATGATGAACAGTGATGCTGAAGCATAAGCCAAATAAACCCTTTCCTCTCAAAGTTGCTCGTGGTCATGGTGGTTCCTCACAACAACAGTAACCCTAACTAAAAAGACAGCGCTTACAAACATTTGTAACTTCAGTTCTATGAGATCTGACCTCCTCTTCTGGCTTCAAGGGTTCCAGGGATACATATGGTTCATAGACATACATGAAGACAAAACACCTATATATTTAAAATAAAATTATAACAGGGCTCCAGACCTTAGGAGACCTCTAGACCTTAGCATAACTGAAGCCATGATGCAGGTACCATTCAGGCTGTAAAACTCAGCACACAGACAGCCCCACCAGCCAAATGAGAACAAACACCTAATCCATCAAAGCCCTGGGAAGCCATCAAAGTTCTGGGAAAGTCTCTAAATGTACTAACCTTGCTGTTTCGCTTTGGTAGTTCCCATTCTGGCTAACTGTTCTTGTTAAATGAAGTATGTCAACCCAGGACATGTTTGTGTGTGTGTGTGTGTATGTGTGTGTGTGTGTGTGTGTGTGTGTGTGTGTGTGTGTGCGCGTGCCTAAAAGCTCACCATGAGAAAGATCTGGGGCTTTATTGGGATCCTGAACACCCATTGTAATTGCTGGCCAGCTAATAAAGACCACCTTCCTCCCCCTCCTCCTCCTCCTCCTCCTCCTCCTCCTTCTCCTTCTCTTCCTCCTCCTCTTCTTCCTTCCTTCCTCTCCTCCTCCTCTTCTTCTTTTCCTTCCCTCCTTCTTTTCCTCCTCTTCCTCTTCCTCCTCCTCTTCCTCCTCTTTCTTCTTCTGTTTTTTTTTCAAGACAGGGTTTCTCTGTATAGCTCTGGCTGTCCTGGAACTCACTCTGTAGACCAGGCTGACCTTGAACTCAGAAATCTGCCTGCTAGTTTTTATCAGCTTTAGAATAGAGGGGAGGAAAATCTGGTCTTTCATGTTAAACAGGGAGAAATCCACCCCTCCCATTCCCCTTAAAATCCAATATGACAATCTCCTCATGAACAACATTCCCCTTTGGTCTAATGCTTTCCAAGTGTGTGTGTGTGTGTGTGTGTGTGTGTGTGTGTGTGTGTGTAGTATGTGCATATGCAGGTACCTGCAGAGGACAGAGGACCCCTCTGGAGTTGGAGTTACAGAAAATTGTGAGCTGCCTGATTTGGGTGGGTACTAGGAACTGATTTGGGTGGGTGCTGTGTGTGTATATATATATATATATATATATATATATATATATATACAAATATATGTTATATATTATATAAATACAAATATATATGTGTGTATGTGTGTGTATATGTAATACACACACATACACACATATATCAGACCACTCCAGAATGACCTATAACCATTTCCTGTTGTCTATGAGGTTATGATTAAACAGCCAAAACCATGAGAAACTAGATAATGATTGTAAATCACTATCACAAGGAAAGACTGGAGACTGGGTGGCTTAGCTACAACAGAAAATTCCTCATACTTCCGGGAAGTTCAAGGTTCGGGTGCTGGTGGGTTTGTGGTCTGATGAGAACCTGTTTCTTCACTCACAGATGATGACTTTCTTATTGTGTTTTTCTTTTCTTTTTTTTTTTTTTAGCATTTAAAAATGTAGACTTTAATAAGTGTACAGGTCAGCTAACCAAGATACATAACGTAGGAGATACAAGTGGCCACCTGGAGTCTCTATACTTCATTCTGCTTACAGGATATTTGTTAAGGTTGTTTAATGTATGACTTTCATTTGACTTTGTGGAAGTCCTTGATTGCAAAGTTAATCCTTCTGCCTGGTGACGAGCAGCAGCCCCCATACTGGATAAACTCCATTTCCTCTTGAGACACAGGTTTCCTTCTGTATTTCTGAGGTAATGATTTTATCATTTCTGTAGTGTCTGGTGGCCCCTGGCGCATCAGTAAATCCAGGGACGTACTTCCTTTAGAATGCTGTGAAATGACAGAGGAGTGGGAGGGGAGCGCAGCAGACCCCAAGGCTTCTGAGGCACTGAGTTTAGGTTTGTCTCTTCTGTTAGGGAACTTTATTAATGGAGCGTGTGGCTTCACTACCTGCACGACCCTGGTGGTGGGAGCCATCTTGCTGTCCATCGTGACCCCTGAGCAGGGGCCTTATTGTGTTTTTCTAATAAGTCAAAGGTTTAAGGAAGCTCAGTTCTCATCATTCATCAGGACACTGATCTCACCCCCTAAACCTCTCTCTAATGTGGGTAGCTCTTCAACCTGTGAAGTATGGGGTGAGGACATGAGTATTCAGCTCCTTGCTTTGTGTGTGTAGAATGCAGGTGCGATTGTGTTTCCATACTGAGGAGGCCAGAGACAGATCTTCCTTTGCTGTGTTCTGCTTTGCTTTTTCAAGGTAAGGTCTCTCACTGACTGTGGACTGAACCTTACTGATGCAGCTAAGTTTGATGGCCAGCAAACCCCAAGTATCTCTCTGCCTTTGCCTCCCTAATGTTCCATTCTGTCAGGCTTTATTCATGTGATTTTTGGTTTGTATGGAGAACCAGAACCAATAGCATCCATGAAAATACATATAAGGCTGGGTGAAGTGTAAACTTCTGGTTTCCTTGGAAAGTCAGTTATGTCAAATGATGTTTTGCTGGGGCACACAGGTGAAAGAATGTTTTGCTGAAGCAAACACATGAAAGGATGCATGATGGAGGAATATAAATATGACCCCACAGACAGTGGAAGCTAAGCATTGGTTTTGTTTGTTTCACCTTGCTCCTCTTCGCTAAAGACAAGCACGTATTTGTATGCCTTATATTGCATTGCTGAGCTCCGCTTGTAGTGATGCCTTAGAAACTCGACAAAGAACTTCTTGTGAGGTTCCTGTGGTTTCTCACCACTTCTAAGGCCTTGGGCAGGTTGGCGAGCCTTGCTGTTTCTTATGGATTGAGCTGCCTTTGTTGGTTCCTGTGTGGTGATTGCCAAGTGGAGTGGACTGCAGCTGCTGGTTCATGTGTGGTGTCTGCTGGCAGGACTGGACTACAGCTGCTGATTCATATTTGGTGTTTGCTACGGGACTGAGCTGCTGATATCCAATTGGACTCACCACCAAAGAACTATTTTTAAACAGATCTATTTCCCCCATGTCTTCATAACTTTTCTCTTCCTCTACCTCTGGTGGGTGGTGGGCTAGAGGAGAGGTTGAACATATATTAAAGTAGGTTGAGAAGAATTTATGTCTATACCTGGGTGTGGTAGCATTTGCCTTTAATCCTAGCACTCAGAAGACAAAGGTAGAGGGTCTTGGTGAGTGCAAGGCTAGCCCAGTCTACATATCAAGTTCCAGTCCAGCCTGGACTACATAGTGAGACTTGATCTGAAATAGATATATAAAATATCTGGGGCTAGAGAGATAGGTCAGTGGTTAAGAGCACTTCCAGAGGATCTGAGTTCAGTCCCTAGCACCCATGGCAGGCAGTTTAGAACCACGGGTAACTCCAGTTCTAAGGCATCTGACTCTCCTCAATTTCATGGCCCCCACACACGTGTGGCATGTACTCACACAGATGAAATAGTTTACTAGGAGTAGGGGCTAGCTAGTCTCAGTGGGAGGTCTCTATAGGGGAGCAGTCTCAGGCTGTACATATCTGGGAAGAGGAAACTGGCTAATAATAACAACTATATTAACTATATTATTATAACTTTGTTATTATTAGTTATTATTGATAACTATAATAACTATATTATTATTAGGTCAATTATTTATAACATAAATGCTCATATGTACTTGGATCAGAGGAAGGTTTTGCCATCTCTCTGTGCCTCACAAAATTTGCATTTCCACGGGACTGAGGCTGCACTGCACCTGGCTGCACTCATCTCAAAATACATACTCCTTCAGGGCTTCCTCTGCTCCCTACATTCTGCCTCTGCCTTTCTGGTCCTGAGCCAGCTCCCTGTGGATTAGATACAATCGTCTACACTGATGAGGGTGACTTCTCTGGTAATAGAAAACTCCATCACACAACTGCAAAACCCAAAGCATCCCCCATCACAGCTGTGTCTTGGACCCTTAACCCTAAAGTTAATCTGTTCTGACCATTTAGCTAAGGAGGCATACAAGTATAATTTCATCATGCAGAGGTTAGGGATTGCTGCATACGTTCATCCATCCACAGAGACATAGATCCTACCTCAAACAAAAAAAGGAAGAAAGAAACAAACAAACAAAGGAAGAAGCCATCAGACCGCTGATCTAAGAAATTAGTTTCCTGTGAGGAGGAAAAATATGTGTAAAAACAAAATTAAAAACCTATTCTTGCGAGTTGTGACATCTCACCCCTGTAATCTTAGCAGCTAGGAGTCTGGGGTGAGGAGGACAGCTGCATTTTGAGACATGGGAGGAACATAGTGAGTTCTAGGGTGGCCTAGCCTATAGAGTAAGACGATCTCAAACCCAAATCCAAACAACCAAACAAAACCAATCACTCCGTTGGGCTATTTCATACACAGAGATAAGACCTAAGGGCACTGGCTGCTCTTCCAGAGGACCCACTTTCATTCCCACCGTCCACATGGCAGCTCACAACTGTGAGTCTCGTTCCAGGGGACCTGACACTCTCACACAGACATACATACAGTCAAAATATCAGTGCACATAAAATAAATAAATAAATCTAAGGAAGGAAAAAAGGAAAGCAAAAGCGCTCGTAGACATATGATGTACATGATTGTGAGCAAGCATAAATGAGAGATAGGAAATGATGCTAAGCTCAAATTTCACCAGAGGATTCCAAAGTCTAATCAGACTTAAAAATCCTCAGTGTCAAACAACAACACTAACATTTAGAAGCTGCATTTATAGCTCATGTGTGGGGTTCTGGTCTGTCGTGGCCAAGGGTTTGATTTCTTTTACCACAAAACCAAAACAAACAAAAGGACCTGACTTTGAAGGTCCAAAATTCTTATCAGAGTTGGGTCATGCACGGCTTTTGTTTTGTTTTGTTTTGTTTTTCGAGACAGGGTTTCTCTGTATAGTCATGGCTGTTGTGGAACTCACTCTGTAGACTAGGCTGGCCTCAGAAATTCGCCTGCCTCTGCCTGGGATTAAAGTGCTGTGATTAAAGGCGTGTGCCACTACTGCCTGGCCTATGTACCACTTTTATTTGGGTAGAATTAAGCGTGTAGATACTGTTGACATAAATGTTTTGCAACCTACATTTAATAAGGGTTCAACCTGTCCTCTAGCCCACTGGCAAAGGTAGTGGGAAAGAAAAGTTATTAGGATATGGGGGAAGTGGAAGTGTTCAGCAGCAGTTCTTTGGGGGTGAGCTCATCTTCTTAGGCAGCAGTTCAGTCCTGTAGCAAACACCAAATAAGACTCAGCAGCTGCAGACCAGCCCTCTAGACAGTCACCACACATGAACCAGCAGCTACTGTCCAGTCCTCTAGGCAGGCAGACACCAGGCACAAACCAGCAGCTGTAGTTCAATCCTGAAAGAACCACCAGGCTCACCAATCAGCAATAGAAGAGGCAAGCTGCTGTAGGAACCTCAAAAGCTGTTCTTGGGCAAGTTTCTCTCAATGGTGGCATCACCATGAGTTGGGCTCAACAATGCTATGTAAAGCATGTCATTAGTGAAAAATTGTGAGGTGGAGCAAACCAAAGCAATGCTCAGTGCTCATCTTCCACTGTCTGTGGGGGTCATAGTTACACTCCTTCATCACAGCTCCTCCCACGTGTTTTCGATATTAAAATAACCTTTCGCCCATGTCTGCTTCAGGAAAACAGCCTTTCACTTGTCTGCTTTAGCAAGGCATCCCTTTACTTGTGTGCCCCAGCAAAACATCATTTGGTATAAATAACTTTCCAAAGAAACTAGAAATTTCCACTTCAGGATACATTTGTGCACATTTGATGGTTTCAATGCTGCAGGGATTCTCTATTTTTTTTTTTTTTTAATTAAAAAAAAAAAAAAAAAGACTCACCAATTTAAGAGCACACATTGCTCTTGCAGAGGACCTGAGTTTGGTCCTTGGCACCTGAATTGTGTGTGTGTGTGTGTGTGTGGGGGGGGGGGGGTACTTAAAGTGGAAACTTGAGGGCTCTTTGGAAGGTCAGTTGTGTTGGATGGTGTTTTGTTGGGGCAAACACGTGAAGGAGTGCTCTCCTGAAGCAGACACAGGTGAAAGGATGTTTCTCTAAGGCAGATTGTGAAGGAACGTTTCACTGAAGCAAGCACGGTAAAAGGATGTTCTGCTCAAGCAAGCACATGAAAGGACATGTGATGAAGGATTCTTCGATAACAACACGCATGCATTAGTTTGCTTTCCATTCTGTAGTTGAGCTACATTTGTCAGGACTCCAGAGAAAGAAACGAACCAAAAAACTTCTGCTAGTGTGCCAGCCCGCGGCTTGCCGCTTCCTGGGACTCAGGCTGATTGGCAGAGTGATGTCAGCTGGTACAGACTTAAGTGAAGTTTTGCTAAGACAGGCTCTCATGCCGAGGCAAGATAGATGGTGAGGCAAGACCCATGGAGGACACGTGATGTTTGGAGAAACTATTACTAGGACTCAATGCACTATGAGAGAGGCTTGCTTGTAGAGCTAGCTCTGCAACACTTTTTGGTCTTGAGTCTTCGCCGATCTTTGCTTCACTGAAAGAGGCATGACAAAGAACTTCTCCTGGTGTTCCTCTTGGTCCTGGTTCCTCCTGCTGACTTGTGCCTGGCTGTCTCTGCTGCTAGGTTGTACCACCACTGCTGATTCATGTTTGCTATCCCAAATCTACCAGACAGGATTTTTGGTATACTCATGAAGTATTTGTGAATGGATTGAGCTGCTGCTGCAGACCTGTGAACTAAACTGTTGATTTCCTGACAGCGCAGATGGGATTTGCTTCAAAGAACACTTTCTGAACAGGTCCACTTCCCCCATAGCTTTACTTCTTCCCTATCTCTGGTGGGGGTTGGGCCAGAAGGGAGGTTAAAGCATTTAAGAACCATTATTAAAAGCAAGCTTTGAAAAATTAAAATTACAGATATTCACAACCACTCCTCCGTCAGGGGATTTTTTTTTCAATTTTTAAAATTAAAAAAATTTTTTTTTCAAATTTTTATTAGGTATTTTCTTCATTTACATTTCAAATGCTACCTGAAAGTCCCCTATTCCTTTCCCCGGTGTCAGGGGATTTGACACCCTCTTTGAGCCTCTGTGGGCAACAGATTCATATGCACTCCCTATACATACATATCCACACTCATACTTAGGCATATACATATGGATACATAGATACATGTGCGCGCACACACACACAAACACACAGTTAAAAATAAAAGTGAAAGGCAGGGTTATGGTAGAACATGCCTTTCATTCCAGTACTTGGGAGGCAGACTCAAATCTTTGTGAGTTCAAAACCAAGCCTGGTCTAGGTATTGAGTTACAGGCTACATATATATCGAGACCCTGTCTCAAATACCCAAAATAAGTCAGGCAGGGTAGCACATGCCTTTAGTCCCAGTGCTTCGGAGTTAGAGGCAGGCAGATCTGTTCCAGGACAGGCAGGGTTATGCAGAGAAACTCTGTCTTGAAAAACAAACAAACAAACAAACAAAAGAACAATTGAAACAATTAAGTTATAACCATACATGTAAAAAAGGTAACTGACATGTAAAATGGTCATTGCTGTTCAAACCCTGGAACAGCAGGAACTACTTCCTTTGCAACCCTGGTAACAAGCAGAGCAGGAGGCTTTGAATCAACACGTTGGAAGAGATGGATGAAGGTTAGAAAATAGCAATAGGCCAAGCATGAACAGGTCAGGCAGGGGTCAAAAACTCTGCAAGATTCAAGGGTCATAAAGTCTAAGGTGAAGGGAAGTCAGCTGTGGCAGGGACTTGCTGAGATCTGCCTGAGGATCTAAGTACTGCCCCCTTTTCTCCCTCTGCCCTATGCCCAGGGCTCAATGTGGGTTCGGAACCCGAAGGAGAGAGCAGTATGCTTTTGAGTCAGACAGATAACGGGAGTATCATTTTCCCAGGGTTTCCTCTCTCTTACCGAGTGCTAGGTCTGGATTTATAGGTACCCAATCTCATACAATGATATTAAAGAGTAACTGCTGTGTTTACCAGACTGTCTGGCAGTTTTCCAATTAATTTCATTCCAAACAGTGCTCCTCAACATTAGGTGCACATTACATTCATTTGGTTGAGTTAAAAAAAAAATACTGGTGCCAATGCCCTTCACTAATTAAGTTCTTCAGTTGGTCTGAGGTCTAAGCATTGGTAGGTTTTAAAAGTTTTCCATCTGATCCTGTAAAACCAAGGCACGAGGTGGGACTTGAACCCACAATCTCAGAACTGTAAAACCAAGACAAAAAAATCACAAACCAAGACACAAATTTAGCAGTGCCACACTTAGACAACAGACAACATGTAAGACACACACAAACAAGCATACCTCCAAGGGGTCTTTTGGGGTTCCTGGGTGTCACACAGATCTCGGTGGGACCTCCAAATGAAAGAACCTAATGGGGAAACCCCCACTCAACTCCCGATTTGGCGTGCACCCAAGAATCACAAACAAACAGACCGTCTTGATGTAAAAACATGGGGTAGTTTAATGGCGGAGCTCCGGGTCAAAACGTATCTCACACAGGAGACAGTGGATTCGACCACGAGGCTTAGAAGCTAAGGGTTTTTATAGAAAAGGGTCTGGGGCTGGGGGAGGAATTGGCGTGGTTTCACATGATTGGTTCATTTAAACATCAGCAGCCTGTTAACATTTAACTTAGGTCAGAAGGGCGGGAGATAGGGAGGCGCTGGGCCAGTCCAGCATGTCATTCTCTTTATCTTTATGGCCAAGCAGCCTCAGGAATGTCTTAATGATGGGCCTGCCCGGGCATGTCCTGGCCTGTTCTGCAGGCCCCAGGTTTCAAAGCTCACAAACAACTCTTTGGGCTATTTGACATAAATTACATGAATCACAGGTCTCAAGTTTTATTTTCTTTCAATCCTAGGAAGTAGCCACATGGTTGGAACCAGTGATTTAAAACATTTGGAAAGGTTTTAATCAACTAATTTTTTATTTTTGAGACATGGTCTTATGTAGCCCAGGCTAGCTCAGAACTTCTGATCCTCTTTGCCTTTACCCCCTAAGTGTTGGGGTTTCGAGCATGCACCATCATGACTGGCTTAGTCTATTTTAAACAGGATTGTTTAATGTGATTTTTTAATAAATACTGAAATCATTTTTAAGACATACTGTCTTCAAAGAATGTTCTCAGTACTCATGTTTGCTGAAGAACGTCAACATATGCCTGGATTCAACAATTAATCTGCAGTTGATTTAATTTTCTAAGTTTCTATTGAAACTTTTTACTGTCATTACCTGCCTTAGGGTTTCACTACTACATCTACTACATGGTAAACAGACACCATTACCAAGTCTTATAAAGAACAACATTTAATTGGGGCTGGCTTACAGGTTCAGAGGTTTAGTTCATTATCATCAAGGCGGGAACACGGTGGCATCCAGGCAGGCATGGTGCAGGAGGAGCTGAGAGTTCTGCATCTTCATCTGAAGACTGCTAGTGGAAGACAGGCTTCCAGGCAGCTAGGACTAGGGTATTAAAGCCCACATCCACAGTGACACACCTAGTACAACAGAGCCACACCTTCTAATAGTGCCACTCCCTGGGCTGAGCATATACAAACCATCGCATAACCTTTGCCCAAATCACATCGTATTTGATAGAGTAACCACCACTCTTACGGTGGGTTGTCTGGAGCAGCCACCAGACACTGAGCTTAGGGAGAAAGATCCCAGGACATCTTGTTGTCATGAGACATTTGATGGGCTGTGGAAATTCAACAGTAAGATTAGTATGATCAGTAATAAGAGCTCCTCCCTGTTTTTGGAGACCTCTCAATTTCATTTGAGCAAAAGGTTAAAAGTATCACATCCTTTGTGGTATCTTAGGCTTTTAAAGAAAAACAGCAACAAAAACCACCAGCAGTAGCACCACCACCACCACTACCACCAGCACCAGCACCACCAGCACCACCACCAGCACTACCAGTACCACCAGCACCAGCAACAGCACCACCACCAGCACCACCAGTACCACCAGCACCAGCACCACCAGCACCAGCAACAGCACCACCACCACCAGCAACAGCACCACCACCACCACCAGCACCACCAGCACCAGCACCACCAGCACCACCACCACCAGCACCACCAGCACCAGCAACAGCACCACCACCACCAGCACCACCACCACCAGTACCACTACCAGCAGCAGCAGCACCACCACCAGCAACACCAGCACCACCAGCAGCAGTAGCAGCAGCAATACCACCACCACCAGCAGCAGCACCACTACCAGCAGCAGCAGCAGCAGCAGCACTACCACCAGTACCACCACCACCAGCACCACCAGCACCACCACCACCAGCACCAGCAGTGTTATTAGACGCGTTCTCACGACCGGCCAGGAAGAACACCACAGACCAGAATCTTCTGCGGCAAAGCTTTATTCTTACATCTTCAGGAACAGAGTGCAAGAAGCAAGAGAGCAAGAAGCAAGAGAGAGAGAAAAGCAAGAGAGCGAAAGAGCAAGAGAGAGAGAAAAGCAAGAGAGAGAGAAAAGCAAGAGAGAGAAGCAAGAGAGAGAAGCAAGAGAGCGAAGCAAGAGAGAGAGAGAAAACGAAACCCCGTCCCTCTTAAGGAGCATTCTCCTTCGCCTCGGACGTGTCACTCCCTGATTGGCTGCAGCCCATCGGCCGAGTTGACGTCACGGGGAAGGCAGAGCACAAGTAGTCATAAGATACCCTTGGCACATGCGCAGATTATTTGTTTACCACTTAGAACACAGCTGTCAGCGCCATCTTGTAACGGCGAATGTGGGCGCGGCTCCCAACATCTCCCCCTATCCTTTTAATAAGAGCAAATAGGCCACCCATATTAATGAGAGTGGAGATAGAGGTCAAATCCCCAGTGTGTAGGTAAAGGAGCCATGTACAGGATTAGCTCTTAGGCTTACAGGCTTTTACCCAGAGCAACCCTGACCTGCTCCCGTGTCGTTTTGCCTGGGGGAAGGGAACTAGGACACTGAACCTTCATGAAAGATGACATGTCTCCCTAGAATAGGCTCATATATGCCGCAGAGCCTTTCCATTGCAGTGCTTAGCCTTGCAACTCTCTCGGGCTGCTGAAGCACACTCACTCTATCCCGTGCAATGAGTCTGGCCTCATGGGATATAAGAGCTGAGTGGCCAGCGACCTATTGCCTAAGCATAGATAACCATATATCAGGGGGAGCTCCATGTTTTAGTCCTGCAAGCGCCTGGGCAATAACCACCTTGTCTCTCCTAATTTGGGCCTTAAGCTTACAGACCAATCAAAGAAGCAACACTAATCCACAGCAAAGTGTATCTCCAAATAATATTAATCCCACCCATTTTTTAAAGAAAGAAAATGCTGAGGAGATCCAATTGGGTAATCCTTTGGTCAGGGACAGGTCCAAGCGCGTGGAGTTGACCTGAAGTCTCAATTCCCGAAGGATCTGTTCAAATTCAGCCATCCAATTCTGTAACATATACTGAAAAAGACTTTTTGACAATTTAGCTGCCCTAGTAAATTTAACATACTGAATGGAAATAACACACAATCCCGGAAACTTTTGTTCACATCCCTGCTGAGTTATTTGTCATAATACATTTAGTTGTATCTGGACAAGATCTATGAGTTGATTAACCAGCATGAGACCTCTCTGTATCTTGACATTAGCTGAGGCCTGTTCATCTATGACTGTAGTCACTGAGGCTGACAAAGTGTTAATGGTGTCAGTCGTCTGGACCTGTCCAGACAGAGCCAAGGCTGTCTGAATTAAGGCCAAACCCAGTTCCTAGTTAGTGGTAAAAAAGCAGGAGAATACTTGAGCATTATACATCACCGTCATTGGGAGTGGAAATGTCGACATTATCCCCCAACGCTGCTCTCTTTTTATTATTGACGCCCTGGACATCACCAAGACGAGGGACATTAGTATTCCCTTGGTCAGTCTGGATTTTTCGGGTGAGTCTTTCTGGTATCCAAAATGGGTTGTTTTCATTCTGTGGGAAAACACAGACAGCTCCCCTGGATCTTACCAAGATAGGATCCGGGCCATACCATTTATTATCAAGGACATTTTTCCATTTAACCATCTCATTGGGCCTATCTGGCTCTGTACAATGACGTTCAGCCGCAGTATGGCCATGAACATCAATATTTAAAAAATTGAGTGTAAAGAGTGCCATAGACACCGACACTCTTGGTGCTCGGGGTACAGTCTCCTCAAAAGTTCCCCTCTTCTGTTTTATAAGATAGGCTTTGAGGGTGCGATGCGCACGCTCAACAATACCCTGTCCTTGAGGGTTGTATGGAAGTCCAGTCAGGTGGGTCACGTCCATCTGACGGCAGAACTGCTGGAATTTTTGAGACGTATAAGCTGGTCCATTATCAGTCTTAAGGAGTCTGGGTTTCCCCCAAGCACTCCATGCCTCAAGGCAATGTTGAATCACATGTGAGGCTTTTTCTCCGGTTAACGGAGAGGCAAACATGATGCCAGAACATGTGTCAATGGACACATGGAGATATTGAAGTTTTCCAAAGGAAGAAACATGTGTAACATCCATTTGCCAGACCTGTAGAGGTCGAATACCGCGTGGGTTAATTCCCACATGAGGAACTGGCAAGAACTCACAGCAGCTTTGACATTGAGTAACAATGTCACGGGCTTCTTTTCTTGTCAAGGAGAAACGACTGCGTAATGTTTCAGCCGTCACATGAAAATTGTTATGAAAATTTCTTGCAGCCTCTACCGGGGATGATAGGGCAGCAGCCACCACTTTAGTGGCCTTATCTGCCAAATCATTTCCCAGAGCCATGGGGCCAGGTAGGCCTGAGTGGGCTCTAACATGAGTAATATAAACAGGAGATCTTCTAGATAACAAAACTAATTGTATCTGCTGAAAAATATTGGCAACTCTACTGGAAGGCTTAATCACTCCAGCCACTTCTAAAAGATTTACTGCATTAACCACATAATAGGAATCTGACACAATATTAAGGGGTTTTAAAAAGGTTTTTAAAACTTCTAAGACCACTAAACATTCTACCACTTGAGGTGAATTTTCATTATACTGTTTGGATACCACTTTACCATTAGCCACATAGGCACCTATGCCAGTTTTTGATCCATCAGTATATACCACAATCCCATTTTTAAGTGGGTTTCTTACTGTTATTTGTGGAAACACAACAGATTGATTTTGGGCAAACTGTAAGATTGGATGCTTTGGATAATGGTTATCTATTTTTCCTGAAAAGGAGGTAACTAAAACTGCCCAATCATTAGATGTGGCTGCCAAGGTTTGAACCTGTGCAGCAGTATAAGGTACAATTAAAAGATATGGACTTTGCCCAAAGTGGGTGATTGCTGCTTTTAGGCCTTTAAGGGCAAGCTGTGCAATTGCATCAGGATACCAATCTATTATTTTAGCTGGGGATACGTTTGGATGGATCCACAACAATGGCCCATTCTGCCACAAAACTGCAGTTGGCAATTGTGCTGTCTTAAAGACACACAAACTGAAAGGTTGCGAATCCTCAATACGTTGTAATTGTGCATTCTGTAAGGCCTTTTCCACTTTTTGTAAGGCCTGGTTAGCAGCTAGAGTAAGAGTCCTAGGGGAGGAGATATGAGGATCTCCTTCTAAAATACCAAACAAAGGCCTTAACTCAGCGGAAGGAATCTTTAAAAAAGGTCTGAGCCAATTAATATCTCCCAACAGCTTTTGAAAATCATTTAAGGTATGGAGGTGATCTCTTCTTATCTCTACCTTTTGGGGCACAATCTTATCTGGGGACACCACAGAGCCCAAGAATTGTCCTGTATCAGAAATTTGGACCTTTTCTGTGGCTATCTGTAAACCCCACTGACTTAAAGTTTTAAGTAGAAAAGGATATGCCTTTTGTAGCATGGTAAGGTCTTTATGGCACAGGAGGATGTCATCCATGTAAAGGAGCAAAATTAAAGAGGGGAATTGTTCCCTCACTGGCAAAAGAGCTTTTTGCACATAAAGCTGGCACATTGTAGGACTATTGGACATCCCCTGTGGTAAGACCTTCCATTGATACCTCTTATCAGGTTTAGCAGAATAAGCTCTCTGACCCGTTAACAAGTCAAAAGTCCAATCTCTCTGCTCTGGAGTTAAAGCAGCAGCGTTTGCTCGGTCCTGCGCTTGTGCAGCTTCGTGCCAAAGCGCTTTCCATTCCATGTATTTGCCCATACTAGGGAGAGCGGCTTTTACAACCGTTTGCCAGTCAGCAGGAGTTAGTGCCATGCCAGCGAGCCTGTCTAACTGCACCAAGGTAAAATTAGCATTGGTTCCGTATTTACGAACCGACTCAGCAATTTCTTTAATCTGCACATATTCTACCGGAGCGTGGACACGCCCACCCTCGGCTCCTTCAAAGACTGGAAATGCCTGTTCTATTTTCCTTTGTTCCTCTCGGGGAATGAATGAGTCTGCGCACTGCCTCTCTGCGCACTGCCTCTCTGCGCATTGCTGACGCACTACGCAGGGCGGGGACTCCGCATAGGGCGGGAGTGCACCTGGTAGCCGATTGCCCTGAGGCCAATTAGCAAACTGGCCTTCGCCAGCCGCTTTTGGCTTTTTCCTTAAATGACTAGTTAGCACTTTACTTGGCGGCTGGTATCCTTTTCTTTCATAATGAGCCGCTTTTTTCTCCCAGTCTGTTTCTTCAGAGCACAGGCTCCTTCTCCTAGAGACCTCCGCTAATTGATCTTTCTTCTTTTCCCTTTTTCCTCTTTTTCTTCTAATCTCTCTCCAGGTATTCTTACCTGACCTAAACTTTTCCTCGGGTTCAAGACCCTTGGAAAGGCCTGTATACTTATTTTGTGTACCATATTTCCTCTTTGTTCCTATTCTCTCTCCCCGCTTTACTTCTGATAGCTTGTCCTGAATTTCCTCTAGAATTTTCAGCCCTATCTTAATCACTTGATAACATGTGAAAAGGAACAAAAGGGCTCCTAACATTAGAAAAAATTCAAGGCCAAACATTTTCCACTTTACTTCTGATAGACTGTCTTGAATTTCGTTAGAAAGTTCAAGGCCAGGCTTACCTCGTGAAGCTGTACTCACTGGTACTCTCGTTCCCCAGCTGAAAAGTTCTGAATTCATACAGTTGAATCCTTCTTAACAGTCTGCTTTACGGGAACCTTTATCACCGTCGTTCCCCAGCTGATGAGTTCTGAATTCGGCAGTTGAATCCTTCTCAACAGTCTGTTTTATGGGAACCTTTATAAACGTGATCCGCAGTTCTGGTTCCGGAATGAGGGATCCTCCTTGCGCCAGTCCCGAGTTTTTTTCTCGTCCCGGAATTCGGCACCAATTGTTATTAGACGCGTTCTCACGACCGGCCAGGAAGAACACCACAGACCAGAATCTTCTGCGGCAAAGCTTTATTCTTACATCTTCAGGAACAGAGTGCAAGAAGCAAGAGAGCAAGAAGCAAGAGAGAGAGAAAAGCAAGAGAGCGAAAGAGCAAGAGAGAGAGAAAAGCAAGAGAGAGAGAAAAGCAAGAGAGAGAAGCAAGAGAGAGAAGCAAGAGAGCGAAGCAAGAGAGAGAGAGAAAACGAAACCCCGTCCCTCTTAAGGAGCATTCTCCTTCGCCTCGGACGTGTCACTCCCTGATTGGCTGCAGCCCATCGGCCGAGTTGACGTCACGGGGAAGGCAGAGCACAAGTAGTCATAAGATACCCTTGGCACATGCGCAGATTATTTGTTTACCACTTAGAACACAGCTGTCAGCGCCATCTTGTAACGGCGAATGTGGGCGCGGCTCCCAACACAGCAGCACCACCACCAGCAGCACCACCACCAGCAGCAGCAGCACCACCATTTACTTTATATTTATGAACCTGTGCACTACACCCATACAGGAACAGAGGTCAGAAGAGGTGTCTCATCACAGTTGGTTGTGAGCTGCCCTGGAGGTGCTGGGAACTGAACCGGAGGTCCTCTGCAAAAGTAGCAAAGTACTCTTGAGCCACCCAGCTCCGGTGGTTAGGCCTCTTTTTTTTTTTTTTTTTTTTAAAGATTGCTTTAAAGGAAGACAGGAACATACAGAATTGGGAGTCTAAGAGTGTAGTAAAGGTCACGAATTCAATCAGTAGAGACTAAAATTGTCCCAAGATCACACAGAACAAGACAGACCCAAAGTCTGGAGACTGGGAGATAGGTCTAGAACTGGAAGCTTTTTCTCCTAAATCTTTCTGGTTCAGATTGACACCTGGCCATTTTACCATCTCTGAGTGACGTCCCTTTTACTGACTTCCTGTAGGCCGGCTTCTCAGACTTTGCTGTACCTTCTCCTCACTAGCCCAGCTAACTCTAAGTGTGTATTCTGTGGAGACACATCTCCACTAATGTGCATTTACTAAATGATTATTGGTGTCCAGGTTCTAATAGGAAATGCCAAAACAGAGCGGCCTCTGCTCAGCCGAGTGCTAACTTGGGGTAGAACCCTGGAGACAACCATGGCTGTACTTCTGGGCTTGGTTTGGTCTTTGCTCAGACTAGGGGTAAATGTACTCCGAGGAGGAAGGAATGTCAGGTGGATTCGGGGACTTGACCAGACTTTTCTAGGAGCTAATGGAAGGAATGAAGGACTGGCTTGCACATCAGGGAAAGATCAAGAAATGGCTGCATAAAGGGCGTCGAGCCAGTATAACCAGACTTAGGCTCAGGGCCTGCCTGAGGTCGCAGCTGGTAAGGCCGGCGAGTGGGAGAGGCAGAGGAGTAGAGGCTATAGACAGAGAGGGAGGAACTGAAAGAGGTGCGGCGAGAGCTGAAAGGAGAAAGAGGATTGAGACACAGGCTGGGAGAGGGCTGAGCCAGAAACTCGTGGGCGGGACCAGGGCGGGGCCTAGGAGGGCTTTCGGAGAACTACAGAGGGAGGCGGAGTCGGAAGGTCGGAGGAGGAGCCTGAGCAAGGGCGGAGCCTAAGGGAGAGGGGAGGAACTATAGGAGGGAAAGTTGCACGCTGAGGGGAGGAACCTGGGAGGAGGCGGAGTCTAGAGGGAGCCAGGATGAACTGTAGGAGGTGGAGTCTCAGGATAGGGGGCGGAGCCTAGGTACAGGAGTTGTGGGGGGAGGGGGAAAAGGCCTCCCGGGCCTCGGCCGCCCAAGCGTGTTCTTGGCCCGCGGGTCAGGCCCCCGAGTGCTTCCCCACTCTGTTCTTCCGTGGGCTGGGTCCTCGGAGTCTCCTTGAGGCACGGACTCTGGTGGTCTCGGTGGAGGAGGACTCCAGCATCGCTCCAGGGCGGGCCGCTGCCGTGCCTGGGCCGGGGGACCGCCGCCTCCCGGAGCGCGTGGGGCCGGCATGGAGCTCTTTCAGGCTAAGGACCACTACATCCTGCAGCAGGGCGAGCGTGCCCTGTGGTGCAGCCGGCGCGACGGCGGCCTGCAGCTCCGACCGGGTGAGGCGCGCGGCGCGGGCTGGGTGGGGCGCGCGGGCCAGCTGGAGCGCGGGGGGCGCGGCCCGGCCCCTCCGGCCCCGGGATCGCGAGGCTGGGCGGGACGCTTGGGGATGTCAGCGCTAGTCCTGAGGGGAGCGGCCGCCGCTTCGGGGAGTCCTCCTGCCTCAGGGAGGCGGGGAAGGCCGGTCACCCCCTTTAGTGCACCTCTTCCAGTATCTGGGGCCTGGGGTGCGGGGATAGGGTCCCTTATGAACCCCTCGTAGGCCTCCACCTGCAGCGTCTTCTCACGGTCCAGCGTGGGAAGTTCTGGGTTCCAGTCCCATCAGTTCAGTGGAACCTAATGCGGGACACTCCTTCTTGACATCCTTGAGTTGTTCCCGGTCACTTATTAAAGAGTGACTTCAGGACGGTTACCTCACAGGACTTGATCGAAAACTAGTGTATGAATTGCCATTTTCAAGAAGAAGTCGTGTTGGATGTCTGTCACACACAGTTAGGAGAGGTCAAAGTCTCCAGCCATCAGTTTGCTTTAGAAAACTTTGTTTGCAGTTAGTTGGCTTAAATAGTAGCTCCTGTTCTCAGACAGCTGCGGTCAGTTATCGCTCGGAGGAGTTTGGGCAGCTTCTACTTAGTTCTCCAGTGCTTTTTTCCTTCATTGGTCAACACTTTTTTACTTTAGGAAAAGTGAGACTGGAACTCTTGAACGAGCCACGGCATTGGACGTTTTCCTGCGTTCTTTGAGTACATCCAGTAGAATAACTTCAAGGGAGCTTTTTAGGTCATCCTGTTACCTCTTATGGGATGGCTTCTGAGGACAGGTCCTTTCGTGTCTTAGTGCCAATCCCCACAGCAGCCTGAAAGAGTAGGGTCAGGATCTTCTTTCTCAGGTGAGGAGAGAAGTGTGAGATCCCAGAAAGTGGAGCGGTTTGGTGACACTTTTCATCAGTGTCCATTGTGTCCTTACGGAGACCTGCAAAGTTACTCTGCTAGAGCGGTGAAGAACAACTTTTTTTCTTCTTCAGAAATATGGCTCTGGTTGTATTTTCTTGCCGCTGTATTTTATTTCCTCTTTTCAGAATGGAGGCACTACGGTGGCCACAGTAAGACTTTTGGTGACCTTGGAATAGATGATGGGCCACTTTATTCTAATCTGACCACTTTTCCTAGCCTGTCACCCTGCAAGGTGTAAAGCAGGGGGGAATTTAGCTGTAAAAGTCCCGCGGGCCAAATTCCTGGCAGCTGGAATGCATAAATGGAGGGAGCTTGGAGTCCTTCTCAGCTCATCAGACAGGACTTTTCATCTCCGCAGGTCAGTTTTCTCAAGCAGAAAGTTTAGCCGGGCCCTTTCCTGGAGCTAGCCCTGAGGTTTGCTCTTTGTTTGTCCAAAGTTCGTATCAGAGAGCAAGTGTAAAACTTTTCACCATTATCAAAAGTTTGGTATAGCATCACAGTTCAGTGTATCTCATTTCGTAGATACGTATCCCATCACCCACAAACGTAGGTAGCGCCTAGAGGAAGGCAGAGGCCATCATAGTTCAGATTTAACAGGCCATTGGAAGCCTTAGAAAGTATCCTGTAGTTATTGACTAGTTTAACCTATCCAGTATTTAAGATCTCAAATACAGCTATTTTAGTAATATTTAATTGATCTGAATGCTGTTTAGGTCTTTTTTTTTTTTTAATCTATACAGAGTTATTTCAAATTCTCTTTATTGAACATTGTCTTCTCTTTGTGGTGAGTGTTGCTGTTGTTTAAAGTGACAGAGTTAAAATCTTTAGTTTTTTTTTCATCTTGATTATTCAAGAGCCGAATAGACTTCTGACCAAGTTTGGTTTTTTTTTTGCTTTTGTTTTTGTATTACAAGTGGTGTTATAGGACCAACCAGTGCTGGGATTGTGATTTTTACACACTGAATGACCAGAAACAGGAAGTTTTCTTTTTCCTGGAGATAATCAGGAAAAAAAAAGTGATAATGATATTTAAGGTTAAAATTACCACTTCTGTAGCTTGGAATCCCCGTGACTTTCTGTCCCCCTCCTGCCTACTTCTCTGTGTAAGACTCATATTCAAGGCTGTCTGCCCTGGGCTAGTCTGGCCCTCATCCATGGGGCAGTTATTGGTCACATTGATTTTCTTTCTTGACATTTTGCGTACTTTGTACATACTACAGTTATAACCCTCCCTATATATTTTGTGATGATAGTTTGTGTCTTCTCCAGTGGACACAGGACTCCTCAGCACAAGGCCTTGCTTTACTAATACTGGTGTCTCTGGGCTAAAGAGTGTTTATGATACAGAACATACTTCATGACTGAGTTAACCTGAATTAAATATAACTCTAAGTTTCCTCACACTTAAATTATTGCTGTGGAAAAAAAAAAAGATGATTTAGGCCCCATTTTGATGTCTCCCCCCTCCCCATCTTGCTGTGTAGCCTAGGCTAGCCTAAAACTGACTATAGTTGGTCTCAAATTCAACAATACTCTTGCCTCTACCTCCTCCTCAGTTTTGGGATTACAGGTGTGGCCTATGCCACCTAGCTGAATCACTCTTTATTCAGGCAAGAGTGGAGGTGACCAAGCCAGGCGGTGGTGGCACATGCCTTTATTCCCAGCACTTGGGAGGCAAAGGCAGGTAGATTTCTGAGTTCTAGGTCAGCCTGGTTTACAGAGTGAGTTCCAGGACAGCCAGGGATATACAGAGAAACCCTGCCTCAAAAAAACAAAACAAAACAAAAAAAGAGTGGTGATGACCACCTTGAATCCCAACACTCAAGAGGCAGAGGCAGGTAGGTCTCGTGTGAGTTTGAGGCCAGCCTGGTCTACATAACAGATTTTGGGACAGCCAGAGCTACATAATTGAGAGGTTCTGTCTCAAAACAGAACAAAACAAACAAAAAAATTTATTTAATAGGGTGGAGAATCGACAGTTCAAGAAATGTTAGAATTTACACTTGTATTTTTTTCCTCTGATACACCAGCATCTGCTCCCCTACCCATGGGTGTGTGAGTGTGTGTGTGTGAGTGTGTGTATGTGAGATAGGATTCCTTAATTTTTGACAATGTTAATTTTTAAAAATAGTATAAATATTTGTTTTTATTTTCCTAACAGTGGTGAGTAGTCTGTTACATTTTTGTAAAGCATTGATTTTTATTTATTTTTTTTAGATGCTTATCACAATTGCAAGTTAAGAGACACCAGAAAAAAAGTATTTAGCTTGTTTTAACTTCTCTCAGGAAAGTGATCGAGTGCTGTGTACTCTCCAGAGAGTAGAATTTAACTGATACTATGAGAGTCAGACACTGGGAATTATAGTTTAACCAAAAGGAAACCGGGAGAAGGAAAAAAGGGAGTTGAAGAAGGGGAGGGTAATGTGACATGCGTGATGTTGGAGTAGAAAAGAGGTTCTGGGAGGTGGGTCAAGAGAAGAATGGGGCATGGTGGGGATGAGGGAGGTGGGCCAAGAGAAGACCAGGGCATGGTGGGAATGAGGGGGGAGGGGGAGGGAAGACCAGAGGTATGGTGGGGATGAGGAGGGAGAGAAAGCAACAGAAAATGTAAAAAAAAACCAAAAACACAAAACCCAAAAACCAACAAAAACCAAAATACTGTGTGTGTGTTAGTTGAAAAATAAATATATATTTTAAGAGGATTGTAGTTTAACAAATTCAAAAAGAATATAATACAATATATTTTTGGGAGTAGCCATCCAGTCTTTTCCATTTTAGAACTTCTTCCAGTCTTTAGCTTTGTGTGAAGGGGCAGTGTTATGTATTTTATTTTATTTTATTCTGAGACTGAGTGACCATGAACGATCTCAGATCACGTGCTGTACACACAGCATTTATAAGCATATAGTCTGTGTGTAGCAAAATGAAACTTTAAATGATGACTAGCAGTGGACATTTGTTTTTCTTTCTTTTCTTTTCTTTCTTTCTTTTCCTGAGGGACTACTAGTTATCAGAATCCACACAAAGTTTTCTTGCTCCTCTTACAGTTTTGACAATGAAATTATTGTATTTTTATTTTGGGGGAAGGGGCATGTATACACACGTTGCTTTGTACTTGTGGAGATCAGAGAGCAACTTGTGGGCCCGTTTGGTTCTTCCACTTTGCGGATCCTAAGGGTCAGGCTCAGGATGTCAGGCTTAGCAGAAATCCCCTTCACCCAATAACCTTACCATTATGCCAGCCTGAAGTTAGTTTTCACTGTCAAATTAACCCAACTTGAAAATGAGAGATTATTGTGGAATTGAAATCTACATGGAATATGTATTTCTTGAGAAATGCATATTGAAATACATATATTCTTTTTACATTGTGTGAAACTCTATTTAGTTTGCTTACTATTTTGTGTTCTGTCATTTTACTTAAAAACAAAACAAAACAACTAACTTTTTTTTTTAAGACAGTATCTTATTTAGCTCAGGCTGGCCCTGAATTCCTCCTAATCCTCCTGCCTCAGTTTCCTGAGTGCCAGGATTATAGGCATAAACCACCATGCCTGGCATCCTCGTCATTTATGTTATTGTTGCAGCCAGGTTTACTAGTGTCTTCAGTCTTTAATTTCTTTTTAAAAGACACTGGATTTATATTCTGTACTATTTCTGTTACCCTATGTAGTCTAGTGTTAATAAGGTGGCAGTTGGGCTCACTAGCTAGTCTTTTGCATCTTCACCCAAGATTAATACCAGCTTACAATAACAGCCTTTCACCTGTGGAGCATTTTCTGAGTTCTGTGTTCTGATGGACTGTATATCTCATTCAGTTTCTCTCGAAGTAAAACTCTGAGGATAGATTTATTACTAGTCTATGATTATAGATGAGGACGTTGAAGCATAGAGGAATAATTTGTCCAAATTCTTGAAGAAAGAGAGCCAAGGCTTCTAGTCCAGTGTATGCCTTCAAAGCCACGTTCTTCAGTACTGACATTGTTGTTTTATAAGGTCTCTCTACCTTGTTGGCTACAAGGTTGTAAGATTTATATTTCATGGGCACCTACAGCGCTATAATGTAACCTATAGGGGAATAAAAAGCCCCTCACGTGTCAAAGCCCGCACTCTAAGGAAAAAGGTCACCGGCTGATAGTAGGGGCTTCTCATTTGCTTTTGTCCCTGTGCCTGTCTTACCTCATTTCCTGCAAAATTAGTTTATGTAGCTATAAGAAACTCCATGATGTTGTTATGTAATAGCCTTTCCAGCCAGTGCCAGTGTTTCAGGTTTCTCTTGGGTTTTTAGAGCGTTTGCAGTAGAAGAAGGGGATAGATCATGGGGCAGATCTTTGAGGAGACATTGATATATACTGGGTAGGAACCTAGGATGAGCAATCTGAAACCTCTCTTAGGCTAGCTTTGCAGGAATCCGAGATCCAGTTTCAGGGCAACCTTTTAGAGTACACAGAGCAGAGATAGAGTTGGAAGGGGAAGAAACAACCTTTAAAGATGGAGGAATTTTTGTTTTTAATCCCTGATTCCTAGATACTTGCATTCTGACTTGGTTCTAGGAGAGTACCATCAAGCCAGGACACCGAGGAAGGAGTGGCCAGGGAGAAAAGACTGGCGCAGGGTAGAACTGCCAGGTGGCAGACCTCGGTGACCTCGGTGTGGTCCTTCAGGAATCTGGCTGCATTATGCTCTCCAAGAAGCCCGGCATCATGGGCCTCCCAGCTAGCACAGCTCTCGAATGGAGGGAGAATGCACTTGTCTCTAGATTGCTAGTATAGGTCCCTCACAAGGTATCTGCTGGAGTCGTATTGAAATAACTATCGTCCCTGTTCACCTTGTATAGTTTGAGCATCAAAGGGCTTGATGGGAGGATTAAATAGAGACTAGAACATTGACTCAGGTCCTGTGCTCATTTCTCATTGACATTTTATTTAGTCATGGGAGGGGGGTGGGGGGTGCAGCTTGGAAAGTTGTGAAGTTCTGTAGATCTGTTTTCTTTTTAAATGACATTAAGTGGGACACACAGACACTTTATTGTTCCCTGGCCCTGGCCCTTCTGCCACAAAGGCTGCTTTCGCTGATTTTGATCCTTGGACTTTATGATGGAGTAGGCTCTTGTCTTTGGACACAGACACTAGACTATTGGGAAATCAAGCCAGTCCTCCTGTACTGTTGATTCAGTATGTGCTCATTTTGGTGTGGCTTTATGGGGATTTAAGTGTGTAAGGCCTTTACAACCTGTGTTGCTATCTCTGTGTGTCTATTTTTATAGATTGTTCTTTTCCTGTTCAAATGTTTTAAAACATAACTCTTTAAAGTCTAGCCTTGCTTATACAAGCCTGGGAGGTAACAGTGATATCACAGAGCCTTTGATAAATCATGACTTGTTAGCTGATCTCAGTTGTGATCATCATGTGTCACTGGCCATAAGTGAACTGAGAACCCCTGAACCAAAGGCTGTCGATCAAAATAGGGGAAATGTTATTTCTAGTTGGTAGTGATATATAAGTGATAATGTATAACTAGTGTTTTAAAAGTGAGGCAAAATATTGACCATCCAGCATTATAGTACTCAAAACACACAGGCAGTGTTAATTCAGTTGCATGCTTTGTAGGAGGATTCATTTTGCAGATGACCCTTAAGGGAACTGCTTCCATTCATTAAAAAAAAAAAAAACAAAAACCTGCCATTATTCTCCTTGGTAAAGCTAGTTGAGAAACACAGGCGGATTTTAGGTCCCTTGGTATGTTTTCTCTTAAAGTATTTTCACATGCCTTAAACCTAGAATTTGGAAGGTGCAGGCAGGAAGGTTAGAAGTCAAGGCTATCTTCAGCCACATGAAACCCTGTCTGAAAAACACCAGGACGTGGGGAGGAGTGGAGGGTGAATATGATGAAAATACATCTTATTAAATTCTCAAAGAATTATATATAAAAATTGTGTCATATATATAAACATTATATTATATTAAGACAGGTGTGGTACATACACCTTTAATCCTGGTACTTGAGAGGCAGAGGCAGGCAGACCTCTGAATTCCAGGCCAGCCAGCAAGAGCTACTTAGTGAGACCCTGTCTTTCATACACATACATACACATATGTGTGAGATATTAAAAAGCAGCAAATTCCAAAAACTTATTTTAATTTCATGTTCTTTCAAATTTATTCTTACATTTCCTTACCTTAATGGTAAGATATATCAAGATATACTAGCTTGTTTATGGAATCTTATTCTTTCCAGACATCTTTTTACCTTTTAAAAGCAACATGGACCAGGCGTGGTGGCGCACGCCCTGAATCCCAGCACTCAGGAGGCAGAGGCAGGAGGATTTCTGAGTTCGAGGCCAGTCTGGTCTACAGAGTGAGTTCCAGGACAGCCAGGGCTGCACAGAGAAACCCTGTCTCGAGGGAAAAAAAAAAGTAAAAGTAATATAGACCTTTAAATTTTATAATTTATGTAACACTAATATATCTCACTAGATAACTTTAACATCTAACTGTAATGTACTATAATGTTAAACGTGTGTGTGTGTGTGAGAGTATGTGTTAGTATAAGATTCCTGATGGTTCACATCATAAAACATGACTTTTATGCCAGATACAAACGTTCCCTATGCTGAGCCCAAGGCACCTGTCTTTGCTAGGAAGGTTGTAGTCGGCACACTGAAGAGTTTCTGAGGATGGTTGGTGGTGGGTGTGTTAGCCTACCTTCTTGGACTCATTTCTAGAGCTGTGGCATTTCCCCTTGTAACTTTCAAATCCTTTCATTTCTTGAAGAAGCACTCTCCCATTTAATTTAGCATTTTTTACACACACACACACATTATATATATATGTATATGTATATGTATACACACACATATGTGTATATATATATATTCATTCTTTTTTTCTTCCTATCTGAATTTTATTTATAGATCAAAAGTAACAGTTATTCCTTTTTTTGTTTGTTTGTTTGTTTTTGTTTTTTTAAATATTTTTATTAGGTATTTTCCTCATTTACATTTCCAATGCTATCCCAAAAGTCCCCCATACCCTCCCCCCACTTCCCTACCCACCCACTCCCACTTTTTGGCCCTGGCGTTCCCCTGTACTAGGGCATATAAAGTTTGCAAGTCCAATGGGCCTCTCTTTCCAGTGATGTCCGACTAGGCCATCTTTTGATACATATGCAGCTAGAGTCAAGACCTCTGGTTAGTTCATAATGTTGTTCCACCTATAGGGTTGCAGATTCCTTTAGCTCCTTGGGTACTTTCTCTAGCTCCTCCATTGGGGGCCCTGTGACCCATCCAATAGCTGACTGTGAGCATCCACTTCTGTATTTGCTAGGCCCCGGCATAGTCTCACAAGAGACAGCTATATCAGGGTCCTTTCAGCAAAATCTTGCTAGTGTGTGCAATGGATATTCATTCTTCTGAATTACATTGTGATGTCATTTAGTCTTTTTTAAGTGTTGCTTAGGGCCTGGAGATGTATATAACTCAGTTGGCAGAATTCATGCCTAGCATGCACAAAACTGGGTGCTATCCTTAGTACTGCATAAAACCCAGTATAAAATGGTGGTGCAAGCCTGTAAGCCTAGAATTTGGGAGGTAGGGGGCAGGAAGATCAGGAGTTCAAGGTCATCCTCTGATACTTAGGGGTTTGAGGCTCCTGCATGTGACATGAGAACCAGTCTCAAACTAAACAGAAGCGTGTATTGATTGGAGGCTGTCTACCCAGTTTGTGCCAAAGTAGGAAGATGAGTAGTTCTGCTACCAGACCAGCAGGATGTGTGGGCTGGTGCAGGAGACACACAGGGTTCTAGAGACAGATACTAGCATAGAGCCCTAACACATAGTTATATGCAAGATTTGATCTGAGTCTTTTTGTTTTGAGACAGGGCCTCCTATGCCCTAGCTGTCCTTGAACTCAGTGAGTACCAGAGGACAACACTGCCTCTGGTTCCCTTTCCTCTGCCTTCCCAGTGCTGGGGCTAGTGGAAATGGAGTGCTGAGAACACCATGCCTGGCTCATTAATTTGAGTCTTGAGGTTTGAGGTCTAAGTGGTTCCTACCCCATCCCCTGGGAGAATCTGTTTTCTTCCTAATAAAATGGGAAGAAAGGTGTTGTTTGGTTTAATTCTATGAACTTCCTTCACCTGTAAATTCCCAGTGGTCATATCACCTTATAAAAGTGAAAAGGCCTTTGGAAGGTACCCTGAGCTGTGGGGATTTTATCTTATCAAAAATAATACTTTTTTTTTTGGTTTTGTCTTTGTTTTTCTTATGATAGGCCCTGACTGGCCTGAAACTTCCTATGTAGACTGGCTGGTCTTTGACTCACAGAAATCTGCCTTCCAAGTGCTGGGTCAAAGGCGTGTGCCACCCAGTCCAGCTGAACTAATGCTTTTTATGTACAATTCCTTCATTCTAACAGGATATCAGAGAAGACAGGGAGTTTATGAGAACAGAATAGGATGTAACTGGCCAGACTGTAAGATGGGGTACTGCTTATCCACTCCCTGGTCTTGTCTTGTCTTGTCTTGTCTTGTCTTGTCTTGTCTTGTCTTGTCTTGTCTTGTCTTGTCTTGTCTTCTCTTCTCTTCTCTTCTCTTCTCTTCTCTTCTCTTCTCTTCTCTTCTCTTCTCTTCTCTTCTCTTCTCTTCTCTTCATTTATTTATTTAAATCTGGAAGGAGTTGTTCATCTGAGGCCAGGTGAAACATCAACTCCAAGACAATAATGATGGGTTTGAAGGCAGAGCTTTTGTGAGGGCCCACAGTATACACTATACACACAATCCTAGAACAAGATACAAAAGAGTAAATTACTTTTAAATAAAGTTTTTAGAAAAAATATGTAATTATTTAAAAACAGCTGAGAGAAAGGTTGCATCTATTTAATGTAAGAAGTGTAGCTTTATGCATCTTTTTAATAGCACTGTTTAAAAATGAGGGAAGGGAAATACCAGTGTCCATCTGTTTTGACTTACCTCTCAGGACCTTCCCTCCTCCTCTACCCCTTCCCTCTCTCTGTCCCCTCTTCCCCCTCCCTCCCTCCAACTGGCCTTGAGCTCACCATGTAGACAAGGATAACTCGTCTACACCTCCTGAGTACTGGAGTGACAGAAGTACTTCGCCCGCTTTGGTTTATGTAGCACTGAATATTGAACCCTGGGCCTTGTGGGTGCTAGGCAAGCTCTCCGCCTACTGAGTAGGTAATCACCTCTCGTTTTTGGATATGTTTCCTTTGGTACCTTAGACCAGCCTTTATGCCAGGTCACTGTATTAGGGATTATCTGTGCAATTGGATCTTTACAGCTTCCATGTATTACACGTCCCATGCATCATTTGTGAGTCAGACTGATAGAGTCAAACTCAGCTACTCAAATGGATTATTTCTAGAGAGCTGTAACCACTTAGGTATATAAGTACTTCGTCCTCATGTACATCTGCACACCAGAAGACGTCATCAGACAGTTGTGAGCTGCCGTGTGGGTGCTTGGAATTGAACTCAAGACCTTCATAAGAATAGTGAGCGCTCTTAACCACTGAGCCATCTCTTTAGCCTCAGCAAGAAAATTCTAAACCTGCCTCTATGTTAGAATCATCTAGAGGACTTTAAAAATTATATTTATGCTGGGCCCCATCTTGGCCGGTTTAAGTCCACCTCTGCGAGATGAGCCCAGGCGTCGGCAGTTTACAGAACACTTAGATGATGTTACTGAGCTGCCTGGCTTGACAGCCATTGGCTGAGCTGGCTTTGCAGTGGGAAGTCACCACACCTTTGCTTCTGAATTGGATGAATTCTTCAGCTTGCTGCCTCGTAGAGAAATAATAACCACTGTGGAGGCTGAGGAAATGAGGATCAAACTTTGAACTTTAAGCTGGCACCTGAATGAAATTATTACTTACCCCGTCTTTAAGCCTCATTAAATTCTGAGGATGAAAGCATGACATGCTAACAATTGGAGCTTTCAGTTCCCCATCCTAAAGCTCTTTTCTTCATCCTTCTGATTTTGGTGTTGGTGATTGTCAGAGCAATAATAGCCTTTGTCTTTAGCAGGAAGTGAAACTGGGGTCTGATTAGATATGCATAAACTATCTGCCCCCTCTTTAAAGACACAGATGAAACTTGCTTTCAAACTGTGTAAAACCTATGCTGGCTGGCTCTTGCTTTGAGGGAGTGCTCTCACTCTGGGATCTTGGAATGAATGACTCATGCTCTCTGCAGGCACACAGTGCTTAATCACTTGTTTTTTGTGTACCAGGAAGAGAAGGGCATTTGAAAATAGAAGCTGTGTACCACTGCCAGATGGACTTGAAGTTAGTGGAATTGTTGACGTAGTGGTCAAACAATTGAGCTTATTTCAATTACAGACTTTGGTTGTATGTTTCTTTATTTCACGAATTAGAAGTTAGAATTTGGCATTATTTGTAGAGTGCTAGCTATACTTGTGTAGTTTGTAATAGTTATGTAACTTTGACAACATTAAACTTTAAAATGTTTCTCTTTGAATGTGCTTGCCAGTTAGTATACTAGTTGAAGGACAGGTTAAAACCTGCTGGAGCAGTTCACTTACATGGCTGTTCTCCGTGGAGGAATAGCATAAGGCAGGACCACTTTCTCTGCCATTAGGATCCTTTCTGCCTCCAGAATAGCCATTTAAAAATATTGACAGTGTCAAGTCCTTAGGTGTTGCATATGCCCAGACAAATAACATCTCTATACATTCTCTATACATTAGGCTTGCTAGTGCTAACTTGTTTTCTTGGTAAAGAATAAGAGTATAATGTATTTCAAGTTTACCTAAAATGTGTGCGTGTATACACATACACACACACACACACACACACACACACACACACACACACACTGTTCATTTCATATTGTACTAAACAGTAAAGTTCAGCAGCTCCTAAAACCCATGAGTCCTTCATTCCCTGGTCAGTTACATAACCTGTTCATGTCTCACTGTTTCCTGTCTCTTTGGCCATTGGTCTAAGAAAGTAAGTGCATAGAGTAGGGATTTAAAGACAATTTTTGCTTAGGTTTTTTTTTTTTTTTTTTTAAAGCTTAGTCTTGATTACATCTCATCAAGTATTATTTTCACTGATAGACCAATGCTTTTTTTTTTTTTTTTTTCCCCAATGTCTCATTCGATAGCCCTGGCTGGCCTGGAATTCCTGTGTAGACTAGACTGCCCTGGAATTCTCAGAGGTCTTACTGCCTCTACCTCTCAAGTGCTAAGATTAAAGGTGTGAACTACCTTGCCTGATCTAACCCATTTATAGATTGATTTTGTTTTGTTTTGTTTTGTTTTTGAGACAGGGTTTCTCTGTGTAGCCCTGGCTGTCCTAGGACTCACTGTGTAGACCAGGCTGACCTCGAACTCAGATATCTACCTGCCTCTGCCTCCTGAGTGCTGGCATTAAAGATGTGTACCACCATTGCCCTTAATATTATTTGTAAAAGGTTTGTTATTTTTATTTTGTGTGTATGAGTGTTTTGCCTGCATGTATGTATGTATGTATGCATGCCTGGCGCCCTTGGAAGCCAGAAGAGGTTGCCAGATCCCCTGGAACTGGAGTTAAGTATGGTTGTAAGCTGCCATATGGGTGTTAGGAACTAAACCTGGGTACTGTGTAGGAATAGCAAATGCTCTTGACTGCTGAGCCATCTCTCCAGCCCATCAATGCACTTATTTTTAAAAGTGCCAGGATAGTATAGCAAAGATTGATATTTTGGTGTTTTTTTAAAAATAATAAAATCTTGGACTGGGGTTGTGATTCAGTGTTAGAATATTTGCCTAGCATATTAATATATAGGCCCTGAGTTTGATCTCTAGCACTATGCAAAAACAAACATCCTTAAAATGTTAGTCTTGCTCTAGTAGTTTATAAAAATTGCCAGTTGCTGGGAGACATCTGTTTTACCCTTTGTATCTTTTTTGTTTGTTCATTTAGTTGAGTGACTGTTGCTGCTTCTTAGGTACCAAACACTACCCCAGTCACAAGTGCACACAGGTAAACAAAATGGGATTTGGGTTCAGTAGCTTACATTTAGCACAACTACTAATATGCTATTTCTGCCATTTATTTATTTTTACATTTATTGTGTTCTTTCCCTTACCTGTTTTTTTCTGTCTGTAATTGGGTAGCTCAGACTTTTTTCAGGTGTCTTCTGTTGCTGATGACAGTGACACTTGTGGGCTGTGGAGGTGGTGGCTCACTGGGTAAAAGTGAGCGTTGCTAACCCTGATAGCTACAGTTTTCATCCTAAGAGTGACAGGAAAGAAATGGCTCCTGTGAGTTCCATGTCAGATTTTGCTTTTTTTTTTGTTTTTGTTTTTGTTTTGTTTTTTTCAAGACAGGGTTTCTCTGTGTAGCCCTGGCTGTCCCGAAACTCACTCTGTAGACCAGGCTGGCCTTGAACTCAGAGATCTGCCTGCCTCTGTCTCACAAGTGCTGGGATTAAAGGTGTGTGCCACCATGCCTAGCCTCTACATCAGATTTCTTTTAAAAAATATCTTTAAATATTACATATCCTAAGGTCAAATATAGCAGGAGAATAAGGTTGTCAAGGCTACATAGTAAAAACCTGGGCCAAGAATGTATTTTAGTGGTAGAGTACTTGCCTCACGTGCACACAACAAAAGGCCATCATGGGAACATGGTTCTGCACGCCTTTGATTCCAGCACTCAGGAGGCAGAGGCAGGCGGATCTCTGAGTTTGCAATCAGCCTAATGAAATCTTGTCTCAAAAAAGAAGGAAGAAAAAAAAAAACCTCCCTGCACATTCTATTCATATCCCTTTGTGGTTTTATAAGACTTGGGCTCCAGTATTTATTTTGATGTATGTAATTAACATCACCGATATCCATGACTCTCCCATACACAGCTTCCTCCTTTTAGGCTGGGCTTCTAGATGCTCCCATGGAGGAGAAGGAGGAGGCTGGCAGTCACGCTTGGATCATTGCTGCCTTGCTGACACTCAGCCTGGATGTTCAGTTTTAACCTGCATCAGAGCAATAGCTCAGTGTTTCAGATTCTGAGGAAATAGAATTCTGGGATAAATCTAGGCATAGTGATATCTCCATAAAATATCACCTGAAGAAGGCTTTAGGAGTTATAGCCTCACTCTAAGATTTAAAAGTATAAAACTTTTAAATTTAAATTAAAACCATTATATATGTATATATATATATATACACACACACACACATATAAAAATAATTGTTTTGTTGTAGGTTTTTTTTTTTTTTTTTTTTTTGGAGACTTGTTGTGTAATCCTGGAATTCAGTGTATGGACCAGCCTGGCCTTAATTGCCTTAAACTTCTTGGGATCCTCTGCCTCTGCCTCCCAAGTGCTGGGGTTACAGATGTGTGCCACCCTTCTCCCTACTTTAAAAAAGCTTTTGTAGGTTCTTAAAATAAAAATGTACAGGCAAATTGTTGGGCTATGAGATCCTGGAGTCTTAAATATATACATATTTCCCTACTTGAGCTGAAAGTTACTGACATTATTACTATTATCACATGATTCATTTATCCTCATGGAAACCTTGTAAGTTGGATAGCATTCCCAAAGCAAAGCTGAAGGGGCTCAGGCTGTGGTAGAGCTAGGGTCGTCGGCCTGGAGTACCATACGGAAGCTGTGGTGGCTATGCCACATGCAACTATCTTGGCTGTCCAGCTTTTAGATGTTACTCAGCTCCAAGGCACCTTGGTCTGTTCCTAGGAGTTACCTGGGTCTCTGGTTTCAAGCTCGATCTCTTTTGTGTGTTGTCTGCAGACTCATTCTATCTCAACTGTAAATCTAGCCTGCTTGGAGGCAAACAGCTCCTGAATTTCCTGCCTTGAGTTCTTACAACTCTCCACTTCTGCCGTCTGGCCCAGCAGAACTTACAGTGTTTTAAGAGTCTTTTGTGCATCCAGTACGTTCAGCACTTGTTATTTGTTAAGGAATATGTTGGATCCTAGCATTCCAAGCTACCCAAAACATAAAAGACCAACCACAGGGACTAGCCCTAGGAAGATAGCCTCCCCTCCCCCCCCCCCCCCCCCAACGTAAGCTGTGCTATAGAGACAGAGACAGGCCAAATAACTCCTCCTCCTCAGCCCCACCCAGTAGTGCAGGTGCTGCTTCTGACCCCGACACAGAAAGGCACTACTTTCCCTTTTCTCGTTGTTCTGTCTCTTTTGGATGCTGATCAGAACTCACATATGCTCTCTCTGCTACTTCTCCTTAACCCTCTCTGAAGCTTTCTCTGCCATGTGTGGCTCGTCTGCCTGCTATGGAAAGAAGTACAGTAATCATCAGATATCAAGGGGACAGAACCAATAGGTCTTGATGAGAAACAAAGGCATTTCAGGTGGCGTGTAGGGTTTGGCTCGGTCAGCTGGAATGATGGTGGTGACCTCAAGCTCCATGCACATACGAGAGTTGTACATTGGGGGTATTTGGTAAGGAAACTTACGGTGATGGAGGTATGCTAGAGAGAACCTCCTTGGGTGGAGAAAGGGAAACCGTTCTGGTGTTAACCAGCTGGATGATGGTGACAGTGGCTTTATGGCATCAGGCTTGATGGTCACATCTGTAATAGGCCACATGAATTTAATTTTTGTCAGTTTAAATAGTAAACCTTTACAATGTGGTTACTTAAATATTATCTGACTGCAGTAAATTTCTTTCCATTCTGAAGTGCCTGTCTAGCTCAGAGCCTATGGTGCTATGCACTGAGAACAGAAAGCTGAACCTTGAAAGGTCTCTGAGTTTCCTGTTTTTCATGAGCTCCTGTGTGATCAAGGAGTTAGTCAAGTCAATAATTACAAGCAAGGTGCTGAGATAGAGATTTGCTACACAAATGTACGATTAGTTCTAAGGGTGGGAGGAGTGAGGATTGTGTCTTGAGACCATTAACCCTTGTTTTGAGGGTAGAAGGAAGAGCGGGCAGAAGTGGGTGGGGAGCAGCATTCCAGACCCAGCCTGAAAGGGGTAGAGGGTGACTTCAGGCCAGGATGCTGAGTGTGGAGAAGGGTGGACAGGATAGCCTTTCTTCTAATTATTTTTTATATTTTTGGTGGGGGGGCCCAGGTTTTCTCTATGTGGCCTTGGCTGTCCTGGAACTCACTATGTAGACTAGGCTGGCCTGCATCTCACAGAGATAGACCTTATCTCTACCTCCTGAGTGCTGGAATTAAAAGCCTGTATCATCAAGCCCCCTCCCTCCCTTCTTCACTTAGCTTAAAAGCCTTTCTAAGGAATTTGGACTTTGTTTCCAAGGATGTGTGGTCTAGAAGTAATGATTGAACTAGCAGTGTTCATAGTTATCCTTTTTAAAGCCTACTGTGTTTCTTTGGCGTTAATGTTAAACTAGGCAAATATTCCCATTGGGTGGCTTACAACCTTCTAGCCTCAGTGGGCACCATTATGCTTATGCATAAAACACACATATGTATACATAAATAATGAAAATAACCTTAAAACATGTATGTACATAAGCTTCCTGGCGTGTCCTCTGAGGTGTTATATCTCTTTTCCTATTATTTTTGTGATACATTTTAAAAAATATTTGGTTATTTTAGGAGAGAGAGAAGGAGAGAGAAAGAAAATGTGTGTGTGCACTTAATGCTGTGTGTCTGTGTGGAAGCCACAGAACATTTGCTGACTTCCGCACCTATGCTGATCTTCCCATCCTGCTGCCATGGCCTTTCCCTTGATGAAGGAGGAGGACTTGGGCTCCCATTTCATGAAGTTAGTGCCATTTGATGTGCTCATCTGCTTCTCTGTTGCTATAGTTAGCCTTTCATCCCTTTTTTGCTGAGTTGGAAGAAGAAAAAAAAACCCTTCCTTTCCAAGGTTAACTTTATACCTGTGCTTCAGATGTTACCATGCACTTTTTCTCCTTTACTGTTTCCTCTTACTGTTGTATTTTTGAGGTAGAGAGTCTTGAACTCACCACTACCATAATATAGCAATGCCTATGTTATGCAATTCTGGGGATGAACCCTGGGCCTTGTACATGCTAGATAGGCATTCTTCCAACTGAGCTGATCTCAGTCCTCAGTGTAATCTTTGGTGTAAAATCATTATTCTCTCCTGCCCTTCCCAGCCGAGGTGTTACATCGCTTTTCCTAGTAATTTTTGTGATACATTGTTTAATATTTGCTTTTTTCCCCCCGGAATGTGTGGTATATGAGTGTGTTTATGTCCTGTGTATGTGTGTGCCTCCTGTTGTATGTGTATGCATGTGTTTGTTGTGTATGTATAAGTGTTTCCTGTTGTGTGTATTTGTTTCTTGATGTATGTGTGTTCACTTGTGTGTGTGTATATGCATGTATGTTTTGTATTGTTGTGTCTGTAAGTAGAGGCCAGAAGAGGTTATCAAGTGTCTGCTATTGCTCTTTGTTTCTTACCTTTGAGGTCAGCTCTCTGACCAGACCTGCAGGTCCCCCTCTCCCTGCCACAGCTAAAGGACCGTCAGGAAACCCCAGTCATCCCCTTGCCAGCACTGGTGTTACAGGTGTATGCCACTGGGCCCTGCTTTTTACATGGTTGCTGGGGAGTCTGGACTTAGGTCATCACGCTTGTGCAGTAAGCTCTGTACTCACTAAGCCACCCCAACCTCCTCTTCAGTCTTTTAAAGCCTTTCTCTAGATTATTTATTTTGTGTGTATGAATATTTTGCCTATATGTATGTATGTGCATCTCATGCATGTCTTGTGTCTGGTGTCTGCAGGGGACGTGATGCCTCACAAGTCTGCTGCCTACCCACCTCCCAAGCTCATTTGTCATTTCTTTTTTTGCACTAACTAGCTGCTTTCCCTGCTCCCAGTCCCCATTCAGGAAGCTGTATTTCTGGCACTTACATATTTGAATGTATTCACCAGGTCATGGTGTGAACAGTATTTTTCAATGTGGACTTCAAACAATTGCAAGCGCTATTTAACTTTTGGGTGAGCATTCATTGTGCTAACTGAGATAAAACCCCTGGCTGTAATCGTGTTTCACTTATGACATTGCCTGCCTGCCATAGACTCTAGGAAGTGTGGGCTCATTGCCCTTTATTTATTTAAGTCTCTCCTTAGCTGGCCTCAGTTTACTGCCAGTCCTATTCAAATTTCCACTGAACCTACTGATCTTATGTTACCTAGAAACCACTCTATTGTTGTTGCTGGTGTTTTAAATATTTATTTTTAATTAATTTATTTGTTGTTTGTGTCTGTGTATTGTTTAAAAAAAAGCTTTTCCTCCTGGCCACTTAGTTCCCAGAAATAACAACTCTGATTCTAATTATTTATTAATAAATGCCTAGGCCATAGCTTCAGCTTATTCTGAGTTGCTCTTAATGTACTATCCCTTTTATTCTAACTGGATTCAGCTACATGGCTGACTTCCTCTCCTTGTCTTCTTATGTCTGTCTCCTCAGAGTTCCTGGGCCAATCTATTTATTCTAACCTGAGTTCAGCTACTTGCTGGTTTATGTCCATCTCCTCAGTGTTTGTGGTGAATCTCCCATGCTTCTGATTATTTCCCAGAATTCTCTTTATTTCTGCTGAATGTCCCACCTCCTATTTTCTGCCTCAGCTCATTGGCCATAAGCTTTTTTTATTGACAGGTGATGCTTATTAATAGATTCTCTCTACAGTGTATGTGTGCTTGTGTGGGGAATAGTGAAGTGGGAGGTTGGCTGCTTGTATCTGTGCACATACAGAGACCAGGAAGGAGACTTTTGTATAGTCTTCTTTTTTGGTTGACCTATTCCATTGAGTCAGGGTCTCTCCCTGAACCCGGGGCTATGTTTTCTTAGCTAGGCTAGGAGCTAGCAAACCCTAAAGATCCTTGTGTCTCCACCTTCACCCCCAAATTGGGGGCTGGACACCCAGCTTGTTATGTGGGTCCTGGGATTCAAACTGTAGACTTCATGATTGATCAGCAATCACTCACTGCCTAGTCATTTCTCCTGCCCCTATCTGGACTTAGAGCAAGCATACCTTTGAATGATAATCCCCACCTTGCTTCTTTAGTTCTGTATCTTCTGAGCTTGAATCCTTGCAGGTATTTGATAAGTCTTTCCCTAACAATGGGACAGATTCCAGAGCACATCTTCAATAGTCCCTCTTTTCCTTTCTATGAAGCTGTTACAGTTGTGACCTCTGGAGGTCAGAGTGTCAGGGTTAAGGAAGCTGGTGCTCCTTCTTCAGCAGGAACATCTGTGCTGGCAGATGTGAGACTTGCCATGTCTGATACAGGCTTGACAGACTGGTCACTGGAGTAAAGGTTAGAGTAAAGCATTTAAAAGTAACAGAGATAAAAGCAGTTAAGCCACAATTGATGCTAGGCAAGGAAGGCTTTTTTAAGCTTTGAGATAGATTTGTATAAAAGATAAAAACACAGCATCTGCAAAGAAGTCAAAGATTTAAAGTCCTAAGTACACAAAGGATTCATAGGTCAATAAGAAATCTACTCTAGGGCTTCACATTTGCTAGTGTTAATCCCATTGGTCAAGAATAAGACCCGTTTACAATTTAAAGCTAGTTTTAATTAAATACTCACCAAGATTGACTCTAGTCATGTCCAGAAAATGGCCACAAGTCATGTTTTGTAGGGGCGTAACAAGGCAAAACCGATCATTCATATTTTCTATTAGTTCCAGTTAGGGACAAGCATACATCCTGATGCATTTCCTGCCCATGTACCTCCCACCCACATGTGATCAAGCACATCCCATCAGATGGGTCAAACAAACCTAGGAAAAACAGGAGCTTATTCTTAATTGTAAGCAGAACTCTCAACCTGCAGGTCTATTTTTTCTGTTTTTTAAAGATTTATTTATTTTGTTTATGTATGTGAGTACACTGTCCTACTGCTGTCTTCAGACACACCAGAAAAGATCCCATTACAGATAGTTGTGAGCCATCATGTGGTTGCTGGGCACTGAACTCAGGACCTTTGGAAGAGTAGTCAGTGCTCTTAACCACTGAGCTGTTTCTCCAGCCCCTCCTGTTTTAGTCTCACAGGGAAATTAAAGATACAAACAAGAAGGCCAAAGCAGGGGGATGGCATACACGAGGAGATCGGTGTAGAAGGAGGAAAGCAGCTACTTTTATAGTTAAATAGAAAATAGCCTATTTCTAGGTAATGGATGCCATTAAATTAAGAGATTAAAAGATCCTGGTAAATTTTAGGCCAGGTGTAGTAGGGCTGCATACTTTTAATTTAATCTCAGTATTTGGAAAGCAGAGGCAGGTGGATCTCTCTGAGTTCAAAGTAGCCTAGGTATATAGTGAGCTCCAGGACAGCAAGGACTACCTAGAGAGAGATCCTGTGTGTGTGTTTTTAAGTTTACCTGCATATATATGTAAATATATGTACATATATATATATATATATTATACCTATATGCAGGAAAATTATATATAAGTAAACTTTAAAGTAAACTTTTAAATATGCTTTTGGCAGAAATCAATGTGACATAACATTTAATAGAAGTAATTTGGTAATGCTTGAGAGCCTTATTTTTTTTTAATGTTGTGACTACTACTTTCATTTCTAGGAATCTATCTTAATGCTATTAAGGATGGAGACAAATAAAATATTTGCATAAAATTCATCATTTATCACAGTATTTTTATAATAGAAAAAATCTTAATTAAAGATTTATGTGAAAAAGTACTTCCTTAAATGGAAAATTATGCCAGGATGTTCTATTTCTTTAAAAAAGATTTTTTATAAGATCTATTTATATTTTATGTGTTAAGTCTTTTGCTTGCATGTATGTTAGTAAGTGTACTCCATGTGCAGTGCCGTGGAGGTCAGAAGAGGGTGTCAGATGCCCTGGAACTGGAGTTCCAGTCATCTTGAGGGTTCTGGGAACTGATCATCCTTTGTAAGAGTCACAAGTGCTCCTAACCGTCGCACCATCGACCTGCACTCAGGTCCTGGCTGTTCTTCACTGGTAGGTTCTGAACAGACCAGGAGATCAGAAAACAGAGAAGATGGGAAAGTTGAGGCCCAGGAGGTCTCATATAAACTTTGTCTTATCTCAGCAAGTTTATTTTATCATACATACATCATATATACGGTTTGCAGGGAAAGGAGACAGAAGAAACTTTCATATGATGGTTGAAGTCAGCTGGATGCTAACCAAGCAATGCTTCACAAAGGGAACACAGGACACTTCATGTGTGTCACAGAACAAGTACGCATGCAGCATCCTTGGCTCTGATAACCATAACGCTTTAGGTCAGTGGTTCTCAACCTGGGGGTCACCACCACTTTGGGATTGACTAATGACCCTTTCATAAGGGTCCCCTTAGAACATCAGAAAACAAATATTTACATTACAGTTCATAATAGTAGCAAGATTACAGTGATGAAGTAGCAATAAAAATAATTTTATGGTTGAGGTCACTACAACATGAACTGTATGAAAGGGTCCCAGTGTTAAGAGGGTTAAGAACCACTTTAGGGGGAAGAGTTGGGTTCTCAGGATCCAAAACTGAAGTTTCCCCAAGACCCAGTCCCCAGGCCTTTTCTATATATCAGGGCTTGAAGAGAGTATAGCAGATCAGCCTGGTTCTCACCACAGCATCTCTCTAGCCCTTGAAAAAGACTTTTAAGAGGAGGTAGTTCTGTGTGGCACTGCAGTTACTATGCAGGCAGAGACCTGAAACGAGACAGACTAGTCTTACCTCAGTGGCCAGTTTCCCCCTCCGTCTCATACTGATACTTTGTAATCACATGCGGCATTTAAAACTTCCTGTTTCAGTGGCTCACTGCGCTGTTTGGGGGGGGGGGGGGAAGGTGAGGTGTTGCAGCAGGTTGCTGGGGTGTACAACCCCAGTCAGATAGGCAGGCCTCTTTGGTTTTGTTTATTTTGAGAAACAGTCTTGCCATTAGAGTAGGGTGGCCTGAAACTCAAGATCCTCTTGCCTTAGCCTGGACAACATCAGAGATTATAGCATGCACTGCTATTCCTAACTCTATTTATTTGTTTTTTAAATTTTTGAGACAGGATCTCAAAATTGTGTAGGCCTGGCTGGCTTGGAATTCACTATGTAGGTCAGGCTGGCCTTGAACTCACAGAGATCTGCCTGCCTCTATGCCCCAAGTGTTGAGATTAAAGATTTGTGCCACTATACCTGTTTTTAATTTAAGTTTTTTGACATTTTCAACTTACGCTTTTGAGGCAGAGTCTTATTATATTTCTTTTGATTGAGGCTCTGACTCCTGTCTTGTGGGCAGTTTGACTGTTATTTTCCTTTTTTTTCCCTCTTATTTTCTTTTTTGGTTTTTCGAGACAGGGTTTCTCTGTATAGCCCTGGCCGTCCTGGAACTTTTTAGTTTTTAAGTAAATTTATTTATTCATTCAACTTTACCTACCAATATTAGCCTCCCTTTCCTCCCAGGACCACCTTCCCGCAGCTCCTCCCCCATTCCTCCCTCCCCTTCATCTTTGCAAAGGGGGAGCCCCCCTCTAGTATCTCACCCCCCCCCCCCCCACACACACACAGCAGATCAAGGAGAATGGGATCCACAGGCAGGCAGGCAGGCAGGCAGGCAGGCAACAGATTCAGGGAGAGATTCCTGTTGTTGGAGAGCCCACATGAAGACCAAGCTGCTCATTGACTACACATATACAGGGGGCCGAGGTCCAACCCATGCTTGCTCTTTGGTTGGTGGTTTGGTCTCTGGGAGCCTCCAAGGGTCCATGTTAGTTGACTCTGTTGGCCCTCCTGTGGAGTCCCTGGCTTCTTTGGGTCCCTCAAGCAACTCTGTTATTTTTCTAAGCATTATTTCTTCACTTGTAAACTGGGTCACCTAATGCCAACCTCATAATGTTGTCAAGATTGGAAATGAGGGTTGGCAAGATGGCTCACTAGGTAAGGGCACTTGCCTCAAAAGCCTGGCAACCTGGGTTTGATCCCCGGAACCCACCTGGAGGAAGGAGAGAACTGACTCCACGAGTTATCCTCTGACCTCCACATGTGCACCTTGGCACATTTGTGTCCCTACTTTGACACATACAAAGCAAGAAATATTAGAAATGATGATATGTATAGGAGGAGCCTTTAAAATGTTTTTAATTCTTGCAATAAAACAATGAAGTTGAGGTGTGCATGTAGGCTGCCCATCATGCATGAAACCCTAGTCTTATAATCCTGGGTTCACCCCTAGCAAGGCAAAATAGCCACAATCAACTGAAGAAATGTATTGGTTGTTTTGTTTTTTGGTGAAAATATAACAGTAAAGATGGAGAAGAAATAACAGTCTCAGTTATGAAGTCTGAGGCTGGAGGATCACCGTGAGTTCACAGCTAGCCATGGCTAATCCTGACTCAAGAAATTAATGCATAGTGAAAAACTATCAAAACTGAAATGAGTTTGAAAACTAAACTATTAGTGTATTGTTACTGTATGAATGACAGATAATATTTCAGTAAAATTAAGTTTATGTGGTAATAATTAAAATGCAATTTTAGCAGAAAATTATATTTTAATTAATTAACCTATTTATTGAGACAGGGTTTCTCTGTCTCTGTGCAACAATCCTGGCTGTCCTGGAGCTCACTTTGTAGATCAGACTGGCCTCGAACTCAGATATGACTGCTTCTGCCTCCTGAGTGCTGTTAAAATTTCATTTATTATTAACACATGTGGAAGTCAGAGGGCAACTTTTGGGGTTGGTCAGTCCTTCCCCCGTTGGTTCTGGGCATTAAACTCTGCTTTCATGTTGAGCACTTCCACACTCTCAGCCATCTTGCTGGCCTGAACCAGCAGAAATATTAATTTTTGGTAATCTTTTTCAGTTGTTGAACTATCAGAAATGTCACATTTATCACTATGTGTGTAGCAATCTTTTGCAACCTTGATTGCAGAAGAGTTAAATTATATCCTTTGTCCTTATACCTGTTTTATATGTAATTTGCTTCTCTTCTGGGTGTCTAGAGTGTTAGTAATTTAAGAAATGTGAAAACAGTGCCACAAATCACTGTAGTCTATTCTGTGGTTCAGATGAGGGATCGGTGCAGTAGCACTCAGTAACTAAGCAGTTCCTGTTGGTTTTGTCCTAGAAGTCACGGATAAGAAAAGTGACTTTCTGGATTCCTTTGTCTAGTAGTTTCTGAGTCTTTGGGGAAGGGTGCGTTTCAGTGTAATCCCCTAAGCGGACAGCTCCATGGCCCTCACCATGCCTTGTCTTGGATCTGGGGCGGGCGGGCTGTCCCTTTTTGTAGTGTGGCAGCTTCTTTCTTCCACTCAGGAAGTGGGGCTCCTCAGTCCATCCTACCCTTAACTCTGCAGGTTTCCAGAATCTTAATGAAGCCTGAGAGTTAATGCTTTGCCACAAAGTTATTAATGGTTGTATGTTTAGTGGGGGATGTTTATTTTATAACTGCTTTGGTGGGGGGGGAGTGTTGATCCCCCAAAATACTTTAAAATATTTAATTTTTAAAAATGTTTTAAACTATGCTGCAAAAAGATAGCTTGACATTTCTGGTGAGTGTGTTCTCACGATTGCTTCTCACTTTATTTTAGCCACGGATCTGCTTCTTGCCTGGAACCCCATTTGTTTGGGATTAGTGGAAGGTGTAATTGGGAAAATTCAACTTCATTCAGGTATGTTTTTATAAACTCCTTACACTTACAAAATGTAAAATGCTATTCTGTGATGTCCTTTTCCAGGTTGCATGGAAGTTCTGGTATGATATTGGTTACTTTGTCATAATTTTGGGTCTTCTCAAAGCATATGTATTTTTACTTAAGTTTAGTGAAATGAAAATAAAGCTTTTGAGAAGAGGTGACACAGTGTTACAATTGTTTTGCTATTTTGTTAAAGAAAAATTCTCACAAAGTCCCTACTTTGACAAAGCCAGGAATTGTACTACTCAGCCTAACAATTGTGATCCCAAACTGAACCTTTCTTGCCTGCCCAGAGCTTAGTTCAGAGGGAAAGACAGAGTGCATGACCACGGTGGTCCACACATGGTCCCTGGGTGTGGAAGTGGGTTCTGTTAAGGGACGGTACAGCAAGTTCCTGGACAGGAAGGAAGTAAGAAGAACAGAGCTGGAAAGGTGGGCAGGGGCAGCTGTGACTGCCTGGCTTTGGGGTCAGCTGCCTGATCCTGAGTCAGTCACTTCTGCCAGGGAAGAGAGGAGTCTTTTGGTGTGTAGTGTGGCATTTTCTTGGGTCTCTGCCACGGCAGGCAAATGGATGGAAAGCTTAAGTCATTCACTGGATCCTCACCTGGGAGAGCAGATGCCTCTTCTCCTGGGTGTGAGTATGTATGCTACATATAGATGGGTACCCGAGGTAGGCAGCCAGAAGAAAGTCTTGTTTCCCTGTAGCTGGAGTTAAGGCAGCTGTGACCCAGCCCATGTGGCTGCTGGGAACTCCAAGAGCAGGAAGTACCCTTAACTTCGAAGCCATCATTTCAGCTCCTTCATTTGTTTCTCAGTCTAACCCAGGCTGGCCAAGAGCTTAAGATAAGAGTCTAGGTCACCCTTGAATTTTGTGTCTGTTGAATGCTGGGTTTACAGGCATGGGCCATTCATTACACCTGGCTCCTCTAGTGATAATTTTAGTATGATTATGAATTATAAGAGGCTTTGGTATTGTTGCTGTGTTGCCTATGAAGTCAGTTACATCTCTGTAGTGTGCCCGTTGTGACTGTCGTTTGTTCTTTTTATTCTTTAATGATTATTGTGTGAGCAGTGTGTGTGTGTGGGGTTGGTTTTCTCTTTCTACTGTGGGTTCAGTGGGTGGAACTCTGGTTTTCAGGCTTGTGTTTACCCACTGAGCTATCTCACTTGCTGGCCCTGTTCTTTTCTTTGTGTGACAGAGTCTCATTTTGTAGCCCAGGTTTATTTTGAACTGTTTCTCCTGACACAGCCTTCCAAGTGCTGGGATCATAGGTATGAGGAGCTAACACAGCTGTTCTTAAGTTTAAAGTAAGATTCTTGAGCATTTAGGCACTGGGTTGATTTTTGTGAATTACAAAAATATATTACTAGAGACAATGTAGTTTTCTTTTACTAGATTCTGAAGTGGGAATTTTGGAATTTTGGATTCTTTACAAAACACAGAGCTGTTATCAGTATGTTTCTGTTTTAATCCCAGGTGTGGGATGTGGGGCTGCTTCATAGTGTCCCCAGCAGCTGACTGTGATTTGCCTCATGCTCTGGTTGGGGTGTGATTTTGCCAGCTGCAGCTAGTTTCTGCAATTGTATGGTGTTTGGAATTCTGGGGCCTTTTCAGAGGGTATATAAATCTAGGGCCCCATGAGGTAGATTGTTGGTTGGTTGATTTTGGTTGTTTAGGGAGGTTGGTTGTAGTTTGTTAGTAGTCCTGTTCAAAGAAACAAGAAGAAAGAGATTATATTCAGAGATCTCTCTCTGTCCTCTCTATCTTTCCTTCCCCACTGTCTAGTGATAGTGGGTAAAACGACGTGGGTGGTGGATAAAGGGTGGGAAAAAGATGAACCCACAAAGACCAGCTACAGGATTCTTTGGCCATATTTTAAGTTAATTTCCTATTATGAAATATTTTTATAAATACCTTAGGACTGTTTATGACAGGTAAATAGTATAGGGTGTTATAAAGTGTGCGTATTTATTTCTTATCCAGATTAAGAAGTGAGGCATGACTGTGACTTCAGAGCTGTCACTGCCATTTTTTCCAAGTATGTCCTTCCTTTGAAGGAAATCAGTTCTTTAGTTTTGTTACTCCATTGAGAATTATTGTTTTTCTCAGATATATATTCCTAAGTAGTATGTGCGAATTTATATTTTAGAGATTTTTATGAAAATCCCATTAAATTATTTGTTCTGTCTGTCTCTGTCTGGAATGTATGTGTGTGTCTGTGTGGGTGTCCGTGCATGCATATGCAGACTGTGTGAGGGTCAGAGATCAGTGTGTGTATCTCCCTAGGCCCTTCACTTTTTTTTTTTTTTTTTTTTTTTTTTGAGATAGGGCTTGGGGTCTCACTGAGTCTAGAGCTGATAGAGTCACCTGGGCTGACTAGCCAGTGGGCTCCCACATCTTGTCTATGTCCTCCCAGAACTGGGGTTACAGATCATTTTCCTTAGCTTTTGCATGAATTCAGACACAGCCCGTGTTCTGTGGTGATAATGTTTATGTGAGGATCGCTCTTACACTCTTTTGATCTTTTTTTTAAGAGCATAAATTGCTTTGGCCATTACTATTTACCAGCTAACCTCTTATTTTTAAATATTTTCTTTTTTTTTTTTTCTCACTTGAGACAGGGTCTTACCATGTATCCCTGAGTGGCCTGGGATTTTCTATGTAGACCAGACTGGTCTAGAATTCACAGAGCTATGCCTGCCCCTATATCCTGAATGATGAGATTAAAGGCATGTTCCACTCTACTTGGCTTTTTCTCTTCTTTCTATTATTTATTTTATTTATTAGTTATTATTGTTTTGAGATAGGGTCTAACTGTGTAGCCCTGGCTGGTCTGGAATTCACTGTATAGACCAAGCTAAACTGGCCTAGAATTTACAGAGATCCACCTGCCTTTGCCTCTGAAGTGCTGGGATTAAAGGTGTTGCACTACCACACCTGGCAGTTTTATTTATTATCTATTTTTTAAGATGAGGCCTCAAACTTGCCGACCTGGGATATTTGAGACCATCATAACAAAAGATGACCTTGAACTCGTGCTCTTCCTGCCTCCACCTCCTGAGTTCTGGGTTTATGTGTGTGCCACCATGCCTCTTTCCTTCCCTTCGTTTTATTGTTAACATTTCTAGATTATCCTGTGTTGATATATGGAGCTAGCGTTCCTTGCTCTTCCTTTATTTGAGCATTTCATGAGCTGCCTGTCTTCCCTCACTGGGAAGTTCTTCCAGGATCTTTATTTCTTCTTCTTTCTCCCTGTTATAAATAACATTGCTTGAGTTCTGTTGTGTGCTCTGTCTTTGGTGGGCTTTAAAAATCTCTTCAGCATAGGCAGGCAGTGGTGGCGTATCCTTTTAATCCCAGCATTAGGAAGACAGAGGCAGGCTGATCGTTGAATTTGAGGCCAGCTAGGTCTACAGAGTGAGTTCCAGGACAGACAGAGCTACACAGAGAAACCCTGTCTTAAAAAATGTTTTTTTTTTTCAGCACAGAGGAGAAAAGCATTCAGCCATTGTGTAACCATGCTAAGTATTTTAATAACACTCTCCTACCTGTCCACATTTACATATATATCTCTTTAATTCATTTACATACTGACAAGATAATTTCACAGCTGGATGTTCTGAGCTAAAATTCGTTTTCTATTATGTAAATGACGTGTATGAAACTTCTGATTATTTTTCTCTAATTTCAGTCACATCTCAGAGCAGTGAATAAATCACTGACATCAGTCAGGAGACTAAGAGCAAGCTCTGTTTGTTAATATTTATTATTATTATTTGTTATCGAACTCTACCATCTGCTTCACTGTCTGCTGTGTAATCAGCCCTCCTAAAGGCTGAGTGGTTTAAGACAGCAGCAGTGTGCAGTCCCCCGGATCTGTGGGCTTGGCCTAGGTTGTCACATTGGACTTCATGTCTACATCTCTCCATGGCTCTCTTCTTACAGGGCCTCTTTCCTGGGATCCTCATTCTATTCTGGTGCCCTGTTCTTTCTCCTAAATAGTGGCGACATCTTTTCAGGGAGTGGCTGGGAGCCAAGAAAACAACAAATAAGGTCAAGGGCCTTATTTCTTAAGCAATAAAGCAAGAACCAGAGTAATTGGCCTCATTATGTGCGGAATGAGACAGTACCTGAGGGCTCTTAGTCAATTACAAGGCGTCTTAGCAAGGCTCTCTTATACAAATCTATCAGCTTAACTTACAGGGGAAAACCAATTGACTGGTGCAAACGTACTTTTTGTAAGAACCCAGGAAACTGACTATGGATATGGGATAGGATGTGAGGTCTGTCACTGCCAGTTCTCTTTGCACATCTCCTTCATCTGTTTCTCAATTCTTTTTTTTTCTTTTTTGAGATGGAGGTTTCATGTAGCCCATGCCGGCCTTAGACTTCCACATAGTCAAGGGTGACCTTGACCTGCTCTTCCTGCTTTCCTCGGGAATGATGGATGAGATTACAGGTATGCACCACCATACCAAGTTCAGGTGGAGCTGAGGCCTGAACCCAGAGCTTTATGCACGTGAGGCAAGGACTCACTACCAGCCAAGCTCTATTCTAGCCCTAGTTTACATGGACAAAAAGAATTCTGCTCTAAAGATGGTGTTCTCCTCCTCCAAGCCTAATTTGAGGTTCCCTGTAATCAGGGGAGACGGACTAGCAATCAGATCTGCTAGGGAGGGAGCGTGGCTCACACAGTAGAGAAGGTTATTGGTCCTTGGTCCTCCAAGGACCTTCCAGGTCACCTGGTTCACAGGGCCACTTACCTTGATGAGGGGAGCAGTCAGAGCAGCACGGAGTAACCTTGGAGAGAGCCCTGAGTTGGCTAAATTGAACTTAGTGCCTGCCGACCTTCTCTCCTGTGCCGATGGATGCAGGTCTGTGGTTAGCCTTGTGTAGGCAGTTCCCACCATAGAAATGGAAGTAGTGGAAGAGGGAGTCAGGAGGAGAGTAAACTGGGGAAAGAAAGTATAAAAATGGAAACGGAGAGTAAAACAAGTCTCTCAATTATTGTACGCCAGTCTTATCCATATCTTGTCCCGGTCATGGCCACTTAACAGATTTGGTTTTAAAAGAAGGAAGCCATAGGAGAAGCAGATGGAGATCTGGGCCCTCTGTTGTGCTTTCTCTGCTCTCCCATGTTCCCACAGTCCTGTCTTCCCTGTGCTGCTCCACCCTGCTCCTCACTGAGGGAAGGAGATCTGCCCTTCTCTTCCCTTTCATCCTCTTCCTCCACGCTGCCTCATCCCTCCTCTGTCTTGCTCAGAGTCGGACTGGCCGGAAGGAGCTGCGCTCCTTATGTGTCAGAATTGAGCTGGTATTTTGGGGACATTTTCTCATGGGGATATCTTATCATTCGGGGGTGATGAGAGGAGATGAGGGAACTAAGACATCTGTATGTAAGCTCCCCTTTTCTCTTTCCTCCTACTGACTCTACATATTAATGCGTGCACTCCTGTTCTTGCCTAGTGTGACGGGAACATGATTTTATTTGAACAGATGTCATTGTCAGTCTAAAAGTGGCGTGGGTGAGCTGTGCTGCTGCTCATGGTTGTCACTGAACTCTGGACTCCAAGGAATATAGCAGCAGCTTTCGTGACTTCTAGAACGATACAGGTTCGCTAGGTTGTGGGAGGCATTAAACAACAGAATTTCATCTTCCTATAATGCTGGAGACTAAAGAGCTAGCAGGACTGGTTTCTTCCAGGACCTCTGTCCTTGGCTTATAGATGGCTGTGGTCCCTGTCTTCACGTGGGCTTCCCTTCCTTTGTACCTTTGTCTTTAAGGTTTTTGTTTTTTTTAAATAATATTACTTGTTGGGCTAGAGGTGGCTCAGCAGTTGAGAGCACATACTCAGGCCGTGCAGAGGACCTGAGTTAGATTTCCAGAACTCATGTCAGGTGACTCAACAGCCACCAGCTCCAGGGGATCCAATGCTTCTGGACTTTTTGGGCATTGGTATCCACCTGTAGATATACATACTTGCATAAATTATACATAACCAAAAATAATTAATTCTTTAAAAAACAATAAATAAAGCCAGCTATACTAGATTAAAGTCCATCCTAGAGAATTCATTTTAATGTGATTCCTCTTTAGAGATTGTCTCCAAATATGGTTACATTCTAAGGTGAAGACTTCAACAGAAGAGATGGCTCAGCCCTCGGCAGGAACCTAATGTTCGTAGAAGCACTTACTGTAAAGCATTGCAGGGAATCCTCTCCAGTCCCAATTACCTCTGTTGCATGGTGACGTTTTTCAAATGTGTTTGACTAAGCAGTGAGGAGGTAGACTAGACCTGAAAGATCACATGATGACCTTGAGTCCAGGCTCTGCATGAACCTCAAGTACCAGATGGCCATGCCTCCAAAACAGTCGGACAGGCTGAGTTCTTGATCTAGTAATCACCAAGAATGACTGATCTCACTTTCTTCTTTCTTTTTTCCTTCCTCTGTCTTTTCTTTCAGTTGTTTGTTTTCGTTCTTACTATGTTTTTCCACTGACCTGGAACTGTCATTCAAGACGGTGTTGAGCTTGTAATCCTGCTCCCTCCTCTTGCATGCTGGGATTGTGTAGACACTGCTGCTGTGCTTCTTTGCTTGGCTTTCTTTTGTTTTTCCTTTAAAGAACCGAAGAGGCAGCCTACTACAGAACCACCTAACTTCTATGTACATAGGGTTTTTTGGGGGGGGTGTAAAGGTATAATTGTAATGTTTTGCTCAAATTAATATTTACTGATACTGAGGTGAAATTAATAAGTCACCAGAAACTATTATGAGACTACAAAGAAAAATTTTAGTAGTAAAATATGAAAAAAATTTAAAGTATGTTCAATTGTGCTTTTATTCCTGTGGGGAAGGACTAAGTCTCATTATATATTCCTGGGTGACCTGGAACTCACTATATACTTTATGTATGAGCTCAGACTGGCTTTGTACTCACAGAGGTGCACCTACCTACTGCCTCTTGAACACTGAGATTAAAGGTGTATGCCACCAAACTCAGCTATTCTCTCACTCACTCTGTAAGGTCCTCTAAAAGTTGTTCTATTAGCCTTGGAGGCCAGAAGATATTTATGTAAGCTGTTTGCTTGTTTATCATTTGGATGCTCTTCCTCTGATATTTACAGGCAAGTGTATCTTCTAGGTTTAGTGTACTGTATCTGACAGTTTGACAGTCTGGCTTTGAGTTGAGCAGTTGAGATTTACTGATAGGAAAGAACAGAAACTATATAGAAAGTATGTGTGTATTTGCTTGCCAAATTGAAGAAATGCAAAGCACCATGAAAACTATCTTTACTGGGGATGGAGAGATAGCTTAGCCATTGAGGGTGCTGACTGCCCTTGCAGAGGACCTGAGTTCCCAGCCTCACATCAGGCAGCTCACCACTGCCTATAACTCCAGCTCTAGGGGATCAGATGTCCTCCTTTGGCCTCCCAGGCCACTGTCACACACAAGGTATATACTCACTCACACAGGCAGGCTGACAGACAGACAGACACATCAGTAAAAACTTAAAAACAAATCTTAAAAACAAAATAACTTTTGTTCATTGTAATATTCAGAAGGAAGTAAAAACTATAGTGAGATTCTTACTGTAATTATGTTGATTGATTCATTTTTTAATTTATTAGCTTGTTTATTTATCTGCCATCTATCTTTCTTTATGTATGATAAGCTCCAGAAAAATAGGGGCTAGAGTGCTGTGGAGTACTGTGGTTTCACTGGGTGTGTCTCTGTGTCCTGGCCCATAGTATGGGCTATTCTTAAATTTTCAGTAGGTGCTTATTGATTTAATAGATATTTAAGGTGTTCATACTGTGTGCTAAGGACTATAGTTGGACTGGAGGCTGTAGAATGGACAAAACTTGAAATGCCTAGGTTCATAAACTTCAACTAATAATATATTAATCACCTAGTCAAACTGTTTTGTCCTAAGAGACTTAAGCTTCCAGGGTTTGGGTGCTGTGTGCCTCACTGGATCAAGTTGGGTCCCGGGATGGAGGGCATCTTTGAGGAAGTGATGTATGACTTAAGGTCAGAAAAATGAGTATATAAGACATAGGCTAGTGGGGAAGGCAGTGGAGGGGTAAGAGGCAAGGGTAGAGGGGCCATGGCAGAGTAAGTAACTGCAAAACACATTCGATGGACATTTTTATCCTTTATTTTCTGTATACTATCTGGAGTACAGTTATATCTTTATGCAAGCATCTATGAAAAGATTGCTTTAGGCTGGAAATTTAAAATGGGTCACAAAAGCTCTTCAAGTTAAAATACATTTTGAAGTCCAAGAAGATAAGCTCAATTAAGGTAAGAACTAACTAAATATAAAAAGTACAGAGATTCATTAGCAAAGATACATATTGCATGAAATATCAGAAATAGTTGAAAAGTGTCTTGGTTAATTTGACAAATCTCTTTGTTTAGTAATTGAATGAATTACTCCTCATAGTACTGAACAATCACAGACAGAATCACTTACATAGATCTCATTCATTAAAATAGTACTCACCATCTGTGTTTTCCTAGTTTGGAAATGGTAAATATATCTCAATCATTAAGATGGCAAAATATATTGTGCATATGGTTTTTAAACTGACTATAGTCTTTATATAGAGGGCTTCCTTGCTATAGGACTAATGACAAGAAGTATTTCATATGCTTTAATATTGAGTAAATTGAGTGTCACTAGCATTGTTTCAGCACTTGCCTATAAAGCCATTGAAAAACTCTATCCTCAAGGGCATTAGAGACAAGAGCCTGTGCAGAGCTCTCAGCTCTGTGGAGACCTGGTTCCTAGGACAACACTTTAGATAATATGTACCTTAGCCAGTGTTCTGTTGCTGTGAAGAGGCACCATAACCATAGCAACTCTTATAAAATAAAGCATTTAGTTGGAGCTTGCTTATAATTTCAGAGGTTTAGTCCATTTTCATCATGGGGGAGCAAGGTGGCAGGTGGGCAGGCATGGTGCTGGAGAAGTAACTGAGAGTTCTACATCTGGATGCTCAGGCAGCAGGCAGGGAGGGAAACTGGGAGTGGCTTTGGCTTTTGAAACCTCAAAGCCCACCTCAGTTGACACATATGCACCAATAAGGCCACACTTCTAATCCTTCTTAACTAATGCCCCTCCCTGAAGACCAAGCATTCAAATATATGAGCCTGGGGGTGGGTCATTCTTATTTAAACCACCGTAGTAATCCAATTGCAACATGAGTTTCATGTCTATGTACATTGTACCAAGTGGGAATAAATTTTTATTATCTTCTGACAAGTCACATTATTCAAAATATGTAGGAAAACTGGTTGAGGTGGTCCATGTCTGTGATTTCAGCCCTGGGGAGGAAGGGAGGAAGATCAGAAATCCAGGGTCTTCTACAGAGCAGGTTCAAGGCTGGTCTGGACTGCATAAGACACTGTCTTAAAAACAAACCAAGAATTTGGATTGTGATTGTGATGAAACTTTTACAACTATGGATTGACTAAGATCATTGAGTTGCCTATTTACAAGTGGCTTGTTTTTTGTTTATTTCTTGAGACTAGGTCTCATTATGTTCTTGGTTGGCCTGAAACTCAATATATAGATGAGGCTGGCCTCAAACTCACAGTGATCCACTATCTTCTGCCTCCCGAGTGCTATATTTTTAGCTTTTAAAATTTTATTTTAATTTTTAAATTTAAAATTCTTATACTTTTGCTTTTATTTTTATTTTTTACATTTAATTAATTGACTAATTTAGGGCATATGTTTTGTATGCTTGTGTGTGTGTGTGTGTGTGTGTGTGTGTGTGAGAGAGAGAGAGAGAAAGAGAGAGAGAGAGAGAGAGAGAGAGCGAGAGTGAGAGTGAGCGAGCAACGTGCACATGCCTAAGTGAGTGGGTTCCTAGACTCATGTGGTCAGGCTTGGTGGCAGATACCTTAATCTGTTGAGTCATTTGGCACCATTTCCTAAATGGGCAAATTTTATGGTATATAATTTTTATTTCAACAAAGGGCCTCAGACTCATTAAAGCTGAGTATTATGGCAAATCCCTATAATTTCAGCAGGAGGATCATGAGTTCAAGACTAGCCTGTGCTACATAATGAGCAATTTCAAGCCAGTGGAGGCTACACAGAGACCTTGACTCAAAACAGAGCAATCCCTTCCCCTGTTGTGTGGACATTTGAATTGTGTGGCTGTCAGGACACCTGTGGGGGCTACCATGTGGGTCATAGGGTATGAACTCAAATCATGAGGTTTGGTGGCAAGTACCTTTACTCTTTGAACCATCTCCCCAGCTCCTGATTCACTTTAACTGAAAGATACGGGCTGCAGGTGGTGATACACATCTTTCCTTTTAGCACCCAGGAGGCATAGGTAGGTAGATCTCTGAATTAGAGGCCAGCTTGGTCTGCCTACTGAGTTTCAAGACAGAGTTTCTACATTGTGAGACCCTGTCTCAAAAGCAAACAAACAGTAACAATGGTAAAAACCCAGTGATGATGTGACACATTGGTTAAGAGTACTTAGTCCTCTTGCAGAGAACCTGGGCGCAGTTTCCAGTACCCACATGGCAGCAGACAACCATTCGTAACTCTAGTTCCAGGGGATCTGATACCTTCTGCCAAACGCCTCTGGCACTGCACCCACTTGGTGCATAGATACACGTGCAGTCATAATACTCATACACATTAAAAAACGAAAACTCATTAAAAATAGAAACAAAAAATGGGGCTGAGATGACTCACACACCCACACTAAATAATAAATACACACATGCCTATGTGCATACATAAATATATAAATAACTATAAGCAAACAAAACCAACCAGAACTAGGACTAGAAACAGCCCAGTGGAGAACATGTGCTTAGTCGGCACACACTGCCCTAGGCTCCACAGTGGCACAGTAAACAAAAACAAAAATTCAAACAATTCTATTTTGATATTTATAGGTCATTACTCCTTAGACTCAAATTTCTCTAGAATATTTTCCTTAAAGCAGTAGAATTATATACAGTATAATGTCTACAAATATAAATGATGTAAAATGTTCTTCAAATAAAACTTCTTAATTCATTTTATTTTTCACAGGTATCTCAGAATTATTTATTTTCATCCACATGTAAGATTTTTACCAGTAAGTAGGTTCCTGGTTAATTTTAAAAGAATTTTGGGCCAGTTTTGAAAGGACTCAGCAAGTAAAGGCAGCTGCTTCCAAGCCTGATGACCGGAGTTCCAGCTCTGAACCCACTTTGGGGAACAACCAACTCTTGCTGGCTGTCGTCTTAATGCACTCTAAGTAAAATGTGAAATCTGGGTTTGGCTGGGCTTAGTTTCCCACGTGCTATTAGTAGCTCTGTTCTAGAAGCCAGAAACTAGTTGCTAGTCTAGTTACAGTCTGTCAGCCTGTTGTTTGTTTGTTTGTTTGTTTCTTTTCTCCTGTCCCTCCTATTCCCCAGGTGCCTAGGCAGGGTGCTGAATGTCTCATCCTTTTCTTGGCTCCTCTCAGCTTGTGTGATTCTATGTGCCAGAGTTTCTTGGCTCCCTTAAGACTGATGTGAACTCTGGTCTCTTGGATGCAGATGACTCCTCCTCTGCCATAGAGCAATGCTGAATGTGACACATGGCCCTGAGCCCCCAGAGGTTGTTTACTGTGCAGGTAGCCTATCTCTCCTTTGATAGCAGACCAGGCAGCTTGCCTCCTGCACACTGTACTTACCATTCCTTTTCCTTGAGCTCCAGTTGTTTTCTTCAGTGCATTCTCTGGGCACTGAGAGTAAGTTTATGGGTTGACAAGATGGCTCCAAGGGTAAAGGAGGCTTCCCCCAACCCCGATGATCTGAGTTTGATCCCTGGGCACATACACACTAAGTACGATGTAAGTAAAGTGTGAAAAGTGACAACTCTAGTAATCAAGTTCCACGTCCCAGATCTACTGAGGTGGAGGACCTGCCCCAGTTCTTCTCCTACTCAGGAAGGACCATGAGCCTTGGATGCTGAGTGTCCATGTCCTCCTGGCTTTACATAAAAGCCACCTGGCTGGTGAAAGCCAGTCAGCCATAGTCCTCCTTTTAGAAACCGAAGAGAAGGATCTCGTGATGTCAGAACCATCTTTGGAGTCATTCTTGCCTTGCTTTGAAGAATTGTGTGCATTTTCACCAAATGTCTGCTTGCTCTATGGAATCTCTAAAGTTGGTATTCCCCCCCCCCCCCCCCCCCAAGGCTGCTGGTTTTCCTGCCAGCATAGCCGGGTCTACTCACCTATACCAATTTCTTTGCCACACAGATGCTGGGCCGCAGTGTTTTTTTCCAGAGTGCGCCTTTCTTACAGTTTGCAGCCTGGATGGGTTGAGAAATAGTCAATTCTCTTAAAAGTTCTGCTTCTGCTTTTTTTTTTCTTTAACTTTTTTGCTAACAATTGTGCCTTTGAGTCATATTTGTCTTCTTGAATTTTACCATAATCAGTCAAGAAGAGTCATTTAGCAATGACATTTTACTTAGAAATAGCTTCATCTAAATATCTAGCTCCATTATTCTTCAGTTCTACCTTCTCCGAACAGTAGACTATGAACACGCCTCGAAGACTTCCGTCTGACAAAGCCGGTCCTCTCGCCGTTGTCCAGTGACATGTGTCCATCTCGGACTTCCTAGAACTGCCCTGGAGTCTTCTGAGCAGACTGAGTCTTTCTCTTCGGGTGTTTAGTTTCTGGGCTGTCTCTTGAATTACCTTTAAGGGTTCACTCATGACAGTGTTGGTTTTTCCCAGTGTGTACCTCCAGACTTCCAGCCCCTCTATTACCCAGTCCAATCCCAAAACTCTCTCCACAGTTTTAGGGATTTATATTACAGCAGCCTCTGCTTTGTTGTCAAGCACCTGTATGAGCCAGGGCTCTCTAGAGAAGCAAAACAGAGGTAGGGAAGTGAAGAGAGAGGAAAGATTCATGTTCACTGGAGATCCAGACCTACCATCTGCAAGCCTGAGAACCAGCAAAGCCTCTGAGGTGGTTCCAGTGCAGGCCCAAGTACAGAGGCCTGGAGGAACTAGTACTACCCGGCCTGCTCCAGACCCAATCTCTCAGGCCCCGGGTCAGCCAGAGGACACACTAACCCTTCATTTTTTCCTTTGTTCACTCCAGCTCTCAGCAGATTATATGGTGCTCACCAACACTGGTCTACCATTTTAAATGCTAATCTCTTCTTGAGATAGCATGTACCCAGAAATGTACTGGTTATCAGGATATTACTTATTTCAGTTGAATTGACATATCAAATTAATCGCCAAAGGATCACATAGCCAGGTGTAGTGGTGCACGGAGGCAGAGGCAAGTGAATCTCTGTAAGTTTGAGGCCAACCTGGTCTACATAGAGAGTTCCAGAACAGCCAGGGCTATGTAGAGAGGTCCTATCTCAAACAAACAAACAAACAAACAAACAAACAACAACAAAAACAAAAATAACATCAAACAAAGCTAAAATAAAAAACTGGGTGCCATTGTTAGTAGTGATGGAGTGCTGCCTGACACAACTCCCCTCTTTTGTCCATAACAGCCTTAGGGGCTCTTTTTCAGAGAGTTAGTTCTACTCATGGAACTCCTCCCCCACCTCTCTGTGCCCTATGAATGCCTGTGAACATGTGTGTTTATGTGCCTATGTGGGTGGGAGATGGATGTTAGATGTCTTCCTAGATTGCTGTCCACTTTTTTTTTAGCATTTTTTATTAGATATTTTCTTTATATACATTTCAAATGCTATCCTGAAAGTTCCCTATACCCTCCACCGCCCTGCTCCCCTACCCACCCACTCCCACTTCTTGGCCCTAGTGTTCCCCTGTACTGAGGCATATAAAGTTTGCAAGACCAAGGGGCCTCTCTTCCCAATGATGGCTGACTAGGCCATCTTTTGATACATATGCAGCTAGAGACAAGAGCTCCGGGGTACTGGTTAGTTTATTTTGTTGTTCCACCTATAGGGTTGCAGACCCCTTCAGCTCCTTGGGTGCTTCCTCTAGCTTCTCCATTGGGGGCCCTGTGTTCCATCTTATAGATGACTGTGAGCATCCACTTCTGTATTTGCAAGGCACTGGCATAGCCTCATACGAAACAGCTATAACAGGGTCCCTTCAGCAAAATCTTGCTGGCATTGTGCAATAGTGTCTGGGTTTGGTGGCTGATTATAGGATGGATCCCTGGGTGGGGTAGTCTCTTGATAGTCCATCCTTTCGTCTTAGCTCCAAACTTTGTCTCTGTAACTCCTTTCATGGGTATTTTGTTCCCTATTCTAAGGAGGAATGAAATATCCACCCATTGGTCTTCCCTCTTCTTGATTTTCTTGTGTTTTGCAAATTGTATCTTGGGTGTTCTATGTTTCTGGGCTAACATCCACTTAGCAGTGAGTGCATATCATGTGAGTTCTTTTGTGATTGGGTTATCTCACTAAGGATGATATCCTCCAGATACATCCATTTTTCCAAGAATTTCATAAATTCATTGTTTTTAATAGCTGAGTAGTACTCCATTGTGTAAATGTAACACATTTTCTGTAACCATTCTTCTGTTGAGGGATATCTGGGTTCTTTCCAGCTTCTGGCTATTATAAATAAGGCTGCTATGAACATAGTGGAACATGTGTTCTTATTACCAGTTGGAACTTCTTCTGGATATATGCCCAGGAGAGGTTTTGCTGGATCTTCTGGTAGTATTATGTCCAATTTTCTGAGGAACCTCCAGACTGACTTCAAGAGTACAAGCTTGCAATCCCACCAGCAATGGAGGAGTGTTCCTTTTTCTCCACATCCTCGCCAGCATCTGCTGTCACCTTAATTTTTGATCTTAGCCATTCTGACTAGTGTGAGGTGGAATCTCAAGGTTGTTTTGATTTACATTTCCCTGGCTGTCCACTTTCTTTACTGAAGTAAGGTCTCTTGCTGAACCTAGATAGTCTAGCTAACCATTTTGTCCTAGGTCTATGCCTCCCAAACCTTGGGATTACAGAAGAGCCGTTATACCAGCCCAGTCTTTAAAAGTTAATTGTGAGTTACGGTGTATGGAACAGGCTTGGAACATGTACCTTGACCGGAGCCATATCTCTGACCCTCTGCCCAGCTTTTATTTGTGGGCCTCATGCTTGCCATCTCCCTAACTTCTTTACTTTGTAGCAGAAGCCAGTATGATGCAGAGTTAGAGTTTGTTAAGAGGAGATTTAAATAGCTTTAAACACAGGGTTAATAGGAAATAGAGGTGCTAAAGAGAATACATGATCCAGGCCTGTTTGGTGTGGGCTTCTTAAGAGAGAGTCAGGATTGAGTGTCTGAGATAGTCACATTGCTTTCATGGCTTCTGAAGTCACATTTTGGGAGGCTTGCTAAGGGCTATTTTCTTTTCAATATAATGCACTTCAGATGGGGTCACAGCTGATAAGGTAAATCCTAGGTCATGGGGCTGCAGAGAAGTTAGGATGTCTTTACTATAAACAAAGGTTCAGATTCGTTTGTGAAGTTCCCAGAAAAATGTCTAGGAAAGGAGAAAGGCCACACTTGAGAGTCATATAGGCTTAGGCCTTTAGGCATGGTTCATTGCTGATTTAACATTTTCTTTTTGTATTACTGTTATCACTCTGTTCGTACACATACACCAAAACACTAAGAAGGAAAAAAATACATAAAAGCAATTAGATCTCTGTCAGAAGCCTTCATACCAAGCGTGGGTAACTGTGCTGAAATTCTTGCTTCTCAGCTGGCTAGGAGCTTTGGCTAGATTTCTTTCCCCTATCCCACCCTTTCTTTGGAAAAGAAAGAGAGTCTTAAGTAGTCAAATACTAAGATACGTGTCAGTAGTATGTCTTTGAATGAAAAGAAATGGTAGGGTTCTTCAGGGACTGTAGAGGTATAGCTCATGGATAGAGAGCCTCGTGTGTGCAAGGCCATGGGTTCAATCCCTAGCAATAGAGCAAAAAAGAAAGTTCTCCAGTCAAAAGAGAAATGGTTGCTCCTGGAAGTGTGGGGATAGAGGAAGGAATGAACGTCTGTGGGAAAGGAATTTGCTAAATGTAAATGAATTTGGCTTCATATGGAATTTAAATTTAATGTAGAAGGAACACACAACAATAACAGCAACATTACAGGATTTAACAAGAAGAAAGAGGGAGAAGAGGAGATGATGATGAAGGTACAACACAAAAAGCATTTTAAAAGGTTTCTATTCCAGGATTATTCTTTCATCCTCTAGGAACTGGTAAAGACTCTAACTTACTTTTAGGTTTAACAGGTTAAGGTTCATTTCCTACTGTATAAGGCAAACAATAATAAAAGATTGTAAAAGCTATCAGAGTAGGAAAATGGGTTAATCATAGTTAAAGACTCAATGCAAGAGAAACTAAGAAAGTAAAAGGCGTACTTGGAGTGACTGACAGGAGTAAGAGGTGATGGGATTCTAGACACACTGATGTGGCATTTCATAACAAACCAGAGACTTTGTAACACTGGAAAACCAAAATCCATTTACATGCTGCTTGCAAGATAAATACCATACATAGTCTGTACATAAAGGCAGAAAGTAAAGAGTTGTGACAAAGAAACTGCCACCTTTAATCCCAGCACTCAGGAGGCAGAGGTAGAGGTAAGCAGATCTCTGGAATTCTAGGCAGCCTGGTCTGCACTCAGGGGGCACAAGTGACAAACAAAGTAAACAAAGCACAATCAACTCGGCCAGGCCACTCTTTCTGGAAAAGTCTGTGCACCAAGTGCCACGTAGTCCAGCAAGCACACTTGGCCAAGATGAATTCTGTCTTTTGTGTCTGACATAGTTAGGTGGTCTTTGTCTCATCCCATTGGAGGGAGTATGACTTCACAGTTTGTCTTGATTTTCTGATCCACACAAAGTGGAAGAGGAAGGGTTAGGAAATATGAGTCCTCGCCAACTAACTACCTGTCATTGAAAAAAAAATGTTTCTTACAATATTGAGTTCCAGGCCAGCCGGGGCTTCACAGTGAAGACCCTGTCTCAAAGAAGGGAAAAAAGTGCACAGATTAGCCTAGTAAAACCTGATAGAGCTGTCTTACTATCAGAGTAGGTTTAAGGCAAGAGGCATAGGAAGAGGACATCTCAAAACTCACAGGGTGATCACATCAGCAGAAGGGTAATTAAAAGCCACAGTTGGGTTGGGCTGTCGCTCGTGCACAAGGCCCCAGGTTAGATCTTCAGCACTGGAAAAAAGTGGTGCATCTGAGCAGCAGCCTCCGAGGATAGTAAGAGCAATTTAGTCATCTGGCTCACATTTCTTCCCTGAGATGTCAGTTTGAAATGACAGAGAAACATGCAAATGTTCCTCTTCTTAACTTCACAGAGAACAAAGGAAAGGTGAATAGATTTTTAATCTTTTTTTTCCCCTTTACCAGTATATTTTCATTCTTTGAAATCACTGGTAAAATGCAGAGATCTTTCTGTAGGTATGTGAGGTATAAACTGCAGAAGCCCTTCAGGAATTTGAGACTTTGACTGCTGGGGTGGCTCTCATCTCTAGTCCTAGCATTTGAGAGGTGGAGGCAGGAGGAGCAGGAGTTCAAGGCCATTCTGAGTTGATGGTGAATTCCAGGCCTGTGTGGGATTTTGAATCTTTGTACTTAAATCTTATGCTATATAAGAATAGCTGATTTCCACCCATCTTTGGATTCCTGTGATGCAAATGTAACTTCTCTGTGTGGCTGGTTGTCTGGTCCTCATGACCACACCACTGTGTGAGTGCTGTATTTCTCGGAGGGGTAACTGGCTCAGGAGTCTAGCCTGCAGAGCTAGGACATAAAGTAAGCAAGCCTGTGAGACACAGCAAAAACTCCTGGTCGGCATCTCACCCTGGTTATTACAGGGTTGCTTATGTAGAGAGAGAAAGCAGGAAGCGTCTAAACAAGCAGCTGAGTGGGGCCTACGAAATAAGTAATCGCTGTACTGTTTCTTAAGCCCTCAAGCAACATTTGAAGGACTAACACCAGGAAATGGTAATCATTTTCTCTGTCTCTGCGGTTCTCACATGAGACACTAACAAAGTAGAGGCTGGAGTCAAGGGAAAACTTTCCATAGAGTAAGGGATGATGGTGGCAATCAGGAGAACGTTAATTTTATCTATAATGTTTACATCTTTAGAAAAAAAAAGGATATATTGGGGCTGGAGGCACAGCGTAGTAGTTAAGAGCGCTGCTCTTTCAGAAGACCTAGGTTTACTCCCAGAGCCCACATGGTGGCTCATAATCAGCTGCAACTCCAGTTCCCGAGCGTCCGTTTTCTTTTCTGTGTCCTAAATGTGATTATGTTTTCAACTTGCCATAGAGTGGTTTGCCCCTTACATTTCGTGTTGAGTTCCCTCGGATTCTGGTTGACTGGAGCATTTCTGTTCTAAGAACTGGAACTAGACTCAGGCCATTTTTTAAAAATGTTCTCCGAGTGGTGGCGCAGGCCTTTAATCCCAGCACTCGGGAGGCAGAGGCAGGTGGATTTCTGAGTTTGAGGCCAGCCTGGTCTACAGAGTGAGTTCCAGGACAGCTCCGGTCAACCCTGCTTGCTCTGGTCAACTCCACTTGCTCAGTCCCTGCCCGCTATGGCCCAAAGATTTATTTATTATTATACATAAGTACACTGTAGCTGTCTTAAGATACACCAGAAGAGGGCGTCAGATCTCATTACGGATGGTTGTGAGCCACCATGTGGTTGCTGGGATTTGAACTCAGGACCTTCGGAAGAACAGTCAGTGCTCTTACCCGCTGAGCCATCTCACCAGCTCTACTCCTTCCTTCTTATGAAGGTGTGTTAGGTTCAGTATCTCTTTTTGTCTCTGGAGGGGTATGCTGTATCCCCAGTGGATGCTTGAAATAGCACATAGTACTATATCTCATGTGCATAGGCATGTGTTGTTAACTGTGTGAGAAATCTGGAATTTGATTTCTTTAAAAAGAATATTATAAGAAGAGTTTCATGTTAATCCCAGATATGGGATGGGGCTGCTTTGGCCTCCGTAGCAGCTGACTATGGTTTGCCTCTCACTCTAGCAGAGATGTGGTTTTGCCGGCTGCAGCTGGTTGTGTAACATTTGGAATTCTGGAAACGTTTCAGAGGTTATATGAACGTTGGAGCCCTAATAGGCAGGATTGGTGGTGGTTGGATGTTTGGTGGTGGGAGTGTTTAAGGTTTGTTAGAAGTCATGCTCAGAGAAGAAACAAAAGGAAAGAAATTAGACTCAAAGATCGCTGTCTCTCTCTTCACCTCTGTCTTTCTTTATCTCCTAGTTATGGGTGGGAGAGATAAAGGGTAGGAAAAGAAGAACCCACCAAGTAGCAAAGACCAGCTACCGTGAACAGTAACATTTTGGTCAACAGTAAGATGCCACAGGGGTCCAGTAAGAGCATGTATGACCTACTGGCATGATAGCTGTCTTAGTCTGGAAATACATCTCAAATGTTCTCACATGAAATCACTTTAACAGAACACTTCTCAGAACATATACCCCATCATAAACAGTTTATGGCTGTACTGTATTTTTTTTCTGATTGTAATACCTTGATAAGTCTGAATTTTCAAATTGGGCTTAATAAGAGATTGACAGTAGTGAGATGAAGTCAGATAAATGGCAACAACACTGTAACAGCATTAGGGTACTGTGTGTGGCTACTTGAACTGTGCGGATACTGTGCTAGCCCGTCTCGTCTGATAGTCCAGCTGAGTACTACAGGACCAATGGGCAGGTAACATATATAGCATTAAACAAAGGGGGGGGGGGTTGATGGTGCACAGTGTGATGTCACGTGACGTCATTATACTAGTAAGAGTGGTCACGTGACGTCATTATAATAGTAAGAATGGTCATGTGATGTCATTATGCTAGTAAGAGTGGTCATGTGACTTCATTATACTAGTAAGAATGGTCATGTGACGTCATTATACTAGTAAGAATGGCATGCTATTTATTTATTTATTTATTTATTTATTTATTTATTTATTTTTGAAGTGCTGGGGATGGAGCCTGGGACTTTTCACTTGCTGGCCAATTGTTTGCCACTGAGCTATATTCCAACTCTTTTTCTATTTTTTATTTTAAATTTTATTTATCATTTTATTTATGTGTGATGTGTTTGATTTGTGTGTGTGTATATACTTACACACACATAGGATGTGTGGAAGTTAGAGGCCAACATTCCTTTTTCCACCATGGAGTCTTGGAATCAAACTCAGATTGTCAGACTTTTTGTTTGTTTGTTTGTTTGTTTGAGGCAGGGTTTCTCTGTGTAGCCCTGGCTGTCCTGGAACTCACTCTGTAGACCAGGCTGGCCTCTGTTTCCCGAGTGCTGGGATTAAAGGCGTGCGCCACCACCGCCCTGCTAGATTGTCAGACTTTTGTGGCAAGTGCTTTTATCCACTGAGCCACCTCACTGGTCCTTACTTAATTTTAAAAAAGATTTATATTATTTTTATTTTATATGTGTCTCTTGCCTGCATGTATCTCTGTTCATTGTGTACTAGACATGCCAAGACCAAGTTCTCAGCACAGAGGAGGTTTATTTGCCCCAAAAGGACAAAGGGCAGGGAATAAGAGACAAAGACAGGAGGTACGGGATGAGGGAGAAGGGGATGGGAACAAGGGAGAGGGGGAAAGATATTATCTGAAGAACAAAGGACTGCCTCTGGATAGAGAAGAGACAGCCAATGTGGCCCATAGGCAAAATGGCAGTTTATAAAGGGAAAATGGGGAACCCTGTGTTAGGATGAGTGGGTTAATTTTGATTGGGTATATTAATTAAGTACCACAAAGGGGACTTTTGATTCCTGGACTTCAGTACTTTGACCTTGGTAGTGTCCAGTGTCTGGGGGAGGAAGTGGCCAAATAAGGGATTAGACCTTGGTGGGTCGCTTTAGGAATGTAACTTTAGAGTTTAGCAAAACAGAGGGAATGGGGGAGAAGGTAAAAGAAAATACTGTTTGCCATGCTCTGGCCTGCTAGAGCCCTTCAGTGGCATGAGGCCAGAAGTGGGCTTAGATCACTTGAAACTGGAGTTGTAGATGGTCATTAGCTGCCATGCAAATGTTATTAGTAATTGGGTCTCTACAAGAGCAGTGAGTGTTCTTAACTGCTGAGCCATCTCTCCAGTCCCCTGGTGCCTTCCTTTGCTGAGATGTCCAGGTTGGTCTTGACCTCCCAGTCCTCCTGCCTTAGCTTCCTGAGCCACTGGAATTACAGACCACCCCCATGCCCACCTTGATGGCCTATGATTGAAAACCTTCTAATTGTTTAGTTCTGACAGTTCCCATTTGGTACTTTTAGACCAGAGTTGACCACAGGAGACTAAAACTACAGAAAGTAAAGCTACCTTGGTACCAAAAATAAAATACATCTTAAATTATCATAATGCAGTATGTGTTGCTTAATAACTGGGATGTTTCACAAGCAGGTTATAAAGTGACTTCATCATTGTAGGACTATTATTAAGAGACCAGCCTCTTGATATAAATCAAGTCACTTGACAAAGCCTCCTAATTCCGGCCAGAGTTGTGATAAATCCGACATAAAGATGTGATGTATGAGGTGCCGCCGCCAGGGTAATCTTGATGTGATGTTTTATAGCAAACTTAGTAACTTTTGTTTCATTTTGTTTAGATTATTTTGTTTTATGTGTGTGTTTTTGCCTGCCTCTCTCTCTCTCTCTGTGTGTGTGTGTGTGTGTGTGTGTGAGTGTGTGAGTACACACAAGAGCCAGATGTATTCCTAGTGCCTGTGGAAGTCAGAAGGGATCTCAGATCCCCAGCAACTAGAGTTATAGACAAGCTGCAATGTGGGTGCTGGGAACTGAGCCCAAATCTTCTGCAAGAGAAGCAGGTGTATGAATAAATTTGAAGTGATGGTGGGTAGGGTAGGACTGATGACGCAGCTCAGTGGATGGGCAGAGCACTGGACTCAGTGCTATCCTCCCAAATCAATGCTTCTCAACCTTCTTAATGCTGTGCCTCTTTAATACAGTTAGCTCCTCGTGTTGTGGTCACCCCCAACCGTAATATTATTTTCATTGCTACTTTAAAATTGTAATTTTGCTACTGTTATGAGTTGTAATGTAAATATTTTTGGAGATAGAGGTAAGGGGTCTCAACCCATATGTTGAGAATCATTGCCTCAAAGCAAATACCCCATGATAAATCAGTGGCAAATGCATAACACATTGTGTATATTCAATTAAGTTTTTCATTCTGAATATAATTGTATATTATACTTTTATACTGTTGACAACATAGTAAGTTTGTTTATACCAGAATTCCTTATCACTGCAAACATGGTTAGATCAGATCAGAATGCGTGGCACACTGAGCTGTGCCATTCTGTCACTAGGCGGTGGGAATCCCCCAGCTCCATTATGATGTTATAGAAACATGTCACTGGATGCATCGCACAGTGTAGCACAGCTGTGTTATGTACATGAGTAGCACACCTACGCTTTTCACTTATTACATGCACAAATCATCATAAACTACTTTTACTTTTTATAGGCCTCATAAGTTGTTTTTCCAGTTGTGTCCATTGGTATTCTGTCAGCACTGCTGTTTGAGAGTTCATGTTTTCTCATAGTCTAGCCACAAGTGTTTGCTCCATAATTTACATTGCTCTGAGTGAGACTGGACATCTTGTGTTTAGGGACTTTTAGTGTCTTTATTGTGCATTTTACATTTTGTTACTGTTGGTCCCTTCACCCCAGGCCAGCACCACTCTATGAACACCATTCATTTATTAGAATTTTCTCTTTCAGATCTTCCATGGTGGCTTATTTTAATTCGGCAGAAAGCGTTGGTAGGCAAACTCCCAGGAGACCATGAGGTCTGTAAAGTCACCAAGATTGCTGTATTGTCACTTTCTGAAATGGAACCTCAGGAGCTTGAGCTGGAGGTAAGGTGACATCAAGGGGACTGTCACAAAGGCGTTTGATGGCAGACATGTAATTTGTGTCTTCAAACCTTGCAGCAGACCCTTCACGACCCATGAATTGCAGTGTATAAGACAGAAGCTGAGCTGCTTTAAGGGTAGAGGGAAAGATCATCTTTAAATAACATGAAAATGAGGCCTCCCTCATGCCATACACATATGTGTGGAGGAGGGGCGTGCATGACTGTGCAAGCAGATGCTCGTGAAAGTGCTTGCATGTGCACATATGGACGACAGGTCAACATCAGATTCCATTCTTTACCACTTACTTTCCTTGCTTTCGTTTGGGGGTGGGGTATAGAGGGTTTGAGACTGGGTCTCAGTGAGTATCCCCAACTACCCTGGAGTTCCCTACATAGACCAGGCTGGCCTTGAACTCACAGAGGTGCCTCTGCCTTCTGAGTGCTTGGATTAAAGGCATGTGCTACCATGGCCAGCTTAGCACTTATTTTCTTGGGATAATTTTTCACTAAACCTGGTGCTCACAGGTCAGATAGACGGCTGTGTGGCCAGCATGTTCTAGGGATCCGCCTTTTCTATCTTCTGGTGGCTTCTATCTTCTGGTGGCAGGCTTACAGGCGCATGCCTCCATCCATGGCTTCCCGCACGGGCGCTGAGGGCAGATTCGTCACTGAGCCACCTGCCCAGAATAACTGAATAGTTTTAGAACGATCAGGTTGTTTGAGCTATAGTGTTTATTAAGGTCACCAAAGATTATGCTTCATGTTAGGAATGGAATATATGTTGTGACCTGGGCAAATTAGGGGAGAGGGTAACACTTTTGTGGCTGTCCTACAACACCATGACCAAGGCAACTGAAAGAGTTTATTTGGACTTATGGTCCCAGAGGACTAAGACTCCATCATGGCAGTGAGTGGCAAACATTGTTGTTTTGAACAGACGCTCAGAGCTCTTTAAACCACCACATTAACCAGAGCGTAACTCTGGAATGGCATGGATTTGAAACCTCAAAGCCTGTCCCAGCCATATAGCCCAAGCCTCCCCAAAACACCACCACCAGCTGGGATCAAGTATTCAAATGCCAGAGCTTATTGAGGATCAAACGATCCTCACTGAAACCACTGCAGAACTATAAAGAAAGCATCTCCATCCTTGGGTGAATGTCTTAGGAATTATTTCCACGCCCCCTTCCCTTTTACTTTTAATTTATATCACAGTAAGGGAACTTTGCAACAGTGAGTAGCAGGAGAGGCAAGGGTAGGTGTGCTGATAGTCATCACATTTCTTCTAATCTTCGGATAGTAATTTATGTCATCCTCTCCTTTCCTTCTGTTCATGTAAACACAATTAAAAGGAGCTTTCCCCCTTAACGCCTATTGTCTTTCATGGGAGTACACATAAGCACTTGTTAGGTGAAGCTGGTGAGGCTGGCGTGTCTCCCACTGCAGCACGCCCCTCTGATTTGAAGCCCGTTTACTGTTCTGTGTGATCCACCACTGTCCTCCTTCTCCACAGAGAGCTCCCGCTGCTCATCAGGTCAGCCTCCTCCATTTGCTGCAGCCCGCTTCTCTTCTGTAATTGGAGCAGAAATTATTTTATTGCAGATTTTAATATTAGAATTTAAGTTTCTTTCTCAGTGGTGTTGAGAGGGGTGTGGCTTATTGGCCTGCCAGTTTACTTGTGGTAGCATTTGTCAGTACTTTATTCCTTATTATTGTCAAATAATATTTCACTTCAGTTGATGAACATTTGAGTTGCTTCCATTTTTATACTATTATGCATAATGCTGTGGTAAGCAGTTTGTAACATGCAAGCTTTTGGTAAACATAGGTTTTCATTTCCCTGAAGTATAGAGTTCCTAGGTCATTTTGGTAATTCTGCTTAACTTTTTTGAGAATTGCCACACTGTTTTCCAATATAGCATATCAATTAAAAAATATATATGTTTATGGCTATGGTGGAACTCTGGGGCTCAAAAATGAGAAGACATGCATTATGCATTTTGAGAAATACCCTTAAAGTGTTAAGGGCTTCTGTTCCCCGCCTGCTTAGCACATGTGCTGTATCTCATTGCTGTAATAGAGAGCAGCACCGTTTTCCACTTTCCCATCAGAAAGCTGTTTAAAATTTTATCTCAGAATGGATATAGATAACAAAATTGAAAGTAAAACCATTTGTTTTCCTTTTCTTCAGCAACATCAGCTTTTAATCTTGGTTGTGAAATATAACTTGTAAGAGGAATAAAAAAAAACAAAACTGCCGTTTATGGTAGTGAATTTTTTTAAAGAATAATCAAAGCTATAATAAGGGCCTACTGTACACTTTAGAGACCTTAGAGTCCACTGGGAAGGGAAGATGATCCAAGTGCCCATATCCAAGGATAATGTTTAACAAAGTAGTTTATGACTGGAAGGGTCCCCAAGAAATCATTTTCTTATCATTATTTTCTGACAGGGCTGACTTTTAGCTCAGTAATTATATAGAAGATTCTAGAATATTCATTAGTGTGACCTTTGCTTAAGGTAGTTCAGTGAGTTTATGCTTTGTTCCATAGATCTGTAATTGTTATCTAAATGTTTTTTATCCATATTTTTTTACAGTTCTGTTTTTAGTTGGTTTTGTGCACAGACTTGCATGTAATATCAAAGATGTATTGGGGAAAAAAGTGTATTAGCCAGACATGGTGGCACACACCTTTAATCCCAGCACTTGAGAGGCAGGGGCAGGTGGATCTCTGTGAGTTCAAGTCCAGCTTAATCTATAGAGCAAGTAACAGACAAGCCAGGGCTACACAGGGAGTGAATAAGTCTGTCTGTCTATCTGTCACCCCTACCCTCAGAATACACACACACACACACACACACACACACACACACGCTCGCGCACAGAGCATATTAGTTGTTATTCTATTGCTGTGATAAAAATACTATAAGCAAAGCAAATTAGAAAAGGTCTGATAGTGGCTCTGGTTTCTGAGCCATAGGCCATCGTGTCAGGGCACGTATAGCAACAGGCAGGGAAAACATCTCAGCAGGTGCAAGGAAGCTGACTGATCCCAATTCATCCCCACCCAGGAGAGTGAGGAGGGAAGAGAGAGAGAGAGAGAGAGAGAGAGAGAGAGCAGGGATGGGGCAAGGCTGTAAAACTGCAAGGCCCAGCCCAGTGGCATACTTCAGCTAGTAGTCTCCACCTCTAAGAGCTTCCAAAACCTTCCCAAGCAGTGCCATCAACTGGGGACTAAGTTCAAATACATGAGCTAATGGAGGGCATTTCTCTTTCAGAACATATCAGAAAGTTTATTCCATATAGTTATCTATGCCCCTAACTGAGGCTTAAGTCTTATCCCACAAGACATTAGTATTTCCTGAAGAATCAGATGAGTATTTATACTATATATTTTATATATTTATATTAAATACTCATAAATCTTTGTGTTAAATAGTAAATGATGAGTGTCATGTGTTCTCAGGGCATAGCTTATACATGCACTCCTTTTAATTGATAATTTTTATATGTATGATTGTTTGGCCTGCTTGTGTTCTGTGTTCCATATGAATGTATGGTACTCTTGGAGACTGGATGAAGGTGTTGGATCCTCTGGGACTGGAGTATCCAACAGCCACGTAGGTGCTTGGAATTAAATCTGGGTCCTTAGGAAATGCTCTTAACGGCTGAATTATCTCTCCAGTCCCTATGAAATGAATTTTTCATAAATTTCAAAAATAAATGTTCAGCTCTCAGTTCTTTGGATTTTCTGATCAGAAGCTAAAAGATAGTAGACCCAAGTAAACTCCCCTCCAAGCTGAGATAAAAGCAAATGAAGGCAATAAAAACAAAGACAGTTGTCTTAGTTACTGTTCTGTTGACCTGTTGATCACCATGAGCAAGGCAGCTTATAAAATAAAACATTTAACTGACTCACTAGCTATCATTCTTTAACTGTCTGTCCCCTGTTCTTGCCTCAACACATCCAGATTTCATTATTGTGTGTAAAGACAGGAGGAGAGCTTGTTGAAAGGTCCAGCTTTTAAGATTCCCAGTAGAGCAGACTCAGGGAATTTTCTCAACCAAAGCACTCAGGTAGTTAGCACAAACAAATATTTAATACGGATGTTTGTAATGACCTTGAGGCATAGCAGATGTGTATTTTGCAATATTTTATTCTTGGATGCCAGTTTTCAAAGCATTTATAACCTCGACCAGAACAGAACATTGTATCCCTTGAACATGTTAAATAAGAATAAACTTGAACCTGGGTTTTCTGCCTTTAACCCTAAGTATGTCTTGCCTGTATTGTGAATTATTTATAGTGTAGCTTTTAATTATTGAAACCATAGCTATATCCTGCCTGCTTAGTCATTTCACTAATTCTTAGGGTCTACTTTTAACCCAAATGCCCAAGCAGTAGTGTTCACTTCTGTACTCATACTTGAACATCTAAAGTAGATAATAATTAATAATGAATCATCCTTTTAAAAAATTCTTTAGCTCTGTAAGAAGCATCATTTTGGAATTAACAAGCCTGAGAAGATTATACCATCTCCTGACGACTCCAAGTTTCTACTGAAGACATTTACAAATATCAAATCCAACGTGTCTGCTCCCAACAAAAAGAAAGTAAGACTTTGATTGACGTGGGCTTTGAATCCATCATCGATTAGCCATAAGTTGAGGGTAAATAAATCCATCTGGAAGCTTTTTTTTTTTTCTTTTTCTTTTTTGTATATCAGAAGACAGTCCTGTGTTTGGGGATTGTCCTAACTTGAAGGCTTGCTTTACCTATTAATTTATCGTTTGACTCCTGACTTACAGATTGACTTCTTACAGGTTAAAGAAAGTAAAGAAAAGGAGAAACTGGAGCGGCGTTTGCTTGAGGAGTTGCTGAAGATGTTCATGGACTCAGAGTCCTTCTATTATAGCTTGACCTATGACCTGACCAACTCGGTGCAGAGACAGAGCACTGGGGAGAGGGATGGCCGTCCCCTGTGGCAGAAGGTATACCCACAAGGCGGAGCGGTGATGGCTCCTGACCAGTGCCTGTTTGCCTTTTGTAGGAAATTAAAGTGTCCCTGAGCTGATCTTTTTCTCTGCCTTTCTAGGTTGATGACCGATTTTTCTGGAATAAGTACATGATCCAAGCTCTCACTGAGATTGGTGTGAGTAGACGCTTCTAAAACACTGTTGTTGCCATTGTTATGCAGAGGTCGCTTGATTTGGGTGAATTCTGAGATTTTGTTAGGAGCTTCTCCTGCAGAGGAGACTCATTTAACTAAGGAGATGAAGGCGGTGCCTTCAGGTGGTTTATAGCCCATGGCCAGTCTCCTCAGCACTCTGTTCAATGAATGTGATGTCATACACCTGTAAGAGATGTGTCACATGTCACAAGCGTCAGGTCCTCTGGGCTCTGTAAATATGTTCAACTCCATCCACCTTCAGAAAAAAACAGAAGTGGGGGCAGTAGTAAGCAGATCTCAGTGCTGTACGTAGTGAGTAGTAGGACCCAGTGATGCCCATAGAGTGCCTGAAAAGGGACTCCATTGGGAATGCAGGAGCCTAGCTTTCTGTAGTGATACCATTTTGGTTTCTCTGCTGGGGTTTGGCCAGTATTACAGTGGTTACAAACTGCAGGGTGTGGTGGTGTGATGGCATGACTGCATGGAGTTCTCTCTGGTTTTGTTTTTACATTGTATTTATTAGTGTGTGCACGCACACGTGCATGTGGTGAGGTCAGAGGACAACATTTGGAGTTGGGTCTCCTCCCCATGGCCTGCAGGGATTGAAGTCAGGTTGTCAGATTCCTCGGCAGCTGCGTTTGCCCTCTGAGCCATCTTGCCTGCCTCGTTCTGGAAGGGTGGTTACTTTCTGCTTTCCACTTCTGTCAGAAGTACTTGAGTACAGTGACTTCTTGTCACTGAGATAATGGTGTCTGAGATGGGCGGGTTGAGCAGAGAAGAGTTTTATTATGGCTGGTGATTTCAACACATCATCGTGGGTGGGGGGGGGGGGAAGCGTTTTGCCGTGGTGGGCCAGGCAGTAGGGAGACAGAGATACGGATGTTCACTTCCCCCTTTATGCTGTCTGGGCCTCAGACGATGGATGATACCACCTGGGTACGTCTTTTCTTTACAGTTAGTTCTAGAAACAGACACAAAGATGCACCCAGAGGTCTGACTCTTATTCTAGGTGATTCTGAGTCCAGTCAAGTTGACTGAAGATTAGCCATCAGGTCCTATTACGCATGTTGGAGAATTATGGCTGAGGGCTCTGTTTGCTGTGTGCTTTAGACACTGAACACGAGACAAAAATAACGGAATGGGGTCATCTGTTAGCTTCCTTAGCCTTTCAGCTATTTTTCTTTCCCCATTTCTCCTTTACTGATGGTTCATAGCAGTTACTGAAATCTTAACTAGTGCATTTTCAGCCAGACACCTACTGTGAGGTTGAGGCATAGGGCGTTCTTAGCTTTCTGATACTGATCATGCAGTAAGTGACCCTCAAACTCAGTGACAGGAGACAAGTAAGGGCGTTGATAATGAGTATTTGTTTTTATGATGACAATGTGGAATTCCAGTGTTTGGTGAGCTTTGTCAGACACTTTCACATTACTGTGAAAAGCTAAAGTATAAGTAGTGAGAATAGTAGTAAAATGAAGACTGTAGGCTAAGCCTTTACCTCATTGTTGCCATCGCCATCCTTCTGAAGGTCTGAGTTACAGAGAAAACACCAAGTGAAACTAAGCCCGGAAATGAGTAGGACCAACAGTGCAGAGAACAGAGGACAGAGTGGGACCCATAGTGCACAGCACAGAGGACTGGGTGGGACCCATAGTGCACAGCACAGAGGACTAGGTGGGACCCACAGTGCACAGCACAGAGGACAGGTGGATTTGGAACTGATGTTGAAGAGGGGTGTGATAGCACACGTCTATAATCCCACACTCCAGAAATTGAGACAGGACAATCTGGACCACACAAGAAGACCCTGTCTCAGAGCAAAGTGTGTGCGTGTGTCTGTGGATGTCAGAAAGCGACTTCAGATGTCGTTTCTCAGGTGCCTGGTTTATGTAGAGACAAGTTCTCTCACTGGCTTGGAGCTCACCAAGTAGGCTAGGCTAGGCAAGCAATGAGCCCCAGGGATCCACCTCCCTCCACCTCCCCAGCACTAGGTCACAAAGCGCATGTCCCATGCCTGGCTTGACGTTAACACAGAAGTGCTTTAGACGGAGCCTCTCCTCAGTCTTACTCTGCTGCTTTTGCAACAGGACCTGATCTAGTCCAGTCCATTTTCAAACTTAATACGTAGCTAAAGATGACACTGAACTTCCTACCATGTTTCCTCCTCCAAGTGCCTGCTTTAAATTCTTAATGTGTTTCGTTTAGAAGAACAGAAGACTCTCTGAATAGGGCTCTCCTAATTAGTTAGATGACATTTTAAAATGAGACATTTATGGAAATCCTCTCTGCTGTTCATTTACTATTTGAATTTTAGGCTGGTGAAGAAAGTGTTTCTCTAAAGCAGGTTGTGAAGTGGAGCTGAGCTGAGGCAGAGCTCAGCTGCAGAATGCTTCCATGGCATCCCTACAAATGACAGCAACAGAACTGGGCATGCTAGTGTGTGCCCGCCGCCCAGTATGTGGGGGTGGAGGTAGCATGTACCTGCCAGCCGGTACCTGGGGGCTGAGGCAAGGCCCCTACCTAACATTCCAAGCCTGTCTGAGCTGCAGAGTGAAGCTCTGCCCAAAGAAAAAGGGGGCTGGAGAGATGGTTCAGCAGGTACAAGCATCCGGTGCTCTTGGAGAGGGTCTAGGTTTGGTTCTCAGCACCATCCCCAGTAACCCCAGTTTCTGGGGATCTGACGCCCTCTTCTGGCCTTCGCAGCACCATATGCATGGTGCAGACACAGACAGGCGGGCACAGCTACATAATAAGTGGGTTTCTTTATTATTTTTGAGTAGTGAACTGTTTTGTAATGGATGGATCGGGACAGATTGCATTTTGTTATGGGCTAATGCAAGTGAACTTTGGAACTCAGCTTTAAAGCTTTGCCTTCCTATATCTAAAGGAACAGCTATCAGAGCTCCGTGGTTAACTACTTGTTGGCAGGCAGTGCACTTTACTTTACACATGCTTATATACAGCCTTAGGAGGCCCCAGTAGTCCCATTCCACAGAGGACATCGAGACATAGGTAAGCGAGCACTCTGTCAGGTGGTGGAGTTTGAGTTTGTGTGGAACAGCTTGGTGCTCGGGCATGTTCCCTGTCAGGAGAAAGTCATTGTAAAGGAAAGGGAAGGCCTCGTCCTCCCCTGCCGTCCTGTGAGTAGAACATGAGGTTGAGAAAGGGCCTGTGCTTGTGGCAGGCTGACTGGAGGCTCTGCTCAGTCATTTGGATTTAAGTAAGTAGCAGTGCTGTGCAGAATATAAACAACGATGTTTGTTCCCATCCTAGACTCCGGATGTGGACTTCTGGATCATCCCCATTATCCAGGGTTTTGTGCAGATTGAAGAACTTGTGGTTAATTACAATGAGTCCTCGGATGATGACAAGAGCAGCCCAGAGACGCCCCCTCAGGACTCCACTTGTGTAGATGACATTCACCCACGATTTCTAGTGGCTCTTATATCTCGAAGAAGTAGGCACAGAGCAGGTAAGTAAGAGCATGCAAATGAAATGCAGGCAGGAGTGGAGGAGCTGCAGATGTGTGGAAATGCAAATGACAATCATGGCCTTGAAAGCACTGTTAGCTCGGAACTCCAAAGGCTGGGATACAATTAGAGACGGATTTCTGCAGTGGAGGAACAGGGCAGACTTAGCAAGTCAAACAGAGCAGGCTGCATGCACATAGACGATAAGGAAGTCACTTGGGATGTGTCTGAGGACAGTGTTCCAACTAAAAGCCTGTGTCACAGTGATAAATCCTTTCAGAGTGCTAACTAGCCCCTTTGGGAAAACCGTTACCTTTCATTCAAAGGATTCAACTTAGCAGTGCTGGGTACAGCCGTGGTCTTGGTATGTTGTTGTTGTTGTTGTTTACCTCTCGGTGTGTGGGCTTCCCAGGTTTTCCTGTAGATAGGTAATTAAGAAGCACAATCTAATCAGACAGATTTGTTGAGAGTTTTGCTATGTAGCCCAGGCTGGCCTCGAACTTTCTATTCTCTTGCCGCAGCCTGCAGAACATTGAAATATTAAGTGTGTGTTCCAGTACCAAGCCACGCTGAATGTTTTTTTAATAACTGTCACTGCATTCTGTTTAATTTTCTTTCAGGAATGCGGTATAAACGAAGAGGAGTGGATAAAAATGGAAATGTTGCGAATTATGTGGAGACTGAGCAGTTAATCCATGTTCATCATCATACCCTGTCATTTATCCAAACTCGAGGCTCTGTGCCGGTCTTTTGGAGCCAGGTTGGGTATCGCTATAATCCAAGACCTCGGCTAGACAAAAGTAAGCACGCCAGCTATTTGGTTTACAAGTGAAGATTTCGATGAGAATTTTTAAAAAATCAGGTGCCAGGGCTGGTGAGATGGCTCAGAGGGTAAGAGCACTGACTGCTCTTCCAAAGGTCATGAGTTCAAATCCCAGCACCACATGGTGACTCACAACCATCCATAACGAGATCTGATGCCCTTTTCTGGAGTGTCTGAAGTCAGCTACAGTGTACTTACACGTAATAAATAAATAAATCTTAAAAAAAGATCAGGTGCCAGATAGGTATGAATTTGTCTCATTTAAAACAATAACTCTCAGGGCTGGGATATGACTTTGAGGTATGGTTTCCTGACCAGCCTGCTAGAAGCCCTGTTCAATCCCTGTACTAAAAACTACACAACAAAAGCCATGCCTCCCACTGTGAGGAAGTAGCCTCAGGACCCGGTCCTTTCCTGGATGTTGCAGTTTCTCAGCAGGCTGATAAAGCGCCTCACTTCACAGAGTCTGAACTGCTTGCTTTGAAGTTTATCTTCTAGAACATTTAACCCTGGGAAAGAATGACTGTAGCCAGTGTCTGTAGAAGCAGAGAGTGTATTAACTAGACACTAGTGCACAGGAAATCAGTGAGAGATAGGGTTTTTTTTTTTTAAACATTTAAGAGTTATTTTCTTAGACTATTTTAACTTTAGTATCAAACCATCATTTTAATTTTTTTATTATAATTCACATAAAACCTTTACTGAAAGGTAGGGTATGTGTGGGTGTATGCGCATGTATGCATGTGTGTGTGCCTGTGTGTGCATTTATAATTTCATAGTTGGTACTTTCAGATATATTTTAGCTCATTCTAGTTGGAAAAAAGAAATCTTAATTTAAAATGATGGTTAGACAATCTTACATTTAAACTGTTAATGAATTATTAAAAAGTAAGAATGGGCCCTGCAGTAGTAGTGCATGCCCTTGATCTAGCACTCAGGAGGCAGAGGCCAGCGGATCTCTGGTCTACAGGGTGAGCCCTGGGGCAGCCAGTGCAATACAGAGAAACCCTGTCTTGAAAAATAAATAAGAAAGTAAGAATAAAGATGGGGTAGGTGGGGCTGGAGAGGTGGCTCAGTGATTAAGAACACTGACTGCTCTTTCAGAGGACTCAGTTCAATTCCCAGCAACCACATGGTGGCTCACAACCATCTGTAATGGGATCTGATGCCCTCTTCTGGTGTGTGTGAAGACAGCTACAATGTACTCACATATATGAAATAAATAAATCTTAAAAAAAAAAAAAGATGATAGCGTAGGCACGCGTCTGTCTCAGCACTGGAAGGAGAAATGGATTTTGTATTGCTTCTTTGCAGGTGAGAAGGAAACGGTTGACTGTTTCTGTGCCCATTTTGAAGAACAACTGAAAATTTACAAAAAACAGGTGGGCTTTAGTATGTAGTAAGAACAATTTCCTTACATGTGGAATTCCATGAATAAAAACCATGTACTGTTCATAATTAAACAGCCACTTTTAGCGTGAAGATTAAACATGAGTAAGCTAAGAATACTCTCGAATCAGCTGCTTTAGCTGTTTGGAGAAAATGAAGTAGATGCTGGCAGTTGTCACAGACTAGGATAGGCCTCTCAGGACCTTGTGTGCTCACACGTGGAGTACAGTTAAATAAGGCAGAGTGGACTGAAACCCTCTTGGTGGAAAACAAGGCCAATAATTTTGATATGAGAGTAATATATGAAAGTAATGTTCTTGTCTCTTAGGAATGACCAATCTGACTGTATAATGACATGGGAGTCATTTTTTTCCTGGCCAGCCTGGTCTACATAGAGAGTTCCAGTCCAGCTAGCCAGGCAATATGGTGAGACCCTGTCTTAAAGTAAAGGAGAGGAGAAAGATGCTGAGTTCCTGCTTCAGGAATGGACAGACTCAGTGCTGCATGTCTTCCGTTCTTCCCAGACTAGTGTCTAGTTCATGTAGCTTCAGCCAGAGACTCATAGGCAACAGGAAGAAAAAAAAGTAGGAAAGAAAAACAATCATTATTTAATAATCATATTCAAAATTTAGATAGTTTTATAATAGATAAAAGCAGGTATTTGCTTTTAAAAATGGAAACTCATATATTGCTAGCAATAACACAAGTTGGTAAGGCACTTTGAATGTAATTATCAATTAAAATAAAACATGATAATACTTAACTATACTTTTCTTTTTGATACCCACTACACACACACACACACACACACACACACACACACACGCGTGTGTGTGTGTGTATAATTCTGAGAAAGACTCTTGATCTGAATGTAAAAGGTTAAACATTAAAGATTTCAGAAGACAGCATAGTGTTTCAAACTGAGTCATGAGCAGGATTTATAAAAGCAGTTTCCTTATCTTTCTTTGTTTCAAATGTATGATTGTCTATCACATTTTATTAGTCACTTGATAAAGAATAATGCCCAACCAGGAAATAGTTATTTTTGGGCTGGAGGGATGTCTCAGCGATTAAGAGTATGTACGGCTCTGCAGAGGATCTGGGTTTGGTCCCAGCACCCACTCACACAAAGAGAAGAGAAGAGAAGAGAAGAGAAGAGAAGAGAAGAGAAGAGAAGAGAAGAGAAGAGAAGAGAAGAGAAGAGAAGAGAAGAGGTGACATGACATGTGTCTTCAGTCCCAGCACTCTGAGCCAGGGGCAGGAGGATCTCTGTGAGTTCGAGGCCCTGAATGTGTAATCTCAGGGCTCTTAAGGAGAGCTTGGACGTGGAGAAAGGAGAATCCTAGAGCTCTGTAGGCCAGCTTGCTGTAACCAATACAGACACTGCCCCAAACAGGATGGAAGACAAAGGCCTACATCTAAGGTTGACCTCTGACCTCTGCACATGTGCTATGCTGTGTATTCACCACACAAAGATACATACATGTACAAAACAACAACGCTAACCATAATGGAAAGGGACTAACTTGATTTTTACTTTACGATTTTTTACTATTTGTTATTTCTGGTTATGCACAATTGAAACGCATGCATAAAATAAATACTTTTTAAAAAGGCATTATGAAGAGAATGAAAGGTAATTCAGAGATTAGGGGAGGCTGGAGAGTTAAGAGCTCTTGTAGAGGACCCAGGTTCCAACCCTAGAATACATATGGTGGCTCACAACCATGAGTAAGTCCACTTCCGGGGAATCTGACACCTCCTTTTGAGCTCTGAGGGCAGCAGGCACACACATGGTACACACAGGTACATGTAGGCAAAACACACATAAAATAAATCTTTAATAGTTAAGATTTGGTCTGTTATCTCGCAGCACATTTAAATGTCTTCTAAACCCATTAAAAAGGATGTACAATACAAAAAAAACTGGACAGAATAATGTAACAGGATTTTATGTACAAGGATATTTTATAAAGTCAAATCCATCAGAGAAGGTGCGTCATCTCATTAATCATCAGGGAAATGCAAATTAAAGCCATGACTCACACACTGGGGAGCTGAGGGGAACCGCTGAGAAGCGTCAAGTCTGGGAAAGGATGCAGAGCAATTAGCACTTAAATCGGCAAACAGGACTCCAAGTGTGCTCAGTCACGGGTGCTTATGCAAGAGCCTCACTGCAGCATCAGAGCCAGCGGCTGCTGAGGGCGGCATGAAGGACTGGATGTGGTCAGGAATGATTTGGTCTTATTCTGCATTGAGTTCCTTAATAATGTGTTGATTCGTGTTGATTCATGCATTATTGATATTCCTAATTGTAAGTAGCATTAGAAAGAATAAGCCATATTTAAATGCAACACAAATTGTTAAAAGGAGCAATACTGAGGTGTGCACGCCAGGAAATAACCTCTTCCCACACTTGTCCCTGCTCCCCGTTGACGCACGTCAATATCTAGAGGCGGGCGCTGAGCAGACACCTCCTGGCCTCCAGCAGGAGCCTGGCAGTGTTCATTTATCTGTGTTATCTGTGTCCTTCTCCTGGGTAATTGCTTTCTGCGATGAGGGGCCCACGGTCAGGGTGACTCATCCGTGTGGCTGCATTGCGCTAGCTCATAATTGGTTTAGGCTGGAGCTGTTTGACAGAAGGTCTGATGTGGGAAAAGCTTCCTGCTCTAATAAAAGATATACCGGAACCCACAGTGCCCCTGAGGCTGCTTTGTCAGGATTTGATGTTAGGGACTTTTGCATCTGTCTCAAGATGGTGAATGAAGCAGTCGGGCGTTTATCCAGTGTGCTGCTGGGGAAGCAATGAGGGAATGGCAGAGGGAAAGGCAGAAAGAACCCGAGTCCTCAGTGGTTTACTGAAGTCACTGCACTCAGCCTTGCGGCTTCCAGGCTTGCCTTGAGATTTGAGTTAGCAATCTATTGTTTGTAGCAAGGTCACCTGACACCCGCACATTCACCATGGGCTGAAGTCACAAAGAGCTGGCAGTGCACATACTGTTCTGCAGTGAAGTCTCTGGCTGTTAGTCTTTTCCCCAGAATTCTTAGGTTAGGCAGTGGTGGCACATGCCTTTAATCCCAACACCTCCGGAGGCAAAGGCTGGCAGAAAAAAGGAAAAGTTCTAAATTGGGAATGATGGTGTGTATCTATAATCCCAGCACTCAGGAGGAGACTATAGAGGTTGTAAAGGGGATTAGTCCAGCCTAGGCTATCCAGTAAATTCAAGGCCTGGGCTATATAAGAACTCAGTTTGAAAAAACAAATTGGTTATAATGGTGCACACCTTTAGTCCAGCACAAAGTGAGTTTGAGGCTGACCTGGCTTACATACCAAGTTCCAGGACAGCCAGGGCTACATAGTGTGACCCTGCCTCAAAAACAAAATAATCCAAAGTGAAGAGCTGGCAAGATGGCCCATCAGGTCAAGCACTTGATGGGCAAGCCTTATCACCCATGTGTACATTTTCATCCCTGGCACCCACGTAAGGGGGCGGGGCGTGAGAGCAGACGCCATAAAGTTCTCTAACTCTGCCCCCTGCACATGCTTATACATGTGCCCCCCACCGAGAGTAAAGACAATTTTAAAAGTCTAAGAATTAGGGAACTTGTTTTTGCAGAATGAATTTGTGAAGGCAAACTTGTTGAATTAAACAGCATATACACTTAAAGTTGATATTTAGCATTCAGAGATACTGCACCAGAAGCACTGAAAATCCTCAGACTTGCCCTGCCCACCCAACACAAGCAGCAGGAAATTAGAAACCGTTTTTAAGGGATCACACAGCTTCTATTCTCAGTAGCAATGGGACCCCGCTGTTGTTTTTCATGTTCACCAATGCTGACTCTGTTCAGTTATTTAAATTTACCCGTCAGTAGGTTAAAACCTCTTTTATATCCTGACATTTGCAATTTACTGTTAGTAGGGACTGTAGCATCTTGCTCACTGGGGTCTTTTGTACCCAGTTTTTTCTTACTCTGTTTATGGTACTCTATAAAGTGTTGATTTTCTGTGGCAAGTACATTCTCATGAGAGTTCCTTGTTTTGTTTTTTTAAACCTTTGCTGATAATGTCACTTGTACACAGATTTAAATTTTTCCTGTTGTCACATCGGAAACATCATCTTTGTCTTCTGGTTTTTATTTTATGCTTGGGAGGTCATGCTTCCACCTACAGCTGTGCAAAAACTACTACTTTTTTTGTGGCTTTTTTTTTTTTTTTAAATAACATTTAGGTCATTGATGTATCTAGAGTTTATTTTGTGTTTCATTAAAGAGATATAGGGAACTCTTTTATAAGTCTCTTTTCCTTGTAGACAGACAGTTGTCGTCCCAGGGCCCCTGATGGTCATCTGTGCTTGCTCACAGCAGTGTGCTTAGCTACCTACCCTTCCTGCCTCAGTGGACTCAGGTCTTTGGCCCTCAGCCTTGTTCTCCTCTGTCAGTTGCCTATCTTTAGTTTCACAGTCTTGCTTGCTACATAGACTATATAGAATTGTTCCAGATGGGGCAAATTTCTCTGTGTTTATTGCTTTTCATTTTTTTCCAAATATTTACTTTTTGAGAATATTTACTTTTTTAGAATTAAGTTATCTTTTCCATGAAAAGATCCTGGTTGAATTTTGATTGGGATGGTTGAGTATATAGATTAATTGGAAAGCCTTGATATCTTTACAATATTGGACCTTGAGATTCAGCAACATGGTACATATTTATGTCTATTCAGATTTCCTTTTACATATTTCAGTAGTTTTATGCTATCTCATTTGTAGGGTTTTTTTTTTTAAACTTATTCTGCCTATTCAAAATACCTACTATTTAGGTTGGACTCAGCAGTCAAGACCATGAAGGTCCAGAAGGATCCAGGTTCAATTCCCAGCACCCACATACAACTGTCTGTAACTCAAGTTCCAGGGGCCTCTGATGCCTCTGACCCCCAGGGCTGGACACAGACACAGACACACACACAGACACACACACACACACACACACACACACAAACTTAAAAATCTTAAAAAAAACCTTTGCTGTTAAAAAAGAAGCATGTTTTATTTTGTGTTTTGGTTGGCTATTGCAAATTTACAGGACTATTACCATTGATGTTAACAGCTCTCATACAGCTAAACTTATATGACAGATATTTTAATTTTATGGTAAAATTGGTGCTTGAGTAGACTAGTTTCTAACTAAGCACAGCTATATTTGTAAAATGTAATTCCAAATGAATTGTTCCACTGGCCTTCCAGTTCTGAGGTCTGGTTAATATTGCTACTTTCTTGCTCATCATTACCACAGGTTATTGTTAACTTGGTAGACCAGGCTGGAAGGGAGAAGATTATTGGTGATGCTTACCTGAAGCAGGTGCTGCTCTTCAACAACCCCAAGCTCACCTATGTCTCCTTCGATTTCCATGAGCACTGGTAAGGGCGTCCCCAGAGGGAAGCGGCTTAACCTTCTCTGCTCTTTCCCTTCCTCTCTGCTCAGAAGGGAAGGATGTGAGGTTTACCTGCTGTTCATGTCTGTGGCCTTTGCTTTAAGCTGTTTGCCTTTAAGTTGTTGCTGAAGTTTTTACAGTCTTTCTGTTCCAAAATGTACTGGGACACATAATCACAGCGGCTGAAAGCCACAGGTATCCTTCTGGCTGTCTTCATACTGTTAGCAACACCTCTGTCCCCAGGATAACTCCTAGCCTGCTCTGGATGGTCAGCTATTGGTGAATCCTGTTGCTGACATCTTTAATTTATGTTTATTCTGAAAGCAGGATCCACTTTGCCACAATGCTTGTTCTGCCTGTGAATTTGCCTAGGTTGTAAGGAGTTGTGGGGAAAGAGGCATATGCATGCATTGCTTTGGTGTTTGTACATGTGCTTTCAAGTGCAAATAGGTATAGAATTACCTATACTTATTCTTTTGTTTGTTTGTTTTGTTTTTCGAGACAGGGTTTCTGTGTGTAGCTCTGGCTGTCCTGGAACTCACTTTGTAGACCAGGCTGGCCTCAAACTCAGAAATCTGCCTGCCTCTGCCTCCCGAGTGCTGGGATTAAAGGCTTGTGCCACCAGACCCGGCTTACTTATTCTTTTTAAGAATTTTGAGCTACTTATTAAAGATCCTAAGAAGCTGGCGAGATAGTTGGATGGGTAAAGACATCTGCTATCAAGTTGGACAACCTGATTTGATCCCTGGAATCTGTATGGCAGAGAGAACCAACTTTTGAAAGTTGTCCCCTGACTCCACGTGTGCACACCATGGCACGTGCGCCCCTCACTCCACATGTGCACACCATGGCACGTGTGCCCCTCACTCCACATGTGCACACCATGGCACGTGTGCCCCTCACTCCACATGTGCACACCATGGCACATGTGCCTCTCACTCCAAGCCTGGACACACAGAGACTAAGTAAATAAAATGTGATTTAAATATTAAAAAAATATCTTAATAAGATTTTTTTTTTTTTTTTTTAGTTAAGGTCTCACTATGTATCCCTGGCTGGCCTCAAACTCACAGACAGTCTCTGCCTCTCAGATTCTTCCATTAAAGGTGTGCCCTCCCACACTCAGCTTCGGTTGGTTTTGATGATGCTGGCATTAAAACCTGAGCACACTAGGCAAATGCTCTACCACCAAGTTACAGCCCTGGCCCTTTCCTCTTGAGTAAATTAGAATATGATTTTGTTATAATACTAAAGCCGGTTCTTTGCTTTCTGTTTTGGGGAATGGGGTTTAGCCGAGGAATGAAGTTCGAGAATGTTCAAACCCTCACGGATGCCATTCATGACATCATCATTGACATGAAGTGGTGTTGGTAGGTACTGGACTTAGTTACTTTTCTACAGTTGTGAAGAGACGCTGTGACCAAGGCAACTTATAAAGAAAGCATTTAATTTGAGATTCCTGATTACAGAGAGTTAGAGTTCGTGGCAGGGAGCATGGCAGCAGGCAGGCGTGCATGGCACTGGAGCAGCAGCTGAGTGTTCGTCTGACTCATAAGCACAAGGCAGAGAGGAGAGAGAGGGAGATGTTAACTGGGAAGGGTGTAGGCTTTTGAAAACTTAAAAGCCCATCTAGCAACACAATTCTTCCAACAAAGCCACACCTCCTAGTCCTTACCAAACAGGTCCACCAACTGGGGACCAAACATTGAAATATATGAGCCTATGGGGCATTCTCATTCAGCATTCCCATTCAAACCACCACAGTATTTCACAAAACGTTGTTTTGACTTTTGGTCTGTGAAATCATGTGTTTTCTGCCCCGTTTCCTTCCTTTTTGGGAGTGCCACCATTAGGCAGTGCTGCTTGTGAGCAGGGCGTGGTGTCAGAGGGTTGGAAAATGAAGTGGAGCAGCTGCTGCTCTTGAAGGACTTAAGTGTGTCCCTCTCACTCTGTGGATTCCATTTTGTTTTCCTCCTTTGTCATCCCTCATGTGGGAAGGGAAGCTTAACTATATTCAGACTTCAGGCATTTTGAAAGTAACAGAGAAGGAAAAGATGCCCAGACTCTAGGAGGTAGGCGAAAGAGAAAGAATATGGTCTTAGAGGCCAGGAGAGAACATGCGATTGGATGTGAAGACTGCATGATGGCCTGAGACTAGAGGGCACAAGCACGACTGCACGACTCCTTACCATCCAGTAAAGCCAACTAGTGTGTCTTTGAGAGGTCCACTTGGAGTTAGAAAGGAAGGCAAGACAAGATGGGGTTTTAAATGTTCATGGTTGTGTGCAACCCCACTGCCCCGAGAGGGAGGGAAGTCGGTTACTCTCTCAGTCTCTCGGATCTTGGCTTTTGAGTTCTTAAATGGGGATAAGAATGCCTCACTGCCAAGTTATTGTAACCGACAGGAAAGTGTGTGGAGCCCTCCGTGCTGTCTGACATTTAAGGATGTTCCTACACAGTTGCCAGGCAGTGCTGCTGTTGCCATAGTGTTAAGAGTTGAATTGAGTTTCTTGAAAACTTTTTTGAAATTGTAAATTAATCCCATACTTCTTTTGACAAGGGTTGATCAAGCTGGTGTGATATGTAAGCAAGAAGGGATTTTTCGAGTTAATTGCATGGACTGCCTGGATCGCACCAACGTGGTCCAGGCTGCCATAGCGCGCGTGGTCATGGAACAGCAGGTAATCTGGAGTCCTTTTGATTTCAAATACTCATGTGTAAGTAAATAGTGAAACATATTCTCAAAGTCCAAATATTTTGTGGAAAATTTTTTAGCATGTAAATATCTTGTTACATAAAAACCCGAGAAATGTAACTTAGAAGTAAGTAGATGTGGTAGCATTTTCTTACATATTCAACCTGCAAACATTTTAAATCTGTTGGGGGTTTCATGTGTTTATTTTCCATTGTTCTCTGAATTTCAAAACTGCCCTTCTGTATTTTGGGCTGGGAGTCTGCACAATGAATTTCTGTTAGCCTGCCCTGGCACTGTGAGGTAGGGATGGGGCTGCAGGGGGCGGGAATTAGAGGAGACTGCTATCAAGGATGGAAAGCCACAAAGCCCTTTGCCTGTTGCACCCCTGTTAATAGCCGGCTCTCTGGGACTCAATGGTCCCTTCCCCTGTCCCCAGCTCTGAGGGTGGCGGCTGCTGCTCCCTCCCCTTGCTTGTTTGTTACCTCAGTGCTCCACTGTAGGTCTTTCAGATTTCTGACACCTGCTAAACAACTTCCTGAGCTACAGTCCAAAGTGGAGACTCATACTGTCCTTCTGGCTTGCTTCCCTGCCCCCACAGAGCTTTGTGACTATTCTTGGAGGACTTCGTTCTGTCTTTTGAAGTAAAAGTCAGTAAGGCTTTTGAATTTAAGCTCTGTCTTCACCATGTGGAAGGTGTTGACTCTAAGAGACCTCCTCAGACCTGAGCCTTAACAACTTTAATGCAGGGTAGTTGTGGTGGTTGTTGTTGTTGTTGTGATAAGTAAATGAGATAATTCACGTTAAAAAACAAAACCAAAACAAACAAGTTCCCCCTGCCCCCAACGCTTGAACTCTGCCCGGGCACCTGGTTATGATTCTTGGAGCATTTATTACTCACCTACTGCTCATGGTTGTTTCTTTGTGTCATTCGGTATTTGTTTCCACTTCTTAGGTAAATTTAAAATAGGCAAAATATAGTAGTATTGGTCTATACGTTAAAAAAAAAACACTGTAAATGTTACATTTATTCAGCTATAGTAATTGATAGCAGTATTTATTTAATAATAATTGTTTTTGAAACAGGACTCATTATATATCCCTGCCTCCACCCACTTCTGTCTTGTGAGTGATGGGACCAAAGGTGTGCGTCATCACATCGGGCAGTGCTGTATCTTTAAAAACATGTCTGAGCTGGGCTTGCTGGTACACTTCTGTCTTCTCAGCACTCATGAGCCCGAGTCAAGAGGGTCTGGGACTCTAGGCTAGCCTTGGCTACATAGCAAGACTCTGTCTCAGGCATAAAGCCTGAGGGAACCAGTGCGATGGCTCAGTGGGTAAAGCACTTGCCACCAAGCCTGAAAACCTGAATTGGCTCCTGGGACACAGGCGGTAGAGGGAGAGAAGTGACTTCTGAAAGCTGTTCTCTGACCTCCATGTTCTCAGCCTGGAGTTAAGAAAGAAAGTTGGAAAACACTTCCTTTAGACAAAGGTCCCAAATTATGTCAGCTTTCCCTCTTTTTCTGTAATACACAGTTAATGCTATGGTTTCTCATATATTATTTACCCACTAATGTGTTTATTTTAGCTTAAAAAACTAGGTGTGATGCCCCCAGAGCAGCCACTACCTGTGAAATGTAATCGGACCTACCAGATAATGTGGGCCAACAACGGTGACTCCATCAGCAGGCAGTATGCTGGGACTGCTGCTCTAAAGGTAACTGTTTGTAGCAGGCATTGTGGGTCATTCTATCTGAGGATCAAAACAAGCTTTGTTTCTCTCTCTCTCTCTCTCTCTCTCTCTCTCTCTATATATATATATATATATATATATATATATATATATATATATATATACATACATACATATATACATATACACACACACACACACTCACACACACATATATGTGTGTGAGTGTGTGTGTGTATGATTTATCTCTGGAATGTTTGGCTATGACAGGAGTCTGCTGTTAGGTCAGGTATAGGCGGCCTTTGTGGGCCTGGCCTGAGCAGGAGGGCTCTGTCGCTCTCTGGAGAAGGTCGCTCTTTTTGAGGAGGTCCCATTTTGCTTTATCTTCTAGTTGTTCAAGGGAATCTGGAAATAAGAAGTTCTATGTGCGTTTATTTTTATTTTGAGACAGGGTCTTCTCTTACTATGCAGCCCTGGCTGTCATAGAATTCACTGTGTAGGCCTAGCTGTCCTCAAACTCACAGAGATCCTCCTATTTCTGCCTCCCTGAGCACCACTATACCTGGCTGTGCATCCATTTTAAAACTGTATATAAACAAAACATGTTTGCTAGTACCTGACCTGTGTGGGAATACTTTTGTCTTCTCTGAGTTTGACTCTTAAGCCTGCCTCTTACTCAGTACAACCTTGGGCAGTCATTTATCCACTTTGTTCCACTAGTTGTTCAGTGGAAGTACCAGGCCTTCTGTGACAGATAGTTATAGGCTGTAAAGGCTGGGACTATTTCCTGACACTGAGTGTGTGCTAAAGGAACGCTTTATTAGTTTTTTGTTGTTATAAATTAAGTTTTTTGAAGAGCTCACAAAGCCTCACAGAAACTTAAATGTAAATACAGTCCCTGGTAACAAATTCTCAATTTATGGGCACTCTTTATGGGCAGTAGGAATTGGTTGAGTCAGTTTAAATTAGGTTTACGTTGATTTCCTTTCAAGCTCCTATTTGACCAGGGGCCATATCTCTTTAACAAAGTGTAGCTTGGTTGGTGAAGCCCTTGCTTGCATGTGTGAGGCCTGGAGCTGATTCCCAGCAAACCCAAACCAAACAAAACAAGTGCTCAGAAGACATCAGCTTCTCTAGGTTTTAGTTGAGTAATAAATATAAAAAACTTGTTTTGTTTTTACAACAGGGCCTCTGTGTAGGCCATATCGGCCCTGTACATCTTCAGTTAGAATTACTGGTGTGAGCCATCTCATCTGGCTTGGAGTATGTCTGTGTGTCTCTGTGAGTTTATGTGAATCACATACATTTAGATACCTGAGGAAGCCAAGGGATGTCAGCTCCCCTGGTACTGGAGTTACAGGCAAGTGTGAGCCATGTGATGTTGGTTTTGGAAACTGAACCCAGGCCCTCTGCAAGAGCAGCCAGTCCTCTTAATTACTGAGCCATCTCCCCAGCCCCACAAAAATATTCTTTTGGTTTTTTGACACAGGGTGTCTGTGTGTAGCCCTGTCAGTCCTGGAATTCAGGTTGGCTTCAAACTCAGAGATCTGCCCGACTGCCTCCTGAATGCTGGAATTAAAGGTGTGTGCTACCACTGCCTGGCTCAAAAACTTTTTTTTAATAATTAAGGAAAATAAGCTCTATAAATCCAAACACTATCTCATTTTCTTCCTCTGAGTTATTTAGAGTCCACATGCATGGTTTTCTATTTGTACATGTTGCTGAACTAAGACTCTGAAAGTGGCCAGCTTGTTGGTAATATTTTTCCTAAATTTCCTGGGTTATGTGTCCTAAAACTTGCAGTGAAGAAACAACACCATGATTAAAGGCAATTCTTATAAAAGGAAGTATTTATTCGGAGCTGGCTGATGGTTTCAGAGATGTTAGTCTGCTATCCTCATGATGTGGGGAGCTTTTGAAAGCAGAGTATGGCAGTGCATGCCTGGAATCCTAGCTCTTGGGATGTGGAGGCAGGAGGGTTGAGAGTTCAAGGTCATTCATGGCTACAGAGTAAGGCCAGTCTAGGTTACATGTGACTGTCTCAAATCCTTTTCTGTCCCCTCATTTTTTTTTGAATATTATAAATATGAGCCTTGAAAAATCTTTTTTTATCTTTTTGGTGTTTGTTATATAATTGTATTGGACTTAGAAATTTCAGAAATTCTACAAGTTGCTAGGAATAGCTTTGTCCTAAAGGGGCATCTAACTGAAGGCTCGATGCCATGAATAACTATTACATATAACTATTTATAGACAAGCTTAGAGTTAAATACTAGTACATATTTTATTTAACTGCAATACTTAGGACTTTTTAAATTTATAATTTGGAAGCCTGTGGAGTTCTTGTCTCGAACTGAAAGTCCCAAATGAGTTTTGAGACCATTCTTACATTGAATACATTTCCACAATTACCTTTTCTTTGATAGGGTGACTTTACAAGAACAGGAGAAAGGAAGTTGGCAGGAGTTATGAAAGATGGCGTTAACTCGGCAAATAGGTACTACCTCAGTCGGTTCAAGGATGCCTACAGGCAAGCCGTCATAGGTAAGGAGCAGGAGGGCCGCGCGTTCCTTCTGTGAGCGGTAGTTTACAGAATTCTGCTTCTTGCATTTACCATGCTTTATAATGTACTTGTGTTTCTAATATATTAAATTCACATTTTCACAAGCTTAGCATTTGACAAATGTTTTTGGCTGGAGCAACAAAGGAACATATAATTACATATGTATTAGTCAGTTGTTACTCAAGTGATTGAAAAGCAGGATTGAGGCTGCTAGTGTGTGGGATGCAGTACCCAACCCAGTATGCTCATTTGTTCTCTGGTGGCTCAAGCCATGTAATTATAGGATTTTCTTTTCCTGTTGGTCATTTATCATTCAAATACACCATTCTTTTCCATAATCATGATTTAGCAGGAATTACTAATTATCCTAACCAACTCACTAATTTTTAGAAGAGGAAGCAGAAGAGAGACTGCCCATACAATTCCTATATTAACATGTTTATTTTCAAGAAAAAGTTATTTTACGGGATTAAAGTGAAAGTAGAATGTTCTGGATTAGAAACAAACATGACATAGATGATCTGTGGTCCCTAAGAATATTTTTAAAAATCTGTTTCTTTCACCTGATAATTTTGAACATGTAAAATAAGCCTAGCCACACTCTAGGTAGGAACTGGGGAAATCTAATGTAGGGAGGTACATTCAGAACTGGGTTGTAATTCAGTTTTGGAGTACTTACCTAGCAAATTGGAGACCCTGGGTTTAATCTCCATAAGTAAAGCAGAAGGTTTGATTCCTTTGTCAGAAATAAGAAGCAGGTAGTATAAGCAGAGTCTTGGATGTTTTCAAACAGGATCTCAGCCTATCTATATTGCTGGCTGACCTGGAGCTGGCTACATACACCACGCTGATCTCACACTCAGAGATTAACCTGTCTGTCTCTTGAGTTCCAGGACTGAAGGTGCGCACCACATCTGGCTGCGATTGAGAGTTTAGTAGGATATTTAAAGGGAGAGATGACTTGCTTCCACCAGCTAATGTGCCTATTTACTCACGCCACTGAGAACCTGGGCTCTGGGCCTGTCTCCGTTCAGTTGTCTGATCGTCTTGGTCGGATGTTCAGTCTCCTCAAGGTTGAGGGAGAGGCCAGCAGCAGTAGAAGCTCATTGAGTCTGTGAGGCCAGTGGTCAGCAGATCTTCTTTCCCATAAGCTGCCTCAGATCCCAGTGTCCAGAAGACCTGCATAAGGAATGGATTCAACGGTTTTTACAGCTTTAGCTGCATACCCCATAGGGAGGAAGTTAGCTCATCTATTAAGATTTTTGCTTGTTTTAAGATTGGATATGCTTTGTATTGCTGAGCTGTTAGGAGTTCTTTGTGTATTAAGCATGCATCCCCCCTCACAAGATGAACAGTTGTAAATATTCTCATGTATTTGTGGACTTTTTCACTTTCTTTTTTTTTTTTGATTTTTTGAGACAGGGTTTCTCTGTATAGCCCTGACTGTCCTGGAACTCACTCTGTAGACCAGGCTGGCCTCGAACTCAGAAATCCGCCTGCCTCTGCCTCCCGAGTGCTGGGATTAAAGGCGTGTGCCACCACGCCCGGCTTCACTTTCTTGATAATATATTTTGAAATGCAATTTGTTTTTTTATCTGAAAAACTCACTCCATTAAAAATTGGCAGACAGGGAGCTGGAGAGATGGCTCAGCGGTTAAGAGCACTGACTGCTCTTCCGAAGGTCCTGAGTTCAATTCCCAGCAACCACATGGTGGCTCACAACCATCTGTAACGAGATCTGGTGCCCTCTTCTGGAATGTCTGAAGACAGCTACAGTATACTTACATATAATAAATAAATCTTAAAAAAAAAAAAATTGGCAGACATAAGATAGCCTTGGATTCACTTTAAGATCTTTTTCATTGAGCTTTTCCCCTAGTTTCTATCAAATCCACACTAACTAAGGAGCCAGCCCCTCATTAGCAGGTAGACAGTATCTTCCATTGAGGATTGGGTGGTGTGCATGGTATCGATCGAGCTGGCTTCTCATGAGACCCAGAAGGCCAGTTCCTTCGTCATCAGGTCCAGCCTAGAATCTGCATCAGGTCCATGCCGATGGTTGGCCTCACCTGCGGCCATGAGCAGCGCTCTCCTTTGCAGGATGTGTGAGCAGAGGGTGGGTTGCTGCCAGGAGAAGCTTCATCTTCCTTAGCCCCACATGCTCGCTATGCATTATCTATTCCAACTGGCCTGTTCCCTGGGGGATAATGTTTGCTGTTACCCAGAATACGGTCTTTTTATTAGAGCTAGCTGTGACCAATCAGAATGCATTCCCCAACTATACACTATAAAGTTCACATCTGAGATGAGGTCCATCTTGAAATATTTGTCCTCACATGCAGGGGCTGGAGAGAAATAAATAAGGCAGAGCCTTGTGAGAAAAGTACAAAGTGCTGCGCACACAGTACAGAGCAGGAAGTGGCTGCTACCATGGCTAACTGTCACCAAGCTCCAGGGACGGCACACATGAAGCCAGGGAAAGCCAAGTATCCTCACTCATGAGATGTTTCCAGAAACACAGAAGTTTGTAATTTTGATGACATCTGATCCAGTCTAAAAACTTGAGCCTGCTTTAAGGGGGAAAAGATTTAAGTCTCTGCTTTCACGGATGAATTCTGTTGTTTTAGGTCTCAGGATCTGTTTTCTAGAAGACACATTACTGAAGCTAAGATGGTGACAGTGTTAACACTTTCTACCCTAGATCTGATGCAAGGCGTCCCAGTGACAGAAGACCTTTACTCCATATTTACCAAGGAGAAGGAGCATGAAGCTTTGCATAAGGAGAGCCAGAGAAGCCACCAGGAGCTCATCAGCCAGCTCTTACAGAGTTATATGCAGTTGCTGCTGCCGGGTGACGAGAAGTTCCACGGGGGCTGGGCCCTGGTTGACTGCGACCCCAGGTGAGCTGGGCTAGTCTAGGATTCAGCCTGCTTCGTGTTCTGGGTTGATAAGTTGTCACTATTAACACTGGCTCTTGTCTGCAATGTGTGGGCACGGATGCATCAAGCATGGCTGTCTCAGTGCAAGGCACACTCACATTCGGTATGAAGTTAAGGGTGCTTAAAAAGCATGCCAGCTGTGAAAAGAAATACTTAGATGTGACACTTGATTTTAAAACACTTCATGCCTGGAGTGGTAGCTCACTTGTAACCCCAGCACACTAGAGGCCGAGGCAGGAAGACTCCCATAGCCTAGCCTTTGGTGACTTCTTAAAGATCCATACTAGGCTTATATTGTTTCATATTCATTTCCTGCAGCAGTCACCAGATATAAATACACTGTCCCTTAGGTCATCTTCAAGAGCAGACTTGAGTCAGGTGTCCTGTCTCTAGTTCACCATTAGACTCACCCCTCTTCCTGATACAGTGCTGTGTCTTCTAATTCTCCCTTGGATGGTCAGTCACCAAAAGTGGTTATGGGAGTATACGTTTCATCGGCCAGAGCTCCTACTGTTACTCTCTGTCCTCTAGGATGTTAGTGTAAGCCAGACTGGGTGTGTTTGTCAGCTCTTTAGGATTCTGCCTTGGGTCGATAGAGGGCATGGGGAGCTCCATGCTGCCCCGCACAGAAGGGCTGTCTGAAGGAATGATGTGTTGCTGCTGAGAGGTGGCCGTGGCACAAAGGATCAGAGCTGCAGACTTTTGGAATGGGTATATGGTCTGCTCCTCTGACATCCAGGGCTGCCAAGGCTTGACGCTCTCCACTTAGACCCCAGAGGGCTCTCTGCTAGGTTGGCCATGTTAGACAGGCTGTATTGCGTAAGTGGTTGAGGTATTTGCCATTTTCCTCCGTCTGTCACTGTTGTTAGAAACTGCTTTCTTTGAGGTTCTGCTGGGATGGAAGGACTGATGGGGAAGAAAGTGAGCTGATATTTTAGAGCCAGTAGTTTCTTGATCACATTTCGGCTTGAGTAGGCTGAGTGCTTGCTTTTTGAGATAGTATCTTATGTATCCCCGACTGGCTTCAAACTCACTTTAGAGTGGAGACTGACTTTCTGACCTTCCTGCCTCCTATTTCCCAGGTGCTAGGATTGCAGGCATACACAACCAATCCCATGGCTTAAGGCTTCATGAATGTTAGGCAAGCACTCTGCCACTTGTGCTATATAAAGCCCAGCCCTCTGTTGTTTTAGTTTCTGTTTTTATAGGAGGTGTAAGAACTTCTATGAAGGCTCAGGAGGCTCTAGGTTTGCGCACAGGCTTAGGAGCAAGGGCCAGCGTGGCTCCCACTGCTCTCTTCTGCTTGCTCTTCTGAGGTGTCACTTTCTCAGAGAGTGGGTCATTAACACCTTCACATCTCATTCTGATGGATCACTCTCCCTGGAGACGCTAACCTGAGAGTTTAGCTGCTGCCATTTTATTTAACAAGCTTTTCTGTGTCTCTCAGTGATTCTTGTCATCTGCCTTGTCATGTCATCCCTGATGCTGCTCTTTCATTAAATGTGCCACTGGTATTTTCCTTTCCTCTTTAAGGGTCTGTGTGTGTGTGTGTGTGTGTGTGTGTGTGTATGCATGTGTTTCCTCTTTCTCCCCATGAGAAACATGATCTGGACATTTGAGTTTCCTATAGAATCATTTTGTATGTTTGCTGACTGAATGCAGACCCAGATCCAGAACTTTGGGGTGGGGACCAGATAGCTCTGGGAGTGGCCGCACGGCACTGGGCTTGGGGCCTTTAGCAGTCACCATGTGCCTGCCTCAGCTATCCATTCCTTGATGGATCTCTAAAATTAAAATAAAAATTTTTTGATAGGGGTGGGTTGACAGGGTTTCTTTGTGTAGCCCTGGAACTCACTCTATAGACCAGACTCAGCCTCTCAGAGATCCACCTGCCTCTGCTTCTCCAGTGCTGGGATTAAAGGTGTGAGCCTCCACTGCCTAATTTAGTTTGGTAGCTCTTGTTTTTAAAAAAATGTATTTAGGCCAGATGTGCTGGCATAATCTTTAATCTCAGCATTGAAATACAGAGGCAGGCAGGTCTAAGTGATTTTGAGACCAGCCTGATTTTCCTAGGGGCTTTGTTACTCAGTGACGCAACCAACAATGCAATTATTATTTATTATTATTATTATTGGGGGGTATGCGCGCGCACGTGTGTGTGTGTGTGTATGTGTGTGTGTGTGTGTGTATTTGTGTGTGTGTGTGTGTGCGTGCGTGCGTGCGTGTCCGTCCGTCGTCGTCCATACACGACTGTGCCGGTGTGAAAGCTCTCCAGACTTGCACGGTAAGTGCTTTTCTGGTGGTCCTAACGGCAGTGCTTTTTTTGTCTTTTTGTTCTTGAACGGTAGTTGTTTTTTCTTTTTAAGACCACGGCTAGGACTAGGGACTGGGGAGAAAGGCAGGACTGTGCAAATACAGGAGTGGGTGTCTTTACATAAACATTTGATGTTTTATTCTCTATGCTATTGTGGTATTTGTATTATTAAAAATACTGCAGTATTGCACTATCCTAAGGACTATTTCGGCAGTGCAACAGATTTAGCTTCATTCACTGCAGTATCGGTAAGGTAATGTAACACTGTCTGGGAAGCAGTTTACCACAGCCTTACGCTGGGGAGGCCAGAAGCGGTATTGGGAACTGTCCAGCGCGGCACCGTGCCGCGGTAGGGACGCAGTGCGGCAACGCAGCGTTCAGCGCGCTTCACGGTCCATCCCGGCAGACACCGGATAGAAGCAGCCCTCCTCAACTGTGTGTCCTTCCTGCCTGCGCTCTCAGCCACCTCATTTGCCACAGACCAGCTGGACTTTAGCGCCTGGAAAGAGGCTTAGGTTCGAAAGGAACTAGGCGAGCTGCATCAGGACCCAGAGCACCTGCAGAAACGCCGACTCTACCCCGGTCATCTATCCTCCGCAGGGTATTGCGACTATCAGGATCGCGGCAAAGATAACAGCTTGGCAGCCCTCTGCCCATCAAGCCGTGGTAAAGGCTCAAGCCAGAAGCCCTCCCACCCAACAGCTCCACCGGCCGGGGTCTTTATTCTCCGTGGAGGGCGCGGGATGCGCAGGATACAATGCGCACGCGCAGTGGCAGCCTGCCGCAGCGGAAGTGGGCGTGACTGGAGGCGAGTCCGCAGTGCCATTCTCTGCAGGCGCGAGGTGCGGTGTAGACAGAGGATGCCGCGCTCCCATCGGCAGCCGCCACCTGCGCCTCGCGCTCCAGCTGCCAACGCTGCGGAACCTAAGTCCGATGGCGTTCTCGCCATGACTTTTAAGATTTTCCTTCTTTTTGCAGGACTTATGGTTAAAGTGCCAGTGGGGCTGTATTTTTCCTGTAAATTACTTCTTTTCCAAAGCTTGATGTTAATGTCCCCGGAAGACAGCGCTTTTTATGCGACCATTGTCTCCGTGGTTGGGCTGCATGTAGTTTTGGCAATTTTTGTTTTTATAGTATGGAAGGAAGGTTTGCCACAGTGGCGGGAAAACAAAAATGATTAGGGCAGCAGCAAGGAGCTGCAATGCAGGGGGTGGGTGGGGTTATACATAAGGGTTTTTTTGTTGTTTTTTGTTTTTCTTGTCCGTACCAAATGTGCTTTTTCTTTTTTAAAAGGGTGGGGGTATGGACAGGGAGGGATTATTTACTGCACCTAAGACTGCAGTAAAAATGGGGTGGGAGGGGGAAAAAGGCCGACAACACTCGACCGCTTGTTTTGTGCCAAATGCTTTTAGATAAGGACATAATGTTTTTGACTGATGTAAATACTAACTCTAGAATAGGCAGGATGGAAGTGACACTGTAGGGTTTTTTGTTTTTTGGGTTTTTTTTTTTTTTTTTTGTTTTTTTTGTTTTTTGGTGTGTGTGTAAAAATTGTGTCGTGATGGAATTTTTGGCGTGGCTCGGCTCAAGCAGCAGTTTTCAGAATGCAGTAAGTATCATGCGTAAAACTCACTTCCATTTACCATATCATTCTGCTATGCTGCCAGGATCTCTGGATTTATGGTCTTCTCTTACTCAGATACTGGCTGGCAGAATGAGTCTATGTTTTATTAGGTACGTCTGTTCATTCATTGAGGTCTAGAGTGTAGGTGAAAACTGAGGAAATCATTTCAGATTAAAAACTGTTGAATTTGGGTTGCAACCAGGTGGTGCTGATGCGGAAAGCCGAGGTACAGGCTTTGGTAAAGCCGCAGTCCTCGGCAGTGCCGTCTGGCAGTGACCTCATTCCCAGGCACGCTTGTCAGTGGCTTAAGTTCCATCCATAATTGATATTTCCTATCTGGGTCTTTTTTTTGTTTGCTTTTGCTACTGCTTTTATAATAGTAAGAGCCAGCAGATGAGATGGGTTTGAGATCCTGTGGCAGAAAAATCTTATGGTGGAATCTAAAGATCAGCAATCAGAATCTGCAGTTTAACAGACTCGGCTGGAAAGGCTACCCATGCCAGATTAGAAATTACGTTAAAATTTTCATTTGAGTTTGGGTTATGCCTGCTTGTTGATTATTTGTATCTTTTAATCCTTGGCCATTTCCTTATTAGAAGCATCTCAAGATGTGCATTTTACTATAGTCTTGATAGTCTTGGTTTAAAATGGTTCAACAATTCACCTGAATTCCATTCTAAAATGTTTCAGTGGTGGTAGTGGTAGTGGGGTGTGTGTGTGTGTGTGTGTGTGTGTGTGTGTATGAGAAAGAGAGAGAGAGAGAATATGAATGAATGGGGGGGGGCAGGGAGGGAAGGATAATGCGACAAAATGGCCATAAGGCAGTGCTTACTCATTCCTTGAAAGCCAAGTGAAATCTATAGTGAGAAAAATGGAGTGTGGCTTGCCTTCATGTTCACAACAGTTTATCTAAGACTATTTCAGAATAGCTGTTTTCTAGTAGTGCAAAAATATACTCAGCGTCTAGTATGCTATTTTGAATACTGGCAAATGTGAGGTAACATATGATTTCTCCTTCTGCGTGTCACGTTTTTCTTTCTTCTTCCCAGTAGCCACCTCTTTCACCATTTTCCCCTCTTACATTATCCCTTTCCTTTGAGGACTGCGCCCCCTTCTGGTCATGTCTGGAACAGACCTCCCTTCCGCTCGGGCTCACATCGGCTCCCTCCTAATGGTGGGAGTGGGGAGAGGTGTTTAAGTTTTTTCCCCCCAAAATGGATGTAGATTGCTTCTGTATTAAATTTAACTTCAGAAGTACAATCATTTCATTTTCATTTGTTCCCCTGGGCAATCTTTTCTTGTAAGTAGGAATATGCTTGCAAAAATGTGGATAAAAATAATTGATCAGGAATCGTATCTGTACAGCCTCACTGACGCTGCGCACAGAGATGTGGAAGTGCTGCTGCTGCTGTCTAACGCTGCCTACTATGTGGCCTAGTAAGTCGCCATTGATTTAAAGCTTTTAGTTTGTTTTTTGTCTTCATGTATATATGAGATTTCATTGAGCCCTTTAAATAATCTTTCAAATTTTGAGTTATTTATCACTGTTTTAGCTTAGTATTACTTGGAATTCATCACAATCTGGGCATCACGCACTCTGTTTAATCACAGAGGCCATGTATCATGGCTTGTCTTACTGTATTTTCCCCATTGTTTGACACTGAATTCCCTGCAGCTTTTGCCATTGAATGATTCAGCTCTGCAGATGCACAGCTTGTATGTGCGCATGTGTGCACGTCAGTGTTGCCATGGTTACAAGCATATGATTATGCGACTTTCAGCGTCTCCTTGGTTACAAGCATATGATCAATTATGTGACTTTGGTGGTTTATTAGCGCCATCTCCAAAAAGGCAATTATCTGTGCCACTTCCAAAGCTGAGTGCTCGCTTGTTCCATGAGCTGTCCAGGATGCAGGCTTAATGCATTTCCTGAGTAAAATGTCCCCTTTACTTTTTCAGCTTGGTTTAAGCTGCCGTTTTCCTGTCATTCCATATGCCTTTGGCTCAGGTCATGACAGTTTTCTTCATTGATTTGGGATCTCAGACCCATCCGCTGTACATTCCTTAGCTAAAGCGTTCCAATGTATATTGCCTTCATTTTAGGCTTGTTTATATTTTGTTTATAAAACTGAAATTATTTCTTTGTAATTTTCTTTATATGTAAAATTCTCTATTAGTTGTTAAATTATGTTACACTCCTCCCACCCCGAGACAGGGTCTCTCTGTTATGTAGCCTTGGCTGGCCTAGAGCTCCTTCTATAGACCAAGCTGGTCTGGAATTCACAGGAGTCCACATGCCTCTGCCTCCTGAGTGCTGGGCTGTCCCTCTTATTTATTTAATATATACTTTTTATGTTTCACTTCATTCTGGAATGCATGCTGGAAAGATTTGACTTTAAGTGCATGTGGTAGCTCATAACATTCTACCTCAGCTTTGTAGCCAGAGCCAAACCCTTGCTTTTAACCTTTGTTGTGCTTGCCTTTCCCTAGTTATGATGACGAAGTTGATAAAGTAAACCAGTATCAACGACTGGGCCTAGAAGACCTGGAAAGAATAGAAATAGGTAAATGCTAGCACATTAACTAACCCACAAAAGAGGATGCTCTAAGCCATCTGTGATGGCAGACTTCCCTTTTCTTTAGAGACTAATAATGGGTATGGTTGCTTTCATCTTGTGCCTCTTGAGAACTCCAGTGATCAAAAAGTTTAAACAATTACAACCGAAGAAGTGTTCTTATGGCCTCAAAATCTTATGTTCATGATAAAACAGAGGGCATAAGACATGGCTGCCTTGTTATGGTCAGGACACACACATGCATGAAATGTCAAGATTCACACACTATGAAAACATTTTTATAAATGGCTGTAAGTTTATATCTTGATTAAATTATGAATAGAAATATGCTCACAGTCTGGTGATATATGTGTATTTGAAGTAAAGGCAGAGAGTGTTATGTGAAAAACAACTTGTAACACACTCATTTGTGTTAGGTCCTGAACCTACTCTTTTCGGCAAACCCAAGTTCTCGTGCATGCGGCTGCACTACAGGTGTAAAGAAGCAGGCGGTTACTTCCATACGCTAAGAGCTGTGCCACGTAGTCCTGAAGAAGATGGCAAAGGTAAGGAAGGGCAAACCATGGCACTTTCAGAGATAATCAAGTCCACTGCATGGGACATTGTAGAACTGATTTCTAGAAAGATTGCTCAGGAGTAGCTTGGATTCGAGATCTCTACTCCTATTTGAATGGCTGTGAAGTGTGTCACCTGCTCCCAGAGGCAGCACCTGCTCCCAGAGGCAGCAGTTCCGACCACTTTACCAGGTCCCTGTGAGTTCTAAGATGTTTATGTGCTGTTCATTAGCTCTTTTGATCTTGTCTGTTAAAAATCATCATCTAACATGCTCTATGAAAAGTCCAAAGATGGAGATGGTGGTGGCAGCGGCAGCTCGCCGTTTGCCCTTATACAGCAGGCTTGGCTTACTGCAAACCACTCAGGGGTAGATTTATCCAGGAAGTGACTCCTTCCCAAAGGCTGAAGAAACAGATATAACAGGGGTTGAAGAAAGTCATTCCAGACACAGCAACCTGGGAGAAAGTGGCTGCTCTCCAGGCTCCTGCATCCAGTTACCAGGGATTGCTTAATAGCTGCGCCTTATGCGCTTCAAGATGCCCTTACTTACCTCATCCCAACCTCTGCTCTGGAGTCTCGTTTGTTTTTATTGACAAAGAAGTCTGGAGAGACCGCAGCAAAGTTTATTATTAATTCACATCCCAAATATTTCCAAAAGGGTATAGCTGAGCCTCCTATACTGTGCTTGCTGCCTGAGCACTTTGAACCTTAGACTGAAGATGTAAGTGACGCTGCCTGAAGGAACCAATCAGACTCAAAAGCCAGAGCTCCAGTGGACGTTCTGTCTAGCTCTTGCAGGCGGTGACTCTCCAACCGCTCGGAGCCCCTCCTGGAGCATGGGGCCATTTTATATGGCTCAGTTAGCATCAAGTAAAAATAGCTAAGAACGCTTTCTCTGCTTGATGGTGTTGTGATTTGAGTGTATGATATGCACAATTCATTTTCTGCTCTAGCTTCACCCTGGAATCACAAGTGAGGCACAACTGCAGGCTTATTCACTTTTGTCTTGTGTAATGGCAAAGGAAGTACATGGCCTCTGTTTTTAGCATTAGGTGTGAGAAGGCAGAGCCAGATAAAACAAACTTTTAAAAAAAGTCATCATCTAGAACATGTGGAGGACAGTGAGCAAGTTAGCAGTTTTCTGTAAGTTACTGTAGGCAGTAAACTAGTATTTAAGTCTGTGGCCACAAATTCACTTCAGGCTGTGTGCTAGTGTTTGGGGCGACCGGTAAGACCTGTGTTTGGGTTCCAGACACTCTTCAGTGCATCGCAGAGATGCTGCAGATCACCAAGCAAGCCATGGGACTGGACGTTCCTATCATTGAGAAGAAACTTGAGAGGTCAGTATCAAGAGTGAAGATAGCGTTCAACATGCATTAGTCCTGCACTTAGGACGGCAGCCTCATGCCACCTGAGGCTCTGGCCTTTGAAACGTGACCAGTCCCAGCTCAGGTATGCTGTAACCACATGACTACACACTGACCACTGTGCAGACCTCATGCAAAGGGAAAAAAAACCAAGATACAGATATTTTTATATATCTGTTGAGGTACAGTATTTTATATGTAAGTAAAACTTTTTAGGTCCATTTTTTTTTTTGTAGCTGCTAGAAAGTTTCAGTTATATTCCTAACTGAAAACATATCTACCATCCAACATCTTTTGGATAGTAGAGTTTTAGTGTTGACTTGTTATTTGGATTTATAAGTTAGCAAGCAGTACCCCGTACTTCCAGTATTTTGGATTCCACGAGGAATTAATTTTTTTTCTTTTCTAACTTACAGGAAAAGCAGTAAGCCTCATGAAGACATCATTGGTATCAGATCTCAAAACCAAGGCTCTCTTGCCCAGGGGAAAAGCTTTTTAATGAGCAAATTTTCATCTCTAAATCAAAAAGTAAAGCAGACCAAATCCAATGTGAACATCGGCAACCTACGAAAATTAGGAAACTTTACAAAGCCTGAAATGAAAGTTAACTTTCTAAAACCAAACTTAAAAGTCAATCTTTGGAAGTCAGATAGTAGTCTTGAGACCATGGAAAACCCAGGAGTGATGGGTAATAAGGTCCAGGGGGAGTCTGATGGGGACATTTCTTCAGATAACGACTCGTACCACTCTGATGAATTCCTTACAAATTCTAAGTCGGAGGAAGACAAGCAGCTAGCCAATTCTTTAGAGAGCGTAGGGCCAATAGATTACATTCTCCCAAGCTGTGGGATTATTGTGTCAGCACCTCGATTAGGCAGTCGGTCTCAGTCTGCCAGCAGTATCGACGTCAGCACTCATGCCCCCTCAGAAGCTGCTGCTGGTCCTGGAAGTGAACTTGGGAAAGGCCTGGAGTCTCCCCTGAAGAAAAGCCCTTCTGCTGACAGCATACACACACGGACTGGCTTCACAAAGCCCATGGATGTTTACTGCCAGAGATTTGTGCAGGATGCACAGAACAAAATGAATGACCTGTCAGAGATCAGGTCTGTAGCTCAGAAGAGTGAGGAGGGAAGTCACAAGACTAACCGTGTGTCTAATGAAGAAACCCAGTCAGAACCAATGGGACAGACGCCTCCTCGACCCTCTCAGTTAAACGTCTCTTGTTCTGTGGCAGGCCCACCATTCTTATCAGTTGAACCAGTACATTCAGTGCTATCTCAGAAGACGCCCAGCTCCGGGTCCAGCCTTCTGGAACTTGAGGCAGGGCTCTGCGTAACTCCCTCTTCAGAGAGCAGCAGCAGCAGGGCAGTCTCTCCCTTTGCAAAGATCCGCAGCTCCATGGTCCAAGTCGCTAATATTACCCAAGCTGGGCTAACTCATGGGATAAACTTGGCGGTTGCCAAAGTTCAGAAGAGTCCAGCAGAACCCGAAGCGGTTAACGAAATTCAACAAAATGAACTTAAAAATATGTTTACACAATGCCAGACACGAATAATTCAGATTTAGATTTTAGTCACATTCCTTTGTCTTTTATTTAAAAATTCAAAATGAAGTTTTCACCTTTCAGGCTATTTTAACCTGTACTGAATCTAGGGATTTCAAATTCTAATTATGTTTATTGGCAATTGTTTTACAAGGAGTCTGAACCTTAGCAAATTTCCAGATATGTAAGCTAAGACTACAGGCAGTCATCCTGGAATATGGACCAGAGTAGCAAACACTAGAATGGTCTGTGCATCTCACTTGGGAAGGAGCAGGAAAGAAACCAAGCTCGTGTCTAGAGGGGGAGACACTCTCAAGCAGGTGTGGTGTGGACATCTGTTTATGGTGGTAGCATTTTTTTGCTCTGTCAGTTCATTCCTCAATACTGCTTCATAAAGGAAATTATGCATTTAGATTTTAGTGATACTAGTGTGCATTAGTATCTAAATTAAAAAAGTAGTCTCGTGGCTTAACCATTCTCTGAAGTTGAGAATTAACAATGGTAAAACTGTATTTTTCCTTTGACCCCACTCTCTCCCGTATATACATTTTTTTTTCTCTCTCTCTCAAATTCTTAAGTATGGGCTTGCCCGTCATAAAATAACTTGCTGCAGGAATATAAGATCATGTTTATTGACTCTAGAGATCTCTAGAAAAGTCGTTTGAACTCTTTCAAGGGGGACATTTAGCATCTCTTGTAGGTTCTAGAACTATGGAAAACATCAAAGTCCAGGTTAAACTGGTTTTATTCAGTAACTAACCACCAAGAACCTCTTCTGTAACCCAGAGTGAGAAAGCTGTAGGCATATTCTAGCAGGTATCAATGTCTCTGGCATCCTTTAGAGCCTTACTCTGGTTAACTGACTCTCAGTTTAACATTATGTCTGTTAAAACTCTGACAAGCATTCCGATTTTGTTATTTATTAGCAGTGTCAAGTCTTGTGACTATTAAAAGAACCACTGTAATTCAAAACATCAGCGTATGAGAATTTCTTGTATAGCATTTAATAGTAAGAGTTGTCTTCAAAGAATTCATAAATGGTAAGTTTGCTTTAACCAAACACTTGTTTTGAACTTTCAATTTTAAAAATGAAAACTGTATTTTAAATCCCAGACATTAAAAACTGAATGCTGTAGCCTTTTTTTTTTTTTTTTTTTTCTTTAGGGTCTTCAGAGTAGTTAAGTATTAAGCCAGGCCAGATGGGAAGATAATGCATGTTTGGGTTTCCAAAGAAATGACCCATGAAGAGATGTGACAACAGAAGTTAAAGCAATGGTTATTTCCAAAGAGACCTAGCTGCCTGGTCAGGGTTACAATCTGATCCAGACCCAGCTACAGATGTGAACATGTGTGTGAGGGCGAGGGGGAGACGGTGGCTGAGAAAGCTGCAGAGCTACAGAAGTGAACATGTGTGTGGCTGAGAAAGCTGCAGAGCCCGTCTCTTCCAGTTCAGCTTGAGGAGGTGCTCTCCTGTATTTCTAATTCATGAAAAATGGCCCATGGTCCTGGCAATTTGGAAGTTTTATTTACTGGACAGGGTTATTTACGGGAACTTTTCTGTAAGACCATGCAAAATTATGACTTCTCTTTGGTAAATTACGGTTTACATTGGTACAGTTTGACAAGATAAAACTAAAAAATTTGTTCTAGGACAAAGAAAATGCATTTTCAAAAATCTATGTGAACATTTTATTTTCAAAAGTTTAAGGAAGATCTGTCTACCCGTTATAAAAATGAAAACCAGTTAGAATTCTAGTATGAACATTATTTACATTAACTTATAAAAATAGATTTGCAGTTAGGAAAAGAATGCTGAACAACTAGTAGTTTGTACTTCCTTTCATCAGGCAACTCCCTTGATTTATCAAGGCCGACCCTGTTTCCTTGGTTAGCAGGGAAGAATCTAAGGGACCACTGATTGATCTTCACACACAGCAGATGAGATTAACAGCAAGGTTCTAACTTTTCTGAAGGTTCTTGTTACAATCGCCATTATACTACATTAACTTGCAAATTATAACTACTAACATTTTTGTTCATTTGAAAATACACATATCAAAATGAATTGGTCAGAGGAAAACCTACCTGTAACTGGATGGACCTTTACTGCACTAGTAAATGGTGTTACTTATATTAAAAGCTCAAAATGCAGTACATTCATCAAGTCAGTTAAATAATGAGGAAAATGAAAAACATCCCACCCTGCACAGCCCGGGGATGTAGCTCCAGGGAGACTACACTTCTCTAGCATGTATGAGAAGCCAGGGTTTGATAAGCAGCACCAAAAAAAAAAAAAAAAAAAAAAAAAAAAAAGATGGTTCCCCACCCCGAAAACTTGACTGTTTAAGTAGCATTTTTTTCATGTCTGGACCAGGGTCCATGGGGCAGTGTTCCCCTCAATCCCATAATATGTCAGTTGCAGATGACAGATGCAGGAGATGAGAAAAGTTAAGGACAATGTGGTGGTCTTCACAAAGCTGCATTTATTCCATTAAAAGATGCTCGTGTTCTGAGAATGTCCTTTATGAAAACAAAATAGTGATCACAGTGTGTTTTGTTCTTTTTTTCTTTCAAATGACTTGGCAAAATCAATTGGCACCCCTACCTCAGAAAGGTATTACCAGTCTATGAAATCTGAAAGCCAGGAACCGCCACCTGTTCTGGGAAAGGCCAGTTCTGCCGGCTGGTACAGCTGGGACGTGGGAAACTGCGTCTGTGGCAGCTGTGTAGAAAATGACACTACAGAAGTCATATCTCGAACTTGTCGCTCAGACCTGTTCTGAATTAACACAGCTCTTCAAATAACTCTGCAGAGGAAGCTGGCACTTCATAGTCTGGCCTAAGATGTAGCTGTGGCTAAGAAAATGGTGTGATCAGCAACATTATCATTATTAAACCTTTAATATCAAATACATTTTTGTACATCATAACTAATTATAAAACAAACTCCAAAACTCCATAAAACCAGTAAGGTAAAAACCCTTACAGAGAATCATATAAACTTTAGGTGTCACCAGACTTGATTTCAGGAAAAGTCACTGTGTTTTTGGATACAAATTCCCTATAAAACAATGTGGTGTAAAGGACTGTGGACTGCACGCACAGAGGCCGTAGCTTGCCGTTCCCTGCACGCTCGGCGCTCTAAAGCTCGTTCCCATTCACACTCTTCTGCTGCTGAAGCCGGGCCTTCCTGGAGAGCTCCAGCTGCTTTGCTCTGAGCCAGCGCTCTCTGGAGAGTGTTGTCTGACCGACGCTCAGAGACAGGAATCTGGTTTAAAGTAAGTTACCTAGTGTTAGGAAGGAACTAGGAAAACTCACTCTCTTCTTTTCCTCTTCTCTGTGTCCACCCCCTTCTCTCTTTCTCACTGCCCTACCTCACTGCCATCTTGGAAAAAAACAAACCAAAAAAACAAGGAAAGCTTTGAAAGCTATCAGGAGGCTATCAGAGTAAATGCTTGGTCCACATAAAGGCCAAGTGTGACCTCACAAAGAAGTCCCTGAAGAGCTAGAATTAGAGGGAGGCTGGCTCTGACAAGCTTAGAGAGCAAGGCTGGTCTACCGCTAAGGTTCTACTGAGTAACCCTCAACAAGCACTCACACTGGGTGGGTCTTTTCATTTAACTTTCATGTCTGTGCCTTTATGGTGGTCTAAGCCTGACATCAGGAATCTTCTCCAACCACTCTCTCTCCTTCACTGAGCTCAGTGCTGGCCAGCGTGTCTGACTAGGCCAGCATGACTAGGCCAGCGTGTCTGACTAGGCCAGCGTGTCTGACTAGGCCAGCATGACTAGGCCAGCGTGTCTGCACTGGGATTCCTTGTGGCCGCGGCTACACATACCCAAATTTTAAGCAGGATCTGAACTACAATCTTCAGACAAAAGCTTTGTCCATCTGTTCAATTCTCGATGTCTTTGGAAGGAGAAGTTCCTTTGTTTTTAGAATTCTGCCTCAGACACTGCTGAGCAGATCAAATGCACACAGCCGGCAGCTGAGGTGACCTGGATCAGCGCACTTACCGAGCCACCACAAGCAGCTGGTGGAGGTCATCAGCCGTGATGCTCTGAGGGTCATCTTTACGCATTTCCACAAAATCATCTTCAACCGCCTGTGTCACAGAGCAACACACTTGTAAAAGTGTCCCTTCAAAACAATTCCCTTACTTTTTAGAGGAAAGGAAACATGATCCTTGATTGAGGTAAAAATAATGGTAGAAAAAACAAAACTTAAGGCCCATTACAAAATGCAACACGGAAAACATTCTACATTCAGCTTGGCCCGGTTGAGATGCCGAACAAGCCTAGCAGCCAGCACCCTCTGCGGCGACGGTGCGGGGGGACGGTAACTTACAGACCTGCCTGGGCCCAATACAGCAAGTACAATGGCTGCACTCAGCTCTGTCAAAACCATGGAAACTGCCAGTATCTTGGGTACCATTTATACAAGAAAACAGTGGCTCTTGGTAAGAGTATTGAGGCTGTGACATCTGAGCTTGTTACACACTCCATCCTCCTCAGGTGATGTCCTCTAGGCAGGGCTGGAGTTCCTGCGCTGCTGCTCTGATCTGCAAGGCTGCCTTTCCTAATCTTTTTTTTTTTTTTTTTTTTTTTTTTAAAGATTTATTTATTTATTATATGTAAGTACACTGTAGCTGTCCTCAGACACTCCAGAAGAGGGGGTCAGATCTTGTTACAGATGGTTGTGAGCCACCATGTGGTTGCTGGGATTTGAACTTCAGACCTTCGGAGAGCAGTCAGGTGCTCTTACCCACTGAGCCATCTCACCAGCCCGCCTTTCCTAATCTTACTTGAAGCCTGTTATCGCTGTTCCTCTGTTGTTACCACGAATAGCTTGCTATATACATTAAGCTTATCTATACACCATTATGTTTCCCTTACATAGTGTACGTGAGACCAGGTACTAGCTCCAGTTAAAAGCACTTCCTGGGGCTCAAGCATGCATCACTCTTGGAAAGGGGTGACTATTGTATAAAGAACTAAAGACTATGTGAACAGTGCCTCACCGAGCAGAGAACATCAATAAGGAAATAATGTTGAAAAAGAAGCAAACAGGAAATTCTATAAATAAAAAATAAGGCAATTAACAGCAATAATTGTAGAAAATTTGAGCAGGCACAAAAATTAATCAAATTTCAAGATAGGTGAACAAAAGCTTTTTAGACTGAAGCAGAAAGAAAAATAAGGGAAAATGACCGCAGCTTCAAAGATCCGCAGCTCACCATCAAATGTACTGACGTAAGTGTAATGAGGGCCAGTGGGAGAGAAAGCAGCAGGAAGGAACTAAAAAAAGACAGAAAACCAAAAACAATGGCCCCTAAAAATTTGAAGGCTGCTGCAGTGGATTGACGCAGTTTGTATTCTAATACTAATATTGGTTCCTCAAGATCTGGTTGCCCTAGAGTCCCTACGCACATAGACCCAAGTGATTCTATGTGACCTTGCCCTCAAGTTATTTCTGAATAAAGATGTCTACAGCCAGTAGCTGGGCAGAAGAGGCACAGGCAGGTTTCAGGGCTCCTGGGCCTGCGGTGGGGGTTGGGGGGGCGGGGAGGAGAACCAGGAGGGAGAGAAGACGGTGAAGGGAGGTAAAGTTGCCATGAGTTAGGTGAGTCATGAAAATGTGGCCCTGAGGGCTGGCCAATTGGAATTAAGAGCATCCCAGATGAAACATAGTAATAACAAGGGGTTAACGATAGAAGGTAGATTCTAATGGCATAGAGGGTAGATAACGACCCAGCTCTTGTGGTATTTAAAGCTTATTGTAAATATAAAGGTTGTGTGAGGCTTTATTGGGAACTAAATGATTAAGGCCAGGCAGAAACCTGGATTGGGATTAACAATTTCTTTAACAGGGTGCTAAAGACTTGACCAAAATAATGCACACATTAAGAAGCACGCAAACTCAGTAGGACAGACAATAGGATCTCGGGACTGACAACTCCTCTGGGTTTTAGAGGCATGTTTGTAAGGAGTACAGCTACTGCTGACAGAACGGGGGGGTGGGGGGGTGGGGGGGGGAGCGGAACACGAAGGGAACAGACGATGGAATAGCTAAGAGCTTTGATCCCAGCACTAAGGAGGCAGAGGCAGCAGATCTCTCTGACTTTGAGGCCAGCCTGATCTGCACAGTGGGATCAGTGGGGTCAGAAGAGAGAGCAGTGGTAGGTGCTTAGCACAGTGAAGGCCCTGGGTTTGAAACCCAGCATCATAAAACAAATGGACAAAAAAAAGAATGGTCACAGAAAAAGCTTGAAGAAGTTGTCACAGAAGACACAACCTTGGTTTAGGCAGCTGCACAAGGAAATCCTGACCAGTGTGTAAAGCTATGCATGATGTCTGCCTATAGCCATGTATTTCTTCTAAGTCTACGGCCAGCCTAGGCTATACAGTAAAACCACAAACAACTCAGAAGGGCAACACAAACTGTATTTTCTTGTTCAGCTTTCCCCTCTGGTTTGAAAGACAATAGCACAAAGTGATAATTAGTAAGATGATACACTAAGTGTCCTGTGACACTGGCTAGCACCTGTGAAATAAGTCCTAGTGTGACTGGGGGGCTGTGGAACAGCCTGGAAAGCAGCAGATTCGTTTGTGTTAATGTAGTGAACCCATCTGTCAGGCCTAAGTGAGGGACAACACAAGGCTGCGGCAGGAGCTGGAGATGAGAGGAAGAGCACTTGCTGACTGACATAAAGGGGCTGGCTGGCTCCCAGTGTGAAAATACTTCAACCAACCAAACAGAAACAACCGAAATGCAGAAAGAAAGGAGGCTGCTAAGAAAAAGCACAAAAAATGAAATCTCTTTTAAACAGAAGAGCACAATGAAGACTAGAGTTGCCCAACACTAACCCTGCCTAGCAAGTAACTGCAGTAAGTTGCATGAACCCCAGAAGGTAACAGGAGTCTTGCTTGACTAGGTGTACCTTGGTTATGTCGTCTGATAGGTTGTAATCCAGGAATCTCAACAAGGTCAGGTAGATCCGGAACTTGTTGAGCACGGACGGCAGCACAGCTGAGAGCAGGCCGTTCATGTACTCCTCCATGTTGGGTGGTATCAGCTGGGGCTGCAGGTGAATCTGGCAGTCTGCCTGGAAAGAGGAAGATCCATGATCCCCAAGTTCCTTCAGCTGCCTACCTCAGAGGCGGCGGCTCTCAGCGTGGAAGGGAATTAGGAAACACGAGTTGAGGAGGGGGATATTTTTAAAACCTTAGTGTGCTCAATCTGTCTGGATTAAGACACAAACCAATTGCAATGTGATTCCGAGCTTAATTCTGAGGATCCACACAGATGGACGGAACCAACTCCTACAAGCTGTCCTCCAGCCTTTACACAGCAGCTGGTGCACTGCCCAAACCCCAAACGATGAATGAAAAGAGGAAAACATTCAAATAATAAATTTACTGCATAACTCATGATGGCCTCCAACTTGAGACTGGCCAGCCTCAGCTTTCACAGTCCTGGGATTAGAGGCATGCAACAAGCCCAGAGGGAATCAATTTCTTGCTAACTTACCGAACACTATATAACTTGGGGCGGGGACAGGGACAGGGACAGACGGACAAAGGCAGTAAGGACAGTAGTTTGGATTATTACGGGGAATCAGTTCTACTCCTTTTTGTTTGCTTGCTTTTCAAAGACGAGGTTTCTCTGTGTAGACCCGGCTGTCCTGGAACTCACTGTTCTGAACTGAGCTTGAGATCCGCCTGCCTCTGCCTCCTGAGCGCTGGGATTAAAGGTGTGCACCACCATCCTAGGCATCTCCTACACTCTGCTGAGATACGAGAGGTGCCCCTGCCCTGCTTCGGTTATCTTGGGATTTGCTGGTTCTTGACAGTTACACTACTTTACATGGAGGTAAAATGAAAATATCAGATTTCCTTGTTAATAATAATTTCAGTCTCCTTTTTGAAATCTATGGATGGAATCCAAGGCCCTACACAAGATAGGCAAATGTTCTCCCACTGAGCTACACTCACTCTTGGCCAGTTCAAGCCAGTAAGAGACCCTGTCTCACAATGCAGGCGACATGGTTCCCGAGGGTGACCCCTGGCCATGACATACATGTGCACAAGTGCACCTGCATACACAGACAATATAACCGATAAAAAAGGACAAAGGGACAGCAGTAACCTTTACAGTGTAACCTCCCTCCACTTAACCCTCAGCCATCATACCGGAAGTAGTGACCTTCCCTCAGATGTGATGAGAACATTGATATTGCATGGGAACTCCATCTGGTGATAGCTGAAGTCGTAATCCACCTTCTGCCAGGTTATCAGGTTGCTCAGGGCAGTTACGTTATGAACACCTGGAAGAGAAAGACCATGACTGGCAGTGATGTGACATATACTTAAGACATGTGTTTTCTGCTGCTTAGATAAAAGACACAGGAGCCAGCAATCTTAAGGAGAATGTCAGTAAATCTAATGTTAACTATGTAATGAACTCCACAGACAGTATTAGGCCAACTGCAACTTTCTGGGGGCCAAAACTCACCCATTGTGGACTCTGGTAAGTTCATTACTTCCTAGGTCATGGCTATAGTAATATGGGAAAACCATTTCTTTAGAAAGTAAGGTTGTTGAATTTTCCCAATTTACACATTTCTGAGACAGGATCTGATGAAGCCTAGCTGGCCTTGAAGTCCTGGTTCTCCTGCCTCTGACTTCCAGGTGACAGAATTGCAAATGGGTGCCACCACCTCTGCTAGACTTTCATGTTCCTCTTTGCCTTACATGTTCCCACTCTTCATTGTTTTTCCATCTCTTTCTGTGGCTTGCTACAGGGTTACCTGCCCTCTCTTCATGTGGACATGATCTAGCGTGCTATTGTTATTTTTTTTAACAAGTTTCACAACTGAAGTTAGTTTAAAGCATACGATCTATTTTTCCTCCAGAAACTATAAAAACTGCTTAGAAAGTTCCCATGGGATGTACAAACTATTGCATTAAATCTTTTCTATCCTTTCTTGAGCTAATAGGCAGCCAACAGAACAGTTGGTCACAACAAACAACTGGTGTACAGTTTGTGGCACATGCTTTAGTCAAATGCGTATTTTTAAAATATTTGTTAAATGTTAAGTTTGCCTTAGAAGCCACTGCCAGATCTGGCTAAGCGGAGCACAGCCAGAAGAAGACAGCGAGCATCTCTGTGCATACCTGGCGTGTCCAACTGCCCTTGCTCCAGAAGAGTCTCGTCAATGACCAGGGAAGTATTGTTGGGCAGCTGAAGGAGGCCACTGACCAGTCGGTTGGCTGTGTAGTCTTTGTGGGGAATGAGCTTCAACTGGTTCATGTTTTCTATTGTCATCTGTAGACGAAAAGACTGAGACAGAAATTGTAATAAGCAAAGATCCAGGCTTCTTACAGATACACACACACAACACACACACACACACAGATACACACACACACAGATACACACACACACACACACACACACACACACAGATACACACACAGATACACACACACACACACACACAGATACACACACACACACACACACACACACACAGATACACACACACACACACACAGATACACAACACACACAGATACACACACACACGCACACACACACACAGATACATACACACACACACACACACACAACACGTATTTAGAGACAAAACGCTTGTGTCTCACATGGAATGGTATCATTTCTAAGAAATGAGACAAATGGTCTTTTCAACTCTGTGGCCAAACTCCAGGCCACACCCATAGCTGCTTATGTCCCATGTTTCAGCCAACCTAGTGCACACTGGAGAGGGAAGGCCAGCCAGAGATACAAACTGGTAGACAGCTGCAGATAGCCAAACATCAGCTAGCCAGAAGACTTCATTAAGAGACAGGAGCTAGTAAAAGACAAAGACTGCTAATTCTAGTCGCTGAAGAGAAAAGGCTCTGTAAATTAAACTAGACTATGGCACGACACTGCAGACCTCATTATCAACACTTCCACTCAGAGCAGGGACCTTCCACAACCTTGCCTCCAGCCCCACCACACTCAACTCCTTCTGTCTGCTCTAGTTGCATGGAAATCATGCATGTTCCAGCCTTCAGAAAAGCATGCAGTGAGAGAAGAAGGAAGAGATATAGCTGAAATTTAGAGACTTTTCTACTTTGGCTCAAATACTCTTAGAAAGGAGGGCAGTGGTTACGGACACTTGTTCTTGCATAGGACACGGGTTTTACTCCCAGCACTTATATGGTGGCTCACAACCATCCAGAAGTCCAGTTCCAGGGGACCTAACGCCACAGGCATCAGACATGTGTATGTGGCACAGACAGACATGCAAGCCAAACACTCATATACATTTTTCAAAAGTGACCATGTGCTGGGGCTGAGCCTGACTTGGCCATGTAACAAGCAGTAAAAGCCGCGTCTCTGATCCGAGAGAAGAGCACTGAGAAGGGCTGGTGCCAGTGCACTAAGGGTGGTGAGAGAGGAGATGGTCAATGAAACGCAAAATAAGGAAGTGACCCTCTAAGCCCCTTCCTCCAATTACCCTTCCCCATGTAAGGATGTAACCCTGGCTGCACAGCTGAGAAAGATGGTCTCTGGCGCCATCTTGTGTCTGGGAGATGTAACTGCAGCAGCCTCTGCTGGCAGCCCTTACAGGCCCATGCTGCTCCTGACTGACTCCAGTTCTCCATGTAGGAGGACATGCCCCCACAGGCAGCCACCAGTTCTGCTCTCCAGATTAAGTCTCAGACCCTACTGGAGAGATGGGCACGTGTCCACTGGCAGTGCCTCCTATTCCATTTCCAGGGTTTCAGTGTTCTGCCGAGAATTTTTAAAGCACACACCAGCAATTACTTTCTTGATGTACCTCAAAAACAAAAAATTCCATGAGGACAGAGAAGCTATTTCAGGAGATGTGGGCCTAGGGAACTGCCAAGATCCTACTGCAGGGTCTATGAATGAAAGTGACATGTTTAAAGACAGAGCTTTACAGACAGGCGTTCAGATCACACACCTCAGTTAGTCACCATCTAAGAAACCGACCAGATAAAAACACAGAACCGCAGGGGCAAATATAGAAGCAGAAATGAAAACCCAGGGGTCTCCTATTAGACACTCGAGAGCCTGGCAAAATGCAAAACACCGTCCATTTTACAACCATTTCCTAATGAATTATCCAACATGTCTTCTTCAGCTAATGTCAGAAATCAGTGAAAGCCCAGCCCAATGAGTAAGTGGCTCAGAGTCCTCAGGCCTCTCGCAGGGCTTGAAGTAAAGACGCAACAGGCTGTTTAGAAGATCTGGCTTCATTTTCTTAAGTCCCAAGTGGCCAAAATTTTTATTTATCAGAGAAGTCCCCTGTACCTGAGATTCTAACACAAATGTGCATTCCAGATGCTTCCAAATAGCAACTAACACTGCGACATGGAGATGGGCCACTTCATTACCTCAGCTGAAGGAATTGGACTCATATAATTTAAAGCTTATTTAGACCTCAGGTGTAATATGCATCCAAAGGAACAAACTGGCATAGACTGGAAGTGTAATTCTAAGGGAGTCACTGCCATTGCATTAATTTTTGAACTTACAAATTTGTGCTGGGTCAATCAGTGTGAATGTTAAGAGTGCATTTTAAATGATGTCAGTTGACAGGTCTTGTCCCTTGTAAATGAGACCCACAAGGAACACAGAGTTAGTACTCAAGGTGAGTGGAAAATAACTGGGTCTGTCATGCTCATTGCTTTCACAATGCTATCTTACTGCTGGGACAAGATGTTGGATGATCCGGTAGAGGTGTTCCGTGAAGGTACTGTTCTGCGGGCAACCACTCAGGTTAACTGTAAATTTTCCTAGAGGAAGTACATCTCTTCTTGTATACCTGGGAGAAGGGAAAGAACACAAAACCAAAGGTAAGACACTGAGACACCATCACTACAAAGTTTGCAGAAGCAGAGAGAGATGGCTCAGCAGTTAGAGCACTTGGCTGCTCTTCCAGACCCACAGAATAGCTCACTACCACCTGTAACTTCAGTTCTAGGGAGAAGATACTCTTTTCTGGCTTCCACAGGCACTGCACACACAGATATGCAGACAAAACAGTCACACATATAAACTAAAAATAAACTTTTTTTTAAAGAACATTTTTATCTATCAGAATGGCAGTATGGGTAGAGCACCTTATCTAAAATGCTGAGACCTGAAGTGCTTGACCCTTTATAGCATTTGCAGACGTCACTGGCAAGATGTGCGTGATATAAGCTGGTGGCTCCTGCCTTACAGGCTGACCGCAACAGTGTGACTATGGCTCAGGCACTGCATACCTCCCAGAATTCCAGGGTTTTCCATCAGGGATGTCAAGTCAAGCAACGACAGAGCGTTGATGGGAACCCAAGAATTGCATACTATCTTAGATGCCACCAGGGGAAAGAAGATTATAACGGAAAGATGCGTAGTGTAACAGCATTTACTTAAAAAAAAAAAAAGTGCAAAACCCTAGCATTTTGGGAAATGGTTACAGTATTGCCCTGATTTATAATATAAGAACGCCTGGTCATTAGAAAGTTTATGAAGGAGGCTGAGTATGACGGATTGCCCTCAATCCCAGCACCCAGGAAACAGAAGCTGAAGGATCTCGATGGAGTACCAGGCCAGTCTGGTCTACATAGAACATTCCGGGCCAGGGCTACATAGCGATACACTATCTCAAAAAAGAAAGAAAAAAAGTATTATGATATGTTAACTAAATATTAAATGTAAAAAGCAGGGAAGATGTGGACTTCAACCAGAACTGATTGGACCACAGTACTGAACACAACACATGGACATAAACCAAAGAATATGCTCAAGTATTAAATGGGAAGAAACTGTTTCATGTGAGAGCAGGCAGTTTTCTTCCTGTTCCTTCTTTTAAAAGAAAGAACCACAGGGAGTAGTGGTGCACACCTTTAATCTCAGCACTCAGGAGGCAGAGGCAGGTGGATCTCTGAGTTCAGGGAAAGCCTGGTTTACAGAGTGAGCTCCAAGATAGCCAGGGATACAGTGAAACCCTGTCTCAAACAAAACAAAAACCAACAAAAACTGAACCCCAAACCAAATCAAAAACCCAATATGGTGGAGACAAAGGCTGAGGCACTAGCTGGTGGTAGCGGTGTGCACCTTCAATTCCAGGTCTTAGGAGGCAGAGGCAGGAGGAGCTCTGTGAATTCAAGGTTAGCCTGGTATACACAGCTACATGACAACCAATGCTAAACAAAGAAACCCTGTCTCAAAAAAAAATAAAATAAAATAAAATAAAAAACCAAACCAAAAAAGGGCTGAAGCATTAAAGTCAATATACAAATTAAATGTACACAGACAGACTTCATTGTTTTTATAAGCAGAGTCTGGAGAAGTATACATACATACATACATACATACATTATACATACAGACATTATACATACATACATACATCATACACACATACATACATGTAAACAAACAAACAGGGGTCTAGGAATGAGACTCAGAGATACATTCAAAGTATACACAAGATCCTGGGTTTAATCTACATTACCACAAAATAAAACATAAAATGAGTACAGAAAAAAGAACAGCTTATCTTACTGTCAGGCATGCTCTGTCTGGAGGATGGAAACACAATGCTCTATGTGACGCTAAGTGAAGTGGAGAAAGGGACCTGTGCTGGGCGCAACATTGTAAAAGTCCCTGAAGATCAAGCCGATCGATCTACAGACATCACAGCTGTTCCCCTCTTTATCCCACACCCCACGCCCAGGAAGAGCGCAGACTTACACTGTAGAGATGAGATGCAATATAAGATATTCAGCAGCCAAACTATCTCCCAAGAGTGCGTGAGTGAGGAATCCAAGCAGCTCTGCTCTGACTGGAGACAACTCAGACATGAAATTGGACACAACTGCAGAAGGAAGGAATGGCAAATGAGAGTGTCAGGCCAGCTCTGCACTAGCATCTTATACAAGAGCAGGAGGGAGCGCTACAGTTCTGGAGACAACAAATGATGCCAATATTAGGGTGGGGCAAGATGGCTCCGAGGGGAAAGGCACTTGCCACCAAGTGTGATAACCTAAGCTTGATCCCCAAGCCCCACAGCAGCAGCAGAGGTGAGTTCTTCTAAGTTCTTCTTTTACCTGCACATGTGTGCCCTGACACATGCAGGTACTCTTTCCCACAAGTAAATGTGATTTTTTTTTAAAATTAAAAAGCGATATAGCCAGGCGGTGGTGGCGCACACCTTTAATCCCAGCACTCGGGAGGCAGGGACAGGCAGATTTCTGAGTTTGAGGCCAGCCTGGTCTACAGAGTGAGTTCTAGGATAGCCAGGGCTACACAGAGAAACCCTGTCTCAGTGATATAAATGTGAGAACAAAGACAACTTACACACTTCATTGTTGTTTAGGTCTCATCACAGAATGACTAGAAAACCCTCTGCTGAGCAGGGACTGCATCTGCGCAGGTGAGGGCCCACACTTACACTGACAGCTTCTGCTCTCCTCCTTGTTAAGGCAAGTGGGTAACAACGGATTGATGTGCTGCAACTTCTGAGCTAAAATCACATGAATTCTTGGCACTAGTGAAGCGGGTGGGCTGTGCACTCTCTGCTCTTCAGCCATGTCTGTGCACTCCATGGGGTCCAGCAGTGCAGAGGCATCCCTGGGGAGAGAGGGGCATGTTGTGAAAATAACATGCACTCTGTAGACACTCAGAATCCTGCTTGAGGGATTCTCCATCCTCCAATGGAGGCCCTGGCCCCTCACTCTAAAGGGCTTTATCACTCACATCTGCCAGGTCAACGCACAGTGCACTGGGTTACTCTACTGCCCAAGACTGAGGTGTCTGACTTACTGCCACGGACAGTGCCGGGTACATGACAGAGGATGTCATTCACAAGACCACTTCAAAGCAGATGCTCCTTGCATTCTCAGCACCTAACAACATTGGGATCTTTTTCTCCAAAGTCCACATGTCTTTATTATTTAGTGTGGAGACCACTCACTTTTATCTTGCTAATGGTCTTTGCTAAATTTTATTCTGATGGGATATTCCACCTCTCTCGAAAGTGTGAACAAGTGATTAGAACAGTGTGAACATTCAGGCTTGCTAATCAACTCAAACGTGATACTCGCTCTGGAGTCACTGAACAAATGACCAATATGTGTAAAGTCTTCAACTCTACTAGGCACAAAGACCACACTATACAAACTGTCAGATCTCATGAGACAAGTTCACAAATCCATTCCAAATCTGCCCCAGTCTGTGTCCTTCCCCTCTGAACCAAAAGGCCTCAGTAATCAAGTAATTTACAAGGAAAGCTATTGATTGTGGGGCACACACCTTTAAAATCCTAACATTAGGGAGGCAGAAGCCAGACTGGTCTACACAGTGAATTCCAGGTTAGCCATGGCTTGAAACAAGAAAATATTTTGCCAACATTTTTGTGTTATTATTGTTTCCTTTTTCTTTTTCTTCCTTCTCTTTCTTCCTTCTCTTTCTTCCTTCCTTTCCTTCTTTTTCCTCCTCTTCTTGCCCCCCTCCCCCACCCCCGACAGGGTCTCACCATACAGTCCTGACTATCCTAGAGTTCACTATGTAGAATCAGGCTGGCCTTGAACTCACAGAGGTCTGCCTGCCTATGCCTCCTCTAAGTATGAAAATGATTAAGTTCTTGCTATGTAGAAAGCCGATGGTCACGTGGTATCCAATAAGTCTGCTGTAGGTGTGCTTGTAAAAAGTCCTTCCTTCCCTTTGGCCAAAGGAAAGATAGAACAAGGTCTATGTTATCATGTCTTGTTATGTAATTAAAAAGAGTCTAAAAACATACAACTATACTATCCCTTATTGAAGCAAAAGAAGGGTGGTGATGAATATACACGTAGCTAGTTAGCTATGTATAAATACAGGAGGGACAGACAGCCAGAGACTAGGAAGCTGGTTCCCAGCAGGGAGAGACCAAAAGAACTGTGGAACACACAAAGGCATTCTTGGGCACTTGTGGGATAGCATAGTCCTGCTTCTGAAGGGATACAGTGAAATGTAACCCCACAAATGAACCTACATGAAACGAATACCAGAATCAAAAGGGGCCACAGTGGAGTGTAGCACTGAATGCAAAGCCTCACTGTAAAACAACAGAGTACTGGATGCTGGTGTAACCTGCAATCCTAGCACTCTGCAGGCAGAGGCAGGAGGCTGACACAAGTTCAAGGCCAGCCTGATGTACGGAAAAAGAAAACAAAGACATTGGGCACACACAGAGCTTCTAATGATGAGGCTCTTTAACTACAGGAGGGGGAAATGAGAAGGAGAGCTTGTGCTGAAGGAGTGTGAACTCAGGGCTTTGTCTTTTTTGTGATGTCTTCCTCCATTTCGTAGCCCAGTCTGGTCTACAACTCAGTTCTTTCTGACTCAACCTTCGAAGTGCTGAGATTATGTGTGTGTACATCATGCACAGGAAATTCACAGTTCCTTAAAGGAAATATAGAAATACAGTTTCAAATGTTAATATGGGGGAGGGAGGGAGGAGGGAGGAAGGATCCTTATCTATTATCCTGCACAAAACTCAACTCCAAATGAATCAAGGAGGGAAAACTCTTGAACTTAGGGGCTCAGGAAAAGACTTTCTGTGCAGGGCCCCGTAGGAGGCATTGAGACCTGACAAATGGGATCGCAGAAGTCCTGTGAGGTAATACAACTCTGAAGAAGCAGAGAGGATAGAGCTCTTGAGAGAACTGAAGGAGTGCCTTCATGAGCTTTGTGGACTGGGGTTTTCTTCTTTGTCTTTCATAGCCTAGCCACGAGATGAGCATTTGTTTCCCACGTCCCCCTATGAGACGCTACCTCCACATGGAGCAAAAGGACCCAGCATATGTGATGGGAAGCTCTGCAGCCGTGAGGCACATGCCGACTCTCCCTGTGAGTGGATGACCTCAGGTATGAGGACAGAATAGGATCCAAAAATGAACCAATCTATTATCAGTTAGTATTTACTCTTGACTTAAATAAAATCCCTCACTAGAAAAAAATGAAAAACTAGGCAATAATAAGCTGGTACATACAACGTCCAAGTGGCTTAATGTGACAGAAAATAAATACTGAAAATCATGAGGTCAGCTCAGGGACCTTGAGTTTGCTCATGGTGGCCCCTACTAGTTAAGTCTGGGAAAATCTGAGTCTCAAACAATACAGCAATCTTGAATGATGTGCGCCACCGCTCTCCACAAACAGCCGTAATGACAAGCACATGGGACACGGGTGGCGGGAACTGCTAAGTCTGAAGTAGGAAGGGAAGCTCTTTGTAATGATCTGCCGCTGTTCTACAGTTAAATCCAACGAGAAGTAGCCTGCCGACAGACTCACCTTTCCTCACTATTCAGTACGCTCAGGACAGGATCCACAGAGAGCACACCGTATAACTCAAGGACATCATTGACTTTGAAGCAATCCCAATCTTCGTAGACCTGACGAGAACACAAAACCAGGTTAACCCTGAATGGCACACCAAGAGCAACCACGTCCTCGCTAGCCAGGCAACTCAGTCAGCAAGCACGTGAACAACCACACTCCCACAGGGACTTGCTACACCAGAGCCCAGTGTGTCTACAGGGTCTACCTGGCTGGTCTGATACTTCCTGTGTGGCACACATTGACCTTGGACTCAAAGTACTCCTCTAGCTTCTGCTTCCCAAGTGCTAAAACTGATGGTACAAGTCACTAACATCAGTTTAACTTGTTTTTCTTGCACCAGAGTCACGCTACTGTAGCTCAGGCTAGCCTTGGATTCTTAATCTTCCTATCTCAGCCTCTAAAATGGTGGGGTTATGGGCATATGATGCCACATTCAATATTTTATTTTAAAAACAATCAAGAATTGGGTTTTGAAAAGAAATATAAAACAGCAGAAATAAAACATGAAGTTAGAAATGACATAGAAAAGAAGTAGACATGAATTTAAAAGTTGTCCCACTTCTGAATGTGACCTTTACCCTCTGACTCTGTGAAACAGGGTGTGTGCTCTAGTTTTATGTCAACTTGAGACAAGTCAGAATCATCAGTCAAGAGGGAGCCACAAGTGAAAAAATTTCTCCTTAAGACTGGGCTGTAGGCAAGTTTGTAGAGCATTTTCTTAATTAGTGATTGATGTAGGAAGGCCCAGCCTATTGTGGGTAGGGCCATCCCTGGGCTGGTGATCCTAGGTTTGACTTATCAAAGGAGACTGAGCAAGCCTTGAGGAGCAAGGCAGTAAGCAGCATCCCTCTGCATCAGCTTCTTGCCTCCAGGTTCCTGCCCCACTTAAGTTCCTATCCCAACTTCCTTTGATGATGAACTAATATGAAAGTGTAAGCTAAATAAACCCTTTCCACCTCAACTTGCTTTTGGTCATGGTTTTTCATCAAAGCAATAATAACCCAGATTAAGACACAGGGTCTCACTATGTGGCTCAGGAGAGGTTTGAACTCTCGACCCTTCTGCCTCTATCCCGAGCACTTGGATCTCAGGCATATGCCACCACACTAAGCTCCAGACTGGCCAATTCCTCAAGAACGTTGTAACCAAAATAAGGAGCCCTAAAAGATAGTTACAGCCCAACCACTGGAATGCCAAGTATGTTATTCACAATGCAAAGGAACTTGCAAGTGTGCAAAAGGACCCTGAAGTGGTGATACCCCTGAATGATCGAAGTGGGGATCAGTGTCAAAGACAGAGCCTTTTTTGATGCTAATGTGACTATAAAAAATATGGTCAGAAAGATGCAGTATTGCTGTCTTCAAGATGAAGAAGCCACAAGCCAAGGAATGCAGGCAGCCTCTTAAAGCTAAATGAGGCAAAAGACCAAACAAACCATCTCCTGTCCTCCTTACCGTTCTTCTAGAGCCTCTGGAAGTCAGCACAGCCTCCAGATACCCTGATTTTATACAGTTCTCATGTCAGACTTATGGCCTAAGCCTGTAAAATAACTTATTTTGTTGTAAATAGCTAAATCTGGAATGATTTGTTATTGTGGCAAAAGACAATGCGGGCAAATGCTGAGGCTTTTCTAATGCTTTCTTTCTGAGACAGTAACATCTGTGGATAGAGCTAGGAAAGGCTGTACCTTAACAAGGCAGGCAGGACCCTTTTCTCCTGGCAGAGGAAAGTTCAGATCAAACGGGGAAGAGAGGTTCAAGGTGTTCAGCTGCTGTCCAGAGGAAGCTTCAGTTTCTAAGCGTTTTGGCTCTCCGCACCAGTGAAGGCCCCCGAGGCCTCCTAGATTAAACAGTATTGCATGCAGTCACTTCTTTTTTTTTTTTTTTTTTTAAGTTTTTAGCGACAGGGTTTCTCTGTGTAGCCCTGGCTATCCTGAAACTCACTCTGTAGATGTAGACCATGGCCTCGAACTCAGAAATCCTCCTGCCTCTGCCTCCTGAGTGCTGGGATTGAAGGCGTGCGCCACCACACCTGGCTTTTTTTTCTCTTTCTTTTTTTTTTTTTAGTGCATGCCGTCACTTCTAAGCCCAAAGAAAAGAACATTCCAAAGAGCTTTTCAAGTTTGACATAAATCATGTTTATAAGGTTGAAAATGCCAATGTCCAGTTAATAATATTGTTTGACTTATACCAGAACAAAGATAGATACACACCTAAAATATTGAATTCCTTCCTTAGGTCATCCTCTTGCCTTACTTAGTATTAGGAGCTCAGATGTTAAATCATGGTGCCCAACACATGGAAGTACTTTTAAAAGCTAATTTCATCCTATCTAGCTATGACACGTATGAACCAAATCAAGGGTCAGGACAATACAATAAGCCTAAAGATTCCGTAGTGGCACACACACCTTAGCAATAACCAAGAACTCTCTAATTGGACTTAAGGCTCACTCAACAAGAGGAAGGCAATGCCTGGTACTGGAAACACAGCTAACTACCCAGTGCTAGTGACATCATGGTCACTGGAGGAGAACCTATAGCCACTAATTTACTAAACAGCATAATCCCTAACAACAGTCTTTGAGTTGTCCTTACACCACAGACAAGTGTAGTCTCAACCTTCACCTAGGAAACGTCTCTTTGCAACAGATGAGGAAACTGGAGAAAATCACATCCAATCAATCTGGACCTGAGCCTGGCATGGTGGTGGCCCCTCTAATTCCAGCGCTCAGGAAGCACAGGCAGGTGGCCAGCCTGGGCAACAAAGTGAAAGAACCAGCTGTACTCAAGGAAAGAAATTACAAATTCATCTTGCAGTTTTACATTTTTTCCTTTGCTATTTCCAGCCTTGCAAAGTTCAACAGAAATACCATGATTCCAAAAAGAAAGCAAGATAGGATATTTTCAGGTCATTTCAGGTCACTTTAGGGTAAGGTGTGACATATGCTACTCATTGTTCAGGAGTCAGGACAGCAATCATCAATCACGGAGACAGAAATACATCTTTTTTTTCCAGACGACCACTTGAGACTGAACGCATCCATGTGAGCAGCTTTCAAGAAGCACTCACTATGAAACGCCCAGTTGCTGGCGTTAGACCAGAGGCTCATATACTCAAGGCCAAGGTTCTACCACTGAGCTTCAACCCGAGCAACACCATCCAGTCAGGTCCCAGATCCAGAACAGGCCTAGGAACAACCTAAGGTCAGGAGGAGGCCGAGCGTGCACACTACCTGCTTGCCGGGAGCCTGGATGCTGCTCCTTCTGTTTACTGGGCTGTAGGTCCATGTCCTCGTCATCTTCATAACTCCTCTTGTGCCTACTGGGAGTGTAGGAGGTCGAGGGACTGACTCGAGCTTGGTTCGCATTGACATAGGCGTTAAACGAAAGGTTAAGAAGAAAATCACCTTGAACCAAACCATCCTAAATTAGGCTAATTATAGGGGTATAAATAGCACCAATCTGACAATTCAGTTAAGAGGATATATTTTTTTAAGATTTATTTTAATTTTATGCTTATGAATATTTTTCTTAGAAATATGTTTGTGTACCACATGCATGCATTACCCTTGGAGGCCAGAAGACAGTGTCAGATTCCCTCGACCTGGAACTGCAGACCACTTGGAGCAGCTATGTGGCTACTGGAGACTACACCTAGGTTCTCTGCAACAGCAGCCAGTGTCTTAATGGCTGAGTTGTCTTTTTAGCTCTTACAATATTTTTGAAAGAAGACTAAACTTCCAGTTTTGGTCAGTGTCTTAATTTGGGTTTTATTGCTGTGAAGAGACACTGTGACCAAAGCAACAAGGCAAACATTTAATTGGGGCTGGCTTACAGTTAGGGGGTTCAGTCCATTATCATCAAGGCAGGAAGCATGGCAGTAACCAGGCAGACATGGTATTAGAGGAGGACCTGAGAGTTCTACATCTTAATCCAAAGGCAGAAGACTATTCCACACTGGGCATAACTTGAGCATGGCAGACCCCAAAGCCTGCTCCAACAGTGACATTCTTCTTCCAACAAGGCCACACTACCCCAACAGGGCCACACTTCCTACTTGTGCCACTTCCCATGGACCAAGCATTCAAACACACAAGTCTATGGGGGCCATACCTGTTCAAATCACAGCTATGAAAGTAAGAGGTTGTATTCCATGTCCCACCTCAACAAAACAGCACAGACGAAGCCAATGTCTACAGGCACAGGGAGGACGAGGTTATGATCCTTGAATAAGGAGACATAACCCAAGGAAAAACCCCACATCCTTTTGGTTATAGGAGGACCCTGTAAACTGTAGCGAATCTGAATAGACTATCTCTTGTTCATGGAGGAAACAAAGCCTACATAGCTTAGGGTTACAGAGGAAGCTGCAAGTTGTAAGAGGATATCTAGAAGAAAGAGCCAGAGGTAGACAAAGGATAGCAACTCAAACTCTGTCATTCCTACTGGCCTAGCGGAGAACTGCACATATAAGCACATGTGGACTGGAAGAACATCCCAGGCATTTCAGAGCTAAACAGTCCATTTGTTATTTAGGGGCCATTCCTTGGGGAACAGGAGTAATTAAATATAATATTGATAAATTTTCAAACCACTCCTTGATAAGAACAACCTGATCCAACATACCAACTGCCAAAGCCAAATTTAACCCTTCTGAAGACAGGAAATTCCATTTTCTACCCCAGTGTTGCTTTTCAGCAGTTAATAAAACAGTCGAGTGGAGAAACAGAAAAACTGACCTATTATCAGACTTAAAAAAAAAAAAAAAAAAAAAACAAAACCCGGAGATAACAGACTCTGGAATTAGTGGGCGACTCACAAGAATAAAGGACAGAGCTGGAGATGTGGCTCAGTTGCCTAGCATGCAGGAAGCCCCGAGTTAATCCCTGGCAGCATAAACCAGATGTGGTGGCATATGCCTGCAATCCCAGCACTCTGGAGGTGGAAGTAGGATGATCGAAATTCAAGCCAAACTCAAACACAGCCCAGGCTAGGCTACACTGTCTCAAAACCAGAAAGAGGATGAGGAAAGAGCTGAGCAGTACTCACAGAGAAAGAGAAATACTGAAAGAACCAGATGGACAACTAGATCTGAAAATAAAAGATGGAAAACAAGGGAAGCAACAAAACCCCACACTCTCTCTCTGACCCTGCCCCAGTCCCAATCACACACACGGGGGTGGGTGGGGTGGGGGTCAATAGATTAGGGATGGAGAAAAGAAACTCAGTGAAATTGAACACAGGTCAGCACTAACCATTCAACTAAAGCAAAATGAGGGGGAAACAAGGAGGGGAAACTCAAAGCAGGAAATTGCCCAGCCCGGCTTTGAAGGGCTTGTGCCCAACTTCTAGCAACAGGATTAAAAAAACAAGCAAGAAACAGGAAAGCAAAAATGAGCACAGTTTAGGCTATCAAAAGAAAAGATCGACTTGTGTTATAATTATGTGTGACATTCCAAAACAGGGCTGGGAAGACAGCTCAGTCAACGTGCTTGCCTCCCAAGAGCCTGCATTAACAAACAACAAATCCCAGCGGGGCACACACACACTCACACAGTTCAGTCTGTGTTTTACATACTGAGATTGGGACAGAAAAAAATATTTAAAGAAATGATTAAAATTGTTTCTGAAAAATATCCACAACTAGAAGGTTCAACAAAACCCAATTAAGAAAAGTACATTTTAAAAGAAAAGGGTAGGGGATACTCCTAAACCCAGGGACACCATAGTAAAAGGCTGGAAGCAAAAGAGAAAGAATATTTTAGAGGTATAAAGAAGAGTACAAAAGACATCTTATATAAGAGGAGTAAGAGTGATAGCTCACCTTTCACCAAAGAAGACTGGAGGCAGAGACAACGGCGCTGTATCATTACCACACGAGCAAAGAGGAACGTATGCCAATCACAGACTCTACAGCTAGTGAAAATGTCATTCAAAAAGGAAGCTGAAAAGACTTTCAGTTGAACTTTCATGAAGGAATTCACCACCCTGAGACCTGTTCTTTTAAAAAAGGGGAGGAGGCATCTAAGGGAAATAAATCATTTCACATAAACACAAAGAGCAGAGATAGAGAGCTGGAGATAGTGAAGGTGTTCACAAGTATAAATGACGTGGGCTCTCCCTCGGTTTCTGGAGAAGACAGCAACAGTCAAAGCACACGGGCCAGAGTGACAGCTCAGCCGTCAAGAGCCAGAGGACCAGAGTCTCGTTCCTGGGACTAACAACCACCTGCAACAGCAGGTCCAGGGTAACCAATGACTTCTTTTAGATATATCTTAAAGGAAACAAACAAACAGATAGATAAATTGACTGACTGGTTTAAAATAGAGCTAGAAAGATAGCTGGCTCAGTGGTTAAGAGCACTGGCTTCAAAAGGGCCTTGGTTCTGTCCCCGGCACCCAGAGAGAGAGGGCAGTAACAGTTTTAAACTCCTACTCCAGTTCCAGGGCATCTGATACTCTCCTCTGGCCTCCAAGGGCCTCAGACATATCCTTGGTGCACAGGCATGCATTCAGTCAACAACAACAACAACAACATACACATAAACAAATAGATAAATACAAATAGCACAGGTTCTCTATATAGTTTACATGCAAATGAAATACATGATGCCAATAACACAAAGAGAGGGAGGGAGACAATCAAACAACAGTGCTGCAACAACCAGAGATCAAAGAGATCACATGGAAGAACAGAAAGCAGGGCAGTGGTGAGAGGGAGCTTGCTGCTCTAATGCTAGAGTGGGATTATTTATTTTAACTGCCAATACGAGAAAATCTGAAATCAGTAACTGAGTGTCTTACTCAAGAAACCAGGAATACCATACCCAAAACAGGCCAGGGGGAGGAGTGCTTACCTAGCATGCAAAGGGGGCTGGGTTCAAACCTCAGCTCTGTAAAAAGGAAAAGGTAGAAAAGCTAAACCCAGACAAAGTAAAATAAAAGGAAGGAAGCAGAGGTCAGTAGACAAGGCACCTGACAAACTCCTGGCAACAGATCAGGGCAGAAAAAACAAAGCAGCATCACTAAGGATGAAAGCAAGCAAGCCAGAGAACCCACCGCACTAAAGGAGATGGAAAAGGCTTAAAGGTCCAAGTTTGGCCAGGCTGGGAGTCATCCCAGCATCTGGAGGAGGATCAGGACCTGAAGCTATCTGAGCTCTATCAGACCTCACTCAAAACACATCCACCACCAAAAAACCAAACCAAACCCGCCACCTCTCAAAACTCAAGTTTTAAGTAACTGACTGAAACAAGTGTTCAGAGGCTCAGTCGACTGGAGCTGGAGAGATGGCTCAGTGGTTAAGAACATTGGCTGCTCTTAGAGAGGATCCAGGTTCTGTGCCCAGAACCTACATAAGCATTGTAACTCCAGTTCAAAAGGATGTGAAACCCTCTTCCAAATTCCCAATGAGCTCCTATGAGCATGATGTGTCCATGAAAAAAACCACACACACACACACACACACACACCTGTGTGTAACTCCAGTTCTAGGGCTTCTGACACCTTCACACAGACGAACATGCAGGCAAAACACCAATGCACATAAAAAATAGAAATTATATAAAAACTATTCTAATTTGAAACTACTTATTTATTATTGTGATAATATTTAACTACCTATAAATCTATCTCAACCTATTTTAACAATATTTCACTACAGGAATATATCATAATTTAGGTATTGCTCTGTGATTAATATGTCTTACTAAATACATGTATATGAATACATTTTTTTCCAGCTAATGTTGCCAAGGTAAAAAGACTACAAATCTAAAATCTGGATTTTGATCCTTTAAATTAAAAAAAAAAAAGACTCATGCAGTGAACAGTGAGGGTTAGATAAAGGATATCTCTTTGACCCACGAAGACTCCCCGGGCACGGGGACACAGTAGAAGGTCTGTCTTTCCGAAGTGGTAGACCTTGGAGAGCTCAAGTCAAGTTCTTGTTGAGGCTGTAATATACAGAAACATATTTTTAAATTTTTGTTAAAAAATACATTTTCACATTATAAAATCATAATAAATGTTACCTCCAGTTAATGTAAATAATAAGCAATTAATTAAGCAAAGAAGCATCTCCTTATGTAGCTCTGGCTAAAATGAAACTGGTGATCCCCCTGCCTCAGACTCCCAAATATTGGGAAGCATTGTAAGGGACATGCTGCCACCACCACACACTCTGCTTCCAAAACTACCTCCTTTCCTTCCCTTCCCCTTCCTTCCTTCCTTCCTTCCTTCCTTCCTTCCTTCCTTCCTTTCTTCCTCCCTCCCTCCCTTCCTTTCTTCCTCCCTCCCTCCCTCCCTCCCTCCCTCCCTCCCTTCCTTCCTTTCTTTCTCTTTTGAGAGTGGAGTGTGTGTATGTGTGTCTCACCTTGTAGCTCTAACATTTGGCAATCCTCCTGTATCAGCCTCCCAAATTCTGGGATTATAATAAGTCATTCCATTCAGCTTTCTAACTTCCAGTTTTAATACCTTTCTTCCTTCTGTGCACTCGGGGAAGAGGGGTACGTATGGTATGTATGCATGCCAAGGCTTACATACGGAAGTGCAAGGACACCCTGCCAGAGCTGGTACTCTCCTTCTACCAAGTGGGTCTCAGGGACTGAACTCGGTCATCAGGCTTGGCAGCAATTGCTCTTATGGACAGAATCACTTCATCAGTCTCCAAGCTACCATTAAAAAACAATAAAGCCCTGCAGTGGTGGTACACGCCTTTAACCCTAGGATGTGGGATGCAGGGGCAGGTAGATCACCAACTTTGAAGCCAGCCTGGTCTACAGAGTGAGTTCCAGGATAGCTAGGGCTACACAGAGAAGCCCTGTCTCAAAAACCAAACCAACCAACCAAACAGTCCCTCATGTTAACAGACACACACACATAAAATCACCAACTTCATTACATCATTTTCATACATGTAACATGTACTTTACTCATATTTAAGCTGGAAACTGATTTTTTGTTTTGTTTTTGAAACAAGGTCTGATGTATACCAGGCTGGCCTCAAACTCAGTATGTACTGAGGATGACCCTGAATGTCTGATTCACTTCCCAAGTACTGAGACTGAACCCAGTGCTTCATGCATGCTAGGCAAGTATGTTATAGTCTCCATCTTCAAACTATATTTTATCTGTTTTCCCCTAGGGGCAAGGTCCCTTTCATTGGAATGGGGCCTTCATCTAAGATTTGTTTGGTTTTGCGTTTTTGAGACAGGGTTCTCTGTGTAGTTCTTCCTGTGCTGCAATTCACTTTGTAGGCTAGGCTGGCCTCAGATTCTGCCTGGCTCTGCCGTCCAAGTACAGAGATTAAAGGCATGTACCACCACCACTCAGCTCGAGAATCTATTTGTTTGTTTGTTTGTTTGTTTATTTATAGCAGACACACAAACTCTCCCTGAGCCTGTGGCAGTGTTATCTATCTATCTATCTATCTATCTATCTATCTATCTATCTATCTATCTATCTATCTATCTATCTATGGCAGACACACAAACTCTCTCTGAGCCCGTGGCAGTGTTATGCCAAGATTACCAACTTGTAATTCATGCTATTGTACACAGAGGAGGAAACCTCCTCTGTAGTAGTAATATGATCACCAATACATTGTAACTTCTTAGAGAAGCACTGATAAAGTCAATCCATTAACCTGGTATCACATTTGTCTTACAGAAACATTTTAAAAAGAAAAGACACATGACAAAGGGGAAGCATGTGTGAGAATAGGGAGATCCGTTGGTTAAGTGAGCCCACTACTCTAAATCATTGTCAGGAGTTACACTGTAGCTTCCCAGTTAAAGCTGGTGTTCTGTTCCATGAACCCGCTAAACTATGGAGTACTCCTTTCAACTAGGAATGACTCTTCTGAATTGTATAATTGTAGCTATATTAATATGGTTATCAATCAACTCTCGGGAAATTTGAGTAAGAGGTTAAAAAAAAAAAGTTAAAAGCTCCAGATAAGATGATGGAGGTTCTAGGTCCATAGAGCAGAGAGCCAGACCCAGAAAAGGTAACAGCAGAGGTCTCACCTTCATACTGACCTACCTGGTTAACCCCCTACCTATAATTCTCATTTCCTTTCCCAAAATGGACAATTAAAGTTTGTGTTTTTCAATAGAAAACACGTGAAAAGCACAAAGCAAATGAGAGAGGAGACATTACTAGCTATCTGGTCTATTTAGACTTGCTAATGTTTTTTTTTTTTTTTTACTGTTAACATAAAATAAGCTGTTTCCAGGCCTAGCTAAGACACCACATACTACACAAGCATCAAAGTGAAGTCTTTTTCTCCTAGTATCAGAAAAGCAATGCACAGAAAGGAACAGAAGCCAGATAGTTCAGAGTCCCTTTACAAATGCTGTCTGGTAAAGCTCTGCCTCCACACTATCCTGTGGGGCCTAGCATTTATGGAACCCTATACACAGTAGAGTGGCCACCCTTTCACAGCTACATGACACCCAAAACTCTGTGCTTTCCCTGTCACTATGCTTTCATTTCTTCTTTCTGCCCATGAAAACTTGGTTTTAAAGCCCATATGTAAAGTCAAACGTGATAGTAAAACACGTGTAATCCCAACAGCTGGCAGGCAGAAAGAAGCAGGGCAGACACAAGTCCACGTCAGGCCAGTCAGGCTACACAGTGAGAGCCTCATCCAAAAGGGCAGGTTCTCGAGTCGGAGGAAGTGTTCAATGGTAGCTACACTTCTTTACCTCTCACTTCCACTCCCAGCAACCTTCCCTAGAAAGCCAGAGTGGGGCTCAGTGTATTCGACTGAAGGAGTGTAAGGTAAGTTCATCGGGCAAAGGTGCTTCCTGCCAACCCTGATGGCCCGGGATCCGCAGCAACGGCCTTAGATCTCCCGGTGCAGCCTTCTGCTTTACAAAACGAGCAAGCAAATGTTTAATTCTATCTAGTTGAGAAAGTGCTAAGTTTAAGTTAAGCTTTCACTTTTGTTTAAAGAAAAAAAAAATCCCTGTACTTTTATTCACAGATACTAAGGAAGAATCCTGTCATTTATAATCTTGCCAGAAATCTTTCAAAGATAATAATAAGATTATGTCAGAAAAATTCTTAAAGGCAAAAAAAAAATATTCTGCCTGATTTTTTTAGAACTCACTCATATACAAGACAAGTATACTGAAAACCAACCAAAGAAAGAGAAATTCTCTTTTTAGGTAGAAAACTCGTGCTTACAACCAGCCTCAGACACTGTAAGGATACATACCCCACATTCTGCTACATCTCTGTATTTTCCAAAATGAAGAACCTATGACCAAAACGCAGGACAAAGTATTATTAAATGTGATTAATATTACAAATTATAGACAGCATGGTTCAGGGAGGAAGCAATACATACGCGTGCTTTTGTGTTCTGGTTAACTGTCTCATAAATTCCCATGTAAAACTCAGGGTCAAACATATCCTGAATCATGCAACGAAACTTGACAAAGCTGTTGGGCTTCAGATAATGGAGGGGCACTTCGTTCAGCGATGGCACCTTCGGAGAAAACAGGCAAGCAGATTAGCAAAGCTGTTGTCTGGAAGAGACACATCTTCAAAACCTAGCCCTGCCCCGCTGTGTGTGCTCACTGCTCAACATAACATCTGCTGGGGAAGAACTTTCCTCTCAATTCTTCCAAGTTCGTGTGACAACACTTGACTCTAGCACGATGCTTTTCCTTCTAAAAGCATCCACAGTATGTGTAACATCTCCCTGACTGCCTTCTTTTGGTTCAGTTTTGTTTTCTTGGTTTTGTTTTGTCTTTGTTTTCTTTCTTTAAAGATTTATGTATGTACATGTATATGTACATGAATACTCTGTGTGCCAGAGAGGACATTAGATCTCAGTATAGACGGTTGTGAATATCCAGGTAGTTGTTGGAAATTTAACTTAAGACCTCTGAAAGAGCAGCCAGTGTTCTTAACAACTGAGCCCTCTCTCCAGCTCCCATGTTTGCTTTCTTTTGAGACAGTATCACTTTGTAGCTCAGCATGGTTTGAAACTCACAAGTAGCCCAGGCTAGCCCCAAACTCATCAGAACCCTCTCGTGTCAGCCTCCTAAGCCCCCACACTGTAAACATCAACACCGTGAGGACTGTGAACCTTGCAGCCAACAGGAAAGCATATGCTTTGATGGGTTCCTCTCAACATTCACACATGCCAATTCTTTTAGGAAGGAACAAGACACTCTTAGAGCACACTTTACTCTGCAGAACAGTCATTTGCTGCCATCTAGAGGCACAACACAGAAGCATCAGACCAAAGCCCCTTTATTTTCACCACAGACTTGGAAGAGCTGTATGCACTCACTGCGCTACTTCTAGTCACGTGGCTGGTGGGGCGGTCTGCTCTGCTGAGAGAAACTAGAGCCAGCCAACTCACACAACAGCAGGAAGCTCACCCATTTAGGAGCATTATTTTCCTTCAGCTTTTCCTTGAAGTATTCAATAACCTTCTTCTCCCAGTCAGGATTAACTCCATTTTGTGCTGAAAGAGAAATTTGGTCATCAAAGCACAATATAGGCCAGCAGATTATGTTCAGGTCAGCAATACGTAAGCTGAATAGTTAGTACGAGTAAAATATGCAGCTGGGACACTCACAGGTATTCAAGGGGTTTTCCTGCCGGGCACCGGGCACCAGTCACCAGGCACCGCAAACCCAGGCTGCTTGCCCTTAGCTCCCTGCCATTAACCACTGAGAGCCGAACCTGTGGAACAGTATGTGGTTCACCCAGACATAGCAGCACAAGCTCGGTATATACAGTACTTGGCTCAAATACTTTCAGATACAGTAACACACCGTGAAATGTAACGTGGAGACTTTAAACCACATCTGCTTATTTGTTTAGTGTGTGTATGTGCATTCACATGGGCAAGGAGGCCAAAGAACAACTTGCAGGAGTTGGTTCTTGGGGATCTAGCTCAGGTCAATCATCAGGCCTGTCAGAGGATCAGAAGTTCAGGGTTCTTCAGCTATATAGGAGCCTGAGCTACATGAGCCATCTCAAACAAAATAAATACAAAACAGAAAAACAAAAAACAAACCGAAACTATAATTCTGTCCTTCAACACCAATTATACTGCTATGTAAGTGATGTTTTAGCCTTCTAGTGCTACATATAGACGGTATGTCTGTCACCCTCTTATCAGAGAGGCTCATCACTCAAAGTGGCAGCCAGTTCTCCACTACACATATTGAGGGCTTCTTGCCCTCACAATGAAGAAACAACCTGCAGGGGTAGCTTACAGGAGATGAAAAGGAAGACCAAAGAGGGAGTAACCCACAGAACACAGATTCTTGTGGACTGAACCCCCAGCTTACATGCCTACAAGCTTTCGTGTTTGTCACATGGCTGCCTTAAGTAGATGGCGAATGAGGGGAATGTGTTTCTAACTGTGATGTAGATGAGCCTGTCGGAAACACAAAAATCCTGCTTTAGCAGACCGTCCAAACATTTTTCCCTTAGCTAGCCCAAGCTTGACCACAGGATCCACGCGGTGGAAGGAGAGAACTGATTCACCAAATTGTCTTCTGACCTCCATAAGTGCGCTACCTGCATTTATATGCATTAATTAATTAGTTCATTTTTAAAAAAAAATGAACAAAACAAGCCTTGGTGCCATACTTCAGGTTCTGCTCTTAGGTCTACAACCAATCAGTCTCTATGAAGGGTGAGGATTAGGTTGAGATTTCTAACTTTTGCATATCAATGTTCAGTGTTTCAAAGAACATCCTTTACTATGGGTTCCTGTGTTCTTTGATTAAAAAGAAAGAAAGAAAGAAAGAAAGAAAGAAAGAAAGAAAGAAAGAAAGAAGAAAGAAAGAAAGAAAGAAAGAAAGAAAAGAAAAAGGAAGAAAGAAAAAGAAAGTTCAGAGTCACAGCAATAGCCACTGAAAAGACTTTGCTGAGGAGGATGTAACACACAGAAGGGACAGACAGGATGGTTCCACTTACTATGGGAACTAAACCAGGCCAGTTCATAAAGACATTGTGGGAGAGGCTGGAGGGAAGGCATGGTGATTAGTTTGTGATTATGGTGCAAGGAATGCCCTGGCGGGGCTTACTTCCCATAACTAAGCCAAAAACTAGTAACCTTAAAACAAGGAAATTATCAAAGAGGGTTCACTGTGGAAGGAAGACTGAGAAGAAAATGTGTCAAGGTAAGGTAGGAGGCACCTGAGTTCCAGAGTAGCCCAGACCACACACTAAGAACCAATGACAAACCAAGTCTGAATGATAGGAAAGTAGTTGAATTTTTTGGTTATTGGAGCAGGGGCATGTGTTTTTGCGCACGCGTGCGCACGCGGTCTGCATGCGTGCTCGTGCACAATGGACAAAGAACAACCTAGGATGTTGTTAGGAATTGCCCACTGATTTTTTGGAAAGGATCCTCCCTGACATGGCACTTGCTAAGTAGGCAGGCTGGCTAGCCAACCAACTACAGGGATTTGCCTATTTCTACCTCCCTAGTGCTGGGAGTAAGGCCCTGCACTTCCTGCTGAGCTTTTATATGTAAATTCTGGGGACTGAACTCAGGTCAACGTGCTTGCAAGCCAATGTAGTTTCCCAACTGAACTGTTTCCCAGTGTGACCACCAGACTCTTTAAAGCTCAGAAAAGACAAGGAATTAGATTTGTTCTTAGAACCTCCAGATGGCGATGCAAATCCTGCTGGCAACTTGATTTTTACAAAGCCAGTGATACATGTCAGACTTCTGGCCTCTAGAGCTGTAAAGTAATGAATCTATATTGTTTCAAGGCACTGTGTGGTATAAGTTAGTGCTGGACTATATGCACCCAAGCCTTCTGTTCTATCTATACAGCTAGTCCACAGCGGCATTACCTCCTTACTCCTGGTATGGTAATTTGTCTTCTTTTTTCTTTGCTAGTCTAGCTTAGAGGTTTATCAGTTTTGCTAATAAGAAGGAAATAAAAGATTAGGGATTTAGTTCAGTAGTTCAATCCCCAATTACACCCCCTCCACATACACACAAATCTCTAATCACACTCAAAGAAAAAGCAAAGCGGGGGGTGGGGTGGGGGGGGGTGGGGGGGTGGGGGGGGTGGGGCTGCACGCGTAGCTCAGTTGGTGGTATCTATCTGCATAAACCAGGTGCAGTGGCTCATGCCTACACCCAGGAGATGGAGGCAGGAGGATTGGAATGTTTGCGCTCATGGCCACTGAGCAGAGATGCATGCTCCCAAAGGATCACTGAGTTCAGTCCCTTGAGGAGGAAAAGAGCCCAGCCCCAAAAGCTGCTCTGACCACCACATGCACACTGCCTGCAAAGCGTAGCAACTTCCTGCAGTGTAATAAATAGAAAGTTGTTAGAAAGTTTAAGACACCTTCACATACTAGTGAGCTTTAAGGCAGTCTGTAGTACATAAGATTGTCTCAAGTATTTCACTGATTTGCTATTTTCTTTATTTTTAGATTTTATTTTTATTTATTTATTTATTTTTTTGTTTTGTTTTTTTTGAGACAGGGTTTCTCTGTGTAGCCCGGGCTGCCCTGGCACTCACTCTGTAGACCAGGCTGGCCTCGAACTCAGAAATCTGCCTGCCTCTGCCTGCCTCTGCCTCCCAAGTGCTGGGATTAAAGGCATGAGCCACCACGCCCGGCTTTTGATTTGCTATTTTCTTGTTTTCAATTCTTAATTTCTGTTCTTCCTTCATTATTTGCTTTCCTTTTCTCCATGTGCCTTGGGTTTCAGTTCGCATTTCTGATTTCATAAATGGACACAATGCTCGAAGCCTTCTTTCCATACATACACAGCACAGTCTCTGGTTGTACTTAGAGGATGTTCTTGTTTTTTTATTTTTTCAAGACAGGGTTTCTCTGTGTAGCCCTGGCTGTCCTGGAACTCACTCTGTAGACCAGGCTGGCCTCGAACTCAGAAATCCGCCTGCCTCTGCCTCTCAAGTGCTAGGATTAAAGGTGTGCACCACCACTGCCTGGCTAGAGGATGTTCTTCCATTTCCATTTTTTGTGTAGCTGGGAACAATTTTAAGTTTTATATGGACTTCTTTTTGATCTACTGTGTTTATAAGTGTTCTACAAGTCTGAATTTTTGTCATCTTTCGGATTTCCGGTCCTCTCTTATTACAGACAGAACACACACAATGACTTCCCTTCTCTGAAGTCTGCTGATACTCGCTCATAACTCAGAATGATTTATCTTGGCCCAGGTTCCTCATGTGCTTGGACAGTGCGTGTTCTGGGGCGGGGAGGTGAACATACTAAATGAGCCTGCGTAGCTGGCACTCAGAGCTTTAAGAGCTCTACTAATTCTCCAACTAATGGAAGCAGCAAGCCCTGCAGCTATGGCTGCACACGTGGCCCACTCCAGCTCGCCGTTTGTGCGGGCAGTCTGAAGCTCTGCAGCTGGTGCATGCATGTCATGCCTTCTTATGAAAAGACCTACTGCAAAGCCATGTGTATCTTCCTTTCTTCTCGGAACAGCTTTCAAAACTATTTTAAAACTTGGGGCTGTCCAGGTAATAGTGATGCACACCTTTAATCCCAGGACTCGGGAGGCAGAGGCAGGTGGATCTACAGGTTGGAGGGTAGCCTGGTCTACAGAGTAAATTCCAGCCAAGAAACCCTATCTCAAAAAACAAGCAAGCAAACAACACACACAATATTACATCATTCTCTCCATCCATCACCCACGTCCTGTTATCCCTCTCAGTAAACTCTCTTTCAAATTTATGACTTTTTATTCTTTAACTATCATTGTTTGTATGTGTATGTGTGTATGTATGTGTGTGTCAATAGGTACATAAGTACAACCTATTGAGTCCATTTACTGTTGCTTATAGGTATTATTTTTAAGGCTGAGCATCTGGGATTGGTGTAGAGAACATCTCTTGTGTACTGAATGGATTCAACACCTGTCAGTTAAAGCTGATTGACCTGTAACTGAGGCAGGAAATAGAAGATGGACAGAGAGGATTCTGGGAGAGAGCCAGGGGCAGGAGGATTGGCCCAGGAACATGAAGGAGGTCAGAAGCACGGGAGCTGAGCAGAGGTAACCAGCCATGTGGCAGAATTTAAGATCAGAATAAATGAGATACTAAGTTATGATTGAATTGGGGAATAGCCAAAGCTTATAAAAATAAATATATTTGAGTCTCAGAGTCATTATTCTTGAAGCCTAGGGCCAGGACGAAAAAGCTGACTTTTACAGATTGGGGAAGAGGAAATTCTTCCTTTCTTAGCAGTGAAACAGACCCTTCTTAAAGAGTATGACAGATTCCCAAAATGTCTGTTTTAGTATTTAGGAAAACTCAATGAAAATCCGATTTATCATTATGCTCACTGCCCATAAGCAATGTGTAGGAAGAGAAAAACAGAAAGTCCTGAAACCACAAGTCCCTTACTACAAACCTCTTTCCCCAAATAAACCAACACTTTAGGAATTTGAGGATAGTTCCAAATTTTCCCTGATGGATTACAGACTAATCTGTGTAAATTAGTGTTTGTGGAATACTAAAGTGGGGTTTAGAGAAAAAATAACTTTGAACGTGTCTATCAAATACCAAGAAAAAACAGACACAGAATAATCTACTAATCAACATATGCAGATAGAAAAGCAAAAAACTAAGGGCAAACATCAAGGAATGGAAAACGAAAACACCAACACAAATGACTAATATTAAAATAGACAAATCCCTGGGTGGGGTAGTTTACATTCATAATCCTAGTACCTAGGAGATAGAGGCAGGAGAAAATAGGAGTTCAAAGCCAGCCTGGGCTACATAAGACTAGAAAGGGCTGGGGGTAAGGGGAGATGAGATGGGGAGGGGGAGGGAGAGGGGGAGGGAAAGAGAATAAAAATAAGACACAATTTCTAGGAAGCCATTCAAGAGGGAAAAAAACTGCAAGCAAAATCATAGGTGTTGGGGACATGGCTCTGGTGGAGGGCTACTTGCTTAGCATTCATGAAGTCCTGGGTTTGATTCCCAGTGCTTCATAAAACAAGGACTGGTGGTACACACCTGTAATCATAGCACTAGGCACAGGGAGGACAATCAAATTCAAGGCCACCCTTGGCTGTTATAAGTTCAAGGCCAGTTTGTACTACATGATACTCAAGTCTCAAAAAACAAAAACAAGCCAGGCGTGGTGGCTTTAATCCCAGCACTTGAGAGGCAGAGGCAGGCGGATTTCTGAGTTTGAGGCCAGCCTGGTCTACAAGTGAGTTCCAGGACAGCCAGGGATACACAGAGAAATCCTGTCTCGGAAAAAAAAACAAAACAAACAAACAAAAAACCTCAAGCATAGTATTGCCAAAAGAACAGATTGATGGAACAAAATAAATAGCCTATAAGCTTATCAACATTGATGTAGCCACCTGAACTTTCAAAGGAACAAAAGCAATATAGCAATGTTCAATAAACAATGGAGAAAGAACTGTAAGAAACAATATCAGAACAAATGAGTAACACTGCAAAAATTACCTCAAATCACAAAATTAACTTAAAATAGATCACAGAACTAAACAAACAAAAGCAACATTATAAAACTAACAGAGTATCACACAGAAGTAAACCTAGATGTTTGGCTAAAACTGTTTAAATAAAATACCAGAGACACATTCCACAAAAGAAAATAATAAGCTAGACTTAACTACTTTTCTGTTACATGAAGGAAACTGTGAAAAAAAGGAAACACAGACAGACAAAACACACACACACACACACCATTACAGAGGGATGAAAATACAGACAGAATACTAACCACACTATATGTAGATGAGAAAGTGTTCAAACTGATCTTTAAAGAAAACAAATTCTGGCCATTTGGTGATGGCTTACACCTTCAATTGTTATCACTAGGAGATGGAGGCAGGAACTCTGAGTTCCAGAGCAGCCAGTGCTACACAGACACCCTGTGTAACCCCCCAACCCCAGGAAAACCAACAAGGAAAACCAAACCAAACCTAAGAAGCCAAAAAGGCAACCCTGGGATGCAAATCAGCACAGAGTGCTCTCTCTGCCTTGGCAGTAGGCGTTGTTAACACAGCAATTTCCATTCACTGCTGCTGGGGAGCAGAACCCAGTCTGTCAGTCTGCCACTAAGCTAAATATATTCCTATCACACTGCCCTAGCAGTGCATACTATGGACTCTGGATAACATGTTAACGCCTATTTGCTTAAAAAATATGTACATTTGGGGCAGGGCCTTGTGAACAGAGGTCACAGGACAACTTTTTAAATAATCATCATGTTATTTTATATGGAAATGTGGTACCTGAATATATATATACACATACATACCATGTGGAAGCTGACAGGGGACAGAAGAGGGAGCCCATGGAACTGGTTATAGTTACAGTTCCTGTGTAGTTACTGTGACTCTAGTCGGGTCCAGAGGACAACTGTTCTCGTCCACCTTTAGACATAGGTTCTGAGACAGAGCTCATGTCATTAAGTTAGCAAGCCACTGAGTCACCTCAGCTCCATAAGGATGTCCTAACTGGGACAAATATACTTCTCTGGGATGAAACATCACCATTTGGAGAAAGTGGAGATGTTACATAGAAAATCTTTACTTTTCACTCAGTTTTCCTGTGAACTTAAAAAATAATTCTAATAAATTGCTTAAAAAAAAGAGCAACAAGATTAAAATGGACAGAAAAGTCTCCAATGACTGTAAAAGCAAACAGGGTTTAGAATGGTAGTGTTCCAGGTTATAAACAATAATAGTTGGTGTTTGGCTGTCTCTTCTCCAAATGCTGGAGATAACACCCAGGTCTCAAACGCGGCGAGCATATGCTCCATCATGAAGCTACTGCCTTCGTCCCCAACCCTCTCACCCAAGCTTTTGCTTACTTAAAAATAGAGCCTCACTATATAGCCCAGGCTGGCCTTGAAATTGGTGGTCTTCCTGCTTCCACCTCTTGAGTGGATTCCAGGTATATGTGTATGAACCCATAGGACATTGGGTATCATTTTTTGACAGCTATCTTTTGAAATAGGGACTCCTGCTGACCCAGAGATCACCAAGTAAGCCAGGACTCAAATGCAAATATAAGCACACAAATATAAAAGCTAGGTATGGGAGCCTATAATCCCAGCAGTTGGGGTGGAGACAGGCAGATTCTAGGAACTGGTTAGCCAGCTCCCCTAGCCAAAGCTGCCAAACTGTGGGTCGAGTGAGAGACCCTGCCTCGAGAGAGTAAGACAGAGTGACTTGATAGAGCAGATACCTCAGTCATCCTTTGATGTCTATTCTGTACGTATTCAGTCAGACAGACACACATACACACCAGTCTCCACAATAAAATAGGAAGAAGTCATAGCAGTCAGACTACTACAGCTCTGGCATGGAGAGAGCATGCATACAGACCACCGAGTGGAAACCAAATAAAACGTACCTTACCATCAACTGGCTTTTTAACAAATGTGGCAAAACTATAATAAGGAAAAGACAGTCTCTTCAACAAACTAGACTGGGAAAGCTGGCCAGTTATATGCAAAAGAGTAACTTCCCTACCTCACACTACATTAAAAAACAAAACAAAACAAAACAACAAAAAATACAACAGAATGGGCAAATACATAGACACCCAAAATTTTTTAAAAAGGAAAATAAATGAAGCTTTACCAAAATTAAAAATTCATGGCCACATTGCTGAGGGGGAGAAAATTCTCTGTAACAAGCACACAGACCTAGGTTCAATCCTTGGCTATGCTTGTGGGCCAGAAAGAGACGAAAACAAAATTCCACAATTCAACAAGAAAAAAGATAACTAAAACCTTTGCCTAAGGTAGTGACACACGTCTTTAATTCTAGCATTGAAAGGCAGAGACAAATGGACCTCTGTGAGTTCAAGGCTAGCCAGAGCTGTTTACGCAGAGAAATCCTGTCTACAAAACAAAATGCCTTGCCTACATAGTAAGTCTGGGGTTGGCCAAGAATTTATGATACCTGGTTTAAAAAAGATATCGTCAGGCCGGGCAGTGGTGGTGCACGCCTTTAATCCCAGCACTTGGGAGGCAGAGGCAGGCAGATCTCTGAGTTTGAGGCCAGCCTGGTCTACAAAGTGAGTTTCAAGAAAGCCAGGACTGCACAGAGAAACCCTGTCTCGAAAAAAAAAAAAAAAAACCCAAACAAACAAACAAAAAAAACAAACAAACAAAAAAAGGAAATTGTCTGGGAGGTAGCTCATCAGCTAGAGTTGTTGTTCATGAAGCATGAACACAGCCTGGAGTATCTGAAATACTGCCTCCCCACCACTCACTGTCTGCAAAGGACTTGAACAAAACAACAAAAAATGGTGTAGGAATGCACTCACTATGTTATGTGGTTCTGGCTGGCCTCAAACTGACCTGCAGCAAAAAAAACTTTCTCCTGTCACCTTCCAAGTGCTGAGCTTACAGGCATGCAACATTACACATATATTTTCAACAGACATTTCTTTAAAGAGAATACCCAAATGCCAATATACAAGATATTATTTGTTATTAGTAAAATTAAAATAAGATCCCAGCAGCACACACACTAAAACTGGAACAATATAGAGATCAGCACGGCCCCGGTAGAAGGATGACAACGTAAATTTGTTAAGTGCTCTGCATTTAAAGAAAAAAAAAAAAAAAATCCCAGTAGCGGACAACCTCACTCCCACCCAAATGGCTATTATAAAAAAGAAATTCTCCAGAAAGATCTGGAGAAATCCGAATGTATGTGTCTTGGTTAGGTTTCTTCTGCTGTGATAAAACACTGTGACCAAAAGCAACTTGGGGAAGAAAGGGTTTAGTTAATTCATCTTATTGATCGTAGTCCACCATTCAGGGAAGTCAGAGCACAGACTCAAGGCAGGAAACAGAGGATACAGAGGCCATGAAGGCATGAATGAAAAATCATAATTCTTAAAAATTATTTTTTAGTTTCTTATGTACAGGGGTGTCTTGCCTGCAGGTACGCGGGGTACCATGTGTGTGCCTAGTGTTGTGGAGGACAAAAGAGGGCATCATATCTCCAGGAACTGCAGTTACAGACAGGCGCGAACGCCACGTGGTGCTGGGAATCCAACCTGGGTCTTCTGGAAGAGCATCCAGTCACCAGTCCCTGAGCAGAATATTTACAATTACACACAGAGGAATATTATTTTTAGCCACACTGCAACATGGCTGATGCCTGACAATATATTAAATGAAAGAAAGCAGCCTCATGTCATATGACTCCTGACATACAACAGGCTTAGGGTGGCAGTCGATAGAGCACTGGAGTGTGTTGGGGGGATGAGTGCTAATAGCTTTTGGGGTTTCTTTCAAGGATGATGGAAATAATAATGGCAGTGCCCACTATAAAAATACCAAAACAAAACAAATGGAAAATCCAAACAAACAAACAAAAATGGCTAGAGAGATGGCTCTGTGGTTAAGGTTGTTTGCTGACAAGCCTGAAGACTTGAGTCTGACCTCTGGGGATCCACATAGTAGAAGGAAAAGAACCAGTTCCTACAAGTTGTCCTCTGACCTCCACACATGATCTGTGCTCTCATTCATTCTCTCTCTCACACTAAATGTCATTTAAAAATACTAAAGATCATTGAATATTTACTTATATAATTTAGTAGTTATTAAACTTAAAGCCCCACCATAACACTCAGCTATATTCGCAGGCTTCTTTTTATTTTGAGACAGATTTTCATTAGTTGTCCGGGCAGGCCTTGAACTCAATCCTCCTGCCTCAACCTCCCGATCAAATATACATTCCTAAATTATAAGGTTTTTGTTGTTGTTGCTTGTTTTGGGGGGATTTTTCAAGATAGGGTTTCAAGATAGGGTTTCTCTGTGTAGCCCTGGCTGTCCTGGAGCTCACTCTGTAGACCAGGCTGGCCTCGAACTCAGAAATCTGCCTGCTTCTGCCTCCCAAGTGCTAGGTTCAAAGGCATGTGCCACCACTGCCCAGCTCTAAATGATAAGTTTTGTGTGAATTATATCTGAATTAAAGATGTTGTGCCACTTTAAAAAGCCACACAAACCACTGGAAAGTAGAACAGTTGAAAAGGATCTGCTAGGCAGATTTCTGAGTTCGAGGCCAGCCTGGTCTACAAAGTGAGTTCCAGGACAGCCAGGGCTATACAGAGAAACCCTGTCTCGAAAAACAAACAAACAAACAAACAAACAAACAAACCCAAAAAAAGGTTCTGTTCATAGCTTTAATCCCTGCACTTGAGAGGCAGAGGCAGGAGAATAGATGTGAGTTTGAGGTCAGCCTGGTCTACATTGTGAGATCCCATCTTAGAAAAAACAAAACAAAACAAAACAAAAGGAGCTTCATTCGATGGGAGAACATACAATAACTTACTTAACAGACCTGTATTGGCCTTTAACCACATGTTAGTGTTTATTTGTAAGTTAAATACTCACACATTTTGCCATGGCTGTTCAGTTCAGACTTCTTTGAAACCTCCCCACTGTCAGGGCATGTCTCAACAGCTATGGCTGTCCCACACAACCCTCACGCCCATCAGAGCTAGAATCATGAGCGGACAGCAGAGTCCACCCTGGGCCAAGTACATTCTCTAGCCCTAGAATTTGGGATGAGGCAAGTGTGGGCTGGAACTGAGAACAAGTGAGTTTGTTTGATATGGAAGAGAAAAAGAGCAAGTTAATACAGAAAGCTGAGTGTCCGCAGAGAGCCACCTGGACATCCTCTTGCTTCTTAGTCCTAGGACTCGACTCTACTCTGTTCCTCAAAATGCCCAGGCCCTTTCCTTGGGCTCCAGCCTTAGCATAAATTATTCTTTAGTGCCTATCAAGAGTGGGGTGGTAGAACAGAAGAGCTCCAAGCTGGGTTCAGACAAGACAGTGGACTGATGACAAGATCAGAGCAGCTTCTACTGATCTTATCACTGCTTTGAACTTTGGAAAACACTTGTGATTAGACTCACACTTTGCCCTTCACACGCTTGCCAGCCTCATCCTGAATGAACCAAGGAACCAAACTAAGCTAAAACTGAAACACCTAAAGCGAAGAGGCAGCTGGTTACAAGCAGCCTGGACTCAGAAGCAGTTGTGTGGCCAGTAGGATGACCGAGGGAGAGAGAGCACTTGATGTCCACAGAGTGATTTCTACGCGCTGTCCGCTGGTCCGGACACACATGCATGTGTGTGTTGTTATGGGTAGGATTAGTAGCCTATGCTTTTAGTCCCAGCTACTTAGAAGCAAAAGGAGGGTCACGTGAACCCAGGAGGTGGATGCCAGCCTGGGTAAAATGACAGGAGCTGGTCTCAAAGTAAGTGGGTATGGGGTTGGGAATTTAGCTCAGTGGTAGAGCACTTGCCTAGCAAGCACAAAGCCCTGGGTTTGTTTCTCAGCTCTGAAAAGAGAAGGAGGAGGAGGAGGAGGAGGAGGAGGAGGAGGAGGAAGAGGAGGAGGAAGAAGAGGAGGAAGAGGGAGGACTGAGGAGGAGGGAGGAGGAGGAGAAAGAAGAAGAATTAGAAGAAGGAGGAGGAGGAGGAGGAGGAGGTGGTATTAATTCAAGTTATTAATATGGGGTGGGTGGGGGTAAACATAGGGATACATGGATGTGATCCCAGCACTTGGAAGGCTGAAGCATCTTTGATTAGTGAGCTGGTGGCCAACCTGAGCTACACAAAACATTGTCTCAACAACACAAGGAAACAAATGAAGAATAAGAAGAAAACTAGAGTCAAAAGTGTATCCTAGCACCCACAGACCACCGAAGGCTCACAACTGCTGTAACTTCTGGTATCCAAGGGCACCTTGTCCATGGACTCCTATCCTCAGAGAAACGCACAAGTAGATATAAAAACACCTCAGAAGACATACAGGTAAAAGCCAGAAGAGTGGGCTGGCAAGATGGCTCAGTAGGTAAAAGCACTGACTGTTCTTCCAAAGATCCTGAGTTCAAATCCCAGCAACCACATAGTGGCTCACAACCACCTGTAATGAGATCTGACACCTTCTTCTGGTGTGTCTGAAGACAGCTACATTGTACTTATTTATAATAATAAATAAATCTTTGGGCCGGAGGAGAGAGCAAGGACTGAGTGAGCGGTGCAGACCAGAGTGAGCAGGGTTGACCGGAGCGAGCAGAGGTCCTAAAAAAAAAAATCAATTCCCAAACAACTACATGGAGGCTCACAACCATGTACAGCTACAGTGCACTCATATACATAAAATAAATAAATAGATCTTTAAAAAAAAAGCCAGAAGAGCAGGTACATGCCTGTAATCCCAGAATTTGGAGGCAAATGCTCAAGAGCAGCTGGAGCTACAGGGTACAGGGTACAGAGCTATACAGTATACAGGGTATCAGAGGAGGAAAAAGGGTGTAGGTCAGATACTAAGGTCATAATATACTCAGGTCAACAGGAGTGCAGTGAAGTTTGTTTGTAATCTCCCAGAGGCTGAGGTAAAAAATGGAGAATTCAAGGGCAACCTGGGGATACTAGTGAAACTAAAACCCAAGGGGGGGAAGTCTCTATAACCAACCGGAAGCCACTGGTTCTGGCATAGAAAGTGCAAGAGAGACGGGGAGGCTGTTGCAGAAATCCAAAACGTGACTAAAGATCCTGGGCTATGACAGCAGTGCTGGAGATGAAGATTTCTGGACAGGGTCAAGAGATAATTAATATCTAAAGCTGATACAGAGACTGGGTATGGAGGCACGTGCCAGAAGACCAGCTTCAGTGGTGGACTATTTGCCTGCTTGTACTGGGTTCAACCCCCAGTACGGAAATCAAAAATCAAACACAGACCAAAGAGTCTCCAGCTTTAAGGTACCCAATGTAATCACTGCGACAGGAAAACACAGCAGAAATACAGCAGAGCAGGTTATACACTTCTCTCCCAAAGAGTCATTCAGAGGGCAGCAGTGACCTTTCCAAAACATTCCAAAATATTTATAAAATATTGATAATCAAATGCAATTTTCCCCGAACTCCCTACAGCAGGACCGTGGTAGTGGGATATTTCTCATAAATGGAGATTCTGGCTGGGTAAGGTGGCACACGCAACACTCCAAAGGATGAGGCAGGAGGATTTCCATGAGCGCCAAGCCAGCCAGCTAGGGCTAGGGACCTGCCTCAAACTAAAGGGTAAGGAATTCTGGTATCGGTCATTGGAACTTAACCCTTTAAGTCCCAAACCTTTAACTACGGAGAGATTTTTTTTCCCCTAAAAATTTATCTACACATTTGCACTTTCACCCAGTACAGAACTGAACCCTGGCTTGACATTTGGGAATCATTGTTAGTCTCGACATGCCAGTTGTTGGGTCCAATATTTTGAACTTCAATTACTAGCACTTAGCGAAGGGCTCTGCCTTCCAAATGACAGAATCACAGGTAGCAGCTTACACACACCCTTTGATAACCACCCTAGATGGCTAGGTTTGAATCTGCCTCTTTCCACCTGCACTGTACTCAGACCATTCATCAGGCCAGGCACACATTCTACTACTGAGCTATAATACCCCAAGCCCGTGGTTTACTCTTTCGCGGGCTTGCACACCCCTGCCCCTGTTGAAGACACTGTGTGTTCACTGGCTATATAATCGTCATGTCTACCCAGCCCTTCTATCTGCCGGCTTTAGTTTCACCCTGGGAAACTACCTGATTAGTTAGAATTCTAGGTAAAATGAATCCGATCCGGTGGGAGCGTTACTACAGAAAACACATTCCACGGAGACCGGTGGCACAGGCCAGTCATTAAACGCACCGAAATCTGGGATGCGCGTGGGAATCGGAGGTCTGGTTAACCAAAAAAAGCAACGATGACAATTACACCTAGAATTTACTCAGCTTGCCTACAGCACTCTCGGCTCCCGTTCTGTGGCAACTCATCTAAGTAGTTGAGTATTTCTAGCTAGCCCTGGTACGGGAACAGGTAACAGAGCAGACGGGTTCTAATGTCAACAGGGCAGGAAGAATAATTTAAAAAAAAAAAAAAAAAAAAAAGAAGAAGCATTCTCCCGGATGTCAAGGGAAACAGAGAGAACTTCTGAGCGAAGGCTCGAGCACTCCCTTACACACCCCGGAAGTTTTGAAATATCCCGCAGGCTCCCACAGGCAGTGGCTTCTCTCCGCGGCCGCTCTAAGGGCCCTCCGTGGGCAAGGGGACCTCTCCGTGTCTGCAGCACCCGGGCTACGTAGGCCACCGGCCCGGAGCCAGGCCGTCAATCACAGCTAGCGCTCGGAGCCGCGGCCCCGCCGCCAGCGAGCCGCGGCCGGGCAGCGGGCAGGTGACGGGAGGCGGCGGCGGCGCCAGCGCCGGCGGCCGGAGACGGCTGCTTCTGCTCGGCTTCCAGGCCCGGGGCCACGCGAGCCCTCGGCAGTGATTCCCCCGGCCCGTCGTCCGGAGTGCGGCCGCGCGGCGGGCCTGGTCCCGCAAACTCCGCTCCCCTCCCGGCCCTGCTCGCCACGCGCCACTCACCGAAGAAGCCTTGCACGATCCCGAGCGGGTGGCTCAGCCAATCTTCTCCACAGGGCATGGCGCTGAGGGCCGGGGCCAGCGCGGCCCGTGCGGCGGGCGCTCCTCTGCGGGCCGAGCGCGCTCGGAGCCCGGCTTCTCGGGGGCTCGGCCGCTCCTCGTCCGCGCCCTCCCACGCGCGGGGGCGTCGCGAGCCACGGGCCTCCGCGCGTCTCAAGGAGAGGTGGCTGCGGTGACGGGCACGAGCGCCTCGGAGCTGCTGGCCAGCGGCCGGAGGGGTGGGGGGGAGACCGTCCTAGCCTCCACTTCTCACAATGGCGGGAAATCGCGGCCACCGACCGCGCTGCCAGCGACCTGGGTGGAGCTCGAGGAGGAGGGGCGGCGGGAGCGTGCTGCGCACTCCCGGAGGGGAGGGAGTGGGCGGGGCGGACGGCCATTTTGGAGACGGAGACAGGTCGGGCAATCCCGGGGCCGCCATCTTGGAGATGGGCAGAGGAGCGCGTCTGTGCTTGGTATAGTGGTCCCTGTGTGCGCGCCTGGTGGCAAACTCCATCAGGGTGCTTCATTGGCTCAAAGTTTGAGTCCTTGCACCTGGACCAAAAAGACGCACGTTCTGCCAACTTCAAGAGTCATCTCTAAGCAAAATTAAAGGTTGAAATTCTATTTGGTGTCTGATCATCTGATCCCCTTGTGCCTCTTGTTTCTGGTGGTAGAACTCTTCTAAGGTGCCCTGCCCAAAGTCCTGTATAAGATTTGCCCCCAGCTCAGTGAGTTCTTCCTGAACGATTTAATCAAGGAGGTTGTGTAGCCTTTGTGGGCATCTCAATATGGCCAAGGAACTGGCAAGTGCTCAGAACTCTCTCCTAGCCCAGCCTTTAGCTTCTAACCTCAAAACACCCAAATGATCTCTGCTTCCAACCTGGCAACTAGGGAGCTATGACAAGATTCCTATACAGCATACAGATCAGAACACTCTTACAGGGCAGACCCTGAAGGGCCTAGAGAATTTAGGAACTGTCAAGTTTTCATAGAGAAGACATTTTCCCTAGAAATGGGATATACCTCAGAAAACCCTGATTTCATCATCTATACCTACTCGGCTGTAAAAAGGTAGTGGTGATCTGAATGTAATCTAGAAAGTATATAGCTGAAGAATAAGAACTTCTTGGTGGCAGAACACTTGCCTGTCATGCAAGCCCTAGCAAGGGATCAAACAGAGAGAGATGGCGACAGATGAACAGAGACAGCTATGACCAAACCCAGAAACCTCTGTAGTTCAGAAGGAAAAGGGAACCAAACCTGCCCTTCTGCCTTTGTTGGTCCCCTGGAGGGAACGTATCCTTAAATCATAGCACTTGGGATATAGTCAAGGAAGGTCAGGAGTTCATAGCCAGCCTTGGCTACACACTGAATTTGAGGCCAGCCTGAGCTACCTATATATGACCCCGTCTCAAAAACAAATAGATAAAAATTAAGAGCTCCACAGTGGTGGCCCATGCCTTTAATCCTATCACTCAGGAGGCAGAAGCAGGAAGATCTCTGAGTTTGATGCCAGTCTGGTCTACACAGCGTGTTCTAGGACAGCCAGGGATACACAGGTTTTCAAGAAACCCTGTCTTGAAAGAAAAATTAAGTTTGTGATCACCCACAAAGAACAATAACTTTGTAGAGAAATGACAGAAGAAAGTAGTTCTTAGTTCCCAAAGGCAACAAGCTGCAGGAAGTCAAAATAGGAGAGATTCATGGTAGACACAGTATATAAGATCTTTCTGCTTCTGGGTTGATAAGGATCGAAAGCTCAGCCAGGCGGTGGTGGCACACAACTTTAATTCCAGCACTTGGGAGGCAGAGGTAGGCAGATTTCTGAGTTCGAGGCCAGCCTGGTCTACAGAGTGAGTTCCAGGACAGCCAGGGATACACAGAGAAACCCTGTCTCAAAAACAAACAAACAAACAAACAAACAACAACAACAAAAACAAAAACAAAAAAACAAACCAACCAACCACCAAACAAAAGGATCGAAAGCTCTTCCAGGTAACTAGCTTCTGTGTTTTCTGGTAGAAAGGGGTGGGAGGATGCCTTGAAACCCTCCTGCCTTTGTACAGACAATGGGAGGGCAAGCGGTTTTCTTATACATGGTTCTGCTCAGTTGCTTTCAGTTCAAGATAATCTTTATGCCAAAGTGGCATGATTTGGAGTGACTCGGGATGAAAGAGGGAACTAGGACTTGGCATTTCAATATGACTTTGTGTCTGACTTTTGTGAGTTGAGAAAACTAACGTGGCTAAGACACTGTAGTTGTCTGAATGAGAATGGCCCTCATAGGCTCAAAGGTTTGAATACTTGATCCCCAGTTGGTAGAACTGTTCAGGAGGGATTAGAAGGTGTGGTCCTGTTGGAGGAGATGTGCCATGGAGGCAGACTTAGCTTCAGAAACCTCCCGCCACTCAGTGTGCACTCTGCCTTCTGTTCTCAGATGATGATGTGAGGTCTCAGCTGTTCCTGTCACCATGCCTTTGCCCTGACATCGGAGACTCTGACCCTATAAAGTCATAAACCCAATTAAAATCTTTATAAGTTTTCTTAGTCATAGTATTTTATCACAACGATAGAAAAGTAACCATGACAGATGATATCACCACTGCATTCATCCATTCTTTCAGTAGAGAGAGTAGCCATGTTCTTGGAACCGAATGAGGGAAATTTCATATTTTAACTCTGTGCCTCATAATAAACAAATTAAAGCTATGTGTTAAGATATCTGGCTTTAGAGAGGCTATCATCTATCTATCTATCTATTATCTATCTATCTATCTATCTATCTATCTATCTATCTATCTATCTATCATCTATGCATTTAGCCTTAGTTTCCTTGGAACTCACTATGTAGCCCAGGCTGAGCTACATCTCCAGTGCCTATCGATGGATCCTTAATTGGGAAGAGTGCAGTCAAGAAGGGACCTGATTAGAAGAAGTTCACTCAGCCAGGGCAGTGGTGGCACACGCCTTTAATCTCAGCACTTGGGAGGCAGAGGCAGGCAGATTTCTGAGTTTCAGGACAGCCAGGGCTACACAGAGAAACCTTGTCTTGAAAAAACAGACAAAAAACAAGAAGAAGAAGAAGAAGGAGGAGGAGGAGGAGGAGGAGGAGGAGGAGGAGGAGGAGGAGGAGGAGGAGGAGGAGGAGGAGGAGGTGGTGGTCACTCAGTCACTCAGGGCATGCCCTTAAAAGGTATATCTCATTCTGGGCCCTCTTCTGTCCCTTTTCTCATCTTAATTGTTATTTTAGTTTTTTTTCCCCTTCCTGTTATGGTTTAAAATAAAAAAAAATCATATGTTGAAGTTAATTATGCAAAGTGATGGTTTTGGAATTTAGGCCTTTCTCTCTCTCTCTCTCTCTTCTCTCTCTCTCTCTCTTTTTATTCGAGACAGGGTTTCTCTGAATAACCCTGGCTGTCCTGGAACTCACTTTGTAGACCATGCTGGCCTTGATCTCAGAAATCCGCCTGCCTCTGCCTTCCAAGTGCTGGAATTAAAGGTGTGCAACACCACAGCAGGGCTGGTCCTCTGGGATCCCTGCACTCATAAAGAGGTTTGAAGCCCTAGTTCTCAAGTTTCAACTTTAGTTTTTCTTCCTCAGGGAAGCTTTTTCTTCCTTAAGTTTTTCGCTAATGATCTGATGGAGAGAGATACATGCTCGCTCTTCCTAGAATGTTTAGATCTCTGTCCCCAGATGATGTCAGTGTTCCAGGAAACACACTTAAGGAAAGCCTGCCATTTATATTATTTTGTGTTTAGTTGATTGTTTTGCCAGATTGTAAACCCAAAAAGGAAGGATTTCAGGTCTGTTTCATATATCACTCTCTGGTATATGGTTCTCAGCCTTGCTTCTTTATGATAAAGAGAATTTTCTTGACCAACTTCTAGTCTAGCATGGCTTTTAGCAGTTTGAGGCCATGTTATCTATGACTCACCAGAAGTTTCCCCATTACTAAGCTCTGTACTTCTTGGCCCCGTTGAAATGCTTGTCGAGGTAAACTCAACACTGCCAGAATTTAATGTTTTTATTCCAGCCAAAACCTGGTAGTAGGCAGATAGGTCCCCAAACCCTAAATTACAGCAGTAACTCTAGAATGTTGCAATTATACATCTTTTCTCTGCCCCTTTGAAACATAAATCGTCTACCACTTGGAACTGCCTTACCAAAGGCACTTTTTGTTGATGCACACATTCAAGGAGATAGTAGCCTGGAGTGGTGGCACACTCCTTTTAAGCTCTTGGGAAGAAGAGGCAGACAGACCTCTTGAGAATTCCAGGCAACATCATGAAAACGTAACTGAAAAAAAAAAAGGAACCCAGCCGATAATAATTCTTACTTCCAATTCTTATGACCGCCTGTCATAAAGATATAAGAATTGCAGTGTGTGGTGGTATTAATCTCAGAAATGGAAGAGCTGAGGCAGGAGGATAAAAAGTCAGTCTGGGCAGCATAGAGAGATCCTGCCTCGCAAGCAAGCAAATAAACCAACCAACCAAAAACAGATACTCCATGAGAAACTCAGGGCGTCCAGGACATCTCAGAATCTGCGACTTCGAGCGTCAATTAACGCTAGGATTCATCGGCCACACCTCTCTATTCTATGCTGTGATTCCAGAGGCTGACCCAGTCTCGCGAGACCGAGGCTGTCACGTGATAGGCTTGGGTCTGAAGCCGATTCCACCTTATTGATTTTGGGCGGCGTCAAATTCCGGAAGAAAACCGATCCCGGAGTCGCTGGCCTGTGGCACCTGTGCGCAAGTGCGGAAGTGCGGTGGCATCCTCGCTAACCGGTTTCCGGTCTGTGTGCAGCACCGGGCTCGCAGAGCCACGTAACGGCCGGGGGTCTGCAGCCATGGCGGATAGGAAGGCTAACGGCGGCGGAGCGTCCGCCTCCTCGTCAGGCACTAACTTACTCTTCTCCTCCTCGGCCACGGAGTTCAGCTTCAACGTGCCCTTCATCCCCGTCACGCAGGCCGCCGCCTCCCCGGCTTCCCTGCTCTTACCCGGAGGTAGTGAGCCGAGGGCGCTTGGGGGCCAGTGTCTGTCCCGGGAGGCGGGTGGGACAGGAGTGTCGCCTGCTCTGAGTCGCTTGCCAGGGTCAGCAGTGACCAGCTTTCAGAGGGCCAGGGACTGGAGGATCCTGGAGGAGGGGCTCCGGTGATGAGGCTTGGAACTCCTGTCATTGCGCAACTGTTTGTTGAACACCCACTGGTGTGCTGGTGCTGGCAGAAAACGCAGCTAAATTAGACAGTTACCCTTTGCTAGAATCCGAAAGCTGCTCTCTTACTGGGAAACACCGGTGATAGGGTAGGACATCACCTAGGAGACAGTAAGTTTCTCCAGAGGAGACAATGCCTCTCTTGTAGAGGACTATACACTCTCTCCTAGTAAAAGCCCCCCCGTTACACTTTTGATTAAGCTCTGTGTATATCTGGGAAGGCTGATTTCTCTCTCTCTCTCTCTCTCTCTCTCTCTCTCTCTCTCTCTCTCTCTCTCTCGTTTGTCTCTGTCTCTCTTTCTCGTCTGTCTCTCTCTGGTGGTTTGGAGCACAGACTGTGTTCAGACCCGGCACTGCCATTAACTTGCTGTGTGGCCTCAGTCATGACATTTTACCTGTCTGCTTAGATTTCATGTTTTCAGCTCCTATCCCTGGGTTTGAGAGCAAGGTCTCTCTGTGTAGTACTGACTGTCCTAGAACTCACTGTGTAGATCAGGCTGGCCTCAAACTTAAAGGATCCACCTGCCTCTGCCTCTCTGCCTCTGAGTGCTGGGATTAAAGGCATTCGTCACTATACCCTGTCTCATTTTTGTAGAGTTCTATATCTAGTGTCCCACACGTATTGTTGTGTAAATACTTGTGAGCTAAGTACTCTGCCCCTCCATGTGGACTGTGAACTTCTTACCTCTTTTCATTTTCAGGGTCCTGTTTTTTAGTGCCTAGCACACAGGTGCTTGTTAGGTGCTGAGCTTTCCCCACCAAATAATTCCTCCTTGGAGGACTAAGGGGAGTTTCCCGCAGAAGGGAAGAAAGACAACTGAAAGCATGTGTATCTGCAGTGTCTCCTTTCTGTCATGTTTCTTCTCGGTGCTCGTAACTGTCTGACAGGTACATATGCCCGCTTACCCTACCAGGCCAGGGTGTAAGCTTTGTCAAAGCAGGGGCTGGCCCGATGCCTGGAATGCAGACTACAGAATTTCTAGTGGGAGTTTGCTGAGCGACTGGGGGGATGGATCCACGAGTGCCCCTGCCTCATGGAAGCGGTGTGACTGAAAGGTTCAGTGATGCTTTCTTTGGTGAAGAATTGTGGCTGGACCAGAGTACTGTGGAAGGGTCCAGGAATCAGTAAGGTCGTGCCTTGGGTTTTTCAGATTGTTCTCGGCCTCCAGAGTGGTGTTTGATGCACGCTCGTTTTCCTTGATGTATGATATTTAATTTGTGTGTTATTGTCGGTGCTTGACATTTCTATTCTCTTCTTCATTTTCTTGTTAATTTTCTGTTCATTACTGTTTTTCTGCCTGTGTGTCTATGTGGGGGTGTGGGACCCCCTGGAACTGGAAGTTACAGACAGTTGTGAGCCGCCATGTGGGTGCTGGGAATTGAATCCAGGTCCTCTGGAAGAGCAGCCAGTGGTCTTAACCATTGAGCCATCTCTCCAGCTCAACATTTCTGTTTTCAGCTTTAAGATAAGTATATCAGTCTTTAAGGTTTATTCATTTATTAATTACTTTTTGAGACATGGTGTCATTTTGTAGCCCAGGGTAACCCAGAACTTGTGGCAGACCTCTTGTCTTAGTCCCCAGGTGCTGAGACTACAGGCATAAGCCACCACTCCCAGCTTTATATTTTAAAAGCTTCTTAAAAGTTTATTTTTACTATTTTAAAAAATGTGTACTTGGGTATGTCTATCTTTGTGTCCATATACATGAATGTAGTTGCTCTCAGAGGCCAGAGACTTTGACCGTGCCTGGAGCTGGAGTTACAGGTGGGTGTGAGCACCTGAGTCCAGTGCTGGGAGACAAATTAGGGCCATCTTTAAGAGCCATGCTCTGTAAGAGCAGCACAAGCTCGCAATGACTGAGATAACTCTCCAACCCCATCTTGAAAACTCTTTGTTTCTTAGATTTAAACTTATTTTTTGTGAGAGCACAAAAGGTTTTAGAACTACCATTCTGTAACAAGCCTGTCTGTCTGTCTGTCTGTCTTCCTTCCTTCCTTCCTTCCTTTCTTCCTTTCTTCCTTTCTTATCAGGATCTCTCTGTTATGTAGTAGCTCTGGCTGTCCTGGAACTCTTTGTGTAAACCAGGCTGATCTTGAACTTAGAGTGATCCACCTTCCTCTGCCTCCTGAGTGTATAACAAGCATTCTCTACACTTAAAGATGGCTTGATTAGAGATCTCTTGAGAGCATTTCTGGAGCCAGAGGAGACTCCATCTCCTTGAAAGCAGCAGTTAATCACATCTGTGGAGGAGACACACAGGAAGCAGAGACGAACTGAGCAGCTTGTGTTTGTCAGGCCCTGTTGCAGATGTCAAGGTAGCATGGAACAGACAGTTCTGCCCTCTCCCTCAGACCAGTGTATACATACACACAAACACTGGTTATTGTAGTACAGGTTAAAAACAGCTGGAGATGGATGGGTCGGCCACTGTGGCCGCTGTGAGTCTCAGCTGGTGGAGTAGAGGGACGATGTCCCTGAAAGGCCTCAGAATCTCAAAGAGAATGATCAAAGAGAGTGGAGTTTGAAGGATCGATAGAGGAACAGTCTGCAGGCTTGGCAGGAGTTGGCAGTGTTCCGTATGGGACCTCTTTCCTCTCCTCTGCATCCTGTCCTTCCACCCTCCACTTGTCTCCAAAAAAGATGCCTAGTGTGTATGCAGAATATTAGCCTAGGTGTCTGTGGGCCTCATACTGTCCTAGAAGGTTTGGACTTCATTGGACTCCGGGGAGCCTTTGAAGGGTGTTTGTTGCTGAGGGTCTCACTATGCAGCTCTGGCCTAGAGGTGTGGATTTAGGAAGTGCTCCTAGGGTAAAGCCTGCAGTGTGTTGAGGTCAGTATCTTATGATCGGTGCTAGTTTGAGAAATGCTTCTTGGACTAAGTCAGTCTGTTCTCTTACTGGGTGAGTGATTCCACAGAAGGCTCTTGATTGTTGGGGATGAACACAGTCCTGTGAGGCTCACAGGACTGGAGAGTGATGGAGTCGGAGTATGTTTTGGAAAAGCAGAAGGCTGAAGCTGAGGGAGGGCCTGGGCAGGAAGGCATTTTGTCTTCAGTATTGAAGAGACTGCTGATAAGACTCTTTCTTTTTCCACATTTAATTAAAAAAAAAAATTCTGGATATGGTGGTGCACAGCTTTGTTTGATCCTAGCATTTAGGAAGAGGCAGGTGGACCTCTTGAGTTCAAAGCCATCCTGGTCTACAGAGTGAGTTCCAGGACAGCCAGGGCTACATAGTGAAGCTCTGTCTTGAAAAATAATTTTTTTTAAGATTGGCTTTTATTGTTCTGCCTGCCTCAGTCTGGAGAGGCTGCGACTGTAGGCATGTCTTCTGAATAGTTTGCATAGTTCAGAAAGACAGCCTTAGATACCATATTCTGATTGGAATTGTGTTTTGGGCATTATGGCCAAACCTGTGGAGTGGCATCCCTTCACTAATTTGGTATGTGAAGTATAACTGGGACAGCCTGGAAGCTGTGAAGGAGGATCACTGTGAGGTCACAGAGAGGCAGAGCTTTGGCAGTTCTCCAAGGGCAGGGACCACAGTGTGCCTGTTGTGCTGGGAGTGGCCCCACACAGCGGATGGACTGTAAGCCCTGCAGCAGTTGCAGATAAGCTTGACCAGAACAAGGCAAGGAAAGATTACAAGGGGGAGCTGGGAAGAGTGGGGTGAAGGTCTAGTTCATGGGAAAGCGATGCCTTGGGCATTACTTGACGTGGCACTGTTGAAGCAGAGAACATAGTAGTGAGGATGATGCTGGCCAAGGGGAAGTGAGGAGAAATGAGCCTAGAAAAATGAGATTGCTAGTGACTTGCCATTTTGTGATTCTTTTTAGCATTTTTTATTTATTTATTATGTGTTATATGTGGAGGATCCGAGAATACTTTGTGGGAATTGGTTTTCTCATCCTATCCTGTTGGTTCTGGGGCAGCCAGCTTTTCCTGCTGAGCCGTCTTGCCCGCCTGTGACCTGGTGTCCTGTATGTCTGAGCATGTAATTGTGACGGCTGCTTAAGGATTGCAGTAGTGGGTAACCTACGTTGTGGCAACACAGATCACACATGCTTGTTTGTAAGACCGCTTTCACACCTCTGCTTGTCTACAGAGCTAATGCCAGGACTTTAGCTTCTTATTGTAGAAATTAAATTACATGTTTACTTATATGGTAACATTTGAATTATATAAAATAAGTTCAAAATATAAAAAAAAAATAGTTACAAACTTATTTCATTAAAATACCCTTTATGTAACATGGACATTTACAAAACAAATTCTTATATAGAAAGTAAGAAGGGCACAAATGTTTTCTCTTTTCCTTTTTTTGGGTGGGGCTTACTTTGAGGGAGGGTTTCTCTGTGTAGCCCTGGCTGTCCTGGAGCTCTCATTGTAGACCAGGCTGGCCTCAAACTCACAGAGATCTGACTGCCTATACCTTCTGAGTGCTGGAATTTAAAGGCGTGTGCCACCATGTTTGGCTTGTTTTATAGCTTATTCAAATAAAATTTTTTAAGAGAAAAGTTTTGAAGGAAAAGTTTTACTTTTTTTTTTTTTTCCTGTTACACAGAAATACAAGTTAGAAGACCAAAGTAAGAGGTCTAATTGCTGGGTCTTTCTTGTAGAGCCTAAGAGGGTGGTGTTGCTTTTAAACCATTGCTCTCCTGTTCTGTTGCAGAAGACTCCACAGATGTTGGCGAGGAGGATAGTTTCCTTGGTCAGACTTCTACTCACACATCCACGCCACAGACATTCAGTTACTTCTCTCAGGTCTCAAGCAGTAGTGATCCCTTTGGGAACATTGGACAGTCACCCTTGACGACTTCAGCAATGTCAGCTGGACAGTCAGCACTTCCCAAGCCCCCAGCCACACTCGCTTTTACAACCGGCTCCCAAGATGCGCTGAGTGCGTTTCCACCGTCTGTTTCCAAGGCTCCTGGTGCTACCCCTCCCTCACAGATGGGCACCAGCACCTATTTGCCTTCTCAGCCAAGCAGTCTCCCTCCAAATTTTGGCAGCCCACCCCAGGGGATTCCTCAACAAGGACATAACCCATATCGCCACACTCCTGTCAGCAGCCGGGCAAACCCCTATATAACACCTCCACAGCTACAGCAGTGTCAGATGCCAGGCCACTCCTCCTACCCTCCGCCTTCTGGACCCCCTGTGCAGACATACCAAATGCCGCCTGGACCATTGCCACCGGTATGCGAATATCATACTGCTCTTCTCTCACCTCAGTGAAAAGTTTCAAAAAACTTTGTATGTTTTAAACAAAACATTTTGCGATTTCTTTTTCTGTCACGTGTATTGTTGTCAGTATGTTGTCTGTGTACCATGTGCATGCAATGCCCTTGGCAAGAAGGAGGCATTCGATCTCCTGGAACTGGAGTTACACATGTTAGCCACCATGTGGGTGCTAGGATTTAAACCTGGGTACTCTGGAAGAACAGTCAGTGTCCTTAATTGCTGAGCTCAGCTTTATGCATTTTAACATGCACATGAGAATAAAACATTTTTTAGCTTATTTTATTATATATATAATGTATATACATATGTATGCATTATATACACACACACACACACGCATATATTTATGTATTATATGTATGTGGGTGTTTTACCTGAATGTGTTTGTGTACACCATGTTGTGCCTAGTGTCCCAGGATGCCAGAAAAGGTGGTTATATTGTCTAGACCTGGAGTTAAAGGCTGTTGTAAGTTACCATCTGAGTTCTGGGAACTGAATCCAGGTTCTTTGCAAGTATGAGCAAGTGCTTTTACCCAGCGGGCCATTTCTCCAGCACCAGGACAAAATGTTTTTACAGAGGACTATGGTGTATAACTGGTCAAAACCAAGATGTTAAATGTGGTAGGTAGACACTCCCACTGAGCTGTACCCAGTCTCACCTTTTAATTTCAAGACAGGATCTTGCTAAATTGCTTTGTTTGACCTCAAACTCTTTCCTGCCTCAGCCCAAGTAATTGGTATTATGTGTATATGACACACAGGGTATTCTTTGTAAATTGCATGCTTTGGAGGCTAGCAAGATGGTGCAGAGTAAAGGCACGTGTCACCAAATCTGAGGCTCTGATTTATATTCCCAGGGCTCATACAATGCAAAGAGAGAACTGACCCTACAAATTGTCCCCTGACTGCCACACTTGCCTATGACATAGGCATGCCCACCCAAATAAGCAACCAAACCAATATATAAATATAAAATTTGTTCATATTCAAGTTTATAGCACCTATTTACTGGAGTAATAGTTGATTTTAATTGCCTAGGTACTCTCAGATAGTCCTGATATTAGTGTATAATATTAATAAATAAATGTTACTTTAGGACATGGGAGAAATGTGGCAGTGTAGACTTCCAGCGTCTCATCTTAATTATACTAGTTAGTGAAGATGCCCAATTACAGCGACTAAATAGATTGCTCCATTAAGTTTTTGTTAACTCACTCTGTAGATCAGGCTGGCTTTGAACTTACAGAAATCTGCCTACCTCTGCCTTCAGAGTGCTGCTGCGATTAAAGGCAGAAGCCACCACTGCCCTGGTCTCTACTAATTTTTTAATGTGTATGGAAATTCTTCTCTCTCTGTGTGTATGTGTTAGTTAGACTAACCTTTAAATATTTACATTCTTGGAAATGGAGGGGTTGGATCGAGAAATATGGGTGATCAAAAGATTTTAAAAATTATGGGACCTGTGCAGATCGTGTGCATGGAGCACAAGTTGAGAGTCCCAGCACTGAGAAGGAGAAGTGGGCACAGATTAGGGTCTACTCTTAACCAAGAGGCTGTTTGTGCATGATAGTGGCCGGGAGAGAGAAAGCGGTTGTCTTCCATGGAGTCACATGGTGTGTCTGCCACACTAAGGGCAGGCCTCATGCTCAGGAGGGGTTGGCCAACACAGAATGAACTCTGTTTTTGTGTTTGTGTGTGTGTGTGCTTTTTGTTTGTTTGTTTATTTGAGTTTTTGTTTTTGCTTTTAAGAGAGAAAAAGAGCAAGAAATTGAGTGAGTGGGAACCTGCGGGGAGGGATCAGGGGAAGGGAAAGGATATCAAACTATATTGAATGAAAAATTTAAAAATAAACTTATTAAACATTTCAAAATCATGGGAGACATTGGTGGGTGTCAGTTTGCCATCAGTGTGCAGAAGTCTAGTTTACTTTGCTGATTTGAAGTTCTAGTATACTAGTTATGATACAAATGGTTACCTGGAAAGACACGTAGGATAGCTAATACTGATACCAATTTGATTTTGAAGTGGTTACAGAATTTCTCTTGGACACATGTGACAATCTTAATTTCCTTCAGCTTCCCACAGCAATGCAGTCACCAGCACAGCAGCAAGTCCCTGCCAGACCCGCAGGACCCCTTGTACAGGGGCCATCTCCTTTTGTACTTCAGAACCAGTACGAACCTGTTCAGCCACACTGGTTTTATTGCAAGGAGGTAGAATATAAACAGCTATGGATGCCTTTCAGTGTGCTTGACTCTTTGAATCTTGAAGAGATCTATAATTCAGGTAAGTACCCATCTCGTTTGAGATAGAGAAAGAATGAAGGGTATTTATCTGTGGTCTTGTTTTCAACTGTCAGATTCCTTAATCTGTGCAGGTTTTCAGATCCTACTTTAAGATGGTAGTACTAATTAGTAAGTATATCCTGAGTTATTGAGCAAAGTATTCAGAGACGCAGTTAGTAATAGCTGGTCACAGTGATAGGCCTCCTCATCCCTGCACGGGCAGAGCTCTATGAGTTTAAAGCCTGCCTGTCTATGTGGTTAGACCCTGTCTCAGTAAAGCAAAACAAAACCAAAAAGTTGTTTTAAATCAGAGAGGTAGAGTCGTTACATAATCCTGGTTTTAGTTTTATTTCTCTTACTCATTTGGAGTTATGGGGTATGAAGTATTTCCTGTGGAACTCTGTTGTGTGGAAAAGTGTTCTGAGGTCAGAAGAGTTTTGGGAATAATTATTCTCATGTCTACCTCTGGAGAGAGATGCCACAGAGGTGTATGGTAAGGCTCTGAGTAGTCTTGCAATACAAATATGATTCTTTCTCTTGATATTATTTGATTGTGAAACTTCAGTATCAGCCAGGATTCTCTAGTGATGTACTTCACGGAACGTTTCGGGACACTGATGTTATTGCACTGTTTTACTTTTTAGATGGGGTCTCATTTAGCCCAGGGCTGGCTTCTAACTCACCAGGTAGCTATAATTATCCAGTAACTCCTGATCCTCCTGGCTCCATATCCCAAGTGCTGGGGTTACAGGTGGATGACGGTACATCTGCTGTGATATTACTACTTAAAAAAACTCAAACTATTTCAGTTGGCTCCTGATTGTGTTGTTAAAACTTGCCCTGGCTCTTTGTAGCAGCGCACTCCTGTGATGTCAGCACTCGAGAGGATGGGGCAGGAGGACTGCTGGGAGCTTGAGGGCAGCCTGGGCTAAAGAACGAGACTCTGCCTCAAAAGCAAGCAAGCAAATGAGTAAATGAATAAAAGTCATGATTTTGAGCAATACAGATTATCTTGTGTTTTCCAATAAGAAAAAAAGCTTAATTGTCTGTCTTTGAGTATTGACTAGTAGCGTCATGAACGTATTTTCCAGTGTGCCTGCTAACGTTAGAAGAAAATGTCCTCTCGGTTTCTAGTGCAGCCAGATCCTGAGAGTGTGGTTCTAGGCACGGATGGCGGACGCTACGATGTGTACCTTTATGACCGCATGAGGAAGTCTGTGTACTGGGAAGAGGAGCCAACTGAAGTGAGACGCTGTACTTGGTTTTACAAGGGGGACACAGACAGCAGATTTATTCCTTATACAGAGGAGTTCAGTGAAAAACTAGAGGTATGATATGGTTGTTTTATTTCTTTGTGTACAAGACAGGCTTCTGTGACAGCACTCACAGTGGAGATGGCTTTCCATACAGGGAAAGGCTGGTGGTTCAAACCTTTAATCCCAACACTGGAGAGGCAGAGGCAGACAAATCTACAGAGTTCCAAGACAGCCAGAGCTACACGGAGAAACCCTTGTCTTAAAAAACAAACAAACACACCACTGGGTGCTCTTACAGAGGGCTCAGGGTTGATTTTCAACACTCACACGCAGATAATAGCTATTGGTAACTCCAGTTACAGGGGCTCTAACACTCTCCTGACTTCCTAGGACACCAGGTGTGCACATGGTACACATACATACCGGCAGAACACTCACACATTAAAAAAAACAGTGACTCAGGAGTAGAGCTGAATACTGTGTTTGTATATGTACAGTCTCAGCATTAACGCCTGTCTCCTCCCCTCCACCCCAGAGCACTGTGGAAGTACTAGCCCCTGTACGCACAAATGCCGCTTTGTGTGGAGCTAGGGTGCTGTAGGTAGAATCATTTGAGATGAAGTCACTTGAGTAGGGTGGTCTCTAGCCCCCATGCAGCTAGTGTCATTATATACACCAAGACAGACTTGTTCAGAAAGACAGGCTGCTGTGCTTTGATAAAGGGAGAGGTGGGAGTCAGGCTTACAGCGCTGAATGGCCTTGATTGTAGCGGTAGTTAGGAGGGCGTGCTCTGTGTAGATTTCCTAGAATTGGTGTCCAGCTGTCACCTTGATTTTGGAGTGGTAGCCTCAAGAATTATGAGGCAATAAATAAATTTTACGTTGCTTGGCTTGTTCAGCCCTAAGAAACTGATGTACTGTCTAAACCTCCATTATTTTCCCCATGTAATGGATATATTAGGAGTGTGTGAGAGCAAACACTGGAGAATTGATGTCAGATAATCAGATGGCAGGACAGGATGGCAGCCAGTAAACCAGACCTTCCGTCACTGCTGTGCCTCCAGCGTAGTCCCAATGGCCCTCCACACTTGTCCCGGTGTGACTCAGATTGACTGCACCTCATTGCGTGTGTTCTGTCTCTGCAGGCCGAGTATAAAAAGGCTGTAAGCACAAATCAGTGGCACCGCAGACTGGAGTTTCCAAGTGGAGAGACTATCGTTATGCACAACCCAAAGGTAAGCTGCTTTCTAGGATGGTGGAAAATCATTCTGCTGTGTGTGTGGGAATGGTTCATTGTTAGTGGTTTTGGCAGTGATTTATTTACAATAAATGTGTTACTTTTTCACTCACTCACTCACTCACTCACTCACTCACTCATGCTCTGATGTCCTGGAACTCACTTTGCAGACCAGGGTCCACCTGCCTCTGCCTCAAAGGCCCAAACCACCCCACCTGGCAAGTAAATTATCAATCATGGAAACTCACCTTTGTTTCATAGATTGCCTGTTTGGGTGACACATTAACTGGTACTAAGTATTGTCTTAGAAGAAGAAGCTTAGTAAATTTTTCACTTGGTTTGATTGAGCCTTCTCTTTTACAAAGGGCTAGAGAAGATACTCGGGGTCTGCTCTCTGTTGAGCTCCTAGCTCTGCCCTTGATTATGAGAGCAATGGTGGGGAGACAATTTGAAAACCAATGTGCATATAGAAAATTAATAATCATCATAGTTTATTACTTTACTTTGTTTTGTAGGTGTTTTGTTTTGTTTCTGAGACAGAGTTTCTCTGTGTAGCCCTGGCTATTGTGGAACTCACTCTATAGACCAGGCTGGCCTTGAACTCCCAGATCTGCCTGCCTCTGCCTCCCGAGTGCTGGGATCAAAGGCGTGCCATTATCACTTGGGCTAGAATATACACTTGTTTATGTCCAAGAAAACTATTACAATGTAAAAAACGAAACAAAACTCAGTGTAGTATGTAATGCTTATTGATACTGAAATAAAAATAAATAGTATGCAAAGGTAACAAATGAGAATAGAAGCTTCTCCCTCACTGAATGCTGTGTTGCCCGCGTTTAATCCCAGCACTTGGAGGCTGAGAAAGTCAGAGCTCTGTGAATTTGAGGCCAGCCTGATCTACATAGTGAGTTCCAGACTAGCTAGGGCTACATAGTGAGACCCTGTCTCGAAAAACAAAACAAACAAAGAGGTGTTTTTTTAAATCAATTTTTGTCGCTGAAACCAAATTTGTAAGTTAATTGGGAATTTTGCCATTTAAAGTGTTTTTTTTTCTGTTTTTGTTTTTGTTTTTTTTTGGCTTAGATATGTTTATTATTTTTATTACTTTTTATTTTTTTATTTTTATTTTTTGGTTTTTCAAGACAGGTTTTCTCTGTGTAGCCCTGGCTGTCCTGGAACTCACTCTGTAGACCAGGCTGGTGGCCTCAAACTCAGAAATCCTCCTGCCTCTGCCTCCCAAGTGCTGAAATTAAAGGGGTGTGCACTGGCTGGCTTTAGATATGTTTATAAGACAAAGAATCTAACAGGTAACTTGTACAAAACTGGAATTTTACCTCAATTTAAAAAAAAATTTTATTAGATATTTTCTTCATTTACATTTTAAATGCTATCTCCAAAACCCCCTACACCCTCCCCCACCCTGCTCTCCAACCCACCCACTCCTGCTTCCTGGCACTGGCATTCCTCTGTACTGGGGCATATGATCTTTGCAAGACCAAGGGCCTCTCCTCACATTGATGGCTGACTAGGCCATCCTCTGCTACATGTACAACTAGAGAGACAGTTCCGGGGGGTACCGGTAGTTCATATTGCTTTTCCTCCTATAGGGTTGCAGACCCCTTCAGCTCCTTGGGTGCTTTCTCTAGCTCCTTCATTAGGGGCCCTGTGTTCCATCCAATAGATGACTGTGAGCATCCACTTCTGTATTTGAAAGGCACTGGCATAGCCTCACAAGAGAGCTATATCAGGGTCCTGCAGCAAAATCTTTCTGGTAAATGCAATAGTGTCTGGGTTTGGTGGTTGTTTACCTCAATTTTTAAATTCTTATATTTGCGCACACACACGCACACACACGCACACACACACACACACACACACACACACAACTTATAACCCCCTCCCATTCTTATAGTGCTGAGCATCTCAGGAAAAAAACTCAGTCTCTACTGCTTTTGATTTAGGTGTGTGCTTCCCAGCATAAGCATCTGAAGTAATGATAGGCTGTTTTGATGGTTAATGGTAGCAGGACCTCCACAGAGTTGGCTCGGGGAGCAGTTCTTCTTCATTTATAACATCTGTATTGGGAAGCGTAGGGCTTTTTATATTAAGCACATCACTTAGAAGCAGGTTTAGTGTGGTATATTTCTGTAGTCCAAGCACATGGGAGGCAGAGGCAGGACGATGGCTGTAGATTCTGGTCTAACTTTATCTAGAAGAGATCCCAGTCAATCTGGGGATGGGTGTTAAGACCCCATCTTGAGGACCAACTGAACCCCCCCCCCCCCCAAGATACTGCTTAACTTAAGTTGGGAAATGACTTTGCTAATGAGCCTGTGGTAATCTTGTGTCTTGAAGGTTATTGTCCAGTTCCAGCCTTCTTCAGTGCCAGATGAGTGGGGGACGACCCAAGACGGACAGACAAGGCCAAGAGTTGTAAAACGCGGGATTGACGACAGCCTCGATGAAATTCCTGATGGTGTGTTTAGTTTGCTTGAGAGAAAAGCCTGTTTGTGCTGCTCTGTCAGTGTCCTCCTTCACTGTGAGGAAAGATGCAGTTACCAGAACTACTTCAGCATGCTCAGAAGTCAGCCATATGCTGCCCACAGTTCTGTCTTTTTAAAGTATTGCTCCTTTTTAAGTTTTAGGTTAATTAATTAATTAAAATGTGTAGGAGTGTTTTGCCTGTATGTATGCATATATGCACCTGTGTGCTGGTCTGGTGCCAACAGAGATCAGAGAGGGATTCAGATCCCCTGGGTGTTAGGGTTGGTTGTGAGCCACCAAGTGGGTGCTGGGAACTAAACCTGTGGCCTCTGCCAGGACAAGCAGCACTTTGAACCACTGAGCTGTCAGTTCTACATTTCTTTTTGATTTGAAATAGGGTCTCACTATGTAGTCCTGGCAGTCCTGAAACTCAGAGATCTGCCTGCCCCTGCCGCCACCTCCCAAGTGTTAGGATTACATGTACCTCAGAACACAATTGTATTACTTTTATGTCTTTGTTTTTGGAATTCGGTTTAAAATACACAAACCAGATTCTATAATATATGTAATATGTGTATATGTGTTGTTACGACAAAGTGCTTTGCCAATTTTGGGGAATGTGGAGTTACAGCTTATTTATTTATTGATTAAATATTTATTTATTATATGTAAGTACACTGTAGCTATCTTCAGACATTCCAAAAGACGGCATCAGATCTCATTATGGATGGTTGTGAGCCACCATGCGGTTGCTGGGATTTGAACTCAGGGCCTTCGGTAGAGCAGTCAGTGCTCTTACCCGCTGAGCCATATCTCCAGCCCTGTAGGCTTTTTTTGTTGTTGTTTTTTTTGTTTTTGTTTTGTTTTGTTTGAGACAGGGTGTCTCTGTGTAGCCCTGGCTGTCCTAGAACTCGCTCTGTAGACCAGGCTGGCCTCGAACTCAGAAATCCGCCTGCCTCTGCCTCCCAGGTGCTGGGATTAAAGGCGTGTGCCACCACTGCATGGCCCAGCCCTGTAGTTTTAAAAGGTTTACTTACGTATTTTATGTACATAGATGCTTTGTATGTCTGTACACATCAGAAGAGGCATCAGATCTTATTACAGATCAGATGGTTGTGACTCGCCACGTGCATGTTAGGAATTGAATTTAGGATTTAGACAAGAAGCCCCTGGGGTTGTGTTTGTAAACCATGCTTGGCTGTATTACTCTTGTAGGAGCTGGCAAGCTTGTTTACGAGACAGGAAGTATTTCAGACTCAGTAGCTGTGCTAGTTTGATCTGTATTGCTGTAATAAGTATCATGACCAAAAACCACTAGAAAGGAAAGGTTTATTTTATCTGACAGTTTACAGTCCGTCAATGATAGATGTCAGGGTAAGAACTTGGAAGCAGAAATTATGGAAGATGCTGCTTCCTGGCCAACTCTCTGGCATGTGCTTAGCCAGCTTTCTTATGTACCCAGGACTGCCTCTTGTGTATGTGTTTCTATAAAACATTTTGTAAAGATAGGCGGTGATCAGGATTTGGCTCCTGGGTCTTAGTTGGCAATCCTGTGCAATAGTGTATACTTAGTTTTTCCTATTAAATCTTTATACCTTTTATTTTGAGATAGGGTCTCATGTAGTCCAAGTGAGTCTTAAACTGTGCAGCCAAGGCTGACTTTGAACTCCTAATCCATATGCCTCTGTCTCCCAAGCGCTGAGACTGTACTCATGAACCATTATGCCCTATGGTTTTTAGAGGGTTGTTTTATTTATTTACATTTATTTTGATAGAGGCCCTCACTATGAAGCACTGACTGGCTTAGAACTTGCTATTTAGAACAGATGTGCTTTAATTACAGAGCTCTTCCTGCTTTAGCTTCCTAAGTGATGTGGTTATTCTAGGAGCTACCAAACTTGGCTTTTTGAAAAATTTATTACTATTTTTTCACTCATGTATGTGTGCAAATGCTTGAGGAAGCCGGAAGAAGGTATCCTATCTTCCGAAAGTGGGAGGGAGGTATAGGCAGTCGTGACCACGTGACATCGGTGCTGGAAACTGAACTTAGGTCCTCTAGGAGGAGGAGTAAATGCTCTAACTTCTGACTCATCTGTCCAGTAACCCTGCCCCCAATCTTTTTGAGACAGTCTTTACTAAGTAGTCAAGGTTGGCCTAAAACAGCAATTCTTCTGTCTCAGCATCCCAAGAGCTTGGGTCACAGATGTATATACTTCCACATTTGGTTTTCCTCTTTTGTGCCACTGAAGAACAAGTTTTATTTTGATACTAGACATTTCATTGTCTAATAAGATAAAATAAATAGGTGTTATGAGATCTGGATGAAATAGTGTAGGAAAATAGATTGAACTTTGAGATATTTCTTGTATTACTACTATTATTATGAAAAGACACCAATGGGGCTGGAGAGGTGGCTCAATGGTACTGACTGCTCTTCCAGAGGTCCTGAGTTCAATTCCCAGTAACCACATGGTGACTCACAACCATCTGTAATGAGATCAAATGTCCTCTTCTGGTATGTTTGAAGACAGCAACAGTGTACCCATATACATGAAAAGACACCAAGACCAAGGCAACTCTTAGAAAAGGAAGCATTTAATTGGGGGCTTGCTTTCAATTTCCATCATCATCATGGAGGGAAACATGGCAGTAAGGCAGGCATGGGGCTGAAGAACTAGCTGAGAGCTTTAGATCCTGTTTTGAAGGCAGAGAGAGTGACTGGGCCTGGTATATGCTTTTGAAATATCAAAGCCGACTCCATGACATAACCCCTCTAAGGCCACACCTTGAGTCCTTCCTAAACAGTTCCACTCCCTAGTGACTAAGCATTCATATATAAGCCTATGGTGGCCATTCTTACTCAACCATACTTCTAGAGTTTTTTGTTTTGTTTTGAGACAGGATTACAGTGTATAGTTCTGAATGGCTTGGAACTTGCTTTGTAGACCATGCTAGCCTCCAGCTCACAGAGATCTACCTGCCTCTGCCTTAGAGTGATGGTACTGAAGGTTCTAGGACCATGGCTGGCCATCGTAGAATGTTTTGAATTAAGGGGAAGGACTTTAGGAACAAAGACTTTAGAATTTTATATTGTCAGATTGCTTGTCCATGTCAGGCTTAGTGTTCTATGGCGGGTGTTTGATTTTGTTTGTTTTTTTTTGTGTAGGGGATTGAGCTTAGGGCCATGTTCACGTACACACTTTACACTATGGAGCTACAGTTTCATTGCAGTCCTGTGGAGTTCTGAAAACAACCCTATGTTATGGAGAGTCAGTATGAGTGTGAAGAACTGATGTTTCCTTGACTTCTCCATCTAATGTACCACTATTTGCCAAACTAGACAAAGTATCCTAATTTGATACAGGGTAATGAGAGATATTTGCTTGGGAGGGTAATGGATTTCTTTGGCTAGTTTATGATAAAAAGGATATCAAGAATTTAGCAATTTAGTTAACAACACCAAATGCTAAGCTTTGTGTATGTTTGTGTTTTATGCTGATAATGTGTTTGTTTGTTTTTACCAGGGGAGATGCCTCAGGTTGACCACTTGGTGTTCATGGTGCACGGCATCGGGCCCGTGTGTGACCTGCGCTTTAGAAGTATTATCGAATGTGGTAGGTGCAAGCCCATTCTCCTTTGTAGACGACTCCAAGTCCAGTGCTGATAGAGGGCTCTGTAGTATTCACTTTTATGATGGTTCCTAGCTGTGTACTTGTGGCCAGGGGCTGTAAGTGGAGATTTCTGTGTTCAGTAGGAAGTATTAATCTGTGTTTGATCTGCTCTTATTGCATAAAATCCTGGATTCTGAAGAATTAGAAGGTATCATGGTAATAATTTCACCATTTTAGCCAACAGCCACCTGGCTGAGCCCCTGCAGCAGCATATAGCTCCTGTGTGCTGAGCTGCTGCATAGGGAGTCCTCCCAGAGGCTGTTTAAGGACCAGAGAATATTAAAGGCTTTTGTCTGAAATAACATCTGTGCTTTATCATCGGCCTCACAGATACACCTTTGTGTGGATGTGTCACTGTTCCCTCCAGTGTTAGGAGAGGAAAGGCCTTGGCTGAGTTAAGTGTACAGTTAAGTGAGTTAAGTTACAGTTGGTTGGTCCTGGAACCTGGTGCTGAGGAGGGAGTTTGAGGTAGTTAAACCAATTTTTTTTTAGGCCTTAAATACAATGAAAGTTAGCTGAGCAGTCAGGTGTTCATTTACTATTTTGTCATCATTTTTTAATCATACAGCTTTATCTTCTTAATAATGCCAGCCCGGCAGTGGTGGCACACACTTTTAATCCTAGCAATTTGGGAGGCAGAGGTAGGAAGATTTCTGAGTTTGAGGCCAGCCTGGTCTACAGAATGGATTCCAGGACAGCCAGGGCTACACAGAGAAACCCTGTCTCGAAAAACAAAACAAAACAACAGCAACAAAAAATGCCAGTAATTTTAGTTAATTAATTAGCTACAAAGCTAAGATAATTTACTCTTTAATTTTTTTTTTAAGTGGATGATTTTAGGGTGGTTTCTCTCAAGTTGCTGCAGACACACTTCAAGAAGTCTGTAGATGAAGGGAAAGTCAGCAGAGTGGAGTTCCTGCCAGTTCACTGGCACAGCGCCTTGGGTGGGCATGCCACGGGTGTTGACAGGTTTGTGGATTTTGATAACTTGTTTTTCTTTTCTTTTCTTTTTTTTTTTTTTAAAGATTTATTTATTATTATATGTAAGTACACTGTAGCTGTCTTCAGACACACCAGAAGAGGGAGTCAGATCTTGTTACGGATGGTTGTGAGCCACCATGTGGTTGCTGGGATTTGAACTCTGGACCTTCAGAAGAGCAGTCGGGTGCTCTTACCCACTGAGCCATCTCGCCAGCGATAACTTGTTTTTCATAGTAGCTAAAATTAGAGGCAAATTTAAATTATAATACAAAATGGCTTCTTCCAACATGAGCAAATCACAGCCTGTTACTATTTGGCTGTTCTCTGTGTGTATCTGTGTTTATTCCTATTGTAAATATTTAAGGATCTAGGAAATTTTAGACAGTTTGTTTTGGATGCTGGAAATTGAATTCAGATTCCCAGATGTGATGAGTACACCCTAGCTCTCTCCGAAGCTGGCTTTAAAACACCTGATCTGTTGTGGGTCAGGAGGGGCCTGCTGTGGGTCAGGAGGGGTCTGCTGAGAATGCTCTAGGATGCTCAGTAATATCATCCTTGTCTAGTTTACAGTCAGTCAGATCTTCTCCATGTGATAGCAAATGTGTTCAGATTATGGCAAATTCCCCCATGGGGTGAAAATTACCCCTCTTTGGGACTTACATTTTTAGTTTCTTGGTGGGCATACATAAAACTGTTAAACTGCAGGCCATTTATCAATGCCACTGAATGTTGACTGTATTTACTAGGCACTGTGGCAGAACTTCCCCCTTCAGTTTTGAACGCACCCATTTGAAAACCACAGGTCCAGACAGTATTTATGCTGCCACACAATGCTAATAGCATGTTCCTAGCTATTGACACTGTGATGTGATGGGGCCCGTGCTTTCATAAAGCTAACCCTGCAGACAGCGTTCTGGCCACATTGTGCTGTGCTGTGAGGTGCTTGCTTCCTCTCTGAATGCTCACAAGCTGCCCTTAGAGGATTTTTGTTTCTGGTAACTCCTTTCATATTCTAAGTGTGACGGCCTCTTGTCTCTGCCAGCCAGTTTTGCCAGGCATCCAGATTTTTAGTCAAAAGAAGAATGGGACAGTAGACTTGTCTATTTAAAGATGGACGTCTTCACTTCTGCTGTATTTTACGTCGCAGCCTATTGTAGAATTCTGAAATTCAGAGTGTAGTAGGCACAGATCACTTTATTATTTTATCTTAACCATTTATGACTTATTCTACCAACAGAATCAGCTCATAGCTAGCCTGTGACATCTACAGGTTGATTGTACGATTAATGTATAATCTATACCTTGTACACTTTTATTTTTAATAAATAAAATTTTAAACTGTTAATTCAGAGTTGAAAGTACATACTGACAGTAACTTTTTTTCCTTTTAAAAACAGGAACATCAAGAAAATTACCTTGCCAAGTATCGGTCGGTTCCGTCACTTTACCAATGAGACTCTGCTAGATGTTTTATTTTACAACAGCCCTACCTACTGCCAGGCAATTGTGGAAAAGGTGGAAGTGGAGATAAATCGGCTACATTCACTCTTTATGAGTCGGAACCCAAACTTCAAAGGAAAGGTCTCCGTTGCTGGTCACAGTTTAGGTAAAGCTGCCCCGCAGTCTCTGATGCACAGTTTGGGTTGTTCAGATGTGGAGCTTTGTGTCGTGTAAAAACTTGGAAAGCTCAGGTTTGTGAACAGAGGACAGTGTTTGCAGTTGAGACTGCCTTTGCTCTTCAAATCCAGTAGCAGAGGAAGGCTGTGCGTTTTTGTTGTTGCTGTTTTAAGATTTGTATTTTACTTATGTGTGTAGGTTTGAGTCTGGTGAATGTGTGCCGGGTGAATGTGGGTGCCCTTGGAGGTCAGAAGAGGATAGCTTGTCCCTGGAGCTGGAGTTGCAGGTGCTTGTAAAGTGTTGGATATGGGTGCTAGGAACCGAGCTTAGGCCTCTGGAAGAACAGGATGCACTCAGCCCCTGAGCCATCTCTCTAGCTGGTAGGCTGTGTGTGGGTTTTTTGTCATTAGATGAAATAGGAATATTGTTGCTCTTTAAAAAAATGTGTAGGTAAAGCTGTCCCATGTAATGTGAATTTGCTTCTTTGGTTTGTTCAGAAGTTTTTTGTGTTTTTCTGGCTGCAAAACTTGTGTATATAAGATTCACACGTGTACATGCATGGCCGTGTGTCCTAGGGCGTGCGCACCGACTTTGTGGAAGTCGAAGGGCAACTTGTAGGGTCAGTTTTCTTCCACCGTTACATTGTACCTTAGTTTGGTTCCTATTGCTTTGATAAACACTATGATTGAAAGCAGTGTGGGTAGAAGAGGGCTCATTTCAGTGTACAGTTATAGTCCATCATGAAGGGAAGTCAGGGCAGGACTTCCTGAGTACAGAAGAGCTTGGAACAGGAACTGAAGCAGGGGCCATGGAGGAATGCTTCTTACCGGCTTGTTCTCCCTGGCTTGCCAGTGCACTCAGCATTACCTGCCCAGAGATAGCACTGCCCGTGAAGGTGTGGGCCTTTCCGCATGGCTCCTTACCTGACTGGTAGGGGTGTTTTCTCAGCTGAGGGTTCCTGCTTGCTGATGACTCTAGCTCCTGGCTAGTTGACAGAAACCTAAGAGCCAACACATGGGCTCTGGAGAGGCAACTCAGGTTGCTAAGTCTGCATGGCAAATGCCTTTACTGGCTGTGCCATCCTTTGACTATGATTATGAGATTTTAATCAGTTTATCTTTGTATGACTTCTGTCAGAGACTGAAAAAAAGCAGAAGAATTTATTTAGTGCTGAAAAAATACTTGGGTTAACTTTGTTATAAAGCACAATATCTTTTTCTTAGGTTCTTTGATACTGTTTGACATATTGTCTAATCAAAGGGATATGTGTGTCTCTAAGTCTCCGGGATCTGTGGCTGTTTCTAATGGAGTTATAAAGCATTCACAGTTTCAGGAAAAGCTGGTAAGTTTGTAGTTACCCTGTTGACACTGAGAGGTAGAGCTGGAGCTGAGCTCTTCTCCCAAACCTGTACTGTTTCCTGTAACAGTTTCCAGTTGTCAGGACTCATGGAGGCTCAGCGGTACAGTGGAAGAACTGAATCACTCTCCAATACTTTTAACATGAAGGGGTATTATATTTTGTCAAATGCTTTTTCTGCATCTAAGGAGATGATTATGTGATTTTTTTTTTCTTTGAGTTTGTTTATGTAGTGGATTACATGAATAGATTTTCATATATTAAACCAATCTTACTCGCCTGTGATCCTGGCTGAGGTGGGAGGGTGATGGGTTCAAAGCCAGCCTGGGCAACACAGAAGATGCGATCTCTACAACTAGGAGTTTCCCATTCTTTTTCCTTATGGATTATAAAGTAAACGTGAAGGCTTAGGATTTCTAAAAGTAAATTGTTATAGGAAATGGGAACATGAATAATTTACTAAATGTATATATTTTAAAATCCAGGTGAAAGATGGCAGAGTGCTAAAACTAGTTCATTTGTAGAGCAAAATTATTTCATATTTTATGTAGAATTTTTGTGAGAATGTTGTGTGAACTTTGCATTGTCTTCTCCCCCTTTGTATTAAGATATCTGAAGAGTCAAAGCTGATGTCAGATGAATCATGTGACCTTGATGTTGAGGATGAAGAACCCCTAACTTTGCATGGAACCCTGGAAGCACTCAGCCTGTTTGACTACATTAGCACTTTTGAAAAGGAGAAGATTGATATGGAGTCTCTGGTATTGATAATAGCCTGATTTATTTTGTTTAAAGTTATTCTTCCTTTGTGTAAACTTGAAAATTGAAGAAAGATTTAAGCATTTTAATATCAAATTTTATTCCAAATAAGCCCAAAACTTAAACGTTTAAAAAAAAAATAGGAAAAAAAGGGGGCTGGGGCAAGAGAGATGGCTCTGTGGTTAAGAATACCTGCTGCTCTTGTAGAGGACTGGGGTTTGGTTTCTAGCATTCCACATTGTAGCTCATAATTATCTGTAATTCCAATTCCAGGATCAAGTGCCCTCTTCTGGTGGTTCGGGGCATCAGCACACACTTGGAACATGGACACATACACCCACATATCCACACACACACACCCAGGAGTCCATACATAAACATAAAAAAATAGCTTTTTTAAAATTGGAGGGGAAAGATGTGTGAAGCTTTTTTTTAGACAAAACCCAGTGCCATATGTGGACAAGAATTTCAATGTAGTGTACAGTATGACAATACCTAATGGCCAGAGATAGATTAGGAAAAGCACCTGGACACAGACAGAAGGGGCTTTTATAGTCAGAGCTTATACTGAACTAGTGATAAGCAGCAGGCACACAGGCAGTGCAAACAAGAGCATGACTTATAGGAAAGAATGTAGCAGGTGGCCTCAATGCCTTGGAACAAGTCCAGAATGCCTGGGAATGCTACAGGGATGTTCACTGAACACTGGTTTAGCACTGTGGGACCTTAGCAGCCACAGTGCAAACAGACAGGATGTTGGTGGATTCATTTGTGCAGCCCTGCTATAGAACTCTGCAGCAGGTGAATGACATATGACATATGGATCGTGATCTGTTAGCTTGAGGTCAACACACACACACACATTGAAGAGGATGTCATTATTGTATGCACCTGAGGGATTTCTGCAGAGGGCAGATTGTTAACAGTTGTCCCTGAAAGAATTGGATGGTTGGGACCAGAATGGACAGGAAAGATTTGAGGGGAGAGATTAATTTTATGTTTGACAGTATAGCTTCAGAATTTTGCATGACATAAACATGTTTTCTATTAGAAATAATAGAATTTTTAACGGAGAGGCTAATTAACATGTTTGTGTGGTGCCTGATACTGAAGTCAGGGCCTCACACGTGCTCTACAGGAAACTGAGACAGACGTGGGAAAGGTTTATTTATGGCTTAAAACAAAAGCCCAAGCTTCTTGCAGTTGATTCTTTTAATATTTTTGTGTCCCACTTTGAGCTCATCAGTTTCTAGATTGATTAATTCATGTGTTCTTCGCTTCCCTTTAAAGCTTATGTGCACAGTTGATGACCTGAAGGAGATGGGGATACCCCTCGGGCCTAGAAAGAAGATAGCCAATTTTGTAAAACTTAAAGCAGCCAAACTGGTAAGGTTCATTTCTACCCTCAAGATAAATTAACACATTTTGTAACCTGACCTTTGTGGTGTGTGTGTGTGTGTGTGTGTGTGTGTTCTAAGGCAAGGTTTTATGCTATAGCCCATGCTACCCTAGAACTCACTTCATAGCATGATCTTTTTGCTTCAGCCTCCTGAGCCTCTTGGAATTACAGGTGTGAGGCACTGTGCCTGGCTCCCATTTTTATTTTAGAAGCTTGCAATACCGTTTGGTTAGGCAACTATTTTATACAATAACGGAAGCCCAGACTCCAGAATCAGCTGGGCTGGATTGTATTTGCATGCACTAGCCGAATAACTTGGTGTTCCTGGGACAGAGGACTTTTCATTTTTATTAATTTATGTAAAAAATCTTTAAGAGATTTATTTTATGTGTATGGGAGTTTTGTCTGCGTGTGTGTATACATGTACACTGTATGCATGCCTGATGTTCATAGAGGTCAGAAGAGGGTGTCGAGGCCTTGGAACTGGAATTACAGATGGTTGTGAATGACCGTGTGGTTCCTGGGAATTAAACCAGAAAGTTCTGCAAGAACAAGTGTTCTTCTTTATTGCTAATCCCCATCTCTAGCTTTCCCTTTAAAACTGATATTTGATGATTTCCAGGTGCCAAAACTTGTGAGATTCTTGATGAATTAATGAGAGGCCCTAATTCGAAGGGAAGCTACTTATTAATAGCACATTCATGAGCACTGACTTGATTTCTTTGATCCTTGATTTTTTTTTCCCATCACTAAAATGTGGCCCACATGCTGGCAAGATTGCTAAGCAAATAAAGGCATCTGTCAGCAAGCCTTACTTCCTGAGTTTGATGTCACAAGCTCTTCTCTGACCTCCGTGTGCATGCTGTGGCCTGCGCATAGCCAGTGCTCTTTCTCACAGTGCACACACACAGATGATGAGGTGGAAAATAGGAGCAGGTAAGATGGTTAGAACGAGTATGAGAGAATGTACATGACCTGGTGTTAGCCCGCCATGTTACAGTTTAGCACACGGTCTTCTATTTGAGATGGTCCCATGTGTCCTCGGCTGGCCTGGGACTCACTGTGTAGCTGAGGAGGACCTTGGCTTCTGACCTTCCTGAAGTCACCTTGCCAGTGCTGGGATTCCGATCATGTCTGTCTGACCATGCCTGGTTTAATGCATTTCTGGGGATCAAACCTAGGGCTCTGTGCGTGCTAGACAAGTAGTCTGCCACCTGAGTTACATTCTATAGTTTTTAAAAAATTAAAATTTAAAATATATTTCATAAGTCACATAAAATTTCATAAACTTGTATTTTCTGTAATGAGTAAACTTTTAAATATGCTCTATTCTGCTTTTATTTATTTTTTATTTATTTTATTTATATTATTTATATTATATGAGTACATTGTCGCTATTTCCAAACACATCAGAAGAGGGCATTGGATCCCATTACAGATGGTTGTATTTCACCATGTGGTTGCTGGGAATTGAACTCAGGACCTCTGGAAGAGCAGCCAGTGCTCTTAACTACTGAGCCATCTCTCCAATCTCTCTTTTCTGCTTTTAAAAATGATTATTTTCTGTCTTTTGCTGGGCCTTGCAAATTTTAAAGTTGAGACTAATTATCAGCTATCTTGTTTCCCCCTGTACATTAAATTACATTTAAAAAAATAATTTATTTAGTGTATATGAATACACTGTAGCTATCTTCAGGCACACCAGATGAGGGCACTACAAATGGTTGTGAGCCACCATGTGGTTGCTGGGAATTAAACTCAGGACTTCTGGAAGAGCAGTCAGTGCTCTTAACTGCTGAGCCATCTCTCCAGCCTTGAATTGCATTTTTACTTTGATATCAGTAAGTCCCATGGTTCAGTATCTGAAGGAACATGGCTAGAGAACCTGCGCAGGCCAGGGGAGTAACACCAGAGTTCAGTTGGTACAGTTCTCATAGCAAGAGGGCAGAGCTCGAGGCTGCGGGGAGAAATGTCAAAAGCAGTGATTGGAGTTTTTCAGTTGCCAAGAAAGATGATAGTGGTGTGAATTTGGGATGGAAAGAGAACTACTCAAGACGTTTTAAAGAAAGCAGACTGTGTTTGAGTAAGTGTTGAGAAACGCTACTAGACTATGAGGTGTCTTTCCCTTTCCCTGTGTGGTAAATATAAGTCATTCTCGAATTCCAGTTCACAGACAGCTTCCTCCTCTTACCTGGGTTACCTAGAGAGAGGGTAATCTCCACTCGCAGTCTTATCCAGAAGACAGAATGATCTACTAGTGCTCTGATGAGCATGTTGGCCCAACACAGACCGTTTGAGGAGTATGCTGTGGTGCTTCTGTGCGTAGGCCCAGTTGGTTCTCCACACACAGCAGTGAGGCCAGGCCCAGGGCAAGACAGACGAGGGCTGAGGAGTGAAGTCTTCAGAGTCTTTGCTTCAGAGTCTTTTGACATTTCTCCCCGCAGCCTCGAGCTCTGCCCTCTTGCTATAAGAACTGTACCAACTGAACTCTGGTGTTACTCCCCTGGCCTGCGCAGGTTCTCTAGCCACGTTCCTCAGCTTTTTTCTGCAATAAAAGATTAAAAAGTAGAAAAGTTCTTTGAAAAACTCTCAGAACATGGATAATGATCTATAGTACAATCTCACTTTTTAAATTCAAATGTAACTGCTTTCAGATGAACCATGAGACTTTGCCAGGCACTCTTTGCATTGATTGGTTGGCATTGTTCACAGGTGAATTGTTAACAGATGAAGATAATACTGTTTTAGTGGCTTTCTATCACTGAAAAAAATGGGACTAAAAGTAGCCAATGTGGTTTTTTTTTTTTTTTTTTTTTTTTTGCAAGGATATCAAATATTCATGGTCTGGGTTCTTTCTCCTCTGTAAACCGTCTTTGTCATTTTCATTTGATAAAGAGTGGTTTGCAGGATTGGGGATATTACCAGAGCATGATTTCTTTCTTTTAAAATTTGATGTGCATTGGTGTTTTTTGTCCAAATGTGTCTCTGTGAGGTTGTCAGATCACCTGGAAATGGAATTACACAGTTCTAAGCTGCCATGTAGGTACTGAGAATTGAACCTGAGTTCTCTGGAAGAGCAGCGAGTGCTCTTTAACCAATGAGCCATCTCTTCAGCCCCAGTGCATGATTTCTTTAGGTAGCTCATTTAGAATATTGAACTCTCTGAATGGAGTAAAAGGTAATGCTGAGCGAGAAAGTAAATAGTAGCTGGAAGGATTCGTAGAGGTTTTGATTTTAGGTTTCAGATTGTGCTACAGACAAAGGGTGAGATAATGAGGCTGTCCAGCATCCCAGTGGTGGAATGAGCTGCCGTGCTGCTGACCGAGCTGTCTTTGACGTTATTGTCCTCCATGTTAACTGGTTGGACTGCTTTCCTATTTTGTTAGTATTTTGGAGTTAATCAATAGAAAAGAACATCTGGTCAGCTGTTTAATGTAGCTGCTGTTAAACAGAGACTAACCTAACCCTTCCCAGCCTAGGGAGCAAGGGGCTCTGACGTGGATAGAGGTCCACTTTGATAAGTGTGCACCTTGTGACACGAGGTGCAGTCAGGGAGTATTTACCAACCACTGCAAACAGGCTTGTCTTACCAGCATTAGCATCTTTTTATATATTTGCCCCATAGTTTTTGCTGTTTGCTTTGTGGAAATACTTAGCTCTTGAAGTGTTGTGGGCCCAGCTAAGCACCTAAAGAAAGAAACAGAGTGTCTGTCTGTCTTTCTCTCTCTCTCTCTCTCTAAGTCTGCCACTGCTTCATGCTGGCTCTTCCCTCTCAGTGAGTGCCTTGGGAGTAAAGTTGTTACAAAACTGTTTTTGCCTAGATCATGTAGGTAGAGTCAGTAGAGAATTTAGTTTTGTGTTCACCCTCCTATACTTAATTTTGAGATTTATGTTAGATTGAATATTAGCTGTTTTACTGTACTTTGTCTTTTGTAATCTTTATTTTTCTAAGAATTGTACAGTTTATTATAGCTATCACAGCATGTCTTTCCTGATGATAGTATGTGTCTCTAAAAAAGTGTACTTTTTCTGAGAGTCTGGAGAGTTTGTTCAGCAGCTAACGGAACTTGCTGCTCTTGTAGAAGGAGGTAGGCTAGGTTCTCGGCACCTGCATGGTGGCTGCAACTTGCCTTCACTCCAGCTCCAAGGGATGCAGTGCCCTTTCAGGCCTTTGTGGTAACCAACATACACTCGGCACCCATTCCTACAGCAGTGTATGTACAGATACAGATAAGTAAAAGTGACCTGGCTGTCCTAGAACTCAGAAATCCACCTGCCTCTGTCTCCCAAGTGTGTGATGAAGGGTGTTCGCCACTATGCCCAACTCAAAAAAATAAATATTTTTTAAAAGTACCTTTTCCTAGTAATCCCATTATTACTACTATGCCGAAATCAGTAAGAATTCCTTAGTTGCATGGCAGTGTATCTTGTGATAGCTAAGAACTGACTTTTCCTCAGGATCATCTTATACTGTTGTGGTGTTTCATAGGAGCAGAAAAAAGCAGCAGCAGAAAAGAAGGCAGCGCTGGCTGCTTTGACAAAAGGACAAGACGAGAGTGCTCCAAAAACTAAGGAAATGGCTTCTCCATCTTCAGAATCAAACGAGTCCAAGAGGAAGCTCTCAGTTGGGGCTTACGTGTCTTCTGTACGGGTTGATTATGAATCTTTTGAAGTTGGCACAGGACAGGTGAGTTTCTTAATGAGGCTTTTTTCCATCTTAGGTTGGAAATGCACATTTATCATTTGGTCTGCTTCTGTGTTTGGAAATAGCTATATAGAATGCATTTGGAGCTGCACACAGAAAACTGGTCTTAGTAAACATTTTATGCTCTTTGGTAATGCTCACGAGATGGCATGTATTCAGAGCATGCTATGTAAGCTCTGTAACTGTCTTTAGTCTTTCCATTGTTAGTAATTTATAGCACCAAGTCTCATAACTGGTAACAGCCCAAAGGGCTGGAGTTATAAAGTCATGGTCAGAACATGCACATTTCTTTGAGGAATTGGCGTTCTCTACCACTACTTGTAGTTTGTGTGTGAGGAGTTCCTATAAAGAGTGAACAAGCCATTGACAACACTACGTTTAATAAAATTATCCAGTATACTTGTATTCAGTTGACTAGAGTATGGAAACACTCTGGGATGATGTCACTTACAGTATATTTACTGTTGTTCACATGGGACTTGTTAGTCTAAGAGTTGATTGTATTAAAAAGCACAGCTTGGAACTTGGTGCTTGATCTGGCCTCTTCACGCTTTTAAGTCCAGCTCCTTCCTAAGATTCTATTTTTTAGGGCTGGAGAGGTGACTCAGTGGGAAAGGTGCTTGTCATGGAAGCAGGAAGAGCTTCGTTCAACTGTCCAGACCCTGTGTAAAGATGGCTGTGGTGGGGCACTTCTGGAATCCCAGTGCTCCTAAGGGGAACAAAGAGGTGGAGACAGGAGAACCCCTAGAAAGTTATAGGAGAGCTAGCCTGGCGTATGCAAATACAAACAAATAAGGAGGGAGGAGAGGATTACCTCAAGCACCTGCCCAAACTTATACACACATAAACACACAGGTTATAGATTTTTAAATTTATTATTGCATATAGTTTTTAATTTTGTGTTTGTGCTGGCATACCATGACACTCAATATGGAGGTCAATGGACAACCTATGAGACTTAGTTCCCTCTTACTAAATGTGACAGGGACTCAAACTTAGGCCCTTAGGTTTAGTAGCAAACACCTTTACTCTTGCTGAGCTATCTTTCTTGCTAACCTCAAATTGTATTAAAATGTCTTACTTTTGTTGCCAGGTATGGCATGCTTTTAGAAGGTTCTGAGTTCAAGGCCAGCCTGGTTCACACAGTAAGTTCCAGGCCAGCCAGAGCTTTCTAATGAGACCCTGTCTTTTTTTTTTTTTTTTAAAGTCTTTTCTTTTTTAATTCTGAGCAGACCAGAGCCAGTGCTAATAAAGAAGGAAACTTCCTTGCCTCCTTGTGGGGTGGCGCTGTAGGCTCTGAGCTCCTTGGAGGCTCACAGCACACCTCTGATCCACGAAGTGAGTGCTTTATGAGCTTACTTCTCCCGCCCAGACCTGCCAGTGCGCTGCTATCTGCCCCTTTTTACTTACTTCTTTTTATTTTAAAATACGTATTTACTTATTTTATGTGTGTGGGTATTTTCCCTACATATATGTTTTTGTACTCCATGCAGTGCCTACAGAGGGCAAAAGACAGTGCCGACTCCCTGGAACTAGAGTTACAGATGCTTTTGTGAGCCCTATGTGGCTGCCTTAAGTTGAACCTGGGTCTTGTGCAAGAACAAATGTTCCTAACCACTGAGCCATCTCTCTAGTCTTTTTTACTCTTTTTCCATGCACAAATGGAAACTGGTGCTTTGCACGTGGTGGGCGAGTGCTATACCACAGACTGATACTCGAAGCCCTTGTTCTCCTCTGAAACATATTAATAGGGTCACCTTTACAAAATTTTTTGTTTTTAGATTTTCTTATTTTACACGTATGAGTATTTTTCTTGCATGTGTACATGTGTGCCATTTTTGTGCCTTGAAGGTCAGAAAAGGGCTTTGGATCCTACAGGAATTACAGATGGTTGTGAGCCACTATGTGGTTCTGGGAAACAAACTCAGGTTCTTTGTAAGAATATCTGCTTTTTTTTTTTTTTTCTTCCCTTCCCCTTCCCTTCCCCCACACAATGCATTACAAAAAGAGAGAGAAGATATCAAACATCTCAAGTGCTCAAAGAAATTCAATGTGATACCATTTTACCATTTTCCTTGAAAGGTGATCAGAGACATAAATGAAATACAAAAAGAAAGAGGAATTCAATTTATGTTTAAAAATAGCTTCTTTAGAACAAAGTTGTAAAAGTGATCATATAGGCTGGAGAGATGGCTTAGCAGTTAAAAATATTTAATACAGGCTGGGCATGGTGACACATACCTTACTCCCAGGACTCAATGGCAGGCAGATTTCTGTAATTTTGAGGCCAGCCTGGTCTACAAATCGAGTCTAAGATGCAGAGAAGCCCTGTAGGGAAAGGGAAAGGGAAAGGGAAAGTGGGGAGAGGGGGCTGGCAAGCTTCAGGGGCGCTCCTGCCTCCACCTCCAGCACTGGGCTTCCACGCATGCACCACCACATCTGCCATGATGTAGGTTTTAGGGGTTAAACTCAGGTTCTTATACTTAAAACTGGTATTTCCCTATTAAACAACCCCAAGCCTCACTTGTATTTCTTCCGAGATCAGAGGAGATCAGGTGCATTCAGGGTGGTATGGCCGTAGACTTCAGTTGTATTTAAGGCATTTTTTTTTTTTTTTAAACCATAAGGTGTTGAAGTTAGGCCACAGTTTTGCTTCCCAGGCCCATGCTCCCAGAAATAAGATTCAGACTCAAACTATATTTACAAATACCTTGGCTATATAGCTAGGCTCTATTCTGACTAGATGGTAACCAAAGACAGCCTTTTATTTTAACCTACCTTCTGCTGTGTGGCTGCTTCCCTGTGCTCAGCTACCATGCGCCGGTCTCTTGTCTCCTCACCTCTTCTTGGGCTCCTCTCCCTGCCTCCTCCTCCTCTCAGAATTCTTTGTCCTACAGATATCCCACTTTATTTCCTGCCTGAGACATAGACTATAGGCTCTTTAATTGATGTGAGGCAATACACAATACACAAGATGATCGCAGTTCAGTTCACAGGTTATCATGCAGCAGTAGCTCAATCCACTCATAAGTACTTCACGGATACACCAGCCGTCCAGTTTGGTAGAGTCAGGTTAGCAGCAGTGGTGACATGACAGCCAGGCCTCAACCTCAGCTTGAGTCAGCAGGAGGGACCAACAGGAACACCAGAAGTTCTCGGCTGTGCCTCTCTCGGGGAAGTGAAGATCAGTGAAGATGGGAGACCCACAAGTGTTGCACAGCTAGCTGTACCAGCAAGCCAAGCTCCCTCTCTGTCACTCTGTGGAGGCCTATTTATGCCCTCCAAACATCACACTTCCTCCGTGTGCCTTGCCCCAGCACATGCATCCAATCAGCCTGAGTCCTTGGAAGCAGCAACAAACTGCAGCACACCACCAGGAGATTTTTGGTGTGTTTCTCTCTATGGCGTCCTGCAGCTCAACTATGCAGTGTAAGGCAGACCAATGCATGCGTGTTGTCAGCAAAGGCTCCTTCACCTCGCGTCCTTTCACGTGCTTGCTTTAGCAGAGCATCCTCTCTCCTGTGTCTGCTTCAGCGAAACCTTCCTTCACGAGTCTGCCTTAGCCTCTCACACCGTGTCCACTTTAATTCCTTCACGTGTGCCCCAGCAAAATGCCATCAACCAATTTTCCAAAGAACCCTTGAGTTTCTTCTTCCTACCAACATGACAAAAAGACATTCCCTGCCCCTGAAGTAGAGCGAAGAGGAAGACTTCATAAACACAGCGTGTTGCCACACGGATGGCTGTGCTTTCCTTGAGACGCCATGCAAACTATCTCAGATATGCTCCTTCATACAAATCCTTTTTCTGACAGGAAATTTGCCTTAAATGGATTTTTTTTTTTTTGAGAGAGTCTTGTGTATCCTGGCTGGTTTCTAAGTCACTGCATCCAAGGGTGACCCTGGGCTTGCTTATTCTTTTGCCTCCAGCTCTTTAAGGCGAAGATAGAATGGTAATAGAAGTAACCGAGACTACTGAAGATTAGAACTCCTCTTTGTGCTGATAAGTGCTTTCTGTGGCCTTGGGCTCCATTATACTGAGTTTAGCACTGTGAAAATCTCCATGTTATAACACTAGCAGAAGCAAAAGACGTCATGAACCTTGACCAAGTGTAGGAGCAGGCCCGGTGGGTGCTGCAGGTTCTGCAGTTTGAGGCAGAGGTACTGCTGTGCTTCTGTGCTGTGTTTATTATCTCAGAAGTGGAGCAGAATGCCACAGACTCTGAAGTTTTAATGGGCCATGCTTACCTTCTTCAGCTCACAGCAGCCACCTCTGAGAGGCCTCCGTGTTTGCATGCTTGGGAGCCAGTGCAGAGCCAAGAACATTGAAAAATTCAAAGGGTTTTGTATATGTGTCTGTGGTAATATTTTCTTACTGTGTTTTTTCCTAGGTTTCTGTTGCTTACAGCTCGTTAGACTTTGAACCGGAAATTTTCTTTGCCCTGGGCTCTCCGATCGGCATGCTTCTCACTATTCGAGGAGTGGCTAGGATTGATGAGAAATATCGCCTCCCTACCTGTAAAGGTTTCTTCAATATTTACCATCCGGTGAGTTACTGTGCACTTTAAAAAGATGAAAGTTCTCTCCTCTTCATCCGGATAGATTCTTAGGTTCTTACTTGAAATTAATAGCAGTCATGATTTGCAAAGCTCAGCTTCCGTCCTAAGAGTCTGATGACACTTCAATAAGTATTTGTACCAGAAAGCTTTTACTCAAAGGAGAAACAGGTTAGTTGCTCTGCTTGCAAAGTAATTTCACCTACAAATCACAAATCTTATAATAGCCAGTAGCTGAGGAAGGTGTGGAAATGTCACTCTCTGGCTGGCCAAGTAGCTGTGTGCTTCCCTGACTGTGGCCTGTAACTTCAAGTAAGTAATTGACGGTGCCTGCTTCTCTTCCTTCAGCTCGACCCAGTGGCGTACAGATTAGAGCCTATGATTGCTCCAGATTTGGACTTAAAAGCTGTTCTCGTTCCACATCACAAAGGCAGGAAGAGACTTCACTTAGGTAAGAAGCGAAGATTTACTGCAGAACAGGCAGAAGGTTAGGAGGTCAAGGTTGTTCCTGGCTGCAAAATGAGTTCAAGGCACTGAGTCACATCAAAACTATCCGGCAATCTATAGTGAATCATGAACATTTAAACAATTTATGTGTGATGTCTTTGTGTATGGGCACATGCATGCCACTGTGCATATGTGGAGATAAGAGGACAGACAGCTTTAAGAAACCAATTCTCTCTACAGAGCCCTGGCTGTCCTGGAACTCACTCTGTAGACCAGGCTGGCCTCGAATTCAGAAATCCACCTGCCTCTGCCTCCCAAGTTCTGGGATCAAAGGCGTGCGCCACCACTACCCGGTTTAAGAGGGCAGCTTTAAGGAACCAGTTCTCTCTACAGGGCCTTGGCTGTCCTAGAACTCAGTATGCAGATGAGGCCTGGCCATGAACTTACAAGAGATCTATCCACCTGCCTTTCCCTCCTGAGTGCTGGGATTTAAAGATTATATGCCTAGCACCTGCTGTTACAGACCTGTCTTAAGAATTCCAGTAAAAGTTTATAGGATGATGTTTATGTTATGGTGTTTGAACCTCTTTTTTAAAAAAATTGTAGGTTTGGAACAGATCAAATTGCTAAGAAGAAATGGTTTCAGTGGCACATCCTGTAATCTTAGTGCTCTGGAATCTGAGACGTGAGGGTCACCCTAAGCTTGAGGCTCCAAGACCATGTGTCAGAAAACAAACAAACTAAACAAACAAAAAGCCAGGCATGCAAGTGCATACTTACAATTTTAGTACTTGAAGGCTGAAGCAGGAAGATTTCAATTTTAAGGCCAGCCCTACATAGTGAGACCCTGTCTCAAAAAACTCAACCCCAAGTCAACATTTTATCCTATTGTGGGTTCTTGGTTCCAGGAAGCTCCCTAATGCTAGTTAAGGTGGGAGGAGGAGGGGGGGGAGGAGGGGAGCTTCTCTGGGACGTGGTTAACTTTAATTTCTGGAGCATAGCATGTAGTGGCTAAGTAACCTGGGGTATCATGTGAATCCGTTCAGAGTTGAAAGAGAGCCTTTCTCGAATGGGATCCGATCTGAAGCAGGGCTTTATCAGTTCTCTGAAAAGTGCTTGGCAGACACTCAACGAATTCGCGCGTGCTCACACCTCTACTACTCAGCTGCAAGAAGAATTGGAGAAGGTGGCCAACCAAATCAAAGAGGAAGAGGAAAAGCAAGTAGTTGAAGGTAAATGGGATACTGGAAGCATTTTCCAGGACAGACTGTGCCCGAAGAGCATAATGCTTGTGCATCGTTGGAGAGGTTTTCTTTCCAGACAGATTGTGTCAGATTGGATGGACCCCTTCCCTAAAGGGGATGGAGTCCTGACATCCTGCAGTGTCAGATGCAGCTGCTAATTAAGTTTTATTGGCTATTTCTTGGCTTTTAGCTGCAATTTCAGGTTTTATTTAGATTGTTCAGGCTGGGGAGGAATATGAGTTGAGAGCTAAGTTTGTATTCAGGCTTGGTAAAGACTCTATGAGGTTCCATCCTTCTCTGAAGGAATGGGGAGTGAGCCTGGTAGCTCCCCAGCTGCTATGTGTGTCAAGCGATATTCATTGAACACAGAGTCAGCTAAAGTCAGAGGATAATGATTAAATGATTGACTTTGATATCGAAATGGCTTAAATTCTAGCAGAAAAGATTGTTGAAAGTCCAGAACTTTCCAAGGACGAGGACTACTTAGGAAAGGTTGGAATGTTAAATGGAGGCCGCCGGATTGATTATGTTCTTCAAGAAAAGCCAATCGAGAGTTTCAATGAGTATCTCTTCGCTCTTCAGAGTCACTTATGCTATTGGTAAGTATTCTTCACTTTGATTCTCTTTGATTGGCTTTAACTCGTACAGTGTTTTCACTGTGGTGAAAGTCTTTGTCTTAATTGCCCGTTTATAATAGACTTAATAAATTCTACCACTGAACTCACACATTCAAAAGCATTCCCCCCTTTAAGGTTTTGTTTTACGCTCAGAGTGGAGATGCTAAGGAAGGATTGGCTAGCAGCTTACATTTCTGACTCACTAACCTTTCTAAAAGCTGCACAGAATGAGTTAGCCACGAGGTGGCAGTGTGCCATGTGCTTTTGCACCGTGTGCAGAGACCATTGTTGCTTGCACACTGTGTTTGTAGAGGTGTCTTTCATAGCTGGAGTGTGAGGGCATTAAAAGGCATCCTTCCGTACATGTTTAAGTGTTGTCTTCTTTCTGACAGGGGATCTGAAGATACTGCCCTCTTGTTACTTAAAGAAATTTATCGAACAATGAACATTAGTCCAGAGCAGCCCCAGCATTGAGCAGACTTGCATTTTACAGGGTGAGTTAATCCTTATTAAATGTGTACATGCTAATGTTTGTGTTGTTGGAATTTTGGGGTCCCTTTGTGATTGTCAGATGGCAGAGGGAAATCAGGTCATCTCTTGGGATTTTAGACTCAAATGGGCTCAAGTGGAGGCTCAAGGACACTTGTACTAGTGTTTAAAAGAAAAAAGTCCCAGCTGGGCAGTAGTGGTGCACTAACATTTCAGCACCCAGGAGGCAGAGGCAGGTAGATCTCTGTGAGTTCAAGGCTAGCCTGGTCTACAGAATGAGTTCCCAGGATAGCCAGGACTACATAAAGAAATCCTGTCTCAAAAAAACCACACACACAAAGAAAGAGTCTCAGGGTAGGCCAGCTGTAAGAGGAGAAGAGGAGAAGGGAACAAGGCCATTTAAGCTGGCACAGAAGTCAGATACATGGTAGACAGCCAGGGGGGAGGGGTGGGGAGAAGCTATAGGAAGGATGCTCCAAAATGCCAGGGAGACACATGCTTCAGCTCTGGCCAGGATCTAAAAGAAAGAGACAGGAAAAGGAAAAATTGTGCCTTTCAAACTCAGGCCTAAGACATGATGCCTCGAAGGGGGTAAAAGGCAGAGTAGAATTCTGGGAAGGGAAGAAGGTGCAGTTTCCTATTAAAAGGAAACTGTTCTGGCAATCTTGTTAGCATGGCCTAAGGCAAACCCACCCTCATAGGGATCGTCTGTTGGCCAGGTGCTTACACTTTCCCAGGCCAGAAACCTGTTCTCTTGACCAGGAGTTTTCTTAGAATAGCCCTTGATTACACTTGGATTCTGAGGTCTTTGGTGTGAAGTGGCTCTTTGTTACTGTTACAGTTGCACTATTTAAATTCAGAGTAGTGATTGATAATGAGGAAAGAAGTGGGTTTGTAACATTCATTTTATTGAAGGTTTTCCAGAGGCAGCTGTAGGTATGTCTGTAATTCCAGAACTCAGGAGTCGGAGTCGGAGGGTCTCAGTTTAAGGCAATCTCAGTGTGGGCAGTGCACTGAGATACCGCATAAACAAATAGACAACTTAAAAATCTAAGTAGGATTTGGGTTCTCTTTTTGACTCCCCTCCCCTTCCCCCCCTCCCCCCCTCCCTCCCTCCCTCCCTCCCTCCCTCTCTCTCTCTCTCTCTCTCTTTCTTTCTTTCTTTCTTTCAAGACAGGGTTTCTCTGGAACTCATTCTGTAGATCAGGTTGGCCTTGAACTCACAGAGATCTGCTTGCCTCTGCCTCCTGAGTGCTGGGATTAAAGGGCTGTGTCATCACCACCCGGTTTATTTTTGGTTTCTTTTAAAAATAGATTCCAGGGCATGGCAAATAGGGATTCTTTTGACTGTAGGTCCCGCAACTCAGTTCCTTGATTTCCCATCTGTAACAGAAAGGGTCCTCTGTTGAGTGATATCACAGGCACTCAGGACTCATTTCTGTACTGCCGAATAGCCGTAAGAAAGACTTCCTGTACTCCAGACATCATGTCCCTATTCATGTCATGAATGCAGGAGACAGTATCTATCATATGTGTCCCTTTAACTAGAAAAGCAAAGGCATGCTTTATGTGTTAGTAGATGCCAATAATCTCAGTCCTTGAGTGGACGAGGCAGAAGAATTCTGAATGTGAGCCCAGCTATGTAGTGCCCCAGCCCAATGCTATGTCCAAACAGTGGCTTAACCTGTTGATGGAGGTCTGTGCTGCGTGCCCCATGCAGCCCCTGGTCTGTATGAAGATTGTAAAGGCAATGTTTAAGTTCTGCTGATCTTGATAGAGAAAACACATAGGGAAGATGGCTAGGCTAGGTCTGTGATAAGTGATCCAGTCTGCAAGTGAGCCATACTGTGTGATCTTGATTGCCTTCCTGAGACACCAGGTACCTGTTTTCCTTAATAGGTTATGAAGTACTTAATTAAAACAAAAACAAAAACAGCCAGATGTGGAAGCCCATACTTTTAATCCTAATTCTCAGGCAGATAAAGATCGATGCCAGCCTGCAGAGAACGAACGGTGTGCGGAGTAGTGATTGCAGAGGCTCTGGTTGTCCTGTGGCGGGCGGGGTCCAGTGGGGCTGTCACACTGTTCAGCAAATACCTCATGGACTTGGGAGTGATTTTCTCAAACATTTATTTTAGATTTATGTTTATGTGTGCCTGAGTGTGAGAGAGAGAGAGAGAGAGAGAGAGAGTGTGTGTGTGTGTGTGTGTGTGTGTGTGTGTGTGTGCGTGCTGCTTGCATCCAGGAGCTGACGGAGGCCTGACAAAGGTGTTAGATCCCCTGTAGCTGGAAATACAGGTGGTTGTGAGCACCTGACTTGGGTGCCGGGACTAGAACTGTGGTTTTCTGCAAGAGCAGCAAGTGCTTTTAGTGGCTGTTCCATCTGCATGTCCCAGCATTTCTCTCTTTATATATCTTTTATATATATCTTTTATATCTCTTTTTATATATCTTGTTTGCTGTCTCCTAGCCTATCCTTGCTATGTCAGATAGTATGTGGTTTTACCACTTCAGCCTACATCCATGTATGCGTTGGGGTGTACATTTATATAGACATATTTATAGGACAGAGACTAAACATAGTGCCTTGTGTATGTTGTGCTGCTAAGCTACACGCTTAGCCTTGTTTACAATTTTTATATCTTTATAAATGAACTTTACATACATGTGGCTCAACTATTTTACTTAGTTATTTTATAGCTTTTAAATGAACATTTATTGTTTATATAGATGTATGTGTGTGCCATGCATGGTGTGTATGTGGAAGCCAGAGGACAGCCAGCTGGAGTAGACTTTCTTTACAGCATGGGGTCCTGGGACTTGAACTCAGGTTGTAAAATTGGGTCGTGAGCACCTTCACCCACTCTGAACCATCTCATGGCCCCTTTTGAGCAAGTTTCTTGCTCTGCATCTCACAGTTTTATTTATTAATTATTAACTTATCCTCCGTTGTTGAGTACGAGGTGATTATCTGCCTTCCCAGATTTCACTGTTATACATCATTTTGACTTTAGCTTTATACATAATTTTGACATGTAGCTTTATATTTTTTTGCCTGTTTCTGACTTGAGATAAACCCCTGAGTAGCACTGTCTAGAATATTACACATTTTGAAAGCTCTGATGTCGTATGGTTCAGTTGCATTCTAGAGAGGCCTCTCAATTTTCACATGTAATGTTATGCAAATTGCCAGTTTTTCTGACCCCTTTTAAACATTAGTTGTTACTTTTTTGAATTTTTGCCAATTAATCACCAAAAATTATTGACTCATCATTTTGGTTTTATTTCCATCACTAGTGAGCTCTTCTTCCCTCCCCTTTCAGTCAATTGCCTCTTTTTGCATTTTTCTGGAGGTATGGGGTAGGGAGGGACTTTGTTGGGTGTGTAGACCATGTATATCTGGCTAGTCTTGAACTCAGAGATCTGCCTGCTTCTGCCCAGGGCTGGTATTAAAGGTGTGCACCACCACACCCAGCTTTGTTGTGCTTCTTCGCCTCACTGAACTGGTCTTTGGTACAAGCCCCACACTTCCCCAACAGCCCCCATGCCCAGCCCAGCCCTTTGGAAGGTATGTGTGTCTGAAGACTTGTGCTTGAAGTCTGGTCTCTGGCAGTTGCTTGCAGTATTGGTTAGTAAGGTTGAGAGTTTGTGAAATTTACTGAGGATTTTTTAAAAAGACTCTCTTGTCTTTACAGGAAGTTCCAGCATGAGTGTCATTGCTGAGAGGCTCCTTGGTGGCTGATCCGTCTTTGCATCTATGATGGATGACAGAAAAGTGACTCAGCAACAATTGCTAGCGTGGACTTCTCAGATGTAGGAATTTGTTTTTAAAACAGAACAGAAAGATGCTGAAAAAAAAAATCAGTACTGTATTTGAACAGTGTAGAAGAAAAACTACAACCGTAAAATGATGCTGTGGGAAATTCTCAGATCTTTATAGTTATATAGTTATCTAAGTTGTGTCCTAATGAAGAGATATTTGTAGCATGCAAATGGTTATTTCTATTTCTTAAAACTATTGTCAATGGGCTATTAAACTTATATTTTTCTTTGTATTAATGCAATATGTTATTTTTATTTAAATCTGGGCTTCTTGTGAAACTATAGTAACATGATTTTTAAGAAATTTAGGCTAGGCATGGTATCACAGGCCTTTAATCTCAGCACTCAAGAAGCAAAGGCAGGTGGATCTCTGAGCTGGAGGTCAGCTTGGTCCATATAGCAAGTTTCAGGACAGTCAGGACTACATAGGAGACTATCTCAGAAACAAAAAAAAAAGAAACTTGTGCTGTCCTTTAAATGTGAATTGATCGGAGCTGGAGCTGCCCTGGTGTGGAGTTGCTCCTGCTTGTGACAAGGCCTCCTCATCCCAGGCTGATGTCAGCTTTTATGAAGCCGAATGCCATCGCCGAGAGCCTAGTTGCAGAAGTGAAGCACTTTTTTTTTTTTTTTTTTTTTTTTAAAGATTTATTTATTTATTATATGTAAGTACACTGTAGCTGTCTTCAGACACTCCAGAAGAGGGTCTCAGGTCTCATTACAGATGGTTGTGAGCCACCATGTGGTTGCTGGGATTTGAACTCTGGACCTTCGTAAGAACAGTCGGGTGCTCTTACCCACTGAGCCATCTCACCAGCCCGTGAAGCACTTTTTACTTTCTAGAACTCTTGTGATGATCTGACCTCTCCTGGCACATGCATATCCCCTGCGAGTTGAGCAAATAACAGGCTTTCACAGTGAGTGGAGCTTTCTGTGCCAGCACTCAGTGCCTGAGGTGCGATACTGAGAGAAGCAGAGTGGAAGGCCTGTTGCGTTGGTTCAGCCTTACTTGCAGCGGTGTGCTTGAGAGGATGCAGAGCTGCCTGAAGACTGCTCTGCAGCACCCTTTGTTAACTATAAACTCAGTCTCTAAATAGTTCCTAACAGACATTGGGGATGCTGATTTCCTTCTTTTGTTACATAGCAGGAACATTTTATGTCATTTACATAGTTCTCATGGAACATGGAATTTTTTTGAAAGCAACATATAATACACATTTTTGTGTATGTGTTTTACCTGGTGTGAATAAAACAATAACATTGATTCTCTTTTTAAAGCTGCAAACTGTTGTCTCTCCCTGTTTCCTTGTCAACCTGTAGCCTCCAAGGGGTAATTCATAACCAGATGGAATTAGGACAGGAAGATTTGGAGCAGTGTCCTCAACCTGTGGAGCGGCCTCTTCACAGTGGTCACATATCAGATAATACCATTCATTACCACTCATAACAGTAGAAAAATGGCAGTTATGACGCAGCAGCAAAATCATTTTATGGTTGGGTGTCACCACAGCATGGGAACTAACCGAATTAAAGGGCCGCAGGATTAGGCAAGTTGAGAGCCAATGATTTAGAGCTTCCCTCCTTCCGAGGCAGCAGTTTCCACTCATGTCTTTGTCTACCTGAGGACACAGCAGTAAATGCCTGCTATTCCAGTAAATTCCCCTCCTGGGAGGCACATAGCCGAGTGGGTTCTGGTTCCCTTTGGCCTTCGTTTCTCTACACCAGACTGCTTGCTTAGCTTCCCTATGAGTTCCAGTACTGTCAGAATAAGGGGAAATAGTGGTTCTTGGTGTGTATTTTAATGAAATCTGTTTAGCTTTTTCAATTTTAACAAGTTTGAGTTGTATGATTCTGCTTGTGTCCTACGGATCTTGGGCAGGGAAGGGGCATTTGGAGCAAGCAGTCCATGCCACTGAGTGCCCCTTGTTTCCACTTAATCTCAAGTTGGGGAGCATAAAATAGAATGTTTTGGTGAACTTGTCTTTAGACACATTTTTCTATCACTATTGCCTCCCCCTTCCCAAGACGTTATCTCATGTAGCCCAGGCTGGCCTTAACCTAGATTTGTATTTGAGGGTGATCTCGCACCTCTGATACCCTTGCCTCGTCCAAATGTTGGGATTTCAGGTTTGTGTCTCCATGCCTGGTTTATAGTCTCGAGTTATCAAACCTAGGCCCGATGACACTGGACAAACACTGAACCAGCTTCCATACATCTTAGCCCCACCTATGGTTTCTGTGTCTTGACATTAGCATAGTGTTTACAATGGGCCTCAGAGTCTTGCCATTGAATAAGGTCCTTATCAAACATTTGTTGACTAGGGGAATTTCAAAAATCAGAACTGCAAAGTCAGGTAACACTTGGAAGAAACCTTGGAGCATCACCCACATCAGTGGTTTGCAAACAGGAATTCACATCTAACCTTTTCCAAAGTTATCCCTTGAAAAGAGTTTTGCTTATGAAGAAAGAAATGGGCTCTGACTGCCTGGGTGCTCATAAAAACTGAAGCAGCAATTTGCAAATACTTGGTTTTTTTTTTTTTTAATGGATATTAAAGCCTTATATTAATGAAAATCCTCTAATACTTTTTCTGAACAAGATACAACTATTTCTATAAATACCCTTTGAATTGAAGTTGAGGACCATATACAAGATGTTTTATTTGTCCTTAGGGTATAGGAAGTATTAAATACTATAGAAAGTATTTTATATGTGTGGAATATACACATACACACACACACACACATATATAATATATATATATATATATATAAAGTGTCCATTGAGTCGCTATCTTGGTTGCTGTGACTGTTTCCTCTATTCCTGTATGTGTATATGTGTGTGTGTGATGGAGTTTTACTTACCCATAATGAATAAAATGTTTTTTCTTATCCATCCATCCAGGATGCAACTGGAAGCCATTCACTGTGCTAAGTGAAACAAGCCAGACTTGGATAAATATTGCATGCTCTCTTCTATAGGCAGAATCTAGAATTTTAAAAGTAGGAGTTGGGGCTGGTTTTGCAGAGGACCATAATTCAGTTCCCAGTGTATATACTAGGTGGTTCACAGCCACCTGTTTCTCCACCTCCATGGGATCCAGTGCCCTCTTGTGATCTCTGAGGGCAGCTGCACTCACATGATCATGCCTGCACATAGACATACATAACAAAAATGAATCTTAAAAAAACAAGAGGACAAGGACAATAGGGAGGAGGAGGAAGAAGAGGGAGAGGAGGAGGGCGCACATGATTGAAGTACATAGTGCTGCAACAAAGCCCAGTATTTCGTACTTTGCTAATAACTTCTTCAAAGGGGCTGGGGGGGCGGGTGACTTTATCCTTAAAGTGTTTGCTGTGCAAGCGTGAGGATTTGACTCTGATCCCTGTCACCCACATAAAACCTAGACATCATGCTTGGAATTCCAGCACTGGGAAGGCAGGGACAGGCAGAGACCAGGATAGCCCAGCTGGTGAGTCCCAAGTGGCAGTGAGAGATCCTGCCTCAAAAAACAAGGTGGGTGGCATTTATGAGGAAGGACATCAGAAGCTGACCTTGGTCTCCACATGCATGCTCATGTACACACATCTAGTGTAGGAAGTGTCCCTAGCCTGTGTCCCCAGCCCTGAGCTCTTGGTAGTCACTGCTGAAGGTTGGCTCTCTGCTCTTGCTTCACCCCTGCTTCCTCTGCTCCTGGTCGTCACAATAAACGCCATTCTTCTTCCAGGGCCTCTGCTTCAGTTCTTGACTCTAGGTTCCTTCCCTCACCTCCATAATGGACATAAACTTTTAAGCTGAATAAACCCCTTCCTCCAAAGTTGTTCTTGGGTGTGTTGTTTTAACCTAAAATAGAAATCCTAACTACGGCAGGAGTTGGGGCATGATGGGATTTGAGGCCCCTCAGGCCCCTCAGTGAGAGGGAATCCATGCTGGGCTCCATACTTCTATCTGGTCCTATGACCAGGGATATCACTGTCCCTAGGATTCCTACTGATGTTTTGCCAGATGGACATGTTGTTCGTTAAACTGCCTTCTAAATATCTAAACTTATACCCACAGACTAGTGTAGCTGTTGGCTTTGGTCAGAGGAGCCTAAAGAAACCCCTTCAGCATTGGCCATCACTCTACATAGGGACTCATGACTAGTCAGAAGGCAGAGGAAAAGAGGTTGCTTGGTGCTTGACCCCAAATGGGATATCTCTAGCACTCCCTCTGAGACCCAGTGATCACAAAATAGGCTAAAAGGGCTGTGGGAAGGGAAGGCTGGGAGGAATATGTGGGCACTGTCTCGTGGGCATGGCATAGCTGTTGCAGTCTTGAATACACAGCAACTTCAACTGCCTGCATGAGGCATGGGTGGGGAATGAGTGGGAGAGGAGGAGACCTTGTAGGAAGTGGGAGTTAGGAGAGAACGAGAAAGTGCAGTGTGTGTATGTATGGAATTACACTGTGATATAAAAATTATTTTTAAATTAAAAAATTTTTATTTAAAATTTTTGTTAGTTGAGAATTTTGTAAAATGTTTTGATCATACTGACCCCTCTCCAAATTCCTCTCAGATCTGTGTCTCTTTCCCTGTCCACCCAGTTTTCTGATCTCTAGCTTCACTCCCCGCCCCCCCCCCCCCCCCCCCCGTTTCATACCATCGCATCCAATGTATGCTGCTCATACATTCTCGGTTGCATGGCCCTCCACTGTCAGTTTACCACTGTCAACACTCCTAAAGAAAAAGGACTCACTCTCTTCCAGGAGCTTTTAATTGCCAAACTTTTTAAACTGATTAAATAAAATTTAAAAAAGAGTTATCTCTTTTTAAAAAACAACCAAAGGCATGCATATAGCCGGATATGGCAGTATTCACCTTTAATCTCAGCGCTCAGGAATCAGAGGCAAGAGGATTTCTGTGAGTTTGAATTCAGCCTTTTCTAAAGAGCAAGGTCCAGGACAGTGAAACCCTGTGTCAAAAACAAACAATAAAAACACTGCTCATATTGGTACCTAAAAATAAAGGCAGAAAATGTTCAGTGGTTAAATATGAGTCTGGGAAGATGGGGCTGGAGAGATGTTTCAGCAGTTAAGAGCACTTGTTATAGAAGACCTGGGTTCGATTCCTAACAACCGTAGAGTGGGTCATAACTATCCATGACTCCAGTATCAAGGGATCTGATGTCCTCTTCTGATCTCTGTGGGTACCAGGTATTCATATGATATACTTATCTACATGTGTCAAAACACTCAAAATAAATCTAAAAAAAAAAGTTTGGAGAGAAATTAGAGGAAAAGTGAATTTAAAATGACATTCCTCGACTTGGTCACTGGAGTCACATTAGACAATAAAAACCCTTGACAGGTCAGGACAAGTCTGTAGGGAAATAGCTCAAGACTGCTGGTATGAATAGCGGTTAGCAGGCAATATCTGTATTAAAGTCATCACTCCAGGACTGGGGATTTGCTCAGTATGCACGAGACCCTGCGATTGAGTCCGAGCATTTAATAAACTGGCATGGTTGTACAAGCCTGTAATCCTATCATTTGGGAGGCAGAGGCAGCAGGAGGATCATTCAGGGTCATTCTAGGTTACATAGCGAGATGGAGGTCAGCCTAGGATACAGCAGACACTGGCTCAAACAATAACAAAACATTACAAAAAGCCAACACTGCAAAGCAGGAACTCATCCCATGGCAGGGAGTCTCCTGGAGGAAACCAGCCATGGAGAACAGTTTATACTTCCAGCGTGCCCTCTCACTGAAGCGGACCAGGAATCTTCACAACCAGTTCTGTAGCTGTCTTTTGCTACTTTGTGGGTTCTTCTTTCTTTCATCCTTCTCCACCCCCTTTTTTATTGTATCCATTCAACCCCCTAGCACTAGATAGGCAGATAGGAGAGAAAAAAGCATAGAGAGAAAAGGGGGTGACATTATAATTATACTTCCTGCTGAGAAAGGAAAGGGGGTGACATCATAGTTAGACTACTTCCTGTTGACTAGGGCCATAAAGTTTCTTGGGGACAAATTTAATCTTCGAAGTCAGGATATCTAATTTTTTCTTCTTTGTTCTTTGCACACAATTACTTAACAAACTGCAACCAACAGCAACCAAGGAACAACTAAAACAAACAAACAAACAAACAAACAAACAAACCCACCACCACTCCACTCAGGGCCATAGGATTCATAGACCATCTAAAAAGTACCCAGAATTCCAAAAGTCACACAATCACAGAAACGATCTGCAGCTGGCCAAATCACATCCCTGCTAGAGCACGAGGCAAATCATAGTCAGCTGCTGTGGACAGTCTGAAGCAGCCCCATACCCCACACCTGGGATTAAAATGAAAGCATTCTTTTATTTCTGTGGGTTTTTTAAAAAAGAAACCAAAATTCTCACTACACAGTTCTGGGCAATGAAAGGGAAGCAGGGATGGTCACCATCTAACAGTTTCCAGACCATAGGGACAATCTTCTGAGTACAAGTCCATTTATGGCCACCTTGTGCCCATAACACGCGAGCAACTTCATTTGAGTATCACAGCCTGGGGGCGGCTCAGGCCTGCTCTATAAAGGAATAGGGTCAGAAAAGTCAGGTGTCTTTGGCAAGGCAGAACATGTACTAGAACACGGTGGCCATTAACAAACACTCTAGCTGGAACATCTGTCAAGTCTGATTCAGTCAGAGGAGTTTATTAAAAAGGAACACCCAGTCTTACAAACTGGTCTGTCCATGACTCATACATATGCCCTTTGAACCTAACTGGTTTGTTTCTGAACCATTCTGAAGCTCTTGGAAAGGCTCTTGTGTTTTGGGGAGGTTTTGAATTATAATATCTTGTGTTTGCTGTGTTGTGATTAATATCACATTTATTTGTTTTATTCCAGTGTGTGTGTCTTACTTTTGTATTCAGTCTGATTCATATAGTTAGTGTCAGCAATATTTAAAATTCTCACAGTATCTCTGGCATTTCATTTATTTCCTCTCATGCTCAGATGAAATTCACTCTCAAACATAAAACTTACTTTTAGAAAACTCTAATAATAAAACTGGGTATGTTTTTCTCCCTTAAGTTGTCTTATCTGGGTCAAAAGGTGGGGTCCCCACGTCCGGTGGGTGAGGCAGGACACAGGAAGTTTGACTGTTTGTATATTGGGCCGCAGGACCCCTGCTCCAGGGGTAGGGAGGTCCCCAGGGACCTGCCAGAATTGGCTCAGGATCCCCGGGCCTGCACAGAGGCCGAGGACGTCAGGTTCTTAGGCTCTCAGACATCCCAGACGCAGCTGTATGCCACAGAAGAGCTGAGAACAGAGTGGGGGCCCCCACAGACAGGGGCTGAAGGGGAAAAGGCAGGAGGAGAGAGCTCTGACTGGTTCCCGTTGGAAGGAGAGTCCTAGGCTTGCTGGTCGGTGGCTTGGGTTGGCTCAGCTGGCGGCCATGGTTGGAAGCTCTGAGAGGTCTTCCAGCTGAAGGTTAGTTACGGCTCTTTAGAGGGAGACTTGCTCCACTGCTCCAGCATGGCGTATCCCAATGAGAAGAGGCAGTCCATGGTTTTAAGGACTTTATTGTAGAAAGGCAGAGAGAGGGAGAAGAGTAGAGAAGTAGAGGCCGGCCATGGCCACGTGGAGAGAGTGGGGAAGGGAAGTAGCCAGCCATGTGGCACGCTTCGAATAGAATAAACGGAATTATTGAGATATGAGCTAGTGAGGAACAGAGGCAAAGCTATTGGCCTAAGCATTTATTCATATATATAAGAAGTCTCTGAGTCGTTTTTTCGGGAAACAAAATAAACAAGAGGAAAACCACAATGTTAGAAATGGCTTTGTGGCTTTAACTATAGTTAAGAGCATTCTGTTTGTTGTTTTTTAAGAAAGGGGTTCTCTGTGTAATCCTGACTGTCCTGGAACTTGTTCTGTAGGCCAGCCTGACCTTGAATTCAGAGTCCTGCCTGCCTTTGCCTCCAGAGTAAAGGGACTGAAGGTGTGAGCCACCACTACCCAGCTGCAGGTATGGCTTTTGAAGAGGACCTGAGTTTAGTTTTCAGCACCTATGTGAGGCTGCTCATAACTGCCTGTAACTTCAGCTCCAGGAAATCTGGCGTTCTGTCCTCCAAGGGTACCTGTACGCACATGCATATACCCCCCCCCCCCCCAGCCCATACACACAACATATACACATAATTAAAAAAATAAAAAATGTGTCTTTAAATGTATTTTACTTCTTGTGTTGCTGTGACCAAATCCCTGCCAAGAATCAATTTAAGGGAGGTAGAGTTCCTTTCAATATAGAGTGCAAAGGGATTTCTCCATCATGGAGGGGAAGACATGGGGGCAGGCGTAGGAGCGGCTGGTCACACTGCATCTGTGTTCAGGATGCAGAGAGATAAACATTTCCCTTTATATTTAATTCAGTACCCTGCCCAAGGTTGGTGCCACTCACAGTAAATCTGGGTCTCCCCGTTGTAATTAACCTCACCGAAATAACCCCTCACAGGCAAGCCCTAAGGCCTGTCCCCTAAGTGACTTAGGGTTTAGGGCTTGTCATCTTGTCATTATTAACCAGCACAAGGTATGAGGAACACTGCTGGGGTAACAACTTGATTCCTTTTTTAGTTTTCTTTTCCAAATTAAAAACAAAACAATATGTTATTTCCTTTGAATGACTTTTGCCAATTTGGATTGGGCTCTTCCATCCCAAAGGATTTTTCTAACCCAAGGGTGGTACTTGTTGCTTCGACAGTGCTGGTCCAAGGATGGTAACATACAGGGTCTTAGGGTGGCTGAGGCTGCTGGGAAGACTGATCTGCCCCAAGGTCCTAGAGTCCAACCCATCAATCCTGGAAGTCACTCTTCCCTGACTGGTGCTGAGGCCACTCTGCTCCCTCTTAGCTTCCTCTAGTAGACGTTTTCATTTTCCATGACAAAGTTGGGTGTAGGGAACAAGGGAGTAGGAAGGACAGTCACACTTGTCACTTAACACCTTTGGATAAGCACCAAGTAGATGCTTCCTGTGCAGTCAGATGGTGTGACAGGATGGCTTGCACAGTCGGTAGAGCATGGGACTCTTAATCCCAGGGTCGTGGGTTCGAGTCACATGTTGGGAACCACCTGTTGGGGGAAATATTAAAAAATGACTGGCAAGTTCCCGTGCTACTGCTGACAACTCTCTGCCCTGACGCAGTCCCACTGGCTCTCTGGTATGGCCAGAGCTCCCAAGTTCTCTTGGCTGTCACATCAGCCCCATGTAACGACTGTCCATCCTGAGGTCAGCTGCCACAACACTCAGAAACCCAGTGGAAACAAAACTCTAGAAGCTTATAATTAACCAAACAGATTTATGTATCAATGAATATTCACTTCACAAGATGCCAATACAATAATTTCAGAACCAATTGATAATGATAAAACTGCCCACCAAATTAGACAAAATATCTCAGTTATTCTAACCCTCATGATATCATAACTACCTGTGGCTATTTAAAGCCATGCTGCTTCAAGTTCTTCTTCCTGTCTACCTACATCCATCTTGGCTTTCCTTTTCTCTCCTGAGACACTCTCTGTCTCTGCAACTCTTAGCTCCACCCCCTTTCCCCTTTCCAATCACAGGCCTCCTGCTGCACTAATATTTTAATGTGATTGGGCAGGGAAGATTCTGTCACAAGACAGCATGCCCCAGTGTGATGGCGTTAAAAGCAAGTCCCCAGTTAAATGCTTCCTTGGTCATGGTGTGTCTTCATGGCAATAGAACAGGAGCAGAGAGAGAAATTGGTAGCAGGGACTCAGGTATGAGGGACTGTCACTGTTGTGACAGGCCTGACTATACTGTTGTCTGGAGAAATAGGGAAGAGAGGTTGGATGCTTTGAGCAGGGCTTAGTAGACCATCCTAGTAGGAGTGTAGAAGGCAGTATGGACTCAGAGGTCGCAGCTCAAGAGACTCCAGAGGAGAAGAATATTACTAGTTGGCCCGAAGACCATTTTTTTGTGATGTTTTGATAAAGAATGTGGCTGTCTTTTGCTCTGGCCCTAAAACTGTGCTTGAGGCTAAACTGAAGAGTTTTGGATTACTGTTGTTGGCAGAGATTTTAAGACAGCCTAGTGGTGACTGCATCACGTGGTTATTAGTGATCATTCTTCCGCCTGTCTAAATGAAAAGGAGCAAGGGGGGGCAAAGAGAAATACAAACTGCACAGTTTGGAGAGAGAAAAAGAGCACCAGGAAATGTAACGTTGGAGCCAAGAAGTCCTGTGCTCAAGGGAATATAAGTAAGGGCTAATGTGACTGTGGCCCTTTTCAGCTGCATCTCAGTTCCCAACTAACAACTCGGAGGCTATTATTTACTAACAGATGCCCAGGTCATAAGTTAGGCTTGTACCCCAACTAGTTTATAACTCAATCTGTTTATGCTATTCTATGTCTGCCACATGGCTCAATTTCATATATCCAACTTCCTCCGAGTCTGGGTGGCTAATCTTCCTGAGCCTGACTATTTCCCAGAGTTCCCCTCTCTCTGCCAGATGTCACACCTTTCTAATCCTGTCTCAGCTTATTGGCCATTCGATTTTTATTGGCAGGCAATGCTTCCACATAGTACACAAGAGCTTATCCATATAGCCTGATTCAAAATGCTTTTAGGGCAAGATCCCTTCCAGCTAAGCTTCCAACTTGTCAAAGAGATTAAAGTTTAAACAGCAAAGAAAACCATCAGCAATGGACAGCTTAGACATACGAAATCCAAGGAAGGGGTCTGGGTCCCAGCCCTAGCAAGCAGAAGAACTCGGCAGCTTCGGCTACGTGTTTCTGGCTTTAGAGTTAAGAAACATACAGGATAGAAGCTGTCGAACCTCCCTCTGTGGGGAAGGAAAACCAGTGAAGCCAGCTATGTGACAGGGGAGTGCTACATGGAAACCCAGAGAGGCCATTGCATGAAGCTCTGAAGGTTCAAGGCTGGATTGTATTGGAGACCCCAAGATGCTGGAGATGCTAGGACTGTGGGGCACCTGTAAAGGAGAGTTGCAGCCGGAGAGCGAGAAGTGAGCTATAGTCTGCAAAGCTGGAAGGGATGAGCCATCTAATACACCTTTATCAGCAGACATGGAGCACAGAGTTTGGAACTTGACCTGCTGGTTTTCATTCTTGCTTTGGTCCTCCTCTTCCTCCTTTGGAGATGGTGATGTATATTTGGTGCCATTGCATGTTGGAAGGATGTGATCTGCATCTTGATTTTGATGCTGTAAGGCTTTACAGTTTGAGAGACTGCCTTGAGTCTCAGAAGAGACTTTGGACTGCTAAACGGTGTTGAGTCGGTGAAAGATCGTGGGGACTTTTGGAGCTTTTCATGTCTTGGACTAAATGCATTTTGCATTTGTGGTGTGGCTACAATCTTATGGGAGCCCAGGGGACAGAATATGGTCATCTGAATGAGAATGGCCCCTATAGACTTATAAGTTTAAATGCTTGATTTCCAGTTAGAACTGTTTGGGATTAGGAGGTGTGGCCCTGGAGGAAGCATGCCACTGCAGGGTAGACGTGACATTTCACAAGCCCAACCAGGCCCCTGTTAGTTTCTCTCTGCCTGTTGCCCGTGGATTAGGATGTAAACTCTCAGCCACTTCTCCAGTGCTGTGCCCATCTGCTTCCTGCCATGATTGTCATGGACAACCTAAAATTGTAAGTAACCCCAATTAAAGGCTTTCTTTTTTTTTTTTTATAAGAGTTACCTAGGTCACGCTGTTTCTTCACAGTAAGGCTCCATAAAGAAGCCCAATGAATTCACTGCTACTCCAGGGTGAACCTTGACGGAATGGTACTTTGGTTTGTTTTTGGGAGGAGGGTGATGTTGCTTTAAATGTCTCCCAGGGAGGAGATTTTAGCAAAACAGAACAAGATGCAGGAACTGACGCTGACATGGTACAGTGTCCTGCCAGCTTGCTCATGGGTGCTACATGGTGTCCTGGTTATGAAAGTTCATTACAGGGAAACTCCACACTGTTCACACTGGAGTAAGTGCATTGCCTGCTGGTGCCAGCCGAGTCTGCACAGGATGGCTGGGTTCTGTGTTTGTATTTTAATGGGTGCTTCTTAAGAGAACTATAACAGAAACACAGACAAAAGGGAAAAATCCACAGGGACAAGCAGAAACCCTCAATGTCTTCATTCTTAAGTTACAATCCAATTGAGCCTTTCTCTTTTATGACCTCTGAGTATGACATCAAATACATTTTGTCCTCTCAGGATAGAACTTGGTCCATGCCAAAGGTCATTCTAAGCAATGACCCTTGGGCTCACACCAATCTACTGCCCACTCTCTTTTAAATGCACTTTTAGCTTTTTGGTAATTTCATACATACATATGTACATACTACATACATACATACATACTACATACATACATACATACATACAATGTATTTAGATCATTACCATCCTTCCTCTTTACAAATCACCTGCTGCCCCCTCTGCAACCCCCCCAATTTCATGTCTTATCTCTCTTTTTTTAAAAGAATGGACATTTTTAAGCCTTATTTTAAAATACTTAAATATTATTTAAGATATTTTATTTTAAGTATAGCAAAACAATTGCTATAAAAGTGCACACCTGCACAGAGATGTGTCAGGTTACATGTGATTTGCCTCACCCACTCTTTATATTTCTTCAGTATTTTGTGTCTTGGCCTGTGAACATTTTTTTTCCTTACCCTGTTGTGTGTATGATGTGTGTGCATGTACCCACTGAGTCCTCTGCTGTGGGGTGCCAGACTAGCCCATGCCTTTTCACAGAGGCCCTGATTGGGGGGACAAAGGGGACTTTAGTTCTATGTCTTTGTTCAGGAGTATGCTTGGTAAGGCCTGACTGAGGCTGGAGCCAGTGCCTTGAAGGAGTCAAGGCTGCTGTTTCTGAGGATCTAACTCTTCCTTCTGAGCTGTGGTCATCGGTCCTAAGGCAGCTGTGTCGTGGCAGCTTGTTTTCTCTTTGCAAACACTGTCTAACTTAGCTCTCTGCCCACCTTGGCCATTCTTCCTCAGTAAATAGGACGTATAATGCTATACTTGTTAATAAACTTCCTTGGCATGAGCTATAGCTTATGCAAGACATCCCAATCCAGCTTTTATCTTCTCTATCTTTCTCACCTGGCACCTTCCCATCAGGACCCTGTAACTGATGAATGGCCTGCTGGTCCACCAGGTCTATATGAACAGTCCCTGTTGTGAATTAAAAAAAAAAAAAAAAAAAAAAAACCAAACCATATTCAGATAGGTTACTGTTAGCACACAGGAGAGTGTGACTACTCCTCACCGTTCCTAGCCAGTCTGCATTTTTCCTCCTTTCTGTTGTTGGTGCCCATAGTTGTCTGCTGTTCTTGGACACATTGAGCATTGCTTTCTTTATCTGTGAAACGTAAATGCTGTTCACCTCCCAGTGCTTTAGTAAGGCTCCAGGCATCTAGCCTAATGCCTTGTAATGTTGTCATCTTGATGGCATCACCCTCATGACGTCACCCCCATGACGTCACCCTCATGATGTCATGCCTGCTCAATGCATATGAACATGTGACAAAATGGATCATAGAGAAAAATGATCTGGTGCTTATTACTGCTGAGAGGAAAGGCATCAGTGAAGGGGCTGCCAATTCAATTTTGTTCTGCTTTCTTTGTCTAGCTTTTAATGTTTTTAATCACATTTGTGTGTGTGTGTGTGCGTGTGTGTGCATATGCACAGTTATACATGAGAATGCATTCAATTCGCTTGGGTATTGAAAAGTGTGGCATGTGTTTTTAAAATTTTTTTGAGACAGGGTCTTCTTCGTAGCTCATGGTGGCCTACAATCAATGCCCCTGCCTCAGTTTTCTGAGCATTCCAAGTGTGCAGCAATGGGGTTTTTGAAAGCAAAAGCATATTGAGAAGAAAGTTCCTGTGTATCTTGTTGTGTCCTTTCCCTGAGAACTGAGGCCTGACTGGCAGACACAGCTTCCTGTGGCAAAGCAGAGGCATTTGTGTCCGACTGTTCCTCTGTGTGCTGAGCTTGCAGACTCGCTGTCTCCGAGCTGGTTCACACCAGGGCTGCCGAAGGCATCCAGCAAATGGGAGATTGGCTTCTGTTGTTAACTTTCAAGACTTCCACAGATGCACATTTTTCTCTTTTATTGTGCATGTCTAACCACTGAAATGATCCTGAACAATGAGTAAACTGCAATAAAGCATCAACATTTGGCATCCAGAAAAATAAAAATACAGGGGGAAGAAGTAACAGTGGGGGAGAGAGGTTACTGGCCAACGTGCCTGTAATGAAATGCCAAGGCTGCTTAATAGATCTCTACCCCACTGTTTAAACTTTATTATTACCTGAGGTAGCACCGTGACACCAGAAGACTGTAAACAATTGCAATGTCTGTCTGAGAGAGATGGTTAGATAAATGGCAGCTCTCCATGCTCCAGGGTCCTAGACAGCTGTGACAAAGAATGATGAGCCTTCCTGATGAGGAGGAGCCAGCAGACAGCTACAGCCAAGGTCAAGTGGTGGGTTGAGTGGTTCGTACAGCAGCCTATGTGGGAAGGTAAATAAGGGTGTGTGTGCATTTGCACACCTGCGTGTCTAAATTCATCCTTATGCTTGTTTGTATTCTTCCAATGAGACCCAGGAAAGACAAATAAGGAGCCAGAATTAGTGGCTACGTATGGAGGGGTCTTCACACAGCATTTCATACATGTACTTATTTTGAGTCATGTGACTATATCTCTTATTGAAAATAAAAGTGAAAAGGGCTTCTGTTTTCTCAATTCTTGACATATAAATTAGGTTGATTTGTAGACAACAAACAGCTGCATGATTTCTTACAAGGAGACCAACTCTGTTAGAAGCTAAGCTGAATTTATCATTTGATCAAGAAGTCAGCAGTTTTTGACTCCCTCTCTGCAGGTGCCCCAGGAGAGATGGAGGTGGGTGATGGGGCTCAAGTCTCATTTGGCCACTGGCTCTCCAAGTCTTTGATGAAAAGGGTTGTTTGCTGCAGGGCAAGGAGTGGGGAGTTGGTAGAAGAGGAAACTGAAGGCAGGATGGGCTAAGACTGGTTTTACTTGGGTTCCATCTTTTCTGCATGTGAGGAGTGGGTGTGGCCGCCACCCCAAGATGGCGCGCGGGACGGCTGCCAGGTCTTATGACCTGTGCCTGACTTCCTCATTACCTCAGACTTAGCCACATCCCAGCCACCTGCACTGCGCAGATGCCATGCCTCGTCAGCTCGCCTGAGGTGTCGTCACTTACTGTGAACCTCTGGACTGCAGTACATGACTGGGGTGATTGGCAGGAGTCAGTAGGGTATTTAAGGTGCGCCCCAGGGTTGTTCGGGGGAGGGGGGGATTCCCGTTCCTGCATTGCAATGTGAAGTGTTCCTGAATAAACCTGCTTGAAGAAGGACAACGTGGTGCTGCGGGTGGATGCGACATCTGCAGATTGCTTTGGTAGAAGGGCATTGCTTAGTGTAGTAGGAGACCTTGGCTTGTATCGGGCGAGAGACCTGTGGGACAAGTGGAACCATGTCACCAGACAGAACAACTGGCCTTTGAATCTGCTTCTGACTCAGTTCCTTTACTGGAGCATGTGACCACAACACCCCACTAAGAGGACCATAACAACTGGTCATGTAGCTTGGAACCCAGAGTTCTCTATGCCAACGAGGTAACTATATGGGTCACCCCAGAGGGTTTAGCCAATAAGCTTCCCTTCCTGGACATTGCTTCCTGCAAAAAAAATAATCTCTGGTCTACACTGAGTCAGTTGTATGTATCCACATTTCCACCATGAATTAACAGTTTGGACAAGCAAGGATTGTTTCATTCCTCAAGGACCGCTGTGGGGGGAAGCCTTCGTTTACTGAGCGGCACCACACAAGTCTCCTGCAGAAGGCCCCTTTGAGCTCCTGACACTCACCCCCTGTTTGCGCTCATCACTGGCCCACAGGCCCCCTCGAGGTTTCCAGCAGCATCTGGGTACTGACGAGTTTGAGAACCACAGCCTCAGCCCCAGTCTGTGTCATTTCTCACCGGGAGGAAAGGTCTGTCTCCCTTGAGCAGGTGTTGGCACACCATGAGCCTGGCACCTCGATGACAATGAAGAAGGAATGAAACAAAGCACCCCTGTGTTTCCTCTCCCCGGGCGGTGGCATCCTAACACCCCAGTGCTGAGGCAGGAAGCAGACCCACAAGGACCCAGAACTGGAGTAAACTCATTATCAGCAACAGCTCAACAGTCAGCAGGTCAACAAGCACAAAATGGATTCACATTGATTATATGTCCACATCTTTGAGGTTACAACCTTCACTGCTACTGCTGCAGAGTGGATGCCAGCAGAGATGTCTCTCCACTAGGGCTTCCCTCAAGAAACACAAGGTAGCACCTAGACCCTGGTCTATTCAAGAACCAACACTAGCTAAGGTACACTGCACTTTAAAGGAGCCATGGCCAAGTCAGACATAATTAAATATCTTCAGAGCAGACACTCTGAAAGAAAAATGGCTGCCAAATATCAGAGAGGCTTTGATGTGCTAAATGAACAAATCCCAGACCTCGAAATACATTATCTCTTAGGCGCATCTAAAAGAAGAGGCAGTGGTCAAATGGGAAGGAATAGATGAGAAGAGAAGAGACATGCCTGCCAAAGATGAACAAAGTAAAACCTAGTAGTCCAGCATCACACAAAACATACTTATCAGGGCTGTGGATGCAGACTACTTCATAGCATACATAAAGCCCTAGGAGGGATTCCTAGTGTATGTACAGTACATTTTGTGTGTGTGTGTGTGTGTGTGTGTGTGTGCATGCACATGCTTGTGGAGGTCAGAGGTTGACTTTTGGTGGCAGAATTCGGACCTCTGGACCAGTCCTCTTTGGTTGTCAGAAATGCCAGTTTCATACAGCACTACAGCAGGCAAGAGAGAGCCCTGGTCTTGGGGAACCTGTCACAAGGGGGAGAATGTACAGTTCTTAGGACTTAATGAACCAAAGTGGCACATGGTGATATTTTCATGATGCAATTAAAACTACACTAAGAGGGAAATTCATAGATATAAGTGTAATTTGAAATAAGCAAGAGAGATAATAAGTGGACTTGGCCTTCAATTCAAATAACTAGGAAAGAAAAAACTCTGGAGGTTTGGAAAAAGTCATGATAAGCAGGCAGTCATGGAAGAGCAAAGTAAGTGGATTTTCAGAATCTAAAGCTAGATTTTGGCTGGTGGGTTGGAAGTAAGAATTTTTTTCTTTTTCTTTTTTTTCTTTTCTTTTCTTTTTTTTTGAGACAGGGTTTCTCTGTATAGCCCTGGCTGTCCTGGAACTCACTTTGTAGACCAGGCTGGCCTCGAACTCAGAACTCCGCCTGCCTCTGCCTTCCGAGTGCTGGGATTAAGGCATGCGTCACCACGCCCAGCGGAAGTAAGAATTTGTGTGTAACTTCCTACATCTGCCCTATGCCTTGCTGCAGGGAACACGGAGGTATGAAGAGACTATGTTTTCAACTTGATGGTGGGACAACATCGGAGAGCGGTGGTCTAGCCGGTAGCCTAATGGCTGCAGGACTATGGAACCATCCCAAGTCTCCTACACTCAGACTTTTACACAGAAACAAAATAAAAGCTTGTCATTTTTTGATAGTCTTGCCCAGGCCGGCTTCTAGTTTTTGACCCTTCTGCCCCAGCCTTCCACATTCTGGGAATACAGGTGTGCACTACCATGCCTTGTTGAATTTATGTCTTCTTGGAGCCATAGTTATTTGTGTCTCTTGTACATATAGCTGAATCTATACCATAAGTAATATAGGGCCGAGGCAACACTGTCATGCTATTTAGACTGTATGAGAATTTACATGGTAAAGCGAAGAAGAGAGCAGGCAAGGCATTACCATTAATAAGAGAACTAAAAGTTCAGCAAGATTAGGGGGTGAAAAGACCAATACTAGTGATCCCCTTTAGCCTAGAAATAACTCATTATAAAACGTTCATAAAAATAAACTACCAGTTAAAACCATGAAAATACCCAGACCTGACAGATCTGTATGTTTTCTAGGAATTAACATAATAAAAAGCCTCAAGACATTTATGAAGAAAAATTTGAAACCCACTGAAAGGATATAAAATAAGATGTAAATAAATGAAGAGCAGTGGGTGGGAAGACACAATTATAACCCTGTTGAGGCTCACCTAATTAGTCTATAAATTCAATGCAACTCCAATTAAAAACCAGAGCCCAAATTTAGGGGACTTAATAAAAGAATTCTACAAATTAGACTGATGAGCAAAGCTTTGGGAGTAACTAGACATTTTAGGGGAAAAGAAGTATGAGAAGGAGACACATGCTACCAGGTAAGTCAGTTCTTTTTTATTTTCTGCTTGGATGGTTTCTATTTATTTATTTGTCAGTTCTTTTTACTTTTTTTGTTTGTATATTTTTTTCTTGGCATGTGTGTGTGTGTGCATATATGAGTGTGTGCATGTGTGTAAGTATGTAGAAGTCAGAGGTCAACAATGGTGTTTTCCTCCTTTGCCCCACTTGGAGCTCACTGATTTGACTAGGCTGGCTGGCTGGCTAGCAACTCAGGAGCTCCCTCCCCAGAGCTGTACAGATGTAAAGTCCCCACATCCGTGGGTGCTGGGAGTCAAATTAAGGTTCTTATTCTTGCACAGTGAGTGCATTATTGACTGAACCATTTACCCAACCAATGAAGCTCTCTCTCTCTCTCTCTCTCTCTCTCTCTCTCTCTCTCTCTGAGTTTGAATTCTTTTTTTTATTAGATATTTTCTTCATTTACATTTCAAATGCTATCCTCAAAGTCCCCTATACCCTCCCCGCTACCCTGCTCCCCAACCCACCTACTCCCGCTTCCTGGCCCTGGCATTGAAGCTCTCTTTTAATTAGCACATTCTGTATAAGAGATGAGTAGGTAGGTGTTCTACCAGAGAGCCACATTTACAACTGGCTTGGGTAGTGTGCTGGCTAACTTCATGGCAATTTGACACAGCCTAAAGTCATCTGGGAAAGGGGACCTCGATTCAAAACATGCCTCCAGAAGACTGGGCAAGCCTGTAGGACATTTTCTTAATGCAATTGATGTAGGAGGGCCCAGCCCTCTGTGGATGCAACCATCATCCTTTTGCTGGTGGTCCTGTGTGCTATAAAAAGTAGGCAAGCCCAGAGAAGCAAGCCAGTAAGCAGCATTCCTTCATGGCCTCTATATCAGCTCTGGTCCCCAGATTCTTGCCCTGTTTGAGTTCCTGCCCCGACTGCTGTCAAAGATGAACAGATTTATAGAAATGTAAGAGAAATGAACCCTTCTCTCTCCCCAGTTACCATTGAGTTCGTTTTGTGTTGGCCATTTACTGTTGGGCATGGTGGGGTGTCCTTGAGAGTGGTTTGCATACCCAATGACATTCTGTTGGGGGAAATTAGTTTTTCCTTTGTGAACATGTGTCAATTGGAGATAGCGTCTGGGTTAGGATTGGGGGCTTGTGCCCATGTCCCCTCTCAGTGCTGGGACCCCATCTGGGTTAGACCTGTGCAGCCCCGGGTGTACTGCCACAGTCCCTGTTAGTTCATTTGTGCATTTGTCTTGCTATGTTTGGAAAGCCTTCTTTCCCCAGTGTTCTCCATCCCCTCTGGCTCTTACAACCTTTCCGTCTCCTCTTCAGCAAGGTTCCCTGAGAGCTGAGGGGAGGGGTTTGATGAAGACATCTCATTTAGGACTGAGTATTTCAAGGTCTTTCACTCTGCACATTGTCCTGATGTGGGTCTCTGTATTAGTTCCCATCTCCTGTAAGCAGAAGCTTCTCTGATGAGGGCTGAGTGAGACACTGGTCTATGAACACAGTAGGATGTTGTTAGGAACCATTTTATTGCTATGCTTGTTTAACAGAACAGTGGTGTTTGGATTTCCCCTAGGTCCTAGGCCTATGGGCCAAGCATGGGTTTCTTCTCATCAAGTGGGCCTGAAATCCAATCAAATATTGGTTGGTTACTTCCACAAATGCACCAGCATATCTTTTTTTTTAAATCATTTTTCTTTTATTATTATTAATTATTCCATTCATTTACATCTCAAAAGACATCTCACTTCCTGCTTACCCCCTCCACCAACCCCCTGTCCCATGATATCCCACTTCTCAGTTATCCCTGCGCTACCCCCTTCCCATCCCACATCTTCCCTCCCCTTCCCTTTTGCCTGTATGAGAGTGCTCCCCCACCCACCCACACTCTCCGGCCCCACTACTCCAGCATCCCTCTACTCTGGGGCATCAAACCTCCCCAGGACTGAGGGCCTCCCCTCCTGTTGCTGTAGGGCAAGGCCATCCTCTGCTACATAAGTATCTGGAGCCATGGATCCCTCCAGGTATACTCCTTGGTTGGTAGTCTAGTCTCTGGGAGAACTGGGTGGTCAGGCCAGCCTATGTTGTTCTTCCAATGGGGTTGCAATCCCACTCCATTCCTCTAGTCCTTTTGCCAGCTCCTCCCACAAAGTTCCCTGAATTCAGCCTGATGGTTGGTTCTAAGCATCTGCATCTGCATTGGTCAGTTGCTAGCTGGACTTCCCCAGGTGCCACACACTTGTCCTCAAGTGCCTCTTGACCATGGCAACAATGTTGGGTTTGGTGCCTGCAGACATGATGTATCCCCAGGTGGCCATTCCCTGGTTGGCCCTTCCTTCAGCCTTGGTTCCATTTTTTGTCCTTGTTTTTTCTTTGGACAGGAACATTTCTAGGTTAAAAAACCTTTGAGATGGGTGGGTGGCCCCATCCCTTGACCAGGGACTGTGCCTATCTACTGGAGGTGGTCTCCACCGGTTCTATCTCTGCCTTCTCTGCACATTATGGCTAAAGTCAATCATGTAGGGTCCTGGGAACCTCACATTTCTCTGGTGTCTGGGGCCCTCCAGTGGCTATCCCCAGTTCTTCACCCCCCCCCCCCGCTACCTATGTTTATTCATTTTCCTGACCCTCTGTACCTTTCTCATGTCTCCTCCAGATTCTGATACTGCCACCCTTTTTTTCTCCCTCACTTGTCCCTTCTCCTTCCATCTCCCACAATTGTCCTGTTCCCCACTCAATACAGGACTGAAGCATCCACCCCCGGTCTTCCTTCCTTCTATGCTCCATATGGTCTGTAGGTTGTATCATAGTCATTGTGAGCTTTTGGGTTAGTATCCACTTATTAGTTAGTACATACCACGTATGTTCTTTTGTGTCTGGGTTACCTCACTCAGGATGATATTTTCTAGTTCTATCCATTTGTCTGCAAATTTCATGAAGTCATTGTTTTTAATCGCTGCATAGTACTCCATTGTGTAAAAGTGCGACATTTTTTTTTGTATCCATTCTTCTGTTGAGGGACATATGGGCTGTTTCCAGCTTCTGGCTATTATAAATAAGGATGTTCTGAACATAGTAGAGCATGTGTCCTTGTTATATGTTGGAGCATCTTTTGGGAATATGCCCAGGAGCAGTAGAGCTGGGTCTTCAGGTAGAACTATGTCTAATTTTCTCAGGAATTGCCAGACTGATTTCCAGAGTGGTTTTCCTAGCTTGCAGTCCCACCAGCAATGGAGGAGTGTTCCTTTTTCTCCACATCTTCACCAACATCTGCCGTTGCCTGTGTTTTTGATCTTAGCCATTAGACTGGTGTGAGGTGGAATCTCAGGATCATTTTGATTTGCATTTCCCTGATGATTAAGGATGTTGAACATTTCTTTAAGTGTTTAGCCATTTGAGATTCCTAGGATGAGCACTCTCTATTTAGCTCTATACTCCACTTTTTAATAAGATTATTTGGTTCTCTGGAGTCTGCCTTCCTGAATTCTTTGTATATATTGGATATTAGCCCTCTATCGGTAGGGTTGGTAAATCTATTTCCCAATCTGTAGGTTGCCATTTGTCCTATTGATAGTGTCTCTTGCTTTACAGAAGCTTTGCAATTTTATGAGGTTCCACTTGTCTATTGTTGATCTTAATGGCATAAGCCATTAGTGTTCTGTTCAGGAAATTTCCCCCTGTGCCCATATATTCAAGGCTCTTCCTCACTTTCTCTTCTATTAGATTCAGAACATCTGGTTTTATGTGGAGGCCCTTGATCCACTTGAATTTGAGCTTTGTGCAAGGAGATAGGTATGGATCAATTTGTATTCTTCTACATACAGACCATCAGTTGAACCAGCACTATTTGTTGAAAATGCTGTCTTTTTTCCACTGAATGGTTTTAGCTTCCTTGTCAAAGATCAAGTGACCATAGGTGTGTGAGTTCATTTCTGGGTCTTCAATTCTATTCCACTGATCTACTTGCCTGTTCCTGTACCAATACCATGCAGTGTTTATCACTATTGCTCTGTAGTCCAGCTTGAGGTGAGGCATGGTGATTCTTCAGAATTTTTTTTATTGTTGAGAAGAGTTTTCGCTATCCTAGCTTTTCTTGTTATTCCAGATGAATTTGAGAATTGCTCTAAGTCTATGAAGAATTGAGTTGGAATTTTGTTGGGAATTGCATTGAATCTGTAGATTGCTTTTGATAAGATGGCCATTTCTACTATATTAATCCTGCCAATCCATGAACATGGGAGATCATTCCATCTTCTGAGGTCTTTTTCAATTTCTTTCTTCAGAGACTTGAAATTCTTGTCATACAGATCTTCCACTTGCTTGGTTAGAGTTACACCAAGGCATTTTTATATTATTTGTGGCTATTGTGGAGGGTGTTGTTTCCCTAATTTCTTTCTCATCCCTTTTATCATTTGAGTAAAGGAAGGCTACTGATTTGTTTGAGTTGATTTTATATCCAGTTGCTTTGCTGAAGTTGTTTATCAGCTGTAGAGCTCTCTGGTAGAATTTTGGGGGTCACTTATGTATACTATGAAATCATCTGCAAATAGTAATAACTTGACTTCCTCCTTCCAATTTGTATTCCTTAATCAACAAAACTAGGAGCTGGTTCTTTGCGAAAATCAACAAGATAGACAAACCCTTAGCCAGACTAACCAGAGGGCACAGAGACAGTATCCAAATTAACAAAATCAGGAATGAAAAGGGAGACATAACAACAAAAACTGAGGAAATTAAAAAAATAATCAGATCCTACTACAAAAGTCTATACGCAACAAAACTAGAAAACCTGGATAAAATGGATGATTTTCTAGACATATATCAGTTACCAAAGTTAAACCAGGATTAGATAAACCATCTAAAAACAGCCCCATAACCCCAAGGAAATAGATGAAGTCATTAAAAGTCTCCCAACCACAAAAAGCCCAGAGTCAGATGGTTTTAGTACACAATTCTATCATACCTTCAAAGAAGATCTAATACCAATACTCCTCAAACTATTCCATAAAAGAGAAACAGAAGGAACACTACCCAACTCTTTCTATGAAGCCACAGTTATGCTGATACCTAAACCCCAAAAAGATACAACAAAGAAAGAGGACTACAGACCAATTACCCTTATGAATATTGATGCAAAAATATTCAATAAATTTTTCACAAACACATCAAAACAATCACCCACCATGATCAAGTAGGCTTCATCCCAGGGGTGCAGGGATGGCTCAATATATGTAAATCCATCAATGCAATCCAATATATAAACAAACTCAAAGAAAAAAAATCCACATTATCATCTTATTAGATGTGGAAAAAGCCTTTGACAAAATATAACACCCATTCATGTTAAAAGTATTGGAGTGATCAGGAATTCAAGAGGCATACCTAAATACAATAAAGGCAATATACAGCAAACCAATAGCTAAAATCAGACTAAATGGGGAGAAACTCAAAGCAATTCCATTAAAATCAGGGATTAGACAAGGCTGCCCACTCGAACCCTACCTATTCAATATGGTATTCGAAGTTCTAGCCAGAGCAGTCAGACAATAAAAAGAGATCAAAGGCACCAGCATATCTTACAGACAGGTCACCACTGTAGATCAGAGTTTGTACCTGGGTTGGTATTGACCTTTATCTTCTGGTAGCATGCAGAGTTCCTTCCAGTACCATGAATACCAGTCAGTAGGAATGAAGGCTCTAGGTAGGCACCAGCTGGATTTCTCTGTGTTCAATAAGTTGTGTAAGTACTGTCTTCAACAATAGGGCCCTACCATCATTTTGTGGAGAGCAACCAATAGTCTTGGCAATAGCCCAGGTTGTTTGGGGATTTCCACGGGTACTCTTTGGCCAACAACTCAATTAAATGTAATCCATTTCCAGAACTGAAGGATTCATTTGGTGACCAGAGATGTCTAGTTGGGGCTCACCTCTCCTGCTATTTGGAGATTCTTTTCATATATGTATATACTTTAAGTAGTTTCTGCTGTCTTAGGTTTCCTTATGACCTCTCAAAGAGCCCTTAGTTTTTGCTGTCCCTACCCATATTCCCTCCTTTTGCCCTCTTCTTCCCTCCCTGGCTATTTGATCCTCCTGTTCTAGTTCTCCCTTTCCCACTCACCAGTAACTATCTATTCAATCCCCCCTTCCTAGGGAGATCCCACCCCACCTCCTAGTCTCTTACTTTATTCCTAAGCTCTGTGGTTATATGGATTGTAGCCTGCTTATGGAAGACTCAGCAGCTAATATCCACATATAAGTGAATATAGACTAATATTTATTTTTTTTTGGTATGAGCTATCTCAACGAGGATGAATTTTTAACCCCATTCATTTACTTGCAAGTTTTATGATTTCATTGTTTAATGGCTGAGTAATATTCCATTGAGTAAATGTACTACAATTACTTTATCCATTCTTCCATTGATGGATATCTAGGTTGTTTCCAGTTTCTGTCTATTATAAATAGAGCTGCAGTAAACGTGGTTGAGCAAGTGTCTTTGTAGTAGGATGTAGAGTCTTTTGGGTATATGCCTGTTGTTTTTTAACAAAAATCTCAATTGTTCAATTTTAGCAATGAAGATGCTGGGGTGAAAGCCTGCTATCTCAGAGAGGCAGAGAAAGCACCCAGCTGACCTTCCTCCTCAGCAAAAGCCTCAAAAGGAAAAGGAAAAAGAAATCCTTCTCCGTGCAGTCTCAAAACTCCTTCAGACTGAATATGCCTCCCTTCCACTTCATGTGCATCTCTCTAACTGTCCTCTTGACTTCCTCTTATTCTGTTGGTTTTTTTTTTTTCCCTATGTTCACTCCCTGTCAGCTGGTTGCTTGCGCTGCCTCTTGTCCTGTGCTTGAATTTATTTAATCCTGTTTACAATAAACAGACAACTCTTGGATTAAAGATGTGTGCTAAGGCTGAGCCATACAACAACTAAAAACAGATTTTTCCAGTAAATCTTGGGGTGCACAGTGTGATCAAATACCCTATAGCATACGCGCAGGAGTGTCACAGCTGGATCTTGAGGTAGATCTATTCCCAGCTTCCTGAGGAGCCACCACACTGATTTTTATAGTGGCTGTACAAGTTTGCACTTCCACCAGGCTATTCCTGTGTGCCCAGCAGGGCCTACAGTGTTGCAGCCAGTGAGGGGCAAGAAGGATGGAGAACATCTCTCCTTCACCCAAGCCACTCCACAACAGGGGCAGGGCCAGCTCTGTTGGGGATTGGTTCTAATGCTTTGTCTTAATCCAGCTCCCCAAATTACATGGTCATCTGAAAGTCCAGACACTGAGGGTTCCTGTCCTCAGTTGGTTTTTGGTTGATCAATGAAGAGCCAATGGCCAATGGTTGGGTCAGTGTGAAACAGACTGGACTTTTAGATTCCCAGGCAAGAAACACAGAAGTGAGAAGGACAGAATCACCATGACACAGAAGCAGAGAGATCAGATTTAAGAACTGCAAGAGAGAAATCACTCAGAAATGTATATGCAAAGGGAAACTGGCCCTATGGGAGGGCTTCCCAGAAGGAAACAGGGCAGCAAAGATAAAATATAGATTTAGAAAGTGTTGACTCAGAAATATGGGAGGGGAGTGTGTGCTAGCCACATGGATGTTTGGAAGTGCTCAGCCATTGAGTTGGTAAGGCATATTAAAAATAGCGCTGCACATGTGTGTCTTTCATTCAGGAATCCAGAGCTCTTGGGTGGGTGTAGGAACTCAGAGAGGATTAACAATTTACTGCTACAAGCTCTCCATCACTCATGCTTGGCTCATCTGCTCCCCCTCATCAGGATTAGCTCTACTGTATTGCCCAGACAATGGGCAGGGCCAGCTTACTCAAGTGAGGTGACTGACAAGGGATGGGGCCAGTTCTACATGGTGCCTCAGGTGACAATCCAGACCAGGGGCATCTGCATGGCCTTTAGTGGTAACCTTTGGTGGGCCTGAGATATCAACACAGACCCTGGTTGCCATAGGAACACAGGCCCAGACATGGCCCCTGGAGAACAGCCTGGGCCTGGATGTCCCTATGGCCCCAGGTGGCAGCACAGGCCACTCAAATCAGCATGTCTCTCCTCCCCTCCCCCACAAGGCAGCACATCCCTTGGATATCCACATGGTCTTCAGTGGCAGTCCAGACCATAGGACATCTACTTGGCATTTGGTGGTAACTCAGGCCATAGACATTGACATAGGCCCCAGTTATAGCAGGGCCATTGACCCAGACATGGCCCTTGGTGGCATTCCAGGCCACCTCATATCTGCCTATTCCTCACTGCTGTTAAGTTTCGTTTCACTTTGCCCCACAGTATGTGAACCCCTCAGCTTTGCTTTCTCTTGCATCTCTCCACAGTGTACCCCATCTTTCCATCTCTCCATTACACATTCGTCTATCACAGTGGTACCCACAGCAGGTGTTTGGATGTCTTCCTTCCTGCCACTGCAGGCTGGCCTGGCCAGGCTGGGGAACTGCAGGGTCTAAAGTGTGGCCTTATGATTCTCTCGAGTTTCCTGGTGTCTTTTGTTATGTCCATCTTTTTGTCTCTAATTTAAATTTGCATCTTCACTCTCTGCCTTTTATTTAATTTGACTTAAATTTGATTTATTTAATTTACTAATCTTGTCAAAGAACCAACTCCTTCTTTCATTAATTCTTTGCAGTTGTGTGTGTGTGTATGTATGTGTGCGCACGTGTACATGCGTGTTTCTATTTTATTGATTTCAACTTTGAATTTGATTATTTTTTGATGTCTATTCCTTTTGGGTATGGTTTCTTCTTTTTGTTCTAGAGCTGTTAAGTTGTTAAAATGGGAAATCAATCTCTCTCTCTCTCTCTCTCTCTCTCTCTCTCTCTCTCTCTCTCTCTCTCTCTCTCTCTCTCTCCTGCTATGAACTTGCCTCTTATAACAGCCTTCATTGTGTTCCATGGATTTGGGCATTTGTGGATTCATTTTTATTTAGTTCCAGAAAGTTTTAAGTCTGTTTTTCATTCAGTAGTGAGTTATTCCTTTTCCATGAGTTTGTAAGATTTCTGTTGTTCATATCTAGCTTTAATCTGAGGTAGTCAGATAGGATGCAGGGTATTATTTCAATTTTCTTGTATCTGATGAGACTTGCTTTGCATCCAAGCATGTGGTCAGTTTTGGAGAAAGTTCCATGAACTGCTGAGAAGGTATTTTCTTTTATGTGTGGGTGAAATGTCCTGTAAATAGATCAGGTCCACTTGGTTTATGATATCAGTTAGCTCCTCTGGTTAGCTGTTGTCTGGGTGACCTGTCTATTGGCTAGAGTAGGGTATTGAAGCCACTCACCATTACTGTGTGAGGGTCAATATGCACTTTTAGCTATAGTAGTATTTATTTTTATGAGCTTTGGTGTTCTTGTGTTGTGTTAAGAATGGCAATATCCTCTTGGTAGATTTTTTTCCTTTGTTGAGAATATAGTATTCTTTTCTATCTAGTTTTGGTTTTACTATTTTGTCTAATAGTAAAATGGCCACACAGGTTGCTTCTTGAATCTCTTTTCTCAGAATATCTCATTTTCCTGAGGTGATTATCTATCTATCTATCTATCTATCTATCTATCTATCTATCTATCTATCTATCTATCTATTTAATGTATGTGAGTACACTGTAGCTATCTTCAGACACACCAGAATCAGATCCCATTACAGATGGCTGTGATTCTCCATGTGGTTGCTGGGAATTGAATTCAGGACTCTTAACCACTGAGCCATCTCTCAGCCCCATGTCTGTCTCTTTCTTTTTTTCTTTTTTAAAGATTTATTTATTTATTTAATGAATATGAGTACACTGTAGCTGTACAGATGGTTGTGAGCCTTCATGTGATTGTTGGGAATTGAATTTAGGACCTCTGCTCGCTCCAGTTGACCCCACTTGCTCCAGCCCAAAGATTTATTTATTATTATAAATAAGTACACTGTAGCTGTCTTCAGGCACACCAGAAGAGGGCAACAGATCTTATTACAGGTGGTTGTGAGCCACCATGTGGATGCTGGGATTTGAACTCGAGACCTTTGGAAGAGCAGTCAGTGCTCTTACCCGCTAAGTTATCTCACCAGCCCGTCTGTGTCTTTTTATTGAGGAATTGAGACCAAAGAATTATCAAAGAACAGTGTTTGTGGATTCCTGATATTTTGTTGTTGAGGCATGTTTTCCCCAACCCTTTTATTTGTTGGTCTGAGATTATTTATTCCTTATGTTTTCTTGGGTGTTGGCAACCTCTTCAGGTTTAAGTTTTCCTTCTAGCACTTTTTGTAGATCTGAATTTGTAGATTGATATGGTTTAAATTTAATCATGGAATGTTTTCTTTCCATCTACTGTGATTTAATGTTTTGCTGAGTATAGTAGTCTAGGCTGGCATCTATGTTCTCTTAGATTTTATTGAACATTTTTATCCAAGGCCTTCTGACTTTTAGCGTCTCCTTTGAAAAGTCAAGTGTTGTTTTAATAGGTCTGCCTTTAGATGTTTCTCAGTCTTTTCCTTTGTAGTTTTTAATATTTTTTCTTTGTTTAGTGTTTTGATAATTATGTGTCATGTGGGGTTTCCTTTTCTGGGTTTGTCTATTTAATGCTCTGTATGATTATTGTACCTTGATAGGCACCATCTTCTGTATGTTATGGAAATTTTCTTCTATGATTTTGTTAAAAAATATTTTCTGTGCCTTTGACCTGTTTTTTATTTCCTCTAGTATATTATCTGTAGATTTGTTTTTTTCCTAGTTGTCCTAGATTTCCTGGATGTTTTGGACACTTTGTACCTGAATTTCTCTCTCTCTCTCTCTCTCTCTCTCTCTCTCTCTCTCTTTCTCTCTCTCTCCCCTTAGATTTCACATTTTCTTTGACTAATTCATCCACTTCTTCTATCTTATTGTCAACGCCTGAGATTCTTCTTTCCATCTCTTGTATTCTGTTGGTGAGGCTTACCTCTGAGACTTTTGTTTGGATTCCTAGTTTTTAATTCCCAGTTATGTTTGGGTTTTCTTTAGTGATTCTACCATGTCTTGACCTGCTTTTTTTTTCCTTCATTTTGTTCCATTGTTAATTTGTGTTTTCATAGATTTCATTAGCAGATTTGTTTATTTCTTCTTTAAGGTCCTTGAGCATATTCATAATAGCTATTTTGAAGTCCTTGTCTTGTTCTTCAGTTGTATTTTATTTCTTGGACCTCCTATAGTATGGTTGCTGGGTTCTGGCATAGGCATATTGTCTTAGTTGTTATCAATTGTGTTTTTATACTGGTGTTCAGGCATGTGGGGTTGGGAGACTGTGAATCTAGGGTTAATATCTGGTCTAGTCTTTGTTGGGTGGGTGTTTTACTCCTTGGTTTCTGTTGCCCTCCCTGAATCTTAGAAGAGTGTGGTGGCTGTAGGTCACCTGATAGGGAGTGCTTCTGAGACTCTTCCAGGTATGGCCACTGTGGTCTGGGGTAGAATGTATTTCTAGGTATTGTAGGCTGACACAAAGGATGGAGATGGGCTAGAAGGTGGGAAAGTTGAATGGAAAAGGTGGGTCTGCCATGACGTTTTGTGCAGTCCCCAGGGAGTGGAATAAGAGAGGGAGGACAGGCCCCTGCAAGTGCTCTGCGAGAAGACTGGGGTGAGACTGGAAATGGAATTGGACAGCAGGAAGGAGAGTGAAGATCACCTATCTCTGGTTTGTGTTAAAGATACTTTTGATGTATTTCTTTGACAAGGACCCAGACTTCATATAGGCTGTAATATTTATTCCATTCACTAATACATTTTCTATTCATTTGTCAAAGTATTTGATTTCTCACTTTCCAGTAGATGGTAGGATCCATGAGCCTGGGTCATGCTTGCTTTTACCAACTTTGCATGATGCCAGGCACACAGCCACTTCATTAATATATGCAGAATAAATTAACATATATTCCATGTCTCAGGGTTTCTATTGCTATGGTAAAAAATAATGACCAAAGGACTTGGGAGGAAAGGGTTTATCTGACTTACACTTCCGCATCATTGTTCACCTTGAAGGAAGTCAGGACAGGAACTCAAACAGGCCAGTAATCTGGAGACTGGAATTGCTGCAGAGGGCATGGAGGGTTGCTGCTTTCTGGCTTGGTCTACATGGCTTGCTTAGCCTCTTTTTTTTTTTTTAATAGAACCCAGAACCACGGGCTCAGGAATGGCATCACTCACAATAGGCTTGGTCCTTCCCCCTCAATAATTAATTATGAAAATGTCCTACAGACTTGCTTCCAAGTCTGATCTTGTCTACAATGCCTGATCTTATGTTGGCATTTTCTTAATTGAGATTCTTTTGTCACAGATGACTTTAGCTTGTGTCAAGTTGATACAGAACTACTATAAAAGCACACTCTCTGTGTTGAATAATACTCCATACATTAAATTAAAATGTATTATTGTGAGAGGTGAGTGGTGTGCAGTTCTCTGAGACCCATTGTTTAGCTCTGGGGTTGGTCTTCAGTCTGGAGGATCCTTGTGGGAGCCTAAAAGCATGCTATCTCCCCATGGAAACCTTTAGGGACCCCCAAACTAACCATGTTGGAACCCTGCTCCACTAATCCCATCCAAGTTGGATCTGCCCGCCATCCCAGTTGGGTTAGACTGGGACACAGCCTGCAGAGTAGAGTCTGCCTGAGGCACAGCAGAGTTGGGTACTCTGACCTCTATTGTCTGGTCCACAGCTCCCCCCACTTCCTGAGAAGTCCTACTGCCATTAGGATCATTGATCAAACACCAGGGGAAAAAACCAGATGCCTAAAGGACAGCGTAAAACCACAATCAATAAGACCCAGGACAATATGGCACCATGAGAGCCCAGCTATCCTCCTACAACAAACCCTGGATATCCTAATGAAACTGAAGCACAAGGAGAGGATCTTAAAACCAATCTTATAAGGATGAGAGAGGCCTTTAAAAAAAGATATGAATAAATCTCTTAAGGAAATACAGGAAAACATTTAAAAAGGTAAGGGCATTCAAAGGGGAAGCAAATAAATACAAAGTCATAATCTGAGGCAATCTTACAGATGGAAAACCTAGGAAAGAGAACAGAAACTACATACATAAGCATCACCAATGGAATACAGAAGTTGGAAGAGAGAATTTCAGGTGGAGAAGATATGATAGAAGAAATAAATATATCAGTCAAAAATGCAAAATCTAAAAAGTTTATGACACAAACATCCAAGAAATTTGGGACACTGTGAGAAAACAAAACCTAAGAATAATAGAAATAGAAGAAGATTCCCAGCTCAAAGACCCAGAAAACATCTTCAACAAAATAATAGAAGAACATTTCTCTAACCTAAAGAAAGAGATGCCTATAAAAGCACACGAAGCTTACAGAAAACCAAACAGATTGGACCAGAAAAGAAAATACTCCCGCCACATAATAATCCAAACACTAAATGCACAGAACAAAGAAAGAATTTTAAAAGTAATAAGGGAAAAAGGTCAAGTAACACATAAAGGCAGACTTATCAGAATTACACCAGATTTCTCATTTGAGACTCTAAAAGCTAGAAGGGACTGGAAAAAGGTCTTTCAGACCCTAAGAGACCACAGATGTCAGCCCAGACTACTATACCCAGCAAAAATTTCAGTCACCATAGATGGAGAAATCAGGATATTCCATTACAAAACCAAATTTAAGCGATACCTTTCCACTAACCCAATCCTACAGAGGATACTAGAAGGAAAATTCCAACCCAATGAGACTAACTATATTCAAGAAAACACAAGAAATAAATAATTTCATGCCATTAAAACCAATAGAAGAGAAACACACACACACACAAACACACACACACACACACACACACACACACACACACACACACACACTCAACCACCACCAACATAAAAATAACAGGAAGTATCAATCATTGTTCATTAACATCTCGCAACATCAATGGACACAATTTCCCAGGAGAAAGACACAGGATGGATGTGTAAACAGAATCCATTATTATTCTGCATACAAGAAACACAGCTCAGCAACAAAGATAGTACTTATCTCAGTATAAAGAGATGGAAAAATATTTTCCAAGCAAATGGACACAAGAAACAAGCTGGAGTAGCCATTCTAATATCTAATAAAATAGACTTTCAACCAAAATCAATCAAAAGAGACAGGAAAGGACACCTCATACTCATCAAAGGAAAAATTCACCAAGAGGACATCTCAATTTTGAAAATTTATGCCACAAAAATGCAAGAACATTCACATGCACAAAAGAAACATTACTAAAGCTTAAATCACACATTGAACTCCATGTATTAATAGTGGGAGACCTCAACACCCCACTCTCAACAATAGACAGATCATCAAGACAGAAACTAAACATTAGAGAAATAATGAAACTAACAGAGGTTATGATTCAAGTGGACCTAACAAATGTCTATAGAACATTTCACCTTAACACAAAATAATATACCTTCTTCTTAGGACCTTATGTAACCTTCTCTAATACTGACCATATTACTGGTCATATAACAAGCCTCAACAAATATAAGAAAAGAAGATGTGAAATAACCCCAAGTGTCTATCAGATCACTATAAATTAAAGCTGGATTTCAGCAACAACAGAAATAACAGAAAGCCTACATGTATTTATAGAAACTGAACAACTCACTACTCAGTGATCACTGGCTCAGGGAAGAAATAAATACAGAATTTCTAGAATTCAATGAAAATGAAGACACAACATACCCAAACTTATGGAACACCATGAAAGCAATGCTAAGAGGAAAGTTCATAGCACTAAATGCCCTCATAAAGAAATTGGATAGACACTAACAAAAGCACATTTGAATACTATGCAAAAGAAGAAGAAGGAGGAGGAGGAGGATGAGGAGGAGAAGGAGGAGGAGGAGGAGGAGAAGGGAGAAGAAGGGAGAAGGGAGAGGGAGAAGGGAGAAGAAGGGAGAAGGGAGAAGAAGGGAGAAGGGAGAAGGGAGAAGAAGGGAGAAGGGAGAAGAAGGGAGAAGAAGGGAGAAGGGAGAAGGGAGAAGAAGGGAGAGGGAGAAGAAGGGAGAAGAAGGGAGAAGGGAGAAGAAGGGAGAAGGGAGAAGAAGGGAGAAGAAGGGAGAAGAAGGGAGAAGAAGGGAGAAGGGAGAAGGGAGGAGGGAGGAGGGAGAAGGGAGAAGGGAGAAGGGAGAAGGGGGAAGAAGAAGAAGAAGAAGAAGAAGAAGAAGAAGAAGAAGAAGAAAAGAAGAAGAAGAAGAAGAAGAAGAAGAAGAAGAAGAAGAAGAAGAAGAAGAAGAAGAAGAAGAAGAAGAAGAAGAAGAAAAGAAGAAGCAGCAGCAGCAGCAAACATACCCAGGAGGAGTAGACAGCAGGAAACAAGGGCTGAAATCTGTCAATTAGAAACAAAGAGAACAATGCAAAGAATCAATGAAACCAAGAGTCTTTGAGAAAATCAATATGATAGACAAACCATTAGCCAAACTAACTAAAAGGCCAGAGAGACAGTATCCAAATAAAACCAGAAATGAAAAGAGAAACATAATAATAGAAACTGAGGAAATTAAAACAATCATTAGGTCTTACTTCAAAAACCTGTATTCCACAAAATTAGAAAATCTAAATGAAATGGATGATTTTCTAGACAGATACCAATTACCAAAGCTAAATCAAGACCAGGTACACTATCCTAATAGTCCTATAAACACTAAGGAAATAGAAGCAGTCATTAAAAGTCTCCCAGTCCAAAAAAAAAAAAAAAAAAAAAAAAAAAAAAAAAAAAAAAGAAAAGAAAAAAGCCCTGGGCCAGATGGTTTTAGAGCAGAATTCTACCAGATGTTCAAAGAAGAGCTAATACCAATACTCCCCACTCCCCAAACTATTCCACACAATAGAAACAGAAGGAACACTGACAAACTCATTCTGTTTTGCCATTGTCTATCTAAACCATAAAAAGACTCAGCAAGAGAGAATTTCAGACCAATTTCTCTTATGGACATTTATGCAAAAATACTCAATAAAATACTTGCAAACAAGATCCAAGAACATTTCAAAGACATGATCAAGTAGGCTTCATCCTACAGATGCAGGGGTGGTTTAATATTTGAAAATCCATCAACATAGTCCACCATAAAAGCAAACTGAAAGAGAAAAAAAAAATCTATGATCATCTCACTAGATGCTGAAAAAACATTTGACAAAATCCAACACTCCTTCATGATTAAAGTCTTGGAGAGAACAGGGATACAAGGAGCATACCTAAACACAATAAAGACAATATTCAGGAAGTCAATAGCCAACATCAAACTAAATGGAAAGAAACTTAAAGCAATTCCACTAAAATTGGGGACAATACAAGTGGTCTCCTCATATCTCTTCAATATAGTACTCATGTCTAGCTAGAGCAATACGACAAATAAAGGAATTGAAGGAGACACAAATTAGAAAGGAAGAAGTCACAGTATTGCTATTCACAGATGATATGATAGTATATATAAGTGACCCCAAAATTCTACCAGAGAACTCCTTTAGCTGATTAACACATTTAGCAAAGTGGCTGGATACAAAATTAACTCAAAGAAATCAGTAGTCCTCCTCTACATAAGCAATAAATTGGCTGAGAAAGAAGTTACAGAAATAGTACCTGTAACAACAGCTACAAATAATATAAACTACCTTGATGTAACTCTAACCAAGCAAGTGAAAGACCTGTATGATAAGAACTTTGAGTCTCTGAAGAAAGAAATTGAGTAAGATATCAGGAAATGGAAAGATCTTCCATGGTCATGGGTCAGTAGAATTAATATAGTAAAAATGACCATCTTACCAGAAACAATCTACAGGTTCAATGCAATCTTCATCAAAATTCCAACACAGTTCTTCACAGATCTTAAAAGAACAATTTTCAACTTCATATGGAAAAGCAAAAAAACCAAGAAAAGTAAAATGATCCTGAACAATAAAAGAATTTTTTGGAGGTATCACTATCCCTGACTTCAAGCTGTACTACAGAGCAATAGTAATAAAAATTTCATGGTATTGGTATAGAATCAGATAGGTTGATCAATGGAATTGAGTTGAGTTAATATAGCTATGGACACTTGATTTTTGACAAAGAAGCCAAAGCAATACAATGGAAAAAGGAAAGCATCTTCAACAAATGGTGCTGGTCTAACTGGATGTCTGCATGTAGATCCATATTTATCACTTTGCACAAAACTTAAGTCCAAATGGATCAAAGACCTCAACATAAAAGCAACAGAATACACTTAATTTAATACAACAAAAAGTAGAGAATACCTTTGAACTCATCAGTACAGGAGACAAGTTCCTGAACAGAACATTAATGGCTCAGACACTAAGGTCAACAATTAATAAATAGGATGTTATGAAACTGAAAAGTTTCTGTAAGTTAAAGGACATTGCCTTTAGGACAAAATGAAAGCCTACAGATTGGAAAAAGATCTTACCAACCCTACATTTGGCAGAGGGCTAATATCCAAAATATATAAAGAACCCAAGAAGTTGGACACCAACAAACCAAATAACCCAGTTAAAAATGGGGTACAGAGCTAAACAGAGAATTATCGACAGAGGAATCTCAAATGACCAAGAAGCACATAAAGAAATGTTCAGTGTCCTTAGTCATCAGGAAAATGCAAATCAAAACAACTCTGAGTTTCCATTTACACCCATCAGAATGGCTAAGATAAAAAACTCAAAGGACCTGGCAAGGTTGTGGAGCAAAGGGGACATTCCTTCACTGCTGGTGGGAATGCAAATGTGTACAACCACTCTGGAAATCAATTTGGCACTTTTTTCATAAGACTGCGAATAGCTCTACCTCAAGACCCAGTTATACCATTTGTTGGCATATACCCAAAAGATGCTCCACCATCCCACAAGGACACTTGGTCAACTATGTTCATATTATGAATAGTCTGGCTATTCATAATATCCAGAAACTGAAAACAACCTAGATGTCTCTCAACTGAATGATGGATACAGAATATGCACTATCTTCACACCATGGAATACTACTCATCCATTAAAAACAAAGACATCATGCCATTCACAGGCAAATGGATGGAACTAGAAAATATTGTTAATGAGGTAACCCAGACCCAAAAGGACATGCATGTTATGAACCCACTTATAGTGGATATTAGCCATAAAGTACAGGATAACCAGGTTATAATGAACACACCCAAAGAAGCTGAATAATAAGGAGTGCCTGAGGGAGGATGGTTGAATCTTTCTCAGAAGAAGAAACAATATATATGAAGTTGATGGAAGGAGGAAACTGGGTAGAAGATGGGATGGGGAGGGTAGCAGGGCATGTGGGGGTGGAAGATCATATGTAGGGAGAGCAGAGGAGAGAAAAGAAAGATCAGTGGCAGGGAGCAATCTCTAGGATGTGCTAGAGATCTGAGACTGGGGAGGAATCAGAGGGTCTTGGGGAGTGGGGAGATTCTAGCTGAAACTTCTAACAATAGGGGATATGGATCCTAAAGTGGCCACTTCCCATAGCCAGATAGGACTCCCAGTGTAGGGATAAGGAAAGCAACCACAAAACCTTCAACCCAAAATGTGTCCTGCCTACAAGATGTGCAGGGACAAAGAAAGAACAGAGACTGAGGGAATTGCCAACCAATGAGTGAGTGCCCCAAATTGAGACCCATCCCATGGGCAAGAACCAATTCCAGACACTATTAATGATACTCTGTTATGCTTGTAGGCAGGAACCTAGCATAACTGTCCTCTGAGAGGCTCTACTCAGCAGCCAATGGAAAGAGATGCAGAGACTTACCCCCAAACATTAATTAGATGGAACTTGAGGAGTGTTATGGAAGAGTTGGGAAAAAAGGTTGAGGGACCTGAAGAGGAAAGGGACTCCACAAGAGGACAGAGTCAACTAACCTGGACCCTTTGGGGGCTCCCAGAGACTGAATCACCAATCAAGGAGTATACAGGCTGGACCTAGGCCCCCTGCACATATGTAGCAGATAAGCCCCCAACAAGTGGAGCAGGGGCTGTCCCTGTGCCTGTTGCCTGCCTGCCTGTGGATCCCATGCCCCTAAACAGACCTCTGCCCTCAAAGGGAGAGGATGTGCCTAGTCCAGCAGTGACTTGATTTGTGAGAGTGGGGTGGGGTGTGTGTTAGTGTGTGTGTGTGACACCCAGAGGGGGACTCCTCTTCTCAAAAAAAAAAAAAAAACAAAAAAAGAGAGAAAGGTGGAATTGGGGGAGACTTTTGTGAATAAATTAAAAATGTATTATCGCAGTATATACATATGTCTATAATATGTGTGGGTGGGATGGTGGTGGTCAGAGGACACCTTTGGGGACACTTCTTGTCTTTCACCTTGCTAATCAGGTCTCTAGCTTCTTCCATACTGCATACTCCAGGCTAGCTGGACCACGAGACCCCAGGTGATCCCCCCATCAGAACTTCCCACCTCTTCTAACAAGTGCAGAAATTGCAGATGTTCACCACTGCATTTGGCTTTTTATGTGAGTTCTGGTGACTGAGATGGTCAGGCTCACCCAGAAGGCACTCTTATCTGCTAAGTCACCTTGACCATCCCATTCCATAAGCTATGGCATTCGGAGGACTAAGAATCATGCCTTAATTAAGCCAAGTGTGATGTCACATGCCTGTAATCTCAGATTTGGGGAGACAGAAGTGAGAAGGATCTTTTCAAGTTCAAGGCAAGCCTGGTTTACATCGTGAACTTTAGGTCAGCCAGAGGACATAATGAAACCTAGCCTCAAAACTCTAAATGAATAAATAATAAAAAAGATTTGATTACAGTAAGCCCTCCACAGATAGTAACTGTTTGCTCTGTATCAGGTTCACTGGATTTACCTACACTAGCTTAGGGTGTCTTCAGTTTAGTTAATAAAATGCAAGTTGTGAAATCCTTCTAGAGTACTCTGCCTGGGCTGGGAAAATCTGGTTTGGTTCTCGAGAACCAATGATTCTACTTAGTTAAGTCTCATGCAGTTGAAGAGGAAAAAGCTTCCAGAATGGCCAAAGCCACTATTCCAACCTCAGTTTATGGAATCTCAGCAAGGAAGGACAGCAGATGTCTGGTCGGATCTCTCAGCAGCAGCATGTTCAGAGAAAAACAACACATGTTAACCACGTAGGGCAAAAAATTCAAATTCTAGAATCACCCCTGCGTCTGTGAGACCTGCTGCCCATGTCCAGTCCAACGCAAACCAATGTATGGCATTCTAATCCAGCACAGAAATCTTACCATCTTTTAATATTGGGATTTAATTTTCTCTGTCTTCAATATTATTCTGCACATAGCGATGGGTGGTTTAGTTAGTGTTCCTCATTCATCGGATTAGTTTATGGCTGGACAGGTGGGAGTGCCACATCTGAGAAGATAAGAAAATAAATCTTAATGCGATTTGGGAACCGAGGTGAGGTGATGTCTGCTGCAGCTCAGCTGGTGACATTATTAAAGACTTTACAAGGCAGTTTATGTATAATTTAGAAATAATAATAAATTGGAGTTGAACTTTGACACTCTTCCAGATTAACTCTTTTCAATGTGTATCTTGCAGAAGACACAAACAAACAAACAAAAAGAATACAATTTTTGACTCGCATATCTATTTAAATTCAGTAAGTGGCATTTCTTGTTTTTGTTTTGCATGTGAACGAAGTAAAAATATGTTTCAGAGTGAAGGACAGAAACTTTTTTTTTTAGTAAAAGTCCAGGACTAAGACACTAATACATGTGCTGGAGGCACTACAGCCTGATGAGTCGGGGCTGTTTGTTTACTTAATAATTGATTTTCCATATTTTTTTAGGAGGCCATAGAAAACTCAGCTTTAAATATGTCTGTTTTTATCTGTGACCCTGTGTGGGAGAAAATTACTCTTGTCCACATTTTAAATGATTTGCCTTCCTGAGAGTTTTCATTACTACGTCCAGATTGCAATTCTGTAAGAAGGTTACACCCATTCATTCCCCACTGATTTAGAGCGGAACCTTGGATTCCGATGATTGCATCCATATCTTGCATATGGTGGGATCTTTACATGTTTATGGAATGGAGAAACATTGTATTGCACTTTAATATGATGCTGCAGACCTCAAACTCAGGGCATGTGTTTACTAAGATGGGTTAACTCTCTATGCAGCTAATTAAAAAAAAAATCATACTCTTCATTGTCACAGACAATAACAGTATTTTCACCTTTAAAAACATTATGGAGGCAAAGGGAGGTGGATCCCTGAGTTTGAGGTCAACATGGTCTACAGAGGGAGTGCCAGGACAGCCAGGGCTACACAGAGAAACCCTGTCTTGAAAAAAAAAAAAAAAAAAAACCAAACCAACCCAAAACCAACCAGCCAACCAACCAACCAAACACCAAAACGAACCCAAATCCCCATTTTATTTATTTACTGTGTGTGTGCTGGCATGCTCATGACATTGCACGTGTGTAGAGGTTAGAGGGCAGGTTGTGGGCGTCAGATTCTCTTTCAACCTTGTGGGTCTCAGGGATTAAATCCAGATTGTGAGACAGACAGACACAGAGAAATCTATCTTCTAACCAAGCTACTAGTTTGAGACTAGTGAGTGGAAGAGTGGGCTCTGATAACCCTTGTGTGAGAAAGGATAGAAGATGCTCTACAGGAGAGGCTGACAAGTGGTTTGAAGGTCTAGAAGCCTGGGAGTTTACGTTCACTGGGTGTGGCAGTTCATTTGAAGTGTCCATTCGATAGAACCTTGAGTCACCTGGGGAAAGAGCATGAATGAAGGAGTGCCTGGATCAGGCTGCTCTCTGAGGGGCTGCCTTGATTGTTACTTGGTTTAGGAAGGCATAGTCCACTGCAGGCAGCACATTTCATGGGCTAGACCCTGGGCTGTGTGGAGAGGGCAGGCGAGCCAACAAGCAGCATATATGCATTTGTGTCTTTCTGCTCTTGGATGAGGTGTGGCTAGCTGCCCTGACTTCCCCTCAGTAGTGGCCTGTGGTCTGGAATTGTAAGCGTAATGAACCTTTTCTCTCTTAAGTTGTTTTTGTCAGGATGCTTTATCCCAGAAACAGAAATAAAACTAGAACACTGGTGAGAAAATCCAGCATGCTCTAGAGGGCAGAATGAATAGTGTGTGATGGGCATGAATATTATTTACAAAGCCCCAATTTGCCAGTTGATTTTGTGTGGACATCTTCACGTTGCTCCCTATGCCTTCAGAAGGATCACCCGACATCACTGGGGTGTGTGTGGATCAGCTCCCACCAGAATGAACAAATGGAATAAGGTTGATTCTTTCAAGTGCATGGACTGAGGCTCTCAGAAATTGTCAATGTGGTCTAGAGTCAGGCTCTGGAGTCAAATTCTGTTTCAGCTACTTACTAGCTGTGACCCTCAACAAAGCATTTAACTCATTGATGGACTAGGTTCCCAAGTTTGGTCCTGTGTTCTACCACTTGGGAATTATGTGAACAATGCAATATACTTAACTTTTCTGAGATGAATTTTTTTTTCATGTATGAAATGGGGATAATAAGAGTCTCCACTTCACCAGGCTGTTGGAAGGAAGGAGGAAGGAGCTCTTGTAGTACCGAATCACCAGCACACATTTAATGCTTAGTTTGTACCAGGCATGCATAAACACACACACACACACACACACACACACACACACACACACACACACACACACTCACACACACTCACACACACACACACTCACACACATACACACACACTCACACATACTCACACACACACACTCACACACACACAGAGGCAGACAGACATACACACACACACTCTCACACACACACACTCACACACACACTCACACACACACACACTCACACACACACACACTCACACACACACTCACACACACACAGAGGCAGACAGACATACGCACATGCACACACACACACACACACACACACACACACACACACACCCTTCTAAGTGGTGGGATGCTAGGTTTATGTCAGTGTACCCAGCTCACACTTAGGTTTTTACTTAAGGTGCATGAGCAGAACTATTGATTGACGTTGTAGGTGCAGCAGTAGATTGAGAAGCTCACCAAGATGCTAAGCCTTCATTTTTCTGAAGGAGCAGAGGGGTTTAGGCTTCTTGGAAAAGACTTATACCCAGAGTTGCTCATCCAGTTACTTCATTCAAACATTATACAGGGTTAATTGGGGCTGGGAAAGGTTCCAGCTACCAATGCTATCTTGACATTGCTGCCTGAGGGAGCAGTCAACCCACATAAATCCCAGTCTCTTTTGACTATGGCTAGCCACGGTCAAAAGTAAGAGCTACAGGTTTGCCAAGAGTGTCTTAGGACCAAAGCTGGTGCAGCTGCAAGCTCTCACGTGTCACCAAGTGCAAATTCTTTAGAGAGACATTTCTTCAAGGTTCAGTCTCAAAATAATTTCTTACTCTCTACTGGTTGACCCAAACATAGCAAAGGCTTTGGGTAAACATTTCTCTCAAAGCCAGGCATGCTTCTGAGCTCAGAGGAGGCCACTAAGGGTGCTCCAGAGTGCTCTCCACACCACAGGACCTTGGGATCACCTCGGGATCATGGGTGAGTGGAACGCAACATCAGCTCCAAGAATTGTGGAGGGTCTTGTGCTGGCAGGAACAGGGACAAAGGAACCCCACCTGACCAGAGACTGGGATCCATTCAGGTCGGGGCCAGCCCCGCCATCTTCTGCATGAACCCAGCCCAGGGCGTCTAGGGCACCAGAGGACTCTTCACACGGCAGGACCCCTAGCACACCCAGGACCTCCTGATCACCTGAGAGCATGTGGACGATAGAAACAACAGAGCTTCTTGGTCAGGGTCCCGTCGGGCCTTCATCCTCAGCCAGGCAGCGGAGCTGAGACCCAGACCCTTGGGCACATTCCTTGCCAGAGGAGAGTTGGCCTACAGGGAGAGTTCTGACCCCAGAACTCAGGAGGTGGATCAGAGCTCCAGACACTTGCCCTGCAAGAGGAGAGCTTGCTTGCAGAGAGTGCTCTGACCACTGGAACTCAGGAGAGAGTTGGACTCTCAGGAGTGCTGACAGAGGCTAAAAGAATCACAGGAGGATCAAGCTCCAACCAGAGACAGCTTGAACATTAATACCAGAGATTTCCAGATGGCGAAAGGCAAACATAAGAATCTTACTAACAGAAACCAAGAACACTGGGCATCATCAGAACCCAGTACGCCCACCACAATGAGTCCTGGATACCCCAACACACCCATTGTAGTGGCTATTCCTGGTTGTCAACTTGACAATATTTGGAATGAACTACAATCCAGAATTGGAAGGCTCACCAGTGACCCTTATCTGGAGGCTTGGAGATCCTTATCTGGATCTTGTATGGAGATCTTGAGCCGTAGTGGCTATGGATTCCAGAAAATTGAATCTCCGAGTTTAAGGAACATACCTTTCATCTGGGATTAAGGGTGTGGTGGAACACACCTTTAATCTGGGCTACACCTTCTGCTGGAGACAATATAAGGACATTGGAAGAAGGGAGTCTAGCTCTTGCTCCTTCGCCTGCTTGCTGCGTGAGACTGAGTAACTGCTAGATCCTTGGACTTCCATTCACAGCTGTGACTGAACAATTGTTGGGAATTGGGCTGCCAACTGTAAGTCATCAATAAATTCCTTTACTATATAGAGACTATCCATAAGTTCTGTGACTCTAGAGAACCCTGACTAATACACCCATCTTCTGAGATCTTCAATTTCTTTCTTCAGAGACTTGAAGTTCTTGTCATACAGCTTCAGTGCAGTAGCTGGATATAAAATTAACTCAAACAAATCAGTGGCCTTTCTCTACACAAAGGATAAACAGGATGAGAAAGAAATTAGGGAAACAACATCCTTCACAATAGTCACAAATAATATAAAATATCTTGGTATGACTCTAACTAAGGAAGTGAAAGATCTGTATGACAAGAACTTCAAGTCTCTGAAGAAAGAAATTGAAGAAGATCTTAGAAGATGGAAAGATCTCCTATGCTCATGGATTGGCAGGGTTAATATAGTAAAAATGGCTATTCTGCTGAAAGCAATCTACAGATTCAATGAAATCCCCATCAAAATTCCAACTCAAGTCTTCACTGAGTTAGAAAGGGCAATTTGCAAATTCACCTAGAATAGCAAAAAAACCTAGGATAACAAAAACTATTCTCAACAATAAAAGACCCTCTGGGGGGAATCACCATGCCTGACCTCAAGCTGTACTACAGAGCAATTGTGATAAAAAACTGCATGGTACAGGTACAGCAACAGACAGGTATATCAATGGAATAGAATTGAAGACCCAGAAATGAATCCACACACCTATGGTCACTTGATATTTGACAAGGGAGCTAAAACCATCCAGTGGAAAAAAGACAGCATTTTCAACAAATGGTGCTGGCACAACTGGCGGTTATCATGTAGAAGAATGAGAATTGATCCATTCTTATCTCCTTGTACAAAGCTCAAGTCTAAGTGGATCAAAGAACTTCACATAAAACCAGAGACACTGAAATTTATAGAGGAGAAACTGGGGAAAACTCTCAAAGATATGGGCACAGGGGAAAAATTCCTGAACAGAACAGCAATGGCCTGTGCTGTAAGATCAAGAGTCGACAAATGGGACCTCATAAAATTGCAAAGCTTCTGTAGGGCAAAAGATACTGTCAATAAGACAAAAAGGCCACCAACAGATTGGGAAAGAATTTTTACCAATCCTAAATCTGATAGGGGACTAATATCCAATATATACAAAGAGCTCAAGAAGCTGAATTGCAGAAATTCAAATAACCCCATTAAAAATGGGGTACAGAGCTAAACAAAGAATTCTCAACTGAGGAATACCAAAGGGCTGAGAAGCAACTGAAAAAATGTTCAACATCCTTATTCTTCAGGGAAATACAAATCAAACAACCCTGAGATTCCACCTCACACCAGACAGAATGGCTAAGATCAAAAATTCAGGTGACAGCAGATGCTGGTGAGGATGTGGAGAAAGAGGAACACTCCTCTACTGCTGGTAGAATTGCAAGCTGGTACAACCACTCTGGAAATCAGTATGGAGGTTCCTCAGAAAACTGGACATAGTACTACTGCTAGACCCAGCAATACCTCTCCTGGGCATATACCCAGAAGATGTTCCAACTGGTAATAAGGACACATGCTCCACTATGTTCATAGCAGCCCTATTTATAATAGCCAGAAGCTAGAAAGAACCCAGATGTCCCTCAACAGAGGAATGGATACAGAAAATGTGGTACATTTACCTAATGGAGTACTAATCAGCTATTAAAAACAATGAATTTATGAAATTCTTGGGCAAATGGATGTATCTGGAGGATATCATCCTGAGTGAGGTAACACAATCACAAAAGAACTCACATGATATGCACTCACTGATAAGTGGATATTAGCCCAGAAACCTAGAATACCCAAGATACAACTTCCAAAACACAAGAAAATCAAGAAGGAAGACCAATGCGTGGATACTTCATTTCTCCCTAGAATAGGGAATAAAATATCCATGGAAGGAGTTGCCAAGACAAAGTTTGGAGCTAAGACGAAAGGATGGACCATCCAGAGACTGCCCCACCCGGGGGTCCATCCCATAATCAGCCAGCAAATGCAGACACTATTGCATACGCCAGCAAGATTTTGCTGAAGGCACCCTGATATAGCTGTCTCTTGTGAGGCTTTGCCAGTGCCTGGCAAATACAGAAGTGGATGCTCACAGTCATCTATAGGATGGAACACAGGGCCCCCAATATAGGAGCTAGAGAATGTACCCAAGAGCTGAAGGGGTCTGCAACCCTATAGGTGGAACAACAATATGAACTAACCAGTACCCCCAGAGCTCATGTCTCTAGCTGCATATGTAGCAGAAGATGGCCTAGTCGGCCATCATTGGGAAGAGATGCCCCTTGGTCTTGCGAACTTTATATGCTCCAGTACAGGGGAATTTCAGGGCCAAGAAGTGGGAGTGAGTGGGTAGGGGAGCAGGGTGGGGGGAGGGTATAGGGGACTTTTGGGATAGCATTTGAAATGTAAATGAAGAAAATATCTAATAAAAAATGTGGGAAGAAAAAAAAAGCCAGACATAATGGCTTTACTGTACACACACACACACACACACACACACACACACACACACACATCAGTATACAGAATAATGTCTCCTACACTAAATACTTAGCTTGCCTCTTATTGGGGTTGTTATTTATGTTCTTAATGCTCTGACACTTCACTTTACTCTTGTGTAAAACACAGTTAATATTTTATTTCCTTTTCTTCATTTGTAAAGTAATTGCTGACTTTTTGGGTCATACTACTAGGTCTGTAAGTCATTCATGAACACAAGATTAAAATTTACGACATAACTTTGAAGTAAGTCTCTAAAAATTCTCCACTATTTTCTGTGATGTTAAGGGGGAAAAGGGTTATATGACATTTTGGTACACGAAGACATGAGGTCCAGGGAAGCCATGACATCTGGCAGAAAGCAGGTGGTTAGCCTAATGTGCTCCATGCTAATCATCGGGCATTGAGAAGAAATAGGAGTAGCCGCCATTCACTGAGGGCTCTTCAGTAGTTCACTAAAGCCTGAGAAAGTGCCAGGAGCTCAAGGACACAGGAGTCTAGAGAAGCAACCCATGGTCCTGGGATCGATCCCCCATCTTCTGCACACTCACTTTGGGACTCCCTTGATGAGTGTCAGGAGTTGGATCAGGAACCGAACAGGCATGAAGATGAGCTTTTTTAAAGTCTCTGTCTCCCAGGAGTGCCAGCTAGGTCCTGTCTCTGTTCCTGCTGTCCACAAAGGGGTCCAACCCAAAGAACCCTGCATCCTCATGGTGGTCCCCCCAGGGCTGCTCACTTTAACTCCCGTATACCCTGAAAACGGGAGGGGCAATCCCCTTCCTCCACACTGGGAAAACTCCCAAGAAGCCATCCTTTAGTGTCTCCAGACCTGTGGGTATCACTGGGTATAGTCAGGAAAGGACCTCTGAATGACATCACATGTTTCCAGAACTTTCTGCATGCATTAACCTGGGACAGTCCAATTCCCAAATGGACCCCTGCCATCTTTTCAGGGTTGTTCTAGAGGCCAGAGGCTGAAAATTTGCAGAATCAGCAAGAGAGATACCTGGAGTTGGTTTAGAGAGGCTGAACAAAGACACTGGAATTGATTACAGAAAATAATGGACTCGTCCATGACATTTTCATGCCGTGTGTCATGCTCCTTCCTCAAATTCATCCCCACCACCCTTTCTTGCACTCATCTTCCTCTTCTCGAATAGTCCACCTTCTATGTTATGTATCTCTGTTTCCTTTGTGGTTGTTGCTTTGACCTGTTCTCACTGTGTAGCTCTGGCTGGCTTAGAACCTGCTATCTAGACCAAATCATAAGCCCATAGCTCTCTGTCTGTCTCCCAGAGTATTAGGATTATATGCACGTGCCAACACAGCAGGCCTTTCATGTCTTTTTTAAAATTCAGATTCCGAGGGAGACGGCTTAGTAGTTAGGAGCTCTTGCTGCACAAGCACTGTGTCTGAATCAGCAGGAGCCATGCTAAAACACAAAACAAAACAAAACAAAACAATTTGGCATGCATGTCAACTCAGTATTGTGGTGGGTAGAGACAGGAAGATTGCTAGGTTGGGCTTGCAGGCCACCAGGAAGCTCCAGGCTCAGTGAGAGACCTCGTCTCTAGAGACTGTGAAGAACAGTAATTGAACAGGACACCCAGCCCCCGGCCTCTGAATGCTCCTGCAAGGGCATGGGTGCTGTGTTACAGATGCTTCCTATGGAGTCACAACACATACGCGTGTCTACTGGCAGCACAGGACAGAGCAAAGTACAGGCACCACCGAAGTTCAGCTTAGCAGACCAACGGGTTTATTGGAGTTACAGGAAATCAGGTGAGAGGTTACTTACAGGGACAGAAATGGCTCAAAGACTTCTGCATGTTTTAGCTAAATAGGTTAAAAGATATTTTGGATAAGAATGGATTTTTGTATGATAAAATGAGATTTTTATACTAAGAATGAAAAAGAAAACAAACAAACAATCCAGATCAGGACAAAACCATGAAAAGTTAAAACCAAATCACAGAAGGTACAATACAAAGTTTGTAGAGGATAAACTTAAGAATAATATATGTTTGATGTTTATAAATTCCCAAGGTTACAATGGTTGGCTCATGCTAATAAGGGCTGATTTAAAGGTATGTGTCTAATCACCTGCCTTTGTTAACTTTGTTAAGGTTAACAATGTGGAGAAACTGAGTAACATAAAAAGCTGCAATATTTTGTAAAAGTGCATTATACAAGGATCAGAAAAACGAGGTTCCAGTGTCTCTATGTATGGTACCAATGGCTTAAAGTTTATTTTGATACTAAAATAACTTCAATTAAAGATTATTATTTTTAAGGTTCCAAATCTTAACATGGAGAAAAATGTAAAATCCTAATCTTACGAGAGTTACTAATTTATTGAAAACTGTTAGAGATAATTAAGATATAAAAATTATCAGTCATTTATACATGATCAAATGTCTTCAGTGTGCTCAGAACTATGTTTGTAGTCATGCTACGTATAAGTATAGTTCATTTACAGAGACCAATTTATAGCGTCCATTATATAGTCTTCTGTATATGTTGTCAACTTATGCCTGAAGCAAGTAACTTAAAACACGTTTAAAGTTAACTTAAAGTTTATTTAATGAAAGGAATATTCAAAATCAGGTGTATTTTTAAAAGGCCTTGCTTATAAAAAATGGACTGTTTGAGTGAAACGTGTTAAATTTACACTACATTTGCACTACAGAACATTTCCAGGCTCAGGTAGTACCCTTTCCCTTGGGTGGGGCACAACTCTACCCGAGAGGATTGAATGCTTGCTTCATTACAGGACAAGGATGCTTGGGGAAATAGGTCCTGCCAGAAGTCTGCTGCTCCAGTCTCCAGCTATGTAGGTTGGACCAGCTCTGGATATGTAGGTCAGACCAGAAAAGCCTCTTCCTTATTTATAGGAAAGTTAAATAATTCCCCATGTCTCACAGGACAGGGGGATGGATTCTCTTGTCCAGTGGAGGATCTTAGAGTCTATACCCATATTCTAAATGTTTAAACAACAGAGAGACAAATAGCAATTATTCTGTCTTCTGTGTCTCCTGATCTGACATATGAGGATGCTCTCTCTGAGCAGGGAAACCTTGTACCCAGCCCTCCAGCCAACTGGTACATTATCTGCATACTAGTTCAACGGGCCATGCCCTTTACTCTGGTTTTCAATTCTTCCTCTTAGCAAACTCTAATTCCAGGGTCCACACTCCAGTCACCCGCATTCCCTGATTAAAGGAGGCTGCCAGATACCCTGTAAACAAACTCACAGCTTAGGAAAATTCTTCAGGACATCCAAGCAATGTCCTTGGAACGTTGCTAGATAATCCTATAAAACTAACTCAGAAAGATTTTATTTCTTTTTAAAATCATCACTTAGATGCGGAATTAAATTGACTGCTTTTTTACAAAGCTTCCAGGTGCTTGTTTTCGTGCAAGAGAATGATGGAGCAAACAGTTAATTACAGTCGTCGTATCCTTCGACAGGACTCGGGTACACGGTCCAGCCAGCAGTATAATTGCACTTAACCTTACTAAATAAAACTTACGTTAATCTTGATGTAAAACATTTTCCTCATTAACTTTGTCTCTTAATGTTCCCCACGAGATTGTACAGTTATTACCTCCCTCATGGAACACAGTCCGAAAATATATGTTATCATCAAATGGCTGACTTATGTTCTGGATCTCTGCCATCTGTTACGTTTTATTATGGCCTCTTGAATGGATAGTCCTCTGAGGCATTCTAACTGCAGTTCCTTCTACGTTGCTCCTTTTGGCAGCTCGAAGCAGTTAAGAGAGATCTACACCTTGAAACTCCCAAGAGCAGTTTGGGTGACCTCTAAGGAAGGAAACACCCCACACACTGTATCTGCACCATGGGGTCATCTGACCCTTCCCTCTTCTTGCCACTCGAGGCAACAAGGAATGCTGTGGTGTAGTCTCATTGGGGCCTCCAGAATGTTTTTGGTATTTCTGGGAAAGTTGAGTCACTGGGCTGGTTTCAGTTGGGGAGAGGAAAATTTATTAAGCAGGTGGGTCATGCCCAGATCTCTATAATGGCCCTGGCTTTCTGCCTCAGATTCAGCAGCCTTTTACATATAGAAGAACAGAAGGGACCAAGCAGGAAGTACAAGCACAAAACCATGTCTGTGGCAGGAAAAGACTGTGGCTGGTCAAGGTTAAAATTCATTTACCTCACCCCTCTAGTGTCTGGTGTCCATGGAGCTCAGTGGAACTGTTTCAGCACTGGGAAAATGTCTTTGTTTTAACATGTGACAGTTTGGGTATTTTCCACCTCACTATCTTGTTGTGTGTTCTTTTTAAGTTTATTTCTATGTGTATGGATTTATGTGTATCTGTGTACCACGTGCATGCAGTGCCTGTGGAGGCCAGAAGAGGGCGTCAGATTCCCCAAGACTGGGATTTCGGATGAGCTGCTCTTAAACCACTGAGCTATCTTCTCTAGCACTGGTTATATTTTTCATGCGTTCTCTATCTTTTCATATTGAAAAAAAAAATCTCTAAAGTGCCAACACCCTTGTTTTGACTGTAGCCTTGATTTATGATCCAATCTGATGAGTTCTCACATTAAACTCCCTTTAACTCAACCTCACGGGACAGACAGGCTAACTTTCAAACCCTGAAAACAAAGAAGTTAACAATTGTTTTGGATGCACTATTAAGGTATGCTAATGAGACCTTAGCTTAAGGAATACATTCTGAGGTCTTGTAAAAAGGCTGAACTGAAACGCAATTTTTAAATGGAGATACCAGTAGCCGTGTTTACGTTCCTGATGTCAATTCAGTCTGAACTGATTTGTGTGTTATGATGTCATTCCCCTGCATGGACAGAAAATACAACGGCAGCATAAATTACAGAGCTAAAGGCTTCGGAATATCTTTCTCCATTACCAGGGTCCAGTGATCTTTGCTGATAAATGAAAAACAATTCTGGAGAAAAAGATGAGAACAAATGCTCTCCCTACATATCCCCTGCGTAAAAAATACTTATTTTTTTCTCTGTCCCCTAAAACTATCCAGAGTCCATCAGGAAGGGCTTTGTCTTTCAAGATGCCAAGAACTGTAAGTGTGCTCTTATACGGAAGATAAGAGGACACCCGATCCGCTGGAGCTGGAGCGACAGATGGTTGTGTCTGCTTTGTGTGGCGCTGGAAACTGACTTTGGGTCCCCAGGAAAAGCAGCAAGGGCTCTAACTGATGCCCCATCTCTCCAGCAACCTGCCAAGGACTTGACTTGCTTCCTGTTCTGGTCCTGGAAAAGTAGGGTCTCCCGGGGCACTTGTGCTGTTTCTAATAGTCTTGAGAGTGTGTTGATAGACAACAGGGCGTATCCACAAGGCACGGAGGTGTCACCTTCACCAGTTCACTTGATCCTTACAACGAACCACAAGTCACCTGTGGGTGCTGTTGTTCCTACCCACGAATGGGAAAATGAGCCTCGGGGTCCCACAACAGGAGAGTGGCACAACTCAGATGCAAAGGCAGTGTATACGGGAGGCTAGCCATTTCTTTTTTTTTTTTTTTTTTTTTTTTTTTTTACCCACATATCACCTTGTCCCTAGGGGCTGGAGGTCACTCTTGCTCCCCTCTAGTCATGGCTGGAGTCTTTCCCTTCCTGATTAGGTAGAGGCTTGGATCTCATTGTGGAGCGCTTACAATTAGGTGGAGTTACCTGAGTGCCCTGCTGCAAAGGTAAGCAGCACCTTACCTGGTAAGCCGTTTGCTGGGAGGAGGAGAGCTGCTGTTGGAAAAACAGCCATTTCTCAGGAAAGATAAATCTTCCAGGACAAGGGAGTGCCGCCCCTCCCCGCTCCCCCATATCTAGAGTCTGTAGGCTGCCAGCGTGGGTGACCTCATACTTACCTGAGCTGTAGAGGACAATGAGGTACCAGAGGAGGCAGAGTCTGCAGAGTGATTAGGGAGAGAGGAGTATTGGAAGTGTTGAAAGGAGTCTGGTGGGAACGGTAGTCATTAAAAGCTATGGGAAGAGCCTCGTCGGAGGGGAGGGGCATCAGAGACTGAGGGGGAAGCCTCAAGGGAGGGGCGGGACATCACAGGCAATGGGCATTCTAGGCAGGATTGTCCAGGAATCTAGTGTTCTTATGGTTGTGTTTCTCTTGATAAAACTCTACCCAAGAACTGCTTAGTCGGAGGAAGAGGGAGCTAAAAACCACGGAGAGTTCCCCAGAGAAGTCCTAGGTGGGTAATGTTTTCAGGAACTTTACTTTTCAATTGATTCGGGGTGATGGAGACAAATTCCTTCTGTGAGATTGAGGGGGCAAATAATCAAGTCGCCAGCATCAAAACTTTCCCAAGTAGTCTCTCCCTGAAGATGCTGAAAGTGTTCTTGCTTGCTAAAAACAAACCCTGGGTTATGAAGAAACTGCAAGAAGGAAGAATAGAGGTGCCAGGTCTCCTTAAAATTCACTGCACGTGCAGTTAGGAAGGTTTATGGTCCTGGCAACCTGGATTACCTCTTGCTGATCACCGCGTTTATTTACCCTCCACTCTTTCCTGTACTGGGCTCTGGTTTCATCTTGTTTAATGTCTCATAAATACGAATGAGCTAGCGTATCTTCCCTGCCGACAGCAATGCAAAAGGAGGATGGGGGTGGTCTCCTACAAGTCTCAATTTACCCAACAGCGAGTTGTTTAGATGGACAGCTAGACAGCATATTACTGTGAAGTAACTTACAGACTGCATCTCGGGACAGATCTGCTTAAGCGGCAGAGAAGCAAATGGGGCAGGCAATAGGAAGAAATATGGTGGAACATGGGAGTACAGTTGGCATCTCATCGTGGGGGAGAATAACTGTGCCAACTGGTGCATGTGCCAGAGAGGGAGAGAGGGCTGGGACCCATGCTGGCACGTTAGTAATTTAGATCAGATGATATAGGTTTCTCCAGTTAAAGAATAATTATATGCATATTGCAATTTCTGCCTCTTCATATGTATTTTTGTAAAGAGTATCTTTCTAAAGTAACCTGTTGGGACTTAATATTTTTCTCCTTCTTCCATTTGGAGAGCAGTCTTGTTTCCAATGGGAGTTAAATGTTGCACAGTGAATTGGAGGTTTTTTTTTTTTTTTTTTTTTTGCCTAGGGAGGCTGTGCTTGGCCAGCTGTGTAACTAACTAGCCTTTCACCTGGTGGCTTATTGCTTGTGCGTATCAGAAGTGAAAAGGAATTAGAAATCAAGAAATCAGAACTCTTAGCCAAGGGAAATTATATAGATGTTTAGCAACTGTTTCTTCTTTCTCAAAGTTAAAGTTGTATATATTTAGGACTTCCTGTTCCTCAGAAAAGAACCATTTAAATGTGCTAAAGTGGACAAGTCTCTGAAGATGTATTAAGAGAACAGAATACAATTCAGAACTTAGCCTAATGAGGACATACTTATAAACACACGCATATTGCCATAGACCTTCTGTATCGAAAATGCATATGTGAATACAGATATACAAAGTAACTGTCTCAAACGGTTGCTAGGAGGCTTTAAGAATTATATTTATTTAAAAACGTGTGTGTGCATGTATGTGGAGGTGGGGTGGGGCTGTACACACACAGGTAGTGTTATCAGAAGGGAGAACCCCTGGAGCTGGAGTTAGAGATAGCTGTGAGCTGAGAACAGAACTCTGGTTCTCTGCAAGAGCAGTGCATGCTACCAACCACCGAGTCATCTCTCTATCTCCTGGGAAGGATTTTAAAAAGACGAAAAGTTGTTAAGTGTAAGATGCTTAACCAGTGGTTCTCAACCTCTGGGTCAAGATCCCTTTGGGGGTTCCGTATCAGATATCCTGCACATCAGATATTTACATTACAATTCATAACAGTAGTAAAATCACAGCTATGAACTAGCAATGAAATAATTTTATTGTTGCACGTGAGGAACTGTATTAGAAGGTTGTCACATCAGGAAGGTTGAGAACTGCTGGCTTTGACTGGTTTCTACTCAGGAGCAATGGCTGTTATGATGACATATAACTTTTGGAAAGGCCTGTACCCAACTTGTAGCAGAAGTTGTTATAATGGAGTGAGATAAGTGGATGATTTGGATTTTAGCCCTGAAGTGATGTTCGTATTCTCACGTGTTATCTGTGTAGTTAAAATCAACAGGTTTTAAGAACATAAATTTGGATGTAACGAGATGAAAGGTTTAAGAGTGGTGTTGGATTTGGAGCTGGATGAGACTCAGAGGCTCAGAGGTTCTTGGTGCCACTGGTGTCCACTCACAGGCTTTAGTGAGCCAACAGGCTACTCCATCCCAGAGGAGATGGCGCTCAAGGCAAGGGTGTATGATTCACACCCCAAATATCTGACCCTCTGCATGGTCCTCCATGTCCACTGACCCTTGTCCTCCTAACAAAGGTAGTTGTATCATGACATCGAGGGCTCTGCCTTTGTCTACAATGGGCCTGCTTGGGAATGCAAGGATGATCTGAACAGCAAATCAGGGCAAAGATAGGGCAGTTGGATCAATTGATCCTGAATTCACCAGTGATGTTTTTTTTTTTTTTTTTTTTTTTTTTTTTTGCGTAAAGAGTTAGTGTTTCTCAGTGATGCCGAGTGTTCACTCTCCTGCTTCCTTTTGTGATCCAGTGCTGGGTGACAGCGGTCTCCACAAATTAGAGTGATATTTGCAGATGTTACTCCTGGAAGCTAAAGGATTGAGTTGTAGAAGTAAAAGCTGTCTGTCAGGGCTGGGGAGGTGGCTCTGTTGATGACACTTCTGTCTGCCTGCTGCTCATGCACAAGAAGCTGAGTTTGGATTACCTCTGCTTATGTAAATTAGGTACAATTTCATCTTTCAATATCATCTACTAGGCCTGGAGTGTAGCTCAATGGTAGTGCTTGTATAGCACACACAAGGTTCAAGGGCTCAATTAAAAAAAAACTATCAATAGGACAAGTTTGTACTAAGAATTAAAATTTGTACCTTAAATATGTTCATACCTTAGAATATATTAGAAAAATGGGTCATTTTTGAAAGTATAGAAATAAATGTATGATGTCAAAATATTCTAATTAATGTTTGAGTTTGTCTTCATCGTATACATTTTGAATATCATATTATTGTTATTTAACAATCTAGGCTGTTATCAATATAACACAATTTTTGCAGAACATCCTGATTCTAAAAAATAAAACGAGGATTTTACTAAAATGAAGCCAAGAAAAAAAATTCATAAAAAATGTAATTTATTCTGCGCCTGGTGGCACACACTGATAATCCCAGCACTTGGCAAGCAGAGCAGGGAGGTCTCTGAGCTTGCGGCCAGCATGGTCTACATAGGAAGTTCCAGACAGCCAGGGATGCAGAGTGGGACTCTGTCCCAGTAAGAAAATGTAACGTAGGCAATGATGTAAACACCCACTGCTTACGGAACACTACAGCATATTTGAATGCCCAGATACTAGCAATACTAAATCCAGTTGTGTTTGACAATTTCTCAATTCTCCTTGTTAGCTTCAGGTCAACTTGACACAGTCCAGAGTTAGTTGAGGGAGTCTCATGTGGGGGACTGCTCAACCAGACTGGCCTGTTGAGCCTGTGTCTGGGGCATTTTCTTGATTGATAATGTGTCAGCCTAGTATGGGTGGTACCATTCCTATGCAGGTGGGATTTTAGTGGGATTGCTTCCAGCTTCTCTCCATTTACTTTGATGTTAGCTACTGGTTTGCTGTATATTGCTTTTATTATGTTTAGGTATGGGCCTTGAATTCCTGATCTTTCCAAGACTTTTATCATGAATGGGTGCTGGATTTTGTCAAATGCTTTCTCAGCATCTAATGAGATGATCATGTGGTTTTTGTCTTTGAGTTTGTTTATATACTGGATTACGTTGATGGATTTCCATATATTAAACCATCCCTGTATCCCTGGAATGAAGCTTACTTGGTCATGATGGATGATCATTTTGATGTGTTTTTGGATTCTATTGAGCATTTTTATTGAGTATTTTTACATCGATATTCATAAGGGAAATTGGTCTGAAGTTCTCTATCTTTGTTGGGTCTTTATGTGGTTTAGGTATCAGAGTAATTGTGGCTTCATAGAATGAATTGGGTAGAGTACCTTCTGTTTCTATTTTGTGGAATAGTTTGAGAAGAACTGGTCTTCTTTGAAGGTCTGATAGAACTCTACACTAAGCCCATCTGGTCCTGGGCTTTTTTGGTTGGGAGGCTATTAATGACTGCTTCTATTTCTTTAGGGGATATAGAACTGTTTAGGTCATTAATCTGATCCTGATTTAACTTTGGTGCCTGGTATCTGTCTAGAAATTTGTCCATTTCATCCAGTTTTTCCAGTTTTGTTGAGTATAGCCTTTTGTAGAAGAATCTGATGGTGTTTTGGATTTCTTCAGGATCTGTTGTTATGTCTCCCTTTTCATTTCTGATTTTGTTAATTAGGATGCTGTTCCTGTGCCCTCTAGTGAGTCTGGCTAAGGGTTTATCTATCTTGTTGATTTTCTTACAGAACCAGATCCTGGTTTGGTTGATTCTTTGAATAGTTCTTCTTGATGTAACTTGGTTGATTTCGTCCCTGAGTTTGATTATTTCTTGCCTTCTTCTCCTCTTGGGTGAATTTGCTTCCTTTTGTTCTAGAGATTTTAGGTGTACTGTCAAGCTGCTAGTGTATGCTTTCTCTAGTTTCTTTTTGGAGTCACTCAAAGCTATGAGTTTTCCTCTTAGGAATGCCTTCATTGTGAACAATAAGTTTGGGTATGTTGTGGCTTCATTTTCATTAAACTCTAAAAAGTCTTTAATTTCTTTCTTTATTTCTTCCTTGATCAAGGTATCATTGAGGAGAGTGTTGTTCAGTTTCCACGTGAATGTTGGCTTTGTATTATTTATGTTGTTATTGAAGATCAGCCTAGTCCATGGTGATCTGATAGGATGCATGAGATAATTTCAATATTTTTGTATCTGTTGAGGCCTGTTTTGTGACCAATTATATGGTCAATTTTGGAGAAGGTACCATGAGGTGCCGAGAAGAAGGTATATCCTTTTGTTTTAGGATAAAATGTTCTGTAGATATCTGTTAAACCCATTTGTTTCATAACTTCTGTTAGTTTCACTATGTCTCTGTTTAGTTTCTATTTCCAGGATCTGTCCATTGATAAGAGTGGGGTGTTGAAGTCTCCCACTATTATTGTGTGAGGTGCAATGTGTGCTTTGAGCTTTACTAAAGTTTCTTTAATGAATGTGGCTGCCCTTGTATTTGGAGCATAGATATTCAGAATTGAGAGTTCCTCTTGGAGGATTTTACCTTTGATGAGAACGAAGTGCCCCTCCTTGTCTTTTTTGATGACTTTGGGTTCGAAGTCAATCTTATCAGATATTAGGATGGCTACTCCAGCTTGTTTCTTCATACCATTTGCTTGGAAAATTGTTTTCCAGCCTTTCACTCTGAGATAGTGTTTATCTTTTTCCCTGAGATAGGTTTCCTGTAAGCAGCAAAATGTTGGGTCCTGTTTGTGTAGCCAGTCTGTTAGTCTATGTCTTTTTATTGGGGAGTTGAGTCCATTGATATTAAGAGATATTAAGGAAAAGTAATTGTTGCTTTCTGTTATTTTTGTTGTTAGAGTTGGGATTCTGTTCTTGTGGCTTTCTTCTTTAGGTTTGTTGAAGGATTACTTTCTTGCTTTTTCTAGGGTGTAGTTTCCATCCTTGTATTGGTGTTTTCTCATTATTATCCTTTGAAGGACTGGATTCATGGAAAGATATTATGTGAATTTGGTTTTGTCATGGAATACTTTGGTTTTTCCATCCATGGTAATTGAGAGTTTTGCTGGGTATAGTAGCTTGGGCTGGCGTTTGTGTTCTCTTAGTGTCTGTATAACATCTGTCCAGGATCTTCTGGCTTTCATAGTCTCTGGTGAGAAGTCTGGAGTAATTCAAATAGGCCTGCCTTTATATGTTACTTGACCTTTTCCCCTTACTGCTTTTAATATTCTGTCTTTATTTAGTGCTTTTATTATTCTGATTATTATTTGTCAGGAGGAATTTCTCTTTTGGTCCAGTCTATTTGGAGTTCTGTAGGCTTCTTGTATGATCATGGGCATCTCTTTCTTTAGGTATGGGAAGTTTTCTTCTATAATTTTGCTGAAGATACTTGCTGGCCCTTTAAGTTGAAAATCTTCATTCTCATCCACTCCTATTATCCGTAGGTTTGGTCTTCTCATTGTGTCCTGGATTTCCTGGATGTTTTGAGTTAGGATCTTTTTGCATTTTGCATTTTCTTTGATTGTTGTGTTCATGTTCCCCATGCACCTGAGATTCTCTCTTCCATCTCTTGTATTCTGTTGCTGATGCTCGCATCTATGGTTCCTGATTTCTTTCCTAGGGTTTCTATCTCCAGAGTTGTCTCCCTTTGGGGTTTCTTTATTGTTTCTACTTCCATTTTTAGATCCTGGATGGTTTTGTTCAATTCCATCACCTGCTTGGTAGTGTTTTCCTGTAACTCTCTAAGGGATTTTCGTGTTTCCTCTTTAAAGGCTACTAGCTATTTACCTGTGTTTTCCTGTATTTCCTCCTTAAAGTCTTCCATCATCATGAGAAGTGACTTTAAATCCATATCTTGCTTTTCTGGTGTGATGGTGTATACAGGACCTGCTATGGTGGGAGAGTTTGGTTCTGATGATGCCAAGTAACCTTGGTTTCTGTTGCTTCTGTTCTTACACTTGCCTCCTGCCATCTGATTATCTCAAGTGCTTGCTGCCCTCAATATATCTGAGTGGAGCCTGTCCTTCCTATAGTCCCAGTTGATTGAGGACTCCTTAGAGTCCAGCTTTCTCTGTGATCCTTTGATTGTGGGCTCCTGTGAACCTGAGATTCTGGGTGTGTCAGAGTTCTTGGCAGTCAAGTTCCTCTGAGACCCTGAAATACTGTTGTGACCCAGCTTCTGTTATCCTGGGACCCCTTTGTCCTAAGATCCTGGGCGTGTTACAGTGCCTGGAAGTGGTGTCTCCTTTGAGGACTGTGGAGCTGTCTGGTCTGTTTGAAATCAAGGTAAACCAGAACTGATCAAAAGGAACCTGAGCCAATGGTCAGGAAGAGCTCTGGTGTCCTTGTTCCTGCTGTCACAGGCCCTTCACAATTGGATTGCAACTGATGTTGTGTTCCACTCACCAGTGATCCTAAGATCGAGTGGAGAGTCCTCTAGGGACCGTGGGGGTGTTCACCAACTCTGTGCCCAAGGTGACCTGGTGCTGGCGCTGACCGGAAGGGCTGTGTTAACTTTATAAGAAATTGTTTTTCTGAAGTATGTTACTTTACACTCTTGTTAGGGAACAATGAGAGCTTGCCGCACATCTGTCAACACTTGATATTGTCAGTCTTTTTAGCTTTAGCCACACTAGCAGGCATGGCTCTCGTTTATTCTACGTCTACGCATTCGCAGCATCTTTTCATGTGCTCTCTCGTCACTATCACATCTCCTTTGTTAAACTGTCCATTCTAATCTTTGCCTGTTTCTCTTATTCTTGGGTGACAAGAGTTCTTTATATATATTTTACTTGCAAGCAGCTGAAAGAGTCAGATGCAGATGTTTGCATCCAGCCAATGGACAGAAGCATCTGACCCCTGTTGTTGTATTAGGGAAGGCTGAAAGAATTGCTGAGGAGAAAGGAGATCCTGTAGGAGGACCAGCGGTCTCAATTAATCTGGACCGCCAAACTGTGAGGAGTGGGTGTGGCCGCCGCCCCAAGATGGCGCCCGGGACTGCTGCCAGGTCTCATGACCTGCACCTTACTTCCTCATTACCTCAGACTTAGCCACATCCCAGCCGCCTGAACTGCAGATGCCATGCCTCATCAGCTCACCTGAGGTGTCGTCACTTGCTGTGAACCTATGGACTGTTGCTACATGACTGGGGTGATTGGGAGGAGTCAGGAGGGTATTTAAGGCGCACCCCGGGGTTGTTCAGGGGATTCCCGTTCCTGCATTGCAATGCGAAGTGTTCCTGAATAAACCTGCTTGAAGAAGGACAACGTGGTGTTGCGTCTTTCCTGCTGGTCGGGGTGGATGCAACACCAGCTGATATGAGGCCCCCAACACATATACAGCAGAGGACTGCCAGGTCTGGGTTCATTCAGAGATGATGCACCTAACCCTCAAGAGACTGGAGGCCCCAGGGAGTTTAGAGGTCAGGTGGGGTTGGGGGATGGGGCCATCCACGTGGAGACAGGGGAGTGGGGAGGAGGTATGAGGTGTGGAACAGTCAGAGAGTGGATGGTGCAGGGGAAATAAAATATGGAGTGTAAAAATTAAATTAATTAAAAAATTACATTTAAGTTAAATTTATTTATTTATTGGGAGAAACACATGGTTTGGTTCGGCAAATAAATAAATGTTTGCTACCCAGTGCAGATGGCATGTTAGGGGTGAACAGCAATCTCTGGGCAGCAAAACTTATTAACTTAGAAGTATGAGGGGCTTTTCCTTCTGCTTTGAAAAGTGAGCGTGTTTATTTACGCTCTCAGTTGCTCAGGTTCCAATTTTTCTGTCTTTGATTGACAGCATGACCTTAGCTATGAATGTTGTCCCTGTGAGGCCTCCCAGCCTCAGTGGATAGGCCCACAGAATTGTGCTCTTGTTTTTCCACTTGCTTTATGTAAGGTGAACCCAGGAGTCGAGCACAAAGCTATGTTAGGTCAACACGTCTGCACTCACCAGCTTCAATCTATTCCCTGAGTGCACGGTCTGTTTCAGAAAACAAAGACACGTGTATCAAAGTTGGCCTTGTTCCTCTGAAGTCACGCGAAGTCAGAGCAGGACACCAGGGAGAGGGGGTTCATCACAGGAGATACTGTTCATCAAGTTATATGAACCCAGCGTAGCCCTTTCTTCTGTCTGAACCCAGCATAACCCTTTCTCTGATACCGCGAGTAGAGTGTGCAGAGCTCACAAGCATTTTGTCTTATTAAAGTCATGCTTCAGTTAGATTGGCTGAACCCTGGCTCCCTGTGACCTACACGCTCTATAGATTTTTGTTAGAGTAGTTCTTTCCTGCGTGTCTTTAATAATCTACTATTCAATAATCTACTGTTCTTGTCTTAGCATAACTGCAGGAGCACAGTCCACAGGGGTAGTGGTGGAGTGGGGATTAGGGGTGGCTTATTACTCAGGTGAGACCTTCTCATTGGGGTGACTATACTGACCAAGCCTTCCCAAGGCTAAGGACTACTACACATGAGAAGTGTAGTTTCACTAACTCATTTATTCTGAAGCTATCTCCTACCATTGTCTGAGGAATTGATTAGGACTGACCATAGCAAATTAGGGAACATGTTAAAAATCTAGAGGATGGGCTGGAGAGATGGCTCAGCAGTTAAGAGTACTTGCTGCTCTTTCAGAGAGCTGAAGTTTGGTTTCTAGTATCCATGCCTGGTGGCTCACAACTGTCTACAACTTCAGCTCCAGAGGACTGGATGCTCTCTTCTAGGCTCTGTGAGCACCTGCACACACACACACACACACACACACACACACACACACACACACTCACACACACTCACTCACACACACATGCACACTCACAAACACTTGTGCACACATGCATGTACTCAATCACATTCAATCTTAAAAAAAAATCTAGAAGAATCATGAGAAAAAAAATTCCTCAAGGATTAAATTGATCTTATAATATACCTCTAACCAACTCATAGCTTTGTGTGTGTGTGTGTGTACACATGTCATTGTGTATGTGAGTGTGCATATGGAAGTAAAAAATATACCTTAGATATCTTCCCCAATGGCTTTCCACCTTACTTTTTTGAGTTAATTTCTCTCATTGAAACTGGAGCTCACTAATGCAAATAGACTAGCTGACCTGCCCGTGTCTCTGCCTCCCTGCTAATGGGATTTCAGGGATTCTGTGGTGAATGGGTTTCTACATAGGTGCTGAGAAACCTTCCTCAGGTTCTGACTGAGCCATCTCTCCTAGTCCCTAGTTCAAATCATAAATGAAATAAAGTGAAGCAAAAGTTTTCTCCTACATAAGAAAGCTTTGTACTTGTGTTCATGGTGTGTGTGTGTGTGTGTGTGTGTGTGTGTGTCTGTGTGTACCGGGGAATGGGTAGGGCCTATCTTGAACAATGTTGTTAACTGAAGTACTAAGTTGGTTACTGTTTTTTTTTTTAACAACATCTCAATTGTTTGGATCTTAGTGATGATGTCTCTGGACCCAGATGATGGAGTGAAAGCCTGATAGCTCAGAGAAGCAGAGAAAGCGCCCAGCATCCAGCTGACCACCTTCCTCAGCAAATGTCCCCAAACGAAAAGCATGCTCTCTGTCTCCACACAGTCTCAAAACCCCATTAAACTGAATGTCCCTCCTTTCTACTTCCTGTGCATCTCTCTACCCTTCCTCCTGACTCCTTCTGACTCTCTATGTTTTTTTTCCTATTGCTGACTTTATTTAATCCTGTTTACAGTAAACAGAAAGCTCTAGGATTAAAGGTATGTGCTAGGGTTGAGCTGCACCACAACTAGAAACAGCTTTTTCCAGTAAATAATACAGTCTCTGGGTTCACAGTGTGATCAGATATCCTGTAGTAGGTTACTAGCATTAGAATGGGTTTAAATTAAAAAAAATATTTTACATGTGGAGAAACTGGAAGCAGAGTGAGGTGGTGTCTTAGTCAGGGTTTCTATTCCTGCACAAACATCATGACCAAAAAGCAAGTTGGGGAGGAAAGGGTTTATTCGGCTTACACTTCCATGCTGCTGTTCATCACCAAAGGAAGTCAGGACTGGAACTCAAGCAGGTCAGGGAGCAGGAGCTGATGCAGAGGTCATAGAGGGATGTTCTTTACTGGCTTGCCTCATCCTGGCTTGCTCAGCCTGCTCTCTTATAGAACCCAAGACTACCAGCCCAGAGATGGTTCCACCCACAAGGGGCCTTTCCCCCTTGATCACTAATTGAGGAAATGCCTTACAGCTGGATCTCATGGAGGCATTTCCCCAACTGAAGCTCCTTTCTCTGTGATAAATCCAGCTGTGTCAAGTTGACACAAAACTAGCCAGTACAGGTGGTAATTCCTTGAAGGGTCTTACAGTCTCTCCTGGGCAGGGCTGGGCAGCCCTGACTCAGTGGTTGTGGTAATTTCAGTCTTTTCAGTGATGTGCTAGTCAAATTATCCAGAGAAAAACAAGTAACAGGAGAGAGATTATTACTGGAACTGGCTGGTGTGATTATGACGCTCTGAAGCCCCATGATCTGAATTTTGTTACCATGTAGACCCAGATACCCAGCAATCTGGTCTGAGTCCAGAGGCCTTAGGATCAGGGTAGCCAGTGAGGGAAATTTGCTGCCCCCACTGTCCTGGTACTTTCTCTGTACACCAGGCTGACCTTGGACTGCCTCTGCCTCCTAAGTGCAGGGAGTAAAGGCACATAGCACCACCTAGTTAGTGATTCCCTGAGTTAAAACACTCCCTCCTGGAGGAAGGAGACCTTAAGAATCAGGAAACACCCATGCCATGAGAGAGAGCCCACCCCAACACTATTAATGATATTCTCCTATACTTGTAGACAGGAGCCTAGAATAGCTGTCATCTGAGAGGCTTCATTCAGCAGCTGATGGAAACAGATGCAGAGACCCACAGCCAAACATTAGGTGGAGCTTGGGGAGTCTTGTGGAAGAGGGGGAGGAAGAATTGAAGGAGCCAGAAGAGTCAAGGCCACTACAAGAAAACCTATAGAGTCAACTAACCTGGGCCAATAGGGACTCAGAGAGACTGAACCATCAACTGAAGAACATGAGTGGGACTGACCTAGGCCCTGCACACATATGTAACATATGTGTCTTCATGTGGGACTCCTAACAATGGGAGCAGGGGCTGTCTCTGACTCTGTTGCCCACTTTGGACCCCTTTTTACCTAACTGGGCTGCATTGTCTAGGCTCAATAGGAGAAGATGCTCATAGTCCTACTATACCTTGATATGCCAAGGTGTGTTGCTTTCCATGAGAGACATCCCCTTCTCTGAGGAGTAAAAGAAGGGAGGTGAGAGGGAAGGACTGGGAGGAGAGGAGGGAGGAGAGACTGTGATTGGGATATAATGGAGAGAGAGAGAGAAAGAGAGAGAGAGAGAGAGACAGACAGAGAGACAGACAGAGAGACAGACAGAGAGACAGAGAGACAGAGATTCAGGAAATAAGCCAAACTTACAAGTCCTAGAAAGCTGAAATTCACAAGATTGACAAAGCTCTTTCCCAAGGTTATATAAGAAGCAAGCTCAGGTATGGAGACTCTAATGCAAACGGTTTTCAACTTTTGGGTTGCAACCCCTTTAGGGGTCGAATGACTCACTCACAGGGGGTGCCTAAGATCATTGGAAAACACATTTGTTTACATTACCATTCAAAACACTAGCAACATTACAGTTATGAAGTAGTGACAAAAATAATTTCTTGGTTGGGGATCACCACAACATGAGGAACTGTGTTAAGGGAAATGTATTGTTAGGAATGCTGAGAATCACTGCTCTAACCTGTGGTGAGAGCTGCTTGCAAGCTGTGCAAGGAGTCCCAGGGGGCAGCCTGAGTGCCACCCATGGTGGGTGTTCTCTTACTGACCCAGCTGCTTTTGAGGCATCCATACTTTCACAAGTAACTCCTCACCCATATTTGTAAGTTACCCCCAAAAGTTCATCGGCTCGCTAAGCCAGATGTGGGTGGAGTAATTTCTTTGATTGTTGTCAGTTTCCTGGGTGGGATTGTTTGTTCCCATCTCCCTAGAAAGTCATACGAGAAAAGCCCTAGCTTGAGTTGTATGGTGTCTTAGTTCTTTTCTATCGTGGTGACAAAACACCATGACCAAAGCCGCTTATAATTCGGGATATAATTTAGCATTTAATTTGGGTTTCATGGCTCCAGAGGCTTTAGGGTCCTTGACTATTGTAATGGAGAGCATGACAGCAGGCAGACAGGCATGATACTGGGGCAAAGGCAGAGAGCTTACATAACTAGGAAGAGCCTGGGCTTTTTTCAACTGCAAAGCTTACCCATTGGCACATTTCCCCCAACTAAGCCTCACCTACTAATCCTTCCCAAACAGTTCCATCAATGTGGCAGGGACAAGCATTCAAATATATGAGCCTGTGGGGGCTTTTCTCATTCAAACCAACACAGATGGTTCAAGAACCAGGAGCCTAATGTTCAAGGGCAGGAAGAATTGTATGTATGTCCTTAGCTTAAGAGAACAGAGGAGAGAGAGAGAGAGAGAGAGAGAGAGAGAGAGAGAGAGAGAGAGAGAGAGAGAGGGCATCTAATTCTCTATCCACCTTTTGATCCATTTGATAGTGATTGGATTGGATGATGCCATTTAGTCACAAGGGTGTGCAACAGTACACCAGATGGTTTGTCCTTTCCCAGTGATGTGTGGGTTCTGGTCTAAGCAAAATGACACTGTGGCCCAGGGAGTGGCACTATTTGGAGGTGTGATCGTGTTGGAGTAGGTGTGTCACTGTAGGCATGGGCCTTAAGACCCTCATTCTAGCTGCTTGGAAGCCAGTCTTCTGTTTGCCTTGGGAACAAGATGTAGAACTCTCAGCTTCTCTAGCTTCATATTTTCCCAGATGCTGCCATGTTCCCACCTTGATGATAATGGACTGAACCTCTGCATGTGGTCTGTATAAGAGTTGCCTTGGTCATGGTGTCTGTTCACAGTAGAAAATCCTAACTAAGACCAACACTAAACAGATGACTCTGTTCTTTGTCAACGAAGAGACCAAAAGTGCCACTCACTCAGTTATGGGGTATGCGTCCTACTCATCCTAAGCCCACCCTGTCTGTCTTCCCACGTGGTCTTCTCACCTTGCTTGCTACTGCGCTGATACATGGTTACTTACTGTCAAACACCTCTGTGATGGAAAGGAACAGTCTCAGGTCTAACCTCATCACTGTGCCAGCAGACACTGACTGGCCTCTCACTTAGAAAGTTTCTATCTCATCAAATGTATTGTATGACTTTATATCCCAGGAGGGTTAAGACCACAGGCTCTGGAGATGGGCGAGCTAGGTTGAAACTCCGCATGCTTCTTTCTCCTTAGCTGGGAATCTGGGCCAGAGCCATCATCATTCTGAGGGTTTATCGATCTGCCTCTTTAAGGTGGGAGGTGATCAGTGTAGCCATCTGAGCTAATTATCCTTCCTGTCAATTTGACTGGACTTAGAATCACCCAGGAGGCACACCATTGTGCGTGGCTTCAAGGGTAATTGCAAAGAGAAATAAGTAAAGAAGAAAGACTCACTGTGTGTGTGAGTGGCATCATCCCCTGGTCTGGGGTCCCAGACTCAATACAAAGAGGAGACAAGGAAGCCAGCTGTGTCCTTTGTTCACTGTTCATTGTTCACTGACTTTCCCGCATCACAGGAACTGAAGTAGGACACTGCGTTGGACCAAGGCCAAAGACTGCCAGTCTCTGGCCTTATAACTCCCTCTTCCTGTTCTGGGGGCAGAAGCCTCTGGAAGCTTAACTCTCTTGCTATTCTGTGGTTAAAAGCTGCTGGCCTCTGGTAATTAACTCTCGCTGTTAGCAGCAGGGGATTAAGAAAATTAGCTAACTACTTAGGCTCTTTGTTCTTTAAGAGGTTCAGAGTTCATTAACTCTTAGTGAGCCAGAGAGAAAAGAAAAGGAAGAAAGGGAGAGTTGAAGCACGCACATAGATATGCAGAGACACACATAGACACACGGAGACACACATAGACACACACAGATACAGGGAGACACACATAGATACAGGGAGACACACATAGACACACTTTGGCTGGGGCTGACCACCTGTCTCAACAATTCCACAAGTGTTCATGCATACTTCCACATGCATGTATGCACATACCTATAGACAAACAGACATATACACATATACATTTGGTGGATAGGGCAGAGCCCTAGGTGCCACACTTTATTTCTTCTCTCTGGCAATTTATACCTTCTTTATAGAATGACTTCATAGATAAAATGTTACACAGAAGGGGGGTTACAGAAGGATGTTGACAGTAAGCTCAAAGCAGTGCTTCATTCTGTAAGCTCATTATAAGTTCAAAGCAGCAGTTTCACAGGGCCTTGCTTTATCATAGTGCACACCTGTGGCTTCATCCTTGAACCTGACCTACAACGAAGGTTTATCCTTGGTCACAAATTTGTTCCATGCCTGCTTTCTTATCCTAGTGCAATTAGCCTGTGACCTGTGAAGGTTACAGAGCTCTATTTGTAGCTTTATTCTGCTGGGGGCTTGAGATTACGCGTATCACTTTAAGAGTTCTAGACAATCATTATCAGAAATTGTGAGATCATCAATTCCTCCATACAGCATTACTACATAAGAGTAAATCTTCACACAGATTTGAAATTTACCCAATAGTGTGGACTAATGCCTAGGAATCATTAGGCTGTGTAAGAGAGACAGGAAAGGTGTACCAGCAACAAGATGGCGCCCAACAACTGATAAGTGAATGAACAGCTGCTGCTCCTTTGCCGCACACTCTGCCACCACAGATTCATCCCTGCCATGCCTTTCCTATGATGATGGACTGAACCCCCCAGACCGTGAGCCCCCAATGAGCCTCTCTTCCCTAATGTTGCTTTTGGTCACAGCAATGAGAAAAGCAATGGATATGCCACCCCATAGTGATGTCTGGGAATTCACTTGGTGGACTACATGGAGTGTGCAAAGTGCTCTTTGACCATTGAGAGTAATGTAAGTCTAGTAGGTGATTTGCTGGTTGACTGATCTGGATGCGGACTTATGAGACTAATTCCTTTAACTTTTCATCCCAAGTCTGCATTTTAAAAGAGCATGGCTGTAGGGAAGATGTCTTGCTGCTCATGCTGTTAAAGGATTCTGTCAGTGTGGCTCATTAGAATTCTAACAGCAGTGGGGGCTTGCCTTGAAATAGAATCTTTAAGCACAAGGTTACATGATGGTGTCTGTGGAAGATTATTCTTTGTAAGTAACTCACACTTTCCCAACTTTGAACTGATCATTTAATACAAGCATGTTAACAATTAAAAATAGTTTAAAAACACATTAACATGACAACTAATTTTAGCTCACAGGAATATATTTTTTTGCACTTGATGCATAATTTGAATTTTATTTCTGTAATAAAGGTTAAAGCTGATAGATGACTAATATAGACCATGTGCTTCACTTTCAATATTTCACATACCTTGGTATATAATTAATAAAAGATTTTTTTTGTAGCAGAACACATCACAGGATGAGTATGAAAATCAAAGCAAATCAAGATACTTCCACCTTTGTTTAAAGTATAAAACCGGTCAAATTGTGGTGACTTAGACATGCCTGACTTTGGATGAAGGGATCTCCGCTACAGCTGGGAGAAAGAATAAATATTTTTAAAATTAAAAAAAAATTATTTTATTTATATGAGTACACTGTAGCTGTCTTCAGACACACCAGAAGAGGGCATCAGATCCCATCATAGATGGTTGTGAGCCACCATGTGGCTGCTGGGAATTGTACTCAGGTCCTCTTAACTGCTGAGCCATCTCTCCAGCAGTTTGTATATATATATATATATATATATATTACAAAGTGAAATTATATATATAAGACTGTATTTATTGATACAATGGTTTCTACAGAGGTAAGCCAATGTCTTTCACTCATGTCTAGTGATGGATTCACTTGCTGCTCTTGAGGACAAGTCTTCAACTAGATTTGACATCTCCTAGAGAACTGGTAAGGCCTAACTCCATGACTCCAGGCATGTGCGGGCGGACAGAGTGGGAGAAGGTCCACCCTGAATGTGGGCAGCATTATCCAAAACGGAGAGAGTCAATCCTTTCTTCTTACATTCTTTTATTTTTCCTTTTTAAGACAGCGTCTCTCTACATAGACCTGACATGGAACTCATTATGTGGACCAGGCTGGCCTCAGATTGACAGAAATCCATCTGCCTCTGCCTCCTAAGTACTGGGATTAAAGGTGTGTGGTGTATGCCACCACGCCTGGCTTCCCTTACATTCTTGGTTCAAGGCATTCTGTCATACCGAGGAGAAACATAATCCACCATTTAACAATGTGGGGGGGGCACCATTCATATTATCTCATCTCCATGGTCACTGCTGTGGACATTTGACTGATACGGTGTCTATGTCTCTTCCTGAGTTTCTCAGTATGCCACATCCCAGTGGAGTACCATGACAGCAGTCTATTCTCTCATAGATGTTAGGGTACACGACTGACATCAAGGTGTATGTAAGGTTGATGTCTTTTAGGGAAATCTGTTCCTGAGTTCTAGAAGGTTCTGGAAGTCTTTGGTATTCATTGGTGGGTGGTCCACCTCCCCCGCCCCTTTATCACATGGTATTCTCCCTCTGTGTGTGCTTTTGTGTCCCAGCTTCTCCACTCCCTAATCCAATGTGACCCCAGCATGTCTTGGCTACTCTGCCAGGATCCTAGCCATCCACAATGTTGCATTTATACACACTACAAGTTGGGGCATAAACATACCTTTTAAGGGAATATTTCAATATTTTCTCAGAGGTTTGAACAGGGTATCAGGTTCCCTGAAATTGTAATTATGGATGGTTGTGAGCTGTTAAGTGGGTGATAGGAATCAAATGTGGGTCTTCTGCAGGAGCAGCAAGTGTTCTTAACTATTAAGCTATCTCTGTAACCCCATAAATATTTTAACTTTAATCTCCACCTGTGTGTGTGTGTGTTGTGTGTGTGTGTGTGTGTGTATGTGTGTGTGTGTGTGTGTATGTGTGTGCATGCAGGGCAGAGAACAACATTAGCTATTGCTCCTCAAGCACTACCCTCCCTCCCTCCCTCCCTCCCTCCCTCCCTCCCTCCCTCCCTCCCTCCCTCCCTCCCTCCCTTCCTCCCTCCCTCCCTCCCTCCCTCTCTTCCTCCCTCTCTTTCTCTCTTTCTCTCTTTCTCTTTCTTTCTGACAGTGTTTCCTACTGAGTTGGAACTTGCCAAGTAGGCTAGACTAGCTTGGCTACTGAGCTTCAGGGCTCCCATCTGTTCTTACCTTTCTAAGCACTGAAATTACAGTGTGCACCATACTTGTTTTTGTTTTTTAAATGTAGGTTCTGGGGTTTGAATTTATGTCCTCATGTTTGCAAGGCAAGAACTTTTTAAACGGAACCATCCCCAGGTGGTTCACTCTCTTTCATAGCGATTGGTCCAGAGACCATGTTATCCCAACAAGACTAGTCTCAGAGTTTCTCCTGGAGTTTCCCACTGCTGTTGGTTGCCTTTGTGTCTCAGCATCAGAGTGACACTGCAGGGCAGGACAGCTCACCATCATGGCTTCAGTCTGCCAGGGCAGCTGAGAGAGGATGGAGCCAAGTGCAAAGAAAAGCAACAAGAGATGACAGTCAGAATGGCATCTAACCTCACAGTGAAGCTTTGCTTGGTTTACCCATGGGATTTATTTGAATGTGGGCTCCTCCTTGCCTTTCGGAACCAGGCTGGGATAGTGTTTCAGGCATCTGCAAGCAAAGGACACTTCATAATGCAAATTAAAGATAAATTAAAGATAATGTTTAAGGATTTTGTGAGAAAGGGTTATAAAGTGTAACTGTCATTTCCCAGAAAAATGAGTGTTCAGCCAAGACAGCTTCAGAGTGCCTGTGTGAACCGGGCTGGTGGTTATATATTTTGGGGTGTTTCCCCGGCTCCAGTAAGTGTGGAGATGTCTGTCCACTGTGGCTTTCTAGGAGTTTGATCTGGGTCACCTAAATACCAGAATAAACTCTCAGCTTGCTTTATTTATTTTGTTCTTCACACAGACTAACTCTCAAGTATCACTGCTTTTTAATAAGAGTTTGCCATTAGAACGTCTTCTTAACTTTTTTACTTTGTTTTGAGACTGGGTCTAACTATGCAGCCTTGGCCGTCAGGAAGGCACTTTGTCTCAAGTTCTTAAGAAGAATGTAGAAAACTGCATATGCTGGAAACAGGAGTGGCCAGATATAGTTTCATGAATTTCAACATTTGCTGCTCTTTAGATTTTTTCCCTCAGGCTCCCCATGGTTGAAAATGGGGAGAGAAATGTAAACAGACCTTTCAGTAGACTAGGAGCTTTAATCTGATGGTGAGCTAGCTTCGTTATTCAAGTTCAATTTCGTCCTGAGGACAGAGGCAAGAATCTATGAAAGCCAGGTTTAGTTGTAGGTTGAATTGTAGCTTTATGAGTTAGTCCTGGAGGAATCTGGCTCCACCTCCACAGCACAGCTTCTGAAGGCTGCTCGGGGCTCCTTTGTGGAGAGGAGGGGTGATGTTGGCAGGTGGAGCTTTGGAGATTAGCTCTGCATCTATAAGAGGGGCAGCCCATGGTAGCCTGAGTTCTTGGCATTGCGTGAAGCAGTTGGCAGAGCATGGGCTGTCACAGCCTAAGCTCTCAGGGTGTTGATCCCTTGAGTTTGAAGTCTTGTGGCTGAGGTCATATGAGGGATGGGGCATCTGATGAGGTGTGACGTCATACTTCTCTGGGATGCCAAGTTCATGCCGTGTTCTCCTGTATGAAGTCTGGTAAGACATCACATTCTTAGAAAAACTTCAGAGTAAAGAAAAAACCCACAAAGTTTGAAATGAAAACATGTAGCAAAACATGTCAGTATTTGGAAGCACTTCAAAGTTACCTAGTGTAGAGTACTTTTCTTCAGATATAACAACTCTGCCATGACGTTCGGGTGCCTTCTCTAGGGTCTGAATTCACTGTGAGGTGATGATAAAACCGCCAAATGCCACTCAGGAGCCAGATGGCTCGTCTCCTGTGACAACAGCACGGCATTTTCAGCTACAAATAACAAGCCTTGTCAAAAGCAGCTTAAACGATAAGGGGCCGCTTATCTGACGCACACAGATCGGAGCTGCGGCACTGCCAGCGCCCTGCTGTTCTCGAACTCTGCCCATCTCAGTAGTTTCCTCTCCCGTGGTGTGGCAGCTTGGGAGGTTCCACCTTGGAAGGCTCTGCATGTAGGAAAGATAAGCAGAAGTTTCTCTGGGTCTCTTTTTTTTTTTACTGGGAAGGACATTCTCTAAATTTTCTCCCTTCGATCCCAGACAGTCTTTCCTCAAACCCAGGGACTAGGAAAGACACACGCTCAGGTTGGTACTGGTTGCTGGTCAGGAGACTGGATTCCCATGTGTCTTACTCAGCCTTTCTCCTTTGGAGCCAGGGACTGCCTGCCGTGCTGTTGAAGAGAAGTCAGAAGGCAAATGCTGGGATCTGCTGTGGTACTCAGAGGGCACTGGTGGAAGCTACAAAAGCCCCGATGTCAGTTTTACCCAGACAGCTGCCCACTGTTGTTCTGGGGTTAGCGCTTTGTGCAAAGCCAGCTTGATTTTTTGAAATATTGAAAACAATTTCAAAATTCGGGAAAGAGTGACTTAAATATTACAGAAAAAGAAACATATTTGAAGTAAAGATACTTGGAATGCAGATACTAAGATACAGTAATTTAACACAAGTGTCTTTACGTTTATAAAAATCAGCTTTAGACTTTTAAAATGAAATGGACAAATTCAGAGAAGCATATGGCCCACCACAGTTGACACATAAAGAAATAGAATGCCAAGTAGTCTTGTAATTTTTTTCTTTTGATTTAAGTTCGACTGCATTGAGATGAGAAAAGATACATAATTTCAAATTATCTGAATTTGTTAACATTTAAAAACATATTTTGAGTAAATAGACTTACATCACATTCTTCTTTCCCTTTTGTACCCCAGCTCCTCCCGGAGAGTCCCCTCAAAACCTGCAATACCTTTCATTTTTATCATATTCTTTAAAATTTATAAAATATGTAACAATAAAAATGAGTATTATAAAAGTTGTTTGATGTAAAACAACAATCAGTTGAACAGTCTTATGAAGCTGTTTGTCTACAGCAATACTGAAAATACATACGTTTTTCTCAATACAAATTTTAAATAACTCCAAATATATCAACTGTATGATATTTAAAAATAATATATCACTATTAGTTTTAAAAAATGAACGTAAATAGATAAAGTCTTTTTGTTTGCTTGTTTTATTTTTAGTAGACCTTAAAATCTTGGCTTTTACTGTGGTACAAACATAAAATAAGAACAGTTTGTCCCTCACATCACCAAAGGATTTTACCTCCATAGTAGATAAGCTAAGAGTTGACAGTTCTGTTGTGCCAAGGAATGAATTGTAAGCACACATTTCCTGCTATGGCCAAAGCTATTTGACTTGAGTGATTGTCGTCATTCTCAGCCCGCAGGGAACAGGTTACAATCATGTAAGAAATGGTGTGTGTACTAAGATGGTCTATCCATGAAGTCATTCATCAACTGTTTCAATGAACAATGGTTCTGCTTGGAGGGTGGCACCAACATTAGGTGAAGGTAAGATTCTGGTTCATTGTCTGTGATGATTTTGAAAAGCATTCATCTCAGAATAAGAGTAACTTATAAAGTCCTTTTCTTTAAAATTGATACAATAATTTAAATATCAAGCAAAGCCTTCAGTCACACTCTTTGCTGTTCTTTTACAAGCCACCACTCAAATTAATTGTCTACATTTCTTTTGGCTGTATAAATAATTTTGAAATATGTAAGCTGTTCTGAAAACCATAGTATAGTGTAAAAACATCAAATAAACAATCCTAGAAAGGCTGAGATAGGAGAAGCATGATTTCAAGACCATTATGCGGCACATAGCAAGACCCTGTCACTTACAAACAAGCAGAAAGTGTATATGGATTGTACAATATTGAACCTATTTCTCCCACTACCAAATTAGAGAACACACTGATGACAGCCAGCAAATTTCTAATTCCTCATATTTTGAATTTCAATTCATTAGGATATGTTGGTAATATTAATTTTCATACTGAGATATTAAGGAAAAGTGATTGTTACTTCCTGTTAATTTTCTTGTTAGAGGTGGAATTATGTTTGTGTGGGTTTGTTGAAAGATTACTTTCCTTGCTTCTTCTAGGGTGTAGTTTCACTCCTTGTGTTGGTGTTTTCCATCTATTATCCTTTGTAGGGCTGGATTTGTGGAAAGATATTGTGTAAAATTAGTTTTGTCATAGCATCTCTTGTTTTCTCCATCTATGGTGATTGAGAGTTTTGCTGGGTATAGTAGCCTGGGCTGGCATTTGTGTTCTCCTAGGGTCTGTATAACATCTGCCCAGGATTCTCTAGCTTTCATAGTCTCTGCTGAGAAGTCTGGTGTAATTCTGTTAGGTCTGCCTTTATATGTTACTTGACCTTTTTCCCTTACTGCTTTTAAAATTCTTTCTTTGTTTAGTGCATTTGGTGTTTTGATTATTATGTGATGGGAGGAATTTCTTTTCTGGTTGAGTCTATTTGGAGTTCTGTAGGCTTCTTGTATATTCATGGGCATCTCTTTCTTTAGGTTAGGGAAGTTTTCTTTTATAATTTTGTTGAAGATATTTACTGGCCCTTTAAGATGGGAATCGTCACTCTCTTTTATATCTATTATCCTTAGGTTTGGTCTTCTCACTGTGTCCTGGATTTCCTGGATGTTTTGGGTTAGGAGCTTGTTTGCTTTTTGCGTTTTCTTTCATTGTTGTGTCAATGTCTTCTATGGTATCTTCTGCACCTGAGATTCTCTCTTCTATCTTTTGTATTTTGTTGGTGATGTTTGCATCTATGACTCCTGCTCTCTTTCCTAGGTTTTCTAACTCCAGGGTTGTCTCCCTTTGTGGTTTCTTTATTGTTTCTAGTTCCATTTTTAGATCCTGGATGGTTTTGTTCCTTTTCTTCGTCTGTTTGATTGTGTTTTTCTGTAACTCTTTAAGGGATTTTTGTGTTTCTTTTTTAAGGGCTTCTATCTGTTTACCTGTGTTCTCCTGTATTTCTTTAAGAGAGTTATTTATATCCTTCTTAAAGTCCTCTATCATCATCATGAGAAGTGATTTTAGATCTGAATCTTGCTTTTCCAGTGTGATGGTGTATCCAGGACTTGCTATGGTGGGGGAATTGGGTTCTGATAATGCCAGGTAACCTTGGTTTCTGTTGCTTATGTTCATACACTTGCCTCCCACCATCTGGTTATCTCTAGCGCTACCTGCCCTGGCTAGGTCTGACTGGAGCCTGTCCTTCCTGTGATCCTGGTTGTGTCAGAACTCCTCTGAGTTAAGCTGTCTCTGTGATCCTGTGATTCTGGGATCCTGTGATCATGAGATCCTGGGTGTGTCCGAGCTCCTGGGAGTCAAGCTGCCTTTGGGATCTTGAGATCCTGATGTGACCAAGCTCCTGTGATCCTGTGATCCTGGGCGTGTTAAAGTACCTGGGAGTGAAGCTGCCTCTGGGTGTTGTGGGGCTGGCTGCTGAGTTTGTGCCCAAGGTCTAGACGCTCAGGGCGCCAGCCCAGAAAGCAAGTCTTGTAATTTTTGTGTGTGTCCATGTAGTATGTGGTATGTAGTAGCACACACACATAGATCCATATATCCATATATCCATATATTTATACATCCATATATATCCATATATTATATATATCAGTCCATATAATTTATATTTATTTAATGTGTATGGGTGTTTTGCCCACATGTTTGTCTGTACACCACATGCATGTCTGTTGCCCATGAAGGTCAGAAGAGGACATCAGATCTCCTGGAACTGGAGTTACAGATGTCATAAGCCACCATGTAGGGGTTGAGCCATTTCCCCAGTCACCAAATAGTCTTACAATTAAATGGAATTTGAACTATTTGTTATAAATCTTGCCACAGAGAATATTATATACATAGATATACTGGGGATTTCTATTAGACATTCAAAAAACAAATACTTCTAATTTCATGTGAATGATTCCAGAATATTTAAAAAGAGGAAAAAATCCTCCACTCATTTTGAGATATGCATGTGTATTTATGTTTATGTACGTATGTGTTATATGTATGTGTGTTTGCATGTGTGCGCATGTGCACATCAGAGAACAGATCTGTGAGGCAGTTCTTACCTTTTTTACCCAGGTCCTGGCAATCAAACTGAGGTCATTAGACTTATGAAGATTTACCCACTGAGCCAGTTCTCTGCCCCTGGCCACAACCAATTTTATATCTGCAGATTCCATTTTCAAATGAATGTAAGTTCCTGTCTACTAGAATCTTCAGGGCATGGCTCAGCACCTAGCACAGGGTTACCAAGAAGTCCAGGCTAGCCCTTTCCCGTGTCTCAGTGCTCCGTTTCCATATTTTTTTCTAATAAATTCTGAATGTTGCTGAGGAAGTGTACCAGGAAACACAGTGGTAGAATTTTGTTTTTCTGCCTGAAAATGACAACTGAGGCTGAGAGATTAGTGATCAAATGGCAGACCTGCTTCGCCTGGAGCTTGTGTATCCCTGGGCTTTTAAATTTAAATTTTTATTTTCTGAGAATTTCATACATGAGTACTGTATTTACATCGTAGGCTGTATTTACATCATTTCCACCCTTTTTTCTGCCCCTCCAACCCCTCCCACTTCTCCTCCCTAACACTCGAAGCTCTTCTTATAGAATTATTATTGTTAGACACACACACACACACACACACACACACACACTACTGAATCTGTTTAATATTTAGGGCTGACCTCTTGAATTTAGAGATGCTACCAGGGAGCTGGTACCTGAAGAAAAACGATTCTCCTTTTCTCAGAAGCCATTAGTTGTCGTTGTCCTTCATTTAGAGGTAGGGCCATCCACATCGGCATGGCTGATGTGGTCTTATGTAGGTCTTGTTTAGGCATGCACACTGCTGAGATCTCATGGGGGTAGCATCCCTGTCGTGTCTAGAGGATACTATCTCACAGCAGGCACCCTGGTTGTCTGACTCTTACAACCATTATATGACATTTCTTGTTATTTTCTCCGAGCCTGAGATACAGGGGTTGCATTGTAGATGTACCATTTGGAATTGGGCACCCCATGGCCACTTAGTCTCTGCAATTTGACCAGTTCTGGATCTCTGTAATGGCCTCTGTCAGGTACAAGAAAAGATTCTTTGATGAGGGATGAGAGCTGCATTTATCTGTAATACCTCTCCCCATTATTTCTCTTTGGAATTAGCAAATGCCTTGCAGTGAGAATATTTTAATTTTGGAAGAGTATCTTTTTGAAGTGAGATGTAGTGAGTAAGGTCTTGAAATTCAAGGGACACAACAAATAGGAGGATTATTTGAATCAGTAAGGATTGATACAGCAAATTTTAATAGTCTCTGTCTCAAGCAGTCCCACCCCAAACTTGGCAGAAATTGTTTTAATCAAATCATGGCTGAGTGCAGGAGACCAATTCACAAGCTTCCAGCAGATGGCGCTAGAGCACGCACTGTAATCAAGGAGGTCTATGGGTCCACAGGAAGCGCTCAAGGCACTGCTAGACACTAAGGAGACCACAGCAGGTGCCTTTTGTGGGTGTCAGGTGAACCCAACAACACTCCCCCTCCTCCCTTCCCCTCTCAGGCCACCACCACTGAGTCTCTAGTGGAACAGGTTATCATTTCAGAGTGACTTTGAGAAGTTGGGGGACAACTCTTGCTGGAGGATACCATGGGTGGAATCAGTTGTCGAATTTGCATTTTTGGCAACTAAATGGTCTTGATAAGATGCAAAACCTTGGGAGGCAGAGGCAGGAGAGTGAGTCCAAGGCCAACCTGGGCTTCAATTTGGAACTTTGGCTCTGCTGCATACTGTCCCAGCCGTGTTGCTTCAGGACACAAGTGAGACCTGTCCCTTTTGGAAGTCCTCCAGCCTTGTGGCCTCGAATGACATGTAGCTCCTGCTCACTGGGAAGTCTTCCATTTATTAACAGCTCCCTTGGGATTTAGGGAAGAGAAAGTAAAGGGAGCCCAAAATCCCAGTGCAGCATCTGGCAGGAGAAAGGCTGGCAGAATCAAGATCAGAGTAAATGGACTAATCACACAGAGGGATTTCCATTTGTCCCGATGCCAGCACTGATGTCACAGTCACCGCCCCAGGCACAGTCACCGCCCCAGGCTTACAGCAGATTCATACTCTCCTGGACTGAGAAGCAATCTGAAGGCTTGGTTCCCCCAAGCCTCTGCCCAGATGGCACACATTTATTCCAAGGAGTGTATTAGTCAGCTTCCCATCACAATAAAATACCCGAGGGAGTTAATTTATGAAGAAAACTCTTCTGTTTTGGCTCCTGATTCTGGTCCAAAGTTGAATATGTTGCTTCTCTGAGGAGAAGCTCAGAATCACCTGAGGTGGAGCACACTGTTCATCCAGTAAGACACACCTCTAAGGACTTAAGGACCTCTCAGATGGTCCAGGTACCACAGTAAGACACACCTCTAAGGACTTAAGGACCTCTCAGATGGTCCAGGTACCACACAATAAGCCTTTAAATCCTGGAGCTTTGGGGAAAGCTACCCACATTCTGGAGATAGTTGTAAAGGACATCTTACTCTCCCCGGGAGTGACAGAGAATTTGCCCCAAAGCGTCCCAAGTGAGAGATGCTAAGGGTGGGGCATTTTCCAAGTGGGGCAGAGAATCTTAGCACGTAGTCGAGGCAGACAGTTAACCATAGGTGAGTGCCCTGGGAGGGTCTGAACGGGACAAGCCACATGGGACAAGCCACAGAGGCCAGCCTCCCTGTCTGCCCTGGAACTGATCTGTACACATTGTCTTCATGTTCTTTCAGTGTCGTGGTGATAGTTCCGTGGAAAGTGACCAACTACTGGATGAACAGGAGCTAGCCTGAGCATGACCAGGTCACTTTATAAACGTGTGTTTCCTTCCTTCCTTCCTTCCTTCCTTCCTTCCTTCCTTCCTTCCTTCCTTCCTTCCTTCCTTCCTTCCCCCCCCCCTCTTTCTTTCTTTATTGTATATAAGTACAGCATTGCTGTCTTCAGACACACCAGAAGAGGGCATCAGATTCCATTACAGATGGTTGTGAGCCACCATGTGGTTGCTGGGAATTGAACTCAGGACCTCTAGAAGAGCAGTCGGTGCTCTTAACTGCAGAGTCATCTCTCCAACCCACACATTTTTTTAAAATGTATTTTTAAATTTATTGTTTGAGAATTCCAGTCACAAATTTTGACCATATCGACCCTCTTCTCTAACTCCCCCAGTCTCCTCAAACACATTCCCCTGCCCCCAGCTTCAAAGGTACCTCTGTTTTCTTATCACTAAGATAGCTGGGACTGCAGTGTGACGTCTGTACCTGGTCCTACTTCATTCCTCCTGCCTTGCTGCTCTCTCTCTGTGGACCTCTCTCAGTCTGGAAAGCCTCGTCTGGAACAGGAGAGACTCACTGGGGTTGAGTGGGGAGCGCTTTGGGACCTTACAGAAACCGTGACTCTGAAGTCTGCTTCTTGGGTTTGGGTGGGTGAGACACACACAGATGAGAAGCTACAGAAGGTTCTAGCGAACAGAACTGGTCCCACCTGGGGAAACGATGCTAGACAAACCAGCAGTAGCTGGTAAGAAAATTGTACTGAGGGCTAGAGTCTTAGGAAGCCACGGGATGCTAATGACTTCATTCAGTTCTGTTGCTGCCTGCAAATATATGATGTGAATTTTAATTGTAAACTTCTCACATTGCAATATCCATGGATGCGGTGTAAACCCAAGGGAGACAAGAGAGTTTAAGAGATTTGTTCGGTCAGAATGGATATGATCCCAAGTCTCAAGTGGGCCAGAAAACTTAAGTTCATTCATGTGGAGTAAGCATGGTCTTTGTAAAACATCCCTGACCTGGTTTCCCATTGTAAATGGCTTGTTCTCTCTCTCTTTTTCTGAGAGAGAGAGAGAGAGAGAGAGAGAGAGAGAGAGAGAGAGAGAGAGAGAGAGAGAGAGAGAGGGAGAGAGAGTGTGTGTATGTGTAGATGTATGTGTATGGCACTGAATTTATCCATCTGTCCATTGATGGACATTTGGCTATTTCTGCTTTTTGACTAATGATGACACAGAGGACCATGTGGCAACTTTTAGGATGGTTGTATAATCTTTGCAACAGTCCTTGCACAGCATGCAGTGAAGCACAGTGATGATTCCAGCAGGTCTACGGGAGTAGGAAGAGAAGAAAGTCATGCTAATTGGCAAGCTCAGGATGGCTTTGCTTTGTCACTCCTTTACTGACCTTGGTTCTCATGATTAACTAGACAAAATTTAATGCACAGTAACTGGTGATATTTGCCAGCTCTACCTTGATGCGGTTACCACTGCCAACCCCCAGCAGAACCATGGCATTTTCTTTCATGTGTAGACCTGCCTTTTATGAAGCATTTGTCTTTATTTTGATAGATTCTTGTTCGTGTCAACTTTCCTCAAGCAATCTACATTGAATTTCTACAAATAAACCACATTTCCTATCACTTAGGGAGATAGAGAGTCAAAGACAGAGGAAGCCCTTAGGCTCCAGTTTCAATTTCTCCAGCAGCAATCTTTTCTCAGTGGTGGCACATTCTAAGACTGTCCTACAGAGACCCTTTTTCTTGATGAAAAATAGGAGCTGACCTATTTTCCCCTATTAAATTTTGACATGTTCTTTTCATTAAGTTAAAATACCTGCACTCAGTGCTTTGATATGCTCTCTCTCTCTATTTTCTGATTCAATAGAAAAATGTGCTATGGTGAGAAACAGTCCAGCAGACTGCGCATGCGGAGTCTCAGAGGTAGGTTGTTTTGTGCCAATAGATGTCATTCGGTTTTAGTGAAGTTCTCACTTTGCATTTGTTAGAATGTTGCTCTAGTTTTTGGAGACAAACTTATTAGGAAGCTGAGGTGGGGGTTAAAGAGTCATTCGCCCCTAGAGGGAGTTCCCTGAATCCTCCCTCATCCTCAGAGTCCTGGTGATTGATTGAGGTTTGCACTGTCAGGGAATCCTTCCTGATGAGCATTGCAGGAGCGGGTGGAGGGGGCACAAACCCTAGGGCGATTTTCTTTGCTGCTGGTGATTTAGTTTGCTATCAAGCCGTTCCTACTGTGGCTTTAGACATATTGCCGTATGTCAGATTCCAGATGAGAAGTCAGACAGGACGGTTTTTGCTTTTCTCCTAGCCTCAGGTTCCCATTTCTGGTTTTGTGATAGATGGCAACAGAATAATGACAGAAACAGGTACCTTGGAGTAAAAAAAATGTTGAGTGGGGGATGCAGTGAGATAGGGTCACTTGTTTTGGATCAAAACTTCCTGTTCTCTCTCATGGTTTCAATATGAAATGCCTTGTGTGTTTGAACACTTGATCCCATCTGGTGGCACTGTTTTGGGAGGTAATGAAAGGAGTGAGTAAACAGGGGTGGGCATAGGCCTTCAGACTGTAAGCTCCTTCCCACTTCCTGTCCTCTACTTCCTATAGTGAGGGGATGAGATGTGAGCAACCAGTCGCATCACACACCCAGCACTGTAGAACTGAACACTACTGTGCCTTCCCTGCCATGATAGGTGATAGTCCCTCAGATGTAAGCTAAAATAAACCTCTCTTTCTTTCTTTCTTTCTTTCTTTCTTTCTTTCTTTCTTTCTTTCTTTCTTTCTTTCTTTCTTTCTTTCATTCTCTCTCTCTCTCTCTCTCTCTCTCTCCCTTCCTTCCTTCCTTCCTTCCTTTCTTTCTTTCTTTCTTTCTTTCTTTCTTTCTTTCTTTCTTTCTTTCTCTCTCTCTTTCTTTCTTTCTTTCTCTCTCTCTCTTTCACTCTTTCTTCCTTTCTTATAAAAAGTATTTTATGTGTATGGGAGTATACTAGATAGTTTTATGTCAACTTGATATATATTAAAGCTATGTGAGAGGAGGGAATCTCCAATTAAGAAAATGTCTCTGTAAGATGAGGCTGTAGGCAAACCAATAGGGCATTTTCCTAATTAGTGATTAATGGGGAGGGCCCAGTCCATTGTAGGTGGTGCCATCCCTGGGTGGTGTTTCTGGGTTCTATAAGAAAGCAGGCTGAGCAAACTGTGATGAGCAAGCCAGTGAGCAGCATTCCTCCATGATCTGCCTCCAGGTTTTTGTCCTGCTCCAGTTCCTGTCCTAACTTCTTTGATGATGAACAATGATGTGGAAGTGTAAGCTAAATAAACCCTTTCCTCTCCAAGTTGTATTGGTCATGGTGTTTCATTGAAACAATAGAAACCCTAACTTAAGACAAGTTGGTACCAGGAGCTGGGTATTGCTGTGACAGACCTGATCATGTTGTTTTGGGTAGGACTGTGGAAGGTGTAACCAAAATAATGACTCTGAGACTTAATTATTTATGAATGAATGCTTAGGCCACAAGCTTTGGCTCACTCTTGCTAGCTCATAACTCAATTATTCTGCCTAATCTAGTCTAAGTTCTGGCACATGGCTGATTACCTCTTCTCAGTTTCATGCATCTGTCTCCATCAGTGCTTGGGGGAAAATCCCTACCCCATACCTGACTCTATCTTAGAATGGACTGGACATTACCTGTCCAGTAATGCAATGTAAGCTTACTTGATAGTTTTCATAATTGTCACTATTGTATACAGTTCATTATTGTAAGAGAAAGAGTCTTTTATTGGACTAAAAGAGGGAGATGTAGGGACAATCTTCTGTGTTCTGTGTGGAAGCATCACTTGTCAATAAAAAGCTAATGGCCTATTAGCTGAGGCAGTAAATAGGAGGTGGGAATTCTGGCAGGGAGAGAGGATTCTGGGATAGAGTTGGGCACAGGGAAGAATTGAGATTCAACCTGAACTCCAAGGAGAGAGATGTACGAAACTGAGAAGAGGTGACCAGCCATGTGACAGAATTTAGACTATTTAAAATGGGATAATGGAGTTATGAGCTAGCGAGAATGAGCCAAAGCTTGTGGCCTAAGCATTTATTCATAGTCTCTGAGTTGTTATTTTGGGAACTTGGGTGCAGTGCAAAACCCCACAGCTACAGAAAGCTTGGAACTTTGTGCAGGACAATCCAGGGAATATTCAGTGCTTGGTGAGCTGGTCTGTGGGAGCTTAGGAGATAAGAAAGTTGAGAGCAGTGTAGAAGATTGGAGGCCTGGCTTGTGAGGTTTCAGAGGGAAGTTTAAAGACTTGTTATTTTGAGTTAAAGTGCTATGGTTCTGGTTAGCTGGAGCTGTGATTAACAAGATACCAGAACAAATAAATTAAAACCTTTGTTTTTCTGGGATACTTGTCACTATTTAGCTTGAACTGAGAAATTAGTGGTGACTAAGAGGAGAGCAGCATCATTGAGGTGACATCTTCTAGGGAGTGTTTCCCGAGGCTCAGCACACAGAAGCAGGCTACCAGAGGTGGCCAAGGTTGTACCTCATGCTGGCAGCCAAACTTGTTAGTGTAAGAGTTACCTAGGTGGTACTGGTTTTGAAGGCATGAAGAGGTCATGGAGAGAAACTGAGGCTTGGCGCTGTGAGAGGTCAGGAGAGGACACTGGTGAAGGTGAAGGCACAGGATTGACCAGGTCATGCAGAGAAGGTGAGCTTTGGCATTATGAAGAGAAATTGTGAGAGGCTACTGGTGGAAGTGCAGCCTAGTTGCAGCAGAAGACCCCAGCATACTGGAGATACCAGTACCATGGGATGACCACCAAGAACAGCAGCAACAGTGTAGTGGATGGAGCCAGCTGGAATCTAGAAGACAAGCTGTGTGCTACAGAGGGCAAAGCCAGAGAAATGATCTAAGCCCCCTGGAGGAGCCCAGAAGACAATGAGTGAATCCCAGATATTGGCCGTTGAGTTATTTACCCTTTGATTTGTGACTGTGTTCTGGTTTTATTCAACTTATTTTTGATTTTACAGGAGCCCACAGTTGAGAGACTTTGAATTTCAAGATTTCAAATTTTAAGAAGTTGGCTAATTTTGAATTTTTAACAAGTTTGAATGGGTAAAGATAGTGAGATTTTGAAAGTTATTTATATTTTTAATGTAAGATCTTGGGGATGAATGAGAAAGGAAAGATGACTCATGTGTTTGTGTGTCAAGCTGACAAAAGGTCAATGATATTGATAGTTTTGTCAACTTGACACAAGCTAAAGTCATCTGGGAGGACAGATCCCGAATTAAGAAAATGCCTGTAGGCAAACCTGTAGGACATTTTTTAAATTAGTGCTTGATGAGAGAAGGCTCAGCTCATTGTGGGTGGTACCATCCCTGGCCTGGTGGTTCTGGTTTCTATAAGAAAGTAGGTTGAACAGACCACTAGAACAAGCTAGTAAGCAGCAACCCTCCATGGCTTCTGCATCACGTCCTGACTATAGGTTCCCACCTAGTTTGAGTTTCTCCCTTGGTTTCCCTCAATAGACTATAATCAGGAAATGTAAGCTTTCCTGCCCAGCTTGCTTTTTTTGTCATGGTGTTTCATCATAGCAATAGAAATCCTAACTAAGACAGGGTGGTTTGCCTGCATGTATGTCTGTGCACCATGTTCATGCCTGGTGTCAGAAGAGGCCAGAAGAGGGCATTTGCTCTTCTAGAACTGGAGTGGAGCCAGTTGTGAGCCTCCGTGGGGATGCTGGGAATCAAGCTCAGGTCTTCTGGATAGGCATTCAGTGCTCTTAGTGGCAGAGCCATTTCATTAGCTCTTGATTGCTTCTTTGCAGGTGAGAAATAACAAAACTTCCATCTTTTGGGGTTGTATCCCACCCTTCTCTTTCCCTCCTTCTCTGATTTTGGCTCCAGTGTGCACCCATGGAGAGAGTCAATGAGTGATTTAAATCTGATATCTTAGGCTGGGCTCTCCCACTAGCTACCCACAAAATTCCAACCAAAATTCCTGCTTATCATGAGGATTGAGGTTACAGATAGGAAATGCTGAGTATGATCCAAGTAAGAGGTGCTTATTTGAGTGCTGTGAATCCCCATCGAGGTCCAAACCACAAGTGATGGTCCCCTAATTGAGTGTTTATGTCACTGCATAACACAGAGCCCACAGTAATGCATGTGGTCTTGTCTTCCAGGGCAGCATAATAGAGATAAATGGGGCAATCTCAAGTTCAAATGGGAAATCTGCTTGCTGTAAGGATGCCAGATACTTTGAGGCAGGCAGAATAGAACAGACTGGAATTGGCCGCTGAGAAATGAGATTTCAAGGCAAGAACAGCTGTTTAGTAGCTTGAAGAACATATCTATAGTTGACAATAATTGCTGTCTGTCACATTGGAGACTAGCAGGAGTTTACCTTCTTTAAAGCTTGGGTATGTGCCCAGGAGACATGTTTAGGATTCTCATAATCTGCCATGTAAAATACTGAGGCTAGGAAGTGGAGTCCTCAGAGTTTGTGGTCTAAATAAGGACAATGGCAAGAAGTATTGCACAGCGCATGTGCTGGTTAGTGTTTGTTGACTTGATTTGACACACACCTAACATACCTGGAAAGAAGGAATCACAACTGAGGAATTGCTTTTATCAGATTGGCCTGTGGGCATATCTGTGAGGTATTTTCTTAATTTCTAATTGGTGGAGGAGAGCCTAGAGCACAATGGGTGGTGCCATTCCTACGCAGGTCATCCTGGTTACTGCCAAGCCATCTCTTCAGCCCTGATTTCTTTTTTTTTTTTTTACAATTTTTATTGTTATTTTTTAAAAAATTGTCTTTGGCCACTTGTAGTTCATCTTTTTAACATTTTATTTTATTTTATTTTATTTTATTTTATTTTATTTTATTTTATTTTTTATCACACATATGTGTGTCTGCGTGTGAGTATGTGTATGCGAGGGCACCTGGAGACCAGAGAGACTGTTGTTAAGTCCTCTGCAGCTGGGCTTACAGGCAGTTGTAAGCCGTGAGACATGACTGCTGGGAACTGAACATGGGTATTTTGATAGAACAGAACAGACTCTTAACCACTGAGCCATCTCTCCAGTCCTAATTTCTCTCTTTTGTACTAGTGGAGTGACTGAAAAACTTCAAATTATCTTCCCGTGTGTCACTCCACAGGCTTCTGAGACTAATGAGAACCTTAGGACTCAGTCTTCCAGTTCTAAGGGAGACCAAGCTCTTGGTGAAGTGCTGCTGCTGGTGGGGTCTGTATGATCAGATAAGTACACACAGCCCAGCTCTTACCTTCCTAAAAGTGGGCCACTTAGTGAATGGCAGTCATTGATATGTCCCTTGTCTAAGTTGTTGTGATAAAACACCCGTCCAAGGCAACTTACAGAGGAAAGCATTTAATTTAGGGATCATCATTTCAGAAGGTTAGAGTCCATGACCATTGTGGTAGGGAACATGACAGGAGGTAGACATGGTGCTGAAGCAGTAGAGTTTACATCTTGAGACACAACCAGGGGGGGGGGGAAGAGAGAGAGAGAGAGAGAGAGAGAGAGAGAGAGAGAGAGAGAGAGAGAGAGAGGAGATAGAGAAAGAGACAGATGGAGATAGAGAGAGACTCAGTCCTTTGAAACTTCACTGCCTGCCCCCAGTGACACATTTCCTAATCAGTTTCAACCGGGACCAAGCATTCAAACACGTGAGCCTGTAGAGGCTATTTTCATTCTAATCATCACAGTCTTCAAGTAATAGTAACATCATCAACGACAAAGCAAACACTTGAGCTGTTTTAGCAAGCCCAGTTCTGTGATAGAATCTATGAGCAGGGTCATGGCTCAGCATCAGGAACACAGCACCTTCAGACTTGCTGCCAGCCCCTCGTGTCTCTCGTTTCCTCCCTGTAAGGCTAAGTTTCCTCCTGGATCTTTACTCTAAATTCCTTGGGTAGAAGATTTTGGTCTGGGGTCAGGCAATGGAAGTGGTGTCATTCTCTTTAAACTTGACTGTTGCCACTGGAAGCCTAAGGATAATGGGGAGGAGTGAGTCTTCAGGAAAGGCAGTAGGCTGAAGCCAATTAGGCAATGGATTTAATCATATGAAATTATAGTCTGGCTGTGTTTTAAAATAGATGCTGGAATTTTTTCCCCTCTTGGCTGAAGTTTGAAGGGAAAATCATATTGTTCTTTTCTGGCTTCTTGAAAGTCTTTGTTTTAGTTAGAGTTCTTTAGAGAAGCAGAATGGATAGAATAAGTCTATCTTATGTATCTATCATCTATCAATTTATGTATTATCTATATATCATCTATGTATGTATGTATGTATGTATGTATCTATCTATCTATCTATCTATCTATCTATCTATCTATTTATCTATGAGTAGCTTATAGGTAATGGTCTGACTAGTCCAACAATGGCTGTCTCCCAGTGGAACGTTTCAAGAATGTAGTAGTTGTTTGGTCCGTAGGCTGGGTGTCTCAGCTGATCTTTAGTATAAACAGGAAGAAGTAAACTTGCCAGTGAGAGTGAGGGCAAGCAGGCAAAAAGCAAGCACTTCCTTTCCCCATGTCCTTTCTACAGGCTGCCACCAGAAGGTGTGCCCCAGATTTAAGGTGGATCTTCCCATCTCAAAAGATCGGGATTTATGGTGGGTCTTACCATTTCAAATAATTTAGTCAGGAAACCCCCCAAAGTATACCTAGCCTCTTGGGTTTTAGTTAACTCCAGACATAGCCAGGTTGACACGCAAGAATAGCCATCATAGTCCTACAAGGGGTCATGGTGATTTTTCTTCCTTTCCTTTGTATGAGTCTCCTTCCTCCTTTTTAAAATAGAAAATTTTTGGGTTTTTTTTGAGAATTTTGTAGTGAGTACTGTATTTACCTCATTTCTGTCCCACCCTCCCCAACTCTTCCTGTGCCTCCACACTCAGTCTTATACTAACTAGTGACCTCTTTTCTTTAATTATTATTATTATACATATACATCACATGTACCTTTAATCTGCTGAGTCCATTGTTGCTGCTCATATGTGTGTTTAGGACTGACCACTCTGGCTTCTCCATCCTGCTGACCCTTCTAATATACACACTTCACTGGCCTTTCCCTTGGTTACTCCTCTTTACCTTACATGTAGAAGTACATGCATGTGTGGATGTGTTGTTCTGAAGGCTGTTGAACTCAGTGTTCAGTCAGTCATATCTGAGCTATTACAACAATGGATGGGCAGAGAGCTACATCCTGGGAAAGCATGGGGAGGGAACAGTTTGCAGTGACACAGAGGGAAGGCATGAGTCAAGGGAGAAAGCATGGCTCAAGTCCTACGTATTTACCTCGTGTTCACATGCAAGGCTGTGGTATTAGCCTCCCAGAGTGTAGCTGCTGGTATAAGCTATAGGAACCTTAGAGGTTCCATGGTATAGTTTTCATTACCCACTCCTGAAGTAGCACTGTGGCTGGGGAAAGAATACTGTGGCCTGTTGTGACAGGCTGTTGTGGATGGTGTCCTTGTGGGCATGTCCTTCCCACTGTGATGGTATCCTGTTAAACCACAAGCCAAAACAAATCCTTTCTTAAGTCACCAATGGCAGGGACAGGGTCAGAGCAATGAGAAAAGAAGTGGCTCACCTTTCTGTTCTAACCTTATCCTGAGCATCCTGGGGCATCTTTCTCAACAGACCACCACATAGATATCTTGCTATATTTAAGTCTTTTAAGTCCTGGTGGTAACACCAGGAATTGCAGATCTGATCCTTGGGAATATTAGCCAGTATGTCATATTTTAAATCAGGTTACCCAAATGTGCTCCATGTCATCTTTGTGAATACGTGTGTGACATGGTATAAAATTGTGAAGATATAACTATTGTTACAGGGATTCCCACTGTATCCCAGAAAAAATTGAAGACCCCCAATGACTAAAGAAAATGAAGTTAAAGGAAAATAGGGTTTGAAAAATTTGATGAAGTAATGTGACCATATAAAACACTCAGAAATGGCCCCCAAAACATGCCTATGATCTTCTTATTCTTCAAACCATAGGAGTAAACAAGATATAAGAAGATTAAGTATAAGCTAGAGGCCTGGAAAAGCATAGTTTTTCTTGTTATAGGATTGCTGACAAATTTCTCTTGTGGGTTTTCAGTAGGAGGCCCAGTGTGGTGCAGAAAATAACTCCCTCAAAGACATTAATCTAGAATATATAATAATATATAACAATGAGTTTTTCAAAGTTGTTTCTTACTGTATTTTTCAATGTAGGTCAAGAGAATAGTAAAAATATAGTTTAGTAAAAAACTTATATTAGGAGCAAAATGGTTCAAGTTTCCTCTTCAAGCGTCTGGAAGATCTTAAAGGTTACATTTAAGATGAAATGAAAGTCTGAGTGGCAGGTTTCTGCAAACTCTGCACAGTTTTCCATCAAAATTATTTCTTGCAAGACTCGTAAGAGTTGCTACCAATAGCTACAGGCTAGCTTCAAGTTTGATGTCTGTCTTTAGACACATAGTTTTATACCATCAACCAAGTCATCATTGAAGGACAGCTCCCCCAGGCTAGAGGAGGAGTGGGGACCCTTTAAGATATCAGAGAAATCTGATCAAGACTCCTGTCTAGACAGAGGGCTGGCCCACCTAGCATACAGGCAGCACACAGCAGTCTCTAACAGCTACACTTAAATTTCCCTTAGAAGGCAGCACTGGGTCTGTTCTAGTGGATAAATGGCCAAACCTCTAAAGTTTGAGACTCATCTGAGCTAGGGAGATTCTTACACTGTGGGCTTGCCAAGGTCCTACACCATACCAAGACACGCCCCCCAGAGAGAGAGGGGGGGAGGGAGAGGGAGAGGGAAAGGGAGAGGGAGAGGGGGAGAGGGAGAGGGAGAGGGAGAGGGAGAGGGAGAGGGAGAGGGAGAGGGAGAGGGAGAGAGGGAGAGGGAGAGAGAGAGAGAGGAGAGAGAGAGAGAGAAAGAGCCCATACCTTCATGGAGTTAGTTGATTTCTAGTGAGTGGAAGATGCTGAAAAAAGACACAAATGATTGAATAAGTAAAAGGATTGTAAGTGTGGAGAGATGGACAGGATGCTCAAAGAAGTCATTGCATGTAGAGAGGAAGGCTGGCCATTTTTAATATGAAGAGATAATGACATTCTGACCTACATGAGATGCTGACTTTGCAAAGTTCCGGGCAAAGATCCTTCCAGATAGAAACAAAGGCAGTTGTGGTTGATGGGTCTGGGAACAGAATCCAGGGAGAAAAGGGTAAGAGCATAAGATGAAGTAGTGAGAAGACTTGGTGAGCCACGAGGCAGTCTTGGTTGCTTTTGAAAGTAAGATATTTATATTATAACAATAATGTAGCTGTCAGGTATTTCTTGAAGTAATTCAGTGAGTGAGTTCACTATCTGGGTTGGTTTGTACAAAAACTTACAATGAAAAGCTGGAAGTAATATTGAAGTTGTTATAGCAAGTAAATTACATGTCAAATGTGACATTGTTAAGGGAAAGGGTCACAGCTCAGTGATCAACGTAGGCCCATTGCCAGATGTTGCATAAGAAATGATTTGATAATTATAAAAGTTAATTGGGCCAAGCACGGTAGTGCGTGCCTGTAATTCTAGCACTTCTGGAGTCTGATCGAGGAGAATTTTGAGTTCAAGGCCAACTTACATAGCAAGACCTATCTCAAACAAACAAACAAACAAACAAACAAACAAACAAACAGAGGCAGTCTAAACAATTTCTATCCCCCAGAAGAGATCATTAGTATTTCTGATGGCTAACCTCTAGCATGGTATGTTTATTATAACTTTGTGTTTGATAGCATCAGTGTTTTGTTCTGATGCTTCCTTGTATGTGAAAGTCTGTGTGAATGAGAAATTCCATCATTAAAAAAAAGTGCATGGAAGCTTTACTTGCATGTATGTCTATGTGGCATGTGCCCTTCATGAGCCATTTTCCCCTAATGTATAGGTGCTGGGATTTGAATCTGGTTCCTTTGGAAGAGTAGCCAATGCTCTTAACCACTGAGCCACTTGTCCAGGCCCTTTAGTGTATGTGTGTGCATGTGTGTGTTTTAATTATGTGCATTGCTGTTTTACCGGGATGTATAGCTGTGTGAGGTTGTCAGATTCCCTGGAACTGGAGTTACAGATGGGTGTGAGCTGTCATGTGGGATCTGGGAATTGAACCAGGGTCCTCTGAAAGAACAGCCAGTGCTTTTAACCACTAAGGCATATCTCCAGCAAGAAATTCCATCTTTTACTTTGTGTTCAGCATTGTTATGTAGGGTTTCAGCCATACAACAAGAGGTATGAAATCAGGTACAAGTTAAAATTAAGATAAGATGTGGAGAGAGAATTGCTGAAAAAGACCCACTTTTTTTTTCCCAGTGGCAGTTCTTCCCAGTCCTGATTATTGATGTTGATAAAGTGAAGGATAAAGAATTAGATTCATAAACCAAAGCTGGCCTTTCAGAGAGATTTGTTCTTTTGAATTCTACACATTACCACATTACTTCTTGAATATCTATTTGTCTAGTGGAAATTTCTGGTTTCCTTGGAAACTCAGTTGTGTCGTGTGATGTTTTTCTGGAAGCTGTCTCTTGAGAGGATGTTTTGCTGAAGGAGACACATAAGAGCACATATGATGTTTCACAGGATTGGACACTCGAAAGGGCACATGATATTTAGAAAGAGTATAAAAATCACTTCACAGACAGTGAGAGGACACTCTTGCATTGATATACCTTGCAACGCTTCGATGGTCTTTGCTGGTCTTCACTTCTTAGAGAGAAATGCACCAAAGAACTTCTTGTGGAATTCCAGCTGACTCATGCCAATTTGGTGGAGCCTTGAGGTTTCTGCTGGGTTGAGCTACTGTTACTGATTCATGTTTGGTGTTTGCTATTGGACTCTTCTGCTGATATCCTGACAATGGTAGATAGGTCCACAATCCCCTTTTCCTATTAATCTTAGTTTTCTGCTACCTCTGGTTGACAGGCTAGAGGGAAGTTAAAGTGTTTAAGAACCTTAATTAAAGTAGATTTTGAAAAATCTAAGCCTACAGGAAAGAGGTGAGAGTGGACTGGTGGTCCAGACACAGAGGCACACAGAGACCTGGTGGTATGGATGGGAACTTCAGTGTTTGAGTCTGCCAATTATAAGTCTCTCTTTACCAAGCATTTCTAGAGATATCTATGATGGGGCACAGGTTGATCAAAACATACATTTATAATAGGACTTATTCTAAACCTCAAGGAGATCTGTTGGACTGCTGAATGGTTTCCTTTACCCAGCTGTTATGATGGTTCCATGTCCATGGTGATGAGGGGTGAGATCGGAGAGCATGCCAAAGGAGCTGAGGAGAAAGGACAGAACAGGCAGACATAGCCTTGCTAACATCAGGCTTTCTTGGGGGCATTCCTCATCTGCTCTGCTTAGAGAGAGAGAAAGAGGGAGAGAGAGAGAGAGTGAGTGAGAGAGAGAGAGAGAGAGAGAGAGAGAGAGAAATAATCTTCATACAACACTGTTTTCCTTCCAAAGGGACTGTCACTTCTTTCTGTATGCCTTCAGAAATCCTTGTAACCAAATGCAATGGGTTCACATCGTGGTTAAATGCAAAGTCAAAAAAAAAAAAAAAAAGCAAAGCCAAAAAACGAAAGAGCCACCCTTGAACAAAGGGACCACAGGGTTTTTATTTGAGGGAGCCAATATATTTCCTTAGAAAATGATTTTAGAGGCGAATACAGAGCATACTCAGCTCAAGGTCAGAGTTCAAAGAAAGGTAAGATGGAGAAATACAATTTTGGACATGTTTAGCTCAAGGTTGTAGCACTTTTCAGTGGATAAACTGGAGGATAGGAACACTTTGGGGCATGGCTCATCTTGCAGAATAAGGATGGCAAATGGGAATATATCTGGGCAGGTTCAGCTATTGAAGCTATGTTAACATAGGAGCTTGCCTCTAAAGACACCCATTTTATTTAGTAGTTATACCCTTATAATTTCCCCTAAACACATGGAAACAAGTTCACTGCTTTCTTTTTACCATGACTATTTTGTTTAACAAACACTTCTCAACTAGTATTAAACAAAGAGAATCTTCAAGATCAGTTAGTGGCCACAGAAGCCAAAAAAGAGCATCTACTATGCTGATGTTAGATTGGAATGGGCTGTGCCAACCATTATCTTCAGAAACTTCCAACTCCTTGCCATTGTGTCAAATCTCTTCTATGAGTGACAAGTACACCCCCGTTGATCACTGACCTGGGAGAGCTGGCTGAGATTTTGACAAGAGAGATGCTAGTGATACAGTCCAGTATGCTCTGATCTTATACTCCCTCAAACGGTGCTGGTTGAGAATTCTCCCTCAATCCCTCCTGGGCTGAGATGGCTAACTAGAGATGGCCACTCTCCTCTTCACTGTTGTAACATATCCCAGACTAGGATCATCCCTCATCCTGGAGATGGGCTCTTATGGCATCAATGCAATAGAAATGAGACCAAACCAAGTACTATGGACAGGTCAGGACAGACCCCTTTCTTGGGACATTTGCTCCTAAGGATGATGATCAGCTCAGAGATGACCTTTTTTTTTTTTAATATTTTTTACACTCCATATTCCATTCCCTGCTCCCTCATCCACCCTCTGACTGCTCCACATCCCACACCTCACTCCCCTCCCGCTCCCTGAGAGATGACCTTTTCTATGAAGGAGGCATCTTCTACCAATTGCTGTTAAGTTACATTAGCCACAGGCACAGTTTCAAAGATGTTTTTCTTCTTGGGTATAAACATCCTGGTCTTGTTTGAGCAGCCAATGGAACCTGGGGACCACTGAGGTCATCTTATAGTTGGCATCATTATGTAAATGTTCTGATATTTTGGCTTGGTCTGGGCCTGTGATAAGGCTGACAAGAATGTACCTACTTGAGCTGTTGAGAAAGTGCAAGGATGGTGTAAGAAAAACAAGTTAGCTCCAATAGGTCAGAGGCCAACTTAATCCTGCATGATAGTCATGAAAAAAATAAAAGTGATCAACATGTTTTCATGCAGAGCTGAATCATTTGACACAAGGATTAAATGCAGTGAAGAAGATAGATATAACATAAAGATGGAGGGTCAACTCTGGGTGCCATTTTTGCCACCCACCAATGAAAAGTCATTGGCTTTTAGCAAAAGTAGCCTTCAGATACCTACAAAGTAGCCACAGCATGCAGTAGGACATCATCTAAAGCAAAGTTAGTGGGGAACTAATAAGGAGTTGCCACACTGTGTGATGTCCAACATTAAACTTGCTAAAAGAAAGTCCTGTGATTTTTGCCCTGACAGAATGTCTGACAGCGGAGTTGATTCAGGGACCACCAGAGACATCTCATAGCAACAGTTCTCCCCATGTCCGTTTACTCTCTATATTTCAAGGGACTTGGAATATACTAGGAGTCATTTGTATGAGGATTGAGGTTAGATTGCTTCCTGCTCCAAGGTACTTGGTATTGTATAAAACTGGTTATTTTAAGCTGCATCTTGCCTTCAAAAACCTATTTTATAATCAACATTTGAATCCATTTGAGAAAACACAGGCAGGCTCATTCTGTGCCTTGTGTACATAAGCAACACCATCTGGCTATCAGCACTCATAAGATTCAGATTGATAAATAACCTGTCCATAAAAGCAGAAAAAAGCTGACACCCTATATATTTATTAAAGTAACCTGGGACTGTATGAGCGCATGGGAATGTTAAAATCCTTCCAGTAAAACTAGCCTTTAGAACTTACCCAACACACCAGGCCAAAAAAGGGTTTAGCTTGCTCACTTGGATCATCTACAGGTTATATTGTGACGGTGAAGCCCCCTAACTACCTGGTATGTGTGTTAAGGGACAAATGCCCAAGTGTCCCAGGGGTTTCAGCTCAGCTTGGTCCCCATTGCTAACAAGGGCCATCTACTTGTTTGTCAGTCTGGACTTACAATCCCCTCATTTGTCTGCTCATTCTCTTGGACCTGCCTTTAGCTCCAGTAGCCTCTATGTTCTCACACCTCACTTGGACAGCTCAGTTAATCCACGAGGCTCTACTCAGTTGTGACACTGGGCTGTGGCTAGAATGTGACCAGCAATGCTCACTCAGGTCCGTAAAAACTTATCTAGCCATCTGCAGTGACTTCCATACATCTGTTACTGCCCCTTGCTCCCTGGAACTCTACTGCAGCCCCTTTAATACTTTGTGGATATTCTGTAGTCTCTCTGTCTCTCTGTCTCTCTGTCTCTCTGTCTCTCTGTCTCTCTGTCTCTCTGTCTCTCTGTCTCTCTCTCTCTCTCTCACACACACACACACACACACACACACTGCTGTATATGTGATTTGATAGTTAACATTAATAATCCAAATTAGAGTAAAAGAATCTGTGTTTACTTCAGCCAGCTATCAAGGGAAATTGAGACTCGTGGCCAAATTGTAACCAACAGAACCAATATAGTTTATGAATTTATTCATGATAAATAAATAAATTCTAAAACTGTGGAAGGATACAAGTGTGTCTGTGTGTCTACATATGATTTTTGATATAGTACACTCATAACAGTGGTTCTCTTGAATCCCACAGGTTTTATATTTGTCTAGTCAGAAGGGGCTCCTAGTCTGTCAACCTTTTGGTAATATCTGGTGATTTATGACAGAACTGCTTGGCAAAGTACATGGATGGAGGCAGAAGAAAACACACATCATGTTAAAGGTTAGTAAAGAGCTTGCCTGCCCTTTGTACTTCTGGAGTGGTCTCTATTTGCCTCCTCTTCACCCTTCTCATGGTCTTCAAAGGAACCGAAGATGTTTTACTGGACAACATTGTCCATAGAAAAACCACAGGAACCCTGTTTTCTTTGAGTTATTCCTCATTAATGAATACCTTCTTTGAAGCAAATACTTAAATAAAGTCACCCTTTTGGTTGATGCAGATATTCTATCTTTCACATGCAGGACCTGGCATGAGTGGAGGGTGGAGGAGTTGGGACGATCAGGGAGGAGTTTAGATAACACATCACTAGGGAACAACTAGGAACAAGTGCCCTGTGATTCCTGATCAGAGATAGGACGCTAATCAAAAGAGCTTTCTTCTTTCACGAGTCTATGTAGTATTTGAATTATATAAAAATCAAAATCTGAGAGTTCTCCATACAGCTGTCCTTAAGGTGAACATCTGGCTGGAACATGATTCCAAATCAGTTGGTTCAAAGTTAGGTGTAGATACAGCATACTCCACTGAATATGGCTTTTACCTTTGAACCTGGTAGATGCCAACTTCACCCCTTACTAATGGCATTTTTAGGTGAAAGAGAACACAGGGTGAGAGACCTATGTTTCCTACTGTATAGAACAAACTCAGGATAACTAAAATGTTTCTATTGGAGGTGGGACATTGCTCATTTATAATGGACCATCTTAAAGATGAGGATTTTACAACAAGGGACCATTTTGGAATGATGAAGGTGGTTTATTATTGGAATACGGGAGACTGCATTCAAGCACTTCACAACTGTTGCTGCTTGTTGTGGTTTTACCTGAGCACAGAGCTCCAGCGAATCATGTCACTTATGTTGAATCTGTATCCTTACAGATAAAATTGAACACAAACAAGGATTGGATAACCAATGAGCTCCAGAGACCTGCTGTCTTCATCTTCCCAGTTTATGGTGACTTTACCAATGGTCAGCTTTTTGTGGGGATGCTGGAGATTTGAACTCAGGTCCTCATGCTCTGGTAGCAAGCACGTAACAACTGAACCATCTCCCAGCCCCCTGCCACTTTTCTTGAGATGGTTTCATATGGCCTAGGATGTAGGTGAGGATGACTGTAAACTTCTGATTATTCTGCTTCTACCTCCAGAGTGCTAGGGTTGTGTATGGATGTGCTCTATCATGAATAAATATTATGTGTTATGTGTGTGTAAATATCTATATCATCTATCTATCTATCTATCTATCTATCTATCTATCTATCTATCTATCTATCTATCTATCTCTACCTCTACCTCTATATATGTATGTACATATATCTCCAGAAACTCAGTTCTAGCACCTGCATTATCTTCTAGAAAATGAGTCCTTTGTCTACAAATATAAAGTGATTAGATCTTTTCCCCTAACATATGCTGATTTCTTTACAAAACCATTTTCATAATTAGCATCTCTTTCAAGTGGAATGGAAGTGATTATGGTTAAATTCACAGCTTCTGCCTCTGTAATGGCTTTAACCTGAGTTTGCATCTCTAAATTCTTAGGTACAACAAATTCCAGTTCTTTTGTAACAAAGGGTGTTTCAATTCTTCTCATCCCACGAGTCCACAACTCATCAGGGCAAAGCCTCCAGGGAAACTCAGAAAGCTCTCTGGTCCGGCATCATCTCCTTCCTGAGGATTGGTTCAGCTGGGATAATTTCACAGTGCATGCCAATGCAGGGAATTACAGTGTCCTCGTGTAACACCAGTAAGACAGCTGAAAGTCGCAGCTCTGTGCTTCTTAAACTGGAGGAACAAGCTTTCCTCTTGTAAACCCAACGAAAGAGGGCACAGGGCTGGGGGATGACGCTCACAAAGCTCTGGCTTGCCTGAACATCCCTGCTCATGTTTTTCAGACTATCACAGGGGTGTTGAGTGTGCTCACTGGCTTTCATAATCTTAGGCCTCAGGTCTCCTTCAGAGCTCAACTCTTAATACAGTGGCTCCTTCGGAATTTTCTATTAGTCTCCCCTTTTGCCCTCCTCGACCATCATTTTGCTCCATCTAAGTGGTTAAGGTGTTAACAGCTAACTATTTCTTTAGATTGATCTCCAGTATAACAGGTTAGCTCTGTAATGTTCCTCGTTAAGGTCTTTGGTTCTGTCCATCCTAACACAAAACACACAGATTCACAGCATGGACAATGGGAATTGGTCCAGAAGCTAAAGGTCCTTTACCATGGGATGGAGAAGACCAAAGGGAGACAAGCCTTAGATGTAGGAGACCTTGTCCAGCATGGAGGCTTACTGGCTAGAGCTCTGCTGGGTGGAATGTTGAACTCACCAGTCCTTCCTTCTTCTCAAGATTGCTAGGCCTTGAATAAACCCTGTTCCTCCAGCCAGCCATTACCCACTGAATACTGACCCTTCATGAAGTGAGCAGCCTGGGCTTTAACCTCAGTTACACTCTTATAACAAGAGAAGGTACTGAGAATGAGTTACACACGAGACAACTTTAAACTCTTCAGGGAAGCAGCCATGTCTAGGGTAGTGGTTCCCAACCTTCCTCATGCTGCAGCCCTTTAAAACAGGACCTCACGTTGTGGTGACCCACATCCATAAAATTATTTTGTTGCTACTTTCTAACTGTAATTTTGCTACTGTTATGAATTGTAATGTAAACATTTATGTTTTCTGATGGTCTTAGGTGACCCCTGTGAAAAGGTTGTTCAACCCCCAAAGGGGTTATGAGCCATAGGTTAAGAACTGCTGGTCTAGAGAATTCTGTTTATATTTATTTATATATTTATTCTGAAAGGTTTTAAAATTTTATTTTATGTGTCTGAGTGTTTTGTCTGCATGTATGTAAGTATACCACATGTGTGCAGTGGTATACTTACATATATTGGGAGACTTGAAGAGGGTTGGATCTTCTGGAGTGTTATAGATGGTTGTTAGACATCATGAGCATGCTGGAAACCATACTTGGGTTCTCTGGAGAGCGCAATTGCTCTTACCCACTGAGCAATCTTTCTAGCCCCTCTATTTATATTTAAAGCACATTAAATGCTTCATGGGTAGTTTAATGTGTTCACTGCACTGGGTCAGATGTTGTAACAGAGATGGCAGGGCCCAAGTCTTCGTGTAGAAGAGGGAAAAGCGATTTTATCTTTCTTAGGACGAATCCTTGCAATAAAAGACAACAGAAGCTTCTTAGGTTGTGTATGTAGGAGACAGCAAGGGGAAAATGAGTAAATCACAGAGTTGCCATGATACTCTGGATAATGTAAATATCTTCAGCATTTTGAACAAAGTAAAAAGGCCTTGAGTCCTTAAAGTCAGCCAATAGCCAGAGCACAAACAAGAAACTGACAGGCAACAGCTGATCATCGGGTTCCACATGTTGTTTTTGATGTCATCTCCTGGTGCTTAAGAGCCTGGCCAGGCATGGTGGCACTCACCTTTAATCTCAGGGAGGCAGAAGCAGGAGGATCTCTGTTGCGGGAAATATTCAAAAGAATGGCAAGCTTCCCACACTATACCCAGCTACTCTTTGCCCTGGTGGGCTGGCGGGCTATGCACTGGCAGGCAATGGCCAGTCTGTTCTTATGTCATGGAGACTCTGATTCAGAGCTCCAAAATCTCTCCATCTAGCTCCTTAAGTTCCCACTGGCAGGTCGTTACCACACCAGCCCCATGCTTCAAGTTCCCCATGGCCTTTGTGGTGCACATCTGGCAAACCCACGCTTAGCTGCTGTACCTTTTTCTCTTGAACCTAGTTGAACCGCTTCATGAAGGAAAATGCCACACAGGCTTAGTTCAGAAGCAATGGTAACTCAATCTCTGGGTGCAACAACTAGAATCCTAATCTTGTAAGCCATATAAAATCTAACTCCTCTGGAGGCGGATCCATCAGGATTCATTGAAACCAGGAGACACTATATCAGGTACTATCCGTGTCTAAAAAGCCCCTAACTCTCTCCTGCTTCCTCTCATCCTCTGTCCAACCCAGATGTCCTGCCTACTTGCACGGCGATTGATTCCTTTATTCATTAGGGGATCCTTCACAAAGAGCCACCTGAGTATGTGACTCATACCTTGTTCCAGACAACCCCTCCTGGGAAAAGAGAATTAACATCAAAATACAATAGCACCAAGGTCATCCACAACAGATCTCTGTGAGTTCAAGGCCAGCTTGCTTTACATATTAAGTTTGAGTCAGAGTTATATGGTGAGGACCCCCCCTCCCCCAAACATCAATAGGAGCAACAACAACCCTGGCTCCCCAAACCACCAAAAGGCAATAAAGGTAGCTTTAGGGGTCAGCCTCATCATTAGAGAAATAAATAAAAGAGCATAGAAGATTTTCTTTCTTTATGGGGTAGCCCGTGCTAGTCTTTAATCCTGTTCCTAGCCTCCTCCTCCTCTTCCTCCTCCCCCCGTTTGTGATTCTGTCTCTAAGAGCTTTTATAGTTTTTAAAAAATATGTATTTATTATGTATAGTGTTCTGCCTGCATGCCAGAAGAGGGCATCGGATCCCGTTACAGATGGTTGTGAATTCTTTGAGAATTTCATACGTACACACGACATATTTTGATCGTATTCGTCCTTGTTCCTCCTCTTAACCCCTTTGAGATTCATCTGGTCTTTTCACATCCTCCCTTCCTGTTCTTTTATTTAAAATAACCCGTGAAGTCCAATTTGTGCTATTCATAATCTCAGGTGTGGAGCCACCAATGAGAGTTCAGTCAACCCACCACAGCCCCTCCTTTAGAGAAAACTCCTCCCCTCCTCCCTCCATACTGGAAGATTGACTTCCTTTCCCTTCCCTTTCCTCTCCCCCTCTCTTTCTTTCGAGACAGTGTAAAACCTGTCTGGCTTAGAACTCACTATGCAGGCCAGGCTGGCCTTGATCTCACAGAGATTCACCCGCCTCCTCTTTCTGAAGTCTGGGATTAAAGCAAGGCCCATCACACCTGACTCAGCTTTCTTGATACAATGCTGAAAGTGCTTGAATATTTATTTCCTTTTCTGCATAAATACCATGGATCTTTGCTAATCCCATATCCATAAGAGGAAACTGAAGTTTACAGGGGTCAGTGCTGTCCAAGGCTTATCCACGGGCAAAGCTGGATTGGAGCCTGGAGCTCTCTGACTTTAAATTCCATGGCAAATGAATGACCTTAGTGATGTCTATAGTTGGACTGTGGAGTTAAGATACAGTTATATTTATGTGTCTAATTCATTTGGCTGTATATTAAATGCTCTGAGATTTCAGTAGTGGGGAAGTAGCTTTATCTGAAGGCAAAGTGTGATAAAGGCTTCATTAGGGGTTTCTGTGCTAGGTTTAATAATGGAGCAAAGTCACAGATTCTGCTCAGTGATAAGATTTGGGAGAGGAACGCTCTACGGCCTGCAGTTCCATACTTGGATATGATCGGAATCACTGATGGCTCATGGGAATGTATGTATATTAGGTGATCAGGTCACACTCACAGAGTTTCTGAGGCATTGTCTTGGATAAGGACCTAAAATCTGTCTTACTCAGCTTTCCAGGTACTGTCAATACTATTGCACTTTGAGGACTATCATGCTCAGCAAAGACAAGGTACTGGGTTATACAGTGTGCTGGTTACTGTTAATGAGAAACTCGATAAAATCTAGAGTCATCTGGAAAGAGAACCTTAGCGAGGGATTGCTTAAGTCAGGGGGCCTTATAGTCATGTCTCTGGGGATCGTCCACAGATTTAATTGATGTGGGAAGGCTCACCATTAATTAGTGTGGATGGCTCCTCCTGGTGGAGGATGGGAGCCTTTGCTGTTTTGCTCACTTTGCCTTTAAGGCTTGCTGGTCAGTGAACCAACCCTATTGTTTCTGAGGATAATTCCTTTGCTGAGAATAGAATCATCTTTTTTGGACTGGAGTACAGTGCTTCTTCAAGAATCCTCTGTTCTTTTGGTACCAGACTAGGACTATTGGGGCATCTGACTTCATGTACTGAGCACATACTCAGTTCTTGGTCTCTCTGGTACAAGACAGCCATTTGACAGACTACTTCAACTGTGTCACCTAAGCCAATCTAATAACTCCTTTTTAAACATGTATTTCTATCTATCTCTTCTAGAGAATCTTGACAAATGCACAGGGTGTTCTGGAAACCAGTGACTTGGACAGTTGGCTCTAGTGGAGGGACAAGATCCAGCCTTGATGGAGAAAAAGGCTGAAAAGAACTTGGAGCAAAGCCATTCTTATTCATTTTAAGGAGATATTTTCATTCATTATATTTATCTTTACTTTTTGTTGTGCTATGATCAAACCTAGCATATGCTAGGCAAGTGGTCTACTCCTGAGGTATCTGGCCCAATAGCTTCCTAAAAAGAGCTGTTTCATCACAGGATGCTTTAGTTGACATGAATCATGGGAAAACAAATCTCTTTTGGTTTTAGATTCAATCACTTAGTCTTGGTATAACCCCTTTCTGTCTCCACACACAATGCCACATGACTTCAGATTTCTTCCACAGTGACATTTTCTTCCCCCCTGATTTTAGTTTAGCTGTATTCATTCCTTTGTCAACAGCAATGAGACAGAAGTCAGAGTGTCAAGCCCAAGCCAAGGGCAAGTGTCCTATGGATTTCCACTTTAGCCTTAGTCACAAGAAGGCTGTATCTAGATTGGGCCACTGGTCCAAGGAGAATGAGAAACTAGCTGAGCCTGGATGGGTATAGTAACCTGCTTATGTCCTGTTATCTTTTGAAGGTGAAATGTGCCCTAGACGCTCATGTGCTCGGCTACTTGTTCTCCAATCTGCTGGTGCTACTTGAAAAGGTTGTAGGTGGGGCCTGGCTGGAGGAAGTGGTTTCTTGGGAAATAGGACTTGAGGGTTATTGACTGCCTAGGCTTCTGCCTGAGTTCTCTGTGCTTATGGGAAACCACAAGCTCATATAAATTCTTGCTTCTCTAAGTTGTTTCTGTCTGAAATTTTGCCCCAGCCATGAGGAAAGCAGCCACTGCAGCCTCACATTTTTTGAGGATGAACTGGCTGTTGTTTTTATCTACTGAGTTTTGGGATGGTTTGTTTATTCTGCAATGATTTACTGATTATTCCTCTTTAAAAAAACATAACCATTTGAACGAATGTCTTAGGCTGCTTACTCAAAACATTGGATTCATTATTCATTTCTCTTTGTATAGAGAATCACAACAAAGTTGGTGATGGTCTGCAAGATGCAAGTACACCACTAGACAGTTCTTTTAGAAGAGTGCTGGCTGCAGCCCCTGGGATTTTCTTCATGTTATCCTCTGTGGTTTCCTTGATTGCAGCTCAGGCAGAGCCCCATCACCGGCTCGGGCTTATTGTTTTTGAAGGATCTAACGAGCCTACATTATGCTGTCGGCTCATTGATTAAGAGCATCTTCAGGCTGAGAGAAGATCATTGTTATGGAAATTGCTCCACTCCCATCTATTTTTTTCCCCTAATAAACAGGGTGAAAATGAGAATTGAGGAGAGGGAGGAGTGAGCTGTTAAACCAAGCCATAACTGCAGGCCCAATAGTGGTTTATACTTTATAAAACAGGGCACCTTAATTTTTCATAAATATTACTAAGCTGATTTACCCATGATTTGTATTCTGTTGCTGATTTGAGAGGTCAGAGTTTTACATTTTCTGGGAGCCCATTTTGGTTCCTAGGAGAGGCAGCAGAGGGCTCGTTGGAGCTATTGGATAACAAGGTTTATGTGGAAGATAAAAGACCTTGACACAATGCTAGTTATTATTTTTTTAATTAAAATTTTTATATTTTGAGGACAGCCCAAGAACATGGCTCACAGAGACTTATAGGGACTCATAGGAGCTCACAGAGACTGAAGTGACAATCATGGAGTCTGTATGGTCCTCTCTTTATATATTATGGTTGTATAGCTTAGTGTTCTGTGGGACTCCTAATACTGGAAGTGAGGGCTTTCTCTGACTCTCTTGCCTGCTCTTGGGACCCTTTTCCTCTTACTGGGTTGCCTCATCCAGCCTTGATATGAGAGTTTGTACCTAGTCTTAATGTAGCTTGTTATGCCATGTTTGGTTGATACCCCTAGGAGGCCTGCTCTTTTCTGAAGGGAAACAGAGGAGGAAATGGATCTGGGGGAGAAAGGAGGTGTGTGTGTGTGTGTGTGTGTGTGTGTGTGTGTGTGTGTGTGTGTGAATAGAAGGAGTGGAGGGAGGAGAAACTCAGTTGAGATGTAATGTATGAGAGAAGAATAAAAGATGCAGAAAAGATTTTGTTTTAATTATGTGGGTATAGATTTGTACATGTGAATACAGGTGCTGATGGGATCCAGAAGAGGGCGCTGGATCTCCCAGAGCTGAAGTTACAGGTGGCTTGCGAGCTTCTGACATGAGTGTTCAGGACTTATCTTGGGCCTTCTGTAAGAGCAGTCCAATACTCAACCACTGAGCCACCTCTCCAGCCCCATCAGCTCTGTACTTACTAAGTCTCTGTTCCCAGTCTTTTCACTTGAGTGTAGCAATCCTGATTAGCAGCTTTACTGACGCAAGAGGTTTTTAGATGCCTAAATGAAGCTGTGTTATGTGCCAGGTCCTCATGAATGTCTCTGTATCTAAGAGGCTATGTGTCTCATGATGCAATTTGCTCTTCATGGGTTCCTATGCATAAAAAGAAACATGTATTTGTCTTTGTCCTTAGGTTTTGTCATAGAAATCATAAATTACATGGAATGGCCAGGATAACAAATGTTCTCTGTGTACTAATAAGGTGACTTGTGATTGGGGGAGGGGAGGTCGGTCCATCTTAGTAGCTTTTGGATGAGAGCTGGTCACTAACAGGACCAAAGCATGATGGGAGGGTTGGCTTTCTGCTTCTCTTGTACTTTTAAGGAGAGTAAATTGGCTGCAGGTTGAGTTTAATCACCAATGGCTTAATTAATTATATTTACCTGATAAAACCTCCATAAAGAATTCTGAGAAACCGAGGTTAGACTTGAAGGTGCCTAGCAAGGTAGCAACTCTAGGAAAGGGATGTAAACATCGTGGTCTTTCTCTAGGATCTTGCCCTGTGCATCCCTTCCATTTGGCTGTGGCTACACAGTATCTTTTATAATTAACTAGTAAATGTGGGTGAGATATCTTCTCACCTGAGTGAGCTGATAGAGAAGGTTTATAAGAATCTACAACTGATGGCAAATTTATATGGAAGTGTGGGCAACCTGGGGACCAATCCTTATGACTGGTGTCTGAGCCAAGGGCAGACTTGGGGGACTGAGTTCTGAAATGTGTGTATTCTGCTGATAACTCCAGGTAGACAGTGTTAGAACTGAACTAAATTTCAGCATCTCCAGTTGACTGATATGGGGACCAACCCAAAATTTGACCCCACAAGTATTAAAAGTGAGAATAAAATGCATTGTCCATTGGAACCTTCCCTAGAGATCATTCACTTCCCCGATTCTGTCCTTCTGCTTCTTTTATGGACAGTTCCAGAATATACAACTTAAAACCTATTTTTCTTTGAAAAATTCTTGAATTTATACAACATATCAGATCCATCACCATCACTCCTAGTGCCTCCTACCTCATCTCCCTTCCAATTTCACGTCCTCTATTTTTTCATTGTTATTGATATCCCCTGAATCCAGGTAGTCCTGCCTATATATGCATGGGTGCTGTACCATCCACTGGGGCATGAACAGCTTACTCACAGCCATGTCCCCAGAGGCCATGACTATCCCTCCCTTAAAACTACCCACTTTCCTTGTCTTTTTAGAAATACTAGTACTTTTTCTATTTTAATGTGGACTAAAATTTTCTGAATGACTTGCTAAGTCACACATCCTGGTCTTATCCCATGCATCCCGAGTCTGGTATGAGATGGGTCCACGTTTTTGCATCCTTAATGAGCTCCCAGGTGGGTCTGATGCTCTTGGATTATAGATCCCTTCAAACTGGAGCAGGGTGGGGGGAGGGTTTAGGGGACTTTCAGCATAGCATTTGAAATGTAAATGAAGTCAATACCTAATAAAAATTGAAAAAAAAAGGAGCCTGACAAATATAGAGGAGGATGCTCTCAGTCAACCATTGGACTGAGCACGTGGTCCTCAATGGAAGAGTAAGAGGAAGGACTGAAGGAGCTTAAGGGGTTTGCAACCTCATTTGAAGAACAACAGTATCAACCAACCAGACCCTCAGAGCTTCCAGAGACTAAACCACCAACCAATTTGTACTCATGGAGGGACCCATGGCACCAGCCACATATGTAGCAGAGGATGACCTTCTTGGACATCAATGGGAGAAGAGACCCTTGTTCCTGTGACGGCTAGATGACCCAGTGTAGGAGAATTTGAGGGTCGGGACAGGAGAGGTTGGGTGGGTGTGTTGAACACCCTAGTATAATCAGGGGAAATTGGGATAGAATAGGGAGATTCAGGTGGGGGAAACTTCAAAAGGGGATCACATTTGAAATGTAAATAAAGAAAATATCCAATTAAAAAGTGCTAAAAACAAGAAAAAAAAAAGAGTTGTCTTGGTCATGATGTCTGTCCACAGCAGTAAAACCAAAACTAAGACAGGTCCCAAGGAAAGTACTTTCTTCTGTAATAGGGTAATATTGGTTATTTTTCTTCTTTTAAGGGCTTGAAATCCAAAATATACAAAGAACTCAAGAAGTTAGACTCTAGAGAACCAAATAACCCTATTAAACATGGGGTACAGAGCTAAATAAAGAATTCTCAGCTGAGGAATCTTGAATGGCTGAGAAGCACTTAAAGAAAAGTTCAACATGCTTAGTCATCTGGAAATGCAAATCAAAACGACCCTGAGATTCCACCTCACACCAGTCAGAATGGCTAAGATCAAAAACTCAGGTGACAGCAGATGCTGGTGAGGATATGGAGAAAGAGGAACACTCCTCCATTGCTGGTGGGACTGCAAGTTGGTAAAACCACTCTGGAAATCAATCTGGTGGTTCCTCGGAAAATTGGAAATAGTTCTACCCGAAGACTTAGCTATACCATTACTGGGCATATACCCAAAAGATGCTCCATCATATAACAAGGACACATGCTTCACTATGTTCATAACAGCCTTGTTTATAATAGCCAGAAGCTGGAAAGAACCCAGATGTCCCTCAACAGAGGAATAGATACAGAAAATGTGGTACATTTACACAATGGATTCCTACTCAGTTATTAAAAACAGTGACTTCATGAAACTTGCAGGCAAATGGATGGAACTAGAAAATATCATCCTGAGTGAGGTAACCCAGACACAAAAGAATACACATGGTATGTACTACTGATAAGTGGATTTTAGCCCAAAAGCTCAGAATACTCATGATACAACCCACAAACCATATGCTGCTTAAGAAGAAGGAAGACCAAAGTGTAGATGTTTCAATCCTACATAGAACATGGAACAAAATAATCACAGCAGCTAGAGGGAGGGAGGGACCTGGGACAGAGAGAAGAAGAGGAGGAGGGAAAAAAGAAAAAAGAAAAAGGAGGGGACAGGAATAGGTATTGAAAGGGAGAGGAGAGAAGTACAGAGGATCAGGATATTGAATAGAAACATGTAGCAGAGGGATATGGAGAACTGGGGTTAGTCACTAGAAAGTCCCAGACACCAGAGAAGCTAGAGGCTTCCAGGAACCAATGGCGATGACTTTAGCCAAAATACTCATCAAAAAGGAGATACAACCTGTAGAGACCACCTCCAGTAGATAGGCACAGCCCCCAGTAGAGGGATGAGGCCACCCACACATCTCAAAATTTTCAACCCAGAAATGTCCCTGTTCAAAGGAAAGACAAGGATAAAAAATGGAACAGAGACTGAAGGAAAGGCCATCCAGAGACTGCCTCACCTGGGGATCCATCCCATCTGCAGATACCAAACCCCCACATTCTTGCTGATGCCAAGAAGAGCTTGCTGACAGGAGCCTGATGTGGCTGTTCCCTGAGAGGCTCTGCCAGGACCTGACCAATACAGATGAGATACAGTCAACCATTGGGCTGAACCCGGGGACCCCAGTGGAAGAACTAGGGACTGAAGGAGCTGAAAGGGATTGCAACCTCATAAGAAGAACATTATCAACTAATTGGACCACCCAGAGCTCCCAGGGACTAAACCATCATCCAAAGAGTATACATGGCTCCAGATACACATGTATCAGAGGATGCTTATCTGACATCAATGGGAGAGGAGGGAGGCTTAATGCCCCCAGCATAGGGGGATGCTAGAGGGGTGAGGCAGGAGTGGTAAATGGGTAGAGGAGCACTCCCATAGAGGCAAAGGGGAGGGGGGAGAGGGAGGATTTGGGGTGGGGGAATTGGTGGAAGGGTAACCAGGAATGGGGATATTATTTAAAATGTAAACAAATAAAATGATTAATAAAAAAACCCAGAAATCTAGGTAAGAAGACATTTGTATAGACAGGTGTCACCTTGTCCCAACAAGAACTGAATTGTTATGGGCACTAACCTCTAAGTGCCTGGCGTACCTGTGGTTCTTGGGTTAGATCTGGAAGTTTGCGTTAAGTGTGCCTGTTTATTGAGCTGAGGCAGCAGAGCACCTTAGGTTGGCTTGCTTATAAACAACAGATATTTATTATTCACAGTTCTGGGGCTGGGTCATCCAAGATCAGGGCATCAGCAGAATGGAAAGCCGGGGAGCACTGTTTGCTTCAAGCTTGGTGCTTCTTGTTGTGTTCTCAGGTGACAGAAGTGATGGAAGGACTCTCTCAGGCCTCCTTTACAAAGGGCAGTGATCTCGGCCTGAGGGAGAGCCTTGCTAAACCTCTTAATGCTATTGCACTAGGGATTAAGTTTCAATGTGTGAATTTTGGGGTGACAAGCATTCAGACCATAACACAATATGATGTATGTATGTATGTATGTATGTATGTATGTATGTATGTGTTTAATCTTGAAACAGGTTTTCACTATGCAGCCTGGTCTTGAATTCGCTGCATAGTCCAGACTGGATTTGACTACAGATTCTCTGATTTTAGCTTTTCCAATGCTGACATTACAGGTATACACTACCACACTGGGCCCCAGTGTGATTAATGATGTCAGCCTCAGGCTAAGAAGTATTAGGTTGACTTCTGGAGGTGCCGGAGATGGTAAGCCACACAGGTGTGTATATAACCGAGTTCCACCAAATCCTCGGACACAGAATGAGGAGTTTTCCAGTTGCCACACTTCATATGGTACCCTCTCATGACCCCAAGAAATGAGTGCTACCAGATGGCCAGCTGGAAGCTCCGTGCCTGGCCTCCTCTGGATTCTACTCTGAGTTCGCTTTCTGTTGTTTAGTGCTAACCTGCACCCTCTCACTTTAGAAAATCATAGCTGTGCAGACAGTGACATCTCGGAGGTCCATGAAACTTCCTGGCAGACTTGAACCCGAGAGTGTGCTTAGAGATGGCATTAGATCATCAAAGGTGAACACACTGGGGCTGGGAAGATGAAGTGGGCTTCTAGGAGTCTGGTGGAAGAAGCCAGCCTTGGGTGGGGAGAAGCTGCTGCTGGTGGGTTTGCTTTTGGAGGAGAAAGGACTTGAATTATGTCATAAAGGATAGGTGAGATTAAAATGGTAAAAATAACTCTAAAGTCTCATTTTCCCACAAATGTTTTGGAGACATACAAGACTATAAAGAAAAAAACGGAAATGAACTCAAATTCTAAAAACCACTATTGATTTAATGTTATTGAATTTTCTTTAGGCTTTTATATGAGCATACAATGGCTTTTAAGTTTTTAATATGGAAAATTCCAAACACAAAAAGTAAGGGAAAAATATAATGAACCCCATTCATGCATCATGCAGTTGTTAACTTGTAAACAGGTTAATATTATTGCTTTTATTCCTCCCTTTATTACCTTAAGTCTTCTGAGTTATTTTTGAACTGAATCCAGATGTAGTTTACTTTCATTTGTAAACATTTTATTTTTAATACATTGTATATATGTATGTATGTATGTATGTATGTATGTATGTATGTATTTGTGTGTGTCCATGTGTGAAACACAGTGTAATTGGAGGTCAGTGGACAACCTGCAGGGGTTGGTTCTCTCTCTCTAGCACATGGTTCCTGTCTTAGTCAAGGTTTCTATTCCTACACAAACATCATGACCAAGAAGCAAGTTGGGGAGGAAAGGGTTTATTCAGCTTACACTTCCATGTTGCTGTTCATCACCAAAGGAAGTCAGGACTGGAACTCAAGCAGGTCAGGAAGCAGGAGCTGATGCAGAGGCCATGGAGGGATGTTACTAACTGGCTTGCTTCCCTTGACTTGCTCAGCCTGCTTTCTTATAGAACCAAGGACTACCAGCCCAGGGATAGCACCACCCATAACTGGCTGAGCCCTCCCCCTTGAACACTAATTGAGAAAATGCCTTACAGCTGGATCTCATGGAGGCATTTCCTTAAGGTGGGCTCCTTTCTCTGTGATAGTTCCTAGGGATTGAATTCAGGTTGTCAGACTTGAGACCCGGAGTCATCTTATTTGTCCCCTTTTGTAAATATTTTAGTAAGAATCGCTAAGAGATAATAGCCGTGCTTCTGAATATATCACAATATCATCACTACCTCATCCAGATCAGCAAAGATATCTTAATTTACAGAGTATCCAGCTAATGTTCACATTTTCTGCCTTGTTCTGTAAATTCATTTTTTATATAAATTGTTTGAATTAAGTTCTATCTAAGACCCACATCTGTCATATGGGTAATATGACTCTTAAGTCTCTTTTTAAAATAAACATTTGTAGGCCAGGGAGACAATCTTAGACAGCATAGTGCTTGCCTTTTAAAACTGAGGGTCCCACTCAGACCCTAAGAACAGTGTCTGTCTGTCTGTCTGTCTGTCTGTCTGTCTGTCTGTCTGTCTGTGGTTTCAAACATCTATAACCCCCCCCCCCCCCCAGACCAGGAGAGACCCTGCCTCAAAAAACCAAGGTAGAGAATAGTATCTGAGATATGACACTCAAGGCTTGATCTCTGGACTCTACATACATGTGCTCACATGAGTGTATGTACTCAAACACATATGTGCATCTACACACACACACACACACACACACACACACACATACACAAATGAAAGGAAACCATATGGAGTGTGATAAAACCACCCATTTTAGGCGTACAGTCTATCTGTTGTGTTACACTATCCCCACCAAGATGAAGAGTATTTCTACTAGACTTACACATTTCCTTGGGGCTCCTTAAGATTGAGTACTGATCTTCCAGAGGCCCTGAGTTTTGCTCCTACTACCTATGTTGGGGTGTTTACAACTGTCTGTAACTCTAGCACCAGGGACTTTGACTTCTTCTTAGGAATCTATGGGGACAGACAGACAGACAGACATATGTATATCCTTCATATATACATAAATTTAAAAATAGTATGAGAAATTGAGTAACAATAAGAACATAAATGCTCCAACTCACCTCTCCCAGCGGCTCTGACCTTCTTTAGGTAGTTTTGGCACCGTGATTTGGGATGAATCTCCCAACTTTTTGCACTCTGCACTTGACCTTTTTCTCCTTTGGAGTGTCTGGGCTCAGGGTTAGCCTTACCTGTCTATGGCCTTGTCTTTTGGGTGGGGTGTTCTTGGATCTGCTTTCTATAGTAACCGTAAGTCTGTGTGCTAGCCTACAGAGTTATTTGCTTATTTTTGCAGCCCTTTGGTGACTCTCTTGTCTTTCTTCCTGTGCTATCTCTGTTTTGTGGAAAAACACTGTGACCTGCCAAATGCAATGGGAATATGAACAAGAAATAGTTTTTCTTTCTTTTTTTTTAGCCATTGCCTCCAGCCACACTCTATCAATTTCTTTTCCTGTCCCTTAATAATATAGGGCCAACTTTCAAGCGTTTTCTTACTTTCCATTTTTCAATATCCAGGGTGGAACTCAAATCTACAGTGGGTTGAACTCTTCTTCCTCTTCTACCCTAGGAGTCCAACTCCAGATCTACGTCATGTGTGTGTTCTGGGGGCAGGTACTTTGTCTTGAGGATGTATTCTGCTTTCTGCAGTCTGGTTCTTCTGGAAGCAGGAAGACGGGCAGGGAAAGCAGATCTGGTGCAGCTGACTACGCAGAGACAAGGGGAGGCACTGCCTTTGCCCTCCTTAGTAAGAGATGGCCTGTGAAGTGGGTGACTCCTCTGAGTGGCTTCTTGGGGAACACTGAGCACATCAGGCTCCTGTGAGCCTATGCTGGTTCAGACATTGTGGCTAAGGTGTGTGTGTGTGTGTGTGTGTGAGAGAGAGAGACAGAGAGAGACAGAGACAGAGAGACAGAGAGAGACAGAGAGACAGACAGAGAAACAGAGAAAGTCAGAGACAGAATAGAGATACACAGAGACAATACAAGGGAGACACAAGCATAGTTGCTCATAGGAAACTTGTGGTCTCAACATGAGGGCAATACAATGTCCTACACATATGTTAAGTAAGACCTTGCTTTTTGAGTCAGAGAAAAGAAGTGGGTTCCCCAAAGAAAAAGCCATGACCTCCATTAAAACTCCCCATCTCATCTGCCTCCCCAAGTATGCTACTCTTACGGGAGTCTGTCGTGAGCAAAAAGGGCTTTAGCTTTCCGTGGCCTGAAGTGGTCTTTCCTTTGTGTGCTGAGAGCAGTTTTCCTTCCTTGGATTTTGTGGGAATCATGAAAGCTTGATCCTTATCTCATGACGTTACAGCTAATCCTAATCTCTTCCTGGACTTATTTCTAGAACTGATTAATGGTGATTTTTAACCCTTTACTGCCTCTGAGATCCCCTGTGGTCCTCATCTCTCTAGTCTACTTTTTAAGATGGCTCAAAAAAAGTCATCTTAGTTTCTGTTGTGTTTGTCAGGCTGGTTGCTAAGAGAGATGAAAGCCCCTGCGGCCAGGTGTATGAGTTCATCACTTCTCTCCCCAAACAAATTACCTCGAGATCCTTCAATGCCAGGATCACATTTAATGAAGGATCTCATCCAGATGGTGGAAGAGAGCTTCACAATCAAACATTTTTCTTTATTATAATTGCAAAACCATGTACAGATTTCTGCTGACACTTTGGGGAGTTTACAGGGAAGATGCCTGGCGGTCTGCAGCCAGGCATCACGGGCACTAGATTTTATTGTCTCAGAAAAGGCATAATGACTACTGAAAGGCACTAATTGCCAGCAGTTTGTCATGATGGAAAGAGAATAGTGCATTTGTTCTACCCTGTAGACTTTTACTTCACAAAGACAATTTAAGGTACACGAGAAAACAATCACATACTGTTCTAATCTCAGTGGCATTTGCAAATTATTTCCTCTCCATCAAAGGGCATTTTGAATAAATTTTGTGGCATTAAAATCCTTTAGTGAAAGGAGTAAAACACCGAGGAAGAGAGTGGGCTGGGTTTGATTTAGGGCTTTAACCAGCTTCTTCCAGGCTTCTGAGCAGTCAGGTTATGCAACCTTCCCTAGTGAGCTTCCTTTACAGTGAATGAGAGAGCTGGGACATGGGCTGGATAGTGTCTAAGATCTTGCAACAATGGGAAATGAATGTAGATATTAAAAATTTACCTGAGCAGTAAATGTGTATAAAACGAGAGAGTGCCAGGGCTGTGTGGCACCCAGTGGTAGAGCATTTGCCTAGTGCAATTGCAGTCCTGGGTTTAGCCTCAGTACTGTAAGGCAAGGCAAGTCGAGGCGAGGCAATGTTGACTTTAGATTTTTCAAACCTACTTTTAATATGGGTTCTTAAAAGCTCTAACCTTACTTCTAGACCACCACCCACCCAAGATAGTGGAAAAGAAAGGTTATTAGGATATAGGGGGATGCAGGGGGAAAGTGGACTTGTTTAGAAATAGTTCTTTGGAACAAATCCAATCTGCATAGTCAAGATCTATACCAGCAGACCAGTTCAGCGGTATCAGAATAGCAAACACAAATCAGCAGTGGTGGCATGGCCCAGCAGAAATAGCCAGGCCTCAGCTGAATCCACACAAGTCAGCAGGAGCAACCAGAACCAGCAGGGATGCCAGGAGAAGTTCTCTGCCATGCCTCTCTCAACAAAGTGGAGATCAGCAAAAACATGAGACTAACAATGCGTTGCAAAGCTAGCTATGCAAGCCTGCCATCATTGTCTGTTGAGTTATATTTATACTTCCTCCAAATATCATGTATCTTCCCGTTGGTCTTGCCTCACCACGTGAGTCTGTCTTAGCAAAACTTCACATGAGTCTGTATCAGCCGACATTGCTCTGCCAATCAGCCCAAGTCTGAGGAAATGTCAAGAAGCCACAAGAAACCACAGAACACCATCAGAAGGTTTTTTTGGTGCATTTGTTTCTATGGTGTTACCACCAGTGAAGCTCAGCAATGCAATGTAAGGCGAGGAATAGTGAGGCAGAGTGTAGCAAACCTGTGCCTGCACTCCCATGCTCTGTGGGGTCATATTTATATTCCTTTATCATGTGTCCCTTAACATGATGTCTGCTTCAGCAAAACATTCTCTCACCTGTGTCTGTTTCAGTAAAATGCTCCTTCGTGTGTCTGCTTTAGCAAAACATCCTTTTATCTGTGTCCGCTTTGGGAAAATATTCCTTTACATGTATGCCCCAGAAAAACACCATCCGACACAACTGACTTCCCAAAGAAACCAAGAGTTTCCACTTCAAAGAAAGGCAAAGAAAAACAATAAAACCCTCAGGCTATGGGATAGCATCAGAGAAACTTTTCTTTTTGCATGTGTATACGTCTCTATGTATATATGGATGTTTGTGGGTGAGCATGTATTTATTTGTGTGTATGTGTTTCTCTGTATGTTTGTATATGTGTGTTTGTATATGAGTGTGTGCTTGTTTGTGCATGTGTGTGTATATGTATATGTGTTTGCTTATGAATGTGTACTTGTGTATGTGCATATAAGTATGAGTTTGTTTCTGTTGTACATGACTACCTACTGGCAACTTTGATTTCTGTAGTGCTAAATAAACATTTCAGCTGTCTGAGCCCCCCAAAAGTATGTATTTGTGTGTGTGTGTTTGTGAATGTGTGTGTTTGTGTGTGTATTTTTAGATGGTTCTACTATCTCACCATGTTTTCTACTTTCTTCTTGCTATTAAAATTTTTCATTTTGTATATTTAATTTTTATCTAGTTGTGCTAGTGAGTGATTTTTGTTCTAAAAGTTTTTTGAGTTGAAGTTTAATTTAAAGACAAATCTATAAGTAACAGTCTAGAACCCCAATGCTGAAGAGTCCTGACAGCAGTGCCTTTCTGTGCTGTGAGCTTCAGACTCTATCTTTTTTAATGAAGGTTTTGTTATGGTATATATTATGTACCTTATCAAATTTAGGCTTAAAAACTTCAATTATATGCTGTTTTTATGCCAGCTGTCAAAATAGATACTACATCTTTTTCTTTAACCCATTGCTATGATGAGTTGCATTGATTGATTCTGAACATTAAACCATTTTAAAATATAAAATCATTCTAAAATTTCTGTAATAAGTCCAAGTCACTAGCTGTATATCAGAAATATAATTCCAGCCAAGTATGTTGGGACATGCCTGCACTTCAGCATTTTGGAGGTTGAAGCAGGAGGATTGCAAGTTCAAAATTAGCCTGAGCTCCATAGCAAAATCCTATCTTAAAGAAAGAAAGAAGGGAGGAAAGAAGGATAGAAAGAATTGGGGGACGAATAGAATAAAGAAACATTATATAAATGTATAAAAATGTCATAATGAAACCCATGATATTTAATTAACATGTGCTAATGAAAATAAAAGGCTATCTTTTAGTTCAAGGTTAAACTTTTTCAAAATTTAGAAAAAAAGAAAGAAAGGAAGAAAGAAAGAAAGAATGGAAGAAAGAAAGAAATGAAGAAAGAAAGAAAGAAAGAAAGAAAGAAAGGAAGAAAGAAAGAAAGAAGAAAACCACTTATCTCCTCTTGTACTCTTCCTAATTTGGAAACATGGGAAAAGTTGATGTATAAAAGTTGACCAGCTCTCTCTTGGAGGCTTGTATTTATGTGGTAGGGGGGAAGCCTCCAATTTCTCCTCCAATTTCTCCTCCAATTTCCCAATAATTTTATTGATCAGGCATTGTGGTGATTTCCATCCCCATAGTTGCCAGGTTCATTTTCAAAAACCCTACACTTGGTTTTCCTTAGAGTATGTAACTTCAAACAGAGAAAGGAGTTGTTTTACTTACCTTTCTATTGCTATAATAAGGCACAGTAACCAAGGCAACTAATAGAAGAAAGAGTTGGGGGCTCACAGCTTCTAGGATGAGGGGAAGCATGGTAGCAGGAAGGTAGAATGACACTGGAGCAGTAGCTGAGAGCTTACATCTGATCTATAAGCACAGGTAGAGACAGAACTAACTGGCAATGGACTTTTGAAACTTGAATCCTGTTCCCAGTGACATACCCACTTCAAGGACATACCTTTTAATCCTTCCCAAATAGTTCCACCAAGTGGTAACCAAACGTTCAAACATATGAGCCTACGGGCGCCATTTCCATTCAAAGCACTACAGCTGTTAATTTGTTTCACCCGATTGAGAACATGCCATGAAGGCATTAATTATGTTCCCTAGGGTCTCCATCTTTACCTCTTAAGTAGAGTTTAGAAGAGGAGCAAGCCAGGACATAAGATGGAGGAAACTAGCCCTCACTAGATGCGAACCACTTGGAGGATGTTCTTGTGATCTTACTAGTGTGTGATTTGAATCTGGACCCAAATGTGAGATAGGTGCTGCTCTGTATCAATGACTGCATGGCTCCATTGAGATGATTCTGTTTCTGATAAGTTTCCATTCTCCTTCCCCACCTGAATGGCAACTGAGCTGTATCTAAAGGAGACCCATGAGAGACAGACAGTCTTTGAAATAGACACAAATGCTATAGTCTATAAATCTCTGAAATCCTAACTTTAATTTCATAGCACTATTGGGCAGAGAGACTATCTCTTCAGATTCCCTTCTCTGAGTTCTTCCATAGTTTCATCCCTGGATTTGATAGCCGATGGCTGTTTGATGAATTCCAGGCCACAGAAGTACATATAGCTCCCTGCAACTTATGAAGGTCAATGCAACCATTGCCCCAATGACTTCTTAGACCAGGAAGAGGATGATCCCCGTTTTATAAAAGAAGACACCGAGGTCTGGAAGGTTAATAACTTGTCTAAAGTCACACTCAGAGAAGTGAAGCTGACCAGGGTTTTGACCAGGGCTGCTTCTACTGAGAGCTTAGTGTCCCTCCTCTTTAGGGACCAACTCTCAGACGTGACAACATGCACCCGAGAGTCCTTAAAGAGTCCATCCCAGAGTTTCCACCTTAGCTTGAGTTGCCCTAGTGAGGGGCATGACTGGGGAAGGGGGAGAGCGTGCATGTTCTCTTCAAATCTCAGAGGTGCACTCTCTGGTTACAGTTGGCTGGCTGAACTTCAGTGTTCTTGATGTTGATGGCTTCTCCAAGGTTCCCTGTGTAGTTCAGTACATAAGACTCGCTTCCCAGAGAAGACACACTATGAATGTAAGATGTCATCCTCATTGCTTTAGACGCTCAGGGAAGAGATGACATTTTCTTATGCGCTGGAGGAGAAGCAGAGGCATTGGTGGGGAAGGGTCCTTTGTGGATCTTTCCCAACAGTCTTTAGAAGCAGAAATGTTTATTGAGAGGGAGCAGACACCCTCCTAAGTTGCTCTCTTCTGCTGCTCTGAAGGATAGACCACAGCATGCAGCTGTGGTCTCTCAGCCCCCTTGGTGTCTTTATTGCTCTCCCAGGTCGATGTTGGGCTTGACAGAGCACAAAAGTCACAGAGTTGGTAGTTCTTCAACAAAGGTGACCTTCATTGGCTTATTTCCACATGAGTAGAATACCACTTTTCAGTTAGGATGACTTTGTTGCCTAGGGTGTATTTAGAAATGTTTACAGAGCCTGGGCAGGGGTGCTGCTAACAGTCTTACTATGCACAGGACAGCCCCCTCCCCCAACAAAGAATATCCAGCCTGCATATGCATCCAGTGTTGGGGATGAGGAGCCGAAGGTCAGATAGGTGCTATAGTTACTCTGGAGATACCAGTTCAATGGTTGAATTTTGAGCAGGGAAGCCCTGATTAAGAGGACTCTTTTGAGGGATAAGTATCCATTTTTCTGAGTTTTTGTTGCATTGGAAACATCCACAAATGAGATATGGTTAGTTCATACTGTGTTTCTACTGCACAAGATTCAAATATAGGACTTCAGTGTATATGCAATTTTTTTTCTTACATATATGGGGTCATTTCATACATAATGTTTGGGTTGTTGTTTTTTGAGACAGGGTCTAATGCGTCTCAGACTGCCCTTGAACTTGCTGTATAGTAGACAACAACCTTGAACTTTGACTCTCTTCCCTCCAACTCTCAAGCCTTGCGATTGCAGGTATGCACCAGCATGCTGGGTTTATGCAATACTGGGGATCAGACCATAGCTACACTTGTGGCTTCTCACACACCCTTCTATAACATACTCTCATCACTTAACATTTACTAAATAAGCTTCAGGCTGTTCCTGTTTTACCCGTGTAGGTCGCTTTCTTACTGGAGCCATCGAAGCAGCAACACTTTGTGCTATTTCCTCGGTGCCAGGCAGAGCTCTCCGGACACTGTCCCTACTGAGCCCTCACACTTACCATTTTATGGATCAGGTTGAAGCGCTCAGAGCGATCTGGTTGAGCCCTGCATGTTTCCTTTTTTATTATCTTTCCTGCCCAGAGGGGTGGTCATCTGAGATCGGGAGAAAACTTCTGTGATAGCTACACATTGTCACTGAATTCCAGCCTTATGTTCAGCAAGGCTCTAGGCAGCCCTGCCACTCAGGAACCCCTGAGCTGGGAGTACCAGATGGGTGGACAGCCAACAGAAATCCTTAGGAGCTCAGCAAGAGTGCTAAGTGTGACAGCAACAAACTTTAGTGACCACTAAGTCACTACTCTATGTAAACTCTGTCTTCAAGGAGGACTCCAGAGTCGTTCTTGGTTAGAAAAGGTTGGTTTTTAATTGAGCTTTGGCGCCTCTGGCTTTTGATGTATGCCTAATGATCATTTGCCTTCTGGTCTTGCTCTGGAATGTCACAACCAGTGCTGTCAGGAATCAAAATAACCCTCTGGGCTTTGTAAAGCCCTGGGGTTGGACTGTTGCTGTCTGAGCTTTCCGTGCCCATTTGAGAGATGCTTCTTATTATTTCCCAACTTGCAAATCAGTTCCAGCAAATATGTCTGTCCTTTCCCACTCTACCCTGCCATGTCACTTCATTGCTTTTGCCAATACTGAGCTTTCAATAGTTAAAGGCTATAGAATAGATAGACATATATAGACATTCACAGGAATAGGATGCAGTTCAAGAAGTCTTCATTATTTGCGGTGGTGGCACTCACCATGGAGAGTGACTTGCAGGTATGGTCAAAGTATATGAAAGAATGGTGCACACAATATATAAAGAGAATGAATAGTGGGTCATGGATGCCAGTATTTGTTCATGCTCTGGGATGCATTATGCAGGGCTTGTTTGCTTTATTTTCTGTTTTGTTTTGTTTTTTGTTTTTGTTTTTGTTTGTGTGTGTGGTTTTGTTTTTGTTTTTGTTTTTGTAGCATCTCACTGTGTAGTCCTGGCTGGCCTAGGAATCTGTCTAGACAAGGCTGGCCTTAAACTTATAGAGATCTGCTTGCCTCTGCCTCATGAGAGCTGGGAGAGAAGGCATCTGCTACCAAGCCTGGCCTTCTGTGTTTTCATTACTGAAAGAATTTTGAGATGCAAGATGTTTAGTGCTAACATTAGGAAATTTCCAGAAAGTGCTTGGACTACTTCTTCATTTCATCATCACGCTGTTAAGGCAAATAAGAAAGAGGCAATTATCCAGAGGTAGTTTATCTCACCAGGGCTGTTAAGCAATCCCAACCCAGTTCAATATATTAAGCAGTATAATAAAATTTAAGCCTTGCCCATCAGAAGCTACCCACTTGCCTCTAGCTAGGAACTATCTAGCACAGATGCCCCCTGCTGTTCTGATCTGGGCACTTCTCTGACTGTCAAAGGTATTTACTCCAAGGCAGTTAACAGAACCCAGACTTCCATACTTCATCTGCTAAAACACACTCTCTCTCTCTCTCTCTCTCTCTCTCTCTCTCCTCTCTTCTCTCTCTCTCCCTCTCTCTCTTCTCTCTTCTCTCTCTCTTCTCTTCTCTCTCTCTCTCTCTCTCTCTCTCTCTCTCTCTCTCTCTCTCTCTCTCTCTCCATTCAGATATCTGCTTCAATCCTTCAGGTAGCGATTTCATAGTTCAGCTCTGAAGATGTGAGGAGCCTTTAGCTCCTTGCTCTGACAGATCGCTTCCAAAGCAGTTTTGCTTGGCCGCTGTCTACTGAGCTGGCCTTTTTGATCGCTGCTGATCCCTCTGTATTAGAAAATCAAACTGTGCCATTTAAGAAGCCATGGATACCTTAGGTTTTTACATAGCTCACTTTCATCGAGGCAGCGGTTCTTTAGAATCTTGATGAGGGCATGTGATCTTTCTAATATTTGGGGCAATAAACTGAGAAGGTCTTAGTTTCTTCCTTAAGGTGTGCTTGAAGAGAAAGGTTGGTTTTTTGCTGTTGTTGTTTTTTTTTCCTGTAGGAAGGTAACTTTACAATTTTTGAGTAAGCCTGGAGCTCATGTGAAATGAAGTCTTTATGAGATTTTCAGGCAAGGATCACGATTGGGCCTTAGACGCTGCCATGGGCCCTGCAGGGCAGGTCCTGATTCAGAGAGCAGAGACAATTATCTTCAATTTACAAACACCTACAGAGATGGCACTCACCTCTCAATATTTTCTTATGCTACTCTCGTTAGAAAATAATTCTGTTAGGTAGTGATGTTTTTGGAGAGCAAAGTGACTTGATGGAGAGATAACTGAGTCAGATCTCAAATCTAGGGAGTCAGATGACCTGCTGGGCTGCCAGTCAGGATAAATGAGGAGATTTTATCCATTTTTTTTCTTTCTAAAAATTGTTTTGAGACAGGATCTCAAGTATGTAGTCCAAGATGGACTTGAACTCATGATCCTCCCACCTTAGCCCTGTGGGCCCGGGGTTATGGATATATTCTATCGCTCTCGGCTCTCATCCATTTCCAAAAGAGTTCAGACAATGATCCCATCCCATTCAAAATAAGCAGTCTTGTGTACTAATGTTTTTACAAAGTACTTTATGTGTTATAAGTGTTTTGCCTGCACGTACATCTATGTACCAGGAGAATACCTGGTGCCTATTGAGGCCAAGCGGCCATAAGAAAATATCAAAATATGAAAACCTCATCAGATCCCCTGGGACTAGAGTTACAGATGGCTGTGAGCTACCCTGTAGGTGCCAGGGAGTGAACCAGGTCCTCTGGGAAAGCAGCCTGAGCCCTTAACCATGGTGCCACATCGCTAGTTCCAAATTCCAGTTATTTCCCAACTGAGGGTAGATGAGAAGTAGAAGCTTCAGGGTAGGCTCTCAGAACTTCCTTTTCTGCCTAAAGCCAGTTCAGAAAGCTTCCCATGAGAACAAAGCTCACTCTATACCAGGAAGATTTTTTTTTCTAACCTCTGAGGATTGCGACTTGATGTCATAATGAACCTGAACAAACATATTTGCCCAAACCAGCAACTAGGATCTGACCTGAGGTGAGCCCGAGGGCCTAATGGAAGGCCTGGATTAAAAGTGAGTGAGACATGCCATGCACAGCTGCAGAGAGGGCTAGCTGGTTGGTCACTGGGCAGACCGTGCCACTCATCTCTGGAGTGAGAGACCCTCTGCCCCCATTTCCCTAGAAACCTGCTTCAGTCTTTCATTCTTGCCTGGTCAGGAGACATATTTGAACAGCCTCCTGTCTCCTGACTGTTCGACATTCAGCAAAAGCTCTTAAAAGCCTGTGCCACTATATTGACCTCTGTCTATAATTGGCGGTGAGCCCTTTCTTGGTATCACTACCAATATAACCATCCGTACATCAGCCCAGTCTACACTGCCTCACCACTATCCCATGATTCATTTCACTCAGCAGCTTCAATTTCATTTCCATTGTCTTGTCTTTCCATGGTGATTGGTTTTCTGTTTAACGGGCTTATGGGCTTTTTTGTCCTGACCACTTCTTAAACACTTTTTATTAGTATGTGCTAAATGTATAAAGCAAGGGTTTAATAATATTTTTATAGGGTATATAATAGTGTTGTATACTCTGACTATGCCCAGTCCTCATTGCCATCTCCTGCCTCCCTTCCTGTCAAAATCGGGACCAGGAAAAGTAGAGGAAAGCAGAGACAGAGCCCAAAAAGATGCCCTGGATTTCAGATTCCAGAGACGAGCATGGGGGTGCACATTTAACTTTTACTATTCAGTTCAATAACTTAGACGCAACTTTTCAGCCAGTAAGGTACAGTTATGTAATCAAGGGCCAAACGGAGCATTGTACACACTGTCTTGTTGAATCTAATTTGCTTGCCTGTGACTCTGTATGGGGAGGGGGCCCAGAGGGAATTCTGTGAAGACAGAGAAAGCAGCCAATGCTGTGGGCTCTGGTCCCTTGCTCTGTCTCTCCAGTTTGCCAGGAGACACTTTAGATCTCTAGTTATGTACAGCTAGATCAGGATTCCTCAAGACATCTCAGGAGACCAATCTTTAGCTCTCTACCTCATTCCTTCCTCAACCAGACTCATTCCCACATGCCCCACAGGTCCCCGTTCTTTCTTTATTTCAAGGCTGAGTATTTCTAATAAAAGGGATGGTGTGGAGTTGCTGAGACCTAATATAGCTAATGGCCCGGATTGTGAAAAACACACCATCCTCTCTTGTGCTGCCTTCTTCTTCCTGAATGGTTTCTCTTTTATTTTCACATCAAAACTAAGGTTCCATATATGAGAGAATATGTGATATTTATCCTTCAGAGCTTGACTTATTTTGACTTATTTTATGCATTTTAGTCCCATCTGTTTTTCTAACAATGACATGATTTTATTTTTTATGTCTAAATAAATAAAACTCCATTGTGGTGTATGCCATGTTTTCTTTATCCATTCATCTGTCGATGGGCATCTGGGCTGGAACCACATGTGTGTAGGGCTGCACAGACATGGGTGTGCAGGTGTCTCTGTGGTTAGCTGACTTAGAGCTTGTTGGGTATATTTTTGTTGTACTTTACTTTTTTCCCTTGTAGTGTTAGAGATTGAACCAAGTGCTTCTCACACACTATATAAATGCCCTGTCTTAGTTAGGGCTTTATTGCTGTGAAGAGACACCATGACTATAGCAACTCTTATAAAGGAAAATGTTTAATTTAGGATGGCTTGCAGTTCAGAGGCTTAGTTCATCACCATAATGGCCAGAAGCATGGTGGCATGCAGGCAGACATGGTGCTGGCGAGGTAGATGAGGGTTCAACATCGAGATCAGCAGGCAGCAGCTTGACAGAATGACACTGGGCCTAGCTTGAACATTTGAAACGTCAAAGCCCACTCTCAGTGACTCACTGTCTCCAACAAGGTCACATACCCTAATCCTTTCAAATAATGCCATTGTCTATGAGCCTACTGGGGCCATTTTCATTCAGACCACCACACACTATTACTGAGCCTCATCCATCCCCAGTCCCCACTCTTGAGAAGCTGCCTCACTGGTTTGCACAGCAGCAGCCCTATGTTACCCTCCCTTCAGCATTGTACAAAGGTTGCTCTGTTTCCAGTCCCTGTCCAGCTCTTGTTTGTTTTCCTAATGATCTCAACTTCGTGGTCTTAAGTTTTTCCAGTGAAGGTTTCTGTGTACATATAAAAACAAAAATAAAACCTGTATGCTTATTTTTCTGCTGTCTTACTTTAGTTTAATTTTCAAACCCATACAAAGAACTTAAGAGGGTAAAGCTCCCTTCTCCCAATATCGTGTCTCATTGAATTATTTGAATTTTCTCCTTCTACACTTTCAGGGTGAACAATAGCATGCTATTCTGGGATGTTCACTGTCATGGATAGAGAATGGATCCAGCTCATATTTGAAGGGAAAAAGGCCTTTCCAAATAAAATGGGGCCTAGTATCAAATGTAAACCCCTTATCAGGGCTGAAGGGAAGAGCCGTTTAGGACCACACAAGTAAGTACTAAAGAACCAATGACTATTCTCAAGATGAAAAGAAATAGTTATAATTTAGGACGTGACTGAGAATTTCACTAAATTTAAAGTAGTAAAAAAATGTTAAGTTGAACTTGAACTGCCAGCTGCTTTTCTATTGCTGTGATCGGATCAACGAAGGAGGCCACTTACAGAAGGGATGCTTTGCTCTGGCTCATAGGTTAGATGGTTAAGTCTGAGATGGCAGAGTGGTAGGAACAGCTGAGCGCTCACATCTTGAACTACAAGGAGAAGGCAGACAGGGCTCACTGAAAATGGTAGAACACCTCTGAAACCCCAAAGTCTGCACCCCCCTGATATGCTTTCTCCAGCAAGGCCACACCCTCTAGCCCCTTTTAAACACACTCCAACTGGCGACCAAATGTTCGGATATATGAGCCTATGGGGTCCATTCTTTTACAAACTACCACATTCAATTCCCAGACCTCCATAGGCTTGTGGCTATATCATAATGAAAAATGCATTTAATTCAATTTCAAAAGTTCCCATAGTCTTCCACAATCTCAGAGTTGTTTAAAATTTGAAAGTCCCAAGTCTTTTTGAGATTCAAGGCAATCTCTTGACTGTATCCCTTATAAACTCAAAAAACAAATTACATACTTCCAATATACAATGGCATGGAATATACATACTATTTCAAAAGAGATAAATCAGGGCACAGTGAGGAAATAGTGGACCCAACAGGGAAAATCCTGTAGCCCAATGACTGATGCCAAAGGGCTTGCTTAGAGCCTCTGTCCTTCTAGCTTTGGTGTCTGGAACATACTTCTCTCTGGCTATTTTTACTTCCAACCTGCAGCTCTCCTTGGCAAATTTCCTATGGTTCAGGCACCTCTAACACATTGGCGTCTCTAAGGTAATCCAGGATTTACTTTATAGCTTCATGCAATGACCTTCCAGGGCCTCTTGCCCTCCTAGGACTTCATGCAAGGACTTCCTGGCACAGATTGGTCGGCCTTAGCTGCTCTCCTTAACTGTGGAGAAACATTCCACAACCCCTTCATTTGTGTATCCTCCATGAGTCCGTAGCCAGTACCACAAGGTCAGCACTGCCTACTTGGAGTGAAGCCTGGGGTGAAGCTTGCCTACTTGAGGTGAAGCCCTTTGCATTACATTTGCTTGAGCTTTCATTTGTTATTGTTATTTTCAGAACAGAAAGTTTCTTAGGTGTTTTCCTTTTACAGGTTGGATGCTTAGTTGGATAGGTTCTTGCTGTGAGATTGCCTTTCCTGTTACCCCAGCCTGGCCTTAATCCCCTTATCTCTTTCAGCATAAATCTTGGGTATGGTGTTCTTTTTCTCTTCAAACTATTCATTTTGTGTTTCCCTTTGTCTCACTTGCTAGTTTTCGTTGTAGAGCTGCATAGACATCACCACTACCAACCATGCAGTGGAGTCAATATTAGGCTGTCTTGAAATCTCCTCTACCAAGGAAATTAGTCTGTTACTTTAAAATTTAGCCTCAGACAAGTTCTTTGAATGTGGATAGAAAGCAGCCACATTCTTTGCCAAAATACCGTAAGAACGATCTCTAGCTGGTTGCTAATGACTCTACACTAACACCTCTTGAGCTGGGTCTCCACAGCTGTATCCCCCTCAGCTCTACTCTTCGACTTCCCAGCTTCTCCTAGAATGTTGTAAGTGAAACCCATTAAGCTTCACTTACAACGTTCAACCACTTCCCTAGACCAAAGTCTCAAAGTCTTCTTCCGAAACCCAGCAGGGTCAGGCCTGCCCCAGCGATAGCCACTCCCTGGTACCAACTTCTTTATTCTTTTATTGCTGTGATTAGACATCACAACAAAGGGAGCTTATATAGAAAGAGTTTGTTTTGGGCTTATGATTTCAGAGGGTTAGAATCCAAGATGGCAGAGTGAAGGCGTTGCAGGAGCTAACAGCAGAGACTACATCTTGAACTGCAAGCTGGAGACAGACAGAGCTCATGGGGAATGATATAAGTTTTTCTTTTGAAACCTCAAAGTCTGTCCCCAAGTGACATATTTCCTCCAGCAAGGTCACACTGCCTAATCCTCCCCAAATAACCAGTAACTGGGTACTAAGTATTCAAAATCCTGAGACTTAGGGGGAACATATCATTCAAACCATTACAGTTACTATAATACTTTTTTGGGGGGGGGCGTCGAGACAGGGTTTCTTTGTGTATCCCTGGCTGTCCTGGAACTCACTTTGTAGACCAAGCTGGTCTCGAACTCAGAAATCCGCCGGCCTCTGCCTCACAAGTGCTGGGATTAAAGGCGCGTGCCACCATGCCCGGCTACTATAATACATTTTCAATTTTGAGAACTGGAAAAGTGACCAGACCTTGATCTGGACACTGATGGATTAGTGCTAACCCCTGCTAATCCTGAACCTGTGAAAGGAAGATGCAACCAGTCAATTATGCAAATATAATCCAAGGAGGGGCCAAGTTCCATCCCAAGCAGGCAGAAGAGTTTGGCAGCTTCAGCTATATGGCTCTGGCTTTATCAAGGGTACAAGGGTAGAGAGGTTGTGGAGTCTTCCTCTGTGGCTAAGAAAAGCTTCTGCGGTCCCGTGTGTAGCAGGGGAGTCCCCCTGCAAGGGGATCCAGAGATTACCATTTCCTGAAACTGTGAAGGTGAAACTTTGATTGCATTGGAGACCCCAAGACACTGGATATGCCAGAGCCTGTGGGATACAAGTCAAGGAGAGCTGCAGTTAGGGTGCAGAACCAGCAGGGAGAGAAATTTGAGTTGCAGTCCAAAAAGCTGGAAACAGAAATTTCTCTCTCTTTCTCTCTCTCTCTTGTGGGGAGCCACCCTCACATTTGCCATTATAAGATGGCGCTGACAGCTGTGTTCTAAGTAGTAAATAATCTGCACACGTGCAGGGGTAGTTCTTCACTCCACGTGTTCTGCCTTCCTCATGACGACAACTGGGCCGATGGGCTGCAGCCAATCAGGGAGCAACACGTCCTAGGCGGAGGATAATTCTCCTTAAAAGGGATGGGATTTCGCCATTCTCTCTCTTGCTCTTGCTCTCTTGCTCCTGAAGATGTAAGCAATAAAGCTTTTGCCGCAGAAGATTCTGGTTTGTTGCGTCTTTCCTGGCCGGTCGCGAGAACGCGTGTAAGACTCTCTGTCCCTTCCCTCTCTCTCTCTCTCTTTCCCTCCCCCCTCTCTTTCTTCTCCCCTCTCCCTCTCTCCTTCTCTCCCTCCCTCCTCTCTTCCTGACTCCCTTTCCCTCTTCCTCTCCTACTCCCCCATCCTCTCTTCCTGCGAGTGTGACCACCCATCTCCCTGTCTGTATGGCAATGTCCTTTGCCCAGTTCCTTGGAATCAGTGAATTCACCCGAGAGCTGTCCCTAAATAAACCTAACTTTTTTACTTTCAATTTGGCTTGAATTGGCTTATTTTTCTGAGGAGAAAACCTATTACTAGTAAGCCATATAATATCAGACATGGAGTAGGAGGATTTGGGGTTTGCCTTCTTGGTTTTCTGTCCAGTGTTTTCTTACTACTCTCTTTCCTCCCTTTGGACATGGAAATGTATGTTCTGTGCCATTGTATGTTGGGAGTATGACTTTTTTTCTTTTGAGACAGGGTCTTTCTGTTATGTAGCTCTGTCTGTCCTGAAACTCTATTCAGATCAGGCTGATCTCAGACTCATGAACATGCCTCTGCCTCCTGAGTGCTGGGATTAAAGGCATGCGCCACTACACTCAGTGGACTTTGGACTTTTAAACAGTGTTGAGACTGTTATAGACTATGAGGACTTTTGGAGTTGGACTGAATGCATTTTGCATTCTGATATGGCTACAAGCCAATGGGAGCCAGGGAGTGGAATGTTGTGGTTTGAATGAGAATGGCCCCGTAGGCCCACATCTGACTACTTTGTTCCCAGCGTATGTTTGAGGAGGACTAGGAGGGGTGGTCTTGCTGGAGAAAGAACACAAAGAACAAAAGCTCGAGTAACTGATATTTAATGATATTAAGAAGTTACTATCAAACAATGATAATGGCAATTTAGTCACGAAGGTGCACACAAGGACATCACTGGCTGGACTTGGGTAATGGGAAGGGTAGATAATGTTGGGAAGAACTGTGATGGGGTTATGGGAGGAGTTAGAGTTGGGATAGTGTGTGGATGTGACCAAAATGTATTGTATAAATGTAAAAAAACAAAATCAAAGAATGAACATAACCGATATACTGGATGAATTTAGCTTTTAAGTAAAACAGTGGGTGAGAGGAAGGAGGCAGTGGAGGAGAGCTATAAATGAAACAAAGACAGCCCCCATTAGTTGTGGATGAAGCTGACCGAACAGTCTTTTAGTTTCGTTTTAATGCTGTGATAAACCCCTTGCCCAAAAGCAGCTTGGGAAGAAAAGGGTTTATTTCAGCTTACTCCTCTAAGTCCATCAGGGGCTGAAGCAGAACACTTGGAGGAACCTGCTTAATGGCTCATTCTCTCGTCCACTCTCTTACAGTCCTGAGACCTTCCTGCCTGTGAGGATGCTCTCCACAATGGGCCGAGCCCTGCCACACAATCAACACAGTTTCTCACAGACATGGCCACCAGCCAACATGGTCAGGACAGTTTTTCTTTCTTTCCTTCTTTTTTTTTATTGGATATTTTCTTTATTTACATTTCAAATGTTTTCCCTTTTCCCGGCTCCCCCATGAAACCCCCTATCCCATCCTCCCTCCCCCTGCTTCTATGAGGGTGTTCCTCTACCCACCCACCCATTCCCACCTCCCTGTCCTCAGTTGTCCTACACTGAGACATCTATTGAGCCTTCATAGGACCAAGGACCACTCCTCCCATTGATTCATGACAAAGCCATCCTCTGAAACATATGCAGCTGGAGCCATGTGTACTCCTTTGTTGATGGTTTAGTCCCCGGGAACTCTTGGGAGACTGGTTGGTTGATATTGTTCTTCCTGTGGGGTTGCAATCCCCTTCATCTCCTTTGGCCCTTTCTCTAACTCCTCTATTGGGGACCCCATGCTCAGTCCAATGGTTAGCTGCAAGCATCTGTCTCTGTATTTGTAAGGCTCTGGTAGGGTCTCTCAGGAGACAGCCATATTAGGCTCTTTTCAGCATGCACTTCTTGGCATCCACAATAATGTCAGGGTTTGGTAACTGTTTATGGGATGAATCCCCAGGTGGTCTCTGGATGGCCTTTCCTTCAGTCTCTGCTCTACACTTTTATCTCCATATTTGCACCCACACTTTGGTCTTCCTTCTTCTTGAGCGTCATGTGGTCTGTGAATTGTATCTTGAGTATTTGGAACTTTTGGGCTAATATCGACTTATCAGTGAGTGCATACCATGTGTGTTCTGTTGTGATTGGGTTACCTCACTCAGGAGGATATTTTCTAGTTCTATCCATTTGCTTAAGAATTTCATGAATTCATCACTTTTAATAGCTGAGTAGTACTCCGTTGTGTAAAGGCACCACATTTTCTGTATCCATTCCTCTGTTGAATGACATCTGGGTTCTTTCCAGCTCCTGGCTATTATAAATAAGGCTGCTATGAACATGTGTCCTTATTACATTTTGGAGCATCTTCTGGGTATATGCCCAGGAGTGGTATAGTTGGGTCCTCAGGTAGTACTATGTCCAATTTTCTGAGGAACTGCCAAACTGATTTCCAGAGTGGTTGTACCAGCTTGTAATCCCACAAGCAATGGAGGAGTGTTCCTCTTTCCAGGACAGTTTTTAAATTGAGATTGTTTCTCTTCCTGGGTCACTCTAGGTGTGTCAAGGTGACAACAGAAAGTGCCCAGAACAGTGACTTGGAGTTGAACCTTAGTAAATTCTCCCAAAGAGTTCTCTGTTGCAAATATTCCCCAGTAAAAACTAAAAGCAAGTATGCCACCTCCATGTTCTCTCTGTCTGGGTGGGCCCCTGAAGGTGGGTGCTAATAAGGCATCAGGACTAGGAAAGTCATGAGGTAGAAAGAGCCTGGTTCCCCATAGAGCTCCATTGCCAACCACAGACATTACCTCCATCTCCGACTGACATGTGGCCAGGGAATTCTTTCTGTATATAAATATATTAGCCACTTTTACATTGCTATGACCAAATGCTTGACAGAAGCAGCTTAATGAAGGAGAGGCTTGTTTTGCCTCTTAGCACAGGTTCGACAGAAGCTATGGCTCCATCCAAGGAAGTCATCTAAAGGGACCTGTATGGGTACACCAGTGATCTCTGAGAACGTATTCACCACAGTTAAAATCCATTTGAAATAAAGGGAAAGGTAGGGTGCTGGGTACACTCGGAGATCAGAACATAAAAACCTCAAATATAGACAGAAAACATGGCTACTCTAAAATACTTCATTTTGTCACTTCCATTAAGCTAGTCAGTTTGAGAAATTGTAGAGTTGGAAGAATTTCTGAAAGTTGCCCTGGGGTGAGGAAATTTTTCATTAGTGAAGGAACCAGGAAGACAGAGAACCCTGATAGCTTTCAGTGCCTGAGAGATTTTTATCTGCACAAGCTTGGAGCCCTAGACAGCCAAATATAGGTGAATAAGGTACACCTGTTTGCTAGAAGCTGTTCCCAGGCCTCCTGAGGAGCTGAAGAGCCCCATTCCTTTCCCTGTCTCTAGATGCTGTTCAAATGTCAATATTCTGGAAGCTTCCTTGAACCTCATATTTTTCCTGGCCTCTCATGTGCTCATAGGTAGTTAAAAATGAGTTTTTCCTCTTAGTTACCTATCTCAGATTATACACAAGCTAAGTCCTTAGCAGGGTAGAGTGAAGTGCAGTTCTCTGTTCTGAACAGGCAACCAAAGGGGATCAAATGCTAAGTGTGTTGTTCTTCATGGGGTCCAAGAAGACTCCCTGGTCACGCTATGGAGGCCACAAGACTGCTCAGCAGTGAGCTTGCCACGTCAGGCTGGCTCCCTCCCACTAAAGCTGTGACTTTGAGAATCTGTGATGCTAGATTTAACACATTGGAGATTTACAAACCAAGTCACCAAGAATGCACTGTTGTCACATTAGGGATAGAAATCAATAAAGCACTTCTTGCCATTTGACCACGAGCAAGTCCCAACTTGAATTCTGTTTCTCTCTCTCTGTCTTTTGTCGTCCCTGTTTGTCTATTGTCTGACTCCGAGTCTGTGCCTTCCTGAATGCTGTCTTAGGAATTGGTCTGTCCCTAAGTTTCTGTCAGCATATCCCTCACAGAGACACTGCTTTCTCTTGTACTGAACACTACAGAAATCATTGCATGGGGAAGGAGTAAGGGACACTTCACAGAAATCCTTAACCGTTTTACAAGGGATGGAGTCACTGACTCCAACGGACCCAAATGACAAACAGCATTACAAACACCATTGTTTATCAAACAATATTTTTCTTATTTTATAGTAATTTCCTATATCTTCTTCAATATTTATGGACACCCACTTTATGAGATTGCTTTCAACCTATATTTCTGTTTCCAGGCAATGGTTATGGCAACACACATACAAACCCCCATGTTCTAGTCTTAGGTCAGGGTCAGGAAAGGTATTTAAGATTAGAGTCATTCATTAGCTTAGGCTGTAGAAGTTGATTGCATGGGAAATAGGAGGCAAGTAAGGTTGATTGTTACATCGTTATCTTAAGGAAGGCTAAACAAACTGGCTGAGTACACAGTAGGATAGCTGTCTTACGTCTTGAGTGACTTTAGGGTGTATATCATTAACTCTGGCTGTTAGGAACAGCAAATGTCCCTGTCTCTTAGGATGTAGGAGAGATATGTTTTGTAATGCATTGGCACACTTTCGGGCCGGCAGTGCATGAGCCCAGCTCCTGGAAAGCTGCGGGACTGACAACAGGATCATGTTTAATTCTTCACAGTCCTGTGCCTTCCTGCAGCCAATCCTCTTTATCTTTAATGAGCGTCTACATCCCTCAGCAGCCCTCTTGGGGTGACTGACTTTGAAAGAGCAAGGGATGGGTCTTAGATAGGAATCTCTGAAACCAATCTTGTAGTTTTTGTGCCTCTGAGTCTATGCCTCAGCTTCAGCTAAGTTTGCTGTGCACTGGGCAAATAGAAGTGTTCTAGAATATTTTGATGCATTAGTACACAGCACTGTTGGCAGGGTAACCCCAGGGTTGGTGGTTTACAAAACCTAACCCAGTTTCCTGGGCTTTAGACAAGACTGAACAAAACCAAGGGGTCTTTGGGGAGCTCCTTAATAATTCTTCAGGTCCTGGTTGTCCCTCTAAGATTTCTTTTTGTTTCGTCTTCTGTCTGAGTGTAGTTTACACAACACAAGTTGTCTTCAAATTCAAAACATAACTCAGGGCAGAGGAGATGGATCATTGGGCAAGGCACTTTCCACACAAGTGTGAGGAGTCGAGTTTAGATCTCCCCCACCCCACACCCATGTGAATGCCAGGTGGGAATAGCAGCTCACTGGAAATCCCAGTGTTTGAGAGAGAGAGAGAGACATGGAGCCTTGCACTCTGGGCAGACTAGCCAAACTAACGAGCTCTTGATTCAAATGAGAGACTCTGCTTCAATATCTAGTATGGCAAGCCATTAAGGAAGTTACCCAATATCAAGCTCTAGATTCTCCATGGATGTGCAGGCAAGTACATTATAACAGCATCATGAGCACATGATAAAGTTAACTGTTTAGAAAGTGAAACAAAAATGAAGGTCAATATAATTGGATTAAGCATGATTAAAGGAGATTTTTCTCTTATAAAAATCTGAAACTTCCTTCAGAAAATTGAGATTTGTATGCCAGTTCTTTTTAATTTTTAAGATGTATTTAATGTGTATGAGCATTTTGCTTGCATATATGTATGTGCACCACATGTGTGCTTGGTATCACAGAGGTCAGAAGGGAGCAACAGAGCCACTGGAACTGGAGTTACAGAGTTATGAGCCACCACGTGAGTTCTGGGAGCCAAACCTGGGTCCTCTGTAGCAAGTGCTCTTATCCACTGGGTCATCTCTCCAGCTCTGGTATGGTACTTCTGTGAATTGGCTTTCTGTAACCATGACAAAATATTCGATGTAATCATTACACAAAAAGGAAAAGTTAGTATTTTGGCTCTGTGTTTTAGTCCAGCTTCCACAATTGCCTTGAAGGCACACCCCCAGTGACACAAATGCCTCCCAATAGGCTCTCTCTCCTAAAGGTTCTGCTACTTCTAACAGTACCTCCTGGGAAACAGATTGTAGTGGTTTGAATGAAAATGTTCCTCATAGGCTCATAGGGAGTGGCATCATTAGGAGGTGTGGCCTTATTGGAGTAGGTGAGGCCTTGTTTGAGGGAGTATGTCACTGGCTTTGAAGATGCTCAAAGCAGATCCAATGTGTCTTTTACTTCCTGCTGCCTATGAATTCAAATGTAGAACTCTCCACCACCATGTCTGCCTGGGTGCTACCATGCTTTCCACCACGATGATACTGTATGAACCTCTGAACTGTAAGCCGTCCTCAATTTAAAGTTTTCCTTTTTAAGAGTTGCCTTGGTCGTGGAGTCTCTTCCCAGCAATAGAAACCCTAAGACACAAACCATTAGTACTTAGGCTTCGTGGAGATCGGTCACGACCATGCCATAACACATCCAGCTACAAATTGCTGCTGAGTCGTCCTCAGAGCACTTTTACTCTGTCTGTTCATGTTCCTTCCTCCAACAGCTTCACGCTGCTGCTGCTGCTGCCGCAGCCTCACCAGTGACACAAGCTCCTGGTAGCTCCTGTCAGCTCTGCCTGCTCCTGCCAGACTGGGATTATAATAATACGCACCTCTGAAAAGCCATGGTGATTTTCTTTTTCTCTGATTTCCAGCTGTGGGGGAGTTCACAGCAGATGGTGTGGGGCAAGCTGACTCTGATCGTATGCTCAGGGGCTATGGAGCAGAGTTCCGGTCATGGAAGCAAATCAAGACAGATTGTGCTGTGGTTTTAGCAGTGCAATACTGAACTGGACTGATTTCCTCCCTGAATATGGCTATATGTAAGCACATGGAATACTACAAGAACTTTAAAAAGAAAGTTACAATGATTTTATATTTATATATCATAGTCCCCAGTTCTCTAAGGAGCCAGTTGCTTGGCTAATAGTTACAACCATTGACTGTATGAGTTGAGGCAGCAGGCAGGCTCATTTATCAACCTTATTTTCATGATCAAACTTATATGAGATGAGAAACATTTACATCAACTTAAACCCAGGACCACCATTGCCAACATTTTGAAGCATTTCCCCTTAGCCTTGTTTTTTTCAATGCATAAGATTGCAAATTTGGCACTGGAGTGGGCTCAGTGGTTAAGAGCACCTGCTGTTCTTGAAGATAATTGTAGTTCTGTTCCCAGCCCCATATTCAGTCAGTGGTTCACAATTGTCTATAACTCTAGCTTCAGGGAATCTGATTGGCTTCTGTGGCACACACACACACATGCGTACATATACATACACACACATTAAAATTTTAACAATAGTTTAAAAATCAATGTAAAGCAAATTTGGTTGTAGGCTGTATATACAATGATAGCATTTCATCCCTTATCATGATATAATAGCTATCATTCTTTCCCCTGATTATCACATTATTTAAATAGTGAAGTTAAAAATGCCACTTAAACAGCTGACTATATGTAACTGTTTTATTATTTACATTGCATTGGAAATGTACAATATTCTCTTTTCTTTGAAGGAAATATCTGCACCAATAGCTTTCATGCATTTGTGATGATTTTCCTGGGAGAAATTCCTACAGACAGAACCTAGAAGGACTCTAAGGAGTGTCAGCAGTGTGCCTCCCAGCACGACTGACCTCATTTCCTCTTCTCCTGGTGTAGAATTGTCTGGTTGCACCATGTCTGCACCAGCCTGGCCTTGGCTGATGTTAGAAAGTCCCGGCACAGGAGGTAAAGTCAAGTTGAAAGAGAAAAGCCAAACTGTCCTTCTACTCTGAGGAACATCCTAGAGAAGGCAGAAGACTCACTATGAGGAAGGAAATCAGTAGACAGGCCCTTCTCAGAGCAAAAGGATCAAAGAGAGGACTTTGAGAAGCTTAAAACAATTCAATTTTTTTTCTGCTTCTTGTTTCTGTCTTCACTCTGGGAGATGACCTCTGTTGAGAGACCGGTAGGAGCAGGCATTCATTCTAAGACACCAGTGACCCAAGGGGCCTGTCATATTCTTCTCTACTTACATTGCTTCCCCAGGTTAGCCCTCCATGTACTCTGAAAATGACAAAGAGGGAGGGGCAGGACAGGGCAATTCTAGCAGTAAGGAGTGCTGGGATGGGAGTCCAGTGTTTCTGCTCTTTTGGAGGAGCAAATCTGCAGGTGTGTGTGCAGCATGAGATTCACTTGGACCATCTCGTGTTTGTATACTGTAGAGAGGAATGGTGAAATTCACAGTGATAATTTTCAGTTTTGCCTCCATTTAGTTTCTGCTTAGGATGACATTTAAATAGCACGTATAAAATACTCCAACAAAGGACCGCTTTGAGGTAGATACAGGGGATGCTTAAGAAAGAAACACTTTGGGGATGAGGTTTGATTGATAGCACACCTTGCCTAATATGCGTGAAGGCCTGGATTCAATCCACAATACCACATAAAACCAGATGTGATATTGTGGGCCTCTAACCCCAGCACTTAGGAGGTGGAGGTAGGAAGATCAAGTGTTCAAAGTCACCCTCAGTTACAAAGTGAATTTGAAGCCAGTCTGGGATACACGAGACCTCATTCCAAAAAATAACCCAAAACTTTATATGTTAAAATCTTTGGCACGTTTTCCTTGCCTTTTCAACAAATGCTGCTCCTCCATAAGTCCCTGAAAATATGTGGTCAAATTTTGAGACTGCAGGTAGTCTAGTCCTTCATCTTTGATTGCACTGGACTCTAGATGTATTTCCCTGCCGTCCTAGTCCAGCAAAGATGATGTGAGGGGAAAGAACCCCAGGCATAGAGTGTGATGACTTGCCTCAGAATTGCTCCTCTGGCTGGGTGATTGCAATGAGTAATGTTTCTCCCCTGTGTTGGAGCCCCCGTGTTTTAGCATGGAGAAAGAAGAAATTGCCTGTGTGGTGAGCATTGTCTCCATGGTCATTGTCATCAACACTAGAGGGATATGAAGGTCACAGCAAGGGTAGGAAGGAAAAGTCACAGGCTCATTAGGACAGGGTCAGGAAAGGGCTGATCTTAAGTTCATGGCCAGCACCCTATCCTTCAAGCTCAACCTGTGCTCTCCCATCTGTAAAATGGATGCCTACTGGTGACTACTGTTTCCATCACTCATTTGAGAGAGTTGCAAGGGCCAAAAGAGTATCCCAGACAGCAGCTGGACAGTTGCATCAGTCCTAAACTCCCTCATAGGAGGAAGTACTGAGAAAACCCAGTGCCATTCCAATGTAAAACTCTTTGCAAACAGTTGTGCTGATAAAAAAATAGCTGAGATGTGCAGATTCATACTGGCGTGACATGCTTGCTGCGTGGAGTGTTGGCCTCTTCTGTGACCCAGCTCAAGAGCTCCAGCCTGTACTTGTTGGAAGATGATCAGCTGATAAATAGAGTCTCCTTTCTAGGGAGTTTTAAACTGATGGGTGAAGAACACCACAAACAGAGGAAATTGTAGGGCGAGAGCTGAGCTTGAAGGATAGTGGAGGTGATCTTTTGCAGGGGTGACAAGATGGACAGACTGTTTGAGTTGCTCCTGGGTCACTGAAGTGACTTGAGCTAATGTGGACAGTGGAAGAGAAGTTGCCTCATTATGCCTGAGGATGCTGAGGGAGCCTCCTAGGACGGACAGCCTAGGTAACTCCCAGACAACTTCAACACAAATGCAGGAGTAGGGAGAACACTATGTCCCGAGAGCATAGCAAAAGCAGAGAGGCTTAGAAGCCACACGTCACAGGGTAGACATGGCCTGTTTCCATGCCTCTGAACCAGGCTGCTTCTCCAGATGGGCAAACCACAGAGCCTCATTCATGCCCATTGAGCTAACGTGGCTAGTTAAAACACATTAGTTAAATAACTGCAGAAATAATACTCTTCTCCCATGCTCCCTCAAGTTGCACATCAGCTCATTCTTGGCAGGAGGTCTGGGGGTGGGGCTCATTCAACTCCAGGGTGATGACTGAAAGTAGGTTCTGGGTCAAAACACACATTAGTCCATTGTAGGAGTGATACTCTCTGTGGAGGGACACAGGATGGCAAAGGATGCCTCTGTCCTGTCTCTTGACTGGTTTGGAAAGAGAGGAGACACATTTCTGCTCACATAAATTATATATCATGACAAAGTACTTCTTTCTAGGCTCCGTGGAATGCCATGAATTGTGTCTGCTGAGGCCCCCTGAGGTACAAGCTGCCATTTAAGGCTTTTTAATTAGCTGTGTGCTGTACTGCACTTTGTTATATGCTATTCTCAATTCCGTGGATGAGTCTGTGTTCCAGTGACACTTGTGAATCTGTTTTTTTTTTTAAACCCTGCTTTTGGTTAAGAAGTAGTTTGATTCTCTGAAATGTGCTTGAAAAATGTACTAATGGGCCCCAATTTTGTCAAGGAAAATCAAGATCATTAATGTCACTTTCAGTAGTCAAACAATCCCAGGATAGGAGAGGATCAGGACAGGGGACAATCAGGATGGGAGGATCTCAGGCTATAACCTCAGCCTCAGGTCAGGAGGAGGAAGAGGAGCCTTTGGGTCAGTTAGATTTAGGGTCACAGCCCTTGGGCAGGTTGAACTGAGATTGTACCTGGCTTGTTTTCCAGTTAGGCTCATAGGACATATTTGAAGGTCAGCACACACTAATATTCAGCGCATGGATGGAGGCTGGAGCATGGCAGACACTCCACCATGTTCACACCTTCCCTTCTTGGCACTTCTGACAACCAACTTCTAACTTTCACTTAATCTTGGGAATTATAAACTCCAGGGGCTGGAGTGACATTAAGAAGTCTCCCCCTGGGTCAAAGCAATGGGTGATTCCAATGATAGATAAACCTCTTGTCCTGTTGCCAATTGTGGTGGATGGGATGAAGGTAACAGTGTCCAGCATATCTGTGCACTGGTTCCAGGCCAGGCTCTGGACCAAGAGGTCCTGATATATTAACATCCTTGAAGATTCTGTCTGCTCCCCGTGACTCTGCTCCCCTGCATCCCCAGCCCACTGTCCCTTCTCCTTGCCTGTTCCAGATTTAGTTCTTTGGAAACATGGTTACCCATTTGAGAAGATGGTGTATTTTTCTCAAGTGTATTGTCCTGGAAATTCAGTATAATGCCATGGCCAACAACAACAACAACAACAAAGTTCACTGTAGACCTGGTGGGAGTTAGACTCTGGCTAGCTAATTCATGTAGAAGGTAGAGCCTGTGCTTAGTTCTTTATAGGCACAACCTTATATAATTCTTCTAATAGTTCCAACCACAGCACACAAAATCCAACAGCCACTTAGGGGTATAGTCCAACAGTGTTAGGTGTATACAGGTTGTTATGCAAGAGATTTTTTTTTGGAACTTTTTCATCTTGCATACTTGAATAGTAAATCCCCCACTCCACTTCTGTGAATCTTTCTATTCAAGATGCCTCATGTGAGTGAACGCACTCAGCTTTATGTTTCTTCACCCGCCTATTTCGCTTAACATAATATCCTTAAGCTTCACCAATGTCATAATTTCCCTCTTTTTTTAAGGCTAAAAATTGCCTGTTGAATTTATATGTTACCTTTTGAATCTATTTATCGGTTGAGGACCATTCAGGTTGCTTCCAGGCCTTAGCTATTTCAGGTTTACCAGCCTTCTGTTGTAATAGACAGGGCTGCAGATTGGAGGTCATTTTACCTTGCCTTTCTATTCCATCTGAAGATCAGAGAGGTTTACTATTTTCACAGAAGTCCCAGCCAGAAAACGGTCAGTGTATGTTTAGTACCCGGATCCTCCAGATTAGGCATCTTATCTTTGCACCCATTAGGATACACTCGTCATTGTTGTTGTTGCTTAAGGAGCTTCTCAAGGTGGGACATCACAATTGAAGGGCTAGAGTTTATTTGTGGGAACTTCATATCAGACCTTGGAACTTATGAATCGTATCACACGGGGTAGCTTAGGGATGAAGACAAGTGGAACTGGCACACACCCCTATCGAGGTAGAAGGATGATGCTATGCAGAAACAGAATTTGAAGAAACTTCCAGAAGTGAGTCCCGTTCCCTTTATATTTATTTTTCTCAAGATAAAATCTTGCTAAGTGGATCAGGCTGAACCCAGTTTATTTGCTACCCTGATTTGCTACTTAAGAAATAACAACAATAACCAAACCCTAAAACCCAAATCAACAAGCTATCATGTAAAAACATTCTGGTGATCTTGGTGGCATAGCCCTATAGTCCCAGCTAGTCAGGAGGTCACAGTTGAATTGCTGGAAGTTCAAGGTTAGCCAGTGCTACATAGAAAGACTGTTTCAGAAAAGAATGTGGAGAATGATCCAGGAAAGCACTTGATATTGACCTCTGGTCTTACATGTACACAGGCAGACACACATGAATATGTACATATAAGACACACACACACACACACACACACAGACACACAGACACACATGCACGCATACACACTGGGTAGACCTGTGATACAACTCAGTGATACAGTGTTTTTCTATTATTTCTGAATCTTAGGTTCTGCAAAAAGCAAGCAAAGAAACCGAAAAGAAAAAGAAGCATTCCAAATGTTTCATAGACTGTGTTCACAGGTGTGTGTGTGTGTGTGTGTGTGTGTGTGTGTGTGTGTGTGTGTGAAATACATTTAAAAGCAAGCTTGTGAGTTCAAGTGACACTCCAGATGATAGATGGTCTCTGTTTCTGTACATTGTAGGCAATCATACCAAATTGTTTAGACAAGTTTGTTAACAGATGTGATCTATTTAGTTAAATACATATTAATTTTCCAGCTCCTTGACCCACAGACAAATTATATCCACTGGAGCTATATCATGACAGATTACATTAAAAGCTGAGGTTGCATATGGTTGTCAAGACACAGTTCAAATGAGAGGAAGACTGGACACATGTATTGTCTTTTGACTTAGATGATGTGCACAATGTAAGGTCAGAAGCTGTCTTAGTTGCATTTCCTGTTGCTGGCATAGAACAGCCTAACAAAAGCAATGTAGAGAGAAGAGGAGGCTGTTTGGTTCATAATTCCAGGGTGTAGACTCTCGCTGGAGGGAAGTCAAGGCAGGGGGGAGTGGAAGCAGCTATTTATATCCACACTTAAGAGGAGAGAGAGAGAGAGAGAGAGAGAGAGAGAGAGAGAGAGAGAGAGAGAGAGAGAGAGAGAGAGAGCTGTTCCTGCTGGTGCTCAATTTGCTTTCTCCACTCTTACATAAGTGCAAAAGCCAGATCAGGGACAATGCTGCCCATTAATGCTGTTGTTCTCAACCTGTGGGTCCCGACCTCTTTAGGGATGGGGAGTCGAATGACCTTTGCACAGGGCTCACATATCAGATATCCTGCACATCAGATATTTACATTACAATTCATAGCAGTAGCAAGATTGCAGTGACGAAGTACCAACAAAAAATAATTTTATGATTGGGGGTCGCCACAACATGAAGAACTGTATTAAAGGGTCCCAGCATTAGGAAGTCTGAAAATGGCTCAATTAATGTAATCAAGACAGTTTTACACAGACACATCTATGAACCAACCTAATGTAGGCAGTTCCTCACTGAGACTCTCTTCCTAGATGGTTCTAGATTGTGTCAAATTGACAACTGAAACCAACAACCACAGAGATGATATCCTATAGACACCTGGTCATGAGTGATTTTTTTGTTATTTAGCAAACTTGAATTTAATACAAATCAGCTTGTGTCAATCCAAATGGATAATCAGCCACTTATTATTTCTGGCCCAGGTTGTAGAATTTTTTTGCCTTTAGATAGAAAGGATGCTGTCTCGAGCATGTTTCCTGTAGACTCTTAGACACTGCATGGTTGGTTTGAAACATTGCTAGGCTACAAAACAAACCAGGCAGGGGTGGTCTGAAGTACATGTCCCTTTTGTGTGAGGTATGGTCATAATTTGGGGTTATCCATGATTAAGAAATTGATGATGTTAATCTTAGTGTATGCTTTTTCCTTCTGTGAAATGCAGATTTCTGGTGCTAGGGAGATGGGTCTGCAGAATCCATGAAAAAAAATCCAGATGTGGTGCACACATCTGCAATCCCAACTCTGGGAAGGAGGAGACAGGAGGATCCCTAGAGTTTAAAGTCTAGTTACCTTAGGTGAATTGGTGAGCACCAGGCTCAGTGAGAGACCCTGCCTCACGAATAAGGTAGAGAGCCATAGGGGTGTTGACCTCTGACCTCCTCGTACACATATAGGCATGAATACCCATATGCACCTGTACTGTGGTGATTCCTCTGCAGGGTCTACAGCAGACAGGGAAATCTATCAGAGCGAGGTAAGAATGAAGCTCAGCTCAGCCCAATTTTATTGTAACTGGTGCTGGACCAGGACTTTTAGAGTCTGGCCCAGATCATTTTACTTCAGTCATATTTAAGCATAGCACAATTTGGGGGAAAAAAGTATTCAGGTAACAATAAACTCAGTCCCATGTGCATAACAAGTTAAGACATATTTACAATGAAGCTCTTTGTAAAGTAAATACAGACTTAGAAACAACGTTCAAGATGAAAATCTAGGGAGAATGGCTTGGGTGAACGTAACACCCGTGGGAGTCAGGATTGGCCTGGCCCTAAGATCACATGGAAATCACTTAGGCTGTTGTGAAGCCCAAGGGACACCACCCATAAGGATGGGTTTGTGGTGGAAAAGCAAAGCTCACGATTCAGAGGAAAGGGTCTGGGTAAGTAAAAACAAAGATTCTGAAAGATATGGGCAGAGCATGTCTCACCAAGGCAGCAAAAGATCACCAGGCTGTAAAACTACATCATTCCTGGCATCCCAGGAAGAGTAGCTAAGCACCTCATTCCATTAAAGAGGTAAGCTGTACGCTTAACTTTCCTGGCTTCGCCAGTGCTTGTCTGTGTGCCCAGGGCCTTTTGCCCTCTATAATGTGTAGTGCGCCCAAGCACATGTGCACACACACACACACACACACACACACACACACACACACACATGATTGGTTACACATACATACACACACACACACAAACACACACTGATTGGTTACACACACACACACAAACACACACAAACACACACACACACACACACATGATTGGTTACACATACATACACACACACACAAACACACACTGATTGGTTACACACACACACACACAAACACACACAAACACACACACACACACATGATTGGTTACACATACATACACACACACACAAACACACACTGATTGGTTACACACACACACACACACAAACACACACAAACACACACAAACATACACAAACACACACAAACACACACAAACACACACACACACACACACACACACACACACACACACACACTTGTGTGAATGTGTTTTAGACTGTAGGATGTTTAAGGTTACCACTGTACTTTGCCTAGTGAGATAGCACCCCTTACCTGTGACAGAAAACAAAGTCTCCAAACATTGTCCAGATTCCCCAGGGGCCAAAAATTGTCTCCCTGTCAGGTGTCTGGGAACTTTTACATGTTGTCTTGGTTTTACAGATAGTCACAGGGGATGGATGACATATGGACCTTGCTCTTTGCAGCAGTTATTAATATAAATATTCGTATTTGTAATTCGGCTAGCAGCCCGGCAAGGAAGATTAACGGAGGGGTGAGAAAGCAAAAATATCCTCTTGTGATAGCGAGGGACTCTGAATTACATGCACTGAGGTGCCAATAAAGGAGACAATAAATGCAATGACCTTCAGTTAAAGTCTGTGTTCCCTGAGGATGCGGCTTCAGCGTGTCCCCTAATGATAGCCTGTCTCTCCAGATCGGCTAATTGCATGTTTCTCTTTAACCTTCATTGATATCACCCATAGTATGCTCCCCAGCATCTCATTGTCTCATTACTGCTCACCAGGAAAGCGCTGCTACCTGCTCATCAGTACAAGCGTCAGTCTGTGTTTCATCCTGTATATCTGGCTGACTTCCTGCTCGGATGGATGGAATAATCCATTAGACTTTGATGGAGCTAAAATTACGTTTCTATTGATCAGTGGCTTTTGCATGGTAAATCTTGTTGAAATAAAACCATAGAACTTCAGCCTGTGCAGGTGAGCGATACTACCGAGGATAGACGTGGCACTCATTAACAACGGAGAGTGATCTCCTCGGCTACATTCTTTCAGAATATACCGTGGAGATTGCATGATATGTAATTCAGACTGTGAATATAAGAATTTTAAAGTACTCTGCTTTCTCACTTTGCACATGGAAAAGCTTAAGGTCAGAAGAGAAGAAAAGTAACGTCACCAAGAAGGTATGGTAAGATTGGAGCTGGGGAGATGGTGTCGTCAGCTCAGTGGTTGCCAGGCAAGCATGAGGACTTGATTTCAGTTCCCAGAGTCCAGGTAAAGAACTGGGCATGGTGGCGTATCCTCTGGTTCCAGTGCTGGGGCGGCAGAGGCAGATGGCTCCTGGGGGCTTGCTGATCAGCCAGCCTAGGCAAATCAGCTGGTGCCAGTGCAGAGCCAGTAGGAGATCCTAAAATGTTAATATCCAAGGCTGACCTCTGGCCTTCATATGTATATACACACATGTGCACCTGTACCTGAAATCTACATGTGCACTACTATAGACAGGAACAAATACACACACACAGACACACACACACAGACATACACAGAAACACTTACACACAGACACACACACACACACACACACACACACACACACACACACACACACACAAATGTATGCTAACATAGATAGTTCTAGATAGGACTCAAAACCTCTGTAAAAGATTTTAGTAATGGTGTTAATCTAAGGGTCACAAACAGCTCCCAGGCGACTGTGATTGCTGCCTGTGTTTCTAAATAAAGTTTTATTGGAACACAGTTACACACAAGTTTACCTATTGCTGCTTTCATTTATGATTGCAGAGACAAGTAGTTTTGGCAGAGAAGGTATGGTTCACAGAGCAAAAAATGTTTTCTAGACAGCCTTTCAGGAAAAGCTTCCACATAATGACCAACATCCACCTACTTTGTTTTGTATTTTGCAGTGTCTCTGTTGTGGTTAGAGTGTGACATGCCCCACCCAAACTCATGTATTTGGACCATCCCTGGGCAGGTGATCCTATGCTCTATAAGAAACAGTCTGAGCAAGCCACGAGAAGCAAGTCAGTTAGCAGTGTTCCTTCACAGCCTCAGAAATGCCTGCTTGAGTTCCCGTCCTGCTTCCTTTGATGATGAACAGTGACATGGAAATGTAAGCCCAGTAAACCATTTCCTCCCCTACTTGCTCTGGCCATGGTGTTTCATCACAGTAGTAACCCTAAATAAGACAAGGAGGCTGTGAAACCTTTTGGAGGTGGTAGGGTAGGGTGGAGGGTAGGGGCAAGCCTGGAGGAATGCAGCCCAGCTCTACTTCCTGCTGTGCCTACTGCCAGCAGCAAGCTCTTACCTCCAGGGACCGAGTTGCCCCTGTAGCAATGTCTTCCTCATCATGATGGGCTGTATCTTTAAACTGTGAGCCAAAACAGGTACCATGTTCCAGAGATAAGGAAATAGCTGATATAATTCCCATTCTCTCCAGCCTACCTTCACCTCTTGCCTCATCCCTGTCTGTACCTTGTTTTGGGCTTGCTCATCCTTGCCCTCTACAGTTGATATGAAAAACTCCAGGGCTAATCTCCAAGAGGAGGAGGAGAGATGTATGGGGTGGCATTAGCATCTCTTAAACTGGTCCACCTCAGGCCAGCCTCTACACACTCTCTCCAGCCAAACTCCTGGACCGTGAGCCAGAACAGGCAAGACCTGCAGCAACTAGACCAGTGGTTCTCAACCTGTGGGTTGCAACCCTTTTGGGGGTGGGGTGTCATATATCAGATATCCTGCCCATTAGATATTTGCATTATGATTCGTAACAGCAGCAAAACTACAGTTATGAAGTAGCAAAGAAATAACTTTATGATAGAGGGTCATCACAGCATGAGGAACTGTATTAAAGGGTTGTAATATTAGGAAAGTTGAGAACTAGGCAATGAACAATGAATTCCAGTTGCATAGGCAGAATTACAGTGGCACATTAAATAATACAACCCTCTCGATAATTGTATTGTAGTGAAGGACAGATTTTAGAGACAGATAAACCCAGATTTGGATCCTTAATGAACCATTTCTAGCTAAACGGTGGCATTACTGCCTTTCAAATCATGTTGTTCCCCATCTCTCTCTCTCACCAGCTCTTGTAGACACCACTGCTTTCTTGACTGCGGCTTTCATCTTTGGAGAAACCACGATTGTATCTCTGTCTCTTGAAGATGGACGTGTTCCATGACTTGTCACAGTGAAGATTGGACAAAAGTCACTTACTATTCCTGGCAGGATCCTCCACGTACTTTTCTCCCCCATGGTGGCACCAGAGGATAGTTTGATGTGGGGGCACAACACTTTGCCTCCCTACAGGGGACAGTCTTATTGCATGGTAGTTTGGATTGGAGCCACAGGGGACCTGCTGGGCGGATGGACCAGGCTTTGCTGGATTAAAGTGCTGGAATTTGAAGGATGAGTTGCTACAGTTGAGCAAACTCTTTTTGTGAGGACATTTTTAGACATGGCTACAGATGGGCCAAGTGGGGGTAGAGAGAATTAACAAGCTCTCACTAAAGAAGTCCTACTGCCATGCAAGGAGTACTAGGAGAAATTAAGGCTGTATGTTGCTCACTCCTGGGATCAAAACCAGAATCTGCCAGCACAACTGTGTGTCCTGATGAAGCAGCTCCATCCTTTGATCTTTAAGGGATATGCCTGGACTGTTCTCAGAAAGTTGTACCAGATTCAAAGAGGCAGCGGTGTGAGGGCGCATCTACAATCTTGTGGAGGAGTTGGTCTTGTTATCTGTGTGACAGGCTAGGACTGGCTGTGGTGCACATGAACTTATCTGAGCCATGGACTCTGGGTTATACATTGGGAATTTCTGGGTCATTTCCAGGGTGAACTGAGAAGGTATATGAGGACCTCAGGAGCTGTGAAGGTAAGAGGCCAGACAAGGAGACTAAGGAGAATCAAGGGACATGGTGGCATTGGTAGGGACACAGCAGGAACCACAGAGGTCAAGTGTAGGGACTGGGGGCTAAGTAGGCCCAACCTTGAATCTTGGATCTTCTCCTACTTGCTCTGTGCCCTTGGGTAACTTATTTAACCCCTTGGGTTAAACAGTGCTGACCACAGAACCAGTCTTTCTGGGTTGTGGAGAGACAAATGTGAGAGTGACTATTAAAGACAATAAATAATTATTAAAATTTTTTCTTTAAAATTTAAAATTAAATATAGAATTATTTAAACCTTATTTTTTAGTTTATATTTTATTCTTTTACAATTTCTCCCTCTCTTACACACACACACACACACACACACACACACACACACACACACACACACACCCTTTGGTCATAGCCCCCATCCCATTTACTTCTTTTATCCCTTTCTCTTTCCCATTGACCTCCTTCTTCCCAGCCCCTCTCTCACTTTATGCCTTTTCCTGTGTCCATCTAGTTAGGGCTGCCTAAATGAACATGGTTGGGAGATATTTACATGGGTGATGATAATGTACCAGTGCCTGAGGAATTGATCTCTTTATTGAAAACAATCTACAGATTTAGGGGCTGTGCTGGCACGCCCGAGCCAAGTGTTACCTACTCAGTACACATCTACCTAGCACACAAAGCTAACATTCTTGAAAGGGGATGGGGGTATTGGTGGGCTGAGTTACTCACTGTGCTTCTGTTAATGTGGTGGTGAGCTTGCTTGGCCAGTATTTGTGCCTCAGGGGCATAATATTTTGGAGACAGACTGAACTGGCCAAGGCATAATAAGTTCTAGGCCCGATGATACTAAATAAAGCATGCCCTGCGGACGCCTTGAAAACCAGCTGACCTCCTTCGAGCCTGCCTGCATGGTTCTGTAACAGTGAGTGCTGGCTGGGCTCAGGGTTTTCTAAATCTCTTAGCCCAGAGGGCTTCAATGGGAACTTGAACTCTTTTAGTGGCTTTAAATTTTTTTTCTCCTTCCAATGGGGAGATGGGGAGGGAGAATTAAAATTTCTTAAGTCATTCTCTGGTCGTATAAAGGTGAGAAGCCCACACAGATTAAATGATGTGGCAGTTTCCATTTCTACCTGGGCAGTGTGAGCAATCTGGAGAAAGAACAATTAGATTTTATACAGGATGTATGTGTTCCAACCAAGTATCTTTGATCCCTTCTTTTAATTGTTAAGTGCCTTGGGGGTTTCAGCTTATTGGAAGAATCAGGAAGCAATATGTAAGTGGGCCGAGTTCCAGAAGTCGGGGATGAAAGCAGGAAAGATGTTCCCCTTACATTTCCCTGGCAAATAGGCGGGACAAGAATAAATCACCCAGCTTGGTTCTCAGCAAGCACTAGCAGATGAGCCCAGCAGGGCCTCTTGCTGGGAAGGCACAGAAGAGGCCCCTGTGGAAGGTTCTGAGTTGGTTCTTAATAGCTACCAGTGGACATCTGAGGACACCATTTCAAGTTTACAATTACAGTTTTGGCAGCAAAGTCACAAATGACTTAATAAAGGGTGTTGCAAACTAAATATGCTTGGAGCTAAGAGTTGGTGTATGTACCGTTAGATGAAAAACCCTTTCATAACCCACATAAGCCCACACCTTGTGAATTAATTTCCCAACATTCACTCTTTCTGTGGGTAATGCTCTGTGCCTGAGTCAAGGTATAAAACGTAAAGATGCCAAAGGATGAAATGAAGTGTTTGTGATGGTTAAACTCATAGAGAGGGTTTCTGCTTGCGTCGGAAGACTTCGAGTCTAGGAGGGTTCCTCTCTATGGCTAAGCTGAGGATGCTTCCACAGTGAATATTAAAATTCATAGGAATCCAGCAACTATTTTAAACTTGGTTCTGAAAATGTAAGCAATACTGCGGTACATGACTCTGCAGGGCAGCTTTTGTTTTTTGTCTTCTAATAGGACTTCTCTATATACCACTGTAGTTGTTTTGGGGTCTTTTTGATATACTTTTTTCTAGTCTGTTTTAGATGAAGCTTTGTTTACGGGGATCCTTGGAAGGATCTCGGAGGAAAACTCTTTTTTTTTTTTTTTTCTGGTTTCAGAAAATGAAAAGGATGGTTTAGCACTGTCGTGAAGCCCACGTAACATGCTTACATTTCTTTTAATTTCTCCTAAATCCCAAGTGAGAGTGGCTAGATAAGTATGAAATAGTGGGGCAGATCCTTGACTCGGATAGTTCCATGATGTGTGTGTACCAGTCACTGAAACAAGAGCTGCTTCGTTTCCACACACTGGCTCTTTACAGTGTGCATCAGACGCATGTGCACATACATGTATGTGTGTATGTTTCCATAGTTTCAAATAAAAATTTGTCACACAAAGACAGAAATTCCTCAAAAGTCCACAGTCTCAAGTCTCAAATACAAGTCGACAGTGGGGACATATTCTGAGAGGTGTGTCGCTTTTTGGACATCACAGAATGTACATATGTTAAGAGTCTGTGGTTCCTAACATTACTATAGTGAATACTCATGGGCACTGTGACATGATGCCATTTGTGTATCTAAACACATGGAAACATAAAGAAAGCACATTAAAAATACCAGGTGTTAGACGGTCTCAGAGCCATCATAATCTTAGAAGGCCACTGTCACACACGTGGCTTGCTGCTGACAGAGCATTATTTTGTGCACCTGTGTTTGTTATATGCACCTGATTTGTAACATGCATTTCCCTTGGCTCCCACATTTTATATGTAAGAGTACAGCATATCAATTCATTTGAAAAGTCAAGGCAACTTGCCTTTGTGGGGTTGATGAGTCTGGTTTAAGAAACTGGATTCTAAAGGAAGAGGAGCTGGGCTTGTGGTTGGGGGATCCTAGAGACCCACATTTCCCACCACCATGCAGAGTGATCTTAAGACCAAGGTCTCACGTGGGAAGCCTTTTCATCTTGGCTCAGGCTGGCTTCCGGGGGAAATCTAGGACACAGGAAGTTAGGGGAAGCACATTTGGAAAGAAACCAAAGCATACATTTAGGAAGTAGGAACACTTGTTTGAAGTCCATAGTTAATATGTCTGTGAAGAGGCTTTTAGGTCTCTCACCAAACCTCACAACCTGGTTTTCTAGTTCATCTTTATTCCTTTGTGTCAGCTACTGGTCCACGGAAATACTTCTGGGCTGGGACTTGGGTAGCTAGTTTTCATCATCTTTCTTGTCTTCCATTGCAGTCTGGATGGCCATCAACAGTATGAATAATGAAAATGTGGTAATTTACACAAGTTAAAAGGAAATTGTAAACTCAACAGGTAAATGGATGTAACCAGAAAAATTCATCCTGAGTGAGGTAACCCAGACCCCAAAAGACAAATATTGCATGTTTCCTCATATGTGTGGATGTTAGGTTTCAAGCCTTCAACTATGTGTGCTATAATCCAAATACCACAGAGGTTAGGTACCTAGTAAGGGACTAGGGTGGAGGAAAGGATCTCCCAAGGAAGGGGAAATAGAATACATTGTTATGGAGAGACAAGGGGAAACTAGGATAGGAGGATTCAATAGGGAGAGGAATGGAGGGTAAAGGAGGAAGTGTTTGGAGAGACAGTTAACACTAAAGCTTATTTGAAAACCATATGAAAATTTGTACTGCAGAAGCTTACACACACACACACACACACACACACACACACACACACACACACTCACGAATAAAAAATCCAGTGGAGTCATCACATAATAGGGGAAACAAGTCTCCCAACTACACATCTTATGGCACCAAGTTACCTCCAGCGCCAGCTGGATTGTTGAACTGATGACTAAAGAGACCCCATGGAAACCTCCACATACCACAGGCTATTAACACGTCTAATTGGTTGCTCTCTACAACCCGATGGTGAGGTCCTAATGCCGCAGACAATACTTACATGTCTCCGCATGTGGACAAGTCAAGCTGGTGCTCACCTGTAAGCTTCATCACTCCTGACAGGCAGGCAGAGTTCTGGAAGGCTCTCTGCATGCTACCAGAGCTAGGAGATATTGAAAGGTAATCAATATCTCCTAGCTATAATCCCTGTGATCTAAAGCAAGGACCTGCCTTCAAGATGATCCAACCGTGGCACGAATGTTTGAGGCTCATTCCACAAAAATGGAGCCTATGCCTGCCACTGTTCAAGTGGCCAAGAATCTGAGACTAGAGAGTTCTTGGGCTTAGGGGAAAATCTAATCTAATTATTCTGTAAGGGAACATAATAAAACCACTCCTCATGACATATTGCTACAAAGATAAATCTGTGCCTTGCTCAGTCATCATCAGAGAACCTCCCCTTTTGCAGTACATGGGAACCAACACAAAAACCCCACAACTGGTCAGAGAGCAGAGAGTCAGACACTTTGCAGATTTCAGGGCTTTATCAACGCTCTCCCCTCAAGGCTTAGGGATCTATGGAGAAGAGAAGACAGAAGGCCCGTAAGAACCAGAGGTGGTGGATGACATCAGGGAAATATTGTTTTCCAGATAGGACATATACGCATATGAACTCTCAGGGACTGTCATCGGGCCCAGGGCCCACACAGGTTCAAGCCAGACAGGATCTCAGCATTGAGATGGGAAGGAAACATGGCCCCCAGCTCTAACCAAGAAACTATCTCCAGTTGATACCTACTGGCAAAGACATAAGCCAGTTTTCTTCAGTGGTGTCTCACTGTGTATCTTAGCCTCACCTCAGGGCAGGCTCCATGCCCAGAAGTAGCTGGCCAGTACAGAAAGGACTCTTGTCGCTTTTTTGTAGATCTTTGGTCTCAAAAATGCCTTGTTTCGGCATTTTTTTTCTTGGTCTTATTTAACTTCTGCCTATTTTTCTTTAAGAACTGAAGGGGGGAAAATATGGTCAAAATACATTGTATGAAAAAGGTTTTCCAATACAAAAGCCTTTTTAGAAGAGGTATTTAGGTATAAAACGGCATATCTATAAACCTCAAGTGTGGGGTTATCGACTTTCTGACCTATGCATGAATTGATGGACTATAAGTAACTGCTTCCCAATCACAATAAACCCTGAATCTCAGCCTGATTAGTGACCAGCTTTCCTTTGGCTGCCATTGCAAAGTTCCTTTTCTGATCCCATAACTAACCAAAGGCCAATGTTTGCTTTCCCAGTGGAGTGACCCTGGCTGGCCTGAGAAGGCTGACCACGGGCTCAGTGCTAGGCTCCAGCACCACCAGAGGAAAGCAGCCGGCCCACATGTTGGGAGCTGACATCACTATGGCTGAATTTCCTTTTTCCTATCTCTTGAACCAACCCAAAAATGTTCCTTCAGCAAACCTCTCCTTTTAATCCTTCAACTAATTGGAATTGGATCTGGTATTGACTGGTTTATGACATTATTGACATAAACATTGTAGAATATTGTGAATCTAGGATAGACTTGCTGAATCACAGGAGGAGATTTTATTTGCTCCTATGATAATTTGAGGTGTCTTTCCCCCCAAGAACAGATTCCCCCCAAAAGAGAGTATTTTCTTTATAAACAGTTCCACCCTTGAGACATTCCATTTGAGAACTGTTGAAGTCATCATGATTATCCTGGATCAGACTTTAACCTGTTTGAGAGCAGAGACATGACTTTGAATTTATTTTACAAATAAAGTAATAGGACATGCGTGGTGAATATTTTTAACATATATTCTGTAGCATTCTGCACAGTCCTGGCCTCATGACAGACATCTAGGAATTAGTATTTAACATGGTATACCTGACCTGTGTGTGCTTAGCTGTTTTGTTTCATTTAAAGTAGGTGACACCTGGTTCTGGAAGTATTCATGCAGACTTGAAATAAGATGGACTTTAAATATTCTAGTCTTCCTCTCTTTCCCTCCCTCTCCCCCATCCTTTCCTCCCCCTCCTCTGGTATAATCTCTGCTTCATAGACCAATGCTGACCCCCTTCACTACACACACACACCATACCACACACACACACACACACACACACACACACACACACACACACTGCATGGGCATATGCACAGGACATGCACATGTGGGCACACACAGCCATACCAAGGATGCAGGTGAAGAGGCTGCAGACTGGACTCTGTATAGAGCCCCTGATGGTAGATTTGAAGATTGAGTCAGATTGGGGTAGCAGGGTGACAGACAGTCTAGATAGTTGGTAGCAGGCAGGAAAGCTGGGGTGGCAAAGCCATAAAACTGCTCAATTTATAATATATCCTAGAGCACTTCTTGTTCTTCTTGAGACAGAGTCTCACTATGTAGTGAAGTGGAAACTTTCGGTTTCTTGGAAAGTCAGTTGTGTCAGATGGTGTTTGGCTAAAGCAGACACGAGAAGGAATGTCTTGCTGAAGCAGACACAGGTGAAAGGATGTTTTGCTAAGGCACACACATGAAAGTACTCATGATGTTAAGAAGGACCCAACAGACGGTAACAACACTGGATGGTATTGGTATGCCTTGCCATTCCTTAATGCTCAGCACTTGTCATGACTTCATAGAAAGAAATGCACCAAAAAAAGTCTGGTGGTGCTCTGGCAGCTTCTTGCTCTTCTGCAGATTCCAGCAGAGTAATGCCAGCTGATAGAGACTCACATGTAGTTTTGCTAAGACAGACTCACATGGTGAGGCAAGACACATGGGAGGACATGTGATGCATGGAGGGAGTATAGATAGGACTCAATGGACAGTCATTGGATGCTCACGTAGGTAGCTTTGCAGCATTTATTGGTCTTGAGTCTTCATCTTCACTGATCTTCACTTCATTGAGAGAGACATGACAGAGAACTAACTTCTCCTGGTGTCCCTGCTGTCCCTGGTCCCTCTTGTTGACTCCTGTTGACTTGGTGGAGGCCTGGCTGTTTCTGCTATGTCATGCCATTGCTGGTGATTCATATTTGCTATCCTGACACTACTGAGCTGGACTATTCATGAAGTCTTTGCAAGTAGATCAAGCTGCGCTGCTGGTTACTATGAACTGAACTGTTGACAACACAGATTGGATTTGCTCTAAAGAACAATTTCCAAGTAGATCCACTCCTCCCGTATCCTAATAACCTTTCTTTTCTGCTACCTCTGGTGGGTAGTAGGCTAGAAGAGAAGTTAAAGCATTTAAGAATCCTTATTAAAAGTAGGTTGAAAAATCTAAGTCAACAATGTAGTTCTGGCTGGCCCAGAACTCATTAATGTAGACCAGGCTGGCCTTGTAAACTCATTGGAATCTACCTGCCTCAGCCTTCTGAGTATTGGAATTAAAGGTATGTGCTACTGTAGCTAGCAGGTCTGCTGCACATTTTTGTAGTGAACTAATAAAGCAAAATAAAGAAGTGAGAGGAATGACTTCATCCTTCCACAAGTTCTAGAGCCCCAAGAGAAAGGAGAGTGAGTTCACTCAGCAGGCACAGGGCATATTACAGACGGTACCATTGTATCACATGACCAGCCTGGCTTAAATGGCTGGCTGGTTTTCCAGTTATAGATTCAGGAATCGCTTGGGTATGGTAGAAAGGCAGCTAAGAATAAGCAGAGACTATGATGGGCCAACCCAAGGCAGGATGGTGGGAGGATCCGGGAAGAAGTAGTTACTGCAGGTGCAATAGAATAGGGATTTTGAGAGGGCCATCAAAGCCAGGTGGGCCTTGTGACTCTCTGTGCCACCTGGAGACTGCCAGAAAAAAAGCTATTACCAGATACTGTAGCTTGCTTTTGCTACTTTGTGCATTCTTTCTTCAACTCCCCTAACACCAGACAAGAGAGAAAAAAGGATAGAGAGGAAATGAAAGAGAACTCTGAATAAAGTAAGGGGTAAGGAATGGGGTTATTTATTGGTAGACTATTTCCAATAGTCTACCAATAGGAATGGGGTGATGTTATTGGTAGATTAGGGGTGTTGAGTTCCTCAGGTGAAGTTTCATCTTTGCTGTCAGAATATCTAATTTCCTCTTTTGGTGGTGTTTTTCTATACATGTGACTACTTAACAAATGGTAGCCAACAATCAACAACCTCTCACCCTCTTGGGGCCCTAGCATGTATATACCCTCTGAGAACTCTCCAGAATTTCAAATGTCACACAATTACAGAAATTATCTGTATCTGGCAAAATAACATCACTGCTAGAGCAGGAGGCAAACCATAGTCAATTGCTGTGAAACAGCCCCATATTTTTTGATCAAAAAAATACTTTCCCTAAAGTTACTGATAACTCTCCCCATTGCCTTCAGTTAGGCTACTCCTCCACTACCCGACCCCAAGACTGCTTTTCAAAGGTAGCATCCTGGAACCTCTGGGAAGGGGAAATTGGTGTAATTTTATTATAATATCTAAAAAAATTTTTAAATGCCCTTAATTTTTATACCATTATTTAAAAACCTGGTTGGCATGTTATAATGATGAAAATAGGCAACGTGACTAAGCTCTTTAGTAGATACAGCAAGCTGTTTAATGTGCCACAGAATCAGTTTTAGGGGTTCCATGGTGTCTAAAGAGGGCTAGTATCCTCCTGAACCCGAGTCAGTTACTCCTGGCTGTGTAGTAATGTCAGGCAGACTGTTTTTGAACTCTAAGTGTGTGTTAGCGGGTGTGGTACCATTCATAATGTCTGTGTGTTGGACCAGCAGAGTGTGAGTTTAAATTCTTGAGCCAACCAACTCTGCTTGGCTGCAGAAACACACCTCACTTATGAATGGTTGCTAGTTTGACAGAAGATACCAGGTGCCTTGTCTAGAGAAAGTGATCTTGGGGTCAATGGATAGACTTGATCAACTATCCTGAAGCCCATTCCCAGAAAGACTTGAGTCTCATGACTATTTTTATGGCATGTAACAGAAATAGATCCATGGTTAATTGAGTCTACCTTTCCTTCTAGGTCATGAGGGAAACAAACAAACAAACAAACAAACAAACAAACAAAAACAAACTCATCATTCAGCTATGGTCTTTTTGAAGCTTATATTAAGAAGTAATTGTCTAAATTTTTTTTTCTAATTTTGTCTTTCAGGTCTTTTGTGTATATAAATGTGCTCTGTGGACTGTAAGACCAAAGGCCTAGCTTCTGAGTATAACCCTTATTCTTGGTCCTTTAGCTGCTGTCTTCCCTCCAACTGCAAAAACACTCAGAAGCTTAGACATGCAGAGAAATGGAAGAGATCATGGAAGGTGTGAAGAAACAGGACAGTCTCTACGTCCCACCCATGACTAGGGACTCTGGCAGCCCAGGGTGGGGTGGGGTGGGGTGGGGTAGGGTTGGGTGGGTTGGGGTGGAGTGTCTCATTCTTCAGGCCTTTGCTAGTGTATCATCTGAGATGTGATTTCAACACTCAATGAGGAACAGAGAGTGACAGCACGGCTAAGGTGGCATCTCTTTCACTGATGAGTTGTCAAATTCGGTTTGTGAGACAAATTAATCCAATTACCTGGTGCAGTGGCTTCATTTGCAACGATTATTTGCTCACTGAGCTGGCTAAATTCTGTGCTTCCCATGCTTTACCTCATTTCAGCACCCTGGAGAGCAGAGAAGGCGCTCCTGGCAAGTTCTAAGGGTGGGTTAAAGGCCCTTCTCACCCAGCACTGGGCTTTGCACAGGAACATTTGTTCAGCCACTCTCTCTTGGTTCTCTGGAAGCAGCCACTTGCCTGGCTTCTCACATACTTCTTTGTGAGTTGAATATGAGTGCATGGATGCACCTCTTCACTTTATTCTCAAATGAGGGAAAGTGTCAGGGCTACGGATGTCAAAGAGAGCACAGAACATCCCTTTTCTCACAGGTGGACTGGTCTTGGCTGCTGTGAGACTCTGGGCACCAGCCCAGGACTGTCAGGAAGCAGAGTTCTCCATTGCACACACCTCTCACGCCATGTCCACAGCATTCTTCACAGACTGGGATGTTAGGGGATCAGCAGACTGGCTTCTCCAGGTTGGAAATAGCACAAAGATGCCATAGAGAGGAGTGGGAAGAATCAGTTGTGGTGGCTCATGCAAGTAGGATTTTCTAAAGGAGGCAGAGGCATGAGGGTCACAAGAGGGGTGAGAGGTGTTTATTTAGGGCAAGAGAAAGAGTGGAGAGTGTTCTGTGTAGTCTCCCATTGTGGGCCATGAGCCCTGGGTTGGTGGCTTCTGACTTGCATCAGTCCACCACTTAGCATCTGAATACTCTGACACTGCATTTCCTGCCCACACTCCGCTCAGCAGCTGTAAATTCCACTGTGTTTCTGAGGCTTTCTGGTGCATTATTTTGCTGTTTCTCTCTGGGAATCAGTCAGCAGTGACTTTTACTGAGCCCCGTTCTGTGTCCCTGCTTGTATGCCAGAGAAGCATATTCTTCCCAGACCTTTAATTTAGTGGCTACAAGCCTTCCTTCTCAGGCTTCGAATTTAACCAGTTATATATAGTTCTGATACAGTGTAGCGTTGGCTCCCTCCCACCCATTTAGACACTTTTGATTGGGAGGATGGGGGAGGTGCTGCTGGTGTGGAGTCCAGGGATGCCTTATCACAAAGCATTCTCAGTCCTACAGTGTCAATACAATGCTGAAGCTGATGAACCATGCTCAAAAGCACAGTAAGTCACAGTGTGGCATGTTGAGGAATATTGGAGTGCATGGCATCTTAAGGATGTGATGTTTGTGATGTTTGTAGGGCTTAGCCCAGAGTTGAGCCCATAGTGAGATCCTAGAGATGGGAGCATCCTAGGATAGAGGACTCAGTTGCTGACTCTGTAACCTGGAGGCACACATAGAACTCAACTGGATTAACTAGTCCTGCAGAGTGGGCATGGAGTAACCCTTCAGAGCTGACTTCCATCACTTTCTGTGGAAACAGCAGTTTGTTTGTTGTTTGTTGTAGTAAAGGTGTTGTTGACTCTACTCATCAGTGAAGCCAAGAACCACGAGATCTTGCTGAGGAGGTTTTTTCTTCATTACCAGCAGTGTTCTTCCTTACAAGTTCCAAGAAAACTGCCAGGAGCTATAGTTTAATAAGAGGAGACTGAAATGCATCTCTTTGCTTTTTGACCTAAAGCTCCTCTCTGAGAGTGTAAAATGCTTGGTCTCTGAGAGGGTCTTATCTTTCCTGGAAAATCCTGCACTGCCTGTCTCTCCCTTAAGTAGATTCCCTTTCCTCTCCTGGTGAGAGTGGGCATATCCTAATCTGCCAAATCTTTCTTTGATTTGTCCCTTTTTTCTGCCATTCAATTAGACATCACTTTCAGACATGGCTGCTTCCTTCTACAAACTAGTTTTACCTTTATTGCTTGGTAATTTGGGCATGTCTGTATTCCAGCCAGAGGGATTAAAGGTGTGTGCCAAGGGCTGACCACACCACAACTAGAAACAGGTTCAAATATCCTGTAACATAAGATGAAGGCAGCTTGACTGTGGATAGGATAAGGGAGGTAAGAAAAAAAGAGTGAGTTGAGCCAGTTCTTCAATTGTTTGGGGCTTGGCTTGAAAATGCTCTGGAGGAGCCGAAGGGTGCAGAGAAGGGGGGCATTTGTGGGAGTTTTAAGAGATCGTCTGCAGAAGGGGAGAGATTCCTTGCCATCCATCTATCTTGTAGGATTCATGTCTAGAACCTATAGAGAACTCAAAAAAATCAAGTACTCCCTGAACAATAAATGGGTTAAATAATTTAATAAATAGTTCTTAAATGAAGAAATAGGAATGACCAAAGTTATTTTAAAAAGTATTCCATTTCCTTAGCCATCAAGGGAATACAGACTAAAAGTTCTGGGAGGTCCTATCTCAGTCTAGTCAGAATGCTCACCATCAAGAAAACCTATAAGAAATGTGGGTGAGGGTGTCGGGAGAGACAGACCTCTTTGTTGATGTTCAGGAATTGCCACACAAACTACTTGGACTCTGGTCTCAGTTAAACAGGGCTGGTTTATTGAATGCACATCCCAAGACTGATCAATTGGGGGCACAACCTAGACTTGGGAGCTGAGGCTAGACCCTGAACATTTCTCTGGGCCAGCTTATAAAGGAAAAAAACCCCAAACAAACAAACAAACAAACAAACAAACAAACCCACAAGGTGGTTGGCCCTGACTCAAGCTATTTTGGCTAGCTAGACAGAACGTTTTAACCGAACTTTATTCTGATTGGTCCTAAGTGGAGCTTATGGTTGAGAATTTCTTAAGATCATCAAACCTCAGAACACAACAGAGTTTGTGGTCAACATGACCCTGCTCTGAGTCAAGCTATTTTTCTGTGTCAGTGACTGGAGGCATGAAACAAAGTGGCTACAGCTACGCTGTGGGGCGGAGGGTAGGCCTCAACACTCTTTATACACGGCTGATAGGAGTAGAATCTGGGGAAGCCACTATGCAAACTAGTGGCTGTCCCTGCAAAAGCCAAAGGATTCAGAGTCAGCATGCCACAGGGATATTTGCAAGGCTAAGCTCATTGCCGCTTTCTGCACAGTAACTAAGATATGGAACCAGCCCTAAAGGCTCATTACCAGAAGGATAGATAAAGAAATGCGATACACGTCCACACTAGGGTTTTATTTACCTGTAAAGAAGTGAAATGGTGATGTCCACAGGAAAGTAGATAGAGCTGGAGATCGTTGTTAGAGAAATAAGCCAAACCAAGAGAGACAAATCTTGTGTGCATCCCTTCCCATTTTAAATACAAGGCCTCATTTATCCCACACTAGCCTCGATCTCTCTTTCTAGCTGAGGGTTACCTTGAATTCCTGACTCTTTTGCCTTTACTTCCCCAGTATTGCAATCACCACACCTGATTTATGCAGTGAAGTGGAAATTTCTGGTTTCTTTGGAAATTCAGTGATGTCAAATGATGTTTTGTTGGGGCAGACAGGTGAAAGGATATTTTGCTAAAACAGACTCATGAAAGAATGTTTTGCCGAAGCAGATACAGGTGAAAGGATGTTTTGCTGAAGCAGAAATGTGAGGGCACGCATGTTATTTAGAAAGAATATAAATATGACCCCAAAGACAGTGGGAGGAGGCTTGAGTGTTGGTTCACCTTGCTCCTTCTTCCTCACTAGCCTGCTGACAAAGCTCTTGTATTGGTTTGCCTTACCTCACATCGCTGATCTTTGTTTGTTGTGACTTCATACAGAGTAACTCATCAAAGAGCTTCTCGTGGTATTCCAGTGGCTTCTTGCCACTTCTGCAAACTCCTGCTGGTTGGTGGGCAGAGCCTTGCAGTGTCTTCTGGATTGAACTGCTGTTGCTGATTCATGTGTGGTGTCTGCCCAGTAGACTGGACTGCAGCTGCTGGTTTGTGTGTGGTGGCTTTGCTATTAGACTGAACTGCTGGTATCCTAACAATGGAGACTGGAATCACTCCAAAGAACTATTTCTACAGGATCACTTCTGCTGGGTCCTAATAACCTTTCTTTTCCACTGTCTCTGGTGGGTGGTGGGCTAGAAGGGAGGTTAAAGTGTTTAAGAACCTTTGTTAAAGTAGGTTTTGAAAAATCTAAGACTACAATGCAGTGCCAGGGAGAAAAATCTAAGGCCTTATCTTGCTAGAAAAACATTCTGCCACTAGTGAAGTCATATCCCAGCCTCCCAAACCTTTACCTTTTAGTTATCACTACCCTTACCCTCAGCTTCCAAGCCCCTGACAATCACTGATTCTTCTGTCTTCATAGACTAGCCTATTCTGGACAGTTCATTTAAATGGGACCATAAGACACGTGGCTTTTGTGACTAGTTTCTTCTGCTCAGCATCTTCAAGGCCCATCATGCTCCAGTGCACACTGTCACTTTCTTCCTTTTTACAGTCCAATGACATTTCAATGGACAGATTAAGTATGTTCTGATAATCTAATTCATCAATAGGAAACACTATTGTGTGACCAGTGATTGCTTAGGAAATAAAGGACACATATGTTCATCCAATCTGTATTTACTGATGGCCTACTATGTGTCCTAAATTGTCCAAGGTTTGGGAACATTCCAGTGAACAAAGCATAGCTATTCTGAAGCACAAGTGGAAGAGACCAGCAGGATATAGATGAATTAGCAGTGTGTGTGTGTATATATGCATGTGTGTATGTGCTTGTGTGTGTGTGTGTGTGTGTGTGTGTGTGTGTGTGTGTGTGTGTGTATGTGATTCTAAGAGCCACAGAGATGTAGAGTGAGGTGAGGATGGAGAACTTGGAAGCCTCGTGATTTTTACACGTGACCAGAGGTTCACATCTTTTGCATCACTTCAGATTTTACCTGTAAGAATGAAGAAGCAGCAGTGGTTGGCTCTGGGAAAGAAGTTGACATATAATTACTATTCAGGAATTAGCTTTATTAGGAGAAAGGGCCTCAACACCATGATTGGCCTTGAGGTGCAAGGGCATTGGAAAGGAACAACAGTGCATTAGAAACACTGTATCAGAATTTTAAAGGGAAAGAGAGGACCCATCCAGAGAGATGGCTCTGCAAATAAAAGCATTTGCTGCCAAGCCAGATGACCCTAGTTTAATTCCTGGAACCCTTACGGTAGAAGGAGGGACCCCATCCTTTGCATACATGCATGGCAAATACGCCCCCATTTCCACCTACTCAACCCCAGCCCGACCCCAGAGTAAATAAATATTAAAAAAATCCTTTAAAGGGAAAAAGAGGCTTCCTGATAAGACCTAGCATGAAATAGCCTGAGGCAAGGTTTGGGGGAGCCTAGTACACAGATGGCATATGGCAGGATGGAGGCCCACAAGAGTCTTCAGAGAAATCTCATGAACAAAGGAAAGACCCACATTTTATAACTTCTGTGGAGCTGGCAGGAAGTTTTATATCACATGATTTAAGTCAGGATAGAGCATGGAGGAACCAGGTACATCCAGTAGGAGCTGTTAGTCCACACAGCACACAGAAGGGGCTGTTAGGTCATAGCACACACAGCCTCCTAACTCTGTCTCATGGAGAGAGTTCCTGAGGGTTTTGGGGTGGGGTAAGGATGGCCTGAGGTCTGGAGGCCATGGGAATCTGGCCTCACAGAGCCACTAGCATCTTAAAGGGGCAGGTCATATGTTAACACCATATTCTATTATTTCACAGAGAAGTGGGGGCAGAGCCTGGAGAGAAGCTGGATGTCAGGAGAAGGGCCAGGGCTAATGGAGAGTGACTGAGTCTATGTTTCTCTGTGCATCCCACAATTGCAGTTGTCCCTAGAGAAGGGCTGTGTCTTCCTTTCTCTCTCCTGCATGCTATGTTCTATATCACACAGGTGTCTGAAGCTGTAACTAACACCAGCAGGAAGCTAGCTGTCATTTTACTAGTTGTTGATTTTCTGACTATCATACATTCCCCTTTTATCATGGATTTCACTTCTACCAGTCAACTTTGGAGGAGGCTGGTACGGCTCCCATCTGATCTTGTGCTGCAAGTGGCTGTGGGAGAATTGCTCTGATGTCTTACAGAATGCTTGGTTTCCTTAGCTCCCCTGGAATAGCAAAGTTGACAGTCTGCTTTTTAAGAATGGGGAGTACAGGAGAGAAGGCTCAACTATCGAGATTGCCTGCTGCTTTTGTAAATACCTGGGTTTGGTTCCCAGCACCCACATGAGGTGGCTCCCAATCCCCTGTAACTCCAGCTCTAGGGAATCAGACTCCTATTTCTGGTCTCTACAGGCAAACATGTGTAGCATACATTCTCTTTTTCTCCTCCATGTGCAGAAGTATAGGTCTGAGATAACTAGGAGTGGGAGGTGGACTTCCACAGTCCACCAAAGAGAAGAAGGAGGAAGAGAAGGAAGAGGAGGGGGGAGGGGAAGAAGAGGAAGAGGAAGAGGAGGAGGAGAGAGAGGGGAGAAGGAGAAGGAGAAGAAGAAGACGACGACGACAATGACCTTGGTCACTGTCATTTTTATGAAACTGTCTTTTTCATCTGAATATTTAAAACAGAATCCTCTGAGTCTTGATCCTGTAGCAGGGTCTTTATTCTATATGACTTGAGGGGAGGTGACCCCTGACACTTAGTGCCACTAATGAGGTACCTCTACTTTGCAGGGTCAGATCAGAGGCTCTGCCCTGAGGTCTGAGAGGTCCAGGTGGTGAGGCTCCCTGCTCTCACAGTTGGCGAAATCCATGGTGGTGGGGAGGCACACTAAACAGTGACTGGGATAATTTATTCATCCAAGTCAAAGCTACTCAGTGCCTCAGGGAGATGTGTAGAAGCTCATGGAAAACCCAGCAGTATTTTCTCCTTAATTAAGTGGTTAGAATCCTTGGCTGGAAACTAGACTGTGACTGGGGGCAGCATTCAGAATGACCTAACACTTAACCAAAAGCAATATTGAAAGATATAAATCTGCTTACCAAATTTGTATATTAGATGATTTTTTAGTTGGGGCCTTAGTTTTATTTCAATAAAAGTATTAGCTGAGTGGTGGTGGTGTGTGCCTTTAATCCCATCACTCAGGAGCAGAGGGAGGCAGATCTTTGAGTTCAAGGTCAGTTTTGTATATAGAGTGAATTCCAGGACATCCAGGGCTACACAGAGAAATCCTGTCTTGAAAAACCAAAACCAAAGCAAATTGAAACAAACAAACAAGCAAAAAAATCAAAACAAAATCCCAAAAGAAACCAACCAACAAAAACAAAAACAAAAACAAAGAAAACCCTGAAATACCCAAAAATATTGTATAGGAGATAGATATTAGGCTCAGGTAACTGTTGCCTGTTTAGCCTGCCATTTTGTGCTGTTACTAATATTATAAGAAAACTTTCTCATGTGATGTTACCAATCACAACAGAAGTCAGAACTGCTTTGTGCAGTTACCCACAATAAGCCTGGACTTGAACCAATCACCCAGCAGCACTTCCTGCACCTGTGTGTGAGCTTTTCCGGGATTTGCTTTTGTAAGCTGCCTGTGGGTTGGACCCCAGTGTAAGAGAGACACCTGCACCAATAGAAGAAGCTATTTGGAATAAGGCTTCCATTTTGAGTAGGGATCAACTATAGTTTAAGTTTCCAAGACCTCCCTGGGAACTGACATCCTACTTGGCAGAGAGAGACATGTACATGGGTAATGGACATCCTGGGTAAATGTGTGTGTCTGTACATGTGTGCACATGTGTAGACAAGACATGACTATTAGACAAGTCGAATCCCCTGCCACAGTTGAGTACTCCAACCAACGGGAACAGGATATGTGTACAACAAATATGTTCCTAAGGAAACCCCTGATCTCTAATTGGTAGAGTAACTCTGCACTGGTGTTTGTGGATCTTAGGCTTTAAAGCGCTATAAGATCTTGACTCAACTCATAGTTCAGCTCCTGATTCTGTCCCGTGGCCCTGATCAATCAGTCTTGGGGTGTGGTGTTCAATAAACCATCCCTACTTGACTGAAATTGGTATTTGAGTGGATTTTGCAATGATTCCCAGACCCCAATGGTAGCATATGGTAGTTATGGTAGCATAGAATTGTACTTCCAGTATTTGGGAGACTGAGGCAGGAGGATTATAAGTTTGAGGCCAGCCTGGGGCCTGGGCTCCATAGTAAGAACTTGAATTAAAAAAACAAAGAACCAACCAATCAAAACCAAAGAAACCCTTTAAAATTGCACAGGTTACACATGTCCATTAAAAAAACAAAACAAACAAACAAACAAAACAGTGTAATGAATGGTAAGCATGAAGCAAATTGCCCCCTCTCATGTCCAATTCCCAGTTCTCTCAAAAGGTAGAGTGGTATCCATTTTGTTTCAAGAACATATTTTGGTGTGTGTGTGTGTGTGTCTGTACATGTGTGCACATGTGTAGTTCTGAGGGCAGTCTTGACTGTTCCTCAGGTGGTGGCCACCTTGTTTTTTGTTGTTGGGTTTTTGTTTTTTGTTTTTTTGTTTTTTTTTTTTTTGTTTTTTGTTTTTTGTTTTTTATTTTTATTTTTTTGAGTCAGGGTCTCTCACTGGCCTGGGGATTGCTGAGTGAGATAGGCTGGCTGGCTAGCTTACCCCAGAGATCTATCTGCCTGTCTCTGCTTCCCCAGGGCTGGGATAGCAAGTACACACCACTACACTTGAATTTTTTGTTTTAGTGGGGATTCTAGAGCTTGACTTAAGTCCTCGTGCCTGTAAGGGAAGCACTTCACTCACTGGCTATATCCACAGGACACCCTATTGCAGTGATATTTGATACCAGCACCTCTCAGCACATAGCATTTTATCAGAGGTCACCTGTAAAAAGCGGTCAAGTCAGGATTCATGACCTGCTCTAGCCTGGTGTGATGCTGTTCTTGCTTTTCAGCTTCACTACACCTGGAATGAATCTCGATCCAGAAATGGAGGGCGCACCTGTGAGAGATTGTTTTTGCTTGGTTTAAAGTGGGTGAATACATCTCTAGTCCAGACTTTTGAGGTAGGAGGACACATGAAATCTGGATCTTGCGGCAGGAAGACACACCTTTAATCTGGGTCACACCTCCTGGAAGCCTGCATAAGGACGTGGAAGAAGAAAGCTTTTGCTCTTTGCCTGCTTGCCCTTGCCTTGCTGGTACATCTATTTCTCCACTGGCATTGGAGTCCACTTCTTTGAGATTCTGGCGTGTACTGAAGACCCACTGAGACATTCAGCTATGTGGATTGAACAACTACTGGATTGTTGGGCTTCCCATTCACACACAGCCATTGATGGATTAGCTGGACTGCAGCCTGAAGTCATTCAGTAAATATTACACACACACACACACACACACACACACACACACACACACACACATTCAGTCTATAAAGTCTCCTATCAGGTCAACTGTTGTGATGTTAGTGTCATCGGGCTTCTGTTCAGGTAACCTTTACATAGTACCTGTATGGGGCTCATGACCCCCTGTCCTTCTCCTCACTTCATTAGATACATAGTTGTGGTCTAATGTCACATCATCGCAAGAAATGTGGGTGCAGCACAATGAGATATATTGAGCGAATCACCTCATGTAATTTTTGGTGTGGCATTGTAATTGCTGTATTAAATCATTCGTTTGATTTCTTACTCTCTCTCCATGTGCCTAATTTATAAATTAAACATAGGTATGTTTGTATGTTTAATTGAACTCAGGACCTCTGGAAGAACACTCGGTGCTCTTAACCACAGAGCCATCTCTCTAGCCCCACTTATAGGGTTTTTGAGATGGTTAAAGCTTCTCCCCTCTGAATGTAATTGATAATTTATTGACAAAATTTTGTCTATGTAGCAGTTAATTAAGTACAAAGATTAGCTTGGTCTCAAGATTTTTGGTGTGTTATTTCACACTTGTGATATTCATGTTTGTTTAAGATGAATAAGCATTCCTTTTGGGAATGATAGAGCAAACCAGTACATGCTGTGAATTCCAGAAGGGAAATATGACTGACCCTAAGGGTCAACAGGCTACAAGACTTTCAAAGGCCTTTAGACAAGGAAGATGTAAGGTCTGGGTCTGGAATAGTAACAGCTTCAGTGAATTGAGAGTTTAATAGGTAAAGCGTAGACTCCTCTTGATGCTGCTAATTAATTAACCATTGGTTTGTTCAGTGAACTTAGGTATTGCAGAGTCAAGATTTCCTTCTGAATAAACCCAGATAAATCTTGCTCATCCTGCCCCTAATTTATATAACGGGACTTTCTTTGGGACTGCCCTAGCTTTGAATAGTGACATGGAGACTTATATTTATTTAAAATAGCTTTAGGCCTTTGGTTACTCTAGTTCCCAACTAGCTCTTATAATTTATATTAATCCATTAATTTATAATTATAATTTGTGTTAACCCATTTATATTATTCTGTGTCTGCTCATTACCTCTCAGTTTCTAGTACTAGGCCTCCTTCTTCCTCTGTGTCCTGCTGGCAATTTTACCCCGCCTGACTTTTTCCCGGAGTTCCTATCTCTGCCTCACTTCCTTTCCTGCTTTTGCTATAGGCCATCAGCTTTTTATTGAAAGCAATCATAAGGTGAGAGAGGGGTTATTTACAAAATATGATGCAACCATATGAAAAACAATACCAAGGTCCAGTCTGCATTCAACTGTCGGCAAAGAAATTAGCATCTGAATAATCTTTACCCAGTATGCAATAATAGTATCCCAACAAATTTATCTAAAAGCAAAGCAGAACATATCAATTGTATGCTGGGTGCTAATGAAGTACAAGAGCTGTGCATGTATAGTTAACTGCTTAAGGTTGGTTTGGCAGGGTAGACTGACACCAAATGAATGCCAGTATGTTATGTACATAATCAATAAGCTGGCCAGGTGGTGGTGGTGGTGCATACCTTCAGTCTTAGCACTCGAGGGAAAGGCAGGCAGATCTCTGAGTTCAAGGCCAGCTTGGTCTACAGAAGCAACTTACAATAAATAAGGAAAGTCTACAAGTTAGGTATTGCCACATCTTTTCTTCACTGCAGTAGCTTAAACAAATATTTTTGTTTGTTTTGAAACATGTAAAAATTGCTGTGGACACATCTTTGTTGTTCCAAACCTTTTTCTATATTTGGGATTGAACCAAGGGCCTTATAATTGTTAGGGAAGTATTCTGCCACCAAACCATAGTCTAAGCTCTTGCTGCCTTAGTTTTGACTGATACATAATAATTATAGCATATATTCATGGAGCAAGAGCAGTAACTAAGTATGGAGATTATGTAATGAACAAATAAGAAAACATTAGCAGATTCACCGCCTTAAATTTGTACCATTTCTTTATACTGTGGACAAATCTTTCTTTCTATGCCTTTGAAACATACACTAGGCCATTTGTAACTGTGGTTCTTAGCATTACTTCTAGGTTCTGCCCAACAGTTACCTGGCAATAAGCCAGGTAGGCCTGGCTTCCTGTAAAGAGGCTATTTGGCCCCTCCTCTCACTCTTACTATCTTACTTTCTTACCCTCTCTGCTCCTTCTCTGTCTCTGACTCTCTTCTCTCTCCACCCTTCTCTCCATGTGTTTGTGGCCAGCCTTTACCCACCCTCTCTGAGCCTCTCTGTCTCTGTCTCTCTTTCTCTCTGTCCACCAAGTCCAACAGAGCCAGCTCTCTACTCAAATTAAGAAACATTTAGCTATTGCTCAAGAAAGCATAGTCACCCTTCAGAATCACATAGATTCATTGGCAGCAATGGTCCTCAAAAATCTCAGAGGATAAGATTTGATTATCATAAAAACGAAAGACATATGCATGGTTTCAAATGAAAAATGCTACACAGAAATAATATGATAAAATGCCAAAAAGTTATTAGAAGGGATTAGTGCTGGAGATACAAATGAAAGCCAATGGAGGACAATGCAAATGCTGCCCAGGAGCCCCCGCCCATTCCTGTGAGATAGATGCTTAGGGTATTATGAAGGTGAAGAGGAAGGAATGGGGTAGAAGAAGGCAAGCAGGACCAATTATTTGGTTCTGGCTCCTTGATCTATTTAATAACTTACTTAAAGCACTATCTGTACTGCCTACTTGCAACCATGATGTATGTCACTTGCTACCTGGAACAAAATGACCTGGAGAGACAGCTGAAACCATGAATCATTGCCCCTAACAACCTGCTGACTGCAGCACACACTTCTGTGAAATCCACTTGCTTGCTGCTCCACCCCCTGTGGTTTTAAAGTATAAAGTGAAGTGCATTCTGGACCTGATACCAAGACCTTTCAGTAGCTGCCTGGCTTGGCTCAGGTGACTTCTCCTCTCTCCTGCTTTCAGTGGGGTTGGAGTCCTTATTCCAAAAAGGTTCCTGCAACGATGGGAGGGGTTTGAGGGAGGAACGGGAGAAATGATGTTCCCATATTATAATCTCAACAATGAAAAATAATAAGATATCAGTCGTATACAAATGTGTTGAAATGGAATGAGAAAGAACACTCATTTTGTGATGTCAGAATAACATGGATGTGTGGAAATTTCCACACAAGGAAATTTAAAAGCACCAAAATGGCCAAGAAATAATTTAATGATCACACACACACACACACACACACACACACACACACACACAAACATCTTAGTACACTGCCAAATAAGACCTGCACATTTTCAGGTAGATGCATTTTTCTGTTTATACAATAGATACAATTTTAAAAAATCCCTCTCCTTTAAGATAGGAAAACAAAGCAATGAGTGTGGAGAACAAGCCGCTGGTTTCAGCACTCTTTCACCTGGATGGCAGACAGCTGTGGACCGGAGTTATCAATCAGTCTGCCATCACCTGGAGACTGTGGGGTGCAAGAAAGCAGCATGGCAGGAGGCAAGCCCAGCCTCAGCTGTTCCATTTCCTCTGAAAACAGCAGCCAGTCACAGAAGCCAGGAGTGGGAAGACTGGCATAATCTATCTATAGTTAAGTAATATTATTTTCCTTTAACTCTTTGTCTAAATCAAGAGGTGGGGAATGAAACATTTCCTGGTAACCACGGACACTGGAGCTGGCTTTAAATTAACTGATCCCGTGCTTCAGTGAGCGGATCTCTGAAAGCTGCCAAGTGTGTGCTCGGAGAGTCAGTGGGCTGGCACTGGACTGCTCTGTTGAACGTCCTTCTAAGTTCCAGTGCTTGGAACCAGCATGAAGCACATTTCTAAGACTACTAACTTCTCATTCCAGCCTTGCCTCCAGATTCCAGAAAAGGAGCACCTACTTGTACTCCGTGGGCCCTACTGGTCTCGTTGATGTGTGAAGTCTCCTCTGTCCACCATATACCTCACTCACTGAAGAGCTAGTAAGCTCCCATTTTAGCTTCAGCTTCCAAGGGACGGTCATCCTTTGGCAGCCCTTTAGCAGACTTCCCCAGGATCTTCTTGACGATGCTCACAGAGAAGCATTCTGTGTGTTTACTGGGCTATCAGAGCATAGATTTTGTTTGTCCTTTGTGTTTGCTGTCAGGTAAGTCTGTCTCAACAGTCCTTTGAGCTACAACTCGTTTCAGATGGTTTTCGTTGCTGAATTGGCTTTGTTACTCTTCCTTACCAATCTCTAAGTTGTTTCCACTAACCTAGTTGTTTCCTGTTTGGATCCTCTGTAATTTATAGCTCACCAGTTATTTCTACTGTGTCACACAAGGTCAAGAGATATTTTGATTTATAGGCATAGAATTGTCTTTAAAAGCCATGTCTAAGTTCACATATGAAGTCAGTGTGATTTTTGAAAAACATTAAATTATTTGGATGATATTTTTATATTGACTTGCTTGTTTTTAGTACTGGCTGATTTGGTTTGACAAATTTTGTGCAATGTCTAATGTATTTTTGTAACTTTCTGGACTCTCTTGTGTTTATTGAAGGCATGAGGGAGTGGTCCATAGAAAACAGTATAGGCGCTAAATATATCTATCTCCCATCCAGTCTAAAGTAATACTGAAGACTAACGATGGAGGTCTCTAGGCTGGTGACAGTTCATGTTAAGGATACTGACCAAACTTTGCAATAGGTCTCCTCCAGAGTCTTCATAAAGACACTCTATAAGGTCAGTTGGAGATTTTTTGTTTAGTACATTGTATTAGTTTGGTTTCTGATATAGCAAGAAAAGTCTGAGATAAATCTGCTTATTAAAAAGAAAAGGGTTCCTTGGGCTCGCAGTTTTAAAGGTTTGGCTTATAAGGACATGTTCCTTTAGGCCTCTGGTATATTGGAGGCAGCATACCATGTCAAAAGTATATGGAGGAACAGAAATAATTCCCTCATGGCCAGGAAATGTAAGACAGGGATAGAAAGAGATGATGTCCTACTATCTCCTTTAAAACTACACTACCAATGACTTTAAAAGCTCCTAATAGGCCCCTCCTCTGAAAGATTCTGTTTCCTCCAAAGAGCACTATGCTGGTGAACAAGCCTGTGAGACCTGGGTCCTTACAAACAGCATTATTGATGAATATTCTCTACGTTACCCGGAGGTCTTAATGCAGGACCACTTTCTTGGTGATGTCTTTCTCCTCCCCCTAAGAACAGTTTCCTACAGGAAGCTAAACTAATAGTCGTAACTCTTGTGCTTCCCTTAGTAAATGGTGACCATGCTCTTGCTTTAGGATAGCATGGCCCATTTGGATAGACTGTTATTTTGTCAAAATTAATGCATTTAAGAAGGACTCTGGGACTATTAGGGAGTAGTGATACTTCTTCAGGTTTAATGGCTCCTTTAAAATGGATAAGCATTGACTTTCACAGGACAAAGCGTTGCGTATAATTTTATTCCTTCTAAATAAACAACTCTAGTTCGCTCCTTTTTATATCATTCAACCCCCCCCCCCCCCAAGCCGCACCACTGCCACCTACGCCAGTCAGGTCAAGAAGCTTTCTTTCCTGAGACCCATCCTGACCCATCCTGACTGCCACGTGAAGAGTCCTTTCTTCAGAGTTGCCTTAAAAAAAAAAAAAAAAGAACAATCAGGTTATAAAACTGCCAGAGGAGAAAAATGAGCATAGAAGCAGATTTTAAATCACAGTCTCTAGCTGAGGTAAGGACTATCGTTAACAATTTTTAAACGTCAGTGAGCTAGAAATCTATGGAATAATTTAATTAAATATTCGATGTTCTGGATCTGCGGATGTTTACTAACTAGGTCACCCGATTGCCAGGCTTCTCCAATGAGGAAGAATGACTGGAAGTACAGAGTGGGAAAGACAGAGAGCCAATGCAGTTGAGCTCAGCTCTACCTCGGTTAGCCATGGACTTTAGAGGCCAAAGATACGATGCAGTATATTCATTATAGTAACTAGCGTAAAAACTTTTCCCAGTAGGAAGGTTGGGGAAAGAGCTGCAATTATAGATAAAATAAAGATGAATGGATGGGAGGCGCATTGTAAATCTCCGAAAGGATATCGTGAAGAGAGGATAGCAGTGATGGGTATGCCTCCTGTCCTTCACCTGATCACTGTGTATGGGAATCAAAACTCTCGCTCTATCCCGAGGATGCGCCAAATATTACATACCAATAAAAAGTTAGACTGATATAAATAATGTATCTCAGGAACCATGTAAGCAGTATTAAGCTAGATCAATCAGCTGAAGTCAGGACGCTTCATCTTTTCATCTTCTCTTTGGGTGCTCAGGTTTAGAGCTGACATGGAGAATCTCACTATGAGTAAATTGATAGAAGTAGGAAATTTCCAGTTTCCAAGATCTCTCATATCGGACAATTATCTTAGAAAGTAGATAAGCTGGAAATGAAAACAGTCTCCTGTATCTCCAGCTATAACAATCAGCCCTTCACTATGAAAAGGACAACGCAGGATAAAAAGGCTACATAAAATCCCTGGGGACACTTTCAAGAAGGGCCATTGGCAGAACCAGTGTTCCATGTTGACAAAGAAACCACGTCAGACATCCTAAACCTGTCCAGTGATGTCACCCAAGGGCAGCATCGTGCATCCAAACTTCTCCTTCCCCTAGCCGTGCAGGGAGAGGCCACAGATGCAGCTTCCTTGTGGAGGTGGCTGTCACCAGCTACATCTGCCCTGTGCACGGCTTCTCAGAACAGCAGCTCTCTGGAGTTAAGTTGGGCAATGGGCTGTGGTGCAGGATGGCAACAAGGTAGAGCACAAGTGAGGAAAGATGTGGGGTTTGTTTATGCTGAGGTGTCTCGGTTTGCCAACATGACCTAGGCATGCCAACATGACCTAGGTATGCCAACATGACCTAGGTATGCCAACAGGACCCAGGTATGCCAACACAAGCTAGGTGTGCCAACATGAACTAAATGTGCCAACATGAGCTAGGTGTGTCAACATCTTCAAGTCTTGGACCAAGTATCTGATAGAACCATCCAGATGTTTAGAAATAATTTTCTACTTGCCAATTAACTACAAATTATTGTTCCTTTCCCCTGTTTCTGTGCTGCCAGATACCAAACCATTGATTCTTATTAGAAAAGGGATTGGTCATGCATTTTTCTTCTTGTTTGAGAAATGTTCATGACCAGCTGAGTTCCACCAGATTCTGGCATAACATTACTAAAGTAAATTTATCTTAAAAAAGAAAAAGGGAATAAGAAAAGACTGAATAAGCAATAACTATTTTAGATTCTTATAAAATATAATACCTTACCTGGAGGAGCTGTGATCCTCTCTAGAGCATGTTATTAGTGAGAGGGTAAATACATCCTAGTAGCTTCTTGGAGACTGAGTGGAAACAGTGAGTCCTACTTCCAGGCCTGATGGGTAAAGAGTTTCAATGGACTCTTCATCCCTTGCTCTTTCTTTGGGTTGAATCAGGTGAGTGCTGGGACCTTAGATGCCACAAATTTCATTTTGCAGAGCCATGAAATAAAGGCTCCTAGGTACCGTGTTAGTGCAGGAACTCTCATGCTAAAAGCATCCGGAAGGACGGGAGGGAGAATGAACATGGTTGGAAGGTACAGCTTTCAGATGGGGCTCTAGGTCTGTTATCCATAAGGGCTAAGGAAGGAAGATGAACCCTCCAGTGTACTCCTGAGCTGTCCAAGAGGATTCAAACCCAAGTGGGTTATGGGACACAGATAGTCTTGGGCAGAAGGGAGTGGTCCGATTTCTGAAGATTCACCTGCAGCAACCTGGAAAGTTCCAGTAGAATGAGCCAATCTTTAGACCCCAGATCCTCTCTGTTGGCTGCAGAAGGTGAGACAGACCTATAAGTAGAGAAGGTTTGGTGGGGCTGTGTCAGTGGAGATAGAGAGGACAGACAGGAAGATATGCAAGGAGAACCTCCCTAAAGTGACTGGGTTGGAACTTAGGGAGAAGGAAAGGAAGGGGGTCTGTAGGATGAGCTGCAGGCTGCAGTGCAGCTCTGAGAACTTCTCCACAGAGGAGCCCTAGGCTGAGGACTGTCCACAGACTGCCTCAGGTAATGGGAGAATCTCTGCTGCTTGCCTCAGGTGGATGCATGCCCAGAGGAATGTGGCTCTGTGTGAAAGCCGTGGGTTCCCAGAGGTGCAGCAAATGGAAGCTGTTGGCAGAGTCCACTCCATACAGCAGATTTTCTCTTGTAGGGGAGATCTTGGTGGTGGGACTCTTGTGTCTCTTGCCTTCCTGAATCATGACTTGGAGGGTGTGTGGCTATTGAGTGCTCCACCTACTTTAAGGTGTGCTGTAGCTTTAATTTTTTTTCAAATCCTATTTTTTTCTTTTTTTCCCTGCCCCCTCAAATCCTATTTTTAATGATGGTTCTTAAATGCTTTAACCTCCCTTGTAGCCCACCACCCACCAGAGGTAGTGGGAAAGAAAGGGTATGGTGGAAGTGGACCTGCTTAGAAAGGTTCTTTGGAGCAACTCCCATCTGTGTTGTCTAAAAACTGGCAGTTCAGTTCACAGGTTAACAGGCAGAGGCAGCTCACAAACACCTCAAAGATACACCAGCAGTGTAGTTGGGTAGAGTCAGGATAGCATCAACAGTGATATGACCTAGCAGAGACAGCCAGGCCTCAGCCTTGGCTTGAGTTAAGAGGAGGCAGCAACAGAAACACCAGAAGTTCTCAGTTGTGTCTCTCTCATGGAAGCAAAGATCAGCGAAGACAGGAGATCCACAAGCACAGATAGCTGTACGAGCAAGCCAAGTTCTGTCTCCATCACTCTGTGGAGTCCTATTTATACCCTCCAAAGATCACATGCCCTCCATGTGCCTTGCCTCAGCGTGCACATCCAATCAGCTCTAGTCCTCAGAAGCAGCAAGAAACTGCAGCACACCACCAGAAGTTTTTTGGTGCGTTTCTCTCTATGGCGTCCCCACAAATGCAGCTCAACTACGCAATGTAAGGCAAACCAATACATGTGTGTCATTAGCAAAGAATCTTTCATCACATGTCCTTTCATGTGCTTGCTTTAGCAGAACATCCTCTCTTCTGCATCTGCTTCAGCAAAACATTCTTTCTGGAGTCCGCCTTAGTCTTTCACATCTGAGTCCACTTTAATGAAACATTCCTTCTTGTGTTTGCCCCAACAAAACACCCTCCAACCAACTTTCCAAATAACCCTTAACCCTTAAGTTTCCACTCCAGTGTGCAAGACATAGACTCACCTTTCCGTCCTTCCTTCCTTCCTTCCTTCCTTCCTTCCTTCCTTCCTTCCTTCTTCTCTCCCTCCCTTCCTCCCTTTCTTTCCTCCCTCCCCCTCTCCCCTCTCTGCACATGCACATATTCATTGTGTGTGTGCACACCCGTGGTTGCGCAGGGATGTATGTGTCACTCAGAGAATGACTTCAAGTGCTGATCCTCAGATGGTCCTCACTCTTTGTTCTCATTGGCTTGAGATGTCACCATGAAGGCTAGACTAGTTGATCTTACAATGCCCAGCCTGCTTCTGCTTCCCATCTCTCATCACTGGGCTTACAGATGTGCGATACTATAGCTGCTTTTTAAATGGGTTGTAGAGATTTAAACTCGGGTTTTTACAAGGCAAGTGCTTTACTGACTGAGTCATCCCCACAGCCCCAACTACAATTGTTTTGAGGGTCTGAGGTTTGCTGGCATCTAATTAGTATCTATATAAAGAATGTCTAATATGATTCTCACTGGCTTCTGCCCTCAGGTATCATGCCTTTGTATGTGGGTTGCTAATAAACAGAGTATGTCCAAAGTAGGGACCTGTCACTTCAGGAGGTAATTAAAAGCTGGTTACTTCTCTCTTCCTCTGAGACCTCACTCCAGTGTATGTGGGTGTGTTTGTGTATGTGCTTGCATGTGTGCATGTGTGTGTTTATATGTATGTTTATGTGTGTATGTGTGTATAAGAAGAATGCTGTGAGAAACCCAAAGTGGTCAACCAGCCCAGCCAGGACCCAGCTCTGGTCACAGTGAGAGAATGTGGAAGTGGATCTTCTGGGACCTGCCAATGATCAAGATCTTGGGATAAGATGCAATTCATGAGCCAATATTGGATCTCACAATAAATCTAGAGATGACTTCACAGGATTCTAATGGACCCATGAGAGACCCAGAATCAGGGTCACCAGTGAACCCTAGAACCTTGTCCTTTAGAATCTATAAAATAATATGCTCCCACTGGTTCAGATTTCTAGGTTTTGAGGAAAATTGTTACCTAGCAACAGATAAAAAAATTACAAGCACGTAGATACTATTTGGGGGGTTGGGTTCCCACCAACACTTAGCCTGGTGGTTAGTACTGAAGGCCGGTGGGGATGGCAGAATCTGAGGAGAGTGCAGAACTTCAGGGCCATCCTTGCCCACCAGGCTGCACATCAGGAGAATCAATGCAATTAAAAGGGAAGAAAACCCTGACAGTCAGGCTCCTTTCCTGTCCTGTTATATCTGCCTCTCTGAAGCTGTCATTGTTAGGGGAAAGCTTTGGTGATTGATGCTAGCAGTCAGGAGTGAAAAGCACCGGCTTATTCAGCTGTTCTGGAGATCTAGTGCAGTTCACTCCCCTAGAAGGTGCTTCCAAACAAGCCTTCTCCTCCCAGGTCAGAGTTAGCCTCTCCAGGAGGGGCCAAGCAGTTCCCACAGTGTGTCTGCTTCTGAGTGACTCTGGTAAAGATTTCTGTAAACTACACTCTGAGCAAGGGTGGATGCTTGTGAGGTGAAGGGACCTGGACATGAAGCAGGTTTGTGGTGCGAGGGTGTTGGTGTTACGGGGAAGAGAACTTGTGATTCAGGAGACAGTGAAGGGGTTGGCAGGTGGGTCTCAGTAGCGTCTGGGATGGCTGAAAGAAAAGGTTCATTCATGACTCAAATTGTCAGATGGTGATTGGGTACTGGTGGGAAATGACATTCTCAGCAATATTGGAAGTGCAGGAAAGAGAAAGTGATTATTCCCAGTGAGTGGGAGGGTAAGAGCCTCTACCGTGTCTATGGTATTAAATAATCCAGATATCAAAACGAGGGTGGGAAAGCTGGGAGGGAGAAAAGAATTGAAAACGATCTTGGGGGTGGGGAGAACAGCATCTCAAATGTAGCATGAAATTGTCCAAGGAGCAGAACTCGAGGCTCTTGTGGAATCAGAAAACAGGTCAGGAGAATAGAGCTAGGAATGAAATACTGCCACAGAAAAGAAATCACTGAGTGGAAACACATGCCCTCGCTTCACGTTACAAATACACCTAGTTTTAGGGATGCTGGAGTTGTAGAAAGACTGAGAGGGCAGCAGAGAAGATGCTGTGGACTCCAGCCTTAGTGTTTTTCTGTTTCTGACACTGCTTATTAGTCTGGAGCATTTTGAACAATTAATGGCTTGTCAATTGACAACTTAGCCCATCTTTAAAAATGTACCACCATCATCACAACAACCATCACCACCACCATCACCACCATCATCATTTCTAGCCACCATCATCATCATCACCACCATCACCACCACCATCACCACAATCATCATCTCCAACCACCATCACCATCATCACCCATCACCACCATAATTGCCATTGTCGTCATCATCATCATCATCATCGTCCTCATCGTTGCTGTCGTCACCTTTGTGTGTGTGCACACACATGGCATGCATACATAGTTTCATGTATTTGAATGCTTGATCCTAGTTGGTAGAACCATTTGGGAAGGATTAGGAGGTGTGGCTTTGTTGGAGGAAGTGTGTCTTTCGGGGTGGATTTTGAGATTTCAAAAGCCCAAGCCTGGTCCAGCTACCTCTTTTTTTGCTTGTAGATGATATGCGGCTCTCAGCTACAGCTCTAGCACCATCCTACCTGCTGCTGCCATTCCCCCTGCCATGATGGTCTGAAGCTATAAGCCCAATAAACTCTTTCTTTTATAAATTGCTGTGGTCATGGTGTCTCTTCACAGCAATAGAACAATAACTGAGACTCTCAGCTCCCCCTCAGCTCCCCCTCAGCTCTCCCTCAGCTTCCCCCTCAGCTCCCCCTCAGCTTCCCCTCAGCTTCCTCTCAGCTCCCCTCCTCAGCTCCACTCCTCAGCTCCCCTCCTCAGCTCCCCCCCTCAGCTCCACCTCAGTTCCCCTCCTCAGCTCCCCCCTCAACTCCCCCCTCAGCTCCCCCTCAGTTCCCCCTCAGCTCCTCCTCAGTTCCCCCTCAGCTCCCCCTCAGCTCCCCCTCAGCTTCCTCTCAGCTCCCCTCCTCAGCTCCCCTCCTCTGCTCCCCCCTCAGCTCCCCCCTCAGCTCCCCCTCATCTTCCCCATCATCTCCTCCTCAGTTACCCCTCAGCTCCCCTCAGTTTCCCCTCAGCTCCCCCTCAGCTCCCCTCAGCTCCCCCTCAGTTTCCCCTCAGCTTCCCCTCAGTTCCCCCTTAGCTTCCCCTCAGTTCCCCCTCAGCTTCCCCTCAGCACTCCCTCAGCTTCACCCTCAGTTCCCCCTCATCTCCCCTCAGCTTCCCCTCAGCTCTCCCTCAGCTTCCTGAATGCTGGGATTGCAGGAAAGTTTACTACACACAACTTAGGTCAACTTAAAAGAACTTAAATCAAACACACCAATTTTTATTTTCTTGAGAATTGCAATTAAGTTACAGAGAATTGGTTTCATCTTCCCTAGATTCCACCCCCTCCCCCCATTCTCACTGCTTTCCTTGCACTGTGTTCTATGTTGTCTCCTTTGCCCAAATAGTTCTTGCAATTAACTTTGGAGATCAGGGGCTTGTTTTTGTGAAGAAACAATATTATTTTGCTTTATATTTCTGATTTTATGGATTTCGTTTACTGGCTATGCTTTACAACCCTTATCTTTGCCTTTGGCTATAAGCAGCAGCGTTTAACAATCTGAAATCCAGTGACAGTAATTACTAAAATGTGCATGCCCTATTGAATAGAGTCTCAGGATATTATTTATAAGGTAAGTCAGGCTTCTACCAAAAATGAAGTACAAAGTAAAAATAAATAAATAATTATTTATATTTTTAACCTTTTCTTAATTGAAAAAAATTCACACAATGTATTTTGGTCACGTTTTCTCCGTCTTGGGGTTACTCCAAGATCTTTCCCATCTCCCTACCCACCCACTCAGCTTTGTACTTTTCTCTCACTCTAAAACAAAGCAAAACAAAAATAAAACAACAAAAAATAACCCCCTCCAATAAAAGTAAAAATGTGCAAGCAAAAGGCGGGAAAAAAAAGCCAAAAAAAGTTCAAACAGAGTAAAATAAGACAAAATAGCTACAAAAATACTGCTGAGCTGGTTTTGTGTTGGGCAACTGCTCGTTGGCACGGAAGCCTTGGGGTTGGCACTGAAGCATATGTAGTTAATATGTGCAGTGAGACTCCATTGGAGGACACTGATTTTTCCTTTGGCCGAGGGTGTCTATGGAGCTGGATTCTTGGTTAAGTTGGGAGCCTGTCTGTGCAGACCCTGTGCAAGCTGTCACTACCTCTGTGAGTTTATCTGTACATCTGTCCTGCATTGCCTAGAAGACTGTTTTCAGAGCGCATTCTTTGAGCTAAGAGAATCTATAATTTTTGTTTTTGGCTCCATGTGTACAATAGCTTTATATAAACAAAGACATCAAAGGTAGCCATCTTTTTAAAGAATTAATTCTGATGACCATTGGATACAATCCTCCCATCATGAAATGTGACATGGAATTGGACAAGGGAAATGTGAGAAAATTAATGATGAAGACTTTACTGAGCTCAGTGCTTTGGACAAATATGATTGTGTTATAACTATTTCTTTTCTGTATTCAACAAGAGAGAGAGGGTGGGAAGGGGGAGGAGGAGTGGGGAGAAGGAAGGGGTGAGGGGGAGAGGGAGAAAGTAAGAGAAGACGTGTGAGGCACACACATGCCATGCTGTGTGTATCCCGTGTGTCACATGTGTGTTCATTGTGTGTGTCCTGGGGAATGAACTTAGGACAACAGCCTTGCTGGCAAGCACCGTCAAATGATACATCTCACTAGCCCCATGATTATTTCGGGGAGTATGGATTTTTTTTCAATGATTACTTTCAAAGCACTGGCTCTACAGCCTACTGGAATGTTCTTTCTATGAGTCAGTACATACCTCCCTGGAGTCACTTTCTTATAGAACATCATACTGTTGTGATATGTGTGAGTGTGCATGTGTGTGTGTTCTTATATAACATCATGCCATCAACATACTGCTGTGTATGTAGCCTCTGAGTTTTGAAGGCAGGTAGGCAATATGGCATCTCACTTGTGTGTGTGTGTGTGTGTGTGTGTGTGTGTGTGAGAGAGAGAGAGAGAGAGAGAGAGAGAGAGAGAGAGAGAGGGAGAGGGAGGGGGAGGGGGAGGGAGATTACAGAGCATGTGTAGAGGACAAAGGGCAGCTTGCAGGAATTCCCTCTTCCCATCTTGTGGGTTGCGGGGATCAAACTCAGGTAATCCAATTTGGCAGCAAGCCCCCTTATCCACCGAGCCCTCTCACATGCCCTCAGCTGCAATCATTTTAGAAGCTGATCATGGTGGACTCTTTGTCTCCACGCTGTATCTTCAGGAACTGGCTGTTCTTTGCTGAGCCACTGGGTCATGCTGTACTGTTTAGATTTCCCTTCCAGAGGGCTATGGCAGAGCTGTCAACACCTAAAATAAAGACACAATTATGAAAAAAAGGAGTACTGTGTCATCATTAGAGGTAACTTCGGACACATTAACAGAAGGCTTTGCAAATATGGCTGTGTGGTTTTTGTCAATTTTGAAGGCTTATGAAGTAAACAGATTTCAGATTAATGTGCCTTAGTCCTGCTACCCAGAAGTGCACGCCACAGCGTATAAAATTAAGAAACTTCAACAACACATTAAAGTATGTAAAGATTAGCTTTTTTTTTTTTTAATTAGGCATAGAGTGTCCCTTACAACTTACTGAATTTTCCCTTCCTCCACATTTCTTTGTTACACAGAAGGAAATATAGGAATTGATTTTTAAGTTAACCACTAAAAGAAAATAGTGCCATCATTCTTATTCAAACACTTAGCTTTGGAAAGGACATAACATTTTTCTCAGCATACATTAGGCACTTTCAAATGCCCTATTTTAGGTAATTGTCTTAGGTATTTTTTCCTTCAATTTTTCACTTTTAAAGTCCTATTTTTATCACTTCATTGAGAATTTCACTTCCTCCCAAGTCCTCCTCATCCCCTCTCCCCATCCCACTCTGTGTCATGCCTTCTGTTTCGTGTAAGAGTCCAGTTTGTGCTGCTCAGAACTCTTGGGTGTGGGCTGTCCCCTGGAGCTCTGTCAGTCTGTGAGGAATAGTACCCGTACAGCAAACAGACTACCCAGCTGCCTTCAATGATCAACTTCCAACAGCTCCCGAGCTTGGCGTGGGACTGACTCGGAGCCTAATTTCTCAATCCAGGTTTCATCTGCTGAACATGTAGAGGTCTTTTTCATCTTGTCACAGCCACTGAGATGGTGTGCACAGCTTCCCTGCTGTGTCTGGAAAACTTTTGTTGTAGTCCTCCATTGCCTCTGACTCTTACATTTTTTCCCCCAGTCTCTCTTCTTTGATGAGCCCTGAGTCTTGTGGGGGAGGGGCGTGATATGTGTATCTCTTTTAGGCCTGAGCACCCTGTAGTTTCTCATTTACTGCATATTGACTGTTATGGGTCTCTGTGATAGTTTCCATCTACTGTGAGAAGAGGCATCTCTGATGAGACTTGAACGAGGCATTAATTTATGTGTACAGTGATATCATTAAAGTTGGTTTTACTATTATGTCCACTCAGTGCAGTAGTATAGTAGCTTGTCCCCTAGGGTCTCTCCTATCTAGCCATAGGTCCTTGGCTCCAGTAATGGTGGTAGGTATTGGATCCATTTTTAAGAGCAGGCCTTATATCCAATCATGACGTATTTGTTCATTTCTGTAACATCCATATTGTATCACACCAGTGGATATATCTTGGCAGGCAGGTTGTTAGTTGGCTCCTGGGTTCTCTCCTGGTAACATCTACCTTCCAGCCCTGTGGAGGCCAGTAGAGACAAGGCTTCCAGGTCAGTGCCACATTGATCTCTAGGATGCAAGTATGCAGTGTCTTAAGCAACAGGGTCTTACCATCCAATTCTGAAGGGGAACCAGGAACAACGGCAATTTTGTAATGTTTGGGCATCTATGGGGCCTCACTGGCCAACAGGTCTTAAAGAGATGTGGTTTTCTTTTTAATTAATATAAAATTGTACATATTTCTGGAGAACAGGCTGATGTTTCAATATACTTACAAAATGTTAACTGATCAGATGGGGAAATTAAATTAGCCTTTCTGCTTTCCATTGCTTTTATTCCCCGTAAGGACAATGTCAGCTCCATCATGTGCCTCAACCATTTTCTACCCCATACCTTCTCTTCTTGTCCCTTCTCCTGTCCCCTTTCTGCCAATTTCCTCCTTCCTTCCTTCCTTCCTTCCTTCCTTCCTTCCTTCCTTCCTTCCCTCCCTCCCTCCCTCCCTCCCTCCCTCCCTTCCTTCCATGTCTGAGGTTGTAACCTCCCACTCTGCTCTCACCCTGCTTTGGGAGTAGGGCACACCCTTCTCAGGACCAAACACTCCAGAACAGACTCTGAACTCTCTACTGTTCCAAATACTGAAGTTTTTCTTTGTGCAATGTGTGTCTCTTAAAATGTCAGCACCTGCCTCATAGGATCACATCTCCCCAGGACCCTGTTTATTCCCTGCAGGTTCTTGAGGTCTCTGTGTGGTTGTAATTACTTTCATCCTTCTTGTTATGATTGAATTTTGAAAGTGATATGGCATCGAGTACCTGGACATTTTGGGAAGTGCTGTAACCTTTGGAGCCATGACTGTGGCCTTAAAATACTCAAGTAGAGTCTTAGGTAGGGCTGTTCATCCCCTCCATGGGTCCTATTCCTGTCTTCATTGATGGTCGCTGGGCCCTATTCAAATGTTCAGTCACATCTTCTCGGCTCAACATCTCTCTCTCTCTCTCTCTCTCTCTCTCTCTCTCTCTCTCTCTCTCTCATCTATCTATTCTTGGAGGAAGACTCTCTGTAGTAAAGCCATTTATAGAGTCTAAATATATTCATATTCTCCACCAGACTTTGACCTCTATTTCTTTTAATGATGGCAAATTCCAGGATAATAGAGGCATCTGGGCTGGAATCTATTCCCAGGTATTGACAGTGCCTGTTGCCTTCTAGTGGCGATCCAGAAATCAGGTTATTATTGTAATGAAGTGTTTGCTCACTCTTTGTACCTCTGCTACACCCCCGATTAGGGCCACTGAAATAAGCCTCCTGCTAAGGTACAAGGTGAAGCTGGTTCCTGTCCAGGGCTCACTGTGTTTGGTATTCGGGTTTCGTTTCATGCCTGGTGGTTTTGTATAATAGTGCTGCACACAGGAGGGTAGAAAGTACTTTAACACGTGCTGCTCAATTTCATTCACTTAGTAGGTGTGTAATTTTGGATTTCAGGCACTATGGTAAGGCGGAGGGATGAGATACGAATACAAAACACATGATCTGAAGGAGCTGAGTCTGGGAGACTCACGGGTGTCTGCACGGCAATTCAGAAAGCATAGTGTTCCAGCATGGGAGCAAACAAATTGAGGTGTAGGTCTTGATTATAATAATTATTATTGACACACCTAACTTGCAGAGAAAGAACAGGTCCGAAGAGCCTGAGAACAGGTACTTCCCAAAGTTGTATACTTATACACTTGGGATGGAGTCAAGCTACCTTGACTTCAGATCCTGATCTGCTACAGCATGGATACCACACTTTGTTTATCTTTGGGATGGTAGCTCTCAACCGAGGATGTCTGGGTTTTTTTTCCAAGCTGATGCAAACTGTGGGATCATGCTTGTTACTAGGGTCTTGTGCTATACATGGTTGGCACCTGATCAACGAACTGTCTTGGCTTTTTATTTTCCTGGAGCAACAGAGAGACTGGGTGGGGTCCTTGTGTCAGATGGAGAATACCAGTTGTGTCCCCCACAGTCTTTCTGTTGTTATTTTTGAACTCAACTTCAGGCTTGCTAATGGCTAGTTTTCAGCACCAGGCCTAGGGGACACCTCCAAACAGTTCCCCACTGAAGCCAGCTAGCATTAGGTCGCTGTTAAACACAATCCTGGCACAGAGCAGATCTTCAAGCGATCTGAATTGCACCGGCAGTGCCCATCAGCACCTTGTTGAAATGGTTTTTAGGAACCAACCCATAGAACAACATCAGGCTCTTATTTTTTTGTTAGTAAGTGAAGGAAACAACTCAAATTGCTTGATAACAAATGACATTTACTAACTCTTATAACTCACTGGTTTTGGAGTGAAAGTGGATTTAGGTGTAGTTTAGGCAGAGGCTTAAATGATATTGCCAGGAGTCTCCCACTGCTCAGTCTGGCTTCTCTACATGATGGGTGAGATGACCATCAGGCCTGGCTGTAAGCTTAGTGGTTCCTTAAGGACAACAAGCCATGGACACTGACTGCCCTGGCTGGGTCTGTGCCCTCCTTTTGGGGTTGAATGAAGGTACCACATCGGAATGGGAGCCTTTTGCATAGAAGAGTTTTTGGACAGGAGGAGGCAGTGGTTCAAGAGAGATAGAAAGAGCAGGGACTGCCATCTTACAACCCATAAATGACCTGGGAAGGGTTGTAGGACAGAACTGTCATGTGAGTGGGATTCTGGAGACTCAGCAGAAACCTGAGGCCAAACTTAACAATTCCTCCTGCTCCTCTCCCCAGCAAACAAGGCCCAGGAATGGCTGCAAACCAGGGCCATAAGTGACACAATGCTCCTCAGAGTCCTCCAGGATTGATAGGAACCACAGCTTAGCACGGAGTTCTGACTGTAGCCTTATCTCCTGAGGCATAGTGAAGTCTATTCCATAATGACCCCACAAGAGTTGAGCTAAATGAATATTTTAAAGAAATAACCTAATTGCATAAAAAAGGCCACTTTCCTTATTTGCAAGGAAATAAGATCCCAGTTCTTATTCAATCCATCTATGGAGAAATCTTCAGTGTTTCATTGTGCAAGAGCTAGTTTTACTTGGATTTTAAAATTCATATACTTCCAGTTTCAATTTGGGAGTGTAACAGGTACAGGGCTCAGGACTGCAGCCTCTGCAGGCAATTTCTCTTCTCCATTGTTTATTATTAATGAGATACTGTTACTTAGAGGCGGTACCAAGATTTAATTCAACTCTGACAAATAACACTGCAGGTCACAGCTGGAGCCTGAAAGCCCCTACAGGGTCAAAACTCACACTGAAAATGCAGGAGCCTCTGGGAGATTTTTCTCTATGTTAATTAACATCATTGCTTAATAATAGAAATGAGCTCAATCTTATACCCAGTGCCAGTGTGGTTTGGCTTGTGGCTGTCTGAATCTTACATGGCATTGACTCAGTAGTTTCTGGCTTGGTAGGGAAAAGTTTCAGCTTCCTCCTGTTGCCTCAGGTGTCCTTCCCTCCCCTTCTCATTAGAGATGTGAGGATCTGATCTTCCTCAAACTACCTAGTGGTGTATAAGGATTCCCTAGGGTCCTGAGAAGTAAGCAGAATAAGGGGACTTGAAAAGGAATAGACTCCTCTTCACCCGTCCTTCCTTCCCATACCCCTGGAATGTTCCAAGCAGGCAGCCTATCACAGAGCTATCCTAGCTCTCTGCTTACGATTCCCGAGCTGCCTCTAATGACCAGCTGAACTTAGATCTGGAGATTGTTAGTGGCTCTTCTGTTCTTCCCAGTCCCTTTCTGAAGCTCCATTCCCATGCTTGGGGGATCAATAATCCCCTTTCCTACTCCATTTCCAGTCTCTGTGTCTCTGTTTTTGTGTTCCAGTTTCATGTTTCTTTATACAGTTCTTTCAAAACTCCAAATAAAGAGTCTGGGGGTGTTTGCTACTTAGACTCTTCTCCTGACTTCTTATAAAACAAACAAACAAACAACAGCAAAACCTCCATCAACAAACAAAATAAACTCAAAGAAAACAAAACAGTAACAACAACAACAAAAAACCCAACAAAACAAGACAAACAAAACAAAAGTATAAATCATTCTTATCTGGCCTGCAAGCTACCCCAGGCCTGGTGTTATTCCCCTCAGGTCTCATCTTACTCTTTTTGCACGGAGGCCACCCTGACATTCTTCCCAATGCCCCCATCTTGTTCTCTCCTTGGAACATCAAGTTTGCCTTTCTTTCCTGACTTCTGATCTCTGGAGACTCACACATGCTTCCAGTTCCAAGGTCACCACCTCAAGGAGGCCTACTCTTGACCCTTAGGAGCCTCTGAGTCACTGGGTGCCTTGTTTATTTGTGATACCTGCAAGAATATCATTTACCTTTTCATACACTTCATCTGTCCCCATGAGAATAGCACTGTGTTGCCAGGGCCAACCACAATACCTGGAATGTAGCAAGCCTGCAGCCAGTGTGTGTTGAGTGGGAGCAACGCAGTAGGTTTCAGAAATGTGTTGTTGATGAATACATTCCATTCTGATACCCTTTGTCTTAGTTAGGGTTTCCTTTGCTGTGAACAGACACCATGACCAAGGCAACTCTTATAAATGGCAACATTTAATTGGGGCTTTCTTACAGTTCAGAGGTTTAGTCTGTTATAATCAAGGTGGGAACATGTTAGCATCCAGGCAGGCATGGTGCAAGAAGAGCTAAGAATTCTATATCTTCATCTGAAGGCTGCTAGGAGAAGACTGGCTCCCACATGGTTAGGAGGGGGGGTCTCACTGCCCACCCCCACAGTGACACACTTCCTCCAACAAGGCCAGACCTACTCCAACAAGGCCACCTAATAGTGCCACTCTCTGGGCCAAGCATATTCAAACCACCACATCCTTGACTCCTGGAGAGTCATAGATTCCATAACAAAGTAGATCAAAATCATTTTGAGCAATTCCTATTTAGAAATTCTTTCTTTTTAAAGCCAGAGAAGGGCTATGATATAGCATCTTTGGAGTTTCCTGGCCCAGTTTCCATGTAAGCTTTGAGAAAGTCATTAAGCCTAGGCATATCCAGAGAGGGAACTCTCTGGCCTGCCGGACTGCTGCCCCTTCATCTTCGGTCAGTCTTGACTGTATTCATGAAGATTCTCAAGAGACAGAAATAATAGTCTTTACTATAAGTACTATGGGCAGGTATTATAGAAACTGGTTCATGCAGATGTAGAGACTAGGAAGGTCCAGGATTTGCTGCCTGCAAGCTGGAGACTCAGAATAGAAAGTGATGTAGCTTCAAGTTCAAGCCAAAGGATGGAGTGGTAGGGGAGCTGATAGTGTAAATTGCAATTGAAAGGCAGAGGAAAACCAACGTCATGGCTCAGATAGGGAGCAGAAAGCAGACAGGCTACTTCCCATTCCCTCTGTGTTTTGTTTTACTTACACTTTTGAGGGATTGGATGATGTCCATCTATGCCAGCTGATATAAAGAATTAGCCATCACTCTCAGAAAGTGTACAAGTTAGTTTGGTTTAGTCGACTTGACATAAAAGCTAGAGTCATCTGGGAAGATGGAACCTCAACTGAGAAGAATGCCTCCAACAGACTGGCATGTGGGCAAGTCTGTGGGGCATTTTCTTGATTAATGATCAATGTGGGAGGGCCCAGTCCTCCATGGGTGATGCCACCCATGGAGAAGTGCTTCTGAGTTGTACAAAAGTGAAGCTGAGCAAGCCATAAGAAACAAGACAGGAAGCAGTACTCCTCAGTGGTTAGGGCTTCAGTTCCTGCCATGAGTTCCTTCTGCCTGATTTCCCTCAGTGATGACTGACAGGGAAGTGTAAAACAAAATTAACACTTTCCTTACCAGGTTGTTTTTTTTGTTGAAATGTTTGTGTCACAGCAATAGAAGGCCAAGCAGGACAGAGGCTTATCTGCTACTCCTACCCATTTGCTTATACTTTACATCGAGTATACAAATACTCAATGTGTTTATACTCTTAGGAATCTGATTTGACTGGTAAATTGATGAGGCACTGTGCCTTGTGATTCTGGGCACAGAAAGAAAGGCTATAAGCTCTTGTTCCCTCCTCTTGCCCACTTGGGTCACACCAGGACTTTGTGCCACTTTTGAGGGTGAGGTAGAGATGACATATGAGTCATATGTTCAGTGTAGAACTCGAATTAAAAACAAAATCCTTCCTTTTGAAGAATTTCTCCTGAAACTTATTTTTCCACTGAAGTCTTCTTAAGTCCAAGTATTTGAAGCTTCTGTCACAAGAGCATGTTGGTTAAGTTGTTTTTGATCAGTCAGTCCTACACATGGGGGTTATTTTGAACATATGTTCTTATTACTAGTATAAAGGAAGAATGGCTTCTACAAGGAGCCAAGGGAATACCAACACAAAGTTTTGCACTTGGGCTAAAACTTCAAGGTAACACAGAATCATTTGCAAATCAATAAGTGTCAGACTGAGATCTTCCCTTTAGGATTTTATAGCTTGTTCTTTGAAAAACATCTTTATCCGAAGATTAGTACTTGGTCTAGATTTAAACTTTTTCTTTTATTGATCTATAGTCATTGTTGGGTTCAAATAGACATTTCTTTCAAATATATTATGTACTTTGGTCTAGCTATTTTTAAAAAATTCTATGTAGTCTAAGACAAAAGCTAGCAGTGTAGAATAAGCTTACATTTAAGGAATATTTCCATGGACACTTAATACATGCCCCCTAAAGTTTAGGATATAACTCTAGATGAGGGTCTAAATGATATGAGTAGTTGACAGATTCCAGGGTTGGGAAGATGGCTCTGAAAATACAGTGCTTGGCATGCAAGCATGGAGACCTGGGTTTGAATCCCCAGAACCCACGTGAAGCTGGGCACAGCAGCACACATCTGTAACCTCTACTCCTGTGGTAAGGTAGGAAGCAGAGCTAGGTTGAATCCCTGGACGCTAACAGCTAGCGTGGCATCACTCTGGCAAATGAGAAACTGAGAGTCACATCAGGTAGAAGCTGAGACCTGATGCTCAAGGTCATCTTCTGACCTCCACACATGTATTGAGTCGTATGTGTTCCTGCATCCACACACTCACACACACACAGACACACACATACACACAGACACACACATACAAACAGACACATACAGACACACACAGACACACACAGACACACACAGACACACACTCAGACACACACAGACACACACAGACACACATACACACACATACACACTCACACACAGACACATACAGAGAGAGAGACACACACACACCCCACACTACACACATGCACATAGAGTAAAAAGAATCAATGAGGGGCTGGAGATATGGCTCAGTGGTTAAGAGCACTGACTGCTCTTCTGAAGGTCCTGAGTTCAAATCCCAACAATCACATGGTGGCTCACAACCATCCCTAATGAGATCTGACCCCTCTTCTGGTGTGTCTGAAGACAGCTACAGTGTACTTACAAATAATAAACAAACAAACAAACAAACATTTAAATATTTTAAAAAAGGAACAAAGAATCAATGAATCCCATGATTCATACTGGGCATTTTGGAGATCATCGAAGATGTTTTTAGTTTGTTGTGTGTTTTCAAGTGAACCACTCCCCCAATATGAAAGTCAATCTACTTGAAGCCTAGAAGTCACTCAAGCCCTGAATTACAATTTGTTCCACCAATGACTGAAACCACATCATTAGTGGTGTCAGAGTTCAAAGTTCAGAAACAAACAAAAAAAACAAAACCAGGCTGGAAAAGGTTCCAGTCCAAGAGCACAGACCTTGCTCCTCTGTCTCCCACTCAACACATCCTACAATTCTCTAGCCCGAGGCTTGGATGTACAAGCGACCCTCATATATAACACCATAATTCTTTCTCTAACTTCAAGACTGAGCATGTCTGAGACACATAGCCTGTGTCAATGCTCTTTCGAAAGCCTCTTCCTCTTCTGTGTGTCTCCATCTCCAGAGTGGCAACCTGATAATTCAAGCATGGGCTTTGTCCTCTGAGGAGCAGCTGTGAGCTCAGAGAAGAGCACCTTGGCTGTGTGGAACTGTTTGAAAGAATTACAAGAATTAGGAGGTGTGGCCTTGTTGGAGGAGGTGTGTCACCAGGGGTGGACTTTGAGGTTTCAAAAGCCCACACCGGGCCCAGTGTCCATCTCTCTGCCTCCTGCCAGCCTGTAAGTCAGGATGCAGCTTTCAGCTACTTCTCTGGCCCCTTGGCTGTTTTCATGAACTCACAGAGATCTCTCTGCCTTTGTCTCCTAAGTGCTGGAATTTAAGGCCTGTACCACCAATGCCTGGTGTTTTTGTAATGGAAATTTTTGAAATGGTAAAATATTCTAGACATCAAACCAAATTATAAATTAGCCATTTCCCCCTATGATTGTACCGTTTTCCCAACCAGGCTCTAAAGTTTTTCCAAACAATCCTACCTGTCTATTATTTTATTCTTCCCATTCCCACAGAATATACCTACGACAGGCAAAAATCACACATATAGAAAAACACAGAGATTTTTTTTTGTTTGTTTGTGTTTTTTAAAAATTATTTTATTTATTTACATTCCAGCCATTGCCCCCTCCTAGTCCTCCCTCCAAGTCTTCCCTCCCACAGTTCCTCCTTCCATCCTCCTCCTCCTTACCTCCAAGAGGGTGCTCCCCTGCAACACGCATCCCCCTTCCTTGGGGCTTCAAGTCTGTCCAGGATTGGATGCATCTTCTCCCACTGAGGCCAGACCAGGAATTCTTCTGCTATATGTGTGGGGTTAGGGGAGGCTCGGACCAGCCTCTGTATGTTTCTTGGTTTGTGGCTCCTTTCCTAGGAGCTCTCAGGAGTCCGTGTTAGTTGTGACTGCTGGTCTTCCTATGGGGTCGCCTTACTCTTCAGCTTCTTCATTCCTTCCCCTAATTCAACCATGGGATCCCTGACTTCAGTGGTTGGGTGTACTTACGTATCCGTGTCTGTCTCAGTTAGCTCCGCATAGGGCCTTTCAAAGGAGGGCCATGCTAGGCTCCTGTCTGTAAGCATATCATAGCATCAGTAATTGTGTCAGGTCTTGGTGCCCCTCCATAAGATGGGTCTCAAGTTGAGCCGGTCACTGGATTGCACTTCTTCAGTCTCTTCTCCATTTTTGTCCCTGCAGTTCTTTTAGACAGGAACAATTCTGGGTCAGGAATTTTGACTGTGGGTTGGTAACCCTGCCCCTCCACTTGAGGCCCTGTCTATCTGCTGGAGGTAGACTGAGTTCCCTCTCCCCATTGTTGGGCATTTTGACTAAGGTTATCCCCAATGAGTACTGAGAGTCTCTCATGTCCCAGGTTTCTGGGACTTTCTAGAGGGTCCCCCACCACCTACTTTCTGCAAGGCCTCATATTTCCATTTAACCTCCTGGCCCTTGGGCTTCTTCTGTCCCTTCCCTGCCATACCTGATCCTGTTCTTCCTTCCCCCTCCCCTCCCCTCTCCCTCTGCCCTCCTGTGATTATTTTGTTCCCTCCTGGTTATTTACTTATTTTTGTATACACAGCACCTCCATACACCATTGGGTTATGGAGGTTCTGTGTAAAGATCACAGTGTCTGTGCTTGCCCGTTTATGCAGCTCTGTAGATTCTTTCTTTCCTAGAAGGCCCTCTGCTTTTCTCAGAAAGGGGTAGAGCATGTATCTTGAAGCACTGTTGGCACAAATCCCTTTCGCTCCACTCGAGCACCTGGGTGCCTTGCCAGCAGAGTCTCCCGACACCCACAAGGGCCCACACAGGATTCCCCACGGGATCCTAAGACCGCTGGTGAGTGGAACACAACTTCTGCCAGGAGGCAGGTTCGAACACCAGATATCTGGGCACCTTCCCTGCAAGAAGAGAGCTTGCCTGCAGAGAATACTCTGACCACTGAAACTAAGGAGAGAGCTAGCCTCCCAGGTCTGCTTATAGAGGCTAACAGAGTCACCTGAGGAACAAGCTCTAACCAGAGACAACTATAACAGCTAGCTTCAGAGATTACCAGATGGCAAAAGGCAAACGTAAGAATCCTACTAACAAAAACCAAGACCACTCACCATCATCAGAACGCAGAACTCCCACCCCACCTAGTCCTGGGCACCCCACACAACCGAAAATCTAGACCCAGATTTAAGAACACTTGTCATGATGATGGTAGAGGACATCAAGAAGGACTTTCATAACTCACTTAAAGAAATACAGGAGAGCACTGCTAAAGAGTTACAGGTCCTTAAAGAAAAACAGGAAAACACAACCAAACAGTTAGAAGTCCTTAAAGAAAAACAGGAAAACACATCCAAACAGGTGATGGAAATGAACAAAACCATACTAGAACTAAAAAGGGAAGTAGACACAATAAAGAAAACCCAAAGCAAGGCAACGCTGGAGATAGAAACCCTAGGAAAGAGATCTGGAACCATAGATGCAAGCATCAGCAACAGAATACAAGAAATGGAAGAGAGAATCTCAGGTGCAGAAGATTCCATAGAGAATATTGGCACAACAATCAAAGAAAATACAAAATGCAAAAGGATCCTGACTCAAAACATCCAGGAAATCCAGGACACAATGAGAAGACCAAACATACGGATAATAGGAGTGGATGAGAATGAAGATTTTCAACTTAAAGGGCCAGCAAATATCTTCAACAAAATGATAGAAGAAAACTTCCCAAACATAAAGAAAGAGATGCCCATGATCATACAAGAAGCCTACAGAACTCCAAATAGACTGGACCAGAAAAGAAATTCCTCCCAACACATAATAATCAGAACAACAAATGCACTAAATAAAGATAGAATATTAAAAGAAGTAAGGGAGAAAGGTCAAGTAACATATAAAGGCAAGCCTATCAGAATTACACCAGACTTTTCACCAGAGACTATGAAAGCCAGAAGAGCCTGGACAGATGTTATACAGACACTAAGAGATCACAAATGCCAGCCCAGGCTACTATACCCGGCCAAACTCTCAATTACCATAGATGGAGAAACCAAAGTATTCCACGACAAAACCAAATTCACACATTATCTTTCCACGAATCCAGCCCTTCAAAGGATAATAACAGAAAAAAAAAATACAAGGACAGAAATCATGCCGTAGAAAAAGCAAGAAAGTAATCCCTCAACGAACCAAAAAGAAGACTGCCACAGAAAAGAATGCTAACTCTAACAACAACAATAAAAGGAAGCAACAATTACTTTTTCTTAATATCTCTTAATATCAATGGACTCAATTCCCCAATAAAAAGACATAGACTAACAGAATGGCTACACAAACAGGACCCAACATTCTGCTGCTTACAGGAAACCCATCTCAGGGAAAAAGACAGACACTACCTCAGAGTGAAAGGCTGGAAAACAATTTTCCAAGCAAATGGTCTGAAGAAACAAGCTGGAGTAGCCATTTTGATATAGAATAAAATCAACTTCCAACCCAAAGTTATCAAAAAAGACAAGAAGGGACACTTCATACTCATCAAAGGTAAAATCCTCCAAGAGGAACTCTCAATTCTGAATATCTATGCCCCAAATGCAAGGGCAGCCACATTCATTAAAGACACCTTAGTAAAGCTCAAAGCACACATTGCACCTCACACAATAATAGTGGGAATCTTCAACACACCACTTTCATCAATAGACAGATCATGGAAACAGAAACTAAACAGGGACACAGTGAAACTAACAGAAGTTATGAAACAAATGGACTTAACAGATATCTACAGAACATTTTATCCTAAAACAAAAGGATATACCTTCTTCTCAGCACCTCATGGGACCTTCTCCAAAATTGACCATATAATTGGTCATAAAACAGGCCTCAACAGATACAAAAATATTGAAATTGTCCCATGCATCCTATCAGACCACCATGGACTAAGGCTGATCTTCAATAACAACATAAATAATGGAAAGCCAACTTTCACGTGGAAACTGAATAACAATCTTCTCAATGATACCTTGGTCAAGGATGGAATAAAGAAAGAAATTAAAGACTTTTTAGAGTTTAATGAAAATGAAGCCACAACGTACCCAAACCTATGGGACACAATGAAAGCATTTCTAAGAGGGAAACTCATAGCTCTGAGTGCCTCCAAGAAGAAACTGGAGAGAGCACACACTAGCAGCTTGACAACACATCTAAAAGCTCTAGAAAAAAAGGAAGAAAATTCACCCAAGAGGAGTAGACGGCAGGAAATAATCAAACTCAGGGGTGAAATCAACCAAGTGGAAACAAGAAGAACTATTCAAAGAATTAACCAAACGAGGAGTTGGTTCTTTGAGAAAATCAACAAGATAGATAAACCCTTAGCTAGACTCACTAGAGGGCACAGGGACAAAATCCTAATTAACAAAATCAGAAATGAAAAGGGAGACATAACAACAGATTCTGAAGAAATCCAAAACACCATCAGATCCTTCTACAAAAGGCTATACTCAACAAAACTGGAAAACCTGGACGAAATGGACAAATTTCTGGACAGATACCAGGTACCAAAGTTGAATCAGGATCAAGTTAAAGATCTAAACAGTCCCATATCCCATAAAGAAATAGAAGCAGCTATTAATAGTCTCCCAACCAAAAAAAGCCCAGGACCAGACGGGTTTAGTGCAGAGTTTTATCAGACCTTCAAAGAAGATCTAATTCCAGTTCTGCACAAACTATTTCACAAAATAGAAGTAGAAGGTACTCTACCCAACTCATTTTATGAAGCCACAATTAATCTGATACCTAAACCACAGAAAGATCCAACAAAGATAGAGAACTTCAGACCAATTTCTCTTATGAATATTGATGCAAAAATCCTCAATAAAATTCTCACTAACCGAATCCAAGAACACATTAAAGCAATCATCCATCCTGACCAAGTAGGTTTTATTCCAGGGATGCAGGGATGGTTTAATATACGAAAATCCATCAATGTAATCCATTATATAAACAAACTCAAAGACAAAAACCACATGATCATCTCATTAGATGCAGAAAAAGCAGTTGACAAGATCCAACACCCATTCATGATAAAAGTCTTGGAAAGATCAGGAATTCAAGGCCCATACCTAAACATGATAAAAGCAATCTACAGCAAACCAGTAGCCAACATCAAAGTAAATGGAGAGAAGCTGGAAGCAATCCCACTAAAATCAGGGACTAGACAAAGCTGCCCACTTTCTCCCTACCTTTTCAACATAGTACTTGAAGTATTAGCCAGAGCAATTCGACAACAAAAGGAGATCAAGGGGATACAAATTGGAAAAGATGAAGTCAAAATATCACTTTTTGCAGATGATATGATAGTATATATAAGTGACCCTAAAAATTTCACCAGAGAACTCCTAAACCTGAAAAACAGCTTCGGTGAAGTAGCTGGATATAAAATTAACTCAAACACGTCAATGGCCTTTCTCTACACAAAGAATAAACAGGCTGAGAAAGAAATTAGGGAAACAACACCCTTCTCAATAGTCACAAATAATATAAAATATCTCCGCGTGACTCTAACTAAGGAAGTGAAAGATCTGTATGATAAAAACTTCAAGTCTCTGAAGAAAGAAATTAAAGAAGATCTCAGAAGATGGAAAGGTCTCCCATGCTCATGGATTGGCATGATCAACATTGTGAAAATGGCTATCTTGCCAAATGCAATCTACAGATTCAATGCAATCCCCATCAAAATTCCAACTCAATTCTTCAACGAATTAGAAAGAGCAATTTGCAAATTCATCTGGAATAACAAAAAACCTAGGATAGCAAAAACTCTTCTCAAGGATAAAAGAACCTCTGGTGGAATCACCATGCCTGACCTAAAGCTTTACTACAGAGCAATTGTGATAAAAACTGCATGGTACTGGTATACTGACAGACAAGTAGACCAATGGAATAGAATTGAAGACCCAGAAATGAACCCACACACCTATGTTCACTTGATCTTCGACAAGGGAGCTAAAACCATCCAGTGGAAGAAAGACAGCATTTTCAACAATTGGTGCTGGCATAACTGGTTGTTATCATGTAGAAGAATGTGAATCGATCCATACCTATCTCCTTGTACTAAGGTCAAATCTAAGTGGATCAAGGAACTTCACATAAAACCAGAGACACTGAAACTTACAGAGGAGAAAGTGGGGAAAAGCCTTGAAGACATGGGCACAGGGGAAAAATTCCTGAATAGAACAGCAATGGCTAGTGCTGTAAGATCGAGAATTGACAAATGGGACCTCAGGAAACTCCAAAGCTTCTGCAAGGCAAAAGACACCGTCAATAATACAAAAACACCACCAACAGATTGGGAAAGGATCTTTACCTATCATAAATCAGATAGGGGACTAATATCCAACATATATAAAGAACTCAAGAAGGTGGACTTCAGAAAATCAAATAACCCCATTAAAAAATGGGGCTCAGAACTGAACAAAGAATTCTCACCTGAGAAATACCGAATGGCAGAGAAGCACCTGAAAAAATGTTCAACATCCTTAATCATCAGGGAAATGCAAATCAAAACAACCCTGAGATTCCACCTCACACCAGTCAGAATGGCTAAGATAAAAAAATTCAGGTGACAGCAGATGCTGGCGAGGATGTGGAGAAAGAGGAACACTCCTCCATTGTTGGTGGGATTGCAGGCTTGTACAACCACTCTGGAAATCAGTCTGGCGGTTCCTCAGAAAATTGGACATAGTACTACCGGAGGATCCAGCAATACCTCTCCTGGGCATATATCCAGAAGATGCCCCAACCGGTAAGAAAGACACATGCTCCACTATGTTCATAGCAGCCTTATTTATAATAGCCAGAAGCTGGAAAGAACCCAGATGCCCCTCAACAGAGGAATGGATACAGAAAATGTGGTACATCTACACAATGGAGTACTACTCAGCTATTAAAAAGAATGAATTTATGAAATTCCTAGCCAAATGGATGGACCTGTAGGGTATCATCCTGAGTGAGGTAACACATTCGCAAAGGAACTCACACAATATGTACTCACTGATCAGTGGATATTAGCCCAAAACCTAGGATACCCAAGATATAAGATACAATTTGCTAAACACATGAAACTCAAGAAGAATGAAGACTGAAGTGTGGACACTATGCCCCTCCATATAATTGGGAACAAAACACCCATGGAAAGAGTTACAGAGACAAAGTTTGGAGCTGAGACGAAAGGATGGACCATCTAGAGACTGCCATATCCAGGGATCCACCCCATAATCAGCTTCCAAACGCTGACACCATTGCATACACTAGCAAGATTTTATCGAAAGGATCCAGATGTAGCTGTCTCTTGTGAGACTATGCCGGGGCCTAGCAAACACAGAAGTGGATGCTCACAGTCAGCTATTGGATGGATCACAGGGCTCCCAATGGAGGAGCTAGAGAAAGTACCCAAGGAGCTAAAGGGATCTGCAACCCTATAGGTGGAACAACATTATGAACTAACCAGTACCCCGGATCTCTTGACTCTAGCTGCACATGTATCAAAAGATGGCCTAGTCGGCCATCACTGGAAAGAGAGGCCCATTGAACATGCAAACTGTATATGCCCCAGTACAGGTGAACGCCAGGGCCAAAAAAAAAATGGGAATGAGTGGGTAGGGAAGTGGGGGGGAGGGTATGGGTGACTTTTGGGATAGCATAATAAAAAATATTAATTAAAAAAAATGAACAGAAACATAAAAAAAAAAAGAAGCACTGTCATCTCCACGGGACAAGTGTGTAAACCACTCAGAGCTGTTGCAGACATGGGCACTTTGCCAGCTCTTCTAAAGACATCTCAAGGCACCTTGATGCTGAGATAAAAGCCCACAGACAGAAGAGGCCAGCACCTGGCAACCAGGAGTTAATCCTTGCCATCGTCCCCTGAAGGGCAGGAAGGAGTGTCTCATTAGACTCTCCCTGTAGAAGACAAGGCAATCCTGTGGGCACTTGACGCTGGCTTCCTTGGCAGGGAGCAGGCTGGCCTCCTCAGTGTTTGTCCCTGCCATCAGGAACATGACATCTTAGCTAGAGTTGTAGCTTTAGCAATCCACTCAGGTTCCAGACCCTCATGGCTTCTCTCTTTTTATTTCTTTTTAATTTTCTCTCCTCTCCATCACCCTCTCCTGTTTTTTTTTTTGTTTTTTGTTTTTTGTTTTGAATCAGAACGATTCTTACTGCCCCTCTAATTTGCTGTCTGTGGCTGTAGGAACTTAGCAATGAGCTTGGGAAATCCCGGGCTCTCCCTGGCTCCCCTGTGTGGTCCTTGTAGTGTTTTATAAAAAGATAGAGAGAAGGAATGTTTGGTGGATGTGCAGTCAGGGGTGGGGAAGGGGGTGCATCTGAGGGCCCATGCTGAGGCATCCCTTCCCCCTGAGGGACCAGCCACAGAAGGTATAGTATAGAATAGAGTTTATTCAGGGCATGGGGAAGGGAAGGGAGCTGAGAGGGTAGTAGAGATAGAGAAAGGAAGGGAGGGAGGGAAGGAGAGAGAGAGAGAGAGAGAGAGAGAGAGAGAGAGAGAGAGAGAGAAAGGAAGAGGCGGGCCATGGCCATGAGCACTCAGAGAGAGAGGGGGAGGGGAATGGGGAGAGAGGAGGAGCAGGAGGGAGAAGACAGAGCTAGAACAAGAAGGCAAGAGAGAGAGGGAGGGGTGAGCAGCCTCTTTTATAGTGAGTCAGGCACACCTGGCTGTTGCCAGGTAACTGTGGGGCGGAGCCTAGACAAAATGCTAACAGTCCTTATCAAAGAAACCCTTTCACTCTGCCCTGATGACCCAATGTTCAAGAACAAGGTCCCTTGCAGAAGCTGTGTATGAAATGCATTGGCAATCACCCTCGCCTTAGCTGAACAGCAGAGTTTCACGGACTGAACTATTAACCAGTGGAATCCAGTCATGTTGCCATGTGACAGCTAGCTGTTTACCCTCTGTTAGTTGGGTGTAAAATGACGGTTCTGGGGAAAGACCAGAACTGTGGGTAATGGGAGCCTCATGGTGACCTTGGCTTTGGTCTATTTTCTTTGTTTGCAACTTGAACAATTGCAAAGCAGGACAGGCTGAGAGGACATATTTAAATGCCCATTGGTGTAAGGGAAGCAGGCTGAACATGTCAGTAATATATCAGTCAGGGTTCTCCAGAGGAACAGAACAAATAAGATATCTACTTAATTATATGGGATATCTGGGGGCTGGGATGCAACTTGCCTAGCACGTACAAAGCTCTTAGTGGAATCACTAGTGTTAAATAAACTGAGCAATGATACAGACCTATAATCCCAGGAAGCTGAGGCAGGAGGATCAGAAGTTTAAGGTCATCATCAACTATGTAACATTTGAGAGCAGCCCAGACTACATGAGACCCTTTCTTAATAATTAATTAACCAATTAGTCATTCATTGTATTGTGGTCTGTTACTAGCAGGCTGGGCAGTTCAACAGTAGCCATTTTCACTCTGGGAAGGAAATGAGCGCGGTACCTGCTTACTTCAAGAATTTGGAAGCTTCAGAGGGGAGTGGTGCTTCTGTCCCAGCCAAGTCAGGAAGCTTGGCAGCTGTTGTTGCTGAGTCTTTGAGAGGTTAAGGAGCCTCAGAGGCAGCAGGCAGAGTGGGTGGAGCCTCTGCCACACAGAGGTCTGTTTTCAGTGCTTTTTCCACGTGGCTCCCAGCCAATTGGATGCTGCTGCCCACACCCGCCTGCCTCAGTCACTCACTCAAGTGTCAGTCTTCTCTGGAAACGCCCTCATGTTCACACCCACAAGTGTGCTCTGCTAATCTCCTAGGTGTCTCTCAATTTAGTCAAGTTGAAAATTAAGACTAATCACCGTCGTGAATAGTTTAAGAAAATCTATATTTTACCCACTGAGTGAATACTGCATCCAATTAGGGCAGACTAATGCTCCTTCCGCATTGCCAGGTCCTGCGATCTGTGACTCTGTTAGATAAAGCCTACAATGGGAATGAAGGTCACTAAACAGCTGACCTTAAACAAAGAAACTTGCCTCCACTGTGCAAACCAGCTGAATGTAGGCTCAGTGAAAGAGCGGCTGTAAAAACCCCAGAGAGATGGTAGCACAAAAAGAAAAGTTCTGGCTGTGGGCCTTGAACAAGGGACCACAGGATGCCTCTACAAACTGGAAGAGGGAAAGAGACAAAACTCTTGTCCCATATCTTCCAGACAAGATTGCACTTTACTGGTAGCTTGACCTCAGTCCAGGAAGACTGTCCCCATTTCTGATTCATAGGACCACTGGTGATGCTAGACTGATGCTGACGCCAGTCACTAAGTTTGTGGAAATGTTACATCAGTAACAAAAGCTATTGTGTTTCCCTCCCCAACCCCTGCTGTGGAGCAGGCACTCTCTGACAGCTCACACTATGGACACATTTCCCACTCTGCCTCATGTCAGCACTGGGGATCGACCTGACAAAACGTGTTTCTGTTATAAACAGGGTGTGTGCCCAGCATTTAGGGCCAGCTGGGTGTCATCAGCTCTGCCCTGTAAATGACTACTGATGCCTTCAGTGCTGCAACGGCTCCGGACACCATGTCTGCCTGGGTGCCTTGTCCTCTCCTCATTTCTATTCCATAAATTATTTGTGCTTGCCTCTCCCAGGACACTGTTTGAAGTGTTACTGTGTAACAGTTTATCTCCTCTAGACTCAGTGACTTAGGGGATGACCCTCCCCTCTCCTGTCTGTCATTCTGAGTTTTAATTGTGTACTCTTGTTTTCAAAGTTTTCTTTTCTTTTCTTTTCCTTTTTTTTTTTTTTTAAATCTGAGTCCATTTGTCTCTGTGTTTCCATGTAGTTCAAGGAGAGTTTTTTTGTTTTTTTTTTCTAACCTTCTGGAAGTTTCCTTAACTTCTTTACTTGCTCAGCAAAAAGTCACTAGACCCACCCGCTGTGTGTTTTTAGACTATTATCTATAACTGGGTCTTTAAATTTTGCTTTGGCTTAAGAGAAACACACACTCCCCACTGTTGTTTTCTATCCATCTGCAGGGTGAGGCGAAACTAGGACAAATAGGTTCCATGGGTCTCACTCAGGTCAGGCTGGGAAAGCTGGAAGTGTTGCAGCTCTTAGAAGAGAAGCCAGAAGGTGTGGACATCCTACAGAGAACAGGTAGTTGAAGTCCCACTACCGTGGCAACAACAAAGCCAACAACAGTGTGAGGCAGGTCCAAGTTCCAGCAATGAATGCTCTGAGAGAAAGAACTCTTCCCCAAGTGTTACAGCTCAGAAAAACAGCCACTCTGAGGAAACAACTTGTGCATTTTATTCCATGTGGACAGGGACTATATGAGTATTGAGGAGTGGGGGTGGGGTGGGATTTAGGGAAAGGTGCTTCCCATGGGCTGAGTTTGAGATGTTAGTGATGCTCTATTTGCATGGAGGAAGGACTCTGGGTGTTTTCCGTATGTGACTGATTGTCAGGGTCCGCTCAGTAGGGTGCCTTAGTTACATGGTCCAGAACAGTAGAGATAGACAGGGAGCAACTGGATTCCTGCTGATCTCAAGTTTCTGAGATTCTTAGTGGCTGGGTGACTGTGGCTGAATCAGAGCCACAGAACATGAATGGAAATTATGGTCGCCCCCTCCCTTCAGACCGGAACATGATACCCACAGCGTGCTGGATTATTTATTTATTTATTTACTTATTTATTTACTTATTTATTTATTTATTTATTTATTTATTTATTTATTTGTTATTGTCTTCCTTCTTGTCCTCGGACCACCCAGGCAGCCATATATTACAGATTTAGTGGATGAGTGGTGTGACGAAAGTTGATTGGTCCTGCTAACCGTCTGTCCACCAGAGCCAGATGGTAATGTGGTGATCTGGCCCTGATCCACTCTTAGTATATCTAATGCTAAGCATTAAAGTAACACATATTAGACAACCTGATTTAGCTTAAGTGGCCCTGTAAAAATTTTAAAGTTTTAATGCTTATCAAGGAAATGAATATAAAACTAGTTCACCCAAGCCATGACTTTATAAGCATTATTACTTAGGGATAGAGTCAATATTTAGGTGAAAGAAATAACTTAGGGTGGGGGAGCAAGTAGCAAGATAGTTATCATGACACACATGATCACAATTGATGGCCAGGCAGCCATGTAGAGGGCACATGGGAAGGAAGGGCTGTCATGACTGCCTACAAGCCAACTCTGGGTTGAGTGTCTCATAGCAGATTGGTGCTTCTGTTTTGTGACCTTTAGCTAATGTATCAGGGTACTCTCAAGGGGTCCATGTCCTGCTCTGCCTTGCCTTTCTTGCGACTTTCATTTACTAACAGAAAGATTGCGAAGGGAACGACTGGTCTCTTCCTTTTTCTTTTCATTTGGAGTTTGTAGCAGTGGGTGGAGCTTCCTGAGCTGCTGGCTTGGTTTTACTGGTTTTCCCCCCCTCCCTCCCTAGTTGGAAGCCAGGTGCAGCTTTGGGTGACCCTCGGCAGCATCCTAGGGGTTTCTATGTGACCTTCAATTTGTGCCTCCTTGTGAATGGTTAGTATTGTTTGGTATGCATTTGGATTTGGATTTATGTAGATGGTATGTGGTTCGTCTCCTGAAGTAATAGACTTTGCAAAATCATTCTGTTCTATGAGGCAGGATGCCCAGATCCTGTTTCTGCGGACAACAGAGGCTCAGATTGAGCTGAGGAGAACTAGAGAGCCACAAAGCAGCAGCATGCAATGGCAGCTTACATCTGTAGAATCAGGAGAGTGACAGGGGACACTGTGCTGAGGTTGTTAAATTCCCAAAGTTGATTAAGAAGTCTTTGATCTGAATTTCAAAAAAAAAAAAAAAGTGTGTGAATGTTTGCCTGCATGTGTGTCTATGTACTGCACACAAGCCTGGTGCCCTTGGGTATTGGAAGAAGGCATTGGATCCCTTGGAACTGGAGTTATAGATGGTTGTGAGTGGCTATGTGGGTTCTGGGAATTGTGTCCTGTAGAAGAGGGGATGGAGCCCTCTCTTCAGCCACGCAGAATGTCATTTGAACGTATTTTGAAGTGGCACAAGTAGAACTATGCACACTTAAATGTGACACATCTAAAATCTCAAATGCAGTCTCAAACAGTGGGAGACTGCTAGGTGTTATTAGACGCGTTCTCACGACCGGCCAGGAAGAACACCACAGACCAGAATCTTCTGCGGCAAAGCTTTATTCTTACATCTTCAGGAGCCAGGGTGCAGGAAGCAAGAGAGCAAGAAGCAAGAGAGCAAGAAGCAAGAGAGAGAGAAAACGAAACCCCGTCCCTTTTTAAGGAGAATTCTCCTTCGCCTCGGACGTGTCACTCCTTGATTGGCTGCAGCCCATCGGCCGAGTTGACGTCACGGGGAAGGCAGAGCACAAGTAGTCATAAGATACCCTTGGCACATGCGCAGATTATTTGTTTACCACTTAGAACACAGCTGTCAGCGCCATCTTGTAACGGCGAATGTGGGCGCGGCTCCCAACATCTCCCCCTATCCTTTTAATAAGAGCAAATAGGCCACCCATATTAATGAGAGTGGAGATAGAGGTCAAATCCCCAGTGTGTAGGTAAAGGAGCCATGTACAGGATTAGCTCTTAGGCTCACAAGCTTTTACCCAGAGCAACCCTGACCTGCTCCCGTGTCGTTTTGCCTGGGGGAAGGGAACTAGGACACTGAACCTTCATGAAAGATGACATGTCTCCCTAGAATAGGCTCATATATGCCGCAGAGCCTTTCCATTGCAGTGCTTAGCCTTGCAACTCTCTTGGGCTGCTGAAGCACACTCACTCTATCTCGTGCAATGAGTCTAGCCTCATGGGATATAAGAGCTGAGTGGCCAGCGACCTATTGCCTAAGCATAGATAACCATATATCAGGGGGAGCTCCATGTTCTAGTCCTGCAAGCGCCTGGGCAATAACCACCTTGTCTCTCCTAGTTTAGGCCTTAAGCTTACAGACCAATCAAAGAAGCAACACTAATCCACAGCAAAGTGTATCTCCAAATAATATTAATCCCACCCATTTTTTAAAGAAAGAAAATGCTGAGGAGATCCAATTGGGTAATCCTTTGGTCAGCGACAGGTCCAAGCGCGTGGAGTTGACCTGAAGTCTCAATTCCCGAAGGATCTGTTCAAATTCAGCCATCCAATTCTGTAACATATACTGAAAAAGACTTTTTGACAATTTAGCTGTCCTAGTAAATTTAACATACTGAATGGAAATAACACACAATCCCGGAAACTTTTGTTCACATCCCTGCTGAGTTATTTGTCATAATACATCTAGTTGTATCTGGACAAGATCTATGAGTTGATTAACCAGCATGAGACCTCCCTGTATCTTGACATTAGCTGAGGCCTGTTCATCTATGACTGTAGTCACTGAGGCTGACAAAGTGTTAATGGTGTCAGTCATCTGGACCTGTCCAGACAGAGCCAAGGCTGTCTGAATTAAGGCCAAACCCAGTTCCTAGTTAGTGGTAAAAAAGCAGGAGAATACTTGAGCATTATACATCACCGTCATTGGGAGTGGAAATGTCGACATTATCCCCCAACGCTGCTCTCTCTTTATTATTGACGCCCTGGACATCACCAAGACGAGGGACATTAGTATTCCCTTGGTCAGTCTGGATTTTTCGGGTGAGTCTTTCTGGTACCCAAAATGGGTTGTCTTCATTCTGTGGGAAAACACAGATAGCTCCCCTGGATCTTATCAAAATAGGATCCGGGCCATACCATTTATTATCAAGGACATTTTTCCATTTAACCATCTCATTGGGCTTATCTGGCTCTGAACAATGACGTTCAGCCGCAGTATGGCCATGAACATCAATATTTAAAAAATTGAGTGTAAAGAGTGCCAAAGACACAGACACTCTTGGTGCTCGGGGTACAGTCTCCTCAAAAGTTCCCCTCTTCTGTTTTATAAGATAGGCTTTGAGGGTGCGATGCGCACGCTCAACAATACCCTGTCCTTGAGGGTTGTATGGAAGTCCAGTCAGGTGGGTTACGTCCATCTGACGGCAGAACTGCTGAAATTTTTGAGACGTATAAGCTGGTCCATTATCAGTCTTAAGGAGTCTGGGTTTCCCCCAAGCACTCCATGCCTCAAGACAATGTTGAATCACATGTGAGGCTTTTTCTCCGGTTAACGGAGAGGCAAACATGATGCCAGAACATGTGTCAATGGACACATGGAGATATTGAAGTTTTCCAAAGGAAGAAACATGTGTAACATCCATTTGCCAGACCTGTAGAGGTCGAATACCGCGTGGGTTAATTCCCACATGAGGAACTGGCAAGAACTCACAGCAGCTTTGACATTGAGTAACAATGTCACGGGCTTCTTTTCTTGTCAAGGAGAAACGACTGCGTAATGTTTCAGCCGTCACATGAAAATTGTTATGAAAATTTCTTGTAGCCTCTACCGGGGATGATAGGGCAGCAGCCACCACTTTAGTGGCCTTATCTGCCAAATCATTTCCCAGAGCCATGGGGCCAGGTAGGCCTGAATGGGCTCTAACATGAGTAATATAAACAGGAGATCTTCTAGATAACAAAACTAATTGTATCTGCTGAAAAATATTGGCAACTCTACTGGAAGGCTTAATCACTCCAGCCACTTCTAAAAGATTTACTGCATTAACCACATAACAGGAATCTGACACAATATTAAGGGGTTCTAAAAAGGTTTTTAAAACTTCTAAGACCACTAAACATTCTACCACTTGAGGTGAATTTTCATTATATTGTTTGGATACCACTTTACCATTAGCCACATAGGCACCTATGCCAGTTTTTGATCCATCAGTATATACCACAATCCCATTTTTAAGTGGGTTTCTTACTGTTATTTGTGGAAACACAACAGATTGATTTTGGGCAAACTGTAAGATTGGATGTTTTGGATAATGGTTATCTATTTTTCCTGAAAAGGAGGTAACTAAAACTGCCCAATCATTAGATGTGGCTGCCAAGGTTTGAACCTGTGCAGCGGTATAAGGTACAATTAAAAGATATGGACTTTGCCCAAAGTGGGTGATTGCTGCTTTTAGACCTTTAAGGGCAAGCTGTGCAATTGCATCAGGATACCAATCTATTATTTTAGCTGGGGATACGTTTGGATGGATCCACAACAATGGCCCATTCTGCCACAAAACTGCAGTTGGCAATTGTGCTGTCTTAAAGACACACAAACTGAAAGGCTGCGAATCCTCAATACGTTGTAATTGTGCATTCTGTAAGGCCTTTTCCACTTTTTGTAAGGCCTGGTTAGCAGCTAGAGTAAGAGTCCTAGGGGAGGAGATATGAGGATCTCCTTCTAAAATACTAAACAAAGGCCTTAACTCAGCGGAAGGAATCTTTAAAAAAGGTCTAAGCCAATTAATATCTCCCAACAGCTTCTGAAAATCATTTAAGGTATGGAGGTGATCTCTTCTTATCTCTACCTTTTGGGGCACAATCTTATCTGGGGACACCACAGAGCCCAAGAATTGTCCTGTATCAGAAATTTGGACCTTTTCTGTGGCTATCTGTAAACCCCACTGACTTAAAGTTTTAAGTAGAAAAGGATATGCCTTTTGTAGCATGGTAAGGTCTTTATGGCACAGGAGGATGTCATCCATGTAAAGGAGCAAAATTAAAGAGGGGAATTGTTCCCTCACTGGCAAAAGAGCTTCTTGTACATAAAGTTGACACATAGTAGGACTATTGGACATTCCCTGTGGTAAGACCTTCCATTGATACCTCTTATCAGGTTCCATGTGATTAATAGAGGGGATGGTAAAGGCAAATCTGGGCCTATCCCTTGGACACAAAGGTATAGAAAAGAAACAATCTTTAATATCTATAATAATTAAATTCCAGCCACGTGGTAAGGCGGAAAGTACAGGGAGACCCCTCTGTACTGGGCCAAATAAGTTCATTTGCTCATTAATGGCTCTGAGGTCATGGAGCAGTCTCCACTTTCCTGACTTTTTCTTAATTACAAAAATTGGAGTATTCCAAGGTGAGGTAGATGGCTCAATATGGCCTAGTTTTAATTGTTCCTCTACCAGTTGAATCACAGCTTCTAGTTTTTCAGAGGATAGGTGCCATTGAGGAACCCACACTGGGTCCCCTGTTTTCCATGGTATGGGTCGTGCTGCCCCAATGGCCGCTAAGGAAAACCCAGACCCTGTCTGTCTTGGTTTCCATTAGGTGAGATGGGCTCTATCCTTCCCTGTTCTTGATGTCCTAACCCTTTTCCTTCTTTATAACCCATCTTTGCCATGATATTTTTTGCTTTAGTTGAATACCCTCCCGATGGGGCGTTTTCATTGGACAAAATAAGGCCCAAATGCTGCATAATATCCCTTCCCCAGAGGTTAACCGGGAGTGGGAGCACATAAGGTATGAATTTCCCTTGCTGCCCTTCAGAGGATTCCCACGTCAAGGCAACGGAGCTTATAGTGGGACATGATTGATAACCTAGGCCCTGTAATGAATGAGATGACTCTGTGGTGGGCCATGCTTTGGGCCACCAATGTGTAGAAATTATACTTTTATCTGCTCCGGTATCAAGGATGCCTTCAAACTCTTTTCCGTTGATCTTAAGGCGGAGCTTAGGTCTATCATTTAAAGATACAACCAAATAGGCAGAATCATTTCCTGAGGAGCCCATTTTCTTTATCTCAGGTCCTGCAGATTTCTCCCTGGTATTATCAGGGAGGAGCAGCAGCTGAGCTATCCTATCTCCTTTACTAATAGAAAAAACGCCCTTAGGGCTTGAGCACAGGACCTGTATTTCAGGGGAATGTTGACAATCCATAACTCCAGGGTGGACTACTAAGCCCTGCAAGGTGAGTGAACCCCGGCCGAGAATAAGGCCCATGGTTCCCGGGGGCAAGGATGGTATAGGCTCCACTGGCACCGGCTGAATACTCATTTGAGGCATTAATAGGAAGTCAGAGGCGGCACGCAGGTCCACCCTTGTGGGTCTTCCTGGGTCGCCTCTCTGACTGCTTCCTGGGTCCTGACAAACCGGTTCCCATATCTTTGAGGGCCCTGGGACCGAGGGCCCGATGACCCGTTTTTTGGCACATCAGTTGATTGACTATCAGGTGGGGGAAGGACTCTGCCCTTTATATCCCTCACAGAGCGACACTGGTCAGCTCTATGATAACCCTTGCCACACTTAGAGCAAAGAGTGAGAGTCCCTCCCTGTTTATCTGGAGCTCTGCAATCTTTCTTAAAATGCCCAGGCTTTCCGCAATTAAAACATGTCCTCTGATCATTTCTGCTCATGGAGCGGTTCTGAGATTGGAGGATGGCGGCCGCTAAGCCTGCATTGGTGAGAGGTCCCCCAAGCTCTCGACAGACCCTGAGCCAGTCTTGTAAGCCTTTGTTCTTTCTTGGGGCTATGGCCGCTCGGCACTCCTTTGTGGCTTGCTCATAGATTAGCTGTTCTATCAGAGGCGCAGCTTGTTCTGACTCTCCAAAAATACGCTCTGCTGCCTCTGTCATTCTGGCCACAAAATCTGAGAAGGATTCCTGAGGTCCCTGGATTATCTTTGTTAACTGACCAGTGGTTTCACCTGCTCGAGAGAGCGCCTTCCAGGCCCTAATAGCCGTGGAAGAAATCTGGGCATAAGCTCCCCAATGGTAGTTTGTCTGATCAGCAGAATAAGCTCCCTGACCCGTTAACAAGTCAAAAGTCCAATCTCTCTGCTCTGGAGTCAAAGCAGCTGCGTTTGCTCGGGCCTGCGCTTGTGCAGCTTCGTGCCAAAGCGCTCTCCATTCCATATATTTGCCCATACTAGGGAGAGCGGCTTTTACAACCGTTTGCCAGTCAGCAGGAGTTAGTGCCATGCCAGCGAGCCTGTCTAACTGCACCAAGGTAAAATTAGCATTGGTTCCGTATTTACGAACCGACTCGGCAATTTCTTTAATTTGTAAGTATTCTACCGGAGCGTGGACACGCCCACCCTCGGCTCCTTCAAAGACCGGAAATGCCTGTTGTATTTTCCTTTGTTCCTCTCTGGGAATGAATGAGTCTGCGCACTGCCTCTCTGCGCACTGCCTCTCTGCGCATTGCTGACGCACTACGCAGGGCGGGGACTCCGCATAGGGCGGACCTTGAAGCCGACTGCCCTGAGGCCAATCAGCAAACTGGCCTTCGCCAGCCGCTTTTGGCTTTTTTCTTGACCAATTAGCTGGCTGGTAATGGGCTGCTTCTTCCTCCCAGTCTGTTTCCTCAGAGGAGGATTCTTCACCTGCTTCAGAGCTACTAAGAGCTGGCTCCCCGAGCCCATCCAGCGATGAGCACAGGCTCCTTTTCCTAGAGACCTCCGCTAATTGATCTTTCTTCTTTTCCCTTTTTCCTCTTTTTCTTCTAATCTCTCTCCAGGTATTTCTACCTAACCTTAACTTTTCCTCGGGTTCAAGACCCTTGGAAAGGCCTGTATACTTATTTTGTGTACCATATTTCCTCTTTGTTCCTACTCTCTCTCCCCGCTTTACTTCTGATAGCTTGTCCTGAATTTCATCTAGAATCCTCCCTATCTTAACCACTTGATAACATGTGAAAAGGAACAAAAGGGCTCCTAACACCAGAAAAAATTCAAGGCCAAACATATTCCACTTTACTTCTGATAGACTGTCTTGAATTTCCTTAGAAAGTTCAAGATCGGACTTACCTCGTAAAGCTGTACTCACTGGTACTCTCGTTCCCCAGCTGAAAAGTTCTGAATTCATACAGTTGAATCCTTCTTAACAGTCTGCTTTACGGGAACCTTTATTACCGCGACCCGCAGTTCTGGTTCTGGAATGAGGGATCTTCCTTGCGCCAGTCCCGAGTTTTTTCTCGTCCCGGAATTCGGCACCAATTGTTATTAGACGCGTTCTCACGACCGGCCAGGAAGAACACCACAGACCAGAATCTTCTGCGGCAAAGCTTTATTCTTACATCTTCAGGAGCCAGGGTGCAGGAAGCAAGAGAGCAAGAAGCAAGAGAGCAAGAAGCAAGAGAGAGAGAAAACGAAACCCCGTCCCTTTTTAAGGAGAATTCTCCTTCGCCTCGGACGTGTCACTCCTTGATTGGCTGCAGCCCATCGGCCGAGTTGACGTCACGGGGAAGGCAGAGCACAAGTAGTCATAAGATACCCTTGGCACATGCGCAGATTATTTGTTTACCACTTAGAACACAGCTGTCAGCGCCATCTTGTAACGGCGAATGTGGGCGCGGCTCCCAACAGCTAGGTATATGCTGATGGCAAAGAGTCGGCGCTGAGGCTAAATGGAAGGTTCACGATCGATCGAGTTCGAGTTAAAGGAGCTCACCTGCCCACTGCTTGCTAGGTGGGAGTGTGGGCTCAGGAGCCCAACATCTTTTTGATTTTCTTATTTTCATGGGAAATCTCTGCCAGATGGCTAGCCAACAAACAACTCAAACAGGTTCATGAAGTGGCTATATCCCTGGGGACATACTGTCTTTATACTGTAAACTGGGGAGGGAATTTCTACTTTTGGACTAAGTAAGGATCCATAGGGACATGGTTTTCTCACCTAGTTAACTTGCATGTGCAAAAAGTCTTCCTAGATTAGTGCCCAGTGTCCTTCTCAGCCTGAAGGGGAAGGTGTTTTGTGTTGGGGGGGGGAGGGGGGAGCTATACCTGGGTTGCCACAGCTGCATGCTCAGAAGACAGAGACAGCACAACATCTGGCCACTTCTCTGTACTCAGGATGTTTTGTGGCCCAGCTGATGCATGAATAACAATAGTCAGGAGACTGCTAACTGTAAGTCCTCACCCTGACCCCAGACTCCAAAGACCAAAGCCCCAAGGAGTCTCTGCCTTCCCTGTGGTTAGGTATGTCCTGAGGTGTCCTCAGGTGCTTGCTCTGGGTGCTGAGAGGATGGCTTGGGTAGCCAGTTATTTCCTAGGTCTCTGTGGGAAAGTCATGCCCGAGTGGCAGTCAGTAATGAGGTGAGTATTTCAAAAGATCCCTTCATGTGTCTCTTGGTAACATAAAAAGTTTGTTCCTCAGGCATGCAGATTGGAGTTAAGCAGCCATTTCTGATTGGTTGGTGCTAACTGCATGCAGAGCTCGATGAGAACATTAAGATGAGATGAGTGTGCAGTGCCAGCCATGGACCTGGAGCGGTGGCTACACATTTGCCATCATTTTGCCACCTTGTTTATTATTCGCTAAATTACAAGTGAAAGTCAATGCTCAAAGCCTCGGGGTGGTGGTTAACATGATTTAAAGATGAAAGGACTGTTAAAAGAAGCCCGAAGCTTGAAAAGTTCTCTGAGCTCCAAAAATGCATCATTTGGAACCAAATTGTTACCTAGCAACTCCTAAAAAACAAGTCTGCTTTTATTTTTCTTACAATTTACTTCTCTAAGCTCAACAACAAAAGTGTGTTAGGTGTGCGTCTATTTTGTGTGTTGCTGTGTTTTTGTGGGTATACGAAGGTGTGTGTAGTACATGTGTGGTATGTATGTGTCTGTCTGCATTTGTGTGTGTGTATTGTATGTGTGATGTGTGTGTGGTGTATGCATGTGTATGTGATGTATGTGTTGGTGGTGTGTGTGCTTGTGTGTGTCTGTGTTTGTGTGATGTGTGTGTGTGTGTGTGTGTGTGTGTCATTGTATATCGTCTTAGTTTGGGTTTTACTGCTGTGAACAGACATCATGATCAAGGCAACTCTTGTAAGGACAACATTTAATTGGGGCTGGCTTACAGGTTCAGAGGTTCAGTCCATTATCATCAAGGTAGGAACATGGCAGCATCCAGGCAGACATGGTGCAGGAGGAGCTTAGAGCTCTACATCTTCATCTGAAGGCTGCTCGCAGAATATTGACTTCTAGGCAGCTAGGATAAGGGTCTTAAAGCCCACATGCACAGCGACACACCTACTATAACAAGGTCATATCTACTCCAACAGGACCACACCTTCTAATAGTGCCACTCCCTGGGCCAAGCATATACAAACCATAACGTTCCATTCCCTAGCCTAGAATATACAAACTACAACATGTATGTGTCTGCATGTGTGTGTATGTGGTGTTGCAAGGTGTGCGTGTGTGGTGTTGTGTGTATGTGTATGTATAGTATGTTAATTTGGGGCACTGATTGCAGCTCTCTGTAAAATCAATTTATCTGACTGAGTTTGCTGCTCTGTGTGTCAGATCTGTGGACAGATGGCCTTCAGGGAAGAGACAGAAATGAAACAACTGAGGGTCTTAAAGAAGAAATGGCAATGCTTGTGGCATGCATTTGAGATGCTTTTCTGGGAAATCCTTGTTTTAGGTCTTGCTAGTAGGGTTCCTTGATTTAACAACGTGAGGGTTAAGCCAATGGGACATGGAGTGCCAAGGTCAACCCTACACAGCAATGAATAGTGCTGAGCTCACGTTCCAGGATAGAGAAGTTTGCTTAGTGCTTTGGCTGCAGAGTAATGTAAGTCGTTTAGTTAAGATGTCACTTCAACATGGCTGTGTTGGAACCAGCAGCAGAGAGGACGGTCTCCAGGTGTAGATGATAAAGTGTCGGGGCTGCTAGGCAACATCTGCCAGACATGGAGTACTACATTCCACAGATCTATACTTCAAAGCTTCTGTCAAGAGTGAACACAGTATTAATGGACAATCTCATCAGTTTATTGTTTAGCGGCAAGTTATTGGAGTCTCAAAAAATATCAGGCACTGTGCTGTGGGTTTGGAATTCATTAGGGAATAAGGCAGATGTGTCGCTAGAGATGTGTTATTAGGGAATAAGGCAGATGTTGCTTAATAAAGAAACCAGGCAGAAAGCAAACATGGAAGGCCATCCTGACTATGATAGAGACATGGAGATGAGAGAGGAAGACAAGAATGTCAGAACAAACTCTGACAGGAGATGGCATTTAGGTAGAGGAAGCAGGGAGAAGCTGGCAAAGAATAGGAGGGAAACGTGAAGTGCCAGGTTGTGTGTGTGTGTGTGTGTGTGTGTGTGTAGATTTGTGTAGAGGTCAGAGGGCAATCTTGGGTGTCATTCCTCAGAAGCCATCCTTGAGACAGGATCTTTCAGCAGCCTAGAGCTTGTCAAGTAAACTAGGCCGGCTGACGAGTAAGCCCCAGGGGTCTGCCCGTCTCTGCCTCCCAAGCACTGGGATTACAAGGGTGCCATCCCTTTTCTTTTGACATGGGCTCTGGGGTTTGAAGTGCTTGATGTGATTTCTCAATTGTCCAACAGTGTGGCATGTTTGCTAAATATAAAGTCAGAGCTGCAGGTTGGTCCGTGTGGAGCATCATGTTGGTCAGGGCTCTGAAAATGCAGCCATGTTTTTTTACTAACTGCATCCCTTTACCCTTCAGAAAGAATCTAGGCTTCATGTAGGAAACAAAATCTTTAATAATCCCATTTTCTCCTCTCTCTCTTACATTCATATATATATATATATATATATATATATATATATATATATATATATACACACACACACACACACACACACACATATATATAATGTTGTGTGTAAATTATATATAAATCTATATCTATATAAATTAAACAACTGTACCTTTCTTTTTCTTTTTACTACAATTTTCCAGAAAGTAGACTTCCCAGGTTTTTTTTTTTTTTTTTTTTTGCCAGAATCAGACTTATTGCAGAGCTGGGGATGTAGGAGCTTTAGTCAAAGGCCGACTCTGAGTCCAAAGAGAGCAGCATTCATGGGGAGAATGGGAGGCAGAGAGCTGCTGGAACCTGCTGTTGTAAATATATGAAATATATGAAATATATGAAATCTAGACTCATTTCTCTTTGTTTCTGGGCATCATTTCCTGTGGTCTGTTGTGTGATCAGAACTAGACATGGCATACATACTGAAAGACCAAACATAGCGGAACTAAGACCCTCTGACTAGAATAAGTGCTTATGTTCCTCTGCCTCAACCTCAGATGTACCTGTCTATGGCCTGAAGGTGATCATCTACATTTCTTACATTCTTTTAAAGATTTATTTATTTTTATATGAATGATTAATATAATTAGTTAATGATGAATTTTATTGATTTATTTTATCTTAATGACTAATCAATTAATTAATGATTCCACCCCAGTCTAGCTTGGTGAACTGTAATCAGACTTTTGGGTACTTTATGGGTTTCTATTTCTACCATACTTTCCCACTCTTATCCCTTCCAACTCTCCAACACCAGGTGGGAGAGAAAGAAGGTTGGAGGGGAAAGGTTTGTGAGACACAGTGATATTGTTAGACTACTTCCTGATAATTAGGGGGGATGGGTTCCTTGGGGGCAATTTTGATCTTTGTTGTTAGGTTATTTCCAACCAGCAACAGCAGCACCAGGAGGAGCAGCATCAGGAGGAGCAGCATCAGGAGGAGGAGCATCAGGAGCAGCAATAGCAGAATGAGCAGCAGCAGCAGGAGGAGCAGCAGAAGGAGGAGGAGCAGCAGCAGCAGGAGGAACAGCAGCAGGAGAAGCAGCAGCAGCAGAAGGAGCAGCAGCAGGAGGAGTAGCAGCAGTAAAAGGGAAGCAGCAACAGGAGCAGGAGGAGGAGCATCAGCATTAGGAGGAAGAGCAGCAGGCCATAGCCCTTCTCAATGCTCTCACATTTTTGTACCCTCTCAAGAGTCCTTAGAATCCCAAATGTCATACTCTTCTAAAAACTATCTTCAGCTGCAAAATCACGCCCCTGCTAGAGCATGAGGCAAATTATTGTCAGCGGGTGTGGACAATCTGAAGCAGGCCTATATCCCAACCCAGGATTAAAATGGAAACACATTCTTATAACATTTCTATGTTTTTAAAGAGAAACCACAATTCTCACTACAATGAGAGGGTTCATTGGGAATTTTTACACAAGTATGGGTGAAGGATTACCCTGGGTGACTCAAAGGCATCTTCATCATCAAAAATTCCACCCCAGCCTGGGCGAGGGCTCACAACTGCTGCTTTCTTGGAAGTCCCTATCTAACTTGCAGGCACAGGCAGCGCCACTGAACAGTCTCCTCTCCCAGCCATCATTCACTGTTTTTATAAGCTTGGAAGTTTCTTGAACCTTGTAAGTTTCATGAACTTCCTGAGCCTGGTAATTTCACTTCCTAAGTTTCATGAGTTCCCTTCTTCCCTCCAGAAGAGAACATTTCAATATGGAGGGAATAGTCAGTCACACAACAAATAAATAGTGAAGAACGTATCCTAAGTAGAAACATCACCCTTTTAAAAGTTATATGCTAATGGACTGGTGCCCAGAGGCCTTGGGAACCTAGCCTGTGCTTCCTTAGATCAGTGGTTGGGTACTTGTTCTCTTAGTGTTCTTGGAGACCTCATAGAACATAACACTTATGAATAATGAAAAGATCTTTATATCTGAAAAGGCCATTGATGTATACTGCAAAACAAAAACACTAAAATAGTTCAGAAAGGGCTGAGAGATGGCCCAGTTGTTTTTTTCCCTCCCAAGGTCATGGGCTTTATTTGCAGACTGCTGGAGAAAGGGCAAGCTAGAACTGGTTGGTGGCTTGATGGGAGGAAAGAGCTTCTTGCTTTAAAATTTAGTGTATGTTGCCTGAAGGTTAGCATGTACGAGAACAGATGTGGACGTGAGGGGAGAGACAGAGAAGGTCATCAAATGGACACTTTCCTTAGGGAAGGCAGACGGGATATGGGGACCAGGGTGTGTAAGGAAGATACACTTTACATAGGAGACTCAACCAAAGTCATTGCTTGGTTTCCTGAACCCCAGCCTGCCCTATTCAAGTTCATGTACCAGATGCCTACCCTGTTAGCTCTCTCAGCTAGCAGCAGAGAAGGGATAAGGATGTGGAGAATGGGGTGAGGGGTGATATCCTTCTATTCTCTAGCTCCTCCAACCAGAATTGCTCCTCTGCCTGCCCTGCCCTTCCAGCCAGGGTCAGGAGGTCAAAAAGTCCAGGAGCACCCACGGGAACAACCAGCTGTCTCTCACCCAGCCCTCTTCCCTCTCTGCCCCACTGCAACCCCTCACATGAGGTTACAGCTCTTGGCTCGATCCTTATGCATCTCGCCCTCGTTTCCCCGGTCTGGCCATCCCGACAGTTGAGTGGATCGCTGCAGTCCCCGGCCAGAGTCAGTACGGCGTAGCTGCCTATGGCCACGGTCAATTGAAGCCACTGTGGCCACATGAAAGACATCCCGGACACTGCGCTCGGAAGATCGGGAGGAGCATTCCACGAAGGACACAGCTCCCACCTGCTTGGTACAGTACAGTACCCTGCTCATGTGTGACAGGGATAAGTCTCTGCTTGGATAGCTCCCTCAGTGTGGCCAGGTCAGTCCTCATGTCCAGCTTACAGCCAACCAGCACCACCTTGGCATTGGGGGCAAAACTCCTGAGTCTCTCCTTGCCACTTCTTGAGGACACTGTCCAGTGTTTCTGGCCGGCTAATGTCAAAGCAGCTAAGCACAGCATCAGAATCCGGGTAGGTCAGAGGCCGGACATTGTCATAGTAAGAGGAACCTGAAGTATCCCACATGTTGAGCTCAATGCAGCGCTTGTCGATCTCGAAGCTGGCAGTGTAGTTCTCAAACACCATGGGGACATAACTCCCAGGGTAGGCATCCTTGGCGAACACATGCATCAGCACTGTCTTGCCGCACTCCGTGTCCCCCACCACTGTGATCTTGCAGCAGCCACTCTGCCCTTCCATGGTCCCGGCTTCGCGCCGGCCCCCCACGCTGCCCCCTGCCAGGCACAGGCGGCACCTCTGCCACCTCCTCCCCCACCGCTGCAGCTGCAGTGATGGCCCAGCTGATAAAAACACGTGCTGTTCTTCCAGAAGACCAAGCCTTGATTTTCTGCATCCATATTGAACAGCTCACAACCTCTTATAACTTCAGCTCTGGGGATCGAACACCGTTTCTTCTGGCTTCTGCAGGTACCTGCACAAATGTGGCATACACATATACAGACACATTAATTAATTAATTAGTTAGTTAATTAATTAAATTTGTTCCAGGAATACAACTTTTGTGAGCTCTCATCCGTGCTGGGGTGCACTTTTTGTTGCTGAAACAGCCTTTGAGTCGCCCATGCTAATCCTTCACCCAAACGTGTGTAAATAACCCCAATGAACCCATTAGTTCACCAGGCTAGACTGGGGAGGGATCATACTTTGGTCTGTTGTTGGTGCCCTGCCTGGGGTGAACAAGCATTTGTTCACATCTTCCCAGGAAAAAGTCACACAATGTTGTTAACGCTCTGCTAACAGTACCATAACCTATTCCTGTGCAAAGCTTAGGGGGACTCATGCACTTTTCCAACAAGGCCCTTAGGATCCCCGGACAGCAACTCAGCACTTGGTCATTTTGATAGTGAAATCTCACCCCAAAGCACAGCATGCAAAAATCCATGACATTAACTAGCCTCAATAAGGATCCTTGTTTGCTGTAGGGGGCTGGAGCAGGAAGGCAAATGTTGCCTTGTTCAACACCAGCTTGGAAAATGCAGTGGGGTGGCTCAAAGCTTTTGAAACTCTGCACCCGTGAATCACCATGAGAGCAGCCTATGTTCTGACTTATCAAGAAAGTGAGTTTGCAAATATGGATCCTGCAGACGACAGGTGTTGACTGTGACTGTGGCTTGAGGGCAGGAACAGGACTGCAGTGACTCCTGGGAGAGAGGCGGGAGAGAGGCGGGAGAGAAACAGAGTGCACTGGGTAAAGAGCTGGGAGCTGACTGACAGGGGCATGGAGACCAGCCTTGCACCCTGGTGTGATTACAGACAAGCTACTTCTACTCTGAGTCTTCTTCCCTTCAGGATGAGCAAAGGGGCTTAACTTACATCTAAGGTCCTTTCCCCTCACTACAGTGTGTTGATCCCGAGTTCTCTTCTCATACAGAAACCAAGCTGGTGATGTGGGAATTAGTGGTGCGTCCACCCCCTGATCTGAAGTAGAAATAATTGCCATTCTGTCCATGTCAACAGCATGGCACTACACTGTGTGTTCTCTAGGTGAGATCCAGAGCCTTACACAAGAAGAACACTTTTTTTGCTTTAACATGCAATTAAGTGTCCTGAATTAAAATTGTGCAAAGAGCCACATGACAAGCAGTAAAATCTTGGAACTTTGGAGCTGGCAAGTTTTTCCTAAGAGGAAGAGGTGGGGTTTAATGCATGGTTTCAGGTTAGAATCGAATAGAATTGAGAACAGGGTGTTCTCACTGAACAGGCAAAGTGGCATGTTAACTCAGGAGGGTTTTCAGAGGGAAATGAGCCCAGAATAGAAGTTTGCTGCCACATTTGATGAGAAGATTAGGGGTACCTCGCATAGGGGTATATTTAGCGCTCTGTGTGTGTGTGTGTGTGTGTGTGTGTGTGTGTGGTGTGTGTTTGTAGTGTATGTGTGTGTTCCTGTGTAGTGTGTAATGGGTGTGTTTTGTGTGTGTGTGTGTGTGTGTGTGTGTGTGTGTGTGTGAGAGAGAGAGAGAGAGAGAGAGAGAGAGAGAGAGAGGATGAGCATGAGGAGGCCAGAGGCCAGCCTTGGGTACTGGCCCTCACTTTCGACCTGGTTTAAGACAGGGTCTGTTTGTAGCTTGCTGGTATGTAGACTAGCTGGCCTGGGAGGCTGTCCCCACCTCTCATGTCCTCATGGAAGCACTGGGGTTACAGACGTGTGCTGCTACATGTAGGGACATGTGGGTCTGGCTTTATGTGGGCTGAGGACATACGCATCCAAAGTGCCACCCAGAGCTTGTCCCCAACATCTAGCCTAAAATTTAAAATGATAACAGGAAACAGCCTATTCATTAACTTGTAGGCTAGCATCCACTAATTAAGTAAGATGCAAGGCTGTGGGCTTTCCTCTGTTTTCCTTCTTTATCATTACAAGAGAAGGCACCAACAGTATAGAGAGGAAGGAGACCTTTCCAGGTAGGCAGGTTGGGAGCTGCTGATGGACCTCCTGAAACTCAGTTTCTATCGGGTTCTTTCTAGCGAGCTTGACCAGGCTCCCATGGGAATTAGAAGGGAATTCATCATGTGTTAGAATGCTTTGGTCTTTTTTTTTTTCCTCTCAAGTCAGAACCCAATTTGTCACTGCCAGATAAGAAGTCAAAAGGTCATCTTCTCACTTTGAAATTTCTGAATCATTTAATAGCTAATTTGTACTTCTAATTACTACCTTTCTCTTTTGTAATTATTTTGAATTATTGTCCTCCTGCTACTATTAATGGGCAGGCAGAAGACAATAAAACATGGCTCTAAGTGTCAATTGGTTAGTGTGGCAAATTGAGCCCCTTGGACATGACAGACAAAACCTTGCTGTTTTGTTCAGTGTTTCTGGATCTTTGACAAAGAACTCAGCATCTGACCATTATTTGCAATTTTCTATCTAGAACCAGTTTTCACTGACATTTTGTGCAGTTGCCTCCTCATTGGCCAAGTACCAGGTTAAACACGCTGCCCCTGCCAGTCTACCTGCTCCTTGGTCCCCTAATATCCAAGACATATCTGTAGGTATAGCTCACTAGCCAGGGCCCTTTGCAAGTCTACTCGCTGCCTGTCCTGTGACCAGAAAGTATAGGAGAAATGTGGTCAAAGAAGAGCACTCATTAAGATGACATCTTGGGAAGATTTTCAATCTTATAATGCTGGAATGAAGTTTCTGTCAGTGTAGCCAGGCTACTGGTAAAGCATGCTGATGAGATGTTACAAGGTGCCCCCAGACAATCAGTCATGACAATGGGGTGTGACATCCCAGCTGAGGTCTTCCTGTCCTGTCTTTCTCTCTCAATAGACAAATCATAGTCTGTTGCAGGAAATAATAAAAAATGGCATATGCATCAAAAGTATGGGAACGTGATGGGTCTTTGTCAATATTTCCCGATACAGTACTCCTTCCTTCAAACAGTTTTTCTTTTCTTGGTTTCTTTTTTGTTGTTCTTAGGAGTGGTGCTGGACATATAGCTCTGTGACTAGTAAGAGCACTTGATGCTCTTACAGAGGACTGGAGGTCAGGTCCCAGCACCCATATGGGCAGCTCACAAGTGCCTCGAGCTTTAGGGGGGTCTGGTGCCCTCTTCTGGCTTCTTGCATACATGTGTACATACACCACATAACACACACCCACTCACACACCCACACACCCACCCCCCCCCACACACACACCCACACACACACACAGACACACACACATACCCCTACACACACACAGACACACACACCACACACAGACATAGAAACAGACACACACACATACCCCCACACACACACAGACACACACACCACACACAGACATAGACACAGACACACACACATACCATACACACACACACAGAGATACACACACCACACACACACACACACACACACACCACATAACACACACACAGACACACACACACATACCACACACAGACACACACAGACACACACACAGACACACACCACACACACACACACACAGACACACACCACACACACACACAGACACACACCACACACACACACAGACACACACACACACCACACACACACACACACACACACACAGACACACACACACACACACATACCACATAACACACACACACATCCACACCACACCAAAATGAGTGCCCTACTTATGAGCAGTTGGCTCCCAGGAGCTTAGCCCTCTAAATCATCTTGCTAATCACCTTTCCAGAGGATGCAGCTGTGCATATAGCTCTTGTGGGGTCCCTGAAGGAGGGAAACTTAAAAAATTACATTTATTAATGTATATATTTACATTGCATGAGTGTATATAATTGTACATATGTATATATGGGTGTGTGGCGATATCTTGCAGTGCATATGGAGGCCAGAAGACATTATGTGAGAGTCAATTCTCTTCTTCTACCATGTTTGTCCCTGGGATCAAATGCTTGTCATCAGGTTGGCGGAAAGCACCTTTACCAGCTGAGCCATCTCCAGAGGACAAGGGGCAAGTCTGAGGTCTAAATCTCTCTGTTCTACAATCTACCTTCATCATACCATTTGATAGGATTTCTTACAGTCTTTTGTTTATATATTTTACACATTATAGAAACTCAGTGGCTTCCTTGAAATGGATCAAGTTGGCTGCAACTGGGTATGAAAGAGCTTTGATCAACCTGCCAGGTAGATGTCCAAAAGTGACATAATTTGGGCATGACTGTTTGCTTCACTGTGGAAGTGGTCTGACTGAAAGATTAGTGTAATATAGCCTCGTTTCCTTACAGGACAGGGGTGACAGCATCAGAGAGCATATTATCTTTGTTCTCCAGAATTAGTCATCACCATCTGTCAGCTGCAACAGAGGCCTTGTGACACTGTGAGTAAGTACAGGGTTTGGAGTAATAAATGTAATAGCTGCCATTCATGAAGCTGTTGCCTCCAAGCTGCTGCCGGATCAGTTACTCACATTCACTGTCATGATCCACTCCTCTGAAGGGGACAGCGTGACGGTTCCTTCCTATCATAACGTGGCTAGTCCAACTTTACATGGCAGGTGGCCGGGGTGTGCTGGCAGTTCCTGGATGGGGGTTCCAAGTGGTTTTTGTTTTCTTGTTTTGTCTCCAAGTGTGGTATGCATGTTGGGGTCCAGCTGTGGTCCTGAGTTTTCTGCTCCCTTCCACTCAGAGTGTCCAGCACTAGAATGGAAGGATGAAGTAGAATGGTCGGGTCTGCAGGATCTCAGTCAGGCTGGATGTGAGTGCTGGGGGCACAGGGAGGGGCAGAGAAGGCCTTCTCCAAAGATCTTCCCTGAAACAGCTCTCTAACATGATCTTAGCTTGTGCACACACCTTTACTCAGGGTGGACTTGTACATGTACAAGTACAATGTACTTGAACATTTGGGGTGAACCAAGGCAACCTATGGACTTTGAAGAGTGTGAAGGGATTATTAGGGTAAATGAAAAATCCTTGTCTGGAGTTTAAAGTACTGTGAATGTTTGTATGGAGAGGCGTTCCAGGAATCCCAAGGACCTGCTGGACAGGTTCTTATGGAGGCAGGGGAGTTGAACTTGTAGGTCTGCCAAGGACTACTTGATCTTCTCTGGGTAGAGGGTGTGGGAGGTACCCCAGCAAGGTCAGAGAAGGGGGAGCCCTGCTGGTAGAGTGAGCCCTCCATTTTGCACCAAGCTCTGAGGAGCTATGTGGTCATGATAGACTGTGACCTTAATTAGCAATGTTTCTCCACACCCAAGAACTCAGCTTCCTCATCAACTTCCTGCTGTTTCCAGGAGTTCTTTCTTGGGTCGTAGGTAAATGAAAGCTTGCATTATAAAGAGTGAAAAGAAGGCCCCGTGGCTTAGAAAAGTCAAACACATTGAGGAGATTGTGTCCACATCGAAGGTGATGTGATGGGGAAAGCTCTCATAGAGTATGTGGGGAGCCTCGTTCCCAGAACCATTGCTGTGTATAGTGTGAACTGGGATCACGGTCAGCATTTGATGATGGCTGGAAAACCTTTCTCCTGGTCACTCCTACCTTGTGTTTTATTCTGAGTTATAGTGACCAGCTCTTCTCCTCTTCTCCTTAACACATAATGTCAGTGCTTCAGGAGGAACCTAAGTTCCCTCTGCCAGAATTTAGAGGGGCCACAGCTGATTCCCTCTGCAGGCATCAGACTGAGGAGTCTATGTAATTACAGATACCTGTGGGGAAGCTCAGACCCAGAGGCGACTCTCAGGTTTTGTCCCCCTAGTTCCCAGCACTGTGGAAATCTTTGAAGTCTTTAGACTTTCCAGATCTATAGGATGATCTGAAGAGGCAGAAAAATCCTGTTTGCACTGAGTCCATTACAGATCCACGCCCCACCTCCTGCCCCCGCCCCTCATTTTACAACAGGGGAAGTGGACGCTTAATGAACAAGACCAGATTCTTATGCAGGTATCACAGCTAGGTCTTCTAGCTCCAGTCTGTCTCCTTCTAGAATCTCAGAGTTAATGAAACCCCAGATAAGAGCTTCCATCCAGGGAGATATCAGGACTGGCTCAGGTCTTATTGATGTTTCCCTGGTGTACCTGAGAGCTAACACTTTCTAGATAGAACCAGGAAAGGGGGAGGGCCTTAATTCTTTTTACTTCTACTTCAGATGGCACATACAGGTAGTACACACCTCTCTCTCTCTCTCTCCAGTGGCAAGCACACTATGAAACGTAGTATCATAGAGTACAACATGAATAAACAGTATTTGAATGGCCCCAGTTGCCTTCTCCACCCCTCCTGCCTCGTGTGTGTGTGTGTGTGTGTGTGTGTGTGTGTGTGTGGTTTCTTTGGCTTACAGTTCCAGGTAACACAGTCTTTGCAGTAGAGAAGACCTAGTAACAGGAGCAGGAGTGACTAGTCACATGGCACGCACAGTCAGAAAGCACCCACAGATGCTGCTTCTCAGCTGTCTTCCTTTTTCCTATCTGACAGTTAGGTCTTGCCACCTCAATGCACCCAGTCTAGAAAATTCCTCACAGACATGCCCAGAGATTTCTCTATGTGCAGTCAAGTTGACAATCATTTCAAGCTGTCACAGTTTGTGCATGCCTGTCCAGATGTGCACACGCGTGCGCGTGTGTGTGTGTGTGTGTGTGTGTGTGTGTGTGTGTGTGCGCGCGCGCGTGCATATGCATGTGTGTGCATGTGGAGGCCAGAGATCAGTGTCAGGTATCTTCCTCCATGGCTCTACATCCTATTGTTTTGAGACAGACACTCTCTCTCTTTTTGAGCCTGGAGTTTGCCAAATCAGCTGGACCATCTGGGGGAGCCCTAAGGGCTCCCCTTTCATTGACTCGCCCGGCCTGGGTTACAGGTGTGTTCACCAACACATGGCTTTTGCGTGGGTGCTGGAGTTGGAATTTGGCTCCTTATACATCAAGCATGTCACTGACAGAACCATTTCCCAGACCTTCCCATCTTTAAACTTATTGTTATACGGTCAATGGCCTTCTAAGCAGCCCATCAGATATCTTACCAGGTGTACTAGCACTTTTTGAGAAAAATAAAAATAAAAAGAAATCACCTTGGAATTATACTCTTTGAATGTAGATAGTTCTTGGCGAGGATGCCATTTGCTGGATATGATATGCCTTTGATAAGCAGGTTTTACACTGTTAATGAGGTGGGTCAGGAGGGTGAGTTTTTAAAAGGCTATTTTAAAATTAGTTTTGAATAGGATGTGCATATTTTGGAGATAAAAGAGTTTTATTTTGATGAACAATTGAAATATAAAAGGACTCAGAAGAAATGCAGATAACCTCGACGTTCTGGTGTGGGAAAACTCTAACTGCAGGTGACAGAAAGGCAAATGAGTTTGAAATAGAAATAATGAATTTTTTTTGGTACCTGCTTAAAGAGAGCAGGGACCCAGATGCTCCATGGAGCAGAGTGCACTGTGGGATTCAGTTGTAACAGTTTTCCAGAAATGGGATTTAAAATTGGATTTTATATATTAAAATGTAAAGGCTCAGGTTAAAGAGCTGTTCTAACTTTAATTACTTAGGCCTTGCTGGTCCACTGTGGCAAATATTGATGGCTGTGTCTGCAGGCCTCATATATTCCCTTTACCTGCCTGGCTGTGTCACTTGAGAATCTTCTTCCTTTACTTGAAAATCTTGTTTGGCTCACAGACTCTCCCAGGGTCCCCAAAGCCTGGTTTACTTGGTCACTAACCCTGGCACTTCCTGTGAATGGGTTGAGGCAAAGACGCATCCTGCCGGCCCGGGAAGAGACGTGGGGCTTCTGGGTATTGGTGTTTTCAGTTGAATGGGGGGAGTGTTCTCTTCTCTGGGCTTCTTCGTTCCATGAACACATGTGCTATGGGATGTCTCCCTGTGCTTCTCCTGTTGGTCTGGTTTCTTTAGTAAGATTGTAAGCTTTTACAAAAAATCCTAGGCAAATAGTTTTAGCTTTAGTTTGTTTGCTTTTCTGATTATAAAATAAAAATGTCCTTGTAAATAATTTAGGAATGTGGAAGTTGTCTTAGTCAGGGTTTCTATTCCTGCACAAACATCATGACCAAGAAGCAGTTGGGGAGGAAAGGGTTCATTCAGCTTACACTTTCATACTGCTGTTCATCACCAAGGAAGTCAGGTCTGGACCTCAAGCAGGCCAGGAAGCAGGAGCTGATGCAGAGGCCATGGAGGGATGTTCCTTACTGGCTTGCTTCCCCTGGCTTGCTCAGTCTGCTCTCTTAGAGAATCCAAGACTACCAGCCCAGGGACGGCACCACCCACAATGGGCCCTCCCCTCTTGATCACTAATTGAGAAACTGCCTTACAGCTGGATCTCATGGAGGCATTTCCTCAACTGAAGCTCCTTTCTCTGTGATAACTTCAGCTGTGTCAAGTTGACACAAAACTAGCCAGTGCAGAAGTATATACTGAAAAGGTAAAACCTGGGCTGCTGTGTGGCTAATGGTAGAACAGTTGCTTACTGTGTAGGAATGGTTCGGTCATCACCCTAAAATTGGCAAATGAAACTGCCAGGGGTGTCCCGCCCCCAGCTCTCCTGTTTGTGTGATATTTGGATGTGCGGTCATTCAAGAGCCTGTCCTTCTGTGTGTAATGTCACCTACTTGACATAATCACGGTGCCATACAATATATGCAGCTTAGAAGTATGCTTTTTAAAACTTAACAATGTCTTGTGAACACATTTTGTTAACATTACAATCCTATAATGCCTATGGTATATTTTCTTGTTTGGATTTTTCATATTTATTAAATCAATATCTTATCAGTGGGTATTAGGACTATTTTGTTTTGTGTGTGTATGTGTGTGTGTGTGTGTGTGTGTGTGTGTGTGTGGTTACACATGTGTATGCACATGCAGCTATGTATGAATATGGAGGTCAGAGGACAACCTCAGATGCTGTTCCCAGGCTTTGTCTGTCATGAGGCAGTGTTTCTCGCAGGCTGGGTTGGTCTTAGGGATCTGCTCTCCCTGCATCCCCAGTAATGGGATTAGAAACTCCTTCTACCAAGCCCCTTTCACTTTAACATGACATTTAGGGATTGAACTCAGGTCCTCTTGCTTGCAAGGAAAATATTTCCTGACTGTCTGGCCCTATTTCTATTTTTCTTAATGTTTAGACTTAGAGACTGCAATACATTCTTCTATCACCATCTGAAGACAAGCTCTTAAAAGAATGGTGCCTGAGAGACCAATGAGCAGTCTGTAAAACTTTTAAGCTGAACATATCCCACATACAGGCAACAGCTCTTGGGACGGATTCCGCTGCACGTGAAGAGCAAGCTGCACATCTGTTACATATCTGGGGTGGGGGTATTAAGTCTAGCCCGTGTGTGTCTGTTCTTTGGTTCAGACTCTCCAAGGGTCCAAGTTAGTTGACTCTGATAGTCTTCCTGTGGAGTTTCTATCCTCTTAGGGGCTGCAGTCCTTCCTCCTATTCTTCCATAAGTGTCCCCAAGCTCCATCCACATTAGGCCTCTGAGTCAGTTGGGGGGGGGGCTTTCAGACAACAGTGATGCTAGACTCCTGTCTGCAAGCATGACAGAGTATCATTAATAGTGTCAGGGATTGGTACTTGCCCATGGGATGGGTCTCAAGTTGGACCCGTTATTGGTTGACCACTCCCTCAGTCTCTGCTCCAACCCCCATCCCTGCAATTTTTTGTGACAGGATAAGTTTTGGGTGGAAATTTTGCGGCTGGGTTGGTGTCCCTATCCCTCCACTGGGGCTCCTGCCTGGCCACAGGAGACAGCCTCCCCAGAATTTGTATCCCCAATGTTGTGAGTCACAGTTAAGGGTACCCCCACTGATTCTTGGGTGCCTCCCCTTCCCAGGTCTCATCTCTTCCTGGAGATGTCTCCCCCCCCCCCCCAATCAGTACATTTCCGTACATTTTCATGGCCATCTGGTCATAGCCCTGCCCTTACCCCCACCTGACCCCGAACCGCCCCCCAACTCTCCTGCTGATTCCCTCTGTCATCCAGTTTCCTCCCTTCATTTGCTTTCCAGGATCGTTCCATTCCCCTTTCCAAACAAGGCTCAAGCACTCTTGCGTGTGCCCTGTTTCCTGTCCAGCCTCCTTGAGTCTGTGGAGTGTAGCATGGGCATCCAGTATTTTATGGCTAATATCAACTTATAAGAGAATATATACCGTGCATGTCCTTTTGGGACTGGGTTACCTCACTCAGGATGATATTCTCAAGATCCATCCATTTGCCTGCAAAATCCATGATGCCTTTGCTTTCATAGCTGAATATTATCCCATTGTATAAATGAACCACATTTTCTTTTTCCATTCTTCAGTTGAGGAATATCTAGGTTGCTTCCAGTTTCTGGCTATTACGAATAAAGCTACTATGAACATAACTGTGTATGTTGGTCTAGCTAGGCTGCCTTGTCTGGCCTCAGTAGGAGAGGAAGCTTCTAGCCTCTCGGAAACTTGAAGTACCAGAGTGGGGGAGGGTACCAAGAGACCCCTACCCACTCAGAAGAGAAGGGGAAAGGGGATGAGGGAAGAATTGTAGGAGGGGGTGACTGGGAGGGGGTCAGTGAGCAGAATGTAATGTGAATAAATAAATCAAACCAAACCAACCAAACAAAGTTACATTATCAACGGCTCTGAAAAATATTTGAGAATATCATACAGTACCAAAAGGTCTGCAAACATTTAATTCTTTATGTAAAAGTAAACAACCATATCCATCACATCAGTATGCCAACCGTTTCCTCTTTAACAAATGATAAAATAGTATGTACTCATCCATTTAGCATACCAGTCAGTGCAAAATAAATTTCATTATGATATATTAAAACAAAACAAAACAAAACAAAACAACAAAAGAAACTTCTAAAGCCTCCTGCTTGCTCTTAGGTTGCCTTTCCCCAGCCTCTCCCCAACCTCTCCCCAACCTCTCCCTGCCTCTTCCCTGCCTCTCCCAGCCTGTCCTCAGCCTCTCCCAGCCTCTCCCTGGGAATCTTTATCTAGAGGCCTAGGAACTCTCTATGCTCATTTGCACTTCCTTGATTTAGATTTTTATTGCATTTATCCTCATTTTCCACTGGAAGTCCCACTCTGTGCATGCTGAGGTTTCTCCCTGTCTTATTTGCTGCATGTGGCTCCCTTCCTTAGATCAGGACACAGTTTGGTGCATAGAAGGATTTCAAACATCTGATGATTGCTGAGTGAGCTAGCTCTCCTGTGTTCTCTTCAGTTTTTCCTGCTAATGAGTGTTTTTGCTTTTTTTTTGTTATTGGTTTTGATGAATGTTTTTATAACTAACAATCTTAGCTCTTTATCATATAGAGTGTATATATTTTTTACCTGTTTGCTTTTTATATTTTACATTTGAGGATTTTCTGGTTTTGCATATAGATACTTATTTTTTAAAAACAATGTTAATGGTATTAACACTTTCTGCAGTTTTACCTTTCTTGATTAGCTTGTAAAATAATTTTCTCTTTTAGGAGTGATAAAATTGTAACACCAATTTTCTAATGACTTGTAATGGTTTATTGGGAAAACATTAAATTACTTATCTCCATGAATGTGTTAAAGAAAGGAGGCTTACCTTGAACGTTTAAATCCCAAATGATTTGCTAATTGTCTCAATTTCTCCTTTCCCCTTGTATTAAGCCCTTTGAAGATGAGTTGGAGGGAGAAGACTTACATTTTTAAAAGGTCTGTTTTCCAGGCACATGAAATTTACAGTACATATTCAACTCCATGCTCGGAGCACAACCTGCCAATCAGGTTTGCAACTGAGAAGACTGAGGCCTAGAGAGGCAAGGGGCGTATCCAGAACCACTAAGTAAGTTTAGATTTAGGGCTCCTTCCAGGCATTACACTGTGTTCCCGGTCCCAGGCCCTATATCCGCACTATCAACAGAACGTCCTGCTCAACACAGGAGTGATGCATTTAATTGTCAACGGCAGACCTAGCGTGCAGTCAAGGGTAGCCTAAGGAGATGGCTCAGTTTGTAAAGAGCTTGCTGTGTAGACCTGAGGCTCTGAGTGTGATCGCTAGCACCCATGTGAAAGCCAGATGCACCAGTTTATGCTTGTAATTCTAGAACTGGACAGCAGAGAAGGATTCTGGGTCGGGGTGGGGTGGGGAGTGGGGTTGATGGCCAAAAACAGTGAGCGCCAGGTTCAGTCTCAAAAGATAGGGTTGGAGAGTGATTGAGAACAACACACCACATACGAGCAATGCCTCCAAATAGAATTTTAAGTTGAGGAATTAAAGGAAAAAAACCCCTAAATTTTGGTGAAGCTGGCCGGGATGAGCGTGTTACTTTCCTAGCTATTTTCCAGTCCCCCCTGCCTGCTAGAGTCCTCCGAATAGGTTTTTCTGCTCCAAGATAGGTGGTCAAAGAGAACTGCAGAGTTAGAAGCAGAGCGCGCAACACGGTTAATGGTTATTATTTAAGATATGTAAATGTACCCAGAGCCATTTCTGCTTGGCAGTCCTAGAATGGCAAGCATTATTATTTTATTGCTAAAACACAGCACTGCTGAACGGGTGCCCGGATTTCAAGTGATAAGATTAAGGCTCTGTGTTGTACAGTGGTTACAGCTTTGCTGCAACCACAGCGTTTTACCGAATTGCCTGTTCCAAATTGTGCATAATCAATTGAGTGTAATTTGAATGATGTTAGGAATTCAAATTTGCATCAGGGTGAATCACTGACAAGCTGATATTTTTACGATCTTGAAGAAATGGAAAATAATTGTTCCTTTCCCAAGATATACAGGTGTTCATGTGGTATACAAATTTGCATTTTTACATTCATTTACATTAATTAGACACAGTTACTTTGGAAAAAAACTTGGGTGAAAATAATGATTTAGTGTTTTAAAAGAATAAATGGTATATTAAATATGAAAATAAATATGGCTCATAGTATAAACATAATATAATAAATAATATAAGGTTAAAAATAAATGTTATTATCTTCTTGGAGGCTCAGGGACCACCATATAAGAGGGAGTAGAAAGATAAGAGCCAGAGGTCAGGGAGGCACGGAGCAAAGCAGTTGCATGGAAATGACAGGACTAGAACACTCATGACATCACAGAACATAATGTTGCTGTCACAGGACCTGTACAAGATCAAAGCAGTCAGCACTCCTGCATAGATGAACCCCCACTCCCAACTGAGGCACGATTGACAGTTGATAGCTCCCAGACAAGGGAGAGTCAATTTTCTTTAAGGGTGTGGCTCCTGGTAAGTCAACCACACTCCAGAGAATGGTCCAATACGAGGGAGTATATGGGCAACACAAGTAGACTTGGGTTACTAAAATTTTTAACAGGAGCTGTAGAGATGGTTTAGCAGTTAAGAACATTGTTGCTTTTACAGAGGACTTGGGTTTGGTTCCCAGCACCTACATGACAGCTTACAACCATTTGTAACTTTAATGTTACAACGTCCTCTTCTGACTCTACAGACACCAGGAATGCATGTGATACATACACACACATGCAGGCAAACACCCATACACATAAGTAAATAAATCGAAAAAAAATAAAACAAAAAAACAAACAAAAGAGAATACAAAGTTGGAAGGGAATGGGGGACTCTCCGTGTGTGTGTTGAATATGATCAAAATACATTGTGACATTCTCAAAGAATTAATAAAAATACTGTATGAAAAAAATGCCAAGATAACAAACAGAAAAAGTTTCTAATCCAAAAAATACAGAAGTTTAACAACTTTGCTACACTCAATATATGTGTATTTGTGAACTGTATAAATGTGTTATCAATATGACAGAAGTTAAGATAATGCTAAAGAGACACTTGTGCCCACCTTTGGCTATTGAAATAAGGTGACCCCAAGAAGTTTGAATTTCCCCAGAAGCACCATGGTAGGAGAAAGAAAAGTCTGAGGCCTGATTCAAGTCAGAGGAGAGCCTTGTCTCCAATCTATGTGTATGTATAAAGCGAATGTGTTCTTGTAAGTCTTGCTGTTGACAAGACATATGGCATCAAAGCGTGTTAGATGCATTTACTATGTTGCTGCATACTTATTCATGTTTTAAAAGTAACACGAATAGTCGCTGAAAGTGGCTTTATCAAAGCCTTTCATTTTCTTTGTTTTGCATTTAACTTTCTTCTTCATCCTATTTATTTTTGTTTGTCTAATGTTGAACATTACATTTTTATTTAATTTTCCTTTGGTCTTGAGAACTCATACATGTACAGAATAAAGTGTGGTCACAGATATCCCAGCCCCTCCCTCATCCCCTCTAGCACGTTTGTCTACCAACTTAGTGTCTTTCTTCTTTCTTTTTTGATAAACACACTGTGTCCAGATAGTGATCCCTGTATTGTGGGGTGGAGGAGCATCCACTGGGATATGGGATTCCTACCTGCTGGTACAACCTCTGAAAGTTCTCTCTTCCCTGTAGGCTTAGTTTTTCAAACCCTACTTTAATAAGGATTCTTAAATGCTTAAACCTCTCTTCTAGCCCACTACCCACAAGAGGTAGTAGAAAGGAAAGGTTTATAGGGCAAAAGGGAATTTGGACCTGTTTAGAAATCATTCTTCAGGGCGATTATAATCTTTGTTGTCAGGATATCAGCAGTTCAGTTCACACAAATCAGCGGCAGTAGCATGACTGACTTGCAAACACCACTCATGAATCAGCAGTGACAGTTTGGTCCAGAAGAAACTGCAAGGCTCTGCCAGTCAGCCCAAGTCTGAGAAAGTGGCAAGAAGCCTCACCAGAAATTCTTTGGTGCATTTCTCTTTACAAAGTCATGACAAAGGACGATCAGTGAAGAAGACAAGGTGAACCAATGCTACAGCGTCAGCAGCAAAGCCCAGCATCAGCAAAGCCCAATGGAGACCAGCAAAGAGTGGCAAGGGGAACCAATGCCACAGCTCCATCCACTGTATACTTAAACCCTTTCTAAGTATCACTCTCAAGTGTCTGCTTTAGCAAAACAGCACATGCCCCCTTTCTAGGCAGCTCCCAGAAAAACACCATGTGTTTGTTCTCAGAAAAACATTCTCTCATGTATCTGCTTCAGCAAAACATCCCCTCATCAGACAGTTTCCAGAAAAACATCACGTGACACAGCTGAGTCTCCAAAGAAACTGGAAATTTCTGCTCCATGTCCCCAGCAACTCCCCAGTACGGGGTAAGAGGCCATCCACCCCATCCGTGCTGGAATTTTGTCTGTCGTGAGCTTGCACAAGTGACCACAGCTTCTTTGAGTTCCCAACTGTGATAGCCATGGCATGTCTGGAAGTTAGCATTTCGCAGCCTGCCTCCCCACCCTCTGGCTTTTCTGCCTTCTCTTCCTTGGTGCTCTCTGAGCCTTTGGCTGGGTGAGGAGTTGACAAAAGTGTTCTTTTTAGGGCACTACCATGGACACCAAGTTTCTCTACTGTCATTTATTGCAAAGATTGTGCTTTACCATTGAGCTACCAGGGTGCCTTTATCAGAAATCAGCTGTGTGCCTGTGGAGATTGGTTTCTGGGCACTTCATCCACAGCCACTGTTCTGTGTGTGATTTTGAAACTCTATGGTAAGCTTTGAAACTGTATGACATTAATTCCTCCAACTTGGCACTTCCTAATTGTCCTTTCTCAATCTACCTCATAAAATGTGTATATATCATAAAAACATCCACCTATCAGTGATTCACACTGCTGCAAACTTCAAATTCTTAACATGATTCAAATTATCCCCAAATGATTCCGCACACTTAGTTTGCAGTTTAGAAAGACACTAGGTAAAATACCTTGTCTTCGTAGACAGTCTTGAAGCAGTTTGTTAATTTGCACACAAATCCACACTGAGATTTTTAAGGGAAGCTGTGCGGCTTCGAGATCAGTCTGAGAGCATCAGTCAGCAGCTCAGGGGCGCGGAGATTTAGAATTTGTGAGCATGGCTTATGTATACATTTCTTTTTGCCTGTTTTAATTTTCCTGAGTAATGTTTTGAAAATTTCAGTGTTCAGGTTGTATATATCATTGAATAAGTTTATTCCTAAGTCCTTTGATGCCAGTGAAAATGGTACTTTAAAAAATATTCATTTTGCCAGACAAGTAGACCAATGGAATAGAATTGAAGACCCAGAGATGAACCCATACACCTATGGTCACTTGATCTTTGACAAGGGAGCTAAAACCATCCAGTGGAAAAAAGACAGCATCTTCAACAAATGGTGCTGACACAACTGGCGGTTATCATGTAGAAGAATTCGAATTGATCCATTTCTATCTCCTTGTACTAAGGTCAAATCTAAGTGGATTAAGGAACTCCACATAAAACCAGAGACACTGAAACTTATTGAGGAGAAAGTAGGGAAAACCCTCGAAGATATGGGCACAGGGGAAAAATTCCTGAATAAAACAGCAATGACTTGTGATGTAAGATCGAGAATTGACAAATCGGACCTCATGAAACGGCAAAGCTTTTGCAAAGCAAAAGACACCGTCAATAAGACAAAAAGGCCACCAAAAGATTGGGAAAGGATCTTTACCTATCCTAAATCAGATAGGGGACTAATATCCAATATATATAAAGAACTCAAGAAGGTGGACTCCAGAAAATCAAATAACCCCATTAAAAAATGGGGCTCAGAGCTAAACAATGAAGTCTCACCTGAGGAATACCGAATGGTTGAGAAGCACCTGAAAAAATGTTCAGCATCCTTAATCATCAGAGAAATGCAAATCAAAACAACCCTAGGATTCGATCTCACACCAGTCAGAATGGCTAAGATCAAAAATTCAGGTGACAGCAGATGCTGGCGAGGATGTGGAGAAAGAGGAACACTCCTCCATTGTTGGTGGGATTGCAAGCTTGTACAACCACTCTGGAAATCAGTCTGGCGGTTCCTCAGAAAACTGGATATAGTACTACCGGAGGATCCTGCAATACCTCTCCTGGGCATATATCCAGAAGATGTTCCAACCGGTAAGAAGGACACATGCTCCACTATGTTCATAGCAGCCTTATTTATAATAGCCAGAAACTGGAAAGAACCCAGATGCCCCTCAACAGAGGAATGGATACAAAAAATGTGGTACATTTACACAATGGAGTACTACTCAGCTATTAAAAAGAATGAATTTATGAAATTCCTAGGCAAATGGATGGACCTGGAGGGTATCATCCTGAGTGAGGTAACCCAATCACAAAGGAACTCACACAATATGTACTCACTGATAAGTGGATATTGGCCCAGAAACTTAGGATACCCAAGATATAAGATACAATTTGCTAAATGCATGAAACTCAAAAAGAACGAAGACCAAAGTGTGGACACTTTGCCCCTTCTTAGAATTGGGAACAAAACACCCATGGAAGGAGTTACAGAGACAAAGTTTGGAGCTGTGTCAAAAGGATGGACCATCTAGAGCCTGCCATATCCAGGGTTCCATCCCATAATCAGCTTCCAAACGCTGACACCATTGCATATACTAGCAAGATTTTGCTGAAAGGACCCAGATATAGCTGTCTCTTGTGAGACTATGCCGGGGCCTAGCAAACACATAAGTGGATGCTCACAGTCAGCTATTGGATGGATCACAGGGCCCCCAATGGAGGAGCTAGAGAAAGTACCCAAGGAGCTAAAGGGATCTGCAACCCTATAGGTAGAACAACATTATGAACTAACCAGTACCCCGGAGCTCTTGACTCTAGCTGCATATGTATCAAAAGATGGCCTAGTTGGCCATCACTGGAAAGAGAGGCCCATTGGACTTGCAAACTTTATATGCCCCAGTACAGGGGAACGCCAGGGCCAAAAAGTGGGAGTGGGTGGGTAGGGGAGTGGGAGAGAGGGTATGGGGAACTTTTGGGATAGCATTGGAAATTTAAATGAGGAAAATATCTAATAAAAAGTATATAAAAATTCATTTTGCAATTGCTTTTGGTAATGTAATGTTTTGTTAATATCACGTTCTAGAACATTAGTAGTTAATTCTAATTGTGCGTTAAAATGCTGTCCTGTGTCTGGCCCAGGGCTCAGAAAGTTTGACTGCACACACCCCATACCACCACCTGGCGGGCATCAGGCTGTGAGAAGCCACAGGATCCCGCTCAGGTTCCCTTGGACCTGGCAGAATTAGCTTGGGGTCCCTGGGCCTGCACGTGACCGGGACCAGCTGGTTCTCAAGATTCTTGGACATGCCAGACACTGATGGATGCAGTGGAAGAGCTGAGAACAAAGAGCTGAGAACAGAGTGGGGGCCCGTGGGGCTGGCTCTAGCCCGGGGCCAACGGGAAAAGGGCAGGAGGAGAGAGTTCTAGCTGGTTCCTTTAGGGAGGAGAGAATGACTATGCTTGCTCAGATGGTGGCTCAGATGGTGGAAACTGTGGCTGAGAGTGCAAGGAGGCCTCCTGTGTGAGACTAGACATGGCTCTTTAGAGGAAGACCTACTCCATTGATCCCCACGGTGGTCCTGATGAGAAGAGGCAGTCCATGGTATTAAGGTATTCATTGTCATGGTGGAGAGTTGTGGTGAGTGAAACCATACCCCCTTTCTCAGGGAGGGCCTGAGATTAAATTTTGCAGGGAGAAGTGTCTGGGAAGAGGAGCTTGATTGGCTAAGCCCTTCAGGACTTTAGGTGCCTCATTAAAATGGAGATCTGTCTCAAGGCTGCATGATCTGTAGTCACCTCCTCTACCTGTGGAGGAGCTTGGAGCATTGCCCTACTTGACTGATGGCCACAGAGTTATGGAGAGCTGAGGCCTCGTGTCAGGAGCCTGGTGTCTAGGAGTGTCGAAGACAAACGCCTTCCATTACTTGCAGTTATCTGCTGGGTCTGCGGGTTTAAACCTAGCTCGACCAGAAAACAGGCTGCCTCTCACGGTCCCACTTCTAATAATAGTTATAGTTTTATTATAATCTAATAATAGTTATATAGCTATTCTTAAATTTACTTTTATGTTCTACCTTAATTATATGTCTGTGTAGGTAGGTGCACATGTGTGCAGGTGCCCACAGAAGACAGAGGCTTTAGATCCGCTGGGGCTGGGGTTACAAGCAGCTGTGACCTTCCTGATGTGGGTGTTGGGAACCCAGCTCATATCCTCTGAGAGAGCAGCACACACTCATAACCACCGAGCCACTCTGCAGTCCTGCTCATATTTTAAATAAATCTTTCAGGAACTTTTTATGTCTCCCACACATGCAGACAGTTTAACTTCTCATTTTCCAATTCCTTTGCCATTTGTTTGCCATTCTTGTCCCATTGCTTGGCTAGAACTTTCAGTATAGTATTAAACAGAAGTATTGGCAGCAAACATCCTGACTTGTTCTAAGCTTAGGGGGAAGCACTTCTAATTTCATGTTATGTGTGCTGTGAGCTATAGTTATCTTTATCAAATTTAGAAGGTCATGTCTATAGTCTGCTGACAACTTTTATAATGCTCTGTTTTGTCCAATTCATCTTCCATGTATTCTGTGATAATGTTTTTTTGCCTTTATTGTGTAAATACGGTGAGTTACATAGACTGATTTCCCCTTTTTATTAAGTTTGTTCTCTGAATATTTCATATGTGTAAATAATGCATTCTGGTTAATTTCTCTGATTCTCAAATATTGAATCTGTATTGAATTACTGAGACAATCTCACCTCATCTTGAAATACTGTTCTCTTCATTTATTAATGAGCTTTTAAAACATTTTACTGAGGGTTTTTAATATCTAAGTTCATGAAAAACATTGATTTATAGGTTTTCTTTTTCTTTTAAAGTGTTAAGTTTGGCTTCATAAAATGAGCTGAGAAGTATATTTCTACTTCCACTTTCTAAAGATTTTGTTTAAATTGACACTTTTTTTCATTCTTATAGTTGGCTCACATCAGAATGGCAAGGAATACATTGCTCCATAATTATTGGAAGTAGACAATGAGACCTATTGGTCACCAAAAACAGTTTGGAAGTCCCAGCACAGCAGAAGCAGGAATCTTCCCTGTCTGAGAAGCAACAGTGTGAGGAGACCAAGTCAGGTGGTGTCTATGTACGAAGGGGTTGACCTGTGGCTGAGAACCCCGGGACAATTAGCTTAGATCCCTTCTGAGCAAGCAACAGACAACCCACCTCCTTCCTCCAGGATGGAGTGAGCATGCCCAGGCCCTTTGGAGTTGCGCTGACTGATTTGACTGGCCATGGAACCTGCTTGGTTTTAGGAGAGTTGGGCCTTCCCCCCCTCCACTCCCTTTCCTCCTATTCTCTCCCCTCCTCTCCTTTTATTTCAAGACAAGGTTTCATCTGTGTAGCCCTGGCTGTCATGAAAGTCACTTAGTAGACCAGGCTGGCCTCTAAGCCAGAGATGCACCTGCCTCTGCCTCTCAAGTGCTGGAATTAAAGGTGTGCACTATCCCTGCCCGGTTTAGGAGTTTTCTTTCTATGAAGACTTTTTACTAAGGACATAACTTCTTTAAAGCCACATTTATGTATATATTTATTCTTATCTCTTGAATCAGCCTTGGAAATTTGTGTAATATGAGAAATTTATTGTGTCTAAATTACCAAACTTATTTTCTTATTATTGGTTTAATATCTACAAGATATATCATCATTTTTGATATTAGTAATGTAAATTATACTATTTCCAAATTCACTAGTCTTGCTAAGGATTTATCAAGATCTTTTCTGAGTCACATCTTAATTTTGTTAAATTTATTTAATTTGTTTTTAAAAAAATTATTGTTTTTTTTATCTTTACTCTTAGTTGATATTTAACTAGTTAATTATATGACTTTTTAGGATAGAAACTTTAATTACTTGTTTTAAATAATTTTATTTCTTCTATTTTTTTCCAAGGCAGGGACTCACTACATAGCCCTCGTTGGCCTGGAACTGGCTTTTAGACCACACTAGCCTTGAATTCACAGACATCCACCTGCCTCTGAGATTAAAGGTTTGTGACACCATGCCAGGCAAAGCCTTGCTTTCTTTAGTATAAACATTACAGAAATAGCTTCCCTTCTAGGCCTCCTTTAACCATATCCTGCCAGTCTCCATATGTTGTCTTTTCATTGCTATTCAGTTGGAATTCTTGCTAATTTATTTGGGATAGGTCTGATTCATGGGGCATATAAGAGTGTCTAATATTGATATCAATGTTATGACTGATATTTGAATATCTGGTTTTTTTTCATTATATATTTTTCTTACTAGTTTGTTTTTGTTAATATCTAATTTGAATTCACTGAGTAATATATTTTATAAGATTTGAATATTTTAAAATGCATTAAAGCTGATTCTATTTGTTTAGTTTATATTCCATACGCTTCGAAGTTGCTGATTTCAGTGCTCTGTAAGTTTCACTTTAATCAGGCTGGCTTATAGTGTTGCTCAGATCTTCTCCCTTAGTGAATTTAAAAGGCAAGATTTTTTTTTTTCTTAAATGTAGATACTGATACCTCCAATGACGATGTGGACTTGACTTTTCTGCTTTTAGGTCTGTCAATATCTGCCTGATGTATTTTTTAAATAAAATGTTTATGACACACATATATGGCATGGTCTGTGTGTGAGGTCAGATGGCAACTTGCAGGAGCCAGCTCTATCCTTCCTGTGGGGAAAGCAGAACCGGGCCGCCAGACAGAAAGACTGGAAAGGTGAGCAGATTGAGGAGCCCTGGCAATTCTCAGAATTACTCCTGAGCACATGACCACAACATCCCACTAAGAGGACCATGACAACTGATCACAGACATAGAAACCCAGAGTTCTCCATGCTATGAAGTATCTAGATAGGCCCCAACGGTTTAGCCAATAAGCTTCCCTGTCTGGACATTCCTTCCTATAGAGGTATTTAATCTCTGGTTCACGGCATGCATCCTCTTCCTGCCATGAATAAACAGTTTGGGCAAGCATGGACTGTCTCCTTCCTCAAGGACCACCATGGGGAAAGTCCTTTATCATATGGAGCCACGCCTGAGTCTCCTGGAGAAGGCCTCTTTGTGGGCTCTGTTTCCAACAATCTCAGGTTTGCAGCAGTGTCTGGGTGCCCAGGAACTTGAGAACCACAGTTTCTGCCCCAGCCTGTGCCATTCCTACCTGGAGAAACATGGCTTGGGGCCCCTCCCTTAGGCTGGATTTGTCTCCTCTCCACAAGTCCGTCCCCTAACTGGGAGAATGGAATGTACCCTTGTGTCCCTGTCTCCCTCTCTGAGCAGTGTTCTGATACTCCAGAGGTGATGCTGAAACACGGAACCACACCTTCCACTGTGCCAGATACTGGGGATCAAACTCGGAGGCCGGGCCTGGCGGCAATCACTGACTCCTGCTGAGCCCACTCACTGGCCCTGCTTTTCAGATGCTTTCAAGTTTTGTTATTTGTTGAGTGTATATCTACAGTTGTTAGGGTTGTCCATATCCAGTTATTTTTTGTTATGAAACATCCCTTTTAATCTCTGCTGATATTTTATCCTTGTCTGGTGGCAATGGAAGCACTTGACACTTTACTATTAGTTACATGGTGGTGTGTTTTTCCATTCTTTACTGTCAGCTTATGTCTTTATCCTTAAGTTCATAACAATTGATAATATCAGGTTTAAATTTATCATGCTCATATTCATTCATTATTTGTCTTGCCTACTTATTTTGCTGTTACCCTTGTTTCTTTAGTTAATAATTTTTTTTTCTGTAATCCCTTTGGTACCCTTTGGAAGGGATGGTCTCCTTTGTTCTGTCAATAAAAAAAAGCTGTTGGCCTATTAGTTTAGGCAGGAAATAGGTGGGAGTTCCAGCAGGGAGAGAGGATTCTGGGACAGTGTCAGGCACGGGGATGGGAGTGGGGGTGGGGGAGGGATGATGGGAGAGTGAGGGTGGGGGTGGGAGAGGGATGATGGGGGTGAAGATGGGGGTGGGGGTGGGGTGGGGATCCACCCCAATGTCGATGGGGACAGATGCATGAAACAGACACTTCCTAGCCCATGTGCCATTCACAGACTAGAATAAACAAGTTCATTAAGTTACAAGCTAATCAGGGAACAGGACCTAGCTTATGGCCTAGGCATTTATTCAGAAATAATTCAGTCTCAGAGTCATTATCTCAGGAACTTGGGTGCAGGTGGAAAAGCCCTCACCCAAGAAGAGCCGTTGGCCAAGAGGCTGAGTCAGAGCTCACACCGGTGTCACACAGGGCTCCTCCACCAGCTTCCTCTCCCTGATGTTTCTACCCTTTATTAATATCTCAGATGCGTCTTCCATTATACTGTTAGTGGTTAATCTGGGGCAGCAATAGAGATATTCCTTAGTTTGGGTTTCATTTTGAGACAAAGTTTTGCTTTGTAGTCCAGGCTGGTCTCCCCTGTACCTTTTTCTTGCCTCAGCCTCTGAATGCTAGGATTACAGATGTGTGTCAGCAGCTGTGCAAATACTACATTCCTACTCAACAGTGGTATTAGTTTATGCAGTTGCCCTCAGACTCCGGTTTTCGCTCCACCCACTACTTTTTACTGCCCCCATCACTCTGCTTTGCACACAGAAGAACCTGAAGGCATTTCAGTTCCACTTACGTTTCACCTGTTCATAATTACAGTTTGCAGATTTCAAGTTATCTGTAGGACTTTAAAGGGAGAGAAGAGAAGGGAGGCTTTTGTATGCAGCCACACATTTGTCTCTGTGATGAGCCTTATTCCGTTCTGAGATCAACATCCGTTTCTTTTTATTGTGAAGAACACCTGCTGGTCTTTCTACTTTGAACATTTTGATGCTTTCTGTCTCTGTATGTCTGGATTTATGTGATGTGCATGTTTCTATGGGGATGTGCATGTGTGAAAGGGTGCACATATGTCTGTGTATGTGGGGGAGGAGCTAATACCTAAAATCTAGTTCCCTAATTGGTCAATAAAGACGGCAGAAGCCAATCACTGGGTGAAGGATAAGGCAGGATTTCTGGATCCCAGGAGGAAGAGAAGGTGTCAAGAGAGGATTGGGATTTGGACCAGGCTGTGGAGCGGAGTGGAAGGAGCAAACATGTAATACTTGGGGACTGATAATTTATAGCCTCTGCAGGTGGCCACCTGCAGAGGCTAAGGAGGAGGGGGCAAGATATTCTTTGCCCAGCCATTGAGTTTTCTGGTCAGTTTTAAAATAATAAAAGTCACTAGTGTTTTCCTTCCTTGTGGCTAAAGGGGGTAGGAGAAGAGAGCAGGCAGCCGGGGCAGTTAGCCTGTAACACAAGAACAGCAGCTCCCAGGCAATCTCAGGCGGGGTGTTGTTGGGCGGCCTAGCAGAGCTGGATGGAACGGCCGGAGCTCTCCAGAAAATGCCATCTGGGCATATGGCGGTGGCTGTTCTCGGAGCATAGTTGGAAACTTGGGAAGAGCTCCCAAGAAAGAATAAGTGTGTTTTAAAAACTACATACAACATGTGTGCATATGTGTAGAGGTCAGAGGTTGGTGTATGGTGTCTTCTTCAGTCACCCTCCACCTTAGTTTTTAAGAGTGGGCCTTTCACTGAACTTGGAGCTCACCAATTTACTTAGGCTAGCCCGCCAAGGAACTCTGGGTATCCTCCTGTCCCTGTCTTGGCCTCATTCCCGTGCACCAGAGCATTATGTCTTGTGGTCTGTGCTGTGATCTGAACTTGGGTTCCTTGCCTATTTTACTGACAGATCCATCTCCTCAGGCCCTTAAGTCCTCCCTTTTTAAAAAAAAAAATTAATTTTCAGTTTAAAAATGTTATTTTTAATACCAGGCAACTTTGGGAGTTTTGTTCTCCTTACCTTTTTTAATATTTTGACAGTAAGCAGGGCTGTCTCCCTTTTGGAAGTGGGATTCCCGGGTGTTCTGCATGTGTTTGCAGCCCTGCTCACACTTATTTTCTACTATCTCACTTATGCTTCTACTATCGCGCTCACAGAGAGCTCAGAGAAGAGCCTGCCCGCATCCTGTCTCAGCTCTGCCCGCAGTCTGCCTTTTGGTTTCTCCCGTTGTCTGTCCTCTCTTTGTTGTTCTCTGCTTCCTCCTGAGTTTAATTCTGAGAGGCCAGGTTGTCTGCCATGCCTTCAGTGTGAAGGGCTACTTGTGGAACTCTTCGGTTTTCTTGGCAGGACCCTCCCACTCCTGTAGTGCCCTACATGCTCTTCTTGCCTCCTTACACACTGAGAAATTATTTTTATTAGCTTATTAATTTAATGCTGACCATTTCACATTGTATTTTGATCATATTTACCCCCACTCTTCTCCCTAGCATCTCCCAGAACTAACCCCCTCTTCCCCATGCCATCCCAACTTTGTGTCCTCATTTTTATTATTTATTTATTTTCCATCTAATTAATTAACTAATTAGTTAATTTTGGAGGCAGGGTTTTTCTGTAGCCCTGGCTGTCCCAGAACTTGCTCTGTAGAGCAGGCTGCCCTGGTCCCTCCCGAGTGCAGGGATTAAAGGTGCACGCCACCACTACCACTACCACCACTCAGCTCCTCTTTTATTTTTAACAGTTCACTGAGTATAAGTTTACACTGAACTTAGTCCAGTATCATCATGGCAAGAAGCATGGAGGCAGGTAGGCAGACACTGGAGCAGTAACTAAGAACTACATCTTGGCTTGTAGGTAGACACACACACACACACACACACACACACACACACACACACCGAGTGGGAAACACACTAGGCCTGGCTTGTGCTTTTGAAACCTCAAAGCACCCCCTCTTGACACTCTTAGCCCAGTATCTAATTACTACTTTTCATGTTAAGAGTTTTCTTATGTGGAAGTCAAATTTTGCGTGGTCTATTGTACCAAGCAGATTCTCTTGGTCCCTTGCCTTTCCTCTATCTTTGGCATTGAGGATGGAGCAGACTCTGATTCTTGGTGTAGACTGGAATCCCTTGCTCCTTCCCAGGCCTGCATGAGACGAACCATTGACTAAGAGACCGAGTCACAGCTCATACGGTGCCTCACAGGGCTTCCCTATCAGCTTTCTCTCCCTGACTGTTCTACACTGACCTACCAAAATCGCACATAGATAGGAATTCTTTCTGCTTTAGAACTTGCCAAGCATCCCCCCGCCAGTGTGTTTGTAATGGAGCCATCTTTTAGGTATATTTTTGGGGAGTTCTGCACCCTGCTCTGGAACTGAGGTGTTATTAATTGACACTCTGAATCTTGATTTATCTTATTCTATATTGCATGGTCATCGGCAGCTCCTCTAATAAGCTATGGGGTACAACTGTTACCTCATCTCATTGGCATGGAAGAGTCTTTTGTTTTTTAAAGAGTAAGTTCTGGAGGAATAGATTTCAAGGTAGGGAGTAAAGCACAAGCCATACAAAAGCACTTTCCCTTACCACAGCTAAAGGGAAAGCTGCATATGAGGTTTGGATGACTTTGGGCTGGTTCATTTCTGAAGGGTAACATGCTAGCAGATGTGCAGCTTGGTTTTCATGTGGTTCCTGAACAACTAAAGCGGGCTATCCCAGTGGGAGAGGATGAACCTAGCCTCATAAAGACTTCATGTGCTAGGGTCAAGGAAAGCCCAGGGGGTCCCCCACCTGCTCAGAGGAGAAAGGAAGGGGATGGGAAAAGGACTGTGGGAGGGGGTGACCACGAGGAGGGCAGTGAGTGGGATGTAAAGTGAATAAAACAAACAAACAAACAAACAAACAATAATAAATAAAATGCTAAGGGAGAGGGCAGACACTAGAAGCTCTTTAACAAAGTGCTCAGTGATGTGAAGTGTGTGTGTGATTGTTATTCTACAAGTTCACACTGTGGCAATTCTGACAATCAGGCACCAAAAGGATATTGTACTCATCGAAAGGCCCTGAACTGGCACAAGACACATTAAAACCAAGTTCTTGGTGGCACAAAGGAGATTTATTTGCCCCAGAGGGACAAAGAGGAAAGAATAAGAGACAAAGACAGGAGTGAAACACAAGGGAGAAAGGGAAAGGCTAAGGGAGAGGAGGAGGGGTGTTTGTTCCAGGGTGGCAGTAGGGAACACCGATGGACTGCCTCTGGATAGAGAGGGGACATAGGAAAATGGCAGTTCATGAAGGTAAAGGGGGAAACTGTGGGTTAGGGTGAGTTGTTTAATTTTGATTGGGCATGTTAACTTAGTGAGCCAAAGGGGGCTCGTGATGTCTGAACTTCAATACTTTGATAGCTGGACATTGCTAGTCAGTCTCAGCAGCAGCAGCAGCAGCAGCAGCAGCAGCAGCAGCAACAGGAGGAGGAGGAAGAGGAGGAGGAGGGGGAGGAGGGAGAGGAGGGGGAAGGGGAGGGAGAGGAGGAGGACGAGGAGGCCAAATAAGGGAATAGACCTTGGAGGTTAGCTTTAGGAAAGGAATCTAACAGTTCACCAAGACAGAGGGACTGGAGGAGAAAGGCAAGGCCTGTCAGAGCTGTGTTCGCTATGCTAGAGTCCTTCTCTCATGCACTGTCTCGCTGTTCTTGTTGTTTTGATTCTGAAGTTATTTATTGAAAGCTGACTGTACACCAGGCACTGTGCTGGTTAGAGCTTTAAAAGAGCATACCAATGTGAGGAGTGGCCAAAGAACTTTTGCAAGTAAAAAAATGAGGTCTCAAAGTGACTGCCTGTGGTACCCAACCGCTTGTGTAGATGGGATGAGCCTCTCTGTGATTCATTCTGGGACAGGAGAGATGGGGTCTTTCCTCTGCTGCTCTTGTTCATTCACTAGTTGCAGTTTGATGCTAAGACCTTGATTTTCTTTGCTTATATATGAGAGAATCCTAAACTGTGGACTTCTCTAGGGTGATGGCTCCATTGCCTCCACCTCTCTGACACATGGGCAGACTTCTAGTGACTCAGGGTACTTCAACACAACTTTGAGATGTGGCAGACACAGACAGAAGGCCTTCTTCTATAGATGGTAACTTATGTATACGAATGTTTTGGTCATTTGCATCCATAAGACAGGTATCACAGGGTACTCTCTCCCCAGGCTTTTAGTCTCAGTCCATGTATTCTTTCATAAGCTTTGTTTGAGAAACCTTTTATTTATTTCCAATGCTTCCTTCAGGGTGTTTCCCATATGGCTTTAAACATTCAGCCCAGACTTTCTCAGTATCCCGCTGACAAGAGTGTGAATCCAGTAGACACCCAAGAGAGATTTTTACATTACATTTAAAGGGAGAAAACACATCGGTTTCTTGGGATGCAATTTGGCTCCCAAGCAGAACACTGAATCATTTCTCTAAGAGGGTGAAAGTAAATAAGCCATTTAGAGTCTTTAATGGATAGCCTGGCTTGCTATGATGAGGGCTGTGCATATGAAATGGCAAATAGGAGTTCCTGGAGCAGAGGCCTTGAGGACTGCTGTTAATTTGAGGGAAATGGAGTGAGTGAGGTATCTCACAGTAAGGCAGGTGGTGCGGAGAAGGCTGGGCTGTTAGGGCTCCTGAGGAGTTCATGAGTTTTTCTGCACTAGAAGGTGAGGTGGGTATTTAACGTTGGCAAGGTTTGTCCTAGCCAATTACAGAGCCCCAAGGTGAGAAGGATGAATTAGTTGCATTTGGAAGAAGAGCTGACAATTAACTGTCAGAGAAGGCAGATGATGCTCTAAAACTTCAAGCTTTATCAATCAAAATGCAATATTTATGTTAACCAAATATAAACTAATATCACTTCTGAAAGATGTGCATTTAATATATTCCTCAACACAGAGAATCAAGCCAGTGGGATTTCCTCATTAGATGGTTACTGTGGGATCACAGAGGACAATCAGCAGTGATGACTGCATATGTTGGAGTATGGAAAGAGGACTGTCTCATGGACCACATGGTTAAGAGATGCAGTTGTGGGCATCTTAAGAGAACCACTGGTAGTTTCTTGGCATGCACCAAGATGCTGGGACTCCCAACATGCTCTTAACTGCAAGACTTCACTGGACTGTGGAGGAGTCCTTTCTGCTTGAACTTGGTTTAAGAGGATGGAGATTTCTTTCTCTAAATGCATGCTGGGGTTTCTTGGGGCTCCTGTGATGCATGCACACTGGAAAGCTTCCATCCTTTCAGAGGCAAAGACCCTGAAATATTGGGCCAATGCTGTCTGACCATACAGGGCAGGGACTCCAAGGATTGTTTATGACAAACTGTAGTGAGTCATGCAAGCTTAAGATTTATGCAGTGCTTGACCACTGGGATCTCACTTCTCGAGGTCTCAAGGGCCTCAAGTTGCTTCAGGACGGTCCAGTTTTCTGCCATTACAGCAAACAAGGCTTAAGAGCAATCCTGGCATAGGTTTCAGCCTTGCATCTCAGAGCTGAATTTTGGAAGGAGCTTTCATCTTCCTTATTTTTTCTTCTCCCTGGAAGGACTCTCTGGACCCTGTACATTCTTCATCTAGACTTGTTGCCCTAGGAAACTGAACACAGCTATAAGTTTTGCTGGCTCCAACCGTGTGTTTTTTCTGGCAACTTTCACAGGTATTGGAGACAGATGGCCAAGGAGTCAAAATCTTGGTCCCCAAAGGAAGGCTGGAGACAAAAAAAACATGTCCTGAGAGTGCAGGGGAAAACATCAGCCATTTCCCTTCACGGTGCTTAAGATCTTATGGGCCCATTAAGCTTGAAATCACACCACTGGCTTCCCATTAGCTTAGATGATTATGGTCACCTTTCAATTCAGTATTTTTTCAAATAGATTCCCACCATGCATCGTTCGCAGATGTCCTAGCAATGGAAATCTCATTTGAAAAGATCATCTTTTTGCAGTACAGAGCCTGATGTATACTGGAGTTTCTATTGATTTACTACAGACCATCATATGCTCCCCAGCTTCTATATTAAAGCTAAATACAATTGTTCAATTAAAGATGCCCGTACTCTTCCTTAGAGATAGATGTCTTTTGAAAATATTCCTAATATTTGCAGCTATGAAGTCAGCCATTGCCACCATTTCCACAGTTGTCTGGCTGCCAACAGTTACCTCTTTGTGGACTGCTTAAAAGCTTTGATGCCTTGGGGCTGTTTTTATGTTGGTGTTGTGAATTTGTGGGCACATGGAGAAATCTAGATGCTGAAAACTCTACAATAAGCAATGTCCTACTTTATTTTTATCCCAATGGTTACATTTAGAATTGTGTAATTATAAGTGAAAGTCTCTTACTGAACCTGTTTTGGCTAGGCTGCCTGGCCAGTAAGCCCCTTAGATCTTGTATCTGTTATCCCCAGCTCTGGATAACAGGCACACACCACTATGCCTGTTGTTTTAATTACTGCTCTATTGCTGCAAAGAGACTCCATAAATAAGGTAACTTACAGAAGAAAGCATTTAACTGGGGACTTGCTTACAGTTTCTGAGGGTTAGTCTATTCTCATCATGGCTGGACATGTGGTGGCAGGCAGGCAAGGTGCTAGAGAAGTGGCCTGAAAGCTCCCTCAAAGCCCACCCACCAGTGACACATCTCCTCCAACAAGGCCACATCTCCTAATTTTCCCTAAACAGTATCAGTAATTGTGGACCAAGCATTCAAACATCTGACCCAAAGGGGATTATACTCATTCAAAACACTATATTATATTCCCTGGTCCTTAACTTCAAAAGCCTCCTATCACAGTCTCAACACTGTCTAAAAGTCCAAAGTGTCTTCTCAGCTTCAAGGCCATCTCTTGACTGTAATCCCTTGTAAAATCAAAAGGCAGATCATCTACTTCCAACATACACAGACACAGAATATATATTACCACTCTAAAAAGGAAGAAAAGGGCATAGTAATAGTGAAGATTGAAAACCAGCAGGGCAAAAATCTAAATTCTGGAACTCCGTGTCTGATATTAAAGGGTTCGTTAGATGTCTCTTTCATCCTGGCTTTGCTGGCTGTTGCACACTTCTCTTTCTTGGGCTGGTTTCACATCCTGTTTGCAGCTCTCCTCGGCAGGTGCCCCACAGCTCTGGCATATCCAACATCTTGGGTCTCCAATAAAGGTTTGGACCTTCAGAGCTTCATTCAATGGCCTCTGGGGGGCCTCCATGCAGGGACTCCCCTGTCACAGGTCTAGCCTTGGTGACTTTCCTTAACTGAAGAAGATTCCACAGCTTGTCTTCTTGTACCCTTGGTTTTAAAGCCAGAGCTATCACGTGGCTGAAACTGCCAACTTTTGTGTTCTGCTGGGCCTGGAACTTTGCCCCTTCTTTGAATTACATTTACATAAGATTTAAGGTTGTTGTCTAGGCCTAGAAAATCCCTAACCTGTTTTCTTTCATGGGTTGCAGGATTAGCTGGGTGGAGTCTGGTCCTGGGTTTACCACTCATTTTATTCCATGTAGCATCAGGCTTTTCTTTGAGAGTCGTTATCTTCTTGAGCACAGGACTTGACTCCATCATTACATTTCCTGATTCTCTTTTTCTCTGCAAACTCTAGTCTGTGTTTCTCTTTGGCCCACTTGCTCCTTTTCACTGTAGATCTGTATAAAGGTGATAACTAATAACCATGTGACCTGGTCAATACTGGACTGTCTTGAAAGCTCCTCTGCCAGCCACATTAATCCAAAACTCTTCAACTTAGACTCAGCAGATTTTTAGGACAAGAGCTAGAAGCAGCCACATCCTTTCCCAAAATACCACAATAGACAGCTGATACTATTCTTTCCCTCTGTAACCTTGTGAGCCAGGTCTGCTTGGGTCACATCTCCCTCATCACTGTCGTCTTCCATGGCTCTACTAGGACGGTCCCCTCTTAGAGTGTTCAACAGCTTTTCTAGTCCAGAGTCTCAAAGTCTTCCATATTTCTCCAACAAACAGTATGGTCAGGCCTGTCACAGAAATATCACATTCTTGTTCCTGCTTCTGTCTTAGTTGTTGTTCTATTGCTGTAAAACGGCACATTTTTTTTGGGGGGGGTCAGGGAAGGCTTTTTATAGATTGTAGGTGAAGGATTTGGTGTGTCTGCCACACACTGGGTTTGTGCCAAGATATGGTCATCTAAGGGCAAGGGCTTGGGTAGCTGGTGACATCAGATAAGTGGGATTGGGACAGCTGTCAGGAATGTTTGGCACCTTTTTATATTTGGAGGAATGGAATTTACTGGACCATGTATGTGTGTGTGTGTGTGTGTGTGTGTGTGTGTGTGTGTGTGGAGGGGGCAGTTATAAGCCAGGGACTCCAACCAAACAAGAGGGTTAGTTTATTATTGTAAAGGCTAGGAGCTTGGTGGCAGGTAGACAGGCAGGTAATGGTGTTACAGGAGTAGCTGAGGGCTTTTACATCCAGATTCATAGACAGCAGGCAGAGAGAGACAGTGGGCCTGATGTGGGCTTTTGAAACTTCAAAGTCCCACCCCTGTTCAGAGTTGAACACCTTCTCCAGCAAGGCCACACCTTCTAATCCTTCCTCAACAGTTTTCACTAACTAGGGACCAAGCATTCAAGCATCCAAGCCTGCAGTGGGTAGTCTCATCCAAACCAACACAACCTGTGGGTCACAACCCCCTTGGGCCTTGACCAACCCCTTCACAGGGGCCACTTAAGACCCTCAGAAAAGACAGATATTACATTGTGATTCTTAATGGTATCACAATTACAGTTATGAAATAGCAATTAAAAGTAGTTTTATGGTTGGGGGCCACCACAGCATGAGGAATTGTATTAAAGGACTGTAGCATTAGGAAGATGTGAGAATCACTGCCAGGCTGTGTGACTGGCACATTGCTGGAACATGGTCCAGGAAAGAGTCAAATGAGGAGACTTCTGAGTGCTGGTGAGAACATTCCAAGAAAACAAGACAAGAGTCTTGTGCCTTGGTTTCTTCAAAACCGGAATTGTTCTTGGAATGTCTTTGTGCTCGTCCCAGGTGCAGCAGACAGGAGTGAATTTACTGGAGATCACTTATTACCGAAGCTGCTGTTATTCCATTAAAGGTTTAAACTGTATAATTCCTCCATGGAAGACCATGTTTTATCTGCATGCAGTTTGTCCTTGTGACTGTACACCGCTTGAACTCATTAGAATTTTACTCATGTGACCTTTCTTAACCTTCAAGAGTACAACTTGTCTGAGGCTCTTTTTTTTTTTTTTTTTTTTGTCTGAGGCTCTTAATAAAGTTGTCTGTTGCATGAGACTTTGGACTGATTCTTTTCTCGGCTCCATTCTCCCAGGTCCCATCCTTGAGAGTGGTGTAGCATCAGCTCTGTTTTCCCAGATCTCACCACCTCTGGAGAGGTGACAGCCAGCCCATGGAGAGGCAAACCACCAAGAGCTTGTCTAGGCTCTCAGGTCACTGTAGAGAGGCAGGAGGATCATCCAACATGAACTGAATGAAGGAGTGGAGAGAGTTTAAGGGTGCTAGAAACAGAGACTGCAGTTGAAGAGTCAACAGTAAGGCCACATCTGCTGCTTGCTCTGGCAGGGGGCTTAACCTGGTGACCTAAGTCAGTCACATACCTTGAGAACTGAAGCAGGCATTCTGATGAGGAGACTTCTTTATTAGACTTGGTGTCCTTCATTTGGGCTTCTGACATCCTACCTGGTCCTGCAGCCTATGAGGGAATTTCAAGTCCCACCCCTCTTTCTGATCTTGTGTGCCTTTTTATGTTTTTTTAAGTTAAGTTTTACTGTGTAATCCAGGCTGGCCTGGTAGAGGTGATTCTCTGGTGTCAGCCTTCTCAATGCTGGCATTACAGACCCATCAGAAGAACAACAGAACAAGTGCATGTATGTTTATGGTTGTGCATCTCCCTACCTCCTAATCCTACCTCCCTAACAATCAGGCATTTCCATTGACTTACCCTCAGGGGCATCACCTGCAGCTGTCACCAGGTCTGCTGCCAAGTATGTTGGGTGCCACCTATAAAAGAACCCCAGATCTCAATCTCTCAATCTCTCAATCTCTCAATCTCTCAATCTCTCAATCTCTCAATCTCTCAATCTCTCAATCTCTCAATCTCTCCTCTACTACTCTCTTGACTCCCCTCCCCATTCCCTGAATAAACTCTATTCTATACTATACCTTGCCTGGTCGCTCAGGGGGAAGGGATGGATGCCTCAGCATGGGCTTGCGGAAGCACCTCCTTCCCTCAAACCTCACCACACCCACCAAAAACATATTCCTTCTCTCTTTATCTTTTTATAAACACATCATTAGCATTTGCCCTTTCCTACCGGAAGACTCCTGCATTCTGAGATTACACGTGTACACTGCCATACCAGGCTCTCCATTTGCTTTGTTTGTTTCACAGCCTCTATCCTGGGCAGCATAAAAAATATCAAATATGAGTCTTTTTTATCTAATTAGATTAAACTCGTGTTTAGGACAAGGAGTGCAAATCTTTTATCTCCCCCTTGTAAGACTTTTATGTAAATGTCTTCATCACCCACCCAGTAAAACCTTTGTTTACACCAAAGCCCAACATTGTATTCCTGGAATTTGGTGCTGTGACCCTTTCTCCTTGGAGCGTTGACTCCTCACTCTCTCCTCCTTCATGTCCTGTGCACCAATTCTTTTCAGACTAGCCTATTGAATAAGATTGGGAGGTCGACCGGACCCCAGCCAAAGTGGAAAAGACACAGTTGACAAAGCTGCCACCTGCATTAGTATAAAAACCGAGTACATGTCCTGTCTCTATGACTGCTCTTCTGGGCACATACTCTTAATCAAGAGTCAACCTGTTTCTCAACCTGTGGGTCTCGGCCCCCATAGGGTCCAGAATTGGATATCTTGCATATCAGGGTTGCAAGTATTAGGAAGGTTGAGAACCACTGATCAAGAGCAAAGTTTCCTATGCCCAGTTGGGATGGTGGTCTCTTTCTTTGTGACTCAGAACCTAAGTCTAATGGTAGTACACATGGATTCTGACTCATTCTTCCAGACCATTGATCACATGCCCCCTCCCAACCCCTAACCATGTAGGATCACTTAGCATTAGTCTGTTTCCTCCCTTAACAGCTTAGCCAAAACACTGTCTCCCACATTTCCTGGTTCCTTTTGTGTCTTCCAGATATGACAAGCTGCCATGTGAGGTCATGGCATCTCTTATTTAAAGTACTTTCTGCAAGGCAAATATCTGAAACATCCTTTCTCCTCTCTTAATTAGACCTACTTTCTTTTCTAACCCCAGAGAGTATAAACTCATACCCACTGAAATGACACACTCCAGGCTAAGTGTATGCGTGTGTTTTCTCAATAATGTAATTTTTATTCACTTTACATCCTGGTCACAGCCTCCTCCCTCCTCTCTTTCCAGTTCTACCCTTACAAATCTGTCTCCTCATTGCCCCCCTTCTCCTTGGAGAAGGGGAGCCCCCCATTGCATATACCACTTCATACTGGGATATCTAGTCCCAGCAGGACTAGATACACTCTCTCCCACTGAGGCCCAACCAGGTAGTCCAGGTAGGGAGAAGATCCAATGGCAGGGAACTGAGATCAAGACAGCTCCCTCTCCACTTGTTCGGGAACTCACATGAAGATCAAGCTACACATTTGCTATAAATGTGTAAGGAGTCTGGGTCCAGCTCCTGCATGCTCTCTGGTTAGTGGCCCAGGTTCTTTGAGCCCCTATGGCTCCAGGTTAGTTGACTCTGTAGGTCTTCTATGGTATCCTTGACCTCTCCCGCCTGCTCACTTTTATCCTGGACTCTTCCACAAGACTCCTCAGGCTCTGTCTGATGTTTGGCTGTGGATCTCTGCATCTGCCTCCATCTACTGCTAAACCTACACACCTATGGACACTTGATTTTGACAAAGGTGGCAAAACCATACAATGGATAAAAGAAAGCATCTTCAACAAATGGTGCTGGTCTACCTGAATGTCTGCATGTAGAAGAATGTAAACATCTATATTCATCACCTTGCACAAAAGTCAAGTTCAAGTACTGGAAGAAGTGTTCAACATCCCTAGTCATTAGGGAAATGCAAATCTAAATGACCATCATTCCCCATCAGAAGGCCAAGATCAAAAACTCAAGTGATAGTGAGGGACCCTAAGGGCTTTTTCCAGTCCCACAGCCTCCTTACAGCTTCCCCCTCCTGCCTGGGGTCAAGGCTAGGCCAAGTTCCATTCTTCACCCACAGAAACATTCTTGAGTAAAAACATTCTCAGAATGTACTGACTGATGGTCACCTGACCCTCTGGAAAGTTCCAGGTAGAGTTCAAATGCATGTCATGCTTGCTAGCTAGATTTAAAGATTAATATTAACTTTATTAATATTAATAAGTTTGAACTACAACCTTACTGATGTAACCTGTGCCCCTAAAAAGTATAAAAACTGCTTGTAATAGCCATTTGGGGTTTCCTTCTTGTCACTTGCCTTGAGGGACTAATTGAAGGTCGACCTCTTGCTTTTACATCGATCTGTGTCTCAGTGTCTCATTGGGAGACATCTCGAAGTAAGTACCACTGTTCGAGGGTCGGGGTCTTACAATAGCACATGTTGGTGAGGATGTGGAGCAAAGGGAACACTCCTCCATGGTTGCTAGGAGTGCAAAGCTGTTCAACTACTTTGGAAATCAATTTGGCAGTTTCTCAGAAAAATGGGAAAAGTTCTACCTCAAGATGCAGCTATACCACTCTTGGGTATATACTCAAAAGATAAAAACTATACCACAGAGACACTCACTCAACTGTGTTCATAGTAGTTTTATTCATAATAGCCAGAAACAGGAAACAACCCAAATGTTCCTCAACTGAAGAATGGATAAAGAAAATATGGTATATCTCCACAATGGAATATTATTCAGCTATGAAAAGCAAAAACATCATGAACTTTGCAGGCAAATGAATGGAATTAGAGAATATCATCCAGAGTGAGATAACCCAGAGCCAGAATGATATGTATGGTATGCACTCATAAGTGAACATTAACCATAAAGTTCAAGATGACCATGCTACAATCCACAGATCCAAAGAAACTGGGTAATAAAGAGGTCCCAAGGGAGGATTCATGAATCTCACTCAGAAGAGGAAACTACATAGTCATTGGAGGTGGATGGAGAGAGAAGATGAGGAAGGGCATAGGGATGTTGATCAGGGGAGAAGGGGGGGCAGGAGAAGGCTAGGCGTGAGAATGGAAATCAGGGGCATCTCTGGTGACTAGCTTGAGGCCTTGGACATAGGAGGATATGGGGAGACTATAAGGGTGCCCCAACTGAGATTCCTACCAGATGGGTATATAAAGACTAAAGTGGCCAGCTCCTGTAGCCAACCAGGACTTCTAGAGGAGGGGTGGGGCATCAATCCACCTATAAGACTTTCAACCCAAAATTTGTCTTACCTACAAGATGTGCAAGGCTAACGATGGAATGGAGACTGAGGGAACAGCCAACCAGTGACTGCCCCAACTTGAGCCCCATCCCATGTGGGAGAGCAAACACTTGACCTGTTAATGATACTCTGCTATGTTTGCAGACAGGGACCTTGTATACCTTTTTCCTAAGTGTTGTTTTAACACAGTGAGTGCTGTCTCTCAGTTTGTGGAGAGCAGCCTGTGTGTGCCTGTCCCATCTGTTGAGAAGCAGGTGCCGGACCAATTGTTCTCGTCAATGCTGAGTGCACATCTTACCAGACCTGAGTGTGTTTTATAACCCTGGGGTCTGGTGGCAAATGCAAATGACAAAGGAACTGTCTTAGTTAAGAGTTTCCATGGCTGTGAAGAGACACCATAACCAAGGCAACTCTTATAAAGGACAACATTTAATTGGAGCTAGCTTACAGGTTCTGAGGTTTAATCCACTATCATCATGGCTGGAAGCATGGCAGTATGCAGACACAGTGCTGGAGAAGGAGCTGAGACTTGATCCAAAGGAAGCCAGGAGCAGCTTTTTCTTCTGCCTTGGGCAGAGCTTAAACATAGAACCTCAAAGCTCACCCCCAATAGTGATGCATTTACTCTAACAAGGCCACACCTACTCCAACAAGGTCACACCTCCTAAAAGTAGCACTTTGGGGGCCAAGCATATTCAAACCACCACAGGGACTTTTAGAGTAGTACTTCATTAAAGGCATTGCAGCTCAGTCCACCACAGCTAAGGAAGTAATGACTGAAATGCTGATGGCAGACTGAACTGTAGGCCTCCAGCTGTCACCAGAACATTAGGGACACAATAAAAATCAGGTGAGGTTCTCAACAGGCAAGGCCAGGGCTTCAACCAGAGAACCTTTGCTGAGACATGTCACAGTGTCGCTGGGAGCCATGAGTAACATCTTGGCTGAATCTTCATTAATATTGCAAGTGTGCCTAGTGTTGGTTCTGATGTTTTCTGTGGTATGAATGCTATGGCAATGGTGTGTGTGTGTGTGTGAATGTGTGTGAATGTGCATATGTATGTGTGTATGTGTGTGTGTATGTGTGTGTGAGTATATATGTGCATATATATATTATATGTGTGTGTATGAGTGTGTATGTGCATGTATATATGTGTGTGCATATGTGTATGTGTGAGTGTGTGTGTGTGTGTATGTATGTGTGTCTCCCTCTTTTCACATAATCTTCTCTTGGTGAGTTTTTTAGTGGTCTTTCCCTACAGTTTGGAGACATGGTATAGAGTATATAGGTCAAGATTCAAAGTAGAAATCAGGTCTTTGGATGTCCAAAGATAGGGCAGGTACTGTATCTAGAAGGACTTCTTTTTTTTTTTTTCCACTTTTTATTAAGTATTTAGCTCATTTACATTTCCAATGCTATACCAAAAGTCCCCCATATCCACCCACCCCCACTCCCCTGCCCACCCACTCCCCCTTTTTGGCCCTGGTGTTCCCCTGTACTGGGGCATATAAAGTTTGCAAGTCCAATGGGCCTCTCTTTCCAGTGATGGCCGACTAGGCCATCTTTTGATATATATGCAGCTAGAGACAAGAGCTCCGGGGTACTGGTTAGTTCATAATGTTGTTCCACCTATAGGGTTGCAGATCCCATTAGCTCCTTGGCTACTTTCTCTAGCTCCTCCATTGGGAGCCCTATGATCCATCCATTAGCTGACTGTGAGCATCCACTTCTGTGTTTGCTAGGCCCTGGCATAGTCTCACAAGAGACAGCTACATCTGGGTCCTTTCAATAAAATCTTGCTAGTGTATGCAATGGTGTCAGCGTTTGGATGCTGATTATGGGGTGGATCCCTGGATATGGCAGTCTCTACATGGTCCATCCTTTCATCTCAGCTCCAAACTTTGTCTCTGTAACTCCTTCCATGGGTGTTTTGTTCCCAAATCTAAGGAGGGGCATAGTGTCCACACTTCAGTCTTCATTCTTCTTGAGTTTCATGTGTTTAGCAAATTATATCTTATATCTTGGGTATCCTAGGTTTGGGGCTAATATCCACTTATCAGTGAGTACATATTGTGTGAGTTTCTTTGTGAATGTGTTACCTCACTCAGGATGATGCCCTCCAGGTCCATCCATTTGGCTAGGAATTTCATAAATTCATTCTTTTTAATAGCTGAGTAGTATTCCATTGTGTAGATGTACCACATTTTCTGTATCCATTCCTCTGTTGAGGGGCATCTAGGTTCTTTCCAGCTTCTGGCTATTATAAATAAGGCTGCTATGAACATAGTGGAGCATGTGTCCTTCTTACCAGTTGGGGCATCTTCTGGATATATGCCCAGGAGAGGTATTGCTGGATCCTCCGGTAGTACTATGTCCAATTTTCTGAGGAACCGCCAGACTGATTTCCAGAGTGGTTGTACAAGCCTGCACTCCCACAAACAATGGAGGAGTGTTCCTCTTTCTCCACATCCACGCCAGCATCTGCTGTCACCTGAATTTTTGATCTTAGCCATTCTGACTGGTGTGAGGTGGAATCTCAGGGTTGTTTTGATTTGCATTTCCCTGATGATTAAGGATGTTGAACATTTTTTCAGGTGCTTCTCTGCCATTCGGTATTCCTCAGGTGAGAATTCTTTGTTCAGTTCTGAGCCCCATTTTTTAATGGGCTTATTTGATTTTCTGAAGTCCACCTTCTTGAGTTCTTTATATATGTTGGATATTAGTCCCCTATCTGATTTAGGATAGGTAAAGATCCTTTCCCAATCTGTTGGTGGTCTTTTTGTCTTATTGACGGTGTCTTTTGCCTTGCAGAAACTTTGGAGTTTCATTAGGTCCCATTTGTCAATTCTCGATCTTACAGCACAAGCCATTGCTGTTCTGTTCAGGAATTTTTCCCCTGTGCCCATGTCTTCAAGGCTTTTCCCCACTTTCTCCTCTATAAGTTTCAGTGTCTCTGGTTTTATGTGAAGTTCCTTGATCCACTTAGATTTGACCTTAGTACAAGGAGATAAGTATGGATCGATTCGCATTCTTCTACACGATAACAACCAGTTGTGCCAGCACCAATTGTTGAAAATGCTGTCTTTCTTCCACTGGATGGTTTTAGCTCCCTTGTCGAAGATCAAGTGACCATAGGTGTGTGGGTTCATTTCTGGGTCTTCAATTCTATTCCATTGGTCTACTTGTCTGTCTCTATACCAGTACCATGCAGTTTTTATCACAATTGCTCTGTAGTAAAGCTTTAGGTCTGGCATGGTGATTCCGCCAGAAGTTCTTTTATCCTTGAGAAGACTTTTTGCTATCCTAGGTTTTTTGTTATTCCAGACAAATTTGCAAATTGCTCCTTCCAATTCGTTGAAGAATTGAGTTGGAATTTTGATGGGGATTGCATTGAATCTGTAGATTGCTTTTGGCAAGATAGACATTTTTACAATGTTGATCCTGCCAATCCATGAGCATGGGAGATCTTTCCATCTTCTGAGATCTTCCTTAATTTCTTTCTTCAGAGATTTGAAGTTTTTATCATACAGATCTTTCACTTCCTTAGTTAGAGTCACGCCAAGATATTTTATATTATTTGTGACTATTGAGAAGGGTGTTGTTTCCCTAATTTCTTTCTCAGCCTGTTTATTCTTTGTATAGAGAAAGGCCATTGACTTGTTTGAGTTTATTTTATATCCAGCTACTTCACCGAAGCTATTTATCAGGTTTAGGAGTTCTCTGGTAGAATTTTTAGGGTCACTTATATATACTATCATATCATCTGCAAAAAGTGATATTTTGACTTCCTCTTTTCCAATTTGTATCCCCTTGATCTCCTTTTGTTGTCGAATTGCTCTGGCTAATACTTCAAGTACTATGTTGAAAAGGTAGGGAGAAAGTGGGCAGCCTTGTCTAGTCCCTGATTTTAGTGGGATTGCTTCCAGCTTCTCTCCATTTACTTTGATGTTGGCTACTGGTTTGCTGTAGATTGCTTTTATCATGTTTAGGTATGGGCCTTGAATTCCTGATCTTTCCAAAACTTTTATCATGAATGGGTGTTGGATCTTGTCAAATGCTTTTTCTGCATCTAACGAGATGATCATGTGGTTTTTGTCTTTGAGTTTGTTTATATAATGGATTACATTGATGGATTTTCGTATATTAAACCATCCCTGCATCCCTGGAATAAAACCTACTTGGTCAGGATGGATGATTGCTTTAATGTGTTCTTGGATTCGGTTAGTGAGAATTTTATTGAGGATTTTTGCATCGATATTCATAAGAGAAATTGGTCTGAAGTTCTCTATCTTTGTTGGGTCTTTCTGTGGTTTAGGTATCAGAGTAATAGTGGCTTCATAAAATGAGTTGGGTAGAGTACCTTCTACTTCTATTTTGTGAAATAGTTTGTGCAGAACTGGAATTAGATCTTCTTTGAAGTTCTGATAGAACTCTGCACTAAACCCATCTGGTCCTGGGCTTTTTTTGGTTGGGAGACTATTAATAACTGCTTCTATTTCTTTAGGTGATATGGGACTGTTTAGATGATCAACTTGATCCTGATTCAACTTTGGTACCTGGTATCTGTCCAGAAATTTGTCCATTTCGTCCAGGTTTTCCAGTTTTGTTGAGTATAGCCTTTTGTAGAAGGATCTGATGGTGTTTTGGATTTCTTCAGGATCTGTTGTTATGTCTCCCTTTTCATTTCTGATTTTGTTAATTAGGATTTTGTCCCTGTGCCCTTTAGTGAGTCTAGCTAAGGGTTTATCTATCTTGTTGATTTTCTCAAAGAACCAACTCCTTGTTTGGTTAATTCTTTGAATAGTTCTTTTTGTTTCCACTTGGTTGATTTCACCCCTGAGTTTGATTATTTCCTGCCGTCTACTCCTCTTGGGTGAATTTGCTTCCTTTTTTTCTAGAGCTTTTAGATGTGTTGTCAAGCTGCTAGTATGTGCTGTCTCCCGTTTCTTCTTGGAGGCACTCAGAGCTATGAGTTTCCCTCTTAGAAATGCTTTCATTGTGTCCCATAGGTTTGGGTACGTTGTGGCTTCATTTTCATTAAACTCTAAAAAGTCTTTAATTTCTTTCTTTATTCCTTCCTTGACCAAGGTATCATTGAGAAGAGTGTTATTCAGTTTCCACGTGAATGTTGGCTTTCCATTATTTATGTTGTTATTGAAGATCAGTCTTAGGCCATGGTGGTCTGATAGGATACATGGGACAATTTCAATATTTTTGTATCTGTTGAGGCCTGTTTTGTGACCAATTATATGGTCAATTTTGGAGAAGGTCCCGTGAGGTGCTGAGAAGAAGGTATATCCTTTTGTTTTAGGATAAAATGTTCTGTAGATATCTGTCAGGTCCATTTGTTTCATAACTTCTGTTAGTTTCACTGTGTCCCTGTTTAGTTTCTGTTTCCACGATCTGTCCTTTGAAGAAAGTGGTGTGTTGAAGTCTCCCACTATTATTGTGTGAGGTGCAATGTATGCTTTGAGATTTACTAAAGTGTCTCTAATGAATGTGGCTGCCGTTGCATTTGGTGCGTAGATATTCAGAATTGAGAGTTCCTCTTGGAGGATTTTACCTTTGATGAGTATGAAGTGTCCCTCCTTGTCTTTTTTGATAACTTTGGGTTGGAAGTCGATTTTATCCGATATTAAAATGGCTACTCCAGCTTGTTTCTTCAGTCCATTTGCTTGGAAAATTGTTTTCCAGCCTTTCACTCTGAGGTAGTGTCTGTCTTTTTCCCTGAGATGGGTTTCCTGTAAGCAGCAGAATGTTGGGTCCTGTTTGTGTAGCCAGTCTGTTAGTCTATGTCTTTTTATTGGGGAATTGAGTCCATTGATATTAAGAGATATTAAGGAAAAGTAATTGTTGCTTCCTTTTATTTTTGTTGTTAGAGTTGGCATTCTGTTCTTGTGGCTGTCTTCTTTTTGGTTTGTTGAATGATTACTTTCTTGGTTGTTCTAGGGCGTGATTTCCGTCCTTGTATTGCTTCTTTTCTGTTATTATCCTTTGAAGGGCTGGATTTGTGGAAAGATATTGTGTGAATTTGTTTTTGTCGTGGAAAACTTTGGTTTCTCCATCTATGGTAATTGAGAGTTTGGCCGGGTATAGTAGCCTGGGCTGGCATTTGTGTTCTCTTAGTGTCTGTATAACATCTGTCCAGGCTCTTCTGGCTTTCATAGTCTCTGGTGAAAAGTCTGGTGTAATTCTGATAGGCCTTCCTTTATATGTTACTTGACCTTTCTCCCTTACTGCTTTTAATATTCTATCTTTATTTAGTGCATTTGTTGTTCTGATTATTATGTGTCAGGAGGAATTTCTTTTCTGGTCCAGTCTATTTGGAGTTCTGTAGGCTTCTTGTATGATCATGGGCATCTCTTTTTTTATGTTTGGGAAGTTTTCTTCTATTATTTTGTTGAAGATATTAGCTGGCCCTTTAAGTTGAAAATCTTCATTCTCATCAATTCCTATTATCCATAGGTTTGGTCTTCTCATTGTGTCCTGGATTACCTGGATGTTTTGAGTTAGGATCCTTTTGCATTTTGTATTTTCTTTGACTGTTGTGTCGATGTTCTCTATGGAATCTTCTGCACCTGAGATTCTCTCTTCCATTTCTTGTATTCTGTTGCTGATGCTCGCATCTATGGTTCCAGATCTCTTTCCTAGGGTTTCTATCTCCAGCGTTGCCTCGCTTTGGGTTTTCTTTATTGTGTCTACTTCCCCTTTTAGTTCTAGTATGTTTTTGTTCATTTCCATCACCTGTTTGGATGTGTTTTCCTGTTTTTCTTTAATGATTTCTACCTGTTTGGCTGTGTTTTCCTGCTTTTCTTTAAGGGCCTGTAACTCTTTAGCAGTGCTCTCCTGTAATTCTTTAAGTGACTTATGAAAGTCCTTCTTGATGTCCTCTATCATCATCATGAGAAATGTTTTTAAATCTGGGTCTAGATTTTCGGTTGTGTTGGGGTGCCTAGGACTAGGTGGGGTGGGAGTGCTGCGTTCTGATGATGGTGAGTGGTCTTGATTTCTGTTAGTAGGATTCTTACGTTTGCCTTTCGCCATCTGGTAATCTCTGAAGCTAGCTGTTTTAGTTGTCACTGTTAAGAGCTTGTTCTTCAGGTGACTCTGTTAGCCTCTATAAGCAGACCTGGAGGGTAGCACTCTCCTTAGTTTCAGTGGGCAGAGTATTCTCTGCAGGCAAGCTCTCTTCTTGCAGGGCAGGTACCCAGATATCTGGTGTTCGAACCAGACTCCTGGCAGAAGTTGTGTTCCACTCACTAGAGGTCTTAGGATCTCGTGTGGAATCCTGTGTGGGCCCTTGCGGGTGTCAGGCGACTCCGCTGGCAAGGTAGCCCGGGGCTCGAGTGGAGCAGAAGGGGTTTGTGCCCCAGATCAAGCCCGGGTAGCCGGCTTCCCTATGTACCGCAGTCTCAGGTTCCACGCGATTGGATTGGGGCAGGCGCTGTGTTCCACTCACCAGAGGTCCTAGGATCCCGCGGGGAGTCCCGTGTGGGCCCTTGCGGGTGTTGGGAAAGACTGCTGGCAAGGTAGCCCGGGGCTCAGGACTTCTTTTAAATACTATTTATTTTATGTTTATGTCTGCATGTATATCTTTGAACTACATGCATGCAGTACCTGAGGAGACCCAAAGTGCGCACCACATTTCCCTGGATCTGTAGTTACAGGTGGATGTAAGCCATCATGTGGTTCTGGGACCCTGAGCACAGGTCCTGTGTAAGAGCAGCCATCACTCCTGACTGCAAAGACCCAGCTCCCTAGGATGCTCTTGATGGAAGCTGTGGCCTTTCACCTCAAAGCCTAGAGAGGAAGGAGCTAGAAACAAACACTCAACCTCGCTTACCTTTGGCCTTTGTTATTCCAGCTGGACTGGTTACTAGGGCAAATCCAGCTGGCAGGAGCCATCTATAAAGGTTGGCGTTGTGTCTTATCCAAAGGAAGTGCAGGCAGGGTAGGCAGAGGATGCTTGGGTTTGGAGGGCCAAATAAAAGTTGCTGAGCACCAGTGGGTCCACTTCCACTTCCAGAAAGCAAGGCAGAAGCTTCCACTCTGTGTGTCTCCATGCAGTGTGGAGTGGCTAATGAGACCAGTTACCCCACTGTGGCACTCAGAGCTCTTCTACTCCACAGCCCTAGACTCTTAGAACTTGTCCCGGGAAAACTGAGGTCCTGTGCTATCAGAGACCCTTCCAACCCTGCAACTTGTTCTGGTTTTTAGGTGCCTTTAACAATTTATCTTTAATTTGGATTTTTTTAAAATAAATCTCAGCATAGTTTGGGGTGTCCACATTCCTCCATCTCCAATAAGGTAATCTATACGACTTAATATTTAAAACATTATCTACTGAATATCATGGTTCTTAGATCAATCTTCAATAACTCCTAGGCATTATTTTATATCTCTGATAACATATTTATATGTTTCTTATTAGGTTGCTATATACCTTTCCTATAAAGTCTTCAGGTTGCAATTGATGGGCTGGTATTGATGCCCCATTCGCTCAATGAATTTCACCTTGTATAGAGAGAATTAATCTGCTGAGCTTTCTAGACATTAGCAATACATAAAAATTCTATAATAAAGTATGCTATTATCTCTTTTTGAAGATGAGTAATGAGACCTGACAATTTCTTTCTAAAGCAATAATCAAGAAAGAGAGCCCTACATTTAATTCATTATGCATGCCCATAGAAAAAGCAAAGGAAAAACAAACACTTTTTTTATCCCTTTGAGTCAACTGTGAGCTTAAATTATAGGTTCTTGCAACTTTAACTTAATTGCTATCAGAGAGAAGTACAGCCAGTGTGATCAGATACCTCATAGAATACAAAAGTGATAAGCTTTGACATTTCAGAAAGGGATAGGATCATCTTGGCTCCAACCTGCACTGATTTTCTTTCACAGTGAATTCACAAAATATAGATCAGAACAGGAGAGAAAGTTAAACCTAAGGTAATTTAAATGGAAGCTCTGTTACTAAAGTACAGGCTACGCCAGATGATACGAACTTGGGTTGTGACCTTTCATGTCCGTGTTTATAATGGATAATGAAGGTGAACATTCTTCCCTCTCCCCCCACCATCCTTCCTTTCCTGCCTACATCCCTCTTTTCCAGTGGTACCGGTTTGTTTCCTGATCTAAGTGACTCTATACTATGTGAGCACGGGCTTTTAGGCTCTGCCTGGCCTAGGGTGACTTTTTTTAACAAAGCAGCATTTGACTCCAGTTTGAGTCCAAGTTGACTCTATATTGCATGGAGACACCATCACCTGTCCCTCACCACTTACAAGGCACATGCTGAGAAATAACTTACTCTACAAACAAAAGGTGCCACTTATAAACTTATCAAGGTGGTTTGGGGACATATGGGAGCACGAGCATATTAAATGGATGCCAGAAGAATCAGGCTGGGGAATTACCCAACATAACAACCTGTTTTAGTGACTTTTCTACCTTTATGACAAAAACCATGGCATTTAATTTGGAGTTGCAGAGGGTTGCAGTCCATGACCATCATGGCAGGGAACATGGCAGCAGGCAGGCAAGCAGGAATAGCACTGGAGTGGTAGATGATAGCTCACATTTTTATCTACAAGTAGGAGGCAGAGAGAGCTAACTGAACTGATGAGGTCAAAGTGTGACAGTAACTACTTCTGTTGTAATTGTTGACTGGGAGGCTTACTGCCTCTGTCTGCCAACCTAGGCCTACTCCTGGAAGTTTTGAGCCTCTGTACAAGTTAATCTAGGCCTAGAATGTTTTCAGCCTCTGAGTATAAGCAAGCTCACCCTTCCTAGTTCTTTCCGAACTCTAACTGGTTGGTTCAACTCCGTTGTTCTGGCCCAAACTCCTCTCCCAGAAGACTTATTCAATCTAGCTTTTCTCTCAGCTTCTGAATTGCTCGGTTAGGCCTCAAACTGACCCTAACAATCTTTTTTAATCTTCTGGCTCTTTTTCATTCTCTTGCTTGGTCTATCTTTACCTGTGCCCAGCTTGTTCTTTCTCCGATCTGCTTCTGTAAAACTCACCCAGTAAAATTGCATTCTTCTCCCTCTCTGCTGCTCTACTCTCCCTCTCAACTCTACTACACTGCTCTCCACAAACTCTACTGTAGTCTCTTCTTCCTGTATTGTCTGCCTCTCTCTAAAGTGGCTTGCCTTTGCTCTCTCCTCTTGGAAGAGCTGGGCATATCCTAATCTGTCAGATCTTTCTCTGATTCGTCACTTTTTCTACCACTCAATTAGACATCATTTTCAAACATGGGTGCTTCCTTCTACAAACTAACTTTACTTCATTCTTTGGGATTAAAGGAGAATACAAAGAGCATGTCTATATTCTAGCCAGAGAGATTAAAGGTGTGTGTTAAGGGATAAGCCACACTCTTACTAGAAACAGGTTCAAATATCCTGTAACAAACACTTCAGTGACATACCTCCTCTAACAAGGCCATGCGTCCTAATCCTTCCTAAACAGTTTTACCATTTGGAAACCAAATATTCAAATATATGAGCCTATGGGGTCCACACATTCACACCATCACACAGAAGAACAGAGTAGGTGACTTCCCAGTATGTGCCTCAAGTGAGTGACAGATAGAGAACTCCAGCTTGTAGTGGGGTTCATCTCATCTTCACTGATATAAATCACTTGAACCCATCTGTTCATCCATCAGGATCTGGTCTCAACACCTAGTCTCCAGGGCCCTGCTCTTTGCAACTCAGCTCAACCCTGTGGTTTGATTGGTCCTGTGACCCCCCCACCCCCCCAGCAGCTTTGCATGCCTGCAGCAGTTCCCTAGTTGGGTTCCTAATATCTTATCTAACCATTGCAGCTACTGTCCTAGCTCTCATATCTTCCTCTAGTTAGGTTTGATATTGCTGTTCTGAAACATCATAATTAAAATCAGTTTGGGAAGGAAAGTGTTTATTTGGTTTACATATCCTGAATTATAGTCCATTGAGGGAAGCCAAGGCAGGAACTGAAACTGGGCAGTCACCTGGAGACAGGAACAGATGCAGAGGCCATGAAAGACTTTCTCTTCCTGGCTTTCTCCTCCTGCTTTCTTATAGAACCCAGGACCAACTCATCGATGGTACCACACACAATGGCTGGGGCCCTCCATTATTGATCATTAATTAAGAAAATGCCCTATAGGCTTGCCTACAGTCAGATGTTCTGGAGTATTTTCTCAATTGAGGTTCCCTCCTCTCAAATGACTGTAGTTTGTGCACAGACCAAAAACTAGCCAGCACACCATGTGATATGTGTAATGTATGATCTAAGAATTAGTATTATTAATGAAATAACCTGTTTTTGCCAACATCCAGCTATCAGTAGAATCAATGCTACTTGACAAATTTCCACCAATATAGTCAACCTAAAGAATTTTGACGTTGTGAAAAGGCACCAGTGGACCCCTCTTAGTTTCCGGTACAGTACGTTCACAGTAGTCTCTTTCACATCTCTATTTCTTTTCCTTTTGTTCAGCAGAATCTTGCTGTACATCTCAGGATGGCCTTGAACTCTTGATCTTATTTCTACCTCCTCAGTGCTGGGCTTTGTGGGCATGGTCCATCCCGTTTGTTATGAATGTTGTTATTATCATCAGTACTTGTTTCATTTGAAAATTCTAAACTTTGTGTGTGTGTTGACAATTTTGAAGTTTTGGTTTCTTTAAAAAAACACAGAAATATTATGAAAATATGTTTTCATTTTAATTATAGGTATATAATATGGGGTTACTTCAGATTGTTCACAGCAGCTGACTATGATTGGCCTCATGCTCTAGCAGGAGGTGATTTTGCTAGGAGCAGATAGTTTCTGTAATATTGTGAGGTTGGGACTTCTGGGGACTTTTCAGAGGATATATAAATGCTAGATCCCTGAGAGGGATGGTTGGTTGTTTAGTTTTTGGGGTGTTGTTGGTTGATAGTTGGTTGCTGGTCATGGTTTGCTAAGTAGTCATGTGCAAAGAAGACACAAGAAAAAGAAATTAGATATCTTGACAGTGAAGGTCAAACTTACCCCAAGGGACTCTGCCCCTAATCAGCAGGAGCTAGTCTAATGATAACATTGCCCCCTTTCTCCTCTATCCCCCCTTCTCTTCTATTTAGTGTTAGGGGGTTTAAAGGGTGAAAGAAAAGGGGTGGAAAAAGGGTAGAAGAAAGAAGAACCCACAAAGTAACAAATCCCAGCTGTGTGTGTGTGAGTGTGTGTGTGTGTATGCACAGGCTGTGTATACAGATATACATGTATATGTGTGTATATGTACTGTAAGTTAGAGGACAACCTCGAATGTCATTCATCAGTTACTGTCCACACCCTTTTTGAAATAGCATCTCTAACTGACCTGGAGTTATCACCAAATGGACTAGGCTAGCTAGACATTGAGCCCCAGGAACTAGCCTTTCTCTGTATTCCCAGCACATGCCCCTATGCCAGCTTTTATTCCTGTGCCCTGGGAATTGGTACAAAGTCCTCATGTTTGCAAAAAAAGTACTTTATACCCCGAGTCATCGCCTAAGCACATACAATTTTTTTATTAAACTTAGATTGATTTATTATTTTTATTTATGTGTATGTATGTGTGTGTGCCCATGTAAGTTTATTTGCACCGTGTGTGTGCAGGTGCCCGAGGAGACCAGAGGGCATTAGAGTCCCAAGACCTGGAGTTGTAGGTGCATTTAAGCTACCTGATAAGGGTATTAGGAAACAAACTTAGGGCCTCTGTAAGAGCAGTAAGTGCTCTTAACTTCTGAGCCACTTCAGCTCCCTCCCACATACTTTCTCAGTACCTAAATAGAAACTTCAAACTTCAATTTTTATGGCCTAGACAGTGTGGTGGTTGGATTGCAGACCGGCAGTTGGCTCCAGCCAGGCTAGGAGCAAGGCCCATTCCCAAGGTCTTAAGCCTGCCCGGGAGTGAATCATTACACACAGCAATGATGTGAGAAGGGAGAGCTGCCCTGCCCCACCCACCCACGCATATACTTAGAGAGAATGCCTTTTGTATCTCAGCATTCTTCTCAGCCTCTGACCCTGTTTTATCAATTTAAATCACCAGGTTTGAAAAGCGTTGTCTAATATTTCAAGCATTCATAAAGCTTCAGAAAATATTCATGAGCCTATCACATACTTGTCTCAAGTGCAATATTGTATCATAGTTTCTTCAAGTAGTGGTGTATACATGTGCGTGCATGTGTGTGTGTGTACACGCATGTAAGTGTGTTCCTGCATGTGCACCTGTGTGTGTATAAATGTGTATGAGTGCATGTGTGTGTGTATGAGTACATGTGTTTGTGTGTGCATTCGCCTGAGTGTGTGTGCGTGTGTAAGTGTGTGTACATGTGTTTGTGAGGGAGGACCGGCTGCTGGCAGAGGTCAGCCTCAGGTGCCATTCCTCAGGATCGATCCACCTCGATCTTTGAGATCAGGATTTCTCTCTGGCTTGGGAGCTTGCCAATTAGGCTAAGCTGGTTAGCCTGTGAGAGGCAGTAATCCTCCTGTCTCTGCCTCCCTTGTACTGGGATACAAGTTGAGTGTCACCATGCTGGGATTGAGCCTGAGAAAATCTCACCTGGGTTGTGACAAGCATCTTCTAGACTGAGCCATTTCTCTAGAACTTCTCCACCCCCGCCCCGCCCCGCCCGGCCCCCTTCCTTTATTTCTCCGAGGAAGAAATTCTTATGGCTTTTCTTGGTAGGTTATTTTATTGACCCATGATTGATGTGGGAGGACCCAGACCCCAGTGGGCAGCGCCAGCCCTGGGCAGGTGATCCTGCATGGTATAAACAAGTAAGCTGAGCAAGTCATAGAGAGCAAGCTAGTAGTTTCCCGTGGCTTCTTCAGGTCCTGCCCCCAGGTTCCTGCCTCTAGTTCTGCCCTTACTTTCCTTAGTGATGGGCTGTTACCTGGACATGTAAGATGAAATAAACCCTTTCCTCCTCAAGTTGCTTTAGGGCCTGGTGCTTATCACAGCAATAGATACTCTAACTGACACAGCGCAATCTCAGAGGGGAGCAGGGCCGAGCCTCCTTAACAGCTCCAACCTCTGGATTGTTTTTTGAGGCTCTGCATAACCTTGAAAGAGCCTCTCTCTTTCTCAGTCTACCATAATTTGTGGGGCTCAGCCTTGCCCTGATTCTTATCCCTTTTCTATCTCCTTCATGCCACTTGCAAAAACCTCATTATATCATGGGGGTAAGCCTCATTTCAGTTTCTGGAGTCTCCTTATTTTGTATTTTTTTTTCCTTATTGATTTGTAAGAACAGAGAATCCTTTATGTGATATGTGGTAGATATTGATCTATCCTCAGTGCAATAAGCTGTAAATATCTTCAGCTGCAACTTGGTTTCTAGCTTTAGTCACAATGCCTTTTTTAAATACAGACCCTTATAAAACATCTACCATTGCCAATCTCTCCTTTTATGGCTTCTTGTCTCTGGGTTGCATTAATTACAGAAACAGAACAGCTGCAGCACAGGTGGACACTGGCCAAGGCTTCCGCTGTTGGAACACGCTATTGAAGTGACAGCCTGCTCCAAGCAGCATCTCAGCTGGCTGTGTATGTGCCTTATGATGGCACCTTCTGGGTAGCAGGGATCTGAGGACATGTCCGGTTTGAGACAAAGGTCTGAAGCCCCACACTGTCTTCGGACTACCAAGTCTCCTGGGGATGGCAGGATCTCCACTCCCTCACGGCGGTGTGGATTCCTCCCTGTGAGTGGGAAGCTTGATAACTTTGATGGCATTCTCAACTTCTCATCTCCCACCTTCATTTGCATCTGTCCCTCTTCCATGTCCCCATGTCCCCATGTCTCCATGGCTCCAGTTGGCTCCAGTAGTAGCTGGAGTATCATGACCCAGAGGTTAAGTTCTGCAGCCCAAGTCTACTCTTCAGCTTGAGAAGTCAGGTATGGTTTGGGTCCAAACTTCCAGTTTTTAGGCTCCTATAGTTTATAGCTAATATACAAAAACAAAAAACAAAACAAAACAAACAAACAAAAACAAAACAAAACAAAAACAAAAAACAAAAACCAACAAAAACCTAAACAAACAAACAAACAAACAAACAAACAAAAACACCCTGACTTCACATTTTAAACCTAGTACAGACAGTAGCTCCAAATGTCCTAGAGAAAAATGCCTTTCTGAAGAGCAACACCTGACTCTATAGGGAGAGTGTGAGTTTCAAGGCAATCCTAAGGAATCCATTTATGCAGTCAGCTGGTGATCTCTCCATTTCTTCTAAGTGACTCTGGGTTCAATACAGGCTCAAATACTCAATAGAGAATCCTATGGCTTATAATCAATGTCAGGGCTCTCTGGCATGCGTTCTACTCTTTAGATGCATGCTGACAGCCTTGAGAGTGCTGATGGTGGAGTGGGGTGGGGACTTGGCAGGGTTCTCTCTGCTTCCTCACTTCCTGCTGGTGGATCCACACAAAGATAAAGATTTCATTTCTACCAGCTGGATTGTCCTGACAGGCCAGGCATAGGCCAGGCTATGCTAGAATGGCATAGCTTGGCCATCTGTCTTGGGCACTGAGTTGCCTCTGGCCAAGTTCTCCATTATATTTTAGAAAGAGATGCTCATTTTACTTATACATCACATATGGCTTTGGTTTGCTATCTCCCTGGCCTTGGGTTTGTACGGCTCCCTTCTAGTGTCTGAGAACTGATTCTGGAGGGCTACCAAAGGGGACTTGGGGCCATCTGTCCACTGGGATGTGGGGTGAGACACAGAGAGATATTTGATTTTGCTTGAGAAAGTCCCAAAGCAAAACAAAAGACTAAAGAGAAAGATTTCCCTTCACACACACAGACATTACATGCTGTCATGGAAAACCTTCTTTAATTATTTACTTCCCATATGATGTCCCTCAGAGTCCTCGGGAGTGAGTACTGTGAAGCAAGGAAGGGGCACATCTCTATTATCAAGCAAACTTTTGACTTCAAATTTTTAAAAAAATAATATTTATTTATTTATTTATTTATTTATTTATTTATTTATTTGCATGAGTGTGTGTCTATGTGTGAGTGGGCATGCACACATACCACAGGACACATGTGGAGGTTAAAGGGCAACTTTCAAGAGTGCCTAGCCTGAATTCCTGAGGCCTGTCATGTTCATGAAGACTACCTTGCTGCCAACATCTGAGATTCTAGGGATAATTTCCCCCCTCAAACCCCAACAAGAAGGAAGCAAGTGTGGAGATGAATGCTCCTGGGAGCAGTCCTCAGGCAGTGGCAGATGGGCACTCAACTCAAATTGACTCAACTTTGATCAGCTTGGTAATATATATATATATATATATGTCAGGGTGCAGTGGTATGCATTAGGTCCCAGGAGCTCACCCGTCTTTGACATCTCTCCTACGAGAGAGAGGATAGAAGCACGAGAAAACATTTCTGTACCCCAAATTGTCTTCTGTTTCTAGGTTTCTTTCTTCTTTTAAAAAATAGTCTCTAGCCCAGGCTGGCCCTGAAATCACTATGTAGCTAAAGATGACCTTAAACTTTTGTTTTTTCTTTCTCCACCTACAAAGTGTGGCATTACAGGTATGCCCCATCATGACTGCCTTACGTGCTGCTGAGGATGGAACCCAGGACTTTGCTCATGCTGTATAAGCCCTCCATCAACAGGGCCACATCTGAAGCTCTAGATGGGTACATTTCGCATGTGTAAATAATGCCTCTCAGGATGAGATGCCTGGATCAGGCACATCAGCATCCCCTGTAAACTCAGTGGGAAAACAAGTTCAGTTTTCTGCCCCATCCGAGACCCACTTGCTTGGAACCTCTGAAGGCAGAGTGAGAATCTGAGTGCTTAGTGTGTGTGTGGGATTTTCCATGCTCTGGTGCCTGGATACAAAGGGTGGAGACCCCATAAAGACAAGGTCCCTGGAGCCTTGTCATTACTAGATAAGCTGCTGAGGTGTTTTGTTGGCAAGAGGTAATTGCTGCTGTGTTTCTTTCTGATAACAGTTAAACATCTTTACTTCTTCATAAGAACAAAATCAGGACCCAAGGATCTACATGAAGGTCAGAGCTTGCTACCTGAATTAAAGCTTCCAAAACTGAAGGGGCATTTTCACTTATGTATGTGGGAACCCTCAGGAACTGGTCTAGTTTGAGGTGTGATTAGAAGAAGGCACACAATTTAATTATAACTGTAATCTCTCTCTCTCTCACAGACACACACACACCCCACACACATGCTCTCTCTCTCTTTCTCTCTCCCTCTCCTTCCATCCTCCTCCCCTCCTTTCCCTCCCTCTGCCTCTCCCACCTCTCGTTCCTCTATGAAGATCCAAGCTATGCTGTGCTTTCCATCGGGAGATCTCGACAGAAGGGAGACGCTGCCTTTCTAGCATGCATGGTTTCCCCTGTCTATGAAGATCTCTTCTTGACTATGGTTCATGTAATCTTTCCTTATCTTTGTCGTTCTAGGAATTACTTCCCTGTGTTGGAGGAACAAAACCTTATGCTTGCTCTTGTTGGGGTGCCTTAGAACCAGAACTTAGCTCAAAACAAAACAAAACAAAACAGAACAGAACAAAAACCCTCTGGTGAGAAGAGGTGAGGGGTCTTGATCTATGTTATCTGCTTCTTTCTCTCACTTTCTGTCTCTGTCTCTCTGTCTCTCTGTCTCTGTCTGTCTCTGTCTGTCTCTGTCTCTGTCTCTGTCTCTGTCTCTCTCTCTCTGTCTCTGTCTCTCTCTCTCTCTCTCTCTCTCTCTCTCATTCACTCTGTGTGTGTGTGTGTATCGGTTCTGAATCCCAGAACCCAGGACCTTTAACCTTGTTAGGAATGTTCTCTGTCATTGAGCTATATCTCTAGCACCTAACTCTGGGTTAACTCACACTCTACCCTGGACCCCCCCTCCCCCCCAGTTTATATATGTTTGCACTCCTGAATGGGGGTGGAGGTGGAACCCAGGCCTTGTGGATGCTTGGCAGGCACTTTAAAGCCATATTACAGCCCAGAAAACTATCAGCTAACTTCTCTAATGGCTCTCGCTTCATCATGGGTGATTTTAAGCCACCAAAATGGTATTATGGATGGAGTCGGGTGGAGAGTCACCCAGCACAGTATTTCTAGCATTTCCTCCATACTGATGCAGTGCTGTGCAACGTAAAGACCCTCACGAAACAGAATGAGCTATGTCTTGTGAGTGTTACTGTTGTTCTTGTACATTTAATCTTAAATTTAGGAAATAGTATAAAATGATGTATTTACCAGGGAGCTCACAGAATTACTGAAAATTTAAGTCTTCTCTCTCAAGTTGGTGCAAGCTAGCTTCAGTATACCACCAGATAGGGTCCAAGAGGCCAGGAAGAGACGGTGAGCTCCACTCTATCTGTCCCGTTCCCGCCCATTCCTTGCTGGGAACAATGATGTTTTACTTCTGAGGGCTTCCATGGGTGGCTTATCGAGGTCTGTGTTACTAAGGGCTTAACACTAGGTCCTTATAAACATTCCAGCCTGCAGCCACTTTGTTCTCAACCTTCCTACTGCTGTGACCCTGTAATACAGTTCCTCGTGTTGTAGTGACCCTTGACCATAAGATTATTTTTGTTGCTACCTTATAACTGTGATTTTCCTACTGTTATGAATCATAATGTAAATATCTGTGTTTTCCAATAGTCTTAGGTGACCTCTTTGAAAGGGTTGTTTGAACTCCAAAGGGGTTGCAATCCTCAGGTTGTGAACCACTGCTTTAGATAATTCATCTCTCTCTCTCTCTCTCTCTCTCTCTCTCTCTCTCTCTCTCTCTCTCTCTCTCTCTCCATCTTTCCCTGCCTCCCTCCCCCCTCTCTTCTTCCTCCTTTTTGTAGAGAAGATAATTTTGTGATTATATTGATGTATAGAAGACTTAGCCGTGTACATTTAATCCAGTTTAGTGGTGATCTTTGGCTTTTGCCTTTTCTAGCTTGGCAATGCCAGCCACAGAAGTAGGACCCGGGATGTTGCATCCCCAGTGGCTGCAGATCTCATTATAATTGTTCCTAAATGCTTCTGTCTGCTTAGCCAGAGTACCCTTGTCCTCTGAGTTAACCTGTGTGAAGACAACAGTGGTAAATATGTTCTGTGGACCAGGCACCTAGTCTGGCTTTCCCTTGCTGATGCAATAGGGGAGCCCTGTCTAGTGACACAGCTCAGACAGGAAAACCACCAGCTCAATGGAGTCTACATTGTGGGCAATCATCACTAGCTGAGCCTTCTTGTTCTCCACCAAGTGACTGTATTGACTCCTGCTCGGGAGGACAGGTGGTCTCCTAATTGGGACATTCCCTTTGCCAGCAGCTTACTTCTCATCACAGGCCAGTAGCCTTTGCTTCCCCCTCTTAGTCTCTGGCCTGTACTTGTGGGCAAGCTTAAGCAGCTGTTTGCCTGTTCAGGGCCTGGGGAAACTGGTGAATAGCAGGAGGTACTTTGAGCTGCTTTTAGAGGATACCCTTTGCTGCTGCAGCCTGATGTAGTGGGGCGATTTGGTGAAGCCTGTGAGAGTTCTTTTGGGATAAATGTACTGCCCAAGGTGGAAGTGCTTAGGATCTTTCTCAGAAGATTCACCACCCTTTTGGCCATCCAGATCTCCACAATGGCAGAGGTCAGGGCCACCTTCCCTTGAACTTCTTCCCTTTGGGTGTCTTGCTGGACTGGAGGAGAGAGGTTCATTTTCAAGTAAAGCTCAGATATGGGATTAAGGCATCGCTAGCCTCTGAGCATAAAGATCCAATTGACTGTAAATTTTTTGGGAGAGTAAGGCCATGGCTTTCTTTCCAACTTATATTCAGTTTACAATTTTGAACTAAGAATGACTGTAACCCCCAGCTTGTGTTGCTCTCATCAAAATGAAGACTTGGCTGTTGCTCAGTGTTTTCACTCTCAAAATTCACATAAAGAACAGTGAAAGTTGAACATATGCCAACTGGTTCTTTTTCTCTTCTTTCTTTCTTTCTTTCTTTCTTTCTTTCTTTCTTTCTTTCTTTCTTTCTTTCTTTCTTTCTTTCTTTCTTCCTTCCTTCCTTCCTTCCTTCCTTCCTTTCTCTCTCTTTCTCCTTCCTTCCTTCCTTCCTTCCTTCCTTCCTTTCTCTCTCTTTCTCCTTCCTTCCTTCCTTCCTTCCTTCCTTCCTTCCTTCCTTCCTTCCTTCCTTCCTTTCTTCCTTCCTCCCTTCTTTCCTCCCTCCCTCCCTCCCTCCCTCCCTCCCGCTTCCTTCCTTCCTTCTACCTTCCCTCCCTCTTTCTTGCTTTTTTGCTTTCTTTCTCTCCTCTTCCTTCTCCTCCTCCTTTTTCTCGTCCTTCATCTCCCTTTCCCTCCTCCTCTTAAGGGTGTGTGTATATGTGTATGAACACATGTTCAGGTGTTTAATATAGGCCAGAAAAGGGGATCAGACCTCCTGGAGTTATAAGCAGCCGAGAGCTGCCTTAAGTGGGTGCTGGGAGCTGAGTTCTGGTTCTCGGCAAGAGTAGCAAGTGCTTTTAATCCTGAGCGATCTTTCAAGACCCACCCTAGGGGTTTTTTCTTTTTTTTAAAACCCAATTGACAGTTGAAATTGACCATCATGAGGAATGAGTGTGTTTTATATTCTAATAAATTTATCCAAAGTGAGACCCACCACACCCTCTATTTGGCAGCATCAAATGTTGTTCCTGCAGTCCATGTAGACTCAGGAGCGCAAAGCAGAGTAAAGTGTAAATTTACAGGGGATATTTCCAGGAGAAAATGTAAGAGAGTTGTGGTTTAAAGAAGGAATACAGACACCATGTGTGGAGTATCTCAGCAAATATGAATGCTTGGAGATGGTTTATTATCCATAATATCCCCAGCGCAGGTCAGCACAGTCATGGACTCTGTTTTGGAGACTGCAGTCAAAGATGCTTCCTGAAGCTCCTGGCTTAACAGCATGGATTATGGTATCAAAGCTAGGTTGCTCTTCGTCTTGAATCTGCTCAACCCATCAAACTGGATAGAAACTGAGCCATCTTTTCATCTAGAGAACAAAGTGACCAGACAGGGACCAAACAGAGGCATATGCCTGAAAAGGGAAGCCTAAGAAGTATTTGAGCCTGAAGCAACAGGGCTAAATGATGTTCGCACGATCTCTATTAGAAAGAAGTTGAAGGACGAACGTATAATCCTTCTGTGCCTCTGAGAGACTGTTGAAAAGTCTTTGTAATGTCAGTCAGAGGCAGTACAATGCGCATCACCACACGCCACCAGCAAGGCCCTCTTGGATGCCCCAAGAACTGTCTTTACAAAGGGAAGGCTGCCTGGGAATGTGGAAATGCACCTGCAACTTCTAAGAGATCAGTGGGGGGATATTTGAAAGTGGCAAGTGCCGGTTTCCTCAGATCTTAATGCTGTCTGACATGTCAGTGAATTAGCATCAGTGCTGTGTTTTGAGAATTGGTTTTGGGGGCCTCTGTAAATCTTTCTTCAGCACCAAGTTGTTTGGATGTTAGCTTTAGCTTATGGAACGCTTGACTCCTGTTGTCACAGGCTGCTATTTTTTGTACAAGAGGCAACGGGTTACTTGCAAATATTTTCTTGAGAAGTGTGGAGGTTTGGATATGCTTAGCCCAGGAAGTGGCAATATTTGGAGATGTGGCCTTGTCAGAATAGGTGTGGCCTTGTTGGAAGAAGTGTGTCACTGTGGGTGTGGGCTTAAGATCCTAGTCTTAGCTGCCTGGAAGCCAGTCTTCTCCTGTCTGCCTTTGGATGAAGACGTAGAACTCTCAGCTCCTCCAGCCCCATATCTGCCTGGACATTCCCATGATCCTGCCTTGATGATAATAGACTGAACCTCTGAACCTGTAAGTCAACCCCAATTAAGAGTTGCCTTGGTCATGGCATCTCTTCACACCAGTAAAAACCTAACTAAGACAGAAAGATACATGGTATTTCACCGAGGAAGTAGGTAAGGCTCAAGGGAGTTAGGCATATCACATTCAGAAACACAGGGACTGGGAGCTTTGAACCACATGCCTTGTTCTAGAATTCATGCTTTATATTGCTTTACACTGGACACCTGAGAAAGCACTGAAGGTAGCAGCAAAAAGGGGTCTGACGAGTTCATCACTAAACACCTTATGGGATGTACTTCACAGTCTAACAAGTCCATTACCAAACATCTAATTCAAAGTTCATTTCACGAGTGTGGGGAGTTAGATCAACTGTTAGTTCCCTCGGGTCTTATTTTACTTATCAATCTCTTTATCCACAGAAGGAAAATTAAATGATTCACTAATACACTAATTCACTAATATAGTCATTCTGAACTTGCAAGGTTATAGCAGGACTATCTTAATTTAATGTGGTGTGTGTGTGTGTGTGCGTGTGTGTGTGTGTGTGTGTGTGTGTGTATGTGTGTGAGTGTGTGAATGTATGGAGAAAGGAGAGACTGAGTCAGGCTTTCAAGTTTCGGGCAATGTTGGGAGGCTTCTCAGTTCTCAAGGAACAAGATACTTTAAAAAGCTGTTAGGTGTCAATCTGCTGACGACAAAGTTCTCAAATGTAAAATGAGGCAGAGAAGCCATTTTTAAAATCCTACTGACCCACTGAACATCTGAAGAGTCAGTGCATGCTTGTGTATACATGTACATGTGAGTGTTTATGTGTTTGTGTGAGTGTATGCATGTACATGTATGTGTATGTATGTGTGTGAGCTTGCATACATGTGTGCACATGTCAACCTCAGGTGCTTTTCTTCGTTACTCTCCAACTTGTAATGTGAGACAGAGTGTCTCACTTCTTGACATCACAGATTCACGAGGCCCCTGTGACCTGGCTCTATTTGTCTAGTGCTGGAATCTCAGGCTACCATGCCTAGTTTCTCACGTGACCCATGGGGATCAGACTCAGTCTATGCTTGGAAAGCAATACCTCTACAGCTTTACCTTTCCTCTCTCCCCTCCCCAGGGGTGACTGCATTTTAGCCAGAGCATCCTCTACAACCCTGTAGACTTTATCTGTGGCTCTTCTCCCAGCCCCATGCTTCTAGAAATAAGACTCAGACTTAAAATATATTTACCAATATCTAGGCCGTATTGCTAGGCTTTTGTCTTATTATATCATAACTTAAGTTAGCCCATTTATTTTTTATCTACCTTCTACCATGTGGCTGGTTATCTGTGCCCAGGTGCCATGTGTCTATCTCGTCACATCTCCCCTGGGTGAATCCCCTGAAAGAATCCCAGGATTCTCTCTCCTCCCAGATGTCCTCCCTTCTATTCCACCTTTTCCTGTAGGCCATAGGTTTTTAATTGACAGGCAACGCATCCATACCATACACAAGACATTCTTGCTACACGACCATCGCATCCCCAGCACCCAGCTTCCCAGCTCTGTTTTATAGATGAGACCTATTAAGACACAGGGAGTTGCTTATGGTTGCAAAGTAGGATTCAAAGCCATGCAGTCTGATTCCTGGGCCTTTCAAAAAGGCATTTGAGACCTGAGCAGCCACCTTTCCAGGTGGAGACAAGGATGGAGAATGAGTAACTCTGAGGAAGCAAGAAAACAACTCAGGTGCCCACCGGGACACTTGTGCATGCCAGGGCTTGTGCGGCATCGCATTGACTTTCTTTGATCAGCCTCAGGGCATCCTGAGGGGAGCCACACACAAACCTGGCATGCATGGGTAACGAATTCTTCTTCAGCTAGTATGCCACCTGTGTGTGGGGAGCCGATACCTCACAGAGGTCTCAGAGCTTCTCTTTAATTGAGCACTGTGTCTCTTCAGTCTGGAATTTAGGCTGAAGGAGATGATTAGAGTGGATTAGGTTGATATTGGTCAGGCAGGCAGGCCTTAAGTGACAGCCCTATCCTGAGATGCCTCCTTCTCAAGTCTGCCTCCAAGGCCAAAGCTAAGCTTGTTCATCATTATCAGAAATGTTCTGCTATGTCTCTCCCCCACCAACCCCTTCCCCCCTCGGCTCAGTCTACCAAGGAGACAGTGTGCAGTTCTTGCTCTTAAAACCTATATGTGTATGTGCTGTATGTTGGATCTTAAATGTCCCCCAAGGTTGATTTGGTAAAGGTATACTCCAAGGGTGGTACTTTTGGGAAATGGTAGTCCATTTAAAGAGGTGGGACACTGGAATGTCCTCATGTCACCAGAGCCATGCCCCTGAAAGGCATGGTGTAATTCCAACTCTTTCCTCTTCCTTAGACTTCTGTCCCCTGGACTTGAGGTGAGCAATTGGATCCTGTCACATGCTCCTGCTGTGATGTGCTGCCTCGGCTCAGGTATGGCTAACTTACCTTGGACCAAAGCCTCTGATATTAGGAGTCCAAAGAAATCTGTCTCCCTGTGCATCAACTAGCTAGGTATTCACAATTCTAAGAGTATGATAAGGTCTTAGGCTATTAAGTCCCTATGAGCGTGGGTGTGTGCAGGCCATGGTGAGTGTATTGGGATCACAGACTGAGTGAGTGTTGTGACAAGGTTATTGTTCACATATACCCCAGGCAAGCTGGCCCAGGGACTCTTGGGGAATCACCTGTGTCTGTCTCCTTGGAGTGCTGGGATTACAGACATACCCAGATTTATGTAGATGCCGGGGACTCTAACTCAGGACTTCATGCTTACGTGGTAAGTACTTTAGTTACTGCTCCTGATCCATCTCCTCAGCCCCCAAATCCTCCAGCTCTAGTTTCATTTCTGTTGCTGTGATTAAATACAACAACAACAACAACAACAACAACAACAACAACCACAGCTTAGGAGAGAAAGGGATTTATCTCAGCTCACAATTCCAGGTTAGACTCCATCATGGTAGGGAAGGTAAGGTAAGAACTTCAAACAGCCAGTAACATTATATCCGTGGTCAGGAGCAGAGAAGAAAACGATGCATATTAGCTCACTTGCTCAGTTGCTAGTGCTCACCTTGATTGCTACTCTTAAACAGTGGAGGACCCCTGACTAGGGAATAGTACTGCCCACACTGGGCTGGATTGTCTCACAACAATGAACTCAATTAAGATATCCACAGGCCAACTCAATATAGGCATTGACTGACATTCTTTTCAACAGTGACTCCAGTTTGTATCAAGTTGATAATCAGAGCTAACCATCATATTGCTCCTTTGAAGTGAACCAATAGTGAGCATTTTAAACCACAGGTACTATTAGGAGAAAAAACCACCTGGGCTGGGCCAGAAGCCTCTCTTATGATGTTTCTGTCTCGTTTATAATATCACTCAGAAATCTGGTCACCCTGTCAATGATGCACAGCCCAGGCTGAACTCTTCATTTTAAACTCCTGATCTGCCTTTCTCTTTCCTCCTCACATCTGTGTCTTATGCATCACCTGCCTGCAAACCCTCAAGGCTCCTCTGTGAATGCCTCAACCCTGGCGGCCACCACCTGCTTGATCTCACCACGATCTCTTGCCCCTGCACATACATTCTTTACTTGCTAAGTCATCATTAAGAGAAGGCAAATCAAGTCATGCTTACCCTCCCCTCATCAGCTTTCCACAGGACTTGCCATGGCAGTGCGTGTGCTCTAAGCCTTTCATACCTTCTCAGACTTAGAGAACAATCTAAGCTTCTCATCTTTACCACAGCCACATTCAGCCCTGGTGACCTCCCCAGATGCCCTCTGCCTGCAGCTTGTTTGCTTGTTTGTTTTTGGCTCTTCTGTTGGTTGACCTCTTTCCTAGTTTCCCTTCTGAAAGGTTTATACACATGATTCTCCCCCTTGGGTCCCTACCCTTTGATCCCATTGTGTTCCATACATACATGTCCTTAATGCTGTAGACACAAAACAGTAACCACAGCTTGATTGTCCAAGTAACATCCATTTCACCCCATATTGCAACAGCAGAGAATGATCTCTGGCCAGAGTTGCAGTAGAAGAATATTTGAGAAGCAAGCAGAACTAAAGGCCCATCACTGCCCTAAGAGGGAGGAGACCATACGACAAGGGATGGAGATGGTCTCCAGTGAAGCTCTTGGCTAACACCCAATGAGGAAATGGGAAATTCAGCCCTGAAAGGACAACACTGAATCCTCCCAGCATTCCAAGTGATTGTAGAAGCTGCTTCTCCCCAGAGGTTCCCTCAGATGGCCAGACAGCAGAAGCCTAGGTTTTCACCTTCTAATTCTTTGATGTTGGATAGAACTTTGAGCGAACACACTTCTGCTGTTTTTGAGCTGATATTTCTGATCATTTGAGGGCAACGAGAGAAAGCTCACATAGCCTGGAATGTTCCTTCTCCACTGTTTCCTGTATGGCCTCTTCTCTTGCCAGGCCCAGCCATGCCTGCCAGCTTACCTGAAGCAAAGTCCTGGCTGCTGTTCATTTGAAAGCTCTCTTCCACTTTTCCTCTTAGCGCTCACCAGTTTGGCCTCATCTACATTTCTTTCCCTCCAATACCAGAGATTGAAGGTTTGGCTTCGTACATGCTAATTAAAGGCTCCACCATTGAACTAGAGCCCCAACCCCTCTTTTTTACTCTTTGTTTTGAGACTAGGTCTCACTAAGTTGCTCAGCTGGCTTTGAACTCACTCCATGCCCTATGAAGGCCTTGAAAGTAAGATCCTTTTGGTCTTCTCAAGTAGCTGAAACTGGAAGCCTGTACCACCAGGCCCAGCTGGCCCCGTTGACTTGAGATGCTGTAACTCTGCTCATGTACGGACACTCTGTAAACCCCAGCTCCTCCTTCTTTCTACTTAGATGGCTAAGTTATTAACCATTCTGTACCTTAGTTTTTGAACCTGTAAAGTGGGAAAAATTACACCCACTTAAGTCATATGAATGTTATCTATAAAGTGTTTAAAGTAGCATTTGGCATAGAGCAAGCTATAATAATTCTAGTTGCTGACTACCATGTGTAGTGGTGTTCTGTTGGAGCGCAGCACACTACCATTGTGACAGAGGAGGTCACACCTAATTTTTCTAAGTAAAGTTTTATGGAGACACAGCCACATTTTTCTGCATGTAGTCAGTGGCACTTTTGTGCTATCGTGTCAGAGTTGAGTAATTATGGCCACAAGGTTTGCAAAGCTAAGTTATTTGTTCTTTGCCCTTCCACAGAAGCATCATGCTGTAGGTTCTAGGTGCCATGAATGCTAGGATCATATCTGTTTTTATTCATCCTGCATCCTCCATCATTCTGGGAGTGTGGTAGGTGCACACTGCAGCATATGGATACCATAAAAGTTGGATTGGGTATTGTGGGAAGCCACATGTGCCGTTGCAGAGTGGCACTGACTACTGCTGGCCACCACGCATAAGTTTGGACAAACAACCAATGTGTACATATGCAGTAAAGTTTTTTGCAAAGACACTGCCTGGCCCGGGCATGATAATGAGGTCCTGTAAGGTACTGAGAGTATAACCAATCAGATGTGAGACATGCAAATGAGGTATGATAATGAGGTCCTGTAAGGTACTGAGAGTATAACCAATCAGATGTGAGACATGCAAATGAGGTATGATAATGAGGTTCTGTAAGGTACTGAGAGAGAGTAGCCAATCAGATGAGGAACATGCAAATGAGGCTTAGTGCATAACCAATCCGGGTGTGAGACACGCCCCTCCTAGGCCTATAAAAGCAGCACCAGTTCTGGGCTCGAGGTCTTTTTGCCTCTACAATCAAGCTCTCCCAATAAACGTGTGCAGAAGGATCCTGTTGCAGCGTCGTTCTTCCTGGCCAGTCGAGCGCGCGCAAGAAGTGATGCCGAAAACCCTGGGACAAGAAACATCTTCAGGCACGAGCGAAGACCCCCTGCTACAGGGAGGATTCAGAACTGCATCACGGGGAAGGAGCAGTTAATAAAGGTTCCCGCAAAACAGACTGCTGAGAAGGATCCAGCATGGATTCAGAACTCTTCAGCTGGGGAACGGTGATAATGAAGTGTTCCTGCAAAACAGACTGCTGAGAAGGATTCGACTGCATGGATTCAGAACTCTTCAGCTGAGGAACGGTGGTACCGGTAAGTCTCCCAAATTGATCCCCAGGTTAAAGGGGGATATGTTTTTTAAGAAAAAGAAGAGGGAAGAAAAATAAAAGGAATCAGTGATAAAGAAAAGGAAATAGTAAAGGAAAGGAAAAGGGAAAGGAAAGGAAAAAAAAGGAAAGAGAAAAGGAAAAGAGAGAAGAGAAGGAAAGAAAGGATTGAGACGATAAGGTTCCCGGCTTTGGGACAAGTTAAGGTTCATGAGTTATGCTTTTTTCTCCCATTGACCCTGTGTGGATAGGTCTGATAGTTTTGGTCTTGTTTGTTCTGATATATGGACTCTGTTACTGTTTGAAACTGTGTGTAGAGGCAGTCAAGACAGGTCAGAAAATCCTTACAGAGCAACAAGAAAGTATGTCGGGAGAGGAGAAGGGCTTAAAGAGAAAAAGGAAAAAGAAAGGAGACACAGTGTTATCAGGTGGACCAGAAGAAGAAAGTATACAGCAAGCTTATGGCTTGCTTAATGAAACTTTAAAAAATAATGGCTTGATTATTGCACCAGAAAAGGTACAGCAGTCTAATGTTAGTCATTTTCTAGGAGCCACTATTACTTTACGATGTGTCACCCCACAAAAGATTAGTATAAGAAAAGATCATCTAAAGACACTAAATGATTTTCAAAAATTATTAGGAGATATTGTCCTACAGTGTGGTAAATGTGTAGAATTTACTAATGCACCTTCCGTGGGTGTTAATCCTCGCGGATTGCGACCCCTAGATGTTTGGCAAATGGACGTCACGCATATCCCATCTTTTGGGAAATTACAATATGTACATGTGTCCATCGATACCAGTTCTGGTGTCCCCCGGGGAGCTATTTGTGTTTTTCCACAGGGTGAAGAAAATCCACTTTGGGTCCCGACACGACTGACAAGGACCATGAAAGAGCAAGATGAACCCCAAGATGATTCTCCTGCTCCTGATGATTGAAACCAGGATAAGTATACCTTTATGGGCCATAGTAAGATCATGGCCAATACCTTTACCGGTACATTCCAATTCTTCTACCTAGCCTTTGTTTTTTGCAAAGGAATGTTTTTTGGATGTGCCTTATGCACGACAAACTCCTCAAGAGCCACGGGTGTATAAGAGTACTAGTATTCATTTAAATTATACATTATGCTTTGTGCATAATGTGGATAAACCTTTTACACCCTGTATATTTTTTAAAAAAAGAGATTATCTCTAATTGGGCAGATCAAATTAATACTGCTGACACTATAAGTCAGATAGCAGAAAAACCGTCTGAGGCATTGCTTACCCTGCAAAGGGTGGATTCTCATATCACCTCAGGGTTAATGTTAGTGAATCAGAGTGGATATTTTACAACATGACATGGAACAAATGATGGATGTCATACAAATGAGTTGTGTGGCATCTACATCGCATGTGTGCATTACTCCCAATAGGTATATTAATAATTCTCTTATTAAAAGTACAGACCTATCGAATTTCCTGAAGGGGAACTGGTCGCAGGAGCTGGAGAGGTTGCAGACGAGACTGCAGATGCAGATCCTGAACCTTAATGGGACCAGAGTGGAACCAGTGACCCTCGGAGACTTTACCTCTTGGCTTACCTCTGCTTTTTCTTACTTTAAGGAATGGGTGGGAGTGATTTTGTTTGGTGCTGCCATATGCTGTGGACTGGTGTTCATGCTGTGGTTGGTATGCAAATTCAGAACCCAACAAAAACATGACAAGGTGATTATAACTCAGGCACTTTTAGCTATTGAAAACGGCTCCTCCCCTGAAATTTGGTTATCCATGCTCAAGAATTAGTTGGCATCTGAGTTCTCTACTCTTGCACTCCACGGCACTGAGATGAGAGAGACTCAACGATCATTGATCAGCCCTTGCACATCACTGAGGTTTCCTCATTGCAAGTGATAGAGTGATCATGATTTCCCCACTAACTCATTTTTTGGCTGGCCTCTTTTGCAGAGTTCGCCCTAGGTCATTTAGCAGTTATTGTCACACAGCACTGCGATATCCAGAGACAGGCAACTTTCCTCGTGCACAGTCCAACCTAAGACATGGGGCCCGGTGGCGATAGGGTTACCCTATGACGGGTAAGGCTGTGACATTAGAGGAACGACCTAAAACAGGAGCCACGGCGGATGGGCATAATTGCACAGGCCTAGTCCAGCCTCATTTTATTAAAACAAACAGGGGGAGATGTGGGAAGCCACATGTGCCGTTGCAGAGTGGCACTGACTACTGCTGGCCACCACGCATAAGTTTGGACAAACAACCAATGTGTACATATGCAGTAAAGTTTTTTGCAAAGACACTGCCTGGCCCGGGCATGATAATGAGGTTCTGTAAGGTACTGAGAGTATAACCAATCAGATGTGAGACATGCAAATGAGGTATGATTAATGAGGTTCTGTAAGGTACTGAGAGTATAACCAATCAGATGTGAGACATGCAAATGAGGTATGATAATGAGGTTCTGTAAGGTACTGAGAGAGAGTAGCCAATCAGATGAGGAACATGCAAATGAGGCTTAGTGCATAACCAATCCGGGTGTGAGACACGCCCCTCCTAGGCCTATAAAAGCAGCACCAGTTCTGGGCTCGAGGTCTTTTTGCCTCTACAATCAAGCTCTCCCAATAAACGTGTGCAGAAGGATCCTGTTGCAGCGTCGTTCTTCCTGGCCAGTCGAGCGCGCGCAAGAGGGTATCAAGGCTACTGTTGCCTGTCCAGGAAGCCACCCTAGCTCTCCCTGTCTGGCATTAGCCCTTCTGCACTAGAGCCAGTAGCTCCTCTCATTAACATGCATGCTGGCCGTTCCCCAGCCTCATTAACGCTCCTGCATAGCCATCTTGGGCTTTAACACTAAGTGCCATTTCTTTGCAAATTAATGCTGCACTGTAGGTATAGTTAATAAACTCAGTGCCCTTCAACCATTTGTCTTCCAGATAGGTACCTACCTACCTTGGATTGTCTGAGAGGGCTCAGATGCTGTTATGTCAAACTAGCACATCATAAATCAGTAGGTGCCATAGAATGCTCTCAAGAAACTGATACCAGTTTCAAGTTGCTCTCCCTCCCTTTGGAAGACCAAAGATAGCATTAGCCTTTGACCTGCTTTGCTGGAACATACTCAAGTGTCTAAACTTGCATCAGCTACATGGACACCTAGGGCTGGTCCATTGCCATCCATCACAATATTTCCTATTTCTATCTTCATATTCTTTAATTGTTCCATGGAGCCTTTCAGAGAGTTTAAAATTATCAACTGGATCACACTTGCAGGGGACATCAAGTCCCCTGTCAGTGAGGTGAACCAGCAGAGCTAATTGCTCATTGAGCTGTTTGCCACCAGGATAGGCTGCATCAGTTATCACCAGTGACTGTGAGGGGGTGGGAGCCAGCAGAGCCTGCTTCCCATATCTTCCTGAAGATGTCCTGAAGGAGCTTATTGTTGGCCGATAATCCACTAACTGTCCTGTGTGCTCCAGAGGGCATGCTTTGAATCTCTCATAAAGATTTCTTCAAATTTCTATGCTCAATTCCTGACTTGGGCAGAATTGAGGGTTGGGGATTCTGGTGGATATAGCCCATGGTGGGAGATGGGAAGGAGGAGGGATAGAGGAGGAGGAGGCAGAGAAGAGATGGAGGCTGTGTTACAGTCACTTGACTTGAGTCAGTCTAGTTGTGAAGTCGTGGTGGGCTGGTGTTTTGGGGAGGTGAGAACTCAGATGTCTGTGTTTGTGCCAGCCCACTCAGGAAGAGCAAACATCTGCTTCAGCCCCCATCCAGTTTGCATTTCTTGCTCTCCGCTCAGCAGACAGGGGAGAGAAGGAAGAACATTGGAATTTCTACTTATTACTGTTTAGGTCACAAATGAAGAGGCCTAAACTGAGGTCACTGTGAACAGTGACCCAGATGGAATTTCTCAGAGTCTGTGTTAGGTGTGTAAGATGACATTATTCTGGTCTTGGTGTAGGAAGCATGGTTAACTTAACACAGAGCACATGAAATCTAGGTACTGTGCAAGAATTACTCAGTTTGTATATGTGAGTGCTATCCTTCAGTGCAGATGCCCCCCGGACCTTTAGAACCTCAATTGACCTTTTATGGGAATGTCCAACTCCTGGCTACTTTGTCATAGAGTTGTGTGAACTGGAGAATTATCATTATGGGGAGGGCTTAACATAGTCTTTGGCCCATATTAAGTGTTCAACAATCAACTGCTGCTTGTAGTGTTACTATGGCTACATTTACATAATTTCATATTTCCCCTTTGTTATGAATGTTTCCTCATATCTGCTCTTTTCTGAAGAGGAAAACAGAGGAGGAGTGGGTTTGGGGGGAGGGGAGGTTGGTGGGGGAACTGGAAGGAGTGGAGGGAGGGGACACTGGTTGGGATGTATTATGAGAGAATAATCTAATTCCGACAAAAAATTAAAAGTTTGATGGTATCTATTTTGTTCTATGAAATTATTTTACTATTTCCATCAATGTAAGCAAAATGTTGATAAATTGTTTTATTTTTAAATCATGACAGAGGCCAGGGAGAGGGCTCCGTGGATAAAGGGCCTTGGTGCCAAGCCAGATGACCTCAGGACCCATGTGATGGACAAAGACACCTGACTCTCAGAAGTTGTGTTCTGGCCTCCTTACATGCATGATGTCATATGTACCCTCTCCCTCACACATAAACAGATGGTCACATTTTTAAACATTGCAGGGACTTCATATATTCAATAAGTGGATTCTTAGGGGTCAAGTAATTTTTCAGTTTAGAAATAAAATAAAGAATTTTGTGAATTATATGCAGATAATGATGAAAAAACATTTGCTCAAAATTTTTTATCTGTGAAATCCAAAATACAGCCTGATTTTTGTTATCGCGGTGTTCTGTTTGAGCCTGTTGAGTGTGAAGTGTGAATGAGCTGGTCCCATACAGATGACGGAATGTTGGACCTTCATCTGAGCGGTGATGATCTGTTTCTTGTTCATGCTACAGTTCTGTGGCTGGTTGCCATGAACAGAGAATGAGAGAAAAATAGAACATTTTTCCCCCAGGGGAGGAGGAACAATTTACTTAATTTGACTTCAAAGTTCATGTTCTCTACAATAAAATTAATTACAAAGTTTATTATTTACTAATATTGATCTATTCTGAGATTTTTATACTATTTTCCCCTAGTTTTTTTCAAACATACATAAGTATTGCTAGTGCCTATGCCAACCATATACCTTTAATTGAATATAATCATTGCTTGAACAACTATTATACATATATTTCTTAAAGTTTTCTCCCCCCTCTCTTGTGTGTGTGTGTTTAAATGCACACATGCCATGACTCAAGAAGGTCAGAGGACAACTCTCAGGAGTTGGTTCTCTCTTATCACACCCATGCCATGGGACCTGGGGACCTGGGGATTAAACTCAGGTTGTCAGGCTGGCATGCAGGCACCAATGAACCATTAAACTATTTTGCTGACCCCTAAACGTATACTTTTGGTTGTTTTGAGAGGCAGATAAATCCTGGCGCCCCTATGATGTCACAGTGAGAAAGGGAGGTGGCACAGAACACCTGCAAAGCAGAGCTGCAGCTCCTGCCCCTCAGGCTTCCTCCTTTTGTTCCTTTGGCCTCCACTGCTCCGTGCTCCCCCAGCTCTGGGCATGCCCACATTACTATCCTTGCATTTTAAGGATCCCATGCTATAACTCTGAGCATAGTACTCTCTTGAACAGATTTCTTAGGCTTCAGTGTCAGTCCTCTGTAAAAGATGCTGTGTGACGTCATATATATGCCACTACTTCTCGGTTCTTGTTTCTACAGAATCTCAGCTCAAAAGGCTTTAATGACAAAAGAATGAGTTTTTGTGGATATTGCACATACATGCTGCTTGTAATTTCAGTTTCCATCCATCAATAAACAGCAAGACTGTAGAAGAACCTAGTTTCCAAGTGCTGAAAAGGACAGAGACCTCCTTCTTCGACTGTGGACCACATGAAAAGTAGGTAAGGCTAGATGTGGTTCTTGGTCAGCTAGTTTTGCTGAGTCCTGGTCATGGAATCACGTTGATGCTGTTATTGCATCCTACTGCAGTCCATGTGTGTGTAAATCTGTATGTGTGTACAGCTGATGTGTGCACGTACATCTGTACAAGTGTACAATTGCATGTATATACACAAGCACATGTGTACAGATGAGTATACGTATGCATGCACATGAGTACAGTTGACTATATAGGTATGCATGTACATGCACACAGCTATGTGTATGTATATACATACACAAGCTCATGTGTACAATTGAGTGTGTATACATACATGTACATGCATACAGTTGTGTGTATGTGTGCATGTACATGTATATTTGTACAATTGAATGTAGGTAAGCATATACATATGTACAGCTGAGAGTGTATGTATCTCTATGTACATGTATACAGTGGCATGTAGTCTATGTTTACATGTGTATACCTGTATATGCACATACCCATGTGCATGTATATAGCTGAGTATGTATATGTTCATGTACACATGTATATGTGCACGTGCATATGTGCATATTTATGTCTACAGCTGTGAATATATGCATGCACATGCACAGACCTGTGTATATATGCATATATTATACACTCTTCCTTATTGGATTTCAGTGGCAGAGCTAGCATAGAAGAAATCAATTCTCATTGGATCTCTTTGTATACTTTCCTAATGTACAGTTTTTGCCTAAGAAGTTTCAGCAGACCTTACCTGTTAAAATATCTAAGGCTTGAGTAAATTTTAGAGCATATCTTTCACTACTCTCAAATTCTTTCATGGTTTTAGGGGCTAAATTTCTGAACTTGTTTTAGCTTTTGCAGTTTTTTTCTAGAGCAGTGTTGTCTATGGTAGCTTTTTTCAGCCAGAGGGAACTACTTAAAGTGAATGAAAACAAAATAAGATAAGAGGCCACTCCACATTGTGTTAGCTACACCTCATTAGCCTGGTGTGTGCTTTCCTGTGCTCAGTGCCCTGCACATTGGCCACCACTGACAGAACATTTCCATTTACACAGAAAGCTCTGCTGGCCAGCATGAAAAATTATTTCAATTTGATTATGCTTTTTGGGTTATGCAGTTATGTAAGATCTTTAATAATAATTTAAGGGCATAGTATTGCACATCTATAATCCTACCACCCAGGAGGCTGAGGCAGGAGGGTTGTGAGTCTAAGACCAGCGGAAGTTGAATCTCCTTAAAAAGTAACTTGAGGGTTGAGGATGGAGTTTAGTTGGCAAAGTGCCTACCTAGCATAGATGAGCCTTGGTTTCAGTCCTTAGCACCACATGACTTTGGCATAGATTACAGGTGGTGCATACTTGAAATCTTAGAACTTGAGGGTGGAAAGAAGAGGATCAGAAGTTCAAGGTCATCACTGGCCGCATAGGGAGTTCAAGGCCAGCCTAGGATGCATGAAGCTCCCTGTTCCAAAACAAACATACAAACAAACAAACAACAACAACAAAAACCCAAACCAAGTAACAAAAAAACAAAACAAAAGTGTGTTAGCCTGGTGTCTTAGTACTCTACTGCCACAACAAAATGTGACTGAGGCAGCTCATAGAAGCAGCATTTACTTGGGGGCTTGCTTACAGTTTCAGAGAGTTCGTCTATGATCATCATGGCAGACAGGCAGGCATGGCCATACAGCAGTAGCTGAGACCTTACATCTGATATGCAAGTTGCAGGCACTGAGAGGAAGACTGGGCCTGTCATGGAAATCTGAAACCTTAATGCCCAGTCATAGTGACACACCTTCTCCAACGAGGCCACACCTCCTAATCTATTCTAAACGGTATACCAACTGGAAACCAAACACATGAGCCCACGGAAGCCACTCTCATTCAAACCAGCCCAGCAGGTGGGGAAAGGCACTTACCTAACAACCAGAACTCAGTGCCCACATGGTGGAGGAGAGACTGACTTTCTCAAGTTGTCCTCTGCTGTCCATCTGAATGTGGTGGCACTTGCCTCAACAAATATAGGAATGTAAGAACTATAAAATAAAATAAGAAACAAAAGACCCAAATGAGTGCCTTTCTATAGTCATGCCCCCTTTGTCTTTCTAATGAGGCTCATTATTCTCCCTCCCTCACCAGCTAGAAGTCAGAACCGCTCCAAGTATTTATCTTTAGTGCTCTTGAAAATATATTTGGCTTTTACTAAGTCCACTATTTAAAGCATTTAATTAATATTTTTATTGCCTGATCCTGTTTTAGGTTTGTTTTATAGTTCTTTCTATGTAGTTTGTCAACTACTTAATTCATTTCCTTCCATCCAGTCCCCTCTGCTAACATACACTAATGTCTTAAGCTAGAAGCTTTCCCTCATGAACTCTGGTTCATCTCACTGGCTTTAATGTGGCACTTTAATTTTTATTCATTTATCCACTTATCAGTAGTTTATGGTTTCACTTTGATGTGCTTCTGTAAGTAAGAGTTAGTTGAAAGGATGAAAGATTTCTTTTCATTATTGTTTTGGTCATTAATATCTATTGTATAGCTTTGTGGTTTGGAGAATTTGAGGTTTAATGGCTATATCCATGATTGTGCCGCAGCTACCCCAAGACTTAGTAGCTTCAGGTAGCTTTTGTTTTCCAGAAGGTCTGAGGGTCAAGGTACTAGAGTCGGTGTAGTCTAATGATTTGGGCTCAAGATTCTCACTAGCTCCTGGCCTAGGGAGACTTAATGGGGACCAGAGAACAACAGGCACCCATGGTCTATTGAGGGACTTCAAATAAGGCAGCCGTCATGGAGCAGAGCAGATTACAACAAATAAACAATATGACAGCTGTGTCCTCTGAGAAGGAAGGATGAGAGAGAGAGAGAGAGAGAGAGAGAGAGAGAGAGAGAGAGAGAGAGAGAGAGAGAGAGAGAAACAGTTTTGTATGGCCAGGCTACACACCATCACACTTATACATCATCTCATTTACTAGAAGGGAGTCACTGAGGGCCACACACAAAGGGAGGAACCTACACAGAGCAAGCCATGGGCTTACTGGAAGGCATTGGGAAGCTGCCTACTATAGACAGGTCCAGTGTTCATTTTTGCATTTAAAATTATTTTGTTTGTTATTGTTATGTGTAGGGACATATAGATGGTATAGCATGCTTCTAGAGGCCAGAGGACAACTCTTGGAGTTGGTTTTCCACCCCTCCTATGGATTTTGGACATTGCACTTGGGTGGACAGGCTTGTGCTTTTGGGTGCTGTGCCTGGCACACATTACACTGTCTATGTACTGTAGGGGCTGATTTGGATGAACAAGACTGCTTTGTTCCCATCTGATGGATGTGCTCCCTGGAAGTCTGTTCAGGCTAACTTGTCACTTGTGTGGCGTCTTCAACATCATCTCTTATTTCACTTGCTGTCTCAGTTGATTTTAGCCAATAACCAAGTATATCTTGATGACCCCTCTGTACACACTGGAAATGAATGCTTGCTGCAGGGAAGGGGCAGATGATCTGTAAATGTCAGAGGCACTGAGTTCCGGCTGCAGCTACTCAAGTCTTCTATATCCTTACTGATTTTCTGTCCACTTTCCCTCCAATTACTGAGAAAGAAATGGTAAAATCTCTAGCCTGATTGTGGATTTGTCTGTTTCTCCCCTCAGGTGTGATGTTGGTAGGGGTGTCACTCTTAGAATTAGCTTGATGGACGAGTTGCCTTGCACCGTGGAACGATTCTGTTTCCCTGTGAGATTCCTTGATGACTGTGGCTGATGCTTATGCTCACAGTTGCAGGGCAATTTTACATCTTATTTTTCATTTGTGCACATTTTTAAATTTTAAATTTCTTCTTGGACCGTATGAATCTTGCTCATGGTATAGTCTGATAACCTGCCTCTTAACTCTAATGTTAAAGGTCAGTTGATTTTAGAGACAGACACACTGGCTATTTATTCATTCTCTTTATTTTCCCTCTAAAATATGCTTTATGTTTTGCTTTTGTATTTATTTTCTGTGTTTTAAATTTATTCATTTTTAGGTTCTCATGAAAGTATATACCCCTCCCCTGATACTGGCTGGTTTTTTGGTTTTGTTTTTTGGTTTTTTTTTTTTTTTTTTTTTTTTTTTGTCAAATTTGGCACAAGATAGAGTTGTCAGAGAATAAGGAGTTTCAGCTGAGGAAATGCTTCCACAAGATCTAGTTGTAAGGCATTTTCTCAGTTAGTGATTAATGGGGGATGGTCCAGCCTACTGTGGATGGGCACAGGGGAAACATTCCTGAAGAGAACAGCAATGGCTTGTGCTGTAAGATCGAGAATTGACAAATGGGACCTCATAAAATTGCAAAGCTTCTGTAAGGCAAAAGACACCGTCAATAAGACAAAAAGCCCACCAACAGATTGGGAAAGGATCTTTAACCTATCCTAAATCAGATAGGGGACTAATATCCAATATATATAAAGAACTCAAGAAGGTGGACTCCAGAAAATCAAATAACCACATTAAAAAAATGGGGCTCAGAGCTAAACAAAGAATTCTCACCTGAGAAATACCGAGTGGCTGAGAAGCACCTGAAAAAATGTCCACCATCCTTAATCATCAGGGAAATGCAAATCAAAACAACCCTGAGATTCCACCTCACACCCGTCAGAATGGCTAAGATAAAAAATTCAGGTGATAGCAGATGCTGGCGAGGATGTGGAGAAAGAGGAACACTCCTCCTTTGTTGGTGGGATTGCAAGTTTGTACAACCACTCTGGAAATCAGTCTGGTGGTTCCTCAAAAAATTGGACATAGTACTACCGGAGGATCCCGCAATACCTCTCCTGGGCATATACCCAGAAGATGTTCCAACCGGTAAGAAGGACACATGCTCCACTATGTTCATAGCAGCCTTATTTATAATAGGCAGAAGCTGAAAAGAACCCAGATGCCCCTCAACAGAGGAATGGATACAGAAAATGTGGTACATTTACACAGTGGAGTACTACTCAGCTATTAAAAAGAATGAATTTATGAAATTCCTAGCCAAATGGATGGACCTGGAGGGCATCATCCTGAGTGAGGTAACACATTCACAAAGGAACTCACACGATATGTACTCACTGATAAGTGGATATTAGCCCAGAAACTTAGGATACCCAAGATATAAGATACAACTTGCCAAATGCATGAAACGTAAGGATCTCCACCTGTTCTTGGGATGACTTAATTCACTTCTTGTGATTTCCTCTCATCACACCCATTTTCCTTCAAACGACATAACTCCATTCTTCGTGGAGGGAGGATATTCTGTTGTGTGTACACATCTTTATCCACTCCTCTGTGGCTGGATACCTAGGCTGGTCTCATAGTTACATATTTCAAAGCTAAGTATTTACATGTTTTATGACTTAGAAACCTCAAAGCTAAGGCTTCAACAGACGAGCTCTCTTTACCTAAGAGACCTGGCTTGTGTAACTGCACAAAGTCACCAGAAGCCAGGAAACTCCCAGTTACTCACCTCCCCAGCCTCAGCTTGTGAATCTCAGCCTGGTGAGTGGAGGGGTTGCTCCATGGCATCTGGTTCTCATCCAGGAAGAAGGAAACAGGGAGAGTACAAGGATGCATACTAATCTCCCCCAGTGACTTGCATTTAAATGGCCACTCCACTTAAGTGGAGTGCAGAAAATAGTTTTTAATGGGGGGTCACTTGGGTGCCCTGAGTAGCGCTGACATTTTATTACTAAGACAGAAAAGAAGAATAGACGCTTAAGAGGAAATTAGCAGGCTTTCCCCCAGAGACATAAGAATTCTCCTTGATTACTTTTGCTGGTAGATCCCTTTCCTTCCTTCCTCCTTCTTCCTTCCTTCCTTCCTTCCTTCCTTCCTTCCATTAATTAACTTATTTATTCACTTTACATCCTGATGGCAGTTCCCCCTCCACCCAATCCCCCACACACAAACAGCCTCTCCCCCATTACCCCATTCCCTTCTCAAATTTAGGGGGAAAGGGATCCTCGGGTAGGCAACAGAGTCAGGGCCAGCCCCCACTTCAGTTGTTGGTTCATTGAAAATTGCACACTGTCTTATAAAAAGGAGGAAGTTGGGTGCTGTTGTAGAACTAGAAACAGGTCATTTCTGTGGGAACTTTGAGTCACCTCCACTGTGGCTTCTGATGTGCCCTGGCTCCCCGCTTGTTGACTATTCTCTCCCCATAGCACCACTGTCTTATGAATGCAGTAGCTGCTCAACTCTTTCAGAGGATGTATGTAGATTTTGTATAATATGTGCTTTGTCCTTGCCTTGTCTTTCTTGTCTGCTTATTCTGGGGTTCCTCTTGTGTTCAGTTGATTTTCCTTAAAACTCTCTCTCTCTCTCTCTCTCTCTCTCTCTCTCTCTCTGTGTGTGTGTGTGTGTGTGTGTGTGTGTGTGTGTGTGTGTGAGACCAGAGACTTAAAACTTGGGGGGTTTTGTGCATAGCTAAGGCTGCAGTTGCCTTTAAGTTTCACTTGCTCAGCTCTCCCATTAGACCTTTCCCTGAATGGATGTTATGTGGGACTTTTCCTAGGGAGACATGAATAAATGTCTACCTAACCTCAGGAAACTGAGGACAAATCAAGGAAGCAGTTCTATCAAAGCCCAACTCAGTGATCCAGTGGGTTTATTGGAGTTACTTACATGAGATGAGTTACTTACAGAAGCAAGGAGTACCCAAAGGCAGCTGTATCACTACACCTCAGCATGGGTGATGACTTGTGAGAACTGCAATCCAGCCACCTCTACACTATGTGTAGTGAGTTTGGTAGGAGAGTCCCCACTCTTCCGCAGTCCTTACTGCTCATATAACCTTGAGGAAAGACTTATTTTTACAGATATTTTAGGTTTCAGGGACTTCCTAAGACTTGGGAGTTACTTCCTGAATCTTGAAAAGCCTCCCTTCAGGAGTGATTCATAGTAGCGAAAATTGCTACACAACCATGGAAAGGACTGATTTTGTAATTTCTGTAACTGGACTTCACTGATTATTGTCTAGAGTTTTCTGATTTGGGGTACCTGACTGAAGCAGAAAGATAGGGCAGGTTCCTCATCAAGACTAAAGATGAAGGCTCACGTGGGAGTTTGTGCTGGCTGTGTAGATTGGTCTGAGGTAGAGGTTTCTGCTTGGATTGACTGGGGATTGGTTTTGGTTGACATTTGTGGTAGGGTTTGGTTGTGGGTAGGGTTAGGTGCTAGGAGTGGGTTCTTTGTCAGAGATGAATTGTTACTAGAGTAAGGGTTTGAATGCTTCTGGGGCAGAGTTGTTTCTCCTTATGATCTCATCAGTAACTCTGCTGGCCCTAACTCTATTCTAAATCTAGTCTCAGTTCCTCACTGCTCTTCTAAGCCACTCTCTCCAGAACGTAACCCCCTTCCTTTAGAGCTGTCTCATTGTCTACTCTGAGTCGTTGTAAATCAGCTTGTCAGGAGACTGGATTGTCCCTTTTCCATTTCCACCAGTCCCTTCATCCCTCTGGATAATTTCACTTTTTCATGTCATTCAGATATATTCATATATATATATATATATATATATATATATATATATATATAAAATTGTATGTGTCTATAAAAATTCACTTATTAAATATGCTTGTTAGTGCCTGGTGAATATTCCCTATCCTAAAGTCCCTTGGGGCTGCCATTGTCAAGGAAGCTGTGAAGAGACTCAATGACCACAGCAACTCTTATAAAGGAAAATAATTTAATTGGGGCTGGCTTACAGTTTCAGAGGCTTAGTTCATTATCATGATGGGAAGCACAGCAGTGTGTAGGCAGACATGGTGCTAGAGAAGGAGCCCTGAGTTCTACATCTTGATCTGAAGGCAGCAGAAGGAGACTGTGTGCCACACTGGGGATAGCTTGAGCACAGTAGAACTTAAAGCCCACCCCCACAGTGACACACTTCCTCCTACAAGGCCTCATTTACTCCAGCAAGGCCACATCTCTTAATAGTGCCATTCCCTATGGATCAAGCATTCAAACATGAGTCTATGGGGCTGTACCTATTCAAACCACTGAAGTAGCCTACTCCTGTCTTAGAAGGTAACCAATGTGTTTTAGCTCCCTGGGCAGATTTCTTTCCTCTGAGGGTGGTTTTTGGTAGTTTGGTTTTGTTTGATTTCTGTTTTCCAGTAATTTTTCTGCTTTTGTATTGGTTGGTGGACCCTTTTCTATTTCATCCTTTCCTGTGCCTTTATTGAGACATCCTTTTTAAAAGTACTATTATTATATAAAAGAAAATTTGGAAGTAAATTTTTGCATGCATGTTTTGCCTCAGTCAGTCTAATGCTACTGAGACCCATTATTTCACAGATGTTTGGTGACCTCTCATTCTTTTTTTGCTATAGTAAAAAGAAAACTTTATGTTCCATATTTCATGTTTTATGTAGAGGGTTATTAAATTTGATGTAGCGTGTAGCCAGCCATTTTGGAATTCTGATAGTGTTACAATAGTTTTTCAGGAGTTTTTTTGGGTTTTCTAAAGAACTAACCACAGTTTCAACATATACTTGAAAGTTTGAAAACTTTGCATTGGGATTTAGTGGGAGGAAGTTGGGTCCTGCTCTTGAAAGGGATGGGGTGGGGCAGGGTGCCAGTATCCTCCCTCTTTCTTCTTGCTTTCTTATTGTCATGAGTGAACAGTTGGATACATCATGCACGTCTGCCATGGTGTTATGCCTTGGCACAAACCAAAAGACGATAGGGCTGAGCAACTGTGGACTGAAGTATCTGAAACCAGGAGCCAGCAAACCTTCCCTCTCATGTTGAGTATCTCAGGTGTTTGTTAGAGTAATGGACAGCCAACATACCTTCTCATGAAAGCACCTGGCAATGTCTTCTTTGTCATCCAGTAAGACATAACTGCACTCTTTCTAAAATCTGGACCTCAGCCTTGGGAAAGCTGGGATCTCAGCCTTGGGTAAGATGGGGATCTTAGCTTTAGGAGGAAGGGCTCTCACCCTTCAGTAACTCTTGGCTTTAGGAGGAATGTCTTCTCCTCGAACCTGATATTGTTATAATTTTAATTCTTTTCAGTTACCTGCTTGTTCCTGAAAACCCAATCCCTCCTTTAAACTAACATTTCTGTTCTGACCACCATGTGGATTCTCTTTCCAATGCAATCAGGTTGGTGTAGAAAGCCTCACATTAGATAATCATCTCTGATTGCTGCAAAGTGGGTTCTCAGGAGTCTGAAAAGAGGAGAGAAACCCCCCAAAAGTGTGGAATGTGAGCAAAACAGAAATGCTATTTCTCTGTCTCTCTCCATTTCTCTATGTCTCTGTCTTCCCCTCCCCTCTCCCAGCATATCATCTTACTATATGATCCAGGCTGATATGGGACTCAAGCTCCATTTGCCCCAGTCTACTGAGCATCATGCTGGGATTACAGGTATGTGCTGAGCTATGTTTTCAATCTACTTACCATATCTAAAATCTACAGACATATTTTATGCTCTTGAAATTGCATTGGTTGTAATTGTTTCCTAAAGGAATCCATCCAATCCAGGCCCTTCAGCATGACATATAAGTGTCTTCATTTTGATGTTACAACTTGAATTTTTATTTATTTTTCTCTACATAAGTCCTCTGGTCCAGGTAAATACCTTACCTTGTGTTTTCCACATTTGTTATGATTCCTTTTCTTAGACGACTTCTTTCTCCCTAGCCTGGCATGTCATTCTCCCACTTCTCTTCTAGATCTGTTCACTCTGTCCTTCTCAATTGTCACCCTCTATGTCCCTGATCTCCCTGAGGAGAAACACCTTCTATCCAGTACACTGCTTCTGGTGAATGATGGTTAATGTTGTCAACTTGACAGGATCTCAAATCTAGGAAGGGTATGTCTATGAGGCATTTCTAGATTGATTAATCAAAATGGGAAGACCCACCCTAACTGTGGGTAACACCTTTAGTAAGCTGGGTTCTGAACTGCATAAAAAGGAGGAAGAAAGCTGGGCAGTGGTTCTCAATCCTCCACCGTGGATGCAGTATGACTAGGCCTTTACGTTCCTGCCATCACGGTGTCTCCAACAAGATCCACTATACCCTGAAACTGTGAGCCAATAGAAATCCCTCTGTCCTTGAGCTGGGCATTTTGTCATAGTAACTAGAAAAGTGATTGGAGCATCATGGTACCTTTGTGCATGCTACTGTTTTCAGACACATTCCATTGAGCCTCCTGGAAAAGCTGACATATCTCTGTGAGCATAAATAGTTCTGAAACTTTCTCTGGCATGTGTGCTTGCATGTGTCTGTAACCATATCGATCATATTAAATTAAAATTTTATTTATCTCATATTGATTTAACCACTTGACTGAAATAATGCATTTACCCCACGGCTGTGTATTAGCAATTTGATAATTTTATGAGCTATTATTCAAGCAGTAGCATTTAAAAAAAATTGAAAGAAATTAAACTGGAATATAAACTTGGAAAAATTATGATTCTTGCATCCTTAGTTCAAGCTGCTAGCAAGTGACACCGTGTGGTGCAGGGCCCCACAGGCAGTGCTTGTCTGCCAGACTGAGGCAAGTGAGTCTTCTTGGCGCCATGTGCATCCCGAGCATCCACTTCACTGCTGAGCTCTCGTTGTCCTCGGGGGAAGAGACCACAGTCAGAAGAGAGAGGAAGCCCTGGCTCCAGGCCAAATCATCTCATATGCTCATCTTCCTGCAGAGTTGGCCATTGGTGCTTGCGCTAGTGGAGATGGAGAATTTTGATCATAAACAGTAATGACTTTAGGGAGAATTTCTAAAGTTTGATGATCAGAGACAAGAAGTTATCTTTAGCAAGGATTGGAATGTTTCAAGTATTAATCCTAACTGAAATTTTAGCGAAGTTGGGCTTTTGAATTACAACTTTAATTTTATTAAATTGAGAAAGCAAGTCAAATCTACATTGTTGATGACACATAAATCACCATAGGAAGTGCTATGAATGTTAGGATTGTGTGTTGAACGGCTCTCATGAGGCACAGTTTCGGGTGCCTAGACTCTTTTTTATTTTTTTAAATCTTTATCCTTTGACATTTCTAGTGCTCACCTGGTGTTCATGATTTACTACGTAAGAACCTGTTAGTTCTCTTCCATGTGTTACTGAGCTAGGTACATAAGACAGACAGGTGAAGAATACGAAGTTGCAGTCCTGGATGGGTTCCTGTTTCTGCAAGCTCCCTCGGTGAACATTGAAATAGATATGGACAGTAGCCTCTGGGATAGAGATGATGGAGGTGCATTGGAGGTGACATCCCAGGTGACTTGCCTAGGGATCCTATGAAATCAACTGAGAGTTGAGTGGAAAGTTGGGTGGCTTTACAGAGTGACTGGGGAAGACCCTGAAGCCTTGTTTATTTTTGCAAATTTGAAAGTTGACTGAAAAAGATAGAAGGACTCATCCAACATTGCACAGTCAGTCAGTCTCAAACTTCCATGGAGCCCCTGTCTCCACACGGTGAGCTTTAGGAGTTCCAAAGGATTACATTTCCTTTCAACTGTTCCATTTCATTCTCCAATAAGTACTTTCTTGTGGAAAGAAGGATATTGGAGAGAGAAAAAAAAAAACACATTCCCCAACGCCACTACTTAGCAGTCTACTATACCAGTTCTCCATAAATATGTCACTTAAAGAAGTGGAAACTTATTGCCTCATGGTTTTGATGGCCAAGTATTAAATCAGCATCCCTGGGCTTAAGTCACAGTATATATTCTTCCCTAAGGCTCTAGAGAAAAGCCCTAGTTTCTGGTGGTTCCAGGTACCTCATGGCCACATCATTCTGTCACTGCTGCCACCATCCTATCACTCTCCTTTGAGTGTCTTTGTCTCTTATAAAATGATGGCATTCTGGGCCCACTCAGATATCTAGGTAATCTTTTCATCTCAAAATCCTTGTATCCTTAGTTTAATTATGTCTGCTTGGACTTTTTTTTTTCCTAAACAAGCTAACATTCTCAGGTTCTGGGGACTAGCACAGGAACATATATTGGTAGCCATTTGGTCTATTGTAGATGAATGGGAGTGAGCTGGACAAGGGAGGCTATAGTTCTGCTCTATTAAGCTTGAACTGTCTGTTCATTTCCAAGCCCCATACTCATAGAGGAATGGATAGAACTTCAGAGCATACAGGGTAATAAAGAGCTATTTTAGGAAAGGACAGTGGGGACATGGGCCATGAGATGGAAAAGAGAGACTTGAAGCCAGCAGGATTAGGTCTATGCCTGGAGATGCTAAGAATGATGGGTTATGGCTATATATGGGGCTGGAGGCTCAAGGGTGATGGCTGGGGCTGGAGGCTCATGGGGGATGTCTATGCTAGTGGTGTGGCCAGGCTCTATTCCATAGCCTTTCTGTCACTACCAAAATGACATAAAGATGTAGAAATTCTGAGAAGGGGGTGGGTGGGAGGAGAGGACCTTAGGGTAAATTCTAGATTCCATGTCTTGCACTTTGAAGGGATTTTCAGTTGTGGGGAGCTATCTCAGGCAATGGAGACTGAACACTAGCAATGTAGAGATGCCATGATATTAACAGCTGTTCTCTGGAAAATTATGGGCCATCGGCTATAGAGAAGAAAAACAATTTTTACAAAATGTCCTTGTGACCATTTACACAAGTGTAACTATGGAAGAAATGATTGTTTTGTTATTCTACAAAGCTGTCTTAGGAAGCTTCTGGATTTAAAATTGCCTATTGTCAAAAATGGCTTCTTCTATAGCATCACTGCAGAACATCTAAAAGGTAGCTTTCCTGTGATCAGAAGTAATTGTGCAAGCACAACATGTAGAACAACAGTTACTTACAGAAAGCCACAAATATAGTAATAGTTTTCTCTCTGTATCTCTGGGTACCATATTCCAGAATTCCACCAACCATGGAGAGAACATACTCAGAAATAATTATACCTATGTTAAACATGAATAGGCATTTTTCCTTGTCATTTTCCCCTGAACAACTTAGTACAACATATTCCCATAGAATTTAGTTGTATGGGGTATTATGAGTGGCTAGAGTTAGCAAGTTTCTTGGAAGATGAATATATATATATATATATATATATATATATATATATATATATATATATATATATATATATCACCCGATGTAATTTGAACACCTGAAGATTTGGGTATCTCTGGGAGTCTTGGGACCAACCACTTTCAGGTGCCAAGGGAGGCTGTATATACAAATACATATGTAACTATATTGTTCTAGTTTATCTCTCATTGCTGTGGGAAACACCACGAACAAAAACAACTTGGAAAGGAAAAAGAGTTATTTGGCTTATATGTCCTGACCCCAGTGTCCATCACTGAGGGAATTCAGGGCAGAAACTCAAGCAGGAACCTGGAGGCAGGAGCTGAAGCAGAGGTCACGGAGAATTTTGCTTACTGGCTTGCTCCCTGTGGCTTGCTCATCCTGCTTTCATAAGTAACTCATGACTCTGAGGTCGTACTGCTCACAGTGGGCTGGGCACTTCTGTATCAATCATTAGTTAAGAAAATGCTGCTCAAGGACCAATCTGATGGAGGCAATTACTCAGTTCAAGTTCCCTCTTTCTAAATGACTCTAGTTTGTGTCGAGTTGGTGAAACTACTCAGCAGATATATGGAGTCATATATACTAAGATTATTTGTAATTGTATGTGTATATGTTCGCTAATAGTTTTAAAGCTGCTAAGGTGCTGCCCTTTGTATTTAAAGCCTTATGATTTCTGATCACCCTCCATGTGTCTGGTGCATGGAGGCGGGGAGGGGCACGACTATATCCCTTAATACTATGATTCATAACAATCTATGAGCTGTCTGTTAGGTCACACATACACAGGACTATATGAGAATGAGAGAATTAGATCTTAATTCAGAGACCACTGCTCAATGCTAAGTTTAGACTAAAATCCAATATCCTGACTACTGAGGCATTTTGTGGGGTTCAGTCATGGAGATGTAAGTGGTGAAAACCAGCCATCAGCATGGGTGGGCAGTCTTCAGTATCATTCAAGATGGTATCTTAACTGTTAGAGAGAGAGAAAACTTTGTAGAAAGGGAAACTGATGAAAAACCATCAGAAGAACTTTGTTAGAGGCTGATAGACATTATGGGCATCCATGATGATCCCTGAAATGGGAGAGCATTGAGAGAGATGAACTGTGGCCACAGGCAGCCATGATGGGCCCTGTAGGGACATATACCTCCATTTCTGAGACATTAAGAAAGTTATCGTGTCATTCCATAGGCAGCATGATGGGAGATTGAAGAGTAAGATCCTTCAATTCTCAAAATATCAGGAGAGAAATAACATCGTAGCCACAGGCAGCTATGAGAGAGATGCCTCCAGTCCTTTGAGATCCTGAGAATGAAGGGAGTTTCATAATCTTACAGGTTTTCAGAGGTTGGGATAGGGACAAGTTCTACATCACATGACCCAGCCTCTGTGCCAGGAGGCAGGAAGACACTACACAAAAGCCAAGTTAAAATTCAAGGTTGTTTGCAGCTTGTTCTCAAATCCCAGGTCACAGCAGGTGTCCAGTAGAGAGACTGAAGGAATTATGTGTGTCGTGATTTCAGGGGGACAGCAATAGAGGGTCTGTGATATCACAGTCTTCATAAGGCTCAGGCTACAAGTTTAAGGAATCAAAACTACTCATTCAGTGAACCTTTTAGTAAAGAATCATTGTCCCAAGTGTGGAAAAGATGTATGGCTGCTGTCACAGCGGTGATACTTATCTATGCCTCTGATGGCTGTGCCTTCAAAGCGAGGCAGAGGAACTGAATTCCCTCCCTTCTTCTTTGACTGTATAGAGCCTTCTATCCTTCTGCTATTGCTTGCTGTGCACCAGGCTGTTTCAGAGGTGTCATACCATCCTCCTCCTCATACTGCTGTCTTAGGTATTATCTAAGAATCTTCATTTACAGATGAGAAACTCGAGGTTGCTAGGGAGGGGCCCAAATTAAAACTAGACTCTCGGGAGTTATGCACTGCCTCCAACACCTTTTATGTTAGTTAGAAATACCCATGGATCTAATTTCTTGGGGTGTGTGTGTATGTGTGTGTGTGTACAAGCCTGCTGTTTTCCTCTGTGTGTGATCCTCCTGATTTGCTCATGTAAAGATGAAACAGAACTCAGAATAAAGTTATTTTCATTTCATAACTTACCCACAATTATTTAAGATAAATGATTAAGCCCAGGGTGTGAGGCCAGCACATTCCTGCCCTGGCTTGTTTGGCTTTATAACCAGTGCCCAGTGTTTTGCATTTCCACTGTAAGCTGATGAGCATCTCTAATCAGCATGCTAACTCACTGTGCAGCCACACATGGGTGAAAGGCCACCTGTGCCTATAGGCCAAACCTGGCAAACTCCCCCCCCCCACCTATGGCACAGCGAGTTGGGGAGTGGAATGATAATTGACCATCTAACACAGCGTATGTGACTGAATACAAATAGTTCCATGGATGGACCCTGCTTAATAACTAGTTTGCTGAGGAGATTTCCAGAGTCAGACAAAAGTCATACTTTCCTGATGTGACTGAAGTGCAGTCATGCTTTTAGGGCTATTTCCCACGAAAAGTTTGCAAAGATTTAGCAGGCTGTACCAATTCTGCTGTAGTTCTTACTCTGTTATATTGTGTAGATGTTATTTGCAAATGAAGGATACTTGGCAGGCTTTCCAAAAGCCCACAGATGCATAAGGAACTCTTAGGACAATTTGGCTAAGGGACTGTTTGGGTGTGGTTCCCTCTGGGGTGTCTTTCGGGGAATGTCTCATTTAGCAGATTTTCTCCAATTTGTTATCTAACAAACAGGAGTGGTTTCCTGTTTATAAAGCCCGATGTTGGTAACCCTGATGTCTAGAAGATGCAGAAGAAACCATAGTTTCCCTTTAGAAGCTTATTGTCTGTTGGGGGATGACAGGCGTACAAACTGAAGGTAATGTGAGATAAGCCAGAGGGTTGTAATAGTAGGTAGAGCATAGGGAGCACTGCCTTGCAGTGCCCCTGCTGAGAGAGGACACCCTGCTGCTACTGTTAGGACCCCCCATCCCCCGCAGACTGGAGACAAGAATGAGAGTCTACTTAGGTGGTCACCGGAGCTCAGGAAGGGGATGGGAAGAGCTAGGCAGCCTGCAGAAGCCTGATGTTAGCAGATTGAAACCAGGAGCAGCCTGAGATTCATTCTGCTCATTACTTCTGAGACAGGGCAAAGGACGCCCCACATTGCCAACTCTCACAGTCACTGGCTCCAGGCACTGGTGAAGGGCAGTTCAGATTTATATCTGTTTTGCCTTGATGTAGTCAGAGAAAGCCCTCAGGAGGAAGCTACAGTGCTGGCAGACAGGGGCTTTTGGGTTGGTGTGTACAGAGGGGTTAGGTTGTGGGAATAAGCACAGGACACCCACTCCCCTCGGAAAGGTTGGTTGTAGGACCTCACCTCGTAGTCATACTTAGAGACCACCATGTAGGTAGACCAAGGTTGCCCCTGACCAAGGAAGAAGCTACATTGGTGGTCTAGCAAAATGAAGTTCCCTAAAGATGTGAAAAATATGACCAGAGAGATGGCAAGGTCGGGCTGGATGTGGGTCTTCCAGAATGGTAGCTGCAGTGGGTACCCAGGAAGACTGAAGGCTTAAGGTAGGCAGACAATCAGAGCTTTGCTGAGCATGGCTGTCGAGGAGTCTGTGGATAAAAGCAGGTAGACATGAGAGCTGGAGGAAGCAGGGTAGGAGGGAGAAAGCACTAGGAAAGCCCGAGGAAGTCAGTTGCCTCGAATCTGTACTTGATCACGTGGTTGTCTATGCAGCCTAGTTTTCCACGGACTCTGGTGAGCCTGGCCAAGACCCTCTCTGTGCACAGCCTCATTCCTTAAGCTTCCTCGGGAGGGATTTATTTGCTCCTTGCAAAGAGTCGGTCTCTAAGCAGGAATGAAGAACCTTGGACCGTGACACAGTAAATGGACTGGCTTAGATGAAATTGATCTGGACCTTGGTGTCTGAGGTGGGGCTTTACAGACAGAGAAGGGGTCAGAGCCAACAAATCATCACAGAATTGAGGATATTTTCTGGGAGCGTCTATCCCCAGACTATAGCAAAAGCGGCTCTGTTTAATTTTAGGTTGATTTCTGATAATCATTAGCTGACAATCCTTATTTGTTGCAAATAGCACTAGAGATTTTTTTAAATCAAAAATTTGAATAGCTATGACTGTAGGTGATTTTTGTGGAACTGAAACATTCCCCTAACCCCTTCCCCCAGCCCCTGGAGGGAGGTTCTTTTTTTTTTTTTTTTTTTTTTAAGATTTTATTTATTTATTGGATGTAAGTACACTGTAGCTGTCTTCAGACACACCAGAAGAGGGCGTCAGATCTCGTTACGGATGGTTGTGAGCCACCATGTGGTTGCTGGGATTTGAACTCCGGACCTTTGGAAGAGCAGTCGGGTGCTCTTACCCACTGAGCCATCTCACCAGTCCTGGAGGGAGGTTCTTAAGGCCCAGAAAACAAAACAAAACAAAAATTACACGTCTCTGTTGAAGTTAGGCCCTGGTTCTTCCTTTCAGCCCCGTGCCCCCAGAAATAAGACTCAGACTCAAACTATACTTACAAACACCTTTGCCATATAGCTAGGTTCTTCTCCGACTAGATGTAACTTAAAAAGTCCCATTTATTCTACCCTACATTCTGCCACATGGCTGGTTATCTGTCCTCAGGACCATGTGTCTGGCTCATCACATCTTCCCAGCAAATCTCCCAGCTTCCTTCTCTCCCAGAATTCTCTCTCCTCCCCTCGTTCCACCTTCTATTTCCTGCCTAAGCCATGGGCCATAGGCTTTTTAAATTGACAGGTGATGCAGCTATACAATACAATACAAGTCTCAGAAAGCTGAAGCTTGTAAGAGTCACATGTCCCTTGCCTCCTACCCCCCAAGATTAAACAGGCAGTCACCACAGCTAGAGGGAAGAGACTCCCTTAACTTGCCCAGCTACCCAGGAGTGGTGCAGGGACCTCCTGAGCATATGGCTTTCTTGAGTCCATATGCTCACACTGGGGTGGGGTTTTTGGTGATACAGTTGCCTTTGAGTAGCCTGATCCTTCACTCACGCTCCTCTCTGTAACCTCAATAAACTCCCCATTCACTAAGCTAGACTTGGGTAGAATTGGTTTTGGGGGTGAGGGTGGGGGATGAGAGTAGGGGAGGGGACTTGCAATCAGTACCATATCTGGTTCAGTTAGGAATTTGTTCACATTGCCTAGGAAAAGTCACACAGCAATTTTCTGACAAGCCACCTCTTACAGACCTAAGTAGAGACTAGGACAGGGAATGAGGTGTTTGCAGTTTGGGACAATGTCAGTGGAACTGTGCAACTCCGGGTGCAGGGTTTGCGCTTCTTTCAGGGGTTTCTTGCTTTCCATCATCAGGATTTCACACAATTTTCCCTCCAGAAGGGCCGTAGGAACAGAGGGAATCTTTAGCTAGGGCTGAAGATTCTTTAGCTAGGGTTGCAGGGGGAGCGGGGCGGGGGGCGGGGAGGTGGTGAAGAAGGGATCCCCTCAGGGAGCTGCTCTCTAGGTGTACACGGTTTGTCTGGGCTTTTGAAAACCATTGGTTTAATATAGTCTCATAAATCATCATTTGGTACCCGAATAGCCTGGAAAAAAAATCTCTGCTTTCTAAAAATTAGAGAATAATTTGTTCTCGGTAGGCTAGAATCCAAGGGCATCTAATTGTGTGAGGTGAATAGCCCTGAACTGGGAGGTTCAAGTCTCCATACGGCTGTTGTCTCCCCTGACTGGACTTCCTGGGTTGGGCAAGACACATTCTCTGTGCCTTATTCCATTGTGAACAGAAGCGGTGCACTGGATTTCTATGGTGTTTTCTAGCTCTCAGCTATAGTTTTATAATGCAAATGCTTTATTTAGCTATAAGAGCCTCGCCTAGGAAAGCCAAGTGCTCAGAAGATGCCGATTCTCATGTACACTGGAAAATCAGAGCAAAGGGACAATGTGGGGAACAATGGTCCAGGGGAGACTCCATGAGCTAATGGTGTCACAAAACGACAGTGGCTGCATCTATCTATCTAGAAATAAATATAGTGCTTGGCCAAAGAGCTAATGGCTCTGAAACAAATTCTCTAAATGGCACACAGGAGAAGCGCTTTGTTTCTCAGGACATAAGAAGGAGCCTGTTATGGGACAGTGATGGAGAGATTATTACAGTTATGAAATCTGTTCAGAGACCTTACGTTCATTGTGTTCACAAGGCGTGCATTTCATTGCTCCTGCTTCAGGTGTTTGCTGAAAGCGTTCTATTGGGATGCTGTCTTCTTTCTGTACTTTGGTCATAACTTAGCTCCTGGATGGTGAAGTGTTCACCAAGAGAAGTCTCAGATTCGGTCGGTCATCCTATGCCAAACTTGGAGCTGATGGAGGTGGCGTGAGAGACTGAAGGGTAGAAGCATAGGTGGTAGGCACAAGTGACCAGACAACACTACAGATTTTCTGAATCCCAGGAATTCATCAGGTCTGAGGTTATATGTAAAATGAAGTTCTTATCTATCTATCTATCTATCTATCTATCTATCTATCTATCTATCTATCTATCTATCTATCTATCATCTATCTATCTATCTATCTATCTATCTATCTATCTATCATCTATCTATCTATCCCATGGGTTTGGAAAATAGCTCTCTCCTCAGAAAGAAACTGGTTGTAATGAAAAGCAGTGGTGTGTGAAACGGTTGATCAGGATATGGGTGCTGGGGACATAGCTGGGGTCTTAACTGTCAAGTCATTTCTTTAGCTCTCCAATTTCAGAGTTTTCTCAGCTCTTTTTGAAATAGGTATCTACTCAATGTGTAGAGGCAAAGTTTCCAACAGTCCCATTCCTGAGAATTCCTGCCTGAAAGGAGCTCTGCCACCTAAGGTACTGAAGGGCAAGGGCCAGGCAAGGAGAGTCAGGAGCCTGTATCAAGAGGTAAGGTTTCAGATTTTTAAAGAAAGCGGTAGAAAGAGGGAGTTTGGCCTTTGGAAATAGCAAGACATCAGGTCTAACTGGTCCAGAGGCCAAAGTTAGTAAGTAGAGGCTAACTCTGCCTCACATAAAGAGACTCTTAGTGCAGAGCTGAGCTCCTACTCTTATGGTTGGAGTCTCGGATGCTCTTGCCACACCCTGCTTTGTTCTCGCTGACAGAACTGTCGAAATCACGGAAGAGCAAAAGAAAGTCAGTTGGGTTACTGGACTCTCCGGGTGGTGTTCTGCTTGTATGATTATTAAATCAAACCACATGCAGTGGACAATATTGTCACATTTGCTTGCAAAATTATTAAAGGTCACATCTACTATACTTTCTTATTTACCTTTTTATTGATTCTTTGTGAATTTCAAACCTTGCACTGCGATCCAACTCACCTCCTCATCCCTTGCAACCTCCCCTGCAAAAGAAAAGAGAATATCTCATTGTGGAAGCTGTAGTGTGACTCGGTGTGTCCCACAGTACACTCCTGTTCACACAGCTTTACTTGCAAATGTTTATTACAATGAGTCATTGGTCTGGTTCAAGGCCTCTGGTTCCTGCTACTCTATCAATATTGGATCCTCACCGAAGCTCCCCTCAGATATCCTGCTGTTGCTCTGTGTCATGGAGATTTTGCAGCTTTGGATATGTAGGACTGGCTCTTTCATGTGTTTCAGCAGTTCATAGATGGGTTAGATGTTGGGGTGGGCCAACTCAAAGTTCTGGACTTGGGCCTGGGTGGTATCTAAGCCAGTTAGCCTGCCAACTCTCCCACACCCACAGTACCAGAGCAAACTCTCCAGCACTGCCCTGATTAGCTCACCTCGTGCTACAACTAGCAAGGGGCAGAGCTAGCTCTCCCACTCCCATGCCCTCAGGCTGGTTCATCCACAATCCCCCAAATCAGGGCTAGCTAGCTCTTCTGTGCTACCCAGACAAGGGTCAGGGCCTGTTCTCCTGAGTGTTGTAGCCAGTGAGGGACAGGCCAGATTTTCTGCTCTCATGACTTTGGGGCAAGATCTCCTGCTTGCCACAGGTGGTGAGGGCCAGAGGGAAGGGGGGGGGGGGAGAGGACATCTTTCCCTCACCCATACAGCATACAAGTTGGGAGGCTAGTTCTCCCATGCTCATGACCTCTGGGCTGGCTCACCTGAACTCCTACCACCAGGGTCAGCTCTGTTGTGCTTCCTGGGCAAGGTGCAGGTCCCACTCTCCCAAGTGCTGCAGCTGGTGAGGGGCAGGAACAGCTCTCCTCTTCTCATGCCTTCGAGGCCAGCTCTCCCACGATGCCCAGGTGAGAAGCAAGGCCAGTTCTACACAGCCCTCAGACACCAACATGGCCCCAGGTGATAGACCAGATCACCGACGTCCATCTGGCCTTTGGGGGTAACAGACTTTGTTGCTGCATAGCCTTGGACCCAGGTCAGGACCTCCCTATGGCCTTAGATGGCACCACCAGCTACTCACATCAGGCATGTGTCCCGTAATTCAACTAGATTCTGAGACTCCCTTCCTAGAGACAGGCTCAGATCTCAATCTGCTCAGTCCTGAGTGTGTTCTCACCCTCTTCATATACCAGTCCTAAATCTGACTTATACTACTGATGGGTGGGCTAGAAGTTAGGGCTTCCTGATCTATAGTAAGTCATCTTCAGATGTGAAAGGTTCACAGAACTCAGGGAGTTCTTATATTTACTGCTTTTATATACAGGGATACGACTCAGGAACAGCCAGCTTGAAAAAGATGCAAAGAGCAGGCTGTGGAGCCCATGCCCTCTGGTAGTTGAGAGTACCCCCAGGACCCCTGTGCATTCAGAAATCTAGAGGCTCTCAGAAACCTATAATTGACAGGGTTTTATGAAGGCTCTATCAGGTAACTATGATCTACTAGTAAACAGTTTCCAGCCTCTTTCCCTTCCTGGCTGATGGGAGGTGGGGTGGAAAGTCCCAAGCTTCTAAGGATGTCTTGTCTTTCTGGTGACCAGCCCTATTGGAGCATCCAACAGAGCCATCAGGAGAATAGCAAAATATGCACTTATCACCCAAGAAAGCCCAAGAGAGTAGGAGTTCTCTGTCGGGAACTAGGGAAAACAACTAGATATTAGATCACAAAACTCTCCTGGGGCTCCTAGAGCTCGGGCAGTCACAAGGGCTTTTAAGAGATCCTTGCTAGAAACTGGAGACAAATGTCAAAATAAATACAGAGCTTATTATAAGTCACAATATGGCATCCAGTGCACAGGGGACTGGGTTTAATGACTGGAAAAGACTGGGTTGTCACACTTATTTCCTGGAATTAATTGGTTTTGAAGTGCCAGAGGTGCACATAAATAATTGATGCCCAGTAGATTATTCTTTCTGTCATCCTGGCCTTTCTAGGAGGGTCACAGCTCAGCCATCGTCTCCAGGAAGAAAAGGAAGTACCTGCCACACAGTGGGGATCTCGTGGGTGTTCAGTCTGGCCACACTGGGAAGCCAGTACTGAACACTTATTCCTACTTTGTGATCATCAATGACAGTTTAAACATGTAGAAAACTTGAGGTCACCAATCCAATAAAACAGAAATGCTAATTTTTTTTAAAGAAACTTGATCAACAAAATAAACAGCCTTGGAGGGGAGAGCTTATGGCCTTAGATAGTGTCATGTACAGAAAAGAGGCCATGAGACAGTGAATGCAGTGACAATTTTGGTTTCTTTAAAAACCCAGTCGTGCGAATGGTTTTTGTTTTAACCCAGGCTGGGGGATAAGAGGCTGCTTCACAGCAGGAGATTGAGATTTGCCCTGTGCACTAGCAAGGGGCATGAACTTTGCCAGCTGCAGGTAGTTGAATTTTGGGGACTCTGGAGAGGGTATAAATGCCAGCACCCCAAGAGAGGCAGCGCTGCTCTGAGGAGGCTGCTCCTCCTGCTGCTGCTCAGTTCTGTTGCTGTGCTTTGACAGAAGCAGATGGAGATATCCTGATGATGAAGATGGGACTTGCCCCAGTCAGCAGGAAGTAGTCTAGAGAGGTCTACACCCTATTTAACCTCTAACCTGTTTTCTCTCCTATCTAGAAATGGGAGCAGTTGGAAGGGAGGCAGGGGTTTGAGAACCCAATAAAATAGTAAAACAAACAAACAAACAAACAAAAAGCCAAACCAACCAAACAAAAACCAAGCCAAAACAAAACATCAATAAATGAGAACAGAAATTCTGGTTCTGATTTCCCAGCTGTTCAGACTTGGACAGGAAATGGACCTGTCCTTGTGTCCATGGGTCATCATTAGTATTAAAGTAAAAGAAACCATTAGAGGACAAATGTATGAGACAAAAATGACTTCTCAATTTCTATTAGCCACATTTAGCCACCTTCAGAAATGAAGGATTTATATGTTTAATTATGTGTTATATGTGTGTGTGTTCATGCTCACATATACATGGATGTGGATCTGGATGTCAGAGGTCAGTGTTGTGTGTGTAATTGCATTTTCCACTTACACTTTGAGACAGGGTCTCTCACTGAACCTGGAGCTCCCAGATTAGCTAGGCAAACCAGTGAGTTCCAGATACTCGCTTGGGTTACAGATGGGAGCCACCGCACTCAGCTCTTTATATGGATGCTGAGGATCCAAACTCAGGCCCCATGCTTGTGTAGCAAGCACTTTACCCACTGAGCCAACTCTCCTGCACCAAGGAGGATTTCTTTTTAAAATTTTTGTTTGTTTGTTTGGAAAAATGGATCTCACTATATAGCATTGCCTGGCCTGGAACTTGCTATGTACACAAGGCTGGCCTCAAACTCTTAGCTATCTGTTGTCTCCTGAGTATTGTGATTAAAGGCACGCACCACCATGCCCAGCATACCAAGGAAGGTTTCAGTCTTGGTTCCTAAGCTCTGAGTTTCACTACGTTCTCCAGTACAATACTGTCATTAATGTGTTACCAATAAATAAGTTTTTTTTTTCTTTTCTGAATTTCCGGTTAAAGGAACTCTTCCTCAGAGGAAATCAAACTCCCTCAATAGATGATGGTAATCAAGAGCATCCAAACAAACCACCCTTGAACAAATGAGATTCTTGAAAATAATGGAAGTTCTCTGAGAGCATTAACCACACATTAACCTGGGGATAGGATAGAAGAGGTTTCAAATGCTGTTAATGTTGAGTCTGAAGCTGCACAGTCAAAGTGGCTGACATAGATGGGAGACATGCATACCAGATCAAGTGTCATAAGTAACTTATAAAGTCATTAGCCTTCAACGTCTTGTAGGAATTATGAGAAACCACAGACCTGGTGGCTTTCAAGAAACTAAGAGTTCTTTCTTGGTTTCTGTGGAGTCATTTGCTTTCCTAGGTCTCTAACTAACCCTTCTTTCATATATGTTGATTTTATTAGAGTGGTTTATAGGCTTGATCCAACTAGACCAGCAATGGCTGTCTATCAACAGAAAGTCAAGAATCCAGTAGTGGTTCAGTCGATGGGGCTGGATGTCTCATCTGGTCTTCAGTATACATTGAAATCTCAAAGAGGTACCCTGTAATGCCAGTGAAGGAATGAACTTGCCAGTGAGAGCAAGGGGCAAGTGGTCAAAGGGCAAGCTTCCCTCCTCCACATCCTTTATAGAGGCTGCCACCGGAAGGTGGTGGCACAGATTTACGTGTGTCTTCCTACTTAAGAAGACCTGGATTTAGGATGGGTCATCTGACTTCAAGAAAATTTTCCCACAGGTGTATCCAGCCATTTGGGTACATACTTCCAGATGTCGTCAAGTTGACCCCGGGAACGAGCGTCATAGTCACACACTACACAATTAGCAAGAAGCAGCTGGGATGCTGATCTGTTTCCCAGCTGCCTTCCAGTCTCATTTCCATCCTTTGTCCTGCCCACATAATCCATCATCATCATCTTCAGTGACACTTTGCTGGCACTCTGTATTTCCTGTTCCCTGCCATCATCCCGAGGATCCATCCCGAGCTGTGCTCTTTACAAATCTCCTCTACAGGGAAGCCTGGGCCTACAGTCTGATGGAATCATATGGGACACTTTACCAAACAGTGATACCTGCATTATTCTTTAGGCAGTTCTGCACTTGATCTTAGCTGAAAGGCTGAGAAGCGATCTCTAGGCTGTTCTGATGTAATTATTTATAGTCGGAACCAGGAATTGCTTTACATTTTTTACTCTCCTAGAAGTAATGGCAACCTGCAAGTAAGAAGGGAAAACGAGTCCATTTGATGATTTTTCTAAGGGGTTATCTGTTGATAGAGAAGCTGGATACCTGATCTGAATCCCTGATTATTTCCCCCTTCTAGTTCATTAATTCTCTACTTTTCTTATAAGTAACTGACTTTAGTCCACCATATATCGGAAGAATATTGGGATTGAACCTAGGGTCTCAGCATTTTGTGAAAACACTTTGCCATTGAGATAAAACCCCAGCCTTTGGTTTGAAAGAGAGTCTTATTATGTATCACCCCAGTCTGGTCTGGAACTTCATATGTAGCTCAAGTTGGCCATGGATTCATGATCCTCCTGCCTCAGCCTCCTGAGTGCAATGGTAATAGGTGTGTTAGCTACCATACCAGCATGTCCAGTTCCCATTTCCCTTCTGTTGGACTAATGGGAATAACAGTTCTCCAGGGCTGTTTTAAATAATATCAGATACATTTTCATCTACTTGGATATTATCAAGGTCATACCCTTAAAGGAGCCTTTAAGAAATGAGTCACAGGCTGGAAAGATGGTTCAATCAGTAGAAGACCTGAGTTTGAAGATCTGAGTTTGAATCCTCAGAATCCCTGTAATCTGCAATCCAAGTACTGGGAGATAAGTGGATCCCAGAGTTCGCCAGGGAGCCATTCTACTCTAGCAATGTGCTCCAGCCTCATCAAGAGACTTTGTCCCAAAAAATAAGGCAGAGAGCTATTGAAGAAGACAACTGACATCAACTGATATTAACTTCTGGCTTCTACAGGTACCACATTTCTGCACATGTGCATAACACACACACACACACACACGTGAGTAGGAATGAGAGAGAGAGAGAGAGAGAGAGAGAGAGAGAGAGAGAGAGAGAGAGAGAGAGAGAGAGAGAGGAGTCAGAGTCTCCATTTTTCTGGGTCTTTGCATATAGGGAGAGAAGGAGAAACAAACCCAGGAAGAAGTTATGGTCCATGCCTGTAACCCCACAGGTTGATGCTGAAGGATTCTGATTCTGAGTTCAGCCAATTAGAGCTATAGAGTGAGATCCTATTCAAAATGAACAAAACAAAACAAAAAAAAAATCAACCAACCAACAAAAAAGAAACAGAAACTGTTTCTTCTATCATGGAAGAAAGTTTTGATGTCTTCCCGTCCTCAGAATTCCAGAGTTCCAGAGAGAGTGATGACTGACTGGGTCAAAAAGAGGACCCAGGCTTTCGGAGGAGGGACAACTAGCTTTTCAACCATAAGAACCGCCTGCTTTATGTAATTATGTGTGTACATGTACGCTTGTGTGAGGGTCTGTGCAGAGGAGTGTAGGTACCCGTGGAGGCCACAGAGGGACCCAGATCTCCCTGGACCTTCAAGTAGTCAGTTGTCAGTGGCTCGCTGTGCATGCTGGGAAATGAACTTGAAGACTTCTTCAAGAGCAATATTCCCTCTGACCTGCTGAGCCTTCTCTCCATCCCTGTGCACACTCTTAGTTACTCTTTCTCATGTTACCTTCTGCTCTCTGACCCTGGGGAATCCAGCCATGTCTGTAGTTCTTCAATTCTGTCAATGGTTTTAACTCAAGGCTTTTTGGTCAAGAAGGGGGATTTCTTGAAAAAAAAAACAACTTAGTATACCCACATACTCAAAACCAAATGCCTCTAATCATTGTAATATTTGTCTCCTTTCAATTGCAAGATTTATCCTGAGAATTCTGTTAATTTTTGAAGGAGGGGGAGTTGAAACATGGAGCAATGACTGTTTGGTGTCTGAAGACATTGTGTTCTAGTCCCATCCACTCAAGTGGAGTCCCTATTTGTGTGTGAAACCATTAACCATTAAGGATTCTGGTACTGACATAGTAGAGAATATATGTATATGTATGTGCATATGCATATGTGTGTGTGCATTTATATATGCTATGTTTAATATTCACTTTACAAAATTACCATAAACTATGAATAATCATGAACAGAAATGTTAGAATGGTTATCTTCTCAAATCCTCAGGGTATGCATGTGGAAAGCCAATTATTCTAACAGCTTTAATAAGTTCTAATTCTTCTCATAAAAAAAAGGTGCTGAGAAGGAGCAGCTTGGGATGTGTTTTAAATAAATAAATCTGTTTTCTGTGAAGGTTTTCCAGGAATAATTTTATGGAGTGAGAATTTTTAAAACTAGTGATCTTTGTTTTTCTGTATGAGAAGACTCTGGCTCATTTCACAAAGTGTGCTGAACCAGTTGGGAGGGCAAACCTACACACAAACAGAAATGACGGGTCTTGACAGGAGAGTCATTTGAAGTATATTCTGGGATGGTCCATGACTTAGCTATGGTAAACATCCTGTAGTGAACGCTTATGTGCAAGGGGCCTCTGTGACACTGGCTTAGAATCCTTTGGGGAAATTATCAGAGTCACATGCTATGTCTATTTTTAGTCTCCTGAGGAACGTGCATGCCTGCTTTCCTAATGGTTAGGTTAACACACAGTATAATCCCTTCTGTCTGCTTCCTTGCTGATGTTTATTACCTGTTCTGTTTTGCTATGCTTTGTTTTGTTTGATTTTTGGAATGGCTACCATTCTGACTGGAGCAACTCTGTCAACAGAGAAATGGACAAAGGCAATGTGGTTCATATGTACCATGGAAAAAAAATTTCAGCCATAATGAAGAGTGAAATTATGCCATTTGCAGGAAATGGATACAACTGGAGATAACCATGTAAAGAGAACTAAGTCCATCTTGAAAAGACAAATATCATGTTTTCTCTCCTTTATGGGCCCTAGATTTCTATATAGATATATAAAATCTTATATGTGAATATAATATAAAAGAAGAATGAATTTTTCTAGTGTAACAAAGGGGACTAGTGGGTGAACATGAAATGGGAGAATCGGATGGAAGGTGGAGGAGATATATTCAAAGTACATTATATACCAGCATGGAAATGTCCTTCAGAAACTCAGGACCATGTTTGATGAAGGAAATTGAGCATCACACACACACACACACACACACACACACACACAGAGAGAGAGAGAGAGACACACACACAGAGAGAGAGAGAGAGAGAGAGAGAGAGAGAGAGAGAGAGCGCACTAGATTTGGAGCACCCAGACAATCCCTAACATTTTAGGGACCTGTGATCCAATCCTGCCCAAGTGGATCCATTGGTTTGAAAGATTTTCCATGTCCTGTTTTATGTCAAACTTTCCTTCACCTATTTAGGGGGATCCATCCATGAACAGTTACCAATCTTCTCTTGAGTCTAGTGAGGTAGTGTCTTACACCCACAGATAGGGTCAACATTGCCTCATTTTATGGTGTAGGCAGATTGACTCCGTGAATTAACCAGAAACAATAGAAAGAAAGAAATATGAACAGTTTCTCTGGCATGGACAGTGACGCATCCTGGATCAACGCTTACCTTGCCCAGTGTCGTGTGCTCTCTGGAAAGGCCGTGAATGAGTCTCTCAGATGAGCACTCATCAGATGGGTCCTGAGTCATTTCCATCCCATTTATTTATTTTATATTTGTTCATGGCTCTCTTAGATGAACACCCATCCTGAATCCTTGTAGTTCTTTTTACAACCTGTCACACTATACTTTTTCCTCATTAATAATTTCTTTAGTCAGAACTCCTAGGCTCCCATCTCTCTGTAAATTATCTTTAAGATAATAGTTCCAATAACACATAGAATTTTCTAGAATTTTCTGATCTTTGATCAATAGTATAGTAATACATTTTAATGACATAAATCACAATGGCTTTTGATTGCAAGGTTTTGGAGAGCAGAGCTAACATTCTACCTTTGACTTGTTGTTCTTCTGAAAACTTCCAAGTAGGTGTTGAAGAAATGAAAAAATAATCTTACTGCCTTGCTGATGTCATAGAAAAAAATACGTATTTGCAAAGATAGCAATAGAAATGGGACAGATTGGCGGGGGGTCATGCCTTTAATCCCAGCAACTGGGAGATTGAGGCCAATCTGTGAGTTCAAGGCCAATGTTTACAGAGCTAGTTTCAGGACAGCCAAGGCTACCCGAGAAATCCTGTCTTGAAAAAAAAATGAAAATGAATGAATGAATGAATGAATGAATGAATGAATAAATAAATAAATAAATAAATGGGATGGAAATGACACAGATATGGATTGTTTACTTTCCTGTGACGTAAAATAAACCGTGACACATGCCACACGACCTGCCTAGCACTTTCCTTCACAGCACACCCTTAAGTCACTCCACATACTTGGGTAGTTGTGTTCTTGTGTGATAACACGACGTGACTAACTGCTACTGGTTTGGATTGAGCATGTGTCAAATCTTACTCCTGGAACTGAAAGAGCCCAGGGATGTGGGCTCTGCCACCCAGCTGCTGGGTTCCTGGGCTGGAGACTTGGCTCTGTGGTGGAAAGCACGGGACCCATCTTTGGAATGCCAGCTCTGCTCTTCAGTGTGTGCTTTTAAAATCTGTGACCCTTAGGGACAGGCAAAACTCCTTCCAAAGTGTCTCTTAGCTCTTCTTTCTACTACCGTTGTGTAGCCATCTCACCTTCCTGTACTAACATTTCTATGAGAGAGGTAAACTTGTACAACTGCACTGGATACGCTCGAGGTGAATATTCCCTCTCTATAGCACTGTAAAATAACTGTGTGGCTTTGCTGGTTTTGTAGAAATTATATGGTGTTATCATGCATATAAAAACCAGACAATATAGAAAACAGAGATGACACATGATACTAACAAAGGTAATCACTCAGAAATGAGGCTTCCGTGATAATTGATGGATACCATTCTAGAATATTCTTTATTTCCAAATAAAAAGGATGGCAGATGGACAAAGTAGTTTAGGGAAATGGAATTAAATGGGATTTTAGTATATTTATCAAACTATTAAACATTATTTGCTTAGGTTTACCTGGAAAAGGTGAAATACAATGAAAAGAACTGTTAGATGTCAAATGAATATTTCTGCACTGATTTTCTTAAAGTGAATATTCATTGAGTGAGTGTGTGAATGCTTCTGTAATTGTTTTTCTAGATTGCTTTTTTTCTCTCTCAGGCCAAGGTTACAATTCAGCCTTGCATGACCTTGAACTCTGGTGGATTTTATATTTGTTCATGGATTATTAATCCTTTTGCAAACATTTGTTGAGACATTATTTTTCATACACTATGCCAGAGGATTGGGATGTAGGGACCATGTCTTCCCTGCTCTTCTGTGACTTCTAAAGGCTTCAAGCCCATTTCCACCTCTGTCCTGCGGGAGCCTCACCTCCAGTGGCTTTGCTCCTTGCCTTGGGCCCCCAGGAACAGTGGCGTGTGCTCTTCTTCTCAAACACCCTTCCCCACCTTAAGGATTTTGAACCTGTTGTTTCTCCCAGCAAATTCTCTTCTTTATTCTTTTGCTTAACTTCTGTGAACCCTTTCTGCTCCGAATATTGTTTCCTGAGGGAAGCCTTCCAGAAGCCTCTAGAAGAAATGGGATCCTTTTGCTGTAGAGCTATTCTTTGTGTTTGTAGGGTTTGTCCTTGTAGTGGTTGAATAAGAATGTCCCCACAGGCTGACACATTTGAAGACTTGATTCTCAGTTGGTGGTGCTGTTTAAGGAAGTGGGAAAGCCTTGCTGGAGAAAGTATTTCAACAGGGGTGGAATTCTGAAAACCCAGGTGTGCTTTCAGAGCTCCTGGCCTTGTCCCACTCCCTGATTGCTTTGCTTTGTGTTTCCCATGCTTGGTGTTAGTGGGTGCTTTGTGTTTGTGCTTGAGGAAGTTATCTCTCAGTCTCCTCTGCCATGCCTGCCTCCTGCTGCTGGACCTCCCTTATCATTATGGACTGTCCCTCTAGAATTGCAAGCCCAAATAAACACTTACTTCTACGAGTTGCCATGGTCTTGGTGCTTTATCACAGCAACACAAAAGTAACTAATACAATTGTATATTCTTACACATTTATGTCCTAAGTCTTTCTCTCCCACCGGACTAAGTACCCGTGAGAAGAATACCTAGACCTTCACTATCAACCTCCAGAGCCAAGAAAGCCTGGCCATGTAACAGTGGTCCTATAAACATTTACTTTTTCTTACAGCACATGAAAGGAGCTTGGGAGCTGGGAATTGATGTAGTCTGTCTAATGATTTGTGAGCCGTGTTATAAATAACCTTAGATAAATCTAAGTAGCTACCAAGAGAGTGAAAATAGAGAACATGGCTTCTAATATATGTGTGTGCATGTGTATAAATATACATATATAAATAATATATGTATACTTATAACATATAATCATATTATATATAACATATTTATTAATCTATATCCAAATAAATAAATAACAGAGACAGAAAAAGATAAAGTCAGCAAAGAGAAAATTTTGGTAACTAGGACACATAAAATAAGATTGTAGAACTAAATGGATTATATTAGTGTTCATAACTAATGCAAAAAGATTAAAATTCTCAGTTCCAAGGCATAGACTTTAAAAGATGTGAGATTTTAAAGTGTATGTGTAATCTGGCTAAAAAGAAATGTCAAAATTATAATAACTATTGCAATTCATGAGTGAAATGCACTTTCACATATCAGCACAGACAAATCTAGAATAAAATGTTGAGTAACGGATTCCTGTTGCAGGCTGGAGAGATGGCTCAGAGCTAAGAGCACTGTCTACTCTTCCTGGGTCCAATTCCTAGCACCCACACTGCAGCTCACAACTGTTTATAACTCTGGTCCAGGGAATCTGGAACCCTCACATGGATACTCATACAGGCAAAGCACTAATGCACACAAGATAAAAACACATCATTGAAATAGTTTAAAAAGAAATTCCTGTTGTTCAATGATATATCGAGTACTGTACCATTTATCTATGCTTAAAATTACACCAAACAGTGTAATAGACATGCACACACACACACACACACACACACACACACACACACACATGTGATGGGGTTGAGGGTAAAGCACTAAGGATATAATTCAGTGGGTAGAGTAACTTTCTCATGAAAGCCCTGGGTTCCATCCCTAACACTGCCTAAGCCAGGAGGTATGGACATGCCTGTGATTACAGTATTTGGGAGGGAGAAGTAGGAGGATCAAGAGTTAAAGGCCATCCTTGGCTGAGAAGTGAGTTTGAGGCCACCCTGGGATACCTAAGACCCAGTCTCAAGAACAACCAATCAAAAGATCAACAAAATGTGAATAGGATTAACCATATTCAAGATGATGATGGCGTTGGGAAAAAGTCAAAGGAATAAGACCAGGAAGAGACCCTAAGCCCTCAGGAGGACAAAGCAGGGGGACCAAGCATTCCAGGCTGCCTGGGCTTCATGGTAAGGTAGGTCAGCTGCTTGTATCGGTTGCTTTGCTATTGCTGTGACAAAACACTGTGACCAAGACATGTTAAGGGAGGAGAGTGAATTTGGGTTTATGGTTCCAGTGGGATAAGAATTCATCACGGTGGGAAAGTGGCAGACACAGCAGATGGAATAGCAGACCAAGAGGTCACATCTTGAACAGTAAATGCAAAGCAGAGAAGGCAAAGTAGGAGGCTGAGGGGTTAAGCTCTCGAGGACCACCTCCCTTGACAGGCTTCCTCTAGAAAAGCTATGCCTCCAAAGCTACGTGGAAAAGTACCACCAAGTGGGGACCCGGTGTTCAACCACATGACCCTACTGCGGACATTCCCATTCAAACCAGCACAACTGGGTTATATACCTTATCTCAAACGCAAACAACAAAAAACCATTCATAACAAACATAAAAAAAAAAAGACAAAATCCGTGGATTTACACAGGCTGGCCACTTGGAAGTTTTCATGTATTCTGTTTCCGTATGTATAGGAAATCTATAGTGATGTCTCATCAGTGGTCCTTCTGTATCATTACGCCTGGGAACAGCCAAAGTGACATCTCTGCAGACCCTTCCAGTTTTAATTCTATTTAAGTTTTACACGGCTTGGGAAGTCCCCTCTATGACTGTGGAGAAGCCAGGATAGATTGGGCCACGCTGCTGCTGAAGACTTCAAGGGAGCAGTTAAATCTGGGGCTGTCACACTGAATTGGTGGCTTCTGTTTGAGCCATCTGTTCCTGCCACGGAGCATCCCATCCCATCCTGCCTGCCTGGCAGGGTCCCACTCCCATCATTATCCTTCAAAGAGCTTTGGATGAGAATTCTGAACATCCTCAATTGATGCACAGGGGGGGAGGGTATTGGTGAGTGAATGGTTCCAGATGACAAGTTTCACCCCTGGCATGGTTAATAAGTGAGGGAGGGCACATGAAATATAATGACATGATCTTTCAGAGTTTTTCCCAGTTGAGCTCTGTGGGCAGTTATTCCTCTGTCACAGAGCGATCTCTATTTTTTGCCAATTATTATTTTCCATTTCTCTTAATACTCCATCCCGGATTAGATATAGAGGAAATAAATGGGTCAGCTCATCTCTGCCTTGCCAGTGCAGGTGTTGTGTAACAACACACTTTTCATGGTAGCACCCAGTTTTTAATAACAAGCCTGTGCCCCGTGCAATTATTTCGATAGGAGAGAGAAAAGGATAAACAGCAGCTTGTTGCACTATGAGGATGCTTTCATCACAGCTGGTCTACATGGGGTCTTATGGGAACTGGAACAGTTTCCACAGCTGTGTGAAGGATCTTTGGAATTCCCTTGCACATCAGGAGTGGGGGGAGGGGGGGAGATGGATTCCTCCAGCGATGAGCAGGGCTTCCAGTCACCTCTACTTTGAAGTCTTAGCTCTATCCAGGTGTGACAGAGGGAGCATTTCATTATAATCCTGTTTGGGGCAGTCTTGGTTAGACGTCTTGGGGTCCTTATAGCACTTGGCAGATGATGGTCTTTATAGGTATAATTCCTTTAGGAAATGGAGCAGCCTTATCCTGCTATGGTCATGTGAGTTTTAGCAGCTGCATGTATTCTTACTGTGCACATATCACTTTGTATTTTAATGATCTATTTGACTCTCCACGTATACTCAGCCCTTTGAAAACAGGGATTTAGATTGCTTGTTTTCCCCTTCCTCCTGTCAGGACCCCGCCCTTGTCAGGAGCCTGTTCTTGGCTCTTAGCTGGTACTTTGTAGATACTTTTATGACTTGTTTTTATTTGTCTATGTGTGTGGAAAGCAGGGGTAGCGGTGGATTGCAGGCCAAGGAGCACATGTGGAAGTCAGAGGACAACTTTCAGGTCTCAGTTCTCTCTTCTTATGATGTGGGATCCAGAGATCAAATTCAGGTCAGCCGGCTTTGTGGCAAGAACCTTTACCCACTGAGCTACCATCTCTCTGGCCCTGTGAACATTTCTGAAAGGATGAATTAGGTCTTGATGTTGGAGCCTCAAGAAAATGATAGAGTCTTAATTTGTAGGGATACCATGGTTAGATGGGTGGGATACTCAGGGGAAGATACAAATGTAACTAATTACTTCCTCATTTGATAAGAATTTGAAAGTTTTTGAGCTAGATCAGCACAGTGTTAGGAAGGGCGCACAGAGTCCTTGGCACACACGAGTGAGGTAGAGGAGGCAGGAATCAGATAGCTAGAGTATTGAGACATGATGCTGATCGGGAATGGCACGAAGAAAGGTCAACAGGTTAGAAGTTAACAGTTCAAAAGAAAGCAACGTCTTTTAGTAAGACCCCACCTGTTGGAATTTTAGGGAGACAATCACTGGCATCCTAGCCCATTTCTCACTAAAATATTCTTTGTAATATGTACACAGTGACATGGTATGTAAGGTAGATGAGCATATAACATATAACATACAAATGTTACAGTCCACCATTCATTTCCCCATGTCTCTCAGTATCATTCAGAGATTCCTTTTCTCCACCTGCAGTATTTGTTCATCACATGTCTGTAGTTTCCTTAACTTTAAGACAGCTATCCTGGTTCTTATGGCATCGATGCTTGGAATGCCTCGGGTGTCTTATAGAATACCCTGAGATAATTCGACTTCCCGTTTCCTTGTGATTCAATCACATCAAACCTCTTTCTCAAGAATAAGGCATAAAGGCGGTGTCCTGTTGTGTCACAACAGGAGGCAGAGGTCAGTTTGTCTCACTGTTATTGTTGACAAATTTCATCACGTAGGTTTGTGTAAAATTGTAAGAACAAAAATCATTTCCCTCATTATCCTTAGGGGGAGGAACTCAGCCTGACTCCTGTCCATAATACATCTGTGATGGTTTGTATATACTTGGCTCAGGGAGTGGTACTATTTGGAGGTGTGGCCTTGTTGGAGTAGGTGTGTCACTGTGGGCATGGGCTTTAAGAGCATACTCCTAGCTGCCTAGAAGTCAGTCTTCCACTAGCAGTCTTCAGATGAAAATGTAGAACTCTCAGCTCCACCTGTACCATGTCTGCCTGGATGCTGCCATGTTTCTGCCTTGATGATTATGGACTGAACCTCTGAACCTGTAAGCCAACCCCAATTAAATATTGTCCTTATAAGAGTTCCCTTGGTCATGGTGTCTTTTCACAGCAGTAAAACCCTAACTAAGACAATATCTTTTTATCTGATGATTTTCAGCATACATACATACATACATACATACATACATACATGATCCTTGCCCAAATTAGTCATCATGTCAATAGTGGTGAACTGTAATTTTCTGATTCTATCCTTCCCTCTGAACCCATTAGCTGACTTTTAAATAAAAAAAGAACTCCCTCATTTTCTCTATTATTATAGATTAATGGGTCTATTTTAATTAGTGTTTAATTATTTTGATGCTAAATTGGTTTAAAATTTGAATAGTAGAGCCCTTCTCAGATGTTCATATTTGTCAAGCTCTTCCTTGCTTCTTTCCTTCCAAGTGTGGTCTAGGATCATCTCATGCTTTCCCCGCGTCAGGCCTGAAACCAGCCGCTTCTCCACAGAGTTTTATACTGGGTAACAGGATCTGGACACTTGATGTTAGATGTTCACTGTTACCTGGGGCGTCTTTGACTTTGGTCCTTTCTACAGACTGAGCTAGTAAAATGTGTGCTTTTAATCCATGAATTTGTACCAATCCCTCAAATTGAATTAGAACACAGTAGGGTTCTTTTTGTCCAATCAGTATCTACTTGTATCTCTCTGCTCCTTTTTGATTCTTCTGGTTTTCTTGAAATCAAAACACAGGTTTATCTTTAAAGCCATATAAAATGGCTTTAGGATTAGAAAACGAATATCACGGCAAAAAATAAACCATCCAAGTTTGGGGATGCGTAGTTCCTTTTGTTCTTGGAATATATCATGTTGTTTGGTAGTAGAGAAATTTGCCTAGCAATTCCATAATTCTGAATTACTTTTGAATGGTGGGGTTGTCACTAAGATAACACATCTACATTGGTTGTTTTCTTTTTAATTAAATTTTACTTTCTTTTCAGTTAGTTTAATATTCATTTTGGAAATGAATAACAGCTGCCTGGCTGAAAAGCCATAAGTTCGTAATATTTATGATCAAAGATCTTTCTCTCTTTGACTTCTCTTTTTACCTGCCCTACAAATAACTTGCTGTTAGATTCTGGATATTTCTTATATCTATTTATAATACAACATGACTCTATACTTATATGTAAGTTGATGTTTATGCTTTCCATTGTTTTCATACTAGAAAAGTGTGCTAAATAATTCTTTTTGTTTATTGTTGAGGTTATAATTTAATCACATTTCTCCCTTTCTTTTCCTCCTCTAATCCCTCCTATACACCCCTCCCCACTCTCCTTCAAATTCATGGCCTCTTTTTGCAATACTTGTTATTGCATTCATATATGTATTTGATAAACATATATATTCCAAATAACTTGTTGAATCCATATGATGTCACTCAGAGCTTTCAGAACTGAACAATTCTTTTGAACCTTACTCTTTTCAATTAACTTCCTAGGAAAGTTCAATTTAATAATTATATCCTAGAAAAATTCCATATCACTTTATAGGTATTTTTTTCTTACACATAAAAATGGCTCCATATAGCTTTGTTATGTGGAGGTACCATGGGATTATGCAATTCTTCTATGGAGGAGTGTTTGCCATTTCAGCTGCTGTCTTAGGGTTTCTCTTACTGTGATCAAACAGTGGAACCAGAAGCAAGTGGGGAGGAAAGGGCCTATTTAACTTACAATTCCACATCATCGTACTCCATCTTCATCCTAGGAAAGTCAGGGCAGGAACTCAAGGCAGCCACTGGAAACAGGAACTGAAGCCGAGGCCACGCGGGGGGGGGGGGGGGGGAGCTGCATACTGGATGGCTTCTTATGGCTTGCTCAGCCTGCTTTCTTCTACAGCTCAGGACCACCTGCCCATGTGGCTCCACCCACAGTGGGCTGGGTCTTCCCATACCTATCATTAATCAAGAAAATGCCCCACAGGCTTACCCAACAGGCCATCCTGATGGAAGCATTTTCTCAGTTAAGGTTTCTTCTTCTCAAATGACTCGAGCTTGTGTCAAGTTGACGAAAATGAGCAAGGACGTCTGCTAAACTGAGTTAGGTTTGAGCAGAATCTGCCTGCCTAATTTTAAGGTTAGCCTAAAGATATGTTCTCTTCTGTACCTAGGGAACTCTAACTTGATATGCAAACTATTCTTGTAACAGATGGTTGAGTGCCAGCCAATCACAAGTGGCCAACTGTTCTAACCACTGTGAAGTAAAACAGAAAGGAACCGTGGCCACTCAGGTTGGTTGTCTCTGCACTTTCCACTTTTGGACTCCAGTTCTTTTTCTCCACAGGCTGCTCATGTGGCGGCGTGGATGTTCTGAACTGGTTTGGGTCCAGACTGCTGGTCATTTCTACAATTAGAACTAGGAGCCGGTTGAGCTAACTTCCCTTCTAGCCTGGACAGCACAGTGTTGGCTCTCCTGCGCAGACAGCATTCCATTCTTGTAGGGGAACTTCTCGGGCTAACTGCAGGAGTGGTATCTCTAAAACACTACCCCTTTGAACTCTCAGTCAGTTAGAGGTTGAGGCCGAGGGTGAATCTCAGGCTTATCACCCTGAGGGCAGTTGGGAGAAGTGGCTTAGATCGTCCTTTCTACTCCAAATTCCTGAGCGAATCAGGCTTGACAACCCAGTCCATACCATTCTGGAAATCTGCGGGTGGGTTCCTAGTGGGTGCTGTTCTGTTGCCAAGCCTCAAGTGTTTTCGCTGGAGGCCAAATAGCACATCATTTGTATGGAGACATGCATGGAAGAAAAACCAAATGGAGACAGAAGGTTCAAGAATCTTTTATATTTCTATCAAAATTATGTATTTACTTTGTGTGTGCGTGCGTGTGTTACAATACACATGTGGAGGTAAGAAGAACTTGCAGAAGTTGTTTCTCTTCACCATGTAGGTTTTAGGGGTCCCACAGTAGGTAGTCAAGCTTGGCAGTAAGAACCTTTCTCTGATGAGCTAGATATCTCAAGTCTTTATTTGACCCCACATGAGAGAAGTCCCCCCCCACTTTCTGTGGAGAGGAAACTAATAAATTAAGCAAAGCCATAAGTATTGTTCTAATTGATGTTCTTACATGTTGAAACATAAGAAAGAGGGGCAGGGCATGTTTCCTATTCTGTAGAGAGAATATCTTGAATGCATCACCTGTCAATTAAAAAAAAAACATGACCTATAGGAAAGGGTAGAATAGAAGGTGGGACATCTGGGAGGCAGAAATAATTCTGTGATAGAGCCAGTCATAGAAGATTTGCCCAGGAAGATGTGACACATGGTACCTGAACACAGGAAACCAGTCACATGGCAGGATGTAGGTTGGAATATATGGTTTATTTTAAATTATGGTCTTGTCAGAGAGGAGCCTAGCTATAAGGTCAAGGTATTTGTAAATATATTTTGTGTCTTAGTTTTATTTTTGAGAACATGGGGCTGGGAGGAAGAATCAGGCCTAACTTGTGTAGTATTCCTTTCCAAATTCTATTAGCATTAGAAACCTTTTAGTGGATTTGTTAGGATAAGTGACAGGTAATGGCATGTGAATAACAGATATAAATTGTGATGTTTAATCTTAATTGTCAACTTAATGAGATCTAGAATTACCTGGAAGACAGGCCTCTGGGAGATTCTATTGATGAGGTTAATTCAGTAGGAAGGCCCTACCACTGTGGGTGGCTCCATTCCCTAGGCTATGAACAGAGACTATTGAAAGGAGAATGTGAACTGAGCACAGCATTCATTGCTTTCTGTTTCTTGACTGTGGATGCAATGTGTCAAGCTCCTTCTGCTGAGACTTCCCCTTCAAGAGGGATTGTAACCTCCAACTGTGAACCCAAAATAACCCCTTTCTCTTTTAGGTTGCTAGTGTGAGGACACTTCATCAGAACAGGAAAAGTAGCTAAGGCACACATGAAAGACAGTAAACAAATTAAAACCAGAGATCTTGGAGACAGCTATTCATATATATTCAGTTGAACTTACCAATAAAACAAAACCAGCTTCTCCTTTCTTGGGTTTAGTTTAAAGCAAGATGTTGTAGTACATTTTTGCTATGGGGGACATATAAGGAAGGAATGGGTACCCCTACCCATGGATGTCACTGTGGCAGAGTTGTGTGCCCTGGTGTCATGCAGTGTGGCCAGCTTGACCTCAGGAACTCATTGTGTTACCAGCTGTTTGTGCTCAGTTCCTGGACAGGTGGGGTTGAGTACAATTAGGCAATGGAAGGGTACCTCTCGCTATCCCTCTCATTACAGAGGATGCTAAGGCATCCACACCAGCCACCAGTACATTTTGTTGTTTTGAAAAAAAATCAGAGGCTTTTTTGCAAATAGCTGTGCTATAAATATTTGGTTTAAAAAGAGTAATGTTTCAAGTTGTCAAAATGATGTATGGATGAATATAAGATTCCCAGAAAGAAAAACATTCCCATGTTTTCTGTCAGATTAGAATATTAAAATTTAAACATGTTCAATAAGCTTTGTTGCAAGTATGAAAAATTCATTCACAGAACCTGATGATGAGAAGGGTTTTGGATTTCAATGAAATTTTGTTATTTTGAAACACATACCATTTCTTCTTTTTCTTTTCTTTTTACACTGCAAAAGCTGGAGCCCTAGAGAACCACATACAGAGAGTATAGGATTTTCATGGCTGAATACCTTAAAGACAATCTTTTATAAAGTTTGATAAAGAGTTTTTCGCTCCCCACTTCTACACCTGTGATGGGATGTCTTATGAGAGTTTTGTAGTGTGCACACATAGTCTGTGGGCCTACAGGGCCTCCCTTCTCCCCAAGCTCTTGGATATGCCAATCACCTCAATTCATCACTGTTGCATGGCTCCTCCCAGAGACAGCCAAGCAGTTCACACTGTAATTCAGTGTCTCTCTCTGGCATTTTCGATCTGAAGTTGAGAGGGACATGGATTTCTCTTCCTGTGGAGATTATCTGTAAGACTTTATGTTCAACCCCTTATACAGAAAAAAGGAGGAGGAAGTAGAGGAGGAGGAAGAGGAAGAGGAGAAAGAAGAAGAAAAGGAAGAAGAGGAAGAAGAAGAAGAGAAGAAGAAAAAGAAAAAGAAGAAGAAGAAGGAGAAGGAGAAGGAAAAGAAGAAGAAGAAGAAGAAGAAGAAGAAGAAGAAGAAGAAGAAGAAGAAGAAGAAGAAGAAGAAGAAGAAGAAGAAGAAGAGGAGGAGGAGGAGGAGGAGGAGGAGGAGGAGGAGGAGGAGGAAGAGGAAGAAGAAGAAGAAGAAGACTCAGATATTGATAACTTTAACAGAATACATTACCATTGCCAAACTCACCAGGCCTCCCCTTCATATATTCTCACATATAGATATTTCATACACACACACACACACACACACACACACACACACACACAGAGAGAGAGAGAGAGAGAGAGAGAGAGAGAGAGAGAGAGAGAGAGAGAGAGAGAGAGAGAGATTAGGAAAAAAGAAGTACTGGTTTTTGTTTGTTTTCAGATCCTGGTACAGGGACTGAGGTGACCCTAACCCCCAACCTTGAACTTTCCATCCCAGGGCTAGGCTGCCCTTCCCCCAGAGGTTCTTCCCTGTATAATCCAAACATTTTGGTCTCTCTCTTCCTCTCTTTCTCCTTCTCCCTTTCCTTCTTTTCTCTCTGCACATGCACCATCTTTCTCTTTTTCTCCCTCCATGGTGACTCTCTTGGCCTCAATCCTTGGAGCAAGTGAACTTGCCAGAGAGCAGAGTCTCAATAAATCTTACTTCAGTATAATCTAATCTGGCTTGAATTGGCTCATTTGACTGGCAAAGAAATAACTTATCAGTTTTAGCATACATTTTGAAATTATTCCTGTAAAGAAGCAGTTTTCAATATTGTTACATCAGTGGGATTAGTAAGATAGATTTCACGTTTCAAATGATACAAACTAGAAGATGAACAGTATCTTGAAGCAGCTGATGGAAAACCACCAGTCTAGGATTCTAGCACAAATGAAACCATCCTTCAAGAAATAGAGACAAAGTAAAGACATTTGAAAGCATTTGTAAGAAGGAAGAATTCAGCAGCAGCAGAATTTAGGGAATGCTGCAGAAAGCCCTCCAGATAGGAGGAAGATGCCATAAGGAAGATAGGGATCTACACAGAGGAACAAGGAGCTACCAAGAGGATAGTCATGTGCTAAGTGTAAAAACCTTTTAAAAAGTAGCTAGATTCTGTAAAAGATCATTAGCTGCTTAAAGGGGGGAGGGTACATTTTACAGGTTTATAACATGAAGAATTGAAATAGATGACAATATTAACATAAATTCTACAAGGAGAGACATGGAAATGTATTGTATACAATCCTTCTGGTGTATACATTCAGGGTTCTGATGGTACTTAAACACAGATTGTGATAGATCAATGATGTATAATTTACACTCTAACAGAGTCCCTAAAATGGTGCCCAAACAATCACAGCTACAAGCAAAGAAGATCAAGTCAAACTGTAAAAATACCCCTTTGATTTAAAAGAAAAGACAAATTCCAAGGTTATGGATTTAAACCAAGTAATGTCAATAATCACATTAGCTGTAATTTGACCAAACACACTAGTCTAAAGCAGAGTCTGTTACAGAATAAAACAGGAAAATAGAACCATATAGGAAATTTTCTTTAGTACTAGAGGGATTGCTCAGTTGTTCAGAGTATATACTGCTTTTCCGGAGGACCCAAGTTTGGTCTCAGCACCCATAACCAGGTTACAACCTCATGTAGCTCACTTCTAGGGGGTCTGAGATAGCTGACCTCTGCAAGTACCTCTACACCCCATCAATTACTACTGTAGAAATGTCTTAAAATAATGCATATATAAAAGAAATATAAATGGAGACACCAAATCCATGAGGGAATGGGGGAGATGGAGTCCTAACTAGACTTTTTTTTTTTTTTTACCACCAAGTGAAACTTCCAGTGACAGAAATGGGTTACATCTAATTGAGTTGTTGGTCTAAGGGGCACCATGGAAACTCCCAAAATCAGCTTGTTGCTCCCCACAAATGATGGTAAGCCTATTGCTTAAGATAATACCTACATATCTCATTGAGCATGGAGAAGTCATGTTGGTTCCTGACTAAAGCCATCACCCCTACTAACTATCATGGTACTGGAAGAGACTCTGTATGCTACCAGAGGTGAAATGTAAACACCAACCCAATCTATAATGGTGACTTGCCCTGCATGGTATGTTCATGCAATAGTGTGAATTGAAGACCTACTCCAGGAGAAGGAATCGATTCTTAATACTACTTGGGTGGCCAAGAACCTGAACCTAGATAGGCCATGGACCTATGGGAAAACCAAATTCTTTTGTTGAGCTAAGGGAACATAGGAATAACATGACCCCTCACAACAATCTACTACACTCATCAGCACCCTGTCAGTGCTTTGCTCAGCCAAAATCAGAGAAGCATCTTTCGGCAGTAAGATGGGAACTAATACAGAGACCCACAGCTGGACAGTGTGCAGAGTGAGAGATTTTGGAACACTCGGTCTTTAATGGATGTCTCCATCAAACTGCTCTCCTCAGGGCTCAGGATCTAGGTGGAAGAGAAGGAAGAAGGATTGTCAGAGCAAGAGGGGATGAAGGATACCAAGGACACAACAGGGTATGAACTCACAGAGGCTGAGATAGCATGCACAGGGCTTGCACAGGACAAAGTCAGATGGGGAAGTGGACACGGGTTCCCATCCATGATCGAGAAGCTATTTGCAATTGACATTCACTTGCAAAGGAAAACTTAGTCCTTTCCACTGGTGTCTCACTGGATGTGATAACCACACTTAATGTAGGCCTATGTTCAGCAGTAGATGGCCAAGACAAGACTCAACTCAAAGGGTACTTTTGTAGATGTTTTGTGTCATATTGCTTTGGACTTTTTTTTCCTTACTGTTCTTTTGCTTATGTATTAGGGTCTACAATTTTGTGGTTTTATTGAGCTTGATTTTGTGTATGTGTGTATATGTTTTTTCTTTTTTCTTTTTTTTTAATGGTTTTTCGAGACAGGGTTTCTCTGTATAGCTCTGGCTGTCCTGGAACTCACTTGTAGACCAGGCTGGCCTCGAACTCAGAAATCCGCCTGCCTCTGCCTCCCGAGTGCTGGGATCAAAGGCGTGCGCCACCATGCCCAGCTTTGTATTTTCTTTTTAAATTATTTTTTGGCTGTTTGATTTTTAAAGAGAGATAGAGAGAAAGAAAGGACATGGAGTTGAGCAGGTGGAAAGGTGGAGAGGATCTGGGAAGAACTGGGGGAGAGAAAACAATGATGAAAATATAATGCATGAGAAAAAACTTTTTAAAATAAATATCCATAGGAAAGAAAAGAGCATATTAATTAATATTATTAGTAAGCTACCTTTATTTTAAAGAAAAATCTGAAAAAGAGAAACATGATTTAAATGTAAAGATATAAATGTATTAAAATGAAAGAATTGGAAGATATACAATGATAATAATAGTAATAATTATATATTATACATATACTTTATATTTTTATAACTGTACTGTAGAATTATGTATATTACATTAATCCATATTGTTGAATATATTTATATAATATAATTATAATTAATTATGATTATAAATAATTATAATAATACAATATGTTTAAAACATTTTATAATTATAAATAGTATAAATAATTATAACTAGTGTGATATATTATGTTATGTATTATATAATTGATGTATAATATATAACACATTATATATTATATATAATAGATACTATTATACACATACACACACACACACACACACACACATATATATATATATATATATATATTGTGTTTTAAATGCAAGAATTATAGGCTTATACCTAAGCATAGTAAAAGCAACATACAGCAAACCAGTAGCCAACATCAAACTAAATGGCGAGAGATTTGAAGCAATACCTCTAAAATCAGGGACTAGACAAGGCTGCCCACTCTCTCCCTACCTATTCAATATAGTACTTGAAGTCCTAGCCAGAACAATTAGACAACAAAAGGAGGTTAAAGAGATACAAATTGGAAAGGAGGAAGTCAAAATATCACTATTTGCAGATGATACAATAGAATACTTCAGTGACCCCCAAAATTCCACCAGAGAACTCCTAAACCTGATTAACAAAAAAAAAAAAAAAAAAAAACTTCAGCAAAGTGACTGGATATAAAATTAACTCAAACAAATCAGTAATCTTCCTTTACTCAAAGGATAAACAGGCTGAGAAAGAAATTAGGGAAACAACACCCTTCACAATAGTCACAAATAATATAAAATACCTGGGTGTGACTCTAACCACACAAGTGAAAGATCTTTATGACAAAAACTTCAAGTCTCTGAAGAAAGAAATTGAAGAAGACATCAGAAGATAGAAAGATCTCCCATGCTCATGGATTGGCAGGATTAATATAGTCAAAATGACCATCTTGCCGAAAGCAATCTGCAGATTCAATGCAATCCCCACCAAAATTCCAACTCAATTCTTCATAGAGTTAGAAAGAGAAATTTGCAAATTCATTTGGAATAACAAAAGTTCCAGGATAGTAAAAACTATTCTCTACAATAAAAGAACTTCTTGGGGAATCACCATCCCTGACTTCAAGCTGGATTACAGAGCAATAGTGATAAAAACTGTATGGTATTGATACAGAGACAGGCAGGAAAATCAATAGAATAAAATTGAAGAGCCAGAAATGAACCCACACACCTATGGTCACTTGATCTTTGACAAAGGAACTAAAACCATCTAGTGGGAAAAAAAGACAGTATTTTCAACAATTGATGCTGGTTCAACTGGTGGTCAGCATGCAGAAGAATGCAAAAATTGATCCATTCTTATCTCCTTGTAAAAAGCCCAAGTCCAAGTGGATCAAGAACCTCCATCCATATAAAACCAGATACACTGAAACTAATAGAAAAGAAAGTGGGAAAGAGCCTTGAGCATATGGGCACAGGGGAAATTTCCGGAACAGAACAACAATGGCTTGTGTTCTAATATCAACAATAGACAAATGAGACTCATAAAATTGCAAAGCTTCTATAAGGCAAAGGACACTGTCAATAGGACAAAATGGCAACCAACAGATTGGGAGAAGATATTTACCAATCCTACATCCGATAGAGGGTTAATATACAATATATACAAAGAATTCAAGAAGTTAGACTTCAGAGAATCAAATAACCCTGTTAAAAAATGAGGTACAGCCGGTGGTGGTGGAGCACACCTTTAATCCCAGGTGGATTTCTGAGGCCAGCCTGGTCTACAAAGTGAGTTCCAGGATAGCCAGGGCTGTACAGAGAAACCCTGTTTTGAAAAACCAAAAGAAAAAAAATGGGGTACAGAGCTAAACAAAGAATTTTCAACTGAGGAATACTGAATGGCGGAGAAGCACTTAAAGTTCAACATGCTTAGTCATCTGAGAAATGCAAATCAAAACAACCCTGAGATTCCACCTCACACCAGTCAGAACTGATAAGATCAAACACTCAGGTGACAGCAGATGCTGCCAAGGGTGTGGAGAAAGGAACACCCTTCCATTGCTGGTGGGATTGTAAGCTGGTACAACCACTCTGGAAATCAGTTTGGCAGTTCCTCAGAAAACTGGACAAAGTATTACCTGAGGACTCAGCTATACCACTCTTGGGCATATACCCAAAAGATGCTCCAACATATAGTAAAGACACATGCTCCACTATGTTCATAGCAGCCTTATTTATAATAGCCAGAAGCTGGAAAGAACCCAGATGTCCTTCAACAGAGGAATGGATACAGAAAATGTGGTACATTTGCACAATGGAGTGCTACTCAGCTATTAAAAACAATAACTTCATGAAATTCTTAGGCAAATGATGGAACTAGAAAATATTATCCTGAGTGAGGTAACCCAATCACAAAAGAACACACATGGTATGCACTCACTGATAAGTGACTATTAGCCCAGAAGCTCGGAATACCCGATACAATTCACAGGCCACATGAAGCTCAAGAAGGAAGACCAAAGTGTGGGTGCCTTGGTCCTTCTTAGAAGGGGGAACACAATACCCATGGAAGGAGTTACAGAGACTAAGTGTGGAGCAGAGGCTGAAGGAAAGGCCATTCAGAGACTGCCTCACCTGGGGATCCATCCCATATACAGTCACCAAACCCAGACACTATTGTGGATGCCAAGAAGTGCTTGCTGACAAGAGCCTGATATAGCTGTCTCCTGAGAGGCTATGCCAGAGCCTGACAAATTCAGAGATGGATGCTCGCAGACAACCATTGGACTGAGCACAGGGTCCCCAATGGAGGAGCTAGAAAAGGTCTGAAGAAGCTGAAGGAGTTTGCAACCCCATAGGAAGAACAACAATATCAACAACCAGACTCCCCAGAATTCCTAGGGACTGAACCACCAACCAAAGAGTACACATGGAGTAGCAGAGGATGGCTTTGTTGGGCATCAATGGGAGAAGAGGACCTTGGTCCCGTGAAGGCTCAATTCCCCAGTGTAGGGGAATGTGAGGGAAGGGAGGTGGGAGTGGGTGGGTGGGTGGGTGGAGGAAAACCCTCATAGAAGCAGGAGAAAGGGGGTTGGGATAAGGGGTTTCTGGTGGAGGAGGGAATGTGAAAGTGGATAACATTTGAAATGTAAGTAAAGAAAATATCGAATAAAACAATAAGAATTGTAATATTTGCTATAAGAAAAGGCAGATTTTATAGGAATGAATACTACCTGTGGTGATAATAATTATAATAGGACTAATTTATTGAAAAATTAACAATCTCAAATTTTTATATAATTAATATATAAAACTAAAAAAATTTTAAAGTCACAAATACCCAAACCAAAATAAAATAGCATGCTGTGTGTCTTCATCCGTTTGGCTGCCATATCAAACTTCCAGAAGCTGGGATAAATGACATTTATTTCTACAGTTCCAGTGAGGGACGGTCAATAAGGATGGTAGCCTGGCCAGGGTCTGGGTAGCACCACCGTCAGTTTCTCACTGCAGCCTCACACAGTGCAAAGGATGAGACAGGCTCTCTCTCCTAAGATCACCAGCTCACGTATCAGGGCTTTGCCTTCATAAGCTACAGACTCCCAAGTGATACTATCATTGTATGGATGGGGTTCAACACAGTCTGAGGGATTGATTCCAGGCATATAAAGTTGTATACAACGCAAGTTGAAGCAGCAGAAAGCAAATCCGCAGTTGTAGTTGTTCAAGGCTGGCGAGGAGGTAAGGACGGGCACAATAGAATTAACAGGAAACTTTTGTGCTGTGTTCTGGGTACATTCATCATCTTGGCTTCCTGATGTGCGCAAGTATTCAAGCCTGGAAGGTGTTACTTTTAAGCGTGGGCTATTTGCTGTGTCTGTTATAACTGAATGAAGAGTGAGGAAAAAACCTGGCACCAAAGCAACCCCATGAGGCTCTGATAGAATGCTCCAGCAGGTGGGTCGCCAGCCTGATGCTAATGAGCTGCATCTGACCAAACATAGCTGTGAATATGGCTCAATACAAAATTGTAAACTTACATAAACATTTATGAGATGTATTGTGATTTTTGGAAATTCATTGCTTGGTTTTTTTTCAAGCGGACTTTGCAGATGACAACATCCTGTGGCCATGCTGACAGGCTGGGCATGTCTGGATTCATTCAGTTCTGTGCTAGTAGTGATAAACCCATTTCTCCTTAGGTCCCTATTGTTCAATTATAGAGGAGGAGGATGGTAGATTAATTACAAGAACTGCATACAAAACAATGGTGATGGTGCTTTTATGGTTGAATAGTGTTGGAGACAGGAAGGGTGTTGTGGTAACTCCTCAGTAATTTGCCCCTTTATTACTGGCACAGGCCAGGAAACGGGGTGATCCTTACAGAATATACTTGTGGCCCATTGTGAGATCAGTTTGTGCGTTCAAAACAAATTAAATTCCCCACGAGGTTAATCTCTTACCTTGAACGATCACTGCACATTGTGAGCTCTGCCTGCTCCATTCTGCTCAGAAATGAATCTATATATGGACTTCAAAGCCTTAACAGCAGAGAAGATGACAGAAGAAAAGGAGCCACATTTCAGAATCTCTGAATAGTGCACCTCTTCCTGAGATTTTCATGAAATCACTGGTAATTATCATTCTGTCTACGAGCAATTGTCCAGCTGGTGATGAAGCCCGACTCTTAGAGCCTGCTGTAGAGTGCACAATTCCACACCCCTAATCTCAGCTGTCTCAAAGAACGAATCCCTGAGAATTCTACTATCTCAAGAGCTATAGCAAAACAAAATAAAACGAATGTGTTAGGAATGGTTGGTCAAAGGAGCAATTGGTGCAGAGGGATGCCTATTGGCATAAACTAATGTAGTCTATGTGTGCTTCCATGTTATAGACATGGCAGGGGTTAGGGTAGTGCCCTTAAAGTATTGAATCTGTGAGATGATAGTGATATAAAACACACGAGCCAGTCTATTTATTAAAAAAAAAAAGAAGTTCAGTTAGTGCATAATCTTAGAATTCCGAATTCCAAACTGCACAGTGTAAGCTCTTACAAAAGTCCTCTGCACTATATCATGACATGGCAAACCAGTGTGATCTCTTTCCCTCTATGTATAAAACCAATAGTCAATATTAGGGCTACACTATGATGATATAATTTAAATTACTCACCTTCCTGAGGCTCCTCTTATAAACACCATTAAGTTATTGATGTTTTCACTCTCATAATACCATTAGCATATGACTTTTAGGCTTACATACTTGTGTGTATATAGGTAGGGCATAGGGACAAAGCATACTGAAGCCATAGTGGAGAATGAAGTTTACTGTCCATGACTGACAGTAATGAGCCATATTAGGTTAGTTTCAGTTTTCCCCCTATAATCTGTAATCAGAATGCTTTAAGGTCAGTAAGAAGAATTCTTAGTGCTCCATTATTCGTCTCTTGTCACTTTCCAACAAGGTATTTGAGTCAGCAGCACAGATGAGAACCCTCTCAGTTGCATCAAGATGGCCATGATTGGACCATGTCATTTATACGAAGATGCAAGGCTCTCCTTGTGCAGTGAGAATTGAGCTTGAGACTTCAGGATGGTATCCATGGCAACAAGCCTAGGGCTTGTCTCTATCCAGGTGCTAAATCAATACTTGTTGAATGGCTGATTGATCTCTGAAGAATACTATTCTTTCAACTACTTTTTAAAAAGTAGTTATCACTCATCCATGCATCTGTTAAATTTTTTGTTAAAATGCTTTTCCTGGTGAAGTGGCTTAGCATTTAAGAGTTTATACTGCTCTCACAGAGGACCCAGTTTCAGTTTCCAGCCTCCATTTGAGGAGGCTCCTAACTGCTTGAACCAACAGCTCAAGGGATCCAATACCCTGTTCTGAACTACCGGATACCCTCATTCACACATATAAACCCACATGTGTGAGTGTGTGTGTGTGTGTGTGGTGTGTGTGTGTGTGTACATGTATGTATATACATTTGTTATTTAAAAAATACCAAATGTTGAAAATTCTTTTCGCATTTATATGCATTTACTTCTCATGATAATTCCACTTTTGCTTTGGGGACTTCAATGAACCCCACTTTATAGGTAAGGAAACTGAGTCACAGAGACACTAAGCAATTTTCACTAACAGCTAATGACAAAATTTGCATAATCTTGTAATACTGATATTTTTCTATGTGTCCGCCTCATTCATTTATTCAGTCTAAAATAAGACTGTTGTTAAGCCTGGGTCTTTACAATATGAGAAGACTCAGAACAGGTTAGAGTTTCTATTTTACACATCTCCCCAACTAACATCACAAGTCTAATGTAAGCCAAAGACAGAAAAGATGATGGTCCAAGGAAACTGAAATGTGTGTGTGTGTGCACGCGTGCATGTGCATGTGTGTGCCTGTGTGCCTGTATGGGCTCAAGGAAGAGAGTACCCTTAGAGCAATCTCAGGATGCTACTGAGAATACTCAGTGACTCTTACAGGAAACACAAGAATAAAACTCTCCTGACATTTAAAAAATTCTGTTCATGGGGGGTGATGGCAGTCCCCTGAAGAAGGTTAAAAATATGACTCTTGGCTGAGAGCAAGTATTTAACATTCAAGAACAGTTTCTGACCCTTGAGATTTAAAGGAGTGATTGACATCTGTATATTCAACCTGATTGTGCTTTTCTGTAGTGTTAGCTGTGATGATGTTTGGACTTTGAGAAAGCACAATTATGGTGAAAGCAGACACATTGGTCTTGATGAGTCTCCCACTTGCTAAATATTTTGTAGGCAAATTGTCCTTAACAGAGATGGTTTAGTTCTGCTGATGGCATGACTTCAATAATGAATAATTCAATAAAGAAGGCAGTGGTTGCTGGAGACAGAGAAAGCATCTTTGAATTCCTGTTTCTTTTATGGGCCATTGGAAACAGCCACCTCTACATAGAGACCTCTAGAAAGGAAAAATGAGCCTGCTCATCCTAGGCTAATGGAAAATAACATATGATCACCAAGGTCATTTTTCTTGGAAGCCAGAGATGGGGCTCACCTAGCTGACTCTCCTGCATCCTTGCTCTCCTGTGAGGGACCTTCAGGTCTAGAGGGAAGTTATCCATCTACCCAAGGCAGTGCTTGTTGCCAGTGTGAGGCCATGAGAAGAATGGGCAACTGAAAAGTGGCAGGTCATTATCACCCGCCCAGCATGAGAACTCTGCTTTGTGAATTCCAAGATGCTCATGACCCGATGGACAATAGGGACTGCATGCTGTCCACCAGGATTCTAAGGCATTCTCCAAGAATTCGGGAGCTGAAAGCTACCCGTTCTCTAACTCTACGAAGTGATCTCCTTGCACTTGCTCCCCACAGGGTTGAAAATGCACATATCTTTATGCAGGGGTGTCAATGATAAATGTCCTTGTCTCTGCCTGCCCACTGCCTCCAGCTTTGCTGGAAGCCCCTGCTCTTTCCTTTTGGAGTATTTAGGAACCTTTTAGAGGATGGACCTGGCACTAGAGGTTTTCCAGGGGTTCTTGGATAGGAACAGCATGCTTATGTTGTCCTTTGAGCAGCTGTGCCTCTCAAGTGCCCCCCTTCCACTCCGGGTAACCTAATATAATAGGCTTGGGTGGAATAATTTCTTTGTTGTTGCATTCTTTATCTTGGATGAACAGAAATACACTCCCTAGTAAAAACCACATATTCCTGGGGGAGGCGGAGAGGGGAGCAAGTGGCTGGGCAAGACCAAGTCTTGCTAGAGAGTAGGGTTGATTTCCATAATAATGATGCCTATCTTGACTTTAAGTTACTCTGAGGTCAGAAGGTGCAGGCTTTTTAGTGTGATTATGAAAACTCATTTTATTTCTTAATATGCAGCCTTTACTTCCTATATGAGGAGTGGGTACATTCTACTCTTGATTCTAACTTTATTACATTTTTGTAGCAAAGCAACTAAGACCATCTCTTAAAACTTCTTCCTAGAATTATTTAAATCAATCAGAAATTCTTTAGAATCATAAATTCATATGAATAGCATTAATTAATGAAAGTTCATCTTTATGTTGATCTGCAGGAAATCTGATCAATAGGGTGCCCAGGGATTATTATTTTAATTTAATAACAACAGAAAATGCATATCAGCTGCAAGAAGCAATCCTGAGATGAAGTCTCTTTGGTGCCTTGCCTCATAGAGCTCACCCGTTGCAGACCATGAAAAACGGTGGGCCACCTTCAGGAAGGCCACCAGCTATCCTTAGCCTTTCCTAGATGGCTTCTGACAATAAAATATTAGTATCTTTTCCATTAAATTCCCCAAATAATAATCACTAAATAGTTCCTTTTAGTATCCTGTGATTTAAGTCAACTTACCTTTCTAGTATTAACCTACCCTTTCTTGATGTCCCAGTGGGACATCACTGGGTCATCAATGAATGCTGTAGCATTCATTCATTCATTCATTCATCCACGTATTCATTCATAAAAATTGTTTATTGAGTGCCTGTTAGTCCCCAAGGCACCATACTACATGGCAAGCATTTTGACATCTGTAGTTTCTCCTTGTAGACTGTGAATTGCATGTGAAGTATAACCTTTTGAAGATAACGATGATTAATTATATTTATCAACTGATTGAATTAAGGATGCCCAGATATCTGGGGAACCATTATTTATGAATACCTTAGAAGAGATGAATATCTGAGTTACCAGAATGGATAAAGATGTACTCTCACCAGGATGGGCATCATCTCACATTGCCAGGGGTCATGCAGAGCAAAATGGGCGGTGAAATCTTGTCTTGGCTCGAGAGATCCATTTTTCCCTGCCCTTGGATATTGGAGCTCCTGGTTCCTAGCCTTTAGATTTCATAGTAATCCTGCCCACTTCCTGTACCAGCCTGGTTCTCAGGCCTTTACCTCTGGACTAAGTGTTACACTGTTAACTGTAGTGTTTTCTGGTCTTCATCGCAGGACTGAATTATAGTCCTGGCTTTCTGATTTGTGGATCATGGTGATAGACATTTTCTTTCCCTTAATGACACAGATACAGGCCAGATAAGAAAAATGAAAAGTAGATAAAGGCAGGTTTATTAGGTGGCAGCTCTCGGGTGGGTTCACTGATCTTACAGGTGGAGGTCAGTGAAGTCACACATCCAGGCGTAGGCAAGGGGGTTTTATAGAGCTTAGGCGAGGAGTGGTCACGTGCCACCTAGGAGCCGGGATTGTGCCCATACATGGTTAAAACTGACACCTTGGGCAGGCACTCTTGGGGTCACCAGAAACACTAAGCGAGGATGTATTAGCTCAGGGTTTTTCCAAGTGGGTGGGGGAGTTTTCTTTGCACTGGTGGGCTTGGAGGAAGGAGGGCAGATGGAGTTCTCCAGCTTGTGCAGGGGAAGAGCAGAGATTCAAGCCCAGCACATGAGACTTAGCTTCCATAATCATGAGGCTATCTTCTTTAATTTTCTCCTCTGATATATCTCTGCATATCTCATTGCTTCTGTTTCCCTGAAGAATTCCAATAAACGAGAGACATAATTGGAATTTTGAAGCTACACTGATGCACAGAAACCAAGCTCACTCTTGGAAGCAGAAAACATTTTCTAGGAAGAAAAAGAAAAACCCCATAGCTGCACCTAGGAAGAGAGAGATTCCAGATTTGTGCTTTGCTGAGATGATTTGCTGTGTAATGAGCGTGGCTCATTGTCTCACTATTGGAACACTGCATTGGAATTGAGATAGCCATCTGGATTTTGCTTTCTCTGCCTGGATTTTTAATGACGTTATGAGTCCGGAATGGCCGGAGTAGCCATCAAGACCCCGGTCAAAGAGCCAACCAATGCCATCTGCATATGGCTGTGGGTGAAAGTCAAGCCTATAAATTATACTGAGGGCTTCCATGCTGCCAGGGGTCCAGTCCTGACTATTTATAAGTCATCCCCTGATAGATGAGCAGTGCATATTATATAGGTTTTATCTTGTAACCTGATGCATAAGAAACCTTCTGGCCAGCCTGAAGCATTCAAAATAGAAAGACAATCCACTAGGATTTGCCCAAATCTCACGACCTTTGTTTTGAGTGCTCTGGTTTTTGTTTGTTTGTTTTAATATTCGTTGATTCATTCATTCATTCATTCTTCTTCCTGCTTCATCTTTTCCAGGCCTACTAATAGAGTCTTGATCTCTGTCTGTGGATTTTCATCTTATATCTTATTTTCTTACTCAGCTGAAGTTGCCTTCTTCTAATCCCCCCTCTTCTTTCCATTACTTTGATCTTTTAAAAGTTCACTGAGGTGTGATTTAGGCTGTTTGGTGAATAATGAAAAGCCTAAGGTAGACTGATCCACCATGTGTGTGTGTGTGTGTGTGTGTGTGTGTGTGTGTGTGTGTGTTGAGGATTTACCATGAATCAGACACTAGGGCTTACATGTCTAGAGGGTAGGAGAAGAGACGGAATGGTTTTGCATAGAGTATGAAGCAGGTATCAAGAAAGACAGCAAAGGAGGCAGATTAGCCAAGTCATTTAGCAACGGGAAGCCATCTTGGCCTTTGGTTTGGGACTTGGGTCAGGCAAAGCATTGCAGTCTGTATTGAGGGGTGGCTTGTTCAGACTTGTATGTTAGGAGTCTTGAGCTATGAACAGTATGTATTGCAGACCAGAGGTTAAAAAAAAGATGAAGAAAGGAAGAAAAGAATTGGAGAACATGAGGTGTCTGTTCCTCTGGGCAGCTCAGGTAAAAAGGCAGGTGGTAGAGAGCATAGAAGGAAATGCAAATACTAAGGGTGTGAATATCATTTGTTGTCGGAGGCCCACTATGAGACGGATCTAGAAAGTTTCAGCATGAAGAAACTCCCACTCCAATGTCAGGGACTCTCAGTCTCTATAGTGAAATAAGGAGTGGCCACTAGGATGGACAACGTGAATCACTGTCCATTGCAAAACCAACTTTTTGAGGTTTCACAAATTTGAGTGTTGAGATTCATGGAGAATCATGCAGGAATCCCAGATTATAAGAATGCATCAAAGTCTTGGCACAGAAGGGAAACAGAGCTGAGGACAGATGATGAGACACAGACCCACGGGCGATGGGACAAGGGGCGAACGCTGTTCTGGAAATCACAAGCAAAGCACTCTTTGGAGATGATGCTTGGGAGGGCCCTTTGTCATGTTGATAGACATCAAGAATTCACCTCTGTGACAGTGGGGACACCCTTACTGAAGTCAGTGTTATGGTTTGAATGTGAAGTAGCCCATGTGCTTGGACACCTGGTTCCTACCTAGAGGCCGACCTTAAGGTGAAGCATGGTTGGAAGAAGGAAGTCACTAAGGGTAGGCCTTAGTGTTTGTTAGCTGATTCCTGCTTCATGGCCTTGGGCTAGTTTCTGAGTGCAGACACAATGGGACCAGCCACCTCATGTTCCTGCTCTCATGTCAGACTGTACTCTCAATGACAGAAGAGAATTATTACTTCTTTCCATAGCTGCTTTAGTAAGGCATTTCATCCCAGCAATGAGCAAAGTAACAAATACATTTGGGAAACTCCATAAGGAAAACTTAGTCAAACTCAAATCATAGCTCTGCATTGCCAGAGATGAAGCATCAGGGGTCTCCATCTTGGAAAACATCACTGATATGTCTGACTGTGCAAATGACGGAATGACGATGTGAGTTTGAATGGGCTGGGAGGTACCCTCTGTGAGAGGACAGCAGCTTCATGGAGAGCAGGTGACTCTGCAGAGAGTTGATCTCAGGAATAGAGGTAGCTTTAGGGATAAGGATGTTGCTCTAGAGCAATGGTTTTCAACCTTTAATGTTATGACCCTTTAATACAGTTCCTCATACAATTACCTTGCTGCTACTTTATAACTGAATATTTGCTGTTATGAATTGTAATGTAAATCACATATCATCTGATATGAAGGATATTTGATATGCGACCCCTGTGGTGATCGAGACCCACAAGTTGAGAATCACTGCTGGTGACTATGAGGTAACTCCAGCAACCTGTCCCCTGTCGTGGGGTTAAGGGAAAGGCGGCTCCTCACAGGTTCTGATATCTGCGCCTTCTCTACCCTGTATCAGATAAATCTGGAGCTGGGTACAAAGCAGGACAGAGATGAGTATGGCAGATGAGAAGCTGGCTGGGCCTATGGGTGAGATGCCCAAGTACTCCTGATGATAGTTAGGGAGGGTCTGTTGGAGCATTGTGGGAAGGAGCAAAGATTAGGCTTACATGACTATTAAAAAATAAAACTGGTCTCTAAAAACAAAGATCTATTGTCCTTTGGGAAAACTAGCTTGCAGGTATCACAAGACTTAAAGGTGATGAGAAATTCTCACTGTGTATGTGTCATCGCATGAAGTCACAACAGAATATCATGGGTGCAGAGATGAAGGTAGGAGCCTAAACAACTAGGACATCATTTCACTGGGTTCTGGAAGCTGGATATCAATTTCAAGGTAACAGCATGGCCAAACTGGTGAGAACTATCTTCCTGCCCTGAGATTGCCATTTTCTCTGTGTGTTCTTCCATGACTGTTCCTAGTGTCTGTGTACCTAGGGAGGGGAAGCCAGCTCTATGGACCCTCTGCTGATCAGGACACTAACCCCATCATGAACTTGTGACCTCATATGAACCCATCACCCCTAAATACCGTCATCAATTCTCACTCCAGCTTCATCTTATGAATTTTAGGATCATACATTTGGTTCATGTCCCCACTTGAGGGAGGCCTTACAGAATCATGACATCTTAGCTACTGGAACCACTTGTGAAATTGGAATTGTGCCCAGCTGTATGTCTTTCACACAAACATGGATTCTTGGAATTGATGATAGAGGCTTTTGAGGATTTTCAGCCTAAGGAGGCAGAGTGCAGCCCAGAAGCAGTATGGATAGTGATATGATAGCAGAGACACACACACTGAGGTTTCTGGCATTGGATACTGAAGTCTTATATCTTATCGCTGTCTGACTTGTTTCAAGAGAGGGCTTGATGTAAAATTAGTGAACTTAGTTAATAGAGACACCCACAAAATACAGATGAGCACATTCCCACAGGAGCGAATGGCACGTGATCATCCTTGCTGCCATGTGTATGTTATCAGGCTATGATCTCACGAGGCACTCTGCAGAATGTAGACAGATGAGGTTCTCATCTCCGAGGACAGCAAACCTCACCTAGACTGATGCACAGCATTGAAGTTCAAACACAGAGGTCTTCTGATTGGTTATTGGAAATAGCTTTCAGGAGAAAGGCTAACAATGGCTGTTTGCTTCGTGGGTGTGTTTAAAGAAGATGAAGAAGAATGGAAGAATTATCTTGTTGACCTCAAGGAAAAGAAAATGTATGTATAACTTGGAGGTCTCAGAGACAACGGGGTTGTGTTAAATGTCAAGTTAAAGGACAAATACCTCATGTTAACAAATGCCATCTCTGTAAAAACCCCAGATTTCTGCCATGGGCTCAATGAGACACGTTGTTCTGTTTTGCTGGCCAGATTATTTTGGTTATGTTTTCTCCGGGGCAAAGTGAGCCTCCTTAAGACTGAAGCTAAGCATCGAGGTAAATACTACATCCAGGGATGAGAATGAGACACGGGGGCTGGGGATATGGCTTAGTTGGTTAAGTATACTAGAAGCATGAAGACTTGAATTGGACCCCAGCAATCATGTAAAAAGCAGGGCATGGTGGTACATGCTTCTAGTCCCAGAGCTTGAAATGTTGAGGCAGGACAATATGTGAAACTCATTGCCCAGCCAACCTAGACAAAGTGTCGGGCTTAAGATCCCAGGGAGAGAGCCTGTCTTAAAAATTAAGGTAGATGGCTTCTGAAGAACCTCACCAGAGTTGGCCACTGGGCTTCACATACATGTTCACACACATACATGTGTTTTCACATATGTCCTCTCACACATGTATGAACATATGCTTACACATTCTGACACACACACACACACACACACACACACACACACACACCTATTGTACTGATAGTCTATGCTTTTCTAAAATGCCTTTTTCATCCTTTCTTACTTTTACCATCATCTTCTTTCTACATAGTTTGGAAAACCAACTTGCACTTGAACTTACCTCTCATAGATACGCCACCCCTCCAAGTTGCAGTCACCTCAAATATTATTAGTCATGTGCAGCATTATCTGCTTAAGTCAATACTTATTTCAAAAGCCACCCACATTTAAAAGCACAGGTATAGCTGACGGCCTCAGACCTCACTCCACCTGAACTGTAAGAGACAAGGGGGAGGATATACTCTTGTTCCTCAGGGCTTAACGGCTCAGGAAGACACACAGGTTTTATGCATCATTGTGGACTTTGTTCCTGTGGACTTGTTGGAACTGGAGTCATTATTATTTTTATAAGCTCAGTGGAAAGGTACTGGCATATGTCTCATGCATATCCTCATGTGTGCATACCCTCATATGTGCATACCCTGGCTCTGACTTTTGGGGGAGTTTGGATGGGACCTCATGATAATCCTGAAGAAACCTGGATCCCATGGCTGGAAGGCTATCTGGTTAGAAGCCAGAATGACTCAATTCTCATCTTCCCTTTCCTCATTTCTTTCCTCTGCTCCCTCTTGTCCAGATTGCATTAGTTTCTTTTCTCTGACAAGCAGCAACTTATGGGAGGAAGGCTTTGGTTTACAGTTGGAGTTGATACAGTCATTGTAGGCTTAGAATTTTTAAAACCGACTTTTAATGAGGGTTCTTAAATGCTTAATTTCCCTTCTAGCCCACTGCCCACCAGAGGTAGTGGAAATGGAAGGTTAATAGGGCAAAGGAAGACATGGACCTATTTAGAAATAGTTCTTTGGAGCAAATCCAATCTTCAGCATTAGGATATCAGCACTTCTGTCACATGAATCAGTGTGGTAGCTCAATCCACTTGCAAACACCATTCATGAATCAGCAGTGGCCGTTTGATCCAGAAGAAACCTTGAGGCTCTGCCAATCAACTCAAGTCTACCAGAAATTTTTTGGTGCATTTTTTTTTCTATGAAGTCCTAACAAACTATGACCATCAAAGAGTGGCAATGTTAACCAATACCACACAGCGTTGTCAACTGTCTGTTGGGTTATATTTATACCCTTTTCAATATCACATGTTCTCTCAAGTGACCACTCTAGTAAAACAACTCATGCCCCTTTTCCAGGCTGCTTTAAGAAAAACATCATGCATCTGTTCTGAGCGAAACATTCTTCCACATGTCTGTTTTAGCAAAAGCATCTTATCATAAGAGAGTTTCGAAAAAAATTCACATGATACAATTGAGTCTACAAGAAACCCCAGATTTTCACTTCAAGTCATCATGATTCAGAAGGCCTGACTGCAGGAGCATAGGGCAGCTGGACACATTGCTTCTGTAGCCAAGAAAGGTAAAAGAAACGAATGCCAGTGATTGGCTCTCTTTCTCCATCTTATACAGTCCAGGGCCCAGGACATAGAATGGTGCTGCCCACATTTAGGTGAGTCTTCCCAACTCAGTAACCCAATCTTTTCACTCCCTACAGACATGCTCAGAAGTTTGTGTCTTCAGTGATTCTAGATCCTGTCAGGCTGACATTATTACTCATTGAACAATATCACCTTTACAGAGGTGGGTTGGGTGATTTGGGGAAGTCTGGGTGTGGTCTTAGGTTTCACTGAGGCCTTAGCTCCCGATGTATCTTCCCCTATGTGACCAAGACTATCCTTTTAACTTCAGACAATCATCCAACTCCAGAACCAGGCCTCTCAGTGATCATGAGTTTGACACTCTGGTCTCCTAAATCTGAGCGGGTGATACTCCCGACTCTCCAGAGGGTCTCAGAACTAGAGCCTGAAATGGCAAAGGAATCCATGTTTGGTCTCCACTCCCAGAGCTAACATGGCCTTGCTGCTGTGTAGACAGAGCAGGCCGATGCTCTTAATCTTCAAGGACTGAGAGAAGAGACATCTATTCACTAACACTCATCACCCACCATACCTTGTCCTTGATTGGGGCCCAAATCTAGCCTTACAGGATCCCTGCTACACCGAGGACAGATGGTGTTGGAATGTGATGGATGTTGTGACTGCTGTTGTAGTGAACCAGCCCCCAACACATGGGGTATTTGTATCTTTCAGTGAAACAGCTGTTCTTTTGGGCCTCAGTTACTTCATCATATAGAGAGAAACCTAAGTGTGAATTTGCACAAATCTAGACAAACAAAACAAAACTTCATGTACCATTTGGATAGTGTATACTTTAGACACTGTTATGACATCTGAGTCATCACTGAAAAAGACATGTTTCTAAGAAAACAAGCTCGCCAAATGTCAAAACTGGTTCTGTTCTTCCTGTAGGCTCATTACAAACAATTTCATTAACCCCATGAAATAATGTTGTCAAGATTGTTTCAAATGGTCTAAAGTGCTATTTCTTTGGATCTATCCTCTAAGCATCTGTGAAATCTCAAAACTGAATCAATGGTCAGAAACAAGGCACCTTTTTTCTTTTCCCTGTCCTTATTCCTCTTAATTTTTTTCTGTCCAGTGAGGCAGCAGTTGTATTTGTCCTATTCTGGAATCATGGCATGTCCAGCCATGCCCTCTCAGGAATCCGTTGAAAAGAGGTGCAAGCCCTCGGTCCTGATGCCTGTAACTTTCCTATCAGTGCTGTTAAACTGGCCATAAACAGACAGGCTATAAACTACATATGTTTAGTAGGTTGCTGTTCTTAAGGTCAGAAGTCCCATGTGAGTCACATGGAGTATAATTGATAGGTTATTTCTCCAGTGGTGAAATGAGACAATTTAAGCCAGATTAGAATATATTAAAGGCAGGTTTATTGGGAAGCTGCCTTCTGGAGAGTTCACCTGTCCTAAGGACCAAGGCCAGAGAAGTCCATGGGGAGGGAGGTGGGGAGGAGGAAGAGAAAAGAAGGGTGTGCATGCAGAGAGAGAAGAGAAAAAGAGGAGAGGGAGGAAGGGGAAGAGGACAAGGAGGAGGAGGAGATCAGGATAAGGAGGAGGAGGAGGGGGAGGAGGAGGAGATGGGGGGGGGGAGTAAGGAGACCAAAATGTCTGGATTATATAGGGAAGGGCCTCTGGGGAAGGGCAGCCCAGCCCCTGGGCTGGTAAGTTCAGGGTTGAGGGCAGGGTATGCCAGGTAGGGGCTAAGGGATTCTGGGAGAACCTGGAGGGCAGGTCTGCTTTGATATGTAAAATCTGCACAGTAGTCCCTTGTACAAGGATCCAAACCCCGAACAATGAGTTGTTGCCAGAACTGTTTCTAGAGACTTCAGGGAAGAATTGAGTCCTTGCTTTCTCTGACTCTGACGGCTGTCTACATCTCTCCTGCTCTCCCGTGACCAGCTTCAAGGCCAGCAAAGGTAAGTTGAGAGCTTCTCCTCTCCTCACCCTCACTCCCCATTTAGGTGACTAAATGGAATCCACCTGGCTAATCCAGGCCTTACCTCTTCTCAAGGTCGACTCTAGTAGCTTGGTTGTACCTGTAACTGAAATTCCCTTTTGTGATATAAAACAGCAGCAGCCAGTCCCAGGACTAGGGTGGGATTTGCTGCTTTTAGCTGTGTGACCCTGAGTTCCTCCTGTAACTCATTATCTTGTGTTCCAAAAGAATCCGGTCTCTTCTGTTCCTATGGTCTCATATGTAAAACAATTCTGGCAGAGTTGGAGCAGAAATATCTAAAGCCCAGGAGAGCTTGGCTTGTTTGAAGAGGACTCTGAGTTCAGAGCGGCGAGGAAGGGTGGGTGACAAGGGATTACAGGTCACAAGCGTGAGTCCTGGGACTGAAAAAAGCAAGGAACAGGATCTGTTTGCAAGGAAGAAAATGAATGGAGATATACTGTAAGCTCAAAACTAAAAGAAAAATGTCCTGAAACTCCATGTAAGGACATGTCGTAGCTGCTGCAAGTGTGGTCTCTTTCACTGGCTACCTGCTGGAGGTGTGGAGGCAGCCCAGGGCAGTGTGTGTGTCAGTGGTGGGGTGGCAGTCAGCGTGTGAATCTGGACAGTTGGTAACGTATGGTAATGGACAGTACTCCAACCCAGTCGGCTCCGGATCAGTAGTGCCGGCCTGTGCATCTGTCACACAGACCCACACCATGCACTGTGCAAACATTTATAACAGCTCTGCTGTTCATGGAGGGCCACAGTAGCTCTACCTGGGGACTAACTTACTTTTAATTCTGAGTATCTGGGTGTTCCCCTACCCCATGTGCTGAAGTTGCTGTTGGACTTTGCTTACATTTTCCATACGGACAGTCATTGATAGAAAGCAGAAGCTCTCTGTGATCCTGCTGACGCTGTGTGATTTTTTTTTTTTTTTTTACTCTTGCATGTTGACACCACAGTCTGCAGTGTGGACTGGTCCCTCTTGTTTACAGTAAGGTTAAACTACTCATGTTAATTAGATTCTCATCTTTAGACATCAGCAGAATGCATCTGCACTGGGTGTTGTCCTTTCTCAGAACATTAATCAACTCATTAAGTAATTCCTTCCAATTCATGGGCTCCCATTAGAGTCTCTCTAGAGGCACAGAGAGTTAAGTGAAATGTAGTGTTCACTTCCAAAAACCTTGAGTCATTAGTTTAGGACTCTTGTTCAGGGGTTGAAGAACGTCTTCAGTAAGAAGACTTCAGGCCATTTTCCAATGCTTCAATCTTGCTTCATACACTTCAAGAGCTAACTAACTTACAGTTAGTGGGTGGAAGTGCTTTAGATTAGAATTTCTCTGTGGCAATGGTTTATGAAGATTGTCTGGCCCATCTTTTCTCCATGGCTGGAAATCCTTCTGATGTTTTTAAGTCAGTGGATGGCAGGCTTTGACGAGCACGAGGTGCATATAGCAACTTGTTAAAACTGTGTCATGGGCTATCGATTTTGACACAGCGGTTCTGGGAAGAGGTCAGGAATTGCTAGCTCTAATAGGCCCCCAGATGCTCCAGCACTGTTGCTGATGCTACTGGATATAAGTGTTCTAGCAGCTGTACAAGGAGAAGCTCCAGAAGAATGTGGGAAGGAGGCCCAGGTGCATCAAAATGCATCAATCCTGAAGACATTTGTCCCAATGGCTGCTCATGAGAGATCCAAGCAGAGACTCCAAAGAGCAGTAGGTGAGAAGAAATGGAAGGGTTGTGTTAGTGAAGTCTCATATTAACACAGTGCAAGCCTGGATTCCACATGCCGTTAAATAGAATACCCTCTGGGTGACAGTTCTGCCCACTGCTTAAAGTCTCCCTTTAAAGTAATAATTGCTGCACCGCCTGCTCTCTCACTCCTGGCCAGAGCCTCATTGTGAAACCTAAATTCCTTTAAGTTCACCTGCATCTTTTGCTTCTTGTCCCCTGTGGACAAGTTTAGCCGGCAGATATGGAGACTAAACCTCATTTGAAAATGTAACATCCTCACAAAATCCCCTCCAAGGTAGGTTCAATTTTAATTGGCTTCATTTCCAGAAATATCTTAAACATAGACCAGGGAGATGGCTCCATGGGCACAGGCACCTGCTGACAAGCTTGATAACCTAAGTTCCATCCCTGGGGCCTACGTGGTGGAAAAAGAGAGCCAAATCTCCAAGTTGTCCTCCGACCACACGGCGTGCACGCACCTGTGTGGCTGTACCACACACATAAAATAAGTTTTAAAAAAAGAAATATCTTAAAACGATTTTTGTAACCTATGGGTTTCGCTGGGAGAGATGTCTCTGGGTTTTGGGTCCTCTCTGCACTCGCTGCTTCTTGTGAAGTTTTGGGAGCAGATAGACCTTTGTCATGTTGCTAGGGATTGATGGTTATGATGGGTCAACGTTCTCCCGAAGCATGACTTTTCGTGATAATTCTCAAGAATTATATATGACATACTCATAGCAAGACATTAAGCGTTTGGAGAGGGTCACCCCCCACCCCCTTAACCCCAGGTTAAGCTCACAATGTTCCTTTTTCCACCTTCCCAGTCTGGGATTACAAGTACCTGGTAGCACGGCCCAATGCATATGCTGATCTTTAAATCTGTATAAAATGTGATTTAAAAGTAGACTTGCGGGGATACAAATATTGCTAAAACCTTCTGTTTCCTTAGAGTTATTCTTTTCCCATGCCCACCTGGAACTTAGGGTCTGGTTTGCTCTTCACAAAATTGGACACGTATTTTTGGAACAAGTGGTATTTAATGATGAGGAAAGGGTAGGGCATCGACAGGAGAGGGGAGGTGGAGGTGGACAGGGAGCCGGTGAGTGTGCAGTGTGTATGCTTTGCCTTGACTGGTCATCTCTATCACTTTCTTTTTTATACATGAAGACTTTGAAGGAAAAGCAGAAGCCTGGAGCAGGAAGATGTTCAGAGAATTCAGGAATGATTTGGGGACATGACTGAAATAAACAGAATGAAGATGAGACGAGGAGAGAGAATTTTAGAACTATAGAACTCAGCTCAGTATCATGCCACACAAACATTTTAGAAGTTCTAGATTATTAATTTGAAGCTGGCTTTAGTATCTAATATTTTGTGAATATTCTTTTAATCGATAGCTTTTTTTTTCATTACGAGTAATTCTAAGCATGCCTTTAATCACAGTACTTGAAAGGCAAAGGCCTGCCTCATATCTATCTCTATGAGTTTGAGGCCTTTCCTTGGTCTACATAGTGAGTTTCAGATCAACCAAGGCTATATATACAGTGAAACCCTGTCTCAAAACAAACTGGTAGCTCTAGATTTGCAAAGTCATCTCTCCAAGGTGTTATACAGTTGTTAGGAGAGCAAGAAGAGAGAGGTGGCAAGATTCCCTAGTTGCAGTAAAGGTTTTCTTAATTCCCTGCTGGCTCTTTGTCAAGTCTTTTTATCTCTCATTGTTGTTGTTTGAAAGCCCATAGCTGAAGCAGGATGCTAGCTACTTCCTGGCTCCACAGGCTGTGACTCTGTTGATTGGAGCTTTAACTGCTCACTGGCCCCTTTTTTCTCAGCTTTCACAGAATAAAAGGCAACTGCCCACATGTTCTGGATGTGGATGATGGGGCAGTTATCCATGCTCCATTCATTAAGAGGCCCAGCAAGGCCAGAGGTAGCTCACATTGAATTGTTAATTCCTACCGAGTTGCAAAGGAGCGACCTGGGTATGAGTTTTGCTTATTAAAGAGAGGAGAAAGTTTCTAGTTGCCAGCCTGGGGAAAGGGATGATAGAGACACTTTGAAAGCAGGGCCAGTAGACAAAGATGCCCTCTTATGGGTCCTATTTTCTGAAATATATTTGCAGTCTTTTCTGTCCTTTCCCTCTGCCAGTGAGTGCCCACTGTGCTTTGAGGCTCATTTCAAAGAGGTTCATTGTCTCTGAGACGATGCCAGCATAATTAAACATACAATCATCACCTTAAAAATGTCACAAGTATCTCTAGGGTATAGTGGCAGTGACTTTGTTGCTCTATTCTGTTTGTGTTGTGATGTTTCCAACTCCTGGGTCTTGCATGTTGAGTTCTCTCAGTTAAATGTCACTGCTTCATTCATATTCAATGTGCATAACCTTTGACCTGCAGGGGCCCAGTGAACTCCTGGCATAAATACTCACTCTAAGCTTCTCACCCTGCTACATCACTAGAGTCAAATCGTTTAAAAAGGCGTCAGGGTTTAGCTGGAGGGAAACAGGGTGCTCTGGACTTGGACTTGAATTCTTTCCTCCAGAACACGACCTTAAAAAGGTCTTTTATCTTAAGCTATTTCCTCTGCTGTGGACTGGGGCTAGAAATAACCCCCATTAGAACTGGATGAAGTCTGTGCAACAAGTTTGGTCTTGTGACCAGGACTTCACAGCTTCCATTGCAGATGTCTTGGAGACTGGATACTCCCATGTTAAAATATCACCCTGACACACATAACAATTACCACTTTTGTAACGGGCACTTGAACTTGTTTGAATTTTTTGCCGGGCACCAGCGATAGATATTCTTTTCACTCAGCTCCCGAAATGGCTGTCAAATATCATGTTTCTTCTCGGTTTATTTATTTCTGCAATGTTTGGTCTAATGTTAAACTTGTTTCTCAGAACTTTTATCCGCAAATTGAGTCTGTCTCCTTAATTTTATGAAGACAGCCACTACCACTCACAGTCTGGGGCTATTAGCTGCTTGGGTGATAATTCATGACTAGTAGGGTGAGGGTTTGGGAGCTACTTTATGTGTGAGTCTGCTTGACTTGGTTCTATCCTGAGACACAGACTTAAGACTTCGGCCCTTAAAGGAAGTCACTAGAGTACCAGTGGATCCAGATGAATCCATCTTTGACGGTAAAATTGATGCAGTGGAGTAAAAGTCAGCAAGAACGGGAGAGTGGGAATCCTGAACTCAGGTGTGAATTTCCATTGGTGGTGCTGAAGACCATGCAGAATGTGAACAGGGGACTGCAGAACGGCTTTCTGGATGACTTCCCGTGGAAGAGGCAAATTGAGAGTCATCACCATTTACCTGACCATTTTGTTTGTGTTCCTAAAGTAGGATTTGCAAAGCTTCTCGACTTCTGACATTTGAGTCAAGGATGTATGTGCAGTCTGGGAATGTTTGGCTGAGAATACTTACAAAAGCAGGTGTGCTGATGTTGTCTGGAAGTTCTTTGCAGTTTGATTTGCACTTCTCTTTCGGCTTCATAGATGATATTACAACTATCCTCTTCAGTATTTGCTAAATGTATGAGATGCTGGAAAACGCTTGAATGAAGTATTTGTTTTATTCATTAGCCAGAATGCTCCATACCTCAAATCAGTTATTTTTTAAGATGAACGACACTTACAGATAGGTCAGCAATTATACTATTTTGTCCCAGCCAAAACCAATTTCTTCTCTTTTGGAAAAACATGTTTTCAGGTCATTGTGTGGGGCAAAGGCCTGATTTTTTTTTCCCTATCACTTTTGTTTAGAAGTTCCAGATTAAGAAGTGGGCCTGGGGAAATGGTTTAGTGGGTAAGAACACCTTCTGTACAAACTTGAAGACCTGAGTTTGAATCCCCAGAGCCCATGTAAAAAGTCAGGCATGGCCATGCACCTTCTGGTAACCCCAGTGGTATGGAAGTGGGCAGTTGGAGGATCCTTTGTGCTTGCTGGCTGCCAACCTAGCTTTAGGTTTAGTGAGAGATCCTGTCTCAAGAGGTTAAGATGGGGTTAAAACACAATATACACCCAGCACGCAGATGATTAGAAAAAATATGTAGGCCTGGATGATAAGTTCTCAAGGGGTAGACCGCGGTGGCTTGCTGAGCTAAAAGTAGGTTATAACCTCTCAGAAAATGAAATGAAATCATTAAACATCAAGTTACTGCAGACACTTTTAGTAAAGAAACAGAATTTAAATGAACAAATGAAATGAACCTTTGAGCCGAGCAGTGCTTCAAAGTGTTCTTCTGGCGTCTGCCGTGTACAAGAAAAAGGAAAATCTTAATTCCGATTAATAAGGACCCAGAAGATGAAATGAAACTTTGCTAGCTAAGTTTTGGCAAATGAAAATTGGCTTCAGCTGGTTGTGGGGTGGATGGAGGATTTTTCTCAGATGTTTTGGAAAGCAAATGAAGAAAAGCTGGCTCTCCCCTGCAGGGTGGCTGAACTGAAGCGGATGGAGGCTCAGGGATGGAGGCAGTCAGAGATGGAGGTCCAGGGATGGAGGCAGTCAGAGATGGAGGCAGGGATGGAGGCAGTCAGAGATAAGGTTGAGGTGTAGCTGTAACCTAACAATGGCAACGAGACATGCTGTATGAGAGATGTGAAGTGAACACATGACATTCCTGGTTGCTGGGGGCTTCCGTAGTCTCCAGAAAGTTCTTCATCTCTCCTATAACTTCGCCAGTGGATGAAATACCCGTAGGAAGTGAAAGTAGTCGCTAAACATTTTCCCCCTTTACAGAATCTTCTACAAGAAGAGCTTGATGCCTTCCTGTCTATAAGCCTGGGGAAAACATGTTCAGAAATGTAACCACTCATATGCAAAACAGCTTGCTTTGGGGTGTGTCTCTTCCCCGCTCCAGCTGTTGCTCATCTCAAAGGACTTGTTTACCAGGTACCATCTGCCGACTCCCAGAGCCCTTTTGCGATCTGTACCCTAAGACTCTCACAGTCTCAAGTAGAAATATGTGTCCCTTCTCTGTACTTAGGCTGGGATGCAGCTGGACCCCAGCGGTTCCTGATGATCAAAGCATTTCAAGATGCTTTGATTCATACCAGACCCCCCCCCCCCACCAAAGCACTTGCCATCAAGTTGACTAGACCTGGGGTGACCGAACGCAGCACAGTCTTATGTAACCCACAGTTGCAAAGTGATCCATCAGCGAGTCATAAATAGAACAGAGCAAACCTTGGCCAGCTGGGAACCTGATGAAGTCATAATATTTGGAAAGCAAGGAACTTGCTATACCCACGGACTCAAAAATCCCTTGGCACTTTTTATTCTTTTTTTTTTTTTTTTTGAGACAGGGTCTCATGTAGCTTAGGCTGGTCTCAAGTTCACTATGTAGCCAAGGGTGACCTTGGACTCCTGATTCTCCTGCCTCTATTTCTGAGTGCTGGGATTATAGGCATGCACCCCCACACTAGGTTTTATGCAAGTGTTGGGAACCAAACCTGGGACTTCGTGTGTGCTAGGCAAGTGTTCTGCCAGCTGATCTAGATCTGCAGCCCCTTGGTTTCATCTCATGACAAACTCATCTGTGATGGAGGGCTACTGCTCTCTGAGTCAAGTACCAATGGGAGGGCCTTGTACAGTGAGGAAACGGAAGTGAAGTTGGGTTAGGAAACATTGTCCATGTCAAAAGCCAGCCAGGGGGGGATTTAGGTTCAAGGCACTTAGTTCCAGAGTCCATGTTCTATGGCTGAGGCAAAGTAACAAAGCTTTTTTTTTTTTTTGGGGGGGGGGGGTGGGTTTCGAGGCAGGGTTTCTCTGTATAGCTCTGGCTGTCCTGGAGCTCACTTTGTAGACCAGGCTGGCCTTGAACTCAGAAATCTGCCTGCCTCTGCCTCCCAAGTGCTGGGATTAAAGGCGTGCGCCGCCACCACCACCCGACCAAAGTAACAAATCTTATGAAAAGAAACGGAGGAAAAAAAAAATCAGTGTGTTAAGGATTAGTCTACTCCCATCTGTTTCCTTCACCAGCAGAGGAGACACTAACAGCAGTGATTAAATACTGCTATGTTGCCTGCTTTTCCTTCGTGCTTTGCTGTGTAGCCTGGCCAGCACTGGTCGGTCCCCTACCGTATGTTAAGGATTGTATTGTTTTCTGTGCATTTGCTCATGTCACGCACACATCTCATGTGTTGAGGAGTTGTTTATTGTGTTTATACCAGTTTTACAGCTGTTAAGACTGAGGCTCAGAGGAAGATGACAGTTTGCACAAATTCCTAATGGCTGGGATGCATCGATGCTTCAGTTTGGAATGAGTCTGGGCCACACACATAGATTCTGTCAGGTCAAAGAAACTGTGGCTCCCATATGCTTTCATGCAGAATATGATCTTGAAAAATGGGGACGAATGTAACAAAGAGAGGAGCCATCAGTCCCATAGGGGACACTAGAGAGGAGGCTATGAAAAAAAGCAAGCCTTGCTTCCCTGACAGACAGGTACTGATCATATAGAGAGTCTAAATCTCCAGTGGAGCACGGATCCATGTGTGGGATGTACAGTGGCTACCACTGGTCTAGCTCAGCTCCTGCATCCTTGGCTGATGAGACTAATAGTAGCATCATTCATTCTTTTGCTCATTCATTCTTCAAGTTGACGCCTTCCGTTCTGGCTGCTGCATGAATGGAGCTCTTGGCTCTACCCTTCCCAAGCCCTTCCCATGCCTCTGTGCCTGTCCTTGGCTCTGCAGGCTCCCAGGCATCCTCTGGGTTCCCTGCCTCTTGTGTTTTTTTGGGTAACTTACAACCAGATTCTTTGTTGGCAGCCACAATAGTCTTTATAATTCTACCTCACTGAATTAGACATTCAGAGGGATATTTATATTCGAAAAAGGCTGCTAAAGCGACTCTTTACCCTGGCTAAGAAACACTGCCCAGAATGAATGATAAAAAAAAGCTGCCTTATGTGTATTTAAAGATTCCTAATCAAAATATAACCGTTCTGCAAACATGGGATTCAGTAAATTATTTGCAGTAAAAATGTATTGGTGTGTTTTATATCAGGCACAGAAATAATTTCATTTAACGACTGTGTCCTTCTTAGAAGGAAATGCTCTAAATAAACTCACCCTGCCTGTGGCCTGAAGCTCATAGTCACCACTGGTAAAAACAGGCCACAGAGATACTTGCTCATAGGTATGAATTATTAGCTGCAAGAGGAATACTACATCAAATTAAATTTTGAGACTAAAATTTTTAAAAATAAAACTAGCTTGGGGGTGTTGTTTAGTTGGTAGAGTACTTATTTGCCCCATGTGCACAAACCCTGGGTTTGACAGGCCTGTAAACCTGGCATTTGGAAAATAGAGGAGGAGGGATCAGAGGTCATTCTTAGTTACATAGGAAGTTTGAGGTCAGCATGGGCTATCAAATTCTGTCTCAAAATGTCAAAATAGGGTCATCGAGGTGGCTGGGTAAGGGTGCTTGTCACCAAGTCTGATGTCCTGAGTTTGATTCCAGAGGCCTTCATGGTGGAAGGAAGAAGGTGACTCCTGCAAGCTGTCCTCTGACCCCCCCTCCCCCCAGATGCCATGGTATGCATGCCTCCATCATAGATAACGTTTTAGAGAATAAAATTTATAACCAGAAGCTAAATCTGGGTTCTAGGAGATAACTTAGTAACCCACTGAATAAAATGGATTCAGGTAGCAGGCATGTAACTTAGTTCAGTAGCATGGGTTCAGGGAAATGGCAGCACTGCCTTCCACGGGCACTGCAGTGGAGTTACTACTGCACGTCAGTTGCATTGAGCAAACAGGCCATGAGTGTTATCTCTCACTTCAGGGCTGTAATGTTTAAAAGCCTAGTCCTTCATTTCTCTTCTTCCCTCTTTGGTCACCTAGAAGCTATGTGCTAAGAGGTCCAAGATGGTGATGTCGCATGCTCAAGCAGTCTATATGGCTGAGCGACTATGGAAAAGAGGCTCTCCAGTCTACCAGCGATGTGGGCTCAGCTAAGGAACAATCCTTAGATGGGAGCAACATAAACCATTGAGAAGGTTCAAAGTTTTACCTTCCAGACCACTGCTTGATATTGTCCTGAATACCTGGTAGATCACCCCATTTTCTGACCTGTGACATTGACATTTGAGGACAAATAAGTCTTTGAGGAGTGTGTGTGTGTGTGTGTGTGTGTGTGTGAGTCCCCTATTCTTTGTGGGGTATTTAACAGCATCTTTGGATTCTGTCCACTAGATACTCATAGCCTGCCCTCTCCTTCACCTTTGGTTGTGTCAAGCAAAACTGGCTCCAGACATTTTCACATGTCCCTTGGGGGCTCAAAGTCACTTCTAGTTCACAAAGGAGCTTTGTAGTCATTCTTTTATTTCTAGCATCTTCTTCTTTATGCTGGTTAAAACATTAATATTACTCAGATCTTACTCCATGGCATCTCATAAATGCTAGCATAAAAATAAGATACATGTGCCTGAGAGTGAATGTTTAGACAAATGTAGACCTCTGTCAGGACTCTTTCACTGAAGGCAACAGAAACCATATCTGATGAGCCTAAACAAGGAGGAAAGGATTCTTTAAAAGCAGCATTGGGATATTATAGAAACAGAGGGGACATGCTACCAAGGCTCACAGCAGTAGACATTATGGTCTGCCCTTACTTCCAGTAGCCTTTTGCTTTAGGCTTCTGTGCCTGACTCAGGTTTTTGAGAGGCAGAGGGATCACCTTCCGCAGCAAATACTCTAGGCTTGTGAAGATTGTGATGGCAGCAGCAGTGTCATGATCAATAGCCTCATCAGCATCAGATGGATGCAGGACTATACTGTCCCTTAGAGAAGGAAGACAGTAGAATCAGAAGAGGATGGGTGGAAAGGGGGGCTTGGGAAGTTGGAGAAAATGTCTTCTTGGGGTGTGCTTTCTGGGGCTCTATGTGGTGGAGCAGAGCCCTGTTCTGCTTTCTGCATGTATTTAGAGGATCAAATGAGATAGATGTGAAAAAAGTAAATAGTAAAACTGGAATCCTGAGATGCTGGGAAGGAGCATGGCACGGGCCTTGTGATAAGCAGGGATGCTGTCATGTAATGGCATCAGGCAGGACTCTGGGACATGCTAGAAGTTTCCTTCCGCTGTGGTTCTCACCACAAGTGTTGGCTTGGAGGGTTTTGTGAGACCTGGGCCCTCTTTCATCTGTCTTTCTTTTGCATCCCAACATTAGACTCAAGGATCAGGCCATGGGGAGGTCAGGCCATGAAGAATAGTTCCATTGTTTCTTTAGCTCAAAAGCCCCCAGCTCACTCTTCCCTCCCTGCTCTAAAGAGAAGTACATAAATGTTAGAAGAAAAGGAGAGAAACACACAAACCAATCCAGTGGGATAAAAAGAGTAAAAAAAAAAGAACAACAAAAGCCAACTAAGGAAGCTCATTTAAACTTGACCCCAAATCCCAAAAGCTGCTGCAGCTAGATGAACTGGCAAGAGCATCAGCTCTTTAGGTTCTTCTCTGAGAGGAGAAGTGGCTTAGTGAAAGACGAGAAAGGCTTTGGTTCATGGCCTATCATTTATCTTACCCCAGGGCAGAAAAACTGGACTCCTCTGTACAGCCTGGCTTAGGAGAAATGAAGAGCAGACAATATTTACCTGAGATATATTTGGCTTGTAATCTATTATTTCTTGGTGATGATATAATTAAATAAATGAAAGATGAGACATAAATCAAGCTGGCATCCTCTTTTTCCAATTCCTAAATGTATTTACATTTGTTTGCAGTGACCACTTCGATTCAATTGTACTCTGTCACTCACCAGTAATTCTATCAGTCCAATTTCATGCCCATAAATCTCCAGCCCTGGGGAGGACGCGCTCTGTGAATCCTCTTAGCTGCAGAGGCAGAGGAGACTGTCACCCGAAACTGCACCGAGGGACCAGCAGCAGGTATCACACAGGCAGCATTGGATCTATTGCTCATGGAAGCAAAGAACAATTGTTAAAAGAAACCAGAATCAAAATACATTAGGGACTGGGCTTTTGGAAACTTGGATTGGCAGATGAAGCTGCAAGCCTTCAGTCCTTCAGACTAATATGGAAACTCCTTGGGAGAGAAAGATGAGACAATGGCTTTCAATCCATAGGCTATCGCTCACCTTACACTAGGGGTGCTGGCGAGCTGAATGACTTCAGCTGCTCATTGCATGAATGAATACTGAAAGTGAACTTTGGACTACGCATTCAGATGCGAAGGTACCTAGAGTGTGTGTGTCCTGAAAGAGTTTAGGGTTCAATGGAGCAGCCCAACTTAACAAAACAATCTGAAAGCCAGAGAAGGCAACACTGTGGCCATGGAGGTACATGGACGTTCAGGTTTTGGTGATGGTTACAGGGGGAGTAGATACACTGAGTAGATAGGGGTTAACCTCAGAGGAAGAGAGGGGGTAGATAACCAGGAGAGGGATTTATAGGTGGGGTAGAGAGAGGTTTCAGGTTGAGGGCTCAGTCCTTCAGACGTTACTTATCAATGTCACAGGTTTGCCTGCCCAGGAGATGCCCAGGGGAGACACAGGAAGTTGTTTCACCTGGTGGGAAAAGTCCTAAGAAAAGTGCATGATCCAGGTGACAGGGGTCTAGGCTTTGTATTCTGAGGGGCTATCAGTATGTAGCTTTCCCTGAACTATTTATTAAAAGATAGTGTTCTCCTTTGTAGTAGCTATTCCTGTTCCTCTTTTATCCTCCTTCTCTTCTTTTTCTTGCTCTCATTTCTAGTGCTTAAGATGGAGCCCAGTGCCTCATGCATTCCAAGTCAGTGTTCTTTCATGAAGCTCACCCCAAAGCCCTTGTTCAAACCCCTTGACCATAAGTGAAATGAACACTGATGGTCACATGATCGAGCTTCACTCATTAATAGTTTACCCAAGTATCTAAGACCACAGTTTCTCACAGTGTAAACACAATGGCTAGCTGCTGAAATGCCAAAGGTAGGATCATCAAAAGCATGGACAGCAGTGAAGTGGTAGGGAAAAAGGATTACCAAGGCCATTTGTTTAGAGAAAGGGTGAACATGGGATGAACTCCTCTGCTTTGGAGAAGTCTATATGTGTAATTTCTGGTTGTTAGCTTGACTATATCTGAAATGAACTATAATCCAGAATTGGAAGGCTCACCTGTAATCCTGATCTTGAGGCTGGGAGATAAAAGTTTCTGACCTGGATCTTGTCATAGAGACCTTGAGGCATAGTGGCTATGAATTTCAGGAGACTAAGGCAAGGAAATCTCTAAGTTCAAGGTCATCTGGAACAAAGCAAGTCCCAGATCCAAGCATGGTGGCTCACACCTTTAATCTGGGTCACACCTTCTGCTGGAGACCTACATAAGGATGTTGGAAGAAGAAAGATTCTTCTTTGCCTGCTTGCCTTGTAGGAATGAGTAACTGCTAGATCCTTGGACTTCCATTCACAGCTGCTGACCATTGTTGGGGAGTTGGACTGTAGACTATAAGTCATCAATGAATTTCCTTACTATATAGAGACTACTCATAAGTTCTGTGATTCTAGAGAACCCTGACTAAAAGATCCATGGTGTATGTTCCTGGTACTTTTGTCTGTAACTGTGTAAATTTATCTCTGTTATTTGTTCTAGCACATTGTTTCACATGTCTGTTCTATGTTAAGCTCTGTAATTAGGGCTTTAAGTCACTGTGGCACCTCTCACATTGTTCCTTTTGCTCAACATTGCTTTGGCTATTTAGCCTTTGGGACCCTAGGAATTGAATTTGCACACATACACACACACACACATGTATGTGTGTGTATGTACATACATATATATTATTATAATAACTTATATTTACAGAAATACATATATACATTCTTAACAGAAATATATATGTAATATATATTTAATATAATCAATATGTCAAAGAGACAGCCACACTATGAACTGCTGCTAAGATATGGACAGAGCCTAAATGCCTAGCAGAGCCAAATGAATAAATGAAAATATGCACTATGCCCACAGTGGAATACTATCCAACCATAAAAAGAATGAATTCTGCCAACAGGGATGAATTCAGAAGACATGTTACTTGGAATAAGCCAGGCATGGAAAGATAAATACCTCACAATTTCATTTATTTGTACAGCCTTAAGTTGCTGATGTAGAAGTATCAAGAACAGCAGTTACCAGGCCCAGGGAAAGGTAGAGCATGAGGGGAAAGCAACAAGGGGAGATTGCTTAGTGGGAGGAAAACTGTGTTGGGATGGGAGAGTTAGGCACTGGTGTTCTGGTGCACAGTGAGGTGACTATAGTTCACAGTTTTATCTAGTACATGTTGAAGTGGCCAGAAGAGAGAATTTTGAATGTCTTCACCACAGAGAAAGGCTAAATGCTTGGGCTGGTGAATATGCTAATTGCCCTAACTGGAACTTTCTACAATGTGTTCTTGTGTAGAAACATCCCACACTGTACATAACCGGAACTCTGCCTGCGTCTTGAAAACAGGATAAGCTGGAAAAAGGAGCGCTGGTTTTGCCAAACTGTCTTAATTTGTCTCTCCAAGGAGCCAGGGCCTGCCCTCCACCACCTCTCTTCCAATCTACACCGTCCCTACTACAGATCTAACTCTTTGGTTTCACCATAGACAACAACACCAGTGCTGGCTACTCTTAAAGAGTGTTCAGGAGTTCCAAGGAGGAATTGTCTCAGTCCTATGGCGCAGGGCACCCGTGCAGAATGGAATCCAGATGACTTCCAAGCTGAGCATTTAAAAATGCTCAATTGGAGTTTAGACTCAGAGTCTGTGTTGAACTACCAGAAAAAAAGCAAGAGAAACACACCAGAGGAAACAGCTTGAGCAAAGACACCGCAGAGTACGGCTTGTTTCTAAATTGTCCAGAACACAGTCCCGAGAGTTAGAAGGCGAGGGGAAGTGCCTGAGAAAAGCGCCCAGTGAAGCTGAATCCCCCCCCCCCCAGCTTTGTCATTCGGGCAATTTCCATCTCTCACTATGGCTTTGTTTCTTTACTAAGGAGATGAGACTAAGGTCACTTACATTGTAGAGTCATTATGAGTATTAAATCCAGCACGTAGCCGGCAACAAGTTATCCATGATTACGGCAACAGCCGAATGCCCTGATGCAAACACATGATGGGATGCGGCATCAAGGGGCCACAGAGCAGGCTGCAGAGCTGGCAAAGACAAGCAACTTTCAGGAGAGCATCATGTTTCAATATTTAACATAATTCCTTTCTGTATATTTGAGTGGCTTGAATATTTCTGAACTTGTTGGACCTTGTTTTGTGACTGAGGATATTAGAAAGGGTTTGAAGAGTGTGTATCCTATCATGAGTGGAGAGTTCTAGAAGTGTCAGTCACGCCATGCAGGTTGGTGGCATTTTTTCAGAGTTTCTATTTTTTTGCTGATTGTCTATGTGGTTATTCAGGCATAGAAAAGCAGAACAGAAGTCTCTACAGTTGTGGATTTGTCCATAGTATTTCTCACTCAAGACCTGAGGTGATTAACATTGTCAACGTGACAGAGTCTAGAGTCACCAGGGAGACACACCTCTAGTTATGTGTTTGAAGGGTTGTCTAGAGTAGGTTAACTGAGGTGGGAAGACCCACCCTAAAGGTGGGTGGTACCATTGCATGGGCTTGAGTCCAGGAATTCATGTGGAGCAGAACAGGGGCCTGAGAGAGGGCTCAGTGGGAACTGTTTGCATACAGGCCTGATGACTGGGGTATGATCCCAGATCCACATGGTGGCATGAGGGAACCAACTCTAAAAAGTTATCTTCTGGCCTCAATATACCAGTATCTCAAAGCCCTCTCTCAAGCACATGCACAAACAAACCCACACAAAACAAAAACAAAAACAAAAACAAAAAGAGGGAGAAATTGAGTTTAACTCCAGCGTCTTCCTCTGCTTCCTGATTATGGTTGCCACGTGACCAGCTCCTCTCACTCTTACCTCCATGGCACCTCCACCGTGATGGGCCACACCCTCAGTAAGGCCAAATAAACCCTTCTTTTCTTAACTTGCTTTCTCAGACATTAAACAGAAACAATGACCACAGTAACTAGCATGAGTTTTTACCAGGGTTTGCTTCCTGGGCTTTCAATCTCTGATTTTTGTGGCAATCATGCTAAGATTAGGTTTTTATCTCCTTTTTTTAAATTTAAAATTCTAAAAATCAGTTTTGAGAATTTCATACATGAATACTGTATGAAGTTCTACACTCCCCTCCTCCTTGCAACTCCTCCTATGTCCCTCTTCCACTCTCATGACTTCTTCAATTATTGTTATTTATATAAACATATGTATGTATAAATACAACCCATTGGGTCCATTTACTGTTGCCTTCATGAATATTTGTTTAGGGAATTACCATTTGGGCCTGGGTAGCCTCTCAGGAGAGCCCATCCCCAGAGAAGACTGAAATGTAGGCAATTGATGGCTCCTGAGAGAGGGAGAACAGTGTCCCCAGGCATTTAACATCTTTTTGGTGGATTAGTCTCTCTGTCACTCTAAAATGACTTTCTTGATATATGGCATCACCCTTTGCTCTAAATCTACTTTGGCATTAATAATGCCAGTCTATTGGTTAGCTTTAGCCTGCTATGCATTTGTACTATTCTTTGATTTTTAACGGATAGTTAAAACATTGTTTTAAAAATCAAGCTTGTTAGCCTGTATCTTTTCCTTGAATGTTTAGGCCATTTATCTTTAATGTGATCACTGGACTGGCTGGGTTTGAACTTGTTATTTTGTAGTCTTTGTCTATTTTTCCAACTGCCTTCTGTCCCTTTGTTCCTTCATTTTCTGACCTTTATCTACTGTGATATCTTAATAGAATTGTTCTGTTTTCCTGGTGACTATTTTAAAGTTATGACATACAGCCCCAGTGCCATGCCTGCCTGCCTGTTGTCGTGTTGCTTACCAAGGTGGTCATGGACTTAACCTTCAGAAACTGTAAGCCCCAAATAAACACTTTCTTTTACAAGTTGCCTCGATCATGGTGTCTACACACAACAAAAGAACAATAACTAAGGTGGTATTTTTTTATCATAGTAAATATTTTGGCACCCATTACGCTCCCTATGAAAGTAACTAGAATTATCTAGAATTTGAGGCAATAAGCTCTGGTTTATTTTAAGAGTACTGAAGGGAAAAGAGAAATCTGCCAAGGGTAAATGGTAGAAAAGGACATTCTACAAAAGCAAGATCAGAAGGTAAAATGTGAGAGGGTGGGTAGTGTCAGAGTGTCATTAAACACCCATTAAAGAAAAACTTCTAGCCAGGAAAACAGATGCTTTGGCCTGGGAAGAGACCAGACATCCCAGTTGTGTTCATGGATCACCTGGCCAAGGGACCAAGGCAGACTCACCTTCAGACATGCTAAATCAACACCAGGAATACATGTTTCCTTTAATGAGATTTTATACTTTTCTTTCCCAGAATCCCTGCGTGCCTTTCTCCATAGCGCAGTTTCTACAAGCAACTGTGTGTTAGGTCTCCCCACCTCTCTGAGGAAGAATGTACTGGCTGGTTTTGTGTCAACTTGACACAAACGAGTTACCACAGAGAAAGGAGCTTCAATTGAGGAAGTGCCTCCATGAGATCCAGCTGTAAGGCATTTTCTCAATTAGTGGTCAAGGGGAAAAGGCCCCTTGTGGGTGGGACCATTTCTGGGCTGGGTAGTCTTGGGTTTTATAAGAGAGCAGGCTGAGCAAGCCAGGGGAAGCAAGCCAGTAAAGAGCATCCCTCCATGGCCTCTGATGCATCAGCTCCTACTTTCTGACCTGCTTGAGTTCCAGTCCTGACTTCCTTGGTGATGAACAGCAGTATGGAAGTGTAAGCTGAATAAACCCTTTCCTCCCCAACTTACTTCTTGGTCATGATGTTTGTGCAGGAATAGAAACCCTGACTAAGGCAAAGGGTAACTCTGTCTTTTTCTGCTATCTCTTTTTAGATGCTAGGAAGAACCTCAAGTGCCTTTTTTTTTTTTCCTTCTCTGATTCTCTTTCTTTAGAGTTCCCTTCCTAGCCTGCATGGCTGCTTCTCCACCATGCACCTGACCTCTGTACCACACACTATTTATGTGACTCTCTTTTCTCCCTTCCGTCTTCCACCTCTGGGTAAGTGCTGAGATTTATAGCTGGCCTGGCCTTCCCTGGGGATTTTTCATTTAAATTATAATAAAATTTTTCTTATATTTAAAAAAAAAGTAATTAAAAAAATAAAGTTTAAAGTATACACGTTGGTAGTTTTTCTGATAGTTTAATTTTATTCATGACTGCCAGTATAGTATTATTTTTGAACAAGTTACCAATGGTGTTTAAGATAAACTAAACAATACGAACACGCATACACATTCAAGACATTTTTGGTACTCTGGCTTCATTTATGAACTCTTATTCCTTGCTCCTTAAGAACCTCTGGTAACATTTCTTACACAGTGTGGCTTTGCTGGTTATATTTTCATTCAGCTTTTGGGTGTCTTAAATTTTATTTCATTTTTGCTTTGGAAAGATCATGATTGATATTTTAAGTTTAATTTTACTTGGCTTATTTTATACTCTAAAGGTATTGTTTTATTATTAAGAATTTGCTTACATTGTTTTCTACAATAAAAAAATCTATATTTTATCTTTGTCATGTTATAGTTCATGAATTTCATATGTGTTTCTTTCTCCTCTGGTGACATTTGAGTCTCTCTTTATTTTGAGTTTGGGTCAGTTCAATTATGAGATACATCCCTCGTTTCTCCTCCGTAAGGTTCTGGTCAGTCTTTGTATTTTGAAGAATTTTAGTCATTATGGATTTGGATGTGCCTTCCATTTCCCCCTCTTCTTTTCAAGGTCCCAAATGATGCCTGTGATAAACTTTCCTGCTGGTCTTGATGTACTCACAGCTGTTTAAATCCTCTGATCTTCTTCATGTTCACCAATTGTCTTTCCTGCAGTTCCCAGTCTGTTCTTCTCCCGTTGGTGTGTTTTACCCCACGTGTTTCAGTGTGGCTGCCCCTCCAGAGTTCTGTTTGGGTATTTTAAAAATGTCTTCACTATTCCTCAGTAACATTTGAATGTTTTTAACCTCTGTTTGATAATTCTAACACTTGTTTCACTTATAGGCTGGTTTCTATGTATTTTTCTCTTTCTTTTTTTTCTGTTTTGTTTTTAGCATAGCTAGTAATTTTTTGTTGTACCCCAGGCATTATAATACGTATATATGATTGTTGGGAAAGAGAACATCTGTCTTCTCATCTCGAGGCTCTGGACACTTCCTAAACTCACTGGGAAATTTGACTCTGTTACTCAGTATCTGTTTAATGCTTACTTTTGAATTGGAATGACATTCTCTATATTTATTTTCCTAGATGTCAACATTCCAGTGGGGAGTACTTATATTTGAAATTCTTATACTTTGTATTTTACATTGTCTACAGCTTCAAAATCTGTTATCTATAGTCATGGTATGCTGTCAATGTATCTGGTTTCTCTTGATCTCCACACCCACAAGTTATAAATAAATGCAATTAACCAATAAAAACTATACACACACACACACATCTTTTGGTTTCTATAAATTTTATTGCATGTTTATGACATGATAAAATTAACTGACTTGGAAAGAGTTTCATCTTGCATATCTTACTTTTACATAGTTTTAGGTGAACCAGGCTTATTCTAGGGTTTCATTTCTCTTGTTACTAAGGTAAAGCCTTCTGTGTCCTCTGCTCAATGTGCTTTGAATCCTGGGGTTTTGCTGTCTCACAGAGAGGGACAGATATATCTGCAAGACCATGTGAACACTATTATCTCTCATTCATTCTCTCTACTGGCTCTTTCCCCAACCTTAGGGGGGGTCTTTGTAATATATACATGTCCTCATCAGCACTCAGCTGCCTTACATAAAGGGAATGCTGAGAATGTCTGGGCTTTCCTTTCTTTCCCCTGCCCTCTGTCATATGAACACTGTCTGGTTTGATGTTTCTGGACATCTCCTCCAGTCATGCAATCTGTTAGGTTCTGTCTCCTTTCCTATGCCTATACAGTAGCCTAGGGATACCCCACACAGTAAATGCAACAGGGTAAGGCATTCCTGGGTGTGTGCTGTCTGTCTGAGCTCAGGGCCTGGCATTCATTGAGTTAAAGATAATTATTTCCTGTCTCTTGAATGGGAAATATGCAATTTTTGGTTGACATACCTAGGAGAGTAAATCTTCCTGCCAATACATGCTGTCTGAAGAGGAATTTCTAGGTTACAAAGTTTAATCTCCATCTATTGGCAGAGCAGAAACACCAAGAAAGTGAAAAATGCCCACTCCTGTGTATTGAGAAGTCTAACGGGGGCAGAGAGGGAAGGAGAGGGGAGGCAGTGAGAGACAAGGCAACTCCCACATTGAGTCCTGAAGACAGTCAGAACTGAGAGACACTCTAAACACAAATGTGAAAAGTTTCCTAAAACAAAATGCAGAGATTTGAGCTAACACAGTTGAGACACTAAGTCGTGAATCCCAGACGTTCTGTGTATGCCTGGCAAAGCAAAATGGAAACTAAGTTAAGGCAGAGGTGTGTTTCCTCTGGTGTTCCCAAACAATTTTGTCTTCAGAACAGGAAACCATGAGAGCCATATGGATGGATGAGTCCAAAAACTCCCTCAGAGTCTCCTGGCCAGTGAGACTGTGGACTCACGTAGCCCCAGAGACTTCCAAATGGCTGTTCTTGTCTGGACAACATTTTCGCATGGTTCCCATGAAAAAGCACAATGTTTTATTCATGTCCACTTGTAAACTTTGTGAATAGCGGAGAATATTTTAGGATCTTAGAAGGTAAATCTCCACATGTGCTTATCACAAAGCCTTTGAGTTCTTAAGTCACTTTGGAATGAGAATTTTTTTTTTTCTGTCTCAATCCAGCTAAGATCTTTACATTTGGACACCAAGCTTCTCCAGGTTACTGGTGTGCTTAATGTTAAAATAGTACATTTAGGATAATAAAGCTAAGTAGGCACTGAAAAAGCACAAAGAGAGTCAACTGAAATCGGGTGCGAGGAAATATACCATTGCTACACTGATTGAGCTGCACTTGGACAGAATCTTTGTAAACAGTGAATGGAGAATGAACGCCTTGGCTGGAGAACAAAGGTCTGAAAATATAATATTAACCAGCTAGTATCTGAGAATAGTGATTAGCAAGCGTTTGGGGGGCAGCTTCAGTACTAAAAAATGTTCTCCATGATGAGAAATGAGGTCCTGGGGTAGGATGGATGTTAGTGCTCCATGGTTGAGTATTGGTTTCCTCCTTGGGTGAGCAAGGTCAAAGTCACCCTGAATTCCTTCAGGTTTCAGAATGACCGACTTAGCTTCTCAAAGAGCCTCCTAGAACAGCAGAGGTGGGAGTTGAACAAGTCTTTTGCAGAGTGAACTTTGACCAATAAAAAGTAGTCTATTAAAAAAAAGCTTGAATTGGGAAAAATAGCATGAACTTCCTTGACTCTTTGGATATAGTAACACTGCTGGATAATTGGATCCATTGTTAGGGTATAGTGAAACTCTAGTAGAATTCTGTGTCTATGGTAAACATTAGAATGAAATAGTTGTTTTCTAGAAGAACTTTGATCTTGAAGAAATCATAGTTGAAAACAGTGGTTGGTTTTTTTTTTGTTTTGTTTTTGTTTTTTTGTTTTTTTGTTTTTAATCAATAGGGTTGTTTTTCTGAAGGAGCCCGACAGCTTTTGCGTGACTTTGGTCACAAGATGGTCCCAGCACAGTAGGGCATTTTGCATTATTTGGCATTGTAGCTGGTCTTTGCTACTTTGTTGGTTCTTCTTTTTCCCACCCTTTATTCCCACTCTCCACTCCCTATCACTAGATAGAAGAGAAAGAAGGATAAAGGGGAGGGAGAGACAGAGATATCTGAATCTAATTTCTGTATTCTTGTTTCTTCTTTGAGTATGACTACTGACAAAATACAGCCACCCCGGCCCTCAATGATCAACAACCATCAACCCCCACCTCTGGAGCACTAGAATTTATGAAATGTTTCTAGAATTACAAACGACACATAATTGCAGAAACTGGCTGCAGCTGGCAAAACCATGCCCCTGCTAGAGCATGAGGCAAATCATAGTCAGCTGCTGTGGAAAACCTGAAGCAGTCACATATCCCTACACCTGGGTTTTTTTTTTTTAAACCAAAATTTCAGAATTCTTAATACAGGGCATTGCACACAGTGCACAATAAAGACTAAAGATGCAGGGGTACGGTGTTTTCCATCACAAAATATAGATCAGGCTAGGGGCTTTGGTATAAGGAACTTGTTTTACCAAACTTCCCTCACAACTTTTGTGTGACAAATCAATAAACTTGCTTCTGCAAGGCTGTTTGGGGTTCAGTTTGTCAAGGCTAGACCTCTGTGTTGCTTCAGAGCAGGGTTACACTCTGGAGTGACCCTCTTTCTTTGATTGACCAGAATGACTTAAAACACTGACTTTAGGGAGAGAATCTGGTGGGTGAGGTGGCAGGAGAGAGCAAGAGGAAGAACTGAGGGCTAGACAAGCCTGGAAAAAGTAAAAGCCCATACCCCACATCTCCACGACACAGAACGTGAACACTACTTTACTCTGTGACATGGCCACACAGGTACCATTTGTGAAGAATCTCATTGATATCTATATGATGAGCTGACTCTACCCTCTTATTTTACCAGAATCATACTGACTCCCCTTCCTGGGACTGATGATACTCTTGAAAACACCATGTTTGAATAGTTGGAATGGCAATGATGGTAGGGACAGCTCTGACTCCTTGGGAACATGTGGGCACTACATGCTGGCAGTCAGAGCTCCTTTTCGCTTGCTGGAAGGAGCAAGGATGCTCAGACTCTTCTCTGGGATGGAGAAGGGGTAGGAGTAGAGAGAATTCAGCTCCTTGCTGAAGGTTTCACTATTTGGTTGGTAGTTGAGTATGACTGAATGGAAGGAGAAGCCACAAGGGCAATGTGAGCTGTAGCTTTGAGACCTGGCTATGATTTCCTTACTCACTGAGGGAGGACAGATGTGGGATTTTAGGGATTAATCTGTGTGGATGTTTTGTTTATGAGGAGGTTAGTAATTGCAGACACTTATTTTTTTTATTCAATCATTCTCAGTCCTGTGGATTAAAGCTCTCATTCAATTCGGTTCCAGCCATCCTGTCAAAATGACAAATGGCCCATATCAGAAAAGTATCAGCTGGCAGAAACTGTCAGCCCACAATTTCACCAGGACAAGAAGGGCAGGGGTAATGGCAGAAGCTGTTTCTTCCTCCCCCTCTTCTCCCTGCATTGCCCTGTAGACAAGTATCCCCTTGTATCCTGTGTATAAGGCTATTTCTAATAAGAAGAAATTATCTTAAACAATAGGGGAAATAAAATAGAAATGGTCTATCCTTCCCATGGTAGGCTATTCTTTGTAAATTGCATTTGTTGAGTAGATTAGAGGTCTCCAGTTTCCGATCTCGAAAAGGCAGGATTGGCCCAACCTGTGGCTGAGCAAAACAGAGTGTGGGGGATCATTTGGGTCATAGTCTCAGTTTGGAGTCTGTGTAGAGGGACAGGGATCATGGGCCCAGGTTTTTTGATTATCAAGGAAATGCAAACCTTGTTAGGTTTTGTTGGAAAGCAATTTTTACCTGTACAGGTCACACAGTCATATCTGACGGATCTGGGATCAACAGACAGATAGTGGAAGAATCTACAGCGAAGAAATCATTTAGCTGCCTGCTCCCCCTCCCTCCTGGCAATGTCTACACCCGCACTTCCTGAGAGAATCAGCAGATGAGAGTCCACCCAGCAATGTGATAGATCAAATGCTTTCAAGTGTGAGTTGCTGTTCAAATGGTCTGGCAAGAGATAAATTTGGAACTGGGGAGGATAAATCATGACTAAGATCTAGGTGAGGGTTGTAACAATGTTCACGGAGAGCTGAACAGTTGCTTGTTGAGCTAGCTGGACCTGCTGAGGAGTTCCAAGCTAAATTCTGACAAAGAGTAAATCAGACAAGCAGTGAGAATATAAAGCTTAGGTGGCAAAACCCACCATTCCGAAGAAGGCTTAACATTTTAAAATTTTTATTGGTATGAATGTTTTGCCTATATGTATGTCTGTACCATGTGCTGCAGCAATGTCAGAGTTCCAAAGATTCCCTGCAAGGAGAAGAACAGATATTTGTGAGCTACAGTGTAGATTCTGGGACTTGAACCTAGGTCCTCTGGAAGAACAGCCAGTACTCTAACATGACCACCCCTCCCCAAGTCATCTCCCCAGACCTCTGAAAAATGCTTTGATACTTTCATGGTCTTTCCAGTTTTAAGGACCAATCCCTCTTGAGGTTTATGGGGGAAGCCACTTGGATTTTCATGAAGTATAGCCAGCAGAGTCTTACTTTGAATTTTTGTTGTCGCTGTTGTTTGTTATGTATTGTATTGAGTTTATATGGCCTTAAACTGCCTATGAGGATGACCTTAAACTGGCTACAGGGGTGAACTTGAACTTTAGATGCCCCTAGTTTTATCTTTGGAATCCATTACAGGCCTATCCTCCTGCACCCCATTTTTAAAGTAGTGCTAGGGACCAAACTGCAAACCCAAAGCTTTGTACATGGTCTGGCAAGCATCTTACCAGCTAAGCTACATCCTCAGCCCCTTATATTGCCCTTTGGAACAGAGTCAAAGGAAGTAGGGTACCTAGGAGAGGTTGTTATCTTATTTACCACCCTGAAGTGGTAACTTAGCTTTCCGTTCTCTTCCCCTACCCAAAGGGAAGCACTCCTTATCTGACTTTAAAGCTTTCATTTTAAGTTGACTGGATTATCACTACACTACCCAATTTTTCCAAATGTTTCTCTATGCTGTAGTTTGTCTTTTAAACTGTGTTCTACCATTTATTTTTATCACTTGAGGGATAATGTTCTTAATAATATCACTGATAATGGTATTAATTATAGACTGGTAGCATCACCTACTGAAGACCTCCTGTGGGCAAAACATTTGAAATACTTTAACTCAGTTATCCCCATATTAGCTCCAGGAAAATACAGCCATGAGTTCAGTTATACTTGTAAAGAAACCAAGGATTAAGAAGATTACATAAAATAACATTGCGTGTCTGCCTATGCCTGCCACTGTGCTGGGTATACTGTGATAAGAACACAGGCATTAGCCTATGACTCAGCAGGCCCATAATGAGCACACAGCTACATAATCATACATAGTGTGTGGGCTTGAGTGCTTGGAAGGCAGTGTTCATGATGTTCTGAAGAAAAACGAGAGATCACAGTGAGCACTTGGCTGTCTGACCTCTGATTTGGTCCAAATGTGTGTCTCTGAGGTCTGTCTTCTTGTGTGCCTTACCTGTAGGTACTTATTCCCTCAGAGATACAGCATAGCCTGAAGGCTGATGGGACTCTGAGAGCTCCAGGCTAGCCTAGTGCATATTGTGAGGTGAGCTTGCCTCAGTCTTCCTCAGGTATAGAAACCCTAATACTTTCCTAAAAGTCCTTTCTGTTATTGTTTTGTTCTCATTTTTAGCATATGCACCCTTCCTTCCCTCCTTCCTTTCCTCCTTCCTTTCCTCTTTCCCTCCTTCCTTTTGTCTTTCCCTCCTCTCCCTTCCCTCCTTCCCCCTTTTTTATTCTTTCTCTATCCTCTTCTCGCTCCCTCCCTCTTTCCCTCCCTCCCTTCTTTCCTCCCTCCCTCCCTCTTTCCCTCCCTCCCTTCTTTCCTCCCTCCCTCTTTGCTGTCTTTCTTCTCAATGATTTGCATTATTTTATTCCCACTAGAGAATATAATATAATCAATTCAACTAAGCAAATATTTATAAAGATGTTCCAAGCTTGGCTGGGTAGCATAAATGTTCTTTGTTTAAAACAAAACAAATTTAAACTGGACAGAATCCCTCTCCGGAAGGAGCTGGGCCCTTGCTGAGCTGAGTGCCACATGAGTGAGTTCCATCGTTCACAGCCAGGACAAGCTGCCATGACAGAGGCGGGTTCCTTCCTTCTAGTGATTATCTAATATGCTAAAGGATTGGGTTTCCTTGGCAGTTCTGTGTAAAGCTCACGCCAACAATCAGCTCACTTTGAAGCGCTGATCTACAGTTTCTCCCTAAATGAGCCTCAGCTATCTTCTGACTCTTTGCCCAAAGCTCAGATGAGGTTCTGCAAATCAGGTTCCTGGATGGATGGATTGGTACCGTAACCAGAGTCAGGAATGTCAGGTTGGTGTAGCTGGAGGCACTGAGCAGAGAGGTGATGAGGGGGAGATCATGGCCATTTGTAGTCAACTCACTTACACAATCAATAGCCCCAATATCAACAATTGCCATTCACCTCATGGGTGCTACAATAGAGATGGATACCTAGATGACTAAGTGGTTTGTGGTCTCCTGCACAGACAGACAGACTCCTTCCATCACTCAAATGTGTGCCCCTTTCACTCTTGTTCTGTAGATCTCCATGCTGGTCTGATATCCTACTGGCTCGCACCTCTGTGATATTGGGACAAATGAATATAGATGGGGTGGCTTAGTAGTGGAAGTTTACTCTCATGCTCTCATGCTGTTGTAGAGTTGGGTTCTACAATCAAGGAGTTAGAAGAGCCATGGCTCTCTCTGAGGCCGCATGGGGGAGTTCTTTACCACCCTCTGCCAGTCGTGGACCACCTTGGCTTCTGCTGCATTGCTCTTGTCTTCCTTGCATGTCCATGTCTTCACACTATTCTTTCTCATTATGAGGACTTTGTTCATTCAATTTAGGAATCAACTAAAAATCTGTTACAGCTTCAACTTTACTTGCTCACATCTGCAAATATCCCATTTCTAATGTAAAATCATATTTACCGGTATTTTTTGAGTAGGTTGGATATAGATTTTATCAACATAAAAATTTCGGCTCTCATCTTAAAGAAAATAAAGAGTTTATTTTGGAGCCATATTTTGTGACCATAGCCCAGGAAGATGGGTTTGGGTTCCCCAAATTTCATGTTTTAAAGTAGAAATAGCTTCATGAAGTTTTATAGTTTTACAGAACCAAGAGCATCACAAATCAAGGCAGGTTTAATGGATGGGTACATTAGAGAGGCAGTTACAGTAAGATAGGGGAGATTTTCCATAGATCTGAGATGCTGTCCGATGATGATCTTAGCTTTTGTGTTGGTGGAAGCTGGTGGTCTGCTAAGAAGGGATTCCAGAAGTTTTCATATCTATTAGTCACAGGATATTAATTCTGACACAGAGGAAGACAAGATATGCATGTGGTGATGGGACTCTAAAACTGTTAGGAGATCCACTTAGATGGAACTCAGCTCAAATACCACATCAATGCAGATGACAAAAATTTACTGTAATCGAGCTGCTACTGATTGATCAGGGCCACAGACTGTCCTTTGGTAGGAAGAAGCCTGAGAATAGAAACAACTATCACCAGGTTGCCAAATGGAGAGTAATAGGGGGCTCAAAGTGGGGCAGGAAGCCTCACAGAATGGAAGCAGGTATAATAATGTGTGTAGACAAGGTGCTTGTCTACCCTGTCCCAGGTCTTACAGCCCATGTGTACAAATGGAGCTAATTGAACAGAAAAGACTTAGATCTCTTGCCCTTGCCCTTCCCTCCACCCATAGCTTGTACAATCCTGCCTGCCACATACATCCCCACCTGACCCCCATTTCTGGTTACTATCACTATCTCCAAATGCAGGTGACACTGAGATCCCTGGGCTCTATGCTAGTGTGTTACCTCTTGACATCACACAGACCAATCTACAAGGTCCCCAAAGTCCTTCTTCTCACTCCTGATTCCTGCTCTGCAAGGCACCATTCTGTTGGTTCGATAGTGTTGAGCATAGCTATATTCTATTCTGACAACACATGGAAACTCACCACTTTTCAAGAATTCAGATTTCTACGCATATAACATGTCTGGGTTGTGATGCATCTTATGGTCAATATAATACACTTAGTGGCACACAGGCCTGTGACAGATACCCTTATGTCCGCTTTGTGATGGAGGTGGGGTTTTGACCTAGCTCAAGCCCTTCACAGTTATACTCCATGATGTTTACAGACTGATCCCCAATTTGGAGTTTGAAGGGGACCTTTTAGTTACAAATGGTTGGGGTATCTTTACAAGAGGACACTCAATTTCTATTCAAATGGAAGTCCAGGGAGGGATGTGTGTATGTGCCTCCTGCCTAGGTTTAACTTGTCTTAGTGATACAAAAGATCCAGGCACTGGCAGCCCTCAGGTGTTACCATGGTTTCCTTCCGAGTGGATGTTGTCATGTTGACTCACCAGTAGACTTAACTCTATCTAGAGCAGAAAATGGAAGTCATCTCTCCTCATCTCTTCTTAATCTGTTTGATTAAGAGCAACCAAAATACTATCTCCCACAACCCTCTGTCATATCTCAATCCCAATCCTCTGTCATATTCCGACCCCAACTTGCCTCTGTCAAATTGGCCAAATTTGGATCACATGTGCTGACCACAGCTGTAAGACAATCTAGGACAGTCGATTCCTGGCTTTCTCACTTGGGACAGAAAAGGCAGCCTTACAGCAAGGAATCAGGTGAGCTTGGGGAGATGCCACACCAGAAAGTGGGATTTCTGACTCTTGTTGCCTTCAGGTATTGTAAATAAACCATCATGGATAGTCAAGAATGTAGAGCCTGAATGGCAGATGTTTTGATTGGGCCTCTGACTCTTAATATAAGCATCTGGAAAATAGCTGGCATAGTTTAGAATCCCCTCTATCCTTCATGCTTAAAAGTACCCTTCAAGGATTAAAAGTCTTGTGTTAGGTTTCTAGAATGTTCACTAAAAGGCAGTCTCTTAACCTTTAGCAATTCCCTATCAACTAAGTGTTCATGAAAGTAGATACTGGCTCACAATGCCAAAATATCTTGGTAGCTGACTACAAACTTCTTTTTGTTTAGTTCTTTGAGACGAGGTCTCTATGTAGTTATGGCTGGCTTAGAACTTGCAAACTTCTAGCCCCTACCTCCTGGGGTTGTGGAGTATATCATCATGCCAGGCTTTGCTAATGTTGGAGCTTGGGTGGTTCTGCTTTCTTGAATAGACCTTATAGGTTCTTTATAAGGCCATTTCATGCTTTTTTTTTCCTCATGCTTCTTCTGACAAAGTAGGAGAAAATGCACAAAAACTAAACTGAACTAAAGCTGTGTCATCTAGTTCTGGGTGGAGAAAACTTTTGAGGTACACAATTCCAGAAAACAACTGGGTTTATCCTTGGTGAGTTGAGTAAAATATATCAATCCCCACCCGTGCCTCTTACACCTCCATTGCTGAGGTCACAAGGCCATTACGTTTCAGAAGCGGCACCTCCAAAGGTACCTATGTTGTTTCTAAATAAGCAGCAAAAAGAATATAAAAAATGTTTAATGAAGCAATCTTTAACTTTATTTTTCTCTAGAGGAATTGAGGCCCAGATGATTGCTTTAAAGTCACAAGTAGTTTTTAGCAAAATGCCATGACCATGAGGGAAGAATATTCTATGCCCCTGCTTCCTCCCAGGAGCAACCATATGAACCCCTGTAGCAGTTGTAGTACCTTCTCTGCCCTTTCCTCCTATTTCCCTGTTGTGTTCTACCAGGAGTTTCATCTGAGAAATGGAAACATTGACCCTGCTAACATTTCATTATAACCAGGAGGAGCCATCATAGACGATGGGACTGCTTTGTGTCTGACCTTTATGAATGCCCTGGCCAGAGTAAGAGAAGCTCTGTGTGGGGCTGTATAATCCCGTTTAGTGACTTGAGACTCAAGGCTTTTTTTGACCTTATCCTGAAAAACATTATAAAGGCGTGTTTTCTAAACGTTGTGTACAGGGAACACAGAAGTTATCAAATTTCTGTCAGAAAGCCCTTGAATCATCTTCAAACAATTGGTGTTCAATATGAGCTGTCTGCCTAGAATCATAAATATTTACAAGGCTGACATTTGATTTTTTTTTTTTGTTTTGTTTTTTATGAAGTTAGAGAAGATGTTTTAGCTGTCAGTTAAGGTTTTGGAGAGGATGTGCTGTTGCTTTGGGGGATAAATGTGTTTGTGGTACCCTTTCTGATGGATTGCTCTGTTGCTAACTTTTTGGGAAGGTTCTTCCTGTGGCAGACACAAATGTCAATAGCCTCTTAGGAAATTTTCCTTTTCTCAGACTGTGATCAGAGGCAATTAATGTTTCCACAGCTAGGCTATTGCCACAGTGCTAGTGAATGGTAACTCCAGGAGGTCTGGTGTCTGAATCTTCATCCTATCCACTGCACTCAGCTGCCCTTCCCCACCTGCTATAGTCACAATACCATTGACTAACCACTCTTCTCAATATTTGGCTAAGTATTTGCAAATCCTACCAGGTTCTTGTCTTACCATTGTGTTGTGATTAGACCCTCAGTTGCTAAGGAGCTATGTGGGCCTGGGTACCAGAGGTTTTCCACGAAGATCTCTGTCCAGGCTGGGTGGGAAGGTTCCAGCGAAGAGAAGTGAGTGCTGGCAGGGAGATGAAGTCTCTGCCACACCTTCCAGGTTGCTAGGTAACTCCTCACTGAACTTAATAGGGTCAGGGTGGGCCGAAGAAAAGCCAACAATCCAGTGAGGGGTGAAGCAGGACCTCGGGTGGCTTCCAGTGTGGTTTCTGATTCTGAGATGCTGTTCATCATTTATTTGTTGAAACATGGTCTCTTAAGGGCATGGAACTTAAGGGCATGGGGATCCTCCCCAGTACTAGGATCATAAGCATACACCACCATACATGATTGCTCCTAGGTGGGCTTTGGGATTGAACAGAGGTCCCCATGATTGCAAGATGAGCATGTTACCAGTTGTCATCTCTCCAGCTCCCTGGCACTGTGAACTTTCTATATTACAACATTACGTTGTCATGCCCAAGGTTGGGCATGCTTATGTGGTAGGCAGAAAATGCTTCCACCCAGGATACCCATTGCATACATGTTACCAACCATAGCAAAGAAGTTAAGGTAGGAAGTGGAGTCAAGATTACTAGTTATTTGATTTTTAATAAACAGATTCCCCCCGCCAGGTTATCTAGTTAAACACAATATAATCATAAGTTTTTTATATTAAAAGTAAACAAGGGTATATCTTAGTTGCTCTGATAAAAAAGCAACTTAGGGCAAAAAGGATTTCTTTTGGCTCACAGTACAAGGTGCAACTGGTCTGCCACAGTTGGATAAGTAAAGGCTGCAGGAATACATTTCATGCCCAGCCAGGAAGCAGAGAGCTATGAATGCATGCTCAGCCCCCCACCCCCATTTTATAGCTTCTAGGATTGGATCCTCTGCAGAGGGGAATAGTCTTGCCAGACATTGAGATGGGTCTTCCCACGTCAAACAGAAATAAGATAATCTCCCACAGGCTGGCTAGAGGCCCATCTCCTAGGTAAGATGGATCCTGTCCCACTGAAGCAGCGCTAACCTTCCCAGGGAGGCAGCAAGAGAGATCAAACTGATAGGACCTGATGACTTGATCCTTCACGGCTGATATTGAGGATGAGAAGGGGCCACTAGAGAAGCAGGCAATTCCAGAAGCTGAAAGCAGCCAGGAAACAGGTTCCCCTGTGGCTCCTGCAGAAAGGACCAGCTCTGCACTCCTCCTGTCATCCCTAACCTGTGGTAGACTTCTGATCTGGAACTGTCAGCTGACTACTTTGTGTGTTGCATCATTTGGTTTTGTTACAGCAGCAGCAGCCAACTCATACATGCTAACTACCTTGCACTCACTAGGAGTAGCTCTGCCTTTGAATAACCTGGAGTTTAAAATTCCCTTCTCCAAACATTTCTCCATTCTTGCTTTTCTGTCTTAATGAGCTGCTTAAGTATTTATTATGGTCGTCAGTCTCTGGCTTCTCATACACATATTTAATTTCCTTCTAATTATGTGAAGTTTCTAGCAGAGTTGCTGGCACATGGAAGATGCCCACTAGAGCCGTGATGGTGGTAGCAATTCTGATTGTTAGCATGCCAAAGGGAGAGAAGAGCTTCCTACAAACCACTCATGAAACTGAACTGAAGCATGTTGACAAAAAACAGAAAGACAAGGCTTTGGAAAATTTGGTGAATTTTAATTAAGTCTTTAAAATATTAATGAAAATGACTGAAACATCTTTCTTCTTTTTCCTCTTCCTGGTCCTCTTCTTCCTCTTCCTCTACTGCTTCTCCTCCTCCCCTCCCTTTCCCTCTTCTTCTTCTTCCTCCTCCTCTTCCTCTTCTTTTTTAGTTAAAATTTTAAGATGTCATCCCATATGCCTTGTATCCCTGGCTTATTTCTTTGGAGAACTGAAGTGTTTGATCTTTGCACTTTTCTGATTTTTCATCTCAAGTTAAAAAAAAAAAAAACTAAACCATTCATTTCCATCCACTGTGTTTCCACGCAACCTGAAAATCATCCACATCCCTTAGAAGTCATCACTACATACAAATTGTTTAATTAATAACTGCTTCTAATTTATATTCAGCGAGTTATATTTCCTAAGATGATATTGGTTTTAATTTTATTTTCTTCAATATTTTAAAAAGAACAAGATATCCCTGTAACTCCAGATTTAATAGCTATTCCTTCTCTAGGGTCTTTGTTGCCTCCTATAGTGTATTTGTAAGACCTTTGCCATTAACAAGGGGAACCTGTTGTATTAAGAGCTTGTAAAAACTCAGAATGTAATTAAACCTTGTAAATAGCAATTCATGCTTTAGGATAGGACAAGAATTTGCTTGCAAATTCAACTGGGAGTGGCCAGTCTGCTCCAGGCTCCACCCTGTGCTAACCCTCCACACTGCTGCCCAGTTAGGAGCCTCACACACCCCCTCTCCTGCTGAGTCTGCTGTGGGTCCTTCCCCTGAGCTGTTCTGATGTGAATATATGTGAGCCTGGGTTTTAGTAGTCAGAAGTCTATTACTGTTTCAGTCTTTTTGTTTGTTATGGGTCTGTAAAGTTGTCAATCTTTTCTTGGTTTAGCTCTAGTGATTTAGATGTTTCTAGAATTTCATTTATTTATTTCAAATTTCCCAGATTACTGGAGTATAGGTTTTAAAAGTGTTTCCTTATGGAAACACTTTATGAATTTCTTTTCAATACTTTCCTCTTCATCTCTAATTTTATTAATTTGCATCTCCCCCCTCTCTCTTTCTTTCTTCCCTTCTCTCTTTCTTTCTTTTGGTTAATCTGGCCAAGGGTCTATGTGCTAGTTAGTATGTGTATCAATTGACACAAGCTATAGTCATCTGAAAGGAGGGAACCTTAATTGAAAAACTGCCTCTGTAAGATGAGAAAGCCAATAGGGCATTTTCTTAATGAGTGATTGACAGGGGAGGGCCCAGTTCCTTTCCCTCACCTCTCCTCTGCCCCCTCCCTCCATCTACTCTTTCTCTGTTTCTCTCCAGGAAAGAGCAGGCCTCCCATGAATATCAACCAAATATAGCATATCAAGTTTCAGCAAAACTAGGCATCTCCCCTCATATTAAAGATGGATGAGGCAAGCCAGTGGAGGAGAAAGGTCCCAAAAGCATGCAACAGAGCTAGAGACAGCCCCTGCTCTCACTGTTAGGAATCCCACAAGAAGATCAATCTACACAACTGTAACAAATGCAGAAGGTCTAGGTAAGTCCCATGCAGGCTTCTTGGTTGTTAGTACAGTCTCCAGGAGCCCCTATGAACCCAAGTTAGTTAACTTTGTGGGTTTTCTTCTGATTTCCTCGATCCCTCTGGTTTTTACAATCCTTCCCCCGCCCCCTTCCACAGGATTCCCCAAGCTCCACCTAATGTTTGGCTGTGGGTCTCTATATCTGTTTCCATCAGTTGCTAAATGAAGTTTGTCTGATGGCAATTGGGTTAGACAAAAGTATATGAGTATAGCAGAGTATCATTAGGAATCATTGCATCGACTTGTTCTGTCCTTTCCTCCTCCTCCTATTCTTCGTTTTCTTTTTGGGTTCTGGCCCTCCAGCACTGTCAGGGGTGGGCTCCCTCTTGTGGCATGGTTCTCAAGATGGACCAGTTACTGGTGGACCATTCCCACAATTTCTGTGCCACCTTTACCACAGCTCATCTTGTAGGTAGGACAAATTGTAGGTAAAAGGCTATATGGCTGGGTTGATGTCCCAATCCCTCCACTGAAGGTCTTGTCTGGTTGCAGGAGATAGCCAGTTCAGGCTCTGTGTCCCTCATTACTAGGAGTCTTAGCTACAGTCACTCTCATAGATTCCTGAGAGTTTCCATTGAACTAGATTTTTAGCTCATCCCTAAGATATCCCCCATTTCCAGTTGTCTCTCCCAGTACTCTCTCCCTCCATTCTTCCCTCACCCGATCCCAGGACTATGTTTTTTTTATGAAATTGGATACATCAGAGATTGGTGCATATATATATATATATATATATATATATATATATATATATATATACACACACACACACACACACACACACACACACACACACACACATATGTATATATATGACTGAGATGTCGTGCTGGTCACAGGACTTGAAAGAATCAAGGGGGTACTGACCTGAAAGCCCTCTGATAGTATGGAAAGGTGTTATGCAAGCTACCAAGTGAACAAGATAATCAATAGTCTTACCATACTGTAAAGTCTGTGAACCACAGCAGCGATCCTAGCAAATATCCCAGAAGGTGTAATAGGGGCACCTATATCATGGGGGTAACCAATAGCCATCTAATTGGATGAAAGGTCTATTCAAAAGGAGGGAATTCATGCCTGGTTAAAAAAAATCATACTTTAAAACTAGCAAGAACCACATGTAAGCAGAAGAAGCTATAGACCCTAGAAGAAAACATATTACTGTCGTTTTTGCTAAATTAGCATAGTTTCCAACTGCATTATCACTTTTTAAAATTTTAAACATTTTTTTGATATATGTGAGTGTTTTATCTGTATGTATGTCTGTGGAATCCTTGCATACCTGGAACTGGAGCTACAGATAATGAGAATCATTGTGGGTGCTGGGAATTTGATCTGAGTTCTGTGGAAGATCAGAAAGTATTCTTAACTACCAAGGCATCTCTAGTACTAAATAAATAAACAAACAAACTTTGTTTCTTTTTCTAGAAGATGGAAGCTGCTATGCAGATATACTATTGATCAAAATGCAAAAACAAACAGCTACAGGGAACCTGTACAACTGGGATGTCTACAAACATAATTCCTATGCATAAGGCTCAGGAATATTGAGGGAGAGGGGAGGAAAGATTGTAAGAACCAGATCATCAGGATGCCTGCTGACCCCATCCCAAAATATGGTGGTTTGTACAAGACATGCATGACCTCACCAGTCAACATGCCAACAAAGTCCACTCCCTAGATGAAGTGCTACATCTATGGCTGCTGATTGGAGGGACAATCAGTTTTCTCCAGAGGTGAGTGAATCCCTTGTTAAATTTCTAAATTCTATGTGGTCAGCCCTGAATACACGTACATATGGACAATACTAATAGAACCCAGCAGATTTTATATATGTATGTACAAAATAAGGGACCAGCTATATGTTTAGGAGTCAGGATGAGTACCTATCTTCTGGAAACTACCACCATTTTCATTAGCACTGGGATAATACTATCATTTTTCCTTAAGCCTGTTGCTATAGTAGATCATATTTATAGACATTCCAATGCTGAATTATCTTTACACAGGTGGAATATCCCAGATATTTTGTAGTGTGCATTTGATAGAACCAAATGCAACTTCCTTATATGTAACACCTTTTTACATCTATGTTCACAAATGAGATTATTGTCCAGTTTTTATTTTTGGACTTCATAAAATGAGGACTGCTTTCTCATTCCCTTGAAAGTTTGGAGAAGGTCAGGGAATTTACCTGTCAACACTACCATACCTTCCTGGTGCTCAATGTTCCTTCTAAGTCAAGTAGGGTAGAAGTAGCACCAATATTGTGATGCTGAGAAGATCTAACTGGTGAGCTCTATGATGGCCAGATTTGTAGCCAGCTTGACTACATTTGGAAGTAAGAAACCCAAGCAGCAGGGGAAGTTTTCTTGGTTGGTTATTTGAGGTGGAAGACCTACTGTAGATGTGGATTGTTTGAGGTTAGAAGATCTACTCTAAATCTGAGTAACACCTTCTGGTGGAAGCCCACATAAAAAGACATGGGAAAAGAAGTATTGTGCTAGAAACAGGAGGTCTCTGATAAGTGTTAAAAGATGTGCTGATTGTTTCTATCCTTTTACCCTAAGGTGTCTATCCTTGATGGTAAAATGTGTTTTCGGAGGCAGCAAAAATATGGATCTTGTGTTCTAATCTAATGTGTTAATCTTTGTCTTTTTATTAGAGAATTGAGACTGTAAAAATTGATAATTATTGAATAATGCTTTTTAATTCCTGTTAATTGTTGCGTTGTTGCTGTTTTCTTAGACTGCTTTTGGTTATCTCTTCTTGAATTATATTTCTTATGCTCTTCTGGATATAGTACCACACACTTTACTTCACACAAGCTCCTCCTGAAATCTGGTCTTAAGTGATATCTATTTTAAAGATTACTAATCCTTGGAGAAAAAAATAACCTGCCCTTAAAAAGTAACTTGTATTTAATTCTTAATTATTTCCTTAAATTTGACTGACTAGAGAGAAGCTAGCTGAAATTTCAAAGGCTCTCTCAGAGAAGAGACTGAGAACCAGGACATGGTCTAGGAGCCATGGCACTGAGCTGGAATCTGCTCCAGTGGTGGCTAGAACATCATGGTGCCTGCTGTGGAGAGTGGCTGTGAAGTTACTGATCATTATTTACCGTGGGTCATTCACCATACAGCACTCTCTCACCACAGGTAGCCCACTTGACCACTATGCTGAGGAAATATAATCTATTATAGATCCAAAATACAAGTTCAGGCTATTTGTCTGCAGTAGTCATCTCCTTACTTTAAGGAAAAAAAAAAAGGGCAAAGATTCAATAAAATAGCATGCTGTTAGAACAACATGAGAGAAGACTCTAACACACCTAACTTTGTTAGGAATTAGATACATAAAACATGACAGTTTGACCATGCTCTGATGAGTATATAGGCAACACAAGCTGGACTTGGTAGTTTTGTTTTGTTTTTGTTTCTTTTGGAAGTGGAGGGAGTAAGGGTGGGGGAGTAGACCTAGGAGAAATAGGAAGGGAGTGGGAATAGAGTGCATTGTATGAAATTCTCAAGCAATTAATAAGAATATTATGGTGGGGGGGAGGAGACAAAATCCAAAGCATGACAGTGACTGTGCTGTTTGCTGCAGAGGTCAACAGAACCCTCTGTAGTCTCAAGGAAGGAGGGCTGATTAATGGGTCTCGTTAGTCAGAGTAATTGGTGTAACAAAAGCCACAGCTTTGGCCCCATGAGACTAACAGATGCCAACCCCAAAAGGCTCGCTACTCATTCCTGTCACTAATGAAGGTCACCAAAGTTTTGAGTGACTTTCAAAAATGTACATCTTACTGCTTCTTTGGGTTGATTAAAGAAGTGAAAACAAATTCAACTCTTAGTTTGGCAAGTCCTTGAAGAAGATGTAGAGAATGTAAGGAACTCAGCTGCAGAAGTGCTTCCAGTTCATTTTCTATGTTTATTGATGCTTTGAGAATTCATGCATTTTTTAAAATCATATTCACCTCAACCCACCTTCAACTCCTTCAAGATCCATTCCCACGTTCCTAACCCCCATTTATTTTTAACTAACCCACTGCCTTAGATTTTACTGCCCATATATTTCCAGGTGTGGAACCATTCACTGGGGCATGATTGAACTACCTGGAGTAACACCCTTAAAGAAAACTCCTCAGGGGTAGAGCCTCATGAACCACATCCTACATCATGTCGGAGCATGACTGGATTGATCCTGCATAGATTAGTGCTGGCTGCTGTGAGTTCATGATGGTTGTGGTCCTGTGGTGCCCAGGACGTTTCACCCCGTCCTCCCTAACCTCTGGCTCTTACAGTCTTTCCTATTCCTCTCTCAAGATGGTCCCTAGGCTATGGTAAGGAGTATGATATGAATCCTGTTTGTGGCTGAACATTTTACCATGGCAGCCAGGAAGCAGAGAAAGCAAATACAAGAAGTGCCTATGGCAAGATGTAGCCCCCAAGCAATCTATTTCCTCCTGTGAGACCCCCATCTGCTACTCTCAACCACCTTGAAGTAATGATATATTATGAATATATGGATATCATATCATGGAATATCAATAGGTAGCACATTTATTAGGTCTGAACTCTCATGATGTAATTATTTCTGGAAACACACCCAGAGGTATGCTTTACTAATCTCCTAGGTGATTCTCAAGTCTAGACAAGTTGACTATCAAGACTAACCATTTTAATCTTGATTGTCTAGGATGGAAGCAAGATACTATATTTGATATGATGATTGATGATGATGATGATGATAAAGATGTAGTCTCTGCCCTTCCACCATCTGAACCCTAGTGGAAGGATAGCAGGCACATTTATTGTCACATGCCTCTGCCATTTGATTGGCCAGAGTGAAGAAAGTGTGAAGACTTCACTTCAAATTAGTAGAAAGTAAAACTACTGTGATTAATTCAACATCTTCACATGGGAGCCAGGCAGAATGCTATAGTACATTTATATTGATTCAGAGGGCTTCAGTAAAGGCTTTACAATACAGCCAGTTTTAAAGAGCACGGGAAAGATACAAATGCCCAGTTCCATGTAGGTGAGTAGACCATGTCCTTCCTGCCAGGGGTTGATGTGATTCCTTATGAGCAGACCATACCCATGTCCTGGAGCAGGAGGCTGCATCCCTGAATAACTGGGCACACAGGGTGATAGCTTGTCTATGGATTTGTTGAGATAGGCAAGCACAAGCTACTTGAGAACTGACTGTGAATAGCTTCCCAGGCCAGCAGGAGCCCTCCCTGTCATCCAGAAAATCTGTAGAGCTTTTTTTCTATGGAGAATTTCTCTCTACAGTCTTGTGAAAAGAGATGCCACTTGCAATAATACATTCTCAGGAACTTCTATATTTGCTGATGGGACTGGATTATAGACTTTGCACTCATCAACTTGCCCTGGCATATAGGTTTTAGTATAAGAACAATTTAAAACTATAACAATAATTAGCTTTTTGAAATTAAAAAAAAATGTATGCTGAAGTTAAAGTAGCATCTTAAAGATTTTCTTTTAAAAAATAAATAAAACCAAGACAGGGCTGGCGAGATAGCTTCACCAGTAAAATGCTTGACTTGCAAGCGTGAAGATCTTGGTTCAATCCCTCAAACCCATGTTATCTTTGGTGGCTGCCAATCCTAGTTGAAATGTGGCCTTTCCCATCACAGAGATTTGTTCTGTTGATTCATGGATGTATCCTAGCACCTAGAGTGGTGCCTGAGTATGAAAGACCCACTGTGCGTTTGCCAGATGAATGAGGCAGTACGTGAGCGAGTGCATGAGCATGCATGTTGCCATGGAATTGGGAAATAGACAGTGACTATCACCCGGGATTACTTTTTATCACTTAAAATAGACTTTGCTTTGGGAGTTTTCTAGACAGATGGATGGTGAAGAGAGGGAGGAGCTGGGCTTCTTTCCCGGTACAGGGGACAGTGATTATGAAAGCACAGGATTCCAGAAGAGCGGATTTAAGAAAGCAAACTTGTTACAAGGACACTTTTATGACATCTTAATATTTGTTCTCAGACTCCTTATCTTAAACGACTCAGTTTTTATTGTATGTGTGTAGAAATTGTGAAATTGAGTCAAGGCTGCTCTGACAACCTCATTCCTATCAGAAGTTTGAGATGTCGAAGCTGAAAACATAGGGTACCTTCACACAATAAGTCAGAAGCATAAAGTCAACATGTTGCTATAAGTCCAAAGCTGTGAGAGTGGACAACAGAGACTTGGGTGTGCTGAGACTGGGAGAGGAGATTAAAATGTCACTGAAGGCAGTGGGAGAGTGGAGATTTCTCCACCCTCAACTGTGATGGATGGGAGAGAATGTCACCTGGAATGTTTGCTTGGTCTTCCTTGCTGGAGATTCAAATACATAGATGATATAGTACAATCTAAGTCCTTATAAAATATTAAGTGATGATTCAAGGATTCCTGAAAGTTAAACAGTGACAGAAATAAAGAAAAGGTGCCATGTGGTGTAGTAGGGAAAATGCTATCTTTTGAGTTCTAAGTCCAGGATTGAATCTTGGAACCACCCCATGACCTTGACCAAATGTCTTCTTTTCCCATGACCAAATGAGCTTATGTCATTTTCATGAAAATTAGATTTCTTAGGCTGAGGAGACGTCTTATTGGGTATAGCACTTATGGGACAAGAGTAAGGATTCAAGTTGGGATTCCCAGAATCCATGTACAAAGGCAAGTATGGTGTCACACATTCATAACACTAGTGCTCTGAGATGGGGGTGGAGACAGGAGAATCCCTGAAGGCTCATGGGCCAGCTAGCCTGGTCCAAATAGCTAAATACAAGGCTCAGGAGAAGTCCTGTCTGAAACACAAAGTAGAAGATGCCTAAGGACCAACACCTGAGGTTGCCCTGTGATCTCCATACTCATGTTACACGGCATGTGCCTACCCCCCAACACACATATACCCTGCACATGAAAACACAGAAAATAAATACAACTACAATAGATCTCATATCAATAAAGCCCAACTTGTTAATGATATGGAAACCTGGAAGTTATGATTCAGGCAGACATGCACAAACATTTTGCAAATAAAAAAAGAAGCTAAATCTAGAAAATATTAGCCAAAATGATAGACCATGAAGATTATAATAAAGAGATAATGAGGCCCAGAGAACACCATTTTATATTCTCGAAGTTACTGATGAAGTTGGTATTCCTTCCAACAACACTGGTTCACTTGGGATGGAAGAAGGATGCCATATGCCTTGCTGCAGGATGGAGTCATAATTCATTACTGTTAAAATGAGATTATTAGGATGACAGATTACCAACATACGGGATGCAGTCACAGGGCTCCAGAAAAACCAACAGCTCATGGGCGAGCCCCCCTGGGTGGGACTGGCTGACTGATGTTTGTCTGTGATTTTTATCCCGAACCCTTCTGAACACATTGGCTAAGGAAAACTAAGGAGAATACGCAGTGTTTAGGAGAAAAGAATGTTTCCTTAAATGACCTATTATTGACACCCTCCATGCTAGATACCTTGTTATTGTCTCTTGCCAGCTACCATCCAAGCTGAAGGGCTGTGGGGAAAGTAGAGTCTACTGAGGGAATGACAGAGCCGAATTCTCCCTCTTATGGATCCCAGGAACAGAGTAATCCGTGACTTCACCCACCTCTCCTGTTTTTATTACCTTCCTCATTGGTGTCACACTTTGTGACAAAAGCAACTTAGGAAAGGAAGAGTGACTCTTCCCGCCATCTTGGTGCCTGTGGAGGCTTGCTTGCGACAGGACTTCTAAAATCAGCAAGTGTGTCTAGAAGGCTGTGGTGCAAGGCCACTTTTGCTGGCTACAAGAAAGGTCTCTGGAACTGAAGAGAGCACATGACTCTTCTTAAAATTGAAGGTGTGTGTGTCCAAGATGAAACACATGGCATGGTGTTGTCTAAATTCAGAGTGAGTTTTCCCACCTCAAGTAACAAAATCACATCCCTCACAGATGTGCTGAAAGTTTTGCTTCCATGGTAATACCAAGTTCCACCAAACTGATAATCATCTTTAACCATCACATGTGTCCACTCCTAATCATACATGGACAAGATTTGGGAATGGTTTTTGTGGGTACTCAATGAGGAGGACTGGATGCCTATATTATCATACACATATAAAGCATTTATTTAGAGTCAAAGAATGAAGTACATTGAATTTTGATTGAGTGTATCTCACAAGGCAATGAGTGACAAGATTTGAGCATAAATGAGACAAAATACAAATGGAAGTGCTTTGCAAATTGTAAAGTACTAGAAAAATGTTGGTCCTTTCTAATTTCTACATTCCAGAATTATTTATACACGAGAGAGAGAGAGAGAGTGTGTGTGTAGGTCTAAAGTTGTTCTGTGGATGATACCAAGTGCTGGCAATTTGTGCAGGAGAATGAATGAGAAGCATCATTAGTTGGCAGGAGAATCATAAATTGGTGCTGGCTTGCATCTCCTTGGGGAAAACAAATATGCACACACTCTAAAGCCCAGCACTCCCATTTTGATGGGGATGTCTGATGTACTCACAAACTCTGGGCAAATTATATATATACATATATATCATAGCATTGTTGACAACCGTAAGGGGTTGGAGATAAGTTACTGAACAGCTGGAGCAATAAGAGGAAAGGGTAAATGTGGCAAACAGATAGTACAAAATGCCTCACAGCAGGCAAAATATATTTTCCTATCTACTAACCAAACAAAGGGCAAAGAGCCCCACATGAAAGAAGGGCAAAGACTTGAACCATTATCAAATGCCCAATGCCTAGACAAAAACATAAGCATGTTCACTGCCTTTCAGAGTAGTTCAAATTAAAGAAATATTTTAACTATGGTATTAACACTGTTTTAAATTTGATGCTATTGAGTTCTGGGAAGGTTCGACTCATTAAGATAGTTGTTCTCTGCTTGTGTGAGAGCTAATAGCTCAAGCACGTTGAGAAACAATTTCTGTATCATTTATTGGTGCTGAAGATGTGTGTACTCCAAAGCTAGCAATTCTCCTTCATGACATATACACAACATACTCCTAACTGTATGTTAATGTTCATGCCAACTTTATATACTATGATAGGACTGAGAAACAATGCAACTATCTGAGACAACTATAATGGCATAGTTATAAAAAGGAATACAGAGGAGACAGATTGACTCTCACATGTTGTGGTGGTTTGAATGAGGATGGCCCCATATGCTCATATATTTGAATCCTTGATTCCCAGTTGGTAGAATTGTTTAGGAAGGATTAGGAGGTGTGTTCTTTTTAGAAGAGTGTAACACTGTAGTTGGCTTTTGAGGTTTCAAAAGTCCATGACAGGCCCAGTGGTATAGGTATAGTCTCTGTCTGTCTCTCTCTGTCTCTCTGTCTCTCTCTGTCTGTCTCTATGTCTGTCTGTCTGTCTGTCTCCCTCTCTCTCTCTCTCTCTCTTTCTCTCTCTCTCTCTCTCTCTCTCTCTCTCTCTCTCTCTCTCTCACACACACACACACATCTGTCTCTTGCCTATGGATCATGATGTAGCCCTCAGCTCCAACTTCATCACCATACCTGCCTGCATGCTACTATGTTTCCTGCTATGGACTCATGGACTTACCCTCTGAAACTGTAAACAGGTACCCAATTAAATTCTTTCTTTTATAATTTGAATTTGTCTTAAACATGGTATCTTTTAACAGCAATAGAACAGTAACCAAGACACATATGTTATGTTGAATTGTCAAAATTTGCCTGTAGTTACATAATGTAAAGTTTAAAAACACAAGATTGTGACTCTCCGTGCCTGGCCCCAGGGATCCTAGGCTGATATCAGTCCACCAGCGCAAATGGAGCAGAGATGACAGGCAGGGGCTATGGGGTGTGGGTGTGGGTGGTGGAAGCCCTGTAAGTATGTACAGTAATGACGACACTAGCTTCAGAGAGACAGATAAACTTCACTTGGGGTGATTTAAAGATTATATAGTTTTGGAGCCGGAGGTCAAATTAATTAGCCAGGATGGCTGAATGCTAAGGTAATGAGATATCTTCCAGGAATCTTAGGAGCTAGCTGAATAGGTTCTTATTGGGAAAAGGAAGTTGAACCATTTAATGTCACTAAGGCTGTGTGACATTCTTCAGGTAGAAGCACGTGGGGGTGAAGGTCAGAGAAGGGGAAGCCCTGCTAGTAAAGGGAATCCTCTACTTTGTGCTGAGCCCAGAAAGCTATCCAGACATTGTAGACTTTGACATCAGTTAGCAGGGCAACAAAGACTAAGTGATGTAACCTGAGTATATAACATACGGCATAATATTAGAGATGGATTAAGATATGATGGGCAAGGACATGATAAAAATTTGAGATACTGGGAGTGGGATGGGTAGGAGGATGAGAGACCTGGGGATTCCATGTTAGTAATCTCTAGTGGGTGCTAGTTTACCAAGTAGTCATACTTTGATAGCCTCAATACTCTTTTTATTTGAGAACTGATAAATTTTCAATAGGTAATACTGAATTAAAAAAAAAAAGTAAAAAGTCAAACAAACATTCATCATAACTCAAGCTATGGAAAAACATCCCTCTTGATTGTCGTGTTGTTATGTGATGCCCCTAATGTCAATAATGTTATACAGGTAGGAACATGTGTGCAGGCAGTTCCCCTAAATGTCCATAACATCACATAGGTGGTATTGTATATGCAGACATTGTTAAGGGCACAGGGCCAAGAGCTGCATGAAGGGAACAATCGAAATAATATATTGAAACACTGTTGAATAAAATGGACCGCTTGTGGGCCTTTGGTACCGGCGTGCCTTGAACTGATTCAAAGTGGTTAAGCACACCATTCAGTGAAGTCCCAAAGAGAAGTCCAGAGGAAAAGGACTACACTGGATGCTAGAGTTCTGAAAACAGGACAGCCGGCTTCCTTGTAGGCGTGTGTGTGTATGGTATGCATGTATTGTATGTGTGTGTGGTGTATGTATGGTGTGAGTGTATGTGTATGATGTATGTGCATGGTGTATAAGTGTTGTGGGGGGTATGTGTATATGGTGTGTGGTGTGGTGTGTGTGTGTGTATGTGTGTGTGTGTGGTGTGCATGTATGGTATGTGTGTGTGGTGTATGTATTGTATGAGTGTCTGTGTATGGTATGTGAGTGTTGTGGGGGGTATGTGTATATGGTGTGTGGTGTGGTGTGTGTGTGTGTGTGTGTGCGTGTGTGTGTGTGCATGTGTGTGTGTGTGTGTGATGTGTGTGTTGGGAATGGTGATAAAGAAGCCACAGAGTCTTTAATAATTCAATTTCAAAAGACAAACAAGATACATTTCTGCCATGTTCTATTAGTTATAAGCAAGTAATAAGAGCAGCCCACCCTGGAGAAAAGGAGAGCCAGGTGCACTCTTAGAGAAAAGAAGCCAAGATTCTGTGTGGACATACTCTAAAACCTACATGGTGTCTCACACCACACACACACACACACACACACACACACACACACACACACCACATACATGTGTACACACACAGAGAGACACAGACACACACAGAGACACAGACACACAGACACACAGACACACAGCACACACCACAAAGAGAGACAGAGACAGAGAGATAGATATACACAGAGACAGAGAGACAAAGAGACAGAGTGAGAAAGAGAAACTCACCCACAGCTTAGACTTAACCTTTGACAATGTCACAACCCATCATCTCCTAAGCTCACACTGAAGAACCACACAATAAAATTACAAACATAAAAAATTTTAAAAAGTTTCATAATGTTTTTAAATACATTTATGATTCTGTGTTGTGCCAGATTTATAGCTATCCTGGGCCACATCTGAACAGCTCTAGTTTAAAGTATAAAAAAAAAATGCTCAACTAACTGGAGTATTTTACCCATGTGGTTTTAAAAATAAAAGTTAGTAAGTATGTACATAACTTTTTGAGCTTTATACGTATGAGTGTTTACCCTGCATGTGCGTATTTGCATCATTTGAGTGCCTGGTGCTCTCAGAGGTCAGTAGAGGATAATGGATACTATGGAACTATAGATACTAGGTGGTTATAAGCTACCATGTGGGTACTAAGAACAAACTTGGGCCCTTTGAAAGAGCAACAAGTGCTGCTATCCACGGATCCGTTTCTCCAGCCCCAGGTCACTGTATTATTAAAAGCGTTTAAGTAACATTCCTTTACTCACATGTAGCTCACAATCACCTGGGCTCATCATGCAAATGATTGAACATTTTGTGCTCAGGAGAGGAGGCCCCAGCTCCAGGAAACATCAGATCAGTGTTCCCCTCCTCCACTTCCTCCTCCTCATCCTTTTCCTGTTCCTCCTCCTCTTCCTGCTCCCCTTTCTTCCTTCCCTCCCTTCTTCCCTCCCTCCAGTCTCTCCTCCTCCTGTTCGAGCAATGGAGGTACTTGACACATTTACAACTTAGAAAGATATGCATCGCTTGATGCACCAGAGTGGAGGGATACCCAGGGGAGCCCCCTCTCAGAGATGCAGGGGGTGGGGTGGGGGGAGGAACCCTGTGAGGGAGGGTAGTGTTTGGGTTGCAAATAAATAAATTAATTTTAAAAAAGAAAGGTCCTCATTGAGAGGATGTCATTTACCAGCAGGTCACAGTGTAAAGCCATCAGTCATCTCTCACAGACCAGAAACTGCTCTTGACCGTTGGTAGAGCTTCCTTCCGTCAAATCTGGGGCTCTACCTTTAGCTTTATCTCCTTTTATTATTCTTTCTCAAGGATTTTCTTCTGTGTTCTCCAGACTCAGCTGCTCCTGGGCCCCTCCCCTTCAGTGATACTATCATAAGATGAGCTTGTGTCTTCTTACAATTTTGCCAAGTGCACTTTACAAAGCCCAGCTCTTCTCAGGGGTTCTAACTTCTATACATAGGGATGCCAGAAGTCCTCTCCCACAAAACATCTCAAGGTGTCATTTCTACTCTCTTTGGTGTTCTGTGTCCCTAGCTTGCCAAGACATTCCACCAACTAGTCCAGCAAGGATACAGAGTTTCTTTGGCTGATTTCAAATGACAGCTTTTGTACAGAAGAGTGGAAGGAAGAGAATACTTGGAGGCCAACTGTGGTGGTTACATCTTGAAAGACCCCAGCAGAGACTGCCTGGCTCTCTGGTCCCCAGCAGAAGGTACAACTATCAAGAGCTACTAGACTCAGACTATGGATCAGAAACACTAGGCACTATTGTTATTTTTAATATTTTAATTTTGGGTTCCCTACTTTAAAATCTTGTAATGGTTATTTCAAGTTGCTTCAGATCATTTGTAAAGTAAGAGAGGTTTAAAATATGAATGATGCTTCCCAGATTCCTGTGCAACAACAAGCTGGCTGCCATCAGTCCCACCATATACTGCCCCACTCACGAGTGTGCTAGCTATTTATTGGGTCCTTGTTATAGACTAGGATTGGTGCAAGGCTCTGAGAATGGTTATGATAGGTTCTCTCATGGAGCCCAGTCTGGTAATAAATTACTAAGTAAACTGAGGCACAGAGAGGTAACTGACTTACCCACCAAGGTAGAAATAGCTAGGTCCTTGGGAAGCCGGATGAGGGCTGGGGAGTAGACAGGGTACAGTGCACAGGATGTAAACTGTCTACTAAGGAGCTACACACAGAAACACACTATAAAATCTGTTTGCAAAAGGTCCTGTTCACCAGGACCAAATCCACACCTCAGTGAACTGATCCATTGCCAGACAGTATTTCTACACATGCCCCGAAGCCTTGAGGCACACCTCTAATCTACTGAGACACAGTGGCTCTGTAGGCAGCTTAAAATCAAGAAATACCACTGGGAATGATATTAAAATGTTTTAAGTATGTGAATTTACATGTACAGCACATCTGTGGAACATATACACATGGAACTTTAGAAAGCTCCCTCAGCCCCCCCCCCCCCATCCAGAGGTTTCTAATAAGTTATGGATACCAAAGAAATAGATGTCTGTCTTTCACTTTCCCTATATACATTATTGTGGCTGCTCTGGGGTAGAAGTGTCACTCAGACATCTTTCATCAGCAATCTATGCTTGCTAAAGAGATCTACAAAGGGACCACATTGGATCCCGTGGGCATACCTAACCACACACATGAGCCTCACCCTTGAGGGAGGAGCAGAGTCCATGTGCAGGGACTTCAGGGGGTAAGGGGTCATTTCACTGACCGAAGGCAGGGAATGGTTATCAAAGGGGCTGATTTTGAATGTCTGAATGATCATTTCCCAAGATTCCGAGTAGGAAGGCATTCAGGGACACTACTGGCCTTCGTGCTGCTGTGCATCTGGAACAAGAAGAAAGCCTTCCACGGAAGACTTATTGCTGAGGACCAAATCGGTGCATACTTTACCCACACACAATGTTCCAACACCTCCATCACTTTGCATTGCTACCAGCCATGCGTTTCCAGTGATTCTTCACCCTGCCGAGGAGGCTTTTCCTCTTTTCTCCTCAGCATTCTGGATGTTTGCTTTTGGACAGAGAGGTCCCTACTCCATGAGGTGTTTTCCCATTTGAGTGGTTCTGTTTTACATGAATATACATCAGTGGGTCCTCGGACACGCCTTCTATGTACTATGATAGAACCTCCTTTGGGAGCCAGAGCATCTGGAGCCTTCATTGCAATAATAATCCATTCATGGAGGGCTTGGATGCTGTGCATAGTCTACACTTTCATTTCCTTTGTCACCTTTTAACTCCAACAACTGCAGACAACCTTTAATTAACTCCTATAAAGAATCTTCCATTGCTGATAAGTCAGAAGCTCTCATGCAGCTTAAATGCTGGGGTGTGGCTCCCTAGTTGTTCAGGTCCGAACCTAACTCAACAAACATTGTTCTTGGGCCTCTTTTCAATCTGCTCGGTGCACCCCAAGAAGAGGTGGTGGTAGTTTTTTGCTTACTTTTGGATATTGAGTCATGCAAATGTGCTTCTGGGAGGAGAGGGAGCCCAGAAGCCAATGCTGGAGAAACTTTGGAGATTGTCACTGAGTTTCTGAATCAACCAGCCCCAAAGCTTTGTGAGTTACTTTTCTATCGTACGATAATGAATGTCTTTATTGATCAAGTCATTAGGGATCGCGTTTTCTAGCTCTTTAGCTAGAAAAACAATGCCAAGCTCATTTGTATCCACAATAAGGCTTGTAACGCACGTTGGTGCACTGTTTTACAAACAGCTGGTTGCTTCCACACTCCCTTGTCCTCACCGGACAAAGTGTTCTGAATGCTTTACCAGTTTGACAGGCAAAAACCATCTCTTGTGAGGGTGACATTACCATGATTTCAGTGATACCGAAGAGTTTTTCATACCCACTCTTCTCATAGTAGCTGAAGTAAAGGCCAGGGCTGGGCAGTAAACATGACACCTGCGCACTAGTCACCACTCATGACTTAGATGGGTCTGAGATCATGCAGCTTGGACAGTGAATGCCTCTGTAGTCTTTGGGATGGTGTTGCACATGGTAGAAGCTATGTAAGGGCAGAGGCTTTGAAACTGACCTGTAACTGGCGAAGCAAGGAACTGATGCCGAGTTTTGTACCCTTTGCTTCTTTTGACTTGCTTGAGAAGTATGCTTCATGGCTGCCATGTCTGTCAACCCCATACATGGTCTAAGATACACACCATGCTGTCATGAGTTCCCTTAACTGAGGATGTATTAAAAATTTATCCAAAAGAGGAGACATGTTCAGACACTGCAGGCCAGGTGCGGAAGCAGGTGTATAACCAATGTCACCTATAATATTACAGAGTAAGACATTTCTGGTGAAGGTAGTGTAGGCACTAAAGGTTGGTATAGTGTCTGCCAGTTTCCCAAACAAGAATTGCCAAACTTCTTGCTCAATGTCTTTCTGTGGCCTTTCCCCTGTCTGTGTTGGTAAATATTGGTAAATACAAACTTGCCTGAGAAATGTGTTTTGTTTTGTTTTTTGTTTTTTTTTTTCAGTGTCCGGTGGAAGAAGTCACAGTGCAAGCATAAATTCTATTTTATTTCCTTTTACTTATTTTTCTTCCTTCTTGAGACAGTCTCATGCAGCCCAGGCTAACTTCAAACTCATTATATAACCAATGCTGACCTTGAACTCCTGAAACTCTTGCATCCACTACTGAGAGCAGTAATGACAGACAAGCCGCAGCATGCCTAGTCTGTGGGCTTCTATGGATGCTAAGCCAGTACTCTGCTAACTGAGCTATATCCATCCGTAGGCATGAATTGTATGTTCTTTATTATTCATCACACACATGTGCACACATGTACTGCACACAGTGTTCAAACTTCTTCAATGATGAAGGTTCAATAATTTAAACACAGGACCTTCTGTCCTGTGTTTATATGTATTGTATGGATTGTAGTATAAAGGAAATATATTCTTGGACCAAAGCTCTTTGTATATTCAAATAATTTACAGAGATTTTCCATAATGGTAATAGTAACTGAGAGCTACTGTCCAGTCAAGATAATGAAGGGTAGCTAGCTTCCTGATGATGAATGTTTATTGACTAGCTGTTTCAAAAAAGCCCACGGGCTGTGAAATGCTGATTTCTAGGCATAACATGGCTGTGGATACTGCACAGGACCTGTGTAAGACTAAGCCAGTCAGCATTCCAGCCTTGATGGGGTAGGGACCCTGATGCCCCATTCCTATTAGAGGCACTGTTAGCAGTTAATGGCTCCCAAGAGAGGGAAAGTCCATCTCTTTTGGGGATGTAGTTGATGGTAGGTTACTCAGCCAGCCCCAGTGGATGGCACCACACTCATGTATATATAGGCAGCTCTAATTGGACCCAGAGGGTGAGTAATTATAACTTTAAAACGGAAGATAGAAAGTTGGAAAAGATTTGGAACAAGAGGCAATAAGGGGGGTTAGTGGGAGGTAGGGGAGGGTGGATATGATCACTATAAAATGAATAAATGTATGAAACATTCTGAGAACAAAAATATTATTTTTAATGAACTGGAGATGTATCTCCGTGATGGAGCACCTGGCTTTGTCTTAGGTTTTTGCAAGTTCCTAGGTTGGATCTTTAGTACCACAAAAGTAAAATCCACCACCACCACCAAATCCTCATGGGATTTGCATCCTGTCTTTTCAATGTGATGGAGAACCCAAGCCCCTGCTTTAACTGGAAGTTCCTAATGTATTCTCTCCCTCAGTGGCTCTGTCAGGGGTGGCTCATGTTGGCCAAGCAGCAAAGGTTGTCTTGTAAGAGAAGTCAGCTTATAGTAAACAATAGTGAGGGGCGGGGCTATGGTGAGAGTGAGTGGCAGGATCAGACAGCTGAATGCTATGGCTACAGTACAATCTCACCACATGAAGGCCAGTGGGAACTGAATTGCTGTTGGAAAAGTCTTTGCTTGGTAAGAAAGATGAACAAGGACATGACAGGCTAGGGAAAGGGCATCTACAAAGCACAGGGGTGAAAGAATAGCTCAAGTTTCAAAAGCCTCCATTATCACAATATTCTTGGTGGGAAAAGGACCAGGGTAGAAGTAACAGGAAACGAAGATGAGGAAAGAGGCATCTTACTAAGGCTGTGTGTCACATACAAAACCTAAGACTCACACATGCTGGGCAAGGATCTGCCTCCTGAGCAATATCCCTGCCTCACATGTATATTATTGTTGTTCTTGTTATTTCTTTGTATGTGCATGTTATATACGCATGTTCATGTGGGTATCTGTACATATACATGTGTGTGTGTATGTGTGTGCATGCGTGGGTTGTCTGAGGTTGATGTTGGCTATCTTCCTCAATCACTCTGTATTTTTTTTTTAAAGACAAAAATCGCTGACTGAACCTAGAACACAGTGATTCAGAGGTTGGCTGGCCAATGAACTCCAGGGATCCTCTGACATTTGCCTCCCACACTGTCATACCTGATGTTTTACACGGATGCTGGGGATCTTTCTTCATTGAGTTTGTGGGGTTTTTTTTGTTTGTTTGTTTTTTGTTTGTTTGGTTGGTTGTTTTTTTTTGTTTGTTTTTTTTTTGTTTGTTTTTTCGGGTTTTTTTGGTCAACCTGAAACACTTTGGAAGAGAGGAAGAGAGAACCTCAGTTGAAGAACTGTAGGTATATCTGTGGAACATTTTATTAATTGTGTGTGGAGCTGTTCCTGGGAAGTGGGCCTGGACTGTATTAAGAAAAGCAGTTGAGCAAGACGAGGAGAGCAAACCAGTGAGCAGCATTCTCACTGGCTTTGCTTCAGTTCTTGACTCTAGATTCCTGACTTGGCCTCCCTCAGTGATGGACTGTGACCTGTCAGCCAATTGAACCCTTTGAACCCCTGAGTTACTTTGTATCAATGTTTTATCACAACAATGAACTAAACCCAGGTCCTCAGGCTTGTATGCCAAGCCCTTCATCAACTGAGCCATCTCCCCATGCTCTCCCCACGCCTCCAATACTCATATGCTTTTCTCTTTTTGACTTTTGTTTCGACCCAGTATTTAGGCTAGCCTTGAGCTCTGCAGCCTAAAGCCTCCTGAATATCTAATGTTGCGGGCTAAGCCACCAGACCTAGCTTATTAGTTCTGTCTAGTACATAATTATGCCTATTTGTGATAGAAAATATCATTAGACAAAACTAATCAAAAATTACTACCCATCCTTACTGTTTAACCATGGTCACTTTTGCTTTGATTCTTCTTTTATGTCCGAGCAATAAAACATTTTTTCTAACTAGCCACACCATTTTATGACAAGTCTCAAGCATATTTTTACATCCACAATACATTCCCATTCAACCTTACAAAATGGTACAGAGAACATTCTTTTCCTGTATAGCGTAAATTGAGCGGCATCACTCAAGTTATCAGGACCATTTCCTGTTGGAAGCAGCTCTGATGAATCACCTTTTGCATTTGGCTTTGGCATGAGATGGTTCATTTCCATAAAACAAATTTCTGTAAGTGAGTTTCTGTATATCAAAGGGCAGGAACAAGAAGGGCAGACCTTCTGCCATGTCCAAAATCCTCCCTGCCACCTCTGAAATATGCTCACAGCACAGAGAGAGCCATTAATGGGTTCTGAGAGCTGAGTTCAATGTGGCTATACATGCACAATGTTCTTTTAAAGTCTAAGGATTTAAAGTGTGTGTGTGTGTGTGTGTGTGTGTGTGTGTGTGTGTGTGTGTGTGTGTATTGACCTTGGGTATTGTACCTCAGATGCCATCCATCTTGTCTGAAAGTGGGTCTCTCATTCACCCATAAGTCACAAGTAGACTCTCTCTGTTAATGACTGATGTATGATTGCAAGCCCAGTGTGGACAGTGATAGACCTAGGCACACAGGACGTAGGTCTGGGCTATGTACAAAAGGTAGCTGAACAAGCTATGGGGAGCAAGCTAGGAACAGATTCCTCTGTGGTCTCTGTTTATCTTCCTACCACCAGGATTATGCTTGATTTCCTGCCCCGACTTCCCTCAGGGGTGAAGCATGACATGAAGTGTAAGCCAGATAAAGCTTTTCTCCCTTCAGGTTGTTTTGGGTCCTGACGCTTATTACAAGAGTGAAAAGCAAACTCATAGACTGTAGAAAGAGACGAGGCATGTGTGTGAGCTCTCTACTGGACAATGAGATGGTAGATGGACAGTCTGGCCTTCTCACCTGACTTAACCCACAAAACCATCTTGCTGCTCTCTGACTCTTTGAAATGTAGATGGCAATCACGGGAAACTGGCACTTGGCCCTGGTAGTAGTTCCTTTTCAGTAGAACTGCAGACTTCCTTTTACTTGATCAGATGCATGCGGAGTGACTGTCATTTCCTTGGGTCTTTTAGATTTTGCTCTGTTTTATTGTCTCTCCCCTTCCTCTGATTTCTGAAGCGACCATGGGTCTGCTTTGAGGCTGAGACTGGGAGTCACAGCTGACTATCTAGAGCCTCTGTATCTTCTTTAATTAAAAGACGTTTCTCCTTTCTCCATGTGATCCTAGAGTTTGCTTGAAAAACTGCGCAATTGGATTTTCTCTGAGTATGCAAAAGAGGAGTCTGCCCTCTCCCTTTCTCCTGTTCTGCCTCCCTCCCCACTTTCTCCCCCTTTCTTCCCTCCCTCCTTTAGTCCTTTCCTCTTTTTCCCTTCCTTTCTCAGGATGCCTTCTCTGCCTTGCCTTGCCTTGCCTTGCCTTGCCTTGCCTTGCCTTGCCTTGCCTTGCCTTGCCTTGCCTTGCCTTGCCCTGCCCTGCCCTCCCCTCCCCTTCCCCTTCCCCTTCCCCTTCCCCTTCCCCTTCTCTCTTCCCTTCCCTTCCCTTCCCTTCCCTTCCCTTCCCTTCCCTTCCCTCCCCTCCCCTCCCCTCCCCTCCCCTCCCCTCCCCTCCCCTCCCCTCCCCTCCCCTCCCCTCCCCTATTCCTTCCCTTCCCTTCCCTTTCCCCCTTTTTCATTTCTTAGCCTCTGTCAAGTCTTTGTCTCTCTCTGTCTCTCTCTGTCTCTGTCTCTCTTTCTGAAGAGGAGGTAGACTTATTTCAAGAAATGCGTTGTGCACCCTTCAAGGAAAAGCCGATCCCACACACTCAATACTGCATGAGCTCCTTCCACAGGCAGTGGCTTGGAGCTGGGCTCCTACAGGGAAACTGTGCTGATACCTGAGGTTTTCATTTATTTATCTGTTAATTCAACTGTTAGAAGCTAGAAATTCATTATTCATTGTCTTTGGAGCCAGAATTTCTCTGATTTGTAACCGCATATCATAGATGAGTCTAGGAAATGTAGGTCATTGCTCACATGACCCACATTTCGATGAACTGTTGGCTGCAAGTGATGGACATGGGGGCCCTTTGATGGTTTCCCTGTATGTGAGCTGCTCACCAGAAGGGAAAGGGAAAGAAAAGGCAGATTTTAAATGGGTGTTCTCAGAGCTAGGGAGACGATTCGGTGGGTAAAGGGCTTGCTATGAAAGTACAAGGGCCTGAGTTCGATCCCTCAGAACCCATGTCAAAAAGGTATGGTGGTATATGCCTCAATGTCAGCACCGAGAAGGTAAAGACAGGGGCAGTGGTTCCCAACCTGTGGGTCGAGACCCCTTTAAGGGTCCAGTGACCCTTTCATGGGGGTTGCTTATCAGATATCCTGCATTTCATATATTTACATCTTAATTCATAATAGTGGCACAAATTATAGTTATGAAGTAGCAAAGAAAACAATTTTGTGTTTGGGGTCAACACAACATGAGGAATTATATTAAAGAGTCACAGCATTAGGAGGGTTAAGGACCACCTGACAGGAGGCTACCTAGTACTTGCTGGGTACTCAAGAACCAGTGAGCTCTGTCTCAAAAAATAAGGTGGAGTGTGACTGAGAAAGACATCTGATATTGAACCTCTGGCATGTACACACACACAACCAGACACACAGACACACACACACACACACACACACACACTATGTGGGCTCAATACAAAATAAAGTAAGCATTGACCAACCCAAGGAAGGGTGAACTGCAAAGCCATCTGTAGGAGCCCTAATCTTCAAATACTTCTTGAAACTAAATGGTGGAATATTTGGCTTCTAGTGTTATACACCTGTGCATTGTGGAGGGACCGGACATGACCCATACAGCTTACAAAACACACAAGCAGTCTTTCCTGGTTAAGGCAGTGTCTCCAATTAGAAGTGTCTCTATAATTATCCTACAGCTAAATTTATCTTCCAGCCATTTAATTCCTTAAAATTAGAAAGAAAGGCTGTGCAAATTGGCAGGCCTTTTAAAATATTGCCTTGTTATAAAGACTTTCATTAGTTATTTTCCAAATTAAATGGAAATCATTAAATAAAAGGAACTCCAAATTATTTAAGACAATAACAACCTCAAAAAAAAAAAAAAAAACCACAACGTCAGTTACTTTTTTTAAAAAGTCCCTGACCAAGCAAAAAGTTAAAAGGCTGTTCAGAAGCTGAGGTAGGCAAACCTAGTTCTCCCTCAGGGCAAGTCCTGGGTCAGTTCAGATCTAAATGGCGACTGTACAGGCTAACTTACCAGATTGCCAGTGTAAATGGCGGCACCTGTGAGAAAGGCATGGCTGTCAAATCTGTGGAAACTAGTTTACTTCTAAGAGGAAAGGCTGTTGAGCAGCAGCTGGATTCCAATTCTGTTTCCTTCATCACATGACAGAAGAGAGAGAGAGGGCGTTGGGCTGCTTCTGAGTCTAGCAATGCATTACTGCATGCATTTCCTGTTGTGGGAACGCTGTGCTGTGTCCTCATACTGCACTGAATCTTCCAAGGGACTAAGCAGGGCAAGTCTTATTCTTAAAGCTAATTAAACCATTCTGAATTATAGTTTGTCCCAGCTGGTATCTAACAGAGTGACCATCTGAAAGTCTGAGAAAATGGAAAGATGAGGATTGGGTGGACAATAAATCCACTCTTTCTTTGTTTTCAGAACACAACAATCTTGTGGGCTGGCCCTCTAGCTCAGCTGGCAGGATACCACTTAGTATGTACGAAGTCCTGGGATCAGTCCCCAGCATCGCTGAAACCAAGCGCAACATTCAGGCCTGTGATCCCAGTATTCAGAAAATGGAGGTAGGAATTTCAAATCATTATTGGCTATGTATTCAGAGTGGGAGGCCAGTCTGGGCAGTACAGGAAAAGATGCCATGGGAAAGGGACTTAAATAAAAATAATTAAAAATTTTTTCCACCTTAATCCATTCTCCATTCATGAGCTACAGAGGTATATGGGTGGTTAATAACAGTGGCTGCTCTTCCAGAGGACATGGGCTCAATTCCAGCACCCACAAGGTGTTTCACAAGCATCTATAATTCCACTTCCTGTGTATCCAATTTCATCTTCTGATCTTCATGGACACCAGGTATACATGTGGTTCACAAACACTCAGACCAAACACTCATACACATAAAATCGATAACTGTTTTTAAAACGTATTGAAATCCCAAACAAAAAGAAAAACCAAACACAGCCGACCTTGTGGATACACCAGAAGCTCTTAAATCCCTTGAGCTTGTCTTTAGCAGGGCTGTGGACTCATGCCTTTGGACCCATGGCCACTGTGAGGACAGTAGAATTGATTTTCTTCTCTAGTTTCTAAAGTCCTATTAGTCAGACTAATCAAACAATGGGTTAATGCTGTGTGCTAGCCATAGCTAGGTATGAAATAGCGTATGTTTGTCCTTTTTTAGTGTGTGATCTGGCACAATTGTTGATGCCCAAGAAGCAGGGAGAGAACAGATTCCTTTTCTCTCTCCAAAGTAATCACGTAATGGCTTGGAATGCAAATATGTGTTAAATATCATCATCATGAGGAGGGGGAGGTGTGATGAACCAACAAGCATTATTGATAGAAACAGTACCTGGAAATGTCCACTTCAAGTACAGCCGGTTGGGATGGGGGTGAGAAATGAAGGCGGGTGGAGTATTTGAATACCCAGTTGAGTACATGTGGAAAACATTTGAACATAGTGTGGTAGCAGACTGTGTGTGTGTGTGTGTGTGTGTGTGTGTGTGTGTGTGTGTGAGAGAGAGAGAGAGAGAGAGAGAGAGAGAGAGAGAGAAACTTGACACACATGTTAGATATGGATATGAATAAACATGTATTGTGCATACAGATGTAAATGGGTAGAAACATATACGTGCAAGATACAAGTATATTAGCAAAATAAATGAAGTAGAAGATATAATTAATAAAGTTACTTTATGAGAAATGCCAAATTTCTTTGCTGGATTATAGCATGGGGGAAAGTTTAGAGTTAATCCTGGGTTCTTTTTTTTTTCTTCATAGGAGTTGGTTTATGTGATGACATGACCAGGCCCAGGGGTCTAGTTATTGATCCATCTGCATGTGGCTGGAAGGGCATTTTATCAATGTGAGCCATATCCATGATGCCTTGCTTCAAAGCCAGGAGACTATCTTGGGACTGGGGGGCTGTATACTATATATATATATATAGAGAGAGAGTATGTATATGTGTTCAAGTGTGTTCAGGAACATGCATGTACATGTGTGCATACATACAAATACCACGGGTCAAAGTCAGGTGTCTTCTTCAATCTCTCTCCATCTTATTTTTTGAGACAGGGTCTCTCACTGAATCTGGATCTCACTGATTCAGCCAGGTTAGATGGCTTGAGCTCACTGATTTGGCTAAATTGTCTGGCCAGCGAACTCCAGATCTCTACTTGTCTCTATCTTCCCCGCTCCCCAATTTGGGCTGCAGAGACTGACATTTCACGTGAGTTCAGATCCCCAGGACCCATAATCTTCACCTGTGAAGCCAGCATTGCACCACCTGAGCCCATCTCCCTAGCCCATGTTCTCCTGAGTGAGTCTTCCCTCTTCAGTTAAACCTTTCTAGAAACACCCTCACAGACATGCCCAGAAATGTGTTTGTTTCCATGGTGACTTTAAATCCCATCAGCTTGAAGGTTGAGACTAACCATCATAGTGAGTGTCCTGTTAGGTTCATTCTGTTGGGCATCTTGACCAATACTGTCTCTTCCTCACACGACTTTTTGATTTGAGTATGACTTTTCAGTAGCCTAACCTGGTTCACATTTTACAAATCTTAAATTCACTTAAATTCAAGTACTAAAATATGGACAGGCTTTATTCAGAAGCCAGGCTTTATTGGAGAAGAAACAGCTGAGGTACCATACATGGCTTTTTCTCCAGAGATCCAGAGCTGGGGATTCTTGGAGTTTGCTTTCTGAGAAGATAGCTCAATCGTAAGCGTTTGCAAACACGAAGACTCGAGTTCAATCCCCCAGATCCCATGTTTAAAAAAGCAAGGTACATGTGTTTGTAATCCCAGTGCTGAGAAAGCAGAGACAGACAGACAGACAGACAGACAGACAGACCCTTGGGGCTTGCTGGACAGAGAGCCAAGGGGGAAGCAAAGGATGATAGCACTTGAAGAACAACTCCCTACACACACACACACACACACACACACACACACACACACACACATGCATACCTGCATGCACAACACAGGCACACACAGACACAGTACATACAAAGTAGGTAGAAGGGAGGGAGGGAAGGAGGGAGAGGGAGAGGGGAAGAGGAGGGGAGGGGGAGAGGGACGGGGAGGGGGAGGGGGACGGGGAGGGGGAGAGAGAACATTTACTCTCACCCACCCCTAGAAAACCAAAGCCATAGTCAAAACAAAGTCATAGTCCCCACCAGGAGGGAAGCCTAAACAGACTCAGACTATTGGCACCTTGGTCTCAAATCTCTGGCCTTCAAAACTGGGATATAATCAGTTTGCATTGCATAAACTGCTCATTTGGGTATCTGTCATGGCTGCCTGAGATGGCAGGTATAGCAATAGAATGCCCCCCTGAACTTACTGAGCAAGCATGAAGACAGCAGGACTGTATGGAGGAGGGGTCAGCATGAGAGCTGTGTGGATGCCTTTGTTCCCTCCTACCACCCGAAAGCCAATCAATTGCCGGGCAAATCCACATCTGCAGTAGCCGCAGTCAACACACAGCTACTTAAAATGCCAGCTAGTCTTAGGTCTCTTCCTTCTACTAAGCCCATCCTTCCTTCTTTCTATGGTAGCAAAATGTAAACTATGCTCCCACCAGAGAATCCACAGACCCTGGCACATTTATGTATTTTCATTGAAAACAACATGGCTCCTCATGTGTTTTTGCTGCTGTGCATAGTATGCCTAACTCCCAGTCAGACCACACCTCTTCTCTCTCCTTTTTGAATGACACGAATTTTGTCTGATCAGGTTTTCATTCCCATGGCTTCAATTTGCCTTAATGACTTTCATAAAGGCCCTGTTTCCAAGTATGGCCAACTTTTCCATTGCTGTGATAAAATACATGGCCAAGGCAACTCATAGGGAATGATTCTTTTGGCTTATGCTTCCAGAGGAGTGAGAGCCCACCCTGCTGCACTGGCAGGAGGGCGAGCAGTAGGCAAGGCAGCAGAACAGGAAGTTGAGAATTCACATCTCAACTACAGACACAAAGGCCAGAGAGAGAGAGAGAGAGAGAGAGAGAGAGAGAGAGAGAGAGAGAGAGAGAGAGAGGGAGAGAGAGAGAGAGGGAGAGAGACAGAGAGACAGAGAGACAGAGAGAGACAGAGAGAGACAGAGAGAGACAGAGAGACAGAGACAGAGAGACAGAGACACACAGAGAGACAGGGACCTAGAAACATAGAGACAGAGATACAGAGGCAGAGAGAGACTGAGACAGACATTGACATAGAGTTAAAGAGAGACAGGGAGGACTGGAAGTGTTGAGAGGCTTCTACTAAAAATCCCTGCCTCCAGTGGTGTCCTTTATCTAGATAGGCCACCCCTCCTAACCTCCTTAAACTTCCCAAACAGCATCACCAACCTGGGACCTGAGCCTATGGGGGAGATTTCTTATTTAAATGACCACAGGCTCCAACATACAGGCCCAGGCACCCAACTTAGCCATGCCATACAGAATGAAGGTCTAATGACAGACACCTTAGGTCTAGTCAATAAAGAAAGCCTTCTTCTAGCCAGAAGCACCTCTTCCTGTCTTCTGCTCCCTGGCCAAGCTGCATATATCACAATCTATCAGTAGTCGACTCTCTGGAGCACATTTGAAACTCATACAGAGCAACACTTAAATTTTAATTAGTTCCTCTGAGCACCAGATAGAGTTAAACAAACAGAAAGTCTATATCTTCTCCCATGTGATTTTACCTTCCATTTGGTCACTCTCCTAAGAAGCCACTGGGCTGTTCTTAGTGTAGGGATCTGAGACACTAAGTATCCAGGAAAGGCATTGAGTGTGATACAGAACACATGCACAGAGGGCATGAGTACCCTGCACTCCTCATAGTTGTTTAGGGAGAGAGGCAGTGAGGTCAAAGGCCACTGGTCATTGAGCAGAAGTGTCAAGGGAGGGCTCATGAGCCAGGTGTTGGCTTGTGAGAACACACAGTGCTTTGACTCTGGGGCAGTCAAGCTTGCAATGTCTAAGTGGAGGAGGCATACGACATTAAGTTTAGCTATGAGTGGTGTCTTGGTAAAACAGCTTACTTTCCTCATCTAAGGAGGACTCACTCTATCAATGTGAAGTCCAAGAATAAGATGGTGTTGCCATATGGCAGTTGGGGATGGAGGATCCTGCACATTTCTATTCTATTCTGTACTTAGAGAACAATTTTCATTGTGTGTTCACAGGCCTGCTGCTGGAGCTGGAGCCAGAATATCCAGGCTCAAGGAAAGGATCAGAGGAGCACGGGCCCTATATCAGTCCCATCCTCCTCCTGAGGCGTCTCCTTTCTAGGAAATTCCCAGAATCCCTTGTTCCTGTCATCTGTTCCACAACTCTTCCTGATTCTGTGGCACAGAGCAGCATGGAGTTATTAAAAAAGCAGAAAGTGGCTGATCTGGAAGGATGCTGACTACAGAGTTCTCTGTGAGCTAGATGTCCTGCCTCTCAGCAGATGCCAGGCATGGGGGCAGCCCCCATGCTTGGAGGATGACCTGTGCTGTATCATCTTCTTTCCCACTATGAAGTCATCTACACAAACACTGCTTTCCATGGTTTGCCAGGGAGGCCTCTGCCCACTTGTTTCAATTTCTTCTTTATTTTTATTTGTTCCCTTCTTCTTCCCTTCCTGCTTTCCTTTCTTTTCTCCTTCTCCCCTTTTCTGCCTTCTCTCCTTTCTTTCCTGCCTCACTTCCCGACCTTTCTGTGGCTACTTCCCAAGTGGCAGTGTCTCATAGATGCCCTGTAATCTAATTCATTCCCAGTCGATCTCTGATAGTAGACTCCCTCTGTTTTCTTCTATGACTTTGCTACAGTTACAATGCCCATTTCCACACAGCAAGGGCATCGGGAGATGGGGGTATTTGGAGTGATGAGATTGGAGCCTCATAAAGATTAGAGTTGCTATAAAAATGCTCACAGGGAGTGCACTGCCTCTTCTTCCAGGTTGGAATTTAGCAGTAAGTTGCCACTGATGAGGACTGATGCTTCCTGATTCCAGATCTCCAGTCCAGCTTTCAGTTTGGATTGGTGAGAAGTAGATTCCTATTGTCCTCTCAAAGATGTCCTCTCAAAGATGTTCTGTTATGGCAGGTTGAATGGATTGTAGACATGCTTTTGCTTATTCATTGGTAGTCTGTGCACCCCACCCCCAACTCCCCGATCCTCCATCAGAACAAAAACCTATCTGTATTTTATTCCTTGGCAGTAACACTTCAAATTTTCTTTTGGAGCATACTTGAAATGAAAAAGGTGTGTGTGTGTGTGTGTGTGTGTGTGTGTGTGTGTGTGTGTGTGTGTGTATGTGTGTGTGTGTGTGTGTGTGTGTGTGTGTGTATGTGTGTGTGTGTGTGTGTGTGTGTGTGTGTGTGCGCGTGTGTGTGTGTGTGTGTGTATGTGTGTGTATGTGTGTGTGTGTGCATGTGTGTGTGTGTGTGTGTGTGTGTGTGTGTGTAGGCCAGTCAGCCTTGGGTGTCATTCCTCAGTTACTGCCTATCTTGTTAATTGAAGCAGGGTCTCTCTTTGGCCTGGGGCTTGCTGATTGAGACTAGCTGGCTGAGAGTAAGCCTTAGGAATTTGCCTACATTTAACCCCCTTAGGGCTGGGATTCCTTGCACGGACCACCATATCTGGCTTTTAAAAAATAAATGTGGGCTTCAGGGAAGGGATAGAATGAAGATCTTCATGCTTGCAAGAAAAGCACCTTACTAAGAGAACTATCACCAAGCTCCCCTAAAAGCAATGACGTTTCAAAGACTTATCTCAATGTCAATTACATCTGTGACAAGGGACAGAAAGCAAACCCAGAAGAAGTCCAGGAAGCTCTATAAGTTCTACCTCAAGCAGGCGAAACACATGGCTGTTCTTTTATGGGTTCAAATTAGGACTCCCATTAAGTTTCAAGGCAGCACCAGTAAGAAATTAGATGAAAATCCTTGTTGAGGTCCAACTCGAGAGTGAGTCATCTCTACAGTAGATGGTGGCCATTCCTGGAGTGCTGGAGACATAGATGAGGACGAGGCTGGCAGCCAGCTTAGCAGAGCTGGGAAGCCACTGAGACTTGTTTAGCTGCCTTTGAATGGGGAAATGTCATCTGACTCTTCAGCCCACACAGGCCATCTCTTCTAGGAACATATTGTCTTAGTCAGGGTTTCTATTCCTGCACAAACATCATGACCAAGAAGCAAATTGGGAAGGAAAGGGTTTATTTGGCTTACATTTCCATACTGCTGTTCATCACCTAAGGATGCAGGACTGGAACTCAAGCAGGGCACAGAACAGGAGCTGATGCAGAGGCCATGGAGGGATGTTCCTTACTGGCTTTCTTCCCCTGGCTTGCTCAGCCTGCTCTCTTATAGAAGAACCCAAGACTACCAGCCCGGAGATGGCACCACCCACAAGGGGACCTCCCCCCCCCTTGATTACTAATTGAGAAAATGCCTTACAGCTGGATCTCGTGGAGGCATTTCCTCAACTGAAGCTCCTTTCTCTGTGATAACTCCAGCTTGTGTCAAGTTGACACAAAACTACCCAGTACACATATGTACATTTTTGCTTTCTGATTTCTAAAACCTGGAGTCTTCATTACAAAAATTTCTTGTTTTGAGAAGGAATAGAATCCTTGTAGCAAGCGTTCTACAATTTGAAGACAAACCACAGTATAAAAAAATTCCTCCATCAGTTAGAGATCCCTAGAAGACAGAACAAATAATGAGTGTGTATGTTTGTATATGTGTATGTGTGTGGTTGCAAGTAACTCATGGTTTGACTGTATCCTCTAAAGTTTATGTGTTGAAACTTAATCCCAGTGCAAGTGTTGAGAGGTCAAACCTGCAAGATATGATCATCCGCCATGAATAGAATAAAGTAATGCCATTATCCTGAGAGTGATTTGGGCTCTTTTGCCTTTCTGTCCCCTACCAGAGAGTAATACAACATCAAGCTCCTCTCCAGATATAAGTTTCTTAGCCAGCAACTTCCCAGTCCTTTATCTGTAAGAAATAACACACACACACACAGAGAGACACATGAAAATTTACTTTAATGCATTGATAATGCGGTGTGGGGCTGGCAAGTCTGAGACTCCCAACCAGGAGCTGAAGCTATAGGCTTTAAGTGGGTTTCTCTTCCTCAGAGATATTTCAGTGTCTGTTCTCAGAATTTCAGCTGATTTGATGAGACACCCACAGTATCCAGGATAATATTTTCTTCAATCAATGGAGATGGTTGATAACCACTGTGGTGGTTGGCCTCAGCTGTTAACTTGACTGGATTGAAAAGATGTCTAGTGGTGAAGTGCATTGTGTGTCCATAGGGGCATTTCCAGAAAGGATATATGTGGCACAATGTATGGGGGGGAAAATATAACCTGAGTATAGGCAGTGTTTCCCAGTGGGCTGGTAGATGAAGCAAAGAAGTTGATCAAGGTGGTACACATAGCTGTGAGCCCCCTTCTCTGAGTCAATATGTCTACAGTTGCTGTCACCACTTATCCAATAATCTCTCTTTTCACAACTCACATACACATATTCTTTATTTAAATAACCCTTCCTTGTAACTTTGATTTCTTAAAAAATTAGATATTTTCTTTATTTACATTTCAAATAATATCCCCTTTCCTGGTTTCCCCTCTGAAAACCCCCTATTCCCCTCCCCCTCCTCCTGCTCACCAACCCACTAACTCCTGCTTCCTGGCCCTGGCATTCCCCTATACTGGGGCACAAAACCTTCACAGGACCAAGGGACTTTCCTCCCATTGATGACTGACTAGGCCATCCTCTGCTACATATGCAGCTAGAGCCATAAGTTCCACCATGTGTTTTCCTTGGTTGATGGCTTAATCCCAGGGAGCTCTGGGGATCCTGGTTAGTTCATATTGCTGTTCCTCCTAAAGGGCTGCAAACCCCTTCAGTTCCTTGGGTACTTTCAATAACTCCTTCATTGGGGACCCTGTGCTCTGTCCAATGGATGCCTGTGAGCATCCACTTCTGTATTTGTTAGGCACTGGTAGAACCTCACAGGAGACAGCTCTGTCAGGCCTCTGTCAGCAAGCTCTTGTTGGCATCCACAATAGTGTCTGGGTTTGGTGGTTGTATATGGGATGGGTCCCTAGATGTGGCAGTCTATGATGGTCATTCCTACAGTCTCTGCTCCAAACATTGTCTCTGTAATTCATTCCACAGGTATTTTTTCCCCCTTCTAAGAAGGACAGGAAGTATCCACACTTTGGCCTTCCTTCTTGAGTTTCATGTTTTGCGAATTCTATCTTGGGTATTCTCAGCTTCTAGGTTAATATCCACTTATCAGTGAGTGCATACCATGTGTGTTCTTTTGTGATTGGATTACCCCACTCAGGATGATATCCTGCAGATCCATTCATTTGCCTAAAGATTTCATAAATTCATTGTTTTTAATAGCTGAGTAGTACTCCATTGTGTAAATGGACCACATTTTCTGTATTCATTCCTCTGTTGAGAGACATCTGGGTTCTTTCCAGCTTCTGACTATTATATATAAGGCTGATTTCCAGAGTAGTTGTACCAGTTTGCAATCCCACCAGCAATGGAGGATTGTTCCTCTTTCTCCACATTCTCGCCAGCATCTGCTGTCACCTGAGTTTTTGATCTTAGCCATTATGACTGGTATGAGGTGGAATGTCAGGGTTGTTTTGATTTGCATTTCCCTGATGACTAAAAATGTTGAACATTTCTTTAGGTGCTTCTCAGTCATCCAGCATTCCTCAGTTGAGAATTCTTTGTTTAGCTCTGTACCCCATTTTTAATAGGGTTATTTGGTATTCTGGAATCTAACTTCTTGAGTTCTTTGTATATATTGGATATTAACCCTCTATGGGATGTAGAATTGGTAATGATCTTTTCCCAAATGTTGGTTGCCTTTTTGTCTAATGACAGTGTCCTTTGCCTTACAGAAGCTTTGCAATTTAATGAGGTCCCATTTGTCAATTCTTTTTTTTTATTGGATATTTTCTTTATTTATATTTCAAATGTAATCCCCTTTCCGAGTTTCACCCCTCCCAGAAACCCCCTATCCCATCCTCCCTCCCCCTGCTTCTATGAGGGTGTCCCTCCACTCACCCACCACCTCCCACCTCCCTGCCCTCAATTACTCTAAACTGGGGTATGTATCAAGTCTTCATAGAACCAAGGACCTCTCCTCCCATTGATGCCTGACAAGGCCTTCATCTGCTACATATGCAGCTGGAGCATGTGTACTCCTTTGTTGATGGCTTAGTCCTTGGAAGCTCTGAAGGGTCTGGTTGGTTGATATTGTTGTTCCTATGGGGTTGCAAACCCGTTCAACTCCTTCAGTCCTTTCTCTAAGTCCTCTATTGGGGACCCCTGAGCAAAGTCCAATGGTCTTAGAGCATAAGCTATTGGTGTTCTGTTCAGGAAATTTCCCCCTATGCCCAAGTGCTCAAGGCTCTTCCCCACTTTCTTTTCTATTAGTTTCAGTTTATCTGGTTTTATGTGGAGGTCCTTGATCCACTTGAACTTGAGCTTTGTATAAGGAGATAAGAATGGATCAATTTGCATTCTTCTACATGTTAACCACCAGTTGAACCAGCACCATTTGTTAAAAATGTGGGTTTTTTTTCCCACTAGATAGTTTTAGCTCCTTTGTCAAAGATCAAGTGGCCATAGTTGTGTGGGTTCATTTCTGGGTCTTCAATTCTATTCCATTGATTTTCCTGCCTGTCACTGTGCCAATACCATGCAGTTTTTGTTGTTGTTTGTCTTTTTTTGTTTTTATTATCACAACTGCTCTGTAGTACAGCTTAAGGTCAGGGATGGTGTTATCATGAATGGGTGTTGGATTTTGTCAAATGCTTTCTTTGCATCTAATGAGATGATCATGTGTTTTTTTTTTTTTATGTTTGAGTTGGTTTATATAGTGGATTATGTTGATGGATTTCAATATGTTGAACTATCCCACCATCCCTGGGATGAAGCCTACTTGGTCATGATGGATGATTGTTTTGATGTGTTCTTGGATTCAGTTTGAGAGAATTTTATTGAGTATTCTTGCATTAATATTCATAAAAGAAATTGGTCTGAAGTTCTCTTTCTTTCTTGGGTCTTTGTGTGGTTTTAGGTATCAGAGTAATTATGGCTTCATAAAAGGAATTGGATAGAGAACCTTCTATTTCTATTTTGTGGAATAGTTTGAGGAGTATTGGTATTACGTCCTCTTTGAAGGTCTAATAGAACTCTGCACTAAACCCATCTGGTCCTGGGCTTTTTTTTTTTTTTTTTTTTTTTTTGGTTGGGAGCCTATTAATGACTGTTTCCATTTCTATAGGGGATATGGACTGTTTAGATCATTAATCTGATCCTGATTTAACTTTGGTATATGGTATCTGTCTAGAAAATTGTCCATTTCATCCAGGTTTTCCAGTTCTCTTGAGTGTAGGCTTTTGTAGTACGATCTGATAATTTATTGGATTTCCTCAGGATCTGTTGTTATGTCTCCTTTTTCATTTCCTATTTTGTTAATTAGGATACTGTCCCTGTGCCCTCTAGTTAGTCTGGCTAAGGGTTTATCTATCTTGTTGATTTTCTCAAAGAACCAGCTCCTGGTTTTGTTGATTCTTTGTACAATTCTTTTTGTTTCCACTTGGTTGATTTAGCCCTGAGTTTAATTATTTCCTGCTGTCTACTCTTCTTGGGTGATTTTGCTTCTTTTTGTGCTGGAGCTTTCAGGTGTGCTGCCAAGCTGCTAGTGTATGCTCTCTCCAGTTTCTTTTTGGCAGCACTCAGAACTGAGTTTTCCTCTTAGGACTGCTTTCATTGTGTCCCATAAGTTTGGGTATGTTGTGGCTTCATTTTCATTCAACTCTAAAAATTCTTTAATTTCTTTCTTTATTTCTTCCTTGACCAAGTGATCATTGAGTAGAGAGTTGTTCAGCTTCCTTGTGTATGTGGGCTTTCAATTATTTATGTTGCTACTGAACATCAGCCTTAGTCTGTGGTGATCTGATAGGGTGCATGGGATTATTTCAAGATTTTGGTATCTGTTGAAGCCTGTTTTGTGACCAATTATATGGTCAGTTTTGGAGAAGGGCCCATGAAGTCCTGAGAAGAAGGTATATCCTTTTGTTTTAGCATAAAATGTTCTATAGATATCTGTTAGATCCATTTGGTTCTTAACTTCTGCTAGTTTCACTGGGTCTCTGTTTAGTTTCTGTTTTCATGATCTGTTCATTGCTGAGAGCGGGGTGTTGAAGTTTCCCAATACTATTGTGTGTGGTGCCATGTGTGCTTTGAGCTTTAGTAAAGTTTCTTTAATAAATGTTGATGCCCTTGCATTTGGAGCATAGGTGTTCAGAATTGAGTGTACATCTTGGTAGATTTTACCTTTGATGAGTATGAAGTATCCTTTCTTGTCTTTTTGGATAACTTTAGGTTGAAAGTCAATTTTATTCAATATTAGAATGGCTACTCCAGCTTGTTTCTTGGGACCATTTGCTTTCCAGCCTTTTTTACTCTGAGGTAATGTCTGTCTTTGTCACTGAGGTGTGTTTCCTGTATGCAGCAAAATGTTGGGTCCTGTTTATGTAACTAGTCTGTCAGTCTATGTCTTTTTATTGGGGAATTGAGTCCATTGATATTAAGAAATATTAAGGAAAAGTATTTGTTACTTCCTGTTATTTTTGTTGTTAGAGTTTGGATTCTGTTCATGTGGCTATCTTCTTTTAGGTATCTTGAAAGATTACTTTCTTGCTTTTTCTAGGGCGTAGTTTCCCTCCTTTTGTTGGAGTTTTCCCTTTATTATCCTTTGAAGGGCAGTGTTCATGGAGAGCTATTGTGTAAATTCAGTTTTGTCATGGAATACTTTGGTTTCTCCATCTATGGTAATTGAGAGTTTTGCTGGGTTTAGTAGCCTGGGTTGGCATTTGTGTTTTCTTAGTGTCTGTATGACGTCTGTCCAGGATCATCTGGCTTCCATAGTCTTTGGTAAGAAGTCTGGTGTGATTCTAATAGGTCTGCCTTATATGTTACTTGACCTTTTCCCTTACTGCTTTTAATATTCTATCTTTATTTAGTGCATTTGTTGTTCTGATTATTATGTGTCGGGAGGAATTTCTTTTCTGGTCCAAACTATTTGGAGTTCTGTAGACTTCTTGTATGTTCATGGACTTCTCTTTCTTTAGGTTAGTGAAGTTTTCTTGTATAATTTTGTTGAAGATATTTACTGGCCCTTTAAGTTGGAAATCTTCCTTCTCATCTATACCTATTGTCCTTGGGTTTGGTCTTTTCATTGTATCCTGGATTTCCTGGATGTTTTGGGTTAGAATCTTTTTGTATTTTGCATTTTCTTTGATTGTTATGTCAATGTTTTCTATGGAATCTTCTGCACCTGAGATTCTCTCTTGTATTTCTTGTATTCTATTGGTGATGCTTGCATCTATGTCTCCTGATTTCTTTCCTAGGTTTTCTATCTCCAGAGTTGTCTCACTTTGTGATTTCTTTATTGTTTCTATTTCCATTTTTAGATCCTGGATGGTTTTGTTCAATTCCTTCACTCGTTTGGTTGTGTTTTCCTGTAATTCTTTAAGGGATTTTTCTGTTTTCTCTTTAAGGGCTTCTACCTGTTTAGCTGTGTTCTCTTGTATTTCTTTAAGGGAATTATCTGTCCTTAAAATCCTCGACCCGCATCATGAGATATGATTTTAAATCTGAATCTTGCTTTTCCAGTGTATTGGGGTATCCAGGACTCACTGTGGTGGGAGTACTGGGTCCCGATGATGCCAAGAAGTCTTGGTTTCTTTTGGTAAGATTCTTGCATTTGCCTTTCACCATCTAGCAATCTCTGGTGTTAGATGTTCTTGCTGTCTCTGGATGGAGCTTGTTCCTCCTGTGAGTTTGTAAGCTTCTGTCTGCACTCCTGGGAGACCAACTCTCTCCTGGCAAGACCAGTGCACAGAGGGCTGTGGAATACCCCCACCTCGTTGGTGTAAATGGAGGCCCATAGAACCCTGTCCCAGCTGCTCTGCTGCTTCTGTGGCCTGTGTACTCCTGAGTGGTTCCACTTAGATGTAATTTTGATTCTTTTCAAAGCCTACTTTTAATGATGGTTCTTGAACACTTTAACCTCCATTTTAGCCCACCAACAACCAAAGGTAGTGGAAAAGAAAAGATATGGAGAAGTGAACCTGCTTGGAAAAGTTCTTTGAAGCAACTCCTATCTGTGTTGTCTGCAAATCTATAGTTCATTTCATATGTCAACAGTGGCAGCTTGGTCCACTGTCAAACACTTTACAGATATACCAGAAGTCCAGCTCAGTACAATCAGAATAGCAAACTCGAATCAGCAGCAATGGCACTACCTAGCAGAGACAGCACAGACCTCAGCCTCAGCACAAGTCATCAGGAGGAACCAAGGAAAAGGAACTTCAGGAAAAGTTCTCTGCTGTGACTCTCTCAGTGAAGCAAAAATCAGTAAAGATTCAAGACCTACAAGCAATGCACAGCTAGCTCTATAAGCAAGCTAACCTCAGCTTCCATCACTGCCCATTGAGTTCTATTTATAGTCCCTTCAAACATCACAGTTTCCCCATGGGTCTTGCCTCAGCATGTGTATCTGTCTCAGCTGACATCATTCTGCCAATCAGCCTGAATCCGAGGAAGTGACAAGAAACTGCAGCACATGACCAGAAGGTTTTTGGTGCATTTCTCTCTATGGAGACTTGACAAATGGAGCTCAACTATACAATGTAAGGTTGACCTATATGTGTGTGTCCTTAGTTGAGAATCCTTCATCACATGTCCTTTTTCACCTGCTTGCTTTAGCGGAACATTCTTTCTCTGCATCTGCTTCCGTGAAATGTTCCTTCATGAGTTGTCTTAGCTTTTCACCTGTGTCACTCCTTCACGCGTTTACCTCAACAAAACACCATCCAACACAACTGACTTTTCAAAGAACTCTTAAGTTTCCACTTCACTACCTGATATAACTATCTTTGTCACATGACTTCAGAGCTTCAGCTAGTGTGGAATTGAAAAGCTCAGGATTGTTCTTTGTTATGTGGACACATAAAATTGTCCCAGTGCCACCAGGAACTGTCCTGACTTGGCCCAGTGCTCTGTCCTCCTCATCTGACATGTATATTTCTGCCTGATATCACATCAGAGACTTTCAGCAAGATGAGCCCCTCCCTTCCCACCCCAATCATTCTGCAGAATTCAAGTTGCTGGGTGCAACAGTTATCAGCATAAACCTATGACTCTCATGATGAAGGCCCCCAGGGAGGTAGAGTGTCACCGTGCTCCTGTGATTCTTGTCAACTGCATCAGAACCACTGGGGTTTAGAACCTAGGCTTCTGTACCCACCACACCAAAAACTAGAATAGCTGCATCTGAGATGATTTCTGGGGTTTGTCAGATGCCCTGGAGAGAATAATTCCATTCATTCTGAGACAGTAAAGTGCTCGGGGTTGTACCAGCTGCCAGATCTCTCTCCAGCAGGGCTTAAATGTATTTTTTTAGGGTAATTTTCCTAGGATATTTATGCTTAATGATTCCCTTTAAGCCTTTCTCCTTTTAAATCCAATTTCACAGAGCTAAGCAGATGATCTGAGTTCATGTAATTATGTGGAAGTCAGCCTCTTATTTTTTTCTCTGAATTGGGTGTGGGTGAGGAATAGTGAGAGAAACACTCACCCCTTTCTGCAGACAGGTCTCTGAAGCAAGACTTCTCCTGGAGACCAGTGCCTCAGAGAAGATAGCATGTCCTCACTGCGGCTCCCCCATGGAATGATCATAGTCTCCTCTTTGAGTATGCTCCCTCCCCTATCTGTTCAAAGCTCCCCAGTGTGAACTCTTTAGCATGTGAATCCCACATGCTCTGGTTAAAAGGTTCAGTCATTCATTTCTATGGAACAGGAGCGTAGGATGCACCTCTTACATATAAGTTCTGAGTAAGTTCTGAGCTATAGTCTAAAGAAAAATGGAGAAATGGATTCAAACGTCACTAAAGTGAAGTCTCTAAACTCTAGGAGCTGCCAGCTTATTGTGAGAGATAGTCCTGAACACCTCATTATGGTGCAAGACACTGTGGAATCAGTGCTAATGCTAATTAATGCAGGCCCAGAGAGAACTGAGGATTTATCTGGTGGAGGGGAGGTGCTGAAATGGCATCACTGATGTCAGATGGTGTCTTAAAAGGGACAGTAGGAGAAAGGGTATGTGCATGGAAGCTATGGGTCTTAATTTTCTGCTGAGGACTTTAGCTTCTATGTCTGAAGTCATTGAGGGCTATATCCTTCAGTACGCGGAACCCAAGGTTATTAAAGAGCACGACTCAATGTGCTCTTAGCCATAATATCCACAGAGGTGGGCAAGGCATGGCTGTTCTGGAGTGTTGGAATGATCCCAAAATAAGATAATAAGCCTACCAACCTGTAAACACCAGACAACGGGTCTCAGCCATAATATGGAATCACACAGTGCCCATCCACCAGCTCTAAAGGAAGTCATGTTCCCAAACCCAGTGAAGGCACATCTCAGCATCACCTTCCCAATGTCATTGAAAACTCCTGATATCTAATGCCCCGTGATGATGCTTACATCATCAGGCCATGAAGTCCTGGAGGTGCAGAAGCAGCAGCATGAAGAAGAGCCATTCCTCTAAAGGAGTGGTTCTCAGCATGTGGGCCATAACTCCTTGGGGTTGAACAACGCTTTCACAGGAGTTGCCTATCTATGACCATCAGAAAATACAGATACTCACACAATGATTCATAATAGCAGCAAAATGATAGTTATGAAGTAGCAACAAACATAATTTCATGGTTGGGGTCACCACAACATAAGGAATTGTATTAAAGGGTAGCACAGGAAGGTTGAGAACCACTGCTCTAGAGCTAAGGCATAGAGAGTCTCTATGGCCGCTACATGAATGCTGACGGTTACAATGGTGGTGGAGACAATATATACCCTCTGGTTTCTGGATGCTGCAAGGGCCTCCTTTGTTTGGTCAGAGCCCGCTCTTCCTGAGACCTTCATGTTTACCTTTGTGTGGTCAAGTTCAATTGTTTGTGTCCTATATCCTATGAAGGTATGAAGTATGTCAACATACAGACATGCAGACCACATAACCCAGGAGAGGGCTTTTTATAAAGTAACCTAGCCATAGCAAATTTCATAGAAATACATTTCAAGACAAAACCTCAAGTAATTCAAACTAACAATGGGTTTGAGCTTCTGATCCGCCTGCCTCCACATCCCAAGTGCTGAGATGGCAGGCATATAACACTATGCCCAGTTTTATGAGGTGCTGGGGATCAAACACGGGGCTTTGTGTATCGTAGGCAAGCACCCTGCTAATCTCTCCAGTTAGAAACACATCTCTGCAACCCTAGCAAGCATGCAGAGTGCTCTTCTTACTGTGGCTAGCTTGACAGCTTTGTGCATTGAGAACTCCTGAGGAGAATCTATGTCTGCAGAGACCGATTGGCTGACTAGAATCCCAGCACTGTAGAGAGATTGGAATGTTACAGGTTAGGAGGCTATTTCGGTTATCTTGGGCTAGTTCTAGCCATCCAGAACAGCCATGCCTTACCCAGATCTGTGTCAGAACTAACATCCTGTGACTAATAGATAACAAACCCTTAAAAATCTATTAAATTAACATGTTGACCAAGAGCTTCCCAAGCCTAAAATCTAAGAATGTCATCAGATAATATTTCAGACCTGTGGAAAAACTTCCCCCATCTTTCTGCCACCGCCTTCTGCTGTACCCACCAATGTATTCTAAATTTTCTTTGATTTATGATTTTCTTTGTTTTGTAAAACAATAAAACTTCATTGAACTGCTTCTACGTTGGCACACAGAATCGGGGGTAACTACATCTGTGTTCCTGGGTCATGGTCACTCAAAATAGCTCCTGAATAAACTATTGTGTGTTCCCTTTAAGATGAGCACCATGCTTGTTGTAGCAACAGTATGTTCCAGGGATTTGCCTTGGCCTGGACTGAGCCAGTATAAATATGACAGCCATGTCACTACTTCAGTTAAAACTGACCCTGTAGGTTGTGAAGAACAGGGAGTCGGGGACAACTTAAAGCCGAGTGTGTCAGCTCAGGCGACATTCAAGTTTGTGCTGGTTTGTTCTGGTCCTCCAGTTCTAGTTCTCCCTTTGCTTTAACCAGAGGTGGGTTCTTTCTAAGTGCCAGTTAGGCTAGTCAGAGACAGCACTTGGTTCCCACTGTCCCCATCACTTCCAGTCCTAAGGATCCAGTATGAAGTATTATAGGAGAACTCGGACTCAGTCGCTGGAGTCACAGAACCAACAAGTGAGCAGATGTTGTTACCTGGCATTCTGGATGTTGCTGCATAGAAACCCATGGAGCAGGAAAGAGGCACATTTTTACAAAAGAAGAGTTTTTAGGTAGATGACTCATGACCTTTGACCTGTCTGGGCCTATCTGCAGAAGTAGCACTTGCCTCTGATAGCTGAGACAGCATGTGAGCATTTCACCTAGGTTTAGGGACTGGTAATCCTTATTCCAAATCCCTCCATTACAAAGCATCTCCAGCTTTCCCCGTGTGAGCATTTCACCTAGGTTTAGGGACTGGTAATCCTTATTCCAAATCCCTCCATTACAAAGCATCTCCAGCTTTCCCCGTGGTTCCCAGCTCCGCAGTACACCTGCCTTGCAGAATAGAGGGTTTTCTCCCGCGGGTCATTGCTGGGTCTGAACAGGGCAGGGTGGGAAGCCACTCTTCACTGTTGTTTTACAATTGATTTCTCAGTTTCAGCCCTGTTAACCTAACAGAACCCCTTGGGACATTGAATAATGCCCACCAGAGTGTTCCATCTACCTGGTTAATTTCCATTGCAGAGATTTATGTGTGAGGCTGGGCGCATTATTACCCTTGTGTGGGTCCTCAGCAGTATTTGTGAATTAAGATTGATTACGTGGGCAGCCACCTACAGAAAGTGCTTAAAAGTCATTAATTCGTGACTAGCTTTAATTTGTTTGATGGATATCATCAAACAAAAACTGGAAGGGTCTCTTGTCTGCTTTCAAGGAAGGTGGGGGTTGGGCAGGTTGCTCTTGGCACTTGCCCGGGAAGGATCACCTAGAGAGAGATTTCCTCGGATGTACTCTGAACCACCTGTCACCTGAGCACCAGGGGAATGGGATTAAGCTGCAGATAGCTGGGACTCACCCAGATAACCTGAAGCACACGCTAGGCAGGAGACCCAAGGCTCTGTATTCTAAGAGAGGGATCCCTGCTCTTTCCTTGTGCCCCCTGAAGTCTGTTCTTGACTTTTGGTAATGCTACACTGGGTGATAATTTCACAATTGGGCAAAATATAGTAGTCTCTGCCAATAAGCTATGTGTAAACTCTCTAAGAAGTTGTTTTGGGGACCAAGAGATGATGCAGTACAGAAGGGGACTTGCCACTAGCTTAACAACTTGTGTTTAACTTCTAGAACCCACATGGTAGAAAGAGAAATAATGTTGGCAAATTGCTTCTGACCTCCTGTAAGTGTTGTGACACATTTGGATTCACTCTCCCATTCTTACATACACATAACAAAAATAAACCTTTCAAAATATCCTTCAAATATGTTCTTTTGCTGCTTGAAGAGCCTGGCAACTGCAAAACTAATAATGATGACCAGAGGAGATTGTGTGTAATCATAGCTAATAATACTGTAAGACTGTCCAAGTCCTGTTGGGGGTTGACTTCGTAGCTGATATAATTCTAACTTTACTCTGCTGCAGGATCATCCAGTTAGGTAAAGGGGAGGAGCCCTGAAGCCCAGCATTAATTAGAACTATGCTTTTCAGACATGTGGGTGTATCAGAATCCCTCAGACAGCTTTGTAAAACCCAAATAATGGGCTGCACTGGGCTTCCAAAGGTCCCAATTCAGCAAGTCTGGGAGGAGTCCAAGTTTCATTATTTCTAAAACGCTTCTAATCGACACAGGCCACTGGGTCACCTTCAGAGTGTTAAAGTAGAAGATGGCCATGCTTCCTTCCATATTACCCCAGTCCAGGTTGTCTTTGTCTATTTTTTTTTTTTTTGAGCTCTCTTGGGGCTAGCAAGGGGATGTAATAATTCTTACTTTGTGCCTGTAGTCATTTTCAACTCAGGGCATTTTTAACCTTGCACATAACTGCCTTGAGGCTAAACAGTTAGTCCAGGTGCGGGTGGACATGTGATGCCCAGGAGAGAACAACTCCTGATCCTGGGGAGGATGCTCTCTGGTGGAGGAAGAAAAAGAGTTTTCTTCTATGCTCTAAATTCCCTGGCTGGAACCCTAGAGGTTAAACCAACAAAGACAGATTAACAAGAGTAAATCACCTCTTCTTAGCATATGTTTTATATGTTATATACATGTATATAAAACATTAAGACATTGCTAATTCTCTTTTCTGTTTTTAGCCAAGCTTTTTGATGCAGCATCCTAAGTTTTTCAACCTAACACTAAAGCAGACATGTTTTTATTTTGATGTTTCTTTGAGCTAAGATTCTTTATAGATTGGGTCTAATATAGCACTCTTCACTTAGAGAGCCCCGGGTGGTGCAGGGGTGGGGAAGTTGCTAAAGGCCCTGAGCCAAGTCTAGAAACCTGAGCACTATGGTTGAAAGCCCAGTGTTGTCCTTGTTCTTGCTGTATTAAATGGCCAGCTTTGTGTTACAGTTGTTGGTTTGGTTGTCGTTTTGATATTGCCTAAAAATGCCTGGAACTGGTCTATAATTTTAGCATCAAAAATAGAAATTTGATGGAATATAATCTTTTCTCTTCTATATCTGAAGATTTCTCAAGGATCAAGCAAACCATAAGGAAATGAGCGTGCAAAACGTTGTCACTGTGTTTGGAGATGGTTTGAGGTTCTCCACCTAGAGTTTCCCATGTCAGGAGCCTGACCCTTGGTATGGTGATATAAGAGATTGTGGGACCGTGACAGAGTGTCTCAGTGGGAGGTTGTTCAGTCCTGGGGGACCATCTCCCTGAAGTGACTGATTCATTCTGTGACTCTCAGAATGAATATCACAAGAATCAGTTGTCATTCTAGCCCCTTCCCTCTGCTTTCTTTTCTTGGTGTTCTTTCCTGTGTGTTCCCACCATGGTTTCATTGTCATGATATGATAGAGTCAAAGGATCTCTTACCAGAGACCAAACTGATGGGCCGGCCTAATCTCGGACTGGCAATCTATACCACGATGAACCTGTTTCCTCTATCAAGTACCCCCTCTGGTGTGTTTTGTCATTATAAGAGAAAAGCCATTGTTCAGCAACAAACTTAAGAGCCAGGCATCTTTTAACTTCTAAGGATGGTGCCCAGATTGTCGGAATCTTTGTAACTTGGATTGTAGTTATTGATTGCTTTGCTGGTTTCTTTGAAAAGAGGGGAAGCAGGTAGCTTAGTTAGCAAATAATAAAAATCGCCTGTCGCTTTGCTAACATCACCTCTGACACCATTCTGATGTACTAACAAACCCCACTGGATGCTGCTGCTACCAATCCCACTGAAGCTATGGTCCTCACATTAAGAAATGTATTTCTTATCACCATTAACCAAAAGGTATGCAATGTTATTTCCAAAATAGGACAGCAGCTGCATCCAACAAAAGAACCAGAGATCCTTAGGGGAATTTTCATTCTTGTGTGGACCTTGACTCCTATTGTCACACTGAATGCCACTGTGTATATCCCTGAATATTTCTAGGCAGACAACAGGAGAGAGATGAGAGGATGAAGGGGGCTTTCATTACCTGGGAGAAGCTGGACATTACAGTTGAGATGCTGCAGCAAGCCTGATCTCTGCTCTCTGTTCCCAGCAAAAGCTAATCTCCTGCCCCTCCTTTTCCCTTTTCACAGTTGCTCTTTGCCAACCCCTCAAGCTGGATTTATTTGTGACTTTAAGAATGTGGCATAGAACTGGAAGCCACAGCCTCGACAAGGCAGGAGTCCTGGAGCTCTCCATAGTGTTTGCCTAGAAGCAGCCTGTCTCTATGTTACTCCTATCTCTGTGTTACTCCTGTCTCTATGCTATTCCTGTATCTATGCTATTCCTGTCTCTGTTACTCCTGTCTTTATGTTATTCCTGTCTCTATCTTACTCCTGTGTCTATGTTATCCCTGTCTCTATGTTACTCCTGTCTCTATGTTATTCTTGTCTCTATGTTATTCCTGTCTCTATGTTATTCCAGTCTCTATGTTATCCCTGTTTCTATGTTACTCCTGCCTCTATGTTATTCCTGTTTCTATGTTATTCCTGCTTTTGGCACTTCAGCCTTTACTTCGGAAAAGTGTTTCAATTAGTTTAATCTTTGGAGATAATGGGTATATAAAACATGTCTGTTCTAGAAAATTCTTCAAAGTAGATCTGTTAGGAACCATTTGGGAAGTGAGGGTGGGGAAATGGCTCACTGGTCAAGAGCACTGACTGCTTTTATGGAATACTCAGGTTCAGTTCCCAGCACCCACATGGCAGCTTGCAACCACCTGTAATTCCTGATCCAGAGAAAACGTGGCTTCCATAGGCACAGTACACATATGCTACATATAAACTACACACACACACACACACCTGTAAAACACAAACATGCTACACACACACCTGCAACACACAGGCACTCACAATGCAACATACACATACAACACACACTGAAACATGCGACACACACATGCAACATACACACTGAAACATGCATGCAACAAACACTCACACAAGCAACACACTAATACTCACACATGCAACATATACACTCAAATATGCAACACACTCACACATGCAACACACATACACGAGCATGCGCAAAGGGTTGCTTGATTGCATGGTGTTTTGGTGACTCTTTCTGTTGTAATAAAACATTTGACAACAAAAGCAAATAAATAAGGACAGACTTAGTCTCATAGTTTAAGGGTGCTGCTCATCATGGCAAGGGAGCTGGGGCAGATGGAGAGGGAGTGAGCTGGGCAGGCCACACCTACAGCCAGAAAGCAGAGAGATGACTGGGAGGGTTCTACTCTCTTTCTCCTTCTTCTTGGGCACAGCTGATGGAACGGCACCACCCACATTGAAAGTAGGTCTTTCTAAAAGCTCTATCAACTCAGTAAGAAGCTTTGTAAATGTTCCCAGAGATTCGTGTCTTTGTGATTGTAGGTACTGCCAAGGTGACACTCGATATTAACCATCACGTACCATAAGTCTCCCATGATAGTTTCACTAGATGATATCCTCAATGTGGTTCTTAACTCACATCTCTGTTACTTTGATCACTTTCTTTACCATGAGATGAATTTGTGATTAAAATCTCTTTTTATTTTATCACCACCTCAAGCTATGCAATGGAACTGAAAATCCTGAAGAACTCGTTCCCTCACTGACTTAAAGAATGCTGATTGCTTCAAGTTGCTCTCCATTTAGTTTGATGTTGGCTACTGGTTTGCTGTATATTGCTTTTACTATGTTTAGGTATGGGCCTTGAATTCCTGAGCTCTCTAAGACTTTTATCATAAAGGGGTGTTGGATTTTGTCAAATGTTTTGTCTGCATCTAATGAAATGATCATTTGGTTTTTTAACTTTGAATTTGTTTATATAGTGGATTACGTTGATGGATTTCAATATTTTGAACTATCCCACCATCCCTGGGATGAAGCCTACTTGGTCATGATGGATGATCATTTTGATGTGCTCTTGGATTCAGTTTGAGAGAATTTTATTGAGTATTTTTGCATCACTATTCATAAGGGAAATTGGTCTGAAGTTCTCTTTCTTTGTTGGGTCTTTGTGTGGTTTAGGTATCAGAGTAATTGTGGCATCATAGAACGAATTGGGTAGAGTACCTTCTGTTTCTATTTTGTAGAATAGTTTGAAAGAGTATTGGTATTAGGTCTTCTTTGAAGGTCTGTATTAAACCGATCTGGTTCTGGGCTTTTTTTGTTGTTGTTGAGCGCCTATTAATGAATGTTTCTATTTCTTTAGGGGTTATGGGGATGTTTAGATCGTTAATCTGATCCTGATTTAACTTTGTGTACTTGGTATATGTCTAGATAATTGTCCATTTCATCCAGATTTTCCAAATTTTGTTGAATAGTATAGGCCTTTGTAGTAGGATCTGATGATTCTTTTAGATCTCCTCAGATTCTGTTGTTATGTCTCCCTTTTCATTTCTGATTTTGTTGATTCGGATACTGAGACTAGGCTGCCTACTCTCTCCCTACCTATTCAAAGTCCTAGCCAGAGCAATTAGGCAAGAAAAGGAGGTCAAAGGGATACAAATTGAAAAGGAAGAAGTCAAAATATCACTATTTGCTGATGATATGATACTATACCTAAGTGATCCCAAAAATTCCACCAGAGAACTCCTAAAACCTGATAAACAACCTCAGCAAAGTGGCTCAATATAAAATTAATTTAACCAAATCAGTGGCCTTCTTCTATTCAAAGAATAAACAGGCTGAGAAGGAAATTAGGGAATACAAAATATCTTGATGTGACTCTAAGCAAGTGAAAGATCTGTATGATAAGAACTTCAAGTCTCTGAAGAAAGAATTAGAAGAAGGTTTCAGAAGATGGAAAGATCTCCAATGCCCATGGATTGGCAGGATTAATATGGTAAAAATGGCCATCATGCCAAAAGCAATCTACAGATTCAATGCAATCCCCATCAAAATTCCAACTCAATTCTTCACAGAGTTAGAAAGGGCAATTTGCACATTCATCTGGAATAACAAAAAAACCTAGGATAGCAAAAACTATTCTCAACAATACAAGAACTTCTGGCAGAATCATCATCCCTGACCTCAAGCTGTACTACAGAGCAATAGTGATAAAAACTGCATGGTATTGGTACAGTGACAGCCAGGAAAATTAGTGGAATATAATTGAAGTCCTAGAAATGAACCCACACACCTTTGGTCACTTGATCTTTGACAAAGGAGCTAAAACCATCTAGTGGGAAAAAAGACAGCATTTTTAACAAATGGTGCTGGTTCAACTGACTGTTAACATGTGGAAAAATGCAAATTGATCCATTCTTATCTCCTTGTACAAAGCTCAAGTCCAAGTGAATCAAGGACCTTCACATAAAACCAGATACACTGAAACTAATAGAAAAGAAAATGGGGAAGAGTCTTGAGCACTTGGGCATAGGGGGAAATTTCCTAAACAGAACACCAATAGTGTATGCTCTAAGACCATTGGACTTTGCTCAGGGGTCCCCAATAGAGGACTTAGAGAAAGGAATGAAGGAGTTTAATGGGTTTGCAACCCCATAGGAACAACAATATCAACCAACCACACCCTTCAGAGCTCCCAAGGACTAAGCCATCAACAAAGGAGTACACATGCTCCAGCTGCATATGTAGCAGAGAATGGCCTTGTCAGGAATCAATGGGAGGAGAGGTCCTTGGTTCTACGAAGACTTGATAGATGCCCCAGTGTAGAGGAATTAAGGGCAGGGAGGTGGGAGGTGGTGGGTGAGTGGAGGAACACCCTCATAGAAGCAGGGGGAGGGAGGATGGGATAGGGGTTTTTTGGGAGGGGTGAAACTGGGAAAGTGGATAACATTTGAAATGTAAATAAAGAAAATATCCAATAAAAAAAGAATTGACAAATGGGACCTCATAAAATTGCAAAGCGTCTGTAAGGCAAGGGACACTGTCAATAAGACCAAAAGGCAACCAACATATTGGGAAAATATCATTACCAACCCTACATCTGATAGAGGGTTAATATCCAATATATACAAAGAACTCAAGAAGTTAGAGTCCAGAGAACCAAATAACCCTATTAAAAACGGGGTACAAAGCTAAACAACGAATTCTAAACTGAGGAATAGCAAATAGCTGAATAGCACCTAAAGAAATGTTCAACATTTTTAGTCATCAGGGAAATGCAAATCAAAACAACCCTGAGATTCCACCTCATACCAGTCATAATGGCTAAGATCAAAAACTCAGGTGACAGCAGATGCTGGCAAGATGTGGAGAAAGAGGAAGACTCCTCCATTGCTGGTGGGATTGCAAGCTGGTACAACCACTCTGGAAATCAATTTGGTGGTTCCTCAGAAAATTGGACATAGTACTACCTGAAGACCCAGCTATACCACTCCTGGGCATATACCAAAAGATCTCCAATATGTAATAAGGACACATGCTCCACTATGTTTATAGCTGCCTTTATTTATAATAGCCAGAAGCTGGAAAGAATCCAGATGTCCCTCAACAGAAGAATGGATACAGAAAATGTGGTACATTTACAGAATGGAGTACTACTCAACTATTAAAATTAATGAATTCATGAATTTCTTAGGAAAATGGATTGAACCAGAAAATACCAATCACAAAAGAACATACATGGTATGCACCCACTGAAAAGTGGATATTAGTCCAGAAGCTCAGAATACTCAAAGTTCAATTCACAGATCACATGAAGCTCAAGAAGAAGAAAGACCGAAGTGTGAGTACTTTGGTCCTTCTTAGAAAGGGGGACAAAATCCTCAAGGGAGCAAATATTAAGAAAAAGTGTGGAGCAGAGACTGAAGGAAAGGCCATCTAGAGACTGCCCCACCTGGGGATCCATCACATATACAGTCATCAAACCCAGACACTATTGTGGATGCCAAGAAGTGTGTGCTGAGAGGAGCCTGATATAGCTGTCTCCTGAGAGGCTCTGCCAGTGCCTGACAAATATAGATGTGGATGCTCTCAGCCAACCATTAGATTGAGCACAGGGTCCCCAATGGAGGAGCTGGAGAAAGGACCGAAGGAGCTGAAGGGGTTTGCAGTCCCATAGCAGGAACAACAATAAGAACCAACCAGTACCCCCAGAGCTTCCAAGGACTAAACCACCAACCAAAGAGTACACATGGAGGGACTCATGGCTCCAATCGCATATATAGCAGAGGATGGCCTTGTTGAACATCAATGAGAGGAGAGGCCCTTGGTCCTGTAAACATTCTATGCCCCCATGTAGGGAAATGCCAGGACAGGAAATCAGGAGTGGGTGGGTTGGTGAGCAGGGGGAATGGGTATGGGATAGGAAGATTTTGGAGGGGAAACGAGGAAAGAGGAAAACATTTGAAATGTTAATAAAGAAAATATCTAATTAAAAAAAAATACTGATTGTCCTGGATCCAAGCTGCAGGGTTTAGACTCTTATCCCGCCATGCTGTCAGTGTGGAAAGGGATCTCTTTGTAGAGTTTCAATTTAGTCTTGCACCATTTTTTTGACATAACAGGCAAAATAAATTGAGGCAGAATATTGGCAAACTCAAATCTGTCCTTTTCATTAGCAACACAGTTTGAAGAATATGTATTTACTGATTATTTTCTGACAGGACCACAAAAGACTTAGAAATGATATTTCCAAATGGTAATAAAACCACTGTCAAGTTTCTGGTTCAATCTTTGCTGAGCAGTGGGTGATAATGTTGAAAAGATTGGTGTGTGCAGCTTTGGAGGGGCCTGTACTAGAATGATTAATGGTTTGGTCTTGATTTGAATTGGGAAAGAGGTATAAGGCAGGATCAATTAACAGTGAACTTAGACTTCATCACCGCGAACAATCAGTAAATCCACGGCTCTTCTCTGAATGCATATGAAGAAATGGGAGGGGGGAGGGGAAAGTATAAAGAAGGAATGATGGGGGCCAGCTGCTACCTGTGCAGAAAGGAGCTTGCTGTGGCCTTGGCATCCAACTGAAATAATAATTCAACATAAGCTATTGGTCTTGTTAGAAGCTTCATTTATTTTTTCTGGTGGCAAAGCCATATATCCACACTGCTAAAGTGCGTAGGGCTGGGGTTATCACTCAGCGTGTAAGCTTGGGAGGTGGAGTTAGGATGTGTAGCCTCCATGTAAATGCTAAACAAGTATGGCAGCCTGCCTGTAGTCTCAGTGCAGAAGGGCTAGAGATGGATCCCTAGTGCAAGCTGACTAGCTAGGTCAGCTGGACAAGCAAGCTCTGGGTTCAAGTGAGCCCTGCCTGGATATATAAAGTAGAGAGTAACAGAGGAAGCACCCAGTATCAGTTTCTGGTCTCTATGTGCATACATACATGTACATCTGCACACACATGTGCACTCACACGTGTGAGCATCCATAGACACATTCATGCACCTCACACTTACGTACACACTTAAAGGGTGACCAAGTGCAGATCAATCCTCTTTTAAAAGAAATTCTTATACAAGGAGTGTTGGGAATTTTCTGGAACCATCATTCCTCTCCCTCAGAGGAAGCGCTGCTAAGGAGAATGTTCTTAGTGTTGTTCTCTGCGTCCATGCTAGCAACAGAGAAAAGATCAAGAACTATATTGTGAGCTTGTTTCGTAACTTCATAGCTCTACAAATTAAGACAAAACAAAGCCTTCCATGTGGGCCTGGCCTGTCTTGCTGTCCAGCTATGTCCTTGAAGTCCCTGGTCTTCTCCCATATCTATTGTCCTCTTATTAGGTCTTTTTAGGATAGCCCAGAGCCTTCTGGCAGGGTTAGTGTTATTCTCAACTGGAATAATTTAAGAATCCTGAGCACCAGACAAAAATCTCAATCAAAGGAGCAAACTGTTTTGTTGTATCTGGTGCCCTGTGACGTGTTTTCCTGCCCAGGGAAGCCCAACAGTGGAAGAAATATCAAATTGTCTTTTAGAATCAAAGCAGAACCCAAGTTTCTCGACCTCAGTCAATAAGTTTGTTTCTTTATCTATGTTAAGGAAAAATCTGAGGTTGATTAAATTTAGCACAATTTGCTTGAGCAAGAAAAGGCTCTAGAAGCAGGCAGCACCCCAGACCAATGCTGTCTCAGCACAATCTCCCCTACCACGTGTACAGGTTATACTTGTAGCCAGAGAAGAAAGAATAACAGAAAGCAATCTGATTAACTGCAGGCAGCATTTGTCTTGCCTGGTTGCAGCATGGTCCATTCACAGCCATGCCTTGGCTGGCTGGCTGAAGCGCTTTTACTATGCTAGGTGGAGCTTCAGGAATCTCATCAAAGAATGGTTGCAATCTGATTACATACAAAGGTAGCTTTTAGTTAGCACCATGCAGAACCAATCTGGGTCGAATTTTATCCTTCATGTATGAAAACAGGCTTGGGTGGAATCAATCGGTTTGATGTCTGCAAATGGGGGTGCTAATAGAACTTACTACGCAATAAGGTGCCGCTAGGAAGGATTAGCTCACTTGTAAAGCACATAGCTCAGCACCTGTCATGCTATAAACTCCAGTCAACTGGAGTTTGTATATCCTTACTTGGCATGCAGGCTTAGTGGGGCAGGGTGCTGTGTGTCTTCTTGCTATTATAGGGCAAAATCAGACCGTGGCTCATTAGAGTTGCAGCAGATATTGGGGGGAGGGGTGGGTTTCCACTTGCTGCTGACACTGAGCCTACCGACTAGTATCCACAGAGACCACAGCTTACTTCAAACTGGAAAGAGAAGTTCTGGGGTAAAGGGGCAGATATAAGTAATTTCCCAGCCTTCTTGTGTACAGCCCTAGTGGAAGATTCCAAGCTTACAGGCAAGGCCAAGAAGTCCCCGCCGAGAAGAGGTCCCGTCACTAGAGAGAGAGAGACTATGGAGTGGAGAAGATCTGTGAGAGGCTGTCCTTCTGTCTCAGGAGAACTGGAATGTTCTGTTGACAAGCAGGTGTGCGCTCAGGAAGAGAAACTAGACAGTCTAGGGGAGAAGGCATCTGCCGGCACCGGCACCGTCAGGTCACCTTCACCTTGCCTGACCGCAGTGTTCTCCCGAAGTTATGGCTTTGTTCCTGCCTTTACTTCTGCCTCTAGAATGCTAAACAGTCCCCCTATGGCCAACCTGACAGTAGAAGGATCCAGTCATGAGAAGGCATCTTTTAGGACATGTGGTCCTAGCTCAGCCCAAGTAACTCCATGAACCACTGTGTGAAACAAAGGCCTATATCTGTCCGGATAAAACCATCAGGATCCTTCAGCCAAGGAGCTGCTAATGCATCCTGTGGCCTCCTGCCAAGATGTTCAGGATGGGCTTCATCAGCCAACTCTTCCTTCTCAGCTAGATGGCTGCATCTATAAACAGAGGGCCTTCTGCACCACACAGACAAGCAAGGCATCCACCGTGTCCGACCAATATCTCCCAGCATAACAATACTGGAGCTTATTAGCTGTTCTAACAGGCAAGGTCTCCTGAGATTTCTCCAGTCTATAATTGGCTTTTACTGTTGTGGGTTCTGTGAGTGTCAGAAATAATGAGGTGACATTTGGATCTGACACGGCCCCATTAGAGGACCGGTAATGCAGATTATGAACATGCATTCATGTACAGGAGAATAATAAATCAAGTGGAAAACACTTGAGAAATAATAAGGGTCACGTCCAAATATATCATCTTTTGATATAAATTAATGCCAACGATTAATAATTTATGGTCTTATCCTGGGTGGGGGGGCCCTCACACGTAACAACTCTGGTGAGTATTTAGATTAGGAGTGGAGACTGTGCCGTGAACTGGGCTGAACTGGGTGCTGATTAGCTGTCACAAGTGGGAGGGAGGATGCACAGTAACCTAGGTTTCCAAATGAAATTACCATGTGTGCAGTTTTATATGTTCCTACACAATGCCAGCGATATTATGATTCTTAGGGAAAAAAAACTGTATAAGCAATTTATAACAGTCATTAAGTTTCGGTGACTTATGAGTGGGCAGCATTCCCCACATGAAACACAGTGTGCTGTATATTTCACCACTTGCAGGAACAACCGGTGCAAACGTAGATCCCCAGCTATGGACGTTTCCCCCCTCCACTGCTGAGTATTTATGAGAGTTTGCACAGCTCTGCTCATTATACAATCCAGAGCTTTCCATAACATTGTTCATGGTCAGCAGGCAAAAGAGGAAGGACAAGCTGAGAGAAGAGCCTGTGGGGAGCCTGCTGTCTGCCTTGCTTCCCGCTCAAGTACTTTCAAACATTATCTCTTTTACTGTATACCCCACCCTGTGACCCGTGCAAGCAGTGAACTGTATTAAATCCCCAAAGATGAATGTGATAGCAAGTGGTTTTAGAGAAAGTGGGATGTCTATCGAAGATAGGCCCTTAGGGGTTGGGGTGTAGGTCAGTGGTTGAGTGCTTGCTTAGAGTGTGTCAGGACTTGGGCTTGATCTACAGCACAAAGGGGGAAAAACAATCTGAGCCTTGTCTATCCCTGTCTGCCTCCAACTGTCCCCATGTCTCTCTATCTCTGTCCCTTTTCTGTTTGTTCACCCTAAGCCTCTCTTTCCTGTAAACTATGTGTGTGTGTATGTGTGTGTGTGTGTGTGTGTGTGTGTGTGTGTAAGAGGAGAACTTTTATTTATATTACTTAATTTATATGGCTGCTTTGTCTATGTGCATGTCTGTGTATCATGTACGTGCTGCAGAGGCCAGAGAAGCGAGTCAGATCTCTTGAATCTGGAGTTACAGTTCTGAGCTGCCAAGTAGGTGGTGAGAAGCAAACTGGGGGTTTTCTAGAAGAGCAGTCAATGCTCTTAACTAATAAGACATCTCTCCCACCCGTCTCCAGCTTATTTTTTTTTTGAGACAGACTCTCAATGAACATGGAGCTCACTAATTTAGCTGGAGTGTCTAGCCAGTTAGGTCTCAGGGATCTTTCTCCCGCCTACCTTCCCAGCACTAGGGCTACAGATGAGGACAACCATACCTTGCTGTCTTATCTGGGTGCTGGGGATTGAACTCAGGTCCCTATATGTACGACAAACCTTTTCACCAACAGAGCCATCTCCATGGTTTTCACTGTATTCTTTCCAGAAAGATAATGCAGAAAAGAGAGTACACATTTAGGAGAATTATAAGCACTTCCCAGCCTTCCTCAGACTCCTGTACATTCCCTTCCCGTCTCTACTCCTCTCACAGCCACTCTCTTGGCGTCTGGCTTTATTTGTCAACACAGAATATTTTGTTTGAATGGGTTTAGGTGACTTCTTTTACTCAAGATTTTGCTGATGGGCTTTATCCATACTGTGAATAGTTAGGAATCACTCTTTCTTGTTGTTAGACACTATGCGTCGTATGTCCCTTCCAAAGTTCATTTATTCACTCCCTACCAGTGCCCAATGAGAAGTTTCTGTAGAGAGAATATATTGTGTATTATATGAATGCATCACCTGTCAATTAAAAAGCTTATGGCCTATGGCTTAGGCAGGGAATAGAGGTGGGACGTCTGAGACAGAGAAACGATTCTGGAATAGAGCCAGGTAGAACTTCAACAAGTTTCCAATTTAATTTGATTATGGTGAACACTCATAGGAGTCTTCTGGACTGTGTCATCGCTTTAAAATATGCTCACCTTTCTGGTGGCTATATACTTAGAAGTGTTGGCTTTCTGTGACCTTAATTATATATTTTGCTCATCACCAACCAGTCCAGAATTGTTCAGTTCAAATCTGATTTTTAGCCCCAGCTGGAGAGAAATTCATTTAGTTCTTGTCAGAACCCACATCCGGGCTCATTATATGATGAAGACATAGGTGAAGGGGTCCCTGGATTTGTCTGTTCCTGCCCAGATGAGATTAAACCCTGAAGGTTTTCTATGTTTGGGACATAGATGGTTTGGGGAGGCTGGGACCCTACCTATGTGCCTCTACTCCACTCTTCTGGGTCCTTCCTGGTGTTTCTCTGAGAAGAGCTAGGGCCCAATGATCTTCTTCATATGATGGACTCATACCTAGAATGAATCGAGATAAGAGGAGTATTGCTTGCATGGCTCACACATTCATAGCACCCTACCTGCTAACACTACATCTGCTGGGATGTCATGGCTGCCTATGCAGAGGTATTGGGCTACACACTCTGGCTGTGAGGAGGGGGGAAAAGACTCTACATATTAGCGGAAGGATGTCTTGTCACAGCTGCAGAGACTCTGAACCACTGGAATAAGCTGTGGGGTGGAGGAGCCTGGGAGCCTATAGAGCATCCAAAGTTCTTATATGGAGTCAGTTCCTCTTGAGTCTCACTGGATCTCTTGACTCAAGGGTGCATGAAGGGTGGTGCTTACTTGACTGAGGAGAGAAGCACTGAAACTGGAGACAGGTCTTGCACCCAGAATGTGATCTTTGAGAAGGGATCCATCCAAATGTAAAGGACAACAAGTGAGCCAGTGAATGTAGTCACCTCAACTTCATTCCGATGTCCTTCTTTCCTGTGCCCTTCCCTCTCACGGTAGAACCAAGTCGATACCCGGCTGGTGCTATGCATTTCAGAGCTCCCGTGATGGATGCATCATAGAGTGGAGGAGTGTAAAGACCAGATCTCAGGAGTCAACAGGAACTATTCAGCTCCAAGCTGAAGGCCTTCTTCGGAGGGGTAGCCTTGTTCTGATAGAACAGCGCTGGACCAGCCTAGAGATTTGGATGTTGAATCCAGGCCATAGAAAACTCCCATTAGCAGATAAGGAGTTATAACAGGACAACTTCCCCAGAGCAATTCTAGTTTAAAAACTAAAATTAGCAGGATTAAATTCATTCTTCTCATGAGGCAAAAAGTCATCCAGATTCTATTGCAAAGGAAAGAAAATACCCAAATGTGTAACGAACGACAACTGCGAGAGTTCATTCTTACAGAGAGGGACAGAGACACAGGAGAGACAAATCATGTTGACGGGGTTGTGTAACCAACCCAAAACGCCGTACTTTATAGTAATAATAATCTCAATATTTCAAATATATAATACAGCCAGTTTAAAATAGATGTTTTGTCCTCAAACTGCATTTTCCTCTTTTTCTATAAAATATATTACTTTTGAGAAATGGGATCCTATCAGCTGACTTTTCAATAAGGTGGTATGTCGTCTTTGTCTGTTGTTTCCTTTTTGAAAGAAAAGGTTTTCTTAGATTTATGTATTTGAGCATTTATTTATTTAAAAATTGTATGTGTATTTTGCTTATATGTATTATGTATGTATGTATGTATGTATGTATGTATGTATGGTGCCTGTGGAGATCAAAAGAGAGGGGCATCAGATTTCCTGGAAGGGGAGTGGAGGAAGGTTGTGAGTAACCACAGGGGGGTTGGGAACGGAACCTGGGTCCGCTGCAAGAGCAAAGGATGATCTTAAGCTCTGAGCATCTCTTCTGACCATGTGTTTTCCCTTTAACAAGTGAACCCAAGAACACTGGTTTGTTTTTTGTTGTTGTTTGGATTTTGTTAAATGCTGCTGTTTTTGTCCGTAGGCATTCAGTACACTCTTTTCTTGAATACGTCAAATGATTCATTGCATATTAATTTCTACTGTTAGGTATACTGGGCTTTCTAAAGGTATTAGGGGTTTTCAAGTATGTACTTTAAAACTTCTGGGGCATTTCTATGATTCATTGCATAACAATATTATATAAATATAAGTTTAGGTGCCTGTTAAAAATAGATTTGAATCCCATAATCTGAAGATTACTCGGTTCTTTGGCTTCATAATACATCACTGTAGTTGGCAGTAGACAGCCCATTATGACATTAGCAGAGATTTCAGTGGTAATAGGAATATGCTCACAGGAAGATTTGGAGAAAAAGATCTGTTTCTAATGGATGCTGGAGTCACTCAGAGCTGGGTAATGCTTTTGTGGCCATGAAAAATTAAATAGTGAGGGCATAACACTTTAAAATATTGAGTTCTGGGTGGTATTTTAAAATTCTCCATCTCATAAAAAGTGTAAGTATTTTCTAAAAGTGTGAGGATTAAGAAGTAGTTAGACGAGGCTCTTTCTTTTCCTCTTCTGTTCTGAAAGTTGAGCAGGAGTAGGTGCATTATCAATGGAGACGGATATGTGTGGGGCTCTGAGAGGCTGTTCTGTTCTGCCCTGCTAGAGATGGATGGAAGCTCTGAGCAAATTCGCACCTCCACTGGAGGCTGGTTTGGAATGACAGCATGGATGTCCTATAAAGATGATGCTCGCTGGAATGTGGCCAGGGCGGGGAGAGCACTGTGCCGGAAAGGCGGGCTCAAGTTTCAGTGTGTGCCCATTCTCCGCTTAGTTTGGACTTTACCATATCGGGCATGTCAGCCCTGCTTCCCCAGCTGAGGTCTGCCACAGGGAATCTGCACTTCTGGTTTATTTCTCATGAATTTAATGTGGGCCAAGCAGTGCAGAAACTGAGGCGGGCAGCCTGGGATAATTGCAGATTCCCCACTCCCTCAGCTCGGTTCAAAACCTCTGAAAATTGGAGTTACTGAGCCTCAAACTGTTAGGACTTGAGTTTAATTTCGCCCAATGGCTAGTTGCTTTTTCAAATTGTTCTTGGCTTTTTAGAAAGAAAAAAAAAAAAACTTGGTGTTTGTGATATTTTTCTTCTTCCAGGGGAGTTGGGATGGTAAAATGTATTGATGTCCTTGCTGGCAGTCAGATGCCAATTCAGTTAAACTTGTTGGCCAGTGGGTTCTAGTTATAGTGGCTTTACTACACCTGATTATTTTAAACATGGGTTTTAGGGATTGGAACTCAAGTCCGTTTGCTTCTGCAGCAAGCACTTTTTTGACTGAATCATTTCTCCAGTCCCTCAACTGGTTTTGGCCTCACAGAGTAGCATCTTCTAAGGACCCATCATGGATAAGGATCAGCACTGGGCTTCCTCGAATCCACTGAGTACGCACCACTAAGGGCCAAGTCACAACTGCCCTGGACTGACAATGGGTGAGAGTAGTCCTGTTCTCAGCTCTTACATGCAGTGCATCCTTGGCTGTGCCTCTGTGTCATCTCCCAACACCCAGCTTCCTGGAGGTCCTGTCTCTAGGTGTGGAAGTGGGGAAGTCTGGGATGAAGAAAACAAGATGGCTGTGGTGAGTGTGGAAGAAACTTTGGACAGAAAATAAAGGAATGAGGAACATCCACGGTTCAGCTTTGGTCAGAGCCATGGCAATACTTGAGGAACTGAAGTCATGCCAGCCTCGGCCCAGAAAAGCTAGTGTGTTGGGAGATAGAAGACTCTGAATGTGTCAGCACCATGCCACTAGCCTGTAGTCACAGGACAGAAGGGCAAGCGGCAAGTACTGCGAGCCAGTGTGTGGACAACTTGTTGACTCTTTAAAGTGCACACATGTACTCATGCACATGTGCGTCTGTGTGTGTGTGTGTGTGTGTGTGTGTGTGTGTGTGTGTGTGTGTGTATGCATGTGTGTGTGTTTAAGCAGCCGATCTCTATGTAACCAAGGCTGGCCTGAAGCCCACATTCTTCTTCTTCTTGTCGAGGGGTGCTGGGATTCCTGGTTTATGATATCATACCTGACTTGACATGATCTTTAATAGCCAGGCTAAGTGTTACTCCCCCCCAGGCCATCCTTCCTGCTCTCCAGCCTCTGCTTTTAGCAGGATACTTCATCTTTACTTCTCAGACTGGGGTCTGCTGCTTTCCCACTCACAGAACTGCTGCTTACACTCCCGGGCGGGAGGCACAGTGATCTGTCTTCTCGTTCTTTGTGGTCTACTTTCTCACTAATGGAAGTCTTTGAGGGCAGAGTCACGCTTTAGCAATCTTATTTCTACAGCTCAGTGCCAGGGAAGCAGGGCACATGTTTCCTGAATCAACGAGTCACCCCTCCCAGATTCTTCTTGTTGAACAATTAGCTTTATATTTCATCCACATTGCAGTCATCAGGATGGTCTTATCAATCACTGATTTAAAAGCCATTCCTGAGCCGAAAGAGGCCCTGCTTGCTACTCTTGTAGATGACCCAGGTCAAATTCCCAGTGTTCTCGTAAACCCCAACAGGTATCCTAGGAGTCTGTCTCTGGCCCTGCTGTGGTCCTCACTCCCTAGCTCTCTTACCGGTCCTACCGTTGGAGTGGGAAGAACTTCATTGTTCTAAGTTCTTCGAGGAAAGTGTGTGCGCTCTCAGGGAAGTGTGGCAATGAAAAGAAGCCTGCGTGTTAATCAAGCCTGATGAACGCTCTCAGACAGGGCTGAAGGAGTCAAGGTAAAGGCTGAGAGCATCCCTGGGGGACTGTATCATTCCGCTCTTTATAGTTGGAATTGATAAGCCAGGAGGGAAAGAAAGCATCACACACATTGTGCTGAGTGATTAAAGATGAGTCAGAGGCACCTGTTTGTAGGTATCAGCAAGTTGGTGGGATTTCTGCATTCCTTGGCATGATGCGCGTTTGCCTCCATCTACTCAGGGAGGTCAATGCATCTCTCTCTCTTAATGAAAGTTTATTGAAATCTTTCAAGTATACCTTTTTTTTTTTTTTTAATTTGGCATCCTCAGCTACTGGCAGACCTCTGAGTAGAATGTTTTCTTAAAATAAAGTTACCTGATTCACTTTAGGAAGTTGTGTGCCTGAACTTCACCTAAGAGATATGTTCTTGCCATTGTTATGGTGAGACTGAAAAAAAAGTTCACTTACTTGAAAAAGATGACGTCACATTAATGAAATATGCCCTCTCTTACGAAGTCCCCTCTCGGCTGCCTGTCACATCCTGACCACTGTCTTTGTTTCAAGTTTGTCAGTGTTCCATGGATATGTTTGTTTTTTCCATCAGTATTATATGTTATCCTTTTCTTTATAAGTGGGATGAGAACTCTGGTCCTCTGCATCAGTGGTGCTAATCAGGGCCTTGTAGACATCTGCAGGGAAGAGGGATTTCTCTGACTCTTGTTTCCAAAACAATCCCTTACATTGGCTTACTCGAGGGGCTCTATTTGTGTATCTTAGTTCAATGGTTTATTAAGCTAAGGCTGGACTCTGGTCCCAAGCTAGGACAATTTGACTTGGTGTCTTAGGAGAACAAATGGAGAAACAGAAGCAGGCATGGAGAGACCATACCTAATTAGGAATTTGTCTGGCCTTAGCCCCTAGAGGCTAGAAGGGGATGTGCCACAGGTGAGCCATTGGGAATTATAGTGGGCTCCGCAAACACCTCTGAGCCTCTGTTAAGATGACTCGGAATGAGAGCTGGGTCTGAAACAAGTCCGGTTCACTTGAGACTTTGACATGGGTACATTACTGCTCTCCAGCTCTGTGACAGACAATGATGGAATCTCAAAGTCATTGTTCTTGTGACAAAGTTGAACCCAGGTTGGGTTTTCAGCACTTAGATGGTGACTCACAACCATCTGTAATTCCAGTTCCAGGGGATCTGACGCCCTCCTCTGACCTCAGCAGGCAATAAGCATGCATACAATGTACGCATGTACATACAAAACACATATGTGCATGAATAAAAATCTGAGCATGTTCTGAGAGCCACTGGGTTATATACTTCAGAGATAGTATAAATGGATATATACATGCAGTATTTATTTCTTACAACACTGTGGATAAAACCAAGTATGTCATGTATAATAAATAGGTGCTCTACTGCTGAGCTAAACCTGAGTACCAAATTATGGAAAATATTATGTCTATTTTAACATAATAAAAAGTAAAACAAAATATAAATATTTTATATTAAATGATCTTCAACACAAACGAAGGGGAAGATCTGTTCGCATGCCTGGATAGATGATAGATGGGCAAAGATGCCCTGATCAAATATTTTGAAATCATATATATTTTTACAATGCATTTATATTTTACTGGAAGGCTGTGTGTGCACTATCAGTATAGTGGTTCTCTTTAAAGGGTACAGGAAGTAGGCAGAGGAGGAACGGCCTTTTTTCTTTTCAAACCTTTCTCTGTCTAGCCTGGTGTCATCTTTTCTTCTACTCCCTGCTCCTTGTGTGTGCACTGTCCTGATTAAAATAACAGTAAGGTAAGTGGGAGGAGGGGAACTGATGGGAATTCCTTCGCATTGCAGCTAGGCTCTGCAGAATTCTCCTGAGCCCAGGGGGGATGGCAACAGGCCTAGTTTGAGGAGCCACAGTTGCTCATGACTTGGGGGTTGCAGGAAGCAGCTGTAATCTGGAACATTCAAAGCCTAAGAGCTGTGGCTCCAGCCTCAGAGATATCCAGTCCATTTCATTCCAATCGGGAAATTATAGAATTGCTCACCTGACTTTTACACTGTCATTTTCTATTTTTTTCTTTTTTTTTATTGGTTACTTTATTTATTTATTTATTTATTTATTTATTTTACTTTATTCTGTGAACCCCCATCCCATCCCACTCCCCATGCTCCCCCTCCTCCTGTGAGGGTGCTCCTCAGCATTCTTCTGCTGAGATATCAAGAGAGTCGGGGGTGGAGTGAGTACTTAGGTGTGCACCTTTATCTGTGGTGTGTGTCACGGCTGCAGACTGCAAACTTGAAACCAAGTGGCTTCCAGGAGAAGAGGTTCTGCCCCGTGTGTGACGGGAAAGCTCCTGGAGCTGTCTGAGTTCACATCATCCCGAGATGCAGCCATCGTTCTAGCTCACCAGTGACAGATGTGACAATAATGCTGGGCCCTGGTGTCCCCTTAATTGCCTTCTTGACAGAAAACAAGAACCTCATTGGGCCACAGCTGTTTGGTTCAGTGAATTATTAAAATATATTTCAACATAAAATGGAAAAAAAAAAACCCACACAGTTTCCTGGAAACACAAGGAACATGGTGGTCACCGCTGTACGAAGGCAGTGGGGTAGCTGGCTGTTCCTGTAAGCTTTGCAGCACTTCACCATCAGACCTTCAAGTGGCCCAGAGAGATGTGGGACACACACTTTGAAACCACAGGACTGGGCTTTATGTAACAGCTGGACTATTAAGAACTTTCTTTTTTAATGTGTATCTGTGTAGGCACACACTCCATGTACACACATGGTGGTCAGAGGCCCATGCCATGGTATCTTACCATCTATCACTCTAACCTTTTGAGGCAAGGTTTCTCAATGTGCTTGTTACTGTTTGTTTTGCCAATTTAGCACAAGCTAGAGTCATCTGGGAAGAGGGAACCTCAATTGAGAAAATACCTCCATCAGGATGGGCTATAGGCCAGTCTGCAGTGAATTTTCCTGATTAGTGATTGATGAGGAAGGGCCCAGACCACTATGAGCATTGCCACCCCTAGGCAAACCTGGACTGTGTAAGAAAGCAGTCTGGGCAAGCCAGTAAGCATAGCCCTGCTTGAGTCTCTGCCTTGAGTTCCTGCCTTGGTTTCCCAATGATCGATTGTAGCCTGAGATGACCTAAACCTTTTCTTCCCCTGGGTTGGTGTTTTATGACAGCCACAAGGAAAAAAAATTATTAGGAAATCGGTTCTTTCCTGTGTTTTTGCATTTGTATTGGAACCTTTCCCCCATACCAGCTGTTGAGTTGGATTTCATATATCCACCTCTCCCTGAACAAATGTCTCTACTGTTAGTAAAAGGATAATTCCCAACTATTGTTTTCTTATTATGTTCTAGGAAATGACACCGCAGTGCTTGAGATGTGCTCTCGTCTGTGTTGAAATGAGGATTATTCTGATTAGAGGCATTAATTAGTCATGCATACGCCGTTCAAATAGCACAGCACGGAAGAGAAGGAGCCTCTACGGGGAGTAGAGGGACTTGAGTCGCAATCTGGAAGGAGAAATGATGAATGAGACAATGCATTTACATTCACGTTGTTATAGAAAGATCTCTTTATAGATAGAAATGGAGAAAGTGGGATCAGGAGCAGAAAGGCTTGTCTTTATCTGATCATAATAAGGATTTAATTGGATGGATATATGGGTGGGTGGGAGCTGGGACAGATGGGACAACAGGTGGAGGTGTGGACAGTCGGATAGGGCAGTTTGATGGAAGGGTGGGATTCAGCGTAGGGTTGGATGAATAACAGGAACATGTAGGCACGCAGGTGGATCCAAACAAAAGGATCGCCTGACTTTTGCCACTAAACCATCGGGAGCTCCCATCTTCTGGCTGTGCAGCTGCCTGGGATAATTGATTTTATATGTCAGCTTTACGGGGCTAAGCATTTCTGGATGTGCTCATGAAAGTACTTTAGAAAGAGACTGGCATTTGAATGAGCAGATTTTGTATGAATATGCTTTACGAATCTGGCTATCTCTGTCTCTCTCTCCAGAATAACGATGTACAGCCCAGGCTGAACTTGAACACACTCTCTTGCCTCAATGTTTTGAGTGATGGGATTACAGCTGTGTCTTTCTGTTTTGTTATGTTTTGAGACTGGGACATGCATGCATTCCTGTCCTGTCTTTGGACACCAGAGCGCTTTGTTCTTGAGCCTTTGGACTCTGGGATTGGCCTGGTTCTTGATGTTCTGAGCTTAGACTGAATTATACATTTCCTGGTTCTTCAGCTTTCAAGAGGGCGAATGTGGGACTTCTCAGACTCCAAAACTGCCTGAGCCAGTTTGCATAACCAATTTTCTTTTGTCTGCCTGTGTTCTCATGGATTGTATATGCATTACTATTTGTCAAAATTTCCTTATTTATAGCATATAGCCTGTAGCATTATTACAAATACTGGAATAATGAAATAACATTTATTTACTCAAACATTCCGAATACCAATCAAACTTGTTAGAGGGCCATTCTAAACATGTAGAATTACATTAAAAAAAAATCACAAAATCTTGTATATAGAGGCTTCAAAGGAAAAACTAATACAAGTTGTGTTAGCTAACAAATAATGGTTTGTTTCTCTTTTTTGATTTACTGGCATTTGTGGCATGTGTTGAATTTTGAGACCAGTTATGTGCTATTTTATCTCCTCATTGTAAACAACTATATTTTATGGGCATGGGGTGGGTATGTTTCTATGAGATAGAGTCTTACTTCGTAATCTGGGCTGGCCTGGAAGTTACTTCGGAGCCCAGGCTGGCCTTATATTCCTGCCTTACCTCTTGCCTCAGCCTCCTGACTTTCTGGGATTATGGGGATGAACCACTATGTCTAGGGGCCTTTATATTAATTTTATGTTTATAAGCTTTTCCTTGAAGAGGGTACCCAAAAGTGTTAACGTATTGAGACTCACAAAGCCCAGGTCATCCGAGGTCATCGCATAAACGATGCAAAGGAGCGAAGGATGTAAGAGTGCATTCTAGCTCTGCTTTCTGCTTTGCACAGACACATCCCAGCCCTGACTCACCTGACCATCTGGGCTGACTATGCCCCTGTAGGTAGCAAAGATGAACTTGGTGCAGTTAGATTACTGAGACAATGGATGATCAAATGAAGGCTCCCGAGGAGTGCTGAGTCTTTTGGGTGCTCTTTGGTATCTTTAGAAGGATGACAGGGAGTGAGAAGGTCAAAGCAGAAACAGCAGTTCATCTCCACAAAGAGGGAAATAGAGAGTGGAAAGCGTCATATTGCTGCCATTGAAAACAGCGGGTGAGGGCATGAGCCAAGAAGTGCAGGAGCCTTTGGAAATTAGAAAACCAGGCAGGCAGATGGCTCAGTGGGTAAAGGCGTGACGAGATCCAGAACCACCCGGGAAACGAGGTTCTGGGTGTGCCTGTGGGGGTTACCTTGATTAGGTTAGAGCTGAGATGGGAGAGCCTACCTGCAGTGGGTAGCACCATTTGCTGGGATGCTGGACAATGAGTAAAGAGCAGAAAGGCAGCTGAGAACCAGCCTTCACCTCTCTTTGTCTTGACTGAAATGTAGTGTAATCAGCTGCTTCAAGTTCCTGTCAGCTTGACTGTGCTTCTATGACAGTCTGTATCCTTGAATGGTGAGCCAAAATATACCTTTTCTCCCATAAGTTGTTGTTTTTTTTTCCCCTGGGGGTGGGGGTGGGGGTGGGGGTTGCTTTTTTTTCTGGGTGTTTTATCCTAACAACAAGTAAATAGCTATTATCCCTATCTAGTCTATTTGTTGGGCCTAGACCACTAGCTTGTGTCTTCTGTCTACAAGGGCCCACTCAGAGGACCCACTCTTAAGGGGTTATATTACATGTGTACTCTCTGAAGTACAGAGGCAGAAATTAGAGGAACCAGACTTCAGAAAGATCCTGGAAGCTAATTGGGGTCCATCACCATTCTCAAGGCTGTGTTGTTTATGTTTTCCTTGTGACACCACTCACCACCCACCCCCCTCACTCTGGCCTCCAACAACCATGGAAACAATGGATTCTGTCTGTGTTAGTTATCTCTGTGGGTTTCTTCTCAGCCTATAATTTTCACATCCTCATGACTTCTGTTAACAGAGTGGCTACCTATGTGTGGTTTATCTTCATCATCCCCTGTCTCCCAGAGAGGCGTGAGGATTGACCTCACATTCATCACTGTTGCCTTCCAAAGCTGCACTGGGTGCTAGCTACTTTTGCAGGTCTGCAATGTAAACTGCTCCTTGGTCCCATCAGCACATCCCTCACAGAGTCTCAGAACTGAACATTCACTTGGGGAGTCAGAGGCACATAGAGTCGTTTCCTTGGTGAAGGAGAAATCACCTTGATCAGTCACCATGGGTTAGGTGAAATTAGCATTCCAAAACAATCGCATGCATTCTTTCATCTGCTATGTGGTTATAGACTTTAATGGAGTAAACAGAGGAGGGAAAAAGTTAGTAAAATATGAAAAAGAGAAATTAGGCTGACTGCTAATCTTTTAGCAGAATTAAACACAGATGCCTCTGAGGTATTTCTGAGCAGCTTTACAGAAAATAGCTAAATAATTAATTCACTTTATGTGTCCTCTTGAGGCAGCGAATTCCGAACCTCTTTAAAATGTGTAGAGTTTGTGAGTTTCTCAGTAAAGTTACAAAACAAAGAGACTCCTAGGTAGCAACATTCAGGTTCTAAGAAACATTCTGGCCATTATTTTGGGGTAAAATTGGTAGACTCCCTGGTGATGGGAGATGGGGTAGGTGGAGAAGGAGTGCTCGTTGCTGCCCTTGCTCTCCTTTCTTTGGAGAAAAAAATTCCACTTTATGGATTGGTGGAGCTGTTTTGAGCCTATGAACCTGAAAAGATGGTACTAGAAGCCTGGGACTTCCAGTGGGTAGTGAGGAGAGCCATCAAAGGAATGTGGGTGAAAGCTGGAACCACTGGTTTAGGGCAGTCATTTCACCAGCAACTGTGCTTGCGAACCCTGTGTCCCCACCACAGGGCTGGGAATGTCTATGACTGCGGTGATGGGTGATGGAGTAGTCAGCCTCCCTCCCAGCCCCTAGGAACACAAAGTTCTCTTTCTAATTATATTTTTTAGTATTTTGATACTATAATACACTTACATAATTTGCCCCATCCTTTCACACCTTTCACCAGGGCTAGTGAAAGTCACAGAAACACTTCCATGTACCATATGTGTGCACATACGTGCATGTGTGTGTTCCTAAACATATAAGAGGCATGTTTCCCGTATGCATATTACTTGTATGTGCATGTTTTCAGGGCTGGCAATTTAGTATTGGATGACTAATTGGTGTGCTCTTCTGTGGGGAAGATGATTTCTCGTGATCTCAACATACCTTGACTTTGTGTAGTTCCTAGTCTAGGGTTGAAGACTCATGTGATTTCCCTGACCCACATTAGCATGTCTATTGATGTCGTCCTTGTTCAGGTCATGTTTAGGCAGCCATGTTAGTGATATATTATGAGTGTAACTTCTGACATTTTTAAGAGACATAATCCCACTGTGAACTTTAGTTTCTCTGGCTCATAGAATCTTTCTGCCTGTCTTCTTCAGTGATTCCTGAGCTCTTGGTGCAGGAGCTGTGCTGTAGACTTATCAGTTGGTACTGGGCTCCCACAACTCTGCATTTTGATTGGTGTGGTTTTCTGTAATGGTCTCCATGTGTTGCAAAGAGAAGTTTCCTTGACAGGGGCAAGAACTACACTTTTCTGTGGGGATAAGGACAGCTATTTATAATGTAGTTAGGGATTATGTTTGCTTAGTAAAGTGGGGGTTTTGAGTTCTCCTTCAAAATCTGTGACTTTCACTAGCCCTGGGAGACAGCCACCAGACCTGACCGAAGACTCTCACCTGTGTGGGAACCACCCAGAGCCGTCTCCCCTGCCCCTTCTCCCTTCAGCTCCAGGGCAGACCGAGCTGCCCCTGGGGCCCCCACCCATTCTCAGCTCTTCCACAGTGTACAGCAACATTCTACAATGCCCAAGAGCTAGAACCTGTTATCTTGGCTTCTGTGAGGCCCAGGGACTCCAGACTGCTCCCTCTACACCCCTGTGGACTGGGGTTCCATGGCTTCCCACAGCCAGTCACCCACCCGGCATCATGGAGAATGAGCGGCAGTCTCCTGCATCCACCTGTCCAGAGCTCCCAAGCTCTGGTGGGATGTGGGTCATCTCTCCCACCCCTTTATTTGCCCATGACCAGTGCCCCACAAAGAACGAAAGCTTGAAGAAGCAGATTTGGATGGAAGCTAAATACTATGTTAACAAAGGAACAGTATTTGGGCTTCAAGATAACCAAAATAGTAGGAAATTGGCTATGAAATTTGTGAGAGAAGTTAGCCTAAAAGAGTTATTTTAGTAAGACTTGTTTATGTTGATCATCTCTCAGTCTCTTGTGATGGGAGTCACTTTCTTTCTCCTAGTGAGGGTTGGGTGTCACCTTCACAAAAGGCAATCGATGGCTTGCTTTGAGGTAAAACATGCAGAGGAGAGTGCTCTCTCTCTGCTGACTCTCAAGTGAATTCAGGGGAAAAAACATTTCACCAAAGTGCCATTGCTTGATCCCCATTAAGAGGCACAGATGGTGAGAGACAGCGATGGTAGAGACTGTACTGCAGGGCTCATGAGGACAGAGTTCTAAGAAAAATCCATTGAATGTATATCCAAACCCTGAGTAACAACGACAATGACAGACAAAAAAACTAAAACCAAATAATTGATGTTTTATGGGCAGCAGAATGGTGCAGTGTCTCTTTTTCATACTTTAAAAAAAAAATCCCAGATGGATGATGACTAAAATGTGTATTCCTGTTTCTACGGGGCTCAGATACTTATTGAATTGAAGTTGAAAAATCTCTGCTCCATCTTGGTTCTGGTTCTTTGTGTGTGTGTGTGATCTGCTGGGCAGGTCTCCATATCCATGAGATACATAAAGGGACAGGACATCCAGGGAGAAGTGACATCTTAGTTAGTCAAGATTATTATATGATCATGACTATAAAACCCAACCAACTGAAGCTGACTCACCCTGCACATACATGGTGCTCATCGATTCCAGAATCGTTGAGAGCAAGCCAACCCCCGGAACCATCTAGCATCCTCCAGAGGGAAAGGGGGCGTTCTGAAGCAGATTCCCTTGGCTCCCAATCACCAGGCGCCTCCATGGAATGTGCACTTATTCCACCTGTGGATACACTTTCTTTCTTTTCAGTTCCAAGACCAGGAGCTCATGAGTACACCCACTTCATCTCCAGAGAGTCAGAAGTCTGTAGACAGGAAGAGGAAATGGCCTGTGGTCCACATCACCAACAGGAGACATTACTCTGGATCTGAGCTCTGACTCAGCCATGGCTCCAAGGAGAGAGCACTCACATCCATTCACACTGCACACTGTCCCATAAGTAAAGTAAATGTCACTTCCAGCAGGGTGTGGTGGCTCACACCTGTGATCCCAGCCCTTGAGAGGCTGAAGTAGCAGAATTGCAGAAACTCCAGTCTTCTTGTGCTACATAATGAGTTTAAGGCCAGCCTGGGTTGCATAGTGAGATCCAGGCCAGCCTGAGCTATAGAATAAGACTCTGACTCAAAAATCAAACAAAAAGAAGTCCCATCTGTTGTTCTCGTGATTGGGAACTAGATGTGAGCTCTCTACCAGTTCATGGCACAATGATCCATAGCTCTCTGAGGTTTTATAGGTGTTGAGTAATGGTTTATTTAATGTTTGTCTTCACTTTAGACTCTTGTACCCATTCATTCAAAAGACTGTCAAACTGAGTGCTGAGTTAGGTAAGATACTGGTAAGCATCCTTTGTTCAAAACCCATCTTTATATCTTATTAACAATGTGACCTTGTCTCTATTAGCCCCTTCATCTTAGCTTGGCGATGATGTACCACTGCAAAGAGCAGTTAGCATACAGCAAGTACAAAATCAACTCTATCTCTGGTGTCTTACTGACTAGGCATTGTAGAGAGGACTGGGGCTCTGGGAGAGAAGAAGGTGAACAAAAAGATAAATAAATAATCGCAGCTTCACAATGGCCACAGTGGGAGGCAAAACTGGGCTTGGAGAAGGGCAGGTCCTTGGATGCTGCAGGCAAGGAGGCTTCCTTGATCAACTTCAGAACCACATTGGTTTCCTAGTCAGTTGTGTGGAACAATTCAATGTCTTTTCCAGTACCCATCTGTAAGAGAAGCCAATTTAAAACCTAGAAATTTCTTTCATTTATCTAATCAAAACGATACTGTCGAGCTAATTGCACACCAGGACATAGGTTGGGGAAACACATAATTTAGATTTTTAGAAAGCCTGCATTAGTGGGGTGGAACTGAATGTCATCGCTGTTTTCCTGGTCATATTTACCAGATTGCAAAAGGCTTCCAAGGAAATTGCACTCCCCAGGAGGGTTGATGCATCTGCCTGTTTTTCTCATGAAATTGATAATACCAGTACGATCGTATTCATAAGACTTTCCAAACTTGAAAGATGAGGTTGCCGTGGTAACTGATGTAAACAGACAACTGGAATCACGGGATGAGCAGCTGCCTGGCACACTCCTCTCACCTGGGCTGACTCTGCATCCAGAAACTGCTGCCTTACTGGGATTACATAAAAACTAAAGTCTGCATTCCAACCCCAACACAGGTCCAGTCTGAAACTTGTCATCATGTTACAGTGGGACAGTTCACCTCCTTAGAATCCTTACAACAGCCATTCATCAGCAACATCTTAGACCTTGCCAGTGGGCCAAGAGACTTGCATGATGATAGAAGTAGTTCTCCAAGTGAGAACCTGAAAAGGAAGTTTCTAGAACCATGACAATTGAACAGCCAGATGAGAATGGGGCCCAGGGCCAGAGTAATGCCGTACATGGCTGGCAGATAGAAGGGAGCAGTGATCTGTTTGTTAGTCCCTCACAACCGTGTGATGGTAGGCTGGGCGTTTTCATAACTTGCTCAGTGGACTCTTAATGGGGGAGGATATCTTGGGATCTATCTTGCTTGGGATCTATCTATCCTGAACTCACAGCTTACTTAACTCACATGGTCAACTAAATGATGATGGTAGGAGCAGTAGCAACGGGTAGATGGAACAATAGATTTCAAGGCCACAGGCAAGTCACACATTCCTCTGCAAGCCTGCTTCATCTAAAGAATGGGAATCATGCTTGCAGAGTGATGTGGCTTGGTGTCCATGAGACTGCTCAGGAGGTGCAATTAGCAGGCTCCATGCTAATTAGCTATAGTGAGATATTCAGGGGAGTCCAGGGACACCCTAGATTGCGGCTCATATGGCTGATTGAAGAAAGAGGTCCTCGTCTGAAGTGTTGAATAAAACAAAGGGGGAAAGAATTTGTGGTCAAGATGCACTTTGGCTTTGGACATGGAGATAAAGTGTCTGTGGCTAACCCAAGTGGATGTCCAGGAGCTCCAGCAGCTAAGGCCAGAGAGATCAAGTACGTCTCTGAGACTGGACCCTGGCTTGAGATTTAGTCATTGTAACTAATCTTATCATTTGTGATGTTCCAAACCCTAGCTGGTTGCTTTCACTTAGAAGTGAATAGAGAATGGATGGATCTGGACCTGCTGTGGTGTGAGAGTGTATAACTAACACATGGCCAGGATGTAGCCAGGGCTGAAGTGAACCCTTGGTGGCACAGAACTATAGTCCCAGCTACTCAGGAGGAAGATACAGAAAGATCACAAATTCAAGGCCTGCCTGGGCTACAGATTGAAAAAATTCACCCTGGGCAAGTCAGTGAGACCCTGTCTTCAAAATTAGTGAGTAAGTGAGTAAATAAATAAATAAATAAATAAATAAATAAATAAATAAGCTAATATAGCTCTACCTGTCTAGCATGCATGAGGCCTTAGGTTCAGTCCTTATATACAGACATGCATAGACACACATACACACACACACACACACACACACACACACACACACACACGCCATGTTCCATGGGGCTAGCTGAGTAGTAGGTGGTATAGATTTATGCAGGATGGTGGAGGAAGGCCCTCTTGAAGAGGAAACATCCCAAATACAATCAGAAAGATGATGGACCCTGGGCAAGTCACACATCCTGGAACTTTGGGATTAGCACCTATGGGCAGTGCCTTTATTACAGACTGAATGCTTTGTCCCAGGGAAAGCTCAAATCTGCACAGAGGCATTACTGTGGACCAACACCTCAGGAACTCTCCCTGCTTTGACCTGGTGCACCTCAGCGTTCCCAAGGGGAGACATTTTCTTACTCCCCAGGAATTCTCTTAAAATAAGGGATCCTGTCCTGGAGGAAGAGTGGGTCTCATTCACACACTGTGGGGCCCCTATCCATTTCCCCAGGACTCAGGGCATGGCTGCTGAGGGGTGAGGGGTGAGGGGATGGACAATGGGGGATGGACAATGGGGGATGGACTGAAAGGCTGAGGCTTCGGCAGCACTGTGTGCCTTAGCCACTAGAGGGCTCATGGCTCACAGACTTCAAGTCTTAATAATAAATCTTTCACATTCACTCTAAACACTGTTGTGTTTGAATGGAGCCTGGTCCTGTAATGTTAAAAGTTGCTATTTAATTATGCACTATTATTAGACAATTACAAACCCTTCTATAATAGCTAAATATTAATTTTATAAATGTTTAAGTGTCTTGTTCATACAAAACTTTCACATACAGATAATAAATCAAATTGTTGACTTCACAACGTTGGGTAGATGTTTTGCCTCTGAAATTAAATTTCTCCATTAAAAAGTTTTCCTTTGTCACCAGCTTCTATTGGCTGCTGGGTTCAGGTTCTGGCCCCACAACCTGCTTGTTTCTGCCTTGACTTCTGTTGCCCCAGTCATGAAGCACGCAGTGTGTACACAGCACTCTGCTCAGTGAGACACTGTCTGACTCTTCAAGGTCCAGCCATAAGTAAGGAAAAAGATGGACCCACAATAGCAGGGGAGCTTGTCAAAGTGGATCGCTGAGCAGGGGAGTTCACACAGCTGTCTCTCAGGTTAATGAAGTGTATAGGCACGGCCATTTGGATTCAAGACCAGCCTTTCTCAGATAGAAAACAAACGCCACAGACACAGTGAGTCCTGCTGATACAAAGTCAGAAGGGGGGCATCAACCTCCCTCCCGTTGAGAACACTTTCTTATGACCCTTCTTCTGTGGTCTGCCACTCAAAGAACAGTCTGTGCTCATTGCCACATTGTATGGAGTTGACTCCAGCCTCCTGGCTCTGGGGACAGTTGGTTAACCTCACTGACAGTGGCTCATCCATCACTTGTAATGCCAGAATGACATGGGGACTTCAAGGTCCTCATGAGAGAAGGGGGCTTCTTTACAAGGCCGGCAGACAATACTGTCCTAATCCCCAGTGAAGTGGACTTTGGAAGTAGACATCATTAAAGCTACAGGATCCAATATCTGTTTATTTGTGTGTGTTCACACATGTGATCAGATGTATGTGCACATGCGTGTGGAGGCCGGGGATCAACACTGAGGGTCATCACCCAACGTTTTTGAGATCAGGTCTCTCACTGGGGCCCTGGGTTCACTGATTTTGTTAGGATGGCTTGCTAGCCACTGGGCTCCCCACTTCCCCAGCACTGGGAGTACAAGCATGTGTCCCCATGCTCAGCTTTTTACTTCTGTTCTGGGGATTGAACTTGAGTCCTCATGCTTGCATGACAACCCCGTTACTGTTGACCCAAAGCACTATGCACGATGTCTTTTTCTTCTTGAACACCTTACCAGCTGCTTCTGTTCTTCTGCACAGAGTCTTATCAGTCTTTCCTTTGTTGGAGGGAATCTGACTGGAGGGCCATCTCGACACTTCAGGGATCTTACAGCGAGGATAGTGGACGTTACAGGTTTTAACAGTAGGCGGGCTACTGGGGGAAAAAGTTGGGGCAGGCAGACAATTATTTTGAAGAAGACCTATTCTGTTACACTGTTGCCTGGCTACCCCACCAAGTTGGTGAGTCCCTTTTCTCTCTTAGCTTGCCAACCTCTGACTCATAAACAATTGGAAAACAGTTACATATTTATTAAATACTTAAACTACTTATCAGATGCTATGGCATGGATAACGGCAACAGTAAGAATTCTAGTGACAAGTGTTATCTTGCACACTGGCCACATTCCACGTGCTGCTGACATTCTGTATGTATCTTTTCCTTTAATTCCATCAGCACCATATATCTCAGGTCTGCCTCACTGCTGAACATATGTCAGTATGTACATACAAGTAGTAGTACACACAAGAAAACAGACTTCCTGAGAATAGATGGTTTGTCTGTGGTCACATAGTTCAGACAAACTCTCAAAAATCTTACTCAATACAAGGACATAGAATTTGTTTTACTGTGATGGATAATATCTTGGCCCCTTTTGTTCAGGGGTGGGTTTCTCATAGTCAGAGGCTTGTAAAGTACAATACGCTGGACCCCATAGAACAGCATCTGCTTCTGTAGATCATAGTGGCTCAGAACTGTCATCTCTAACAAAAGTGAAATCCCTGCTTCTCCAGAGGCCATGGGGTGAGAGCCACCATCCTAGACCCATAGTAGCTACTGACTGTGTGTTGAATGAAGACTTCAACCACAAGGATGTGTCTTATTTAGATCTAGTTTAAGTCTGCTCATGTGACTAGGGCTAAGTTGTTAGTGCTCACGGATACTATCTTCTCAGCATACCAGCAGCATGCCAGCTTATCTGGATGAGGCTCAAGTGTGAGAAGCAAACTGCCCTCTTGTTCTTAGACGTGCAAAGCAGTGACCCACCAGCACACGTTCTGCCTCACACAGGCCACAGTGGCTCCCAGATGTGACACTGGGCCACGCATGAAGCCAGGCAGCTGCTCACCTCACACTTCTTGATTCCAGTGACGCCAGGAGGAAAGCTTCTCTTATGTGTTTGTTTTCTTTCACACCCATGAAAACCACTGCTTCGTCTCCCCAGAGTCTCAGGATAGGATACTGTAGCTGAAATGTAAGAGAGGGCTGCTTTAAAGATGTGTTTTATTTTGCCATTAACACGCACCATTAACATGATAACAGGTTGGGAAGAGGTGGATATGATCAAAATATATTACATATATAAAGTGTTCAAAGAATAAGTAAAGCTATATTAGAAAAAATAGTCTCTTTATCAATGTTGTTATAAGATTAAGTGAATTAGTATTTACAAATCCATTAGAAGAGTATCTGGAACACAGAAAATGTTATATAGGTATTTATGAATAAATACATGGTTCATTGAAACGTGAAACACATTGTCTAAAAGCAACTAAAGGGCAGGGAGAATGTTCTGACTTCCTAAGGGTGCCCCTACCCTCCTGGTCCATGGCGGATGTTACAGTCTATTCGGCCACTGGTAGAGTTTTGTCTGTCTGTTTTTTAACAAGATGTGTAGATCATTTCAGCCTCAAGCTTACTATGTAGCTGAGAATGGCCTTAAGTTTCTGTTCCCTCTTGCCTCTACATCCCAAGTGCTGTAATTATAGGCTTGTACCCCTATACATGTTTTCCTTGTACAGAGGCTGGGGATCAAATGCTTTGTGTATTCCAAGCAAGTACTGTACCAAATGAACTACAGCCCCAGGCCATGGGGTTCAGGGTCAGCATCCAAGACCAAGATCCATTTCCCCTGCCTGCTCCAGCTACCATGATGTAGCCATAGAAAGGCAGTGGATGGACAGCTCTGGGCAGGCAGGCAGCCAGAGTAGAAGCAGGCATGGAAACTGGGGGCACTAGTCAAGGTACCAACACCAGGCTAGCCATTGCCTTCCTATTTTCATCCATTGACATCAACAGGAAAACAGTAGTCCTCTGTCGTCCTGAAGCTGTTCATGGGCAGGGACTGTCTAAGGATGTGGGGAATGGGGACTCTGAAGTGACAAAGCAGACACCATGGGTCACCAGAGACTCATGGAGGGTCACCAGGGAGGGGATAGGGAGCTGTGTATTCAGTTGCCATGTCTTTATTCCTAATGAACCAACCCTTCGACATAAGATCCTGCTGACCTGAAATGAACTTCGACTTAACCCCCACCATCTCATTCCACCAGGCCTCTCTTCTGTGACCATGAATCTTATTTAGTCCGGAGCGGCCCTAGAGCCTGTGTTCCCAGAGACGATGACTCAGGAGGACATCTGCATTTTTAATAAGTGCATTAGCGACCCTGAGCAGGGAGCTTGTGGAGCACACTTTGAGAAACCTTGTGTTCCTTCTTCCAGAATGGAGGTGACCTCCCTCTTTACTGAGGATCCTGTTTACTGCTCTTTATTGCTATGGAAGTCCCTTTGGAAAGGAAGAGTGGAAAATGCCACCGGCTGGATACAAATGACAACATCCCAAACAAGAATGAGTTCACAGGCAGGCGTGAGCTTTCCCCACCTGAACTTTCCTCCTCTGGGTATCATGAAAAGATGTCCAAATTGCTCTTAGCTGATCCTTATATGTGTCTAACGTTACACACACACACACACACACACACACACACACTCACACACACACACTCACACACACTTGCACTAACACACACACATGCACACACACACTCCAGGGAGCTAGAAACACAGCACAGCAGCTAAGAGCATTTGATGCTCTTCCAAAGGATCTGAGTTCAGTTCCCAGGATCTATGTTGGGTGGCTCACAGTCATTTAGAACTCCAGCTTCGAGGGATCTACACCCACTTCTAGCCTTCGAAAGCACCTGCATGGTATACATGTGCATAGATACACATGCACACACATAAAAACAGAGTGAATCTTTTTAAAAAGTCCATCCTGATATTTGCTCCTTTGCCACATTGTAAAAATAGGAAGCTGGAAGTACTCTGTTATTACAACCCAGTATTTGTCTAGCATCCCCTACCCCGAACTAATTACCTCCTGTGGGAAGTCTATTCTATGTGGCTTACGACTCAGTCTAATCAATAACACCGTGTAAGCCACAGAAACTAGGAAGAAGAAAGCAGTCAGATGCCAGCTAGCATAATATAGCCCATGGTATGAGCTTTGCAAGATGTTGTGACTCACAGGCTTGTACTGTAAAGACAGAAAAATTGAAATTCTTGCAGCAGGGGAGTTTTCTTATAGTGCCAAACCACATAAAACACAGCTTACCATGCCCACCATTTTTAAGTGTGCAGCCCCACGGCGTTGCTCGCCCATTGTCACCATGCTCTGCTAGGATGCTTTCCCGCTCCCTAACAGACTTCCATGATCCAGTAAGCACTGATGGCCCACGCCTCACCCTGCAGCCCCTGCCAACCTCTGCTGTGCTCTCTGTCTGTGTGTTTGAGTCTTTTAAGTACCTCTTAGAAGTGGATTCCTAAGCATTTGTCTTTTGTGATGGCCTAATTTCCCTTAGTATAAGGGAATCTTCATGGCTAGTCTCTACTGTAGCTTGTATCAGAATCGCTTTTTTAAAAGTAATTTTCTACTATGTATCTGTATGTACATATTATGTATATGCACATTCGCATTATACACACATACACACACACACACACATGTGTACATGCCTACAGTTTTGTTCATTCATTCATCTGACATGGCCATGGGTTATTTCCATCTTTTGACTGCTATGAGTATGGTTACTGTGAACATGGGTGCATGCATATGTTTAACCACACCAAGCAATGACCCCTTTCCCACTGTTCGCTGCCAAGTCTGGCTGATGTTCCAGAGTTCTCGGTGGCTGTGGCTGTGGCTGTGGCTGTGGCTGTGGTGTAGCTTGAATGACACTCAACAGGAGATGTGCTGAGCTGATGTCTGCACACCCAGCATCTCCGGCTGAGGTCTCCATAGCTTCTCTCAAGGCTGAATTTTCTCCTGTTCTTCTTTGGAGGAAGGTCTCATATTTCCCTGCTCCACCGACATGTCACTTTATATGCTTTATAGAAGTTTTGTTACTTCTGTTTACTTGAGTAAGACCTACGCTTTGGACTGTCTGGAGTCACGGACATTTGGGTTCCTGCTGTAGTCATGGACAGAGGGCATTTTTATGACTATTGGGCTCTGTGTGTGTCTTGCATTTGTTTACAGTCTATGGTCACAGGGTTCACCAAGCCCAGCAGAATGGAGGCAAGCTTCTGGTGAGTTTTGTTTGATATTCAAGAGCAAGACTCTGCTTGTTAATCGTCTGACAGACTAATTATTCTATAGAGAGAGTTGCTGGGTAAAGATGCCTGAACCATGGAGGCAGGGCCTGTTCTGTGCAGCTGACAGGAATTCCCGTTCCCTTCACCAATGCCAACTCTCTAGGCCTGAGAAAGCAGGTGAGTGTGGGGCTATTGATCCCTCCTTTGCAAGGCAATTATTGGAAGGGAACCATCCTCTATCTATTCCGTTCCATGGATGGGCTTACAATGTTGTAGACCTCTCCGTTAGAGGGCTGTGTGGCCAGAGCAGAGAGCAGAGAGCTTTAGATGTTTATTTGTGGTTCTGGTCCCCATAGGTACAGTCATGCCTGGGCCTCTTTCTCATCTTTAAAGGTGGCAGAGAGATGCCCTCCCAGGCAGGGTTTCCCGGGGGCTGCTTTTGAATTCAGGTTTTGAAAAGGGCTTTGAAGTGAAAAGGAGCTATCCTTTCTTCATGTTGAGTCTTCTCCTAATTCAACCTGGTCTTTCAGTCTCTACCTAAAGCTAGCCTCCCCTCTCCTGGTGATTCTGGGAGGGGCTAAGGCTGGGATGCTGAGCAGCACACTCTCATCAATGACCTCCACGCAGCAGGATAGTCTTCCTCTAAGACAACTCCTTCCTTCCCATCCCCCGCCAGGCATTTCTCTCCTCTGCTTCTGAGGCTAATCTTGAAAGTGTGAGCATCTGTAATGAGGAGCAGAAAGCCTCATTGACTCCAGCTCAGTCAGGGAATGGGGTCAGCCTGATGCCTGAAATTCTCCCTTCTGAAGGGCAAGCCTCAGCATCCTTGCAGTTCCTGCTAATGTCTCTCAGAGAGCACCCAGCTTCCCTGGGGACCTTTTCAAGGAGGATGTGCCCCTTGTTCTTCTCTCACTGGGTGGCGCAGTGGAAGGTGTGGCCTGGACCCTGCAAGCTGAGATGCAGTTATGGTTTAGGCAATTCTTGCTTCTAATCTGCTGTGAGGTAGAAAAATTAAGTAACCAGTGAGCATTATACTTGAGTGATAGTGCAACAGAATGTGTTATACTAACGGAGAAAGGCTGAGGCTAAGACTTGGAAACCAAATAACCTCCAGAATCCAGTGGTGAATCTAGAATCCATTGGTGTGAAGCATCATGAATTAGGTATTTAACCTCATGTAACCTCAGTTTCCTGATCTGTACGAGGAAGGTAAAGAGAGAGAGAGAGCCATGGAGAGGGCTGAGTTGGCAAAGCACTTGCCACACAAACACAAGGAACTGCGTTTTACTCTTCAGCACCCACAGAAAAGCAAGACATGCTAGCATGTGCCTGTAACCCCTACTTAAGGGAAGTTGAGACTAAGGCTCCTGGGGCTTGCTGGACAGTTACTCCTGTCATATTAATGGATTCCAGGTCTAGTTGGAGACCTTGTCTCAAAAAACAGTAAGGCAGAGAGTACTAGAGGAAGAAAACTGGTAGTGACCTCTGACATATATATATATATATATATATATATATATATATATATATATATATATATATAGAGAGAGAGAGAGAGAGAGAGAGAGAGGTTAGAATCGCCCCCAGGCAATGCAGAAAGATAAGCACTAAATTGCCACCAATGGAGAGAGAGGGGGCATGTACCTGACTTTTCACACCTGTGCATCCCTACATGGCCTTGTAGTACTGTCCCCTCCCCCACTCCTCAGTATCCTTTTTTTTTTTTTTTTTTTTTCCTGACAGGCTCTTAGTTGCTGCCTGCAAGTATCTTCACCTCCCTGCCAGGGCTTTTTCTGGCCTCATCATATGCTTGGGCAGAACTCCAGGAAAGCCAGATGTACTCAGTATTATATCCTTGCCCCTCATTCCCAGAGTGGCTCTGGAACCAGATGTTGTTGGATGCAAACTCTGGTCTCCAGTGAATCTGGGTGGAAGGTGAAGGTGACTTAGATGCCTTGTCTACTCCAGTGGCCCTAGAATGCTGAGTGTCACCTGCCAACAGGGTCCACCTGGACTGTCCCCTCTTCTGTTTTGTTTCCCTGTCTCCTACAGAGCTGTCTGGTATCACTTCCAAACTGACTACAAGTGATTATGGTCCTCATGATTTAGGACCAGCCTATGTAGAAACCTAAACTAAGACATTAGCACGGCCGTCTTTTGCTCGCTGTGTCCTCTTTCTTTCTGCATTCTCTCTAGATCAAATGTACTAGGATTTAGAGGTGGCCCCAAGGGCCCACTCTGATTGAAGTCTTAGTCACTAGTGTGAAGCTGTTATCTATGGAACTTTAAAAGGCACATCCTAGTGGGAGTTCTTTGAGACACGTGTTTCTGCAGAAGATCGAGGCCCTTCTCACTGATGCCAGCGTTCTCAGCTACATTTCTACCACAGTGTGTTGACACACACCATTTTCACCGGAGGCCAAGCCAGCAAGGCCACCCAGCCTTAGAATTTGAACCTCAAAAACCATGAGCCATAGCCAACTTTTTTTCTATATAAAATTAGTTGCTTCAGGTATTCTGTTGAAGGAAGGCAGAACTGATTAACACAACATAGAACAGAAAAAAAACAAAAAAACAAAAACTCTTTTCCACAGAATACTGACAATGGATTTTTAAATATCTTGCTTTGCAAACACAGTATATTTCGATCAAACTATTCTAGAAACATGAGAGAGATAGTAATTGCTCTCAGAATGAGTCACTTAGAAAGCTAATAACCACCTCCCTTCCACATATCTCTGGCAGGCAGGAAGCAGCCGAGCCTTTTGAGAGGACTGAATCGTGCCTCCGACACGGGGCATTATTCTGATGGGCCAGCTGCACATTTTACTTGGCAAAGTGTCCAAACTTGTCACGACACAGCTGACAGGTTCAAAGTGACAAGGACAGGCACTGGACTAGCACTGTTGTCCCCCTGTATGCATTCGATGCAAAGAGATATGCAGAGGCTAGCACATTACAATAACCTGCATGGAGTACATGACTTCTGATCATTGTCACCTTCATGCAGATGCCAGACCCATGCAGGAGCAGAAGGTGGCAATCTTCTCTAATGTTTATACAAAACTCAGCTTATGTGGCTACACAGGTTTACTTACTGGGGAATCCCTGGTGCACTGAGGGTTAGTATGCTCTTTCTTTTATATTGCTCATAACCATACTTTGATTTAAGACTTTACACGCTGATTTGAAACCACCATTTCTAATATGCAGTCTGCAGGAAGGCCAGCCCACCGACTTTCCTTCAGTATTCCTTCTCCAAAAGGAATAGATGGACACAGGCGAAGCCAAACAGCAGAAGACCAAGGCAGCTCTGTGGAGAAGCTTGTCCTAGTTAGCTTGTCACCTGAAAAAGAAGTCTCAATTGATTGAGGGTTTGTCTATATCAGATTGGCCCGTGGGCATGTTTGGGGGTGTGGTTTGATTATTAATTGATGTAGAAGGGCCAGTCCCACTGTGGGCGGTACCATTCATTCCCTGGGCAGGGAGGTCTAGGCTGCATAAGAAATCCAGCTAAGCATAAGCCTGAGAGAAAGCCAGCAAGTCGCATGCATTCCTCGACAGTTTCTGCTTCAAGTTTTTGCTTGAGTTCTTGCCTGACTTCCTTTGGTGATGGGCTGTGACCTGGAAGTATAAGCCGAATAAATCTTTTCCTCCCCTAAGTTGCTTTTGGTCAGAGTGTTTTATCACAGCAACAAAAATCAAACTAGAACAGAGCCTTACAACCAATCGATCCCACTCAGGCAATACAATTATTTCTAAAAGAAAAACCCGCTGCTCTGTTTCCTCAGTGCTGGCCAGTTGCCACATACTGTGTGCCCACCACTTACATACCTCACCTCACTGGGCACCCTGAATGCTCTGCAGGGCAGGTGTCAATACTAACATTGTTCCATAGGGACCAAAGCACAGGGAGGTTAGGCCAGTTGCCCGAGGTCACTTGATGGAGAGGGGGCAGAGACATTGTCGGAACCAATGTCCATTGACTCTGAAGACCACATCAAAACCATAGCCTTAGTGGAAATAATAATGAACAATGCAAGAGTTGCTTTGCCTGCTGCACCTCACTCATTCATTACCTGCTTCTAAGGGCACAGAGAGAAAGGCTGAAAGTGAAGACCTCCCTCTGGGAATGTGGCATCTCTCTGTCTGTATGCAGCTCATGGCATTGTGATAATGGTGAGCAGTGTGTAGCCTCCTGCCCTTATTTGTGTAACGAACGATTCCACGCCTGGATTTTCAGCATCTGTCTCCCATAGCTTCCCCCAAATTTTCTGTTATTACCAGTCTTGGGAACTTCATGGTACAAATATAAAAGCAAGCTTGTGAGAGGGGCAGGCATTTACTGAAAACCCTGAAAACCAGTCCAGGGATTTGTTTTTCTATCTTGTTTTAGATTTGTAATGAAGGGATGGATTGCTCTCCCATGCTTCTAATGGCTTCCCTACAACAACAACAACAACAACAACAACAACAACAACAACACAGTCTTATTTTCTAGGTCTGAAATTAAGACCCAAAGTACAGTACTTTGACATGCTGACTAGAGAACCTGAGACCAGGAAAGATTGTATTGCATGCCTGATGTTCCGTGGGAGCAGAGTAAAGGTTTGAACTTAAGTCAGCAGATTTCTGTATGATCCCTGGGTGTTTCATGTGGTTGTCAGGGATCAATAATGAGTGGTCTGGGTGTTAAGAAACCTGAGCTGGCCTCCAGGTGGAGTAGCAATGTCTGGACAGTGCTTATCCTGGCCAGCCCCTGGGGGGAGGAGAATTGGTTATAGATTTAAAAGTGTCACCATCTAGTGTCAGAAGGTGGACATAGCTGTGACCTCACCGAGGAACATAGCTGGGTTCTTCTCATAAGCATATTAAGAATCCTGTTCTACTGGTCTCTGATCACTTTCTCTATGTTCTACTGAGTGGGTGGGATTTCAGGCCATTGGTCTAATATTCTGGGGTCAGGAGGAGGCTTTAGTCACAGCAGGGGTTTTGAGGGGCACAGTTCTAGAGGCGGGGTGATGAACTGAGCATGTATGATAAAAGTGGGGCTCAAGATCAATATATGAAGGTTGATAAGCAAGTTTGGGGGTCCACACCTGCTTATAGTTCATCAGTTTTACATCTGTGAAACTAATTTCATCCCATCTGGACTTGCCTTCTTCATCATGGCAGCTGGGATTAAAGCCTTCTTGCATTGTGTTAATACCAAGTTCAAAAGTAGCAATATAAAGACCTTTATAGAACCCGAGACTGGGCTGGACCAGGATGTTAGTCAAAGAAGCAGTAGAGATTTATTAATTACAGAGGAAAACTGCAGAGGGGTCTGCTGATTGCCACTTACACTGTGCAGCCATGTTTAGCATCATCAATAAAAGGGCAGCCCTGGAATCCTGGGCTCCTGGTGTAAGGCAATGTGCACTGGAGACTCCCCTGTGACATAGTGTTGCCCAGCATACTTAGCCTGCAACAGACCAAGGAGGCAAATGAATCCCACACACAGCTATTACTTGGGGCTAGAGGTAAAGAAACAAATTCAAAGACACCAGGAGAAAACAATCAGGAAACAAGTATGTTGAATTGACCCGGGGCAACCCACAAGCCAAGTTGTTTGTGTTCTTCAAAAGTTCGGTATCGTGAAGAGGGAGCAAGGGTTACAAAGGGCTGAAGAACCGTGGCAGCTAGATGACTCGTGCTTGATGCTATTCTATGTGCATTGTATGATGTGTTTGCAGATGGACTGGTGGGATGCTGGGTAATGCTTTGGAGTTACTGTAAAGTTCTGTAGAATTTATAATGTTATTGTGGTTATTATGTAGGAAAATGTTTTAGGCCACCGATTCTGAAGGTGTCAGGGTGAAGTGTTCGAATGTTTTTAAATATTTTCAAATGATTCAGGAAAGAATTGTATATAGACATTAGCACGCATACATACGGCTCTTTCTCTCTTCCTTTTTCTCTTACTCGACTTACCTACCTAGCTCTAAAGAGGCAAGAGAATAGAACACAAATGGCAGATGCTAACACTCAGGAAACACAGGTGAGGCTGTGTGGATGCTCCTTGTGCTGTTCTGCATGATTTAAATATTAAAATAAAGTTTGAGGGAGGAGAAGACCTAGATGACTTGATCCACAAATATGTTAGTAAAGACCTGGTTAGGGTGTGCTTCTAATCTGTTTCTGTGAGTAACCAGATGCTGATGCAGCCAGGGATTATTTGTCCCAGAATCCCTTGCTTTAGAGATGGCTGTTAGTGACTAAAGGGCTCGTTGGCTGCTTTCTCTAGTGGCTCTACCTATTTGTTCTCCCCCCACCTGGCTTGGGTGTTGTTGGCATGGACTGAGTTTACCATGTCCTGCATAGAGTGCAGATGCCATTGGTATTTTGGACTCCATGATGACATGAAAGGAGAGGGGTGTTTCCTTATTACTTAGACAAATGTTGGAAGAGGGGAGGCGCAGCACCTGTGCTCATTAGCACCCTTGTGTGGGGAAGGGGGAAACATCTTGTGAATATCACTCATTACTCAAGTGTCAGAACATCTTGCGTCCTGGAATGTTACGAAACAGACCTGTGAATTAGATAAGCACACAAGTCTCATGGAAGATGGGGAAGGGACCAGTTCTGTCCTAATGACATCACTATCTCCTATTATCCTCCTTGGACAAATTCTGGCCACAGTTATGGAAAATGAGAGGGCAAGGATGGAGGGAGTTTCTCAGAAAGAAGTCACATAGTTTCTCATATAAACCAGGAGTGAGGTTCTCATATAATACGATGCTGTCAACTTTAGGCACAGGTGAGCTCTGGACCTCATATGGCACCAACAGGGTCTGGTGTTTCCAAATCACCCCTGTTCTCCATATTAACTCTCAGAATTAAAAGGTTAAAAGATGACTGTGTTAGTCCTCCATCATCTGGCGTCTAAATCTAAATAAAAAAGAGAAAGCTTTTCTCAGCAGCAAGTTATATAGTCTATCATTGGCCCTCATTGAGTCATGTATTTATCTCTGGACCAGTCACCTTGGCCTTTATTGCTCAAGTCTGAATTAAATACATTTGTCTGAGCCTATAAGGAGCCAGCTTTGCTGGAGTGTTTATCTTGATTAACCATTGATGAAGGAGGGATTCCTGGCCCAGGGTTCAGGGATGGCTGATACTTGGCTCCTGACACTGCAGATAAGATTAGTGTGGCTCACTAATCCGATCTGCTCACAGCCTGGAGAAGACGGTAGTGCATACAAGGGATGATAGGAGGCAGACTCCATAGCATCAAGAGAGTAGAAAAAATGTGTTTGAATAATTATTCTAGCAGCCAGAGTTTTGAAGCCCCACACTCTGATGTGCATATCCTGTGCCTGGTGCCTCTGCTGTGAATATTCAGGGTAGGTCTCCCTATCGCAAATGACAGGACAAATACCCACATGCATGTCCACAGGCCAACCTGATATTCGTTAAGACTCCTTCTAATGTGATTCTAGGTTGTGTCAAGTTGACAGTTAAAACTAACCAGCTACAGGTGTGTGTGTGTGTGTGTGTGTGTGTGTTTGTGTGTGTGTGTGTGTGTGTGGGAGTGGGGGGGGGGACGACATGAAACCCCAGACACTAGAAAATATCTGAGATATGTGTTTCTTTTTGCTGCTAAGATATGATGCCTACACGGTTCACCAGCCATGTAAAGAAATCTTGTGTTGAGGTCGTTCTAGGTCCTCCTGGCTTTCCTGATGTTGGGGCAGCACGTGATCTTGGGCTTTAGTTTGCTTCCATACTTCAGAGTGGTTCCCAGAAGAAAACAGGAAAGGTGACTTGATGCTAGATTGAAAAACTATAGATGTCCACTCTCTTTCAGTCAAGTGGCTTTAAGAATGTTGCCACTAACAGCTGGCCATGAAAGCCTAACTCTTCTGTTTGTCTGGAGTGTCCATCTCTGTGCTGACATAGTCTTGTGCTGTCATATAGATATCACTAAGGAAATGCAAACAGTCTAGGATGAAGCTCTGTGGACGCTCGTCATGGAAGGAAGGACCTTTCTTCTGATAAGGGAGCTTCAATTCTAGGCAATGTTTCCAGACACTTCAGAGATAGCCTGGCTAGAAGAGGGGCCCTGCTCTAGGCCACTTGCTCCTCTGTCACAATGTGTAGGTGTCTGATTCAGTAGAGTCTTTTGGGGAGTGGGTCAGACCCTAGCTTGGCCCAATGCTAGGTCTAATCATAGAAGTCTGCATTAAATGTATGCCCCTCTCCCATTTCCAATAGGGTAGAGTTGCACATACCAGTTGCAGCCACTAGAAAAGTACCAGCATGTGGGGTTCAGTGGGGAACTGCCACTGTTCAAAATGTAATGGGGTCAGAGGTAATTTGATTTGATAACTAAGCAGTCTTGGCATTTTTAAAATGATGTGTTCTGAGAATCAGATTAAAAACATAGCAACAAAATAAACATGTATCTCTGATATTTTTCAATTTCTGGGGTTTTCATTATGGCCCCCTGTGCTGGTTATTTTCAACTATAGGCTTGACACAACCTAAAATCACTTAAGGAGGGTGTCTTGGTGAGTAATGACCTAGATTGGCCTGTGGGCATGTCTGTATGTGCTTGTCTTGATTGTTAATTGAGATAGGGAGACCCACCCTGAATATATCTGGGCACTGGATTATATAAGAAAGGAAAAGGCTAACTTAACATTAGCAACAAGCAAGCAAGCAAGCAAGAAATATTTTCTCTGCTCTTGGTAGGATAAGACTAGCTATTTGAGTTGCTGCCTTGACTTCTCTGATAGCCAGTGACCTGGAATTATAAGCAATAAACCATTTCCTCCTATATCCCTCTTGTCAGTTATTTGTCATAGCACAGAAATGAAACTATAGCAACACCTCAGCCTTAAATATGCACAGTGTTTTCAGAATCCTATAACACTGGGAGTCTCCTTGGATAGTTGGTTGAGTAATAGGTCATATAGGGCAGTATTTATTCACCAGAGGGAGGCAGTACTAGATGTCCTGTCGCAGACTGCATGTATACAGAGCTGTAGCTTAGAAGTCTAGGATGTATGGACATCCATCACAGCTCTAAAATAAATGTAACAACTAGGAAAGACATTGTGAATATTTTTAAAAGTCCGTTGGTGTTGGCAATCACAAAGAAGAACCTAAAATGGATGGATGTAAAATGCATTTTAAAAAATCCAGTTGTTACTCAAAGACAAATTGTTAGCCTTTATCATGGTGTCAAGACACTTCTAATGTAAAAATGCAGTCTTTTCAACCAACAATACTAGAATAATTTAATATCCTTATGAAAAATAGAACCTTAGTCACCATGCAAAATTCAATTTAGGTACCACATAGACCCAAATAGAAGAACCAGCATAATAACATTTCTAGAAAATGTAAAAGAAAGTATTGAGAAATGTGGAGTAGGAAAAGATATCTCTGGACACCCAGTGATAATCTTGAGAGTGAAAATTGAAGAATTAGGCTTCATCATAATTAAAAATGTGCCCTCCAAAGGTTTTGTTTAGAAAATGAAAAGTTGAGCCAAAGAAGAAGTATGCAATTTACAAAACTAACAAAGAACACAGTCATATTATAAATTATAAATTCCTTCAAACCAATAATAAAAGCATAAACTCAATTAAAAATGGCTGAAAGATATGAGTAGACACCTCATACCCATTTAGAAAAGGGAGAACAGTGAAAATCCACATGAAGATGCTTCACACCCTCAGCCAGCAGAGATGCAAACCCAAACTGCACTGGAATGTCCCTCAGAAGGCAGCTGCTGACAAGCCTGAGTGACAGAGCCTGGCTTCTGACCCTGCACAGACTTCCTGGGAGCAGAATTAGCTGTGTGCTAAGCACAAGGCTGCTCCCCATTTTTCTTGGTGGTCCATTTTTGCATGGATGCTGCAGAATGCTGTTGTGTGCCACAGCATGGGAAAGAGGAGCCTGTTTGGTAGCTCCCACACAGAGGTTTCTCCATGGAAGTGGTACTTGAAGTGGAGCTTGAAGTGGTACCCTGACAATTCACATGGCTGATTTGGTGGTACTGAACAAAATCCTACTGGAAAAGAAAGATGGCCAGCATTTCTAAGAAATGACATTTATTGAGTTACCCGTTCATGCATTTTTCTCCTTTGGTGGCCTAACATCCCCTCTGGAGCTATGAAGGAGTTAATTCACTTTCTATATGTCTCAACTCTGTCCCTGTGGGATAATTGCCTTTTATCACATGGAATTCTGCTTTAAGCACAGTTGTGACAAGTCTGGTGCTAGGTTCTCAGTGGTCTTCTGTTATTACTGCTGGGAAGCAAGCAAAGTGAAGGACAGAGAGCAGAGCTTGGAAGAGAGAGGATCCTCTCCCCTTCTCTTCCCCTTACCACCTTAGCTGTAATTAAAGGTCTACTTTGTAGAATAGTCATTGCATTTATTCTGTGCCATCCCCAAAGCGTAATTCAGACTCATGGAGTTCGGCTTCTGGCAAATCTGTTTCTACTCACACAATAGATCTCTCCTGAAACAGAACAAGCCTCAGATGAATTCTACATCCCTAGAGGTGTCAAGTGGACAGGCACTTGCTGGGAGATAATTCATGGACAAGCTTAAACTTGATAACCCACTTGAAATTCCTCTTGGATCCTTGCTGTCTTAGGCGTGCCAAGCAACGCCAATAGAAAGGCAGGGTTTGTGGGAGCTTGTAGGTCAGGCTGGTTGTGCTCGCTGCCTGTTGCTGGATCCACTCTAAGAGCAGTGAGCCGAGTGCCTCTCCTTTATAGAGGGGAACTTTGGGGAGTGAGATTATAAGAAGTTGCAGCTTTTGGTCTTGGGAGGGAGATTTGGGCTTGGCTCTGAGAGCTTTATTGGGAGCATCATGTTGGACAATTCTGCTGAATGCTGTAAGAAAACTAACATAGCAGAGGCTTGATTGTAGAGTGGACTGGCCGACTTTCTCTGTGTGCCTGTAAGCTCAGTAGGAAAGACCCACTCAACGTCATGAAGTGCATAGAGTCAGGGAAGCTGTGTTTCTCAAGTGTCCAGTTAAAGATCAGCCTCATACTTTATAGCTCCAGTGGCCAGGAATACTTCAGTGATTCGTCATTTCATTTCTTACAGCAAAGAACATGTGGGCCTGTTAGCAGCCCAGATCCAAGCTTCTTTCTTCCTTAGAGTGCTCCACCTTCCACAGTAGGCTTCTGACGGCCCAGCAGGACTGTCAGGACTGGTCTTGCTTACACCAGCGGCTTTTTCTACTCTGCCTTTGCTCCACGTTTCTGTGGACTCATTTACCTGGTTGTGCAGCGGCATGGTTCTTCTGGAGTTCTCTACCTGCTTGGCAGATGTTCATAGCTGGATAGTTGCGAGGGCCAGCTGTATACAAACAATGGAGGTGGCTGCCTGCTTTGTGGGATCCAAAGCACTGAGGGTATGAGGGTGTCCTCTGTAGCCCTCTTTAGAAGAGATAGAGCAGGTCTGCCCTTCAAGAGGGACCTGGCTCAAACAGGTGTGTGTGTGTATGTGTGTGTGTGTGTGTGTGTGTGTGTGAGAGAGAGAGAGAGAGAGAGAGAGAGGGAGAGGGAGGGAGAGAGAGAGAGAGAGAGGGAGAGGGAGAGGGAGAGGGAGAGAGAGAGAGAGAGAGAGGAACACCAAGAAACCATGTTACAGGTTTATATAATGAGTCTGACTAGTGCTTTCTTCCAACAGACTTGGAAATGTGACAGAAGAAGTCATTAGGACAGATGACAGGGTGGTTTGGGCCAAAGTGACAGGAACTGGACAGCTGAAGACAAGCATTGGGAAAGCCATCCCAGCTTTGCTCCAGTCTGCTCTAAAGTCAGTACTGACAAAAGCAGACACAGGCAGCCTATCGCTGGTTGGCTAGAACATCCCTATTGGAACAACCTAGTTGTCTCCAGTCTGCATGGTCATGGCACAGAAGGCCGTTCATTCATCACCTCATCAAGCATGCAGTGTACGCCAAGGTGTCCACCCTGTCTGTGGGCTCACCTTGGCCTCATTCACAGTCAGGGGCTTTGGATGAAGCAGGAGCCCATGTCTGGGACAAGCAGTCCAGTATGACTTTCTGGCCATGGTGATTGGCTCAGGGTTTGAAGCAAGAATGGCATTCAGCAATGACATTGTTGGGAGTCATGAGATCAAGGCAATCTGATTCTGACTAATAGAACTCTTTGACTATCAAGACTCCAAGTAAGACCCTACAGGACAGACACAGCGGAAAGCTGGATAAAAAACATCAAGTCCTGATGATGTTCTTTGCGCCCTGAATGAAGTGGAACCTGAAGCCCATAGGACCGTGGGCCTTTCAGTAATTTTTTCTTAAATACATTTAGCTTGCAGCACCCGTGGCTTGCTATAAGGCTGCTCTGACCACAGCGGCTGGGTGCAGGAATGGGGCCAGCAGAATGACTGAATCAACAGAAGCTGCAGGGTAGTGAGTTCCCTCAAGGCAGGGCTTTCAGTGGAGCTGTCTGAAAGGTAGACGAGCTCTCTCAAAAGGGACGAGCAGTCTGCACAGAATGTCTCAGATGACAAGACATAGCACTCATTCAAGCATCAAATGAGGAGTGGGGCTTGGATCAGGTGGTTCTTTAAAGCTCTACCCCTCAAAGCCACTCCCCCTTTATTTGAAATAGACTCAGTTTATCTCACAATATATTTTGATTATGGGTTTGCCTTCCTCTACTCCTCTCACTCTCTTCCCTCCTTCCCCCCTCCCATTTGGATCCACGTTGGATTAGCAAACAAAGAAGCTACTGAGAGATAGCGATAAAAAGAAATGTAATGTGATAAAAAACAAAAACTAACTCATCAGAGTTGTACAAAACAAAGAGCAGGAAAATAGCCCAAGAGCAGGCACAAGAAATAGAGCTACACACACCCAGGAATCCCATCAACACACTAAATGGGAAGCCATCATGTATGTGCCAAGAACCTGATCCAGACCAGCGCAGGTCCTGTGCTTGCTGCCTGAGTCTCTGTGACTTCAGCCAAGCTTTGATCAGGTTGGTTAGAGGCCTTCTTTTCTGCTGCCCTCCATCCCCTCTGGCTCTTACTCTCTTTTTGTTTCTTCTTCCCTGGGGTTCTCTGAACCCTGAGGGGAAGGATTTGATGGAGACATCCTGTTTAGGGCTGAGAGTTCCAAGGTCTCTCACTCTCAGCATTATGTCTGGCTGTGGGTCTTTACACTTGTTCTGTGAAGGAGGAGGTTTCTCTGATGATGGCTGAGCGAGGCACAGTATAGTAGAATATCATTAAGACTCATTTTATTGTTATATTTTTGTCTCTCTCTCCTTTCTTTCTTTCTTTCCTTCTTTCTTTCTTTCTTTCTTTCTTTCTTTCATTCTTTCTTTCTTTCTTTCTTTCTTCCTTCCTTCCTTCCTTCCTTCCTTCCTTCCTTTCTTTCTTTCTTTCTTCCTTTCTCTCTCTCTCTCTCTCTCTCTCTCTCTCTCTCTCTCTCTCTCTCCCTCTCTCTCTCTCTCATTCTCTCTTTCAGAACAGTAGTATTTGGTTTTACCCTAGGTCCCTGGGCTATCAAGTCTCAGGTTCTTGGTCACTCCAAGCAGTGTCAGGTATGGGCTCCATCTCACGGAGTGGGTCTTAAGTCTAATCAGACATTAGTTGGTTACTCCCACAAGCTTGTGCCAACATTGCCCTAGCAGATCTTGCAGGCAGGACACCATTGTAGATCAAAGGGTTTGTGGCTGGCTCTTGGTGTTTACATTATTCTTTTGGCTCAAAGTCACTTCTTAACTGTAGCAATGAAGTCGCACACCTTTTCAGGTTCTCTCTCCAGGTAACTCTCTTACAGATAAGAAATGAAAGCCATAATCTTCATCCTGACATGGCAATCGCACATACCTATAAGCCCAGCTTTGGAAGGCAGAGGCAGGAAGGTCAGAAGTTCAAGGCCAATGTAAGCTACAGAGATTTTGAGGTCAGTGTGATTGAAGTGAGATGGTGCCTCAAATAGACAGCAAATACAACGTAAACATAAGATTCACAATTGTAGTCTCTGCTATAGACTCTGGTGAGTAGGTAGGACTGCCACAAGGAGGTCCTCACCACCCACCTAATCTTGTCTTACTTCTCTGTGTGATTGGTGGAACCCCTCTTCTCCAGGGCGAAATACATTATGAGTCCTAGCATCCAGCACCCCACTTTGCACAGCTGCCTGGTTAATGCTTACAGTTAAGTGAAGTCTCTGCTCGCATTCTTGTTATCACTCCACTCAGAACACAGCTACCGGGCAACCTCAGCCGTAGGGTTTCCGGTACAACTTGGTCAAGCTGTGGGAAGAGAGTTGTCTTCATAGGAATGCTAGGCCCAAGTCATGGAGAACAGAGCCACTTCCTCCTCCTTCCACATCTCTCCTGGTCTCCCTGAACATGATATCCCATGTGCCTGATGATCTATACATGCACTGCTCACGTGCCAAAGCCCTCCACAGACAGCAGACACTGCTTCTGTATCTTCAATTGCTGGGATGGTGTTCCTTCCACACAGCCTGGATCCCTCCCCACTGAGGCGCCTGGGCTCAGCTGTCTAAGGGCTGGCATGTGCCATTGGCAACAGGGTCTGCTTTCTACCTACTCCTACTTGGGTCCAAGTGGGAAATCTAGATCCCCAGGACCGGGAGCCAACTTCTAATCCATCCCTGCTCACAAAATCCTGAGAGGTCTTTCCTAGAATCCAAGAAAGATCCAAGTTCCCCAGAGACAACCCTACAAGTATGATTAATGACTTCTACGGGTGATGCAAATGCAAAGCCAAGACCAAGCCGCCGGTCCCAGGCTTGTGGTTGTCACCCCCAGGCCACCATTTATTTATATTTGAATTTCTGACTGAGTACTGAGACCAAGGCTCCTGCTTCTACTTGTTGCCTGATGATAGCCTGCTATGTGCAGGCAGGGATGCTAAGAGAGCTGCTGTTCATATCCACAGCACAGCAGCCCCAAGCCACTGATGGTGTTGGAGGATGCTGGAGGAGAGGAGAGGGTCCTCAGATACTACATAACAATGGTGGCATAAGAGGGCGGGGACCAAGTTCACATTGGCCCTCAGTTTGTGTCAGGGTTTTTGTATTCCAGTCTGGCACCTTCTGAGAGAAAGCAAAGATTGGGAGCAATCTTCTGGGAACTTTCTAGAATCAGGGGTGGGGAAAAGAAAATCTGAGGTTGGTAAGACCTAAGAGGGTCAGAAAGCAGAAAGGAAGAAGCGCTCCCAGGTGGAGCCAGAGAATGCCAGGGCTGTCCTGAGTGTGAGAGAATCCCCAAAGCGCCCATCTCCATGTCCACGTGCGGGTGTGCGAAGAAAGAGCAGAGAGCCAGAGCAGGAGTCGCAGGCTGGAGAGGAGGCGCGCAGCGGCCGCCGGCGGAGCGTGCTGCTGGGCGCGGAGCCCAGGGGCGGCCCAGTAGCCGGGAAGCCGCGCAGCGCGCCGGGAGGGAGGCGGCGGCGACGACAGCAGGGCATCCCCCAGGCTTCCCCTCCTGGGTCCTGGGCGCCAGGCGCAAACCCAGGACACAGAAACAGCACTGATCGCAAGTGAGCAGTGAGTCCCTGACGCGCCCCTGATCGGCGTTATCAGGAGTGGGACCTGAAGAGGCTGGTGTCTGGGTGTCCGGGAGCCCAGAGCGGGAGGCTGGGACTGAGCCCTCCCCGCCGCCCCCACCCCGCGCCCGCCTCCCGCCCCCGCCCGCGGCCTGCAGCGCGCCTCCCTCACCGCCCAGGCTCCGGAGAGCCGCTCCGGCCGAGCCGTGGGAGCCACGGACAGCGCCAGCTGCCGCTGCGGGAGCTACTCCGGCTGCACCATGCGGGAGCTGGCCATCGAGATCGGGGTGCGAGCCCTTCTCTTCGGGGTCTTTGTGTAAGTAGTGGTGCACCGCGGGAGGGGACCTAAAGACTCAGCCTCTGGGAGCCCCAACTTTGTTTGCGCTGCTGTGTCTCGCCGGGGCCTGGGTTCGAGATTCCCTCCTTGGTTGGTGCCGGGGATGTTCCATACGGGATCAAAAGAAATCCTCTCCTCCTTTTCTTGGGACCCTCAGCGCACAGTAATCCTAGCATGCCCAGGACTGAGACCTGCTTCCGTAGTAGCTCCTAGTCTGGAAGCAAGTCTGGCGGCCCTAGCTCCGATGCCCCAAGTCTGATCCTTTCACCAGCCCCGCGCACACCTGTCCCTGGAATTTAGGCTGCTCCTTAAGACCAGGACAGGCAGCCTGGCTCGTGCCCTAGGGAAGTTTCTCTCTCTCCTGTGATCTTTGAAGCTGATGATGGCAGTTTTTACTCTTGGCCCCTTCTCCCGACACCCCATGCTGTGCCCAGGCAGCCAGGGTCAGCCTAGGTCTCCTTCTATGTCCCTGGTTCCTGAACTGACAGCCCTACAGAGCCTCAAATAGGTGTCTGCGTTACTTCTCTGCCTGGAAAACTGTTGCCATGGAGGGTTGAGCAGGTCAGGATCTGCAGCAGGCTGCGGGGCTCAGAACACCAGGAGCTCCTTTTACATGTGACTGGCAGAAGCCCTTTGGGGACAGCATTGAAATGTTCAGGTGGCACCTAGGAATAGTCATTTCGGAAAAAAGGAGGGAGCCTGGTGCCATTTCTTCAGAAATGTCTGTGCTCGGGCTCCCCCAAGGAGCTTTCTCGGCTTTCTAGTCTCTTGGGTTCAAACCCACCTAGCAGGTAGCCTTAAGTTACCAAGGGGGTAACTGCGGGTTACCACGGCTGACACATCTGCACTGTTACCCCCAGTAGTAGGTCAGGTTTTCTCTTTCCTACCCATGGCTGGCTGACACATTTTATATATTAAAGTTGCACGGACTTTCTCGATTTACTGGAGTCTTGGTGTGTGTGTGTGTGTGTGTGTGTGTGTGTGTGTGTCCCATCAAGGCAATCAAGAAGCACCCCTCCCAATAAATTTCTGCCCCAACCATGGCAGGTAGGCAAGTGTGTAGTATAAAAGACTACTTCTGCACCTTGGGGTATATGCATAGAAAGGAATGCTTTTTAAATTTTATTTATTTATTTATTGTGTGTGTGTGTGTGTGTGTGCGCGCGCGCGCACATGCGTTTAAATTAGGGATTAAATTCATCCTGAGGATTCATTCATACCATCAGAAAAGACTAGGAGCTTTCCAGATGTGGGCCACCCCCTCCCCTTTCTGCCTGAACACTAGTGTTATTCACTGGGAACAGGGAGAAGGAACTTCAGTTGGATCTTGATGCATATGAAAAGAATCAAGCCCCTCCCCCTTCTTTCTCTCTGTCTTTCTACCTTTGGAGTAAACCTTCAAAGGCCTGGCTGCCGGTTGATTGCATGGGGGGCAGTTTTGGGTTGGCAGATAGGCTAAAACCCCACTCAATGATTAGGTGTTAAAAATGATAGACTGATGGTTAGTGCATGGTAGAATCTAACATTTGTTGGGGGGGGAATGTCTGTACAAAAGTAATGCAGGAATAACATGAAATAGGCTAGAAGGCTCTCTGCTTTAATTGCTTCCGGGAAGATTTATTTTAAAAGGGTCTAACCACATGCAAAATATTTATATGTTTTCACATTTCCTTTCAAACAGTCTTCCAAACACGTATGAGATGTTTTCAAATCTACAATGGCTCGTTTAGTGAATTAGAAAACTTGGTAAATTTTGTTTGTGTGTCTGGCTTTTTCTAAGAACATCATGTAAAAAACAAAACAACTAACCAACCAACCAACCAACCAATGAAATCACCCATCACTTTTCAGTGTTTTCCCCAAAGGCCCCTCCTGTGTTCTTTAGTGCGGGATCTATAATCACCTGCCACCACAGGATACATATGGACATTGATTGCATTTTGGCATGATTCTTGAGTTTCATATGAAATTGCCAATATTATCTATAAAGACCAGATTGGCACTGAAGTCAAGCTGGGGGTGGCAGTTTATGCAGATAATGGCTTCTGGGAGAACATAGGAGGAGAGGGGACACAGATGACCTCTTGTTTCCTCGGATAAGCTTCTGGTGCCTTGGCAGAGGCTAGCTTTGGCGAGGAAGTTCTCTTCTTCCCTTTGGCAGCACTGTGGTGAGGAGGGGACTGAGTGAAGGCTCACTGCCATCAAGACTGCGTTCCCTGCAGCCCTGGGACATCGGGGAGTTCCATCCAGGCAAGTAGAATCTGGTCTGCCTGCCACGCTGACCAGTGCAGACTATGCAGTCATCACTCATTTGAACTTGGCACGGATGCCCTATCTCCCAGAACCAGAAGCTAGTTTTAGACCAGGGAGAGCCTCCCCACCTCTTGCTAGCTTATGCTCTAGAACAGTGGCTCTCAATCTTCCTCAGGCTGCAACCCTTTAATACAGTTCTTTATGCTGTGATCCTCAACCATAAGATGCTTCTTTGCTACTTCACGACTGTGATTTTGCTACTGCCATAGATTGCAATGCAGATATCCAATATGTGTGGTGTGTGATATGATATGTGACCCTTGCGAAAAGGTCATTTGACCTCCAAAGGGGTCACGACCCACAGGTTGAGAGCTGTTGCTCTAGAGAACCCTCTCCTGGAGATGTGCTTGCATCCTGATCCCCCTTCATGCCTGGCAGCAGGCATGTCCTCTCAGCTGATCCACAGACTACTCCCTGTGGACTTTAAGTGAGGCCTAATGAGATGGGCCTTGGACTCATGGGCATGTCAGCTCTCTTGCCAACACTTGAGGAAAAACCCTTTGTCCAGAAGTCCAGTTTGATGCCCAGGATTTATGCATTTAGACTCAGGGAACAGTCTGCAGATGATCTCATCCTCTGTGCCTCTGGAGCAGCCCTGCTTCAAAACTTAAACAAGCAAACGGCAACGCAAAAGAAGAACAGTGAACGGTAACTGCTGCGACTGTGTACCAACTTTAGTTTAACCGAGGGGAAGATGCTTAGGGGAACCCAGTGTGGAGGAAACTTAAGAGGGGCCACATGCAGCTTTGAGGATACAATTAGTGTGCCCTGATGCTTTTGAGACTCAAGGACCCTACTGGTTTTATCTGGGGGTTGGGGCAAGTTTTCACCAAAGACTTGAGAGAATCAGCAAGTGTTTTCACAAATGCCAGCATGATTTGAACCTTCCTCAGCAGCTCTGAGCTCCTGGTCACCATCCCTGGGCGTCAGGTTTGTTGACATTTCAGTAACTTCTACTATAATTGCCAAGATGGGAACTTTCATTTGTTGAGGGAATACTACATGAGAAGTAGTGATGAAGGCTATCACATCTTGGGAACTGAGAGATGGCTCCGGGGTTGCAAGTACTTACTGCTTTTACAGAGGACCCAAATTCACTGCCTAAGACCCACATTGGGCATCTTACCAACACTTTTAGGTCAACTCCATGGGCTATAATACCTTCTTCATGCCCTAATGGCACCTGCACTCTCACAAGTACAAACCACACACAAGCATCCACATCACACATGATATTTGTAGGACTCCAGCCTGGGCTGGTTGTGGTAGCTCAGTTTACTGCAAAGGAGGAATAATTAACCCAGGGAGTGATGAGAAGGTGGAATGGATGCCAGAGAATGATGCCCAGGGATGGCTGCTCACCTACACATCCGGTGCCAGGTGTAGGAGACAGGCCTGGGCTCAAGGACATTCCTGCAGAGTAATGGCCTGGCAGCCTGTAGGCACAATTTGGATGGAGAACAGCTCACCAGGTGTGGCTGTAGACTGTGGATTTCATGGACAAGGTGGGGAGTTTTCTGATAGGAAATGAGCTTAGGATAAGAACATAAGGAGGCCCTTTAGGGATGTGTGTGTGAGTACGTGTGTGCATGCATGCATGCATGTGTGTGTAGGCCAACGTTAGGTTTTATTACTCAGACACAGTTCACTTTTTTTCCTTTCTTTCTTTTTTATTTTTTCAACTTCATCTCTTACTGGCCCAGAACTTTCCAAGAAGGCTAGGCTAGATAGCCAGTGAGTTCCAGGGATAGACCTGTCTCCTCCTTTCCACTGCTAGGTTTATTCATGTGCCACTATGTCCAGATTTTTTGTTTGTTTGTTTGTTTGTTTGTTTGTTTGTTTAACATAGATTCTGGGTCTCAGGACCTCACCTTTGCAAGGCAAACACCTTTCAGAGAGTGTCGGCAGCCTGGCTCCAAAGGCTTGAAACAGAGCCATCTGCTCAGGTATTTGCTCAGTGGTGTTAAAGGACCATTCCACTGGTCACACAGGTTTTGTTCACTTCCAAGGGCAATTGTGTGTGACTCTGCTCCACTGCAGAGCAGCGAAGTGTGTGAGTACCTTTCTGACTTGCTCTTGTACTGTGGCTAGTCATCTCCGCACTTGCCTGCTGTTGGATTGCCAATAGTGGGACTCTAGGGTTTAGGACACATCTCCATCTTCTTTCCTTTCCCCATTGCTCCCCATATGACCTTGCCATGAGTGTGACCTGACTTCCAATGGAGATTTCCCTAGAGATCTGAGTGTGCGCATTGGTGCAGAACAAAGCTACTTTTAAGGGTATCTGTTGACCACCCGTGTCAGAGTTACCCACAGTCCAGGTTAGCTCTTTATAACCTACAGACTGACATAAAGGAAGTGCTGGCGTCTGCATTTTGAGCAGGCATTCTTTCCATCCACTAGGCTTTAGGAATGTCTAACAAGTGAATATGGTCTCCTCTGCTTTTCTCCTTCTGGGCCATTTGAAAAAAAAAAAGCCCTCCTTGGCCCTGCTAAGAAATTAAATGAGGCCAGATAAGGAGCCCTACCATGGTGCACTTGGGAGAGGCAGCAAGAATTTCCTTAGGAGAGAGCATGAAGCTGTATGCCAACATATGTTGCTTTGAGGTAGGGACAGCTGGCATGGAGGCTCAAGATATTGCAAGTGGACTCTAGGACAGAAGGTAATTCTCTGCTAACTGAGATGTGGGGATTGGCTAGCTACTGTAGTGTTAGTCTGTTCTGTGATAGCATGCCTGTTGTAGTTGTGTTTGCATTTATAGCAGTTTCAAACAATATACTGGGGTCAAAGTGCTATAATAGAAGACCATGGGCTTTGGAGCTATATGGGTTCAAGTTTGAAATTTTGCTCTGTCACTAATTAGCAAATTGCTTTGGATCTCTGAACCTCAGTTACTTTATATGGAAAGAGGAGATAATAACTCACTGGATTTGATTAGAGTGGTGCTTTTAGCACCCACAGTAGATGCAACTGCCTTCTTGCCTCGTTCTCATTAATCCTTATTACATATATGTAGTGTTTGTGAATGGCACTGTAGTAGAGTTGTCATGACTTTGGTCTTTAGCCTTAGACTGACTGACTTTCTATCCTGAATTTGCCCCTTATAAGCTGGGTGAGTCTTTGGGCAGATTATTTATCTAGCTTAAAGTTCTGAATCCCCATTCATTTAATAGAAATACATAGCTACATTCATAAACATCAGGGTTGCGCTTATTAAGTGAGATAGTGCTTAGCTCAAGGTAGGTGTTCAAAAAGAGCTAGTGCCATTATTGTCTTTTATTAAAACGAATACATAATGTGAAGAGAGATGCTGTAGATAGCTAATAGTATTCTTATTATAAATTATTTAGTATGGGATTTCTAGCAAATAATAAAGCCCTTTAAGTATGTTTCAAGGGAATCCTTTTAGCCTACGAAGTGTCAGCTTGCTCTAAGTTCAGCGATCCTCTACAGCCTGCTCAGGGGTCTTGCTATCTGATGGAGTTGAGAGCTCAGTTCAGTGGCTTCTTAGGGGAGGGTTAACCTATGGATCCTTCCTAATAGCAATCCTAAGTCAGGGGGTCAAGATGTCACAAGTACAACTGTGTCATATAATGTGTTAAAGAGAACAGTCTGTTCCTATTACCTTCAGAGTTGTTGAGTTCAGTAGTTCAGTTAGACCCCCCACCTTGGACCTTTCTCCACCAAATACCCTCTCTACCGTCATCTATGCATGTAAGAGTGAGTGTCCCTGAACACTTGCCCTGGAAATGCATCTTCCCGATTGGCTGACAAATAGTGCTTCGGTTTGAAATATTATTGGCCACTGTAAAATGAGATGGCTGTGCTCAGAATTCTCAGAATTGATGAGATGGTTTCCCACAGGGAGACGGCAAAAAGCGATCATCAGTTTCAGAACTGATGGATGCAGTTACTTCACTTAGTTATAAAGACGAAGCCTTTTATGAGCCACCCAAGGCTTATAAAAGCTTGGCTTGGCACTTCTATTTTTCTGGGATAGTGTTTGTAAATATAAAAATTATCTTTGTAATATTGCTTCTTTAAAAATGTTTGCCTTGGTGCTATGTGTGGAAGAGCTACAAACCCTGCTTACAGGCAGCTCCTCTTCAGCCAGGAACATGATCAGGTTAGGGAACTTTGAGTTGCTGGGGACGGAGGCTGCTGCAGAAAGATGACACAGGGAAGCAGCTTCATCACAAGCATCCCTATAAAAGCTGGAGGCTGGCGTTACACCGTTTCTACTAGTAACAGATGCACAGGAGGCGGGATCAGACTTGGTACGGGCATTTAGGTCGGTTTCCAGAAAGCTGGCACTCTGCTGGCCAGTGCTGATTGCTTCTTTCTGCTTTGCCAGAGGGTTTTTAAGATATGTTTCCATTGAAATGGAAGTTTAAGCCATGTGAAATAGTTGGTATTTGACTGTTTTGACCTACAAAACTGGAAATTTCTTTTAGTGCAATCCCAAAATAACATACACAAAGAAAAATGTCCTATTCATAAGTGTGCAGCTGCCCACAGCACCCCCCCCCCCCGCCCCACCACACCTGCCGAGCCTACTTCCATGGCTGCCCTGATTTCTCTAGCACAAGTTTTTGACTCAACATGAATGGACTCACAGTGTGCATGCACTTCCGTCTGACTTTTGTCTCGACATGTGACAATCCATTCCGCATTGTCGTGAGCACTTGTTTGTTCTCACTGGCACAGAGAAATCTATATATGACCAAAAGCCTGCCTACTTACTCATGTGGCTTGTTATGAATAGTTTTGACAAGTAAGCATAATGCTGTTGCGATTTTTTTTATGAATCCATTTGTAATTAAGGAGAGCTATACTTTGGGTGAATGCACTGGTTTTTAATAAACTGTTTGGCTTCTCTTTATCCAACAGGAACTCTGAAAGAGAGATCCAGTTTGTATTCCACATTGCTTTCCCTCAGAGAGTTGCCCAGAGAGGCCTAAAGCAACATACCCCCCTGTAGATGGGTGGGCATCACGATACATGGTCACACAGTGAAATCCCGACTCTGTTAGGGATAAGGATGTGATCCTCCCCGGGAGGACTACTGTAAATGTGAGCTGCTATAAGGGGTGATGGTCACCAAGGACAGCATATGATTAGCGTACAAGTTCATCTTTTCATTCCCCTGTTGTGTGACAAAATTTTCCTTGGAGAGATGCTGCACCCATGTCTACTAACCCCAGATTGTGAGCCCACGGCAGACCAAACTAGAGATATCATCAAAGTCCAACTTGGTGGACCAAATCGTTTTATTGGGGTTACTTACAGGAAGATGGATGAGAGGTGACTTTACAGGAACAGAAATGACTCAGCAACAGCCGCATTGACAAAGCCCACCCTAGCAAGTGTGACAGCTCACCAAAGCTAGAAACCCAAAGCATACTGCACACCCTTTAGACAATTCAACAGGTGGGAAAGTGTCCTCTCTAGGTGGCTCGTTGGTCTAAACCTCTTCCAGGTAACTCCTTGGAGGCAGCTGACCTGGTCTCAGTTTTTTGTTTGTTTGTTTGTTTGTTTGTTTTCAGATTTACTTGCCTCATAATCTTTTTTTGCACCTTAGCTCCCTTTTCTGAGAGGGGCTTTCAGCTTTTATTGCTTAGTTTGACAAGGAGGGAGCCTAGAGGTTTTGGTCAACTTCAGGGACTTCCTGATGCTATTTTGAGTTGTTTATCTTCCTGTTTGATGAATTTCCTATAATATAGAATATTTCAATATTGGAGCAGACTGCTACACAATATCCCCCACCCTGACTGAGGTGTGATATAAGCCGGTGAAAGATGCCCAGTTCCCCAGTGTGACAATAATTGGAAGGGTGCAGCTCTCAGGACCACAGGATGGACCTGATTTCTAGACATATTCTATAACAGACAACATTCATGTTGATTATTACTAGTCAGAAAGCTTAGGGATGAAAGAAGTCATAGAGAACAATGCTGACATGTATTTACATGTAGGTAACCTTTAACTTTATAACCTTTAACTTGGTGGCTATAGGAAGGAAGGCTGATGGCCATGTGTGAGATGGCTGAATCTTTGTAACTACTCAGGCAGGAAGTGATATTCTCATTTTACAGAGTGAAGAGCTCAATGCCTGGCCTATCCAGAGAGCTCTTCCCAGTCAATAAGAAAAGAGAAGTCCCCCTCCATAGAAAATCGGGCAAGGGCTGTGAAGAGAGAGCTAATGGAAACAGAAAGAGCATGCCTACCTTTCAGCATGTGACTTCTGCAGCAGGACAAGACATGCATCTGGAAACAGCAAGGTGTCAGTCCGTGCAGGTGAGTGCAGCTTTGTAGGAACTGCCTGGTAGGAGTTGGAAGACTTGGAAGAAACCTGACAACTATTAGTAAGTGATAAGACAGACAAGAACAGTGTGCATGATGTTTTCCTGCGGTGATGTAATGCACTCAGTCTGTTCTTGTAGCTATGATAAAATCCCCCATAAGGAACCCCCAATAACTTAATGGTGTTTTCTCTGGGCAGGGCTGGGGTGTGGTAATAGGATTGGATAATATATATTTGGCATGTTTTCTTCATGCTACGTATAATTCATTTTATAGTGAAGATTTATGAGTTTTATGCATAACCAATAATCAATATGGATGTTGCCTGTTACAGAACACACACACACACACACACACACACACACACACAGAGAGAGAGAGAGAGAGAGAGAGAGAGAGAGAGAGAGAGAGGGAGGGAGGGAGAGAGAGAGAGAGAGAGAGAGAGAGAGAGAGAGAGAGAGAGAGAGAGAGAGAGAGAGTTCTTTTTGGTAATTGCTACAGAATTATTTGAAGCAGAAACGTGCCTCACACCAATCTTTTTGAATTTTACATTATGTAAAACATGTTAAAAACCTGAAAGACTAAATATCCCAAGTGCAATTTATGTTGGAAGGGATGTTTTGGTCAGTGTTCTATTGCTGGGAAAAGACACCATGGCCAAGGCCACTTTTATAAAGAAACCATTTAATTTGGGCTGGATTCCAGGTTCAGAGATTTAGTCCATTATCAGCATGGCAGGAAGCATGGCAGCATGCACTTCCACATGGTGCTGGAGAAGGAGCTGAGAGCTCTACATCTGGGTCCACAGCCAGCCAGAAGAGAGAGAGAGCCACTGAGCCTGGCTTGGGCCTTTGCAAATTCAAAGGCCACCCCCAGTGACACAATTCTTCCAACAAGGCCATAACTACTCTAACAAGGCCACACTGCCTGATCCTTTCAAAGAGTGCCACTCAATATGAGCCAATGGGGCCAGTTTTATTCAAATTACTGCATTCTACTCCCTGGCCTTATAGGCTTGTAGCCATATCATAATACAAATTACATTCAGTCCAACTTCGAAAGTCCCCATAGTCTTTCACAGTCTCAACACTGTTTAAGTTTAAAGTCTCTTCTGAGACTCAAGGCAGTCTTGTAACTGTAACCTCCTATAGAACTAAACTAGAAAATCAGATCATGTACTTCGAACATAAAATTGCACAGAATGTACATTGCCATTCTAAAATAAGCAAAGTGAGGAAATGCTATTAAAACTGCACAAAATATACATCACCATTCTAAAGCAAGCGTAGTTAGGAAACACTAGACCAAAAGCAAGGCTGAAAATCAGCAGGGCTAACTCCAAACTTTGCTTCTCCATGTCTGATGTGAAAACAGACTTCAGATCTCCGACTTTCAGCTTTGTTCACAGAAATACACTTTATTCTCTTGGGCTGGTTCCATACCCAGTCCTCAGCTTTCCATGGCATGCCTTTTCCTGCCACTCTTGGTGTCTCCAATGAAGACACCAAGGCTCTCCAATGAAGGCTCTCCCTTCAAAACTTCATGCATTAGCCTCTCTGGGACTCCATGCAGGGATACCCTTGACACAGATCAGGCCTCAGTGGCTTTCTTCAGCTATGGAAGGAGGTTCCATAACCCTTTCCTTATATCCTGGACTCTAAAGTCAGAACCAGATGGCCTAAGCTGCCAATTTCTGCTGCTTGCTGGGGCTGGAACTTGGGCCCTTAGTTTCAATACATCTGTGCCAGCTTTCTGTCGTTGATAGTTTCCTTCTCTGCTTAAACTTGCCTTTAATGCCTCTCTACAAGTTGGAAGCTTAGCTGAGAGGGGGTCACCCACCCTTGCCTTGAAGTCACCACTCCCTTTATTCCATTTAGCATCCGATTTTTCTTTAAACTTTTTATCTCCCCGAGCACTGGACTTAGTTCCAGTACATTTTCTGGCGCTTCTTATTTCCCCTCAACCTTTACAATTTTGTATTTTTCCTTGTTCAGATTGCTTCTTTTCATTATAGATCTGCATAAGAATGGCCACTAATAACTGCAGCACAGAGTCAATACTAGGGTGTCTGGAAATCTCCTTTGCCAAGCTGTTAATCCCTAATGCTTCAATCTAGCCTCAGGCAGATATTTTTTGGGCAAGGGCAGAAAACGGTTACCTTCTTCATCAAAATATCACAAGAACACAAAATATCTCTAGGCTACTTAGCAATATTCTTCTTTGAAATCTCATGAGCCAAGCCATCATAATTAATCTACATTAATCTCAACACCAGTGTGTTTTAGGGTCCTTCTAGTATGGCCCATAAAGTCCTGCTTAAAATGTTCAACTGCTTTTCTAAAGTCCCAAAGTCTACATTGTGCCAACAAGGTCAGGCCTGCAACAGCAATGCCCCGCTCTCTGGTACCAACTTTGGTCTTGGTCATTGTTCTATTGCTGGGAAGAGATACCATGGCCAAGGCCACCTTTATAAAGAATTTATTTAATTTGGGCTGGATTCCAGGTTCAGAGATTTAGTCCATTATCACCATGGCAGGAAGCATGGTAGCATGCAGGCAGACATGGTGCTAGAGAAGTAGCTGAGAGTTCTACATCTGGATCCACAGACAACCAGAACGAGACAGAGCCATAGGGCCTGGCTTGGGCCTTTGCAACCTCAAAGACCACCCCCAGTAACACAGTTCCTCCAACAAGGCCATACCTACTCTTACAAGGCCACACTACCTGATCCTTTCAAATAGTGCTGCTCAGTGTGAGCCCATCACCACTTTTATTCACATCATCACAAGGGACATTGCCAGAGGCTGCAAATGGAGTTAGAGATAGCCATGGCCTTCATTGAGGAATAGTGTGGTACCTTGGCCACAGAATTAGGCCTGCCCCTTGACTTAGAATTCTGGGTGGGAGGGGGAGTGATATATTGAAGTACCAAAGTAAAGGTGTAAAAATCCTCACTTGTAACCCCTTCCATGGGTGTTCTGTTCCCAATTCTAAGAAGGAGCAAAGTGTCCACAGTTTCGTCTTAGTTCTTCTTGAGTTTCATGTGTTTTGCAAATTGTATCTTGTATTTTGGTTATTCTAAGTTTCTGGGCTGCTATCCACTTATCAGTGAGTACATATCATGTGAGTTCTTTTGTGATTGGGTTACCTCACTCAGGAGGATGCCTTCCAGGTCCATCCATTTGCCTAGGAATTTCATAAATTCATTTTTTTCATAGCTGAGTAGTACTCCATTGTATAAATGTACCACATTTTCTGTATCCATTCCTCTGTTGAGGGGCATCTGGGTTCTTTCCAGCTTCTGGAAGAAAGGATGGACCATCTAGAGGCTGCCATAGTCGGGGATCCATCCCATAATCAGCTTCCAAACGCTGACACCATTGCTTACACTAGCAAGATTTTGCTGAAAGGACCCAGATATAGCTGTCTCTTGTGAGACTATGCCAGGGCCTAGCAAACATAGAAGTGGATGCTCACAGTCAGCTATTGGATGGATCACAGGGCCCCTAATGGAGGAGCTAGAGAAAGTACCCAAGGAGCTAAAGGGGTCTACACCCTATAGGTGGAACAACAATATGAACTAACCAGTACCCCCAGAGCTTGTGTCTGTAGCTGCATATGTAGCAGAAGATGGCCTAGTCAGCCATTATTGGAAAGAGAGTCCCCTTGGTCTTGCAAACTTTATATGCCTCAGTACAGGGGAACGTCAGGGCCAAAAAGTGGGAGTAGGGGGTAGGGGAGTGGGGGGGAGGGTATGGGGGACTTTTGGGATAACATTGGAAATGTAAATGAAGAAAATACCTAATAAATTAAAAAAAAAAATATATATATATATATATGTGTGTGTGTGTGTGTGTGTGTGTGTGTGTGTGTGTGTGTGTGTGTGTGTAAATCCTCACCTGTAATGGCTTTCCTACACATCCAAGGAAGTCTGTATTGTATGCTAAATAAAATGGAACAGATCAAAACTCAGATGATCCACTTTGTAGATGGCTCTCAATTAAGAACATGGAGAGGATATTGTTACTATTAACAGACTCACTTTGAAAAATTTTTTTAAATAATGAGGTAAAATTTTAATGATGCATGTGATAGAAACCCTGCTTGTGGTCTGATTTGACAAATGCTAGAGAGGATGGCAAGGTGGATCTGTTGGAAGAGTGCACTTCCTCCCAAAGAAGATGAAGCGCTCCCTGAATCCCTTCATCTGTCTCTACCAGGACTACTCCCTTTATATTTGAAATGTAAACATCTTAATATATGCTATTAGAACAACACACACACACACACACACACACACACACACACACACACACACACACACACACACAAGCATAGTGAAGTGTGCCTGTAATCCCAGTAACTTAAGAGGCTGAGACAGGAGGATTGCCATGAATGCACAGCCTGCTTTGATGGCATAGTTAGTCACCAGCCTGGACTAGAGAAAAGCCCTTTCTCAGCAACACTTGCAGCCCCAGGCGCCCCACAAGGGTTACTTTCTCTGCACAGGTAAATTTTCTCTACATTTTTTGTCTTGAAGATGTTTTCTATCTGTGTTAATTGTGCTTGATTCTTTTCACTGGCTGTATGGATCTCCAATTTATTAATATAGGTATAGAATTTTAGAATATTTTAATGTTTTCTGTAACAAACAGCATTGCAATATTGCTGCCTAAGAAGTTTTTACAGTAGCCTTTTCTGGATCAAAGCCCTCATGTATTTTATATTTATCTGTACGTTAATAAACTGCTCATTCAAAATATGTGCAGGATGTCTGGGAGGGAGAGTAGCCTTTCCTTTCATGTCTCTCTGATCCGTTGAGCATCTTCTCACCTGCACACATTTTGTCTTCTATAGAAGCTCAGGCTTCTCTGGGAACGCCAGCTTGCTCTTCTTGACCTGCAGGGCATGCTCTGTGCTTTGTGGGTGCTATGGTTTGAATGTGAAATGCCCTCCAACCCGCCATGGCTCGTGTGACTGAACCCTCGGCCCTCAGCTGGTGGTGCTGTTGGGGGAGGATATGGAACCTTCAGGGCAGCGAGTCCTAGCTAGAGAAAGTGGATCTCATCTTGGCGTGGTGGAGGGAACAGGTGTTGAAGTTTATCGTCTGTCTTTCTTTGCTTCTTGGTCATGGCTATGCGAGCAAGCGGCTGCCACGCACTCTTACCACCACGGAGTTGTCTGTCACCACATTTTCCTAGCACAGTAAGTTATACGTCCTCAAACCACAAATCAGAACAAACGTTGGCTCTCTTAAATTGCTTCTTGTCAGATATTTTGTCAAAGCAATGAGAGAGGTATCCAGGATGACAGATATTAGACTTTCATGCATTGCAGATGTTGTCTATACTTCCATGATTTGCTTTGAAGTTTCTTTGTGATTTCCCTTATTGCATATGAGTTTTGATTTTGTTTGAGTAAATCTGCCCTTTTCCTCCTGAACAGTTTCATGCTTGTTTAGAAAGTCATTTCCTATCTAAATCAGAAATAGTCTTTGTAGTGTCTAGTATTTTACAGTTGTTTACTATTCATTCTTCAGTGTACTGGTTATTTCTTTTAGCTGTGTGTGTGTGTTTGTACACGTGATTGCATGTGTGTATATGCACGCAGGTGTTTGTGCACTTTGAGGACATGCATGGGAGGCCAGACGTTTCATCTTAAGACCCTGTTTGCTTTCCACCCTAGCTTTGAGGATTAGACCTCTCACTGCAACTGGAGTTCAGTAAAGATGGCAGTGAAGCCCCAGGGATCCTGCTGCCTCTGCCTGCCCAGCACTGGGAATACTCGTGTGCATTCTTCACAGTTTATGTAGGTGCTGAGATGGATTGCATCCTCATGTTGCACAGCAAACGCTTTACCAACTGATGCATCTTCCTGGTCCCTCCCTCTCCTGTCAGATGGTTTTTTGGTTATGAAGAGACTCTGGTTTTTCTCAGCAACATTTTCATCAGAGGCAAATATCATCTATCTGTGAGCTGGCAGTTGGATTTTATTCAGATTTTTCTATTTACCTGCTGTGATTCAACTGACATTTTAATTACCGTAGTTGTTGTTGTTTTTTTTTTTTTTTTACTATTCTGATATACATGTATATATGTGTGCATATCAAACACACACACACACACACACCTCACATATAGAAAGAGAAAGACACACATATAGAAAGAAGAGAGAGGGGGAGAGAGGGGAGAGAGAGAAGGAGAGAGAGGGAGGGAGGGAGGGAGAGAGAGAGAGAGAGAGAGAGAGAGAGAGAGAGAGAGAGAGAGAGAGTATCTTGAGGAAATCCCCCCCCCCCCCGGCATGGAAGCAGAGTAGTACAATGGTTAGTGCTGTAATCTTTGGCTTCATAATGTCCAGGTTTACAGTACTAATGTGCTATTAACTAACTGCAAACTAACTGTACAAACTTGGGAAGGCTGCTTTCTCTTTCTGTGTATTGGTTATCTAATAATTAATGTAGATGCAACGATGGTGTAAAAATAGCTTCATTGTACTGAAATCAAAGATGATAGCTTATTCCATTTATATAATTATGATTATCACTTTCTGTGTGGCTATATATAATGAGTTTTAAGAGTAAATATATATAGCTTGAACATAATGAGCAGTTTCTGTTTGTTGGGTACAAAGTTCTAAATATATTAGTGCAACTTGACTGGGCTATTCAAACCCTTACTAACTCATTCACCAATGTACCCTTTTATATGTGAAGGTGGGCTCTTTCTATCAGAAGAGAGTAATTAGAGCCTCTGGGTTGTTTTAGTGTTGCTGTTGAGATCATTGTTGTTTTGTCTTATTGCTGCCAACATTCCTTGTGCTTATTTTTGTGCTGTTTCATAGTTTTACACGTCTCCCCTGCTGCAGTTTGAATATGTTCCCAGTGTTCCCAATAAATATGTGTTGGAAACATAGTCTCCAGTGTACCAGTGTTGGGAGGAGGGGCTTGATGAGGGGTGCTTAGGTAACAAAGCTCTACCCCTCAGGCCAGTTATTAAAGAGCTCAAAGCTGTCAGTTCAACTCCTTGCTCTCATCTGCCCTCCCCATCCTGTCTTCCTTGTTCCAGGGAGTGATGGAGCACAATCCACATTGGAGGGCTATGCAGGAACACTTCCATTTTTATAAATTACCTAGCTCCTAGTATTATATTGTAGAAACATCAAATGAGCTAAGACATTCCCAAGCTCGTGTATCTTGCTCTTAACTGAGTAGCTTACAATATTTTTGTTACTATTTCTTTTCTCCATAAGTGATTTATATGTTATAATTTCAATGTCAATATATTTCTAGTTAATATACCACTTTTACCTCCTGATGAATTTAACTTGATAAAGCTAATAAATTTTCCATTTTCTTTGTAAAATGCCTCATTCTGAAGTTTATCTAACATTAATGTATTTTGGCATTACCTTTCTTGAGACTAGTGTCTGCATGAAGTATGCTTTTTCTATTCTTTCAATTTCAACATACGTTTGTTGTTCTCTTTTTATTCTTAAAAATGTTTCTTATAAACACTGTATAGAGCTTTATAAATTTTATTCATTTGGATAGTCTCTGTCATTAATTAGAAACACTAATCCATTTATAGTTAGTGCAATAATGTCTGTTGCAGGTTTAAGTTGATTATCTACATTTGAGTTTCACTTATTCCATCTATCCTTTTCCCCTCTTTCACTATTGTCTTTTAGGTTTGTCAAATATTTGTTGATAGTCTCCATGACCTCCCTTATTTAATTTTAAACTTATACGGCTCAAACACATATTACTAGTTTCTCTAGAGATCAGGGTGTATTTTTGAAAATCAGCATCATCCATAAGTCAGTCTCACATCATTTCATGTGCAATGTAAAAACCTATGACATCATACTTTCTTTTCTCTTTTCAGCCTTTGATAAATTATCCTAGATTTTGTTTTAAATTATAAGTCCCATAAAACATTCCAATAATCTTTCCCTTGGATTTCAAAAATTAATCTACTTGATCTTTTGTAAATATTTACATTTTCCAAAACTTTGAGTTATTTCTTTCAGATTTGATTTTCTGTCTGGGATTGTATTTTTCATGCTTGAAGAATTTCCTTTAATATTTCTTGTATAGTTTGCTGGAAATGAATTCCACTGGCCTTTATTTTCTTGCAGTTGTCTTTATTTTGATCTTACTTTTAAAGCTGTTTTGGCAGCTACAGACTTCAAGGTTGTCAGTTTCTTTTAGCATCTTGAGGCTGTCTTTATGTCCTGTGTGTGCTCCATTGTTCCCGCTGTCATTGCCCCGTCCGAAATATGGCACATTGTTACATTTGACAGTTTTAAGACTGTTTCTCAGCACTTTGTTTTCAAGCAGTTGGACTGTGATGTGCTTGAGTTCATCTCATTTGCATTTTGCTTGCTGGGTTCAATGAGATTCTTCAAGCTGTGCCTTCCTTAAACCAAGCGAATAGTCTAAAGATGGTGGCTCTCCCACCCCATGTTCTTAATGCTTCTTCTCTTCTGGTTCTGTAGTAGATAGTTTGCATCGTAAGCTCAGGAGCTTTGCTCTGTCTTATTCTTGGCTTTCCACGTCATAATTCAGTTTAAGGGACCTATCCTTAGACTGACTGGTCTTCATTTTCACTAATTCCTTACTCAACTGTGTCGATGCTGCCTCTGAGCCTGGGCGATGAGTGTTTCATTGCAGAAGCTCTTTTCCGTGGTAGTTTGTTTTTGTTTTGTTTTGTTTTGTTTTGTTTTGTTTTGTTTTGTTTTGTTTTTGTTTTGTTTTGTTTTGTTTTTGAACCTGGTTGTTTTTTTGAGTCTTGGTTTCTCTGTTGACGTTTTCTAGCTGTTCACTTGTGCTCATTTTTCTTTTTCATCTTTTAACATTTAAAATAGACATCAAGACAATTTATAGCTTTGATTTTTTTCTCTTGTTATATAGGTAAGATCTCTTCCCCTTAGTCTCAATCCTTCCACTTTGTTTTCTGTGTACAGGCTCGGAGACTCAGGCATTGAAGGGACTCCAGATTGTTTCCCCCCCTGGGAATGTTGGGTTGGTTCTTGCTTACACTTGATTTGCAGGTGGCTCACCTTCACCCTCAGAGCCGAGTTCTAGGCTGTGTGAGTGTCTGCTTTGCCTTTGATCCTATGTTGTATCCTTTAATCTTGGGATATGCTCTGTCCTCTGGTCTGCCTCTTCGGGATTTCAATGGAAAGTTTCATTTGGAGAAATTTCAACTCACGACTTATCCGGTAGCATGGTTAGCTGCTGAAATCTCTGCTGGACTCTCCAGGCTGCAGCTGTTCCTTCCCTCTGGGATCCTTAGAATGTCCTGTACATTGCAATTTCTTAGTTCCAATGATTGGTAGGAAACTTCTATGCATAATTTTGGATCCCTACTGTGGTTAACCTCCTTTACAGGGAAGTTTCTTTATTACATTAGTCATTATTTCATCTCTATGCACTATTTTTTTCATAATTTCTTTTCCTATTTTGTTTTGTTAACTACTATCTTCTGAGGCTCTTCAGCCTGGGTATGGATTTGTATTTATGATTTCACTCTTACTAACAGAGGTTTTCAGGAAAAAAAAAGTCAAATTCCATCAGCCTTGAACTAGATGTCTCTTTAATAACATTTTCAAGAGGGATGGAGAGATTGCTCAGCAGTTAAGAGCATGTATTGTATTACTATTGTACTATTCAGACAGTTGAGGTTCAGTTCCCAGCACCCACATGGTAGCTTACAACCATCTGTGACTCCAGTCCCTTGGAAATCCAATGCCCTCTTCTGGCCTCTGTTGCTACAGGCTCCTGCGTGGTGAATATACATACATACATACATACATACATACATACATGCATACATACATACTACATTCAGGCAAAACACTCATACACATAAAACAAAATAAATCTAAAACAAAAATAAGATTTTAAAATTATTCCCAAGGGTTGAGGGTATAACTCAGAGTTAGAGCACCTGCCTGTCAGTTGCAAGCGCCTGGTTTTGATCCTGTGATGGTTTGTATATGCTTGGGCCAGGGAGTGGCACTATTAGGAGGTGTGGTCTTGTTGGAGTAGGTGTGTCACTGTGGATGTGGGCTTTAATACCCTAGTCCTAGCTGCCTGGAAGTCAGTATTCTGCTAGCACACTTCAGATGGAGATCTAAAACTCTCAGCTCCTCCTGCACTATGCCTGCCTGGGTGGTGCCATGTTCCTGCCTGGATGATAATGGACTGAATCTCTGAACCTGTAAGCCAGCCTCAATTAAATGCTGTCCTTATGAGAGTTGCCTTGGTCATGGCGTCTACTCACAGCAGTAAAACCCTAACTAAGACAGATCTCCAGGGGAAAAATGAACATTTTGGACACAGTTCTTGTGTTTCATACACAAAATTGCCATCAGGATTTGGGGATGTGACTGTTGGCAGAGTAGTTGTCTAGCATGTACAGGTTCTACCCTCAGCGCTAGATAAACCACACCGACTGGTACGGACCTGCGATCCTAGAACTTGGGAAGCAGAGGCAGAAGGATCACAAGTTCAGGGCCATCTTAGCTATATGATCAGTTTAAGGCCACCCTGGGCTACACAAGATGCTGCCTCAGATAACAAAACAGAGCAATGACTACAAAGGTGACATCAGTTCTCAGTTTTTATTATAAAGATTTATGGATTTTAGATTCATAGTTCAAATGGCCTTACTTACTAACATCTAAAATTGTATGTATTTTCCAACATTCACTCTAGCCTTTACTTAATGTGATGTTGTGTCACCCAATCCAGCCCCATATTACTAAATATAATACTGTTGACAAAAATTCCTAAAATTCCCACACTTACGCTTTTGTTTAAATAATTTAAGGACCTGGCTTCTGGATGTGTTTACCTTTAATCCAGTCTGGTAGACAAATGGCAGGCTCTCCAGTAATGCGATGAGAACATGCAGAGTTAGACTTTTAAATATTAACACCGTGCTTATGAAAACCTATATGGAAGAGAAATGTGTTATCTTTCCCTTACACGAGAGCTCCTTTCACTGCTTGCTAAAAGTGGCAAATGGTAGCAGGGAATGGCTGGGAGAGGAACACGATAGCATTACATCACTCCCTGAGTTCTTACTGTGTTCTGGAGATGTGATGAGGCCCTTGGCTGCTGTCTCACAGATTCACAGCAGCTGATATTGCCTGCATTAGACCCATACAAGACCAAGCTAGCCAAAGTTCCGGAATAGACAAGGGAGAAACTCACCTGGCCCCAACCCTAACTCAGCAGTTATTGGTAGTTGAGTTGAGAATTGGCCAGAGGTTGGGGGTAGAGAAGTAGGGTGGTGATGTCATAGTTTCTGTAAACTCTACACAAACCCTGACATCGCTGGGAAGAGGGAACCTCAGTTGAGGAATTTCCTTCCTCAGACTCACCAGTGGGTACGTGTGAGGCATTTCTTTCTTTTTTATTTAAATAAATCTTTTTTATTAGATATTTTCTTCATTTACACTTCAAATGCTATCCCCAAAGCCCCCTATACCCTCCCCCCCCTGCTCCCCAACCCACCCACTCCCACTTCCTGGCCCTGGCATTCCCCTGTACTGGGGCATATGATCTTCACAAGACCAAGGGGCCTCTCTTCCCAATGATGGCCGACTAGGCCATCTTCTGCTTACATATGCAGCTAGAGACACGAGTTCTGGGGGTACTGGTTAGTTCATATTGTTGTTCCTCCTATAGGGTTGTTGACCCCTTTAGCTCCTTGGGTACTTTCTCTAGCTCCTTCATTAGGGGCCCTGTGTTCCATCCAATAGATGACTGTAAGCATCCACTTCTGTATTTGTCAGGCATTGGCATAGCCTCACAAGAAAGAGCTATGTCAGAGTCCTGTCAGCAAAATCTTTCTGGCATATGCAACAGTGTCTGGGTTTGGTAGTTGTATATGGAATGGATCCCTGAGTGGGGCACTCTCTGGATGGTTGATATAGGAAGCTTACCCCAGTGTGGGAAGCGCTGTGGCTGGACAGGTAGGCCTGGGCTGTGTAAGAAAGAGAGCTGACTATGCCAGGAGAAGCAAGCCTGTAAGCAGCATTCTTCCATGGTCTCTGCTCCTGGCCTGGCTTCCCTTGATGATGGAGTGTAAGATGTGAGCAAGGGAACCCTTCCTCTACTTTTGGTTAGTGTTTGACCCCAGTGATGGGAAAACAAAGCAGAACATGCAGGGTTGATTGTGTTTCTTTGCAGGGGCGGCTGTCGGAAGGTTCCCATGCTCCAGTGAATGGCGCAAATGGGCAACACTAATTTAGTGAACACATACACACACACACACACACACACACACACACACACACACACGGGGGGGCATAAAGCTAGGAAGGGGGCAGGTTGTGGGGTATTTGGGAGAGGTTGGAAGGGTGAAACGAGGAGTGATATGATTGTATTTTATTATAGGCATTATTAAATTCCCAAGGATAAATTTTTATAATAAAGGTTTTTTAGAAGAATAATTTTTGTTTAAGTCCTCAATTAACTCTACAAGTTAGGAAGGTTTTTGTCCTCCACTTTTTTATTATTTTGAGATCATAATTTAATTGTTCCTCCTCCCTCCAAAGCCCCCAGAGGTTTACACTTTCTTTCTTCCTTCTACAATGAATTCCTGGCTCAAATAGGGTAACGACCTCACCCAAGAGCACACTCCCAGGAAGTGAGATGGCCAGTGCTTGGCAAGAAATTTGAAAGCAAATGTTTTCTAAGTTGGGACAATTTACACGAGATTCGAGATTGGGCAGAAGAAAAAGAGGTGAGTCAGGCTTGAGGCTTTCTGATAATGAAGTGGCCCTGGTGACCTCAGGGGAGCCATGGGCATGAAAAGATGGATATGTTCTGAGCAAATGTAGCCTTGACATTCCCAGATAGTGCTAGGACAAATTATCTCATGCCCAATGTGCAAGCTAAAAGAGACCTTGAGTAAGTATCCTGCATCTTTTTATTTTAAATTTTCTTTGTATTTTATTATTATTATTATTATTATTATTATTATTGTTATTATTAAAACAGGGGGATTTGCCAAAGCAGTGGTAGGGCCTTTCCCCATCTTTCCTCCTCCTTCATCCCAAAAATGCAAATTTCTGCAGTGTGGGCTTGTCCTTCCCTCCCCATTTGTCTATATTAAATTTGTATGTATGTATATATATATGTGTGTGTGTGTGTGTGGTATATGTACAGTCACGTCATCATGCTTGCATGTTCGTGGGGGTTCATGTGTGTGTGTGTGGCACACATGTGTGTGGAGGTATATAGTTATAGAGTTCCATTCTCCATTGCCATTCATTTTCTACATGGAGGCAGGGCCTCCTGCACAGTCTGGAGCTCGCCGTGACTTTGACTAGGCTCTGAAGATTTCTGTCTCTGCCTCCTGTGCCATGCTAACACACCCACCCTGCCCTTTCATAGGTTCTGGGGGTTCAGACTTGGGTCCCCACACTTGTACGGCAAGCACTCTGCCCGCTGAGCTACCTGCCTGGTTTCTTTCCTTTCTTTCTTTTTTAGGATCATCTGCAGGCAGCTGTATTTCTGGACAGATTTCAGGGAAGCATCTTGGGAGGGCTTCTTTTCACTAAAACCAGATCCCGCCCTAAAGAAAGGCCTGGTGTTCTGCTCAGCACAGCCGTCAGACTTCCATAGAGTGCACAAGAACTGGGTCAGAGTTCATAGAACAAAATGGGGCATGAGTGGGCCACACCCTTAGGGTGCAGTCTTTCCACTTCCTGGTCTCCCTGGTGTGATCTTTCCCATGGGAAAATGGATGCAGCCTAAGGTTCATTCGGGGAGGGGGGCACTTTTCTGTGTTGGGGTTGGGGGATCCATAGGCCAGCTTGAAAGCCCACTTCCTCACTTAAGATAGCATCCATGGCTTCACCTCTCCTGCATCATACAGATGACTGAGCTTAGTGTGTCAGATACTGTATGAGGCCCTGGAACCAAGGTGAATAATATCATGTGCTGTCGTCACTACTCCACATTGTGTCATTGGTGGACAAAGCAGGATCTTGAGATCCTAGGTTGTCATGGAGCCGACCTCACTTGCCTGGGAAATTTGTCGTTATGTGGGGTACTTGCTGGAACAGTGATGGCTTAAAAAGTAGAGCTGGGGACTCAGGAGGGAAACTGGGCAGAGCTGGAGTGAGAAGAGAGTTGTGGGCCTCAGGAAAAACCTCATTTATGGCTAGTTGTGCTCTCATCTGTGTAGCCCCGGCTGTGGCTACTGCCACCTGGTCTGCCCTTTGGGTTCTCTCCCAGGTGTCCTAGCATATGGCTGCTCCTCCCCGTCCTCCTCTTCTTCCCCCTCTCCTTGGCTTCTTTCTCCCTGCTTCCTCCTCTTTCCCTGTTCCTCTTCCTTCCCCTTCCCTCTCTTCTTTTTTCTCCACCACACTCCTTTTCCCCCTCCCCCATTCCCCCTTATCTTCCTCTTCCTGTCTCTTCTTCCTTCTCTCTCTACTCCCTTCATCCCTCCACTTTCCTCAGGTGAGGCTCTTCCGCTTACGTGCAGTTAAACAATCTAAGCCACCATGACAGGTTATCACACCAGTGATGTCTCACCAGGGAGACGCTGAACCTTAGGGAGGGCTGGTCACTTTCTTGTGCTCATTCTCCAATTCTTCTGTGGCCATGGCTCTGTTGCTTCAGGTGAATGGAGTGCTTTCTCTTGAATCTCCCACACTTTGGTCTCTGTATCTAACAAACCATTGGGCAAGATATACTTGAATCGTATGGCAAAGATCCAAGGACCCGAGCCAGAGGCCCTGGGATCCTGTTCTCCATCTCGTTTTGGGTTCCCACATCCTCTCCTTCTTCAGTTTGCTAATCTGTAGAGAAGAGCTAACAGTATAGTTATGGGCTGGAATCTTCAGGCATAAATGGTGGGACAGTTTTGCCTGGCACAAAGGAAACACACTGAACACATTACCAATATCTCTGTATTCTCGAGAACCCCCATCTTTACCACCGGATGTATTCTTTTTTAAATGTATGTGTATATGTGTAAGTGCTCTCTATGTTTGTGGGGGATGGGATGCAGTGCCCATGTGCAGGCACTGAGGTCATAGGAGGATGTCAGGTGTCCTGAGTTGTCACTTTCTGCTCTATTCCCTTGAGTCAAGGTCTCTACTGAACCCAGTAGAGTTAGGCAGTCGAGTAAGCCCCATGTGAACCTTCTATCTTTACCTGCTCAGCACTGCGGTTACGGGAGCACATGATCCCACCTGACTTTTTACATGGGTTCTGTGGATTTGAACTCAGATCTTTGTACTTGCTCAACAAACATTCTTACTCAGTCTTCTCAGCCCCAGATGTCGTCTGTGCCCCTCCTCCCAGTAGTTCTCTTGTTACTTGGACCCTGTTCCTGCCTGTGAAAGCCACCTGTTTATGACCATCTATCTTAGTTTACCACAGCCCTGGGCTCTTCTTTAGCAAGTACAGTGTCTCCTTGGATGTCAGGAGACTTTGCTAGAAAACAATGTCTTCCTTCGAGTAGCCAAACTAAAGTGGATCAAGAGCCTCAGAAGAGCCTAGGGAACTTTGCGAGTCTTCATCTCAAGCGTGAGTCATGGCTTTTATTTTCTTCTCAAGGATGTGAGCAAGGCGAGTACCTGTTTTGAATTAATCCAGATGAATGGTCCAAATATATATATGCTGCTGAGTCAACACTTCCAATTCATGCCTCAGGGCTTCGCCTTCCTTCTCTGTGAATCTGAAGGTATGTCAAATAGCTTTTGGATTAAATTTAGTTATTTCGAGTTTAAATACAAGGAGAACTTGATGAGGGCTGTGGTTGGTGTTCCCACTGCAGACCTGGACTTCTCCTCTGCCTCCCCCAAGCAGGGACTCAGAAAGCAGGTCTTAGCTTGTACAGACAGTGCTGGGTGAGATTGCATAGTGGATACTCAGGACCTAATTCAATGTTAGATATAGCCAGTCTGAGTGTCATTTGTCCTTGTGGCCTTGGATCAGGACTACAGTCATCCTGCTGTGTGGTATGCCTTCAGGATCTGAGATCTCTCTGGCACATTGTAAATGATTAGGGGATAGTTACTGAGAGAACAGAGACGGAAATGCAGTGGCTTCCAGTCACCTTTTCACTGCTAGAGAAAGGTGCTGTCTCTGTTAGGATGTCCTGTGCCCAAGAACAGAATGGTGACAGCCAAGGCTGGAGTCTCAGGACCATTGGCTTTTCCAGGGAAACACGTACTTAGGAAAGAGGTGGCTTCAAGACTCTCTGTGGATGTTTCAACTCTGACACCTTCCCAGATAGGTGACACTTGGCTTATCTCCACAGCATTTAACCCCATGGAGGCTATTGTGGGGATGACAGGGGATGATGAAGTTGTAGCCAGTGAGGGTTTATAGGTTCTTCCTCCTATGCCTATGTCACAGCTTTGGCTCCATCCCATCTTCTGTGAAGGGGACTCTAGTAGAATTCAGCCCATCTCTCTAGGTGCACACTGATAGCTAAGTCCGGGTACCTCTTCCACCTCTTCATGACCGAAGCACCCGCCTTGCAGAGCCACAGATCTGAAATGTGTTTTCTTTGCTAGAATCCTTTTATTTTATCTTAAATAAAAGATCTCTTATGAAACAAATATAGGAAAGTTATATAATACAAAGGGAAAAGTGGAAAAAATGAAATTATTTATGATCCTATCACCAAGAGGAAACAAGTTAACATTTTGATTATATCTTTTTAGCTTTTTCCCCTCTTGCTTTTATAATACAGAATGCTTCTGCACAAAAGATGTGTCTCCAAATGAAGCCCCCCAGCTGCCTTTTCTCTGACGTTGTACCCTCTCCATTTGCCTGCCTTTGTGGAAGGATATTTTCCATCAACTTGATTTTTTTGGAATACTGTGATATAGTCCATTAAATTAAGGCAAAAAAATCCTAGACACAGCTAGCTCACTGGTGCTGGAGAGGAGGAGACTATGTCTGGCTTTCCCAGGATGTAGAGAACATGATGACAAACATCCTGGACCACCATCACTGTGAACATCTTGTCCTCCTTTCCTCAGTTCCTTGAAGAGGAACTTCTGTGGAAAAGGTTCCTTCTACTCCTGCCAAACTACCCTTTAGGAAGGCCAGTCCATTCCTCTTTATCTTCACGTAATCTGACTGGTTCTCCCATCTGCCCTGCTCCAATGTCCCATGTGGGCACCCTTTCACAGAATAGTCTATGCAATGTTTCATGCCTGTGTGTCTCTCCATAGCATTGTTCTTTTATTTTCATGTGTGTGTGTGTATGTGTGTACATGTGTGTCTGTGCAACATGCTTGAGATGGCCAGTGGACAGCCTTGATTGTGCCTTGCTTGAGACGGTGCCTCTTGCTTGTTTGCCACTGTTCACATCTGGCTAGATGGCCACAGACTTCCAGAAATTCCCATGTCTCCACCTCTAATTTCATCCCAGGATCAGTAGGGTATTGGGCTCCTGCTACTGTGCCTGACTTTTACATACATCCTGAGGGTTCAAACTTGGTAAGTCTGTGTATCCAGTGAGCCATCTCCTGAACTCTTTTCCACACCTGGGATCTGAAAGGAAACCATCTGTCTCTAGTTGGCATCCATGTATATCATGCCTTTGCTCAGCAGATGGCACACTCCGTGGGTACTGGGATCCTTCTTGTTGGGGTCATTGCTGCCCTGCAATACCCACCCACCCCCGCCCCCTACCTTAGATGTTCCAAGATGCCTTACTCATCTGGTGTGAAGAGAATGAACATCTACTTGCATCATTGGAGACACTCATTATTATCATGCCCTAAAAAGCCATTAGCAGGGAGGCATGGTAGTACACACCTACAGCCTGGCACTCTTAGGGTAGAAGCAGAATGGTTGTGAGTTCGGTGCTGGCTTGAGTAACTTAGGAGAGCCATCTTGAGCATCATCTTGAGATCCCATCAAAACCAAGCCCAGGATGTACTTCATCGATGGCATGATTGTCTAACATGTACAAGAACACAGGTTCACAAGTTCAGATTCTAAAGAAGGATGATAATCAAAACATAATCTATGGCTGGCCATGGAATGGAAATGAGCAGCCCAGGGACTGTCCAAGGACTGTAATCATTATAGTGTCTTATAGCTTATAATAGTGGTTCTCAGCCTATGGGTAGTGACCCCCATGGGGGGGGTGGAAGTTATCAAATGACCCTTTCTCAGGGGCCACATGTCAGATAGTCTTTGTATCAGAGACTTACACTAGTATTCATAACAGTGGCAAAATTATGAAGTAGCAACAAAAATACTTTTCTGGTGGGGGTCACAACTCGAGGAACTGTATTAAAGGATCGCAGCATTAGGAAGGTTGAGCACCACTGACTTAAAATCTCTTCCTTTTTGAAAGGCTGAGACAGCAGGTGTGTAAAGCAGGTCATGCGTCCACTTCTGACTGGCAGCTGATAACCTGCCAAGGCCTTGAGAGGAGATAGTCCCTAGTTAAAGCTGCGTGCTAAAAACCCGCAGGGTGGCTCACAAGAGTCTGTAACTCCTGTTTCAGGGGATTAACACCCTCTTTTGTTTCTGACAGCACCAGGCATTCATGTGCATAAATATGTACACAGATATATATGCATAGACACGCACACATATATAGAGTTAAAGCTGTCTTACACATAAATAATAAATAAATAAACAAATCCATATTTTTAAAAGTAAAAAAAAAAAAAAAAAACAAAACTGTGTGCTAAAGAAAAATGGCTAGGCCAGTGCAAAGCCTCTTAGACTGAGGGTCACAACACCTCATGGGCTAAGTAAGGGGATACAGAGGTGATGGAAAACTTAACCCAGTAAAAGGTGTGCAAAGGCTCCATAATTAATCAAGACTCCAAAACCAAATGCCTAATACATTGAGGGGGTTTGGGTCTTGCTTTCCCAGGTTGCATTGCATAGCTTTACCACAGTCTTGGCTTTGAATACACAGCTCACAAAATCTGCCCTGTGCAAGTGCCGTGTAAGACCAATGAATACTGCCTCAGACACTTCAACTTCAGTTTGGGGCTATTGTGTGTTACAAACTGTAGTGTTTTTACTCTAGGTACCAAGCTTTCAGCTCTACAGAGCAAAATGGTTTAATTACAGAAGACAAAGGCTTTTAATATTTGCCTTCCATTATTTCTCAGCACACACGAATTGAATTAGTATATCTTTGGATTGTATTGCATAAGAAAGATAAGAACTTCCCTCTTATTATTGTGAAAATTTGTCTTAATCTTTAATCAGGTAAAAATAATGTCTAACAAAGAAATTTTTTTTTCAAAGAAATTTCTTTATGAGGTTTGCCAACAGTGAATGTCTGATTTGCATACTTTATATACCGGTATACTTTGTGTCCCACAAAGATTTATCAATGAAGGGGGTTGCTCGTGGGAAGTGTTTAAGGGCCAGCCTGGGTTTGTGAGCGGCTCTCCAGGGCTCAGTGCCTGAGTATGTCTGGGAACTTGGTAGACTGCATCCTATTGTAATAGCAGGATGGTCTGGGTAGATTGGTCCCAGGTTAGAAAAGTCTCACAGTTCTTTGCGTGTTGACTCCAAAGTACAAAGGTCACAGTCTTGTAGATCCAGTTCTTATCAGTGGGACAGGGAGTGCTAGCTGTGGCTCCGTATCTGGGGCACAGCTGGGGTCACAGCCCAGAGTTGGACCTGAGGACTCTGAATCTGGTCTCTTCTGTGTAAGGATTTTGTCAGCAACGTAAAGGCAGGTTTATCAAATTTATAAATGACACAAAAACTGAGGTGGAAGACTAATATGTCAGATAATAAAATCAAGATTCCTAAAACTCCTGACAGGAGTAATCGGCCTCTGACTAACAAGATCAATTCTGACAGGATTACACTTGAAGTCTGTAGCATGCTTGGGTAGAGCTACCAGTGCCTGCCTGCCACGGAAACAGCTCTCTCATCTTGGGAACCTAGGAAAGTCTGAGGTTTTTCCAGACGTTAATTTTAAGTTAATTAGGCTCTAAATGCAATCAACAGCTGCTCAGCTGCCCTGAGGTGATCCTGTCTCCCCTTTTACTGGAGGGACAGGCCCTTCTTCCATCCCATCCCTTTCTTTCATCTGCCCTCAACCTGTAAGGGCTCCAGTCCCAGCTGCCCTCTTCCTTTCTAGCTTTCGCTGACCTGCTCTACAGACTCACTTGGTTGTCCTGCAAGTCCTCTCTCCCTACCTCAGGTTTCTCATACTCTATGGCCAGGGACTAGTGGTCTGTCTTGCTGTTTGGACACAGGGTTCTTGGAGGGCAGGGACTGGATCTGCCTTATCAGGTGTTGTATTCTGAGCAGAGACATTGTGTCAGGCACTTGGAACAAGCTGGTTGGTGCCACAATTCTTCTTAGATCTCAGAGCAGTAATGGAAGACAGTGAGAAAAGAAGTGTGCATGTACCCATAGCTGTCTCTCCAGAGCTCCCCCCGGCAGGAGGCAGTTTATCTAACCCCCCTCCTGCCAGGACTGGTGCTCTTACTATCTCAGCGGGGCAGAGGACACTGAGGCCTCCTGCAAAGTCTATGAGAGAGCTGGCCTCAGGAAGGCTCTCTAAGGCTGTGACCTACTCTCTGCTTTAGCAGCTCTCCAGTCTGGGTGTAGAGACTGTTTTAGCTTGTGGCCTTTGTAGACTTTGTGTCTGTTAGTGGAGTCCTTGTCTGCTCCCTCTATTCATGTGGTCGGGTCAACAGCTGACCCTTCACGGACTCTCCTTAAAACAGCACCAGTCAAATTGATGGCGAGCAGACTTCTTGAGGAAGGATGATGATGGAAGGATTCTTTCGATCAGAAGTTAGACGGCCTGATTTAAGTCATTGTCACCACTTGCTGGTGATATGGTCACAGTCCAAACACAACCCCCCCCTGTCCTGAAATGCAGTTAGTTAGTCTCCAGTTTCATAAGGTGCTTCTCATAGGCACCTTCTTGACAAGAGATGGCTTCTTTGGGGGAATCTCACTGGATCGCTTGTTTTCATGCTTGTTAGAACTCCGTTGTCCAGCCAAGGATGCAGTAGCTCAATTGGTACAATGCTTGCTTAGCATACACAAAGTCCTAGGTTTAACCCCAGCACCACATAAAAGAGGCATGGTAGCATATACCTCCAATCCTCGTACCTCGAAGGCAGAGGCAAGAGGATCAGGCATTCAGGGTCATCCTTGAGTATGCAGGGCATTTGACTGACTCACCATCTCTGTGTAGTGTATGTTGTCTACCAAACTTTCCCTAATCGTAAGATTTTGGGTCAGAGAGAAAGGAGGGACTCAAATCAACAAGTTCTCTGGACCTTATGACTATGTAGGAGGATTCTTAGAGTCTTTGCCGCTGTTTCCAGCTGTTGTAGAGGTTCTGGTGTGCATGTGTGTGTAGGTGTATAAATGCACACATGTGAACTCGTATGTGCACACAAGAGTGCGTCAAGGTGTAATTCACAGTTTTTAGTTTTCTTCCATAACCACAAATGGTTGCAGAGCATTTATTGAGGTACCCGCATGAGTGTAGGTGAGTTTTCATTGTTAAATGACAGAGTGAGATGAGCCATTCACACAGACCTAGCTGGTCCTCAGAGAACACAGAGGATGACACCCTTGCCCTTACAGAATTCCTCTTCTAACCTGGTGAGAAAGACATTTAGGCAAATGTACCCAGTTAACCCATGGATGTCAGCACATGGTCAGAGACATTCGAAGTGAGAAGGAGAGGGAGGGCTGGTATGGGCAAGGAGTGTGCCAATTTAATACAGGAGTGTCAAAGCAAACCTGGCAGATAAATGCTGTTTGCCTGGAGCCATGAGGAAGTGAAGTGCAAACGGGACAGGGATCTGGTGGTGGGGAAAGTGTTCCAGGTACAGTCCAGGTGGGAGGAGCAATAATGAAAAATTCCTGGCAGAGGAACCTGCCACGCAAGTTAGGACTCTGGGGGGCTGTGTGGCTGGAGTCTGAAGAGAGTGGCAGCTTCTGGACAAGAGAACTCAAGTTTTGTACCTATCCATCTCCTATGCCTTTAATTCTCACTATCAAGTCCTTGGAGGCAAGGACCACTTCCCAGCTGAGATGCAAATGGACCCTAGACACTGGGATGGGACAGGAGGCAGGCCATCCCCTAGATCTAGAAAGGGACTTTAATTTGTTATCCTGTTGCCTTTGGCTGAGACCTGTATTTTATTTCCTGCTTCTAGTCTTATGATAGAAACCGAGACTGTGGGGACTCTTTATAGCTGCAGTAGCATACTCATACTGTCACTTTGAAGTCTGTGCCTTCCCCTTAGACTGGAGGTTCTTCTGGATCTCAGTGCCTGGCATGACCTTCAGGTCCAAAAATGCTGACTGAACTCTGCATTCTTTCAGAGGTTGAGCCTCTGATAGAGGGAAAGAGAAGGCCCTTGTCTCCCTTTCTAGTCTTGCTATGTGATGATCTCTAAGATGGAGGGGCATACTTCTATATCAGGCTGGAATGCCGTCTGCTGGCAGAGCTCACAACAAATGGGACCTCCCTCAGAAGGGGAGCAGCCTCTATACAGAATGATTCATAGGCAGAACTAAACACACATACACACACACACACACACACACACACACACACACACACACACACACACAATGCTGGGTACTGTATTTTTCTTCTTTGAAAGGTAAGAGATCCATTGTTACTGGTGCATTGAGGAAGGAAATAAATGAGGCAAAGATCAAGTCAAAGAGAAAATTCCAATAAAAGAAGACAAGGAAAGTGAAAAGAATGAAGAGGCATGCCTCACTGGTCTCTTTGGTTACAGGAGGACCTGTAAGGAGGCTTCTTGGCAAGGTGTGCCACCCCGGCTGTCCTGGATTGGGAATCCCAGGTTAATTGGTCCAGGGTAAGGCAGGGTGAGAGTGAGCCTGATCAGTAGCCAGTGACTCCAGGCATCCTGCCCTGCTGTTCTCCGTCCCTGGAACTCATCAAATGATGCCCCGTGTACAGGCCACCCAAACAGCTCTCCCCTTTTATGGAGAGGCTAGGTTTTACGTAGGCTGGTTGACATAGACCTCTAGATCGTGTCACACCTAGTGGCCAGGTTGACACCAAAAAACTCTTCTGGTTCTCTCATGCTCACCACAGAGCTGACAGGTGTTTGTCAGCAGTGCTGTATGAGGCCAGTCCCATCAGGAAGTAGTTTTCTTTCCATTTCTGTCATTTTAAGTTTTCTTGCTTCTTCTGAAATGCTCCTTTGAGAGACATAAAGCTTGAACCCACTATCCCTCTCATTCTGTCTCTGCCTTCTTCTCAATAGTGGAGCCTATTTGCTGTTATGGACTTGGGCTCTGAAGTCTGAGAATCTCCATGTGACCATCTGTAAAATGGGCTTAATACTAATCCACAGTTCATAGCAGTTGAGAGACTGAAAAGGCATATGGATTTGAAGTATCCAGAATACTGTGCGATATTTAGATAGAAGCGATTACAAATAATATTGTTTTGATACCTTATTAGTATAGGAAGGAGGATGGCCCTTCAGGTCTGAGTTGTTAGCAAACAACCTTGGGGATATACTGGGGAGGTCAGGATGTTTATTCTGACTAGACAGGGAGAAAGTCCTCTCTGGAGGCCAGGTTACTGTGGGTTCCCAAGTAGGGCAGGTCCAAGAAACTTGGTAGCTTTGGAACAAGGTTCACAAAAACATTTATGTGTTACGTCCCCTACCTGACTGGAAGGCAGCTTGCCAGAGATGGTTCGGGAAAGGGGTCCAGGCTCACGACAGAGCTGAGTCCTGGATCACTGGAGGACTCACAAAGTATCTGCAGGCTTCTCTTTCACTGTCTCCATTACATAAAAATTTTCCATGCAAGTAATTGCAGAATGGGGTAACAAGGAGATAATAGGGGGAGGTAATTGTGGATAAATCAGCTTGATTACACTCTTTCCCCAAACTTGATTACCTAAATTCGCAATGCTGTACAAAAATCCTAGAAACCAATTAAGGCCTTCCAATAAGGACTGCGGATTCTGGGGAAATCTCTCCTAAGTCCAGCAGGTCTGACAAGTGGGGAACGTCGAGAACAACGCTGTTGCTTCTGGGCGTTGTACTTCTGGATGAGCGAGGGAGTGGTGCCGTGGTACTTACAGCAAGGTAATTAGCATCCGGATGGGAAGGGGACTCCTCCATGGACTTGGCATGTAGTATGTTAGCCGCCCCTCTGGTGTTTCACACTGGGTTTTCTGACTGGCAGCCAACCTAGGGAGAGAACTCTAGAGACCTGCTCCTTGTTCTGGTAGGATTACCATGTTCGTGTTTGGGGCCCATTTTGAAAGTTTAATAGGAAGCCTTTGGGTCCACAGCTAAAGGCCCAAAGACAGTTGGAGATCCAATCCAAGAGGACAGTGGGAACCTAGGGATTCCTAGAGGACACACCCCCCTTGTAAGCTTTAATTTTTTTCAAGGCCTACTTTTAATGATGGCTCTTAAATGCTTTAACCTCCCTTCTAGCCTACCACCCACCAGAGGTAGCGGAAAAGGAAGGATACAGGGGAAGTGGGCCTGTTTAGAAATGGTTCTTTGGAGCAAATCCTATCTGCGTTGTCAGGAAATCCACAGTTCAGTTCACAGGTCTGCAGTGGCCGCTCGAGCCACTCAGCAGTCCAGATCAGTAGTGTCAGGATCGCAACAGAGGAAGCACCACCTAGCAGGAACAGTCAGGCCTCAGCCAAATCAGGAGGGACCAACAGGAACAGCAGGAGAAGTTCTCTGCTGTGTGTCTCTGATCGAAGTGAAGATCAGCGTGAAGATGCGAGACCAGGCTTTGCCCTTAATATGTTGTTATAATTCAAGTGTGAGTATGGGTTTTTCAGAACCACAATGTCCATTTCACCCATCCAAGAATAACAGCATGGACAGGTGGGTGGCTTTCAAGCAGAAACAAGGTAGCCACAGGGTTAGTCAGGGCAAGTTGGCTGCCTGAGCTTGGGTCTGCATTCCCATATTGCCTGGGGTGTTCTGGTCACCCCATTGTGTCCACCCGCCCCATGGTTTCAAGCTGTTACATTCGCCTCTTCTGCTCTTCAATACATTTCCAAGACCCAGTTTGCTTCTGTTAGTTTAATGCTATAGGTAGGTCAGTAAGTCTCCTTGGAGCCTCAGTTTTTCTCTCAGGAAAATGGAGATAACTGCACAGTTTTCACTTGTGAGGAGAGACTGAGGTAAGGTGTCAGGGGTGCCTGGCAGAGCAGATGATCATTGGACCCCGCCCCCACCCCTCATCGCCCCCTCTCATGCTTTTCTCCTTCTAGATGTCTCTGCTGAGATCTCATTTACTGCAGGAATAAAGAGGAGTGTGGACTGATTAATTTATCAAACCTGGTTCTCGGAGCTCAGTGGGCTGCTTGTTGTTCCTTACCTGGGACAGGGAAGTCACTTGCCGTGTGGCCCTCACAATCAGGAAGTGGAGAACAGTGAATGCCGGTGCTCAGCTGGTGCTCTGTTCTGTCTGGGACTCCAGGCTGGAGAGGTGTCTCCCACATCCAAGATGAGCCTTTCTTCTCCAGATAAACTTTCCTGGAAACACCCTCAGAGACTGGCCCAGAACTGTTTCCATGGTAATGTTTCCCTGTCAGGTTGAAAAACAGGATTAACTACCACAGAAGCCCACCTGCCTACCCTTAAGCACGCTCCATATAAGAGCAGAGTCCCCCAACTCAAATGGGGCTGACATCTACCTTGTGTACAGCAGGGCAACCGCTTCTGTTGAGGTAGAGGGGTGTAGACCCAAGGTAACCAGGGTTCTTTAACAAAAGCCAGAAGTTCAGGCTTTGATGTAAAAACTCTCAGTCTTTAGATATTGGCCACAAATCGCATTTTTTATAACACTGAGAAGCATAAACCCAATCTAGCAGCAGGCTGTATCCAGGCTGCTAGCCAGCAGCCTCCAACTAAAGCTGACTCAGGAGAGGACTGCTTCTTTAAGGAGACAGCTATCGTGGTCTCGTTTCTTAAGGCACTGATTCAACAAATGTTTTCTGACCACCTACAATGTGCTGGGCATTGTACCAAAAGCCAGTAGTGCAGCCATAATCAAAAGCAGGTCATGGGCTGGAGAGATGGTCCCAAGGTTCCCAGCACCCAAATGGAGGCTCACACCTATCTGTAACTCCAGTTCCAAGGGAGTTCAAGGGATCTGATTCTTTTCTTCTTGTTCCATAGGTACAAGGTATGCATGTGCTATACATACAGGCAAACACTTATACACATAAGATAGTGATAAACCAATCTTCAAAAGCTGGTTAAAAACTCCATGTTGCCTCTTTGGAACTACTGTTTTCCCCCCATGTCTCTGAATCTTTGCAGCAATGACAATGGCTTTGTGATTTCCTATCCTCTTTGGAAGATTTCCAGTGAGCAGTTTAACCTCATCCATAGAGTCCATTTGTGTCAACAGGCAGCCACTGTTGAGCCCTGACTCAGGCTCTGGGTCACAGATACCAGCAAAGTGAAGTCTCCAGGTGTGCTCCGTCAAGGTTCTCAGGCCCATAGCTCCTTTCACATCACACTGAGGAGTTGAGTTTGCGTGAGGGTGACTATAAAAACATTCAGTGATGCTTGATGTGAACACTTTGGGGGGCGGGGTGTGAGGGACAAGTATGAGGTCTCCTTTGCTACTTAAAAGCTACAAGTGTGAATGTTTCTCAGGTAGAGGAGTTGGTTCACAGGGCTTATGGCCCACTTGCTTGTTATCAACCCTGTGGCTCTGCCCCACCCTCCCATGGGACTGTGAGCTGTCTCCCAGGCCTGAACCCTCTGCTCTGTAGGTGTTCCATTTTCTGTATTTACCAGCCCATCCAAAAACCATGCTAGGAGAAGACAGCCTTAAACCTCTGGGTGGGAGAAGTGTTAAGTGTAGAGAGATGCTAAAGCTGAGGGCATGATGGTGTTGATTTCAGGGTCCTTGGGAGAGGTGTTGGGTAGCAGTATGAAGACGTAATTCCCCTACACTGCTGACCAATGGTCTCAGGAGAATTCAAGTTACAGTGGAGCGAACTCTCAGTTAAGCTGCCCAGTTCCCTGAACCACGGATGGTGCACTCTGGCTGGTATTTTAATTAAAACAGGTTCAGAACCCCCTTCAAATGGTTTCATTTTCACTGTGTTCCCGTGACTGCTGAATGGAGTTCTGTCTTTCTTAGAGTTCTGTCTTGTGCAGTGGCCTTTCCTGGGATCATGCTGTAGCCTGGTTCAAGGTATTCTTGTAGGGTGTCTCAGGGTGTTTTAAAGTCTGTCTGAAGTCTTAAAGATCACCACTTGATATAGGAATGTACACTTCGGTCAGAGTTATTAGAGACTGAGGTCTCATGGAAGGAAATACATAGTTTTCTCCCTTGCCTGTTCCCTGTTAGGTCTTTCTTTGGTGTGATTCTGATCTCCTGGGCTTCATGCACAGCCAGGTGTTTAAACACCCTCCCTCACTGGGAAGCCTGTCTACTTCAGAGGGGACCGATGCCTGGGAGGTCTCTTGGTACTGGCCCTGCTGTGGGAGGAAACCCAGCTTGCATCTGCTGGGCTGAGCCAGCTCTGGGAAACTGATGCTACAGGTTTCTGAATCTTGTAAACCCATTGGCCTGGATGTGCCACCAGTCATCTGCCACCAGGTGGCACATGTTGCCAGCCCCTCCTCACTCTGGGTTGTTTGGCTGCTCCTTCAGGGCACCCACACAGATACCAAGCCCTGGGGGAAACACTCATATAAAGGCCAGATGTCCATGTCAGGCCTCTTCTTCAGTGGCTCTCCACATTGTATTTTGAAACAGGGCCTCTTACTCTTCTTGAAACTCACTGATTTTGTCTAGACTGGTTGGGCAGTAAGCCCTGGGGAATCCTCCTGTCTCTGCCTCCCTGGTTCTGAGATTTTAAGCTTGGTTAACCATGCTCATTGGTTTGTTGTTGTTGTTGTTGTTGTTGTTGTTGTTGTTGTTGTTGTTTTTGTTTTTGGTGTGGGTTCTGGAGGTCAAATTCAGGTCCCCATCCTTACACAGCAAGCACTTTCTAGGCAGAATCTGGATTGTTTAAGGTGACTCATTTTACAGTTGGTCCTGCATCTTTCCGGTTCCAGTCTTCTGGTCTTCTCTTCCTGCCATCTTTCTCCTTTTTGGTTTTTCTTTTTCCTTTTGTTTATGTTTCTTTGAATTATCATATCATACTGAAATGCAATTGGAACTAAATATTTCCCAAGAGGAAGCTGTTGCCTTGACAGATATAAACACTTTTTGTAGTATCTCTGTGGGCCTGAGCAAAACCATCCTATGAATCATTGTTGAATAGTTCTAGTGGCACACTACTGTGACTCTAGCACTTGGAGGTAGAAACAGGAGAGCCAGGGGTTCAAAGTCATCTTTCATATATACCATGCTTGAGATCGTCTTTGGAATATGATCCCTGTCTCATTAAACAAACAAACAAACAAACAAACAAACAAACAAAAAACCCTAGCCAAACAGTAACAAAAACTCATTGTGGGAAATTTCTCACACCCTCTACCAGCAATGAGCCCATTCACTTACTCTTTTCCCTTCTCCCCTGTGTCATGTGGAATCTTTTATAGCAAACCCCAGACAGCACCATTTCATAGGTAAACACTTTACTACCTAACTTTAATGAGTAAGAACTTCAAAAACAAAGCCGACTAGTTAACAAAACCAACAAACCTCCCTGGTACTCCTTGTACCCGCTGATGCTAACAGTAGTGGGATGTTTGTGATTTTCCAGCAATTAGTATTGAAAGTACAGTGGTTGATTCCCTTTCCTGGGTCCTGTCAACTGTGCTAAGCGCCTGTTACCCTGCAGTGGGCTTCCTGCTCATTTTATAGACAAGGAGGAGGGAGGGTTATCAGATGAGAAGAGCCAGTGAAGACCCAAGAAGACCCTCCTGTACCAGCCTTTGCATTCTGAGCTCATGAAGACCAGGAGTTTTGTTTGGATCTATGCCAAGGGCTCATTTCCCACCTTCTGTTGTATTCTCCCAAGGGGAAGCAACCTGCATGGAAATGTTTACAATGGCTTTGATCTGGGTGCTTGGACTTCTTGGCATTTTTTACAGTTTCCATACACTCTGCAAGCTCAGCTTACACTCATGCTTGGAACTCTGCAAGCACATGCAAGTGGGTGATGCTGCTTCTGTGAAACACAAGGCAATTGCAATATGCAATTGACAAAATCCCAGAGAACGGGAGCATGGGCTGAGCAGGGTGGCCCAGTGCTGAGCCAAGTCCACTCTGCCTCTAATCACCCTAACTCTCGTGGTGAGTGGAAGCACTGCTTCTATTTACAGGACTTGGGGGATGAGAGGGTAAGCCACTTGCCCAAAGTCACGTGGATAGTGAGTGGCAAGAAGAGTGTGCAAGTTCTCAGTTTCAGAGGCCCAGTTCTGCCATCTTCCTTAGCATGTCTCATCTTCTCCGCAGCTCTCCTACCCACTCATTTCTTTCTTTTGAGTTAGAGACCTACAATGCAGGCCAGGCTAGCCTCAATCTCGAAATCTTCCTGCCTCAACCTCTCCAGTATTTGGATCACAGATGTGTGCCATCATGCCCACCACTCACCCTCGGCCTCTGAGATGCCGTTCCTAGGCTTTCCTGAGCCAATGTTTTTCTTCTGAAGCATTTCAGGCTTCCAGAACAATGGAAGAGTAGGATGATCCCCACGTGTTCCAGTTAGAGTTGGCAGTTGTCAATATTCGTCACACGTTAAACACCTCACACCTGGGTGTTTATTTTTCTGAACACCTGCAGATGAATAACTGACACTTCTGCTCCTGAGTGCCCTGAAAGTTTTGAGTGCTTCTGCAAAGGGAGGGGTCTTCCACAGGCCCCTGTCCACACTGCAGTGAAGGACACCGGTCCTTCCTTTGTCAATAACGTCCAGTGCAGTCTCCCATCCCTTGGTTTTCTCCAGTCATCCTCAAGTTCAGGTCTACAATTTTTAAATTTAATTTTATTTTTTACTTATTTACTTTGTATCCCGCTGATTGCCACCTCCCTATCACCCCCTCTAACAATCCTTCCCCCACCCCACCCCGTCTAAGCATACCTGTTGTGTTATACTTGTGGAGGTGTTCTGTTTTGTTTTAGTTTTTAGTCTATGGTCACTGAGCTCTGAGCTATTTCTTCTACTTTCTTCCTGTGATCATCTCATTGTTCCTTGTCTGGTTTGGTTTTGTCCTGTTGGGTCTAAATTCTTGGTGAGGTTTGGGGTTTAAGGGCCTGGGGAAAATGTTCTATGGGAATGCTATATTAGTACCAAAACTGTTCTGACAAAACGAGCCTAAGGGTGGCAGGATATATCTTAGCTCATGCTCTGAGGGGCTGCAGCACATCCTGTGGGAAAGACATGGAGGTGGGTGTGGGTGTGTATAGCACCTAGCCACGGTGTGTCAACAAGACATGGAGGTAGGTGTGTAAAGCACCTAGCCACGGTGTGTCTACGGTCAGCAAGCAGAGAGAGAGGAAAGCAGCAGCTTCTCTTCTATCCTACTCTTGCTTTTTATTTAGCTCTGGACTCTAGCCCATGGATGCGGCTGCCTATATTCAGGGTATGTCTTCTCTCTGCAGTTAAACCTCTCTGAAAACTCCTTTAGATACACCCGTAGTCATGACTCCTAGAGATTCCAAGTCCAGTCAGGTTGACAGTGACAGTGCCATGAATATACTTCATTTCACATTGAGTTGGAGGTGCAAAAAGAACAGTCCTCGGGGCCACTATCAGTGACCACAGAGGGAATGTACATCAGTGAGCTTCCAGGATCTGAAGAAGAGTTACACTAGGAGAGTCATTCACTCACACAGCTTGTTTCTGGTCCATTCTCTTCTGGTCCCTCCATCTTGCACATCTAAGAGCTAGACAGATGAACAGCATCTCCTGGCTTAGACCACATAGCCTTCCACTAGCCTACTTCTTACTGCATCCTATGCCGGAGTGCTCAGAACAGATTTGTGGGTACATGTGTTACTTGTACATTATCCACCCAGTATGGGAGGAGGGATTCCTAATGTAGGGATTTAGAGAGTTGGGGGAGCGAATTCTGACCTCAGGTTTTGAGAAGAACCATGGGAGATGTGTAACTCTGGACAGAGTTTATGTATCCAGGAAGAGGGCAGTGCATGCTGTGAAAGGGCACCCAACAACAGTGTCAACAGGCAGGGACTGGGTCATATTCCCAGAGGAGAGCTGAATATAGACTGATGGGGAACTATGACTCGATATTCAGGAATAAGCAGGAACTATCTGGCTCCTGATGATCTCTCTCTCTCTCTCTCTCTCTCTCTCTCTCTCTCTCTGTCCAAGAGACATTATTCCTGGAAGCAGAGTAGGTGACAGATTTGTGATTAGGGTTTCTAAAATCCTTCTGGTGTCAAGTGTTGTGCTCAGACCAGCCGTTAAGTCTTGGTTGTACTTTCCACTGTCCAAATGTCACACCCATGAGTGGACTCGTTTCATATACATGCCAACTATCTGAGGTAGGTCCTGCTCTCAGAATCATGTTACAGATGAGATAAATAAGGCCGGAGAGATGAGGAGCTCGGGGTCACATGGATGATTGGAGAAAAATGGATATACAAGGCAGCCACTCGTCCCCAGAATCTGTAGCCTCAGCTAAACAGGGCATGTGTAGAGCGAGGGGTGGGGTGTCTGTCCCAGCTTTGCTACTAGTGCCACTTTCATCTGTGAAGTCACTGTCCATACTCCTGTTGGGAAGTTGATCTCAGAACAAAAGGAAAAGGTGACACCTGGGCTGGTACTCATCTGGTCTAGAGCAGATGGCATTGACACAGTTCTAATCCACACCTGGGTGAGGGCAGGCTATCTGACTAAATCACCTGCTTCAAGAGAAGCCACTTTCTGAGTGACAAGCCGGAAGGCATTGGTGGAAATGATTGCTTGAGTCTTGATTTGTCCTTCTAGTGTTCTCAACCTGTGGATCACAATCCCGTTGGTAAACCTCTGTCTCCAAAAACATTCACATCATAACAATAGCAAAATGACAGTTAATATGTAGCAATGAAAATAACTCTGTGGTTGGGAGTCACCATACATGAGGAACTGTATAGCATTAGGAAGGTTGAGAACCACTGCTCTAGATCCTTCCTGTACTTCTAGATCTTTCTCCCCATCCCCAGTAAACACAGAAACTGCCCTCTGCAGGAACCTGTCCTGCCAGTCACACTGAGTGAGGCTGGAGACCAGTGTACAGGAGACATAGGGAGGGATAAGACCCTGACTTCCTTAGGCTTGCAATTATGCCTCAAGGAAGAGGGGGTACTGATAAGCTGAGCCGTGTGGACTGTCAGTGAAATGGCTCAGTGAACACAGTCACTCACCAAGTCAGCCTGATGATGACCTGAGAGCATCAACTCCTGGATTGTCCTCTGACCTCTGACCTCACACCATGGCATTCATGTTCTAACAACAACAATGCCTACAACAATAATAAATATTTATAAAAACATAAAATATAAATTATTATTGTTATCATTATTATTAATATTGTAGTTGTAGAGTAGTAGTAACAACCCATTTACCCATTTTTAAAATCTGCATGGAGCCAGACAGGCATTCTATGTCTTGAAGCTTCAGTGTACTTGGTTCTGAACTGAACAGTCAGTTCTCACCCAGAGGTCGTTTTGAGGACTACTGAAGTTACTTAGGAAAAGGCTAAGTGCAGTGCTTGGCACAGGACAGTGCCCAGTGTGCTGATTAGTTCTGCTTGTGATTCTAATTGGTACCTTTGTTTGAATCTGGGGGTCTCCAAGGATTCAGACTCAAAGGAAGGCCCATCTGGAGTCTGGCTGCTGGTTTACTGGCACAGTGATAACCCATCAATATGTTCTCTGCACAACTGCCTTCCACCCCTTGTTCCCAGGACTAACAAAGACTCTGATAGGCCTGCTCTCAGCAGGTGTGGAGCTGCCAGGCTCTTCACAGGGCCACATTTGATATCTGTTTGTAAGGCCTACTGGAGAGCAAGAGTCAATTGTGCAATTAGGAAACAGGCTTCGGTGTTGGCTCTCACCTGTGAAGCCCTTTTAGTACACATTGGTCTTTCCCTTATAGATCTCAAGGTATGAAAACAGAGTTCCAGGACACTCTTGGCTCATTAAGTGGCCAAAGTCAAGTGGTGGCTGTTACCAATTCTTCTGTCTGAGTCCCTTTCCAGCACACAGTCACACTGTGTTCAGGAGGACCTTAAAAAAGGAGGCCAGTCTCAAACCCAGTCATTCTCCCATGGGAATCGCTGCTGCTCACACTGGGAACTTTAGGACTCCAGCCAGACCCTAACATTTATTGCTGTGAAGAAAACATTCACAGTGGCCCTGGAAGGTATGGTCTCCTGAGAGTGAGTGGGGGGGAATGTTGAAGTGGAAATTTCTGGTTTCTTAACAACTCAATTGTGTTCACATGATGTTTTTCTGGAAGCTGTCTTGTAAAAGGGCATGTGATGTTTAGAAAGAATATAAATGGAACCTCACAAACAATGAGAGGATGCTCTTGCAGTGCTAGTCATGCAACAAACACTTGGCTTCTTCACTGGTCTTCACTGGTCTTTGCTGGTTCTTGCTGGTCTTCACTTCATAGACAGAAAGACACTAAAGAGCTTCTCATGGTATCCTGGCTGATTCTAGGTGCTTCAGCTGACTTGTGCCGATTCGGTGGAGCCTTGAAGTTTCTGTTGGATGGAGCGGCCACGACTAACTTGTGTTTAGTATTTACTGTTGAACTGGACTGCTAGTATCTTGAAAATGAAGAAGGGAATTACCCCCAAGGAACTACATCTAAACAGGTCCACACCCCCCCTTTCCTATTAACCTTCTTTCTCCCCTACCCCTGTTTAGTGGGCTAGAAGGGAGGTTGAAACATTTAAGAACCCTAAGTAAAATAGGTTTTAAAAACTCTAAGCCTACAGGATGTGAAATCTCAGAAAAGGCTAAATGACTCTTGTCATGGTACCCAACAGGCAAGTGCTGAGTCAGAGATTTGGACCAAGTCAATGATCTGGCAAGTTCATATTTCTACATAATTGGAGCAGAAATTAATAGTGGGGAGAGGGATGGAGAAATTCCTTTTAAATGTATTTTTACTATGCCTAAGCATCCACTTTTCTTGAGAGTGGACAAACATTCGAAAATCTGTGTTTATTAGCTGACAGGGAGAGGAGAGCTTTGAAAATTTGTGTTTAAAGAGACATTAGTACTCCTTGGCCTAGAACATGCTATTTCTAAGTTCTACTTGTGATTTATTGAAATGGGCTGTTATTCTGGTTCCCAGATTTGGGCTGATCTGTTGTCATACTCAATGAAATATCCCTGGAGGATCAGAGAATGGCCCTGGATTGTGTGCTGAAGTGGGGTTGTGAATAGATGTGAGATTGTGAGGTTAGGGACCCAACTTGTGCCCGTCTAGACTCTGGCCTCATCTGGGATCCTCTACAGGAGGCCAACCTGTTAAAGAGTGTAAGGAACCCACAGTGGTGGTATGTATCCCCCAGAATTTCACCTGCTGCTTGGAGGATAGTCAGGTAACCCAAGGAAGAAGGCAGGAGAAAGGCGGGTGAAGATCCACCCAGAGGAAAAGGTGTTCGGTTTCTGTTTGGTTTGGCATTGGCCTCATGCCTCTCTGCCTTAGGATTTTGCTTGTTTCTCCTTTGTTGTCATTAGCTCTTCTGTCTCTTTTCTATCTCAGTAAATGTTATCAGATTCTCTTTGCATCTTAAAACATTGCATGCTTCCCTCTCACTTAAATCAGCCTTGATGTATGTGCCTGCATTTGGATCTGTGCATCCTGTATTTACGTGTATAAGTGCATTATGTGTGTGTGAGAGATGTACTTATGGGAAATTTAAACAAACACTCTATGCATGAACCATGCATGAATCAAGGAGAGAATTTCTGAGCATAAGATTAAGATCATGTTTGTAAAAACATGTTTTGTGTATTTTCTGTGTTCTTCAATTGTCATGAGAAACTAGGAAAACCATTTTCCTTTGCCAAGAGGTAAGTAGAGCATGTATAGGCTCAGAGGACAGTGCCTCTCAGGCGTAGGTATGCTTCAGTTTTTGCCCAGCAAGTCACTTGATTTTTGACAGTCACAGTTTTCGTGAGAGAAAATGATACATTTGCAGTTATTTTAGCCTTTAATTTTTTTTACATCCACACAGTTTTTTTTCTTTTTCCAATTTTTTATTAGGTATTTTCTTCATTTACATTTCAAATGATATCCTGAAAGTCCCCTATACCCTCCCCCCCCCCTGCTTCCCTACCTACCTACTCCCACTTCTTGGCCCTGGTGTTCCCCTGTACTGAAGCATATAAAGTTTGCAAGACCAAGGGGCCTCTCTTCCCAATGATGGCCGACCAGGCCATCTTCTGCTACATATGGAAATAGATACATGAGCTCTGGGGGTACTGGTTAGTTCATATTGTTGTTCCACCTATAGGGTTGCAGACCCCTTCAGCTCCTTGGGTACTTTCTCTAGCTCCTCCACTGGGGGCCCTGTGTTCCATCCAATAGCTGACTGTGAGCATCCACTTCTGTGTTTGCCAGGTACCAGCATATAGCCTCACAAGAGACAGCTATATCAGGGTCCTTTCAGCAAAAATCTTACGTATTTTAGCCTTTAGTTATATCTGCTTACTTTTGTAGCAGTAGTAGAACCATCTTGACTTGTAAACAGAGGTCGACAATAGTTAATAGCTTATGCATGCTTACAGTGAAGGAAGACTTCATTACCTGAAGGTTAGATTGATACTCATTACTGACCCTGGGCTTATTGGGGACAATAAACATAATGTTGCAACTTTATCTAACCAGTCTCATTGTATAACACTGTGTTGTTGGAAGTGATGAGTAACCGACCCCGTGACCTGCTGGACTTCTGCATTTCCTTCTGGTACAGAATTTTTCCCTTTCTGCTCATTTTTTTTTTCATCAGACTTAAGGAAGCTTTAGAAATCTTACTCTAGCATAAAGATTAATGTGGTGCACAGTGAAGAATCTAGGCATTGGTCCATGCCATCTGTGTGCCGCCGAGGCCCCTGTGCTATAAACACGCTTACTTCACATCTCTGTTCCAACTGAGCCAGGGAAGTGGCATTCAAAATGGAGGCCCCAGGTCCCATCCTTTGTCTGGTGGCTGGCCCTGGCAGAGCTTTGGGGAATTAAGGTGTTGTCATCTGCATCATATTTATTGGAAATAAAAGTAAACTAAATAATTTTATGCAGCTGTCAGGGGTCAAAGAGTTGCCCCCACATTCTTCATCCTTTTCTTGCAAATCTAAGGATGTGGTCACCATGCTGGCCGGGTATAAATTGATACTCAGACAATGCTGATGCGGCTAGAGCCATTTTCCTTCATGTAGAATGACCCATATTGTTGAGTCTTTGAGTATCCAGTGTTGATTTTTATATTTTCTCCATTTTTATCACAAGTGGGGTTGTTCGAGGCTTTAAGGAATGAGTGTAATTAGACGTGAGCATGACCTTCCAGACGGCCACAGTGGAGAACTTCGGTGGTATCCCTCTTCTCTTCCACCCTCCATGGGAGGGCCTCTTTGGCCACTTTTTCTTTCCATTCTCAGAGAAGACAGAGACTGTGGTCACTAAGGAGGGCTAGTCAATAGCCTTCCAATTTTATTGTTTATTTTGATGCTTAGCAGGTGTGTTGGAGGGCATGCTGGTTTTATAATTAAAAGGACATGAGATTTCTTCTAAAATAATCTGAGGGGCTTCAAAGGGGATTTTATCAACGGAAACATAATAATACAAATTAGCCGACCTGGTTCTCAAATGGCCAGAATCAGGAGGCTCTGGTTTTTACTGAGAACATCGTCTCAACACATAGCAAGCACACTAATCCCCTGAGATTTGCTAAGTGAAGGCTCAGGTTGCAGGTCTGAAGTTGAGACAGACTCCCCGGGTCATGATCCCTTAGTGCTCATGGTTTAATCTACAGATGAACATCATGCCACCATCAGGAAAGAAGCTTGCTAGAAACACCAGCTTCCAGGCATTCTTGTTCCTAGATCTGTAATCACAAGGCTCTCGAGTGTTTCCTGGACACATTAATGTATGGGGTCCTATGACCCAACACACTACACTGTTGGATGTCCTCAGTGTGGAGTGTGCCCTGGTACATCAGTAACTAGAGATAGTACCTCACAGCTCCACACCTCATTGTGTGTGTGTGTGCACACGCGTGCACATGTTATTGTATATGCAGGTACATTTTGTGTGTGCAGGTGCATGTGGGGGCCAAAGGATCGCTCTGTCTTTCCTCAGACTTCAGTTGTTTTCAGATGACAATCAACCTTGGCTATTAATTATTATTTCTTGAGACAGAGCCTGCCACTGTCCTGGAACATTCTAGGTAGGCTAAGATGGAGGGTCGGTGAGCTCCAGGGATCCTCCTGTCTCTGCCTTCCGCAGTGGTGAGATTATGGACGCTCACTCCTGTGCCTTGCTTTTTTATGTAGGATACAGGGATCAAAATCTGGTCTCCATGGTTGTGCTGTTAGCATCTCCCTGACTGGATGATCTCCCCAGGCCCAGAACAGAACCAGACTTTCTACTTCTTGCTTTATAGCCTACTCCCAAGGATTTGTCCAGGGCTCCGTGTGCCCTCCCCTGGAAGCTCTGTTAATGTCTCTAGTGTTTTCTATCCTCTACATGCCCTCTTCTGACCCCATTTGCTTTTATAAGCCCTGGGTCCTCTGAGCAGCTGCCTTCCTGTCTGGTTTCTCTGAGGCAGACGCCAGTGGCTGGAGAAGGGACATCTATCTTTCTTAGCACTATTGGTCCCAGGGGATATGATTTGCCTGATAGATGTGGGGTTTTTGCTACAGCCACTCCGGGTACAGTAAAGGATTGTCAAAAGTCTCAGTATTTGCAGCATTTTAGAAAAATTGCACCTGACCTTTAGGACGTAAAAGTTTTAGACCAGGGACATAACTTGAGTAAAGTGTTTAACACAAAGGCATGAGGACATGTGTTTAAGCCCAGCATCCTCTTAAAAAGAAGGGCACAGTGACATACATGAGTGATCCCCGTGCTAGAGAAGCAGAACAGGTGAATCCCCAGAACTTGCTGCAGGTAGTCTAGCCTAGTGGGCATTCCAAGTCTCATTGACCCCCGTGTCAAAAAACAAGGGGGCAACATATGAGGAACAATATGGGAGGTTAGTTGACCTCTGGCCTCCACTAACACGCATGCATGTATACATTAACACCACCATAGGCAGGAGATAGAGAGATGCAGAGACAGATGTGTCTTGACTCCCAGTTCTTCCCCATGGCCTGCTTTGTGGGGAAGAAATGGGAGTCAAGGTTTTGGGGTCTCTGACAGTGGGCTGTGTACCACTACAGTTAGTGTCACCCTGTGGATACCAGATGGCGCTTCAGTGGTAGCTGAAGCCATATTCTTTACCATCTGCTTTTTTGTAGTCAAGACTTACTATATCTGTCAAGGGAAGGCATCTGTTTCCCTTCTCTGAAGAAGACTTTAAGATTCACCCGTAAGTGTGGTCAGACTGACTGCTTCATTAGTCTTCTCATTGTAACCGAATACTTGACTTAAAAATCCTTAAGGGATGAAGTGTCCTTTCTGGCTCATGGTTGGAGGATACAGTCCACCTTGGCAGGGAAGACAGAAGCATCTCTCTGAAGTGGTAGCTAAGGCTGTTCACTTATATTTGGGCAGATTGGGAAACTGAGCACAAGAAACAATGTGGACCTATAAATGTCATGTGACCCATTCCCTCCAGCTCCGTTCTACTTTCTAAAGGTTCCATAGCCTTCCAAAACGGCAGCGCCTCCTAGAAACCAAGTGTTCAAACACGAGTCCTTGGGAGTCATGAACATCCAAAGTATGCAGACGACATTATCCATTCTCAAGGCTGGATCAGGAGACGCCGTTTGCTTTGGTCTGCTTCTCTTGGGATACAGGATGAAATTCTCAGTACCTGGGGACTGGGGTGTGATGTGTCAGTCCTTCAGTTCAGCTCCAGTCAGGCTGCCGGCAGCAGGTGGCCATCTTGATAATGCCTAGTGCAGCACTATAGGCTCTATAGAAGGAGAGTGGCTAAGCAAGAGCTCTTCAGCAGGACCCACAAAATTTCCTGAGCCACAAAGTCATGAGCAAAATCAAAAATTTTAGGTTGATTTATAGAGTCATGGTGATCAGGATATTCTTGAAGGTTTAGCTATCACGAGCAGCTTATGTGGTGTAAAAATATCTTTTAGACAAACTTTATTGCATTTCATCTCATCTAAAATGCTTTTAAAATACCTGGAGGCAAGGATCAGGCTGTGACACAGTCAAAGAATATACTAAAAACTGGTGAAAACACACACTGGAGACTGGAGTGTGGTGGTAAGTGGAAAAAATACTATGTGTTCTATGCAGTTCACAAATCCTCCTCCCCTCCCCTCCCCTCCCCTCCCCTCCCCTCCCCTCCCCTCCCCTCCCCTCCCCTCCCCTTCCCTTCCCTTCCCATTCTTTTATTTATTTCTTCTCTTCTGTTTCCTTTTCCCTCTTTTTCTTTCTCTTTTCCTTTCTCATATAGAGCCCAGGCTAGCCTTCATTTGTTTGAACTCTAGCTTCTATTGGCTAAAAGCTGGGACTATAGGTGTGCACAACCACACAATGTTTATCTAGCACTGGGAATGGGACCTGGGGCCTCGTGCCTGCCAGGCAAGCATCTACCAACCAAGCTTCTTCCCCACCTCCATGTGTATTCTTTCAATTTAATTTCCATTCCAGATCTGTGAGATACGTTCACCTCACAAAAAGGAAACTGAGGCTCAGCGATATTAAGAAAAGCACTTTCTGTGCACCACACAGCCAGGGCTGGATTGAAACCCCAGGGTTGTCAATCAAGAAAATTAAGTCATCAAGTTTCTTGAAGTCAAGAATTCAGGTCCCTTAAGGGATTACTGGCGTCAGAGCTGGAGCCTGGGACCTGGAGAATGGTTTAAAATCCACACCCCCAGGTCCTATCCATACTGTTTATGGATACCATAACATACATCTGGCTAACAAGCCTCCAGAAGTTCTCACCCATCTCCAGCTGTGGCCTCTGATTTAGTTCCAAGCTGCCCCATTGCACCTGTGTACACTGCAGCCCCACAAAGGGCAGTGCTTTACTAAGTGGCATAGAGCAGCTTCATGGGAGGATCGTGCCACGGAGCAGTTCTCTGGTGCCCAGGGAAGTGCTCTTCAGATCCTTGCTTTGGAGAAAGTACACAGGGCCATAGCAGTTTTGCAGACCAGGTTCTTGACACACTTGGGATCCCATTCTACAATAGACACATTCTGGGCACAGGTTGGTGAGGGTTTGGCTGGTCTCTATGACAATTACTACCCTGGCAAATGTTTTCCAGGTGACTCTTTCATTTCAGGTGGAGGTGCTATTGTCACAGGGCTAAACAGATCTGTCAAAGACAGCTCTATTTATTTTTTATTTTTGAATTCCTAAGTACACAAATTCTTGGCATTTAAAACCCCACCGACAGTTAGATGTGAGGATGCAGAGAAGAGAGAATAGAAGGAAGGGCAGGAAGGCATATAGAAACAGGCATGGAGGATTATGGGTTCTTATAGATGCACATTAGAATTCACTGGGACGCTGGTCTGTTTGATGGTATTACTGTGAAGCTGCTCAGAGTGTATGTTAAGTTTGGCAGTATCAGGGCTTCCTAGTGGGGCCAGCTCTCCTAGGAGGCTCTCAGTCCACAGTCCTTGTATACTCACTGCTGAAAACGTGCATGAACGTGCAGACAGACTAAGGTCATATGACACCCAAGTTTAGGATACATAGTGAGGTTCCAAGGTGGACAGTTCTGCTAGAACCTCGCTCTTGGATGACTGTCCCTTTTTTGCCTAAAACAAGGAGAATTTCTGGATCCAGGACTAAAATAGGGGTGACTATGGGAAGACCCAAGTTTCTAGATCCTTTTGGCTCAGGATCAAAATTTCTCAGCCAGGCAGTGGAAGACTGGAACTTCTTGATGTTCCAGCTTCCAACAATTCATGCTTGAAACCATTCTGAATGAAATTTAGGTGGAGGCAGGGCTGGAAATGCTGGGCAAAGGCCGTTGGCTGAAGTCTGATTCATAATATTGCCTGTCTCCCAACCCCCATCACTTTTTTATTTAAGGCTTGCTTTTGGTTGTCCAACTAATGAAGAGCTAGCCCAGGCTGGGGATGTGCTAGATTACCATGGCAGGAGTAGTTCTCAGAGGGTAAAAAGACGAAGAGGGAAGATGCCTAGAGCTAGCCCATTAGCAGACTGAAAACATCCCGTCGCCTCACCTCATCCTTCCACTGCCCCCTAGTGGAGGTGAAGCAGCATCATGACCTCATCTGGACAATGGGAGGGAGGGCGGGGAAACATCCTGTCCCCTCGTTAGGTCCAGGGAACCTGCTGAGTCCACTCCTGTTTCAGATCTTTGTTCTCAGACACTGTGCTCACAGCCTGGCCGGGCCCTGGCCCCAAGTGAGCCGCTGTGTGATACTTGAGCTTTCAGCTCACGTTGGGAGCCTGGGTTCTTAGAGTCTTTGCAAAGCTGTTTCCTGGCTGTCTCCTTAGCCAGGGAATGAGTCCTTACTGCCATGGGTGACAGGATGCTAGAGTCTCTGTTGCTTTGTCTTTCTCTGGTTGGAACTGGCTGAGGCTCATCATCAGAGGCTCCTTGTTTCTCCCCTTCCCAGAAGTCGGGAAGACTCTTCTGGGGGCATGCAAACTATGGCTTCCCCTGGGAAGCCCTTTCCACGGCCCCTGAGTGCTCAGCTGTCATGTCCTTTTTCTCTGTTTTGTTTCAGTTTTACAGAATTTTTGGATCCATTCCAGAGAGTCATCCAGCCGGAAGAGATCTGGCTCTATAAAAATCCTTTGGTGCAGTCAGACAACATACCTACCCGCCTCATGTTTGTAAGTACCACGATTTGGTGGCCAGTGTGTCCACTAGCCCACCTACACACCAAATGGGCTTTGACCTTTGCTGTGCTAGGCTGAAGACAGTAGGCAACTTTAGAAAAAGAGGAAGGTAGCGCATCCAATTGAAACTCGCTTCCAGAGCATGACAGGCACCGATTGCTCACTTGAGAGACTGTGACTGTCCAACACTTCAGAAACAGAGCGGATTTGCCTACCTGACTTAAGTTGAATGTTTCCGCATAGTGACAGTGTAGTAAAGTCAGACTGGAAGCTAGTGACAAGAATTTACCGTCCCTTCTCCTTTCAGGATAAGCCTGAAAATTTCCAACTTGGGCAATACAGAGAGCTCTGCTAACCACTTGTCTGGTGATAAGATGACCCTTTGGTAGGCTGAGGTATGACTCATTAGGTAAAATGTTTTCCACCCAAGTGTAGAACTGGAGATCAAATCCCCTGTATCTATGTAAATGCTGAGTGGGTTTGATGACCAGTCTGTAATCCCAGCACGTGAAAGGCGAGTCTCAGCAAGTGTGCTTGCTAGACTAGCCAAATCACTATGTATGCGATAAGTTCAAGTGTGAGACCTTGACTCAATATGTAGGGTGGAGCACCATTGAAGAAGGCATTTGATTTCAACTAGTGACCTCTATACATGCTACATACACATGCCAAAAGGAATATATACATTTACACCATATACCCGGACATATACAAACAAACAAAGGACAGCCTACCCCATATCAAACACTAGATGTTATCTGCATCTCCTAGAACAAATGAGGAAACACCTAATCAAGTGACAGAGTGGGGTTACTCTTCCCTCCTCTTACCACACGGCAATTATAGCCTTTCCCTTTCCCTCCCTGTGTGCCAGTGCATATTAGAGACTACATTATATGGTCCTAGACTATGTCAGAGAGGAAGGGGTCATTACTATTCACGGCTTTCAGGGTCAGAAGTTCATCCCAGAGAGATGAAGGAATGACCCTGATGCCACAGTTAGTGGGTGACAGTGTATGATCTGGGTAACCAACTATGGAGCTCAACTGTCCTCCTTGAGACTTTCCTGGATGTTTGAGTCGGGAACTCCTTACTAGTGCTGTTATTCTTGGAGCATTGCCAGTGAGCAGCTCTGTAGCAGAGGAAGCCGTCACGTGCTGCCCCTTCACTAGGAACAATAACAAAACTTTCCTATGGGCTGCCTAGTGGATGGGAGGTGATTCCTTTTTGACCCACCATGACTGTTCCAGAACATTCACGACACACATTGGACTATTTGAAAGAAATGGTGTTATTTCACGGAGTAAAGTGTTTTAAGTAATGACAGTTGGAAAGATACCCATATCTGCAAATGAAGATGGCTGCTAACCTGCATGGACAGTCAGGTGTTAAGAAAATGGCTGCTACTTTGTGTGCACAGTCAGGTGTTATGAAAATGGATGCTACCCTGTGTGGACAGTGAGGTGTTATTATAGTTGCTTTCATAATTACTTTTCAGCTTGGAAAAAGAAAATAGGTTTCTGTAAATCTTAGAGAAAGTGAAATATTAAGGTCGGTTGGCAGTAGGGCATAACAAATACTCACGTATTACAATAAGATTCGTTTCCAATTCTATTCTAACTCAATAAATCCTAGATATGAACGAACTGGTATGTGGCTAATGTCTTCACAGCACAATTAGGGGAAAGCGTCTGTTTATCACTCAGACCCGTTCTTCCCAGGGCTTCACATTTCATGTGCAGTAAAAGGCAATTTGGAGATGAATGCTCATACAGGACACCAAGAGGAATTTGCAGCTCCGGCCTGGATTTATGAACAATGGATTGTTTTGAAGACTAAATGCAGACACCACAAGTGTTCTAGCTACAGACACAAGTGGGCTGAAACAATTTGCATATTGCCAGTGGTTGGAATGAGATGCAAAAAGGGCATCCAGCACCACACTTTCTGGAAGCTAGAAGTCGATTTGACTTCCTGGACTGGCTCACTCTCTAATCTTAAAATAAAACAAGCTCAACCTTTTCCTTAGTTAATAGTGGGTGATGAAGGACACTCTATCAGCTACAAATCCAGTGCAGCCCACAAGAGCAACAGGAGAGCAGAAACATCATTTAAAATACCCAAAACGCAAAGGTGGAAAATACTTTGTCATCCCATAATTAGATTTATTCTCCTAGACTTTATGAAGAGCTTAATAATATCTATTGTTTGTCAGCTTTGGGCCCTCAGATTTCCCAGTGTCTTCAGGAGAATTTTGACTAGAGAACATAGTCTCACTGATATCTAATCTAGGCCAGTCCCCTTGGAAGCTCAAATTCTACTCATTTGTTTAGTGTGTGTGTGTGTGTGTGTGTGTGTGTGTGTGTGTGTGTGTGTGTGTATGTGTGTGTGTGTGTATGCACACATGCACACATGCCGTGGCATGCTTGCCACAGTCAGAAAGCAACTTGGGAGCATTGCTTGGTTCTTTCCCTTATTCTATGTAGATTCCTGTGATGAAACTCAGGTAGTAGAGATTTGCATAGTGTGCCTCTATTGGCTTATCCACCTCACTGGCCTAAATTTTCTTCCGTATGGAAAATCTTGGGTCTTTTCGTAGGTTGGAATGTTCTTATCTGAAGGTGAATTTTCCTACTTTCTAACTGAAATGCTTTCTTAGGGAGCCTTGACCCAGGTGCTTCCTTATCCAGTAATTCATGGCCCCAAGTCATAAGTCATGAGTATGCATGCACGAGCTCGCATGTATGAGCATGCATGTATGAGCACACATGTATGAGCACACATGCATGTGTGTTTGTGTGTATCAAAACTCTTGGTCAAATGTAACCAGAAAAATAATATAGGTTTGGTGATTGAGTCAAGTGCAGTCAGAGTAGAATAAATAGTAATGACATCCTCAGAAAAGCCCCAACTCACACTTGACCTGCCTGTGACTCCTTCAGTGCAGGAGACAGGTTGGGTATGGTGGACTGTCCAACGCCAAGAGCTTCTTTTTTGCCAGGATGGATCTGTGTTCTTGTTGACCAGAAAGACAAGGATTCTTTTCAGAAGCACCGAGTCTTGACTTAGCATTTCCCCATTATTCACAAGCAGCCAGCCCATTGCCAGAGGCTGTGTTGTTATTCAAAGGAGGTCACCATCTCTTGCTGAGTGTGTATGTGGGATTATCAGAGCATGGCTAAACACCTGCTCTTGGTGTAGCTTTGTCAGCTGGTTATGGATGCTGCTCAGTGTACCCCCCATTAATGTTGTGTTGTGTATTCAGGGCATACTTCCAAAGAACATGTTGTAGCTAGGGAGACAATAAAGGCTGTGGAGACTAGGAAGTCAGGTCAGGTATGCAACATATCTGCAGAGACCCTGCGTATATACTCTGATATAAAATAGGGTCTGGAAAGGTCAGAGAGGAGATTCAGGTACACTTCTATGTTTTGTTTTGTTTTTTTTAAATCATCTTTACCATTGTCTTAGAGTTTTATTGCTGTGAAAAGACACCATGACCAAGACAACTCTTATAAAGGAAAACATTTGCTTGGAGCTGGCTTACCATTTCAGAGATATGTTCCACTATTATCATGGCAGAAAGCATGGTGTATGCAAGCAGACAGGGTGCTGAAGGAGTTGAGAGTTCTGCATCTTTATCCAAAGGCAGCAGGAGACTGTGTGCCACACTGGCCAGACTTCAACATATATGATATCTCAAAGCCCACCTCCACAGTGACACACTTCCTCTAACAAGGCCACACCCCCTAAGAGTGCCATTTCCTATGGGCCAAGCATTCAAACACATGAGTCTATGGGAGCATTCTTATTCAAATTACCACAATCATCATCACCACCGCCATCATCCCTTACCCATACTCATCACTACCATCACTGTGAATGACCTCAGCAGCCATTGTTTCTTGAGGTCAGTACCTGTGTTCATCACATAGCAAGCAGCATCCCTGCTAATGCTTCTCAGGATCTCTCACAGCACCATGTTTCATCAACTCAGTAAGTTCAGGATGAAAAAAAACAAACAACATTACCAAGGGCTTACAACTCTTTGAAGCTAGACCAAACCCTCTCAGGACACTGAGAGGTCATTATGCTGTGTGGCCCCTTTCGGACTGGGGTGAGGTGGAGAGGTGGTGCCAGCATGTCACACTCAGAGAGTGCAGATATAAAAGTTCTAAAGTGGGAGAACAATGCCCTGGAGACCCATTAAGTCAGAGTTGATTTGAGGGTGTATATATAGGGTGAGTGGGGCAGAGGAGGCAGAAGCAGAACCAGATGGTGGATGCCTTCAGATTGATAATGATGGTGATGACGATGATGATAATGATCACTACCCAGGCAGGCATGAAGCATCTGCCATGAGCCAAGCCCAGGGCGAGGCCATAGGGATGCAGAGCTGAATCGACGTGGTGTCTATTCTCTCGGAGGCACAGACACAAATGTCAACTGGCAAGTTCAGCCTTGCTGGAAAACCATTGAAGAGCAATTTAAACTTTACTAGGAAACTGAAAAGAGAGCTCTGCAAAATTTCTCCTTGCCTCTCAAGGAAATATCCAGCCAAGACTCATTCCCTTTGTCTCTTCTGGTTCTGCCCAGGGCACACCTGATTTTATCTCTCAGAATCTTCCTGTCACTGGGATGATTTGCTAGGAGGGTTTCCTATTCTGGGATGCTTTTAAGGAAGATAGGAACTAGTCAGTTCGGGGAGAGGATGGAAGGAGAAGAGACAAACTTGGCTGGTGATAGACAGTTTAATTTGCAGTCTCCTTTTAAGTCTTTGACAGCCCTTTCTGTGGTGACAGGTTGCCATTGTTTACCCAAAGTGGGGCCTTTGCTGGGTGTCTGTGTGCTGGAGTCCTCTTTAAAACCGCTCTGTTGTCCACCTTTATGTAAGGTGCCAGAGCTGTAGGCACTTTGCCCCTGTGTTGTGACTTAAGTGAGCCTTGGTGACTCCCTCCCCACTGAGAACCCTGACGTTAGAATGCTTTGGGTTCGCCTCCCCTCAAAGTTCCCTGCTCCGTGTCATGTCCTCTCCTAGACACAGCTGGGACAGTCCAGTGCTTTGCAGCAGTGCTGAGACAGACCCCATTTCTAGGTGACATAGAACCAGGACACCGAGGGCCTTTCCTGTGTGGGCTTCACTGACGGACATAAAAGGTGGGAACTCTCTTAGAGACAGTGGCCATACATTGCTGGGCCAATGTACCGAAAAACTTCTGTTCCTTTTTATTCCCAACCTTCTTCTCCCCAGCCCTCTCTGCTCGGATCAGCTAGGTTTGTGTGGGACACACTTGAATCCCATATGAGATCCTAGGACCGTGGGTATAGTTTGAGTACGTGTTACATTCTTTTGGGGTATGGTGAGACATCAGGTAAGAGACAAGGGGGAGGGGATGGTAAATATAAATATGTCTCTGCTCTTCATTGGGCTCTCTGCCCCCAAAGATGTTGCAGATACACGCTGTATTTGTTACTTTTTTCTGTCTCTGTGATAAATATCACCAATAAGGCAACATATAGAGGGATTTATTTGGGCTTATGGTTCCAAAGGGATAAAAGTCGACCACTATCACAGTGGGGAAGCATGGCAGCAGGCAGGGTGACCAGAACAGCAGGCTTACATCTTAAACCACAAGCAGGAAGGAAGGAGAATGAGCCAGGAACAATGTGTAGCTTTTGAAACCTTAAAGCCCCCAATGACATGCCTCTCCCATGCACACCTAAGCCTTCCCAGTCGGGGACAAATGCCTGAAACTGTCTATAGCAGTGACTCTCAACCTGTGGGCCATGACCATAGGAAAACACATATTTTCAATGGTTTTAGGAACTCCAACCATAAATCTATTTTTATTGCTACTTCATAATTGTAATTTTGTCCCTGAGCAATGTCTCAGTTCCTAAGACCACACAGGTTTAGATCTACTGTTCACAACCCACAGGTTTAGATCTACTGTTGTAAGACATTTCAACCAAATCACCATACATGACCAGGACAAAGGCATGAGACTGGTGCCCTCAGTGTTGCTAGGATATAGGAGAGATCACAGTCTTCAGTTGACCACAAACCCTTCTGTTTGGAGATGGCGCTGGGTGCTCTGTCAGGCTGCAGCCCTTTTCTGGAGGAGCTCTTGAGGTGCAGAAATTGTGCCCCTCCTCTGGGGTGCTTAGTGCTGGCTCAGTAAGCAGTTCCTATGTGGAAATTTCAGAGTGTCATAAAACGATCCTAAATTGCATCTACCCAGAAAAGTTGCAGAGAGGGTACAGTGAAAGCTGGTCTTGGCAGAGCCAGAGAGAAGAGAGACCTAAGAACAAGAGATCTGTGTCAGGGAACAATGTTTAAAGAAGGCCCTTTGCCACCAGGCCTCCAGTAATTCCCCTAGCTCCGATTCCTGGCAGTGAGCCTGCAAGCTTGATGCTTTATCCGCTGTTTGGGCCAAAGCATTCTGCTCTAAAATCCCCTTTACCAGCCTTTGGGGCCTCATATTTAACTTGGAGTTTTATTTTTGCCTACACATATGAGAGCATGTTGATATGAGCTGTCTCTTAATATTTTCTTTTGTTCTATGTTATTTTATTAAGGCTTGATTTATGGAGTCCTTAAAGGTCACTGTTTGGTAAGTTGCCCTCTCCTCTTCAGGAGCTGTGGTGTGAACGATACGCAGGGCTTTAAAGGACGGGAAACAACTTGGCTGGTGAACTTGATGTTTACATTGGAGATGAAATGGATTCTTGAGCCATAACGGTGGTCTTGGCTATTAGAAAGTGGTGCCCTAGACAGTGGTTTTCAGACTTGGAATATGGAGACGTGTTTCTCAATCACCATCATCAGGACTGTTTGAGATCCTTGTTTAAAAAAAAAAAAGCAATGATCCTCAGTCCCCAGGTCAGCCATTCAAGTTGACCCTTAGCATGTCAGCAAGCCCTGCGGTGATTCAGATATGATCAGCTGCCTTCCAAATGACATGATCAGCTGATTTTCAAATAATCCATGTCACTCAGAGCCATAGCGGATAAAGGGACAACCCTAAACTAGTTACTATCATTCACGGTCACAAAGGCATGATGACAAATAGGAAAGAAGGCCTTCTGGGGGTCTGTAAACCATCTCTGAAGGCAGAAATCAAAGAGGTGTGCCCAAAGTAATTGGACTGAAATGAGAAGAGCCTGTTTTGAAAGGTCATGGTTATTTTCATGAATTCCATCCATGATGACTTGGTCACACCAGGAAGCCCCTCTACAAAAGGTGGCACCTCATCTGAGCACAGGTAAAGAATTCCTAACTAGGGGCGTAAATATCCCATAGTCACCACCCGCTTTCTCTCCACTGACTTGTTATCCTGAGATGTTTCCCATGAAGAGTTAAGTGAATACCATTCCTCTTAGTGGCAGCAGTAATTAAAACCGACTTATTAATTTTGGGAAGCTAGGTTAGAGACTCCATATTAGAGACAGAAAACTGGCCTTGTAACTCATAAGCTGCCTGTTCCCAGCCCTATCACTGAACACAGGAAGTCATGTCAGAGCCATCATGAGCCTTACATATTCCTCATACTCAAATTGCCTCAGATTGTGCTGTGAGACGCATCTGGCTGCATGTGGACCCGCCAGCTTCGTTCCGTGAGTGCTTGTGCAGAGCAAAAGGCGTAGATGATGCCTTGGCTACTTCCTTTGTTGATACAATCAAACATCTGACAGAAGCAACTTAAGGGAGAATGGGTTTATTTTGCCTTACAGTTGGAAGGAATACATACAGTCCATTGTGGTGAGAGAGTCATGTCAGTAGAAGAAGAAGGAGAAAGGGAGAGAGAGAGACAGACAGACAGAGAGAGAGAGAGAGAGAGAGAGAGAGAGAGAGAGAGAGGCATTCTGACTCTTTCTCTTTGTCATTCTCTGGGATCCTACCCAGGGAATAGTACTGCCTAGTCCTATTGGGCTTCCTATCTGAATTAACCCAATCTAGAAACTCCCTTACAAACTTGCCTAGCTAGAGAGGTTTGACTTACAGGTGAAGTTGGGAGGAAGAATTTGTATAAAGGGGCTCTCACTTCTAACTTGAAGGAAAAAAAAATAGATATTCAATAGAAGAACTCTAAAAGGAAATGAGTTGATTGGCTCTCATTAAGAAGGCCCACCTTCTCACGTTGCTAAGGAGCCTACAACATTCTTCCAACACACACACACACACACACACACACACACACACACACACACACACAGGAGGGGTGAAAGAACTCCAGAGTGTTACTGATGCTGATGAACTATCATAATTATACACTAGTCTTTACTCCTTTCAAGGCTCCCACTTTAAATGTGGCTCCTAGCAATTACAAATCAATTAGAACCTGCAATCAGACCTCCAATTTCCTAGTCTGTGTTTTCGCTCCACACAGACAAATTGCCCTTCTTTGTTTAAGGTCAGTTCCGTAAGGTCATTTGACTAGTGAGATGAAGTTAACCGGGACTAATTATAGATCGCACATCTGAAGCAAATCAGTATCCTCACGAGGGATTATTCGTTGTTTCTTCCAGGCAATTTCTTTCCTCACACCCTTGGCTGTTATTTGCGTGGTGAAAATTATCCGGCGGACAGACAAGACTGAAATTAAGGAAGCCTTCTTAGGTAGAGTATTCACAGTTCTTGCCTTAGGGGCTGGGAATGATCTTAATTAGATAATCACATTTGAAAAAAAAATCTCATTTACACCCAACTGATGTTTTTTCTTTTGGTCAAAATTAAACAGTGGAAAAATGAGATAAGCCTAGAAGGGGTTAAGCCAATGGGAGGGAAATGGGATTCATAAGCAGGGATTCTCAGAAGGGGCCCAGCAAAACACCTAGATATTTTAGTCACTTCCCTGTCCAAAGTGCTTCCTCACAGTCCAGGAATGATGTCTTACACCTTTAATCCCTGCACTACTGGGCAGAATCCAGCAGGTTTTTACAAATCAAGGTCTACATGGTCTACATAGGCATTCCAGTTCAGCCAAGGCTACATGGTCGTGGTGAGTCTCTCTCTCTGTCTCTCTGTCTCTCTGTCTCTCTTACACACACACCCACACACCCACACACACCCACACACACACACACACACACACACACAGAGAGAGAGAGAGAGAGAGAGAGAGAGAGAGAGAGAATTGATCCTACTGTGCTGTTTTAGCAGCCAAGGTAATTTAACCCATGTCTAAATAACCCAGCTTTTTCATATACACTGGAAAACTAAATTGAATTGATTTTATATACTTTAAATAAGTTATATACCTTTATCCCTAAGTCCCCAAGCTTGGATTTAGCATAGTCTATGGACTTGCCACCCTCTAGAGGTTCCTCACTGAGTTTGTTAGCTGTTAGTTGCTGGGCTTTAGGGATGAAAACATACAGGAAACTCCTCTCATTTCTTAGAGAGGGAGTATGAATGAGGCAGGGTGTGTCTAAGGGACAAAGAACTGGTTTTATGTAACCAGGCTCTCCTTAGGTCTGTCTAGTTGAAAAGAATAATGTTGAAAAGAATAATGTAGCTTGAGTAAACAATGGGATTAAAGACAGAGCTCTTGTCTCTAGCTGCATATGCAGCAGAGGATGGCCTAGCCAGCCATCAGTGGGAGGAGAGGCCCTTGGTCTTGCGGAAGATTCTAGGCCCTAGTATGAAGGAATGCCAGGGCCAGGAAGTGGGAGCAGGTGGGTTGGGGAGCAGGGGGAGGGGGGAGGGTATAGGGGATTTTTACAGAGGAAACTAGGAAAGGGGATAACATTTGAAATGTAAATGAAAAAAATATAATAATAATAATAATAATAATAATAAAGACAGAGCTAAAATAAGCACTCTCATCAACTTGAGGAAAAGGAGGGGACAGCATAGCAGCACCCCACGGGCCTGCACTGGGGAAAGAGCTGGAATGTCAGGAGCTCAAGACCAACTCTGTCTTAAATATGCTATCCTCCACCCCTCCACTTCCTGTCCCCTCCCCTGCCTAGCCTTGGTTTCTCCAGGCAGGTGTGTTCTCTGGACTATTGACCTGTAGACTGGGAGTTTGGTCACGTGGTCTTGGTCTGGGGTTGTGATGGCACAGTTTTAAGAGTTTTCATGGGGGTTGGGGACATCGGTACCTTCCTATACCTGACTTTAGCGGCAGGGCAGTGTTTGGATGAAGATTAGGGTGGTCCTCAGAACATCCTACTGGGCACCCTCTCTGTGGGCTTGGAAATCCTTTCACTTCACTTTGTACTGTTGTTGCTCCCTCACATCGAGTCCTAAGATAAATGACAGTGAGTAAGAATGATCTGCCATGTTTGTGGCTATAATTTACTGCTGGCTATGGCGCTGTGTTCCTGCGATGTCTCCAAGCATGCCTGGTTACCTCCTTCAGACATTTCCATTCTCGGCTAAACCTCCCTTTGGGTGATGCTTCAAAATTGAGCACCATACTCTGCCTCCTGTACGGTAACTAAAAAGGAATTATTGGCTGTTCTGTTTGCCGAAATCAATGAGTTCCTGACTGGAAAATGACGAAAAGCCAGCAGTGTGCACGGGGTTGCAAACAGCCCATGCATTTAGCAAGGCTTGGCGGCAGGGAAGGGGACTTCAAACACCAAGGTCAGAGAACTTGATGGTTTCTAATCAAGTCTGGAATTCAGAACTCTCTTAGGGAGTGGGGTTTAGAGGTCATGTTCATTCTGTACTTGAGGGTCTTTAGAAGATCTAACATAGGCACTTATTTATACCTGAGTCCAAGTGTTCCCCTCTGCCACATACAGACAAGAATAGGCCCACGTAGCATCGAGCTTGCAGGCATTCAGGCTGTAGAAGAGCCAGGAACTCTGTTATGGAAAGACTAGAGTATCGGACGGCCTAAAACTACAAACAAACAAAGCCGACAGCAAAAGCTCTCAAATCCTCTAGCATGCCCATATCCCATAGTACTCTCAATGGCAGGCAGCCCCTAGTAAGTTAACCTTAGGACATGACACTTTGAATTTCTATCTCAGACAGTCTTATTTGTGATTCTGAGCTATCAGTCAAAATGGTCCTGTCAGATTCTGTAAAACACCACATGAGTTAGACCCGTGGTGCTCTTGTTAGTCAGCAGGCACTCCTGTCTGGGGCCATGTGTTCACCTGCCTATCCAACCACCAAGCATCTTTCTAGGGAATATGGAAGGTTAGAGTAGATGCCTCATTAGAGGTCCCTGCATCAGTACACTGTCATTTTGAGGCCTTCTCCTCAAGTACCCTGTCCATTGTATCATTCAGATAAAAATGAATCAGTCACATGTACTTCCAGAATGCCAATGTGACTCCCACACTTACAAATGTCATCACTCTTGCTTTTGGTCCTTCTCTGTCCCTTTTAGGTATTTGAATCATACAGCGTATTTTCTGGTTGTCCAGTGTCTTGGTCAGGGTTTCTATTCCTGCACAAAACATCATGACCAAAAAGCACGTTAGGGAAGAAAGGGTTTATTCACCTTACACTTCCACATTGCTGTTCATCACCAAGGAAGTCAGGACAGGAATTCTCACAGGCCAGGAACTTGGAGGCAGGAGTGAATGCAGAAGCCATGGAAGAATGCTGTTTACTGGCTTGCTTCCCCTGGCTTGCTTAGCTTGCTTTCTTATAGAACCTAGTACTATCCTATCAGTCCAGGGATGGCACCATCCACAATGGGCCCTCCCACCCCTGATCACTAATTGAGAAAATACCTTACAGCTGGATCTCATGGAGGCATTTCCTCTAGGGAGAGGCCCCTTTCTCTGTGATAATTCCAGCTTGTATTTGTGTTGACACACGAAACCAGCCAGTTCATTGGGGTTTTCTAGCTCACTCACTTCAAACCTTTGGAAAGAGTGTACTGTGCTGTGATGAGCGCACTCAGCTCTGAGTGAGCATGGGGTGTATTGTGCTCTGGATCAGTGGAGCTGAGATGAAGTTCATACATGTTTCTGTGGGATGAGGAGAGCGTGGCCAGTGATGCTTGCTCACAGATGGCTTGTCTGCACTGAGGCCCATGCTCCCAGGCTAAGACTGGGTGGAACTCCCTAAGAAAGCATGGCAGGTCCAACCCTGACAAGGAGGACTTCGTCACTTCTGTGCTCTCTCACAGTGTAGCGTCAGGACTTAGAGAGCAGTCATCCCAGACAAGCTAGGAAAGCCCTCGGATCTGCAGAAGAGGCCTCACCTCTGCTCTGAGCTTATACAAGAGAGGGAAGCTGACTTTTCAGGCAGAAAAGAGCGGTGTGTAAAGACTGTCTTCACTGGATCTTCCCAGTGTTCTCTGCACTCAGAGCCTGTCTATGCCCTGACCTGCACATTGGACATTTTCCTGGCAGTGCTGTGGGACCAACTCATGCTCAGCTCTCCAACAGGGCCCTACCCCTTCTTTTCCACTCTATTTATGCATAGCCAAGAATCCCCCATCCCCATTCGGTTGTTTAGTTTTTCTTTTCATAAGTATCTACCCCAACCTTCCCCCTTCTTTCTATTTCTTACAACTTGCTAAAAGCAGGTGGCTCTGTCTTCAGCCCAGTAGCCTGTGCCCAGGTGACTGTGAGGGCCATGCTTTCTGCATGTAGAACAGCTCATCTGTCTCACTTAGTGTCAATGAATCACTCAAGGAAGACCCTTCCCGAAAATGCCCCTCTACTGCTCTCATCTTACATAAATCTCTGCTGGCATCAAGCAGTTAATATTTGCCAAAGAGCAATGGTAGCTCACATCTTTGACTACTCAGCAAAGTTGAAGAGAGCCTCATGGTCTTTTGCTGCTTATGTAAGACATCTGACCCTCATCATGTTGGTGTTGATGACTATGCCTCTTAAGTCCCCTTAACAAACTCTAAGAGAGGGTCAAGGTTTTTGTAGGGAATGGGTGGCAATTCATGTTGCTGCCCCTTTGATTTGGTCTGCCCCCTCTCCAGTAGGTTTCCAGGCTGCTTGGCAGGTCCCTAGGTTGTATATTTTAAAACAATGTATTCCAGAAGTTCTGCCTAGTCTAGATTACAAGTCACCCCCTGGACTCTCCACTATCTTGAAAGCAGTGATGGACAGTTGTTGGCAGGTTATAGGTCAGTGGTGAGGCAGAGGCCTGGCAAGGCTGTCCGACTCTTCAGAAAGATTCTGGCAGCTGCTCTGATTTGAATTATGTCTGAGGAGGTTGCCAGGAAGAAATAAAAAAGTTATATGTTTCGCTACCAGTAAAAGAAATTCTATATGCTGTTGTATTAAATCTGTTTATATCAGGCTAGAAAGTGATAGATAGGTTTGTTTGTGAGGCTCAAAATTCTGGCCAAGAAAGAAAGATAAATTCCTTGTCATAGGAATGTGGCATTTTATGGAACAATCTCTGTAGTCCTGCCCAGATTATATTTTGCCCTAGCAACAAGGCTTTTCTTTATGTTTCTAAAGTAGCATTTAACAATTCTGTGGTCATAAACTAAGTCTAATTACAGATGATGATGGTAATGATGATGATAGTTGTGATGGTAATAAAAGTGATGGTTGATGGTGATAATGGTGATGATGGTTTACAATGGTGATGGGTGATAATGGTGATGATGATAATGATGTGCTGATGCTCATAATGGTGGTAGTGGTGATGGTAGTGATCATGATGGTAAATTGATGTTGTTGATGATGATGATGGTGGTGGTGATGGTGATAATGATAATGATGGTAATGGTGGTTACAGTGATGATTTTTAAATATGAGAACCAACTGGTTTTCTCTTTTTCTGTCTGTTGGTTTTGTTTTATAGCAGTGTCCTTGGCTCTTGCTTTGAATGGAGTCTGCACAAACACTATTAAACTAATAGTGGGAAGGTAAGTTCCAAGAAGCTTATGATAGCTTATACTACAAAGTTCATCTGTATGGCAGTTAAGACCAGAAGATACTAGGAGGACAGATTTCAGTGTCTGGTTTTCCCTCAGATTGTTGCTCTTCTGAGATTTCTGACCTTCAGTACAGATCTCTTCTCTCCTTTAAATTGTGAACTCATTACTTTAGAGAGGAGTTCACTTGTAAGAGAGTGTGTCCACTGGCTGGCTAACTAGTTTCTTTTGGCCAAAGCCTGCTCCTGGCATCTCCAGAGCCATCCACTGCTACCCCAGGCCCTTGCCAGGCCTATTAATTCACTTATCAGTTTCAGCCTTTAACAAATTAATCAGATCACTTATGTATTGTTCTCTTCAGAATGAGATGTATGGGTTGTCATTTCAGATCTGGTTTTATGACACACTTCCCTTCCTGCTCCTGAAAAAACAATCTTGAATCTCCATTTGCTTTGCCTTCTCCTCTGGTGGCTCTGGTAAAGAGTCAGACTTGGCTAATGAAGCACCTTGAACTGGGATGTCCCCCCAGATCTCCATGCTTAGCACGCACTTGGGGCCCAGATAAAGTGCTAGTTCTCAACCCTCACCCCTTGAAGTTCTGGTTCAGTAGATGGAAACCACATTAGGAAGCACTGTTTGGTCTGAGGAAGACAGGGCAGAGCAGCTCTGCTAGGCCACAGAGGCACCTTCCTGAGATCCTAGAGCTGGGAAGATCACAGTTTGAATCTGTATGTGATAACTATGACTCAGTATGCACCATAAAAGGGAGATGTGCTTACAGTATTAACAAGCCTCACAGCAGTATTGGAGTAGAGCCCACAGAGTAGTGGGCCGGCACATCGCTACAATACAATCCTCACTTGAGTAGAACATTCAGGTTATGATGAAATGCTGGGTATAGAATTCAATTCTGTGGCTCACAGCTTATGTCTGTCACTTATGGATCATGGATGACCTTGGTGGGAGTACCATCTCCTTCAGCACCCTGACCCTGCTTTAAGGAGTCTCATAGGCACTATATATATATATATATATATATATATATATATATATATACACACACACACACACACACACACACACACACACACACATATATATACACATGGTGGATATGCAATGCCTCCCACCACATCTACATCCACGGCTAAATTAGTTATCTATGCATGCTCTGGAGGGCCTGCTTTCAGGGCCAGAATCACCCTTCTGTCTTCTAGAGATCTCTGTTCCACTCCTGCTTTAAACCAGAGCCACCAGCCTGGGTCGCTGAACTCCTCACACTGTGTGACTGAGTTGTTATATTTCCCAGCCTGCTTGAGGACAGCTACTTGAAGAAAGACAGCTGACCACCAAAACTTGGCATGTAGGGATGTCATGGCCTAGCTTCTCAGAACCTGGAGGCAGGGTCTAGATTGGCTGAGCAGTAGCTCAAGACAGGAAGTCTTCTTGATTTTGATGATACGATGCTTAGGGGCCTTTAGGAAGTCCCACTACCTAATGCTCAAGACCTCACCTTTGGCCAGGTATTGATTCCTCCCTTTTACAGATGTAGAAATGCATCTGCAGACGGTTGAGACCTCTCTAAGGCTATAAGCTCAGCTCCAATTCAGACCTTGTTGACTCTGAGAATTTCACTGAGCGTTTCCTCAGCAACGGTGTCTGAAGGGCTCTCAGGAAACTCCCGTGGGTGCTGGAAGAGGGGGCCTGCAGAGGGGCGGGATCTATGGGGAGGAGGGATGAGCTTGGGGCTCATTGTGATGGCAGTGTTGTATATTGAAAATGTCCATGGTGTCTTTTGTAGACCTCGCCCCGATTTCTTTTACCGCTGCTTTCCAGATGGGGTGATGAATTCGGAGATGCGCTGCACAGGTGACCCTGACCTGGTGTCGGAGGGCCGCAAAAGCTTCCCCAGCATCCATTCCTCCTGTGAGTCCAAGGAGGAGACGCTCTGGTCCTCCCGTTCGCTTGCTTGGAGCATTTAAGCGTGGTTTTGGTACTTGAATGTTGGCGCAGTATAGTTTTATTCACTGTGGGTGGATGGATGGTTTAGAAAAACAGTGATCCTTGGGAAGTCAGGAAAGCCTGCAACCAAGGCTCCAGATTTTCATGGTGCTGTATATGTTGCTTTTGTGAGCTCGGAAGAGTGTGGTGTGAGAGGTATGAGACATTTCCCCTTTAGAAGCTCTGACACATGGATTTGACAGTGCAAAGGGAATTTACCACTCCCCTTGACAACCAGTGTTCATTTCAGCGTTGCATTTAGTACTTTTGTAATTAAGGTATTATGTGTATGATCTAATATATAACACATGTGCATAAAGATAAACGTATGAAAATATCTATATTCCTGTGTATGCACAGAACAACCTCAAGAAATGGTTTCACTATAGATGCTCAAGCCTAGATCAGCTTTAACAAAGGCTAGTCTGGACCAGCAGCAGAATAGCATAGCAGAAAAAAAAAACCAAAAAATAATAATAATAAGAAACCCCACAGATATCTGAATTGTGACACATCCTGGCTCTGCCATGTTTTGGCTTTCAAATGTCACATTTTCGAACCTCAGGTTCAGCTATGTTAATGGAAACAAGATGTCTCCATTCTGTTTGGAGAAGTGAGGATTAAAGTCAGCGATCATAATTACTAACATTTCTGGAGCAGTCTTCAGGACCAGAATATGGAAGTGCATTGTTTTATGTAATCCCGCAAGGAGCAGGCACTTGGACTTCGGACTTGTCACGGTAGCTCTCCCTGTTATTATTTATTCCCAAAGCTGGTGTCTCCATCCACTCTAGGGAGTTTATTGACTGACTCAGACACCAGGCATTGGTCCCAGGAGCCTAGAGATAAACAAGGCAAAATACATCCCGGGGAAGTCCACAGGTGTAGCAGGCTGTCTGAGGTGTTATGACTCTTGGGATAATTGGAGGCGGACTATGGCTGCAGGTGACTGCCTGGAACAGGAAAGATTCCTGTCAAACTGTGAAGTCCTTGGTTCCGAATAGGTCTAATCATTTACTTTCGGCAAGCCTCTTATCTTAATAGGATTTTTTTTTCCTGAATCCTGTGACAAAGAATGGCCTAACTGGTGAGTGACTGAGTTGAGAAACATCTTAAAGCTTCTTTGAGTGGACATTTTGCCTAGAGTCACTGGAAACTTGGGCCTGCCAATGAGCTATGGGAGCAGTGGGCGCTTTAGGGGGATCATTATCAACAGTTGTTGCAGCACTGTACCCTGTCGGGTGGAGGAGGTTCTCTTCTTACACAGAACAGTGAGGCTCAGATAGGACTGGTTATTCACCTGAGGCTAGCAGCCTCTGGAGCGATGGTGTTTTCTCCCTTTACAAGACTTAATGTAATAGAGTGTTCACATTCCATGTCAGCTAAATAGATGCCTCATTTTCTTCTCTACAGCTATAAAGATTATAGTGAGTGGAATACGGTACCCCCTTCCCTTAAACAAATACAGGCTTATAAATATGACTTTATTTTTTAAAAAGGGTTGTAGTTATCAGCACTGTAATAAATATTAGAAATTTGCCAGGACAGTTACTTTAGGAGTTTCTCTCTCTCTCTCTCTCTCTTTCTCTCTCTCTCTCTCTCTCTCTCTCTCTCTCTCTCTCCCTCTCCCTCTCCCTCTCTCTCCCTCCTTCCCTTTCTCTCTCTCCACACACACACACACACACACACACACACACACACACATACACACACACACACACAGTGATTACAAAAGAAAATGGATATGTTAAATAATTTGACTGTAATAACCATTCTCTATGCATGCCTTTGCTTTCCCTTAGAGTTTAATTACCAAAGCAAACTGAACAGTCAAAAGCCCCTCAAGTTAAGAATATTAAGATAAACTCCTGGATTTAGGGTAGTCTGAAATCCAGTGATAGATGTTCTCGTAGGAAACAGGTAGAGGGGGTTGGAGGTGGAGGTGGGGAGAAGGTACCTGAGGACACACAGGAGAGAGTGATGCAGCCACCGCCAGGGAGCACATGGATCTACCAGAGCTGGAAGACGTTCCAGGAGTGGTTCTTCTGCAGAGCCTAGAGGAAGCATGGCCCTGCTGATATCTTTGATTTAAGAATCTGGTCTCCAGAGCTATAAGGGGATGAGTACATGTTCTGTTACCAAATTGATGACAGCTTCTTTCAGCAGGCTAGGAAGTTCATAAATGGAGCCAGATCCAACGCCATAAGTATGAAAGAGTTGGCCTGAGAGCCACCACCCACTGCTTCATAAGGCCTCTGAGGTGCCTATGGTGAGGACATGGTTATAGAAGAAGGTCTGACCCTGGGCTGCAGTCAGGATGCAAGAGTGCTTCCTTCCAATCTTGTGTGTTTCTCGAGTCACAGTTAAAGTGAGTGTAGGTGCGAGCTGGAAGGGTTCCTGCTGCACTAAGTTATTATACCATTGTCATTAAGGGTTCCAAAGCTACAACGCTTTGAGGGATCTGGGGTAGTATTTAAGGTGTCAGCTCCTATAGGTTCTCCATCTATTTCATTACAGGTAGGCTCATTCCTGTCCTCTGTCTTTGATGCTGTGTTGTTTCTTGTGCACGTGTGTATTGTGTGTGCATATACGTGGGTGTATATATTCACATGGGTAGGTATGTGTGTTGTGTGTATGGAGGCTAAAGGTGGACATGGACTATTTTTCTTGGTTACCCTCCACCTTATGCTTCAAGATGGGGCTCTCTCCCTGGATCTGGAGCTCCCTGGGTGGGCTAGGCTGGTTTGACCCACAAGCTTCAGAGATTCAGCTGTCTCCGTCTTGCTGGTCTGGTATGCCGGATGTGCATCGCCATGCCCAGCTTTCTCTTTTCTAGAGTGTGGTCCTAGGCATCCTAATTTAGCTTCTCATGCTTGCATGGCATGGTGAGCCCCCTACTAATTGTGCTATCTCCTTATCTTTATGCTTCTTGAGGTGTCTTCCCCACTCCTAAAGACTTGCGGCTAGTGCTGAGTTTTAAAGGGCTTTAAATCTTAAGATCACTAGGAAATGAAACCATTTCTAAAATAAAAATCTTAATCCTGGCTTCTCAAATAATTGGCTGAGGACCATAGTACAGGTTAGCATCTGCTGGCACATTTGAACTAGGGCAGGAAGTGAATATCTCCTGCTGGAGGACTATAGACCTCAGAGATTAGTGACCCAGCCTTAAAGAAATGTTTCTATTAGATGTGAGTTCTCTCCTCCTCCATCAAAAAGCTGGCTTTCCCACAGGCTGCCTCTGGCTGTCTGCCTTGTAGATGGGTGGCTACAGGGATCTGTGCCCGACAGGCTTTTGGGCAGAGGCTGTTACTAACTCTTGCCTCAGATGCTTCTTAAGACTTTAACATTTGCTCTTGTTGGCAGACAGGATGTCCAGTGCAGCTCTGGGTTTTGATGAAGTTGCTTTTATCTGCACTCTTTCCCCGACTTGTGACAGGATAGTGTTAGCTTGAAGGGAGCTGCCTTATGCAGTGAGAAACCCATCAGTGCTCTGTCCTGCGTTTCTTATTGTCACCTTTAGGACACCTCATGATTGGTGTGACTTTTTGCTCCTCAGAGGAGATGACCTCAGGGGACCTTCATTTTGTTACAAATGCTTTCTGTTCCTTAAACAATCAATCTTCTAGTCCAGACTTGAGTGAGTAGATGGGGTGGATCCCAGGCTAAAGAGATGTGGGCTGGGCTCCTCTGTTCACAGGTCACTGATGGCTGGATGTACTCCACATCCTTACATTATCCCGTAGAACATCTAGCTTTTCTTCGAACTTAAGAACAGATATTAATTTGTTTTGGAAAAAAAAAAAAAAAAAAAAAAAACCTTGGTCTGATTCTCCCTTAAGTAGCTGAAAGGCTCCAGTGTGGCATGCTCACACAGCAAGCATCAAAGCCCCATAGAAGCTTTTGCATGGGATTTGCTTTTTGAGACATCCCTAGCTTCTTTGACTGGAAAAGCAGGGACCACAGTTGGACACAGCAAGTGGTTTTAAACTTAGGATTTACCAACGAGTTGGTATTGTGCCTTCTCCAGGAGCTGAGTGTGAGGGTTTTTGGAACAAGGGATTGTCTTAGTTTTTGATTCAGTATCTGCTCAGCTTCTAGGCGGATGATTTACATAAGGGAGAGGTAGGGAATAACACACCAGGATACTGCCAAGCTATACAGAATCATCTGTCCTGCAAAACTGGTGGGAGTCAAGAACTCCTTTCTACCTCTGATGAGAGCGATAACATCCAGGTGTCAGTACATGAGTCACTTCCAGCCACGGCTCCTGTCTATAGACATTCTGTACTAGAACATCGAGATGTCCCTTCCTCTATTTGTTGTCTGTGGTGGTTTTCACTTTACAATGGCAGAGCTGAATAGCTGTGAAAAGGAACATAGGACCCATGGAACTATAGCTATGATCTGTCCTTTGTGGGGAAAGATCAGCAGCACCCTTGCTGGTACCAGTACTATAAAACAGCAGCATCAACACTTTCATAAGGCAGGATACTTACAGTTGCAGAAGAAGAGAGGTAGAAACAGAAGGAATCATGGGATTGAAGGCACTATGTAGCCACACTTTTGTTTTAAGCAAGCTGGGCTGGTTAGGCTGTTTGTTTAACTTGATACAAGCTTAGGTCATCTGGAATAAGGAACCTCATTTGAGAAAGTGTTGCATGTAGCTTCTGCTACCCTTCCTTAAGCTCCAGGAACTGTGCTACCAGCCCCTGCCCAGAGAATATCAGATCCGTGGATGAAAAACACAGACACACTTTGCTCAGTTTCAACCTGCCTTGTTGGCTCAATTGCTGGGCTCTTCTAAGCCTTCCTTGGCTAGCAAGCCCTTCCTAATACTCTTAGCTCAGCACCTCTCAATCTGCCCTCAGCTTCAGTTGCTCAGTTACCTTTAGTCCCATCTCAATTCCCTAACCTCTGGTCACCTATTGTCCCTCCAAAGCATGGTGAAAACTCCTTTCCTTTTCCTGCATCTCTTCTCCTCTCCTCTGGGGACCCAGAAGTCCTGCCTCTTTTCTTCCACCTTACAATTGGCCCCTGGCATCTTTACTGACAGATCAAGAACCAACTGGGGAACAGGACCTTAGCATCAGCACCACCCCTACAAGAAAATACCTCCACAAGATTGGCCTGCAGGCAAATCTGCTGAGCATTTTCTTGATTAATGATAGATGTGGGAGATCCTAGCCTACTGTGGGCAATGCCATCCCTGGGTTAGTGATCCTGGATATTATAATAAAATGGGCTGAGCAAGCCATGGGGAGCAATTCAGTAAGCAGCATCCCTCCATGGCCTCTGATTGTCTTAAGTTTCTTTCCTGATTTTCCTCCATGATGGGCTGTGATGTGGAAGTATAAGCCCACTAGACTGATTCAGCAATAGAAAGCAAACTAGGACACAGGCCAACCCACTAAACAAGCAAACATCTAAAGCAAGACCGGTGCACTTAGAATGTACATGTAGATGTTCTTGTTAGATGTCTAAATGTGTAGATATTTGTTTGTTTGTTTAAATGGGGCTGGGGTTGGGCCAGGGCTTCAGTATTGCTAAGCAAGTGCTATGCCACTGATTTGGACTTCCAGCCCTGGCCGTCTCACTTTTAAGCAACTCTGGCACAACATACAATGGGGCTGCTGTTGCTTGTGGGATACATTTTATGGCAGAAAAGATATAAAAGCATATCAACTATTCCTGATTTTTTAAAATCCCTGAGTGTTTAGTGGTACTGGGCTAAGCACTGGGTAGAGAAGGCAAAGACAAACTTGACTCTGTGTCCACCTGGAGCGTGAGGGCAAACACGAGTGTTGGGTTGCTGTGTGATGGGAGTTGGGGGACCTAGAAAGGCAGGGAAAGCCTCCAGGAGGGAAACTTGTGTAGTTTCTCATCAGAAAGTAACATGGTTGCATGTCTTGAGATTTTTATGCTCTTAGTGTGGAAGTCCAGGTTATTAATCATTTCCACGAGGGTCTCCAAGTTTCAGTGTTACTGAGGAGCATCTGATGGAGGTGCTTTCTTTGATTTGTGTGGGGGGCTGTGGCTGTAGCTCTGTCAGTCTCCATGTTTGCCTAACAACCACAAGGTTTGGCACTGAATTAGCTGGGTCTTGTGGTACATCCTGTACACCCAGCAATCAAGAGGTAGAGGCAGGAGTTCAAGGTCATCCAAAGCTCTATAGGGAGTTCAAGATTAGCCTCAGCTAAATGAGACCCTGTCTTTTGCATTTTTCCCCACCTTCACAACTTCATAATGGCTCATTCTGTACCTCTGGTAATCCGAGACTTCATAATGACAGACCTCACTGAGAACGTATATTTCTCTATGTATTGTTCTGGTCACTGGATGTGTCTTTTTAATTGGGGAATATGCCCCCTGTTTCTTTTCTAGATCTATGTAGACAGACATGGAGTTACTTTTCCATTATCTTTTCTTTCCTGTTGTCTGCCTTTTGGCTGCTTTATAATCACCTCTTGGAGATTTAAAACTCTTTAGGATTAGATAGAATTGTCATAATATTTTTCTATTTTTAATTTCTAAGAGACTTCTCAAACTTTGGGTTTTTAACAAATGTACCACCTTGTTCTTTCTCTCACAGATGGAATGACTCTTATTTCTTTCTCTGTGCCTGGGAATTTCACCCTGCCTTCTCGGTGTCCTCACAAGCTTCTTTGTTCTTATACCTGGTGTTCTCAGCCTTGTCTTCTAGCTTAAAGATGGATAGCCAAAACTAACTGAACAAGGCACACATTAACTGGCCTTTGCTGAGGGTGACTGCAAGGGACCTGGACACGGTCATGGGCCCTGCTTGGTAGCACATGGCCTTCACCTTGAGTCTGGCTCTCAGTTTCTTCCAGAGCTCTGGGTGCTGTGTAGGAGGCCTTGATGGGTCTTGGGTTACTCACTGGACCTTTGTCTAATGCCCTGTTTTCAGTCTGGTTACTCCACAGGACCCTTCACTTTCCTCTTTTCCCAAAACTTCTAGATTTAGGTAGTGGGTGACCTCCGGGCTTCACGGGGTAGAAAGTAGAAGATGTGGCTTCTTACAGGAACTCCCTGCTAAGCTGTTTGTGATGTCATGATTCATCTGCACCTGATGCTAACGGCTCCAAACTTTGCAGGGTTCTGTGGGTTGAAAGGGCTGCTCTTGTCTTTGCTGTCCTCTTCAGACAGGAAGAATGAAGTGTCTTCAGCTTGGGAAATCAGCAGCTCTTTTGCTTCCTCCTTCTCTTCCTGCAGTGAAGAGGACCTCAGGCATTGCCAGATGGAATCTGCATTCTGTTTGGATCTGTTAGGGTTCTCCAGAGGCACAGAACCAATACAAGGGAGTTGGCAAGTCTAAGTAAGGCAGGCTGGCAGGTTAGAATCTCAAGGAAAAGTGGATGTTACTATTTTGAATCCAAAACATACAGAACAGATCAGCAGGGTGGATGCTCAGGCAAGGTTTCTATGTGGCACTGATTCATTTTTTTCTGATAACAGAGTCTCTTGTAGTCCAGGCTGACCTTGAACCCAGGCTGAATATCTGGATAGATGTGTGCATATAAAATGTATGTACATGCATGCATATATAGCCAAAGACAATTTTGCTGATCTTCCTGCCTCCATCTCAGAAGAGCTGGCTTTATAGTCATGCTTCATCTTACCTAGTGTATATAGTGCTGAGCATCAAACCCAAATATTTGCACATGCCAGGGAAGTGATTTACTGCTGAGCTCTGTGCTGGAAACTGAAAACTGGAAAGTGTGCTGTACTCACACATGGTAGCAAATGACCCAACACTGAGCTGTGTTCTCAGCCCTCTATGTGATGCTTCTGAAGACAAATTCATCCTTATGGTGGAAACCCCAATCTCTCATCTTAAGACTTACAACTGATGGTATACAGCCCACTCACTGTGTAGCATACAATCTGAATGTTTAAAGTGAAGTGATTGTAAAACTTAGTCACTTCCTAAGACACAGCAATTTTTAGAGTGTGTTGGACTAAGTGATGACTGGCAACTGCAATGTGCCACTCTAATATAAAATTAGCTACCATCCTGTTGCTCCACTTCTCTGCCATTTGGAAGTCAGAAACACTGCCACAATGCTCCAATGGTCTCAGTGTAGATGATCCATCTGTTATTAGGTCCTTGTTGAGTCTTGGTGGTGTTTCTGACAGCAAAGTCCTTGAAAGACACTAGTGTCTGGCTTTCCAAGCTGAGCGTCTGGTATTTGCTCTTGGCAGTGGAATCTAAATAGGTTTTAGATACAACTTGGGAAATAATCACAAGACCTCATCTATGCCAGGTTGAATTCTCCCATCAAGCATGAATATTCAATGTCATAAAGCAGCTGTTGCTTAAGTTGGCTAGGCTGACTTTTGCATGGAAAAAGAGGAAATGGGAGTGAGAGGGGGTGGCAAGATTCATTTGTTGTGCTTCCCTTTTTGAAACACAGATGCTATCATGGTTTGCTATTGGTGGACAAAACACTTGACAACTGCTTCTTTATGCTTCTTTTAAGCATCGAATAAAAGGTCATGAGCTACACGGGCCATTGGTTCAACCAGGACAGATTGCTGGTGACTTGAGGTCACATACTATGTGATTTTCTTGTAGTGTAAACACTGAAGCTTCCATTTTTATTGTCATGACAAGGAACATCAGCAGGAATGTGTGGTACAAGCCCTTCCTAGTTCTCATCTTCCCAACCTAAGTTATTATCCTCCATCCCAAGCTTCCAGAACTGCATTTATTTAGTCACATTTTTCTACTCATAAGAAGGATCTCCTCCATGCTGGATGGCTTGCTTTGAGCAGGCAAACATCTGGAGGGAAAGAAATCTCAGTTCTGTACTAGAAATGAAGCCTACGGCTTTGTGCATGCTCACACATGCTAGGCAAGCATCTAACTCACAGCATGGTAAACATCACACTGTCTGTGGAACAGTGTGTCTCTGTCTGTTTATCACAGTCTCCCATCTCCTCCCTATGGATCTTGTAAAGTTTCCCCTCCTTAAGTCCAACTATGAAGTTTTAATGTCACAGATTATATATCCTTTAATAGACTCAAGAATAAAAGATCCCAGTGTCATCACCATGTCAAGAGATATCAGCAAACTTGGCAAGAGTTCCTCATAGCTCCCCTACAGTGATTTTTTTTTCTAAATAACTGTAATGTATAAGACTCTTCATCTTTCCAAGAGCCATTTTTATCCCCTGAAGGGATGGCATCTTTGTCAAAAATATATATCCTAGGGCAGTTATTTTTAAAAGGGCCTTTTGTTCCTCCTTTGTGACACTTAATAATGTCTAGAGATATTTTTCATTATCTGATGTGTGTGTATATATGTATATGAGCATGTGTCTCTCTGTGTGACCGTGTTTCTGTCTGTCTGTATGGGTCTATGTATCTGTGTGTCTGTTTATGAATGTGTCAGTGTGTGTGTATGTGTATCTGAGTACATTTGTTTATGTGACTGTGGTAATTTGTGTTTATGTTTATATGTCTGTGTATCTGTGAGCATTTGTGTGTGTGAGTCTGTGTGCATGTATGTATATCTGTGTGTATGTACGCTGTGTCTATGTTTCTCTGTGTGTATCTATATGTCTGTGTGCATGTGTGTGTCTATGTGCCTGTGAGCATGTGTATGTGCACATATGTCTGCCTCTGTGTATGTGTGTGTGTTCATGTGTGTTTATGTCTGTTTGTGTCTGTGTGTCAGGGTGAATGTATGTGTCTGTGTATAGGGAGTAAGGCTGCTGAACACTTCACAGCAGCAGGAATAAAGGAACAGTGGAGCCAAGAGACTCTGAACAAGAAACTTCTGAAACCGTAAGCAGAAACAAGTCTTTCCTTTTTAAAAATGCTTTCTCCCAGCTATTGGTCATAGTGATAAAAATCTGACCCGTATTCTATTATTTTCAATTGGCTGCTTTAGTTTTTCTTGCCACTTCCCCACTCCTGTTGATAGTTGATAGATGGTAACAATTTTTTTCTTTTTAGATTTTAACCATTTTAATAATTGATACTTTGAAATGTGTAAGTCAGAGCCAACCAGTCCTCATAGATGGACATAGAAATGAATAATGTTGTGCTCAATGATGCTTCCTGTGCACTTCCAGCCAATCCTTGTGCTCTCAGGCATCCACTCAGCCTATTGTTTTCTTTCCTTCCCTTTCCTTCCATTCCTTTCCCTTTCCCTTTTCCTTTCCCTTTCCCTTTTCCTTTCCCTTTCCCTTCCCCTTCCCTTTTCCTTTCCCTTCCCCTTCCCCTTCCCCTTCCCCTTCCCTTTCCCTTTGCCCTTCCCCTTTCCCTTTCCCTTTGCCCTTCCCTTCCCTTTCCTCCCTACCCCCTCTCTTTCTTTCTGAACTGCAGATTAGCTTTGTCTATTTAAACCTCATACTCGGGGAATCATACAATGTGATTCCTTTGGTGCATGGTAGATTTTGATCAGTATAATGTCTTCTAATTCTTCCACATTGTTGTAAATATCAGTAATTTATTTCTTATGTCATCCTACTGAGTACCACGAAGCTGCTTATCCATTTTAAGTGGTATTGGGGATTTTCCCATTTCTTATTCAGTTCTTGTCATTGATATGTGTTGCTGTATTATGTTTTTAAATATTTATGAGTAGCACTTTAGGTCAAAGTTATCTGTAACATTAGAAGAAACTGCTGACCCCTATTTCAAAACTCTTGCCTCAGTTTACCTTCTCATTGGCAAAGTATGATACCTCTAGGTTTTCCATATCACACTAACATTTGGTGTTATTAGTCTTTTTAATTTTAGCCGTCTTGGTGAGGATGCAGGGGTACCTCTTGAAGTGTGTACTTTGCATTTCCCTGATGACTAATGATACTGTGTAGTCTCCCCTTTTGCATAGTGACTGTTCACATATCTGCCTATTTGCATATCATCTGGTCAAGTTCATTTTCTCTCTTTATTTATGGCTAGTTTTCCATATTCTGTTCATAACTTTTTTTTTGCCTGATAAATATTTTGTGATATTTTCACCCATTTTGATGGAGAGGTTTGTTTGCTCGTTAGTTTTCTTGATGGTGCTTCTTCACAAAAGGCCATTTTATAATTTGATTGAATGTCTTTATTGCATGGTTATTATTGTGTCCTGTGTAAAATACCCATCACTACCCTATACTTGCAAAGAAATTGCCATTGTTTTCTTTAGATCTTTATTGTTGGGACTGGAGAGATGTTGTTAGGAATGCTGGTTTCTAATACCTGTGTCAGGCAGCTCTCCCATAACTCTAGCTTCAGGACATCCGATGTCTTCTTCTGACCTCTGTGGGCACACACATGGTGAACACACAGCATGCACACATCTAGAAATAAATAAAAGTAAATCTTTTTAAGGAAAACTATGATTTTTTGTTTCATCTCAGGAGCTTTTCTCAAGTCGCTTTTTGTTCATAATGGGAGGTATATTTCCATATTGAGATATGATTTTTCAGCTTCCTTTCTTGAAAAGGACTTCTAGTTTTCCATCCAATTACCTTACAGCCTCTACAGAAGTTAATGGAGTGCTAATGTCTGGTGTGTCTCTGCACTGTGTATGCTGTCTGCTTTTCTGTGCTCTTCCCTCCAGCCGATCTCACCATATTGATCACCACACCAGCACAATGCAGGTTGAAGTCAGGCACTTTCAGTCCTTCATGTCTGTTCTTCTTCATCAAGATTGCCTTTGGCAATTACAAGCCCTTTCTTTTTCCACATACTTTAGAATTGGCTCATATGTTTCTCCGAAGTCTGCCAGAGATGGGCAGAAGATTGTGTAGAGTCAATAGACTGCCCTTGGGGAGAGTAACTATCTCTTCACTATCAAGTGTTCTGCTCCATAAAGTCCATTTCTCCATTTATTTATAAAGTTCTATTCCTCTGTAATATTTTTATAGTTTTTGCTATGTACAGCTTGTGTACATTTTCAAAAACTAGTCTGTGAACATTTTTATTGAGATAAAATTTACTTATGATACAGTGTCAACCATTAAAATATCTTGTGGTTTATGCTTATAGCTTGTGTTTTATAGTTCATTCATAGGGACTTTTATAGGCTTAGTCACAGCCCAGGACGTTTCTGTCATCCATAAGAGAAAGCCTGAAACCCTTAGCTTCTCTTTTCCCATCTTTCACTTGTCCCCAGAGGCAGTCAACCGCCAGTATAGAGTTGTCAATTCTGAACAAGTCAAATAAATTAAATTATGTAATATTCAGTTCTATGTAGCTGGCATATTTTATTTAGTGTAATGTTTTCAGATTTCATTAATGTTGCAGCATGAATAAATAATTCATTTAAAAATATTTTATTAATTGTTGAGAATTTCACATAATATATTTTGACCATTTCACCCCAGTTCCTCCCCAATCCACCCTATCTTCTCTACACAAACAACTTTGTGTTCTCACTGTTTTTTAAACCTATAAAATCCTATGTGTGCTTCCCATGTATTCTTGGATCTGTGGCCATCAACCAGACATGGTCAATCAACTCCAGTTGCACCATTTTATATTCCCACCAGAAGTAAATGGGCTCTCTGAAGCTATCTTTGTCACTGGCCACACCCCATCTTTTGGGATGTATTATGGCTGTTCTAGTGGGTGTAAACTGTTGTCTGCTGTGGTTTTCTTCTACATTTCCTATGACTACCCCTGTTATCTTTCTTAGTGCCATGAGATAACTGGCAATAGATGCTAAGGCAGGAAGAATTTATCCTGCCTGGCTCATGGTTCAGGAAATACAGTCCATTATGATGGTGATGACGGGCATCAGGTATATAAGGCACTGATTAATTTGTGTAGTAACTAAGAATCTGAGAGGGCTAATACCCAAGTCGGAGCAGGGTCTAACACCAAGCTCCTCCTCTATGGCTCTAAGTCTGCTGGCCAGGTCCCACCCATATCCAGAAAGTATCACAACCTCCCAATACCATACCACCTGCAGGGAACCAAATATGTGAGCACATGTACCTGTGGGAGATATTGCATATTCAATGAAGACAGATAAAAATCGCTACATTTACTTATTGATCACTTTTATATCTTCTTAGGACAATTTTTGGTCTGTCTTTATTGTGGAGTCTTAAGGGTGAGTTACCATCCAGTATCATTTTCTTTGTCCAGTCTAGCTCTTCCCCCACTAACCTCTCCTATGCTGTTATTGTAAATACATCCACTTTTGATACAGTGCAGGTCCAGCAAGGCAGTCACATACCATTCCCTATGACTGATTTTATTTTTAAGAAGATGAAAAAGAGATCTAAGTTTATGTTGTCTTTAATAGTATTCCTGGGGTGTTTTAGGTTTTGGGTTGATTTTTTTTTTATCCAGCCACTTTGCTGAAGGTTTATCAGCTGTAGTTTACTGGTAGAATTTTGGGGTCACTTATGTATACTATCATATCATCTGCAAATGGCAATACTTCTTCCTTTCCAATTTATATCCATTTCATCTCCTTTGGTTGTCTTATTGCTTATCTAGAACTTCAAGTGCTCTTGAAGAGATAGAGAGAGAGTGGGAAGCTTTGTCTTGTCCCTGATTTTAGTGGAATTGCTTTCTCTCCATTTAAATTGATGTTGGCTATTGGCTTACTGTATATTGTCTTTATTGTGTTCAGATATGCACCTTGTATCCCTGATCTCTCTGAGCCTTCTTTTGTTTTTTCGAGACAGGGTTTCTCTGTGTAGTCCTGGCTGTCCTGGAACTCACTCTGGTGATCAGGCTGGCCTTGAACTCAGAAATCCTCCTGCCTCTGCCTGCCAAGTGCTGGGATTAAAGGCATGCACCACCACTGCCTGGCTACTCTCCAAAATTTGTAACATGAAGAAGTGTTGCATTTTTCTCAAAGACTTTTTCACCATCTACTAAGATGATCATATGTTTTTATTTTTCAGTTTGTTTATATGATAGATTATGTTCATGAATTTTTGTATATTGAACCATCCCTGCATTCCTGGAATAAAGGCTCCTTGATCATGATGGGTGATATTTTTGATGTGCTCTTCTTGGATTTGGTTTGCATGTATTTTACTGTGTATTTTTGTGTCAATGTTCATAAGGGAAACTGGTCTGAAATTCTTTCTTTGTTGAGTTTTAGGTAATTTAGGTGTCAGAGTGACTGTGGCCTCAGAAAATGAGTTTCACAATGATCCTTCTATTTCTATTTTGTGGAATCATTTGAGGAGTATTGGTATTAGCTCTTCTTTGGAAGTCTGTGCTAAAACCATCTAGCCCTGAGCTTTTTGGTTTAGGAGACTTTTAGTGACAGCTTTTATTTTTTTAGGGTTATAGGACTATTTAGATAGTTTACCTGATCTTGATTTAGCTTTGGTAAGTTGTATCTATCAAGGATATCGTCCATTTTATTTTGAGTTTTCAATTTTGTGGAGTACAGGCCTTTGAAGTAAGACCTAATGATTCTTTGGATTTCCTCAGTGTCTATTTTTATGTCTCCCCCTTTCATTTCTGATTTTGGTAATTTGAATAGTGTCTCTGCCTTTTAGTTAGTTGGCTAAGGGTTTGTCTTGTTGATTTTCCCAAAGAACCAGCTCTTGATTTCACTGACTCTATTGTTCCCTTTGTTTCTAATTGATTGATTTCAGCCCTGGGTTAGATTATTTCCTGCCATCTACTCCTCTTGGGTGTGAGGTCCCACGTTTCTCTGAGTCTCTGTTTAATTTTGTTTATTTTTCCCTTTTTATTCTTTGGGCTCTATTATCTATAGTGGATGTCTCTAAATGTACTACTTCGGTCTCTTGATCCTTCTGATCTACTCTAGAATCTCTCTGATGAACTCTACATTTGTATTTTTCAACTTTATTTCCATATGGCTCTCTTTTACATTTGTTTCCTTGTTGACATTTCCAAATTATTACAGCATTGTCATTTGGCTTGATTATTTGGGCTCACAATGAGGCATAATGAGACTCATGACAGGAGGCACATGGTAGAGACAAGCTGCTTACCTGATTTGGGAGGTGGTGATGGTGGAATGGAGTCATCTGGGCAAACCCCCAGCAGCCTCTATCACCTCCTGAAACTTCCACCACTGATTTCCTAGTTCAGATTCTCTAGAGGCCTGCATGCATGTGTTCATGAATGTGCATGTACATGTGTGTTTGTGTGCATGCAAGTGTATTATACAGTGACAGTAGACACACTTACAAAAGAGTTAAGCTGACCTATACTGATGGGCCTTCTACTTATTCTTATTGCTCCAAATCACCAGCCTATTGAGCTGTGCTGCCTATATGCAGAGCGAATTCTCTGGTTTCAATCTGTTGTCCCATCTTCGAGTCATTTCTGAAAAACAAACAAACATAATAGACACCCAAACATGTGCTATTGTAATGTTATGGGTGTCTCTCAATTCAACTCAATTGGCAATCAAGGTTAATCACCATTGGTGTTATTAACTGAGGCACCAAGGCATCAACACATGAGATGGGGGCAGGGAGGTTCATTTAAGATCTAACACATAATATATATCTTGGCTATATAGAATTTTGTTGTCAGTCATACCTCATTAAGGCTGAAAATAATTAGAGGTAGATCTCAGAAGTTCTACCTCCTTAATGTTCTGTAATCCCCTTCTTTGGAAATAGAGCTATTTCTGAGATGAATGGCCATCCTCAGCCAAGGTCTTGGCTTAGAAGAATTATCTTTTAGGTTCAGACTCATCTCTCTCTCTCTCTCTCTCTCTCTCTCTCTCTTTCTGTGTCTGTCTCTCTCCCTCCATCTCTCTCTCTCTTTCTGTGTCTGTCTCTCTCCCTCCACCTCTCCCTCCCTGTGAGCGTGTATTTTCCACATTCAAATTTAGAATTCATTTCCTTAAGAGTATTTTACTTCCTCTTTTGAGTAGAACTCATTGGCACACATATTTCTATGGCCTCCACATCGGCCACTTCTCTTTGAGCTTGGTTCCCTATGCCTCTAAGTAGTTTTAGGTGATACTGTCCCCACTATTTGCAGCCACTTGGAGAATGCAAACGTTTTTGGATGGCAGTCTAAGTCAGGATGATCAGGTAGTCCTGTCTGCCAAAGGCAAATGAAGCAGATCCTTCCACAGCCACGTCAGGGCATCTTAGGGGGATTCAGAGCAACTACTCTCCTTCCATTAGCCTTTAGATTCCAGTTATTCAGTGCCCGGCAGCACCTTCATCGTCTGCCATCAGCAATCTTAGCATGGGAGATACAGAAGGAAAGGTAATTCGTAATTTTGGAGGCCATTACATCCCAGAATGTATTGCAGCTAACTCCTAGGCTCAAAGTCTTCAGTGGCTTCCAGTTCACCCACCACTAGTACCTAGACTCTCTGTGTCTGTAGCCCTGCTCCTCACTCTCATCCTCTCGATGAAATACAAGATAGTATCATGTCTCAGGCACTGTGTTAAAGGCCTGGAGAGCCCTGCTCCACTTAATGCTCATTATACATTTCTAAATTAACAATTGATGATTTGTCTTGTTGCCCAGGTGAGAATCTTAGGCTTAGATAGGACTGTAATCTACCCTGAGTGACACACAGCCAGCCGATGGCAGAGGCTTTGGCATCTGCGCCCAGATTGACTGACATTAGAACCCAGGCACAACCTCACAGCAAGACTCTAGCTAGTTCCTTTCCTTTCTTGGTCTTTGCCCTCCCTGCCTTCCCCTTTCTTCCATATGCTGTCATGGACTGCCCATATTCACCCACTCAACCCTCCCTCTGTCCCTGCACACTGATCTGATGCCCAGCAGTCAGCGGCCACACCTTCTTTGCCAAGAGTTTCTCCTCAATTAGAACCATTTAGTCTGTGCCCACAGCAGATGGGTTGCTCAGAGGAATTGATGTACAATCATCCTTAGAGCAAATTTCAGGCAATTCTGATGAGGGAGGTGTACACATACCCCAGCTTCCTGTGCCCTGAATGAATCTCAAGACTATTTTCTGCCCGGTAAGCAGAGCCACCAGTGGATTGTGCTGTACCTGCCCAGGGTTGTCACTTGCTCACCACACTCCTTGACAGCTACCTGCCCAGAGTCATCATGTTCTCCTCCTTGCTCTCTGACGCCTTCCATCTCGTCTGGCTTCATTTGTTCCTGGGGGCTTCCTGGTTCATCTTGCTAATATACTGTTGGTACTTGACTCCATTACAAGGTCTCACCTTGAAGGAACACTAAACTAGTTCCATGGCTGAATCCTGTGCACTCCAGGTGTTTCTGGCTCCATGGGCCTCACCAAAGACTCTGAATCCCAAACCCTGACTTTCACCATTCCTTGTCAGAGTGTTTGAGTCTGCCTTTATTATCATTGTTCATTAGTCATTTTTCCCCCAGTATCTACCTTGTGCCCCATCAGAGTGGGAACTGTGAAAGACTCTAGCTTTGAAGTGTCTTTACTATCTGGCATAATGAACAGTCCAAAACATACCTATATTTATTGAGCAGATTGATTTATTGGCGTAACTGGATAAAGCTTTAACTAAAGCTGTATTTATGCAATATGTGTGTGTTTAGGATCCCAGTGCCATCACCAAGGTCATGTTTTCAGGAAATCCTACATTGCCAGCAGCCTTGTTTGAGAAAGGACTACGTTCTGCATCTGTGAGCACCCTGGTCCTTGGCACACCAGGGACAGAATGAAATAATCCATACTGAAGACATTTCCCACTCAAGTGGGTGGAGCATGCTTTCCTTCAGAAAGGCTTGTTCTGTTTCCATATATTTTCTGCCCATAATGCCTTATCTTTGTTCTGCCTGGTGGCTTATTAAGCAAAAGTGTCTATTCTTTAGAAACACAGGTTTAATATGTATCTGATATCTTTGCATATAGTCATCCCTACTAAAAACTTAACACTGGAGACATTCTAGGTCCTGGAAGCTCCATGGACTTCTGCTTCCCTGATGAAACCTCACATTTCAAACCCTGAGTCTTGTGTCATGACTGAACTCTGCCATCTGTGGCAAGTCCATACCTTCCTTTGTTTCTAGTAAGAAAGAGACCCAATGCTGTGGCCTCCTCACAACTGAGTGTTTTCTGGTTCCCTCAGGAGGTGAAGCATCCAGGGTATAGTTACTAGTTCCTTTGTGCTATAAAATCAATGATCTCTGTTGACTTCTATTCCATCTACTGATAAAGAAGGCTCAATGTACCTACAGAAGACTTGGGTCTTCCTGGGCCAAATAGTATAGAGTCTCCAGCCCTGTGCCAGCAATGTTGAAGAAGCCGGTGTGTGCTGAAGCTCTTCTGCCTCCTTCTGTTGAGCTGTGGGATTGGCCCAGGGTTGGAAAGAGCCAGAAGAATATCTGTACATTAGGGGCCATTTAACCCAGAAGCTTGGAATAGAACTGGAGACCAGGGACTTGTAGGAGGGGAAGCAGACTAGTGTCTTTTCTCAGCAGCTCTGGACCTACAAAGGCACTTTATTTTTTAGTACATGATCATTTTCAGAATGGTCATGCTTTTGTGAGAGCCTCCTTGTGCTTACTACCATCAATTGGTGCATCCAGTTCCAGGCTATGAGTCATTCTTTCTCATAAGATGATCTGCAGCAGCTTTCTGGGTCATAATTAACCAAGACATTCTCCTTGTGGGAGGGTAGAGGAAGAGGTTGATCCTGGTTTTTCTTGGGCTCACTTACTAAGTGAAACATTTGATTGTTAACCAGGAGCACCTTCTAGTGGAGACTCCCCTCCCCCATACTGAGGTGGTTGGTGATCTTGTAATGAACTTGGCACATATTTTTGTTTTCTTGTCCTTTATTAATGTGGTCTTTGGGGAATGTGTTTGATATTCTGGGCTGGGTATTACTCGTCTTACAAGTAGGGCAAAGCTCTAATCATAGAAGGAGGAGGAGGGGGCACAGGAAGAAAAGGAGGAAGAAGAAGAAAGAGAGAGAGAGAGAGAGAGAGAGAGAGAGAGAGAGAGAGAGAGAGAGAGAGAGAAAGGAAGGAAGAATGGAGAGAGAAAAAGAAAGAAAGAGAGAGAGAGAGAGAGAGAAAGAAAGAAAGAAAGAAAGAAAGAAAGAAAGAAAGAAAGAAAGAAAGAAAGAAAGGAAGAAAGAAAGAAAGAGAAAGAAGGGAGGGAGGGAGGAAGGGAGGGAGGGAGGAAGGAAGGAAAGAAAGAAAGAAAGAAAGAAAGAAAGAAAGAAAGAAAGAAAGAGAAAGAAGGGAGGGAGGGAGGAAGGGAGGGAGGGAGGAAGGAAGGAAGGAAGGAAGGAAAGAAAGAAAGAAAGAAAGAAAGAAAGAAAGAAAGAAAGAAAGAAAGAAAGAAAGAAAGAAAGAAAGAGAGAGAAGAAAAAGAGCTGAGGCCCATTGTACAGGCAAACTTTATATGCCCCAGTACAGGGGAATGCCAGGGCCAAAAAATGGGAATGGGTGGGTAGGGGAGTGGGGTGGGGGACTTTTGGGATAGCATTGGAAATGTAATTGAGGAAAATACGTAATAAAAAAAAAAAGAAAGAAAAAGAGCTGAAAGAAGAAAGAAGAAAATTGAGTGGCATTTGCTGACTATGGTCAAACAAGTGTACTGATGTCCACTGCCTACTTCTCCCTGTGGCTTTGTTCTGTGAGCCCGTGGCTTAGTTTCTATCTTTGCTAAAATGTCCGGTACCCTGTAAAATATATTAAAAGCATTTATTTGGACTTGGAAGGTGACTCACTGGGTAAAGCGCTTGCTGCATCAAAATGAGGGCCTGAATCCAGATCCCTAGCACCCACAGAAGAACCAGCTATGGTAGCACATGTCTGTAACCCAAGGACTTGGGAGGCGGAGGCACTGGATCCTGGGAACTTGCTTGCTAGCCAACGTAGTCCAAACAAGCTTCGGGTTCAGTGAGAGACCTTGACCCCAAAACAAGCAAATGCATAGAGAAGCAATTGAGCAAGACATCTGGACATCAACACCTGGCTTTCACACATGCCTGCACACACGCACACACACACTGTGCATGCATACAGGGAGTGCATTCATTACACACATGTTTACTGAGTATTTTCTATGTATTTAGCTTGAGTTTGATGCAAGAGGAGATAGTATGCAAAACTACCACAGTCCCTGTTTTCACAGAGTTCACAGAATAGGACCATTGTAAGCACAGGGGTTGCCCTGTGGCGGTTAAACAAAGGTATCCCTTCCTCCCAGCAGATACAATACTAGGCACAGAGCCAAGTGAACAGAAGCAGGCCTCCCTCTTGCACTGGGCACCCTTGGACTGTGGGCATCCTAAACAACCTTCCTTGGCAGCTATGATGGATAACAATGGATATTAAATAAATAATTATCCAAATGGCCATTTAATTATAATACTAAAGTACACTAGTTGGAAAATTCATCATGCATAATTATGTATGTACACAGTGAGAAGGATCTAGAACAGTAATTTCTGAAGAATGAGGTCAAGAGTGCTTGAGTTAAAGAGTCTCCATGTACCGCCCCCTCATCCTTGTGCACATAGAGGGCAGGGAAACAGACTTCCCTAGCAAAGGAGAAGAGGCCAGAGCATGTAGACATTAGCTAAATACTGTGGCAAATCCTTAGAGACTGCCTTTTAAGCCAACACCTGCCACGTGGCCAGCTCCCATTCCATTTGCTCATAACTTTACCTGTCTTCCAGTGACATAAGCCTTGGGTAGTGGCTCAAGGCTGGCTTTACCTCCATTGGGATAGAAGTCTAGTCTGATAGGAGTGATGTCTGGTGATTACCAGTCTCCATGAGACTTTGGAAAGTTGGGGATTAGCAACACAAAGCCAAGGTCTTGAGAGGAGTAAAGCAACCTGTCTTCCTAGTTAGGTATGTATAATCTCACACACTTCTAGCCTCTGCTCATTTTATCCCCATGGTCCCAAAATCAGAAGAAGGTCTCACAATGTCCTTTTCCATGTTTCCTCTCAGAATTCGGCAGCCTGAGATGGTGCTGCTCATGTGGGGAGGATCAGGACATTAGCTTTGGCGAGCACCTTGATCAGAGCGATCAGGGCAGGGAGGAGACTTAGCAGAGGAAGAGGCAGCGTAGCATGCTCAGGAAGGATGAGATGACTGCAAGCGAACTGAAACCAAACTAAGCACAACTAAAAGAACCCTCAATTTTATGTCAACCCAGATTCCCTGAGGGGTGGCGGTGCATCTCCGAGAGATGATCAGAACCTCATACTGTTGTCATTCTGAGCAGAAGTGGCTTCAGGATGCTGCTTTTGTCCCTTGCTCTGGCCTAGAAGTAACAGGACATCCTAAAGGAAGCCAGACTGTCCTCCAGCTCAACCCTCTTGATAATGGAATACTGATCTGGATCCTGCACCTCACCAGCCCTCTCTACCTGCTGTGTAATCCTCTTCTGTTCCCACCATAACCCAGGAGGCCCTAAGCTCCTAAGATTCTGTGGCCTCAACCCCAAGAATCTGCCTCATTACGATAACTCGCCAATTTCTTTCCATAGCACAGGGGGGAATTCCAATCTGGAGATATTTCCAAACCATGCCTGAAACAATTTAAGTTCCCAGTCTATTTCTTTTGCAAAGAGAAAGCCATATTCTGCATGCATAATGCAAACCCCTCAGGCTATAGCTTGGCCTTCATTTTCCCCCAGGTAGTACTCTGGGTCCGAGTTCACCCAGACTGGCACAGAAAATGTTGAGAAAATAAATCCACAAGCTACACACCCCTCTGTCAAGGATGGGAGTCTGTTTCTGGGTCTGCTTGGAATTCTTCTGTGGTTATTGAGGACCTTGTAAGAAATCTATATCATATATGTCATTTCCCTTCTAGAGTGGTCTAAGGAGAATGCTAGAGATTACAAGATTGTGGTCATCCATTGCAAATGTGAATGTAACAGAGGATTAAAGCACAGGTCTACGATTGTTTTATTATGTGCATTGAATTAGCAGATGGAATGAGCAATATAAGTTCACAAGGGTAGGTCCAACATGCATGCCCAATATTCTTCTAAGAATCAGGGATACTTAACAGGTTTTTTTCTTTTCCTAAAATGGATTTCCCTGAAATATCAGTCGTGTTAATCTTAAAATAATTTTTTTTAAAAATGAGAAAAGGATAATGAAAAGGGTTTTTGTTTGTGTTTTATTTCTTTTTTGTTGTTGTTGTTGTTTTTCCTAAAATAGGGCATTCAATATGGACAGGCCCCAAAACAAATGTGTGGTTTAACCTTTATATTTCTTGACTAAGAAGAACTAAGTGCCTTTCAGAGAAAGGTCTGGAAATTAGAAGTACTGTGATTTTAGCTAGACCTTGCATACCATGTGCTTACAAGTGTGATTCCGCAGCCTTCTCAGTCACACCTCTAGAATGAAAGGTGGGGACTGGAAGCCTTTGAAAGGAATGGTTGACCATGTGGAGGGAAGTTCCAGTGGGCACGTGACAGGTCGCCAGTCACTCAGTGTGGATCTATATCATCTGTCTACAGTTGATCAAGGAGCTGGTTTCTGTCAACAGCTATTTTGTTGAGCACACGGGGGACCCTTCCTGACCTATGGAAAAACCAAGGGCATCTATTGTAGTTACGGTTACTATTGCTGTAGTGAAACACCATAAGAAAAAGCGAGTGAGGGAGGAAAGGCTTTATTCATCTTACACTTCTACATCATAGCCCATCACCCAAGGAAGTTAGAACAAAAACTCACACAGGATCAGAACCTGGAGACAAGAAAAACCACGGAAGAGTGTTGCCTACCAGCTTGTTCCCCATGGCTTGCTCAGCCTACTTTCTTATAAAATCCAGGGCCTCCAGCCCAGGAATCACACTACTCGCAATGGGCTGGGTCCTCTCCCAGCAATCACTAGTTAGGAAAATGCAGTACAGGCTTGCCAGCAGCTGGGTGTTATAGAGGCATTTTCTTAATCTGGGTTTCCTTCTCTCAGATGACTTTAGCTTGTGTCATGTTGACATAAAGCCGCCGACCAGAGCATCTTTCTTCTCATGTATTCCTCTTTCCCACTGAATGCTGCTCAGGTTCATGAGGTGCAGTCCCCTTCCACCTGTAGGCTACCCAGACACTGCCTTGGGTGTTTGAAGCTGAGTGAAAAGTTTACAGAGACTGAATTGTGGATGGTGGAAGTGTAATTCCAAGGTAGCTTCAAGGACATTAGTAATCAGACTTACCTAAACCTTGATTTTCTTGTCTTAAAGTAAGTATAGAGATACTTTACCATATATTCTTTTTTTTATTGGTTTATTTTATTTATTTACACTTCAAATGTTATCCCCCCCTTCCTGGTTTCCCCTCTGAAAATCCCCAATTCTAACCCCCCTCCCTACTTCTATGAGGGAGCTCACCCATCCACCCACCTACTCCTTGTTCACCACCCTAGCATTCTCCTACACTGGGGCATCGAGCCTCCACAGGACCAAGGGCCTCCCCTCCCACTGATACCAGGTAAGGTAATTATCTTCTACATATGCTGCTGGAGTCATGGGTCCCTCCATGTGTACTCTTTGGTTGGTGGTTTAGTCCCTAGGAGCCCTGGGGCACAGTATTTTCATAAGAAGAATATCATTGGCCTTCCAAAATGCCAATATCTCTATTTTAATCCCATGAGATTGAATCTTGTAATGGCATGTAGACACATTGAATTAATGTCATATTTAAGGGGTTAGTTTAGATGATATTCAATGGCAATTCAGACATTTGAATTTCATGCATATATGCAATTAATTTATATTAATCATATTCAAAATCTATATCAATCTAATTCAAAATAGAGAAGGAATAACTTCTCAACTCATTTTCTAAGTTGAAACAAATAGGGTCATGAAATAATCCTAATAACAAGACCCAATCACAGAGACAAAATTCTTAAATAAGTTAGCAAGGTGAGTCTAGCAATACATAAGAAAGAATTTGAATTTATCCTTTAATTAAACAGTTGGTTTAAAAATGGGAAATAGAAATTTGAAGAGGTGGCTTGGTAATTAAGGACATTTATTGCTCTTGTAGATGACTCAGGTTCAGTACCCAACACCGTGTCCAGCAGTTAACAACTGCTTGTAATTCCTGCTCCAGGGAATCCAACATCCTCCTCTGGCTTCTGCAGGCACCTGCACACGTTCAGCATACATACAGCAGCACACATAGACACATAAATAAAAATAAGTAAATCTTTTAAAATTGAAAATAAAACTAACTCAGGTAATTAACCAAAGTGAAAAAATAAAAGAGAAAGTTATGATGATTTCAATAGATATATAAAAAAGCAAAATCTGCCAGTTATTCAGTTGCTCTATAAATGGGAAACACGATGAAATCGCCTTAGGCTGATAAGAGAGATCTATGAAAAGCCTACTGATAACTTCATACTTAATGAAGACTGCTTTTAAACATAAAAGTTGTGCTTCTAAGAGTCATAAAGATACGTCTGTCTTCAGTGTCTTCATTCAGCATCGTGGTGGTAATCTTACGGCAATTAGATTAGAAAGTGAAAAGATACAAAACAGACAGAGAAAGATTATTTTGATGTGTAAATTATACGATTATCAAAGTCAACAAACTATTCTAAAACCAGTCAATTAATTTGGCAAGATCATGAGATAAAAGGACAGTATGAGAAATCGATTGTATATTTATAATAGAAAGAGGCAGTTAGAAACTTTGAAAATGCCACTTGTATTGGCATCTCTTTGTTGCAGTAAATCTCCAACCCCAATAAGCCCATGCAAAGAACATATAACTCAGTTATAATATTTATAAGCTGCATGCCTAGATTGGGCAGATCTACCACTGCACTACTCTACTTCCCAGCTATGAGATCCAGGTCATGTGATTCTTCCTTTCTCCAGGCCATCTTCCTTCCACCTCCTCTTCCTCTGTCTTACTCTCCTCATCTCCTCATCCTCCCCTTCTCCTTCCTCTCTCCCTCTCTCTAAAGCTTCCAGCCCCACCTTTCCCTTCCACTGCCCAATCACAGGCTGTAGCCTTTATTTGACCAGATAAAATGGGGAGAAGGCTCACCTGAAATCACCTGAGTACGTGGTCCACTCCTCGTTGGGGGCAGCCCCGCTTGAGGAAGCAGAGTTAGCATCAATACAAGCACTATCAGGGCAATCCATAACATCTACTTAGATATCCACAAGTAATAAGCAAGAAAATAAAAAGCTTGTACTTTTTTAAACTAAAAAAAAATATTATCAGACCTTCAAAGAAGATCTAATCCCAGTTCTTCACAAACTATTCCACAAAATAGAAACAGAAGGTACTCTACCCAACTCATTCTATGAAGCCACAATTACTCTGATACCTAAAACACAAAAAGACCCCACAAAGATAGAGAACTTCAGACCAATTTCCCTTATGAATATTGATGCAAAAATCCTCAATAAAGTTCTTGCTGACCGAATCCAAGAACACATCAAAACAATCATCCATCCTGACCAAGTAGGTTTCATCCCAGGGATGCAGGGATGGTTCAATATATGGAAATCCATCAACGTAATCCAGTATATAAACAAACTCAAAGACAAAAACCATATGATCATCTCGTTAGATGCTGAGAAAGCATTTGACAAAATCCAACACCCATTCATGATAAAAGTCTTGGAAAGATCAGGAATTCAAGGCCCATACCTAAACATGATAAAAGCAATCTACAGCAAACCAGTAGCCAGCATCAAAGTAAATGGTGAGAAGCTTGAAACAATCCCACTAAAATCAGGGACTAGACAAGGCTGTCCACTCTCTCCCTACCTATTCAACATTGTACTTGAAGTCCTAGCCAGAGCAATTAGACAACAAAAGGAGATCAAGGAGATACAAATTGGAAAGGAAGAAGTCAAAATATCACTTTTTGCAGATGATATGATAGTATATATAAATGACCCTAAAAATTCCACCAGAGAACTCCTAAGCCTGATAAACAGCTTCAGTGAAGTAGCTGGATATAAAATTAACTCAAACAAGTCAATGGCCTTTCTCTACACAAAGGACAAACAGGCTGAGAAAGAATTAGGGAAACAACACCCTTCTCAATAGCCACAAATAATATAAAATACCTAGGCGTGACTCTAACTAAGGAAGTGAAAGATCTGTAGGACAAGAACTTCATGTTGCTGAAGGAAGAAATTAAAGAAGATCTCAGAAGATGGAAAGATCTCCCATGCTCATGGATCGGCAGGATCAATATAGTAAAAATGGCTATCTTGCCAAAAGCAATCTACAGATTCAATGCAATCCCCATCAAAATTCCAACTCAATTCTTCAATGAATTAGAAAGGGCAATCGGCAGATTCATCTGGAATAACAAAAAACCTAGGATAGCAAAAACTCTTCTCAAGGATAAAAGAACCTCTGGTGGAATCACCATGCCCGACCTAAAGCTGTACTACAGAGCAATTGTGATAAAAACTGCATGGTACTGGTATAGCGGCAGACAAGTAGACCAATGGAACAGAATTGAAGACCCAGAGATGAACCCACACACCTATGGTCACTTGATCTTTGACAAGGGAGCTAAAACCATCCAGTGGAAAAAAAGACAGCATTTTCAACAAATGGTGCTGGCACAACTGGCTGTTATCATGTAGAAGATTGCGAATTGATCCATTACTATCTCCTTGTACTAAGGTCAAATCTAAGTGGATTAAGGAACTCCACATAAAACCAGAGACACTGAAACTTATAGAGGAGAAAGTAGGGAAAAGCCTCGAAGATATGGGTACAGGGGAAAAATTCCCGAATAGAACAGCAATGCTTTGTGCTGTAAGATCGAGAATCGATAAATGGGACCTCATAAAATTGGAAAGCTTCTGCAAGGCAAAAGACACCGTCAATAAGACAAAAAGACCACCAACAGATTGGGAAAGGATCTTTACCTATCGCAAATCGGACAGGGAACTAATATCCAATATATATAAAGAACTCAAGAAGGTAGACTCCATAAAATCAAATAACCCCATTAAAAAATGGGGCTCAGAACTGAACAAAGATTTCTCACCCGAGGAATACCGAATGGCAGAGAAGCACCTGAAAAAATGTTCAACATCCTTAATCATCAGGGAAATGCAAATCAAAACAACCCTGAGATTCCACCTCACACCAGTCAGAATGGCTAAGATCAAAAATTCAGGTGACAGCAGATGCTGGCGAGGATGTGGAGAAAGGGGAACACTCCTCCATTGTTGGTGGGATTGCAAGCTTGAACAACCACTCTGGAAATCAGTCTGATGGTTCCTCAGAAAATTGGACATAGTACTACCGGAAGATCCAGCAATACCGCTTCTGGGCATATATCCAGAAGATGCCCCAACCGGTAAGAAGGACACCTGCTCCACTATGTTCATAGCAGCCTTATTTATAATAGCCAGAAGCTGGAAAGAACCCAGATGCCCCTCAACAGAGGAATGGATACAGAAAATGTGGTACATTTACACAATGGAGTACTACTCAGCTATTAAAAAGAATGAATTTATGAAATTCCTAGGCAAATGGATGGACCTGGAAGGCATCATCCTGAGTGAGGTAACCCAATCACAAAGGAACTCTCACAATATGTACTCACTGATAAGTGGATATTAGCCCAGAAACTTAGGATACCCAAGATATAAGATACAATTTGCTAAAAACATTAAACTCAAGAGAATGAAGACCAAAGTGTGGAGACTGCCCCTTCTTAGAATAGGAAACAAAACACCCATGGAAGGAGTTACAGAGACAAAATTTGGAAGTGTGACGAAAGGATGGACCATCTAGTGATTGCCATATCCAAAGATCCATCCCATGATCAGCTTCCAAACGCTGACACCATTGCATACTCTAGCAAGATTTTGCTGAAAGGACCCAGATATAGCTGTCTCTTGTGAGACTATGCCAGGGCCTAGCAAACACAGAAGTGGATGCTCACAGTCAGCTATTGAATGGACCACAGGGCCCCCAATGGAGGAACTAGAGAAAGCACCCAAGGAACTAAAGGGAACTGCAACCCTATAGGTGGAACAACAATATGAACTAACCAGTACCCGGGAGCTCTTGTCTCTAGCTGCATATGTATCAAAAGATGGCCTAGTCGGCCATCACTGCAAAGAGAGGCCCATTGGACTTGCAAACTTTATATGCCCCAGTACAGGGGAACGCCAGGGCCAAAATGGGGGAGTGGGTAGGGTATGGGGGACTTTTGGTATAGCATTGGAAATGTAAATGAGGTAAATACCTAATAAAAATGGAAAAAAATAAAAAATAAATAAATAAAGACTTAAGTATGTAGGATATATACTATGTTCGTGAAAGGATAATACAACACAACTACTAATTTTCCCTAAGTTAAAGTATAGACTCAGCATAATTCTATTTTTAAAATAGGTGTAGAAGTTTAAACATTGATTATAAAATTCATCTGACAAGTCAGAGAACACAGAATAACCAAACAAATATGTAGTCCATAAAGTACCTCATTTTAAGAGTTACTATTTAAAAAAAAAAAACTGTATTGATCCTGTGTATTTTAAGACCAGATGAGTGAATAGGTGAGATGGCTCAGCAGATAAAAGTGATAACAACAAGTCTAAGACATGAGTTCAACTCCCCAGATCCACATGGTAGAAGAGAACTGACTTCTTCAAGTTGATCTCTGATCTCCATTTTGTGCATAGTGCTACACATCATACATGTGCACACAAAAAATAGATAAAATAATAAAACTTTTTAAAGAAACAAAGACTACAGAGCCATGTTAATGGAACAGTAGGGTGTTAGTAAATAGATCCTCATATATGGTTCATTTAAATTTGATGTAGATAACGAAGAGAAATTTCAATCAATAATGATAAAACCCTGAATAAAAATCTGAAAGAAAAAGAAACACATTGACTCATAACACCATATGCAAAACTAGTCCAAAATGGGTCTGATACTAAAAAGTCAAAGAGAGAAATCCTCTAGGGCAGTGGTTCTCAACCTTCCCAATTCTGTGACCTTTTAATACACTTTCTCGAGTTGTGGTGAGGAGCTATGAAATATAAAGTCCCTCAATCATAAAATTATTTAGTTGCTACTTCATAACTGTAAATTTGCTACCATTGTTAATTATAATATAAATATCTGATATGCAAGATATCAGATATGTGACCCCTGTCCCCTTGTGACCCACAGGTTGAGAACCACTGTTCCTGATGCTATCAAAGAGTATTTTGTGATAACCAAAGATTGATTAGAAGGGATACACAATGCCAGCAATAAAAAATTAAATAAAATGATAACTAGAATTTTACCAAAATCCCCCCCCCTTTTTTTATCCTGTCCTGTAAAGACATTAAGGAAAATTAAAAGTCAAGTCACAGACTGAAGAAAAATATTTTCAACTCATGTATTTCTCAAAGTCCTTCTCCCTGATCAGTGATGTTAAAAGAGGAGCCGGGGCCTGGGGGTGTAACACGTGACTGAGAGGTAGACTAGGCAAGATGCTCAGTACAGAAAAACGTCAATACAGAAAAACTGTCGGCAAAAGTCTGTCCATGAAGGAAGGTCACTGTAAGGAGGTGTGTGAACAAGTGCTCTGGATTGACTCACAGAGAAATGCAAATTAAACCTATACAAAACAGTGTTTCATAACATAACTAACATTTTAAAAATGGACTACATCACATGTTGGAAATGCCGTTGAGTGGAACTCTCAAATTTTGCTAGTGGAATTATCAATTCAAATGGCCACATTGAAAATTGGTCTTCAGTTTCTTATAAAATCCAGTCACATACTGGTCCTGTTACCCAAAAGGTCCATTTGGTAGGTATTTATCAAGAGAAATAAAAGCATGTGTCTACAAAATAATGGGTACAAGGTGTTAAAATAGACATTTTCTTTCTAATAAGCCCAAGCCAGAGACAATACCAATATGTATCAACAAGAGAATAGATGGATTTAAAGGAAATCACTGAGACTGGAAAGATAGCTTCTCAGCTCAGAGAACGGGCAGCTTTTGCCATAGACCTGGATTCAATTCCCAACATCCATGGTAGGTGGCTCGCAACTGCCTATAACTCCAGTTGCAGAGAATCGGATGCTTTCTTTTAGCCTCCTTGGACATCTGCCTGCATGTGGTGCACATACATACACTTAGGCACATACACATAATTTTTTTTTCAGTAAGAATAAATAAAAGTTTAAATGGATGGGTTGAACAAGCTCCAGTAGGCCACACACACAAGAGTGTGCACCAGCACTAATAGGCTTTTAAAAAATCAGCAGAACACAAAGTAGGGAAAAGGGAGTGGATATGGGAGGAGTCAGGGAAGGGGGATGAAGATAATCAAAATGCATTGTGTGAAATTATCTGATAGAGGAAATGGGAAAAGAGAGGGCTCTTTATGGAGGGAAAGGAAGTAAATGAAGAAGGAAAAAGATAATAAAGTAACAAGGATCTTTGAAAAAACACAAGAAATATTAGTATTAACTATTTTCTAAAATAAAAACTATAATACATATAATTCTATGTATAAATATACATATATAGATTTAATAAACATTTCTTATCTGGGAGGATAATCCTTCCTCCAAGAGCCAAAAACTACCTAGCAAAACCCCAATATTAGACAAGTTATTGGTTAAAGATGTCTGAGAGACTCCCAAAATACACAGTCCTTGGTTACTCCCCAGAGGTGAAAGGGGAGTATTCCCTATTCTTCCCTATTCTTGAAGTCACCATACACTTCAGACAAAGGGTCCAGAGACCTTAAAGCTGGAACTGACCTGAATATCCTGTCCCTGTGGACTAGCATTTATGGCACCAAACAGTGCCATGTAAGCTTCCAAAGGAACCAGTGATATGAAGCTCAATGACTCCTATCTAGTCCTCTTGGGTCTACCTTTGTTCATCTTCCCAGCCATTCATATATATTCAATTCATATTCTGCTACCCTTTAAATTTCTTTGGATATGACCGATTTAGAATAAAACTTGAATGACTTTCTATGACTTATTAAGGAAAATTCTAGCCCTGCTTATTCTAGCTTATTCCTGAGGCTTCGTTTCATTCTGTACTCCCTTCCAGCTACATTAGCAGCCTTTTCCTTTTGGCTCTGGGGACTGAATGGAGGGCTTCACATATGCCATGCATCACTACATCTCTAAGCTCTGTGCACAAATCTGCAGCAGCATATGGTGGTACCTAAACTACATTCAGTATTTCCTCTTCACAGATCCATACTGATCCCTGTCCACTCTTTCTAGTACTTTGTACATAGCCTTTCCTTGTTCATTATGTATATAAGATGGATAGGTCTCTTCTGTTTCCACCCAGCATTCTTTCTTCTAAGAGTCTGTTTAGTTTTTTAATTGATACTCTTGACAATGTTAATAATGATTTCTGTCTCTAAATCTTCTGGAATTCCAACCAAGTCTGATATTTGTTTCCTAGAACCAAGCATACTAGGCAAGAATCTAGAAGATCTAAACACTTGTTGACTTAGTGACCTCATAACAAAATTCTTACCCTATAGTTCTAGATGTTGGTTCTGTAACTGTGCTAATTGAAGGGTATGTGTTGTTTGTGTGTTTTATGAAGTCCATATAAATCCTAGCAGGCTGTATTCCTCGACACTGACAATCTTGCATCACCTGAGGGCTCAAAGGAAAAACATTTTTCTCTAATCTCAGTGTTTTGCTGCCTATAGGTTATGGTGGATTGTGGTTGGTAGTTGGTATAGAGGTATGGTGGTTAGTCTCATTTGTCAACTTGAGATCTAGAATTATCTGGGAGACCATCCTCTGGGCATGCCTATGAGGGGTTATTAGGTTAATTGAGGAGGTAAGACTCATCCCGATGAGTGGCACCATTCCCTGTGTTGGGATCCTGGACTGTATAAGAAGAAAGTTAATATAACATAAGAATTCTTCACTCTGTGCTTCTTGACTGGCGATGCAATGGAACCAGCTGTTTCAAGCTCCCATTACTGGGAAATCCCCACCATGATGGACTTTAATCTTGACCTGTGGCCAAAACAAACCCTTCCTTCCTTTCTTTAGTTGCTTCTTGTCAGAATATTTTATCATAGCAACAGGAAGAGTAACTAATACAGGTGACTTCTCTTTAGTGGGTCATAGCTGCTTTGTGCAGTAGAAATATGGTTGTTACTCTTTCACATCAAGATGTTGGAATTACCAAATTTTATTCTATCTCCATTGGCCATCAAAAACAGTGTCTTGGAAGTCTCTAGGGAATTCTTTTGTTTCAGCTCAATGTGCAGACTGTGTGTTCCACATATGCACAACATTGCTCATTTACGGAAAAGCAGTCTGTCTGGTAGACCAGATGGAGCATGTTGACTGCATTCACAAGTGCCTTGACTACTATTTTTCTTTTCCACACTGAACTTCACTGAATCTATGGCCTACTTTGGGTCTGCAATTGCAATTGTCGTCTCTGAGACTCATCTCTCCAAAGTTGTGTACTTGCATTAGTGATTAGAAAGGCACATCATACACTAATTTCAAAATTTTTTTCAAGAAGTGGGAAGGCTGGAGCTGATGGAATGGATGCAGGGAAAAGTATCTCTGAAGGATACATTAAAGGAACTGGGAGCTCTCTCAGATGTTCCCCTGATAGCTGATTTATTGCTCTCACTCTCGCCAAGAAGGGCAGAGGCTGCATGGCCTTCCTGTCCCTTCTGTTTCCCAGGTAGAGCTCCCAGTTGTGGCTAGAAAGATTCCGACTTCTTGTACTGGCTTTCTGCCACAATGTAAAGGACAACTGTTCCTTGGACAAGCAGCATAGGTCTATGTATTGCTTTCATTTTATGTTGATGTGCTAAAACACCCTGTCTAAAAGCAACTTGGAGGAGAGAGTATTTATTTGTCTTTCAGTTCTGGGGTATAGTCCATCATTGCTGGGTGTTTAAGGCCATGAGAACTTAAAGCAGGTAGTCCCATCCACAGTCAAGAATTAGAGAGAAATGAATGCATGTGTATCATTCTTCTTCAATTCACCACACTGCTACAGAACGAAGCCTAAGGAATGGTGCTGCCCAACTCAGGCTATCTTCCCACAGCAGTTAATGTGATAGAGATATGCCCGACAAACACACCCAAAAGCTAACTTGATCTGGACAGTCTCCTATTGAGACTCTTGCCAGGGAATTCTTCCTTATGTCAAATTGTCAATGAAAACCAGCCACCCTCGTCTACATCACTGTCATTCTAAACCTGCCTCGGGGGTGTATGAGGTATGGTGATAACCTCCTAAATGTGCACCTGAAAGAAAGTTGTAGATCCAGGCAGTCCAGTAGGAAGAAAGCAGAGAAAATACCAATGCAGAGCAAGGAAACAGAAAATGCCAGTAGACTATGAGTGACAAAACCTCTGAAGAAGTAAAGCTAAGGTGGGCTCCACTGGAGACCATGTACCTGTGAGGCAGACTAAAAACTGTTTCTCCTTGTTCTGTAGCTGATTTGAATGAAGGATGAAGGAGCCCTCTAAGAGTGGGCTGGCCCCACTAGGCTCACTCCTTTGTGCTAGAATCACACTTTAATTTTCTCTCTGCCTTGTGAGGAGAGGATGGGGACTGCTTAGCTACAAAGGGCTTTGACTTCTCATCAGCATCTCTGGGACTCCACTTGGCACCTGGCTTTTCATTCTCTCTTCAGTCAGAAGGAAACAGTCTGAATAGGGAACAATAGCAGAAGCCCCTGAGCAGCTTGGCTTCTGTGCTTCCTTGGGCTAACTGCTCAGCCAGTTACCAGGAATCTGTCTGTGCTCCTCAGGCTCAGTCAGTTACCAGGACTGTCCAGGAACCCTGATGCTCATTGGGATAAACTTCTCAGCAGAGGCTTTGAAGAACATCCAGACCTACTAGGTGTAGAAGGAAAGAGCATGAGACTTGGGAACTGCCTCACTTGGTGTCTGATTGAATGGATGGGTGAATAGAAGTGTGGATGTAAACAATTTCAAGTCTTACATCTATCATTTAAAAGCCATGACTTTGAACAGGTTACATGACATTTGGTTGCCTCACTGGTGCCAAACACTAAAAGAAGTGACGAGGGTCCAGAGGTTGATGAGGTGACATCTGTCCTGTACAGATTCCATTTAGGAAGGATAGAAACACAACAAAAGGAAGCTTTACACATGAACCTCACTGGCCCTCTCTCCCAGAAGACCAGACTGTAGGTGGTGGTGTGTCTAAAACTGTTGTTCTTTCAGCCTATGACCTGAAGGGCTGTCCATCTCCTCTCTGCCTTAGCCATTAAGAGATTACACACTCTACTCTGAGGATGTTACCAGAGACTGATAGTGATAGTTCAGGTCCTTAACATCTGCAACTAATTTTTTTGTTCTTAAATCATTTTCTTCCAATAAATCAATGAAGAATTCTCCTATCACCAAGCACTTTCTCTGGTGTCTGTGTTTTGTAAAGATTCCTGAAAGTGACTCTTTTTTTTTTCTTCTTCTTCTTTCAAAAACCACACTGACAAAACTTTCTCTTTGTGTCCTGGGGAGCACATCTTCTAGTCCTACAGATGGCATAAAGCTAACAGGTGCCTAGCTGGCGTTCCTGACTTTTCTTATGTTTACTTTCCCCTTTTTCATAATCAAAGTCACAGTGGGGCCAGAAAAGTTAAGCTTAAGTTAAACTATCTCTTCCCCACACATCTGTTTAGAGCTGGGTGTTCAGATGTCATGGGCAGGATACCAAGCAGCTGATACAACTATGAAATGTAAGCTTGCCATTTCCAATAAAAAGAGGCATGGCAAAGTCCAGTCTCCTGCTGAGAATATTAAAATATGTGCACAAGTTTCCAACTACATTTCTGCTACATTTTTTGAGAACTTGCAGTGTGCCTGGCGTACAGTAAATTTTTGGTATGCATCATCTTATTTAAACTTCACATGACATAGATAATTGATCCATTTTGCAGGTGAAAATTAACGACTAAGTATCCTGTTCGAGGTCACATGGCCAGCAAATAATGAAGTTAGGCTCCGAAGAGGGTGGTATTATTTTGTATAAATATCTATACATCTTACACTGGCATCACTTATTCCTTGTGGGGATTGGTTTCCATACCTTGTACAGACGTGAAATCTTTGTATAAAATGACATCCTATCTGCATGTCACCTGTGTACAGTTTCACATGTGTTTAAGCCTCCTATTCTCTGGAATATTGAATACAATGTAAATGATATATAAACAACCATTCTAGTTTATTGCTTAAGGAATAGTGAGAAGAAAATGGTCTATCTGTATTCATTAAAAATGCTATATTTTCCCCAATTTTTTTCTCTGCAGTTGGTTTATGAATCCTTAGATACCACGGCTACTGACAGTAAGGGTCGACTGTATTTAGATCAAGACATTGGCATCAAAACAATCTCCAAGTGGTTTTCTGCTGCTGTTTTCTTCTCAAAAAACAAAACAAAACATTATACCAGAAAAACTTGATTTAATTTCTGTGTCTGTGGAATGCTTTTCATTGGTATTATTTTTTTTTTAAAGAAGAAATAATCAAAGTCTTTGGTTTACTTTTTTCTGAGCTTGTGAAAATCATGCAGAATATCATTTTTTGTTTTGTTTTGTTTTTGTTTTTGTGGGTTTTTTTTTTTGCTTGTTTGGTTTGGTTTTTGGTTTTTTGGTTTTTTTGAGACAGGGTTTCTCTGTATAGCCCTGGCTGTCCTGGAACTCACTCTGTAGACCAGACCAGCCTTGAACTCAGAAATCTGCCTGTCTCTGCCTCCCAAGTGTGCGCCATTACTGCCCGGCTCCTGCAGAATATCTTAACAAGTGGCAGAGTCACAGGTGATAAAGAGGAGACTGAATGAAATCTGTGTTTTTACCTTAAATAGCTGTTCTTGGGACAGAAAGATGGCTTGAGAATCTAATCCACTCTCCAGAAACCATGCATGAAGGACAGTCAACTCTCAGAGTTGGCTTCTAAGCTCAACACGTGGGCCATGTTCTCCACCCCATCTCCCAAAATAAATCAACATTAAAGTATCTACTTCAGAAAGGTATAATAGTGGTGAAATCTGGAATATGTTCTAGTCTAAGACCTGGACCAGGCAGCACAGCTTGTTTCATTTATTTAGCCATTATTCTCCCCACAAGCTGTGTGTGTTCCCTGGGCTCTTTCTGGCTGAGTCTGTGTATTTAGAATTTGCAGTAGCTTGAATTTTGTACTCTGAGAAATCAGTCAAGAGCCTCGGGAGATGCCGTGTCTCATTCTCTTCTGATCTTTCCTGCGCATCTCATAATTAAGCATTAGTTGGAGTTCATTGCACTTGAATAATGAGCCCAGCGCTCTGGTGGGCTTCCTTCTCTGCTTTCTCTTGAGGAACATGGTTTCTGTTTTCTGGTTAACCAAATCACTATCATCATACAGATGCGATTTAAAGGCGCTGTAATTATAGCATGTATTTGTCTCTGAAAACTCAGATCCAGCACTTTCTGGTCATTAGTGTCTTGTTTTCATTGGCACACAGAGCCCTGGTACACAAAGGGTGTGCCTGGCAAAGATGGGACTGTCACAGGGAGAAGAGATGCAGGCCTAGAGACACCAACATGGGCTTCCTTTATACAGTGATCTAACTGGCCTGGTGGCCCAGTGGGTAGCTGCACAGTCCCTGTTGTTGATTATTTGGTAATGTTGCTAGCTCCATTTGCTCCTGAAATATGTTCTTTCCATGGCACTCTGCCACTATTTAACAGGGATGCTTAACTAGTAGTAAAATATAGGCACAAAATGTGTCCATGTGGCTTCCAGAATATAATTATTACTATAAAATAGTAGTGTTTATAAAAAGTAATATTATGTTAATGTTGATTCCAGCTTGTTAGCAGTAAATATTTGCCTAGTATATTTCTATTGTATACACCCTGTTTTATGTATTTGAAATTTAAGAAAATAATTTCAATTGTATTTCTGTTCTTCACTGATGTAGGACCCTATGCATTTGTAGTAATTTTATTTGTGGTATTTTTATATTCCTCTTTCTCCTTTATATACTGGTTTCACACCCATGTCTATATTTCCTTTTTCACCTTTGAAAGTTTTACAAACTTCAGTTTTAATACACACAGTTAAGTCTTGAGTGAATAACTTTTCCTTGAGCAGTATAAAGACCAAATGCTTTGGGTCTGATGAATACAGTATAACTTACTAATTTTATCTGGTGTTTTAATTCTAAGCCTGATTTTTGTTTCTTTCTTTCCAACAGAGTCAACAATCAGGCATAGTTCAACTGTCAGTATTTTTACTTTTTCTTTCCTTTTTCTTTCTCAGCCTTTCCATGTCTCACCTAAAATATATGCTTTAAATTTCCTTGTTCCCCACCCCTCAGGAAAAATTGTATTTGAATTTTCTAAATTTTATTTGCTATAATTTTTGGAAGGTGACTTTATTCAATATAGGTTTCTAGCTTACAGTTTTCCTCTCTGAGTCCTAGGAATATTATTTTCTTATCTTTTAGTGTTTAGGTTGGGGTTCACTTATAATTACCCATAAGTCTCATTGCTACTTCATGCTAAGTTTTTCTTTTTTTTTTTTAATTGATGTTTTTTAACATTTGATTTTTCTTTTCTGTCCTGAAATTTTACTATTATATTTCTTGGCATAGGTTTTCTTTTTTCATTTTCCTGAAAGGAGATGAAGGTTGAGAGACCTGAGTATGGCTTTCTTTTATACTAATTCTTCTAATTCTTTTTCAAAGAATTTGGGATTCCTTTTGGCTTTATAAACATGTCTTCTGACATTTGGAGATAGATCTGAATCTTGGTTTTGGGTTTTTTTTCTCCATTGAATCATTTCTTCATTAATTTAGAGCTTCAGTTAGACATGTATTAGACTTTCTCACCCCATTGGCTGTTCCTCTCTCTATCTTTAAATTATATGTCTGTGGCTATGTAAATGTGAGTATAGTTGCCCAAGGAGACCAGAAGACATCCTCAGACTCCCTGAAAATGTATTTACAGGGAGCTGTGAGCCCTGCCTTCTGATGCTGGGAAAAGAGATTGGGACTTCTATCAGATCAGTATATACTCTTAACAGGTGGGCCATTCTCTCTCTCACTCTTCTCTCTCTGTGTTGCAGGGAAATATTTTTTAAAAATCACCAATTTCTCACTCTATACTCAGCTACTCTCTGCCCCTGCAGGCTGGCCGGCCATGCACTGGCTGGCAATGGTGGGCCTGTTCTTATCTTATGGAGACTCAGAGCTCCAAAATCTCTCCACCCAGCACGCTAAGTTCCCACTGGCGTGTCACTACCATGCCTGCCCCATGCTTCAAAACTCCCATGGACTTTTGTGGTACACATCAGGCAAACCCACACTTTGCTGCTGTACCTTTCTTTCTGGAACCCAGTCAAACTGCTGTGTGAAGGAAAATACCACACAAACTTAGTTCAAAATCAATGGTAACTCAGTCGCTGGGCTCATCAACTAGAAACCAAATCTTGTAAGCCACATTAAATCTAAATCCTCTGCTCACAGTCATCTATAGGATGGAACACAGGGCCCCCAATGGAGGAGCTAGAGAAAGTACTCAATGAGCTGAAGGGGTCTGCAACTCTATAGGAAGAACAATATGAACTAACCAGAACCCCCAGAGCTCGTGTCTCTAGCTGCATATGTAGCAGAAGATGGCCTAGTCAGCCATCAACAGGAAGAGAGGCCCCTAGGTCTTGTAAGGTCTTGTAAACTTTATATGCCTCAGTACAGGGGAACACCAGGGCCAAGAAGTGGGAGTGAGAGGGTAGGGGAGCAGGGCAGGGGGAGGAAAAGGGAACTTTCCTGATAACATTTGAAATGTAAATAAAGAAAATATCTAATAAAATTTTTAAAAAATCTAAATCCTCCAGTGGCAAATACAGGTGGATTTGCCATATCAACGCTAGCAGCTATATCTTGCCCTCCCACTATCCCGGTCCAAAAGCCCCTATCTCCCTCCTGCTTTGTCTCTTCCCTGTCCAACCTGGAAGTTCCTCCTACTTGCCCAGTGATTGGTCCCTTTATTCATTTGGAGAAGGTTCACAAGAAGTCTCCTGAGTATGTGGCTCATTCCTTGGTCCAGACAACCCCTCCTGGGAAAGCAGAATTTACATCAAAATACAAACAGCATCAGGGCCACCCACAACACTTTCCTCTTTCTGTTCACTTAAAAGACTCTTTTATCTCAGGTATAAATTCAGCACAGTGATTACCATTTTGTAATTTATAAAGTACAAGATAAACCTAACATTAATCCATCATTTTTGTTAATAAAATAGAACACTGTCATCTATCCTAACTTAAAAGACTTATAATTCTACACCTGATTTATGTCCTGGCTTGAGATTGTATGCTATCTGAAAGCCATCCTCTCAAATCTATTGTCTCAATGTTAAATAGCTTGGGTTGGCTATGAGACTATAAGTAGTCTTTCAACCCATCAGAAATCTGAGAATGACCAACATTTCTGAAAATATAGGAAGCCTAACACAGCTCCCAGAACTGAGACAAATTGTAGAGACAGCTGCCTACCTATACAGCCTCAGTAAGTAGGGAAGTTGGAGCATCAGTCTTCAGACTTCTGGCCCAGGATCATCTGACAGACCTTTGAAAAACAGGAATTACTAAGGACTAGCCTATTCTGTCTTGGCAGAACTAAGCTGTCCTAACCTGTAAATTGTGTCCTTTCAAGAACAGTACAGGTCTGCAGGAGAGATCAGCAATTTCTGCCCAGTGGCCACCTAGCCACAATGTACAACCTCACCTGGAGATATAGATGCTCAGCTTCTTCTTTGAATTCACGAATAGGAAGCTGTTAGGAGCAGAATGTGTCTCAACAACAAGTGAATAGACAACATTCAATGTCACAGTCTGTGGATTTCTGACATTTTTGAAAACCAACTAGCTATGTAAGTAATCTGGACTGTTATCCATTATCTATCCCCAGCTATTTCAAATTAAAATATCTGAAAACACCCTAACAATAAACTCAGAGCCATGAATTTGTTATTTGGCCCTTAACTCACAGGCTTAAACATCTCAGATTAGTTTATCATAATAGTTTTAGAAGGACTGGTCCAAGCCTTGCACTTTTAAAATTTTTGTATCAATAGAAGAAATTTATACCAATGAAACCTTGATTCTGCATCAAAATAAATTCTGTACCAAAATAAGAAATTATGACTTCAACTTAGTAACAATTATAAAGATTTCTACCAAATGAGACTATGACTATGCAATCAGTTCTAGCTACTTCTTCCCTGTTCCAATCATAACCATTTCTAAATTCCCCAGAAAGGCAACATTAGAATAACTACTTCTAGACCCACAAACCCAGGGAACTGAGACTACTACTCTTCACAACTTCTTCAAGCTGAGTATGGTTGTTGAGATATTTTTGAAGGGGTGGAAGAAGGGGATGGAAAATGGGGGAGTCATTTGGCCTTAAGAAGGTCATACCAACAATTGTATTAGTCTCTGATGTCTGTGTCCTGACTGGAAAGTCCAAGACATCAGGAGTTCAAGCAGGTCAGTTCAGCGTGTCTGACGATGAGATTCACTAAAGCTGTATATTCTGTAATATAAAAATCTCGAAACAAAATTTTAGTATCATTGAAATAACTTTTTTGTTTGAGTCTCTGAGATCTAGTTTATTTTGACCTCTCTCCCAGACGAATAATATGGCCACAAAACTCAGAATCACACCCATTTTGAAAATTAAAACAATCCAAAACAAATGAAGTAAACTAAAATACTAATATATGCCTATTCTTAGGCTTTTTCTAGTTTGCCATGCAGGATAATAACCTAAAATTCCATGGAACCCACATTAGACAGACTTTGAATATCCTGAAAGACTTAATATAGCAATATATCTTTATACCATCTTTCAAACAATTAATTCAAGCTTTCACTAATATCTGCCTATAGGAAGCAGGTAGTTTTTACTTGTTAATCTCTCTGCCTAGAGCATCCATCCTGTTATACCATCTATCTCTTTGGTTCTCTACTTTGTGCCACAGACATTTATTTACTAATACCTGTTATAATATCTGTCTGTTGAGTTCTCTACCTGGAGCCACAGACATTATCAATTAATACCTGTTTATAACAGGTAATTATCACTGTTCTCTCTACTTGGAGTCAGTGACCTCTGGCTCTCTCTCCTCTCTCTCTCTTAACTTTTTCTTTGTAGTTTTCCACTCTTCTTTCTTTGTTGTCTTTTGATTGAATTCTATAAAACAAAGACTCTTCTGTTTTGCTTATTTTTTATTCAGTTTTATCTCACAAGCTATTTAATTTCTGTTGAGTCTATAAATCTTATGATTAATATTTTCATATATGGAAATTCTCTTTGGCCTTTAAAACATACACTTTGGAGCTAGAGAGGTAATTTAGTGATTAAGAGCTTTTTCAGAGGACTCAGGTAGTCCTGGCTTCCAAAAGCCCGTGTATGCATATGATACACATCAACTCATTCAGGTACACACAGATAAACATAGATTTAAAGAAGAAAAATTTTAAACTCTGTAGAGAGAATCTCTTGTGTGTTGTATGGAAGTATCACCTGTCAACAGAAAGCTGGTGGCCTAACAGATTAGCTGGGGCAGGAAATAGGAGGTGGGAGTTCCAGTAGGGAGAAAAGAACTCTGGGTTAGAGTTGGGCATAGGAAGATATTAGCCCCAAACTTTGGGTAGTTAGACACATGAAACTGAGGAGAGACAACCAGCCATGTGGTACTCATAGAATAAAATAAATGGGTTAATTATGTTATGAACTAGTTGGGGAACAAGCCCCAGCTTATGGCCTAGGCATTTATTCATAAATAATAAGTCTCAGAGTCGTTAATTCATGCTTAGGTGGAAAGGCTCACAGTTACAAAACACCCATTTTATCCATTCCTTTGTCATGCTTTTCCTGTCCTTATTTTTAAGCTTCTCAATACATCTTAGCACATACTGAATATAGTGATTTTTTTTACCTCTGCCTGTGATTAGGATATTTAAGTTGGTGGTGAGTCAACTTGTTCTGTGTTTCTTATTCATGATACCAGAAAATCTTTTGTGCTTGAGTTTTCTTCATAGAACTTGCTATTTGGGAAAGTCTAAGTGAAAAGTTTAATTCTTCTAGAGAGGAGACTTGCCGATTGCATCATAGCATGATCTCATTAGGAGCACTCACTCAAAGTTAATTCTCCACTTAAAGATCTGTGAAGCCCATAGAAGAAGCATAGGCTACTCAGCAAGTCCATGACAGTTGGCTGGCAGTTGCCACATATCTTCATGTAGCAGAAATGGAAGCAAGAAAGGTCTAAATTGTCCTTTTTCTTGGAAAGGGTATATTTCTTGGAGTTCTGAGGCTTACTCAGTTCTCCTATACACAATCTCTGCCTTGAGTATCCTGAGACTATGTCCCCGATACACACACACACACACGCACACACACACACACACACACACACCATGTCCATACTCCAGCCCACCCTGGCCTGACTCTTTCCATCTCTTCATTTCAGGGAAACCTCACTTTCATTAAATCTTCTTTCAATGCAATGATATGTTTAAGGGTTTTTTTTTCTTCTAATTTTACCAACATTTGATTTTTAAACACAATAATCATAATAAATATAACAACAACAATAATAGTAATAATAATAATGTTTCAATTAGAAGACCAGAAGTCTGACTTTTAGAATCGTTGGCTGTATCTATGTTGGGAAAAAGAAAAGAAGACCAACTGAAAGACAGAGAGATATAGATAGCAGGGTGAGCCAGTCTAACAGTTGTCTAACTGGAGCTCTAAAGCAACAAGAAAAATGAGAGAGAATGGCAAAAAAGCATCCGTGTCTTAAGTTGGTATAAAACATGTCTGAGTTCAAGCCCAGCATCTACAGTCAGTATTTGTAGGTCTCTGTTTCCTAGCTCTACAAATGGCAGCACCTTACATCTGCATGATGGGTTCTGCTTGCAATGTGCTTTCCCACAAAGGGGTATCTACATTTGGCCAATGGATGAGATCTCTGTGGGAGATGCCATGCCCATTTCGGCTGATTTAGAACCCAAGTCTGCAAACACTTGGGAGACACGGCTGACTTGGAGTAGATCATTTAAGAGAAGCTAGCAGAGGATTTTCATTTGCTTTTACTTCCAAGATATCTTAAGAGATTTGGAGCCTGAAGCAGGCTTTCTGGATAAAATCCTTTGATCAATTAGCTGTTGTCTTCGAAGGTCATGGAAATGATGACACAATATATTTTCCTTCCCAAGTTGAACATGGCCCTCCAGTCTTAAAAAAACAACCCCACAGTTTTTATATGAACAAAATCATCATCTATTTAAATTTAAATGTAAGTCATAGGGGAGACATCCTTTCTATAGGTCAGAGACGTGAGGCTCTCTGACATATTTATGGCCACTTTCTCTTAGAATCTAAGAGACAATCATGGCTGATCTTTGGATATACAAAGATTGTTTTCAGAGGATAAAACACAAGGAAGTTTGAGGGATCTCTGGACGCTACCACATCAGCTAGACCAGGCCTAGGGAATGTCTGGCACTGCTCTTTTCCTCAAAAAAAAAAAAAAAAGTGACCTGGATTAGTTATCTGCTGATGTAACTTCAAGCCAAGTTCCTTTCCTTTATACAATATTATATGGGGTTTTTGGTTGTTTTTGTTTTGTTTCGGTTTTATTGTTGTTTTTGGTTTTTTGTTTTTAGATTTTTTTTTTTTAATAGAGTCTGAAACTTAAGCTGGCCTGAAACTTCCTGTGTATCCCAGGTTGACCTTAACCTTAAGCTGTTCCTCCTGCCTCGGCCTTCTGAGTGCTGCAATTGTAGGTCTGAGCTACCATACCTGCCACTCCTTCCACTATGCTGTGCTTAGATTTGCTTAGGTTCTTGGCCAGTACCCACCACAAACTTCTCTCTTGGCCATACCCCACAGACGAAGCACACTTTTTGCAAAGCTTATTTGTATTCCCTTCTAATGTAGGCTGAGAGCCTCAGGGGTTAATGGCTTGTTTTCCCTAACAAATAATGCCACAGGGACTATCTATGTGGGTTCTTTGAGAATGGCAGAGTCTTTCTTGTGGGCATAACTCAAGAAGCTAGGGTAAGAGACTATTGTGGTCAGCAAAGCTACCCTAAGCCATGGCTTCTGAGCTCCTTATTTCGTGCTGCAGGAGATAAGGAAACAGACATGGAGTGAACAGAACTTGTGTAGATTTATTAACAAGAAGTAAGAAAAACTCAGGAGAGTGGGAGAGGTTCCCAGGGAGAATTACAGCCACATTACCCTGCCTGGTAATCTTTTATGGATCGTAAGGCTAGTTGGAGATAAAGGTCTTTTTAATTGACATTGGTCACTTTTGAATGCACTCTGGACTGAGCCAGTTAGGAGTCCACACACCTTATGCATGGTCCTTTGACCAACCAGAGGGCTACTTATCTACTCAGGGAAGAGGTAACATGATTAGGGCTATTTGGTTCATGATCCATTATGAGCCCTGCCCTTACTGCCAGAAGGATGCTATCTCTTGTCTCACTATAATGCTGCATAAAAGACAGGTAGATGGAAGCTATCTTTAGAGAATACCAGACAATGGCAACCACCGTGACTCGACAGATGTTTGTAGCCAAAGCTCCCCCTTCCAAGTAGAAGAAATCAGATAAGCACATGGAACAATTGGCTCTTCCCAAGCATGCACATTATTATTCAGACCCCGTTGTCAAATTTATGTTTTGCCAAGGCCTTTGGAAGTGGGATAAAAGCATTTTCCATTAAAATATTATCTTTGTGGGAACCCTGCCCAGGCTCTTATCAGCTCCCCTCAAGGCATAATGGGAAAGGTAATTTCTCCCCTTTGAAGGCTTAGTCTTATATTATGTTTCAAATCATTGCGACAGATCATCCAGGCTGAAAGGGGAGAAGTTGTCCTGAGGCTTTAGACCTGCTGTAGATGGGGATGTTCTGATATGCAAAGCCACTTCCCATCTCCCCAAATAGTCACCCAATGCCTCTGAGAGAATCCTGGTAAGCATTTTTCAGCAATCGCTGGGGTAGGTGAGAAAAGACAGGGTGGATTCTCTTGTTTAAAAAGAAATCCTGAATTCTCTGCTTATGCTTCCTCTTCTGGGCCATGCCCATTTCCAGGACCGGTGCCTCCAGAACCCTGACCCAGGGTGGGTATCATCTGCTTTCAGTTATCCTTTTCTGTTACCAAGTTCTCTTCCACTGCTCTTAACCACTGAGGAATCTCTCCGGCTCCCATGTGTGTACTTGGTGGATGCTCAGGAAATGTAGACATTGACAGAAAGGATGCAGACCTGATGATAAGGGAAGATTTTGCAAAAAAGAAGATAAGGGTGTGCCCAATAGAGGGGAAGAGCTTTGGAGTCAGGCTTGCAAATGCATGGGTTCCAGGTACCCGTGAGAGGAAGTGATCTGGGTCTGCATTGCATTTTTGACCACATCTCACCCTCTAGAAAATGTGTGTGTGTGTGTGTGTGTGTGTGTGTGTGTGTGTGTGTGTGTGTATGTGTGTGTGTGTGTGTGTGTGTGTGTGTGTGTGTGTGTGTGTGAGAGAGAGAGAGAGAGAGAGAGAGAGAGAGAGAGAGATATTCTCTGTCTACTAGGGAGATGATCTCAGAATACCCCTGAGCTTCTAAAAGAGCAGGGCCCTCTCTATTTTCCAAAGTTTACTACTCAGAATCTGGGCCAGACTCAAGGAACAAAGTGAGCTCCCTTCATTTGGCTCAGAGGAAGCTACAGAACATATCGGAACATGGGATTCTCAGGTCTAAAGCATAGACATAGAGTAGGAGCTTCATGAACTTAAGCAAGCACTAAGAACATTCCATCAAAGGGAGACAGCCTGGTTGTATCCACCAGGTCTCCTTGACTCTGCCTTTGTCAGTGGTCCAGGATAGTAGTCTATGCCTCTTAGGACAAGACAGGACAAGAGGAGCTTCAGCAGTCCCAAGCTCAGCTTGCCTTCCCCAGGATACTTAGGGTCGAGCTAGGACAGGGCACAACAGGACAGGACAGGACAGGACAGGACAGGACAGGACAGGACAGGACAGGACAGGATGAGAGGAGTTTCAGCAATCTCAGGCTCACCTTGGCTTCCCCAGGATACTTAGAGTTTGGCTCACCACCTTTACACCAGCAGGTAGCTCACAGAGGTTGCATCTTTTAAATAATTTTGATTTATTCTTGTCTTATGCAAGATATCCTGACTGAACTTTCCCCTCTCTTCACTCCATGAAGTCATCCTTACCTCTCTCCTGCCCCAAACCTACCTCCCGCCTCTCCAAAGAAAATAGCAAGCCTCCCAGGGATAGCAACAGAACATGAACATGGCCCAAGTTACAGTGAGACTGGGCATAACAGGCTCGTGATGCTAGATTAAGTGATTCTGCTGGAAGCTGTTGGCCCTTCTGCCCATCCCTGGACTCTTCAAGAAGCTCTCTGAAAAGTTGGTTGCTTTCAACCCTGGACTCCAGGCAGCCAAGTGCATCCTCAGCCTTTCCAGGCCTCCTAGTCTTTCTTCCATTCAACTTCTTGTGTTATTTCAGTTTCCCTTTCTTCAGTATAACTTCCCCAGGACAGAAGTCAGGCCTTTGATATCTTTGCTAGGCCAAGTCTATGAGTTGAGAAACTAGGGAATTAAATTGAGAAACTGGTCATATAAAGGTAGGCATGGTAGAACACGTCTATAATCTCAGCTCTTGGGAGATAGTGGCAAGAGAATCAGGGTTTCAAATGTTGTTTGTAGATACATAGTTTTAAGGCAACTTGGGCTACATAAGACCCTGACCCAAAAATTCAGAGGTAGAGAGGATAGAGGGAAGAGGGAGAGAGAGGAAGGAAAGAAGGAAGGACGGGGAGAGAATTTGATTGTGTTTAAAGTAGGCTCCAATACATACAATTATTTCTACTCTAGGAGATACCTTTTGGACTGATTCACTTGGTGCAAGCATGTCTCGCCCTCTTGTCAGAGAGGCACGGCTTCCTGCAGAAGAAAAACCTCTCTACCACCTCTTCTCTTCCTGTCTTCAAGTTTGTTAATTTTGCTATCATCTCCTGAGAGCCTCCGGGCCTGAGAATTGACCTGGAATCTGACCCTGGAATTCTCGCTAAGTGGATTTGTACTTATGTGACTAAGGAGCTGGAGGCTGCAAGGAGATTCTATTAACGCTTCTCTTTCGAAATGGGGCTTCACAGAATTGAGGCAACAGTGGATGCCACAGCCAATGATAAGAAATGAGCAAGCACTGGCTACCAAGGCCTGTTCTGAGGGTTTCAAAGTTTCTGGTGTGTAGTCCTCACATAGTGTGGAGAAACAAGTATCACTGACCCTACTGTGCAAATACAGAAATGAAGAGGCATTCATTCCCCAAGAGGCAAGCTCATGCAGGACTCCACAATGGAGCTGGGTACCGCACACACTCAATGTTCCCAAAAGTCCGCCCCTCCTTTACTCACAGAGCTCCCTAGAACAAGTACAGTCTTAGCCACATATTATCTGCTTAACTTAGAAAAAATGACCTGGGGTCTATCAGGTGATTCTCCAGTAGGGAGAAAAGAAGGAAACTTGGGCTCAGAGGTCTCTTCAAACACCGTTGACATTGGAAGTAGGACCAGAGTGAGATCTCTTGTGCACATACCCAGCCTCGCATTACTGAAGCTTAGAGAGCAATAGCAAAGTGCTGAGCAGGACCATGCATTATTCTAAGAAGGTAAGCAAACCAGGTTTTTGATACTTGCTACCACACTGGTCCTTATGAGGCAGGGGCAGCAGGCTTGCTACCTGTGGCCTTGCCTTTGTGTGGTCCTGTTCAGCTGCTTTTGCAGCCTCTGCAAAGCACCCTTCAGCGTTGCCATCCAGATACCAAGTGATGCCCTGCTTCCTCCCGGGAAAGGAATACCCAGCTCTTGGAATCAGAAAATTCACACAGATTGCTGCATTAAAGCACAGTTCTATCTCTAGTGCCAGGAATGATGCTTGCCTGGGAAATTTATTATTATTAGAAAAAATTAAAAATGCAACAGGAAAGACAGAGTGATACCTTGATTCTTGTTTATTCTTTTAGTTACAAGACAGTTTTAATTAGGTAAGGTTGGAGCACATCTTGCAGCCAGTGTGATAAGAAGGCAGATGTAAGTATTTCTTCTGTATATGGCACCAAAACAACGATAAATCTTAAAATCAATGGCATCTTGGACATGGTGACCTATAATGATTTAATTGGCTCTTACATCTCATCATTTCCCCAGAATTTCACTTAAGTCAAATTTGTATTGTTGTCTTCTTTTTTTTTCTTTCCCATTTTTCTTTCCCATGGTTTCATAAAGATGATCTCTTTCAAGGGAAAATGGGCTCTACTCACCCAACATTCTCCTTCTTCTCCCTTCTTCACCCCCTCCTTCCTTCTCCCAGTATCCTATCTGCTTTGTTGACATATATATCAATAATTTGATGTATCTATAGATCATCTAACATCCACAAATGAGAGAAAACATGTGATGTTTGTCTCTCTGGGTCTGGCTTGGTTGTTTTTGTTGTTTGTTTGTTTTGTTTTGTTTAAGATATATTTCTTTATGTGTATGAGTACACTGTAGCAGTCTTCAGACACACCAGAAGAGGGCATCAGATCCCATTACAGATGGTTGTGAGCCACCATGTGGCTGCTGGGATTTGAAATCAGGACCTCTGGAAGAGCAGTCGGTGCTCTTAACCACTGAGCCATCTCTCCAGCCCATGTCTTGCTTTGTTATATATTATATGATGATCTCCAGTTATATCCATTTTCCAGAAAATTTCATTCTTCTTTAGGACTGAATACAACCCCGTTGTGTATTGAGACCATGTTTTCTTTACCTGTCTACTCTTTATGAACATCTAGGCAGATCCCATAACTTGACTCCTGTGAGCTGAGCTGCATTAAATGTAATTTTGAAGGTATATTTATGATATTATGACTTTAAGAGTCCTTTAGAAATATGCCAAGAGTGGTAAAACTGGGACGTATGATAGACCCATATTTAGTCTTTTGAGAGACATCCTCACTGGTCTCCACAGTGTTCACAGTGGCTGCATTAATTTAATCTCCTACTAACAATATAACAGGGCCCCATGTCACCCATGTCCTCATTGGTCCTTGTATTGCTTGTTGCCTTAGGAACAGCCATTCTTACTGGATGGATAGAATCTCAGTGCAGTTTTAAGTAGTGTGGCACTGATAGTTAAAGATATTTAACATTTTTTTCATATACTTCTTAGCCACATGTACTTTGGGGGACCAGCCATTCATTTCATTATGCCATTTATTGATTGGGTTGTTTGTAGCTTGGAAGTAGTTAAACTTTGAGGTTACTATGTAGCCTGGTTGTTTGTGGCTTGGGGGTAGTTAGGCTTTGAGGTTACTATGTAGCCTAGTTATTAATCCTCTTCAGTTGTGTAGCCAGCAAAGAGTTTCTCTCATTCTGTAGGCTTGACAGAACTCAGCCTCTTCCTTAGATGTCCCTTTTTAAAGCCTGCCATTATTCCCCCAGCTCTTGGTGTCTTTTCAGAAAGCTCTTATCTATTCCTGTATCTTCAAGTGTTTTCTCCTAATAGTTTCAGATCTTATATTGAGATCTTTGATCTACTTTGAATTGATGTCTCTATCGAATTGTATTGAATTGAATGGGTTTGAATGGGTGAGAAATGAGGATCTAGTGTTCTTCTCTGTGGAGAGAACAGCTTTCCCTCACCATTTCTCAGAGATTGTTTGTAATTCAGTGGAAGTTTTGACACCTTTGTCAAAGATCTTGTGACTGTAGCTAGCTGTGTGTATGTTTAATGTGGATCCTCTGTTCTATTCCATTGACCAATGTGTCCATTTTTGTTCCAACACCATGCTGGCTTTGTTTGTATTGCTCTTTGAATCAGGTCTTTGAATGATGCCTTCAGTATTGCCCTTTTTACTCAAGTTGGCTTTAGCTATCTGAAGTCTCCGAGCTTTCACCCAAAGCTTAGGATTGTGCTTCTCACTTATAAGAAGAACAAATTGTTTTTTGAAGAATCTTCAGTGCCAGTTTTCTCACTACTTAAATCTTTAAAGTGAGAGTTGGTTTAAGAGTCATCTGAGGAGAAAAGGCAAGCCACAGTATGTACCTAAGAGGGCTCAGTAAACATACTTTACTTTGCCAGAGAAGAGCTACACATCTCTGCTCATTTATCTGGATTTCAGGGAGAGGAATGAGTTATTGCTACCCAGTATCAGTTGGGAGGCAGACAGCCCTGTCACTGGATGGCTCGGTACACCTCCTGGACCATTCCCCTTGCCTTTGTCATTGAAAACAAGTGAGTGCTCATTTTTTTGAGAGAAGGTGAGACACTTTCACTTTTGCCTTCTACCTAGCTAAGAGCTTGCTTTCTTCCTAACTAAGAGCATCTTTGCTGCTGTCAGGCAGATCCTCATGTTAACATTTACAGTTAACTGCTTCTAGCCAAGAAAGCTTGCAGTCTCTGAAAGGAAAAGGCACAAGGCCTTTTCTTGTAGATCACCATGCCCACTTCCTTCTCATCTGTGGTAAATGGATGTGTCTGTGTGTGTGCACCCATACATGTGTTCCAAATTCTAGTATACCTGTGAGTGAACGTGTTGCTCAGAAAAATCAGGTTCTTGGAATTCCCTCACTTCATTGAGTTTTTTTTTTTTTTTTGCGGGGGGAGGGGGGTGTTTTGTTCATATTTCTATTCTTGCCAGTGCTAACACACACACACACACACACACACACACACACACACACACACATATATATATACATATATATGTGTATATATATACACATATGTGTATGTATGTATATATGTATATATATACATATGTGTATGTATGTATATATGTATATATATACATATGTGTATGTATGTATATATATGTGTGTGTATATATATCTATATATATATACTTAATTCCATCTTCCAGAGTGGACAGTGCACTGAATATGTATTTGAAAGCCCATTTTCTCAGCTAAGGTTGGGTTCTCCCTTCCTCCTCTCCCCATTCTTCTTTTGAGATAGGGCCTCCTGGTTTCCAGGACTGCTTTAAATTCTCTCTATGCACCTGAATATGACCTTGAACTTCTGATCTTTCTGTCTCCTGTCATCATTGCATGAGTATTGGGATTATAGGTCTGTGTTTCCATGTCTGGCTTATGTGGACACAGGGCCTCATGCATGCCAGGCAAGCACTCTACCTGCCTTGCTGCATTCTAGTCTCAGGTTTTTTTTTTCTTCATCGTGCTAGAAAGTAGTGATCCATCTCAAGGGAGACAGAGAATCGACTCACTGCAAATGGGCATCATCTAACTAGTTCCAAGGTGGGATAAAGAGCCCCTGGCAAGCTCAGCTGAGTATGTTCCTTTGAGAAGGAAATCGGGTGTAGTATGGTCCAAGTTAGAAAATTTGTCTTTGATGACTTTCTTACTTACTTGTTCTCATCATTGAATTTGAATCTAGGATTTAGGATCTCAGAGTGGAATGGTTCATGGAACATTACATCCTGGCCCCAAACCCCTTGTCTCATAAGAAATTGTATTTATTCAACCACAACTTGGTGGGTCTAATTTAGACTCAGCAGCTAAGGAAAAGCCAAAGAAACAAAGGACCAGAACTAGGTATGTGATGCTCAGTTGTGTCTGCCAGGCCAGAAGGAATCCAACCCCTAAGTCCATTGTCAGGGAACAGGACACTGGGTCAAAAGTGTATAAATGTCAGCAAGAAAGTGACAAGCATGAGGTTGCGCATGAAATTGGAGCTTTGTATTGTCACCTAGAAAAGTAGAGCATGCATTGCTTTTAAAATACTGCCCAAAGGGCCAGTAGCATGTGTCAAAGGAAACTGGCCGCACAGTTCTCCTGGCCTCCAGGTCAGGCTCTTTACCTTTACAAAGGAAATCCTCCTCTGCAGAGGGAAAGGCCTCCCTGCTTGAAGGTATCTTCAAGATACCTTGAGAGAGGCTGTGCCTGGTGCTGCCTCTCTGGGCAGGAGAGAGGACTTTACCTGCATTCCAGAGAATGATGCAATGCCCTTGAGGCTAGACCTGGTGCCAGCCCTGCCCTGTGAGAGCTCCTGGGTGACAGAAGGCAGGTGGAGGTTGAGACCTCATTGCTAGCCAGACATCTCCTTCCTTCTCCATCTCCTGAAGATACCAAAGTTCAGGTAGAATTGGTAACTTGAGCTGATGATGCATCTGTGCTGAAGTCTTCAAGGCATTTTTATATGGGTAATATACAAATTTATTTATTTTTGATTTACAATGTTTATTGTAAATAACAAAAAATAAAAAATTTACAAGCATACAGGATGACTTAGGCACAAATTTATTATCATCATCATCCACATGGTGTTCCTTGGTTTTTTAAATACTCTGTTTTCCTGAGAGATGACAATGTGCCATTTTTCTGAGCTATCTCCTCTCTGGTTCTGGAAACTTCCATTCATTGCCCAACAGAGCCCCAGGGCTGTACTTTTCTGCTCCTCACACTTAGGGTAATTAGGTGGATAGACTTGCTAAGCTGTCTCTCTTCAATAAAGACCATTTTAATCCTCCTGTAAGAGCTGAAGATGAGGCCAGAGCCAATACAAATAAGCTGACCAGCCTTCCCACTCCTGTACCTCCTGGGAGACTGGAAATGAATGGGAAGGATGGAGTTCAGTGCATGTGGGTAGAAATTAAGAAGCTATTGAACCAGCTAGGATGGCACCCAAATGGTTCCACTTTTAGAACGCTGTGGAAGTCATTAATACCCTTCTGTCATCCTAGCATGCCATGCTGGGCAGTGCCATATCTCATATCTTCTTAGGCTAAGCTTAATCCTCAACATGGAAAGCTGTTCCTAAGAAGAACAACTCCAGTGCACACATGCAGCTGCCATGTGTATTTCCTTACTCTTGCTTCTTTGGAGTACCTGAGAAACCCAGGTTTAACATAGATGTAAGAGGCAGTGGAGATCCTTTGTAACCGTGTTTGCTTTGGCTGCTGAGGGAGACCTACTTTGCTGCAAGTTTATGCTCATAATCAACATCCCTTTTAAGTGGCTGTGCAATTTTCAGAGATGATTTGGAAAAGCTTAAGGCAATTCACTATTGCCCATGGACACTGTGCTGGCCTAGAATCTAATGCTGACTCCTCCTCTCTTCATTCAACATTGTTATATAATCTGAGTTTTCACATTGCACCCCCCACCCCCCACCGGCTATTGGAGGCATCACAGCTGGGTTGTTTATGCCTTTACTTAATCATTTTTAATTTTTCACTTTTATAAACGACTTTGAACAGGAAATTTGCTAGTCCCGCCACCTTGAGATTAACCCAAAGGCCACCTAAAAAGGTGTTGCATGTGTTTTAGGTCAGGGTTTCTCATACAGGGTTCATACAGATCCTTTTAGTGATACTGTGGAAATCCAGTTGTCACTCATGGGCCCGGAGCCAGCCCGAGAGTCTGTGTTTATAAGAAACTCCTTCGTGATGCCCACACTGCAAGGCAGGCTGGGCACCATCCCTTGGACTTGTTGGTGTGCCGATGAAGTATTTGTCAGAGCTGTTCTCCCAAAGTCACTGTGTGGGCTGAGTGTGTAGGAGCTCTCATCTTTAGAAGTGTCTTCCAATCTAGACTAAGGTTTGGTAAGTCTGCCCTCTGGAGAAGCGGAGCAGCTGCAGCAGCTGCCCTCAAGGAAAGCCTCTGAACTCAGGCATGGCAGCCATTATAACCACAGGGAAGTTTGGATATGACACACAGGGCTGCACCCATAAACAGACACATCTAGTCCTGGGACTATGCCAGACTGCTACAGGTAGACTGTCTGTCGATAGGACCTGGATGCCAGTAGGTTTTAAAGTTTCCTATCTATTAAAGGAGACTCTCTGTGTACCCAGGGTTGGGTACCATTTTTCTAAGCCCTCAGAGGGCTTAAATCTCATGGAATTAAACTGTGTTCCTTTTTCTTTTTCAGCATCAATCTTTTAAAATGTTTTCATATTAATAATATTTATACCTATTCATAGGGAGGAATTTGCTAATTTGATACTTGTAAACAATGCAGAATGATCAAGCCAAGGAGGTTAGCATATTCATCTCCTCAAACACCATTTTGTATAGAGACCTTTGGGTACTTTTGTTGATCCTGAAATACACAACGGATATCACAGGTTATAGAAACCCTGCTGTGCCATAGCGCATTAGAACCAAGCCTTCCAAATAAACTGTGTTGATGCCTTTTACCCAAACCCTCTCTATTCCAGTTATCCACTCTAGCCACTAGTAAACACTGTTTTACTCTGCTGTGAGGTCAAAGTTTTAGATCTTGCATGAGCAAAAATGCATGGTGTTTTTCTGTGTGCTTACTAGTTTTAAATGCTGATTTGATACAATCTAGAATCACTAAGAAAGAGATTCTTAAGGAGGAATTTTATAGGATAGATTGACCTGTGTGTATGTATGTGCAAAATTGGTAAATTATGAATTATCCAGCTCCTTGTGGGCAGCACCATCCCCTAGACTTCATGAACAGTATGCGAGAGGAGAACACTATCTGATAGTAAGAGAGCAAGCGTCCATGTGTTTATTCTCTCTACTTTTGGCTATGCATCTGATGCTTTGCTCTCCTGCCTTGACTTCCACACAATAATGAACTTGTAACTTGAAACTCTAAGTAAATAAACCCTTTGTTCTCTAAGTTGCCTTTTTTTTTTCAGGATGTTCATCACAACAACAGAAACAAACCTTGAATTGTCTTTCTTGGGCACATTTATTTCATCTACTAGAGTGTCTTGCAGATCCATTCACATGGCCATAAATAGATGGATGAAAACTCTCCGGTTTACATATACTATATCTAAACTCGATGATTTTGAGTCTTTGCATTTCTAAAATAGAGCAATTTTATAATTTAAAACAGATTCTAGGTGTTTGCCATGTGTGGCTTCTCTATCAGGTCCACTCCTTTATGGTATTTCATGTTTTGTCTCTAACAAAAACTCAGAAATTATCTCAGTCATCTTATTTGTCCTGACCCTTCTAATGTAAGCAAAAATCTAACTGATTTTTTTTCCTGGGGGCACTTTTTAAAATAGAATATATTTTAACATAGTGTCTCAGAACGGCCATGTTTTTCCATCAGCTCCCAATGCTGTGAGAGCAGAGATGATATCCTGTTCAACCCTTTCTTTTCCCATGTAACATGTGTCTGCCTAGAGTATATTGAATAGTTGTTCTAGCTAGCTTTTCCATGCTCTGACAAACCACTCTAAAAATAAAAAGCAACTTGGGGAATAAAAGGTATATTTCATCTTAGAGGTTACAGTCCATCATGGAGGGAAGCCAGGGAGTTTGAAGCAGGAACCTGATTATTGGCTTTTCTCTGACTCATGTTCAACTACCTTTCTTAAATAGCCCAGGCTCCCGTGGCTAGGGATGATACTGCCCACAGTGGGCTAGGCCCTTCTTCCTCAATTAGCACTAAAGAAATTGCCCTATAGATATGCCCATGGGTCAATCTGATGAAAGCAGTTTCTTAATTGAGGTCTCATTTTCCCAGGTATGTCAAGTTGACAATCAAGATCATCCCATCACAAGAATCATTAACCCTTTGTTGAGTGAGTGAGTGAATGAGTGAAAGAATAATGACACAGAATAGGCTTTAGGCACATGCAAACCTGGAAGGTCATTCTCATGGTTGAGTGCTTATGCTAGAATGGCTGTGGCAGGAGAACAGGCTGCCTACAAGGTGCCTGGATCCTCTTGTCCTGTTCCTCGGGACATGAAGATGGCAGACAGCAAGCCTGAGATACACCAAGTTCTCTCTGCTCCTCACCTGCTAGGGTAATGCCTGCTTTTTCTCTTTGGCAGTTGCCTTCTCGGGCCTCGGTTTCACAACATTCTACCTGGCTGGCAAGCTGCACTGCTTCACCGAGAGTGGGCGGGGGAAGAGCTGGAGGCTCTGTGCTGCCATCTTGCCCTTGTACTGTGCCATGATGATCGCCCTGTCCCGCATGTGTGACTACAAGCATCATTGGCAAGGTGAGTCCCTGAGCGGTCCTCACAGTGACCCATCCCTTCTTCCAGGGATGGTTGTTGGGCATTCATTGAAATGGGAAGAACTGAGTCCCTGCTGTCAGAAGACGAGATACGGTATGCATCTTGCCCCTGCTGAGAAGTTCTTTCTTCTCACTTGTTCTCAAGAAGACTGCTCAAGTCCTCCCAAGATGTCAGGTCTTCATTGTCATCACCCTGGCCTCAGACCTAAATGTGATTTCTCTTCTGGATCAGTCTTCAGTCGCAGTACCAAGTTGTTTTAGGCTCCTTTCCCATGGCAAATCTAGTCCCCAAGGACATATTTCTCACCACAGAGGCAATGCCAAAGGGTACGTACAGCCCAGCGACCCAACTTCACTAATATCCTCAGTAGCTACCACAAGGCTGGGGTGAGACTTCCCTCTGCCTCAAGGCTGGAGTAAGACTTCCCTCTGTATCAAGGCTGAAGTAAGTCTTTATTTACTGCAGTGCTTACTTTAGCACAATTTCCCCGCCTCCTTTGTGCCTACAGGGTTAAGGGGTTAGGGCATTTCCCAGCAAGAACAGTAGGGGCCAAATGGCCTTGAGTGAATTATGTCTCCTGTTACCCAGGGAACTGCAGGTTCTTCTTTTGCTATAGAATGATGATATCTGAACATTTCACAAAGCACTGTGATAAACTGAATGCAGTCATGGACCCAAATGTCATTGGTAAACGCAAATGCACCGTGCTCATCACTATCCTCCACGCCTCACCTCACTGCTGCTGAGAAAGGAGGCATGGCATTTCCTAAGCAGCTGGCTTGGTGGCAGATGTATCTTGGCCACAAGATCTGTTCCTAAGCAACTAATATGGAGTTGCCACTCTCATTTGGCCATCTTGGATTTGGGAAACAATGATGAACTTCAAAGAGAAAGAGAACTAGCTCAGGGGTAGCATGCTTATGTAGCATGCATGAAGTGCCAGGTTCCGTTCTCAGCACTACATCAATTGGGTGTGGGAGGTGTACACTTAGGATCCTCGCACTAGGGAGTTGGAGGCAAGATGACCTGAGGTTCAAGGTCAGCCTTGGCTGCACAGTGAGTTCATGCTCATCCTGAGATGTACGAGAAGCTATCCCGAAATTTTATAAAACGGTTCAGAATTTATGCCTGTCCCCCTCTTCTTTGCTTAATGATGTTGTTCTGGCAACCTAAGAGGTGAAGTGTGAACTTCTTCAACCCTCTCTGACCCTAGCCTGACTTGTTGTCATTTTCTCTGTGGCTGAATAATGTAGCCACAGGGAAAGAATGAGAAACTGTGTTTATTCCGTCCTCAGTTGTTCGGGGGAGAAATGGAGGAGGCCTCTAAGGCCTTCGGCTTGACAAACACATGGCAGCCAGGCCTTTGATTGCAGTGTAGGTGGGTGTTACAGGCAGGATGCTTGATGGAGACAAATTGTTTTTTTTTCTCTGTGGTGAACTGAGCTGCCCAGTGACTGCTGACAGGGACTATCAATCAAGGTGAAAATCTATATGGAACCCCAGTGGGCACCAGCAAATTCCACATCCTTCTCATTATTAATGTTAGTTAGCAACATTACTACTATGGGATTGTATGACTCCATTTCAGTGTGATTTAAGCAATGGTGTCTGTATGGAAATACAACCGATTACTTCATTACATATTCATGTCTAATCGATATCCCATAACCTCACATGGCATGCTCTATTAGTTTTTGTGGTTGTTTTTGTGTTATTTTTTCCTCCCTAGTTCACCCTAAATAGACAAGTCTGCTTTTTTACTATGTGAGGGGAACATGGAGGTAGAGGCATAGAGGGGTGGCTATACATAATGTATTCAGTGAAACTTCCCCAGAGAACTAGCTGGATCAATTCTAAAATTCTATGTGACTAATGTTCCCTTTGTCTTTGTGCTAGGCTGCCTTCCAGGTCAACTGGAAGCCAGAGAGATTCAAATGTCATGCCAGAGCAAAGCCCCGCACCTGGTAACAGGGCTCACCTGTGTGATTAACCGTGAACACAAAGCATTTGAACTCTGAGATTTGTAGAATCCCGACTCTGGGAAAACAGATGCTGAGAAGGACAGAGCATTCCATAAGCCACCTTCTGCCTCTTCTCGATGCTCTTGGGCATTTGTGGTTCCTGGCCAGGGACAAACCATAGCTAGAACTGGAAATAACATGTGCTTCGCTCCATCATCCCTGTGTGAATTAGCACTCACGCACACTCAGACACACACATGCACACAACACACACACACACACACACACACAACACAAACACATATAATACACACACACAACACACATGTACACACACACCCACACACACACAACACACACACACTTCACTAGACCTCTCTTAGGCTATCAGAACCAATCCTTTGGTTTTCTAAATAAAAAGACTTGAAAGGGTTTTTTGAACTGGATGTTCCCACCAGAAACCTACCCTTGGACCAAACAAACTATGGCCCTGCTGCTCTCTGTTTAGAGTACTCAGTCCCAAAAGAATGTATCTCCCCTCCATTGGCTACCTGTGTGCCATGGCTGAGCTCACAGCATTCCATGCTATTTAGGGACCTCAGAGCCCAGCTGCCCATGATAAGCACCATATCTGTGTTGGTGCTCAGGAGAGTGGGAACAGTCTGAAGCCCCATTACTCCTACCTCTATGCAGAACCCACCAGACAGGCAGAACTTTTGCCCAGTTTCCTTGCGCAAAGAGGTTGCTTGCGCCTGACATCCATTGATACTTTGTTTCGGGAATGGGGGATCCCGATTCCTGCAGTTTTCTGTAAACCTTTGTGTTGAATGTATTTCTAGAACTCAATTCCTCCCCCCATGCTGCAATGCTCCTGGCTGGTTTTCCATGTCCCCTTGCTACACCGTGAGCCTTCAGCGAGCCTGTGGGCTTGCCCATGAGTTCCTACAGGAATCCCCATCCACTCTCTCTATTCCTTCAACATCATAACCCACATCCTGCAGTGAGCTGCAAGATCCCACCGTTCAGACCTGCCTGCTCATGTGGCTTCTTTCTGTTCCTTGAACACTCCAGACCCACCTCACTAAGGGGCCTTTGCCCCGGCTTCTCATGTGCCTGCCACGTCTTCCTCCTTGATGTGGCCATGCCCTCCTTTGCCCTCCTCAAACCTGATTCCACACATCACATTGGTGTAGACAATTCTCTTCAATTCATCACACCCCTTATATCCCACCCTGCTACCCTAACTCATTTGCTACCTTTTAACAACTAATTTAGTGCATACCGACAATTGCCTAGTCCTATCCACTAGATAAGGGGAAGGCAAACTGTGAATGCTATCTATAGGCCTTATGTAGATAAATCATTTCTGTGGCAGTTATATGAAAGCAGCTATGCAAGCTATTTAAATGACCAGATTTGTGTCACTGGTTGAGTCATCCAACATAGATAAGGATGTTTGCATGGAACATGCTATGTTCTGATACTGATAGAGTTTCCTAGACTTGCTGGAGCAAACATCTACATACCAGATGTTTAGAATGACATCAGTATATTGTCTTACTATTCTGGAGGCTGGGCAAGGGACCATCAGGACAGCTTTTCCAGAAACCTGCAGGACTCTCCCTTGCCTCTGCTGGTTTCTCATACCAAAATTGTTTCTTGGCTTGCGGAAGCAGAATTCAGGCGCTGTCTCTGTCCCCCCATGACATTCTCCCTGCATCTCTTCACATCAACTCCCTCTGACTTTCTCTGCCCTAACCATTCCCTCTTTGTAAAAATACCAGTCATACTGAGTTAGGATCCACCCCAATGGCCTCATTAGTTACTGTGAGAAAGAACCCACTTCCTGCTGCAAAGGTAGTGTGATTACCTAGGTCTTACATGGAGCCCTGGGTTCTAGCCTCGGTACGGCATAAAAACTGGGTGTGATGGCACACACCTGTAATCCCAACATTCAGGAAGCAGCAGCAGGAAGATGAGACATTCAAGGTCACCTTTGGTTCCACAGTGATGTCAAAGCATTAAAACCCAGTTTCCTAATAATCCCTCTCAGTGTTATAAAAATTAGGAATCTGAAAGAAATTTTAAAAGGACATGTGTCAGCTCAATAAATATATGCTAAGTAAGTGAATGGTTTTGACCAAAATGCTCCTCTGTATTCTGTCTTGTCTTTTTTTTTTTTTTTTTTTTTTTTTTTTTTTGAGCCAGCCTCATGTGAGCTCAGGCTGCCCTAGAACTCATTTTATAATCCAGGATAGCCTCAAACTCAAGATCTTCCTGCCTCATCAGCACTGGACCTGCAAACACGTACATGCTCCTCTCTTACAAGTCATATTTAGTCTCTTCACTGGTAAGATCCTCAGCTGCATCAGGCAAGAGGGAAAGTTGTCTAGAGACTGAAGAAACTGCCCCAGCAGTGCATGAGACATGGGTTCATCGTAACAAGCAATTAAAGGAAGGAAAAGGCAAACCAGAAGCATCTAGGAGCCCAGATGAGGCAGGAAAGTTGCTGTTGGGTCCAGTAGTTGTGGGCTTCAAGGGCAGCGGCCCCCTGTCACTTCCCTGCTCACTGCAGGGAGAGTGTTTTATGTTAGACTATGTAGCCAGAACATCATTTACTTAGCTGGCTTCCTCTTGTATGACATTCCAAGCAGTGGCTGAGTAGCTTACACTGTGCAAGAAGCACTTTCGTCTACAGATAATGATGGCTTCCACCGCTGGCTCGGATTGACTAGACCCTAAGAATCAAAAGACGATATTTCTGGGATATGGCAGGGTGACACAGATACTCCGAATTTCTCTGGACTCATCTAACTATTTTCAATATAATAAGACACATTTTCTGTAAATTCTTACCTCTTAAAAGTAGGTTAAAAAATTTATTTTTGCATTTTAGATATTCATTCAGTCATGTCTCCTTGTGCCTCTGGGCTCAGTAAAGCAGTATGGCCTCCATGCCTCCAGCCTATAGTTTACTAGGTAGGTTGGTGTCATACATAGTCTTTGCTAGAAACTCAGTCACAAAAGCAGAAATCTCACTAGTTAGAGAAACACTGGGAATAATTAACAATAATAATAATAAACCAAACAATCAGAAAAGTCAGATGCAATTGTTCGGTTTTGGATTTTGCCCTACTCTCTTGGGTCATGAAGTTCAAGGTACAGAAGCTCCAGAGTCAAGTGAACGCATTGATGCTGGATGTTGTCAAGGTGACAGGAATGGATGTGTTCTTCCTGGGAACCTGCCAATAGATGCTAGGAAGCCTTTGTCCATACTGGTTTTGTTTGTTTGTTTGTTTGTTTGTTTTTGTTTTGTTTTTAATTGAAGCAGATCAACATAGCTCAGCATATTGGTTGTGGAAGACCTGGTGAGGCCATTTCCTGTTCTTTAACCACACAAGATGAGGATTAGTTTGTGTGCAAAGGCACAATTCAGTTCTCAGGTTGCTGGATTCAGAGTCACAGTTTCTGGTCCCATTGTAAACCATCTGCTGTTGGTTTCCTCCCTCTGATTTTATAAAGAGGGGCTCCATTGAGCTCTGCTTTAGTGCTGTAATGCTCACCCCTTTGAAGTGCACAGTGCAGTGGGTTCTGTCTGCACATTTAGAATAGTGCAGCCATCATAAACCTCCGAGCAGTCACCCTCCCCTGCTCCTGGGAACACTGATAGACTTCCTGTCTCTGGCTTTGCCTGTTTTAGGCGCCATGGAATGCATGGCCTTTTGTGGCTGGTGGTGTTAACAGTTAAGTGTGTTTTGTAGATGTTGTTCGGTGTAAAAGCTTGCCAGACATTTACAAATTAGAAACTATTGAGTGTTTAGGCAATGGGCCTGAGCTTGCTGTCTAGGAGCCTGGATGCCATCTACTGGGCAGACAGACATGGAAAGGGTACCAAGCAGGATGGAAGGTGTGAGGCTGCAAGATGCACAGGTGATACCCTAGAGGAGAAATGGGACTGTGGTCCACGCTGAGGGCCCACCAGAGCTATATAGGAACATGAAAAATGCTCTTCATGCCAACCAGATGGGTGACCTATGTCCTATAACCCTTTTATTAGATGGTCCCACCATCAGTTTCTCAGTCTGACAAGCCCCTTTATTCCACTTTGGCAGCTTTATGCATTTCCTTCCTTCTTCCTAGAAAAGCCACAGGTGCCCATCTTGCCTCTACTTCCTCTGTATAACGCTAGCTCATTCTTAGGTCTCAGTCTTTGGCTCATACCCTCAGCATAACTCTGTGTTCCAGGTTAGCCCAGGCCACACTGCTGAGCCAGCTCTTAGGTCCCCATCTTTCATGTGATTAACACAGCAGCAGCTCACTGCTGAGCCATCACTGCACAGTCTCTCTCTTGCCCCCTAGGGCTGTAAACTCTGGGTGGCAGGGTCTCCTATGCTTCCTTAGGTCTGATGTCAGAAATCTGACTCCAACGCCTAACGCCTGAGACACATACAATAAACGTACATGTTGAAAGATTGACATCAGTGATAATTAAGGAGACAGCAGCATGTGGGGGCCAGGGGCACGGAGAACCATTTATTTCTTTTTTGAGTCTTTCAGGGGATGCTACCATACCTGGGGGGAAAGTCAGTCCTAGGTGGCTTTTTCTTCCAATGAAGACCGGCATGCCCCTTGCCTGATATCTGTCAACACGTTGTGAGTATGAGTTAATTAAAACGGCCGTAGCTACTTGAGGCCTTGATGACAAGCTCCCCATGGAAGGTATTTTTTGTTCACACCTTGGTAGTAAACACTTCTCTTAGGGACTGTGGCTTAGAGAAGACTCCATCTCATCCCTGCTGCTTTCCTTGCCCTTAGTCCTCTCACTTGCTCCATCTAATAGGAGCTAGCTTGGCATCTCCAGTTCCTAACACGATGCTACATCAGTGAGCCCAGGAGGCATAGGCCTGAAATTGTTAGACCTGGAATTTCCTCTTGAAATGCTGCGCCATACAGAAGTCAGACGCTGTCATTTGTAGACTTAGCTCTTTGGTCCGTTTGATAGTCAATGGCTCAAATGCAGGTTAGGTTTTGTGGTTTATTTTAGATGCTCATAAAAATAACACCCGGTGGGAATGTTCCCTGAGCTTGGACAAGATAATAAAGTGATGTAATAGTGCAGCATGAAGACCTTGAACTAGAAAAGGTTGTAACGTGTTTTATGGATTGCTATCCAGGGATTATATGAGGAAACTCTTCCTATGAGCTGCTGTTTCCTCCCATGATGCTACCTGTGCCTTGAAGCCCTGTTCAAGAATTCATAGTACATACTGCTTTACAGGTTCTTGGGTGACACATGCTTTCCAAAGTTTATTTAAAATGCTACAAAGGGCTGGCAAGATGGCTCAGTGGGTTAAAGGCACCTGGTGCCAAGTCTAGCACTTAAGTTTGTTCTCTAGGACACACATGGTGGAAGGAAAAAAAACAAATCCTGTAATTTTTCCTCTTATTACACACACACACACACATACACACACATACATGCACGTGCGCATGCATGTGCGCACACATGCGCATGCGTATACAACCTCCCCCCCCCCCACACACACACAGAGAGACAGAGAGAGACTCATGGAGACACACAAATACACAATTAATCTTTTGTTAAAAGAATACTTCATTTAAAAATAAAGTGCTGTAAAAACACGGCCATGTTCCTGAGGTTACAGCTCTGACTGTTGGCTCGCTGAGTAGGAAGAACAGGTGAAGAATCAAGGAACCCCCCAGAAGTTCTGGCATAAGATGTGAGAGGAACAGGGCAGGACAGCTGTTTTTAGGTCCTGTTGTGACATGCCCTGTGGCATCAACTTTAGCAACAGTAGCAGAAATGATTGCCATGGTCAATGAGAATACTGAGACCTCACCTCCATCTGAGAGATAAGGAAGCCAAGGCTCAGGAAGGTGAAGTGACTCATTCTGGCAGAGGCTGCAGTGTCTCAGAGATTCTACCCCAGGGATATCCTTGGGTCAGGGTGACAGTGCGTAACCATGTCCAGGTGCACCCACGAGGACCTGGCTGGGGACTGGCTAGTTCCTAAAGCCATGGTGGAATTCCATTAGTGTCTCTCAATCCACCACTTCCCATCTTGACAACTGTTCACCAGGGCCAAGCAGACACTTGTATGTGCCGTCGGCCTTTATGTCAGACTGCAGGAAGCCCCACTCAGTAGTGTATCTGAAGCAGTGACCATTCCAAAGCATCTTGTGTTTTCCGATTAGAATCACTTGTTTTTAAGTTATTCTTCCAAACCAAAAAATCTTCTTCAGGGTCATGTGATTTTCCATACTCAACTATAACCAACAGGGTGACAGATGACCACAAAGGCAAAGGGCTCACTTAAGGATACACAGAACAACAGTCAAATCTAACCTTGCTGTGCCTTCCCTCCCTCAACAATCTGAATTCTGCTATGGGCAGCAAGATGTTGGCCAAGTGTTGAGGGTCAGCAGTGCACAACACACACAGCCCTTGTCCCCATAGAGTTCTGAGTGTAGTGCTAACCATCTACCATTGAAAAGTTTGCCATTATTCACCACTGAGATGGGGAGCATTGGAGTGGGAAGCTAGGGTGTGTACCCAGGCTTCATTGTACAAGGATAATGAGTTAGGTGTTGAACTATGAAAGGAATTGAACAGGAGAGGAATGAGAAGGATCCTACTGGGAGCCAAGGATGACAACTGCTTGTATGCAGCCAAGAAAGAAGCAGGTACTGGTAGAAAGATTGTGAGTGAAGGGGACACGGCTGGAGTAGGTGGCAGAGCCACATGAGCAGCTCTGACTGACACAGAGTCTTCTTGGTTCTTGGGAGCAGTGGCAGTCCCACTGAGCAGAAGAGCAGCTCCGTCTATTTGCACATGAAGGAGGATCACCAGCAATTGTGTCTGGACTCCATAGTCTGGTCATCAGAGCAGCAGCTGGGCACTGGGCTACATGCCCTTGATAGCCATGGTTTGTCATGGAAATTTCTAGAATACAAGTACTCTTATTTATGCTTTTTTTCTATTTTACATTGTAGATCAATAAAATTCCATGTACTAAATTGATAAATTTATTTGGAAGGACTTAAAAGTATATGTTACAGAAGGTTGGTTTTTCCTACTAGCCTACTATCAATATTGAAAGTAGTGGCTGTTGGTTCTATGGAGGATAGTGAGAAATTTGGGGCCCAACCTTAAATTTTTGATAGGGTCAGGAAACTCACTTGCTCAGTAGATTAAGGTGCTGGATGCCTGATGACCTGAGTTTGATCCTCAGATCCCACATAGCGGAAGGAGAGAACCTACTTCAGAAGTTGTCCTCTAACACACAGTAACTGTGGCATGCACATACACATGTGCACACATGTACATTCATGTACTAAATAAATTCTAAAATGGGAAAAAATTTTAATTATTCTGATAGATCAAGGTAGAATCTAGATGCTTACAAGAAGACCAGCATGACTGGTAACACACACACTCACACACACACAGGTACACAGAGAGGTTCATTTTCTGGAAAGATACAAGGCTTTGACAACTCAATATGGCCTCTCAGGGTGTAAAATGAGCCTGACTTAAGCTGAGATGGCTGCACGGTGTCTGTCTGTCTTCCCAGGAATCATGGAAGCAGTTAATCCTTGTCTGACCCAAGGTGGGCATAGCCTTTATCCCACTGTTGTATTCTGAAAGCCAAGACCTCAGAAAGTCACATGGTTATCAAGCCAAGAATGAACCTGTCAGGGTTTACATGTCCCCAAGACCAGCATGGGCTACAGCCTCAGGGTAATAGTGTCCTTTTCCATTTTATCTGTACACTTAATATAGTCTAGAGTCACCTGAAAGGGTATCTGAAATTAAAGGATGTCCCAAATCATATTGACCGGTATTCGTGTACATGTGGGGAATATCTTGATTGCTAATTGATGTAAAAGGGCCCAGCCCACTCTGGGTGACACCATTCCCTAGGCAGATAATCTGGGTTGTATAAAAAAGATAGCCAAACATAGGTCTTTAACTGAGCCACCAAGCAATGTTCCCTATGATTTCTGCTTCAAGTTCCTCCCATGGCTTCCCTTGATGATAGACTGAAACTATAAGCTGATGTAAACCTTTTATTCTCCCATAAGTTGCTTTTGGTCATGGTATTTGTTAGTTGTGCTATGAGCAGCAAGAGGGTGGTCTGTTCCATTCACAGCGATGGGATTTAACTGGAATGCTGGGGGAAATGGAAGTGTTTCCAACACCCTTTAGGTAGTGTGCACAATTCAACAAGCTAACCAGCATGTAGGTGGAACCCTTCAAGGATGGCAGCTAAGAATGGCAGTGACTGGGCCTGAGTTCCAGATTCTTTTGCTGGGGGAGGTCCACACTGTGTCAGGATGTATTGGAAGAAATAATCTGTAGAGGCAGTTTGGGTATGCACCACACACACAGAGGGCTGATGGGTAAGGCATCTTCATGGGGTCTCTATTGATCAGCTGAGTACCATGTTTGAGGCCCATCTTTGCCTCCAGGTGAGTTACACTGCTTCATCTCCTCTGTACCATCACCACCTCATCTTGGAGATACCCACAGCCCATCGGAGGGATCAGGCTCCTTTTATACAGAGCTCTACAGAGTTTGCCAAGTCTCAAATTTTGCTAAAAGTTTTATTTACCATGGGCCTTTGAGGGTTTATTTCATCCCAGAAAAACCACTTATGGTGAGGCAGAGACCAGAACACTTGCTGGGGTTTTGTGGCTCACCAGCAAGATGGAAAGACTCCTGCAAGACTGGCCTAGGAAAAATAAATGCCAGTCTCCCTGGGGGGTGTTCAGGTGTGAGAGAGATGGCTAGGATTCTTCTTCCAGAGTTCAGTTACTCTGAGAAATCTAGAGTACCAGTTTGAGCTCCTGCAATGCTCAGGTATGAGTTAAAGGTGTGGGTTTGGGGGATGGGGAGAGGGTGTAGAGTCAAGTCTTTGGTTTTTCAAAATGTATTTGTGTGTGAGAGGGTGGGGGGAAAGGCACACATGTAAGTCAGAGAATGACTTTATGGAACCATTCTCTCCATCTATCTCTATGTAGGTGCTGGGGACAGAACTCAGGCCATCAGACTTCTCTACAGGTGCTTTGCCCACTGAGCCATTTCACTAGTCTCGGTCCTTGCTATTTAGCATTTAAGTGCTAGGAATCATGACAGTTTGCAGAGACCACCATGATTTGCACCTCCAGCATGCTCTCTTTCCTTTGGTCTTCCAGGGGAGTGGGGTGGGGGTTGGGTTGGAGAGTCTGTGAGCAATCCAGCATCTAGGACAACTAGAAAAAAGAACTTTCTGGAAATCCAGGCTGACCACTCTAAGGAAGAATAACCATTTTCCCACTTCCTCTCTCCTGACTAGATTCTTTTGTTGGAGGAGTGATTGGCCTCATTTTTGCCTATATTTGCTACAGACAACATTATCCTCCTCTGGCCAACACAGCATGCCACAAACCGTATGTCAGCCTTCGAGTGCCCACTTCACTGAAGAAGGAAGAGAGGCCTACAGCCGACAGTGCGCCCAGCTTGCCCCTGGAGGGGATCACCGAGGGCCCCGTATGATGGGTGTCTAGGGAGAATGGACACTGAGCCCCTGGCACATTCTTCTATTCTGATGTCATAACACAGTGGAAAGGATTTCCTGTAATGTGATTCTCATCAGCTACTCTAAAGTCCCCTCCGCTTCCGTTCTGTGGATGGTGTTCTTGCCACTCTCCATGTCTCCTTTCAACACTTTGGATTTGTAAAGTTGGGACACCAGGACCAGTCTCTGAGAGACCCATGCACAAGGAAGGAGGATTCAAGGGTGGGGTGGGCATGCTAGCTCCTCCAGTGATTCCTTTACCTGAGGTGTTTGCTGTAGCACCCACCCTCCTCCGTGTTCATGTTGTGAAACATAATAAAGTCTCCCACCCAGAAGACTTGGTGTTCCATCAGCCAGCAAAAGTTATTAGGCGTCATGATGGGTTTCACAGTGAGGCCCAAAACCGTCTCTGTCCCTGGATCACTCTTGGAAGCAAGGGGCTGCCTGTGTGGGGAGGTTGCCTCAGGTTCTAGGTGCAGGACTCTTGCCACCTTGCAGTGGAGGTTGGGGAGACGGTTCTGGCTATAATTCTGCCCTTGCAAAGAATGCACAGAGGATGGAGTGAAGTGTCTCTCAGGTGAGTATGCCAGCTCTGTGGTTCCCCTTGTGGGATCCACGAGGGAAGCAGTGGAGGTACAAACTGACGATGAGGTATCTCACCCTTCTGAGAGTTACATGTGGTACAGCTCTGTTCTAAGGGGTCTTTGGTGGCATCATAGCCCGGTTGCAGGCTGGGAGGAAGCATCAGTGTGGCAGGCCCTGGGAGAAGGAGGAAAAGAAAAGTAACTGCTGTCTCTGCTGGGCTCTCCCCGTTGTCCAATGCACCAGGTTAATGTTGATCTGTTTCAGCTGAGCTCCCAGCCAGCTTGGTCTTTTCAAAGCTGAGAGCAATCCCTTCACTCTGCTCTCGATTTCCAGGTTGCTGGGCTTAGATGCTGCTTCTTTGACGTCTAAAGAATGTCATATTCTGGCAGTTAATGTAACAGGCTGCACTTTGAGGGACTCATGTGTCTAAATCATTGGCTGAGCAGCCCTGGGATGAGCAGTCCAGGAAGAGACATCACCATCACGTGACACTCATGAACCACCTGTTCCCGGCCCCCGTCGTGGTCCTCTCCAGCCGTTCTTCTCTCCAGCTGTGGTTCTGGCACAGAGGCACACGATTGCTCAAGGGCAAATCTTATATGAATTTCCAATACAGGTCAAAGTTTAGATTAAACAAACAAACAAAAAGATTGCAGCAGCCACATTCACAAGCAACCCTGAAAATGAACATAAGGGCCAGTGAGATATCTCAGTGGGTAGAGATGCTCACTGTCAAGTTGGGCAACTTGAGTTTGATCCCCAGGACCGACTTGGTTGAAGGAGAGAACCAGCTCCTTCAAGTTGTTCTCTGCTTGCCACTCACGCTCCACACACGTGTACACACATGCACACACTCACGCTCACACACACACACACACACACATGCACACATATGCACATAACACACAAATGAATAATGTGTATTTTTAAAAAGAAAATGAATATGAGACACATAACAATAAAACCATGATAGTTCATAAAACACAATTCTAAATCCGGAGATAAAATCTACATGAAACTTAAAAAATTAATATCTGGATTGAAATAAAAAATTCTAGAATTTTCAGATCCAGAGGCAGGAATAAAAATGCAAGAAAAAGTGATACTGTTCAAAAACTGAGAGCTTGAGCCTAATTTGAGTCTAGCTTTAATCTGGCTCTGCAATAGCAGCCAGAAAGAAAGAGGGAGAATAATTATACTTCAGTGGATGGCCACTTAAAATTCTGGACCACGAGGTGTCCGTTTATATAAATACTTAACATTTAAAGATAAACGGCCAGAAGGGCTCTGTAAAGCAACAACAGAATATTGTTAATGCTGATAATTAAACTGAAAGCCCTAAAATGGGCCATGTAAAAGCTTTGATTCGAATGTAATTAAAATTGCAAAGGACGTAATAGCATGCAGCACGCAGCCAGATTCTTAGGAGCCATAATTAATGGCCTAAACCAGCTCACAAAAGGCAGGCTTTTTTGTAGACCTGTATGTTTAATTCCACACTCTATTAACGTGAAGAAACTGTGACATCCTGATGCACAAATAAGGTTGCTTGGAGAATGACACTTGTGCCTCTTGTCCTGATCTGTTCTGAATATGGACGGTGACTAGAGCTCAATCTGGCTGGGGGCGGGGGTCAGATTGTGAGTCAGGGCTCACCCTGGAAACTGAGAACCATAAGACGTCCTTCTCTGGGTAACCTGCTCAGAGCACATACCAGAGGCAGCAGTCACTGATTAGGCATCACGAGAGGCTGGGAAGAAATACAGTGAACAAGTTGGCCAGGGGTATCAGGAGCCAAGGGGACCAGACCACCAGCAAGCACATGTCTGAGAAGTAGGGCTTAGATACCATAGCTCCAGGTTCATTTTGCCAGGCAGTAAGCCTAGCCTGGTGAGGCCAGATCTCCTGAGTTTTCAAAGTCAGGGGTCTGGCCTAGGTCAACCGGTCTTGGTCTTAGATGTTGGAACAGCATTGGACTGTCTTAATACAGGCAGCATTCTAGAGAAGATGAGCATACTCCCCTAATCTTGGGGCCCTTCAGGGTCTTCCTATTTCATTTCTGTCTTCCCTGGGGAGGTTTATCTGCCCTTCTCTAGTCATGTGAACATCCAGAGCTAGCCAATACAAGCAAGGATTGGAAAAAATGATGCCCCAGAGATGTTAAGAGAAGTAAGATTGGAATCTGATGGCTGCTCTGTCCACCATGGCCACATATCATGCTATGCTCTTCAAAGTTCACCAGACTGATGCAGTCCATGGTAGTGGACATCCACTGCCTTGTCCACATACACCTGGCCCCCTTCAATAGACACCCATCCTCCTGGAAGGATGAAGGCTTGGTAGTTCAAACAAAGGAACAGCACAGGACTCCCCAGGGGCATCAGAGTTGACTTGGGGGGAGGAAACAGGGTGCTGCTTTTGAAGGCTTCTGAGCTTAAGAGTAAATGACCAGGGCAGCAGCTGCCACACTCTGTTGCTGTCTCCATGTCCAGGCTACCTCACAGACCTCCCAGGGCTACCTGTCATAGTCAGATCAGCATGGAGAGAAAAGTGCTGTTGTTATCTCCTGTGTAATGAAGAAGGGATAGGGGGCACAGAAACACCCAGGAGCTTGACTGTCATACACAGCATTGGAGTTGAGGACACAGAGCTGAATCCAGCAGACTCTCTTCAGAGGCTGCACATTTAACCGCTGAGTAATGTTCTCATCTGACTTGTTCATTCTGCTCTCTCTTAGTTCATTTCTATTGCTGTGACCAAACAGCATGACCAAGGCAACTTATTTTGAAAAAGTGTTTAACTTGAAGACTTGGAGCTTCAGTGTGAGTTCATGGCCATCTTGGTGGGAACATGGTAGAGACAGGCAGACATGGCACTGGAGTAGTATCTGGTAGCTTATATCCTTATCTACAAGTATGAGGCAGAGGGCAAGCTAACTGGGAATGGCACAGACTTTTGAAAGTTCAAAGCCTACCACCCTCCAGTGATGCTACAGCTTCAAGGCCACACCTCCTAAACTTTCCTAAACATTTCCACCAACTGGGGACCAAGCATTGGAATATATGCACCCATTGAGGCCATTCTCATTCAAACTGTGACAGCTTCCCACCTGGGCTCATTCATTTCCAAGGGGACTCTGAGGTTAAAATTATGCATTTCATCAGAACCCTTGTGTCTGATATCTGAGAGCAGGGACAGAAAGGTGAAGTTGACCTTCCAAAGGCATGGCCCCAGTCTCTGCTCTGCTGAGCCTTTCTCTTCAGTTCTCCTGTCCTAGCTGATGATGTGCGGTTTTCTTTTTAAACTTTTGACAATCTCATACCTGAGTACTGTTTTTATATCATTTCTACCTCTCCCTTTCCCTCTCTTTCCCTTCTACTCCTCCCATTCTTCTTCTCAAATTGTGACCTTCTCTTTGATAATTATTGTTGTTTTATACACACACACACATACACACACACACACACACACACACACACACACACACACACACACACCTGACAATAACAAACCCACATACAAACCCAGGGACAGTTTCCAGAAGGACCAAATAAAGGAGAGGTCACCTAGATGTTAAGCAACACCAGCAGGTTGGTGAGAGACCAAATTCAGCACAACAAGAATCTGCAAAGATGTGTCAGGAGATTAAGGGTGGTTACAGGTCAAAAAATGCATTTCTTTGAGTGACTGACTGCCTTAAAAAGGTCTGCAAGTAAAACTGTCTGTCCTCTAAAGCAATCATTCTCAACCTTCCTAATGCTGTGACCTTTCACTACAGTTCCTCATGTTCTGGTGACCCCCAACCATAAAATTATTTTCACTGCTACTTCATAACTGTAATTTTGCTACTGTTGTGGATCATAATGTAAATGTCTATGTTTCTTGATAGTCTTAGCTGGGCCCTATGAAAGGGTCATTCAACCTCCAAAGGGGTCGAGACTGCTTTAAGGCATCGAAATGGTCTGGTGACTGCTTTAACTCGAAATCAATTTGCAGCATGACAGACGGAACATGAAACTCAAGATTCGACATAGCTGCTTTCTTCCCGTTTCCAGCTCCATTTGATTGCTTGCTTGCTTGCTTGGTTTTTTTTTGTTGTTTTGTTTTTGTTTTTGTTTTTGTTTTTTCCTGATCCTCTGTATATTGCTGTGTGCCTGTGACTTTTATGCTCATTTATCTCTTTCTATAAGTGCTTATCCGTCTCTCAGCATCTCTGTGGGTGTGTCTCTCTCTGTCTGAGTTTGTCAGGCTGCTCTGGAACTTCATCAGCCTCCCTAACATTGAACACCCAGCTCTTTTAGGGAACAAAGAGCCCCTGGGGGAGAGAGAGACATCTCTTGAAGTACATGGATGCGATCTCATTATCCAAGGAGAGAAAGGAGAAACCGCTCCACTTTGTCATTTCAATAAAAAAGACCTTTGAAACCGTTATAGCTATTCTTTACACTCATGCCTTTTATTCCTCGGAAAGCTCGAAGATGGAAAAATAATTCTGAACACTCATTAGTGGATCCATGAATGTTAGGAGAATTTATGGGCATTTTGGTTGGGTTTCACCTGCTGCTGAGGGAGGATTGGAATTCTGTCAGGGAAGCTTCGCTATCCCACTCTCTAGGCCTCCCCCAACCCCAGGTCCTCAGCTGCTTAGCCCTGGCTAGGCAGGGATGTGGCCAGCAGGAAGGCTGAAGTCATAGAAGGGAAGATATTGAATGTCTCAGTTTTCTGTCCTGTTGCTGTGATAAATACCCTGACAAACACAACTTAAGAGAGGAAGGATTTATTTGGCTCATGTGGGTTAAAAACGGGGTCCTACATCTGGCCCAGGACTTGGGCCACTTGGGGAGGTGGACACGGGGAGTTTGACTATGCCTACCCAGAGCTGCCGCTGGCACTGGGCTGTGAGAAGACTCAGGACCCCACTCGAGGGGCGGGGAAGGAACAGTCTGGGGTCCCTGCAGAACCCTGAATGGAGGCCAGGGACAACAGGTTGGACACCTAGCTCTTGGACACCATAGAGACTGCTGGATATTGCAGAAGAGCTAAGAATGGAGCAGGGCCCAAGGGAGGGCTCTGGCCTGGGGCCAAAGGGAAAAGGGCAGGGAGGAGAGTGCTCTAGCTGGGACCTGCAGGGACGAGAGTCCTTGGCTTGGTCGGCAGCTGGCTTGGTTTGGTGGAAGCCATGGCTGAGAACACAGAGAGGCCTACCGTGGGAGGTTAGATGTGTGGCTTTCTAGAAGAAGACCTGCTTTATTGCTCCAACATGGTGGTCCCCATGAAAAGAGGCAGTTTGTGGTTTTAAGGCATTTATTGTAGAGAGGCAGAGAGATAGAAAGAGTAGGGAAGTAGAGGCTGGGCCATGGCCAAGTGGAGAGAGGGGAAAAGGGAATGCGGGGGGAGCAAGAGAGAGAGGCAAGAGAGTGAGCAGGGGGCAAGCAGCTCCTTTTATAGTGGGCTGGGCCTACCTGTGGGGTGGAGTCCAGACAGCCTAGGTGACTGAAGGCCACAGAATTATGGAGCTGGAGCCTTGTGTCAGAAGCCTAGTGTCTGGGGACATGTAGCAAACTTCCTTCCATCCCTGGCAGATTAATCTGCTGGGTCTCCAGGGTTTAAACCTAACTCTACCAGAAAACAGGCTGCCTTTTATAGTCCCACAGGCTCACACAATTCCAGATTCCATCATTGTGTAGGGAACCCAAGGCAGCTGAAATGTGAAGCAGCTAGACACATTACATCCACAGTCAAGAGCAGAAAGCAATGAATTAATGCATGCATACCATGCCCGGCTCCCTTTATCAACTCTTTCACAGTTTAGAATTCTCAGCCTAGATAATGGTGCTACCCAAAGTGGGTATATCTTCCCACCTCAAATGAACATAATTAAGATAATTCCCTACAAAGGTTGACACAATCTAGATGAATTCTCTTTGAGATCATTTTTCTCAGGTGATTCTAGCTTAGGTCAAAATTGCAATTGACAGTAGCCATCTCACTAGGTATGCTGGAGAGGCAGAGAGACAGAAGCAGCCAATGGCCAATTTCACAATCAGCTCTAGTGTGAACATTGAGAGACAGTGGTGACAGAAACAGACAGTGCTCTCTGGATTGTATCAAGTTGACAGAGCTAACCATCACTGGTAATGAGTGAAATGACAAAGAACAAAAGCCCTAGGTTTTCCCAATGTTCTTCTCCGTATATGACCTTCACCGAAGGTGCAGAGAGAGCCCCAAGTCAGCGAGCCTGAATTCCTTGCCTGGCCAGTGGAAGTTGGGTGGAGACTATAGGTCAAAGTTCACTGGATTTAAAGAAAATAAAGGAACCTGGAAAGTTAGGTGGTTTCTGAAGTTCTCTTCTCAAAACCCCATAGACACCAGTATTTCATAGGTTGCTAGTGTCTTCAGTGTGTGAAGAGAGACCAAATGACCTAAGGTGAGGAGAAGCCATGTTTTCAATTTTAATTAACAATCTAGCAGCTTAACACTGAAGGATCTGGGGTCCACAGAAGGTCAACCAATAACCTAAGTCTTACCGTGTGGAGAAGATAACACTGGGTTTGATTTATGAACTCGTAACATTTTTTGTCACGGTTCACAGAGACCTTGTGTGTTTCTCATTGCTGAGATGGAATGCTTGGCACAGGTGTTTCACATCCATTTTGGCTTTCACACTGAAGTTCATCAGGGTGGAGAGGCCATGGAGGCAGGACTGTGAAGCAGTGGACCACATATCAATGGTCAGCAAGCAGAGAGAGATGAACACTGGTGCCTCGCTCATGGTCTTCTTGTCCTCGATCTTTTCCCAGGGATAGCACAGCATATCCACACTCAGGATGGGTCTTCCCTTTCCAGTTAACTCTCTCTAGACACACCCTCGATGACACACCCCAGAGGTGAGCTTCCACAGTCAGTCTACATCCAATCAAGCTGATAGTGAAGAGGAGCCTTGGCTGTCCTCACCTAGAGACTGCACTTCACCCCAGGAAGTGGGAAGTGAACAAAAGCTGAAGAGCAGATAAGATCCTGAAACAGAGAAGCTGGCTTATGGGCTAGGGGTGCTTTGGTGGGTAAGCTGTTTGCTGCATAAACACGAAGACCTGGGTTCAAATCCCAAGCACCCATATAAAAGCCAGGAGCAACACTATAATCCCAGCACAGGGAAAAAGGCAGAGATACTATGGCCATCAAGTCCTGCTGAAACAGCAAGTCACAAGTTCAGTTGTGAAACCTTGTATCAAGATTAAGACATAGAACCATTGAGGAAGACACCAGACATTAACCTCTGAGCTACCCACGTACATGCAGGCATGTGCATGCTCACCCACACCCACACCCACACATCATACATAATTAAAAACAAAACAAAACAAAAAAACAAAAAAAAACTGGCTCATCTGGCTCTATGAAGAATTCAAGGATAGGCTAATATCTTAGCAAAATCTCTCTTACATAAACACATTCATAGGCCCTTCATTGCCTTCCACTCCATGACTTGGGTTAACTGAGAAGCCATGGCGTCACATAGGCCTGGTGTTTAAGCCTAAGCGGTATGCAACCGTGGGAGGAAGAGTGGAAACTCCTCTTAGCACAGACTCACTGTCAGGACTTTCAGCGCCTGAGGCAGCACTGGGCAGGGAGCCCAAGATGGCTATGTTACACTGGGCAAGTGCTATCTGTCTACCTAACTCACAGGGGAGCTGCAGGATAGGGGACAGTCGTACGATACAAGGTGGCTGCAGGATTCATAGGGGATAGTCGGTATGAAAGCTGGGAAGCTGATCTCTTATACTGATGGGGAGACTTCATGCTATGTTATTTTCTGTTTATTTGTTTAATGTGTGGGGGTGCCACTACCTATGTGTGGAAGGCAGAGAGGTCTTTTCTTTCCTTCTACCATGTGGTACTAGGGCTCCATTTCAGGTCACTAGGACTGGTAAAAGTTCCATACCTGCATTGGGAAGTAGCTTGACCTTTAAATCTGACTGTGAGGGAAAAAAAAATCACTTTTATAGTTTCTCCACAATCGTGGAAGGGCTCTCCCTCCTGGCAAATATGTGGCCAGATTTAGGGTCAGGTAACATAGCTGTCACCTTCTTGGATAAGGGGAGGGCCTGGCATTTCCCTCAGTGGCAGTAGAAAGGACAGGGTCAGGTAGTCTTGCAGCTGCCTTGGCACCATGTGGCGCTGACAACTGGAGCCAGTAGGGTAGGGAGACAGCACCACGGGCAAGATTTCATCCTCCAGGGACACTAAGGGGGTGCTTCCTTGGAGTCTTTGTGCTTAAAGGTTGTCTTAGTTAAGGTTTTACTGCTGTGAACAGACACCATGACCAAGGCAAGTCTTATAAAAAACAACATTTAATTGGGGCTGGCTTACAGGTTCAGAGGTTCAGTCCATTATCATCAAGGTGGGAGCATGGCAGCATCCAGGCAGGCATGGCGCAGGAGGAGCTGAGAGTTCTATGTTTTCATCCAAAGGCTGCTAGTGGAAGACTGACTTCCAGGCAACTAGGGTGAGGATCTTATACCCACACCCACAGTGACACACCCATTCCAACCAGGTCACACCTATTCCAACAAGGCCACACCTTCAGATGGTGCCACTCCCTGGTCCAAGGATATACAAACCATCACAAAGGTCTTTGCAGGATTGTGTGAGTTTCACATCAGGATTTTACAAATCCCATGGTGAGAAAAATTCCCTATCTGGAAACTGGGGGAGTTTATGTGTGCCTAACCCTGTGTAGTAATAGGGTGAGGTGGAGACCAGCTTCTCCCTCAAGCAGGCATCTGCCTGGCCAGACACCATGTGGCAATTTCAGAGGTCTTTCCTTAGAGCCACATGTATAACCTTGTACTTGGTCACCTCCTATTGTGAGTGGGAGTGCCTGTTCATTTGAAAGGGCTTCAGCCGATCTGAGGTTGAGGCCCAATCAAATTCTGTAGCCACGGAGCTGCGGGAGCATTACAGTCACCTACACAGTCATTCACCATTCACTTAGAAGTTATACATCCCCCTTTTAAATGCTTAGTCTGTCTATTTCTTCCAAGACTAATCCACCTGAGTATCTCATCAAGGCCTTTTCCTTGGGGACCGGTGCTACCTGAGTATCCCTTCAAGGCTCCAGATATAATATCCTGCAAGGCGATCTAGCCATTGCTGGCTCTTCCTGCCTATCTCCCTTTTTTGTCTTTACCTGGCCTGGACATCCAGCCCAGTCTCATCTGGTCTTCCGCTCAGAGACTCCAGGTCTTGGTCCCACAGTCCCCTTGTCCACTGGGAGAGGACCCCGAAGTCCTGTTTAGGATGTGTGCTTCCCAGAGACTCCAGGTCTTGGTCCCGCAGTCCCCTTGTCCACTGGGAGAGGACCCTGAAGTCCTGTTTAGGATGTGTGCTTCCCAGAGACTCCAGGTCTTGGTCCCGCAGTCCCCTTGTCCACTGGGAGAGGACCCTGAAGTCCTGTTTAGGATGTATGTTTCCCAGAGACTCCAGGTCTTGGTCCCGCAGTCCCCTTGTGCTTCTCAGTTCCAGAAGACTTTAGTGTTCTCAGAGACCAGGGAGCAGCAGCCCGTCTCTACCATGGGGCCATGGAGAAGGAGATCTCACTGGGGCTTCCAGAAATGTTGCAGGAATCTCTCTGGAACAGAGTGGACAAGGGGCAGTGTCACTGGGGGACTGGAGCCATCGCTGACATCCCTCTCTTCCCTTCTCATTGATGTCAGAGCCTTTACTCCAGGCTTCTGGGAAGGAAGTCACAGTGAGACCTGCTCTCTTCCACTTGACACTGGTCCCCAGATACCGCTGATTTGTAAACACGGTTCCTCTTTGTCTGTCATTTGAGATTGCCACATCCTGAGGCCTTACCTCATGGAAACTTCTCAGAGGGAGAAGTGCCATGAGTCTGTCAGACTAACTCAGAGACTCCAGCAGGAAGACACCGCCATGCTATGGCCTCTTCGGTGAATCTACTACTCAGAAAGTTTTCCATTTGATACCTATGGCTTTCCGAATGGCCTCTCCTATTCCAACATTAAGGACACTTGGAGAAGCATCATCAGAATCAACAAATTTGGAAATGATGACCCTTAAGACTTCTAATAAAACCTGCAACTTAAGATGTCATCAACTTGTTCACAACAGTCAACAGCAGGTGAAGATGACACAAAAACTTACAGTCTATCAAAACTAATTAAAGGCAGGGCTGGAGAGATTGGTCAGTGGGTAAGAGTGCTCACTGCTCTTCCAGAGGTCATTTCCCATCACCCATATTCAATGGCTCACACCCTTATGGAATTCAAGATCCAGGGTATCCCATGTCCTTTTCTGGATTTCGTGGGTGCCTGTACTCACACATATACAAGTGTACCCAGAGACATACACATACACACACAATTTAAAAATAAGTAAAAACTCTGACAACAATCCCTATATGTGATTAGGCAATATTGGCCCCCATGACATCTGACTGACAATAAGGACAAACACATTGATCTTTGCTCTTGTTAATCTTGTGCTTTCTCAACAATGGCCACCGTTACAATGGCAGCTGGCAGGAACAGAGCCTTGATGTCTCAGGGAGTCCTCGGACCGTGAGGAGTCCTTTGGACAGGTGTCTGAGCCACTGGTCAGTGCTGTATTTACAACTCCTCAGCCATCCGTAGGCTCTCTTTGCTCTAAGTTGACTATGATCCTGCTTGCTGTCTGAAGTCTTTTAAACCTTAATAAATTTCAAGTTTTCTAGGGGGAAATTAATCATTTTTCCCACTCACCAAACAGTAACTGCAGACCTCACCTCACTTCAACCTCAGAGGTGAGCATGTGACCTGGCCAAGCCAATCAATCGGGAGATCACATCTCTTTGACTTCAGTGATAGGTTAAGGGATGACTGTGTGGCTTGCAGGTAACCAGTCAGTGCTGCCAAGACTCAGGTCCAGAGGCTAGAATGGGACCCTGGAAAAGCTCAGTCCTCTTCGATGCTAGAAAAGATCTGTCATCTGTGGGTGAAGCCTGCAGGGAGAAAGCCAGAGATCAAATAATGGAGGAAGGAACAGATGGCCACTTTGGGGTTCTGGACCCAGCTGTGCCAATGAACAGCTATGACCTTGGTTCCTCAGCTGTTTGAACTCATGAAATTCCCTGTTTTCCTTGGTCAGATGTAGCTAGACCTTTCATCCCACGGGGCTCAGCAGAGCAGGGACTACTTTTAGTTTTGGGTCCTCGAGGCAGAAGTGTATACACACACACACACACACACACACACACACACACACCACTACTCACTGCTCTCCTCTTCGGGAACCTACCCCAACTGTTCACTCAGCCAGCTCCATACCTTCTGGCTGTTTGCCTCCCGTGTCCACCTTCATCTTTCAGGGCATCCAGCTGTTTTTAGAACCAGTACAGCGGGGATTTCGTGGCATTCAGCTCTCTTCCTCATTAGCACAGTGCGTTTCAGTCTGAGCGATGCAGGCTGAATGCTAAGTGCTGCCGCGCATTGGTTTGCATTCTTGATCCTGGCTTCATCAGTGAGAGACTCTGTGTGCGCGCAGCTGGGCTGCAATGGCAATTTGTTCTGATGGCTCAGGGCTGTGATGTTACCCTGTCATTGATGCTCATTATGTCATTTTGGAAAGTATAGGGACATGGAAGTCCAATTTCCCCCAAGTATCTGTTATATAAATAAATAAATAAATAAATAAATAAGCGTACATTTAAACCTACTTTTCCTCTGATGGAACCTGGCAGGGGATGGGGTGAAGAAATCTAAGGGCTGAGAAGACCAGTTAACATACCATCAACAGCTCAAGCAATGGTGACACACTTTAAATCCCAGTTGTAAATTATTTTTGTATAGGGTTTCTCATGAAGATCTGTAGCAGCAGTCTCCTGTGCTGGGTAACCTTTGTCCACTAGACAGAGACTAGAGTCACCTGGGAAGAGGCAGCCTCAGGCGCAGAATTGCCCAGATCAGACAGTCCTGTGGGCATGTCTGTGGGGCATTTTATTAATTGCTAGTTGATGTTGGTGGAACCATCCCTAGCCAGTTGGGCCTGGGCTATAAGAAAGGCAGCTGAGTGGACCAGGAAACAAGCCAGAAAGCGGCATTTCTCCATGATTTATACTTCAAGCTTGTGCCTCTGCTCCAATGATGGACACACAGCAAATACACGGAAGCAAGCCCTTTCCTCCCCAAGTTGCTTTTGGTCATAGTGTTTATCACAGAAACAGAAAGCAGACGAGAACACTTCCTGCTAGAGTGACATATCCACCCGTTGGCAGACAGCAAGATGTGTGGATCCCAACATCTGGTAACAAAAAGAGAAGTAACCCAACTGATCAGGCTGAAACCTCTGGGCTTCATGTGCCTTCGGAGGTGACATCCGGGCATTAGACAATGTGGGGATCTGGGTCAATGATCAGAAAGTGTTGTGACAATGGAGAGCTTTTCCTTCTATCAGTTACTTTATCAAATACTTTAAATCCATATGTTTGTCAGCCATGTGCAGTCAAGTAGCTGTGTTGAGTCTCTGCTCCATTCTGTTCACAGAAGAAAGAGCTGTACTGTGAAATGGGAAGCTGAGGGTGGCTGCAGTAGGTTCTGACATCTGAGGGCAAAAATGACACCACATCACTCATCACCCGGCTCTGCAATGAGGAGGACTCATGGTTCTATTTTATGGAGCAAAAATAAACCATTGGTAGGAGCAGACACCTAAGGGATTCATCAGGGCACACGCTAGTGTTCTTGAGCAATATTTCCAACTTGTATGTTTTGAGTAAAAGAAAGGAAGGAAGGAAGGAAGGAAGGAAGGAAGGAAGGAAGGAAAGGCTGAAAGGAGAGGGAAACAGAGGAATGAGAGAGTGAAAAAAGAAAGGAGAAAGGGCTGGAGGGAGGGAGAGGGAGGAGAGGGAACAAGGGAGAAAAGAAGGAAAAGGCAAAAACAGGTACAGAAAGCTACATGAGTGGAAGTCTGTGTCAACATCACAGTCGAGTGGTACAAGGCCAGGCTTGGACGATGCTTCCCCAGGCTACACCAGGGAGTGGCATATCAAAGGCCGCTGTGTAGAAGCCCCAGCTGACTTGTTTCTTACACAGTGAAAGGAAAAAAGAACAAAAAAGTAGTGAAAAGAGACTCTGTTCATTTTTAAGCTTTCTTCATAGAGAAACGGGCTTCCCGGTGAGGTGGGGAGTTCCCATCTGGAGCTACGCTGTTAGAGACCAAACACACAGGTGGCATGTTTGACAGAGGAAGCCAGACATCTGGGGAAATGTTAAGACTGCTAGAGAACTGGATTCTGTGCATCACACTGACTCCAGGAGACAGAACAAAAGCCTTGGTGGCATGCCTGACGAAGCTTAAGCCACCTGGAAACAAATGCTGCTTCTCGGCTTGCAGCAGAGTCCAGAGGAGACTAAAACAGTGGCAGCTACAACAGAACATGTGCCCGGAGAAGGTTTTGCACTCATGAGGAGGCCATTGCTTCTCTCCAGAAACCCCACAGGGATGGGGAGTGGGCAGAGCTAAATCACTGGCTCCCTCTCATCCATCTAGCAACAACCTCAGCTCCCTTCTAATTAGTACCTGCGGGCAGCCCTGTGCTTCTGGCTCTGGCTAACATTCTGGAATGGTAGAACAGTTACAGGGTCTCAGATAGTGCAGGGTCATTGTAGATCAGAGCACTGCCACGCATACAGGGACATACATAAGAGGTCTGAAGGGGACAACTAAACACTGGATGCACAGCATAATAGCATCTGTAACTCTTGAATCATCCTGCAACCTGGTGCCAGGAGAGTCAAAGAATGACCCAGACTCCTTGTCACTTTGGTGTACAGTGCTACACGTAATGAGCAACGTTGGGGGATGGAGCGTGTGTGTGTGTGTGTGTGTGTGTGTGTGTGTGTGTGTTATGTTTTGTATGTACACTTGCATGTGTGTGTAAGGGTTTTGTGTTCATGGAAAGGGTTGTATATGTGTATGTTATATGTACTTGTTTGTGGTGTGTGTGTGTGTGTGTGTGTGTGCGTGTGTGTGTGTGTGTGTAGGAGGGAGAGAGACATTCACTTTGGAAGCAAGGATTTGCATATTTAAAATAAAAACTCACATTTGAATTGGACTTTTAAAAATAAAACAACACAGCATATGTCCCCAGGCTACTAGTTGTGATGGAGACTCACATTGTCCACCCTCCTGGTCACAAAGGGGCCCATTTTCCAGCCAGCTGACTACTGCCTTCTGCAGGCTCTGATGGGCTGTTTACTATGAGTAAATAAAATGAATGCTGGGATGCCTTTTTAATATGCTCACTAAAGAAAAGGAAACAGTTTGTCACAATCCCCCATGGATCGCAGAGAAAAGCAGAGCACCGTTCAAATGAAGTCCACTGTGTCCCCACCTGTGTGGTAGTTAGTCAGTGTTTACTCTGTGGCTTTCTTTGCTTTGTGGTCACAGTAGGTAAATGGGGACACACAGACCAAACCTACAGGGGCCAAAGAGGAAATTGGCAAATGACCTCTCTGCAAATCCATCTGCGATGGTTTATTCCCGTGTGTCATGGTGAGCTATACCTCATCTAATCCAGGCAGGCCCGGATTCTTGGCTCTCTCAAGGCAGTAGCTGTCAGCAGGCATCCGAGAAGCTTTGGTAAATGTTTAGTTAATTAGATGTCAAGAACGTCATCTGGGAATAAACAGAGTAACTTCATATCGAGACAGGCTGACAGAGCTAAAAATCAATTGCTAATTAAAAGGAGGATTGGATAAGGGACAAAAATAAATCCGGGATTCAGGATTTCAGTCTTTGTTTCCATCCTCCTTTCCCCTCTGAGGGTAAGGCACTGGGTTTTATGTCTCAGCTTAACGTTTGTTTATTTCAGATTCTATCCTTGACCTTGTAAAATGTGACTTTATTGAGCATTTAGATTTTGACACCTTTCTTTAAACAATTGGATTTAGGCTGGTAGTTAAGTTATCAGATGATCAAATTCATTCTTTTAGGCTCTTTCTTAAACTCTACTTAGGGATCCTAAAGTAGCCTAAGGTTTAGTCTCAGTACAATATTATGGCCTTCATAACGCCTCAGCTACATGCCCTAGGTAGTTAACACAGTCTCCCTTCTGGCTGGTTAAAAGTGAAACTCCTCAGGGGTGAGTCCTGAGGATTGTATACCTCACAGCTCTTAGGAAGCAGTTTTTGCCCAGGCTTGGGGTTTCATCCTAAAATACACAGCTTGGAGCCTGAGTCTCTCAGAGACATTGAGGTGGCTTCGGAGCTCCTCCTTTGTATAGCTCCTCCCTCTCGAGCAGGCTACTCTGTGAAGCTCTCTCAGGTTCTGTCAACCCCCGTCTGTCTCCTCAGCTTGTCAAGACTCCTCTGTTCACTGGGAGCGCCTCTCTTTGAACTGAGGTCTAAGAGGGTGCTTCTAGGAAGAACTCGAGGTTAAAATTCGCTTTGCTTGCCAAGGTCCTTACATTACTAAGTAGTTAGAGCGCTGGTGAGGTACACCTTTCGGATGGGCTAAGAGGGGAAAAGGACAGAGCCATAAAAGCACATGAGCAGTCTGCTCTCTTCCTGATCAACAGGAGATGTGAGCTTGAAGCTTCCTGCCATCACAGACCAGACCTGGTTCCCTGCCACCATGCCTTTCCCACCCTAATAGACTTTTGTACCCCCAGAACTGTGAACTGAAACAAAATTATCTTCCTTTAAAAGACTTGTGTCAGGCATAGCCTCTTAGTAGTCAATAGGTGGTCTCGTCACGTGGTTGATCTGGTTATTTCTTCTCTCAGGCATGAGGGTCAGACATCACCTGGAAGCTGTAGTTTGCAGTGGGCAAATGTACCTGATACTGGTTTCTTGGTTATGGATGGACATGGAATTTTGTAGTGCCTCTGTTTCTGGATGTGTGTGTTTCACTGTCGCTGCTGGCAGCCTGTTACCGGGAAACATGCAGTTAAATGGAAAACAGAGCCTGGACATTGGAGTGGGGTAGAGATGGCCACTGGGTGGGGAACTAAGAAATAAGTCCACCACGAGAGAGAACAGTAAAGGGTCAAAGACCAAGTAATGCCCTCATTTTCCCCATCTGGAACCTTACCCAATATCAATGCAGATCCATCAGGTCCTTGGAACTGATAGGTTACATACATGCTAAAAAAGATTTTATTTGGTCTCACACTCTTAGCATTTCTTCTAGGCTCCGCCCAACAGTTACCTAGCAACAACCAGGTAGGAGCCTGGCTTGCTATAAAAGAACTGTTTGCCTCTCTAGCTCTCTCTGCTCCCTCCCACCCCCTTTCTGGCCTTTTTTTTTTTTTTTTTTTTTTTTTTTTGGCCTCTGTCTCTCCCTCCCCTCCCTTTCTCTCTCCACGTGTTCCTGGCTGCCAGCCTCTTCTCTTCTTTCTCTCTATCTTCTCTCTGTCTCCTCTCTTTCTCTGCCTCTACTCCCTTCTCAACTCCCCTTCTTGTGCCCTAAAATAAACTTCATTTTATACTAGACCTGTCATATGGCTGGTACCTCGGGGGAGGGGGAAATGTCTCAGCATGGGCCCACCCTCCTGCTGCATCATTCTGCAGTTTATAAAACATATCACTCACAGTATGTATATTCAGGAGTGCACATATGAGAGTGTGTGGAGGTACAAGATCAAACTTGAACATTGTTCTTCAGGACACTGGCCACCTTGGTCCTCTCCCTTTTAACTGGAACGTGTCATTCAGTTAATTCCTCAAGCTTCAAGGCAAGCACTTCACTGGCTGAGCTATCTCTCCAGCCCCAGCTGTTAACCTTTATTTAACAAACCAGCTGACCTCGCTGTATTTTCCCCTGGGCTTGAGCACTTGAATAATGGCTCTCTTCCATACAACAAGAAAGACCAGTTGGAGTGACTGACAAGGGCTGGGAGTATGAGTCAAATTGTCTCACAGTAGGTAACTGTCTTATGGCCTCTGACTGCCCTCAATCCCAACTCTTTCCTTAACTATTTTATTTCCTCAACTTCCTGGCCAGAAAAGCCCTACCTGTCCTCTCTGTCCATCCACCTAGCCAGCTAGTTCTGCTCTGGCTTTTGTGGGCTTATCTGTCCTGTGTCAGGCTTCTTGTGTGGTGCACAGTCTCTGAACAGCATGCATTTTGCTCTTGGAGCTGCTTCTTAATCAGATATGTGGGTCACTGGAGTGTCAACGTGTGTCTTGCCCAAGCTAGGGAAGGAACATGAACGCTCTTGGGTATAGAATAAAAACTTTGTTCAAAGAATGAAAACAAGCCTGAGGGGGAGCCACAGAGTAACAAGAGCAACACAGACTAACTGGCTGCAAGCAAATGGGATCAAGCGGGGACTGCTAGTTGCTGCCGGTAAGGCTGCCAATGCTGGAATTTGGTCTTTTTAAAGATGAGATTCCAGTTCCTTAGGTAGAGAGATGTTTCAGCCTCTAAGAGTTAAGCACTTCCTGCTCTGGCAGAGGATCCGGGTTCTGTTTTCTAGTACCAACATGGTGGCTCATAGCTGTTAGTAACTCAAGTTCCAGGGATCTAATCCCTTCTTCTGACTAGCAGAAGACTATGGGCAGACAAAACACTCGTGCACATAAATAAAAAGAACTAAAAAAAACCTCTGGTTCCGCTTCTGGACTTGGTTTGCTATTCTCAATCTAACAGCAATCCCATACAGCACCAGCATATGAGGTCAGGAAAGCTTCCATTGGACATAATTGAAGCTATCTGGATGGGCAGTATTAGATTCCAATTCTGCAAACTCCCCCAAATGGCAGAGCCACTGACAGTGTCCAAAACGACTGTGTGGACTCAGCTCAGGCTGGACTCTGACAGGATAAACAAAAGACTGAGAAACACCCAGCCTTCCTCAGAAATTTGTGAGATGGGTTTCTATCTACCAGGAAATTTTCTTATCTCCCTCTACCTCAGGCAAATGCGCTCTCTAGGTCTCTATTAACACATAACTGTAACACATATTTAAGTCCCCCACTGATACTCTAAAATTCCAGGCTGTCTGGCTGCCACACCTTCTTCTCTGAAGCTAACCTTCTCCCCTTTTTATAACGGCCAAGTCTTTCCTCACCTTCTTGCTATGCTCTCCGCCTCCCAGGAGGTAGCCATGGTGGCTGTGAACTCCCACAAGGCCTCTGGCTAGTCTCTCTCCACCTGAGAGGCAGCAGCCACCCAGCATCTTCATACTCCCAACAAATCTCTCCTCTGCACCAGTGGGGTGGCCTAGCTCTGAGATCTCCCCGTGCCCTTGATCTCAGACAGGCAGCAGGTCTGAGACCCAGCTGCTATGGTGCGTAGATGCGTCTTCTCTGAGCTGGAGACCACAAAAGGATTTGGCTTAATGTTTTGCATCCCATCAGGATGCCTGCAATGGAATTTGCAGCAATTAATTTGGGTTTAGCAACTCTGACTCTCAGAATCCTGATTTAATAAGTCTCATGGGGGCCCCCAGGTGTGTATTGACACACTTGGCTCTTTAGCTGAAGATGAATTGAATATAGCTAGAAAATGCCTGGACCTGCAGTTGTGAAGGAAAAGTAGATTAATGTTAACTGCCTATGAAGAACCCATACAGGATCTGCCTCCCCTCCCCCGCCTTTTCTCTCCCAAAAGCTGGTTAGGATACAGGATTCCCCCACCTCCCTCTTGCTATGGATCACAGCTAACAGCGAACATTTGTAAACCAGCAACTGTTTACTAAAGAAATTGCTTCATTTGATTGTGAGACAGGATGGGGTACAGGAGGGAAAAGGAGGCCTTGCCTCAAAGACAGCTCACCAGCCAGCTGGGCATCAACGTTTCTTTTACATAAAGATATTTTCAAGTGAGAATATTAAAATAACAATGAACCATGCTAGAAATTGGAGCCTTTGTAACCTAGTCCTTTCCTGGACACCTTCTAAAAGCCTCTCCAGCAAGACTCTTAACTTAGTTTATAGAGAAAGCATCCTAACTTCGGACAGCTCTCCTGATAGCTATAATCCTAGCTGTGTCACCTCAGGAGCCATGCTATGATTTCATTCCAATTCCTTAACTGATCTTTACAAAATAATAATTTTAGAACCCACCAAGATCGGGAGAAGTGCAACTCTGCTCTGGGAAACCCATGCCAGCACCCTTAAGTATGTCTTCTTTCCCTAAACACTCCTCATTGTTAATGCTTTCACTTAATTCTGTGAAAAAAAAAATCCCTTTTTAGTAAGCCCTAGCTCTGTCCCATACTGGCAGGTTCTGCAGTTATCCTCTGTGGTGAACTCAAGGCGTCAGCTTTGCTTGAATGGAGGGCTCTGACAAGAATACCCCAGGCTATTATTGCACAAGGCAGTGTGGAGCTGTGTCTCTGGCCTGCACTCACTGCCCTTGATACTTGGATTCTTTTTTCCCAGAACAGGGAGAACTCTGTACACCCCAGACTATCGTCACCCCGCAGGTGCCCCTATGGACATGTCTACATCCTCCTTCCTTCTCTGGTAGCTGAGGACTGGAATATCTCCTGGGCAGACATTCCCTTTCAAAGTGTCCCCCAATGCCAGGCACTTCCAGGCACTTCATTTCTTAAAGGGCATCTCTCTTCTAATACACCCTGCAGGGTGCTGCTTGCCTGCTGGAGGGAATGGCAGAGAGAGCTGCTGCTGTTTGCCTTGGCAGCATATCACATTTACATCTGTCTTGTCTTTAGAAGCTATAATCTTGCTGTAGGCTGTTCAGTGGGAGGAGGATTTATTAAATCAACTTTATTGAAGTGTAATTTACACCGATAAAATGCAGATTTTTTAAGTGCACAATTGATAAGTTTTGACAAATGTATACATCTGTCTAACTGCTACTTCAATCTAAAACATTTTAACCCACCCCCCAACATTTATACCCCTTAAGAGTTCATCTCTATCCTACAGGCAACCAACAGTCTAATTTCTGTCAACACTGATAAGTTTTGCTGGTTTGAAATTGCATATCAGTATAGTTAATAGCATGCATTCTTAATGTCAGCCTTTTACTTAGTCTGTGAGGGAAGTCTATAGGATCTTATGAGTTTTCGGTTCTCTGACTGGTGGATTGTATTCCATCCTGTGACTATAGTACAGCTTTCCAAATATGGGAGAATATTGAGTTTGGGCTATTATAAACAAAGCTGCTGTAAACATTTATTTTTAAGGTTTTTGTTGATACAGATTTTTAAAATTCTTATATGTGTGTGATGTGTGTCTCATACATTAATGAGTGTGTGAGTGTATACATGCATACAGTACCATGCAGAAGCTAGAGAAGAGTCTTCTGAGGCTGAAAATATCTGCTGAAGAAAACTGCATGCAGACCTAGGCATAAGAAAGCTGAAGTGGTCATATTAAATACATGATCAGAATTTATGGTGCATAGTGCTCTTATCTACTGACCCATCTCCCCAGCCCCTAGCTGAGAAGTGTGTTGCTGGAATGCCTCTTAGAGGTTAGAAAAGATGTCAGAAATTATCTCAAAAGCTCCTCCCATCCCTTCCTTGCCCACTTCTCTGTGGCTGGGGTGGCTCACACATCACAATGCTTGGACTGGCCCTGGCACCTGCTTAGGCTCTTTCCTGCAACTTACTCCCAGTCTCACTCCATAACATGACAGCTGTGCTGGCTAGTTTTATGTCAATTTGACACAAAGTAGAGTCATCTGAAAGGGAAGAACTGAAACTGAGAAAAATAGCTCTACCTGGCTGGCCTGTAGGCAAGTCTTGGAGGCATTTTCTCTATTAAAGATTGGTATGGGAAGAACCAGTCCACTGTAGTCAATGCTACCTCTGGACAGGTAGTCCTGGTTGTATAAAAGAGCACTCTAGTGAGCCATGGAAGCAACTCTGAAGGCAGCACTGTTCATAGCTTCTGTAAGAGCTCCTACCTCCAGGTTCCCACCAGGTTTGAGTTCCTGCCCTGACTTCCTTCAACTGTGATGTGGAACTCTAAGGTAAAATAAACCCTTTCCTCCCCAAGTTGCTTTTGGTCACAGTGTTTCATCACAGCTATAGTAACCCTAACTAAAACAGCAGCCCACAGTTTTGTTCCCACCTCTACAGAGCATGTTGCACAGGCTCATTGTCTACATCTGTGGCTGCCCTGTCTCTCCTCACTCTACCCCTCCGCTGAGATTTATGCTTCCTACATGATCCCTGTCTCCTTTCAACCCTATTCAAGCCACACAGAGATTCTAACACCTCCTTTTAAGACCACCCTTGAGCATCCACTTGCTTGGGAGCCTTCTGTGCTGGTTTGCATGATAATGGCCCCTATAAGCTCATACATTGAAAGCTTGGTCTCTTGTTAAGGGAACTCTTTGAGAAAAGTTAGGAGGTATGGCCCTGTTGGAGGAGGGGTGTTACTGGAGCCAGGCTTTAAGGTTGCAAAAGCCCATGTCATTCCAAGCCTCTCTCTGCGACCTCAAAATGTCAACTCTCAGCCACTGCTCCAGTGCCTTGCATGCCTATCTGCCACCATGCTCCCTGTTGTGATGGTCCTGGACTCATCCTCTGAAAAGGTAAACCCCCCAGGATGCTTTCTTCTCTAAGTTGCCTTGGTCATGGTGTCTCCCATGTCTTTAAGGCATTTTCTTGATTAAAGATTGGTGTGGGAGGCATAACCACAGAAGGGACAGCGATCATGGCATGAGTCTCACCCCTGGAGCAGAGCCAGCAGGGTGTGGGCTTCCATGAGTGTTGAGGGTTGCTCTGGACATAGAGCTTGTTTGTATAATGTACATACATAATAATGTACATAATTTATTTTATGTTCCTTCCTTGGGAGATGTTCTCCCTGCTAAAGTTATCGAGGAAGGTTCTCCCCACCAAGGTTAAAGACACCATGATAATTAAAAGCAGCACAAGTCTGAGGGTGGGTCTCAGCAAAATGTTAAACTCTGTGACCTTCAGAACAGCCCTTAAGGCTGTAGGAAAGAACTCTGTAAACATGAGGTCAAAAATATATAATTTCTCAACTATGCAAAATATAAGGATGAAATATGAATTGTACGAGAGGCCTCATGGACCTAAGAGAACAAAGGCAGGTGCACTATGAGCCAGTTTGTCAGAAAGATATTAAAGAAGGAGATAAAGAGATTTAGGGAATGGTGATCATAGGGCAAGATCCCACCCAGCTAAGTTTATTATTTTTGCTTACAAAGGCAAGCAGATTCCTGAGTTCCATGTCAGCCTGGGACAGAGCTACTTTAGGTCCAGAAGTGGCAGGAATGGTGATCTCAGAGCTAAATCCCATCCAGCTGGCTTATTGTCTGTGCTTATAAAGGCAGATAGATTCATTTGCCATGTTTTTGTTTGTTTTGTTTTGTTTTTTAAAGTGTACTTGCTGTTTTCTTCTAAGTATAAAGAGGCTAAGGTTATAAAATGCTGATTCATAGGATAACCAAAAGGGAACCTGGATAAACAATTAATTGATATGTAAATAAAAGACTGGGCTTTTGGTCTGTAAGAGCTGTATGGAGATCTCTGGAAAGCTGTCTTGAGCAGAATACAAGGCTGCCATCTTAATTAACTTCAATTAACTTCAAGTCATTTCTTTTGCTGATCCCAAACACTCCTTCTTTAGGACCCCCAAACAAGCTGAGGCTGGGCCTTGGCAGTGTCTTATCACAGAAATAAAAAAAGTAACTAAGATGGCTTCCTTCCCTGACTGATCCAGCATGTGCCTTCGCCCTTCTCCTCCTCCCATAACTGCTTCAATTACAGTGGACCCACTTCTGTACCCAAGCTAGTCTGACCTCCAGCACTCACTCTATCCTCCCATGATCCAGTTCACACCTCAAGTCCTAGCTCAATTCTGAGGGGATCCTTTGGACACCTTTTATCCTAGGATACCTTTATCTTGTGTGTTTCTAAACATCTGTTGAACTGGCCTCATAAGTAAGCTTGTGCTAAGACATTATTCAGATATTTCTCTGTGACTCACTGTTACTGTGGTGCTGAAGCTGGGCAGAAGCTCAATCTGTTATCTAGAAACAGCCTAGTTAGGGTTCTCACCCTTCTCTGGTCCTTTCCTCAATCTATGCTCATCTAAGTGACCAGAGGAGGGATAAGTCCTCTGCCCTAAGGAGAGCCTTCTTCCCTCACTTCCAAAATACGAGTTTCCTTACTTCCACTCTTCCCGACACAGAGAGCAAGTGTTCTACTATTGAGCTACATCCTCAAGCCTTCAGTTTATTGTGAAGTAAAGTCTTTTCATGTAGACAGTACTGGTCCCTAACTCATGATACTCCTGCCTCACCCTATTGATTATAGGAGTAAACCATTATACTCAGTGGAGATTCTTTTCAACTTTGGAATTATATAAGGATAAAGATGTCACTGAAAATGAAATCTGCATTACAAAATACCACACACACACACACACACACACACACACACACACACACACACCTCAACTAATCTTTTCTTAAAGCAACAGACAAAACCTTCATCTGAAGTGTTGGGGTCCCAGTCTTCTGTTGTTCTGGATCCCTCCTCCACTAACCTTTTAGCCCCATGCCTTCTGCCATCTTTGCCCAATGGCACACCCAATTTTGATCCCTTCCTGCCACCCAATCTGCTTCCTCGCCACAGAGCCCTTGGCATGCTAGCCCAGAATCTTTCATCCTAACAACTGTCAACCTTGGGACTGTTTTGCCATGCCTTTGTCACTGTAGACTCCGTGACTAATTCCAAATCCCTGCTGTGGGAATAATAGCTAGCAGTGCACTCTGGGTGTCCCTGCAGTGACAGAATGCCTCTGTCACAGCCATGGCAGCCAGCGGAAGGTTATGGCTCACTGGAGATGTTGTAGGGAATAAATCCCTCAGCAGTTGAGAGCTGCCGCCTCCATCTATTCTCAGAGAGTATTTGTATTAGAGTCTCACTCACAGTTGCCAAGGAATCAGAACACAGGAACCTCTGAGAGACAGCAGGTTGGGACCTGGGCCTTGTCATCAAGCTCTTCCTGAATGGAAATCACAGCCAGGCTCTGTGGGATGGAAATGAGCAAGAGAATATTACTATTTTATCTCCAGAGTTTAAGAAACTCTCTCTCTCTCTCTTCCTCCCTCCCTCCCTCCCTCCCTCCCTTCCTTCCTTCCTTCCTTCCTTCCTTCCTTCCTTCCTTCCTTCCTTCCTTCCTTCTCTCTCTCTCTTCCTCCCTCCCCCCACCTCTCTCTCTTTTTCTCTCTCTCTCTCTCTTATTGTTATTGTTTTGGAGTTGAAGAGTCTCTCCCTCCCTTCCTTCCTTCCTTTCTTCCTTCCTTCCTTCCTTCCTTCCTTCCTTCCTTCCTTCCTTCCTTCCTTCCTTCCTTCCTTCATGGAGTGTATAAAGTATGTGTGCACATGTGTGCATGTGTTCATACATTTGTGGAAACCAGACATTAATAAATACCAGGGGTCTTCTTCAATTATTCTATACTTTTTAATTGGGGTAGGAACAATGCTGGGGATTGAACCCAAGACCTTACACATGCTATGCGTGTGCTCTATCCCAAACTCAGAAACACTTATTTATTTTTTTGGAGAGAGAGTTTCTCATTGAACCTGGAGCTCAAAGGTGGTTGACCTGTGAGCTCCAGAGATCAGTCTATCCAGTACTGAGATTATAGATACATGACATTGTGCCTGTGCCTGCCTTTTATGTGGTGTTGGAAATCCAAATTCAAGTTCTTATGTTTGCATGGCAAGCACTTTACTGGACAAGTCATTGCCCCAGGACCCTAAGGGGTCTTTAATGCACTTGCTGAAGGTGACAGGGGTCTCTGGGTATGAAGGGACCAAGCAGAGTCAAATTACATTTTTTATTAGGTATTTTCCTCGTTTACATTTTCAATGCTATCCCAAAGGTCCCCCATACCCACCCACCGCCAATCCCCTACCCACCCACTGCCCCTTTTTGGCCCTGGCATTCCCCTGTACTGGGGCATATAAAGTTTGCAAGTCCAATGGGCCTCTCTTTGCAGTGATGACCGACTAGGCCATCTTTTGATACATATGCAGCTAAAGACAAGAGCTCCCGGGTACTGGTTAGTTCATATTGTTGTTCCACCTATAGGGTTGCAGTTCCCTTTAGCTCCTTGGGTAATTTCTCTAGCTCCTCCATAAGGGGCCGTGTGACCCATCCAATAGCTGACTGTGATCATCCACTTCTGTGTTTGCTAGGCCCCGGCATAGTCTCACAAGAGAGAGCTATATCTGGGTCCTTTCAGCAAAATCTTGCTAGTGTATGCAATGGTGTCAGCATTTGGAAGCTGATTATGGGATGGATCCCTGCATATGGCAATCACTAGATGGTCCATCCTTTCGTCACAGCTCCAAATTTTGTCTCTGTAACTCCTTCCATGGGTGTTTTGTTCCCATTTCTAAGAAAGGGTAAAGTGTCCACACTTTGGTCTTCGTTCTTCTTGAATTTCATGCGTTTGGCAAGTTGTATCTTATATCTTGGGTATCCTAAGTTTCTGGGCTAATATCCACTTATCAGTGAGTACATATTGTGCGAGTTCCTTTGTGATTGGGTTACTTCACTAGGATGATACCCTCCAGGTCCATCCATTTGCCTAGGAATTTCATAAATTCATTTTTTTAATAGCTGAGTAGTATTCCATTGTGTAAATGTACCACATTTTCTGTATCCATTCCTCTGTTGAGGGGCATCTGGGTTCTTTCCAGCTTCTGGCTATTATAAATAAGGCTGCTATGAACATAGTGGAGCATGTGTTCTTCTTACCGGTTGGGACATCTTCTGGATATATGCCCAGGAGAGGTATTGTGGGATCCTCCGGTAGTACTATGTCCAATTTTCTGAGGAACCACCAGACTGATTTCCAAAGTGGTTGTACAAGCTTGCAATCCCACCAACAATGGAGGAGTGTTCCCCTTTCTCCACATCCTCGCCAGCATCTGCTGTCACCTGAGTTTTTGATCTTAGCCATTCTGACTGGAGTGAAGTGGAATCTCAGTGTTGTTTTGATTTGCATTTCCCTGATGATTAAGGATGTTGAACATTTTTTCAGGTGCTTCTCTGCCATTCGGTATTCCTCAGGTGAGAATTCTTTGTTCAGCTCTGAGCCCCATTTTTTAATGGGGTTATTTGATTTTCTGGAGTCTACCTTCTTGAGTTCTTTATATATATTGGATATTAGTCCCCTATCCGATTTGGGATAGGTAAAGATCCTTTCCCAATCTGTTGGTGGCCTTTTTGTCTTATTGACGGTGTCTTTTGCTTTGCAGAAGCTTTGCAATTTTATGAGGTCCCATTTATCGATTCTTGATCTTACAGCACAAGCCATTGCTGTTCTGTTCAGGAATTTTTCCCCTGTACCCATATCTTCGAGGCTTTTCCCTACTTTCTCCTCTATAAGTTTCAGTGTCTCTGGTTTTATGTGGAGTTCCTTAATCCACTTAGATTTGACCTTAGTACAAGGAGATAGAAATGGATCAATTCGCATTCTTCTACATGATAACCGCCAGTTGTGCCAGGACCATTTGTTGAAATGCTGTCCTTTTTCCACTGGATGGTTTTAGCTCCCTTGTCAAAGATCAAGTGACCATAGGTGTGTGGATTCATCTCTGGGTCTTCAATTCTGTTCCATTGGTCTACTTGTCTGTCACTATACCAGTACCATGCAGTTTTTATCACAATTGCTCTGTAGTACAGTTTCATCCCAGGGATGCAGGGATGGTTCAATATACGGAAATCCATCAATGTAATCCAGTATATAAACAAACTCAAAGACAAAAACCACATGATCGTCTCGTTAGATGCTGAGAAAGCATTTGACAAAATCCAACATCCATTCATGATAAAAGTCTTGGAAAGATCAGGAATTCAAGGCCCATACCTAATCATGATAAAAGCAATCTACAGCAAACCAATAGCCAACATCAAAGTAAATGGTGAGAAGCTGGAAGCAATCCCACTGAAATCAGGGACTAGACAAGGCTGTCCACTCTCGCCCTACCTAGTCAACATTGTACTTGAAGTCCTAGCCAGAGCAATTAGACAACAAAAGGAGATCAAGGGGATACAAATTGGAAAGGAAGAAGTCAAAATATCACTTTTTGCAGATGATATGATAGTATATATAAGTGACCCTAAAAATTCCACCAGAGAACTCCTAAGCCTGATAAACAGCTTCGGTGAAGTAGCTGGATATAAAATAAACTCAAACAAGTCAATGGCCTTTCTCTACACAAAGAATAAACAGGCTGAGAAAGAAATTAGGGAAACAACACCCTTCTCAATAGTCACAAATAATATAAAATACCTTGGCGTGACTCTAACTAAGGAAGTGAAAGATCTGTATGATAAGAACTTCAAGTCTCTAAAGAAAGAAATTAAAGAAGATCTCAGAAGATGGAAAGATCTCCCATGCTCATGGATTGGCAGGATCAACATTGTAAAAATGGCTATCTTGCCAAAAGCAATCTACAGATTCAATGCAATTCCCATCAAAATTCCAACTCAATTCTTCAACGAATTAGAAAGGGCAATCGGCAGATTCATCTGGAATAACAAAAAAACGAGGATAGCAAAAACTCTTCTCAAGGATAAAAGAACCTCTGGTGGAATCACCATGCCAGACCTAAAACTGTACTACAAATTACATTTCTAAGAAGGAGAGAACATTGAGGCTGCTCTTCCTTTTTCAGACCCTCCAGGGTTAAAGCATGAAATATTATATCAGGACAGTGGTAAGCAGTCCTGGAACACAGCACCTGCACTGACACCTGGCCACCAGCAGGTAACACCTGGCCCAGCACCCATGCTTTGTAGCTCCTTTCTAACATTTAAATTTCACCATGGAAGAATAGTTGTTATGGGGTACCTGAAGACAAAAACTCCTAAGTCACAAATAATCTTTATTTACTGCTGGCAGGGCTGTCCCAGGCAGAGGAAGGGAAACTTCCCAGCTTGTTCAAGTTTTTAAATGTATACAGAATATACCTTTGGTGACATATACAGAAGGGCAGTGATGGGCATCTTCAGCAAGCAAGCATTATTTACGGAGGCAGAGAAATAGCAGTTAACTGGTCACTAAGCTAACCTTTATGTATGAGACCCATTGTATAGGAATCTATGGCAGTCCAGAAACTAGTTTACTCAAGGAAGTTTGAGTACTTAGAGTATTCCTAGGAATACTTTCATAAGATAGCATAACTATAATTCAGTAGTCCACTGTTGTAGAAAATATTTAAATCCCCATCCAAGGTTTCTACCCGACCTTTGGTTATTGAGTTCCCTGATGAAAGACATACTTGCAGCCTTATATTTACAATAAGCCTTAAAGAACACAGGAGCTAGACAGCTGCATACCCTCCATGCTGTTAGAATCTATTTTCCTATTGATAACCTGAAGATATTACTTACTATGCTTCATCTGGGCTGCTTTTAGCTCCAATGGGGCAGCTCTCAGGGCCATGCCCTCTTGACTCTTAACCCATAGCTGCTTCTCTTTCTTCCTCCTGCATGCCCTTTTTCTTCATTGTCCTCCTCTCCCTAAGCCCTCTAAACCTAACCCCCACCTATGTCTCTTGTGCTCAGCTATTGGCTGTCAGCATCTTTATTTACCAATTAAAAATAACTTGGGGGCAGGGTCACTCTCTCATCTTGGAGGGAACCAGTCTTAGGGTGGCCATATTTACATTAGAATATGAGCAGCATTAGGCTAACCCACTACAGTCCACTACACAATAAAATAAGGAATTAATAACTAAGATTTCTGAACAGCAGAAAAAAGAGATCATGGGATGCAGTCAGTACTCTAGTACATAAGGAAGAGTGTGTTAGTAGCCTCTGGTATGTGGGCTTGTTTGCCAGTCTCTATTGCATCCATTAAACCTACCTTGCTGGGCCAGAATTTTTCTGGGGCATATGAAAAGAGTTCAGACTTTGGTCCAGGCAAAGTCAATCTGACGCTGGGGATGAAGAACAGCATGTGCTTGGGACCAGTGCCCATAAGCTCAGGTATGCAGATGTTGCTCAGTCCAGATCCAGAGCTTTGCTTGTCCTGAAAAAGGAGGCATTCCTGCTGGTACATGGAGTGGGGAAATAGGTAGACTGGCAAATGTTAGAATATGCAACGTATGTTTACCATTTTACCATCTCAAGGAGGGCAGGTTCCATATTTAGCCATGTTTTCGTATGAAGATGAGAAACGTAGTAGGAAGGCTGGAGGCATCTGCTTCTTGAATGATACCCCATCACTTCTCCATACCAGTCAGACATCATCATAAACTTCCTGCCCAGGGGCCTTCTGCACAGTCAACAACATTCTGCAAAGACTTAGGCTTTGCTGTACTTTGCCCTTTGACAATAAGGGCTAGGTGCTTTCTCAGAGGCTGCAAAGGTGATAGACAATGACCTTGGCTTTCAACCAATCCAGTCTGATTGTAACCATTACACACTCCTTCCAGGAATGTTCCTGGTGTAGTCCACAACATCGATTCCTCTGGAACAGGTGCTCTTTATAAACAATGGCACAGAGAAACTACTGAACTAGACCACTCCTTAGGCAGAAAGAGATTTATTAGGGATCAAACTGCCAGAGACGTTTCTGAGGGAGGGTGGGTTGCAGAGAGAAGACCAAAATGGCAGAAAAGAAAGCAGATGTTGCATGATAGTCATCAGGGTGGGGATCTGAGGTGCCCTTGCCAGAGGTAGTGAAGAGGTCAGTTCAAGAACTTTGGAAAATTCCATCTGACTCCTCCCCTCCTGGAAGAGAATCATTCCAGAAGGGAGAGGCTAATTAACATTCCTCAAACCATCAGCCACCTGTGGGTGGGGGAGGCCCAGAATACTTAGACAGGTTCCCCAACCATTGGGTGTAGGCTAACCCCAGTGCATTGGAACAATAAATTCCTCTTGCCTTTTGCATTGGCTCAGCATCATTCACTCAGGGGGTTCCCAGTAAGCTGAGGCTCACCAGTCTTACAGTATCTGACCTTGGGGAAGGTTAAGGAGATTCTTGTGAACAGAAACCACCTAAGAGACCTGATCTTCTACTAAACAGGAAGCGTTAGACTTGTTTACTTGATGACAACCCTTCTGTTTACCTGGCCAGAGTCCTTCTGTTAGGACTAGCACTGCCACTTTGGGGGAGAGGAATTTTGGTCCTGACACTCTTTCTGAGAGGACATCTGTCTTCTCAGTCTTGAATGTGTCTGCACATAGTGATGTGTTTATAAAAAGATAAAGAGAGGGAGAATATGTTTTATGGAGGTATAGTCAGGTATGGGAGGAGGGGGTGCCTCAGCCACACAAAGGTATAGTATAGAATAGTTTATTAAAGGCATGGGGAGGGGAGTTAAGAAGGTAGTAGAGGCAGTGAAAGGGAGAGAAAGAGAGAGAAGGAGGAGGAGGAGAAGAAGAATAGGAGGAGGAGGAGGAGGAGATGAGTAGTGAAGAAGAGGGGTAGAGGCTGGCCATGAGCATGTGGAGAAAGAGTGGGGAAGGGGATGGGGAGAGAGGGAGGAAGGGAAGAGCAAGAGAAAGCAAGAGAGCAAGGAGGGGGCAAGCAGCCCCTTTTGTAGTGAGTCAAGCATGCCTAGTTATTGCCAGGTAACTGTGGGGCAGAGCTTAGACAAAATGCCAACACATAGGGCCACCTTCTGCTACTCACTCTAAAGCCCTCTTCTAATATACCTTAAATTTTTTATGATGGTTTTCTTTCTTTTACCTTTTGAAATTATAATTATTATATCATTACCTCCTTTCCTCCCTAAAACCTCTCCCATGCATTCTCTGGCCTTTTCTCAAAATCATAGCCTGTTTTCATTTAACTGTTGTTGCACACACACACACACACACACACACACGTGTGTGTGTGTGTGTGTGTGTATGTATGTATGTATGTATGTATATGTCTGTGTATAAGCAAGAAGGCATGAAATTAAGAAAATAGGAGGCAAGAAAGAAAGTCCACAATTTACTGTATATACATAAACTTTTGTGCCAAAGTTAAAATATGTGAAGATGCAGTTTTCAACCAAATTTAACAGAATTTATTTTTTTTTAAAAAAAAGGTAGGAAAAACGTCACTTGGGAGCTGTTTAGAAACAGTTCTGATCTCAGTTTTGGAGCATGCCACCTTCTGAGCAGCTCTGAACTCCATCTGCTTCCTGCAGCATGTTCACCTCTGGCTCAGACTTCTCATTTGTGAAACTAAAAACAAAGCCTGAAGCTCTCCAAGGCTGGCTCCTTCCCTTCTTCCTTACCTTTTCAAGCTCATGGAAACCTCTTGGCAGATCATGGGTTAAAACAACAAAGAAGATATTAAATTAACACTTAGATGTGATGCCGTGAGCTCAACTGCAAGTTAACCTCCAAATGAAAGCACAATTTGAACATTCACTCCACAGAAAAAGCACAAGGTGAGATGGGACTTCTAGAGCCTTGTTGAGCCTTCAGCTTTAAGCTGCAGAGCGGTTCCCAGCCTTCCAAAGGTGCCAGGGAGTGAGAAGAATCTGGTGTTTTATTATTGAAATGACATGTTTGCACAAATGCAAATGTGAGTTTACAACATTTGTAAGTCATTTGTAAAATGGAAATTAGTCTGACTCTTCCTTGCTTTGTCCCAGTTGATCTTGACTTAAATGAGATTCAGCAATCAGCTTTCATTTAGGAGGGAGAAGATATATGTTCCAAACTACCGGATGAGGGAGCAGAAAGAGCTACAAAATTCTAAGTCCTGGAGCTCCATGGAGGGCTGAAAGGCTGTCAGATTGACTTCAGAGCAGCATCTCTAGAAGAAATGGGGCATACGGACTTTCACCTTGCAGAGGGGAGAAAGCAGAAGCTCACACACAAATGACCAAGAACTTGGATGAATGAATGAACTGTCAAAGGCCAGTGTGGGTAAGAGTGTCAGTGGGACCTAGGAAATAGGGACCTGTTAAGCTTTTAGTATGGGAGCTTTTAAATGGACTTATATCAGAAACTGGAGGGAGGCATGGGGATAGCCATGGGCTGGTCAGTCCTGGTGCCTCTTTTATCCATGAGTAGCTTCAGTCCCATCTTATGCACAGCCTTTAGGCAGAGGAGCTCATTTAGGAGAGTCAACAGGAGACAGGAAATCAGCTATGTCCTGGGGTTCCTGGGCTCCTGCAAGGGCGTTCTCAGAACTGCTGCTTTGGAGTCCCTGCTTTGTGTGACTGTTCTCATGTCTGGGTTAGGCCTTCAGTGATGCCCTTTGCCTTTGAGTTGCCCACAGTAACTCCTCACCCATACTCCTACAGGTATTTCCCAATAAACTCATTGTTTCGCCAAGATAGACTTGGGTGGAATCATTGCTTTGATCTATCCTTGCTGCTTTACTTGGGGTAACTAAGCTATGTGAGGGTTAAAGTTATGTTTAAATCACTGTGCCTATGAGATCTATAAAACAAAAATGACTCTAACCTGAAAGTCCTTCTTGCCCGGGGACAAATAACTTCCTGGAATGCTGAGGGCTGTGGCTCAACAAGCCATGTGGTTTTCTTCTGTCAACAAGATTGGGTGCCCCTACCCCATGGAATGTACTTAATCACAGGTAGGCGGGAGGTAGGCAGGGGGTTTTGCCTATATAAGCAGCAGACTAACATAAGACGTGGTCATTCTCTGGGAATCTCTGGTATGGACCTGGGCCATACTGACCCAGGTTATCCTGACCAGTATTCCATAAAGCTTGCTTCAGACCTTGCTTTAAAAAATGTGGAAGTGGTCTTACTCTTGCCAAGAGGGATAAAGAAATCATCCACATGTCCTCAGGAAAGCCACACAACACCCCCAGCACCTTCAAAATGAGCCTATCAATGAATAGCAAGCCAGAGAAGCCTGGCACAGGGCTAGGGGAGGGGAGTGACAAACTTGACAGAGACCTTCCCTCTCTGATACATGCTCTTACAAGTCTTCCCTTTAGAGAAATTTAAAACCTAGAAGCCACTGAAGTTAAAAAATGGCACAATAGACCCAAGCCAAGCTCAGATACTGACCATATATGCACTGATGCTGACAAGGAAGAGGGTCCTGTCTTTAGGCATACTTAACTATTTACATTTATCTCTGCTCTTCTACACTGTCGTGGATTACAGTCTAGATGCACAGCACAGCTACAACACGAGACAATTGACATACTCAAGTTTATCAGAATGTTGAGACTTTCAGACAGGTGTTTAAAAATCAGGATACACCTGTTGAAGGAAGTATAGAAATGGTAGATATTCATTGCATACAGATGGATGCTCCCCCTCATCAGGGGACTGAGATAAGTGAGTCAAATGGAAATGCGTAGAGGAAAGCCACAGTGGGGAATGAAGACAGTCACTAGGTTCTTCACCCAGGTTGATACCCGTGTGTAATGTCATTAGGGAATTGAAATGTAACCATCATTTTGTAAAATGAGGACAGGTGTGAGTACAAGGGAAATCTCATAAGCAGGTCGCCAAGAAATGATGTGTATCTAAAAGACTAAAATATAGAGGTAATTACAGTTCTAAATCCTAATTTAAGCTAATTTATTAGAATAATATGTGTCAGCTGTCAAAATCAAAATGGAGTGCTGTGATAAGCCCTAGCTCCAGGTAAGGACATTCTTGAGGTTAATAACAGAAGATTGTCATGTAGATGTATTTGTTTAAAAGTGATTAAAAAGACTCCCTGGAGGAAATGTAACAAGAACTTTTCCTAAAAGTTCCAGTTTGCCCCATAAGTCACAAACACAGCAATTCAAGGTAAACAAAAACAAAAGACTCTCCCCTAATATACAAATGGACCAGTGACTCCTATAATAACCCCAAGCAATACATTTCTTTCACATTTAAATTGTTCCCTTGCTTTCATCTCCTCTCACATGCTCTTGGTCCACCATGGGATAGGGGCTGGTAGTCTTCACTGGTAATGTTGATTTTGATTTTTGAATAAACTCATTACCTTTGTGGAACCCTCTCTGTTGCTATAGAGGCTGACAGATCAGAGGAGATATCCCTAATGTGGATAGATACGACCAGAATTTGAGAAAGAAGTGAGACGAAGGCTCAGGGCTCTCAGAAGCTGTCAGCACCCTGGACAGATCCCAACCAGCCTTGGGATTTCACAGGAAGGCCAAAACACAGTACTGGCAAAGCTATTAGCATTCACTCCCACAAGAACAGCTCCTTTTAATTTGTGAACCACAGATGGTGCCAAATATGGAAGCATTTGATCATGAGTAGATTTTGGATACCTTCAACATGCACACTTAGTGAGGGAAATGTACAAGGGTGTGAGCAAGTGATGGCCTCAGCTACTATATTCTAACTTGGCTTCCAACACACTCAGGGAAACACTCCTGTGGCAGGCGTTGAGCTTGTGTAACTTTCCAACTGAAAATATCCTTGCAACCAACCCCAAGATCCGGAAGCCATCCCCTTGCTGGCTTTTCCCAACCTTTGCGTATGAGTCCTTGTAGGGTCTAACCTCCTCCTCTGTCTGTTTGGTTCTTATGAAAATGAAACCATATACCAATACTCACATCTTCTGCGTTTTTCTTGCTTACCATCCACTTGTGAGATTCATCCATATTGGGTTTGTTCTCACTGGTGCTGTGGCCCATTCTGTTGATTGCTATTTGGGTTGTTTCCAGTTTGGAGCTATCATGAATGAACTACAAACCATCTTGTACTAAGCGTTTCGTGGGCAAGTGATTAGTGTTCTTTTACACGAATCCAGCTGAGCACAATTGTGGAGAACATTTATGTAAATGATGCCAAGCTGGTCACTAAAGTAATTGTACCTGTTTACATCCCCACAGCCACAAGTTTGCCACTCCACGGGGGATGAAATTTTAAGCAGCAGAAGCAAATAGCCGAATCAAATGTGAAGGACTTGATGCTGCTTTCTGACTGGGAAGATTTAATTATTGAGAGGGGAGAGACAATAGTGAGGTGGAGAGGGTAGTAATGGGTGGGCCAAGGGTCATGGCAGGTAAGGCCTTGGGCTGAGGTCCAGACTGTACAAGTAATCAGCCGCATGTATGTAAGCAATCTGTGTTCCAGCCAAACTGTCGTATGTGTGTATGTTTGTGTGTGTGTGTGCATGCATTTGTGCATGCGTGTGTGCATGAGCATGTGTGTGTGTGTGAGTATGCATGTTTATATGTATGCGCGTGTGTGCATGCCAGAAATCAATGTCAGGAGGCATTACTCTTCAACTGCTTCTGCACAATTTTGAGACAAGGTCTCCTAGTCTAGCCTGGTTCAGCTAGACTTCTAGGAAGCAAGCCCCAGGGAGCCTCTGCCTCTGCCTCCGCAGGTGTGAGATGACAGGTGTACTGAGGATCTGCACGTAAGTTCTTGTGTATCTAATGAGCCAACTGCCAGCTCCCGAGTTTCAGTTTTATCATGTGAAAAGTAGAGGAAATAATGATACCATTGTTAGAGTTAAATGTCATTACACATGGAGGACACTTGATAGAGAACTCACACAAGGCGAGTTGTTAGCGTGCAAGTGTGATGATCATGAGGCAGGATGTCCACTGGGCTTTGGGAAATGCAGGAGACTGTCCAGGTGGAATGTGGAAGAGCTCTCAGGGGAGGGCAGGGGCAGTGTTGGCCAGCTTGGGGATGGGAATGGCATTTTCACAAAGTATGAGGACTATGACCTGACCTGACAGAGGCCTTTAGATCTGTTCTGAAAGGGCAAGTTGCCAAGGAAGAGATGGGACAAACAGTGAGAGAGAACTTAAAGAATAGACTTTAGGGAGAAATTTTTCAAAAGGTGCTGGAAGCTGGAAAGGTGGCTCAGTGATTAAATGTGAGTATGGCTCCTGCAGAGGACCTGAGTTCTGTTACTACTACCCACGTCGGATAGCTTGCCACCAATGGCCTGTAACTACAGCTCCAGGGAGTCTATCACTCTTTGTGAACACTGCACTCATATGCACACACAGATACGCATAGACACATAATATTAAAAATAATAAAATTAGAAAAATAGAGTGCTTTTGAGGACTTTCTGGTGTGTGACTTTAAGAAGGTAATGGGGTATACTTAGGGTGATAAGGAAAGGCCAATAGCTGTGCAGGAAGTCCAGCCGGCCAGTAGGAGGCATCACTCAGGATGATCGGGTCAAGCCCTTCCAGTAGCAGTGGAATCAAAGTGGCCAATGTCTAAGTGATAATTCAGGGCAAACTGTCATAGATCAGCTGTAGGTGGAACATGCAGGAGTGCGGTGAGTTAGAATGTTACTGAGCTATGTCTGTACTGTGGATCCCCACACCCAGCTGTGTCATAGCCAGGGCAAAGGGGCTGTTCTCAGGGACCAAGATGTGACCCTTGGCCACAAATGCTCAAACTGTGCTAAGGATGGTTCCAGCCGAGAGAAAGATAAAGATTTAGTTCCAAGGGCTTACTTTTTGTATTTTAAAAGACTAAGTTACAAAATAGCTCATGCTGATTATATAGAGTTAGGAAACATAGATCAGCAAAAAGAATTTTAAAAATCCATGACATCACCAGCAATAACAAGTCTTGACACAACAGTATGTTTCCTTGCTGTGGTTTAATCAGATGGACACATTGTTGAAGGGTTGAGGGCATAGCGTAGTGCACTTAACATACACAAGGCCCAGGATCAATTTCTAGCACCACTAACACACAGGATTCATAGTTTTAACAAAATAAGACTGTGATGGGTAGAGTTAATTGTCAGCTTAATACAATCTAGAGTCAGTCACCTGGAAGACAGGCCTTTGAGAATGTCTGTGAGAGACTGTCTTGATTGTGTTGACTGAAGTCCAGCCGACTGTGGGTGGCACCATTCCTTAGGCTTGGTGTCCTGAACTGAATCAAAAGTGAAAATGAGCTGGGCACATTAACTCACTGCCCTCTGCTTTTCTGATGTGGGAGCAATGAGGCTAGCTGCCTCAAGCCCCTGCTGCCTTGGCTTCCTCACCCTGAACCTTGAACTATGAACTGAAATAAACCATTTATCCCCATTTTGCTTGTGTTGGGTTATTTTATCATAACAACAAAAAAGAACCTATGACAGATATCATAGCTCAGCTTTCATGATTTTTTTCCTCTGTGTTTTGAATTAATTTTTCCCTTTATTCATTCCTTCCTTCCTTCCTTTCTTCCTCCCTCCCCACCCCTCCCTCTCTCGTTCTTTCTTTTTTTCTTTGTTGTTGTTGTTAAGGCTCACCTCATCCACTTTGTTTCTTATTTAGATCCTAAAGTGACTTCTTTGCTTCATCCAGCTGTCTCTTTGTGACTCTAGCCATTGACAATTTCATTTAAAATTTTATTTTAATTTAATATTTATGCATGTTTTGCCTGATGTATTTCTGCTTACTATGTGCATGCAGGGCCTGTGGAGGCCAGAAGAGGGCGTCGGAGCCCTTATAACTGGAGTTGCAGATGCGAGTGAAGCACTGTGTGGATTTGGGGGAAAGGTCCTCTGCAAGGACAGCAAGTGAACCATCTCTTCAGCTCTTCACTGAACATTTTAACAAGTAGGATTCTGAGTTCTTTTCCTGGCATTTCAGCTAGTTCATGAACGTGGCTTCCACCACTGAAGTTGCTGTTGTTCGGAGGTGTCATGGGTCTCACATACTTTTGTGTTACCTTGCTGCATTTTGCACATTTGTTAACACACAGGTGTTTTTACTTTTCTTTCTCACTATTTGTGTTTGTTGTTTTTGTTTAATGCAAGTCTTTATGTATAGTCTTCTCTTGGACTTATGATCTCAAAGTGACAGGTATCATTTTATCAAGCAAATGAAACTAATAACAGCTCAGCAGCTATTTTAATACCCCAAGGTGGGGGACTGTAAAATGTCAAAACACTTGGCTTTGTGAATATGGCCACAGTGAAATCCTTACATAGCCCGTTGTTTGCAGGTACAAAGGACCATACCTCCTCCCTCCTTCCCCCTGGCACCACTGACCTTTCTGTTCCCCACTCGGGTCAGCCTCCTACTCCTGGGTCTCTGCCCCCTCTGCTCACCTAGAAGATGCTTTTGTAGAAGATACAAAGTTCTGCTCTTTCTTTCTTTAAGATGCTCTTCCTATCTTGCTTCTGTAGAAAGGCCTTTTCTGACTATTCTCTATAGGGTGGCAATCCCCGGGACTCTCTTTTACCCTCACTTCTTTTCCTTCAGTTCACTGGTCTCCTGTTACAAATGTATTTCATTATGTCTACCTCACATGCTAACATGCAGGCTCCTATAGGCAGGAGCTTCTGTTCTGTTCGAACACTTAGAACAGCAGCTGACCTCTTGAAAGCTACCCAATAATCGTATACTGGAGAAATAACAAATTAACTTTATTAACTGATTAATAGACCTACCAACACTTTAAAATATAGTTCCCCATTAAAGGCTGTCTCAAGGTTTTTGTAACCGTAATGCTGGGATGAATCACTTGAGACACATTTCCCCTGAGAGTCAAAGCCTGCAGATCATTGCCCTGATGGCTCATTAACTGCATCAATGGACACAATGGACAACAAAGGCAGATGACAAAGAAGAGGCTTTGTGAAGCAAGGCATCCTCCTTGTGTTTCCTGTTGCTTATGTTTAATCCCTGTGGTCCCCTCCTGCAGCAGCTGTGCAAGCCCTTTGCTCTTCTCAGGTACTTCTCCAACTGGACTTAAGACCTCACGTGCTCTGTTGCATGACTGGCCTCTTTTGGTCCCACAATTGGTTGGTCTCTGTATTACTTCCTTCTTTCATTTTAATGTGACAAAATATCTGAGGAAAAAAAAACAATTTAAGGGAGAAGGAGTAATTTTGGCTCATAATTCGATGGTTCATTATAGCAGGGAAGTCAGGGCACCAGGAGCAGGAAGAGGCTGGGTCACACTGCATGTGCAGTCGGGAAGCCTAGAGCAAATGTCACCTCAGCTTGATTTCTCTTCTCAATTCAGCCTGGGATTCCAGACCACAGGATGGTCCCGCCTACATTCAGGTTGAGACTTCCTTCCTTAGTTAATCCTTTCTGGGAACATTCTCATAGACACACCCAGAGGTTTGTTTCTACAGTGATTCTAAGTCCAGTCAAGTTGGTAATGAAGATGAACCACTACAACATCTAGATGACAGACCCATGAGACACTATGGGCTTTGATGCCTGGAAGAGGTAGATCATTTTATTCCAACAAATAGTTATTAATGGCTCTGTGGTTAAGAGCACTAACTGCTCTTTCCAGATCTGGATTCAGTTACCAGAACCAACATGGTGGCTCACAGCCATCTGTAACTCCTGTTCTAGGAGAGCCAATGCCCTCTTCTGACTTTTGTGGGTACCAGGCATATCAGTGGTGCACAGACACACATGCAGGCAAAACACCCATGCACACAAAAATATAAAACAAAAACAAAAACCTGCATACCATATGGCAGTTACGAGGCTGAGTGACCTCTGGGGGGTCGGGAAGGGGGGTTTTGATGGTGTTCAGAGGGCAGCAAATATAGCTGTCTCGTGTGAGGCTATGCCAGTGCTAGGCAAATACAGAAGTGGGTGCTCACAGTCGTCTATTGGATGGATCACAGGGCCCCCAATGGAGGAGCTAAAGTACCCAAGGAGCTAAAGGGGTCTGCAACCCTATAGGTGGAACAACAATATGAACTAACCAGTACCCCCAGAGCTTATGTCTCTAGCTGCATATGTAGCAGAAGATGGCCTAGTCGGCCATCATTGGGAAGAGAGGCCCCTTGGTCTTGAAAACTTTATATGCCTCAGTACGGGGGAATGCCAGGGCCAAGATGTGGGAGTGGGTGAGTAGGGGAGCAGGGCAGCGGGAGGGTATAGGGAACTTTCGGGATAGCATTTGAAATGTAAATAAAGAAAATATCTAATAAAAAATACTTACATCAATCAATATATATATATATATATATATATATATATATAGAGAGAGAGAGAGAGAGAGAGAGAGAGAGAGAGAAGGTTAGTATATATGTCCAAACAGCAGCTGAAGACAGGACTTACATCTTGTATGAACTCATAAAAACCTACATAATAAAGATATGAGGAATTGGATCAAGCAGAAAAATGTTAATTTTAAATGCTAGTAAGTGGAATCTATACCGGTTTAGTCATGATCCAGGTTAAGAGCTACAATACAGCAATTTCTGAGTAAAAAGTAAAGTGATGGACACATTGGGCTTGAGGGTGTTACATTGTAGCACCATCTATGCCTCCGCCTTATATTTTCCTTGAACCACCTTGGAAAGGGCAAATCGGGAGACTCTTCCCCCAGAGTATCCTTAAGTGTTCTCTCTTCCCACCTTGATGGAACCTTGGAACACCTGCACCGCCAGAGGGCAGAGAAGAAGGTGTGATTTGGCCGGAGAATTCTAGAAAGAAGAAACAGATTTAGCAGTAATAAAGCCCGTGCACATTCGAACATAAAGTATCCTGCAGCTTCACAAAGCACACGCTGTTTCACTTCCCTGGTGAATTCCCCCAGGAATCCAGCCAGCTCCTGCGGGCTTTCAGGCTACTTTAGGAAACTGGGCATTTTTTTTAAGGCGTATAAGCCAAATCTGGACTAGCTAGAAAGTTCAAAGGAATTCAGAGAAGAGAGAGCACAGGAGTTATTAAAATTAAAGATGAGGTTGGCTCAGACAGGAGTGGACCTGGCAGAGCAGAGTCAGAGGCTGCCAGGTGTGGGAGGTCTTCCTTTTGGAGAGCCTTCCTTGCTTCTTGGGAAGGTAACCTGGGGGGGAGGGGTACTTGTTCAGACCTTTCCCTTAATGAAAGCCCTGACTTTGAGAAGACATTTATAAATCATACCCCACCCATAACTCCTCTGAAGAGCTAAAAGACTTCCTACAGTATGTTTTACCAAGCATTTCTCTCAGCCACGGATAAAGTTGCCATCAGATCTCTAGTTCTAAGGCACAGCACTGGGGATCTCCGTGGCAGAAGGTCAAGATCACCTTGGCAGAAGGTCAAGATCTCTCGTTCTAAGGTACAGCATTGGGTATGGCCATGGCTGAAGGTCACTTTCACTCATCATGTTTCTCTTGCAGGATGCTCACTGTTTGGAGCTTGCTTGATATTTTGGGGTTTTGAGACAGGATTTCTCTGTGTATCTCTAGCTGCCTGGGATTAGCTTTGTAGATCCGGCTGGCCTCGAACTCAGAGGTCTGCCTGCCTCTGCCTCTTGAGTGATGGTATTAAAGGTGTGTACCACCACTGTGTGGCTTGCTAGGAATTTTGAGGGAAACCCATTTAAAATGGGGTGTTGAAGCTCCTCTGACAGGAGACTTTGAATTCAAGGTCAACTCCTGGATTTGCCAAGGTCTTAGAGTACTCTGTGATCTCAGACTCATACTTTCAGCTTTTATTCTTCCACAAGGACCCAGACTGACGCTCTTGTCTCTGTCTTCTTCTACGCCCGATTAACTACCTCCCAATTCCCCCACCAAATCAAATCATACACCCCTGGGATCCCATCTTTGCAGAAGATCAGAAAAGACACAGCAACGAACTTCCTGAAGGTAGTTTTATTTACATTTGGTTGGTTGTGTTAGACTCTTTCTATGGGAGGGGTGGGGCAGCAGGACTTATTAGGAACTTGGCTTTGGAGCCCCAGTAGCTAGCATATACAGAATGTACTTGCTCCTCCAAACTTCGTGGTCTCAATAAGATATTTAGCTTGCTTACTAGCAAAACCATCAGAAAAATGGGTATAATTTACCCACTCAGACAGGCAAAAAAGCAAGCAGGAGCAAGGAAGGACTCAGGGTGCCTAACAGCAGTTGTTCTATGTGGAGGGCTCTCTCCTGCTTTGCTTTTCTTACTTAACCATCAGTTTCCACACAAGATATGAAACTATGGTTTCCAATTTATTCACAGAAAAACCATAAGGCATGGAAAGGCTGAACAGGATTTGAGCTCATGGTCTAGAGTCCAAGCTCCAGGGTTCAAGGTCTTGCCAACAGCATCTTTTCCCTAATAGTGTGTGCTCAGGATCTGATTGCTGCGATTCTCCCAAATCCAGTGGAATTTGTCCACTCTCTTCGCAGTGACCTTGATAATGGTCTGAAACAGAACGATCTTGTGACTCAGCAAAGGTGGGATGTGGAAGGGACTGTGAGCTACACGTGTCTAGTGCTTAGCAGGCACCCATTTAATTTTGTCTGTTATTACAATGATCCTTGTTTAGAAGCTTTGCCTGCAAGTGCTGCCAGGAGTTCTCCCTCTAGACAGTGGAGAAGCAATAGGTGTGCACTGCCAGTTTTCAAATGGTCTGCTAAGAGGGAACTGATGCTACCCGTGAAGCAGCTGGATCATAACCCTGACCGCCATCGCTGCAATGGAGGAGAGAGTAATCACTCTTGATCCTCCCTCTGCAGCTTCCATCCCTTTCAGGAATGCTGTTCCCTGGTTCCTCAATCTGCTGCCTCCCTCAGTAGCAAGGCCTTGTAGACTGCTGAAGGACATGAGAGGCAGATGGTGATGGCTTAGAATGTTTTATATGGTTTGTAGACCATGTGAAAGGCTGGGACCAGAGGCCACCATTTTCATCTAGAACCTGGTGAGGAATGGGGTGAAGTTCACAGACAACAGCTGTTGGGGAGCTCAGGTCAGTGCCCAGTTACTTTGCCTTTATAGACCCATTACAGCATGCCTGTCTTCCTAAAATACAGGGAGGCCACAGGAAATGTGCTGAATAGTTATTTAATCCTCCTTCTATCTGTGTCATGCTTTATTAACAAGGTCAAGTCAAAGCGCACAGGTGCTCTGGTACGTCTTAGCTGAAATCCCCTGGAGTCGTCTTTGTGCTTCTCAGTATCCTGCTTCTGAGAGGCGCTCCCAACTGTCATATCCCTGCTTGGCTTGTGTCAACATTTACATTTTGTCTTCAATACACTCTCTTAGGGTCCTATTTGATGAATTCTGAATGTTAAACTCACTCATACAGTCTAATCATGCAAACATGGTAATAAGTATAGTGCTGTCCCACAGAAGGACAATGTGTCGGCTAGAGTCATCTGAGAGGAGGGAGCTTCAGTTGAGAAAATGGCTCTGTAAGATTGGGCTACAGGCAAGCCTGTGGGCATCTTCTCTTCTCTTCTCTTCTCTTCTCTTCTCTTCTCTTCTCTTCTCTTCTCTTCTTCCTTTTTTTTTTTTGAGATAGGTTTTCTGTGTAACCCTGACTGTCCTGGAACTCACTCTGTAGACCAGGCTGGCCTTGAACTCAGAAATCTGCCTGCCTCTGCCTCCCAAGTGCTGGGATTAAAGGCATGTGCCACCACTGCCCAGCTAGCATTTTCTTAATTAGTGATTGATGGGAGAGAGCCCAGCCCACTGTGGATGGTGCCATCCCTGGGCTGGTGGTTCTGGGTTCTATAAGAATGCAGGCTAAGTCATGGGGACTTAGCCAGCAAGTAGCACCCCCTCCATGGGTTTTGCCTCCAGGTTTCTGCCCTGTTTGAGTTTCTGTTCTGACTTCCTTCAATGATGGACTACCATGTGGAAGTGTAGGCCAAATAAACCCATTCTGCCAATTTGCTTTTGGTCTTAATGGCTCATCATAGCAATAGAAACTCTAATTAAAACAGATACAAAAATGCTCTGGGCAGTGGTTCTCATGTCTATTAGGCCAGCAGCAAAATCCACTGCAGAGTATACTCAAACAAATAATAATGGGATTTCTGACTCAATGGAGACACAGTAGAGCCTAGTAATCTGCTTTTTGAATAATTGTCAGGTTGATGATGATGTTGCTGGTCCAGAAACCACTTATGAAAACGGGTCTGGTCTGAGATGTGTGCTCATGGATGTGGAGGCCACTGGTACAGTAGAGGTTGTACTGCTGTGTTGGTAGAAGCTAGGTACTAACTGGGTCATCTCAGAGGAGAAAGCATCCTTGGATAGGAATCATAGAAAATGTTTGGAGGTGAAATGATCCACAAGTCATGTTCGTTAGAGACACAGAGATGCTATGACAAACTAAGGCATAAGCTTGGAGGTGAAAAGCCACTTTGGCACCCTGACAGCCATTTATTGACCATGCCTGTGAACGTATCTGGCACATGTCCAGATACAGGGAAAGAGAGGGTTGTTTGTACCAGAAAGCACTTGTTCTCTTCATGTTATAGAAAAACCCATTTATTTTAGTGAATGTTCCTGAAAGTTGGAGCCAGTTGACAGATCTTTCAAGAAGTAGTAACAAAACAAGACTATGCATTATTCAATACATGGTAATGGGCTGCCAAGAAAAGTAACCAGAACAAAACGGAGATGAAAACACCACAGTCTCTGCTGTCTGGAGCTTTCCTGAGGCTGTCCTTAGATGGGTCTCTAAGGAAGCCCAGGTTCTGTCGCACAAGACAGTGCGAGGTAACCCTGTTACCATGAACCAACTGCTATGGCCTTGGTATGCATCCTTCTAAAGCTCACATTGAAACTTAGTCCTCGGTGCTGTGGTATTTGTAGGCGGGACCTTTGAGAGATGATTAAGATTAGAGAAGGTCTTGAGGTTGCAGTTCCCATAGTTGTATTAGTGTCTTAATTTGGAGATGCTCACTATACTCCTTCTTTGTCTCAGAGTCCACTTTTGGAGGAACACGAATGAAAATGGCAGCTAAGCAATCAAGCATCACCTTAGATCAAAATTCCTTCTGGATTGTGTTGTTGTCGTTTTGTTTTGTCTTTGTTCTCCAAGATGGCACCACAAATCAAGAAAGAGGCAGACATGAGTTCAGGAAACAGACTCTGATACAATAGAGAAGACAGCAAGATCTGGGAAACAGCTGGTTTCTGGGTCCCCAGAGTCACTAATTCAGCCTGGAGGATCTCTGAAGACTCTGAGAGAGCTTACTCAGGAAGACAGACTTCAAAGTATTGATTACATTGGACCTCTTGGGAGGATGTTCACACAGTTGTTTATGCACTTACTTTTAAAGTAGTGATAAGGACATAGTGTATTGTGCAAACAGGGAAAATGGTAATTAACAACTCCAGGGAAAGTCAAGGTAGCTGTGTTGACAATAATAATATTAGAAACAGCAAATGTTAATAAAACCCCTGGGAATTTCCTGAAGGGAGAGGTGGAAAGGGTTACATGGGCTGGAAGAAATAAATATATATATTTGCTAGCATTAAGGCAATAGAAACAGCCTAACACTAGAAAAAAAAATCAAGGCAGAAATTCAAACATAATATTTAAAGACACAATGGCAAAAGTGAAAATACTTGGCATGAGGGGTGGATATGGTTATCTTCAGATAACCCAGAAATGGTAGAAGAAGATAACCGTCTAAGTTAGGATGTCCAACTTGTAGCTTACAGGCCACATGCAATTCAGGATGTCTCTGAATATGGCCTGACACAAGATCCTAAATCTTCCTTAAGCACTATGGACTTTCTCTCAGCTATTAACTTTTTGTGATTTGATTACATGATTCTTGTCCATAAACTTTGAAAATGACAGTGTTGTGTCATGATGTCATGCAAGATAAATTTATCTATGCTCTCACAGCCAATGGGCCATAGTTGAACACCTTGAGACTCTAAAGCTTCCTAAAGTAGGGACAACAGAAGACACACCTGGTACTCTGCTATGTTTTCTGAATAAGGGTGACTGAATGCATTAGTTAGAATGCCTAGTTAGACCCAGGGGCTATGCTAATTGAGCTGTGTACCCCAATATTAGGTTCTGGTGAACATGGTGTTTCACTGGTGTTCGCTGAACATGTGAAAGAAAGACATCCAGCCCCAGAGATTCACAAGGGCAATGTGTAAGGAATTTAAGGAGTGTCGGAGGACTGGGTAGATGGATGAGGTGCAGAGAACTGCACACCGGTAAAAGATGCAGCTGTGCAAAGTCACAGAGATGTGCAAGGGTTCCGGGCAGAGAGGAGTGACCCCACACACACTTGTTTGTGTGTACGTGCTAAGAGAGAGGAGTGGCCAAAAACTAGGCTGTTCTAGGAAGATGAGGGTAGAAGGAGCCTTTGGGAAACTTTTAGAAATGACTTGGCTTCTTCAAGTCTGAGGATCGAGACAGGGGAGGTTCCAAAGCTGAACTGCCATCAGAATCATTAAGAGAATGTCTTAAGCATCCATATTCTTGGGCTTTGCCCCAAGAAAGTACAATCCATGGGTCTGGGATAGAATGCAGGAAAATTATTTGTTACAAGACCTCCAGGTATTAGAGTCCAACCTGGTGACAGACTGAAGGAAGGCATATGGGGAGGTCAAATCTGGCTAAATCCACATCAGCCTTGCCCTAAAATCCAGAATGGGTGTATTTTAACCTATTTGAACCAGCTACCTCTGTGTTGATTTAAACCACTAACAGCATAAGTTATTATATATATTATATATACAGTAAAAGTCTTTTATTATGAGCAAGTCAGTCCAGTTATTGTTGAAATCAGATGATTTGAATATGAAACTTGAAGATGATTTCTTCATTTCATTATTGGAATTTAATACTTCCTTACTTTTAAATTGCTGTGAAGAGATATCATGACCAATGCAACTTATAGAAGAAATGCATTTGTGAAGACTTCCAGTTTTGGAGGGTGAGTCTATGACCTCAGGGCAGGGAGCATGGCCACAGGCAGATGTGGCACTGCAGCAATAGCTGACAGCTTATATCCTAAAACACAAGCACGAGAGAGAGAGAGAGAGAGAGACAGAGACAGAGAGAGAGAGAGACAGAGACAGAGAGAGAGACAGAGAGAGAGAGACAGAGAGAGAGACAGAGAGAGAGAGACACATACACAGACACAGACACAGAGAGATACAGACATAGAATAACAGAAACAGATAGACAGAGAAACAGTGAGAGATAGTGAGAGACAGTGAGACAGAGAGATGGAGAGACATACAGAAACAGAGACAGAGGGAGAAAGAGACAGACAGAGACAATGCTGATAATGGTATTTACTTTTGAAACCTCAAAGCCTACACCCAGTGACACTTCCCTCAACTAGGCCATATCTCATTAATCCTTCCCAAGCAATTCCACCAACTGGCGACCAAGCATTCAAATACATGAGCCTATGGCCATTCTAATTCAAATCAACATATGTGCTTTCTAATTTTCTTTCTTCTGTAAATTAATAACTCTGAAATAAGTCCTGATGTGGGCTAATGTGTTTTAATATCTAATATTTAAAATGGATGCTATTCAATATATGTAATTTCACTGAGAGAAAATTCTTTTGAAGTAACTGAAGAAAATACCTTTCATGAAATATGCAGTTTAATTCCTACCTTGATATATAATTTAGCCTTAGCTCACTTCAAATCAACCAATATCCACTGGGATCCTGCTCTTTGCTGAACCTGGACTCGGGAAGCAGGGAACAAACTTTCTGGAGAGGATTTAAGAAAGCACGAGCCAGGATCCCCACTCTGTCTGTGGGATAAAACTAAAGTGTATGAAAAACTGGAACGGGTTCAAGGAAGTGGGTAGGAAGATCCAGCAAGTGCTGGGCTCACGTAGCTACAGGAATTCAGATGTGAGTGTGAACTGCAGGCTTAGTGGGTCAGGGAAGCTTTCTGCAAGAGACAGGCTCTGGAATGGCCTTAGAGGCTGGGTGAGATGTCACTGGACAGATCTATACAGAGCGGCTTCTGATTCTGGGGGCAACTGAGGATGTGAGTCCAGACCCATATAGAACAAGCAGATTGCTTCAAGGAAGGCAGGTCCTTCCTTGTCAGTCACAGGAGGTGAGACCAGACAGATGTTGAGGATGTGGCCACGGAGGACCCTGGACACTAAGGTGCAAATGGTAATAAGGAAGAGTGAGGAAATATGATTTGGCTAGAGAAGTGACAGGTGAGCACAGAGTTCTGCACACGCTCATCTAGAGGAAGAGTGTCCCATGGGTTAGGAAACCAAGATGACAAAAAGCCAGTTAGGAGATTCATGTAACAGGTCAGTGTAAGGGAATGAGATTGTGAGTGAGGTCATGAGAGGGAGATCAGTAAGAAAGTACGGAGTGGAGAAGGAGTTCATATGGTCATTGGAAACAAGATGCTGAATGGCAGTGGGTTAGCCTTGCATGGATGGAGCTCAGCACAGATTTAGGAGTCTGGGCTCAGGAACTCAGGGCACATTTCTTGGGAGTCCTATCCTCAGAATGACTTAGATGAGCTGGCTTCATTCTTGTGATTTTTTTTTTCCTTCTCTAGTTGGGTTGAGAGCTGATGGCATGGTTCATGTCATATGCCCCTCTTTTGAGCCAGAGGAAACTATGTAGAATTCCCAGCCCATTTCAAGGGCTGGTTTCCCTGGTGGAGGCCAGGAGAAATACTAAAAGGATGCAGAGGAACTGATGGTCCAGGAAGTCAGGTGTGAAACCTAGGTCTCCGTTGATTCCCCCTGGGGCCATGGGTACATAGTTCTGCTTCCATGTAAAAGAGGAACACTGATGTAAAATATTTGCTTAGTTTCTAGTATGAAAGAGATACTTCAAAAATGGCAATTTAATCTCATGATAAAAATCTCCAATAACTTCATTTGGACGAATTCCAGATGAGTCCTGGTCAGCCCAGACTTTGCTTTTTAACTTTAATTTCAGGAGTTTTACTGCAGCTTCTAAACTATGCCTGGTGCAGAATAAGCTTCTTCCTGGTGCAATTTTGAAGCTACCAGAAAGATAAACAGTCCGCCCCAGGCTCTGTACAGTTCACACACAGAGAGGTCTTACAAGGAGCTGGGGACTGGCCACCATCTCAGTCTTGCTTCCCACAGGTGACTTCAGGCATATTGGCCCCCTGACTTGAACTTCATTTTCTTCCTCTATAAAAAGAGGACTTTATCTAAATAATGATAAACTCTCTAGTGCCGCTTCTCAGAATGTGAAGTTCTTTACCATCTATCATGATACTTGACTTGTCAAGTATAGCCCTCAATCATTGTATAAACTTGATTGAAATCCCTGCAACCTCCATTTGTCAAGAAGAACAGCTGGTGTCTTGATGTTCTCATGGTCCATGAGCAGATGGGTTAAAGCCATTCTTCTTCATAAGCCTACAGGTACCACAGCCTCATCTCAATAAAGCAACTAAAGAGAGGAAGAGGGCAGCCAAGCATGGCACAGCCCTAGAGAAATGGGTCTGAACTAATGAGCTCTGGTGGCATACCCACATCAGGAAATGAGGCGATGGTGTAACATCTTAGGAGCAAGGCTCTTCATCCTACCTCCACAAATGATAACAGATGTGCACCCCGTTGCAGGAGGAAGGCATTTTGCATCTACCTTCTTTTCCTTCTCCGAACCCAGCTTACCTTTTGCATGCTCCAAAGTGGACTTAGTCGTACTGGGGTGGAGATGGGGGGTAGAGATTTGCCCTCTATGTCCATCTGTCGTCTCTCTATTCCGTACAGCTTGTAGAGTGCCTCAGTGGGCAAATAGTTCTTCCTTCATGACCCTTAATCCAAAACAGATCATTTGATTCTTCCACCTTAATCAATTTTCACTTATTTCTATTAGTTTTTTTTTTTTTTTAAGTCTCCTACCTAAGGTCACAGTTTGGTCAGATGGTGAGGGATTTTGGAGATAATCCACTCCTTTATTATCACAAGGAAATTGAATTCTGGAAAGGTTAAGTGATTTGCTCCAGGCCACAGGGCAGAGAATTCAGAATCCTGAGAGTCCTGAGGCACCCTTCACACTTGAACAGTCTGCCCGCAAAGAAAGCGGCAGGGCCCTGTGATCTTTTATTACTTCGGGTGACATCTTGTGAACAAATAGTGCGAAAGAGCAAGAGGTCCCAAGGAGTGGGGCTGAGAAAAGAGGGCATGGGAGCACAGATGGCATTGTAAGATCAGGCCTGGGTTATACATCACACAAGGGCAGCCAAAAGCACTACTCTGGAGTCTGGTTTTGCAAAACTCTTCCCCACCTGCTCCAACCACAGAGTAGGATAAGGAGTGGGACAGTCCCAGCTTCCTGAAAATTCAGAAGTGTATCTTCTGTCTGGGAGCTCAGCAAGACATTTGCAGGCATGTGTGGTGTTTAAAACTGGTCAGTGAGGCACCAGGTAGAGAGTCACCCCTGTAAGGATCTCCCTGAACAACTCACAGAGATGTGCAAGGGCTCTTTGGGGACAGCATGGCCCAAATAAACCCTTCCCCACTTAAAGTGTTTTTGTCAAGTATTTGTAGCAACAAAACATGTAACCAAGACTTTTTTTTTCTTTATTTCCCCTCTGAGTCTGTTTGTAACTTTTTACTAGAGTTTTGGATCTGGTAAATTTAGACAGGGACTGGGCATCTGATTATTTTTAAGAGAGTCAAGTAGCTCTGAAATCTTCTAGTAGGGACCTTTGAGAGAGTCTATTAGACTAGAGCAAGTCAAGACCCCCAAAACGAGACTTCCTCCTATCACACTGCAGTAAATTGCACCTTCTGTGGATCTGTGTTTCATTCATTCAAGAGCCCCTTGGGCAAAGACGGGTGTTCTGCTTGATCTATGCATTCACCACAGCACCACCAGCTCAGCGGTCTGGGAAATGGAAGCATTCCATAAAGAGCTGTTGAATTGAGATGGGAGGAAAACAAAAATGTGAGTCTTCTGCACCCGATGGGTCTTACCCATTAGTTTGTTAAAGGCTCTGCTCTTCTAATCTCTGGGATGCAGGCTTTTAGTTTCGTGGAAGACACCACACAGTTGAGTGTTGTGGCCAGCTTTCCCTAGCCTTGCAACATGAAATACATCCCTGGGGAGTAGGGACTCATGGAGTCCTCAACAGAATCATTAGAAACCTCCCTGAGCCTGCCACCTTCCGCAAAGGAATCATTTTTTGTTCTGTGAAAGGTTAGAAGTTGTAAAACAAGCTGAATCGAAGTAGTCTCTCTCCTCTTTAGCGTCTTCTGACATTGGCTCTTTCTCTCTACACAAGACAGAGCCAAGTGACCCATGACAAAGGTGTCGTGTGAGCACAGCCCCTGCTGAGAATGAAGTGCCTGGGCTGTGTGAAGGCACAGCCAGCTTTGTGGATTAGTAAAGCCACATTTTCCTGTTGGTTATGGAGAAGATATTTTCAGAAAAATAAGCAAAGTTATATCAGCTCAAAAAGGGACACACTATTGTACTGTAGTCTCAAGTCTCTGTGTGAAGCATGTTGTAACCATAAAAAGAAATACAATTTCACATCAAAATGCCTGATTTCAAACCCAGGGGACATTTGTTATAAGTGATTAAGTTTGCCTGCCTTTTAACGAAAGTAAGAAACTATTTTTAGTTTGTTTGTTTGTGTTTTAAGACAGGATCTCACGATGTTGTCCCAGTGGGCCTGGAACTCAAAGAGATATGTCTGGCTCTGTCTCCTCCAAAGTACTGGAATAAAACGGCTTGTACCACCATGCCTGGCATAAGAAACTAGGCTCTTGGAAAATCACTAAGGCTATCAACTTTGACTTGACAGTATAAACCTTTGCCTTAGCAGGGACCAGTTTATTTATTTATTTATTTATTTATTCATTCAACTCAAGCTACTGTATACCTACTGAGTGCTGGACATCATATGAGATGCTCTCAATCTTGAAGAGTATACGAACATAATTGTATGTCTCTGACCCCCCAAAAAGAACTATGTCTCTTGCAAAAACAAACAAACAAACAAACAAACAAACATTCAAACATACATACATGTATATATACATACACACACTAGACAGAGTCATCAATATGAATACTTCAAATAGCTCTGTTGAGATGTTTGACATGGATCAATTGTACATATTTAAAATGTTCAATTTTATAATATTTGACATATGCATGCCCTGGTGGCACCATGACCACAGTGAAGTAGAAACATACCCACCACGTCTGAAGAGTTCCTTCGGTCCCTTTGCAATTCTTTCTGTCTGCTCCTATTCATTTCCCTATCCAGAAACAGCCATACTATTGCATTCTTTCAGTACAAATCAGTTTGCAGGTTTTAGCTTCCTTGTGAATAGGACTTAGATACTACACACTCTTGGCTCCTTTCATTCAGGATAGTTATTTTGAGCCTCACCCATGTGGCAGAAATCTCAGTAACTCATTTCTTCATATTACTTAGATTATACTGCATGCAAATGGTGGGATTTGTTTATTCCTTCCCTTTTGATGACATTTGAGTTGTTTTCCAGTGTTCAGCTATTCTAAGTACAGCTGCTGTGACTATTCGTGTAGAAGTCTTTGTATAGCTATAGACATTCAGGAAAAGAACAGCTCTATTTACATGATATTCTTATACTTAACTTTTAAAGTACAAACCGCCATATGGTTTTGCACCTCAGAAGTGATGTATACAACTTCTATTCCCTCTGCATCCTTGCCAACCTTGATGCAACCATTCAATTTACTTCATCCATTTGCATTATGATTTAAATCTGCATTTCCCTAATGATTATCTGAACATAGTAATTATTTAACAATGATTCTAACTGCCTTAATGGAGACAGATATAACTTTGTATACGTGAGGACTGACTCTCAGCTCTTTGGCTGCCCTTATCACACAGTCCTGAAAGCCCCCACTTATCTTGCAGAGGATTTGCTCTTCAGATGCATTTGCCAGTCAGCTGGGGATAACTTGATGCTCTGTGCTTCCATTTTTTAAAAATATGGTCTAGTGCTTTTCATTTGGAGATGGCTATGCCTAAATATGCCTCTAACTAGCACCATTTTCAGCTCAGTGAACTCACTGGCGGTCGAGACACTGGCTAAGTTTTCCTGAGCTCTCCCACCCCAGTTTTGCCTCTCGCATTCCATCTGTGTCAGCCGTTTCTAAGGAATGCACCTCCTCAGCAGACGGGATGCTCAGAGCCATTCTGAAACTTCAGCTGGTACAGGACCACGACAAAGTCATGGCTTGATGTGATACTGTTGACTGCAAAGCAAGGTCATTGGTCCACAGGCAGTGTTGGCAGTGTCTGTATGTGTGTGTCTGTGTGTGTGCGAGTGTGTGTGTGTGTGTGTCACTCAAGGAAAGAGAAGGGACAAGAGCTGACTTACCCTACTGGATACCTTCATGCTCTGACTTCTGCCTTATATGGTTTGGCCCCACACTGTGAACAAAGGGCCTGGCTTTGACTCTTATAAGAAGGATTAGAACACCTAGGGCTGGCTTTGGGAGACAGGAGCCACCACATTTAGCCTCTAGATCTTCCCTGTCTCCCTCTGTGAGCTTCTGTACTCATTAGAAGAAAGGGAGTGAGGCAAAGGAGCTAACAGGAGCCTGATCCTTCACTGTTTCCCCCTTGGTAAGTTTATATACAGAAACAATGGATTTAGGCCATATCAACGCCCACGCCCTTCCTGAACTCCTCTCAACCCATCCCCCATCTCTCTCCCAACTTTATGTCACCCCTCCCCCTTCCTCCTCCTCTTTCTAACTCTTCATTTATTTTTATAGCTTCTGTTTATTCTCTAGAGTTTGTTATTCCTTGGTCAAAAGGGAATGTTGGTTTCTCCTATCTTCAAATATTCGAAATCACAATACATTTTATGGTCTAATGAAGAGTTTTTAAAAGAGAGAAACTATAAAAACAACATAGCTGACTGTCACTTGGGGATATCTTCAGGAAAAATGAAGACCTCACCTGTTTCTAGAAGCCATTTCCAGAAAGCTTGTGAAAAGAATGGAAGGTAGACAGCACCTGGGAGCTGAGACAATCTCTGTAGAAAGTCCATCCGTCACCGCCCCTGGTCCAGGCATTTGAGACTTAACATGGTATTTCTTGGAGTCCTCTCTGTTCCTCAGCCAAGTTATCTTCTCTTTTGCCCCCTAGAATGCCAATATTGGGATGTAGTATATCTATCTTAGTATCCATGGTTACACATTTAAAGTCATATCCTATTTTTTCATTTCTAGAAGTACTTACAAGTATGTATTGTTAAATCTATCCATCTAAATTAATTTTGCTCTTAGGTTGTGAGGAAGCTTCTGAAATTGCTTGAGACAGCATGGCACCTGAGAGCCTGAGAAAAGGGTCATGTTAGCGTAGTTTAGGCTTGACCTCTGGTCTCCTGGGGAAATGATACCCACATGACAACAGGGATCCCTTTCATATGCCCTTAATGAAAGGAAGGAAAAAAGAGTTCATGGATAGACAAAGTCCCAGAAGGCTGAGGAAACAGAGGTCCTTCCTTTCCTTGTCCACATCTGAAAATCAGCTTTTTATATGCCAAACAACCTCTTCCCCAAATTAGCCATCAGTTCTTTATTTTCGGTATTATGGACACTTTCTAAACAGAACAAGTTCAGCCACAGAATGGCATCCAACCTTAGTCCAGTTTGTGCTAGTGGCACCATCCTGGTGGTAAATGTTTGCTGAGTGGCAAGCCCACTGCCATGAACTCTGAGCATTGTCCTTCAGTTTGTACGCAACTCTGAAAGTTGGACTTGCTTATACCAATGGCCCACGGAATTGTGCTCCTTGCCCAAGGTGTCATACTGACAAGAGGCCGAAGGAAAGTCAACTCCCAATCTGTACCTTGTGCTGTGCTGTGGCTCTTCGTTTTCTGATCATCCCTTTAAATTTCTGTCACATCCTGATGAACAATTATTCTTCTCTATCTGGCTGTGACAGTGTTCCAGTGTAGGGGTCTTGAACATTTTCTCTGCCAATTACAGAATTAAAAGGCAGGCAGAAGCTCAGGCACTGCAGACAGTGAAGTCTCAAACACTGCCAACGGAGCAGAGGGAACCAGCGGCCCAAGGAGGGCTTTTGTTAGGGGTGAGGACAGACAGACAGGCACAGACACATACACACACACACACACACACACACACACAGAGAGAGAGAGAGAGAGAGAGAGAGAGAGAAAGAGAGAGAATACACAGAGGAAAAAAAAAGATCCTTTGCAAAAGCAGAGGGAAGTCTCAGGAAGCAGGAAAAAATCATTTTGTTCTTGAGGGATGTTTCTTTTCTCTTCTTTTCTTTCTTATCTCTGAAGTATCTCTCTCCCTAATTTAGGGTTGTTCGGTTTGAAGAGAGACAGGATGGTTGATTGGCCTACAACTGTTTCCTGATCATGCCTGGAGCTTGCTGAGTCAGTCAGTCAGCAGGGAGCCTAGTGGCTGGAGAAGGCCTACAAAGCCTTTGGTTTAGGCTGGCGGGCCTTTGTCTCAGGTAAGGAGGAAAAGGTGAAGCTGACCATCTTGGAGATTTGCTACTTTTATTACCTAGCCATGGCTCCATCCAATAACTGTCTGTCCAACAAGGAGTCTGTCTAACTCCTAGTCTAACTCCACAGTCATCCCACAGGGTAGCTTTGGACCTAGCAGCCCCTCTGTTCTTCTTGCTCCTCTTCCTGGAGCACGATTTGCTTCTCATGTTGCAAATCACAGGGTAATTCTTTTCTTGGGGCCAAGGGAGGAAGAAAGACAACCACCAGAATCAGCTGTCCATCACCTGATAATAACCTACGTCAAGACTCAATTTGAACCCCCGTCTCCAGCTGTTTTCTGTCACTCTTGCTATAGCGTCAACTCGGAGTATTATAGTCTTCCCATTGTGGTTTCATCTTTTCAAGAAAAATCAGTTACCAAAGCGTCTACTGTTATGTTAGTTGGCACCATCAGTAACTCAATTATTTGCCATTACCTTTAACGGTCGAACCTTAAAACCCTGAATGCTATTTTAGGAGAACATTGTGCCATTTGATCTGATATGGCTTGTTCCCTCTCAGGAGAGACACTACAATTATCTGTGATGTGTGCTATCCCCCTTCATTCAGATTATGCAGCATATTCATGAGTAGGCTTTCAGTATCCAAATGGGATACATTAAACTCTGCTCCCAGGGAAAGCTATGTAGGGCCAAGCATGCAACTCAGATCATGTCTGGTTTCTGCTAAGAGGGTGGTTACTGTTGGCAACCAGGCACCACCATGGCCAGCCCAAGAGACCTGGGGACAACAAGACACATCATCAGTAGCTGCCCAGAGGCAACACATTCCCATTGTCTTCTTGTGTCACAAGTCCTCCTGCACATCCCAGATAAAAGGATGCCCCACCTAGTTCCCCCCACCCCCACCTTTTCTCTTCCTTCACCACCCAGAGGCTGCCTTTATGATCCCTTAGTCCCCTTTTAAAATAAAGCTCCCATGTGAGGCCTGTCACTCAGTGTGACTATGTGAATTTCTTAGCTTAGACCCAACAGTTGCCTCCGTCAGCGAGAAAGACTCCACAAGATTCACAGAAATTAAACTGCTCCTGATTCATTTCTTTGGGGAGAAACATTCCCACGACTTTCAGAGTATGTTTGTCCTGAAGGACTTCTCAAAGATTGATGATTCTACTAACTAATGTCCTCCTCCCTCTCTCCCAATTTCAGGAGGAGCAAGTGAATATTTTCTCTGCAGAGGCACTTCAAATGGGTAATTGCTTTCATGCCAGGCATTTCTGTGAAATTGGATAATAAACAGGGTCTTAAATTCTTTGTTTCCCTTGAGTTGCCTAAGCTTAAGAGAATTTCTGTGGAGAATTTTATTTCTTAGGCTGCAACTTTAATAACTTCATTTAGACTCTTGCTTGCCCCCCGCTCCCCGATCCTCAGCTGTACATTTGGGTGTGGAATGTACTTTCTCTGGCTATGGCTAGGAGGAAGCTTCTCAAAGTATTCATTTTCATTTGAAATATGAAATTCAATCAAGTCTCTCTCAGGATAATAATGGGCATTTATTGATGGGCTCCAGGCTCTGCAGATTTTCAGCAAAGAGACAGATGGTAACTATTTTAGGCTTTGTGTAGTGTGAAAATGGCCACAAACAACACCAAGTAAGGATGGTTGCATTACAATAAAACTTTATTTATATGCATTGACACTTGGATTTTATATAAATGAATTACATTACTGATTTGCTTTTTTTCCCCCTCTAACTTCTTTAAAATGTAATTGCCATTCTTTTCTTATAGTTCTTACGAATATCAGACAACAGGCCAGATTTGATTCAAAAGCCAGTGAATCAAGAAATACTTGGTATAGTGAAGAAACTAGACACGACACCCACACATGTTTTGTTTTTAGAAGAGAAACTGTATAAACTGATGACATGAACTATCCATTCCATGGTGTGGTTAAGGGGGACGTTTTTAGTGTAGACATGAGAGAGAGAGAGAGAGAGAGAGAGAGAGCAGCCAGAGGCAACTGCAGAGTCTAGAATGGAGACAGAAAGAAGTAGGCTGAACATGGCCAGCAGATTGGACCTGGCCATGAGAGAAGCAGACAGGCAGGCAGGCAGGCAGAGACAAAGATAGATAAAAGAGAGAAAGAAAGAAAGAAAGAAAGAAAGAAAGAAAGAAAGAAAGAAAGAAAGGAAGAAAGAAAGGAAGGAAGAAAGGGGAGAAGAAAGAAAGAAAGAAAGAAAGAAAGAAAGAAAGAAAGAAAGAAAGAAAGAAAGAGGGAAAGAAAGGAAGGAAGAAAGGGAAAAAGAAAGAAAGAGAGAGAGAGAGAGAGAGAGAGAGAGAGAGAGAGAGAGGAAGAAAGAGAAAGAAAGAAAGATGTTAGGCAGAACATATAAAAATGGGTTATAAGAAGCATGAGTAGCCGTGGGGAGCGAAGCCAGTGAGCTGGAGGGAGTTTAGGGAAGGGGAAGAGGTTAAAAGGGCTAGGATGCTAGCCTAGGCTTCAAAAGGCATTTGTATTACTGATGGACTCTGGAGGGTCAGCGCTGCTTTAGTAAGCTAGCAAGCACCAAAGATAAGGAAATGCCTTCTTTGGTAGAGAGGAACAAGCTTCAAAAGTCCCCGAGGAATGTTAGCTTTTATCTAACTGTCAGAAATTCTCCTATAGTCCAAGTTGCGCCCATTTCTGGATATTTGGACTGCCTTTTGGAGTTTTAGAAATTAGGGTTTTCTTGGGACTCAACAGAAATCAGTTTGGCAAAATAAGATATTGATGTGTAAGTGGAAAAATGACTTATATTTGACTCCGTCCCAGGCAATGCTCCTGAAAAGCTGGTGTCTAAGCAGCTCTTCAGTCTCCTCAGCTGTCACTAGCAAAGTGGGAACAGTTGGCTTTAGGTGTCTGACACTCCAGGCAGCCAAATCAGGAACTATTTCTCAGACTGTGAAATACTGGGGCTTTACAGCTCTCTGCAGATTTCTGTGAAACAGTGCAAGCTATCTACAAGCTGGACATTGTATTCAATCTGTATACCTTTCTACAGACCAACCCAATGGAATAATGAATAAATGATTTCCTTATGAATAAACAAATCCTCATAAATAAATGATTTTCTTAGAACTGTGTCTTCCAGGACTGTAACCATCAGTCCCTGTGCCTATTTAAATTTAGATTTAAATTAATTATATGCAATGTAAAAAAAAAAGGCCCCTTTTCCCCCTTTTGAAGAAGCCACACTAAAGTACTCAATGGCCAGTAAAGAAGTTTCCATGAGCACAGTGGTTCATTGGGCGGAACTGCTTCAGAACGGGCTAACTTTCCCTTTCCCTTTTTGAGTGTAGTTAAGCAAATTCATCTGGATGATGCAAAGTCTGTAATCTCACCATCCTCAGAATCAGGAGGCAGCAGCTTAGTGGATGAGAAAGAAGGCAGTGGTATTACTTGTGAACAGCAGCATGGTAGGACAGTCACTGACCATAAAAGGCACTGTGACAAAGTGTCCCCACAAAGTCCATCCTAAAGGGGAGGTAGATGGCTGGGCAACCTGCAACACCCACGAAATCCATCTATGTGGAAAGTAGCAGGAGAAGCCAATATCTGGAAGATGGTGGCTTGGTAACCAGTTGTATAGATTTGTGAACAATCGCTAACCCTGACAGTGAAAGAGTCTGTCAGCTGGTCCTGAAAAATCGATGGACAGACCACATGAGCCCAAAGAGAACTAAGGCCAGGCTGTCTTCCCAGGACAGAAACTCAGAACAAAAGCAAAACCTCTGATTGGAGGGAGTCGGCAGTTGAACAGGACATGCACAGGGAAGAGCAGAGAAGAAGTGAGGATAGACACTAGGCAGTAGGAGGGTGAGCACCTGCAGTTTTGCAAAATCAGGCAGCCGGAAGAGGATACACGAAGTTTGGCATAGCTTTCTGTACCCTGTCTCCTGTTTAAGGATCCATATAAAATTAGCCCTTAGGCATGTGAGCCGATGACTGCAGGTGAAATTCATTCAGAGCTAAATGGGAAAAAAGAATTTCATTAAAGACAAAGGCAGGGCAACAGAAGCAAGCTCGGAAAACCGTTACTTGTTATTTCAAGATGAGCCAAAAGGTATTTGGAAAATGAGCTGAAACATGAAAATGCACATTGGTTAGAATTAGAAAACTCAGAGTGGAGACTCCAGGACTAGAGAAGAGTTGGCAAATATACAAAACAATCTTAAAACAGAGGTTAAACTATAAGAAACAATACTGTGTATAAAATGAAAAAAAGAGGGGAGTTGAAAACAATGATTACCCACTTGTGGTCTTAAAACACCGTTTCCTTCTAAAAGTTAGGACTGATCCCAGCCCAGGAGTGGAGAGGAGACAAATAAGCCTGGAGTCCCACATCACACCAGGCAGCATCAGAAGGAGCAGGGAGCACTAGGCTGTGTCGGGAAGACTCATCAGCCTACCTGACCAGCCACTCCCTTCTCAGAGAGAGCACAATTTTGCTTTGTAAGAATAATCGTTAAAGTGAATCAACATCCATCAAATATATTTGAGTGCATAAGTTCAAAATAATAGTTTAAAAATGGTCAACTTTATAAGCTTTGGTTATCTTGTAAACTGATGATAAAAGGAACTGTGTCAGTGAGTAAGAAAAATAAGAGGATGCGAAGTGGAAACTTAAGGCTTCTTTGGAAAAGCAGTTGGATGGTGTTTTGCTGGGGCAAACATGTGAAGGAACGTTTAGCACAAGTGGACACAGGTGAAAGGCTAAGGCAGACTCATGAAAAAACACTCGGCTGAAGCAGACACAAGTGAAAGGATGTTCTGTTAAAGCAAGCACATGAAAGGACACACGCAACAACACGCATGCATTGGTATGCCTTACATTGTGTAGATGAGATGCATTTGTGGAGACTCCATAGAGCGAAATGCACCAAAAGACTTCTGGTGGTGTGCTGCAGTTTCTTGCAGCTTCCACTGACTTGGGCTGATTGACACAGTGATGCCAGCTGAGGTAAGACACTGCTGAGGCAAGACCCTCTCAGGACACATAATGTTTGAAGGGACTATCAATAGAACTCAAATGCTTATAGAGCTAGGTGTGCAGCGATCGTGAGTCTCAAGTCTTCACTGATCTTTGCTTCGTTGAGGGAGGCACAGCGTAGAACTTCTCCTGTTGTTCCTTCTGGTCCCTCCTGCTGACTCGAGCTGAGGCTGAGGCTGGCTGTCTCTGCTATGTCATGTCACTGCTGTTGTTAACCTGACTCTAGTGGACTCAACTGCTGGTATATCTGTGGAATGTTAGCAAGTGGATCAAGCTGTTGCTGCCAAGTTGTGAACTGATATCCAGACAACACAGATGGGAATTGCTCCAAAGAACCTTTCTAAACAGATCCAGCCACACCCCACCCCATCCTGTTTTCTCCCACTACCTCTGGTGGGTAGTGGGCTAAAAAGGAAGTTAGGTATTTAAGAACCGTCATTAAAAATAAAGTTTTTAAAAAATTAAAGGTATGCCGAGCGGTGGTGGTACATGCTTTTAATCCCAGCACTTGGGAGGCAGAGGCAGGTGGATGTCGGAGTTCGAGGCCAGCCTGGACTACAAAGTGAATTCCAGGACAGCCAGGGCTATACAGAGAAATCCTGTCTTGAAAAACCAAATAAATAAATATAAATAAATAAATATAAATAAATAAATAAATAAAGGTACAAGGAGGAATAAACAAAATAAAATAATAAAAACATTTGAGTTAAAAAAAAACCCACCACCACCAACAACAGAATTACTGAATCATCATTCTGAAGTTTCAACTCACTCAACACATCCAGGTATCATGGACCAACAGTGGTTGAAACACAAAAAGAGACAAGGAGGCATATTCTGTCTCCCAATAAAAGGATACGCCCCTCTGGGATGTTCTTACCCATAGGACAACCTTGCTAGTGGCCAAGACTTTAGACCAGCTGATTTTGCAGGAAACATAGAGCCATTTTGAACTACACAATGAGTATGTGACCAGGGATTAAAAACTACCAGTTTTTCAATATACTGGTGTAAGAAAAAGAGAGGGGAAGTTCAGGATATTGAAAGAGGCTTTTGAAATATATCAAATATTTTAAACTTTGCAAGATGAAACTCTTGTTTAAGGAACCCAATGAAATGACTATAAACTCAGGATGGAAGCAGCTCTAACGAGGAGCTTGCCATGTCCAAGCACCTTAATGACATCTCCTGGCTGCTGCTATGATGAGGGGAATTAAGGATAAGTTAGTTAACTTGGGTACAGAGCTAAACAGAGTTCTCAGCAGAGGAATCTCCAATGGCCCAGAAGCAATTAAAGAAATGTTCAACATCTGTAGTCATCAGGAAAATGCAAATCAAAACAACCCTGAGATTCCACCTCACCAATCAGAATGGCTAAGATCAAAAGCTCAAGCAACAGCACATGCTGGCAAGGATGTGGAGAAAACGGAACACTCTTCCATAGCTGATGGGATTACAAACTGGTACAACCACTCTGGAGATCAATCTGGAGGTTCCTTAGAAAACTGGAAATATTTCTACCCGAAGACCCAGCTATACCACTCCTGGGCATATACCCAAAAGATGCTCACAGTATCACAAGGATATGTATTCCATTATGTTCATAGAAGCCTTATTCATAATAACCAGAAACTGGAAGCAACCCAGATGCCCCTCTACTGAAGAGTGGATACAGAAAATATGGTACATTAACACTATAAATACTATTCAGCTATTAAAAACAAGGACATCGTGAATTTTGCAGGTAAATAAATGGAACTAGAAAACATCATCCAGAGTGAGGTAGCCCAGTCCCAAAAGGGCATGCATGGTATATACTCACTGATAAGTGGACGTTAACCATGAAGTACAGGATACTCCACAGACCCGAAGACATTAAACAAGAAGGAAGGCCCAAGTGAGGGTGCTTAAATCCCACTTAGAAGGGGAACAGAATAATCATGGGAGGCAGACTTAGGGAGGGAACTGGATGGGAGAAGGAGAGGGGAAAGAGGGGCCGGATCAGGTATTGTGGGGGTGGAGGCAGGAGAGATAGGCACATTTGTAGCAGAGGATTGCTTTGACTGGCCTCAGTGGGAAAGGATATGCCTAATCCTGTAGAGACTTGGTGCCCTAGAGAGAGGGATGCCTGGGGGGACACCCTCTCAGAGGAAGAACTCTTCCTGGGGGGGGGACCTAAGGGGGCCATTGGGATGTAAATAAATAGAATGATTAATAACACCCCCCAAAAGAATAAGTTAACATGTCTTACTGTGTTTGTAGCAGTGAGTAATATGGGCTGTGTTTTGCTTCCATAATTTTGCTTTCTTCCTGGCTGGGCTAACCTCCCCTCCTTACCATATTAAAGAAATAGTTATGAATTAACTATTTTTACTTCATGTTTCTGACTCTGTAAATGGCTGCTGGGGGGGGGGCTTGATTCTAAGCTCCCAGTCTTCAGTAACAGAAAAGATCTAAATGATGCTATGTAGTCTATAAATGTTGTAAATAACTGTAGACCCAGGCTCAATGTCTCTCCAAAGCAGTAGCTGCTGGGTTGGCTCACTGAGCCTTGGTAGGCAAAGTAAAGATAAGGTCTCCAACTCTTCACGTTGGGTTCTGGGAGGTGTGATTTGTACAACATACATAAGATTCTCATCTTGTAGTAATTCATTGATCTGTACTTTTGTGTTGTATGATTAATGCTTTAGAAAGTGTTGGTCAAACATAGTCCCAAGAGGCTAGACTAGATTGCATTATTCCCAGTTAGATCACAGTCTGAGGGGGAACTCCAGGGGTACTGTGTCCCCAGGATTCCAAGGAGAGTCTAAAACACATAGTCATGGTTACAAAGTTGTTCTCTAGGGACAGGCCATCATCTTCAGGATTATCTGAGACAATTACACAGTCTGTGTTGTCTTCACTTGAAGGCATGCTATGCAAATTCCCAGGCCCTACTTCACTACCAGACTCAGAAACTCAAAACCCTGGTAAGTATTTCAATAAGCTCCACCTGGGATCAGAAGGCCATCGTGCTGTATCTAGCAGCATCTTCTTTCTCTGCTTCCTCTTGTCACAGTCTCCAGCCTGGATCAGGGTGCACAGAATGAGGCCTTAGAGAGACAGAAGGAGCTTGCTGTACTACTTGAAGGCATTCACCTGTACAGAGGTGGCCCAACTCCCCAGGACAGTAAGCACCACTGGGATACAAAAACCATTTAGGCAATTTTGCATATCATGGCCTTTGCTTGGGTCCCTCCACAGATAATGTATGGAGACCATGATTATTTCAGCGCAGACATAGCTTCGACCTGAAGCCAGTTCCATTATGAACCTTAATGAATGTTAATAACCACATTGCTGACATGCATGTGTAGTTTTAATGTGCAAAAATCAGCTGTTTCCAACACCCAGTTACAGCAACAAGAGAAAACACAAATTTGTGCTCGTTTCAGTTCTGGGGGGCACAGCAGGATGGAAACAGTGGAGGTATACCCCCTCAGGCTTCGAGGTGCAGCCAAGGAAGCCATTATTTTGTTTGCAAATGCTAAGACAGGTGTTCTAGGCAGTGTGTTCAGTGGAAACGTCAGGGAATGGCTGTTTCTTTCTGAAGGTACCTATTGGAAGACTTGGCTCTAACACTGGGAGCTTTGCTTCACTTGGTTATTTGTGAGGGGTGGATATTTTAAATGTGATGTCAAGAGAACAGTATAATTGTTCCCTCTGGGTTGTCCTTGGTTGTCTGTGGTGATTCAGTAGAGAAGATTGGATATGCTCTGCTGACCACACACCAGGAAGACACATGCTTTTATGCTGACTCTTCAGACTGCAGGGAGGTTTGCTTTTCTTCATCACAGAGCGGAAACTTCCCTGGGTTGTACGTCTGTCCCAACCATAGCAAGATTCAGGGCCCACCTGTGCTGGAGGCTTTACATTCCAATGGGTGCCTGTGACTTTATGGCTACTCAAAGGCCTGGGGTATCCATTCTAGTGGGATCATGTGTCAGGAGGGAAATTACTTCCTTGATAATCTTCTACCCTTGTATTTTTTGGTATTTGCCCCAGATGGCCCAGCGTGAGGAATGCTGAGAGTACATTGGGGCCTATGGATAGCCACAAAGTCATATGAGATGGCCCCTGGATGCCGGCATCTAGAAGTCAAAGGTAAGCAGATGCCAGACAAGGACAACCAGAAAAGCTGATGTGTACATGTTCAGGAGGTGTGTACAAGAAGCCTGCAGGGGAACTGAGGAGGCTCCTCCGAGAGCTTGGCTTTGACCTGAGGTAAAAGAGTAGGGGATGTCTCCAGGGAACTCTTTTCTCCAGACCTTGTCACCACATCAAGATCTCAGTGTTCAGTCTCAATCTTGGTGCACCTTGGTGCTACCCAGTCAGCTTTAAAACATCAAGTCCCAGGTCTTGGTCTGACTTTAACCACTCTGGACTTCAGTCTGGGAGTCAAGATTTTTACAAAGTAGATGATCAGGTGATTCTCATGTGGGGGAATTTAAGAACCCAAGGTTAAAACGGTTTGATGCAGGACTGCTACCCGTCTCCCATTTCTGATGATCTGTCTAGCTGTTGTCTGGAGCCTGGACAGGTAGGACAGCAGGAGGGAATGAGTAGCGGGAGAAAGTAGCGCCTTTGGCAGCAGGCTCCTTACCCAGTCCCTGCTGGGCATCTCATTCTTCATCCTGGCTGTGGATACTTACTCTAGAATGAATAGTCTTAAAGGAGACCGCCTGCATCTGCTTTTTCCCCCCTCTCTTATTTTATCCAACCATTAAGTCTCAGTTCCTTTCTGAAAACTAATGTTGGTCTAGTTTCTCTTTGGGACTAGGCAGAACTAACCTGCTTTCTCTCTCTCCTACCAGCTTGCCAGAAGGGAACAGGAGAATTATGGGGTTTGCAGCTATCAATCTGTTCTTAATTCCAGAAGCTTGGATTTGTAAGCTATCGCACATACATTCATACATCTCAGGGCCGAGTATCCACAACATGTCCCCTTAAAATCCACCGCTTTCCTGCTTATCACAGTTTCTTTTTCTGTTTTATTTTAGTAAGCCCTCTTGGTTGCTAAGACAAAATACTAACAAACTCTGTGCCAAGTACAAGGGGGTTTGGTTTTAAAATATGACCCATTTGTTTTCTCTAACAAACTATATTTAAATAATACATATAATAAGGTTCTCGAAGCTTTACTCTTGGCTGAGGAAAGAGGTGAAGTCAACACTTGAACGCTGAGTTTGCCTGTTTGCTCTAGATGCTTAACTAACGGTGTATCTTTCTTAGCAAGAAAGCAGGAGGCCTAGGGGAACTACCCTCCTTCTTTTTTTTTTTCTTTTCTCAAAATCTTTTCAGTTTTTCCAGATGAGAACTTAACTCAGCACAAAGGCAATCTTTCTCTGTCACTAAGTGTGCAGAGGCACCAGGAAGCTGCATGCCAGCATTTGTTGAATGGTGAGTCTAGCTGGCCAGCCTCATCAATTGGCCTGTTAGGTGCCCGCCTAACTAACTCCCATGCAAAACATGGAAAACATAATGCCCAATCTAGAAGAATCTTGTCAAGTGGCCTGTAGTCACATTCACATAAGTGTAGTCACATTCACATTAGTGTAGTCACATTCACATCAGTGTAGTCACATTCACATCAGTGTAGTCACATTCACATCAGTGTAGTCACATTCACATCAGTGTAGTCACATTCACATCAGTGTAGTCACATTCACAGTAAGTGATAGCTATCATTGCCAGGCCAAAGATCTGAATGGTGCTTAACCATTAAATGCTTTGTGAATAGTTTCTCCTTTGATGACTGAAAAGTGTTTATGGAATACTATGCTATGCTGAGCATGAACTGGTGAACACAAAGCTGTTGTCCCTGGTGCCCCAAAGGTTGCCCCACACAAACATGAGGTCTATAGGAAGGCTGTGACTTTCCCCATCCTACTGAGGAGGATAGAAGGGACAAGGAGCATGTCTGGGGCTGGCAGTGCTCTGTGCCTGCTTTCCAGGATGCTCTCATTAGGGCATCCAGATGGGATGTCAGGACGTTATCCTGTGGGCATCCCTAATCAGGGAGTCTGTGTTCAGCTGGAGGTGGCATTCACTCATGTGTAGGCTCATGTGTGCAGATGTTAACTTAGCCATAGCCATTAACCCTGATTTGTTTGATGTTAAATAAACCTGAAGAAATATGATACAGTATAAATTAAGTACCATTGGGTTTGTCTGTGTATTTGTTATCAATGTGTAGTTGGATGCTACCTCCTAAAGACTGCAAATGTATTCCTTTGCTGTACATGCATAAGTCAGGGGTGGTGGAAAGTATAAAACATAGTAACATTATTTGAGAAACACCTCCAAAGGAAAAAAAAATCCCACCACCATCCCCTCACTGTCATCTGCCCATGGGATATTCTACCCATCTAATTTGTTTTCTGATTTTCAAATTCTTATTTTAGTAAAAAGAAAAGCCATATGCATTGTGATGTCTTGTTTGGATTGGGTTTTGATTCACAGTGGCACCTCATGCTTTATGACATCTATAATTTTGTAGATAATGTCTACCCACTAAGTCTCAAGATATATTTGATTTTAACAAATGGCCCCTTGAAAGAACTCCACATTTAGATTCAGAGAGTTCCAAGCTAGAACCCCTCCCCCCACTTTTTTTTCAGTCCAGGTTTCAACAAGCAATGTTAGCGATTTCTTCAGAGCTGCTTTGCAAATATGGATCATTCTCTGAAGGGAGTATTTACTCTAGGATCTTCATGGCCACTAATAAGTATATCCAATGCGTAGATGTCTGAACCCTGCTGAGATAACAGTGAACAGCAGCTTAGAAGACTTTGGGGCCAAGCTCTGTCACACATTTCCTGTAGCTGTGACCAAGTTTTGAAACCTATTGAGCTTCAGTTTCCTTGGTTTGGATATAAAGGTCATAATAATGGCCCAGGAGGGATTCTTTGGTGGGTCATAGGAATCTGTCCCTGTAAATAAGGCCCAGGGTTTCTGGGACCAAGGAGAACAGCCAATAGGAAAAGCCCAAGAGGCCCTAGGGTAGGCAGGTGTGTGAACAGAGCTGTCTAGATGGCCAGGCTGGTTGCTATGCATCAGCTGCACTGATCAGCCAATTCTTATAGATGACTGTGTCCTTGCTTTGTCCCCTTTTCCAAGTGGCTAGACCACATTCATTCCCAGAACAAGTGGCATACTGCTTATATCATATATGTGGGTTGACAGTCTCTGAAAAGATGAGAGAACTGTCAGGCCTGATGTCTAGCCAAAGACCAAAATCAGAGACCCAAATACTAAACTTTGAAGGAAAATAGTGAGAACAACAGTCAAGAAAGAAGATGGCATAAGTTTGGGGTTATTTGCCTGTTAATTTCCCCAGATACAGCAAACAATCAGAAAATACCCTAAGACCTAGAGCATTCTCCTCCTCCATCTTTCTCCCAAATGTCAGTGTGATGGGCTATGCACATCTAAGGGGCTGTGCACTAGAGAACTCATAACCAAGTCTCTGTGGGCAAGCTATGACTTAGTTACATGACAGTGGGAGGAACAACAGTGGGGTACGAGGTCAAGAAAACTTTCCTCTAAGACAACTCATTAGAACACTCACACATAGCACACCCTGTGCCATGCTGGGCTAAGGCAGCACCACAGGTAACAGACACAGTCAGGCTGGCACTGGCAAGAAGGGAGAGGGCAGACCCAACCACCAGGCACCTTCCATCCTCAGAGATAGGTGACATCTCTCTGGGGACAGTCCAGAGTGAGGCTCTCAAGGGCCACCACACCAAGTATCCCGGAGATCTACCTGTGGCTTTCTTGGGGATGGCCCAGCTGGTATATATCTCAAGATAAGTACTTGCTCCTCTTTTTTCCATTGTAATATTTATGAGGGTTGAAAAGTTGCCCCTCTAGAAGACAATTTGGACATCTCAGAAAAGGAAACAGAAAACCATCTATATTGAAGGTGTGTTAACCCTTTATGCTGTTCTATTCACTACCTGACCTTTGAAGGATGCAGGCTGAGGTTTTAAAGCTAAACTGGACTCACTGTTTTAGCTTGGTATGTTTCTTGGTTGTCACTGTGTCATGGACATTCACACACACACACACCCCACCCCAACTATCATTGTTTTAGAAGTAAAGTTTGTAATGTATTGTAGTGTCTTATGGCTCTAGACAGTGTAGAATATGAGAACATTGTTATTTGGGCAGTGGTAACTCCAAGTGAGGCAAGCAAGATGCAGTGAGGCCATTCATGTGCATAGATGTGCATCCACCTGCAGTCCCAGTTTGCTCACAGAGCATTACATTACACGTGTGAGCATCTGCTCACATGCCGTTGTATCCAGGTGTCTTTGTTAGTTATTTCACAGTTGTTGGTTATTTGATTCCTTCATGGTTTTCCAACAAATGAACATTGTGAATGACAGATCCAGACCCCAAAGGCTTCAAGCTCCTGCTCACTCTCCCAGTGGGTTATAGATATTTATTGGATGTGTACACCTGTAAGAGGCTACAAGGATCCCAGAAGGAACTCCTTTCTGGACATGAATTCATGTCCAAGGCTAAAAGTGCCAAGCAGTTGTGGAGAAGTACCAAAAGCTGTAGACTAGAGTCTGGCTAGAACTAATAAACCAGCTCTATGCATATTAGTAATGAATCTTAGTCCTTTCCCCTACTGTTACCCTGGCTCCTCCCCTTTCTTCTGATGAATTCTATTCTTTCCAAGAAACCCCCTTCCTACTTTCATGTGAATGTGACACACTGACTTTAATTAGTGTGCCTGCACTTTCTCTCAGAATTGTCTGATATTAGTGTATGTGTTTAGATATCATCTTTCCTACATAAGTAAAAAAAATATGTTACTATAAATGGAAAAATAGGAGGTCTAATAAAAATGTAGGAGTTCAGCACATGGCTGTTGGTATAAAAATCAATAAACCAATTTGGAAATTAATATGTAAATCACAAATAAAGTTAATATTTTTCTTCTAAGACAGAACCTCACTGTAGCCAAGGCTGGCCTATAACTGTACTGGCTGGTTTTGTGTGTCAACTTGACACAGGCTGGAGTCATCACAGAGAAAGGGGCGTCAGTTGGGGAAGTGTCTCCATGAGATCCAGTTGTGGGGCATTTTCTCAATTAGTGATCAAGTGGGGAGGGCCTATTGTGGATGGTGCCATCCCTGGGCTGGTAGTCTTGGATTCTATAAGAGAGCAAGCTGGACAAGCCAGGGGAAGCAAACCTGTAAGTAGCATCCCTCCATGGCCTCTGCATCAGCTCCTGCTTCCTGCCCTGCTTGAGTTCCAGTCCTGACTTCCTTTGGTGATGAACAACAATGTGGAAGTGTAAGCTGAATAAACCCTCCCCTCCCCAACTTGATTCTTGGTCATGATGTTTGTGCAGGAATAGAAACCCTGACTAAGACACTGTCTCCTCAGAGGCCACCTGAAGAGGCAGCATCCCCGCCACATATTGCCTGGTCCTGGACTCCTTTCTTTGCAGTCCAGATGGGAACCCTGTGACTTCCTCCCACAGGCCTGAGGATCATCACATGAATGACCCCCACACGTGGCCTCCAGCCAGAGCTCTCGTAGACCATTGCTACAGTGAAGGTGAACCCAGGAAAATGCTTTCTTAGCCTCAGAGGCTTTGCTCGAGGGAAAACCTTTGGACCATAGACCCTGAGATGCCCTCAAGGTGTCTTTCCTACTGTCCTGAATTAGTTGCTTCTGCACAGCTGTCACAACACACCTGATAGAAACACCTTCAGGACTAGCCATTTGCTAAATCTTAACTCAGAGTTTCAGAGAGTTCGGTTCATGGTTGCTCAACCCCGTGAGATGGACAGAACATGATGGTAGTGTTGTATGGGGCATAGGAAGCTTTTTTATCTCTTTCGTGAACATGAGGCAAACGTGAATGAGCCACTGAAGAAGACTGGGTACAGTCCTCAAGCTGTCCCCTGCAATGACCTACAGTGAACAGCAATGCATCACTTCCTGTGTTTCTAAAACCTCCCCAAATAGTCGCCAAACATTCATCACAGGGGCCATTGCGAGGCATTTCACATTCAAGCCATAAAGGAGAACAACGGCTTTCCTGACAGAGAGTAACCTGGCCAGGCCTGAGGTGAGACCGTGTGGAAGGAGGTGGCTGGGTCTCAGCCATGCTGGGGGTGGGGTGAGATCAGAGAAGTGATTAGGATCTAGTGCCATAGGGTGTTCCAAGCAACATAAAAGGATTTTGACTTTTCTTCTGGATAATGTGAGGATCCATCAGGTTTTATTATTGCCTCACATAAAATTATATTACCTTACATAAAGTTGTACTTCTTGAGATCCAGGTCTTCATTTTCTACAAAGCGCTCATCCCAGCTCCTATCACATGTGTTTCTTTGTCTCTTCTTCCACATGCCTGCTCCTGCTTGAAGAACAGAGGCTTTTCCCATTTGATACATTGTCAAAGTCCCGTCATGTAATTGATGGGCGTCTCTGTTCTTTGTAACAGCACAGCTTACTCTGGCTGCCATGTCAAGAACAGTGCAGGAGACTCCAAGGGCAAGAAGGCCATCTCAGAGACTAATGCACTAATCAGGCTGTGTCAGCCAGCTTTCCATCACTATAACAAACTCCAGAGATAATTCAGCTTATAAGGAGGAAAGGTCTATTTTGCCTCATAATTTTTCAAGCTTCGGTCTGTGATCGTTTGGCAACATTGCTTTGGACCTGTAGTAAAGTAACCCATTGCGGTGGTGGGTATGTGGCAGAGCAAAACTTACTATCTTATAGTTAAATGCAACCATTATTTACTTCCAGGGTATGGCCTCAGTCCCTGGAAGACCCCTTATGAAGCTCCACTGCTTCAAGGTTCTGGTGCCTTCAACAGTGGATTGAGAAGGGATTGGGCTTCAACCCAGGACTTAGGGATATATGATTTCCAGTTAGTGGAGGTTGGTTTGTGAATGACTTGATAATCATACGAAGAAAAGAAGCTGGTGACAACTGTTTCACACTCAAAAATCTTGTCCTACTTTTTAATCACTGAGAGATTGCTGCACCTTAGATGACGGTGCAGTCAGAAACAGAGCTACTTCTACACAAGTGTTGGGTTGTGGCACACACATCCCACATCATGACAACAACATTCCTAGTTCTGACTCACATTTGTTTCATTTTGAGTAAAACCCAGTCCTCATATTCATTATTTTTCTCATTGCTGTGAGAAAAATACCTAAACATATTCGCTGATGGAAGGCTTTATTTGAGTTTACAGCATAAGGGTGCAAGCATCATAATGGGAAAGGCATGGCGGCAGGAGCACAAGGCAGCAGGGCACACTACCCACATTCACGAGGCAGAGAGAGATGGATGCTGGTGCTAGGCTCCCTTTCTCATTTCTTCCTTTTTATTCAGTCCTGAGCCTCCAGCTGACAGGATGCTGCTTACAATCAAAGCAGGTCTTCCCACCTCAGTCAGACCTCTCTGGGCATGTCCTCAGAGATCTGCCCAGTGCTGCAACTTCCAGTCATTCTAAATTCAGCAAAGCTGACAGTGGAGATTAGCCATCACAGACTTCATTTTAAATCCCAGTCAAGGGGAGTAATCTGTCTAGTCCACTCACATGGCATCACTGCATACAGAACTAGGCTTTGCACACAGCAGTACATGCATGGCAATTATCTGTTGAAAGAATGAATGCCTATGAAAATCAGTTCGGTGGGCTTCCGTTCTGAACAAGTGCCTATAAAACCTTCGCATGACTTAATTTTTAAAAAGAAGGAAGAGGTTCATTGTGTGCATTGGAAGCAAACGTGTCTCTGTGCAGACTCCAAGAGCAGAGAAAGAGAAAGTCCTTCTTCCATCCTCTCTCAGACATATTGTCCTACACTTCTCGCTGCTATAACATACAATGAATACACAATATTATATATTATATGCATTATGTATAATATATAATAACTGCCAGTTGCCACAAAGACATTAGCACTTCTCACAGACATCCAGACCATGTGACTGCAGAAGCATCAGCCCTGCTCTGCCTCTTGGGCTATTTTTCTGTCAAAAATGGCCTCAGGCAGGCTGTCCTCCCTACAGGCAGTGGCTTCAGTTTGACACCTGCAGGTTCTGCATAAACAGGTTGTTTGACTCAGGACTGCAGCAGGTTAAGAAAAGGATCATCTGTTCCCAGAGGCAACTGGGGCCAGTTCATCTGTTGTCTGTGAGGACAGAATCCAGCAGCAATCAAGAAAGAGCCACACTTGTGCCTCCGGGCTCCTATGTGTACTGCTCGGCATAAGCGAAGGTTTGAAGGAGGGTAAAAGGGTTGGTAGGATCCTGTTGGCAGGATCCTGTTTGGTTCTGGCTTCTGCTCCTAATTGTCTTCAGATGTCCTTGATGTGGTCTCCAGAGGCTCTGAGGATGCACAGCCAACATGTAGAGGGACACTGACCCCCAAGAGCCAGTCTGCTCGAGGGGATCCTGTAAGCAGGAGCATCCTCTATTTAACAGCCCCCCCCCAAGTGCTAGATCTGATTTAGCATTTGTCTATCTCCAGAATTGCTCTAAAGAGCAGGCACAAACACAGAAAACCAAGGCTTGCTCCCAAAGTTGAGATTTCAGAAGAAAAGAGCCATGTGAACCACGAAAGACCAGTGGATGTTAAGAGCAACAGCTGAGGGAGGAATGACTAGGGAGATCACAAGATATTATTAATGACACTACTGTGATGGTAGATACCAGATGTTGTATACCCAAGCCCAAAGAATGTTCATTACTCGGAGTGAACCCTTAAATAAACCATGGGCACAGAGAGGCTGCTTCTCTTGCTCTCGCGGTAATAATGCCTTTCTGTCTTCTGGATGGCCTTGCACACTCACTCTCCAGCTCCCACTAGAGCCATTAGGTCTTTCCATATTCCCCTCTGATTGTTCTCATTGTAAAGCCCAACCAACTCTATTTTTGAGAGTGCACAAAATCCACTTGAGCAAACATCCTATAACAACACCCCTTAGCGACAGCCAGTCAGGCTACAACAGCAGAGTCAAGGTACATATAGATAACCTAAGACACCCTACAGACAATACATAACTGAGCCATCCTGTTTGTCAAGTAGTTTTGCCACCATGTTTGGTTCCTGCAGATTACACCAGAAATGCAGTTTTAAAAAATATTAACTTGTCGAACCATTTAGAAATTCGCCAAGCTTGCTGTAACTACAATAAATACCCAACACCGCTAGAGTTGGGGCTCTCACTTGTGACCCAATGCAATGGTGACAGTGAAAGTTCTTGCTCTTGAGCTTGCAATAAAGACCCTCATGTGTTTACATCAGAATTGGCTCCTCGGTGGTCTTTGGGGTCCCTGCACTCATCAGTCATGGAATCTCTGGACCTGATTAACAGAGATGGCGGTCCTCTGCTCACAGTCGGGGATTCCCCAAACCCTCTCTCACATAGATAGATCTGGCTGAGTCTTCTCCGCTGGGGAAGGCTAAGCACAGAAAATTAAATTCTGTCTTCTCCAATTTCACATAGAACAGAGTCCAGACTTAAGGAAAAATTTCACCTCTCCATACAAATATTAAATATTGACTTAATAGCAAGTTGCACCTAAAGCTAAAATGAATTAAAGTTAAATATAATTAGATATGTGCAATGAATAATACTTCTATTATCATTTTCCTGATTTTTTTGTTTCCTAAACACCTATTGGGTCATTTTCCTAGAATTTGTAATCATGCTCATGTCTGTCCTAAAGGAAGCACAGGGACAGATGGATGTTTGATTCTTCCTAATGCTGAGACCACAACCAACCTTCACAACTGCTTCTAGGTTCCCAAATGCTGCCCTGCACATGCTCTGAGCTGCTCTATGTCCAAGACGCCTACTTCCTCACCTCCGTTTCAACCCATAGCTCCTCCTCCTTCCTCCCTGCGTCAAGCATGTCTCTTCAGTATGCTGTTCCCTCTTCACTCATCTGCTTTCTTCCTGCTACTAGGTGATTCTCCAACATCTAACACACATCTCTCGTGGTCTTCCTATTCTGGTCTGGTTGCATCATGTGGTCTTTGCATGGCTCTCTCTCCCTCCCCAGCCTTGTTAACTTGCACTGTTTAGGTTTTGCACTGTGTTCTATCCTTCCGTTTGTATCTTCCACACCACATTGCTTCTGAGTTTACTGTGCACCCCCCGTCTCCTTATCTCAGATGCAATGTTCTCATTCATGCTTTCAACATGGCTGGGTCTAGACTGGATGCTTCTCCAATGTGTGCCACTGACACCTTGGCCATCTTCCCAACAAGATCACAGAATGTGACAGCTCTGCCTACTTTTACTCATCTTTATACCTCTGGTACTTGTTTCTGAGCTTGGTATGTCACCAGTGATTAATGTATGCATAGATTAAATGGTTATGTGAATGAATATGCAAATACGTCAGAAATGGCCCCACAAGGTTTCAGAGCAGGTATCAGAGCAGGTGTTATAATTTCTAGTCTCAGGCTCGCCAGCAGATGAAGGATCTATTGGGATGTCATATAACTTATAAGAATCTGTAAAAGCCAAGGCTTGAGACTCTTAGTTCAGGACATTTCCTTCCCATCCTCTTGAACCAGTTACACAAGAAATAAGGAAACATTTATATTCTGTCTTTTGACTCAGCTGCTTCTTTCTTCCACAGTGAAAAAGGGACACTAGAAATAGTTCTGCCTTGCCCTGTAGGAAAAATGTTGAAATAGTCAGGAGGCCAAATTCATATAGCCCGTGGTTGCCTGATGGATTTTCTCTGCTGCTTAAATAGAACATGAGCAATGAAGAATGAATTGCAGTTAATCCCTGGGAGCAGCCCAGCAAACCACGCCTGTGTCATCATATTTCTTATAATAGCAATGTCTCTTCTCATTTGTAAGACTTTTGCAAATGCTATTTTCATTTGAATTATGTCTATTTGTTTATTTATTTGTGTTTGGTTTTGGGACAAGGTTTCATTGTGGAGCCAAGGCTGTTTAAAGTTTCTTTTTTTTTATTAGATATTTTCTTCATTTACATTTCAAAATGTTATCCCGAAAGTCCCCTATACCCTCCCCCTACCCTGCTCCCCAACCCACCCACTCCCGCTTCCTGGCCTTGGCCTTCCCCTGTACTGGGGCATATGATCTTCACAAGACCAAGGGCCTCTCCTCCCATTGATGGCCTACTAGGCCATCTTCTGCTGCATATGCAACCAGAGACACAGCTGGGGGGGGGGGGTACTGGTTAGTTCATATTGTTGAACCTCCTATAGGGTTGCAGACCCCTTTAGCTCCTTGGGTACTTTCTCTAGCTCCTTCATTAGAGGCCCTGTGTTCCATCCAATAAATGACTGTGAGCATCCACTTTTGTATTTACCAGGCCCTGGCATAGCCTCACAAGAGATAGCTATATCAGGGTCTTGTCGGCAAAATCTTGCTGGCATATGCAATAGTGTCTGGGTTTGGTGGTTGTATATGGGATGGATCTCTGGGTGGGGCAGTCTCTGGATGGTCCTTCCTTCCATCTGAGCTCTGAACTTCGTCTCTGTAACTCCTTCTGTGGGTATTTTGTTCCCCATTCTAAGAAGGAACAAAGTATCCACACTTTGGTCTTCCTTTTTGAGTTTCATGTGTTTTGCAAATTGTATCTTGGGTAGTCTAAATTTCTGGGCTAATATTCACTTATCAGTGACCAGGCTGGTCTTGAACTCACAGAGATCTGCCTGCCTTTGCCTCTAAAGTGCTAGGATTACAAGTGTGTACCACCATACCTACTGCTAGGAAGGATATGAAAGACATTGAGATAGCTTTAACAACAAATACTAGACAGTTCAGAAGTAGAGAAGGATCATTTCTTGACCAGAGATTTCTAAAACCACCATTATTTAGCACTATTGCCCTTCCTGGCACTGTGCTAGGAGTTTGAGATGTAATTTCATCTGACCTATCCAATAGCCAAGAAGGTAGGTAGTAGCCTGAAAATTGGGGCTTTATTTGTAAAGGTTGAATATCCTTTAAGTGGCAAAATCTGAACTGGAACCTGGTTGTACTTGGATGAATTAATCTGTCAACCTGCCTCTATAATGTGTAATGTAGTACTAAATATTACAATGTAGATAGTATCCATATGTGAGGAAAAGAAATATAGAGAACAATCTATCACCTCTACGCACCATCCTTTGTGCCCACAAGAGAGTGGGTCCTTCGTTCAACACATGATTACTATAACTAGTTCCTTCTGAGTTGGAACTCAGGGTTGTGTTTTGCTCCTGGTAAAATTTCCCTTTCCCACTTGCAGATTTGTCCAAAGACCCCAAAATGGGATTCTTCTAGCGTTAAGTGTAGGAATCAAGAAAAATATTGGTTGTAGCATGTGATAGCTCATTGGAACTAATCAAACATTTTAGAAGAGAGAGATTACAAGAGAATTTCAATTGTTTAGCTTAGTAAGAGTGTCTGTCAACCCTTAGCCAGAAAAACTGCTAGTTGAAGGGATAATGTGCAATCCAGGCCAGGTATGATCATCTGTCTCTGTTCAAGTTCCATGAACTGAGTACCTATTACATACAATGCACCTTAAATTATTCAATAGAAGTGATCATTCGATCTCTCTTCTCTCCTCTCTCTCCTCTTCTGTCTGTGTCCCTCTGTGTTTGTGTGAGTTTCTATCCCTCCCTTCACATAGAATGGAAGTGTAGCCTATATTTCACAATATAGGTGGATGTGAGCAAGTAACAATCTGATGAACCTATAAACCAAAATTGTAATAAAAAAATTAGCATATATCTCAGGGACATGAGGCAAATTCTTCCTGAAGCACATGGGTGGACCACAGTAATGGTGTTTGTTAATCTTGGCTATGACCCAGAATCATCTGAGAAACTGTATTTAAACCATAAAATTCCCAGAATGTGCCACAGATAGTCTAGTTAAATAAGCCTAGCTTGGGGTCCAAGGTTAATGAGAGGGGTTTGTCTTCACAGGGGATCCTGATAAATAGGCAAGCTAGAGCATTTCAAAACCATTCTATGGGCTTATGGACATGTGGAGATGGATCCTGTTCAGTAGGAGATCCATGAGTTCAGAGGAATCTTACATCTCAGAAGCAGGTTAGAGCTAATGCTTAGAGTATTTTTACCATGTAATTAAGAGATGTGTGTGTTGTGGGTGGGTGGGGGGGGGCATAAGCAAGATGCCCAATAAGCAAAATGTAAGGTTGGACCAAGGGGCCAAGGGATCAAATCCAAGAATTGATTCTTTGGATGCAGAAGAGAATCTAGTTAAGAAGCAGTATGTAAGAATACAATGCAAGTCATTCAGGATTTTCTTTTTTGTAAGCGTATGAAGGATGGCTTGGAAACATGAGGAACTGAGACCATATTTACTGGTTAGAATTCCCTCTACCACTGTGGAGCACATGTGATGAGCATCCTGCAAGGGGAATCAACAGGACTCAGTGGTAGACTTGTGCAGAGCCAAGGGATGGGAGCAGATTGTGTGCTCTATCAGGCTAAAAACTGCATGATTATGACCCCATCAGTCTATTGACCACTGTGTTCCCAGAACCTGGCATACAATCATCACACAGGGAGCAACAATCCCAGTTTTAATGAAGGGAAATAGGAATAAATATGCGTTCTCTCAGAGAGTTAAGTTCCAAATGTGAGAAAGGGGAGTCATGGCAGTTCTGTGGGTTGAGAAGGAGGAAGGTGATGGGCAGTGGAGCTGACTTTGAAGGAGAAATGCCAGGGTGCACAGTATACATGCATTGGATTAAGAATATCTTAGGGCCTAGAGTTCAGCACTGCACTGCCATGTTTGTAGGTGATGCTTAAAGATGCTTAGTTATTGCTCTTGGGGAACAGGCAGGGACTCGACCTGTGTATACCTGTGTAACCAACAAATAGCAAAAGCAAAGCCATGCTTGTCAGGACCATGGACAGCTACCAACGTGGCAGGGCTCTGGATGAATAGTTGAGCATCAGCCCTGCAGACTGCACATCCTGCCTGCCCTCTCCTCAGTCGTCTTCTGGAAGTGGGGTGCTAATAGATGCCTTACACACATACCCAGTGTTCAAATAAGTTACAAAAACACTATAATAATGTTGAAAGGCTTTTTTATTGCTGGTCTCTTTAACAGCCCCTAATATGCTCATTTTTCTCTCTGGGGTGCCAATGTAGTGCACATCTTACTTTATATATTTATTTTTTTGTTCTCTTTTTTCTTTTAAGATAAATTGTAATCAGGCAAATCTCAGCATGCAGGATAGGGACAGCTCCTTAGGAGCCCTCTATGATGTATTTTTGATGACACAGATCTTGGTGGAGTCATTGAGAATGATCTGGACTGAAAGCCATGTCCTTGTAACCCCCATCTCTCTGCCTCAAAGCACTCTGAAACAGCTAAAGGGACCTGTCTGAAGTGCACATCTTCTCTCTGTACCAGGTAGAGATTTGGACATGAGGACATGTGATGTCCCAGTGTACTTGGCTCTCATTGAGGGAACAATATCAACCGCTCACGCTCTTTGCCTCCACACCCATGCCCACCTCCCTTCATATATTTCATGTTCTGTGAGCACTTAGAGGTTTTTTATAGCATAAAATAATGAAGACCCTGAGAGCTCTCAGCTCTAAAAGCTAGAATTGGCTTGAAACTTTTGTCACCAGGCAGCAAAGTTCCCATGCTGTGTGATGGCTGACCACTGACACTCGGCCACAGGCATGCGCAGAAGTGGCCTTTGATGCTGTTCTCACAGTAAGTGTCTGAGAACAGCATAGACCCCCTCACTGCTTGATTGCCAGCTATGTCACTTGTCCCTGGTCAGTTCCTGGGCATGGGACAAATGCCTTCAGCCAGAAACTGCCTCTGTGAGAGTGCCCTGCTTAATCCAATCAATGATCATGAATCAAGTTTTTCTTAAAGAGACTCTCTCTCCCCCTCCCTCTCCCCTCTCTCCCTCTCCCCTCTCCCCTCTCTCTCCCTCTCCCCTCTCCCCTCTCTCCTCTCTCTCCCTCTCCCCTCTCTCCCTCTCCCCTCTCTCCCTCTCCCCTCTCCCCTCTCTCTCTCTTTCCCTCTCCCCTCTCCCCTCTCTCCCTCTCCCCTCTCCCCTCTCCCCTCTCTCTCTCTCTCTCTTTCCCTCTCTCCCTCTCTCCCTCTCCCCTCTCCCCTCTCTCCCTCTCCCCTCTCCCCTCTCCCCTCTCTCTCCCTCTCCCCTCTCCCCTCTCTCTCCCTCTCCCACTCTCTCTTTCCCTCCCTCCCTCCCTCCCTCCCTCCCTCCCTCCCTCCCTCTTTCCCCTTTGTGATGAGAGACAAAAACCCTTGGCTTTCTCTACGAAAGCTCCTGACAGGAATTCTCATAGGACACTGAAAGGGGAGCAGAACCTTGAATAAAGGACTTTCTGGGGTCAGAAGAGCAGAGGCCATTTACTGAGATGGATAATTAGCTGTGACAGTTGAGGTAGAGCAAGTTCAGGCCCAAAAGAGAAAACCCTAAACATTCCTAAAATGGGGGCTGACATCTTGGTCCCAACCATATTAGATGTGATTTCTTCTTTGTAATGGGAACCCTGAACTCCTCAAAAGAAGAGCTGATTTTGATTCACATCTATTTGTTACCACATATAGGTCAACAAACATATAAAGCCTCTAGTAGTTAATATTGTCCGGATACAGAAAAAAATATAGTCAGGATCTAGAATCATCTAGGAGCTATGACTCTGGCCTGCCTGTTAGTGAGCTTCTAGGTGAGATTAACTGAAGTGCAAAGAACAGCTCTGAATGTGGCATCATTCCATGGCCTGAGGCCCCAGAATGAATTAAAAAGAAAGGCAAGAGGGGTACCCAGCATCCATCTCCTCCTATGCTTTGACTGTGGATGCCATGTGACCAGATGTCTCATGGTCTACTCCAATGTCTCTCCACCATCATGGGCCTTGACCTGTGAGACAAAGTAACCCTTTGTCCCTTCAGCTGCCTTTGTCAGGTAATTTGTTGTAGCAACGGGAAAAGTAAGCCAGACAGTACTTCTGAACAGATCATCAGTCAATAACTGCCATTCTTCGTGGGCACACATCAGGGCAGGGGTGACAATGTGTGAATGAAGCACACAATCACCCCTGTTCTCACCATAACCTCAATTCTCACCATGGCCTTGATTCTCATTACCATCTGTACAGCAGGTGTCAGTATCAAAGCCTTTATTTTATAGATTAGTACAAAGCAGTCAGGAGAACTGATATGACCTGCTGGGGGCAAAAAGCTCTGTAGATGGCGGAGCCAAAAGAACCCTAGTACCTCAGCTCAGAGCGAATGTTCTGGACCATGGACTCTGAGGAGCAGGTGGGAAGGGAATATAAGTCAGAACTGGTGAGCAGGTCTTTTCCTTGACCTACCTTAGAGTTGAAGGAGCAGCCCACAGTATCTAGGTAGAGAATGTCTGTCATGGGCTGTTTGAATGCCCATCCCTTTGGGAGATAAATTGCCTTCTCATCTTGAATTTTCAGTATCTCTGTATTCTGGAAACATTGTATTTTATTTTTAATCTTTATTTTTGCCATTCACAGGGATTGGGATTTTTGTACTCAGTTACCAGAGTTTATGAGACTCATCATGACAGTCTCATAAACCCTTCCCCTTGCTTTGCCCTGAAGAGCAGAGTCCCTTCTACGTACAGTTCAGGGTTAGATATTTTGAAAGGGACAGCTACCACCAGTGCGCTTGTCTGAAACGCTGGCATATGCCCTCACTCAGCTCTGATGTTGTACACCTTAAAGTTCATCTTTCCATCAAAAAACATCAAAAACGAAGTTTAACAAACGGACTTCTGCCTTCAGGTGTCTTGCCAAATGGCTAAGTTCTCATGAACCACACACATGCAAATTCAACAGAGAACACGATATTAATGATAGTTTCCTTGCTCTCACTGTGACTGGCTTCCTGTGAGGGCACTTCAATTTGGTAAAAGGTCCATTTTCTTTGTCAGTGGGTTTCAATTGCCCTTGAGAGACAGCTCCTCAATATTGTTCAGTTATTATCCTCTCGAATACTTGTGGGTTCACTTCAGCTTTGTTTCATTTGAGTAGACAGGCTTAACACAAAATGAATAAAAAGATTTGCTTTACCTTCAGTGAGGCATTCAGTTTAGTTTACTAGAATTAATTAAGTCTTGTTCAATCTCTACATTCTTTTTTTTCAGGTTTTTAAATTTTTAATTAAAACATAATTATGTCACCCCTTTTCTTTTCCTCCCTTCCACCTCCCCCATGTCTGCTCACTCCTTCTCAACTTGATGGCAAGTTCGATCTAACCTGAAAACCTTCTTATGATCTAGCTTTCACAGTACCCAAGGTGTAATGAAGTCACCTTTCCACTGGAACAACTAGTTAAGATGTTCACTAAGACCCAAAAGATCATAAAGTGAGAGCCTGGAGCTATTCTCACACAGGTAACATCAATCCATTATGTGGCCTTGCCTTCTCTCTTTGAAGGATGTGGCAGCAAAAACCAGCTCTAAGAGCCAAAGTTTTCCATTAGCGTGACCTTCTGAGGGTCAGGGCTCTCTGTTCTTTACTATGTAGCATTTTGTTTTGTAGAAATGGAGAAAAATGGTTTTGATGCTAATGTATCTCAGCCCCTTGATTTCGGAGTTTGCATTTTGTCCTGTCCCTGCTTCAAAATGAATTTTGTTTAAGAAGATGCCACCAATGTGAGTTCAGCTCATCTGTCTTCTGGATGGGGACATTTCTAACAGAGTGGTGACATATTTGCCTGCCTGCGCTCGACAGCTTTCCATCAACATCAGGAGCCTCTTCCACTTTGCTTGCAAAATGGGAGCTACAAAATTGGTTATCTTCGTTCTGAGAACAGAAAATGTGTTTAAATTACGTAAAAGATCTTTTAGGCCCAGGCAGCCATCCTGACAGCCACCACAGTAAACCACCAAAGGAGTTAGTTGAGCTCATTCACCATCACAGAGGGAAGCTGCTTCCACCTCCACTTCCTATTACTATCTGCCTCACGACAATGAGTCTACTGAATCTTAAAATACTGTCATTCCAATCATGTGCTATCCCCAGGACAAAATTAGCCAGAGGAGAACAGTCATCAAGTGAAAATCCTGTTTTGTAACAGAGCAAGGGATAGAGAACAGTAAGGGATGAGTTCTGTTTTTTAAAGATTTTTTAAAATGATAACCAAAAAACATGAATACTATAAAATAAAATTGCTTTGGAGGAGGCTGTAAACTTCCCACCTCATAGTTATCACTCTTGGCAAATTGTCCCATAACAGTAGCAGAATTAGATATTACCAGTTAAGCTCAGGAAGTAGCTGGCAGTCAATAGTCTCCAGCCTCTATAAGTTGGGACTATAATAAAATGTAATTTGACTTCTTGGCAATTAGTTTTTAAAGATATTGATTGCAAATTTAATAGTTCTCTTTATCAGGCAATGGTAATTCCCAAATATTTAGGCGATCACTGCCTTCAGATGGTACATTAGTAATCAAGAATTTAACTAGTCAGATTTTAAAAATAAAATTCTAAAGAAACCAATCATACACACACTCTACCCACTCTCCAGTCCTAGAGCAGTCTAAGTCAGAATTGGGTGAGATCATGTAATTTTAAAATTGGAAGAAGTTGCACATTCTATTAACTAACAGTCATTTGAACAGCTACTGGTTCTTACAAACTGTGGGGTCTGCTCAAGAAATGTAAATAAATGAATCCTGTCCTAGTATTCAAAGGTAGGAACCAGGAAAAAGAATAAGGTGGCTATTCATTTGCCCTTAATTAGACCCAAGTAATTTAGTCTGTGACACGGGAAAACTATTTAACCTAGAGTCAGACATGCACTTAATGGCTAACAAAAGCGATGGTTAGTTTTAAATGTCAACTTGCCACAATTTAGAATCACATGGAAGATAGTTTCAATGGACTAATCGTGTTTACCAAGTTGGTGCATATGCCTGTGGTGCATATGTCATGTCTCTGGGAAATTGCCCTGTTTGTTAATTGATGCAGAAAGACCAGCCCATGATGGGTGGCACCATTCCCTATGCAGGGAGCCATGAACTATACAGGACAGACGAAAGCTAGATGAGACCAAGTAGGCAACATAGGTGCGTTTGACTTTTTCTGGTCTTGAGTGTGGATAGGATGCCTTAAGTCCCTGCCTTGATTTCCTCACAGTAATAGACTACAAGATGAAACTATAAGCCAAATAAACCCTTTTGTCACTAAGTTACTTTTGATCATAACAGAAATATAGATACAACAGTATAGTTTATCATTATGAGCTAAATACATTGTATATTTCACTAGGTTCATTAGTTTTCTTGGTCTGCTTTTATTTCTATATCACGGGGAAGAGGGTCATACTTCCTACTTATATCAGTCAGGATGGTGCTCAGGATTTTACTGTAACAGATTATGCTAGTGACTTAAGTCAAATCTCATTTCTTCCTTATACCTGTCAACCCGTGACTTGCTTATATGATAGAAACTCACCCAACTGTCACATGTTAAAACAGTGTACACTCCCTGGTGCTGAGACAGTTCTTTTGAACTGGCTCCATCTCATTTGTGGTTTCTCTGGGAATGCAAGGCAACCACCACTCACTGCCACATACATACATACATACATACATACATACATACATACATACATGTATATTTGTTTTTCCTGCTTACTTGTTCCTGCCCAAAACCTACTGAGTCTGAGACCAGGAGAATTACAGAGTGGTCTGGGTGTGGTCCTCCAGGTTAAAAAACTTTCCTCTCAGAGGCTCTTGGTCCTGTGAAGGCTCTGTGCTCCAGTGTAGGGGAATACCAAGGCCAGGAAGTGGGAGTGGATGGGTTGGTGAGCAGGGGGCAGGGGAGAGAGGATAGGGGGTTTTCTGAGGGGAAACCAGGAAAGGGGATAACATTTGAAATGTAAATATCTAAGAAAAAAAAAGAAAAAAACTTTCCTCTACCCAGCTGAAAATGACTCAGTGACTCAGTTTACCAGAAATTTCTAAAACATTTTCAAGTGGAAAGTCTCCCATGACTTTATGTAGGGCCTCAGATTGACAGAGGGTATGGTAGAATTTGGGGTCTCTGAGAAAGGGCAATGTGCCTTGGAGGTCTCACTTGCAACTTCTCTTCATGGCCCATTGGGTAGACACAGACAACTGGCTTGCCTTAGACTATTCCTCTCGCCAGTTTAAACAGGAGAGGTGAATCAGGCTGAAGTGAGTCCCAGAGGCGTCCCAGTTGGCAGACTGCTTCAGCTTCCAAGGATTGAATCTAGTGAGGTTATAATCTAAAGAGGAAGAAAAGCTGTATCTTGTTTCTCCATGAGAGCTATTTTACCCACGTGATGATTAAGGAGCCATCTCTCCCTCATTCTCTTGGCCCCATCCTGTGAGCCTGGAGTGAAACTTGGAAAATTTGGTCTCTTAAGTGTAGTGTTTTCTGCATCACTCACCTCAAGTGGTTCCTCTTCATCGCCCCTGCCCATCTCTTTCTTAGCAACTGAATTACTTTCACAGCACTATTACAGTTATAACTGTTACGGCAATTGTGAGTACATACGTAGTGTATATGTGTATGTATTTGGTATGTGTGCAGGGGGTCTAGGTATTGAGCCCAGGGCTTTGTACATTCTAAATGAGTGTTGTTCCACTTCTTCTCATACCCAGGGCTTCATGTGATAGTTTTATTTATATTTGTACTATCAAACTTTTAGAATGTGTTGAATAAATTTAATATTTATGAAATCAGGGGTAGTCTCTACCTTGTCTACCATTTTTATTTTGGATCCTTGTGCTGCATAGCTCTTTCTTCTGAACAGAAATACTCCATTTTAGAGGCTTGTAAGACTCGGGAAGTAAATGAAATTTACAAGGCTCAGGAAGTAAATGAAATTTACAAGTCTTAGGAAGTAAAAGAAACAAGGCTCAGAGAGCAGTTTAAAAGGTAACATGAAACGTAACAATTGCCGAGGAGAGGAGACTTCCCTGCTGTACTCCGGGAATGCGGTTTCCATGGCTTCTCACTGTGTATCACTGGGCTTTTCAGTGATACAGCTGTGCTGGTGTCAGCCACGGCTCCTCCAAGTAACCACAATGAACACTCTCCATGAAGCAACACTTGGGTAGAATTGTTTTTTAACGCCCTATCTGGGGTGAACGTATGCTTGTTTATATCTCCCAAGAAAAAAGCCAAGGAACACCTGAAAAATACCTGCCACACGGCATATCCTATGTGATTTATTCTAGGGACAAATAATAAATCCCTGCTTTGAAACAAGTCCCTAGGTGATTCTTATGTAGTGTGCCCACTGACCATACCCAGATAAATACTGCAGTTGTACTTTTGTTTTTTTTTTTTTTGTTTTGTTTTTTTTTTTTTGTTTTGTTTTAGAAACCGATAGTTCCCAGTTTAATTTAATTACACTTAAATCAACCCACATTTATAGTAGTGGCACAAGACAGGAGCTACAACCTGTTAACCTCAAGCAAGGGGTCCTATACTTCTCTGTTCTCCTCTATAGTCTCAGGCAATAATGAGGGCACAAACACATACATTCAAACTCTGGTACTTAGCACGACAACTATGCAACAGTGTGAAAACATGTCAGTCATTCTTCCTAGCATCATTTTGCTTTTGGAACAATGCATGGATTTGGGGGGAAGGCATGGGAAATTCTCTACTCTATGCTTGTATTGCTTACTTTACTGAACATTACAACGCTGTCTATATATACAGAGATGGGATCTTGATCTGAATGCAGCCATTCCTTTTCACAGTGCCCCTACCTTCATCGGATTAGGGCAAAGACAAGCAGAATTCCCAAGGGTATCCTTTCTAAGTACTGGTGCTCATCTGAGGTGGTCAAGGAGTTCTTCCTGTCCTCATAGACAGACTTTCCTGTTACCCATTTGTTACAGATTTTTTTTGAAGCTTGGTCAGTTTGTACCCACCTTCTTCCTCTCTTCCTGCCAGGGCAGACTTCTAACTAATCACTCAGCATCCTTCTGACTCAATGACTGCTCAATTCCATTGGGAGTGACAATACAGTTCCCTCTAAGAGAACACTTTCCTACTTCTCTGGTTACGTGCCATGAGTCTAGCCAATGAGATAGAAGTCTGGTGAATTTTCTAATAAAGTTCACTGAATAAAAGAGGCCTGCCTCCTGTGTATTTATATCTCAGCATCATTAAGAAAAGGGTAAAGCATAACTGCTATTTCATCCTCACAGCCTAGGCCACGTAGGCACATCCTATCATGAAAAAAACAGATGTGAAAATATTAATTTATGAGACAGATAATCTGATTCATCATATTACAAGTGTTTCGCTTTCACCAAAAATAGCCTATCCATGGCTTCTAAATGCCATCTAACCCTCCCTCGTGTAGCCTAGCTGCTGCATTTCAAATGAATTCTCAGATGCTTATTGCTTCAGTGCTACACACTGGTTAAGAACTTCAACTCTGGACATAGGCAGAGCTGGGTTTGAATCTTAGGCCTGCTCTTATTCTCCCAGGTAAGAGATCCAGCTGGGCTGAGCTTCAGACCCCACACTGTGAGAATTAGAAGCCAAAGGCCATCACTTCAGAGACTCCTGGAGAGAAGGAAATGAGTTGATTCTCCTGGAATAGTTGGTCTGCAAGAATGGCAGCTCCCATTAGCTATTAGCCCCATCTTTCCTGTTAACGCACATCACGTGAATAGCTGGTTTCTTCATCCCGAGGAGGTCCTGAGAGAGCCCATCCCTCTGGCACAAAAAGGGAGAGTAGAAATGGTGGTTTTCCAGTTTCTATGTGTGTTTTTTGGGACACTATTTGGGAAATGTTATTATATCCCTGTTGCTTCCAAAGCTTATGGCACTGACTGCTCTGAAAGACAGAATACTGTTGTCAGCAGAGCGCCTAATCAATAGCATTGCAGATGCTTGGACAGGGTGGCTCATTTTGTTGTTTTTACAGTGACACGCATCCAGTGAAATGTAGTAACCATATGCATTGAGTTCTGTGAGTTTTGACAATGGTGTGCACAGCAAATCCAACAAGATAGAGACTATTTCTTCCATCCTAGGAAATGTCATTAGAGCTCCTGCCAGCTAATCTCCTATGCAAAGGCAACCCATTTAGGTTTTGGTTTGTTTGTTTGTTTGTTTGTTTTTAATTTTAACACTGATTGGTTAGTTGGCTGGCTGGTTGGTGATTATGTGCCACCATGTGCATGTGAAAGTCAGAGAACTTTGGGGAGTTGGCTCTTTCCTTTGTCTATGTACGTTCCATGGATTGAATGCAGATCACAGGCTTGGCAGCAAGAACCTTTATCTGCTGAGCTGTTTGGCCAGCCTCCTTTTTTAAGAAACTTGGTGTTCATGCATGTTGCACTGAGTAGACAGTGTACTCCGACCGTGTTCCCCATACTCTCTTACATCCTTCTTTCTCACATTCTCCTTTCTTTCCCCATGCCACTTTGTTCCCCAGACAGTTTTGCTTCTACTTTCAGGTCACATGACACACATGTGATTTTTATGTATTTATATAAAATCTACAATTCATATATGATAGAAAACATTATTTGTCATTCTGAGTGTAATACAATTCGCTTATTTTATCTGAAAATCATTTCATTCTTCTTTACGATTGGATAAAACTTCACTGTGTACATGTATCTCTGAAGGACACCTAGCTACCCCATCACAAAGATACGTGCACACTCATGTTTGTTGAAGCATTATTCACAATAGCTAAGCTGTGAAAATGCCCAAAGTATCTGCACTGGTTTTCTTTCTGTTGCTATAAAAGTTACTCTGACTAAAAGCAACTTAGAATCAGAAAGTTTTATTTCAACTTCCAACTCCAGGTCACAGAGCATCACTTAGGGAAGACAAGTGAAGACTCAAGACTCAAACAGAAACCCGAAGGCAATCCTGGCTGCTACCTCGTGCAGCATTATCTCTGACCAAGAACTCACTTCACAAATAAAAAAAGTCAGCAGGGACCAATGAGGATGCTATTTGATAGCTGGATCACAGGATTCAGCTAGCTCTCTTATATACCACAGGACCACCAACCTAGAGATGGTACGCACATCCTGGGATGAGCTGATCTCTCCTACATCAATTAATAGTTGGGCCAATCCCCTACAGACCCCCAGGGAACAAGTCGATCTAAGCAATTCCTCAACAGATGTTCTTCTCTAGGCTTTGTCAAGTTGACAGTTAAAGCTAACAAGGATAGCATCTATCAACAGAGGGGCAGACGGAGAGAATGCGACGCACATGCAAAGGTTTGTATCATTGTCACTCAATTGTGAGCATCCTAGAACTTTGTGCAAATAAGACTATGCAGTATGTGTTGTTATATTTTCTGAGTTTTTTTTTTCCTGCTGAGCCTCTCCTCTGCCATTGGCTATGCATGGGAATGGTTTGTTCCTTTTCATTTTGACGTCTGTCCAGGTGTGTGATACAGGAAAGGACCTGTTTGATGATGTTGATGAATATTAGGGTTGTTTCCAGATTTGTGCTACTAGCGACATTTTAACAGTTTTATGTGGGGCAGAGGCTGAAGGAAAGGCCATCCAGAGATTGCCCCACATGGGGGATCCATCCCATATACAGTCATCAAACCCAGACACTATTGCAGATGCAAGAAGTGCTTGCTGACAGGAACCTGACAAATACAGAGGTGCACAGCGTCACCAAGGGAGAAATTAGAGAAAGAACTGAAGGAACTGAAGGGGTTTGCAACCCCATAAGAGAACAACAATATTAACCAACCAGACCCCTCCCCAGAGCTCCCAGGGACTAAACCACCAATCAAAGAGTGCATATACCCAGAAGATGCTCCAACTTGTAATAAGGACACATGCTCCACTATGTTCATAGCAGCCTTATTTATAATAGCCAGAAGCTGGAAAGAACCCAGATGTCCCTCAACAGAGGAATGGATACAGAAAATGTGGTACATTTACACAATGGAGTACTATGCAGCTATTAAAAACAATGAATTTATGAAATTCTTAGACAAATGGATGGATCTGCAGGATATTATCTTGAGTGAGATAACCCAGTCCCAAAAGACCACACATTAAATGCATTCAGTGATAAGTGGATATTAGCCCAGAAACTTAGACTACCCAAGATACAATTTGCAAAACACATGAAACTCAAGAAGGAAGACCAAAGTGTGGACACTTCGATCCTTCTTAGAAGCAGGAACAAAATACCCATGGAAGGAGTTACAGAGACAAAGTTCAGAGCAGAGAGTGAATGAATGACCATCCAGAGACTTCCCCACCTGGGGATCCATTCCATATACAATCACCAATCCCAGACACTATTACAGATGCCAACAAGATTTTGCTGACAAGAGCATGATATAGCTGTCTCCTGAGAGGCTCTGCCAAGTGCCTTGCAAATATAGAAGTGGATGCTCACAGTCATCCATTGGACAGAGCACAGGGTCCCCAATGAAGGAGCTAGAGAAAGTACCCAAGGAGCTGAAGGGGTTTGCAGCCCTATAGGAGGAACAACAATATGAACTAACCAGTACCCCCAGAGCTCCTTGGGACTAAACCACCAATCAAAGAAAACACATGGTAGGACTACCTGCATGGATGGCCCAGTCAGTCATCAATGGGAGGAGAGACCCTTGGTCTTGTGAAGGTTCTATGTCCCAGTATAGGGGAATGCCAGGGCCAGGAAGCAGGAGTGGGTGAGTTGGTAAGCAGGGGGAGCAGGGAGGAGATAGGGGATTTTTGGAGAGGAAACTAGGAAAGAGGATAACATTTAAAATGTAAATAAAGAAAATATCTTAAAAAATATGTGCACATGAAGCGACCCATGGCTTCAGCCACATATGTAACAGAGGATGGCCTTGTCTGGGATCAATGGGAGGAGAGGCCCTTGGTCCCATGAAGGCTCAGAGCCCCTGTGTAGAGGAATGCCAGGGTGGGGAGGTGGGAGTGGGTGGGTGGGGGAATTGAAGGAGGGGAAGGAGGAGAAGGAGGGATGGGGTAGGGGGTTTCTGGAGGGGAAATTGGGAAAGGGAAATTTGAAATGTAAATAAAGAAAATATCCAATAAAATAAAGTAAAAGTTTTATATTATGTTCAAATTTTCCTTTTTCTCCTAAATAATAGACTTCATGCATCAGAAAGAAGATGCACACTTGGCATTTAAGAATCTTCCAATTAGCTTTTCAAAGGTCATGTGCCATTCGGTATTCCTTCCAGGAACATATAGCAGAGTTGCATCTGCCTCATAGCCTTAGATGTTGCCATATTTACCCCCCAAACCATTTTAATGGAATGATCATTTTTTCTCCTTCTCTCCCTTCTCCTCCACCCCCTTCCTCCTTCCCTCCTTCCCCTACCCTTCTCTCTGTCATCTTTCCCCTCCTCCTTCCCCCTCTCCCTCCTCCTCTTATTTGTCCCCTGCTTTCTCCTCCCCCTCCTCCTCTCTTCTTGTTTTTGTTTCCCCCTTTCTCTTCCTGTTTCCTTGGGTTAATAAAATGTTTTTATCATTTCACTCTGTCCCCTTCACTGATTAAGGGAAGGGAGGGCAGAACAAAAAGAAAATGAAGGGAGGATGGAGGCATAAATTCTTTGCAACCTACTTTTCATAAGGTTTCAATTCTCCTCTAGTCTGCCACCCAGCTGAGGCAGTGGAAGAGAAAAGGTACTAGGATATGGGAGAAGTGGACGTGTTCAGCAATAGTTCTTTGGGGGTGAGCTCCATCTTCTTTCTCAGCAGTTCAGTCCTACAGCAAACACCAAACAAGACTCAGCAGCTGCAGACCAGACCTCTGGGCAGGCAGACTCCAGGCACAAGGCTCACCAGTCAGCTTGAGGCAAAGCCTCAGAAGCAACAAGCTGCTGCAGGAACCTCACAAGCAGTTCTTTGGTGAGCTTCTTTCAATGGTGTATTGTTACCACAAGTTGAGTTCAACAATGCTATGTAAGGCGAACCAATACATGTGTGTTGTTAGGGAAGAATTGCAAGGTGGAGCAAACCAAACCAATGCTCAGTGCTCATCTCCCACTGTCTGTGGGGTCATGTCTATACTCCTTCATCACAGGCCCTTTCAAGTGACTACTGTATCCAAACATCCTTTCACCTGTGTCTGCTTCAGGAAAACAATCTTTCCGGTGTCTGCTTTAGCAAGACACCCTTTCACCCATGTGCCCCAGCAAAACATCATTTCACGTAACTAACTTTCCAAATCAGGAGAAGAAACTGAATTAATCTCTCCAAGAGCTACCCACCTTTGTACACTACACTATTGATAACACCAGATAGACATTAAAGTTCATAACAGCGGAAGCTGATAGACATGCACATGCTATTAAGAGTTGGGTCAGTGAGTGCACAGAGAAGGAGAACTTCTGAAGTAAAAATAGACTGAGAAGAGACCAAAAATTAAAAATACCTGCATTCTCTATATGTAATTAAGATTGCAAGCTCTTTCCTACAAGACTCTTTTTTGATCAGCCTGCTTCAGTTGTGTGGATAAAGACACCAAAACACAACCGTTAAATGTGTGTATTAGGGAGAAAACAGAAAAGTAGTCGTGTGTCACCTACTGTCTTTTCCTCAGTCCCCTTCCAATAGGCTATGTTGGGACATGATAAAAATCACAACTGTTAAATCAGTTACCTTTCCCCCCCTTTGAAGCAAGAAAAAGGAAGTTTCCTAACAAAGGGAAATCTGGAGAGCTACCCAGAATGCATCTGTACCCACTTCCCCCTTTCTTTCTTTTTAAAAAAAGATTTAAAAGAATTGTAATTGTGTGTATTTCTATAGATATATGTGTGTGAGTGTCTGTTCCTAAAGAGGCCAAAAGGATCCATTGGAGCTGGTGTTGCGGTAATTGTGAGCTGCTATGTGTGTGCTGGGAATGGAACCCAGATCCTTACAGGAGCAGACTGTGGTCTTAACTGCTAGGTGCCTTCATCCCCAGCTCATTGTTTTTCCTAACATAAAGCAGCATAGTCATCCCCAGGAAGTTGGCATGACTTGTAGTGTGGCTGTTTCCCAATAGATCGATGTCTGGGTCTTTTAGGACCTCCATGTGTCCCGGGGACTGTGGGTTTCCTGTATACCTTAGGAAAAATTCTCACTCTCACCCACAGATCCTCCCCCACCATGACATCTTCTCAGCAACTCGGGGCTGAGTGGGCTGTGAGTAGGAAGTGGGATCTGTTACTCCTGGTGGCGACGATTCACAGCTGAGTCAACTGGATGGCAAAAATAAATGTGTGGCTGTGTGCTTGGCTCCAAGAGTGTTCAAAATCAGCCTGCAGTGCCCTCTGCCCACTGGGAAGTGAGATTGTTAAGGCTGAGAGCAGGAAGCCTGCTGTGACCTGTGGCTCCCTGATGACCTTCAAAACCCAAATTAGTGTCCATGTAGAATGCCATCTTATCTGGTGAGTGCCTATAATCCCAGCACTGGGAGGCTGAGATAAGAGGACCCTGGAAACCTAGAAAGTCTCTGAGTTCTAAGTGAGAGACCCTATCTTGAAAACAAAGCTAGAAAGCAATAAAAGAAAACACACACACACACACACACACACACACACACACACACACAAATTAAAATGAGTGATGGATACAGACAAATTTATCTGGCCCTTGACTTGAACAGAGGGGCCAACGCCACTGCTTTCTGACACTGAAGCTCTCTGCCATGCTTGCTCCCAGGGCAGCTCACACAATGCCCATCTTTGGAGCTGCCATTCACCAACAGCTCATCAAGCTCAGCTTCCCAGATTACATTTCAAATAGTGGAAAATTCCAGAATGTTGCTTGCAAACTGAGCTAGACTTTGTCAATGTGAGAGAGGATTGTGGTTGGCCTCTTAGCTCAGAAGAAAGACCCCAAATTCTGTTTCTTGGTGTTTCAAATGAACAGTCTGTTCAGCGAGCACAGTGGCCTCTGGCTGTAACAGTCTGACTCATGGAAAGCTCTGGAGAGAAGCAATTTCTTCCCGTAGCGCCAGGACTTCTCCTCACTCCATCTGAAGCTGTAGCTCACTTACCTCTGTTTACAGTTTAGCATCTTTGTGATCTCAGTGTTTACTATCTCCCATCTTAAACCCTGCCTCTTCCTGACAATTTCAGACAACAAGCAAGCAAACAAACAACGAACTTGTAACTGGGCACCCTGTGATAGGCTTGCTTCTTCCAGGATGCTGGGGAGTCTGGGTACCACAGCAGCTTTCAGAGCATCTCAGGGAACTGCCTCAGTTGCCCAGTATTCCAAGTCTCTGCACATCTGCTTCATTGACAATTCAACAATGGGGATCAAAACAAACTCCACAGGGAGATAGCTGGCTTCAGTAAAGCCAGGGTGTTAAAGAGAAAGAAGTGGGTCCATGACAGAGTATTGCCCGGGGAAATTAAAAACGAATCTAAAATGTCTGTGACTTGAAATTCCTGCAGAATCTCAAACTATATCCCAGCATCTCTGCTAAAAACTCAACTTTCAATGTAACCAGAAGCTCATGTTCGGTGACAATGTTGCCTAATGTGGGTGGGTCAGAGTGTGACATTCTGTTCACTGGTTGTCAGCAAGACTCCAGACACACCCTAGAGTCTATGAGGCTGACAAATGGTCAGTAGACCACATTCTCCTGTGCTAGTAAAGTATACAGGGGCCTACATGTCATAAAAACATGTCACACTGTGGAAAGGATTCAAGGATTCCCACACACTTACCATTTTCTCAACCCTGTTTTATATCTTCCTTCAAATGCCCTTATGTGTTCCCACCAACTCAATTTGATTGACAAAGGTATGCTTGTTCTTATCACACATGGTAAACTGAGACAACTTTTTTCAAGTGTGTGTGTGTGTATTTTACCCGTATGTATATGGACCCAAATGTATATATGCACACCATAGATACACAGGTGCCCATAGAGACCAGAAGAGGGCAGCAGGTGAGGTCTAGGTAGTCATGAATCTCAGGATGTGGGTGCTGGGAACTAAACCCTGGCCTTCTGTAGGAGTTCTCGTAACTGATGAAGTGTCTCTCCAGCTCTCTCAAGCTCTCTTGAATCCAAGAGATCCCCATTGTATCCTGCTGTTACTACACCAAGATCAAACCATTTTCTCCAAGTCCATCTGCTAAGACCACATGGAATTAGGAGTGACATCACTTCCTGAAAGACACAGCTGTCATCTCAGTGGCATAGTTTATGGGTGGCAGAGTGGCCCACCAGACCTAAATAAATTCCATTTGAAGATTAATATATGATTAGCTATGATAGACATCATCTTGTGGGAAAGAACCCTCAAATCAAGATTATCATTTATTCTAAGTAAGGTCAGAAAATATCACAGGGAGGAGATTACGTTGAAAAGCAGAGCGGGTGTGTGGTGATGAGCTTGGGTAGCTTAGAAATGTAGGAAAAAGGAAGGATGTTGAAGATGATGCCGGGGTGGGACCCTTGCTGTGTTGTGCACTAATTACCAGGGGCATCCGGGGGTAGCACGCATGCCCTCTTATGCTCAGCCACACAGATTTGGTTTTCACTATTTAGTTTTGGTTTGGGGTCAAGTCAGGGTTTCTCTGTGTAACCATGGCTGCCCTGTATCTAGCTCTGTTGACCAGACAGGCCTCAAACTCACAGAGATCCACCTGCTTCTGCCTCCTGAGTGCTGGGATTAAAGGCGTGCACTGCTACCACATCTGGTTGATTTTCACTCATAAGAGGCAGTTGAATCATTTTCCATTTGTGGTACAGAAAGTCCAGAAAAAGAAACAATCACAATATTACCGAAATAGAGTTTTTTTTTCTCTAATATTTTTTGATTTGCTTAATGTATAACCAGAGAAAATATGCCTGTCCTTAATGTTCCTAGGAAGGAAATAAACCCAGTATGAACATTTTAAAGCGTGTGGACTCTGTTTGCTGAGGATGACTTCAGCACAGCAGGAATAATGACGATAATAGTTGTTTTAGTCCCGAGGGATCCAAAACCGGACTGAGATGATGAGGAAACAGGAGGCGCTTCGTTAAACCCTGGGGTGCCATAAAATGTGAAAGCTTACTGTGACCCCACTGAAGTATGCCTTCTCTAGACTGACTCACAAAGTGTGTGTGTGTGTGTGTGTGTGTGTGTGTGTGTGTGTGTGTTCCTGTGGAGGTCAAACATCAGGAGCCATCCACCGTGATTTTTGAGACCAAGCCTCTTACTGTCCTGGACTTCATTGACTGAGTTAGGCGGACTAGAGAGTAAGATCACGGAATGCACCTGTCTTGTTTTCTTACTACTGGGAGTTTAAGTGCATGCCTCAGTATCTGGCTTTTGTGTGGATCCTGAGGATTGAACTCACATCCTCATACTAGTGGGGCAAGCCTTTTACCAACTGCCCTATCTCCAGAGACTCCTCACAAAAGGTCTTTGTGATTTGCAAGAAAAAGGCACTAGTGCTTTCAACCAAAACCAGCTCTTATATGAGTGTATTTTTTTGAGTATGAAACCTCACTCAGATGGACCACTGTGGTGGTTAGTTCTCCATTAGGCAGTCAGAATGTTGTACTCTGTTTCAGTTTTATGAACAGCTGGATTGGTCCCTTAGAGCCAGGCATTGCAACCGGGAGCATATATATCCACAGGGGACACTTGGCATTGCCTAGAGACTGTGGGGATACAGGATGCACCTGATATCTGGTGTGCAGAGGCTAGGGAGCCTGCTTAGCATGCATTACTGCAAGGATACTCCCACAACAAAGAATTATCTTGTCTAAAATGCCAGCAGTCACTGGCCTCACAAGAAAGCAGAACTCCATGGAACTAAACTTCACTCAGAGCATCCAGGCTTGCAACGCTGTGACAGGAGAAGAACAAAGAATAATGTTTGTGGAAAACAAACTTAGAGATCAATCCACGCAATCTACTGACAGGCTTGACAAGTCAGCCAGCAGCAGGGAGACCCAGGGACTGAGCAAGAGAAACCCAAGCTTCAGAAGAATAAATCCGAACAGCAGCTTGTATAGCTTAGAAGGCACCTACTCCTGGTCTTACAAAGACAGCATTTCCTTACCTGGGACAGGGGACAACTGTTAGACCATGGGACAACATGGAAGGGCACAAAAGATCAAAACCAACATGAGGGGTCAGTGAGACACTCATCAGCTAAGGCAATTTGCTGCTCTTGCAGAGAACCTGAAGTTAATTTCCAGCACTCACACTGGGCAGCTCACAACTGCCTCTACCTCCAGCTCCAGGGGATCTGACACCTTCTTCTGGCCTCCACAGGTACCGGCCCTCACATTCAACAACCCCCACACAAATGTACATGTGAGCACACACACACACACACACACATACACTTTAAAAAGTAAACAACATTCTTAAAAAAGAAACCTTGATGGTAGAGAATCGCTACTCCCTTTTAATAGAATATTTTTGAATTAGCGGGATAAAGAAATAATTGCAAAATAAAGGAAAATAAACCATCATTAAATTCTGTATGTAGGGCTACAAACCTTCATTCCAGGAGAAGCTTCTAAGTTTATTCCAAAGCAGGAGTAAGGGGAGGCAACTAGAGGCTTGAGGTGGCTGTGGAGACTGCTGAGGAATCCTCTGCTAAGCCTTGAGCTATAAGGAAGGGGCATGTTAAATAAGAACCTGGAACATCCATTTGCTGAAGCAAAACTTGCCACTCTTGAGCCCTGGTGTCTTCATTTACCCAATTTGGTCCAGGGCCGTGTTGTGCTCACAACACTTTACATAACAGGAAGGGTATGTGAGCAAGAAAACCTGCCCTACTTTGCACTTAGAGGATATATATCACAGCACAAAAGTCCCTGGGAAAGTAAGACATCACTTAATGGTTCCACAATAAATCATTCTGCGCAAGTTAGAATTTATCAGGTAGGTTTCTTTATCCTAAAGAAATAAGGAATGTAGATCTCTTAAGGGGTAGAATCCAAATCCATCATGGTGGGGAAATGACTGGTGTCAATCGACAGAAAGCCAAGTCTGTTATCACTGTGAGTGATATGCAACATAATATGAAGACTGATCCCAGTGTTGGGGGCTCAGACATACAAGGATCTGGATGGATAGGGAGTGGTCCTGCAGTGAACTCCTCCTGGAGGTGCTACAAAGTCTGGGCCATGTGGAATCAGGTGATTGATTGGTCTATGTGGTGGTTTGAATATGCTTGGTCCAGGGAGTGGCACTATTAGGAGGTGTGGCCTTATTGGAGTAGGTGTGGTCTTGTTGGAAGAAGTGTGTCACTATGGAAGTAGACAATGAAACCTTCCTCCTCACTAAGTGGGAGCCAGTCTTCTTCTAGTGGCCTTCAAATGATGATGTAGAACTCTTCCAGCACCATGTCTGCCTAAATGCTGCCATGCTCCTGCCTTGATGATAATAGACTGACCCTCTGAACTGTAAGCCAGCCCCAATTACATATTGTCCTTTACAAGAGTTGCCTTGGTCATGGTGTCTCTTCACTGCAATGAAACCCTAACTAAGATAGTCTGAAGATAGAACTGCCTGTAAAGGTAGAAAGGGCCTTACCTATTCTCATGACATTGGCTATAAAACTCTGTGCACTCCTAATGCCACCTGAGAGCTAAGGCCAATGAAAAGGTGAAATGGTGATCTAGTGTGAAAGAAGGCTGAGTAAAGACTGGTCTTGGCATTTATGATAATGGATTGAGTGTCACAGTTGGTCCAGGCTCTTCAGTGCAGTTACAGTCTTCTGGAACTCACACTCATGTTCAAACTAGTGATCATTCCTTGCCAATGTGTATGTGTGGGGATTAAATAATTCATTGTAGCCATGAAGGAGTAAGTTTCCAATACCCATGTGTACCTTTCTCAGGTATATATTTCTCTTTATTTTACCTAATAGGTGTTTATAAATACTTCTACTGAATCGTTAGATTTACTGGTTGTTATAAGGAGAGACTGTTTCAGACAAAGGACTAGAATCAAGCCATGCTGTGGAGCAGCTTCATAACCCTTTGCCTACTAAACAATGTACATGAGGTCATATCTGTGGGGATGTGTAAAAAACAACTTCATGGCAAAGAGTTGAAGCTGTGTGGACATTTCCAGAGGTTGAACTATACTATTTTTAACAAGGAGAAAAGGATAATAAAGTAATCCTGCTTGCTTATCTAGGTCTCTGGGTACTGCAGAGTTTCCTTCTCTTTGCTCATTTCAGAAAGAAAATAAAAAAGTAGATCCAATTCAGAGAAGGAAGACAGTCCCAATTCTGTCAAGTGTCTGACACAGTAAGATGAAAGGTCGCTATTCTGTAAGACTTGGATTCAAAGGCCTGAGCTAGGACCTTGGCATCCTGGAGTTTCCTACCCTCTACCTACTACAGCAGCAACACATGGATGATTCAGAGTATACTGATGTGTGCTATATTTATTTAAAAAATAGAGAAAGGTGGATGGATGGATGGATGGATGGATGAGAGCCTACAAAGTAGATTGTTTTATCCAAATTAGGGATGTAATAAAAGATGTAATGCCAAATATGGAGGAGTCTATATCTCTGTCAAGGTCCAAAGACCAGAACTAAATGAATTGTCATAATCTCTGACATCACTTGGTCAAAAGGTGACTTATTTCATTTGTAGATTTTTTATATCTCTATAAGACTCCTCTGAACTGAACTGAAATAATGCTAGCTGGCCATGGAGTTTCCTACTATGCTGAGAGTTCCAGGTTTTCAATGATTGAGGAGCAAATGAAGAGTCTAGGGACAGTTAAAGCTGCTGCTACCTATGGGCCACCTGCAAATACATCACATACACAAATGGACCAAGATAAGAAATCCATCTCTATTGGTGATTATATTAAATCCAAGTGGATTAAACCCTGGAGTTAAAGATCAAAGATGCTCAAATGGGTTGAGACCTGAGCAAGGACTCTTTTGAAAATAAGAATGAGTTGTTTATGTAGTAAAGCAGAAAAGAGCCATTTGAGAAGGAAAAGAGAATGGGGGCAGTATTGTGGGGTCCCCTCCAGAGATGATCACTCAGAGACAGTTTATCACCAATTTAAAGTATTAATTCCAGTCAGCTGGGACCACACTCAGGTATTTGCGATATGAGTATAGTAACAGTGTTTAGAGTAAGACTTTTAAAGGTGAAAACCACATGCTGATATCTCCCTCTACAGCTGCAGTGGGAAGTTTTATGCAAGCAAGCAGTTTAACAGAAGCTGAGATAAGTTAACTAAGGTATCTTGACCTTGAGTTCCTAGAACAAAGCTAGGAAACGTCCCATCAAGGAGATAAAATTCTAGTTAAACCTAAAATGACCTTATCAAGAGCACAAGATGGAGGAAACTCTGCACTGGCTTGCCCTGTCACAACAGTGGAAGGATGAGCAATGAGTACAACGTGTATGAAATGCCAGAAACTCATTAAAAATAAATTTCGAAAGTGAACAAGAAAACTCAGTGAAACCCTCAGGGAAGTAAGATAATTGACAGGGAACTAGCCAACAAACAAAGCAAAGACAATTTTCCAGCTGTGGTACCAGGACACATTCATAATCAATTGCTTAATCTCAATTATAGATGGCAACACTGGCCATTCTTGTGTGATTAAATATCATATTTTCTTGGCAACAACAAAAAGGTTTGTAGCAAAATAATATAAATGAGCTTTAAGCTCATTTTATTCTAAATGTGATCTTTATGGTAAGGGAGAAAATAATTGAAATGTTTGGGCTACTGCTTATACCTGCCTCTCAAAAGAAAGGCATGAGTGTCAAGATGAAGAGAGAAAGGCTCCTCCTGCAGGGAGGTGAGCTGGGTATGGAGGTGCATACCTTTAATCTCAACAAGCAAGAGGCAAAGACAGATTTCTGTGAGTTCAAAGTCAGACTGTGCCACGCTCTCTGGTCGAGTCAGCCTGACAGGCTGAGGCTTGAAAGCTACTCACGAGGCAAAAGAGTTTCACAGACATAGCTCTGAGTGCCTCCAAGAAGAAACGGGAGAGAGCACATACTAGCAGCTTGACAACACATCTAAAAGCCCTAGAAAAAAAGGAAGCAAATTCACCCAAGAGGAATAGACGGCAGGAAATAATCAAACTCAGGGGTGAAATCAACCAAGTGGAAACAAGAAGAACTATTCAAAGAATTAACCAAACGAGGAGTTGGTTCTTTGAGAAAATCAACAAGATAGATAAACCCTTAGCTAGACTCACTAAAGGGCACAGGGACAAAATCCTAATTAACAAAATCAGAAATGAAAAGGGAGACATAACAACAGATCCTGAAGAAATCCAAAACACCATCAGATCCTTCTACAAAAGGCTATACTCAACAAAACTGGAAAACCTGGACGAAATGGACAAATTTCTGGACAGATACCAGGTACCAAAGTTGAGTCAGGATCAAGTTCACCATCTAAACAGTCCCATATCACCTAAAGAAATAGAAGCAGTTATTAATAGTCTCCCAGCCAAAAAAAGCCCAGGTCCAGATGGGTTTAGTGCAGAGTTCTATCAGACCTTCAAAGAAGATCTAATTCCAGTTCTGCACAAACTATTTCACAAAATAGAAGTAGAAGGTACTCTACCCAACTCATTTTATGAAGCCACTATTACTCTGATACCTAAACCACAGAAAGACCCAACAAAGATAGAGAACTTCAGACCAATTTCTCTTATGAATATCGATGCAAAAATCCTCAATAAAATTCTCGCTAACCGAATCCAAGAACACATTAAAGCAATCATCCATCCTGACCAAGTAGGTTTTATTCCAGGGATGCAGGGATGGTTTAATATACGAAAATCCATCAATGTAATCCATTATATAAACAAACTCAAAGACAAAAACCACATGATCATCTCGTTAGATGCAGAAAAAGCATTTGACAAGATCCAACACCCATTCATGATAAAAGTTTTGGAAAGATCAGGAATTCAAGGCCCATACCTAAACATGATAAAAGCAATCTACAGCAAACCAGTAGCCAACATCAAAGTAAATGGAGAGAAGCTGGAAGCAATCCCACTAAAATCAGGGACTAGACAAGGCTGCCCACTTTCTCCCTACTTTTTCAACATAGTACTTGAAGTATTAGCCAGAGCAATTCGACAACAAAAGGAGATCAAGGGGATACAAATTGGAAAAGAGGAAGTCAAAATATCACTTTTTGCAGATGATATGATAGTATATATAAGTGACCCTAAAAACTCTACCAGAGAACTCCTAAACCTGATAAACAGCTTCGGTGAAGTAGCTGGATATAAAATAAACTCAAACAAGTCAATGGCCTTTCTCTATACAAAGAATAAACAGGCTGAGAAAGAAATTAGGGAAACAACACCCTTCTCAATAGTCACAAATAATATAAAATATCTTGGCGTGACTCTAACTAAGGAAGTGAAAGATCTGTATGATAAAAACTTCAAATCTCTGAAGAAAGAAATTAAAGAAGATCTCAGAAGATGGAAAGATCTCCCATGCTCATGGATTGGCAGGATCAACATTGTAAAAATGGCTATCTTGCCAAAAGCAATCTACAGATTCAATGCAATTCCCATCAAAATTCCAACTCAATTCTTCAACGAATTGGAAAGAGCAATTTGCAAATTTGTCTGGAATAACAAAAAACCTAGGCTAGCAAAAAGTCTTCTCAAGGATAAAAAACTTCTGGTGGAATCACCATGCCAGACCTAAAGCTTTACTACAGAGCAATTGTGATAAAAACTGCATGGTACTGGTATAGAGACAGACAAGTAGACCAATGGAATAGAATTGAAGACCCAGAAATGAACCCACACACCTATGGTCACTTGATCTTCGACAAGGGAGCTAAAACCATCCAGTGGAAGAAAGACAGCATTTTCAACAATTGGTGCTGGCACAACTGGTTGTTATCATGTAGAAGAATGCGAATCGATCCATACTTATCTCCTTGTACTAAGGTCAAATCTAAGTGGATCAAGGAACTTCACATAAAACCAGAGACACTGAAACTTATACAGGAGAAAGTGGGGAAAAGCCTTGAAGATATGGGCACAGGGGAAAAATTCCTGAACAGAACAGCAATGGCTTGTGCTGTAAGATCGAGAATTGACAAATGGGATCTAATGAAACTCCAAAGTTTCTGCAAGGCAAAAGACACCGTCAGTAAGACAAAAAGACCACCAACAGATTGGGAAAGGATCTTTACCTATCCTAAATCAGATAGGGGACTAATATCCAACATATATAAAGAACTCAAGAAGGTGGACTTCAGAAAATCAAATAACCCAATTAAAAAATGGGGCTCAGAACTGAACAAAGAATTCTCACCTGAGGAATACCGAATGGCAGAGAAGCACCTGAAAAAATGTTCAACATCCTTAATCATCAGGGAAATGCAAATCAAAACAACCCTGAGATTCCACCTCACACCAGTCAGAATGGCTAAGATCAAAAATTCAGGTGACAGCAGATGCTGGCGAGGATGTGGAGAAAGAGGAACACTCCTCCATTGTTGGTGGGATTGCAGGCTTGTACAACCACTCTGGAAATCAGTCTGGCGGTTCCTCAGAAAACTGGACATAGTACTACCGGAGGATCCAGCAATACCTCTCCTGGGCATATATCCAGAAGATGCCCCAACTGGTAAGAAGGACACATGCTCCACTATGTTCATAGCAGCCTTATTTATAATAGCCAGAAGCTGGAAAGAACCCAGATGCCCCTCAACAGAGGAATGGATACAGAAAATGTGGTACATCTACACAATGGAGTACTACTCAGCTATTAAAAAGAATGAATTTATGAAATTCCTAGCCAAATGGATGGACCTGGAGGGCATCATCCTGAGTGAGGTAACACATTCACAAAGGAACTCACACAATATGTACTCACTGATAAGTGGATATTAGCCCCAAACCTAGGATACCCAAGATATAAGATACAATTTGCTAAACACATGAAACTCAAGAAGAATGAAGACTGAAGTGTGGACACTATGCCCCTCCTTAGAATTGGGAACAAAACACCCATGGAAGGAGTTACAAAGACAAAGTTTGGAGCTGAGATGAAAGGATGGACCATGTAGAGACTGCCATATCCAGGGATCCACCCCATAATCAGCATCCAAACGCTGACACCATTGCATATACTAGCAAGATTTTATCGAAAGGACCCAGATGTAGCTGTCTCTTGTGAGACTATGCTGGGGCCTAGCAAACACAGAAGTGGATGCTCACAGTCAGCTAATGGATGGATCACAGGGATCCCAATGGAGGAGCTAGAGAAAGTATCCAAGGAGCTAAAGGGATCTGCAACCCTATAGGTGGAACAACATTATGAACTAACCAGTACCCCGGAGCTCTTGACTCTAGCTGCATATGTATCAAAAGATGGCCTAGTCGGCCATCACTGGAAAGAGAGGCCCATGGGACATGCAAACTTTATATGCCCCAGTACAGGGGAACGCCAGGGCCAAATAGGGGGAGTGGGTGGGTAGGGGAGTGGGGGTGGGTGGGTATGGGGGACTTTTGGTATAGCATTGGAAATGTAAATGAGCTAAATACCTAATAAAAATGGAAAAAAAAAAGAGTTTCACAGAAACTCGCTCCTGGAGTCTGGCGTTCTCTCTAACCCATACATTAATATTCCATTCCCACATTAGTCTAGTGTATGGATCCACGTGCTCTCTTTTAGTAATATCCTATTATAAGTATCTTTTAAGATTGAATTCTGACATAGCTAAAGCCTTCCGCCAGTGTTCCAACAGTCCTAGAATGTCCTTGAGCAAGACCATGGGCTTGAAATTCAGTAAGAATGTTGCTATTCAGAATAGCCTCTGGTACTACACTATCACTTAGAATAAAAGCCAAGTCGCTCCCATATACAGGAATTTACAATGGTTTAGGAAGTAGATCGGGCTGTGGTTTTAGAGTATTGCATTATTCATGAGATGGTTAGCTAGAATGGAACTCCCTAGTTAGAACCATGACTTGGTGTGAAAGCCCTTGCCCTGGGAGATTAAAGACCTCACACCTGGCTTCTAAGACTATAGCTGAGTTATACCCATACATACATATTTACAATGGCCTAAGGGGAAGGTGGAGTATACAATAGACTAAAATAGGAACTATGCCAAGGGCTCGAAGCCCTTGACCCTGGCTTCTAAGATTAGTGAATCTTAGGTGGAGCCCTTGTTGATCCCAGTTGTTAACAATGAATTCTATCCCAGGTGGTTCCCGTTAGAACTTCTGTGTTTGCATTCCTCTGTTTTATGTAAGATTCCAGTAACCTCTTTGTACCTTGTGGGTATGTCACCCAACTTCCTTATTGTCTTCTGCATAAAAAGTCTGATGCTCGATTTGACAAAATACATTCAGATTCTACACAACCTCTCCTGTGTGCATCTGTCTGTCATTCATCCGACGCTTTGCCCACCCGAGACTAGAGACCCGTTCCACACAGACAAAGGGGCCCAAAGGGTCTGTGACAAGACTGGTCTATCAACCTCAAATGTTATAAACCAACCTACTTAATAAATTATCTTTCTAATATGTATATATTGTGTTCATTCTGTTCCTTTAAAGAACTGCCCTTCCTTCACACACACACACACACACACACACACACACACACACACACACACACCCGCCCCAACTGACTAATGCAGAAGTGCATGTAATTAAGCTAGCTCTCAAAGGAAGGGAGGCTGCAAATAATTTCGAAAACAATTCTGTTTGAGAGTGAAAAGAAGGAAACAAAGAGAAGTCTTGGTGTGGAGCAAACTATTTTCCCAGAGTAAAAGGCAAATTGTGAGAGTCTGTCTGATATACATAGCAATTTTTAATCTTACCTAAAATTGTAAAACTGGCAGGTGCCCCCATGCAAATGAGTCTTTCACAGACAACTAGAAATCCCAGAACATTGGTTCCAGGCTGTCATGGAAAAGGAAAGGTGTCTGTAGTTGGTATCCAGATTACAAGTGTTATAGTCCCACATAACTGGCTGCCTGGAGGAGACACTATCTCAAGCTTTGTCACAGAATAGTCTTTTATCTTGAGGTCAGAAAAAGAGCACCATGAAAAATTGGATTTTGAAAGAATCAGTTGAAAGAAGGACTGGGCAGTGTGGCTTGGGTCTCGGTATTTTGAAATTGATATTCCTTTGTAATTACCAAGAGGAACACTAAAGCCACCTGGCCACCTTTCAGTCTGTGTGCAATAAGAAGAATCTTACATTCCTTTTTAAAATATAGCACTTTTTACAGAGAGGGCTATTGGGGTGGTAGTAGGAGCAAGGGAGATGGAGGTTGGCTTTAGAAGAGAGTGTTGAATGCCTCATTCACTCTGGTTATCAACCCAGGGATACTGGATGCAGTGATAGTTGAAACAGTCCCCCCAGACATCCCTTTATATTTAGGAACTGTCCTCTTAAAAAAAAAAAAACAAAACAAAAAAACACCCTTTCCACGAGACTTGGGTCAGACTCACAGATGTCTCTTTTTTTTTTTTTTTTTTTTTGATAAGCATAATGCCAGATAGAAACAATGCCAGGCAGATTTTCTAAATTTTCCTTCTTGTTCTTATAAACCAATAGCTGTGGTTGCTCTGAACAAGCATTTGGCCACTCAGACTTTGGCAAAGAATCTCTCCTTGCCTCAAATCCCTTCTTAGTAGTTGTTTTCTCTAGAACCAGCCTGACCTCAGGGCAAAACATGTTGGACTTACTGATTAATTCCACACCTCGCTGCATTTAGACACTCTTCTCTTTGCGAAAGTCCTTTAGAGTGGGGCTTAAAGATGTTTGAAAACTCCATGCTCAGTACCACTGCAAGCACCACACCACACCATACCACACCACACCACACCACACCCTCCCTTAGATAAAGGGAAATTGGAGTGGAGTCCACCTCTGCCTGTCTTCAAGTCCGTGGGGGTGCCTCTATCGTTCTCTACGTGGACCTTGGAAAGAACTATTATTGGTTCTGACTTGACAGGCTTCCTGGGCAGGGGTACTGGGATGTTGAGTGGAGAGAGCATAGGGCCGACAAACAGGTGCCCTTGTCTCTCTTCTCACATCTGCCAATTACAACAGGGGTCATGTGACCGGGGGGAAGTCAGAAACTTCCTGGGCTTCAGCAGAAATGCCTTTAGTGAATCTTTGATCATTCATTTTAATTCTACAAGCTCCAACTTTCGTGATTGACTGAATTTTTCCAGCCACTGACACACTGAATTCTAGGAGTGTTTTTCATCCAAATCTCTTACCTAGACATGTCAACAAGCATGCCTGCTATCTAGCTGTTTTCTATGTGAGGGTGAATGTATGATTATGTATGACTTTACATGAGTGTGGGTATATGTGTGTATGAGTGTGTGAGTATATGCATGTATATGTTTGGGGCTGAAGAGGCTGGGAATGTCCATGGAGATCTTTCTACACAAAGCATTCTTTAACTCCTTAGTTCAGGCTTCAGCTACACTGATTAGCTGTCTTCTGTCTGCCTTTCTGGATGGTTGTGAGCAGTTTCTCCTAGCATATCATGGAGGTACCTGATTTCCATGTATCTACATAGGCTTTCTCTGTGGTTTTCCCAGAGAGATGTCCTATACTGGCTGAGCTGAGTTTTGCTTATTGAGGTCACATAGATGCATGCGGAGGATCTACAGGCCCCTCAGTGTAATGTTCAAAGCAAAAGCCTCAGAGATAACCATGACCATCTCAGAGCCATATAGATCACAGACCAGAAGCAATGACTGACAACCTGCCTCAGTCTTCCCTCTACAGCTCCTGTAAGGACTACTGCAGTATAAAGTTACTGATCTGATTTAGTCATTAACACTATTGACAAGTGAATCTCAGACAAGTTCCCTGTTCGTGACTACCAAACTGGTTAGGACAGAGCATGTGTGTGTGTGTGTGTGTGTGTGTGTGTGTGTGTGTGTGTCTACAAGTGCATATGCATATGTATGCTGGTACATATGGAGCCCAGAGGTCAGGTGAAATTGGATATTTTCCTCAGTTGCTCTTCACTTTAACTTTTGAGACCGAGTCTCTTGAAAAACCTGGATCTCACTAACTCAGCGAGGGTGGCTGTCCAGCATCCCCAGGGATCTGCCTGGCTCTGCCTCCCAGCATGGGTTTGCAGGTGCATGATTGCACAGGAAGCGCTTTATCTCTTCATCCCCCGACCCTGACCCCTTTTAAGGTCTGAGAGTTGTCTGTGGCTCTCAAACGCCTTGAAATGCAGCTCACAGCAACGCAATAGGAATGTTTGCTATCTTATGTCTGACAACACACATTCTTTATTTTAGGGCCAGATTTCAGTCACTTTTTAAAAGCAGATTTGCTTTAAAGAAAAATACATCTTCTTACAGACCTCAGAATGGCTCTGGAAGCAGAAGAGACCTAGAGATGTGTAAGAATTTGAATAAAACCTTAAACTCCAAATTGCATCATTAGTAATATACCCTGCAGGCCACCATTACTGGCTGGCGAGATATCCATCACTGCCAGGAGATTATGAACTGAAGAAGAGCCACAAAATTTGCAACCTAGTGGATTAAAGAAATCCATCAGGCTGATGGAGAATGCCATGCCCAAAAGAGACCTGGAGTCTTAAATATTTAAGCTTATTGTATTTGGCTTGAATATACCAGTTTTACAAGGTAGTCTCTCTCACTCACTCACTCTCTCATTCTCCCACTGTCTGATTCGCTCCCTCCTTCTGCTTCCAGAACCCAAAGAAGTATTACAAGTCTGCACTGCAGAAGTAGTATGATTCTTTAGCTTTTTTTTGAGAGCTATTTGTACATCCATAGTTACTTTAGGACCTTGTGATTTGTTTTGGCAGGTATCATTTTCTGGGGAGGTAGATTTAGTTTCATTATTTGTAAGTGTGTGTGTGTGTGTGTGTGTGTGTGAGAGAGAGAGAGAGAGAGAGAGAGAGAGAGAGAGAGTCTGTGTGTGTGTGTGTCTATGTGTGTGTGTGTGTGTGTGCCTGTGTCTGTCTCTGTAGGGGCATGTACACATGAATGCAGTGCCCTGGGAGGCCAGGGGCCTAGGATCCCCCCTGGAACTGGAATTACATTACATTCATTACTGGAATTATGAGATATCACGTGGGTGCTGGGAATCAAACTTGGGTCCACTGGAAGCACATCAAGTGTTCTTTTTTTTTTTTTTAAAGATTTATTTATTATGTGTAAGTACACTGTAGCTGTCTTCAGACACTCCAGAAGAGGGAGTCAGATCTCGTTACGGATGGTTGTGAGCCACCTTGTGGTTGCTGGGATTTGAACTCGGGACCTTTGGAAGATCAGTCGGGTGCTCTTACCTGCTGAGCCATCTCACCAGCCCACATCAAGTGTTCTTAACCACTGAGCTGTCTTCTCAACCCAGGTCATTTCTAATATGAAGCACCAAAGAGCAGGGGCTGAGACCTTGCACCCTTCCTTGTACAGGGCTCTGGAAGTCTTGCACAGATGGAGACCACAGGTGTAAAAGTGTCATGGTCTTCACATTCTAGCAAGGGCACACACTCTGGTGATGCTCTTGATGTTGATTTTGGTTGCTTGGCAGTAAAATGTTGACCAGGTTGCTTCACCGTGAGACCACCCTGTTTCTGCCTTGTGCTTAGAGCTTTGACAGGGAAGCCTTACACTCAATGGCCATATAAAGCTGAGACATTGGGTTCCTGGGAGGAGTATCCACTGGTTCTAGTTTGCTTTCTGCTGGTGTGATAAAGACCATGATGGAAAGCAACATAGGGGAGGAAAGGGCTCATTTGGCTCACACATCCTGATCACAGTGAATCATTAAGGAAAGCCAGGGTGGGAACTCAAGGCAGGAACCTGGGGAGCAGAAACCGAAGCAGAACCGTGGGGGAATGCTGGTTACTGTCTTGTTCTCTTGGTTCGCCCACTTCAATTTTCTAGAACTCAGGACCACCTGCCAAGAGGTAGCATGACCCATAATGATCAGTCTCTCCCACATCAATGATTAATCAAGAAAATGCACCCACAGATCTGTCTCCAGGCCAATCTGATGGAGATGTTTTTCTCAACTGAGGTTTCTGGTGCCCAGAGAACTACAGTTTGTCTTACATTGACCACCAACCAACAACACAAACATAACTAAACACAACACAACTGACTAGCACTCCATATAAATTACTTGAAAGTCCCCTTGCGGAGGGTTTGTCTGTTCTTCCGTTTATTCAGACACTGATACATACCAGTATGAACTCCTGTATATTTAGTTTACACTTTGAGCTACAAACTAATCTATTTTCATGCAAATATTTTTCTTACTTTGACCACAGGGAGCTCTTTAGGGTGCTTTGTAACCTTTGACACACTCTACCAGTTGGGTGTTTTGCCTGCTTGGATATATGTATTTTTTCAATATGTTGGCAGCTAGGAAGTCCAGGCTTGTATTCTTTTTGTGTATTTATTGGCCCCGTGTCTTAGAGTCAGTATTTTCTCAAGCAGTTCTGTTTCCTCTGACTGGAGAATGGCATTAGACACCAAGTAAAGTGTTCTCGTGATGAATGAGGTAAACACAGCTTACAGAGCATGGAAATCCACAAGCACATGTAATCTATATAAGTTCTCACTTGAAATTATTTTCTCTTTGCTGTTGAAGTAGCTTAGATGGATGCTTACTTTGATAACTTTGAAATAGATGATTTTATTATCTGGGCGAAGTGGTAAGGGGTGAGGTTTCATGTAACCCAGGCCGATCACACACTCACTATGTGGCTGAGGATGACCTCGAGCTGGCCTTTCCCCTCCGGAGTGCTGGTATTACAGGCTGCACCACCTAGCTTCTGTGGCTCTGGGAAGTGAAACCATGCCTTTGTACATGTGAGGCAAGCACTCTGAGGACTGACCTGTCCCCTAGACACATTTGTTCCTCTTACTGTCCCTGCTAAGGACTACGATATTTCCTATAAGGGTGTTGTTAGCTCTTTCTTACAAGTTTTACATTTGGTTACTGTATTGACTAGTTTTGTGTCAACTTGACACAGGCTGCAGTTATCACAAAGAAAGGAGCTTCAGTTGAGGAAATGTCTCCATGAGATCCAGCTGTAAGGTATTTTCTCAATTAGTGATCAAGCAGGGAGGGGTCCCTTTGTGGGAGGTGCCATCTCTGGGCTGGTAATCTTGGTTCTATAAGAGAGCAGGCTGAGCAAGCCAGGAGAAGCAAACCAGTAAGGAACATCCCTCCATGGCCTCTGCATCAGCTCCTGCTTCCTGACCTGCTTGAGTTCCAGTCCTGACTTCCCTTGGTGATGATCAGCAGTATGGAAGTGTAAGCCGAATAAACCCTTTCCTCCCCAACTGCTTCTTGGTCATGATGTTTTGTCTAGGAATAGAAATCCTGACTAAGACAGTTACTGATTCAATTTATTGTTAAATTAAAAGATGTTTTGTGTATTTTGAAAATGAATGCCTTCCCCATGTGTCTTCAATGGGTCGTCTTCATTTACATTCCCTTACTCCACCACCAAAGTTCCGGAAACAGAGTGGAAGAGGAGGGGGCAAGCATATGAGTCTGAGGCTAGGGAGGTGCACTGAGAGATGCTCTTTTCTAGGCATGGGGACTAGACCTGCTGTCGGCAGCTGCAGTGACCTGCACAAGATCAAGTCAGCTAAAGTCCCAGCATAGATGGGGTGGGTGGTCTCACTAGGGAGCAGTAGTCACTCTTTTTGAAGGACATGGTCACTGGTAGGATTCCCATGCTCCAGTGGCCTGTCCCACAACCCCACACACATTTGGCAGCACTGACTGGACTTAGTAGGGTATGTTTTTTAAAAAAAGACCTGAAGTTGGGAGTAGGTCATGGTGAGGGAGCCATAGAGAAGTAGAAATGAGAAAATGGGGGTGCTTTAGTTGGGGTTTCTGTAAAGAGACGCCATGACCACAGCAACTCTCATAAAGAAAAACATTTAACTGGGACTGGCTTACTGTTCAGAAGTTTTGTCCATTGTCATCATGATAGGAAGCATGGTGACATGTAGACAACATGGTGTCTAAGAGGTAGCTGAGAGTTCTACTTCCAGGGCAGCAGGCAGGAGGAAGGGAGTGATACTGGGCCTGGATTGAGCATCCGAGACATCAACCTCTTCAGCCCATCCCCAGTGACACACTTCCTGCAACAAGGCCATACTTTCTAGTAGTGCCATTCCTTATGAGCCTATGGGGACTGTTTCCATTCAAACCACCACAGGCGGTGAACATGATCATGTATCATTATAAAATTCTTAAGAATAAGAAACAAATTTTTTTGAAAACCATATGTATCCTGATACAGTCTTTGGCTCTACATTTGTGTGTGTGTCTAAACAATGGCACTAAAAATCTTCGGAACCTTGACTGATACTGTCATGCGCTTGTCCAGTAGGTTGTTAAGAGACCTTGGTTAATTAATCCTTCATGAAATGTTGTCACCTTGTACTTTATTGTAACAAGAGCAAATCTAAAGAATGTTCTATATTAGTATATCCTAAAACAGTTTCCACAATGATGCCCAATTCATTTACCTGAAATTCTTACTCCTTGCTCAAGATTTGATAACAACCACACACACACACACACACACACACACACACACACACACCTCCAAATACATCAGACTTATTGATAAAGGTAACAAGTTTGACAAGACTGTTCTTTTTGGTTCACGATGCTGTGGATCAAAGTCCTAACTTTTCCTAGGAACTAGCATTACTGACTTTGACTCATGCTGCAAAGCTAGAGTATGGTTAATAATGTTTATTTGTTTATTAGAGTATTTGTATAGATGCTGTGTTCCTTAGAAACTAAGGGTCTTTTCCAAGCAAATAGATCCACTGTGTACTAATTGGTGTTCAAAAAAGGATGCCTTTCAGTGGCTCAGCTATTTCATCCACCACTTAACATCCAGCATGTGTAAACACGCATTCCTATCTACAGATGCTATTTTCTAAATTTATAGCTTCTAAACAGCCATTAATTTTGCTAACATGTGGGTCACAAGAGGCGAGCTGATAAATCTTACATCTGCAACAGGGTAATGCTCTCCTCTATGCACATTTATTTTCAGAATCCATGTGTATTTTAGCTAGGGTATGATTGATCTCCTGCCAACACTGTGCTGGTACATGGAGAGAATCAATAACACACTGGCCTCACCTGCTCTTCATAGATTGTCTCCCCGAGTTTGCAGAGGAGAATCCAGGGAGCCTCTGGCTCTGCATCTCATCCCATATGACAAGTTACTTAAAAAAATCAATGCGTAATGAAGCCTGACCTTTAAGTAGATAGCAACTTGCACCCACCCCATCATCAGGCAGTGAGGTGATCTGGCATAATAACGTACGCGATGAGACACTCTTTCCACCCCCAGAACAAAATATTTTTCCAGAATTAAAATATGACCAACTTAATTTATTTACTGATTAATAATAGCCTAAATCAGCCTCCTGAGAGCCTTCTGCTAACTTACACCTGCAACACAGTAAGTACTAAACCGAATGCATTTTAGTCAACCCTTTCATGGTGGGCTATATTTATATGGCATGCACAGATATGCTTTTAAATATCTGGTAGAATAAATATGTGCAGATAATCCCTGCACTCAGAATGGAGTGATCCTTATACTCCTTAGGATGCCGCTCTCTCCAGGTGTTTGAGACATCAGTTGTACCTCTTTGCCTTATTGAGAGTGAATTTCAAATGTCTTGCAATTCCAGTTGTTTGGTTTCCATACCCCTTGAAGTGTTGTTCTATGAAGTATATGGAAATGCTAGTTCCATGTTCTAGGAGAAACTGGAGCCTCAGAACATAGATGACTGTCTAGAGGACACAGCCTGTCAGCACTGAACTGGACCAGGCCCATGTTTTCTGTCCCCCCCACATGTTTTTGTTCCTATTCCATGTTGCTTCTTCATTTAATGTTTTTACTTTCTCTCTCTCTCTCTCTCTCTCTCTCTCTCTGCACGTGTGTATGTATGTGTGTGTGTGTGTGTATGTGTGCGTTTGTATGAATGTGTGTTTTCACATGTATAGTTATATGTGAGGAGGTTAGAAGTCAACTACTGGTGTCATTCCTTAGAAGCCATCCACTATGTTTGACTCCCAGTGAGACCAGCTTGGGGGAAACTGACTGACCAGTGAACTCTGCAATCTACCTGCCTCTGCCTCTCCAGTTGAGATCAGAAGAGCATGCCACCATACCCAGTCTTTTTTATGTCAGTTCTGGGAACTGAGCTCAGATCTTTATGCTTGCTTATAAACTGAGCCAATTTCCTAGTCCTGGTGCTGGGCCATTTCTCATCTGTTAGTTTCCATGAGCCTCATACCAAGGCACCCTAGAAACACTGGCCACACACTGGTCATGGCTGTTCCTAGTCTATGACCTTGTATTTCAGCACAACCAGTCACATGCTGAAATGTAGCTCTCTGTCCTGTAGATGGATGGCTCCCATGCTACTTCCCAATGCGCCAGGGGCCAGTGTGTTCATCGTGAGTTAAAGCCCAGTGCGGGGCTTGGCATTGGCTTTAAGGGAGAAGATGCTGCTCTTTTCATCAGCTTAGGACAGGTCCATCTTGCCCCTGTGCCTTTCCTGCCTTTCCTCAGTGGCCTCCACAAAAGGGCAAATCAAATTCTTTCAAAAGCATCTTGAGGTAAACCACGCTGTGTTGGCTTCCTTGCATTTGCATAGAAATTAAAGGAAGACAGTATTTTTTTGTTACAGAAATAACTTCGTAATAACAGTTTGATATGAACTAATTGCTTCCATGGCTTTGCAGGCACCCACGGGAGCTGTTCCATTAGTGCTGCACTTTGGCTGCAGGCTGGGTGAACTGGAGAGATGCAAGATGCTCTTTCCCAACACACATGCCCACGTGAGTACACACACACACACACATACACACACACACACACACACACACACACACACACACACACTCCCTGAAGTTGTTTTCTGTTTTTCAAGTAGATGAACCTGATGCCTCTAAATAGCTACCTTATAAGAAACATTCTTTGTGAACTTCCAGCGGCAGAGGGCAAAGGTTAGTTCAGAACAGCCAGTATTGGGCTGGGGAGACGGCTCAGTGGATGAGGCATGTGCTGTGCAAGTGTGAAGACCTGAGTTCGAGTCCCAAACCTCCATGAACCCAGGCGTGGCAGCAGGTGTCTGTAACTCCAGTGTTCCTTTAAAGAGAGAGGTATCAGGTGGAGGCATGAGAAGTCTTGAAAGCTCACAGCGCAGTTTAGCTGCCACACACAGTGGCAAACAACAAAAGAGACCCCGTGTTGAACAAGTTGGAAAGTAAGGACCAACACTGGATGGAGCTGCCCTGTCACGAACATAGTGCACCGTGCACTCTCACACACTGATGGCCACATGCACATACATCATGCACACACACACACACACACACACACACACACACACATCAGTGGCTTGGCTGAGGATATCCTTCTGTGGTCTGTGTGCAGAAACTTCTCTGTTGGCAGTAAGTGTGCCTGTTTGCACACCTGGCTCATTTATTATGTGAAGTCTCTAGAGTGGACCATGGTCACCTTTAAAGGGAAATTGAGACAGGTTCTCTTTTGGGATGAAAGTAACAAGGTTCTCATGTTTTTGTCGAATAGTACAGGGTCAGGCTGAAGATGCAGGTGAATTCATTTGGAGTCCTTCTGGGCACCAAGACAGATGGCAGGAGTAAGACATGGCCAGACCAGAACTCGAGGGAGTGAGTGGTTCAAACACACATCTGAACATGCAAAGAAAGCCTACTGGTTTAAATAATTTTTATTTGTTTTTGAATGGGAATATCACATTTAGTAAAATAATAATAACTACGCTCTTAGAAGTTTGAGAATTGTTGGCTGCTCTGAAAGCCAAGGCCTTTGGAGTGTTCATTAGGATAGAGCCATAGGACAGGGCAGAGAAGAGCCCAGAAGCCCTGATGTCCCACCCATCTGTTCCTCATCTAGATGGGGACAGTGCCTTAGGCTGCCAATTTGCTAGCCCAGAACTGATTAGAAAAATGGGCTGAACCGAGGTTTTGGAGCAAGCTGTTAATATGGCTAGAGAAACCCACTTCTAAGAATCTAAGGTGGTACGATGGATTAGGTAGAGTAGGGACATCCTTTCCACTCTGAGGTTGACAGTGTTCTGTAGATGCAGTCTGAACATCTGTCTGCATTAGTGAGTTTATTATGAGTAGTCATTTGATTAGTGTTTTTATTGTGGCAGTAGTGTGTGGAAGATTCTGGAACCAGTGTGAAGAAATTGTAAAGATATTATATCCAGGCCTTAAGGGAGGTGTGTTATTCATCTGATAGAATAATGTGCGCCATCTAGTGGACAGAGGAGGTCTTTCTTTCTTTCTTTCTGTCCTTGTAAGAATGTCAGAGTTTTGTCAAGAAGGGATGGGAAAGTAGATCAGTTGGAAAAGGGCTTGGTGCTCAAGCATGGAGGCCTGAATTCAGGCCTCAGTACCTACGTAAGAAGCTGGGCTTGCTGGTGTGTGCTGGTCATCTTAGTGCTGGAGAGGCAGAGATTTCCTAACAGGTGAGCCCATTGGTCCACTCTAATCTGTTCTTGGGCTTTTCCATACAACACACACATACACACACACACACACACACACACACACACACACACACAGAGAGAGAGAGAGAGAGAGAGAGAGAGAGAGAGAGAGAGAGAGAGAGAGAGAGAGAGAGAGAAGACAGAGATACATGAAGGAGACAGAAATAGAGATAGAGACAGAGACAGAAGTCAGTGCTGGTATCTGCAGTGGGGTAGTGGAAGCAGAACTCGGTTGTGAGGTGGGCCTTAAGAATCTACACCCACCTGACTTCCAGAACCCATGTTAACAAAAGATGGATGGATGTGATGATGAGTGACTGCAAACCAGCGCTGGGCAGCTGAAGACAGGCAGATCCCTGGAGACCACTGACCAGCCAGCCTAACTGAATCTGCAAGCTCTCAGCTAGTGAAAGACTCTGACCAACAAAAAGCAGAAGAGCTTTCCTGAGAAACGGTGACATTTACTATTGACCTGTGGCCTCAAACAAACACCGATCCTGTAGGACAAAGGACCATGCCAGGAAATTTGGTATGGCACCCACCTGAGCTGTAGGCAGCTCACTGCTCCCTACTTGTTCCAGACACGTGCCACACTTCCCACATAAGGTCACGTAGCCCCGGAACAATAAGGTTTAGGCAATAAGCTTCCCTTCCAGAATATTCCTCCCTGCACAAGATATTTAATCTCTGGTCCACCCTGAGAGGTTGGTAGGCACCCATTTTCCATGATGGACAGTTGGTAAACAATATGGATAAATATGGGCTGTCTCTTTCATCAAGAACCGCTGTGGGGAGCATGGAGAAAGACTTTGTCTACCGAGCTGCTGCCTAAGTCTCCCACAGAAGGCATCTCTGTGCATCGCTAAGCTAAGGACTTTCCCCTGGCCCCACCCAGGTTCGTTGTCATCTTCAGTCTTCGGGCCTCCAACTCTGTTCCCAATTCTTTGAGACCCAGCAGTGCCTGGAAGTTCAGGAGTTTGGGAGCACCTGGTCCTGGCCTCTTCAAGGCCTGTGAAACCCTGATCCTTCGTTCCCGACTCCTCTGTGTGGCACCCCAGCAGCGACTGATGCCAGGGAGTCAGGGAACCCCAGCTTTGGCATCCCACATCCTATGCTGCCTTTTCCCACCCCCTGAGTGGTGTCTCGGTGCTTCCCTAAAGCCCAGCACCTAAGGGCAGCTGTGCAGGGTAAACACAGTCTAGGTAGCTTCCCATGTTCCATCTGCCCAAGCATCCATGCCCAGCACCCCAGCGGCAGGGCAAAATCCGGACCAATACACCCCTGTATCCACACATACTAAAACAAGTACACACACACACACACACACACACACACACACACACACACAGAATCTACCCCATGTGTACTGTGGGACACCTTCAGCACAGTGCTTGTAGACAGTGTTCAGCAGAGGATCGGGCACATCAGGCACATAACTAGTGCTGCCCTGAGAGCAGCTGCAGGGGTTTCCCAGGTAGAGCTCATCTCCAAACATCCCACTCTTGGCTTACACAGAGAAAAGAGCTCACTGCAGCTCCTCAGAATGGAGCATCTCTGATGCCTGGCTCTCTGCAGCTAGGATGAAGCAGCTTCTGTTGGATCTGGACATTGACTAGAACGTCCTCAATCTGCATATCCTGGCGCACTTCGTTTAAGCTTACCAGTAGTACTGGTAGGTTTTTTGTTTTTGGGGGGTTTTTTTTGGGGGGGTTGTTTTTTTTTTTTTTTTGCTTTGGAGCTTTAGAAAACAACCTCAATTCAGACCCCACCTTGGTTAATTTTGCAGTCAATTAACAAACTTCCTTAGGCTCTTCATAAGGAAAAGAGCAAACCGCCTCTCCCTTCTTGCTAGAAGTGCCTAGAGGAGTAAGAGAGAATTACTGTAATTAATGCTAGCTTTAAAAATACCAACCCTGGGGAACTAGCTACCGTCTTCCAAACAGAGATGAGCTGGAGCCTGAGAGATGATGAAGTGCTTAGAGAGATGTGATTTATGATGTGAATGGAGAGAAAACATTAGGAAAGGCAAGAAATAGGTCGTTGATATTGCTCGCCAGCATGAGAATTGGAAGCCATACTCCTAAGCACTCCATTGAGTAGATACTGGGTAGAGCAGGTTTGTAACTTTGAAACAAATATAATATATTTTAACCATATATATATGGGGTCTGAGGTGTGGTAGCCATGACTTTGGGGGAATAATTTTGTTTTCTAGTGTTCTGCCCCTCAGTGCTTCCCCCACAATTCTTACTTGGAAAAGCCCAGTACTTTAACAGCCACTGATGGTTATTGTGGAGTTGTGGAGCACTGAGCTGAAAAATCTAAACTTCACAGAGCTCTGGGGACCTCTCCCCAAAACAGGAATAGATCTTTGTTTGGGGTTGCTTTTATGGTCAGTTTTAAGAACAATCAAAACAAGGTTTGGGGAGGGGGAGGAACTGAAGTGCTAATAGCAGCTGAAGTGGAGGGCATGGGGGAGGCCTGGGAACGGCTCCCAGAAAGCTGCAATCCATCAGGAGTAGAGGAAATGCTTTCCCTACCGGCTCATGGGTCACTGGTTCATGCGATAAGAAACAAAAAGAGACGTGAAACTCAGGGCCCCAACTCAGCAAACTCATTATCCTGTGAGTTTCCGAGCAGGAAGATTGGGAGTCAGGCATGAGCTCTGCATCAAAGATGGAGAAATGAATCGACGTGGCTCGTCCACCAGGGTCTTCTGAGCCAGGGTAGCTCAGCTTTTGGCCAACGTTACCCCCTGAGGAGTAGGATTTTTCTAGCCAGTCTTCCCCATAAAACCGGAAGTATATGATACAACATCTGTGGACTACAGCCTTTGGAGGATGAAGGCCATCTTATCTCAAAGGTTTTCTCCCCAAGAACCAATTTGATCTCTTAGTGCTTGCTTCGGCCGTGCTCAATACATCACCCCTAGGCACTTAAGCTATACCTTCCCCCACATGCATTCGTTCATGGATCCACTGTTCTCACAGACCATGAGCAGTGTAGGAAGGTCAGGTGGCCTCTTTTAGGGCAGACAAGGGTGATTTGGTCCTGAGATTCAGCACCAGCCTGTCTCCTTCATGTCTACACTCCCTCTGGACTAGCAACTTCACCCTCACATCTGATTTGCCCCAAAGCACCACACTCTCCGACCCTTATTCTGAGGTGTCTGACCAATTCAGCTAGAGAAAGAAAGAACACACACATATGCACATTTACACACACACAATACTACACAACACACATGGGTAGGGGAAGTATATGTGTTTATGTGTGTGTTAAATAACACTATCATAGTGAGTGGTGTGGGCAAGTTTAAAACATTTCCCATTTTTCTCTTAGGACGTAAACTGATTTTTCCCCAAAGTGTATGCTGCTTCTGGGCCATGTTCATTGAAAACCTCCAGGAGGTTGGAGCTGAAGTGATGAAGAGCATTGGTTGCCCTTGAACAGAGTACCTGGGTCCAGTTCCCATCACTCACATACTGGCTTGAGACTGCCCGTCACTCCCATTCCAGAAGATCCGACACTCCATTCTGGTCCCTTCTGGCTCCTGCATGCACTCAGCACATAAACTCAGGCAGGCACATGCACATACATATTAACGTAAACATATTTTAATTCCCAGAAAGCATAGATCCAAATGGCTTCCTTAACACAGTAGAATGTGGAACTAATTCAATTCAAAGTGGCACCATGGCTTTTCCGTGTGGATAGGTAGGTATCCAAAGATACACCTTGGGCTCCCTTTTCATATTCAGCTATAATGATAATTGTTTGCTGAACAGACCTGAGTTCCTCTGTGCTCTCCTAAGAATCAGAAGGCCCGGGACACATATCCATGTGACTGTCACCCATCTTACCTATACGTCCTCATTTTCTGTGACTCTCTCCTTGTTCATGGCCCTCTCCCAGCTGTAGCATCTGCCTAGAATACTCCGTATATCCAGGGTTGCACTGTGATACACTTTCTAATGGCCAACCTGACCTCTCCATTTAGCATTGCCACCTGCCTGCATCTCCTGTGTTCTGACCCCTTATTCATATTCTATCTGTATCTTTAAATCCTGGTATTCATTTTATATGTGTTCTGTGTCTCACCCTGTTGAACGGAATCCATACAAACTTTTACCAAATGTATTCTATACTTAATTCTTCGCCTATCAAGCTCAATATTTTAATGTAATATATCTCACCTCATTGATATTACACACTGTTTTGCTTATATAGTAAGAGCATAATACCTGACCCAAGGTAAGCATCTGATTAATAATTTAATTAACAGTTTAATAATAATAAAAAACTTAATTATTTCTGTTTAAGTTTCACTTGATCCCATATTGCATGGTGTCTTTTAGCTAAGTCTTTACTCAATCAGAGCTTGAGTTTGATTAAGGAGAATAGTAAACTCAACAGGTCTCCTTAAGCAGCATAACTGAGGTAGTACATGGGAAAGTCATACATAATACAGGTTAGAAAAGTTACTGTATCAAAATATTGAAATTTTACAGAATTATATACGGTTTAATTTATAATTTAGGAACAGAAATAACTCAACAGCAATAGCCAATAAGAAAGCAGGACCATTGGAGAATTATCATTACATTGTATCACTGCTCCTCTTCTCCTGGGCGTTGTTAAGTAATATAAAAGTTACTTAGACCCAAGCACTGCAATACTTGTGCAAGTGACCAGTGGGTAGGTAGGGTATACAGAATAGATACACTAAACAAAGTGTTCATTTCTGTCCTGGGTTGTGATAGAACTGCATGGCTTGAGAGTTTGTCTCACCACTCAGAATGGCAGGCAATTCAGAACTTATGCAACCATTCCAGAGACAGCTGGAACTTTCATTTAATATTCACAGATGGCCGCTGAGCATGGGTAACTGAAACTATGCAAGGCAAAGCCATGAATAAGAGAGAGACCTCTGCAATGCAGTTAAATAAGAGACCTTTTAGAGAGAAATGTGATGCTCCAGGCACCTGATGCTTTATAGTTTGTGGGAGAAATCAGATGCATAAAGAAGAAGGTGATATTTTGCTTAATATTAGGGGATGGATATACCAAGGGGACAGAGACAGGAATGGTCACAGAAATAAAGAGAGGGCCCCACACAGAAGGACTTCAGTGATCACTCCTGGTGTTCTCATATAGTACCACCTAATGTCTGCATGGTCATTAGGAGAGGAAATGGGGTGAGGAACAAGAGCAAGGAGGGGTGGCTGTGAGTGACCGGCATTGAAGAAAACCTGGCTGAAAGCTGACAGCAATATGAGCCAAAGACATTATCTGGGATCAAATAGGAAAGGGTGTCATGTTTAAAAACAGGAAAAAGACCACCATTTTTGAACAGAACTCCCTCCTGCTGCCATGATGCACCCAGTGTAGATAGCATAGTGCCTATGAAGACTTCTTGCACTGCCTGTCTTCTGGCAGCCATAACTGATGAAGTAACTCTCATGGGAAAATGGAACTGCCCGGAGTGTTGGTAACACGGTCAGGATGGTTAATTTTCAGAGGTAAGGTCAAGACTGCCCTGAAGGAACAGACAGGGGAATGTTTGCCAATCCTCTGTGAACTACAAAGGATGGGCACATGTCAATTGTCATCTTTAGTCCCAGTTTGAATATTCACTTAACATGATGTCATACATTCATTAAATGACAAAACACCAGGACACAGGTGTCTTGTAGAGATTATCTGATCATTCTCTTATTTAGCATAAATTCTCCAAACATCCATTCTGTCAGACTTATGGATCAGCACTGGTCCAGCAAGAAGTAAGTGTCAATGCCCTGCAGTATATTCATTCATGGGAGAATAGCAGGCAAAACAGTAAGACAGCAGAATGGGTATTACGAGGAAGGTACCCACAGGTGCTCTGAAAGTATTAAAACATGTTTAATTCAGAAAGAGTGTGCCGGATGACAGTAATGTAAATGGTCCTGTTTTGAAGCCAAGGAAGAGATCCCCGCCACAAACACTTATGGAAGAGAAATAGGAGGGGGCGGGGGAGGAGGCATCCAAGGCCACAGTTTGTGTCAGGAAGTGCCAACAGTTTGGGCTAACTTGGATGAAAAATAGAGATAGGCCAAGTCACCAAATGAGGGATCTTGGCAGGCTGAAAATACAAAGAGTGTTACAATCTATACTTTAAGCAAATTACTCTGAACTTCTGGGAGCAGAAGTGGAAAATGTGTGTGTTAGTTTATACAAAGATCACACAGTCTGCAATATGCATCCAAAAATCAATCAGGAAGAAATCCAACAAGTAATTGGAGAGAATATGAAGTTCAGAGTCAAGACAAAGAATATGGGGGAGAATGGCCATGAGATAGCCCCTAGACAGGATGGGGCGATCCTACACTCTGGATTTCCAAGAGAGGAATTTTGTTCCCTTTGTGACATCCCTGGACTCTTGCACTTTTTGTCCTTCGTGAAGCCAAAGAGAAGGAAGATTCAATTATTGAAATTAGGAGGACGGTTGGGCATGTTCAGTTTCATTTAGCTCTTTTTCTGGAGATTGAACCTGCTTCTGAGAATAAAGGGCTCTGATCCTTAGGCCTGGAGCATGCCTAAACAGCAAAGCCGTGAAGGATGCCCCCCTTGCTGCCATGATCAAGTGGGTGACCCTGAGAAGCTGTGAGGTTCAGCATGTTCAGGTCCATTTGATCCACAGACACAAAGCCATGCTTTCTACCAAACTCCCCTGGAGGAGCGGGCAGTACCATCTTGGTGCCACGTTCAGGTCTAGTTGAGGCAGCCATATAGCTGAGGTATCGGGATGAAGCTTCCTGGGAGACACACTCTCAGGGCAGATTTCTTGGTCCTCTGGATCATAGTCCTTCTGTCGCCTTCCTTATGTTGTTCCTAAGTTTTGAGTGCAGGGGCTGTGTTATAGATGTATCTCTGAGGGCAGGGCACCCGACTATCAGTTTGCTATGCATTTCAATGAGCTGTGGTTTTCTGTCTTGGTCTTTCTCTGTTGTAGAAGCTTCTTTGACAAGGGGTAGGAGTCCCACTTATCTGTGGGTTTAAGGATAAGTACTTAGAATGCAGTTAGAGAGTTTGCTGGTTTAGTAAAATGGCAGTAGTGAGTATTTTAAACCTTTTCATCCATAAAGGTGGGTAAGTACAGAGCACCAGAAGCTAGTCAGCAGTGCTTGTTAAACACTGACTTAGTTGAATTAACCCCACCAATATATGTACATTCTGACACATTCCTATAGCCTTGGAGTGTCTGGTGATGTATGGGTCAGACAGCTGGAAATAATGTCTTGTCAGATAAAGGGCGTCTTCGCACCAGCTGCTTCCTCCCCAGCCTCTCTTCCCTCTTAGTCACACCTTGCCTCTCTCCATCCAGTCATTCTGTGCTCCATGATACTGAAAAGGGAGGACAAGGTTTCATGTGAATGTTCCCACCCTTTCCGCCCCATGTCGACACAGCACTTGTCAGCAGTCCCAGGCACGTCAGAGGGCTGCACTCTGTGTTTACACAGGATCCCGAAGAGAGACATGCACTGTGTAAGGGCAGCTGGCAGGGGCTGGCCCTGGGAAAAGAGCACTCTCTGGGGATGGCAGGGAGGGCATCAGGGCTAATTGTTGCTATTTCAGAGACATGGGTACATCCAATAGCAGATCATGAATGCTAGTGAAAAAGCTACCAAACATCTAGGTGACAGAAAAACCCGACAGACTCAGGTCAAAAGCACTGGAAGGTAGCACTAAGAAAAGGACACTGGATATTCTTTGTTTAACATAACAGATGTTAAAAAGCACAACTTACTAGTCACAAACAAAAGACTATCACTTGGGCCAAGTTTGCCTACCACTCTCTCAAATACCATTGCTTGTCTCCTCCTAAACACCTGTGCCCTGTCCTGAGTGGATCTCAATATTGATTTACCACATAATCACTTCTTGGTCCTCATACGTGCAGTCCGTTTGCCTCCCTATACATTTCTGAACGATATCACCTATCATGCTTGTTGTGTTTGGTATGAATGGAGGCCTACCATGTACGTTCTTTGTGACATACCTCCTTCATTCTGCATCGTATCTGTGGGGCTCATTTGAGCAACTGTGTATAATTTCAGTTTCTCTTCTGACTGCTGTATTTTTAATCACATAACTAGAACATTGTAGTTAGCCTGCCATCCATGTAGTCTGCACAGTGCTGATGGGACCATTCTCATCTCTCTATGCTGATCTACTTATATAGAAGTTATCCAGGGATTTTTCTGGCGACAGGTTGTCTTGGGTTATTAGATGTATGTGTCCTTCAAGTTTAAGGGCAATGCCAAACTTTTCAAGGGGAATGTATCTAATTTCACCATGAGGGATTCTTTTGAGGCAGCCCCTCTCCTCAGTGCCTACTGCAGGACTCAGCATAACCCCTATTGCCTTCGAGCAGGCAGCTCCAGCTGGTATTTGGAGATTATTTCACACAAGAATGTGGCATTTTGTCATGCTTTTAGAGTTTCACTTTTTCCCTCAGAGGATGAAAGAGCATCATACTGTGTTAGTCAAAATGTCATTCATCTCCTTTGGACAGGCAGAAGGGCAATTTGATTGCTATCAGATAGATATTTTTCCTTCTAGAGTTGTGTATACAGAAGTACAGTTGTCACAAGAGAATAAAGAGAAGAATGCCTGAAATAATAGTCTGGTTTCTTTCTTAGACTCAGCTGATTTGCTGTCTACGTTTCCATAAAAAACAAAAGATTCAAGTAATGTATTCTACAGAGGGTCTGAGTCAAGACCTGTTACTGTTTTCTAGTTGTAAGAGAATAAGATAATCAAGAAACACATTCTAAGAAATCTAGTGCTAAGCCTGTCTAGAGAATTTTCCCAGGAGAAGGTATAGCCTCATTTTGACCCTTTTCACAATGCATGATCAGAACCAAAGATCATTTGTGGAGTTCAGAAACTGCCCTTTTGTCCAGGCAAACTAACAGTGGCACTGACCCACTAATTATCTCTCCATCACTCTCTCTCCTTCACTCCCAAAGTGAAGACACACCTTGCATACCATAAGTACAAAACAGAAGCCAAATGAATACATAAAAAGAGCCGTGCTTTTAAAATTCTACCCTTTAAGGTTCAATATTATTCGATTGCCTACAAAAAAAAAAGTATGGTTTCAAAACAGTTGCCTGATTCATATTTTCTTAGAGTTTTTTTCAAGCATCAGTTACTATTTGGTCCAACAAAAAAAGAGAAGGAGATTAGAAGTCCCCCTTTCCTTTCTCTGCTCTAGTTAGGGGATACTTTCCCCACTGTGATTGTTGAATAATCATTTGAAGATGGGCCATCCCCTGAGCCAGCTCAGGCAGAAAATACCTTTCTGAGAGAAGATCCAGGGTCTGCAGGAGTTGCCCTGGCAGGTTTGCCCAGCTCCAAAACGTTGATAACAAGGAAGGAAATATCTGCCAGGAGGGCAATAAATCTCCTTAATACATCTCTGACAAGAAGGACCACATGAGTCTCAGAGCCATGAGCATACAAATTAAATCAGAGGCACTGTCCTGTTGATTGATAGATGCTTCAGGAAATCAGATAATTGACCAGGCATGGACTGATAATGAGATACTCTTGGCTAATTAAAGGAGGAGCAATGAATTGAATCCAGATGCAGAGCAGCTATTCACAGAAGCCATTGTAGAGGGATGGGTAGGTACCCAGAGAGCCAAAAGCGCCTGGGAGTGGAGAGTGCACGTTATAACATTCTTCATAATGAATCATAATGAGCTTTGTCAGTGAGCTCAGATCCTGACGATTCATAAATTCTTCCATGTTGGTGTATAGCACAGAAAGCTAACAATATCTAAGAGAAAAAAATTAAAACAAAAAAATAGTGGGCACTTTATCCCAAGAACATGTTTACATTTTGTCCACAGTCTCCCACAATTGAGACTCAGTACAAGAATTGCCCATTTCTTTGGGAGACATTGTAAGTCAGCTTTAAATTGAACACAGATCTCAGAAGTCAGCTCCCAGAAAGGGGCCTATTTGATTCACAAGAACACATTGATATGTTTTATTATCTCTACATGTTCAAGAATACAGATACGATGATTAATAAGTCAACACCTCCATCCGTCTTTACTCTTATATTCCTTCTCTCTTTTCCCCCAACATAAACTACCCCACTGAATATTCTCTTCTTGTGAGAAGAGAGTCCTATGAGAGAATTAGAATGGGGATGGTGAGGACCCCTAAATATTGACATTTTCCTCCCTTCTTGCTGGCCTTCCCTCGCTTCCTTATTTTCCCTCACCCCCTCCTTCCTACTTTCTCCGTGTGTCCTTCAACTACAGCTCCACATAGAGTTCCCTGTTCTTAGTCACTTGGCAACAAAAGATCGTTTCACCTACAAAACAACCCAAAGTAGGTACTATTATGATTTCCATTTTAGATTCAGATTCTGTGTCCTTCACATTGGTTAGCCCTGAATAGAAATACCCAGAGGTGTGCTTTATAATCTCCCAAGTGCTTCTTAATTTAATCAAGTTGACCATGAAGATCAGTTATGACAACTCTACTTCTTGTCAACTTGACATCCAAATATATCTTCTTAAACCATTATCAGTCTATTTCTACTCCTACCCACCTCGAAAATTCATGTTCATCTTGAAATGAAGAGTGCATTTGATCTATTACCAAGACTCTGGACTTAATGCTTCAATATTATTCTAAAGTTCAGGTTCAGGGTCTCCTTTGAGACTTGAGATACTTTCTTTAGTTGCAAACTTTTGTGAAAATCAAAAGTCAACTCATGTATTGCAAATACACAGTAGCAAAGAATAAAGCAACCCTACTCTAAAAGGGAGGAGTAGAATAGCAAATGAAGATGTATTGAAATTCACAGTTAATCTTCAGAATGAGAAACATCAGATTCTGTGGTTCATCTGGCATTGGTAGTACACATGGTGGCCTGAAGTTCCCGAGCACTTAGGCAACCCTGCCCTTATGACCTTATGAGTTGAAGTCAGCATGGCCTATCTTTTAGGCTGGGTCTGCTCACTGCCAGCAGTTTTTTCTTGGAAGATATTCCTCATCGCTCTCCTGGGTAGCATTCTGAGGCCTTGGTGGTTACTTCTCAAGCTTCCCTTTCATACCTAACCACTGTCCCTGGAGCAGCTACCAACAGGGACTGTGGATCATACTCTATCTGGCATCCTTTTAGAATCTGGATGGAATCCTTCATGACACCATAACTGTTGCATTGAGCACACCTGAAAAGCTAACATTATGTGAATGACTCCAGGGTCTGTTTGAACAGCTAATGGGTCCCTTAGACCACAGCTGTGGTGGACTCTAAGCGTCTAAGTGGATGACTGAGTGTAAGAAACTACTTCCCTACTTCCTTTTCTAGCTGGCTCTCTGCAAACAAAGAGCTCTGAAACTCTCTTCTCAAAGCAAAGCCTTTCAAATGAATGAAAACCTGTATGTGTTTGTGTCTGGATGGGTGGGAATCTGAAGAATTCCTGAAATTTCTGAGTACTCATCAGAATGGCCCATTACAACCCACTTCCAGTATCCTGGAGTTGTTCTAGCCTGAAATCCCAAACTTTTCCAAATTACTCCCCACAAACCACTTCTAGAAACTTCTAAAAACAATTGTCAGGTGCTCACAGCAACTAATCCACCTGAGTACCAAGGTTCTAGTTATTTTGAATTTTAATTATTCAATTTGATTGATTTAATTGCTATGGAAGATACCTAAGAAAAACAGTTTACAGGAGGGTGGATTCATTTGGCTCACCCTCACAGTCATGGTGGGGGTGTGAAGCAGAACACCTCACATCACTGTAGCCAAGAATAAGACAGGGGAGAAGAAGGGGGGGTGCAACTTACATTAGTACGACTTATATCACAAACCATATGCTGAATGTCTCCCATTTCACCTGGACACCCAGCCCATGGGAAGGTGCCACTAATATCCAGAGCATAGTTAATCATCTGTGGAAACCATACAGACACAGATACAAGCACACATACAGAGAGAGGTGGGGAGAGAGAGAGAGAGAGAAAGAGAGAGAGAGACTCACACTCATATACGCTTACATGCACACACACACACAAACACATGTAAACATAAACTCTTTATTAATTATGAAGATGCTTCCCAATCTTGTCCAGTTGACAATCAAGAGGACTGTCATATTGTCTTAGTTAGGGTTTTACTGCCATGAACAGATACCATGACCAAGACAAGTCTTTTAAAGGACAGCATTTAATTGGGGCTGGCTTACAGGTTTAGAGGTTCAGTCTAGTATTATCAAGGCGGGAGCATGGCAGCATGCAGGCAGGCATGGCACAGGAGGAGCTGAGAGTTCTACATCTTCATCTACAGGCTGCTAGCAGAATACTGACTTACAGTCTGTAGTCCAGCCCCCCAGTGATCAGCTGTGAATGGAAAGTCCGAAGATCTGGTAGTTGCTCAGTCCCACAAGGCTAGATTCCAAACAGATGTGATGGCAAGTAATTGGGAGCAGACCAAAAAGAGCAAATCTTCCTTCTTCCAATGCCCTTGTGTAGGTCTCCAGCAGAAGGTGTAGCCCAGATTAAAGGTGTGTACCAGCATGCCTAGATCTGGGACTTGTTTTGTCCCAGGCTGACCTTGAACTCAGAGATCTCCTTGCCTTAGTCTCCTGGGATTCACAGCCACTATACCTCAAGATCCTGGTCAAGATCCAGGTCAGAAACTTGTATCTCCCAGCCTCAAGATCTAGGTCACAGGTGAACCTTCCAATTCTGGATTGTAGTTCATTCCAGCTATAGTCAAGCTGAGAACCAGAAATTACACATATAGACTTCTCCAAAGCAGAGGAGTTCATCCCATGTTCACCCTTTATCTAAACAAATGGCCTTGGTAGTCCTTTTTCCCTACCACTTCACTGCTGTCCATGCTCTTGATGATCCTACCTTTGGCATTTCAGCAGCTAGCCATTGTGTTTATGCTGTGAGAAACTGTGGTCTTGGATACTTGGGTAAACCATTAATGAGTGGAGCTTGATCATGTGACCATCAGTGTTCATTTCATTTATGGTCAAGGGGTTTGAACAAGGGCTTTGGGGTGAGCTTCATGATAGAACACTGGCTTGGAATGCATGAGGCACTGGGCTCCATCTTAAGCACTAGAGATGAGGTGGAGAAAAAGAAGAGAAGGAGGATGAGAGAGGAACAGGCATGGAAGAAGAGAGGGCAGAAAAGGAGAGGAGAGAAGAGGGAAGTGCAAGGAAGGGAAGGGGGAAGAGAGGGAAGAAGGAGGCGGAGGAGAGGAGGAAGAGACTGAGAAAGAGAGGGGGAATGGAAGGGAGGAAGGAAGGAAGGAAGGAAGGAAGGAAGGAAGGAAGAAAGGAAGAAAGGAAGAAAGGAAGAAAGGAAGAAAAAGGAATAAAACAAAATTGTCTTTCAGAGTAGAAAGCATCTTTTATGGGTATAAAGCTAATCTTGTGTCAGAAAAAAAAATACCTCTTCTGAATGGTGACATCATTTGTGGAGAGTCTGTTTGTGTAACCCTTAAATCTTATGAGCCTGGATGGCTAGATAATATTGATATTGGCACCAAAAATACAAGTAACCCTGGTGATACAATGAAGATTTGGGGTCTTGGGAGACTGAGGTTCTTGGTGAAAGTGGTTCTCATCTTTATCTAATAATTCAGTAGAAAATGAGTCTCCTGGAGGGTGATATTTCATATAGAATTTGGTCTGTGAGATGCTCCTAGTTTTTCTCAGAGGAGTAGTATGAAGACCACAGGATATTTATTTCCATTGAAGATTTCACAGCTTCTGAAATGAAAGAGGTAGTTCAAACAAAATAATTAGATTTTTGTTGTTCTGTCACCCTGCCTAGTGATTGCAGAACTCTGGGTGACTATATATAGGGACTCTGTGACATGGCACAGAGAGCCCACTTGGCAGATTCAACATGGAAGGTACATTTAACCTCAAATCAAGGTTAACAACCATACTTACTACACCCCATCCAGGGGCTAAGGTCCTTGCCCCAGCAGGTAATTAGTTCATTGAGGGAAGTGAGTTGTAGCAAAGCATTGTGAAAGAGGCATGGTGGCATGGTGGTCACTCTGTTCTCAAACACCATGAAACTGTACAGAGTAGGAAAATATACTTTCCAAAGAGGAAAAGCCCTATTAAGCCAACTTAGACAATGCATTATTCTACAAAGATGGTGTATTTGGGATAGGGTTTGTTCTTGGCTATTCTATTATAGTCAGTCTTTCCATGTGGACCCTGTCACCTGTCCTCAGCAATGAATGCCCTTTTGAGAGCAGCTCCCCAGTGCTGGATGACATGTTGCTGTGTACTGTTAAAGCTCAAAGGCTCTTCAGGATCACAGAAGTATTTCTGGTTAGGGCACTGAAATCCAGAGAGAAGACATTATGCAGAATAATGTAAGATGTAAGAAAAATGGTTCCTTTGGAACCAGAGTGAGTCTTGGAGATGACAGTCCAGCAACAGATGCATGAGAATCAACTCTGTCCACCATTGCACCTACTTCTCTCTCTCTCTCTCTCTCTCTCTCTCTCTCACTCACACACACACACACACACACACACACACACACATCATCATCATCATCATCATCATCGTTGTCCAGAAGCATGAGTCCTAGCAGCCACATGTCTATAATGTAGCCTTGCTTTCCTGGCTGTAGGTGACTTGACAGTAGTGACCCAAGCCAATACCCTGCCCCATCTCTCTAACCCATGAGACAAAATGTCAAAGGAAAATATTGTGAGTAATGAAGGAGTCCAAGAGTGGGCTGAAGAGGCTCTGACCTCATCCTCCCTTCCTCTGTACAGGGTTTCTTGGAAGGCTGCTGCTTCAGGGTCCTGCAGTAGGCTCATGGGCCTCCAGCTAAGGAGCATGGGCTTCTGACATTTAAATCCAAAGAGTATCTACTGTGTGGAAACCCAAATGGCATGTATCTCTCTGATCACACTTGTAGGATAAACTGACTAGCAATTAATTAAGTGACCAGACGGTTTCTACAGGTTTATAGATTGAATTACTTATTTAAAAGTCAGTCTCTTTCCTGGTAGTTTGAGCTCTCTTAAAAAGCAGCTATTAGAAAATGTCTTGGCTCTTTACACTTTAAGTTACGGTAAATTTCACAGACAGCAACATCCAGAAAAACAGGTGTATTGACATTTGGAGAATAAGGAAGTGGTTTAAATTTAAAGTTCATTTTTATTTTGGTTCATTATAGAGTATTATTTACTCATTACAGAATAGTTGACATTATCTAATAGTTATATGCCAGACATTATGCTAGAAGTTCTTCCCTTTTATGTTATCTGATACCAACCACAGTTTGTGAGGTAATTAGGGAATGACTATTCCTGTTTAAAGACAAGAACGTGGACATGGGGAAGTATACACCTGGGGAATATATATGCACATATATGTATGTAAAAGGGATGGAGTTGGGGGTTTGTGGTGTGTGTGGGTTTTTTGTGTGTATGGTATGTGTGGGTATTGTGTATATGGTATGTGGTATCTGTACATGTATGATATATTGATCTAAATCCTTAAACCAATATATATATGTATACATGTATATATATATATGTAGTGTGGAGGATCCATAAAACTATTTTTAAAAAAGGACTTGAGTACTACAAATAATTTATAATGCTTTCTTAGTCGTTTGGATCAAACGCAGACAGCAAAACAATGCCTCCATTGGAGAATTGTTCAGATTGGTCTGTTTGACTGATGGGAGGGTAGAAATGACCTAATCTCTTTTGCTGTACTTGGTGAGGATGAGTAAGGTGAGGGGTGTCCATGTGCCACTTTTGCCATCCCATGGAAGATAAAAGTTTGTAGGCAGTTTGATGTTTAAGGAGGTGTTCTCTTGCCACCAACATCAGCATCAGATGGCAGGTGTCCTGCAAGAATGTGAAGTGTTGTGTTGAGCTGACCTATGTTAAATGCCCACACACAAAGCAACAATGGAACTGTAAGGGCCCTCTCCCTTATTCAGTTGAAAATCTGGAGTTATTTTTTATTTAAAAATTTAATTATCACTAGTAATATGTTAACTCAAAACCTTAAGGTAAAAAAAAACAGTAAAAGTTAGCTCTTCTCTGTTGATACCTGGATGAAAGTTTGAAGTGGAAGTTTCTGGTTGGGTCATGTCATACAGACTCATGTGATGTCTTGCTGAAGCAAGACCTGTGTGAGGACACATGATGTTTGGAGAAAGTATAAATAGGATTCAATGGACAGTGATGGGGTGCTTGCGTAGCTAGCCTTGCAATGCTTTGTTGGTCTCGAGTCTTGGCTGATCTTCACTTCATTGAGATAGGCACAGCAGAGAACTTCTGATATCCTGGCTGGTTCTGGTCACTCCCACTGACTCCTGCTGATTCAATGATGGCCTGACTGTACCTGTTGGATTGTGTCACCACTGCTGATTTGGTTTTGCTATCCTGACACTACTGAACTGGACTGCTGGTATCCTGACAGCAGAGATTGGAATTGCCCCAAAGAACTACTTCTAAGAAGGTCTACACCCCTTTGTCCTATTTACCATCTTTCCTCCCCTACCTTTGGATGGTGGACTAGACAGGTTTGAGAACTCTTATTAAAAAGTAGATTTTTTAAAAATCTAAGCCTACAAATGTTCTTCTATCCTTTTCAAAAATAATTATATGAAAAGCTGTGTTTTATAAATATGAAGTCATCCTGTTCTGCCACCTGCTCCACTTTTACTGGCATATTACCCGTGTCTTGGCATTATGGGAAAACAACTCCAGTAATCTCTCATCTTCTCATGTATCTTGTAAGCAGAGGCAGGACTGTCTTCATCACAAACTCTTCTGTCTAGTCACTCGGAAGACAGAGGTGGTATTTCCCTTGGGAGGGAAGGAAAGATTCAGTTCCAGCTTTGGTAGTAGAGTAAGAGCAGGTGTAGTTATTGTCATTTTAAAAATGTGGGTTTTTTCTCCGAGTTCTTCTCCTAGAATGCAATCCACCAGCAACATTGGGACATATGATACCTCTTTATGTGTCACACTGTGGGAACTGTGGCTTGGGTGGCCTGGAGGAATAGTCTTTATATTCTAGCTACTACTGTTTCTGTTGAGTTCCTGTCTTTGACCTGAAGTCCATGTTTTCTGGGGTGATATGGACATGGTGTCTCCCAGAGTGTGGCTGAGATTGTAGGAGTGGGGAGAGAACAATACTTCACAGATAAGCCTCTGGCTCCTTCCTGCCACACACCCCTCCCCAGAGAATGTGTAGGACACCCTATCTGAGTATCTTCCTCACTAGAAGCTGTGCTGTGTAGAAACAACAGTGCATAGAGATTTGGCCCACAGGGCTCTGCAGTTGGGTAGACATGATGACAAGTCTCTGCTCTGTCTTCTGCGATAGCTTTTGCAGCCCTGCATAGACATGGGGGTTTGCTTCCCAGAGTCTCTACTTTCTCATAAGCCAGTGGAGTAAAAAGGGAACTGTCTCACAGGGTGAGAGGCTGGATTTGTGAGAGGGAGTTTGCTACTTTGTGGGACATAATTGGTGGCACTGTGGCTCTGTGTTGATCCTTCCTGTTGAATGACATTTTCTGGCATCTCATTTCTCAACACCCCAGATAGAGAAAGTAACACAGAGCAGATAAATGAGTCTATGTAAGTCCAGCTTATGGGACCATTATTTTTACTGTGGGTACTTAGAGAAGCATGGGTGATCACAGAAGCTATGTCCCTGAAAAGCCTACCCAGAATGGCTGGAATTCGGGTGAGCTGCAACTTGCAGGCAGCTACACCACTGGAGACTCTCTATCCCCCAACAAGACTGTTACTGCTTACATAATCTCAATGAAGGACCTTGAACTTTGCTAGTTTAATGTCAGCTTCATGCACCTTGTAACCCCAAGCCCCCTACTCTCTCCAGGTAAGAAACAATACCACTGGATAATAGGTCAGGAGAATACATGGGTCTATCTGTGGTTACTGGGCATCTTCTCAGTGCTGAACATAGCTTTGCATCACACTCAGGAGCTAGATGTTGTGAAAAAGAGCATCCTTATTGATGATGTTAGACAAGAGTTCTTTATTTCTGACAATAAACTCTGAAGATAAAGGAGCCAAAGCTTATGGCCTATAAAATGAGAACTCTCCATCTTTGACTGTAGCTTGCCAAGACCAACGCTGTGCCCCATATGTTAAGCTATAAATACAAATGAAAATGAGCTAATAACCTTGGAAATCTGGAAGATCCCAAAGACCCATGGTTCTCAACCTTCCTAATTCTGCAAATGACCCTTTAATACAGTTCCTAATATTGTGGTGGCTCCCCACCCCAACAACAAAATTACTTTTGTTGCTACTACATAACTGTGATTTTGCTACTGTAATGAATCTTAATTTAAGTATCTGATAGGCAGGATGGTCTTAGGCTACCCCTGTGAAAGGGTCATTTGGCCCCCAAAGGGGTCTTGACCTACAGGTTGAGAGCCTCTGCCATAGACACTCTGAGGTGGTAGCACTCTTAGAAGTCATAGCACCAGGAGAATCAGTGGCTGTTTTCCTCTGATTTTTTGTTTTTGCATTTTTTATCTATATGCATATATATGCATGTGAGTATATGCCAAATGTGCAGAGACCAGAAGAGAGCATTAATAGAGTAAGGGCATTGGATCCCTTGGAGCTGGACTTGTAGGCAACTCTGGGCCAGCTGTTGTAGGTGTTGGCATCTGAATTCATATCCTCCAGACAGTCAGCAGTGCTTCTGGTTGTTGGGCCTCTTCCCTCTGCCTTGAGCAATCCTGTGCTGTTTCAGATTCAGAGGCTGCAATCCAGGCACGGACTCATTCTCCACCCACTCCAATGCCCTGCAACTGTAAGATTAATTGAGCCACTAAGATGAATGGAGTTCCACACAGAAGCTCATTTTCCCATGGCCACTGTGACCTTTTGTAAAAGTCTCTGCTCAGCATTTGGAAGTTGCGGATTTCCAAACACTCCCACCCTCGAAATGTGAATCAGAAAGCAAAGCTCACAGAGATTTCCTTTTATGCTAACACATTGATCCTTGTAAAAAGTTCACTTACCCCAGAGTCAGCAAAACAAAACAAACAAACACCAGCCCCTTATGAAATCTGAGAATATTACAATTGACTTACAGCCATGCAACCACTGACTCGACTGTCTTAAAAGACATTATTAAGCCAGGTAGAGAATCTCCAAGAGAATGAGATTCATTAAGTGACGAAACAATTAGGCCTCAGAGTATTTTCAAAGATTACAGGCAGATGAAGGGCCCAGCAAAGCGGCCTTTGAAATACATCAGAGAATGAAATAGATGGAAATAAAGATGCACATGACTCTGTTCAGATCTTGTTCTTTTAAAAATTCTCATTAATTGGCTGGTTTCCAATAAAACATTCTTCACATGTATTATACATGAAAAATTATATTTATAATGTTTTTATTACAGGTCCTCTCAGATGAGAATGACCCATTTTAGGACATAATCAACCTCTGTCAATGGTTTTCTTAGAGTTCCAGGAACTACATTCATGGCTGGGTTCTGATTCTTACTGACTCTGGGATCTGAGAAGTTTACTTACATTTTCTTTGATACTGTTTCTCTTATCTCTATAGTTGGGTCTTCAAGTATTACTTTCCTTACAATTTTTGGGAGGATCTAATTAGATAACACATGTAAAGCTTTTAATTAAACCTTGGCATTTGGTAAGTCTTCCATAAATAGTAGCTATTGATGAATGTTATATAGATGGTATGCAATTCAAAGAATTCTATCAATGTATACAACTTGCTATATTGTGGCACAATTTAAAAAATAGATTTTAAAGAGATGCCTATTTCTTCCTTATTTCTAACTGCTATATATACCATCATATGAGTATGTGATAACATTTCAGATAGGAAGCTAAGTAAGATGTGTTTCAAAGAAGGCAAATTCCCTGCTCTGGCCCAGAGCTCCCGGCTGGCACATACCAACTGTCTTTTTTGTTGAAATCCTATGAAGCCTCTCATGGGCTCCTCACAGTGATGGAATGCCCACTTCATTGATGGAGTGCCCACTTCATTGATGGAATGCCCACTTCATTGATGGAATACCCACTTCATTGATGGAATGCCCACATCATTGATGGAATGCCCACTTCATTGATGGAATGCCCACTTCAGGAGGCCCTGGGGATTCACTGCTGGTTTTCTGTGCTTATGCTTTTTGGAGGCTTCCTGGGGAAGCAGCCTTCTGATGAACCAGCATCTTAGCCATTTGTGATGGTTTGTATATCCTTGGACCAGGGAGCGGCACCATCTGAAGGTGTGGCCTTGTTGGAATAGGTGTGACCTGGTTGGAATGGGTGTGTCACTGTGGGTGTGGGTATAAGATCCTCACCCTAGTTGCCTGGAAGTCAGTCTTCCACTAGCAGCCTTTGGATGAAGATATAGAACTCTCAGCTCCTCCTGCACCATGCCTGCCTGGATACTGCCATGTTCCCTCCTTGATGATAATGGACTGAACCTCTGAACCTGTAAGCCAGCCCCAATTAAATGTTGTTTTTTATAAGACTTGCCTTGGTCATGGTGTCTGTTCACAGCAGTAAAACCCTAACTAAGACACCATTCATTAAAACTTCTGGAGAAAGCCCAGCTTCTTCCAAAGCAGCTGCAGCTGGAACTTAACTTAAATAACCAACTCGAATTAACTCACAAAGCACCATAGTGTGAGAGCCAGGAGCAGCATGTTTGTTTCAGCCCTAACCCCAGCAGAACTGCAGGGAATTTCCCAGCATGGCCTCTCTACTACAGAGAGTAGGAGGCTGGCTGTTCCTCCCCCCCCGCCCCCCCCAGGGGAGAGGATGGGGACAAAACAGGGAAACTCCAGATTCTGTCCCGGATTCTTTCCACTCATGCCCCCCCCCCATTCCACTCTGCCCTCATCAGAGAGAGAACATGGCAGAAAGTAATTCAGTTCTTCCACCATTGATCTCGTCTGTCCTCACTGTGTGGTCTTGGAGAAATAAAAGTGGGCAGAGGGACTTGGCTAGGCTGGGGCAGAAGTAGAACACAGCAAGATCAATGAGAGCAGACTGGTAGAGAGAGGAACTTCTGTGGCCAACTATGGCTTCGTTGGTTTCGTTGCTCTAAAACTGCCTAATTTCAGCAACTGTTTTCTGCCTTTACCACGTGGAGGATTTTCGTCTCAGTATTTGCTGTACCAAGAGAGGAAGTTCAGGTCTTAGCAGGATACAGGGGTTGTCTGAAATGCAGTTGCCTCAGACCTAGCAATTTCCTCGAAGGCAGATGCACACTGCATTCTAAACAATCTCTTCAAACTGCAGCTCTCATCTTGCTGTTCTCTTCCTGGAGTCCAGCCACAGTGCTAACCTCCCCCTCCCCCCCCCCCCCGCCCGTATGAAGCAGCATGTGGGCTCAGGTGGATATAAACTTCCAAATCCTGCATCTGCAGAGGGCTGGAGCCTCTGGAACCAGTGCCCAGGAGAGCGCAGTCCGGAGGGAGATAAGCCTTGCTTTGCAGAGTAGCCTGGTTGCAGATAAAGAGACAGAACAGCCCGTCTTTCCCCAGCCCCTCGGCCTCATGGGATGATGCCTTAAGCTGGCATCATTCTTGTTTTACCCTAAAACATCAGTATACAAGTATACTACCCTGTCAGTCTTCACAGCAGATGATAATTGTACAGAAAGTCTTGCTTCTCTGCTCCTGAGTGGTTTCAACAGACTTCTGAGTGAGGGGGTCTTGTCCCTTCCAGTGTCCCCATAACCTCCATGTCTTCCCATCCTTCCTCACAATGAGCTTGCATTTTGGTAAGTTGAAAGCTACAATAAGCATAGCCAGACACAAACGTAGCAGAGAAAGATTTAATGCCCAAAGCAGGTGAGAACAGGAGAGTGGTTTTGTTGTTGTGTTGGTGTCCCAATCCCTCCATTGGAAGTTCTTGCTTAGTTACAGGAGATGGCCGGTTCAGGCTCCACATTCTCCACTGATAAGAGTCTTAGCTAGACTTACCCTCATGGACTCCTGGGAGTTTCCATTGTCCTAGGTTTATAGTTCATCTCAGAGATGCCCCCATCTCATCCAGTCATCTTTTTCTCTAAGACACAGTGTGTTAATACAGGACTAAGATCACTTCAATCACATGGTTACTAAAAATAGTTCAGAGAAAACCTAAATGCTCTTGGAAACGTTTACAGAACAATAACATTAATAACATTAATAACATTAATAGCTAATTAGGATTAAGCACTTAGGGGTGGGGGCAGAGCCTTGAGAGTCTCTCGTGTCTAGAGGCAGAGGACCTTGAGAAGTGAGTAGGCACAGAGGGACTTAGCAAGGAAGAAAGCTGACATAGTCAGATGGCAGTAGAAGGAAGGAGACAGTATCCATAATGACCCTGAGAGACAGCTTGGGAGCATGAAGTGTCTGCAGAAAAGCTGCTAAACTTGGTGTGTAATGTGTCGCCAGTTCTGGTTACTCGTGTGCGCATGTGCAGGTGTCCACTGCCTTTTTTCTTTCCTACTGTTCAGAGCCATTACCAGAAAGACTAGAGAAAGTAGGTCAGAAGGATCCTCTTTTAACATGCTCACCAGGGCCTGGAAGTCAGAGAAACTGCTGAATTTATTCCGAGTGTGACTGTGCAGGTTCCAGCCACAGTGAATACCCTGCCAGAGCCTTCAGTGGGTGTGTAGTAGTTACCGTGACTGTCAACCTGACAGGAGCTAGAATCCCCTACTAGCAAAGCTCTGGGCATGGCTGTGAGGGAGTTCTAGACAACTGAAGTGGAGCGAAGCATATTAAATGTGATTAGCACCATCCATCCACTGGAATCCTGAGCAAAGAGGAGAAAGCAAGCTGAGTAGCAGTGTGCATCTTGCCCTGCTTCCTGACCCTGAGTGACAATATGAGCAGCTGCCTCATTTTCCTGCCACCATGATGGACAGTACCCTCAAACTGTAAGGCAAATAAAGCCTATTCTCCTAGTGCCTCTTGAATTACTAGCTTATATTAATGAGTTTCCTCTCCACTGTGACCAAATACCTGATAAGAAGCAACTTAAGGAAGGAAGGAATTATTTTGGCTCACTGTTCAAAGGGATTGTTTTGTTATGGTGAGGGAGACATGGCAATAGCCAGGAAAGCCTGGAAGTAGGAGTAGAAACTGTCTGGTTGTATTGTGTTCCCATTCCAGAAGCAAAAAACAACCAGAAAGTGGGGCCAGGCTATTAATCCTCAAGGTCTGCCAACAATGATGCACTTCCTCTAGCAAGTGTCCACTTCTCCAAACAGTACCACCAGCTGGGACCGAGTGTTCAAGCATTCCACATTCAAACAGAACACTGTGGAAGTCAGTCTTGATCGTCTGTTATCTCCCAAAACAGTAGTGAAATGAGATGGAGGAACTTATTATAATGTAATTATTAAAGGATAAAAGATTTGGCAGAAAACTAGTAGGCATTCCATCCCTCTTTCTGTCTCCTCCTCCTCTTCCTCCTTCTCTTCCCCCTCTGTGTGTGTGTGTGTGTGTTTATGTACGTGTGTGCGTGTGCATGTACATATGGGTACGTGTATGTATTCTCTGCAGGGGGCATCAAAAGCATGACCTGTCCAAGGCTGACCATGCTCTCTCTTCTTACATCTTTGGCTATTATCCAACCATCATGACCATACCCCATAGCTCTCTAGGCTCTTCTGGGAATAGATGTTTTCACTAAGTCTATTTTGAGTAAAACTGCTCTGTGATAGGTTGTGCAAGACTGACTCTGCCAGTAACGTTTCTCTGATCTGTGATATCCGTGGCACCTTTTTAAGACTGCGTGAGATACAGGTAAGTGACTTGTGGCTTTGTAAAGCTGAGACTGGTCAGGCAAAATAGCATCCATAGCCTCTTTATATACCCCATAGACAGGCTCTGTTGGCCTCTAAAATCTGCAACCTGACCCTTCTGGCTTCTCTACATACATGTGTAATACTCCCACCCTCTGTCTCAGCCTTGCACAGGCTTTCACAGTGGTTTAATACCCAAGGCCTCACCCTTAGAGCAGTTTCTGGCAGGGAATGTTCCCCAATGATAATGCTGTTGGTCATTACTAACAACCTTCTTCCACCAAATATTTCTAACCATCCACTATGAACCTGACCCAAGAGAACCCTTGAGAGTTGGAGGCACGAGCAACACTGGAGTATCTGTCCAGCCCTTTATATAGCTGTCACCTGATTCCAAGAAAAACCACTGGCATTCCTGAGAGAAAGGTCATATCATACATGCTTACAGATGATATTCCCACAGGGAGCCTCGAACAGATCCTGCAGACAGCCATGCCTGAAAGGTCTACGGTGGAGACAGGAAATGGAAGCAGTTTCTTGAGGGTCCTGATTTAGTTTCCCCAGCTAATGATTACCAGAACTTGTGACCACAAAAAGGGTGGCTTAAACATCAGAGATGTATTCTCTTGCCGTCCAGAAGAGGAAGTCACAAACATAGCATCAGCAGGACCACATTCCCCACGAAGGCTCTGGAGAAGTCTTCTGTGGGCAGCCATGGCAAATCTTGCTTGTCTTGCTTTTCTCTGCCTTCATCAGCCAATGGTCCTCTTCCCTGTTCACGTCTGACTCTATGTCACCATTCCATACATGTATCTCTCCCTCTACAGTAATTTAGATATGAACATCTTTATTAGATACAGCTACAAAAACTTTATTTCCAAACAGTTTCTTAATCACACATACTTTAGGCTAGGACATATTTTAGGGGATGGTGCTTACACACACCAGGCCATATAGCCAGCTAACAGAGAGCCAGGCTGTTATCCAACTCAGGGGTTAAAGACATAACTAAGTCAGTAGAGTGCTTGCCTAGTATACAGAAAGCCCTGGCTTTACCTCACATAAATGCATGTCTAGTGGTACATATCTGTAATCCCTGCATTCTAGAGATGGAAGCAGAAGATCAGAAGTTCAAGGTCTTCTTCAGCTACACAGTTCATTCAAGGCCAGCCTTCAACCCTGCCCCACAATCTCAAACAAAGTTAAAAAATAAAATGTTCATGATGCAGTCAGTAAAAGAAAAGTAAACAACGAACCCCAATCTGACTTTGAAGCTTAGTAACCCAATCCTCTTGCCCCATCAAGCTCTCAGCTTAATACTTCAATGTAGCAAAAGTTTATGTAGTCAATCACTTGCATATTTGTCATCTTCATAGCACAGCATGACATATGTGATCTGAAAGGAAGCCGTTTGTTGACCCGTTGTCCACTCAGAGTCTGAAGGAGTATGCAAACTCATGATAGACTTCTACACAGCGTCCCCCAGGGCCAACCCTTCCTTCTTCCTAGTCTCCTACCTTCACCGCCACTGTAACCTGTGGCTTCTTTCTGCCCCCAGAAGCATAGGCTTTTCCTCAGCTTCAGAGCATCACTCGGGCTCCACTCGCGGAGTACGGTAGGCACTGAGATGAAAGAAGCCACAGTCCTGGGGTTTTTTGGTCTTGAGCTTTCAGAGGACAGACAGACCCTTATCCAATGAAACCAGACAGCTTTAACACTACAGCTCTTTTTGGCCACCCTCATCCATTTTTCCGTCTTCTTAATAAATCTTGCCAAAGGCTCCTTTGTAAAATGTTAGAGCAGTAGTTCCCAATCTGTGGGTCACAACCCCTTTGAGGGTCACATATCAGACATCCTGCATATCAGATATTCATGTTACAACTCATAACAGTAGCAAAAGTAGTTATGAAGTAGCAAGGAAAATAATTTTATGTTTGGGGGTTACCACAAAATGAGGAACTGTATTAAAGGGTTGCAGTATTAGGAAGGTTGAGGACCACTGGGAAGGGGGAAGGAGGTCAAAGGTAAACAAATATACTCCCTGTGTACACAAAGTTCTGGGAATTGGGAGACAATGAACGAGAGTTCAAACACTTACTTTAACTTTCCCCATCTGAGAGGGAAAGAGCTTAAAACCCCTACGAACCTTCTCTGGGCTGCACAGAGTGGGTGGGGAAAAGATGTTCTGATTTAATTCCTACATAATAATGAAAGTAATTGTCCTATGTGTGCCATTATTTCTCCATTATCTTAATGCATCAGTTAATGAAGATTTTTCCAAGCTCATTCACGCAGCTACAGGAGCTGAGCAATCAGATTGCAGCCCGCACCCTGTGGATACAGCCTGGCGTCACTGTAGCTGGGGGTCTGACATCAGACCAAAGCATCTTGATACTGCTATTATAACAGTGGGCTGCACAGGCCACCCTAGCGTGAAAGGTGTCTCTGTTCCATTCAGGTGAGCTTCTCCCCCACTGATGCTCATTTGTGGCAGTGCTGGGAAAGCCAGCCTGTTCAGGAGGGGACCCACTGGGCTGGTGACAGCAGATTGACAATTCTTGGACAGCATGAATACTGGAGGATGCTGGAGAGTTTGTGCATGGCATATGGGCACATGCTTCGCTATGATAAGGGGCACACCACTCTCAATGTGTGAACAGCTCCAGGCTGTTTTTCCTGCCTACACAATTTCAGCGTGGTCAACCAACCATGCTGCTTCTATCCTTTAGATGGTAGGAAGCCTCCCTCTAAAGGTTCATATGGTGAAGGATTGATCCTCAATTTGGAGTTCCATTATTGAGAAGTAGCTGAGCTATGAGAACTCAGAATCAGTGGGTGAGTCCACTGATGGAGTTGTAATTTGGTGATATTATTTGGAGGTTGTGGAAGCACTTGGAGATGGAGTGTGACCGGATTAAGTCTCTTAGGACACTCCTTTGTAAGGTGCCTTCTCGTTACTGTTACCTTCTTCTATTGCTTTCTAAGCATCCTTGCCATCATGCAATGATCAGCCTTCTCTGCCATGTTTCCCCTCCCATGATGCTCTGCTTCACCTCAGACACAATAGACCCAACCTGCCACAGGCCATGAGCTGAAATCTCTGAAACTATGAATTGTAATTACCCTCCCTGCCCCCTGCTTAAGTTGTTACTCTCAGATATTTTGTCTCGGCACTAAAAAGCTGATTAATATGAGCTTCTCCCCCACAAAGGGCTGATGTGACTCAGAACCTATTGAGAAAGAGGTCAGATGGGAGGCTTTTCTACATAGCCTCACGACAGCATGAGAACGAATGTGAATGAGTAAAATCACAGAATTGTGGGTTTTCTGAGAATAAAGGCAAATTTAGGATAATGTATTCTGACATCCTGTTTAACTCAAGGTGCTAACACCCTCTGCTCCTTAGACTTCCTCTCTCTGGAAGGATCCTCCTGTGTGTCTCAGGTCTGATGGACCACCACAGTCAGAAAAGCATGATATTTAATTCTGCCCCCTAGGTCTCGACAACTCTCTTAAAAAGGGTTGTAGCAATCTCTCAGAAGTGTGTGCTGTTAGCTTGGTGTTTTTGTGGGACTCTTAACAGTGGAAGTAGGGGTGACTCTGACTCTTTTGCCTGCTCTTCGGACCCTTTCTCTTCTGAGTTGTGTGTGCCAGACTTGATATGAAAGTCTCTCCCTGGTATTGTATCTTGCGGTGCTGTGTGTTCAGTTGCTATCCCTGGGAGGGCTGCTGTTTTCTGAAAGGAAATGTGGGAGGGGTGGATCTGAGGGAGAGGGGAGGATTGGAAGGGAGGAAACTGTAGTCAGGATGTATCGTATAAGAGAAGAATAAATTAAAACTATAATTGAAAAAATATGTATGAGTTAATTAAACATTATGTTGCCATGACAAAAATATCTGACATAAGCAACTTCAGAAGAAGAGGTTTGCTTTGATCATCACAATTTCAGAGAGCTCAGTCCGCAGTCACTCGGACCCTGTACTTGAACGGGGCATCACGCTGAAGGGCAGGAGGTAGTGGAGATGTTCCACTTTATGGTGTACAGGAAGATATTTGTAACCCTCTACAACCTGCAAAGGTCTGCCCCATTCACCCAACATCTCCAGCTAGATTCCCCTCTGCCAAAATCTCTACTACTTCTCAAAGTAGCACCACCATCTGCAGGGTCAAGCATTCAATCACAAGTCCATGGGGAGATTTCATATTCAAATCGTAACACAGAGCATCTGTAAGAGGACAGCAAAGTGAAGGTGGCTGTGCACACAAAAAAATAACATGGATTTTAATTATGACCCACAAAACCTATGGTTTGGTTCCCTGTATGGGATCTGCACACGGACTAGAAACATCCAGCTGCATAGGGCAGTGAAGACACATACATACAATGAGTGATCTGACAGTGCTTTGGTTTTAACATGTCATAGCAAGCTCTGATGACATGCAAATACACAAATATGGCCGACAAATACTGAGAAAGCATTTTCAAGTGATAGTCTACATCAGGTACACAGAAATCCTTGCTATCCAATACTATTCAGTCATAATTGTTTCATTTGTAATACTTCCAAGCATCTTTTAAAGCTAACATTTTATTCAATAAGTGTAACATGTAAGTAAGAATACATTTAGAAACTGGAATCTTGGAAGATTTGAAAGTAAACATATAGAGGAAAAACAATTTATGAGAAAAAAAAATCCAAAATATTTTCAGAGGCTGGAAAGATGGCTCAGTGCTTAAGAGTTCATACAGCTCTTACAGAGAAGCCAGGTTTGAGTCCCAGCATCTTTGTAGGATGACTTATAACTGCCTGTAAGTGCTGCTGTAGGGTATCTAACACCCTCTTCTGGATTCCATAGGCAGCTGCATTCACACATACTGAAACCTTTATGTAGATACACACACACACACACACACACACACACACACACACACATACATACACGTATACATACACACAAACATGCACACACACGCATTCATACATACACACACATGCACACAGGCATGCATGTACACAAACACACACACACAAATTATAAATAAAATAAATATTTTTAAAAATAAGAGAAGCAAGAGAATTTTGAGTGAGTGTATCGGTACATATCAATGGTTTAGTTTCTAAGGGTAAGAACAGTTTGTTTGGGTTCACGGTTTAGGGGCTATGGCACCACAGTGGAAAGGCATGGAGGGAGGCTTCATGACACTGGAAGCAGGAACCACATCGAGGCTTGCTACAACAATATTATAATATTTCCTTTCTATGACAGGATTTACCTATGTAGCTCAACATAACCTGGAACTTATTATTTACCCTGGTCTGGCCTTCACCTCATTGCTTCAGCCTTTCAAGTGCTAGTACACAGGTGTGTGCCACCAGACCTAGTATAATAATATCATCAAAATACTTAAAATAACACTTCGAATGATGTAGTTATTAGCTTTGTGCGCACCGATCTGTTAATTATTTTACTTTTCAATATTTCAGTTTCTGCATTCTCAGAGACGGAAATTGAAATAGATGTTGTGGAAAGGCCTCCCTTAAAACGGCATTAGTATTCACATAGTTGGACTTTTCACTTACAAACAATGGATGGTTATCCACTCAGGAGAGCTTTTATCTCAACACTCAGAGACGGTCAACCACCGGGAAACAACACATTTGAACAACAATATGCATCCTGCCTGAGAAATAACAAATAAGAGAATGGCAGATAGAGGTCCTGAGTTTTTGAAATGTTTGGTTAATGGGAGAGCTGTCCAACTGTGACTGTGTCTGTGAGAGGGTGGGTGTTATTACCCAGCACATTTACGGCTGGTTCACCAGTGAAATTGGCACCTTTCAGATGTATGAGTGTTCACTGGGCCACCCACCACCTGCACATCAGTGTCACTGCCATGCATGGGATGCAGAGCCCAGTGCTGTTTCTTCCAAGATGTCTACAGGTGCTGAGCCCAGACCAGACATCCCATGGTACATTGTGTAATTGGAAATATGACTCTATTCCAATGCTTGTTGTGGTTCGAATGAGAAATGTCTCCCGAGGGTGCATGTATTTGAATACTTGGTCACCAGGTGGTGGTGCTCTTTGGGAAAGTATGGAGCCTTTAGGAGGTAGAGATCCTTGCTGGAGGAAATATGCCAGTAGGGTTCAATTTTGAGGGCTTACAGCCTCAGCCCACTTTCTGTTCTTCCTGCTTCTTGTGATGATAAAAATATGATCAGCCACTTTCCATCCCTGCCCGCTGCCCTGCCTTTCTTGTCACAGTGGATTCTATCTTCCAGAACCTTACACTGAAATAAACCCTTGATGAAAAACAAAAACAAAAACAAAAACAAAAACAAAAACAAAGAAACAAACCAAACCTCCTTTCCTTGCGTTGCTTTAGGTCGTATTATTTTATCACAGCAACAGAAAAGGGACATAAAGATCCAAATACATAGCACATTTAAAATAAAAAAAAATAGGTTTAAGGGTGATAGATGTGAGTTGGTCAAATTTTAAAGTATAATGTACATAAAACAGAGCATTTCCTATATAGTGGGAAAGGAAAACTAAAAAAGTGGATATTAAACTTCAGGATGTTGGGTTTTTGCTGAGTGACATATTGACAAAAATACAATATCTGGGGTCAGACACAGCAGTGCGCTATCTCTGGTGCTCTGTACCCATGCCAATGAAATATATTCGTGGCAGGCTCCTTTGTCCTTCCTTGGGTCACTTTAGATGTCTTTAATTCTGTGGTACAGTTCATAAAACCTTTTAAATGATCTACTATTACTTGAATTGTTCCTATGTTTGTGTGGGGTATGTGTATGTGGTGCAGGTGCCTGCAGAGGCTGGACTCCTTGCATCCTTTCTGGAGCTGGACCTGAAGGCAGCTGTGAGCCAATCAATGTGGCTGCTAGGAAGTAAACTCAGTTCCATTGCAGAAGCAGCACACGCTCTTAACCACTGAGTCATTCCCCAAGCCCCATAGCTGATAAAATCTTGAAAATGTCTTTTGCATGTGTGTATTCTCCCTTTAATAGCTTTCCTGGCACCCTGGCTAGTAGCAGGCTTCATCCTGGCCTGAGTTTCTTTTTACATATTGATGAAAAGAATGAAGAAGAGGGGCTAGAGTCCCTTCATGCTGTGATTAATAATTTGCTAAAGCAAATAATTAATAGCAGATCTGAGATCCCGACGGGCCAGCTCCACCGAGGGATAAAAGCATTTATAGTCTACCACCAGCGATTTACACTGTTTTCTTGTTTCTTCCCTGAGCACAAAGCTCTTATAGGCACAGACAACCCAGCTCTGACTGTTTCTTCTGTACTTCGGGGAGGAACTGTCCTGTTCAATTTAATACATGTTGTCTTATTGCAAGAATGAGAATAAAATGTGTACACTGGCAAAACTCTTCCTGAAGGCTGCTGGGGGTGGATTAGGAGAGCGCTGGGCACTGGGATCCTCACGTGACCATGTCATTGTGTTCACCCCTGCCAGGCCATGTCGCCAGTTAAGTAGCACCCTCTCCTCTACTTCTCCCTGGTGGAACCTAGATCCATGGCAGATGGAAGCTTTGAAGCCTGAGACCCACTTTTCAAATGTTCTTCACGCACTGGCAGGCACAGGACTTCTCCTGTTCAGACACTGGAGCCTTCTTGGGAGGATTTTCCTCCCCGGGTGCTATCAAATGAAGCCTCATACCACCTAGTTTTGGACACAGAAACACTCAAAAAGAGCAGAGATGTCAACTCACTATCCAGACACAACCAAGTTGCTAAATCAACCGTAAAAAAATCTGTTGCTTTTGAATTTTTATTAATTGAGAAAAATAGCCCTGGTTGCTTAAGCTTCTTCAAGTCTGTCATTAGGGACTCTATTCCTTGCAGCTAAACACACACACACACACACACACACACCACATATACACTGTTGACGGGTCTTCCTCCCAACCTCCCAGCCTTCCTCTGAGTGTGTTCTTGCTTCTGCTCTTTGTCCTGGTGAGGTATACACAAACACACACACACACACACACACACACTCACTCACAGTTTGCCAAAACATGGTGAAAAGCTGGCTTTTTCTTCAGCCCCTTACACACTGCCCCTATGATTTCTGACAAGATCCCTGGCATCAGACCCTCAAAGGAGCCCCTGTGAGGCTTGTGAGCAGTGCAAGAAAGGGTGGCCAGCACTGGTAGGTTGTTGATAGTGAGATGTTGCCTAGGATGCACAACCTGTATCCCCTACAGCAATGCACTGCCCCTTATTCTGTAGGAGTTAAGGTCTGATCAGAGAGTAGCAGCCCCTCCAATCCTAGCAATGACCTCCCCGGAGGGAGGCTGAGTTGTCCAATTGTGTATATTTCTAGACATGGTAGCAAAGAGAGATGCTGTGGTCATCTGCTGGTGATTACTATTCTCGGTGGCTACAGAGTAATGGAAGAAACCACAGGGAACCTCCCGGGCTGAAGTAAACAGCAATTGGCTTTGTCTTGATGGATGGTATTCCACAGGGTCCCACAGAGATGCTGACAAGGGCTTCATGAGAAGCCAAGCAATTAGGAACTGCAGAGTTACTACGCAAAGGAACCTTCATCTCCAATGTGCCCACCTCATTTCCACATTCCTGTGATCCAGCCTTGAAATTCATGCAGGAGAAAAGGAATGTGTTTCTGTCTCAGTCACCACGTGCTGAGGAAGGAAGATAGGAAGATGGCTTTGTCTAATCAGGTGACCCAGAAGAAAGGACCAGAATCTAGAGCTGATCCATCTGCAAAAGACCCAAATTCCAACCAGGCCACAAATGCTTCCTTGAAAGACTTCACCCATGGGAAAGTTGTCACTTCTAGCTAAGCCCCTGGCTAGTTCTGCCAGAGTGGAAAGCTCTTCAACCCAGGCTTTCTGAGCAGGATGTTGTTCATGAGTGCTGTCTCTCGTGAGTTCTTGTGAAGCTTGTAATGGCTTGCAGACCCTTCACAAATGGCAGGTTTTCCAATTCTTTGTGCTGAAGTGTGTCTGCTCGGCACAGAATAGAGCAGACATTTGGCAAGAGAAAGTCAGACTGATCCCTAATCAATGGACTCCACTGATAAATATCTAGTGACGTCACTAATCTTGACTCCCAGGTGAGAGCTGTTGGTTACCAGGGCAGTAACCATGGTGATTAGAGCCAGACACCCTATTCATGCTTGGTATCATTTAATCCTTGTTATTCTGTGCAGAGTTTACATATTACCCGTGGGGCTTTGGACAAGCTCTTAATCCCTCCAAGAGGGAGCCAGGAACCGGGAGCCAGGTCCTGCAGTCAGACAGTGGCCTTGCAGCTGTACTTGGTAAGCCTGGCCCTTCCTCTCTCCCCTTTGCTGTTACCCCCACCCCTCGCCCCTAACACACACAGGTTACTTTAATAGAGCCTCTGATTTGTTTGGTGATTCGAAAGAGTAATCACAGATCTATTAAAAGTGAGCAGGTCACAGAAGCCTGGATCCCTTAAGGCTCTAGGAGCCACACTGCATCCAAGTGTTGACTAATAATACATGCCAAGCTCCACACCACAGCTACCTCTGCCTTCTCTACTCCTGCAGTACAAAGAAACTGAAATTTGGTTAAATTAGGATGTTTGTTTTTGAAGCTCCATACAATGCATTATAGATAGTGCTGCTCAGTATAAAGTGATTGGCATAACAAGTGAGGAGAAGGAACATCACTCTTCAAAGTAAAAAATGCTGTATTTCCATCCTAACCCTACAGAGAATTCTGATTTAAAGTTTAATTTACAATGTAAAGATCAATAAAGTAATGTAAATTAAGTCCATAAGTGAGTCCAATTTTTCCCATATAGCCAGCCACAAACTACAGATTGAGATGCCAGTTCATGAGACACTTAAAACCCAAGCCAGAGATTTTCCCAAAAAGAAAAACAGGATATAATAATCAATCATCAGTCAAACAAACAAAAATCAGTGGTGAAGACGTTTCATAAGTAAGGCAAGATCCCTAAAGACCCCAAACGCACAGTTTGAGTCTTTGTTGGAGTTGGCTTCTTAAAGGAGCCAAATAACATGACGAACTTTCCAAAATCAATCTCTAATCCAATTTGACTTTCTAGTGTGTGTGTGCAGATGTGCCATGCATGTGCCATGGCTCCAGGGTGGTGAAAGAGAACAACTTAAGGGGATGAATTCTCTCCACCATTGTGTGGGTCCCAGGGACCCAAGGCAAACTCCTCTGCCTACTAAACCATCTTACTGGCCTCTCTCTCTCTCTCTCTCTCTCTCTCTCTCTCTCTCTCTCTCTCTCTCTCTTCCCCCCCTCTCATTCTCTCTCTGCACATGTGTATATGCGTGTGTGTGTGTGTGTGTGTGTGTGTGTGTGTTTTCCCAGAGGTCAGCATTCTGTGTCTACTTCAATTACATCCTCTTTGCCTTTGAGGCAGGATTCTTCATTGAACCTAACCTGGAGTGTACTGATTTTAGCAAGGTTGACTATCCAACAAACACCGTGTATTCTCTTTCTCCCTCCCCAGCACTGGGTTTATATTCATAAACCCACCACATTTTAGAGGAATACAGGGGATTTGCATCGTTTTCCATGTTTCTGCAGCAAGTACTTTATCAACTGAACCATCTTCCCACACCCAATTTTTTAAATGAATTTTTCTTCAAAGCATAGAGCCTTATAAGTCAAACATTTTGAAGACCTGGGGATTTACTGAAAAACAAAACAAAACCACTTTAAAAGGGCTTATAAAACCAACCCTCAGTAACTCAACAATTTGCCTAGCAACTTCTACCTCTTCTGTGTCTAAGGACCCCTGAGCTATAATTTAGTATGAAATTTCCTAGACTGTCAGCAATCTAAAAGCTAAGAAACCGTGTTCAAATATACCCACTCACCCAAAACATGAAAAGAAAAAAAAGTTATCTTATTTTGCCTTTTCTGTTGGCTGAATCTCATCAGCATGATTTCATTTTATTTAATTTAAAGAAGAAAATGTGAATTACTCCATTTACTAATCAGGGAGAGACTGTCTCAAAATCACTAGCAATTAGGAGAAAAGCGCATCTTCTTTATGAGAGATTGGCTACTAATTCATTTTCTAGTGTATACACCAGTGGGAAATACTGGCTATGCCTCTCAGAAGTTGTGTTTAACAAATGCTTCCTACTTAAAGACTGGCTTGAGCTTCTCAGAAGCACTTTGGAAGAGATAACCTTGTGTGTTCATGATGCACCCCTCCCATGCAAGGACAACTGAGTCTGACCACACTTGGGTTCTGAGAGCAGATGAGACTGGGCCTGTCAATGTGTTGATGCTTCTGGGGAGCTTCAGACAGACTTGCCCTGTAAAGCCAGTGTCACCTAAGCTTGATTCATTGACACCAAATGTTCTCCTTGGACAATGAAGTCATGGGGGTTTCTCTCTGTTCTATAGCAATCAACTGGAATTCTCAGCCCAGCCACTATGGGTGCCCGTACTCCTCTACGTCATATGTTATAGTCTTCACGCCTCAGGACCTCTGAGTGTAAGTACATCTTGGTGAGTAATAGTATGCTTTGAATCTGAAATGTGCCACCAGCCTCATGTTTGGAAGTCTTGGTTCCCACCTTGCTACATTAAAGCTGTTGACCTTTTAACACAGTGGTTCTCAACCTGTGGGTCACGACCTCTATGGGGGTCAAACAACTCTTTTCACAGAGGTCGAGTATCAGGTATCCAGCATGTCAGATATTTACATTGCAATCCATAACAGTAGCAAAATTACAGTTATGAAGTAGCAGCAAAAATAATTTAGAGTTGGGGGTCACCACCACCCGAGGAACTGTATTAGGAAAGGGCCACCGAATTAGGAAAGTTAAGGACTGCTGCTTTAGAAGCTGGGGTCTGCCTATAGATGCCTGGGGTGGCCCTCGGGAAAGGTGTCTCTACCTGCTGATACTGCCCATAGGCTCTGCTTCCCTGAAGTGTGTACTAGCCACTATCCCGAGATCCCACAGACAGCAACCAAGTTTCTCTGGTCTGCCCTTTGGTGGGGAACTAAATCTCTCAGAAACCTTGAGCCAAAATCAACCTCCCTGTCATTCAATTGTTTCTGCTGGGCATTGTCTCGGTGAGGAGAAAAATGACTAAGACATACAAAATCCGAGGGGATTGAGTTGAAAGAAGCCTGGCAGCATGGGCCACATCCAGTCTGACAGATGTCTTTAGAGAAAGAAAATGTGGGTACAAAATGTGGCACTGAGCATGTGCCCAACAGAAGGGAAAGCTGGGACTATAGGTAACCGCCAGCATGCCTGGCTTTGGAAGTTCTTTTACAAAAGTGGGGCACATAGAACCTTCCCTCAGACTGAATGAGAAACTCTTGGAGAATGAGATGCTGTGACTGTTTAAAACCTCCTGAAGTGGTCCTAACTCAGAGGAGACAGGCTGCAAAACAGGATAAAACCCTTCTTCCATCCCATGCTGGTCATTTGGAGAGAGCATGCATCATCTGGTTCTACGGAGCAGCAACCTCTCAGTGGGGCCTGCTCCTATCTCGTTCTTTTCTTCCCCAAATGATGAATGTGCATCAGGGGTTCTGTAGGGAGTCTGCTGCATGAGGCACATGTCAGCTCAACAGAAGAAGGCTCTCTCTTGGTTGACCAGCAAAAGACTGGGGGAACACAGAAACCAGTTTACCAAGGTTCCAGAACTGAAAGTGTCAGGCAAAGTGTCAGGATTTTTGGCATAACCCTGAGAGTGGGTGTGTGCAGCAACTGTGTCTCCTGCTTTCACTACTTAAAAACAAAGCCCTTGAGCCTCTTCCCTTGGTTAGTCAGAGTCAGGAGTGAGCCATCTACCTTACTGGGTGGCACTTTCCTTGGACCCTGAGCAACAAGATTTGTCAAAACCGGCTGCGACAGATTGCAAGCCCAGTACAAACCTGCCATCTGGGCTGAAGTATTAAATTTGCTTGGTTGTGACACCCAGACTTCCAAGGAAAACTTCCCAGTCAGTGGTGTGTCAGCTATGGTGGTGAGGTGTGGATTTATCATGCTTCAGTTATAAGCCTGTACTGTGGTCACTGCTTCTGAGTCTCAGGTTAGGACGAGGCCCCAAGGGTTACTTTTCATTCAGGAGCAGCTACTTTCCTCCGTGGGCCAAAATTGCAGTAGACAATTTGCTCATCTCTATAGGACATTTCCTGGATGTGTCTGGAGAAAGAAGCTGGAGAATAGCTGTGTAATTAGAAGGCATCCATCCATAGTGTGGGTGTGGTTATAGAGGAACATGTCCTTATTTTTTTTAATGACATGTACTGAATTTTAGGGACGGGTGAGTCATAGTTCACAATTTACATTAATAATTCTGCAAAATTTGGCGAGTCAGAGAAAAAGTATTCAAAGTAATAGCAAATGAATATTCGTAGTAGAAGAATGTCCCTGGTCTCTATGTGGTAAGGTAAGATGGATTTTTTTAAGTTAAATTTTTATTGTGCATAGCTATGACTTTCATAAAGACAATTTCTTCTAAGTATATTAGTTAAATACTTTAAGCAATTTCATCCCAAATATCCTTCTCCTTTCCCCTTCCCACGTCATGATGAACATTCTTTTTCAATATCTTTACTAATTCTTTGAGAATTTTATACAGTGTATTTCAATCGCATTCACCCCAAACTCGTCTGTCTAACTCCTTCCAGGTCCACCTCCACTTCCCAAACCCCACAACTTCATCCAATGATGAATGTTCTGACTTGGTTCCTAAAAGATAAGGGATTTTTCATATTTACGTTTCCAAGGGAAGGCGTATGGTTTTCGATTGCCCAAGACTTATAGCCAAGAAAGAACCCTGGTTTAAATGTTAAGATTAACATTTTCTAAACTCTGGTCTACTGTAAAGAGTGCATGCAAGTGAGAGGAGCGGGAACCCAAGACCTACCGCTGACATCTTTGGGACCTTGGACAGGAGACAGACGCTCAGAGAGATCCAGGACCCAGTCTGTGATGTGGAATGAAGAAACCTATGCAAAGCTATGAGTGGAATGACTGGGGAGATAGATTAGTTGGGAGAGTGGTTGCCATACGAGCATGAGGATCTGAGTTCAAACCCCAGAATCCACAAATGACGGGGGAAAGGTATGGCATTGTAGCAAACACTTGTAATTCTAGCCCTGGGGAGAAGACAGATAGACACACATGAATGAGCACCTGCACCCATGTACCCAACACATATGAACATATGAACCTGGGTGTGTGCATGCACAAGAAATGCTAAATACAATAATTTTGTCTGAATACAGGCTGATCAGTTAGTGGAATTTCCTCTCATAGAGAAAAAAGTTCATTTGGATATTTTTCCCATGTGTAACAACAGCAGCCTCCTATTCCACCATGACTTAATATCAAGTTCCGTGTTAACCTTCCATGTCGGTGAAATGCCCATATTGGTACATTAGATTAGTGGTTATTGGAACCCAACATTCTCCTAGGAATTATGTGTAACAGAAAATAGTCCTGTGATGTCCATCTTATAAAATTATTCTTAAAGGAAAGTCACCATAACCTATTTCTATTTTTAATTAGTCAAACCTGCTTTATACAAAGAAAATTAAATTTCACACAAGCTAGACTCAAGTGTCCCTAATTTCCAACCTTAAGTCTAATTATAATGATGCCATTCATCAAACAGATTCCATAGGCCAAGCACCACTAGATGCTATTAATTTTCATCTTCATCACAGCCTAATGAAGTAGGTGTTTTTACTCAATGATGCCCCATTTAACAGAAGTAATGAGTATCAGAGAGATGCCAGTATGAGGCCCAAGGTTATAGCTACAAAGTCAACAGAGCCAATGCAATAACAAGAAGCACTATGCCCTTGCCAAGGCTCTCCTCTCCCTGCTGTATGTGATTCACAGCACTTTAGGCCTCAGTGTCTTCCTTATGGTGTGACAGTGAAGATAGGACAATTCTGTACTGAGGACTTCATGGGCTAACACTTCGATCCATGTACAGAGTCTGCAAAAGATTCCTGCACAAGGCTAATGTTCCATGACACCAGGTAAGGCTTGGATAGAAGTCTTGCTTGAATATAAACATAACTGTACTGAGCCTCACTAACTAGGTGTCATTAACAATGACTAGAGAAACCATCTCTTATTTGTGCCATAGTGTTAAGGCTAAAGCTGATCTTCCCCTGGGCTTCTGTCCCTAAAGATTGACTTTCAGACCCCTAAGCCCTCTACCTGCTACCATCCCAAGCTTATGTTAATCCAACTCAAAGCACTATGCCCTTTTCATGCCTTAGAAACAAAATTTAGATAATGAGGCCATCCTACAACTGCAACCCCTCAGAATTACCTCTGGATATTTTAGCAGTGATAGTAATTATAGCCCACACTTGTATTGCATTGACTTAACAACAGTCTACTAGTAACTGTTTCAGTAGATCATCTTATTTAAGCCAACAATATAAAAGAAGGCATTACTTTAAAAAGAAGAAATCAGGTGCTGATAACTTTAGTTTGTAAAATCTATAAACTCATAGAAGCAGGAGCTCAAAATTCTCATTTGGAGGATAATGGTGTTTTTTGCCCTAGAGAACAAGCCCCATCAACCATGAGAGGCAATTTCTATGGCTTGTGGTATCTCCACAGGCAGTGTGCTGGTTGGTGTTTTTTATCAAGTTGACCTGAACTAGAGTTATCAAGGTACAAAAACCACAAACATAGAAATTCTTCCAGCAATTGGTCTGTAGGCAAGCCTGTGGGGCATTTTCTTGATTGATAATTAATGTGGGAAGGCCCAGGCCTACTGTGGGTAGTGCCACCCCTGGGCAGGTGGTCTCCCTTTAACTTAAGAAAATAGACTAAGCAATCCATGGAGAGCAAGCCAGTAAGCAGAATTTCTCCAAACCCTCTGCTTCGGTTCCTGCCTCCAGGTTCCTACCTTGAGGTCCTGCCCTGGCTTCCCTCAACAATGAAGTAGGACACAGCCACACCAACTCTTTCTGCCTACAAGTTTCTTTGGTCATGGTGTGTTTATCACAGCACTAGAAACCAGTCCCATCCCCATGCATTCCCTCTGTACCATGATGGCTAGAGTTTTGTTGGCCTCAGGCCGTTTCTTTATTCTTTTTTCTTTTCTTTTGGTTTTTTGAGACAGGGTTTCTCTGTGTAGCCCTGGCTGTCCTGGACTCAATTTGTAGACAAGGCAGGCCTCGAACTTACAGAGATCTGACTGCCTCTGCCTCCTGAGTACTGGGATTAAAGGCATGTGTCACCACATACAGTTAAGCTGTTTCTTTTTAAACAGTGTTTTTCTATGGTTGAACAGGATTTCAGTCTGCATTGGAATTCAGAGCGTGATAGTATACTACATTAGATCAACACAACATTATTCAAAGGAATAACAACAAAGAAAACCTGAGGGCTGAGGAGACAGCTCGGTAGGTAAGAACACTTGTTGTGCAGTCCTGAGAACCTAAGGTCAGACCATCAGCGTACATGCAAGGAGCCTAGTATGGTTGCATGCTTGCAACCCAGGTATTGATATGGAGTTAAAACAGGAGACTCACTTAGGTTTGCTAGCCCCCAGCCTGGTGAAAAAAGTACAACTGAGCACTAGAGTTTAAGTTAGAAACCCTATCTTAAGGGAATAAAGTGAAAATCAATAGAGAAAGACACGGTGTCTTCCTGTGATCTCCACAATAACGGTATATGAACCTTCACACACACACACACACACACACACACACACACACTAAAATGATGCATAATGTAAAGAAAGGGGGAGATATTTTTCAAACAAAACCAGAGGTAATTTGAACAGTTAGTTCATTCATTTGATATTACTCATTCAATAGAATTCCATGGACTTCTTGGGTTATCTCGGGCTTTGAGCCTGGGGCTAGAAACAGTTCAGTTTGTACTCTATGGAGTGAAGGCATCCACCAGTGATCAGGTTTGACCCTGGCCAACACGTCTATCTCTCACACCTGTGTCCAGCCTGGAAGGACGGGCCTGCATTTAACATTATTGCACCCAGATGACTAATAGCTACCTCCCAGTGAAGCTGATGAGATGAACTCAAGAGAGTAGAGAAAGAAGGGGTGACACTCATGTGCACCCCCACTCCTGACACCCTGGAGTTCCCTCGCCTACCTCCTCCTTGTTTGAGAAGTGCTCTCTGCTCCTCAGAGGTGCAAAGGAGACTGCTCCCAGGAGTTCCCGTTAGTCTTCATTGCTATTCTTTTCTTTCTCTCCGCTCTCCCTTCTTACTTCCCAAAGTGATGAATTATGCATCCTGTGTTTATAATTAAAGAAAGAGTTCAATCTAATACATTCCCAACTCATCATACTTGGGTTTATTTACTCTGCGCTCCCTGCTCACTATTAATATTCTTATTGATCTTACCTCAGAGAAGACAGAAATATTAGCTCCTGCTGTTAACAGGCCAAACAGCTTTACCCTAACCTGAAATCAATCAATCTAGTGATCAAAGATCCAGGTCACCTGCTATACACTTTGCTCTCATCTCTACAAAGGACACAGTGCCAAGAGAAGAAGCCTGTGGTTCTGTCCCACTCCCCAGATACACAGCCAGTAGCCTCAGACCCAGAATAAGCTAGTGATCAATAGAACCAAGCTTGGCACTCACCTGAGCTGCCCTCTCCTGGGCTGCCCTCTCTGTCTCCACTGATAGAACTCCCTTTACCAGTGGTACCCTTCTCTCCCTGAAGCATCCCTCATCACAAGGCTGTGCGGGCATGAGTGGTTTGCTTTTGCAGATGTTTTATGATGCGGCAGCATCAACAGCCTGTCAAAATGTAAAATTACTGTGTCTCTTGGCAAGAATCATGCACAACAAATACTTCTATCCTGTTCTTCCCCATTACTGCTTCTTTTTTTTCAATCAGGGAAATGTTCTCTTTTACAATTGACTAAACTTTTAAAAATATCATGTTTTTTCTTTAAAGGGACATGTCCCTGTTGTTATAATGTAACCAACCTATGGGTCCATTTGCTTCTGACAGAAAATGGATTAGTGATATTAGATGTGATGTGTTTCTCCCAGTGGGCACTGTAGGGGCAATTAGAAGTGTATCTGATGCTCCCTGGTGCAATTTGAAAGGGGGCAGCCGGGCGTGGTGGCGCATGCCTTTAATCCCAGCACTCGGGAGGCAGAGGCAGGTGGATTTCTGAGTTCGAGGCCAGCCTGGTCTACAAAGTGAGTTCCAGGACAGCCAGGGCTATACAGAGAAACCCTGTCTCGAAAAACAAAACAAACAAACACAAAAAAAGAAAGAAAGGGAGAGAAGGTATCCAGGGTGAGACTGTGGGAGGGAAGAGACAGACAGACAAAGGTGAAGGCCTGATGCTCTGGCCTGTTTTGGGGGGAGGATGGTATTGTTTACACCTGGGGTATTTTGAATTTGTAGAAGGGACTTCCAGCATATAGTGTGCTGTGTTTTTTGACCAAGTCCCCTGTTTTCAAAGCATCAGTGGCTCATACCCATGCCACAGAATCCTGGGCTTTAACCGGGGTAGTCTCTGTCTCCCACTAGGCAGTCATTGCAGCATGTCTCTTAGGAAACGTCTCTACCCACTTCTCAGCTGGTGCAGGAGGCAAGCCCATCCCAGTCAGGGACTGAATAGGGAACATGCATCCACCTCCACTTCTGACAGCCAGCTGCAATGTTGACCAATATTTTTATTCTGTGAAATAGTAGTGAGCCTAGAGGAGCCACACACCCACCAAGGAGCTGTAACAGCCCCTTGGTAACTCATGGGAAGAGGTTCCTCTGCTAGAGTGGGCACTGCCCTCAACTGGCTACTTTAACTTGCTTCTTCCTATTAGATTCTTTGTTGAGTTACAAGGCATGTTCCATAGAACTTACAACTCTACGTTTTAATTGTATTTATTTGGGTTTACTTTTAAATTTAGAGACAAGGTCTTATGTAGCCACAGCTAGACTCTCCCTCACCCATTACTATGAAATGAAAGATGACCTTGAACTTGGGACCCTCCTGCCTCCACTTTCCTAGGGCTGAGCCTACAGACGTGCACCATCATTTCCAGATACTGCAATGCTTGAGCCTTGGTGAGTGCCTGACAATCACCCTACTGACTGAACTACATCTCCAGCCCTGTGATTTTTAAAACATATAACTTTAGTTGGCCAAATATATTAATAATATGGCGCAACCACTACATTTCTAATTCTAGAACATTTTCATCATCCCTAAAAGACATCCCAAACACATTAGCAGTCCCTTCCCACTTTGTGTCACTTCAGGACCTGGCAACCACTAATTTATTTTCTCCCTAAGGATTTACCTATAGTGGATATTGTGTGTCAGTGAGATCAAACAAACAAACATGTTCTGTAGTGTCTGGCTTTGTAACAGGATATTCCCAACACTGACTCAAGTTCTGGTTTCTGTCAGTACCTCACTCCCTGCTGTAGCTAGAATATACCCCATGGTGTGGATAGACCATAGCTTATTCACTCTTCGTTTGGATATTGAGCTATTTGACTGTGGTTCATAGTTTTTGACCTTTATTTGAGAAGATGCAATTCTCTCTTCTGGGAGCTCACACCACCACATTACTGATAAAAGTTACCACTATGATTCCTATGCTATGGGCAAGCCGAGCAGGTACTGTTGGATGCAAAATCCATTCAAATGCTGGGGTTCCAGGTGGTTCTAGGGTCGCGTGTGTCCAACACCAGGAGAAGCTGATTATACACAGAATTCCATTGTTCCATATGACAGCTTTCTGGTAGGATTTATATCTGGTATCATCAGGGAAGAAACAAAATAGAAGTTATTCATCCCAAGTCTCAATTCAAATCTGTCAAAGAAAAACAAGGTTTGCTCAATGTCTATTATGTTATTGTTTTATATATATGCTATACTGTTATACTGTATTATATTACATTAATTATATTATATATCAACACATAGATATTAGTGGGGAAGTTACATTATGGGGCTTTGGGGGTGACATTTTGCTTTGGTATAATTCCAGGCTGCAGACTCATGAGAATAGCACATGGAACTCTAATATATTTTTCCCAGATTCAACTATCTATGTATATATGGGGAAAGATAGGAAATAGAACTTTTCTCAAAAAATTGAAAATAAATTTGAGGCTCTGTTCCCACTCACCCAAACGACTGATGTGTTTGTGTCTGAAAAATGGATGATCTCTTACTTAACCTGTCAGTGCTAAAAATCAGGAACTGTAATGGCAACTGGACATTGGAATCCTCAGACTTCTTCCACTGCCCCAACAACAGCCTGTCAGGACTACTTCCCTCCTCGTAGCCTGCTCTAGAACTGCACCGTGTTAATCATTGTGTGTCTCTTTAAGTTCATTTGACTCCCAAGGGGTCATCCTCAAAGAGTTCCTCAACTTCACATGCCACTTCGCTCTGACCTCTGTAAAGAACGCAGTCCAATTTTGTAGGATGCTGGGCTGAAATCCCCTCCTGGTCAGATGCCTGTGTTTTCGGTGGGGCTACCGAGGAAGGTTCTTTGCTTGATGCAGTGTGTATTGACTGCATTTAAATGCTTCTCACACAACTCTGGCAAAAACATTTACGTATTATGTCAGAAGTAAATCTTTCGATCCCTATTTTAGAGTTAGGATTCACCCAAATGATCATTATACTAAACAAGTGAACCTTGGTTGCAAAATGGAAGCACAAATTAAAGGAAATGTAAGCTATCACCACCATCATCATCATCATGGTCACCATCATCACCATCATCATCATCACCATCACCATCATCACCATCACCATCACCATCATCATCATCACCATCACCATCACCATCACCATCGTGGTCACCATCATCACCATCACCATCATCATCGTGGTCACCATCATCACCATCACCATCATCATCGTGGTCACCATCATCACCATCATCATCGTGGTCACCATCATCACCATCATCATCACCATCACCACCATCACCATCATCATCATCACCATCATCATTATCATCATCACCATCACCATCATCATCATGGTCACCATCATCACCACCATCATCACCATCACCACCATCACCATCATCATCATCACCATCATCACCATCATCATTATCATCATCACCATCACCATCATCATCATGGTCACCATCATCACCATCATCATTATCATCATCATCGAACAATACTGTTATTTGATTTTCACATTTTCCTGACTCTGAATAATTTGAGCAATTTAGCAAGTTGAAAGATAAGAATGTACAAAAGTCAGTGATGGATGGGGAAGGAGTGGGTACCAGAGACTTTTTAACTGCAGAGCTTGTATAACTTCAAGGCACCTTTTGTTGATGGGGAGTAATTGCTCTGTTGTTCTTTCTCTTACATCTTACCTCGGTTCATGCAATAACTGCCTCAGTCAGAGGCATCAAGCAACAGTACAGACCCACAGAGATGCTGCAGGTCGGTGGTGTGTGTTCACCCACCGTGTGCTGTAAGCACTTCCGATCTCATTTCCTTCAAATGATGTTAGTAGTGTGAGATGAGACATCAGCACCCCCAACGGCTCTGATGCATCTGATGTCTCCAGTGTCTCTCACTGAAGAACCAGCTGCAGGACCATCTCACATTGGACCTGGAACATATACAGTGAGCTGAATGACTGCACGTTATGGGGAAATTATGTTTTTAAATATCATCTGCCTAAAGCTATGAAAACTAATATTTGGCTTGTGGTTGCCCAGATGCAATACTCTTTAGAAACTCTTTTTGTGCCATAAAGCACCTAGCGATTTGTACAGCTTTCCTTTTTAATGGATTTGTTAAAGAGGAAAAGAGGAGAGTACAAAGAGATGTGCCTCGGGGGCTGGGGAGGTGGTTCGGTGGGTAAATGTGCTTGAGTTTGAATCTCCAGAATCCGCATAAACCCAGACAAGCCATTCCTGTTACAAGAAGTGAAGACAGGAGAATCCCTGGGAGCTCATGGGCTGGCTACCCTTGTGAAGATAGCAGTGAACAACAGGTGACCGGAAGGGACTTGTGCCCCTGGTCAGGCTGGTTTTCTGCTTCCCTAATGCTGTCTCAGGTCCCGCGCGATTGGATTGGAACCGATGCGTTCCGCTCACCAGTGATCCTAAGATTGTGGAGAGTCCTCTGGGGACTGTGGTGGTGTCCTCCGATTCCACACCCAAGGTGACCCGGTGCTGGTGCTGCCCGGAAGGCCTGCATGGCCTTTCAAGATCTCAAAGCCCACTCCCAATGACACACCTCCTCCAACAAGGCCACACCTCCTAATCCCTCCCAAACAATATGATTCTACAAGGCCATTCTTGTTCAAATTACTACACTATTGTTTTAGTGTCTGAAGTCTATGAGGTCATCATTCAGGAACAAACCTAGACCAGAAATGGGAGAACCCAAGGACACACTGGAACCCCAGAGGACAAGATAAAATACAGGGCAGGATCAAAATCAATAACACTGTGTCTTTCACCACCTCTGAGCATCCAACATCAGTGTCCTGCATAAAGTCCCGGTGTGTATTTCTCCAGCTGTAGCTCTAGCTAGACTAGAACTAGGATCTGTGAGAGATAAGGATAAAGTATCCGGAAGAAAACTGATTTGCCCACCAGGCCCCCAGCTGGAATTGCACACAACCATGAGACCCATCTATTGTCCAAAGACATTGTCATTTCTTTGTATATGCTCCAGACCCTTCCTTCCCTTAAATACCTTTTGTTTATTCTTGTCATCAGGAATTTATGGCTCAAAATTCTTCACCATGATGGAATTTTGTAGATAGTGATCATGAGAAAGGGGCCAACAATTGAGTTTCTGCTTTCTTCTCTGTCCATGCGAGGAGAACAGAGCCTACAGAATTATACTTTCATTATGACATTATCTCATGCACCTCAGCATGTATTGAAGTTAGGCAAAGCAAAGGCCTGATTGAAGACGTCTATCCAATCCTCCTAGTTGCCTCTGCCCTCCTTGCTGGTAAAGATCAAGCAGTTCATGGAACATGGAGGTGCCTTCTCAGAATCTGCCTGAAATTGGGGGGTGGTGGTGTCAGGATTTCAGTCTCTGGCGAGTCCATGTTACAAGAGATTTTGGATTCTGTGAAGACAGTTTTTAGGTTTTGATGAATCCCTCTCTTCCCCTGGAGTTCCCCTCTCTGCTTCCTTCATTGTTCTGTAGATTTGATAACAGGTCAGGTACCTCGTAGGCAAGTGGGCTAGCCTCTGCTCGTGCCTATGTACTGGATGTCATCAGTTCCCTGGCAGGCAGTTTCTCTTTTTATCATACCTGGTAGGCCTGTTATTTCTGACTCTACATAGGCCTAGAGCACTGCCATCTGCCTGACGGCGTCTACTATCACACTTCATGTCTTTAGGCAGAATTAGTGGTGTGCCAGTGCTCAAGCAGAAAGCTTAAGAAAGGCATTCAAGGGAAGAGCTGACTATTCCTCAGCCATGGAGTCCCAAAGCCACCAGCTGGAGAACAATGTGTGGCAGAGGAGAAGCATCCAGAGAGTTCCAGGAACAGGGGAAGCTCACATGAGGTGGGCAGTTCTGTAAACACTCTCCAAGGGAAGCTACAAGAATGATGTGATGAGCCTCTGTTCTCCTAGAATTAATTACACCAGTAAAGCCTGACAGCTTGATTTTATATTACAGCCTTTTCCAATTAAATCTCCATTTCTTTCCGTCTTACTTCATGCCATCCCACTAATTGGTTTCAGCCTCTACTTTTGCCAACTGTGAACACTATACTGTTTTTTATGCACTCTACTAAAAGGAAATTCAAAATGTAATTTGTACTCTATCTCATATTGCTTCATTGTTTTTTTGGGGGGTTGTGGCAGAGAGGGTAGAGGGGAGATCATTGATCAATAAAGCTCAAAGATACCCACAATGGAATTTGATTTTGCAGTATGCTGGAAGGTGCTTGCTGAGTGCAGGATGTACCTAGCACCCCAGGCCCTTCCTTGTTCAGTGCATTCTGGGTATGCGCACTATGCACCAAACCCTGTTGCAGATGCTTAAAGGTCTGAGCAGAACATTAAGTATCCCAAGAGCATCCTCACCTTCCCACAACAAGGGCAGAACCACTATTCATGAAAAGAAAGCAAAGCCCTTTGGTTCCAGTGACCTCTCCCTCAGATGGCTCCCCCTGTGGCAATGTCACACAAACAATCATTACTTTTTTTTTTTCTTCTCAACAGCCTTTATCGCCTCGATGCTTCTACAGAGACCCCAGGCGCCCAGGGAGCCCTGCTTATATGCACCCCGGCACAGGAGAAGGCTCCGTGGCCCCCTGGGATTGGTCAGTCTGCCAGCACCCAATTTGCATGCACATGCTCGGGAGGGGTTGGCGTCAAATTCGAATTGACACCTGCGCAGTGGTGTTGTTTATGACAATGGCAACCGGAAACCAGAGCCATCTTGGAGTTGGCTTCCCACATCTCCCCTTTTTCGTTTAATGATGCTGGACTAGGTCTGGGTAAATCTGTCCATTGGCCATGGCTCCTGTTTTGGGTCGATCCTCCAGTGTCACAGCCTTACCCATCATAGGGTTGCCCTATCGTCTCCAGGCCCCGTGTCTTAGGTTGGTCTGTGCACGAGGAAAGTTGGCCGTCTCTGGATACCCAAACAATCATTTCTTAAGCTTACTTCTAAGTAAGTGCAGGTAGCTATTATTGATGCCACAGCCTCCACCACCATTGATTTTTGAAAATCCAGGGTAAAAGTGTAGGAAGCAAGATTAAATAAAACACGTGTTCTGTTCTGTTAATGTTAAAAGACGCTTGGTTCAGACGGGGCTCATGAGCTCCCACCATGAGCTGAGGAGCTATTGTTAGTGGAAACACAAATTTGCCTGAGTGAGTTATGTAAAAAAGAGAGGCTGGGGGGAGAAATGAAGGTGGAGAGATGGCTCAGTGGTTAAGAACACTTGCAGCTCTTTCAGTGGCCCAGAGTTCAGTTCCCAGTGCCTACATGGTGGTTTAAAAGATCTACAAAACCAAAAGGTGGAAAGTGTTTTGTGAGAGTCAATAATTGTTGCAACCAAGCTGCAGGTAAACAGTTCTGGTGTATCCCATTTACATACCTTACGTATATGCATAATTCATATATACATGTTTACATGTATAATTAGATATATATTTCTATCATTTTAAATAAATGAAAGATTTAAATTTTTCAGGACTTAGTGGAGACCAACTTCATGGAGGTCAACTAAAGTCTGTTGAATGGACAGATGGAAGATGACTTCAGAGCTGAGATATGAAGTGATTTACATGGCTCTCATAACCAGCGAGGATTAGAACATCCCATGGAGCAGAAATTGACACTTACTTTGGAATTAACTTTTCTTTCATAAAAGCCTCATGCCTTTTCTGACTTAGTCTATACAACCAACTAACGCTGCAAAACCAAAGTACAGACATCACACTGTCCTCTGGGGTAGGAGTCAGAGCCAAACCCAGGCCACAGAAACCACTCACACTTCTCTTCCCTGACCACATGCCCAGGTGGGTCTAAATGTAAAGTCACCTGACCTTCCTAATGACAATTAGCCCTTAATAACTATTGTGTGCAGAGCTTCCTCTAAGTACCTTACCTATAGCAGCTTACCCAATGCTATAGCAACAACGGCCAATGAAGAAAAATGAGGCAGTCAGGAAAACACACAGTGCTCAGATGGCTGTTGGGTAGAACTAGAGTTTGAGCTGGGCAGTCAGCTTCAGAGTGTATGTCTTTAACAACCACCTCCTTCTGATCCTTGTATATGAACTCAGAGTTTATAGATGCCTGCTTCATGTAGGCTTCTACCAGAGTTGATGTACATTCATGCTCTCATTAATGCCATTCTTCTTTCCCTCTACTATAAGCCATTGTTTCCTTCAAATTATATGAAGAAAAATTAGTTGTATGGTCATCAAATTTGCCAAATGATCAGGTTATCGGGTCAATGTGTGTCAAACACATTTATTATGCAGAAAGGGCTACGGACCCTGATTCACTTTCTCATTTCGGAGGCACAGCATTGTTAGAAGAAAATGTGCTTTGTGGTTCAGAGGACGAAACCGTGGTTCATATTGATTTTGGTCAGACAGCCAGTTAAGAATGTCTTTAATTACCTGGTCCTAGGGGTTCTGTTTGATTTAGACAAAGTCAGTCCCTTTCTGTATGGGAAAGCTTTCTCAATTCATTTCTATTGATGGTAGGATGATCGATAGGTAAATGTGATCCTAAGTGATATATAATGCTTGTTTAGAAGATTCAATAATTCAGGATAATAAAATACTTCCACTGCCTGTCTCATCAATAACAGCCATTCTCAATGGAAGGTGACTTTGCTCCTAGGAGCTGTTGGGCAATACTGATGATCTCAACAGGGATGAAGAGCCCAGGGTTGTTCTTAAGCATATTATAGTGCTCAAGACCATTCTCACTTGTTACTGTCTCCTTGCCATTATAAACCTGACTTACACTTTAAGGGAATCTTTCCATCAAGGTGAAGAAGACATGGTGGGAAAGGCCTGTTGTTGATGAGGGCTGGTCACATGCTACAATCAAGATGCAGAGAAAGAGATGGATGCTGGTGTTCATTTCCTGTTCTCCTCTCTATGCAGTCCAGGACCCTAGACTAAGAAATGGTGTTCCCCACATTGAGAGTGGGTCTTCCAGCATCAATTAAACCAATCTAGAAAATTCATGCCAGAGAGGCCCAATGTTGGTTTTCATCATAATCTGAAATATCAAGTTGATAATCCAAATTAAACATCACATCACTCCTCACAAAATAATGACTGGGTTCAAAATACCAGTGGTGGGGCTGGAGAGATGGTTCAGTGCCTAAGAGCACATGTTGCTCTTGTAGAGGACAAAGGGTCAGTTCTCAGCAGCCACATGGTGGCTCTTGACATTTGGTAACTCCAGTTCTAGGGAATCCAACAACCTCTTCTAAACTCCAAGGGCACCAACCATACATGTGGTACACAGACATACATACAAACACTCATATACTTAAAATAAGATAAAAACATCTAAAACAATTTTTGTGTATCAGTAGTGCCAAGACTGAGAAATTCTAATTTATAATACTACCAACAAAAGGCTAATAATAAGAAAACAAGTATTAATTTCACAATGTAGAAAATACTTCCCAATAATAGCTTGATCCTGATGACTGTCATATTAGCAAAACTTTGAAATGATTTATAATAGTTCATTACTTAAAGACAGTGCTGAGGTTAGCACTATCCACTGGAAACTTTGCTAGCTCTCTTTACTTTGGACAGATGCTCTTGTAGAACAAGAATGTACTTCTGGGACTCTGGCGAGTCTGAGATAATGTGTAGTCTTGGCATCAGCATAACAACCTTGATTTTCAACCTTAAGGCAAGTGGATCCACAAGCAGTGGTGACATCTACAATTAACAAGGTCATGGCTGTGGGGAGGCCATTTGAATCTCATGCTTTATAATGGAAATAATAGAAAAATATTTGGGACATTAAGGTAATGGTATCAGTAAAGCACATTATACCCCTATTAAATATAACGTGCTATCTTGAAGAAGGTTTTACCAGGACATCTATATTGTACGAGAAAATAGACACTTCACACGGCCACAGGAAATTGCCCAATAATGTTTAAATGCTTAATAACAAGCTCTAAAATAGTTATGCCCGAGTCAATTCAATCCAAGACTTAGCCATTCTTTCCTAATCAAACACAATTACATGAATTAGATGCTCTTGATAAATCCAGGAATTGGATGGTGGTGCTACATCTGGAGCTGTCTCAATTATCAACGCTGCACAGCTCTCAGAGATGAAACAACAGCTCAGTGCATTCTGAATGAGGTCAGAGCAACCAGAAATAGATATGAGGAGAAGGGAAAGCATATGAAGCCATCTTTCAATCATGTAAAACCAGCCAGAAGGAAAGAAGTGTTTATAGCCAAATCATGGGAGAGCATTGTTCTCAATGGGTTCTGTTGTATGAACTTGATCATATTTGAAAAGGACACAAACATATTTTCCTAAATGAAAGTCCATGTTGAATAACTAAAAGCACAGAACTGAGACAAACTGTGTGCATGTGAGTGTGAGTATGCATGTGTGTATACATGTGTGTACATGTATGTGCATGTACCTATGTGTGCGCGTGTATGTGTGTGCACATGCATGTGCAAGCACATGTATGTATATATGCATGTGTGTATACGTGTATTTGTGTGTGTATGCGTGCGCATGTGTGTGTGTTTACAAGCCAGAGGCCAAGCTAGTTTGTCTTTCTCAGTTGCCTTTTATCCTAAATTTTGAGACAGAGCATCTCACTTCTGCCTGAAACCCATCAATTCAGCTAGGTGACTGGATTACAAGCCCCAGGGACCTGTCTCTTGTTATTCGACGCGTTCTCACGACCGGCCAGGAAGAACACCACAGACCAGAATCTTCTGCGGCAAAGCTTTATTCTTACATCTTCAGGAAAAGAGAGCAAGAAGCAAGAGAGCAAGAAGAAAGAGAAAAAGAAAACGAAAACCCCCGTCCCTCTTAAGGAGCATTCTCCTTCGCCTCGGACGTGTCACTCCTTGATTGGCTGCAGCCCATCGGCCGAGTTGACGTCACGGGGAAGGCAGAGCACAAGTAGTCATAAGATACCCTTGGCACATGCGCAGATTATTTGTTTACCACTTAGAACACAGGATGTCAGCGCCATCTTGTAACGGCGAATGTGGGGGCGGCTCCCAACATCTCCCCCTTTTTCTTTTAATAAGAGCAAATAGGCCACCCATATTAATGAGAGTGGAGATAGAGGTCAAATCCCCAGTGTGTAGGTAAAGGAGCCATGTACAGGATTAGCTCTTAGGCTTACAGGCTTTTACCCAGAGCAACCCTGACCTGCTCCCGTGTCGTTTTGCCTGGGGGAAGGGAACTAGGACACTGAACCTTCATGAAAGATGACATGTCTCCCTAGAATAGGCTCATATATGCCGCAGAGCCTTTCCATTGCAGTGCTTAGCCTTGCAACTCTCTCGGGCTGCTGAAGCACACTCACTCTATCCCGTGCAATGAGTCTAGCCTCATGGGATATAAGAGCTGAGTGGCCAGCGACCTATTGCCTAAGCATAGATATATCAGGGGAAGCTCCATGTTCTAGTCCTGCAAGCGCCTGGGCAATAACCACCTTGTCTCTCCTAGTTTAGGCCTTAAGCTTACAGACCAATCAAAGAAGCAACACTAATCCACAGCAAAGTGTATCTCCAAATAATATTAATCCCACCCATTTTTTAAAGAAAGAAAATGCTGAGGAGATCCAATTGGGTAATCCTTTGGTCAGGGACAGGTCCAAGCGCGTGGAGTTGACCTGAATGATGGCAAGCCTCGAAGGGTCTGTTCAAATTCAGCCATCCAATTCTGTAACATATACTGAAAAAGACTTTTTGACAAATTAGCTGCCCTAGTAAATTTAACATACTGAATGGAAATAACACACAATCCCGGAAACTTTTGTTCACATCCCTGCTGAGTTATTTGTCATAATACATCTAGTTGTATCTGGACAAGATCTATGAGTTGATTAACCAGCATGAGACCTCTCTGTATCTTGACATTAGCTGAGGCCTGTTCATCTATGACTGTAGTCACTGAGGCTAACAAAGTGTTAATGGTGTCAGTCATCTGGACCTGTCCAGACAGAACCAAGGCTGTCTGAATTAAGGCCAAACCCAGTTCCCAGTTAGTGGTAAAAAGGCAGGAGAATACTTGAGCATTATACATCACCGTCATTGGGAGTGGAAATGTCGACATTATCCCCCAACGCTGCTCTCTCTTTATTATTGACGCCCTGGACATCACCAAGACGAGGGACATTAGTATTCCCTTGGTCAGTCTGGATTTTTCGGGTGAGTCTTTCTGGTACCCAAAATGGGTTGTCTTCATTCTGTGGGAAAACACAGATAGCTCCCCTGGATCTTATCAAGATAGGATCCGGGCCATACCATTTATTATCAAGAACATTTTTCCATTTAACCATCTCATTGGGCCTATCTGGCTCTGAACAATGACGTTCAGCCGCAGTATGGCCATGAGCATCAATATTTAAAAAATTGAGTGTAAAGAGTGCCAAAGACACCGACACTCTTGGTGCTCGGGGTACAGTCTCCTCAAAAGTTCCCCTCTTCTGTTTTATAAGATAGGCTTTGAGGGTGCGATGCGCACGCTCAACAATACCCTGTCCTTGAGGGTTGTATGGAAGTCCAGTCAGGTGGGTTACGTCCATCTGACGGCAGAACTGCTGGAATTTTTGAGACGTATAAGCTGGTCCATTATCAGTCTTAAGGAGTCTGGGTTTCCCCCAAGCACTCCATGCCTCAAGACAATGTTGAATCACATGTGAGGCTTTTTCTCCGGTTAACGGAGAGGCAAACATGATGCCAGAACATGTGTCAATGGACACATGGAGATATTGAAGTTTTCCAAAGGAAGAAACATGTGTAACATCCATTTGCCAGACCTGTAGAGGTCGAATACCGCGTGGGTTAATTCCCACATGAGGAACTGGCAAGAACTCACAGCAGCTTTGACATTGAGTAACAATGTCACGGGCTTCTTTTCTTGTCAAGGAGAAACGACTGCGTAATGTTTCAGCCGTCACATGAAAATTGTTATGAAAATTTCTTGCAGCCTCTACCGGGGATGATAGGGCAGCAGCCACCACTTTAGTGGCCTTATCTGCCAAATCATTTCCCAGAGCCATGGGGCCAGGTAGGCCTGAATGGGCTCTAACATGAGTAATATAAACAGGAGATCTTCTAGATAACAAAACTAATTGTATCTGCTGAAAAATATTGGCAACTCTACTGGAAGGCTTAATCACTCCAGCCACTTCTAAAAGATTTACTGCATTTACCACATAACAGGAATCTGACACAATATTAAGGGGTTCTAAAAAGGTTTTTAAAACTTCTAAGACCACTAAACATTCTACCACTTGAGGTGAATTTTCATTATACTGTTTGGATACCACTTTACCATTAGCCACATAGGCACCTATGCCAGTTTTTGATCCATCAGTATATACCACAATCCCATTTTTAAGTGGGTTTCTTACTGTTATTTGTGGAAACACAACAGATTGATTTTGGGCAAACTGTAAGATTGGATGTTTTGGATAATGGTTATCTATTTTTCCTGAAAAGGAGGTAACTAAAACTGCCCAATCATTAGATGCGGCTGCCAAGGTTTGAACCTGTGCAGCGGTATAAGGTACAATTAAAAGATATGGACTTTGCCCAAAGTGGGTGATTGCTGCTTTTAGACCTTTAAGGGCAAGCTGTGCAATTGCATCAGGATACCAATCTATTATTTTAGCTGGGGATACGTTTGGATGGATCCACAACAATGGCCCATTCTGCCACAAAACTGCAGTTGGCAATTGTGCTGTCTTAAAGACACACAAACTGAAAGGCTGCGAATCCTCAATACGTTGTAATTGTGCATTCTGTAAGGCCTTTTCTACCTTTTGTAAGGCCTGGTTAGCAGCTAGAGTAAGAGTCCTAGGGGAGGAGATATGAGGATCTCCTTCTAAAATACTAAACAAAGGCCTTAACTCAGCGGAAGGAATCTTTAAAAAAGGTCTGAGCCAATTAATATCTCCCAACAGCTTTTGAAAATCATTTAAGGTATGGAGGTGATCTCTTCTTATCTCTACCTTTTGGGGCACAATCTTATCTGGGGACACCACAGAGCCCAAGAATTGTCCTGTATCAGAAATTTGGACCTTTTCTGTGGCTATCTGTAGACCCCACTGACTTAAAGTTTTAAGTAGAAAAGGATATGCCTTTTGTAGCATGGTAAGGTCTTTATGGCACAGGAGGATGTCATCCATGTAAAGGAGCAAAATTAAAGAGGGGAATTGTTTCCTCACTGGCAAAAGAGCTTCTTGTACATAAAGTTGACACATAGTAGGACTATTGGACATTCCCTGTGGTAAGACCTTCCATTGATACCTCTTATCAGGTTCCATGTGATTAATAGAGGGGATGGTAAAGGCAAATCTGGGCCTATCCCTTGGACACAAAGGTATAGAAAAGAAACAATCTTTAATATCTATAATGATTAAATTCCAGCCACGTGGTAAGGCGGAAAGTACAGGGAGACCCCTCTGTACTGGGCCAAATAAGTTCATTTGCTCATTAATGGCTCTGAGGTCATGGAGCAGTCTCCACTTTCCTGACTTTTTCTTAATTACAAAAATTGGAGTATTCCAAGGTGAGGTAGAGGGTTCAATATGGCCTAATTTTAATTGTTCCTCTACCAGTTGAATCACAGCTTCTAGTTTTTCAGAGGATAGGTGCCATTGAGGAACCCACACTGGGTCCCCTGTTTTCCATGGTATGGGTCGTGCTGCCCCAATGGCCGCTAAGGAAAACCCAGACCCTGTCTGTCTTGGTTTCCATTAGGTGAGATGGGCTCTATCCTTCCCTGTTCTTGATGTCCTAACCCTTTTCCTTCTTTATAACCCATCTTTGCCATGATATTTTTTGCTTTAGCTGAATACCCTCCTGATGGGGTGTTTTCATTGGACAAAATAAGGCCCAAATGCTGCATAATATCCCTTCCCCAGAGGTTAACCGGGAGTGGGAGCACATAAGGTATGAATTTCCCTTGCTGCCCTTCAGAGGATTCCCACGTCAAGGCAACGGAGCTTATAGTGGGACATGATTGATATCCTAGGCCCTGTAATGAATGAGATGACTCTGTGGTGGGCCATGCTTTGGGCCACCAATGTGTAGAAATTATACTTTTATCTGCTCCGGTATCAAGGATGCCTTCAAACTCTTTTCCATTAATCTTAAGGCGGAGCTTAGGTCTATCATTTAAAGATACAACCAAATAGGCAGAATCATTTCCTGAGGAGCCCATTTTCTTTATCTCAGGTCCTGCAGATTTCTCCCTGGTATTATCAGGGAGGAGCAGCAGCTGAGCTATCCTATCTCCTTTACTAATAGAAAAAACGCCTTTAGGGCTTGAGCACAGGACCTGTATTTCAGGGGAATGTTGACAATCCATAATTCCAGGGTGGACTACTAAGCCCTGCAAGGTGAGTGAACCTCGGCCGAGAATAAGGCCCATGGTTCCCGGGGGCAAGGATGGTATAGGCTCCACCGGCACCGGCTGAATACTCATTTGAGGCATTAATAGGAAGTCGGAGGCGGCACGCAGGTCCACCCTTGTGGGTCTTCCTGGGTCGCCTCTCTGACTGCTTCCTGGGTCCTGACAAACCGGTTCCCATATCTTTGAGGGCCCTGGGACCGAGGGCCCGATGACCCGTTTTTTGGCACATCAGTTGATTGACTATCAGGTGGGGGAAGAATTCTGCCCTTTATATCCCTCACAGAGCGACACTGGTCAGCTCTATGATAACCCTTGCCACACTTAGAGCAAAGAGTGAGAGTCCCTCCCTGTTTATCTGGAGCTCTGCAATCTTTCTTAAAATGCCCAGGCTTTCCGCAATTAAAACATGTCCTCTGATTATTTCTGCTCATGGAGCGGTTCTGAGATTGAAGGATGGCAGCCGCTAAACCTGCATTGCTGAGAGGTCCCCCAAGCTCTCGACAGACCCTGAGCCAGTCTTGTAAGCCTTTGTTCTTTCTTGGGGCTATGGCCGCTCGGCACTCCTTTGTGGCTTGCTCGTAGATTAGCTGTTCTATGAGAGGCGCAGCTTGCTCTGACTCTCCAAAAATACGCTCTGCTGCCTCTGTCATTCTGGCCACAAAATCTGAGAAAGATTCCTGAGGTCCCTGGATTATCTTTGTTAACTGACCAGTGGTTTCACCTGCTCGAGAGAGCGCCTTCCAGGCCCTAATAGCCGTGGAAGAAATCTGGGCATAAGCTCCCCAATGGTAGTTTGTCTGATCAGCAGAATAAGCTCCCTGACCCGTTAACAAGTCAAAAGTCCAATCTCTCTGCTCTGGAGTCAAAGCAGCTGCGTTTGCTCGGGCCTGCGCCTGTGCAGCTTCGTGCCAAAGCGCTTTCCATTCCATATATTTGCCCATACTAGGGAGAGCGGCTTTTACAACCGTCTGCCAATCAGCAGGCGTTAGTGCCATACCAGCGAGCCTGTCTAACTGCGCCAAGGTAAAATTAGCATTGGTTCCGTATTTACGAACCGACTCGGCAATTTCCTTAATCTGTACGTATTCTACCGGAGCGTGGACACGCCCACCCTCGGCTCCTTCAAAGACTGGAAATGCCTGTTGTATTTTCTTTTGTTCCTCTCGGGGAATGAATGAGTCTGCGCACTGCCTCTCTGCGCACTGCCTCTCTGCGCACCTCTCTGCGCACTGCCTCTCTGCGCACCTCTCTGCGCATTGCCCCTCTGCGCATTGCTGACGCACTACGCAGGGCGGGGGCTCCGCATAGGGCGGACCTTGAAACCGACTGCCGGGAGGTTGAACAGTACGCTGACTTTCGCCAGCCGCTTTTGGCTTTTTTCTTGACCAATTAGCTGGCTGGTAATGGGCTGCTTCTTCCTCCCAGTCTGTTTCCTCAGAGGAGGATTCTTCACTTGCTTCAGAGCTACTAAGAGCTGGCTTCCTGAGCTCATCTAGTGACGAGTATCTCCTAGAGACCTCCGCTAATCGATCTTTTTTCTTCTCCCTTTTTCCTCTTTTTCTTCTAATCTCTCTCCAGGTATTCCTACCTAACCTTAACTTTTCCTCGGGTTCAAGACCCTTGGAAAGGCCTGTATACTTATTTTGTGTACCATACTTCCTCTTTGTTCCTACTCTCTCTCCCCGCTTTACTTCTGATAGATTGTCCTGAATTTCCTCTAGAATTTTCAGCCCTATCTTAATCACTTGATAGCATGTGAAAAAGAACAAAAGGGCTCCTAACACCAGAAAAAATTCAAGGCCAAACATACTCACTGGTACTCTCGTTCCCCAGCTGAAAAGTTCTGAATTCATACAGTTGAATCCTTCTTAACAGTCTGCTTTACGGGAACCTTTATCACCGTCGTTCCCCAGCTGATGAGTTCTGAATTCGGCAGTTGAATCCTTCTCAACAGTCTGTGTTACGGGAACCTTTATAAACGTGATCCGCAGTTCTGGTTCTGAAATGAAGTATCCCTCCTGCGCCAGTCCGGAGTTTTTTCTCGTCCCGGAATTCGGCACCAATTGTTATTCGACGCGTTCTCACGACCGGCCAGGAAGAACACCACAGACCAGAATCTTCTGCGGCAAAGCTTTATTCTTACATCTTCAGGAAAAGAGAGCAAGAAGCAAGAGAGCAAGAAGAAAGAGAAAAAGAAAACGAAAACCCCCGTCCCTCTTAAGGAGCATTCTCCTTCGCCTCGGACGTGTCACTCCTTGATTGGCTGCAGCCCATCGGCCGAGTTGACGTCACGGGGAAGGCAGAGCACAAGTAGTCATAAGATACCCTTGGCACATGCGCAGATTATTTGTTTACCACTTAGAACACAGGATGTCAGCGCCATCTTGTAACGGCGAATGTGGGGGCGGCTCCCAACAGTCTCTGACTCCCCAGAAGTGAGTTCCCAGGCATTAGCTTGGAATTTTTAGCATGAGTTCTGGCGAGTGAGCTCGGCTCCTTGTGTTTGTGTGACAAGCACTGTGCTGGCCAGGCTATCTTCCTGGCTCAGGAAAAGCCAATGATTTTTTGAGGCAAACAAAAATGCCCCCAAAGAATAACTTTGATTATATAATTTGATTTGTCTAACTGCACGCTACTGTGGCACTGTGCTCGACTCTGAATCACTCCCCTCCCGCGGTACACGCAAACCCCAAACTAGCAGCGGCTCCACAGACAGCAAGCACCCAGACCTCCACACACCCCTTTCAGACAGCCCCCCTTGCCTTTGTACTTTCTTCTCCACAAAATCTCTTCTCTGCATTAGTGCTGGGCCCTGGGATGTGAACCCTCTCTTTCTGGCTGCCCTTGTTTTTCCTTTCTTACAGAAACCTTTTGCCCAACTTCCCTTACCTGGATCCCAGCCAGCTCAGCAGCTGCTCTCCCCAGAAGCCTGGAGGGATGCACCCCCTCACCTTGGGTTCTCACAGGCTAGCTGGGTGCTTCTCAGGTCACAGTTTGATTGTGTTCTAGATAATTCTGTCCACAGCAATCCTCCCGCCCTGCATCACAACTCAGCAGAAAAGGCAGAGAAGCAGGCCACCCTCACTGTCATTATCCACAGAGCAGGTGCTGTATACCAAGGTTCACCAATACCCTTCACTCTTCCACTTACTGCAAAACTCAGAGAGTTCAGAGCACCCATTTTAGAGTAAGGGAAACTGAGGTTCAAAGAGGTCTATTATTCTTTCTCAAATCCATATGATCACAACCCCTCTAATCTGCCTAGGAGTTATACAAAAGTACTCAGAGAGTACACAATGATGTATAGCATGACTGTAGCCTGCCTGGGCAATTGCAGTGCTGATACCAAGAAGTGAATTATACAACATGACCTTAGCATCAGTAAGTGGAAGCCAAGCCATGTCAACTGCTCTTGGCATTCCTGGAGCATTGCCCAGGCCACTAGATGAGCCCCAGGCTGATCAACAACCTTACCCAACCCTCAGCCTCCTGGGTCTCTTCTCAGGAGCCGATTCACTCACTCATGTGCAAGGCCATCTTTCTGCCATGTGCAGAATAATAGAGTGACATGCTCTGGCATTTGCAGCTTCACATTTGTAAATAGGTAGAGAAGTAGCCTTAGATTCACACTATCCTTTCAGGATTGCATTATACCAAATGCAGCCATGATTAGGGGTATCTTCACCCCACTTCTTTTCTCTCTCCAATGTACCTCTCTCCACTATTGCTCCTATGCCAGCCCCGTTGGCCTCATGGCCATCCCACAAATGCACTGAGCATTCTTGAGCCTAGGTCGCTCAGGATTATTCTTCCTGTCAGAATAGAGTCACAGCTACATGGATTCTCTTCCCCCCGTCCAGGTGTTAGCTTGAATGATGAGGACTTTCAGAGTACCCATTTGAAAACATTCTTTACCATTCCTACCCTATCACCATACGCTCAAGACCCTGCACCTTGTCTGTTTGATTCTGCATAACTTGCTAAGTTTATCTTGTCTTTCTTTTTGGTCCTTCCTTCATTCCACTAAGTCCCCATGAGAGCAAGAGTTCTTTTATCTCTTTTTTAAAATCACGTTCCTAAATGCATACAATGTGTCTGCACTCTGTAAGTAACTGTTGATTACACAAATCCTCTCTGCACAGCTCCTCAGCTTGGGACATCTCCCTCATGAATGCATGTGCCCCCCTAAATCCACATGCTGCCAAAGGCTGGTGCCACTCAGAAACAAAAGAGGCACTGGAGCTTCACCCCCAGAAATGGGATTAGTGCCCTTTAAAAAGATCCCCATGGTAACAGACAGACCCTATCTGTCCTTCTGCATTCTGATGTGCCCACAGTCCTCACTCCGTCTGCTACAGGAGGATGATACAAGAAGACTCCCCTACACATGCATGCCTGCACCATGCTTTGGAGCTTTTAGCCTCTAGAACTGTTGAAGATAAATTTCTGTTGTTATAAATTTTCCAGCCTGTGATATTTTATAGTAGCAGCACAAACAGATCATAGGATACCTGGCAGATTCAGGCCTTTTCTTTTTCATCTTAGAAATAGAAGCTAGATTGAGGTTATGTATTGGGTATTTTTAGTGCTGCCATGGAAAATTGCTATGAGTCTGGTACCTTAAAACAAGACAGTTTCACTCTTTTAACTTGTGGAGGTCAGAGTTCAGCAGGAGATTATGGGGGGTGGGGCCGAAGTCACACAAAGCTGTGCTTACTCTGGGGACCCCAGGGGAGGCTGTTTACAGCCTCAAGGGATGGCTGCTCTCCTATAACCCCTGATTATATGGATGCCATCCAGAAATTCCGGGTAACATTTTTATCTTGTGATCCTTCATCTCATCTGCAACACTCCTCTTGCTACTAAAGGTTGATAGGATTTGGGAATCAGGGCATGGATATCTTTGGAAAGGACACAGTGTTGGTACCCTGGCAAAGACTATTCACATTTTTTCTTGAAAAATGACTCTATTAATAATGGAATATTTATAGTATGTCAAAGAGAAACAACAAGTAATGCCTTCCACCTAAACAAGCAGACAATAGATTGCTGTCTGGATTTGGCCTTCTCCCAACATCCTGGAAAATAAAATCTTAAAGATGCTGCATCCCACTGACCTCTGGTGTCTTCAGTCTCCACTGCCTTCCAGCTAATGGGTGTATAGCCGTGAGTAAGTTGTTTCCATCTCTACAATAGCAGATACACTATTGATTCTATGTGTTTTAAATTTTTATATAAATAACTTAATACTGTTCATGTCAAGGTTATACTCTTTAGCACTACACAGATCCAGATGAGGCTTCCATGAAATTCCAAGACCTTGGATTACTCATTTCTCCTCTTGTGTGGGGTTCCCACTAACCTGTGTGAACCAGCCAAGCACTGAGCACCGGTGTATGTAGGTCTCCACCAAAAACGTGAGCTTCTCAGACAGAGAATGGGTCAAGAGAAGCCAGATTGTCGTATGAAGTAGGTGGCCAGGAACCCTTCGCCTCCCCAGCAATGGGAAGCCCCTCCCCATGCATCCATGCCAGCGGTTTGTCAGTCACCCTAAATGCATGGGTGTGGGGGTTCTGCAGTTTAACTCTGAAATTCACTTCTTTCTACAAGGACTTGATAATATTTTTCCATGTCTCTTGGCTGTGAAGGATTTCTTCTCAGAGAATGGCCATTCATTTTCTTTTCCTCATATTTCTATTGGATTTGCCCTTTATTTTTCTTTTGAGTTAGAATTGCATGTCATCCAAACTGGCCTCCAACTCACTAGGCAGCGGATGATCCGGGCTTCCCTTTAAATTCCTGGATTCTGGAATTCCAGGTATGCATTACCACCCCAATCTATGCAGTTCTATGGCTCAAACTAAAGTTTTGTGTACACTAAGGAGACATTCTGCTAAACTTTATTTTATTTTACACATGTAAATATTTTGTTTGCATGTTTGTATGTGTACCATGTCCATACCTGGTGTCCTTGAAGGTCAGAAGTAGGCATAAGATATCCCGAACTTGGAGGTACAGACAGTCATGATCAGCTGTAGATGCGGGGAACTGAACCCAGGGCCTCTGGAAGGGTGACAAGTGCTCTTAACCACCAAGGCATCTCTCTGGCCCTTAAAACAGACGTTCTTTACAAGTTCTGCCTATTGATACCTGTGTCCATTACCTAGATCTCAAAAGCTCTCTTATGTTCTCACAGTTTTTGCTGCCTCTTTGCCCAGCAGTTAAAATTTTTGACTGTACAACTTACCACTTTTATCTGTGACCTGTGCTCTTCCTATTGCTAAAAAGAAATCTGTACCACTCTGTACCACTTTCATAAAGTCATTTACCTGTTGCCTTCTAATACTTTCTATCTGGGGTTTAATATCTTTTATACTATGCAAATTAGCTTTAGCATGATGGAAATTTAATATTTATATCTGTAGGATGGCAACAGTGATGTGATATGTTACCTTCCTCCAAAGTGAACATTCACTATTGGATTAGTGTTGCTGATTGGCCTAATTTAAAACTGCCCCTGTTGTGTATCAAGCTTTCGCACAGACTGTGGGTCTGTGTCCAGGCTGCCTGGCCTTTGTGAAAGCCAGGGCTTTACTGCTTTCTTCAATGTGTGTTGTGCGCTTTGGTATCAAGAGGCAATTTTAGGGACTGGAGAGATGGCTCTGTGATTGGGAGCACTCACTGTTCTTGAGAAGATACAGGTTCAATTCCCAGCACCCATGTGGAGATGCTCCACCACTGCCTACAACGCCAGCTCCTGTAGATCTGATGCTCTCTTCTGGCCTCCACAGGGACCTGCACACATGTTACACACACACACACACACACACACACACACACACACACACACATACACACACACACACACACACACACACACACACACACATACACACACACACACACACACACACACACACACACACACACACACATACACACACACACACACACACACACACACACACATTCTGTGAAGAGTAGTTAGCATTTCAAATTTTTAGACTAGCACTGACATGATCAAAGTAAGGTGCCTTCTTCCTAATGTCTGTGACAAGCAGAAGTTCAGATCTTTTTTGGCATCTTTCAGTAATATTCTATGAAATTTAGTGGGGGTTTTCAGTGTGTGTGTGTTGCATATATGTATACATACATATATGTATATTATATATGTGATACATGTATGTATGTGCAGTGCATGTGGGGGGTATATGTGCATGTTGCATTATGCAGATATGTATATATGTGTTTACCATGTGTATGTATGTGTGCATATGCATGTGTGGGGGGTACATGTGTGTGTATTGCATGTGTGTGTCTATATAGTATATGCAGGCGTATGCACAGTTGTTTGTGTGTGCTCACCTCTGAACACTCATGCAGATGCGGAAGGAGGATCAGGTGTCCTGCTTTGTCATTTTCTGTCTTCCTTCTTTAAGACAAGGTCTCTCACTCTGTAGGTCACTGGTTTGGGGCTAGAATGTCAGTCCAGCAAGCCCCATTAATCCTTCTGTCTCTACTGCCCTTACCTAGTGCAGGGGTTACAGGTACATGTGGCCATGTCCAATTGTTTTTGAATCTTGATGTTGGAGACCTGAACACAGCAAACACTCTTACTCATGAAGATGTCTCTCAAGCTTCAAAGTCTATTTTTTAGTTACACTTTCTAATAGTTCCTAGAACATAAAAACAGTGCTAGTTTCTATATTGATCTTCTGTCCATCAATTATTCAGAACTGTTCTGTTTTTCCATAGTTTATTTCTGATCCACTCCAACTTTTTGTGTCAAGAAAAAAATTGACTGCAAAGAATGGGATTTTCTTTTCTGCCCTTGTAATTCACTTTATTGTTTCTTATTTTATTGCACTGACCTAGCGTTTTCTGGGCCATGCTGAACAGAATGGAGAGTGAACAGAAGCAATGCAAGCTTGAGTCCTAACTTCAGAGTGAGCTTGTCGAATGCCCCGGCTCTTACACAGACTTTTCTGTAGGCTTCAGGCAGGGACTTTGAGCTGATGACTCTCTTGCCTATTCTTAGATTATTGTTTTGCGTAGAATAAATAAATGTTGAGTTTTGAAAGTGACTGTGTTCTAGTTGACCATCATAGAAGGGGGGTGTACCTAAAGAGTGAACTCTGAAGTTGATACCTGACCTCTTTCAGATGGTAGCTGGCATGTTCTTGTCAAAGGCACACAATTCTCACACATGGTGTCAGCAGCAGTCCTCCATCCCTTGAGCCTAAAGACTAGAATAAGTTTTGGATTTGGTCTCAGATAGATAGATAGATAGATAGATAGATAGATAGATAGATAGATAGATAGAAACATACATAGAAGATAGATGATAGATAGATACATACACACATGCATACATAATACATACATGCATGAATAGATGATAGATTAATAGATAGAATAGGTGTTAGATATATTATAGATAGATAGATAGATAGATAGATAGATAGAAAGAAACATACATAGAAGATAGATGATAGATAGATACATACACACATGCATACATAATACATACATGCATGAATAGATGATAGATTAATAGATAGAATAGGTGTTAGATATATTATAGATAGATAGATAGATAGATAGATAGATAGATCATGTTAAAATTAAAACATATTTAAAAGTATTTGTTGATTAACTTTTAAACAATTTTAAGCCAAATCTATGTCAAGATAAACAATACCTATATTTTAAAACCAGGGGCTGGAGAGATGGCTCAGTGGTTACATGTGCTGTTCTTATAGAGGACTTGAATTAAGTTCACAGCACCCATATTGGGCACTTCACAACCATCTGTAATTCTAGCTCCAGGGGATCCCAAGCAGCTGGCACCTACACACACACACACACACACACACACACACACACACACACACAAAGTAAATCTAAAAATCAGCATATTCTGAAAACTCAATCCAAGTAGACTGTGTACATATAAGATAATCCTATTCCCACATATTACAGTACTCTAAATTTGTTTCTTTCTTTTTTGGTTACCCAATAAATTCAATTAGAGTTCCTTAGAAAAGCATAGCTGCTGGGTTGTTTACAGGAGCAAGGTAATTTGCCAGTGACTATACCATTGTAGAAAATGTCTCCCTCTCTCCCTAGTAACACTAACTACCCACCAGGTCTCTAGAGCCCTTTCCCACTCTGAGAGAGTTTGGGTGGATATAGCCTTTAGCAAGTCTTGTGGAATTGGCTATAGCTGTGAAGGTTTCAAGAGTGTGATAGCCGTGTCCTGCTTAGAAGACAATATTTTGCAATGCCCCAGCCTTCTTCTGGCTCTTCAGTTCTTTCTGCCTCTTCTGCCATGTATGTCCTTGAGCTTCAGAAGGAATAGTAAAACATTTCCGTTTGGGGATGAGCATTAACAGACTTATCCTCAACACTTAAATAAATTCTAAGCCTTTGCAGTAGCAGCTACACACTGCAGTAAAAGCTTCTTTGACCAAAGCTCATGGCACAAATCTACGAGCACACACAAATATCTAGAAGGCAACGTGAAAGGCATAGCATATGTGTTTAGCAATATAATATCTGTTGCTACCTCAGAGGGCATATATATTTCCAGCCATGGGCTGTTGGGAACTTCTGAGTCCCCTTCTATGGAGTGGCCCTCAAGTCCAATCAGCAAGTGATTGGTTACCTCCAAAACAGTTAGGTCATTATTCTATCAATGGCCACATCCTGCTTTGCCAGTCAATAGTGTAGTTTGCAAGGTCCACATCCGAGAAAGAATGCTGGTGACAGTTCTGCCCCAACGGTTTACAGAGCATCTGGCAGCATGATAAAAGCTAGCTAGTAGGAAGGAGGCTTCCAAATTTAGTTCCAGCTTGGTTTTTCTATGTCTTGCAACCAAGTCTGTGATGTATTCAGCAATAGAGACTTAACATCTGGCTCTAGTTGGTAATCAACAGCAGAGGCAAAAAAAAAAAAAAACTATTGTTTTGGGACCCTTAGCAGCCTCCTTGGTCAACAACACACAGGGGTGGACGGTAGCCCATCTCTGACAGTGGAATTTCTTTCTGGCTTCAAGAAGTTCTTGTTGGTGTGTTTTGGAAAGACCTTGATACAGCCCAGGATGTCCTATAACTTGAGACATTGCTATACTGCCATGCTGAGCTTCTATCACAATTTCTCTTCGAAAGAAGAGTCAAATAACAGGCTGTCATCCTGTATGTTTGTATTTCCTAAGATGACATTGTAGCCATCTTATCAATACACTCTGTGATAGTGTACAGCAATGAAAGTGCACTGCGATGCAGTTCTCACATGGCATCTCTGTTACTAGATGACACGTGATCATGCAAACAAATCACTTCTCTGTCCATTAAAAGTTTGCATAGAGCACTGCCCAGATTTCTCTGGCCTTCCATCCTTTCTCTGGGCTTTCATTTCTCCTTTTTCATGACTGCTAACGAACAAGAGGCAACTAAGCAGCTCACTGGAACTTGAGAAAGGAAATACGCAAACCCACAGAGATGGGAAGTAGATCAGCACTTGTCAGGGGCTGAGGCATGGAGAAATCTTTTTTAAGTGTGGAAAGATTGTTCATAGGTACAGGATATATTTCGAAGGCCATGAACATGTTTTGAAATACAGAAGCAATTATTAATAAGGTCTGGGAATATAAAGAGCATGGAATTCTACAATTCTAAGGGGGAAATTTTATGATGTTACTTTTATATCAACAGAAAAAAGATAGAATGATGGGTAGATAGATGGATGATAGATGGGAGGAAATAGATGAATACAAAAAAGGCAGATAAACAGATAGAAAAGCCCAGGCTAGACTGACTCTTTCAGCAAATCCAAAGTAGCCAAGGGCCTCCAAGCAAACCCCCAAGTGATTTTCTCACCAGGATGATTTTGGCTATCTGGCTCCTGGGCTGCTGCTCTGTGACTTTTGCTGCATGGAAGAAATGCAGTGATGAAGAGAGGCAGGGTGGGGGTGTCACTTAGAGCGCTCTGGGAGGGAAGAGGTATTTGCACTTCACAGAGCCTGGCATGGAGACAGAGCACCAGCCAGATCCTCTGCTTTGACTCCTAGCAGCAGGCAATGATTGCTAATTAGAGAGAAAAGCATGCTGTTGTCATTTCAAAAAACAAAGAACACAAAGCCAAATGTTCACTCATAATCACTTCAAAAAAAAGGCATGGGTGGTCAGGCTGAGCACCCCAGGGGCCCAGGCCATTAGCTAAGGGGTGAATGTCTTAGACCTGCAGATGTCAGCTGAGACATCCTCGCACGTATTAATAGACAGATGGAGCTGGAGAGCCTGCAGCTCTGAGGCTGGGTTAGCGATGGCTCTGATTCCCTGTAGTTTCCGAATCACACTCCTGTAAGATAAGGAGCACCTTCATTTCCCCAAGTCTGTGAAGCAGGAATCGCCATTGCTATGGACCAGGTCTGAGGGTGGCTTTAAACAGAACTATGCTTTAGGGCTACGCTGGTAGCAGTATGAACAAGGACATACATTTCTAGTGATGACAGGGGAAGCTCTCCTAAATTACTTGGACTTCCTATGTATTTTTGCCCTACAAATAATCATTGCTTGAGTAATTATCACCTGACTGTGAGCAGAAAAATAACCTACTTTAGCCAGCTTGTCTCCGCTGAGCAATGGAACAGCCCCGATCTTATGAAACAAGATTGTTTATCTAATAAGAGAAGTTGCTATAATTAGTCAACACTCGTGACTTTTTTTCCCTGAAATAACTTCTCTGCATACTTCTTTTCTCTAACACAGCACAGCCATGACTTCTGGGAGTTCATTTTGATTACTCTATTAGCTGGGTCACTAATTAAGTAGATGGATTTGAGGGGAATTATATCAGGATCCTGCAAATAACATAGGAATCCTCTGGGAGTTGTTGGCAAAGGCATCCTAAAACACAACTTCTCTGTGGCAGCAAGAGCTGGTCACTGTGGGAAGGGGGACCTTCTCCTACCAGGATGTCCCCCTCTTCCAAGATCGGGTGGGCTCCTGCTTCAAATCCAGCTTCTCCTGTCTTCACCGCCATCAGTCCTGCATGGAGATGTGTGTCCAAACTGTAAAGCATGTCTTTATGGTTTTGTTGTTGTTGTTGTTTTGAGACAGGGTTTCTCTATGTATCCCTGGTTGTCCTGGAACTCCCTCTGTAGACCAGGTTAGCCTCGAACTCAGAAATCTGCCTGCCTCTGCCTCCCAAGTGCTGGGATTAAAGGAGTGTGCCACCACTGACCAGCCAAAGCACGTATTTTAATAATAGTCTAAATGCCAATTTCTGGAATTCTATATTGAGTGTCTTCAGTTTATGGAAGAATGATTAGAAATGATGCTTCTCTCTTCAGAGTCATAGCATGTAGAGAACAAGATAAAGAGACCAGAATCATGGTATGCTGGGCCTCTGGGCGTGTTGCGTCCTCTCTCGGCTTTCTGACATTACCCAACAAGCAGGACCTGTGCAAAGGGATACTTCTCCCCAAACTTGCCGGACTAAAGCCTGGAATTTAGGAGATTCCACAAGTCCACAAATGACTTGTGGATGGTAAGGAAAGAGTAGCCTGGGGTGGGAGGGGGTGTGGGATGAGAAAACAAGATTGGAATCAAGAGTGGGTGCCTGAGGGCCACCTTCCAAACCAGAGACCTTCAGGTCCCCTTATGACTCCAGAAGCCTCTTCCACTCTACAGTTTGCCACTAATACCTGGGAAGTTCTGGCTTTCTCCACAGCCAGCCCAGGGTCCCTATCAAACTGAAGTATAAGAACCTGTTGGGCTGTTGATCCGATTTGCCATGTGTAAAGAGAAGAGATTGTGTTTTGTGACAGTGAGGCAGAGAGTTTAGGACCATGGCAAAGAAAATGTGATTCAGTGGCAAACCCCCTTAGAAGCTCTCAGGAAAAAGCACCACCCGTCCTTCCCTGTATTAGTCAGAGAATGCTGCTCTACACCCATAGCCGCCACTGTGTCTCTGAAGGAAAGAGGGACCCATGGCACGTTCGTTCTCATTTTTGATTGAAGAGATACAGGGATGGTTTGGGTGTCCTACTTCAAGGTCACAAACTAACAGTTTATCAGTGTCATGGCCTCTAAATAGGGAGGAAGCCAATTCCTCTCAAAAGATGTCAGTCTTCCCGCAGCCTCTTCCATGCCTTTGCTCCCCAAATAGTCCACACTTAACTGCACTTTTAGACCCCCTACCACTACTGACCCAGTAAGCTTCTGTTATGCTCCCAACGTGCTCATGAACTTAACTAGAAGGTTTGATTTTGAGTTCCAAAGAGAAATTAAAACAAAAACCACAAAAACACTAAAACAGGAAAAAAAAATAACCACAAGACTAGGGGCAGTTTTCATTTACTCCTTGATATTTTTTTTATTTTCCTAGAGACAGAGCACTGTGAAGGGGAACCCCTTCCCAGACATGGGCTTCCATGCTCTACTGGGTCATGGTTGATTAGAAGCTGAGTCACAGGCAATTACTGCTGCTAATTAAAATCTTCGAGTAAATCTCTTTCTAATTGAAGAAGAATGTATCTGAGGATGTTTTTAAAGTAAAACTTTCGACTCATTTACATTTAGATGTGAATGGAGGAAAGGGGGCAGCATATGCACCCACTTTGCTCATCTTGCTGCAAAATTATGCTAGTTCTAAATAGTTACAGTAAACATATTGTTCATGTTGTCCTTGAAACCTAGGTATATCTGGGGTTGAGTAGCCTGCTACCTGTCTTACAAATGTGACTGAATCATTGCAATAGGCACACATAGAAACCCAGGTGTTATGCCTACCGACTTTGTTTGCTACCCCAAAACCCCAGCCTTATTGTACTTCAATTTGTACTTGTGGGAAAAAAATGACTGGGACATACAGCCTACCTCTCAGGCTGCTAGTAAGGGGAAGGTAAAGGGGCCCCACCCTGCCATCTTCAAATGGTGAATTTTCAAATGCAACTGCAAATTTGTTTGTCTGCAGAGCAAAAGCCTCCAGGTGAGTCTGACACCAACAGTTGCCAGTGCTAGGGTCACCTACATGGAGGACAGAAGAAGCTAGCAAGAGCCTTTGGCATCTACTCTGCGAGCCAGCTCATGAAGGCCGGGCATTGTTAGGCTGGGGGATGTAACACATTGCCAGCCTTGCTGCAGCATTGGATAGCTTCTGCTATTCTGGACCAGGGTAATGGGAGGGGCCAGGACATGTGTCCAGGTGATGTGTGTTGTCATGGAATAATCGTAAATGACATCTCCTTTCATCATGTCCTGGTTTTGAGGTAAGACATCTGGTCTTACCACCCACTAACTCTTCACTCGCTTTAGAGTCAGCTTCTGGCACCAAGATGTGTTTTGCCTCCTCAGTAAACCAGTCTCATCCCTGCTTCCTCATCAACAAGGACGTTGATAGAATCAGAGGAGCCGCTGATATACAATGGAGACTTCCTCTGAGAATCATTTGAAAAGCATTCAAAGGAATTGAAAACATGGCCTTCTTACTAAAATGAAATGTTGCTTGGTGATGCATGTGTGATGATTAGAATAATTTCAGCAAAATGTACCATATGTTTTAGAAAGACCATCTTACATAATCTTTACTGGACTAGGTGTTATTATAATCTTAGTTTCCCATTTTTTATGATTAGTTAACGATCCTGCTGCTGAGGGAAAGAGCACAGGTGGAATCCAGGCAGCCTGGGAAGGAGGCACCGTGACAGTCCTTGTCTGTGTTTGCTTGTCATTAGCCTGACTCCGAGTCCCATTATCTCTCCCTTCAGAGGGTTCAGTAGATGTCTTTATCTCTGAGACAGATACTTGACGCTTACTCATGTATAAAGGGAGAAATTTTACTTCAAGATGAATGTTGCAAGAATGAATTTATAGACTCAAATAATGGTTAATCTCAAATGTGCCATCATTTTATGTCACTAAAATTCTGCCAATTAAACTATATCAAATTATCAGCCATGATATGTTCAATTTCAGGAATGTTTTTTAAAAATACAAAACAGAGGGATGTTAGTTAAAAAAAAAAAAAAAACCCAAAAACCTGTGTAGGTAAAGTCAGGCTTCTGTCTTCTTTCAGTAACAGCAGTGAGAAACAAAATTGGTGCTTCTTTTCAGCCTCCTAGGGACTAAATGAAGTCTTACAGCATGCTATAATGTTTACAGAAGAAATACAGTTGATTTGGTTAAGGACAGTGAGCTCCATGGCATTCAGCTTGTCCCAATCACCCCCCCCACACACACACACACTGCTATCTAGCCACTCAGCACCCTTAAAAAATAACAGTGCATTCCTAGTCACAGACTGGAAACCACCAGAGAGAGTGGAGTGGGCAGTCTTAGTCAGTTTTAAGCTGCTATAACAAAATGACTGAGTCTGGAAAAGTTATAAAAAACAGGAATGAATTCCTCATTCTTCTGGGAGCAGAAAAGTACAAGATTAACGGTGTTGGTGTGTAGTAAGTGATTTATAACTGTGTCCTTTCATGATGGTATAAGGCAGGACAGGAAAGAGTGAGCTACTTTCACAATTCCTTTTCATTCACACACACACACACACACACACACAATAAAACACAACCAAACAAAACTGACTCAAGAAGAAATAGAAAATCTGAATAGATCAATAACAAGCATGGACTGCTTACACACAAGACCTTCCCAGAAGGTCTTCAAGGCTCGAGAATCACAGTGGTGACTCTGCTAAACAGTTAAAGAATCGAAGACAAGCTTCCCAAATGGAAAAGGTTGGAACACTTCCCAAATCATCTCTAGAGACTAGTATTTCCCTCCTATTAAAACTTGACTTTATAAGAAGAGAAAACTACTAACCAATATATTGCATGTGTTTAAATGTAAACTCTTCATCAATAGACATTTAGCAAATTGAACCCAGCAACATGCAATAGAATTATTTACCATGACCAAGTTCAATTTATCCTGAAAATTAAAAGTTGGTTTAGCATAAAAGAGACAGAATAAAAACCGATGAGCTGAATTCCAACAAGACTAAGAGTCATTATCAAGTCAGTGGAAAGATGTCACAGAGTGGGTGGAAATCTTGCCAACTAATTATGTCATATTATTAATAACCCCTAATAGGATTATAATGACTTATTATGTATCACTGGAACCCACAGTGGAGGCAGAAAACTGATTCCTAAAAGTTTTCCTCTGACCTCCATTAGCTCCGTGGTACACACGGATGTGCATGGTATGAGCACATGTGTCGCATGCATATTTATACACTGATGCATAAAGTAGGCCTTCAAACGGTAGAAAAGTAGATGGGTAAGCAAAATGTCACGCTGCCATTCGGTGCAATGCAATTTGGACACCAACCATAAGTGGAATATTGGCATATGCCATGTGGATAAACCTCCACAAACATTCTAAAGAAAGAAGCCGACCTCAAAAGTCACATGCTGTGTGATTTCATGACTGGTACAGGGGAGATAAAAAGTAGCTTAGTGATAAGGAGATAAATTAGCAAGTGATTCGAGTGAGTCCAGGAGTTCTTTGGGAATGTTAGAACAAAAAGAGATCACTGGGTTTATTTTTTAAATGGGATAAGTCCAGGGTAGTGTTTGGAAATAATGAGTGAAGTTATCAGTGACGTCATCAAGCCAAGCCTGTCTCTGTGTAGCTCTCCTCTCCTCTGAGCTGAGCACATTCAGGCTGCCTTTTCTAGCAGGCTTACATTCTCCCAGCTTCTAGGTTTTTAATGTAAATGTTTAGCTTAACCATCTGTGGCCATGCCAACTAGTTACTGTAGCCAGGGTCTCTGCCTGCAACAGTTACTTTGCTTGTTGCTGTGACAGAATGCAGGACCAAAGCAGCTTAGGGGAGGGAAGATCCAGTTTGCCTGGAAACTTAAAGGACACAGTCCAGCATGGCTGGGGAGTTCTGCAAACAGGAGTGAGAAGCAGCTAATCATATTGTGTCCATAGTCAGGAAACAGAGAGCAGTGAACGCTAACATTCAACTCACAGTTCAGTCTGTGAACCAAGCCCTGGGATCAGTGCCACCCGCATTTAGGGTGGGTCATCCCATTTCAGTTTACACGATATAGAGAACCCCTCACAGATATACCCAAAGCTGTCCTCAGAGTGATTCTAGATCCTGTTACGTTGACAATCTGCGTAAACCATCACAATGTAGTATACTGCTTAGCCTAGGCCTGACTCATGAATCCACTCATGAAACTCTGTAACTGGGAGGTAGGGAATTTGAAGCCTTAGGAAAATGACAATCAGATTCTCTCTCTCTCTCTCTCTCTCTCTCTCTCTCTCTCTCTCTCTCTCTCTCTCTCACCCCCTCTCTCTCCCTCTCTCTCTCTCTCCCTCTCTCTCTCTCTCTCTCTCTCTCTGTGTGTGTGTGTGCTTGTGAGAGAGTGTGTGGTATAATCAGTTCCCCTGAGATGCATGCAATATTCTCACCAAAAAATAGGCAAAGGCATCCACTAGGCAAAATGACAACTGAGGCTGCACAGGTAGCTGTGTGAGCATGAGTGTGAGTGTGAGCGTGAGTGTGAGGGAGCATCAGTGTCTTGGTTTCCTCACCTGTGAAGGGAGAGCAGTAGGATCTGTATGCTCAGGTTGTTAACACTGAAATGAGTTCTTCTATAAATCACTAGGGACATTAAGGGCCATATGATGTTAAATTCCACTGGGCAGCAGCATCTCTTCCTTGATTTCCATAAATATCCTCAGTTATGACTTTATTTACTTTCTTATCAGAATCCATCTTCTTTTAGTTCTAAGTCAGTAATTTTTGAGTGCCTGTCATCAAGTTATTTTGAGTGCCTCTTATTTTTCCTGCATAAAGGGACTATGAAGCCTTTTGCAAATTCTTACCCAAGAGTTTGAGGCAATAATAATAATAACAGCAGCAATAATTTCTTTAGGGTTGTTAGGCTATAGCTATTATTCTAGCCAGACTGGCAATCTCTTAAGCATAAACTCCAGTCATTCACGGTTCTGAACAGCAGAGTCCAAAACTGAAGGGGATGCTCCTTAAAAGAGACTTGTATAGATGTTCAGTCTGCACAGGTGCCTTCCCTAGCGACTCGCCATCCCCATGACACGGATGGTGTCTTTGAGTCCTAGGATTCCAGAGACCTTGTTTGTGTCCTGGGAGCTCCAGGTCACTGCAGGTGACATGACCATACTGCCTGTACCCGCCTTTTAACCTGGAAATGCCTCGGCACACATGGACAGATGCTGAGAACACACAGATGGATTTTTCACACTCAGAGCAAAAAATCTGTCTTTACAACCCAGTGTGCAAAAGCAGTGTGCCACGTATGTGTTTGTCGGTAAGCTACAGTCAGCTGGGAAGAAGGAATGCTGATCAAGGAATTGCCATCAGAGGCAAGTTTGTGGGGAACATTCTTGACTAATGATTGATGTGGGAGAGCCCAGCCCACCGTGGGTGGTGCCCTCCCATGGCAGGTCGTCCTGGGATCTAAAAGAAAACAGGCTGAGCAAGCCATGAGAAACAAGTCAAATGCCCACCCATCTATGGCCTCTGCTTCAGTTCCCACCTCCAGGTTCCTGCGCAGTTCCATCGATTTCCTGTCTTGGCTTGCTTTAGTGGTGGACTGTGAAATATGAACTGGACATAGAAACCAAATAAAACCTTCACTGGCCTCATTGCTTTGGATCACAGTCTTTATCATGGTAGGAGAAAGCAAACAAACACAAATACGCTGGGTGATTTTTTTTCTTGTATGAAGAGTTTCAAATTTAGGTTTATAAGATTGGCTGCTTTGGGAGATGGGAAATTGAAAGGGCTCTCAGCTTTGCTATAAGGTGATGTGAGAGAAATTAGCAACTCTATGGCCCGTGAAGAGAATAAATACCTTATTTTTCTCTCTGGTTTAGATTGGTTAGACTGGTGGAGGCAACACAGAAATAAAAGAAAACAGACCTGCATCGATCTCCAGAAGCAGACTAGGTCTTTAATCAGACCAACTGAAGGGCCGGAGTCTCCCCAGAGTGGGAACTGTGCAGTAGGGTTGGTAAGTGGATTCCCTGATCACACGCTTCCACATGGGTTGCCAGTAAAGTCATCTTTCCTGTCCAGAGATTCTCTGTCCACCCTTCACCCTTCACTATGAACCATGAGAATTCCATGGGACGGCAGATATAAAGCTCTGAACCTTAATGAATTGCTCACAAAAGTTGCCCCCCAGATCATCTTTCTCTCTCCAAAAGTGTGTGTTGGAGTACACACACACACACACACACACACACACACACACTCACACATGTGAACAATGCCAGAATATTTGGTAACCTGGATTCCCATAGCAACCTCTAGCTTTGATCACCTAGGAGACAAATCTCTGGGTATATCTGTAAAAATGTTTCTAGAGACATTTAATTGGGCTGAGAAGACCCCTGTCCCCGAATGTCAGTATGACCATTCCATGGGCTAGAGTCTCAAACATCTCAAACATTATATATAAAAAGGGGGGAGTGAACTGAGCGCCAGGGAGCGAGCTAGCCCTCCCTCCCTCTCTCCCCCCCTCCTGTATTGTATTGAGGATGCAGTGTGGCCAGCAGCCTGGAGTGCTCATCTGCATGCCTTCCCCACCGGGACAGATGGACAGACAGACAGACAGCATCACCTCAAATCATCTCAAACTAGGAACGAAACAAACCCTTCCTTAAGTTGCCTTTGTCTGGTATTTTGTCACAGCAATGAGAAAATTAACTAATACTCCAGGTCGGTTCAGCTCCTACTCCGTTTAATCCTGATTCCCTTTCTTAATATTTCTGACAAGTAGTTGGAATTCCCAACCCCAGCTCAGTATCTGCTTCTGGAAAACCTAAGTCTAGCAGGCATCAAGGAAGATCCCCTGGAAGAACTCTTCCTTCAGACAAGCTCGGAGAAGAAGAGTTCAGCACACAGACAGGGGAGGAGGCTCAGTAAATGACGCTTATTAGAAGTTCAATTCTGGTTTTGTCTGAGGCTCCCACAGATCTGTTGAAGGCCATTTCTTGCTAGCATCCGGGAGACAATGGGTACTCTGTGGAGGAATCCTAAGACAATTTTGGAGGATCAGGAGGAATAGGCATATAGGCACCTCTGTGTCTGGACTCCGATTCTGAGTCATGAGACTTCTCACCAAAAGAAACCAGCCTGTGACAAAGGCTCTCAATGATGGGGGCTGAGGAGGAGGTAAAAATCCTCATAGATGACTTTAGTAGGCCTCCTTTCAGTGCCAGTCCAGGCCCTTGTCTATGAGCAGAGGCTATATATGAGCGTATGACATGGCTGTCACTCTTAAAGATGACCTTGGCAATGTCATACATACCTGGTTATCAAATTTGACCATGCAACACCCAAACCTGAAGTTACTTATACAAATCTGGCACTAGCTTGACCAGGCTCTTCAAAGCGTAACCGCATCATGGTGGATGAGGTTTCCATCACGGGCTCTCTTTGTGTGCTCTCCCTGAGTTAGTCTGTGTCATGCTCAGTGACTTGCTGGATGTATTATGGCAGCCTGCACAGCATTACCTCTGTCCCAGGGACTTTCACCCTGGCAGGAGGAAAAGGAATGCCCACCTCTGCATAAGTTTTTTTGACCCTCCATCCTACCCACCACTCTGAATTTAACAGACATGAAACCCTGGGGCTGGCTCTACCTTTGGCAAAACCACGTGGAAATGATGATGTCCATCCACTCTTTGGTGCATAGAAATGGCACTTTCATAGGGCTCAGCCCAACAGCTGGTGGATTTCGAGGAGTCTCTCCTAGACCAGGCTATTATTACATCTTGTATCATGAGAGAAATGAAATTGTTATGAGGAATTGATTATTCAGAAGTGTAAAGAGAAAGCAGCATTTGCAGGCCGGCATCCAAGGGGACAGAATCACAGTTTTACTGCCCAGGATCCCATTTTCTGTGTTGTGAGGCTGCCACACCCACGCCCAAGCCCAGCCTTGCAGGTGCTTCTTCTTGGGGCTTGGTGCCTTGAAGGAGTGAGATGCTCACAATTTCTTTATGGTGCCTACCAGGAAGTAAAGCCCAGTAATGTGGGGTAAGATTTGCATCAGAAGGAGGAATGCTCTGGAGTAACGGGGGCAGCAGTAGCCAATGTCCAATGGAGGAACGGTGGGGCCCTGACCTACTTTGAGAGCAGTTGCTTGAACCCAACTTTAGTAATACCTCACTTCCCTTCCATTCCTGTTCAGACCCATAGGCTTCCCACTGTTGACTGATTTCACTGGAGAAAGGGGGTGTTGTTTGGTTTAAGCACAGGCTTAGAAATACCAGCCTTTATATTTGCTTGCTCCTTGGCTATATCCACATCAAAAGCTGTCAGGCACGTGAACTATAAATGGGTCTCGCGTTACACCCAGTCAGCACTCCACAGACATGTGTGATCTGGGTGAGGAGGGATAGGGTGAAGGAGAAGGGTAGTGCTCAGAAGACAACTCTGAGCAGAGCCTAGGGAGACCCTGTGGTTTTGGTTTTCAGAGATAAATGCCTTCTACCCCTGGAACACTGTTAGAGAAAAATGGATACTGCTCAGGGATACGCAATCCCCCGCTTAGCTTAAAAACTGATGCTACCTAATTATCACCACCTCAAAACACCGAAGTTTGTACGTACTACCCAGTGCTGTGGGTTAATGAGTTAGAATCATCAATCCCAATATCCTCTGTGATGAGCAGATGACCATGTGAAGACTGCTCAGAGGGCTGAATGGAGCAGAGCAACAGTGTCTTCTGTAGTCATGGCAACAGAATACCTTCCACAGGGGCTGCTCTTTGGCCTGTTCTTCTGGGATTCTGATCATTGACCCACATCCTCTACCCCAGAGCTACCATCTTGCCAGCATGACAAGTTATATGAGGAACTAAACCACTGCACAGGGAGATATGTTTTGTATTTGTGATTCATACTGGTGATTTTTACCTACATGCACACATAAAATATGTAAGATACATACTGCATACATGTTATATATGATATATATGTAACATAGAATCACAAGTGAAAGTTTCCATTTATCTCACTGCTCCTTAATAAATAGTATTCTTACTCAAATCAACAAGTTTTGTAGATGCCCTTTCCTGACATGATACAAGAATCTTAGCATTTTTCCCCTTTTACAAAACAAAAATATAGCCGGGCGTGGTGGCTCATGCCTTTAATCCCAGCACTTGAGAGGCAGAGGCAGGCAGATTTCTGAGTTTGAGGCCAGCCTGGTCTACAAAGTGAGTTCCAGAACAGCCACGGCTATACAGAGAAACCCTGTCAAAAGAGAAGAAGAAGAAGAAGAAGAAGAAGAAGAAGAAGAAGAAGAAGAAGAAGAAGAAGAAGAAGAAGAAGAAGAAACAAAACAAAAACATAAACAAACAAACTGAAAAAAAAACCCAAACAAACCATAATGGAGATTTAAGCTTGATTCTCATGGAGAATTAATTTTCATAACTACCATGTTCTTCTACAAATGCGAAATGTTAATTTCTGTTTTTATTTTCTAATGTTTATTGAAACCCTCTGCATTAATGAAACAAACACAAGGAACTTGGCACATGGCAAATTCAGGTATTTGTCCATTGATTCATCTGGCTGGAAACGCCTGGGCAATTCACTTTACCTCAAAAGAGCAGCTTAAACAGTCAGAGACAAATTCTCAGTAATTGGTATACTTGGCAGTCTCCTGCCCCTGAGTTGTGAGCCAGACACATGAGTCTAGTGGAGAACCAGGGAGTCACCCAGATGTCCAGCTAAGTGGTAGCAGCAAGGAACTTGGGAAGACACAGAGGGGGCTGGAGTATCAGGTCCCCAAAAGGCTCCAAGATGTTGGGAGTAGATTCTGTGAGAGACACACACTATGGGAAGGCCCCATGTGAGTGCAGGCAGAAGGTACAGAGTTAGAGAGAGGATGGATAATGTCTACCGGGCCTGGCACCTGACTCTACTCCAGGCTGGAAACTGCCCAGACCTCCAGAAAGCCCCACTTCTCTTTATTTTCTGTAATTGGTACCTATCCCACTGACAGGCATGTTATCACACGGAACACTGAAATGCAGTGGTAGCCTGACCCTGCATCTGTGAAAGCCCTGCATATTCCCATTAAAGCATTATTATCTCTGTAATACAAAAGATAGAGGAAGAACAATGAAGGAAGATTAGGAATGATTATATCAAATTCCTACGGTGAGAGAGCAAGAAATGATTAATAGTCCCCTGATTTCATAAAAATATTGTATGTGTATTTCTCAAGATACAAGACTCTTAAAAAACAACCTTGGGCCAGGCAGTGGTGGCACATGTCTTTAATCCCAGCACTTGGAAGGCAGAGGCAGGCAGATTGCCAAGTTCGAGGCTAGCCTGGTCTACAGAGTGAGTTCCAGGACAGCCGGGTCTACACAGAGAAACCCCATCTCAAAACAAAACAAAACAAAACAAAACAAAACAAAACAAAAACAAAACAAAACAAACCCCACAACCTTGGGTGTTTATTCATTTGTGTGATTTCTATAGTTTCATACAATGAACATTTACTTATTCTAAATTTAACTGTAAAACAAAGCACACACACAGACACAGATATATACACATGCATGTGTGTGGCCATGAAAGGTAGCCTATTTTGGTTGAATGAGGCTTATTCCAGTGACCCAGTAGGAAACTCTACAAGGGATGGAATAGTGAGCCACATTCCCAGAGACAGGTGCCTGACACCACAGAGCCCCCAACTCCATAATTCTGTGACTATAAGTCATGCACACAAGCTTCTGGCATTTTGGCTAGACTCCACTCCCACAGTTATCTGACTATAGTCAAGTATGCTCCTCCCCATAGTTACCTGGCAACAGCAAGGTAGCCCAGCCCACTCTAAAAGGGGCTGCTTGATCTCTCCTCACTTGCTTTAAGCTCTCACCTTTCTTACTCTAATCTCTAGCCCTCCTTCTCTCTCCCTCCCCCTCCCCACGTGGCCATGGCCTGCCTCTCTCCCTCTTTCCATCTTCTCTCTTTCCCCCTGCCTTTCTACAATAAAGCTCTAAAACCATAGACTGTCTCTGCTCATCAAGGCCTGCCATGCTTGAACGATGGGACAGGTTTTCCCCTAACGAGCCGTGTCTAACCTCTCGACAGAAGACTCCTGTGCTCCAGCCATGGACCTGACCAAGGACTCTCACCCTCATGGGAACCACCCAGCACCCTCTCTCTCCCTGCCTTCTCCTCCTTTCGGCTCCAGGACTGACTGAGCCGCCCCTGGGGCCCCCATTTTGTTCTCAGCTCTTCCATGGTGTCCAGCAGTGTCTGGGATGCCCGAGACTGAGAACCTGTTATCTCTGGCCTCTATGAGGTCCAGAGACCTAGGACTTCCCCTTGTCCACCCCCAATGGGCTGGGTCCGTAGCTTCCCACAGTTGGACACACACACGTGGAAAGCGTGCAGCAATCCTCTGTGTCTGCCTGCCCAGAGCACCAGAACTCTGGCAGGACTCGGGTTTTCTCCCACTCCCTTTATTCCTCCACACCCACTGCCCCACATGCATGCATGCACACATGCACACGTGAACACACATGCACATATATGTATGCACGCATACATGCATATACCTACTTGAGCTATATAATTCCTTATATTTTAAAAGGTTGTTTGTATAGGTCAGGGCAGCCTAAGTCCATGCTCCTGTCCAACACTGGCCAGGAAAACTCTTCCTCTGGTCTGTTCGAAATGGATTGAATAAAGACAACCTTCATTTGACAAGTACTTAGAAGGAGGTTTTGTCAAGAGGACTGACATAAACTAGAGGCCAGCCTTGAGCTACATAGTGAGTTGTGGGCCACTCTGCTGCTACACAGTGAGTTCTGGGCCAGCCTGGGGGAAGAGGAAAATGAGAAAAAGAAAGAGAAAGGGATACAGAGTGAGGGAGGGGGAGGGGAAAAGAAAAGGAAGAGGAGGGGAAGGGGGAAAAGGAAGGGGAAGAGACAGATAAGGAAGGGAAAGGGAAGAGGGAGGGGAAGAGGAGAAGGGAGGAGAGGGGAGAGGAAGGAGAAGAGGGAAAGAGTGAGGGAGAGAGGGAGAGATGCATAGATAGATAGATAGATAGATAGATAGATAGATAGATAGATAGGTAGATAGATAGATAGATAGATAGATAGATAGATAGATAGATAGATACATGGTAGACAGAGAGATGATATCCCTTGTAGGCCAATAATTCTTTCAATATTGCCCCTGTATTCATTGAAATGATCTGATAGCCCTCATTTTAAAGCTGGCTGTCATGGTGTTTGTGTCTTGGAGGCTCACAAGCCAAATTGGACTCTATTTTCACCCAAATCCTTATCAATTCTTCTCTTGCAAGCCATGCCTTCAAAAAGAAAGGTCTTTATCTGCTAAAATGATATCTTAGAGGAAGCAATGCAGTCACTGAAAACAGCAGGCCTTGTTTTATGCCTATCAGTAAATAAACAAGGAATTATAGGAAGCTAAGTGTTACGTTAAGGCTTTGTAAATGTTTGGTCTAATTTAATCCTTTTCTCTGCCACAATAACAGGGGGAAGGAGTTTGTATTAGTGCAGGTTCTATCTCTCTGACAGAACACTATGATCAAGGCAACTTAGGAAAGACAAAGTTTATCTAGACTTACAGTTCTGGAGGGATAAGCATCAATCAAGGCAGGGAATTATGGCAACAGGCAAGATGGAGGAACACATGAGAACTACATTTCAAACCACAAGCAGAAAGCAGAGAAAACAAACTTGAGATGGTCTATCTAAGCCTTTAAACTCTCAAAATCTGTCCCCAGTGACACACTTCCTCCATCCAGGCCAGACCTCCTGAACCTACGAAACAACCGACAACTGAAAAATCAAATGCTCTAATGCTCAGGATGGTGAGGGACGTCTCACTGAAGCCAGCACAGAGGCTGAAAGGAGTTAAAGATGCTTCTCAGAGTCACAATGAGTGACCTAAAGCCCTCAGTAACACCGACCTTCCATGAGCCCCTTGAAGATGCAGGAGAAGAGGGACATTCATGTAGATTTTTACATATGCAAGCACTGAGCAGGACTATCAGCAGGGTTCCAAGAGTCATCATGCTATGCAGTTTCAGTAACTAAAAATACAGATGAAATCTACATATATAGTAAAGAATATCAAAAGAACAACTTACCAACATTTGTTTCATTTCATCATTTTTTAAGATTTCCTTTCATTTCAACTATGTGTTTATGTGAGGGTATGTTCTTGTGTAGGAGCAGGAGCACTAGAGTCTAGAAGGGTGTGAACCCTGGGAGTTGGAATTACAGGTGGTTGTGAGCTGTCTCACTCTGGTGCTGGAGAACACACTTAAGTCCTCTTAACTGCAGCCTTTGACTTTGCTGGGAATATTTGCGTAGCCAATTGACTCAAGGTTCATGTTGACATTTATGGAACGACAGTGGTTTTTTTATATACATCTTATATGTTTTAATATAAATCTTATATATAAATATTGTAATATAATCTATATATAAACATAGTATGTATTTATATTATGTATGTATATTTTATAATACTACATATTATAATATATAATTTCTATAATGTATTGTGCTATATATCATATAATATACATATCATAAAATATATTTCTATATTATATGTTTATTCAACACATACTTTTGTATATTTTAATAAACATTATATATGTATATATATATGAAAAGGAACTTCAATTTATAATAAACGAAGAATACTTATAACTCAGAAGTGAAAAGACAAAGTGAGCTAAAATATCCCAATAGGGTATTTTTAAAAATAATTACAAATGGCTAAATTGCTGCTAAAAGACACTCAACATCTTTACTCACTGAGTCTTCCTCACCTCACTTGTGTGTTGGCCAGATTTCCAAATCTGAAACAAGCACCCGAGATACTCAGTCTCTAAAGGACAATATCTCGGAGCTTCTAGTCCATGCCTGGTTTGCCCCATTGTTCTTGAACCTATACCATGGTGACGATGCACAGCAAGATGGCAAAACCTTTCACTTCATGGGCCACAAAAAATAAGGAGGAAAAGACCAGGGTCCAACAATTCCCTTCAACAGCACCTCCCACCCCAACCTGGGCGCTTCTCCTAGTGATCTAAAAACCTCCCAATGGGCCCTTCTTCCTAAAGTAGGGAAAATCACGTTTTTTAATACATGGTCCTTTGGGAGCGAGTTATGCAAACCCTATTAGCCAGGATAGTTATCACATAATAAAAAGAGAACAAACATTAGTGAGCATTAGTGAGTAGACAGTCACTGTGTCTTCTCATGCAGGACCCTTCTACAACAAACAGTGGCTGGCAATGGTAGTTGCCCTAAATTAACATATCAAAGGCAGAAAAGCAAACTGGGAGTTTTATTGTTTTGTTTTCACGATTTCCAGCAATCTTTCTCCCAAAAGGAAGAAAGCAGATGCGACTGGTAGCAGAACCCCTCTTCCATGCTTAGCTCCAACCCACACTCCATGGGATTCACTTGAGTTTCGGAACTTTGGAGAGGGAGGAACCTAGAAGTCCTAGTTCCTGGAGAGACGACGGACTATTGGAAGGAGGAACCTGGGATTTCACGGAACCCAACTGCTGGCGCGGACGCGACTACCCGGACTTTGGAACGGAAGAGCTGCTCGTGTCGCTTCCTGCCTGCCGGTGGGGAGGGCCGGGGTGCCGCCGCGATGTTACCCTACACCGTAAACTTCAAGGTGTCAGCGCGCACCCTCACCGGGGCTCTCAACGCGCACAACAAGGCGGCGGTGGACTGGTGAGGGCAGTGCTTCCGGCCTCGGCCGCAGTTCGCGAGGGGACGGGGAAGAACACTGGGCTTCCGGTTTTCCTCGCCTAGACCGCGGCCAGCGTCCCACAGCTCGCAGATTTGCTTTTAGTTGAGACATTTGTGTTGTCCTATAAGTCGCAAATGCCTGGAGCCGGCAGGTCCTCGGTGCAGACAGTTTCAGTCCTGGGTTCTTTCTCCGCATCTCATTCCTTTACTGTCCCCATTTCCTCTTCCCCAGCCTGCACCCGGGAGGGCTTCTCTCCTTGTCTCCTTTTCTCTTCCTGGTCCTGACTCTTTCTTACTCTTTCAGACTCCTCTTTTTCACTTAGATGCATTCAACAATGCCCCAAACTGTGTCCTGTCACTTACCTACTCCCACTTTTATCTTTACTGGTTCCCGTGAAGCACGGCCTCCACAGCCAGTTCTCTTTCCACAGTGAAATAACACCCAGGTTCTGAGAACTAACCATGTGAGGCAAATCCTATTACTGTTGTGCTAGGAATGTTGCTGCGGAGGCTGAGACCTCTCATGTACTTTTTTATCTGATTGAAAGGACTAAGACTAGTCACTCATCCTAGGGGCATTGTGGATTCTATGTTGTTATAAAAAATAAATGTTATTAAATGCTGAATAAGACAGCATGTGTTCATACAAAACCAGCCCAGATTGGTTTTGCACATCAGAGCTCTTTGTAGATATCTTTTAGAACTGTTGATCTGAGTGAAAATGAGTCTCAATAAATATTTGTAAACTTAGCTGGGGGTGTTTTGTAAATGGAACAATATCACAAGCCTTTCACTTTAAGAAGTACTACTAATAATGGCACATGTGAACTAGATTTGTTTATGATAGGCAAAGTTGAGTCGCTTTGTTTTATATTTTAACACTTGTTTCGCCAGGGGCTGGCAAGGTTTAATTGCATATGGATGCCATTCACTGGTGGTAGTGATCGATTCCAATACTGCCCAAACTCTACAAGTTCTAGAAAAACATAAAGCTGATATTGTTAAGGTAAGTTAAGTCACACATCAGCCCCATAACCTCAAGTTTAATACGTCATCAGGTTCTCATTAAGTCATAGATATAAATACAATTATCTAGGGTTGCCTAGCATTTACATACCCATGACTTAATGTCAATCCAGAATACATTGTTAAGTGCTAGTTCTGGGGCACTTTGAAAAGGTGAGTGGAAATACCAGTTCTGTCATTTACCATAGCACCCCCTCATCCATTAGTTTTGAACACTGACTACCATGTGCTAAGAAAATATAAAGTGTAACTGTCTTTGTGGGTGTGAGTCACACTGTGGTTTTGATTTGTGATTTCATGGCGAATATAATCTGTGATTTCATGAACATCTTTTCATAGACTTGCTGGTTATTTGTGTGTCTTTGTAAAAGCCCTGTGACCGTTTGTATATGCTCGGCCCAGGGAGTGGCACTATTAGAAGGTGTGGCCCTGTTGGAGTAGGTGTGTCACTGTGGATGTGGGCTTTAAGACCCTCATTCTAGCTGCTTGGAAGTCAGTGTTTTACTAGCAGCTTTCAAATGAAAATGTAGAACTCTCATCTCCTCCTGCACCATGCCTGCCTGGACTCTGCCATGCTCCAGCCTTGATGATAATGGACTGAACCTCAGAACCTGTGAGCCAGCCCCAATTAAATGTTGTCCTTATAAGAGCTGCCTTGGTCATGGTGTCTGTTCACATTAGTAATTAAGTAACTAAGAAAAATGCCTACTCTGATTCTTGGCCCACTTTGAAATGTGTTGCCTTGTTACTATTAAATCGTGACCTGAATGAGCCCCTTATCAGACGCATAACCTGCAGATATTTTCTCTTATTATTTGGTCTTCTTTTCATTTCTTTTGACAGTGCCTTTTCAAGAACAAATGGTTTTAATTTTGATATAATTTATTCTTTATTTTACTTTTCCATTTATTTGTGCTATATCCAAGGAATCACTGGTTTCTCCAACATCAAGCAATTTACAAGTTTATTTTTAGCTTTTTATTTCAGTCCTTGATAAATTTTAAGTTAATTTTTGTATTTGGTATGAAGTTGAGGGAAACTATATCATAGGACATATTCACTTATGTCCTATGGTCTTGATAAACTTACTTATTAGAACTAGTAATTTTGGGCTGGATTTTTAGACATAGATATAACCATGACATCTGCTAACCAGAGCAATTTAATTCAGTAATTTCCACTTGCTTATTTTTGTTTTTCTTTCCATATTGCATTGGCCAGGACCTCTAACTTCAGTGAGTCAGAATGCTAAGTGGTACTTCTATAGCTTAGGGGAAGGCATCCAGGCTTTCATCATTAAGTTTTATATAAAGTAGAGAGGTTTTAATTTGAGGTTTTCAAGGAGAGAAGTGTTGTCACCTCCCCTTTCTCTTTCCTCTTTTGTCTTTTCTGGAGTTTCATTTATGTGTAGACTTGGGCTTCAATTTGATAAGTCTGTTTTCTTCTGAACCTGAAGAAATTATTGTCAATTCTTGAAGTGAATATCTTGGTTAATTTTATCAGCTTTTGTTGGTGTGAGGAAATATTTTGCCTTTGGTTCTTTTTTTGTTTGTTTTGTTTTAAATATTCTCAAAGGACATAAGATTTCTGGGTTGGTAGTTTAATTTTCTAGAAGTAATTTTAAAATACCACTTCATTATCTTCTAGCTCACATTACTGATGAGAAATTCTTTCTTGGGTTCTTTCTATGAATTGTACCTTCCTATGTTCTCTCTGTTTTCTGTAGCTTGGTGTGCATAGTTGATTATGCAGACGTTTATAAATAAGTGTCTTAGAAGTTATGTAAATAGACCTCAGTGCTGTAACTTCATACATGCACACACGTTTCTTCCTATTCAGAGTAATTATATCCCATAATGTCATTGCAGACATGGAGTTAGGAAATACTAACTCATTGTTTTCTAAGCAGTCAGCTTCCTGTGACCCTCTGGACACACATTGTATCACCTCATCAGTACATAGCCTTTGTGTATTCCTGTTCCTACCTAAATTGAATTCATTACCAACAGCTGCATCTCTGAACAGAGCTACTTCACACTTTTTTTCTGGTTAGGCACATTGTAACCTCTTGCATGCAGCCACAGTAAGGAGCAGTATGCTAGGGACCATTTTAAATAAGATAGCAAAGAAAAAGCCCAAATATAGAAAACAGTGGTAAAGCTCTGAGATGGACATTTATTTGCACCGTTAGGAGTGAAGTAAGGATTCCTTATTGTCCCACAGCTGGTTGCATGCATGTGTTGGTCAACTCTGGTTAGTCACCAGTCTGTCCTTGTCTGCAAATGCCCTGTACATATTGGCTTTGAGGTTATAAACACATGATATCAGGTAGCTGAGTTCATATTTGCAAACTCCATACAATATAAGTTATTAGATTTACCTGTATGTAGTCAGTATACATAATACACGTGGTATTCAAATGTAAATATATACATATGTATACACACACACACACATGTACACATTTATTAAAAAGAGTTTTACCTGAGAAGTTTAAAGATCAGTAAAATTAGTATTCAGAAAACTTTATTTTCATCTTCTCCATAAATTCTGTTGTAGTTTGTGGCATTTCTTTTCTACTTTGGTATTCTCTATATATGGTTGTTTCTAGGTGCACACACCTATGTATGATGACCTATGTTTCTGTATATTTGAAGATTCTATAATGTTTATCTATTAAACTGAACAGCAGATTTGGAATCTACTCTTTGGTTATGGAATAGAAGTGCAAGGCCTCTGTGGTCTGCTCTGTGGAGCTATCCATGGGCTGGTCATAGTGAAATAAGTTGGGTATTTACACGTTATACAATGGCAGGGTGCTGAGAGAGACAGAAGGTAGTCCCGGGCTTCAGGGGTCGCCAGGGAAAGCCACAGCTGATGGTGATGACCATGAGATAGATGTGTCTCTTCCTCTGATTATTAATGTTCAGGGTGTCATCAGATTTACCATACAGTTCTGGTAGGGTTTTATTTTTAATTTGTGTTTGTGATGCTGGGTAGGGCCTTGTACAAGCTCACTATGTACACTACCACTGAACCGCATACTCAGCTCTTATCTTATTGGTTAAAATTTTAAGACAGGATGCTGCTGCATTGCCCAGGCTGGCCTTGAGCTTGGAGTCCTTCTGCCTCAGCCTCCAGAGTATCAGGAATTTTTTTGTTTTGAAATATGAAGTTCAATTTTATTAAACATATGGGTAATCTCAAAATTATCCAGAATAGTAAAAGTAATTTGAAAATAATTAAAATTCAGAAAAACTTCAGGTGTGTATCCAAGTTCTGAGCAGCTCTAATATGATGTAAAATGGCTGAGGAAATTTACAATGAACAGGTGTGTAAAGTAATTGAAGGGGAAAAGTTCAGACATTAATTAGCAAGAATTGTGAAGATCTTTGTTGGATTGTTTTTCTCTTAAATTAACATATTTAAGCATAAGTATTAAAGAAATATTGAAATTATGAATACAGACCCTAATTCTTACTCATGGAAAGTAGACTTTATAATGGTTTATACTTTTGCCATCAATCACTGAATGAAACACAGAAGGGAAACAAAATGGGGGCGTAAAGCAAAAGGAAATACAGTTTTAAGTAATTTTGAAAATTTAACCAGTAAGTCTTAGAGTAGTGCCAAATTGTCCTTCATCAAAATCCAGCCAAATAAGGACACATATGCTCAGAGATTATCTCGAGTACCAGGAATTATTAATGCACCAACAGGCCAAGACTTATTTTTATATTTTAATGATTTGGCATGTTTATATGAATTGTGTGTGCATGTGTATATTCATGTTTATGTTTGTGTACATGTGTTATGGGGCTGTCTTAGTTGGGATTCCTATGTGATAAAACACAACTACAAGCAACTTGGGGAGGAAAGGGCTTATTTCATCTCATGGTTTGTAGTCCATCATGCAGGGAAGTCAGGACAAGAACAAAAAGGCAGTGACCAAGAGGCAGGAAGTGATGCAGAGGCTATGGAAGAATACTGCTTACAGACTTGCTTCTTAGAGCTTGCTCGGCCTGCTTTCCTATGGTACCCAAGACCAAGAGCCTAGGAGTAGCACCATCCACATAAATCATCAATCAAGAAAATGTTCTACGAGCCAATCTAATTTTCTCAAATTTCTCAATTGATGGTCCTTCTTCTTAAATGACACAAGCTTGTGTCAGGTTGACATAAAACTAGCCAGCACAAGTACTGTGTGTGCATATATATGTGAAGCCCAGAGGTTGACACTGGATGTCTTACACAGTTGCTATCCATCTTATGTACTGGGGGCAAGGTCTCTTGCTGAACTCAGAAGTCACTAATTTGAAAAGTCTAGCTATCAAGCTTGGCCAGAGAGCTCCTGTCTAGAATTCCAGTCCGGATGCTGTGCCCACCCAGCATTTGTAGGGGTGCTGGTGATCTCTGGTCCTCATAGGCAGCAAGCATTCTATTGAACCATTTACTTCAGCTTTATTTTTTTTCACTTTTAATATGAATTTTAATTATAGAGCATAAACTTTATTTAAAGAAAGTATTCTTTCTGAAAGGATACTGCTAGAGGTTTGCAAGGTTGTTTATTCCCTTTTCCCTCCAAAAGTTTTTAGATCTCTAATTTTTTCTTTCTAATTAGGATAATAGAATGTAGAAAAATGTTCTTCTTTATTTATTTTTTTTTATTAGGTATTTTCCTCGTTTACATTTTCAATGCTATCCCAAAAGTCCCCCATACCCTCCCCCCCAATCCCCTACCCACCCACTCCCCCTTTTTGGCCCTGGGGTTCCCCTGTACTGGGGCATATAAAGTTTGCAAGTCCAATGGGCCTCTCTTTGCAGTGATGGCCGACTAGGCCATCTTTTGATACATATGCAGCTAGAGACAAGAGCTCCGGGGTACTGGTTAGTTCATATTGTTGTTCCACCTATAGGGTTGCAGTTCCCTTTAGCTCCTTGGGTAATTTCTCTAGCTCCTCCATTGGGGGCTCTGTAACCCATCCAATAGCTGACTGTGATCATCCACTTCTGTGTTTGCTAGGCCCCGGCATAGTCTCACAAGAGACAGCTATATCTGGGTCCTTTCAGCAAAATCTTGCTAGTGTATGCAATGGTGTCAGCGTTTGGAAGCTGATTATGGGATGGATCCCTGCATATGGCAATCACTAGATGGTCCATCCTTTCATCACAGCTCCAAATTTTGTCTCTGTGACTCCTTCCATGGGTGTTTTGTTCCCATTTCTAAGAAGGGGCAAAGTGTCCACACTTTGGTCTTCATTCTTCTTGAATTTCATGTGTTTAGCAAATTGTATCTTATATCTTGGGTATCCTAAGTTTCTGGGCTAATATCCACTTATCAGTGAGTACATATTGTGCGAGTTAAAAATGTTCTTCTTACCCATTAATGATTTTAGATGCTTTGCCAAAATTCAGTTTTAGGAAAACCAAGTTCCAAGATGGCCTGGGATTTGATGACCTAGGCATTTGAAAAATTCCGTGGTCTTCATATCTGATGTCACCAAAATACTTAGGCTCTGCCTCATTGTTTACATCTTACAGGCATTGTGGTTTTTTAAAAATTAAGTACAATATTTAAAACTAAATAATGAGCCAGGTGTGGTGGCAGATGCCTTTAATCCCAGCACTTGGGAGTCAGAGGCAGGCGGATTTCTGAGTTCGAGGCCAGCCTGGTCTACAGAGTAAGTTCCAGGACAGCCAGGGTGATACAGAGAAACCCTGTCTCGAAAAACCAAAGAAAGAAAAGAAAGAAAAGAAAGAAAGAAAGAAAGATAGATGTCTAAGTTTCAGAATTAATACTAGTTTCCTACTTTGTCATACCAAACTTTTTTAATCATCTGAATGGTTACTGTTTTGTGAGAATGCTGCCCAGTGTCCTGTGGTGCAGTGAGGTTGACCCAATCTCTCCTCCCCACAGGTCAGGTGGGCCAGGGAGAACTATCACCATAACATCGGCTCTCCATACTGCCTGCGCTTGGCTTCTGCGGATGTCACTGGGAAGATCATTGTCTGGGATGTAGCAGCCGGAGTAGCCCAGTGTGAGATCCAAGAGCACGTGAAGCCCATCCAAGGTGCGGAGCCCCTCCTTTCCTCTCAGACCACTCTGTCCGTGTTTCTCTTTCCCTGTGCTTGATTTGGTTATTTCCAGGTTAACTCTTGAAGGTGTCAGCCTAGTACTGAGAGGCATTGACCATTCTTTTCCTTCTGAATATACTGTTAGACAGTATTGCCTTACATGTGAAATGATTCTTACCATAGTAAAACTCATTGACTTCGGTGTCCGCCTCAGCTACATTGTTGAGATTCTCGAGCTTCCAAAGCTTATACTGTCAGGTACTCTTGTCTGCAGTTGCAGTGAAATAGCCATTAGCACTGAGTGATAAAGCAATAGAGATTAGCAAGCTTGCATTCTAACAGTCCTAAGAGTTGCTTGTTTTTTCTTTTAGTGTTATTCCTCTAACATTTTTATAGTATTCTTTAGACAAGTCTTTGAGAAGGTATCCTGCCTGTCTGGGAAAAAAATATGCATATGTGAGGGGTCTGGGGGAATGTGCGTGGGTAGAGTTGGGTACATGTGTATGTACAGGTGTATGCCTGCAGTGTGGAGGACAGAGGACAATCCCACGTCAGGCCTTAGGTGCCTCCCACCTTTCGTTTGAGACGGTTTCTAGTTGACCCAGAACTTTATCACACAAGCAGGGCTAGCAGGGCTAGCTGGCCAGTGTGCTTCTGGGGATCCTCCTGTCTCTGCCCCTCTCAGCCATAACAATGCTACAGTTACAGGTAGGTGCACCTCTGCTGGCTCTGCACACAGGATCTGGTGATCTGAACTCAAGTCTCCATGGATGCAGGACAAGCACTTTAACTACTGAGCTATCTCCCCAGCCCTGAATAATTTTTCAATTGATGATTTTAAAAATATCTATTGAGTTCTTAACTAGGTACTAAGTACTAAGAGACATTGTTGTTCTAAGATATTTATTGTTTTTGAAAAATCAGGAAAAGCTTCAGTGTTATCAAGTAACTTTACAAAAGCATTAGTGAAGTGTGGTAGCTTGGCCATGCCTAGGAAAGTCTCAGATCCTGAGTTTATAGTTTCAGATAATGGTTATTGTATATTTTCTTTAAAAGTAATATCTCAGGGTAGTTTAGGTGTGAACCAAATAACTTGATTTTATGTAAAATTAGCCTGATCGTGCATATATATCACATTTGGGGAGGTATTGGATTTTAAGAGAGTTATACACCCTGGCCGCCTGTCCTTGATGCTTTTTGGACATTTTGGAGTGACGTCCTACGGTCTGGCCCGTTCCTCTCTGGTCTTTCCAGATGTGCAGTGGCTGTGGAATCAGGACGCTTCCCGAGACTTGCTGCTCGCTATCCACCCGCCTAATTACATCGTGCTGTGGAATGCAGACACAGGCACCAAGCTGTGGAAGAAGAGCTACGCAGATAACATCCTTTCTTTTTCTTTTGACCCTTTTGATCCTTCACATTTAACTTGTAAGTATAATTTTGTGTGAAAAATGAGTTATAGGAGGTGCTAAAAATAAAACTAGTGCTGTATACACAAAGTAAACGTTCTCTGCCTTCAATAACTTAAACGTGAACACCGAGGAGAAGCACAGCACATCTTCACATGGCTGCAGTTCCCAGTCTGCATGCTGACTTGTAACCCCACGCTGTTTGAGGTACTTTGAGTGTTGGGAATGTATGGCAGCAAGCCATGCACACATTGAATTCATGGCTGAATGAATAGTATTGGACTAGCTTGGGACAGAGAACTACTGCATTATTCTATTCAGACTTCCATGGATGTCGTTTAAAAAACTTGAATCAGGGATTTCATTTAATCTGTAGCCTGAGCTCTTGCTTTTAAAACTATCATTCCAATTAATGCTATTTCATGTAAAAGACAAATTACGCTTAAGAGAATTTTTTTTTGCAGAAGTGGTTTTTACCAACATTTTGTGTTTTGTGGGTCAGATGATCTAAAAATAAGATTTGTTTTGGACTGGTATTTGTGTAGTTTATTATTTAGAAAGTACTCCGTATGCAGTGATTCAACAGATACTGCTTTAGCCAGTGTTTCTATCCTGGGAACCGAGATGGAGTTTCCCAACGGCGTGGAGTTAGTGTTCTAGTGAAAGGCGGGCAGACTATAAACAGGACGAATGAGTTTATAAGGTGTAGTGTTAAAAGATGTTAAGTCGGGGCTGGAGGAGTGGCTCTGCAGTTAAGAAGATGTGCTGTTGTAGCAGAGGACCCTAGCTCGGTTCCTGGCACTCATATCGGATGGCTCACAGCCTCCTGCAAATCCAGCTTCATAGGATTCAGCAGCTGCACTCAGGTGGGACACAAACACACACACTCAAAATCTTGAAAAGGTGATCAGTGATATTAAGAAGGAAAAATCAGGTGAGGGAGATGGAGTAGAATGGGGACTAAGAGTTGTCAAGTTTTATTATGTTAATGGCCAGAGCAAGCTTTATTTTATAATGATCAGAGGCTTGAAGGAGGCAGAGAAATGACTGTAGTTTATAGTGTTTTCCCTGGATTTGAATGTTTCAAAATTCTGATTTTATCTAACGGTGTTTATTGAGAGAGGCAGTGTATGTGTGTGTGTATGTTGAAAGAGAAAGAAAATTAAAAGTTTAAATGGAGAACATGGCTATAAACATAAAGTCAATACATTGAGTTCAGGCCTGTCTGTGTATACTTGTACACACCCACTAATTGGTTTGCTGACAAATTCAGGGCTGTAGGACACAGTCAGACAAGTTCATTATAGTCAGTGGGGGATAAGGGCATGAATGAAGGAAACCAGTGAGACTTTGGCAGATGAATTCTGGAACCTGCAGGGAGACAAGGATTGGGCTGAGTTTACTGTGTTAACAATGTATCTCTAGATTTGGCTGCTGGAAGCACTGTGTTTGTGCACATATATGTATTACGATTTTGAGAAAAGGTCTCCAGATTGGCCTCAAACCTATGATCCCTGTGACTTAGTCTCTTGATTGCTGGGATTTCTACTTTTCAAGTGTCAGCTGCTCTACTGTTTGTGTTTAAACTGCACCTGAAGTGCCAGACTTGTCATAGCATTGCTTGGGGCTCTGTGCCTACAGCAGCTTCACTGATGTCATCAGGATCTTGTACAGGTGCAGTTCTCTGTCAGCTACCCAGTATTGGCCAGCGTGTAGGGTAGATGATATTTCTAAGTCATAAGAAGGTATAAGTTGTGACAATAACTGTAGTGCTGAGATACTTCTGTTTTGTGGACTAGAAGCTTCCATTGGTATTCGGCTTTACGTGTGCATGCATATGTGTGTGCATGTGTGTGCACTTGTATATGTATATAAAATTAGGTATAGACATACACATACAAAGAATGCTTTTAACTCAAGGTTCAGGCTGATGTTTGAGAAGAAAAAATACTTATTAGACTGAATAGCTCAAAAGTAGTCATAAAAATTTAGTATCATTAAATGAGATATTTGAGCCTGGCTAATGGTGACACCCAGTTTCTTGCGTGTGGGTAGTTTTCTTATATGGATTGTACATTCTGAAAAATGCTTGGATGTTGAAAGTATAGGATATAACGGAAAAGAAAGTCTATGCATAGAATTTTCTCTGAAATAACCAATCTTTGTTGCTATGCCAACAATCTCGCAATAGCTTTTTAATATAAGATGTAGTTGAAAAGCTCAGCTTGGAGGTTTCTGATACCTTGTAGTGGACCATCTGTTTCTGTGTAGCAGCATTACTCTGTGTTAGGGATATGACATCGACAGCTCATACTGAGAGCTTCTTTACCTTCCTTTCATGGGTTAGAGTGGAGCTGTGTGCTACTCAGCTAAGTTTTAATCAGTTCTTCTGCCTCCCTCTGTGTAGTACTCACCAGCGAGGGCATCGTTTTCATCTCAGACTTCTCTCCATCCAAGCCTCCCTCCGGCCCTGGGAAGAAAGTGTACATCTCCAGCCCACACTCCAGCCCAGCTCATAACAAGCTGGCCGCAGCCACGGGAGCCAAGAAGGCTCTTAATAAAGTAAAGATTTTAATCACTCAGGAGAAACCGAGGTGAGTATGGGGTAGGACTGACTAGAGCACGCAGCTTCCTCCCTCACTTCTGAAAGTGGTTGTTTTTATGAGCTTTCTCCGTCGTGTCCCCTTGTCGCCTCTACTAATTTTGAATTTAGTAAAGGACGAGTCCTTTCTGTCCCCTCCCCTACATTTAGTGTCCTCTTCATTCCACAGGTGTTGAACTTCCTCATGATGTTAGATTAAGGTTTATCACTTCCTAATTTAATGTGGGAAAGTACAAGATGGTTTTAAAGTCATGGTCACTGAGCACATGAAGACCGGGGAGCTGGGTTTTCACTTTGAGCCACTTCCTCACTCACGCACTGCACCCTGTCCGTAGTCAAGAATTGGTGAACACTTCTGTGCAGGCGAAGGTGCTCGCTGGCCAGCCTGGCTGAGAGCTGGGTGCTGACAAGGCTCTTACTGAGCAGATCTTTAGCTTTCTTCAGAGTTTCCTGTCCCAGTCTGTGTGGCAGGGTTCTAACATAGTTATAGGCTTATTCCAGAGGTGGACAGACACAGTGTGTCCATCCAGCACTTAGTGTAGTGCCCCACATGCCACAGGCAATCCGAAAGTGTGAGCTCTTCAACTGCTGAAGAAACTGCACCTAAGAAAAAAATGTGATGAACTATTTGTGTGCATTACATATAGATTGCTGGCTTTTGCTAGAACTACAATTTTATATATTTTTATAGCTTTAGAAATTTTCTTGGTATTTGTTTTAAAATAGTCTTAATATACAAAGATTATTCTGCTTAGACTGAATAATTATTTGATTTATATGTCAAAGACTTATATGTAAAAGATTGTGCTATAAATACATTTTGAATTTGTAGATAAATACTGTTTTTGTGTATTGTGCTGTAGTCTGGTTAAATTACTGGTGAGTTTATCTCAAACCCTATGCTGAGATGGTTTAAGATTGCTTTTTAAGTGGCTTAATAGAACTTTATATTTCTGTAGATTCCTTGTCACAAACAAATAATGTACTCATCTAGCAGACTGTATCGTTTTGTTGTGCTTGCTGTTTTCTGCCACATGATCTTGGGCATTGGAAATGCTTCATTGACCTTTAGCTAAACTGGACTGACCACTTTCACATCCACCAACCGTGTAGTCTCTCCAGTGCCAGGCATCTGTGCCTTTCTCTCCGTGCAGAGGAAGAAACTGGATCCCAGTATCACTCAGGCTCACACAGCTTGGGTTGGGTTAGGAGGTTAAAGCCATACAGATTCCTCTCTTTCTCCTTATCCACATTATAACTCTGTCGTAAACTTCCAAAGCTTCCAGTGTAATTATGTCAGAATATTGAGTGTTTAATAAAAGATACTGAAATGAGTCTTGAAACTCTTCAGAAGCTTAAAAAACAAACAAACCAGGTTTTGTTATATTTGCATAGAAGAAAGTGGAAGAAAATAAACTTTGTTTAAGGAGGCATTAAACTATGGAGACAGAGTAGAGGTGGTACCTGCCCCAGGCCACATGGATGGCTCAGTATCTCACAGTCTAGTACTTCTAACTGCAAAGGGAAATAAAGCTGCCTACGCTGTGAGTGCCTAAGTAGCCACCAAAGTTGTCTAGGAAGGCTATCTAAACATACACACAAAACCCCCAAATCAATAATTTAACTTACATAGGTGTCCATGACAAGTTAATCATAATCAGAAGGCTGTGTTGTTTATCTGCTATAAAGATTTACAAACACTAGTGTCTCCTCGACCCATGCAATATTTTTGTCATAATTTGGATTCTGAAAGTAACAGAGGTCTGAGTTTTGGCTGCTAATCCATTTTGGTCATTTTAGGAAACAGTTGCTCATTCTTGACAGCTTTTGTGTGATTGGGTCTTGATGCTGACATTGGTGCTGTTCATCTTTTGTTTTTCTCAGTGCTGATTTTGTAGCTCTCAATGACTGCCTCCAGTTAGCCTATCTGCCTTCAAAAAGGAATCACATGCTGTTGCTCTACCCTCGGGAGATTTTAATCCTTGACCTGGAAGTGAATCAAACAGTTGGTGTGATTGCAATCGAGAGAACAGGCGTTCCCTTTCTGCAGGTATCTGCATGGGTCAGCTACGTGCCCCACAGTTAGTAATTGGTCAGGCTAACCTAGAAACTGCGGATACTAGGTAAGGGCCAAAATGGTGGTTTATGCTTGTAATCCTATCGATCAGGAGGCTGAGACAGGAAGGTCACCATCAATTCAAGGCCAGTCTGGGCTACATAGTGAGTTCCAGGCCAGCAACATTTATCTAGGAAGGCTATCTAAACATACACACAAAAACACCCAAAGCAATAAGGTAACTTACATAGGTGTCAATGACAAGTTAATTTTAAGTTTCCAAATGGATTTTTAAAAAAATGTTCACTTCGTTATAGCTTAGAGAGTAAGTATATATGTTTGTGTCTCCTATGTTGTGCTTATCTTGTTTAAATATGAGTTTGAGTTTCATGTACATATTTAATGCTCTTTTAGGTTTTAAAAACCAACCTGTTTCTATTTAAAGGTAATACCATGCTCTCAGCGAGATGGCTTGTTTTGCCTACATGAAAATGGCTGCATAACCTTACGTGTCCGGAGGTCTTATAACAGCATCTGTACTACATCAAATGATGAACCAGGTAGGAGCACATCTCATAGACATGTTAATGGTATTTTTCTTCAAGATGCTTATAAAGTATCCCATGGAATTGTGTTGATGACATCCTTGTCTTGAGAAAGTGTTAGACTATAATTATTTGTGTGACATAGGATCGTGCAAACACCAAGTGCCTCCTTTGTACAGGAGAGAGACAGCACTTTGTCATTCTGTTTTGATATATGCACGCACCAAGTAGATGTGCCTTGTTGTGAATCTGTCCTCTGCTGTGTTCCTTTACCTCGTACACCTTGATTTTTGCGCTGCGATAGCTTTCATTGTAAAGTGAGATTGCTTACCCAAGTGTTGGATAGATCTTTTGGGGAATATAGATAATGCTTTTGTGAAATGGTGTACTACACATAGACAGAAGAAATTCTATAAAGCCTGGAATTTTTCAGACTTCTGCAAAGTATAGTCTGCAGTGCACTGTTCACTGATGTTCTTCAAAGCATTCTGCCAAAAATGTAAAGACGAGGCATTGTGAGCATCGAGATTACACTTGCATACAGTTATTACGTGCATTCTCGCTACAGTGTGAAGGACTGAGTAATAGTAAAACATGAGTCTAGTTTGGGCAGTGTGCTCTGGTGACAAAATGCTGCCCTGGGGCTGAGTTACTTACACTGAAACAGCTGGTAGTTCTTGCTGTGTTTCCTTTCTGGCATCTGAAAGAGACTGTTTCCCCAGATCTAGATCCTGTCCAGGAGCTTACCTATGACTTGAGAAGCCAGTGTGATGCAATCAGGGTGACGAAAACTGTCCGTCCCTTCAGTATGGTGTGCTGTCCTGTTAATGAGAATGCAGCTGCCCTCATAGTAAGCGACGGCAGAGTCATGATATGGGAACTCAAGTCTGCTGTGTGCAGTCGAAATGCACGGAACAGGTGAGGGGGGTGCGTGGGGTCATGATTTGCCTGGGGTTGCTGTTTTCTGTTTTAATTACCCAATCATATAAAAAGTGGAGGGCCATTTTCTTGTTGGTGGTGGTTGTTTTTTACAAAGCCTTTTTAAAGGACAGAGACACTAGATTACTAGGGGATTATGTTCTGACAGTTGCTTCACTGTGGCCAAGATTAATAATTGCTGCTATAAAAGAATGCCATACCAGGGGTTGCTGTTAGAGTGCCTGGTGCACACGTGTAACCGGATGATCGCTGTATCGTTGCAGTTCCGGTGTGTCTCCTTTATACTCGCCAGTGTCCTTCTGTGGGATTCCTGGAGGAGTGCTACAGAATAAACTCCCAGACCTTTCCCTAGATAATATGATCGGTAAGCTTGTTTCTCTCCTCTAACTTGCACATGAGATATTCTTTTTGAAGTGCAAAATTAATAGAGTGACTGACTTGGCAGGAAAACTAAAGTGTGAAAATGGGTTTTTTTCCCTAAATAAACCACCAGAGTCTAAAATATTTAAGCATGAAGATATCTGATGTGGCTTGTTTAGGCTCTGCAGTTGTTGGATTTAGAAAATTACATCCTTGTAAGATTCTGATCTAAATGAGAGAGACTGCAAGAAAGGGGCCTGGGTTCTGGGTTGAAGGCTCTGCTCTACAGTCTGTCCCTGCTCGGGACCTGCATGTTCCGTGACCCACAGCTTGGCATTAATTACTTGCCTCTCTCTTCTTTCTCTGCTACTGTAATTCAAGCCTGCACAATCCAGTGGTTCCCAACCTTCCTAATGTGCCTGCCACCCTACCCCAACCATAACATTACTTTTGCTGCTACTTCATAGCTGTAATTTTGCTACTGTTATGAATCATAATGTAATTATCTGTGTTTTCTGATGGTCATAAACAACCCCTGTAAAAGGGCTGTTTGACCCCTGAAGTGGTTGCAACCCACAGGTTGAGAACTGCTGCACTAGAGCGATACTGCACACCTTTGTTTCTAGACCTGGTGAGCAGATTCATTCATGTTTTTATTACATATCAGGGCAGAGTGCAATTGCTGGGGAAGAACACCCCAAAGGCTCCATTCTGCAGGAAGTGCACCTCAAGTTCCTGCTGACGGGACTGCTCTCAGGACTCCCTTCCCCTCAGTTTGCCATCCGAATGTGCCCACCACTGACCACAAAAAACATTAAGATGTACCAGCCACTCCTTGCTGTTGGTGAGTACTAGCCTATTCTTTTGTTAAACTCATTTTATGAAATACTTAAGTTCCTGGTTTCTAGAAAGGTCTTTATTCTCTTTGGGGATGCTTTAAAAGAAGAAATGGGTTGGGAAAATTATATAAACAATTTCCTTGAGATATTTTTTATCCTGTTTCCTGTCTTAGTTTTAATTGCAGTGAGCCCATGTACTTGAGATTATCTCTGTCAGCAAGTTTCTAAAATATCAGGGACTGTCTGGGACAGAAAAGGCTTGAGGCATAGCAGTGGCTGTGAGCTGTTGTATGGGGCAGTGGTAGCAGAATGCTGACTAGCCAGGTTACCACCAGGGACCCAGTGCTGTGCTCCATGCTGTGTGTGTGTGTGTGTGTGTGTATTCTCATCTGACCTCTAAAATTAGATTTTTGTTATTTGTAGTTTAAAGTGGTTCAGTAACTTAAAAATGTAGGCTCAGTGTTGCGTAAGCAGCTCACCTGAGGTCTGAGCCAGAGTTTCTTTAACTTCAGAAGTCATGTTTCACATCATAATATATTGTCTTGTCATGATTTATTTAAAGGAGATAAAACATAGAGCACTCAGGCTAGTTGGTTTTATAGTAAACATTCTGAGTACATATAGAAAAGTTTAAATTATTATATATATTGATTTATATTTTAAAATCTTATGTCTGTGAAGTTAGGTAACATGTTCCTAAGGATACATACATGTCCCTGAAGTTAGGTAAGATCTCAGAGGACATGAGATTAACCCCGTTCTGATAAGGATGGAAACAAGATTTTCCTTCCTTAATCACTTGTTTTTAAGTATATAATCTGGATGCTTTTGTGGAAGATAGATTTAAGAAAAGACTTTGAGATTGACACCCCTACTAAATCCGCCTTCGTCTTTCCATCCTTTTGAAAGGTACGAGTAACGGTTCTGTCCTGGTGTACCACCTCACCAGTGGCCTGCTGCACAAGGAGCTCAGTGTCCACTCGTGTGAAGTCAAGTGAGTATGGCTGCCACACTGAGATTACAAACAGGACGCCAGAGAAGCTCCACTCACCGGCTCTCCTAGGCTTCTCTGCACTGGTGCTCTGCAGTGGCGTGAGCTGTGGTGACTGATGGCTGGCATTTGAGTGACTGATGCGTGTCGAGCTAAGGTTCATTGGGAGTGGGCACTCGTTGTCTGCTTTGTGGATTTCTCCTAATTCCAGGTTCTTTTCTCACTGGAAATGACTGTTGCCAGGTTTATACACTTTATTTCTCAGTTTGATTAAGGTCTGTCCGGACTGCTCACTTCTCATTGTTAGTTTGCATATCACCAGACAGGAACTGGGAAGCATTTGTTTGATTTCACTGTGTATTCGAGTGCAGGCTGTGGCAAGGCTTTGGAGAGAAGGCCAAGTTAGGAGCAGGGAGCCTCTGGCGTTCGCTTTAGGGTGCCGCTTTAGACACACTGGACAGCTTGATTTTGCTGAATGCAGAACTGTTTCCCTTTTTGCCTATGAGTGATAGGCATTATAGAAGTTACATATATGTGCAGTATGCCCAGTGCTTTAATGATCTCCTAATGAAAAGACAAGAAAGGTTCTCTGTGTTGTACATTTTGTAATTCAGTCTTGTGTACACTGAAAGCCTTAGTGAATCTAGTGAGCATACTTCTATGTAGTTTTTCTAGATCGAGCAAGGTTAACCTTTAAGTATTACAGCTGGTGATTATCATAGAAATGTCTCTTAAGACCACTGCCAATGGCACAGCCCAGGAGACTACTTTTTACTGTCTTGTGTTATTCCTCTCCGGTTTCTCTCTGCAAATACATTTACATAATGTCTTCAAGACATTGAACTTGGCATCGTGCAGCACTGTATCTCTTTGGCCTCAGGGCCTCAGCTGACCATCCTGGCACTTCTTCCAGTGATCTCTGCTGCCACCGTTCTGTCTTCTCATTCTCTTCCTTTCCTGTCTACATTTCCTTTACCCTTATCTTTTGTGCATAGTCGTTCCTTTTATGGCTGACATCAACTAATCAGAACTGTACACTGCTATCTGGAAGATTGTGTTCTGTGTCAATATGTTGTGTCAGTCATTTCATTGACCCCATCACAACCCTAAAGAGTAGGTGCTGTCACCTTTCCCAGGGACAGACGAAGAAAGTGAGTAATGCACAGCCTGGGAAAAGGTAGATGGGCTCACTCCTGGCCTCTCAGGCATCAGAACCCGAGCTCTGTACTTGTGGCTGTGATCTCCGACTGAGATGTCCATGGGTGGACATGATGGCAATAAACTACATGTTGGCTGAGCCAAGATCATACTGAGAGCCTGACATGAGCTTCCAGAAGGTCAAGCATGTTGTCTTTAGTTTCTGATTTCTGAACCTCAGTAACTGGTTTATCAGAGTCGGGTTGTGCATAATGCCACATCCTTGCACATACTGTGTGTGGTGTTATTTGTGGCCTAGTGATCCTGAAACTGTTGAGTACTCTGAGGGCTGTCCTGCCCACGGAGGAGCTGGGAATGATCATATGCAGATGTCCCACTTTTCACACGAACTTCCCTCTTTGTTGACATTTTGAAGGTAATTGACTTTATGTTCAAAGATGTTACCCAAGAGGATGCTAAAATCCTGCTGTCTTTTTGTTTCAATTAATGCAGTTTAGAATTACAATTAAAACCATTATGAAAATTTCACAGATGTGCTATAAAAAGTTCTGAACCAATTAGCAATAAACCTAATGTATTCTTGATTTTTCACATGCAAATTAAGGCTAACTTTTAGATAGTTGCTTCATTTACTTAAATCATATGTAGGTAGACATGTTACCAGGCACTGTATAATGATGACAGTGTGTGGGAGGGTTGTAGGGAAATGGCGTTTCAGTGTTTTACAAGAGATGTCTCACAGACACTATTGAACATTTTGTGTAAAACTATATTTGGAGGCTTTGGTGCTTATAACCCAGTGGCAGATATAGAAATTACAAAGTGGAATGGTTGACTCTTCTAGAATACTAGTTTGTATCTGATTTGTCCAGTGGGTTGAGTTTAAGACATTATCTTGGTACTATGGAGAATTTATAAACGGTAGTTTGTATAGACGTGGATTGACTCAATATTGCTTTAATTACATCGAATTACTTGTGGAAAGTGAAATGGTTTCTCTTGTGTACCTGGACATTTGCAGAACAATCATAGGATTAAAGTCTTGCAGAACTGTGGGTTCCCTACTTTCTTTAGAAGTAGTTTCTGTGTTGTATGTTTTGTAGATGCCTGGCATACTCAGCCTGTGAGCCAGAAGCAATCTGATGATAAATTCTAAGATTACAGTTGTTCCGTGGCTAGGGATTCTACCAAGAAAAGATCAGAGAAATCCTAGCTCAGGGATGAGATGCTGTCCTTAGTCCTTTAGCTATTAAGTGTAGAATTAGAGCTAAGCCTGGACACCAGTGGTTAATCCCAGGGGCAGTGTGAAGCGCAGCTGTGTCTGACAGGAGGATTTCATTCTTTTCCTCTGACATAGATAACCCCTTCCTTATCTAATTTACTTTGAAATCCAGTTGGATTTTACTTCAGTTAAGAAGACATAAGCTGCTGATGTATTCTGTTCAAAAGCAGCATGGTCACACTGCCAGATTACAAATAAGCAGCCCCTGCAGGTTCTGCTACAGCTCCTGGGCTGGGACCTCTAGTAAACACTTCATGAATCTGTGTCACACTGTAACAGAAGAGAGGTGCTAGGCAAGGTATCATGGTACCTTCCTTAAAAGACACTTCAGGATCATTGGTAGAGTTCTTATTTAGCACATTTGAGGCCCTGGGTTTAATCCTCAGCAACACACACAGCTAGCCTATTGCCTCTTGCGCTGCTGTTACCTTGGTCGGTCAGGCTTAGGTCATGGCACAGTTTCCAGAGCTGGTCCCTGAGGTCAGAATGTGTGCAGCTCACACAGCTCCTGTTGAGCTCTTTGCCATCTCTTTTGCAGTTATTGTAAAACATACTTGCATACTGTCCCTTTTCTGCAAGAACATGAGCTCCAGATGGACAGCGGCTGTGTCTATCTCATCTGCAGCATCTCACATAGCCACTGGCATGTAGTATTGGATACTTAATGGAGTCATTTTAAAAATAATGTATGGCAGTGGGAAGGCAGGCTGCCAGTGCCCAGAGCTACTGACACCACCATACCAAGTGTAATTATGAATTAGTGAGTTGATATTGTTAGCAGCAGGACTTGGGGAAATGGTCTTAGGGAATCTCTAAGCAAACATCTGCTTGGTGCTACCAGGCTTACAGACAGTAGATCGCATTCAGTGAGTTCTTCCTTTTACTCTAGAAATTGTGAGGACTTACCTGCTAGGGGGGGAAGAAAAAAGAAAGAAGAGGAAAAAAAGAACTTTTCTAGTGATTGGCCCAGTTGTATGATAATCAGTGTGGGTGTATTTATTTAAAACAGGCCTGATGAAGACAGCAGGGCTTCAGTTAGTTCCTGACTAACTGTGCTAACCATGAGTGATAATGGCTACTCCTACTCGGTGCCCTCTGTACTGTTTCTGTGTAACTAATGAGACTGAGGTGCAGAGGGTAAATACTAGAGTCGTCCATCCCACTGTGTCTGGAGAAAGAAGGTGAGAACTTGAGCCAGGAATGGAAATTCCCAAGTGTGCTCATTCCAAGCAGCCATTAGTCTGGGTGTTCGGTACAGCTTTGTTTTGAAATCATTCTAGTCCTAACTACTATAGCTATTGCTACTGTTTCAAATGCTGTTTTTGGCTCTCTGTTGATTATGTTGTCCTGCGAAAAGACAAATACTTGGGTACCCAGGAACCAATGAAGAAAATGCTTGTAGTTAACATAGCAGATGAGAGTTGGCTGAGAGCCTTAGCCTGGTTATCCCACAGTCGGGAGGCTGAGGCAGGAGAATGACTATAGGCTATGTAGTGTGCTTGAGGTGAACCTGGAATATAGAGCAAGAATATCTCAAAATAAAATAAATGACTGCAGGTAAAGTTCTGAAGATAGAGCAGTGAGCTTGGGTGAGGCAAATGTCTGATGGCCTTGAAAGCTGCAGACAGGAGCTTACATAGACACAGGAGACGATTGTACTGCTTTGGGGAAAGCAAGACAGAAACAAGAAGAAATATCTCATGCATAAGATTGTTGTAGATCAGAGGGCAATAAGCATTTTTCATAATGGATCAATAATAAAGTTTTGAGGCTTAAGAGTTTAGATCCTGAAGGTTCTCACAGCTGCTCACGTCTGCCATTGTATTGTGAGAGCAGCCCTAGGCTCTACCATTTGCATTGCAAAGAGCTGGCCTATGGCTATTAATGGACAACTGTACATGGGACCCAGCTTTAGACATTGGTGTTAACTAGTTTTACTACATGGAAGAAATGTACCACCACTGCTTGTCAGTCCCCTGTCAGCCCCACGTGGACAAGGCATCCATACTGTCCTGTGGGGTGGCCTTCACTGAGCCCAGGTTTTATCTGCATGAGGGAACATTTGGAGCTTCTGTCGCCGTCTCCATCTGAAAGCTAACGGCAGGCTCTTTGCTCCATCCAATGTTGCTCTAGTTTTGCAGCTGGGAATTTTGATAACATCTCTAGCAGACACTGGAAGGATTCATCTCTGAATGTTTCTGTGCTGTTTGCTTTAAGCAGTTAGGTACTTAAAAATTGCTGTGAAGTGTTTTTCCCTAGCTAGATTTTAGTATCCATTTAAACGATGGTATGGACTGATAACTATCTTGTCACTATACTTGGATATAAAATTTTAATTAGAACAAATTTCACATATGTCAAGAATGCATTAATGTAGCCTAAAAGGGTAAGAATAATATTTTGTTACATTATGTAATAAAATGAGGCCTTAGGATACCCTAAATTTTCAAATAAATTTTTCAAATGAGAAAAGATACAAAACTAAAATGTGTTTGCTTTCTAGGGGTATTGAATGGACAAGCTTGACCAGTTTCCTTTCTTTTGCTGCTTCGACCCCAAACAACATGGGGTTAGTAAGAAATGAACTTCAGCTGGTTGATCTCCCAACAGGTCCGTGTCTCGCCTTCCTGAAAGGTTGGGGTAGTGTATCATGCTGATGGGAGACGCTACTGGCATAAAATGTCCTCAGAGCATTTTCTTTGGCCTTGGTGTGTGTTCTTACATCCTGTTTACTTTCTCTAGTTCTATAATAATTGCCCTAGAAATGTCACAGCGTTGCTTCTGTGTACTCACCACTAGTGTAGCACAAGCTAAGTGGAAAACCATTAGCTGAACTCACAGATGCATGACAAAAGGTGAGGTCCAGTCTTCTTTTGCAGTGTTTTATGTATAGCAGCATTCATGTAGAGGTCAGAGGACAGTTCCTGGGAGCCAGTCATTTCCTTTAGCCATGTTGGCCTGGGATTGAAGTCGATGCAAGCGACTGTGCCCGCTGAGCCACTTCACAGGCTCTCTAAAAGATAATTTTTAAGCTTTCTCTGTAGTTGTAGATTTTAGGTCCTCTGCTTAGAATTTGGACCATTGTATGAAGGAAGCCTTCAACAATCGTATAGGTTAGTGATGATTTTAAATGCTCAGATCTAAAGCTTTTGATAGCGAAAGGCTGATTGAATTAGGGAGCATACAAAGTCTTTGCAGTAGAAAACATTCTACAGCTAGGAATGTGGCTTCATTCATACAGTGCTTGCCTTAGCATGTGGAAGCCCTAAGTTCTAGCGCCAGCACCACACAAACTGGGAGTGATCCCAGCACTCAGGAGGATGAAGATGCATCATACTCAGCTCATCACAAGTTCAAGGCCAGCCTAGGAAACTGAGCCCTGTCTCAGTTGAAAAGGGGGAGGATAGGGCTCTTACTCTGGGAACTGGTTCAGCGTTAACCCGGGGGTTAGAGAAAGAGAACTGATCCCCACAGGTATTTATATGACATCTCTGTGTGCATACTCACAACATTACAAATTCAATAAATAACTAAATATAATAGAAAAGAAGGCATTTGAGTAAAGTAACTCATTTAGGATTATTTACAACATGGAACCTAATGAATTTCAGGAGTGAAGAACTTTATAATAGCACACAAATTTTAAAGACAGTGATTTCAAATATGTGAGTTTCTGCAAAATAATACCATAGCTGAGCATGGTGGCCAGATCTCACTGAGTTCCAGGCTAGCCAGAACTACATAGTGAGAGCCTATCTCAAACAAAACAAAACAAAACAAAACAAACAAAAAACCCAGCCAACCAAAAAAGAAAGCAACAGTAAAATCAATATATGCAGATGATTTTAAATACTAGTAATGTGTAGGAGTAACAAGCATTTGGTGGTTTTCTGTGTGTTGTTGGTGTTAAAGAATCAGCCATGCCCACATTCCAGTGTTGCTCTAATACCAGAACGTGACGTGCACGGGGATGGAAGGCCCCGGGTTCCTGCATTGCTAGCATGCTGGCTCTGACTTTTTCTCAAGCACTGTCATGTCCCAGAGTTAGAGCAAAACTATAATTAGTTTTCATTTGTTTTCGTCAGCGGGGCTGTTGTTTAATTTAGGATCTTTGCTTACAGATTTTCCTTGTCTATAGTCAACACTTGCTGATTTCCTAAGGAGAAAAGTGTGAGCACTCAGCCTGTAGGGTTCTGCAAATGGAAGCTCTAGCCCAGTGCTTCCTAACACTGCAACCCTTTAACACAGTTCTCCATGTCGTGGTGACCCCAACCATAAAGTTATTTCATTGCTACTTCATAGCTGTTGTGAATCGTAATGTAAGTCTCTGTGTTTTCCTGTGAGAAGGTCATTCTTGTCAGCACCCCTCTCCCAAGGAGTCATGAGCCACAGGCTGAGAACCACTGCCCTGCAGGTTAGTAAGCTAGCAGACTCTAGAAAGGCCCATTTTTGGAACATAGATTGCACTTAGTGCCTGCAGGAGCAGGGTATGTAGGTGTGTTCAGTTATTTTTCAACTGTTACTTTAATTCAGTGTAAATAAAAATCTCACAAGAATATATTAAAATATATTTGTTAAAATGAAAGGTAGATTTTTTTTATTTATGAAAACTTATATTTTGGCACTTAACTAATATAGTATATAGTTATAACTCCCAAATTTCCCTCAGAAAGGCTTTTTGGTAGTAATGTGCTCAGATATTTCATTTAATACTTTGCACATAGGATAAGAAATCTTCAGTATTCATTTCAAGGGCTTTTTTTTTTCCTCACAACTAATCAGTACTTGAAAACATGGGTGTGTCTTCTATGACTTTAAATGCACAGTGAATCAATGCCAGGCCACAGATGCTCTAAAGTTTTAGACAGTAGTATCTCTTAAGTTTCTAAAATTGAATTACAGAATTGAAGAAACTGTATAACATTAAAATACCTTTTTATAAAATAGATATTTGAATATAAGTAATATGTTTTTGTTTCCTATTCATATTTTAAGAATCGTGGGGAGGGTATAGGGAATTTTCGGGATAGCATTTGAAATGTATACAAAGAAAATATCTAATAAAAAAAGGGAAAAAAAAGAATATTTCAAATTTAATTATTAGAACTGGCTTTGAAGTAAAGAATTGAGTGACCAGGAGGCAGAGGGTGTAGCTGGCGGCATCAGGTGGTAGGGCTTCCTGTTCTTATCTGGGGTGCATGCTGTTCACCTTCTCATTTCTCAATTAAAGGGAGGAGCACTGCTTTCCGTGGTGACCGGGGCAATGACGAATCACCCATTGAAATGATCAAAGTGTCTCATCTGAAGTAAGTGTCAACCTATACCATCCATGGTTGTATCTTGGGCATCTCACAGCTGCGTTTTAACTTTTAAGAAAGCAGGAGTATGCTCAGTATTCCCGAAATCTGTTAGTAACAGCAAATAATTACATGTGGCCATATCAAAAAGCAGAGTTGACCATTGATGTGAGACAGACTGGAGATGCTCTGTTCTCTTGCCTCCCCCTCACCTCCCTTCCTTGTTTTTACTAATCCTACTTTATGTGCATTTTCCCTTGGAACAAAACATTCAAAAGACTTGGAAACAAAATGAACCTAAATTGTACATGAAGAAAATGAGAGCTTTCACAATAATCCCATGCTCAAAAGGTTACAACACTTCCAGTACAACAGCCTTTGGCAGGAAGAACATACTTCATCAATTCATAAAACTGGTTGTGCTGGCATCTGAAAGGAGGGAACCTCAATGGAGAAAATGCCTCCTTAAGATCCAGCTGAAGGGTATTTTCTTAGTTATTGATGGGGAAGGGCCCAGTGCATTGTGGGTGGAGCTATCCCTGTGCTAGTGGTCCTGGGTTCTATAAGAAAGCTGATTAAGCCACGGGGAGCAAGACAGTAAGTAGCATCCCTCCAGAACCTCTGCGTCAGCTCCTATCTCCTCTCCCCCACCCCACCCCCACTCCAACCCCTCGTTTTGAGTTCCTGACCTGACTTCCTTCAATGATGAACAGCGATATGGAAGTATAAGCCAAACAAGCCCTTTCCTCTCCAAGTTGCTTTTGGTCATGGTGTTTCATCACAGTGATAGAAACCCTACTAAAACATCTGGCTTCATTAATCTCATAACATGTTAAACTTATCCCAAAGCCCTATCATTTTAGAAAAACGATAAAAGTGATTGCAGTTGATAGCAATGTATTTTGGGATTTCCATATCAATTTTAGAAGCAGCTTGTCAGTTTTACCCAAAACACCTTCCATGGGCTTTGATCTGAGTATCAGACTGGGGAAGAACAGGCATTTTAGCAAACTTCAAAATCATGAATGTGCCACATAACATTGCCAATTTATGTCTTCTTTGTCCAGAAATGTTATAAACTTTTTATATGGTATTACATGCAGTATTGTATATGATTCAATATGTAAGTCCTTACATGTCATTAAATATCTTGTATATTCTGTAATCTAAGTGGATTTTATCTCAATTTTCAATATTTATTGAATATTAGTATAACTTAATATCAATAATATATACTGAAATTACAGGAAAGTTTCTGATGGTGACCTTGAAACTTGTGACCATGCTAAGCTGAATTATTCTAGTAGTGTTTTTGTTAGTCTCTTAGAAGTCTCTGTGCAGATAGTCTTGTTTGCTTATAAAGACACTTCTGATCTTTCTTCTCAGCTGCAGACCATTTGTTTCCTTGTTATACTATGTAGGGCTGCTGGTAAATGTTGATGCAAGTGGTGAGAGTGTCTCCTGCCACAAGGGCCTGTACTTTTGATGCAGTGTATTTTCATATTAGTTCATGTCATTCTATCTTAACATCCCGTCAGCATATTTATATATTTGGGTTCCCTTCCCCCCCCACCCCCAACCTCCTATACACCTCTCTGTTATTTTCTAATTCTTTGTAGGTAGAGAGCATGTTTTATGTTATTTCCGACTTTGGAGATTTAGTGTAATTTATCACATGACTCAGTATCTGCTCTGTGTCTGATTTCCCATTAATGTGGACAAGTCAGTGCTAAGCTTGCCCTTAGCCCACTGTAAATTCATCCCTGCCATCTCGGGTCCTCAGTGATTCATATTTAATGTAACTTTGTACATGACTTGTAATGGGGTCTGAATATTAGTTGTTTATGCATGGGACATGCTGTCTGAGTCCTACCCTCTCAACTTATTAACTAATTCATGATGATTTTTATTGTTGTAAAGGGAGATCTTTTTGATAGATTTTATTTTTTGTTGTTTTTTTTTTAGACAGTATTTGGCAGTTGTTTTCAAAGATAAGCCCCTGGAATTATGGGATATTAGAACTTGCACTCTTCTTAGAGAAATGTCTAAAAGTTTCCCTGCTATAACTGCATTGGTAAGTTGTGCCCACGAGCTGATTCTCTTGGGTACTGATCTGTGTGGTGGCTACTTAAATTAACATCATTCCTGCCATGTCTTTTCTTGTTAAAATGTGTCGTTTGGGTATCTGGAGAAGCATAAATACATTTATGAGAGAAGGTAGACTCTAATCATCCTAGCAGTAAAACGACATATAGCTGGTCATGACATCTAGTGTTAGTCATTTTAAAACATCATAGAAATAAAAACAATGTCCAGTTGACAGAGGAAGAGGAAATGGATCAATACCAGAAAGAGTTCAGAACAGACCTGTACAATGTAGTAATATGCAAATCAAACAGAATAGTCAGGCCATTTACGGGTAAGGAAACAGTCTCAACTTTTATTTTGTAAGTTGACATACAAGTACTCATTGTATGTTAAGCATACTCCCCTCTCTTTTCCCTTGGACCACTCACTAGTCCCCTTTGTCCTTCTAGACAAAAGTTAGTCAACTTTAGTAAGGGAACATAAAAAAGAATAAGAATCAGGGTGGCCTGTAACTCAGTGCTGTTTATATAAATTAGATCCTCATGCATATGAGAGTTGCCCACACCCAGACATCCCAGCACTGCAAAGGCAGAAGGAGGAGGGCAGCACGTTTCACATAGCCTAAGCTAGACAGCAGAAGGAAGAAGGACTGTCTTAGAAAGTCCGTGTGTGAGTAGCTACATGCTGATAGTTTTTCTAGGAAAGGCTGGAGACATAGCTCAGAGGATGGGGGTTCAATTCCCCGCACCCCTGTGGTGGCTCACAACCCTGTCTAACTCATGCATGTGGTGTGCAGACATACAAGCAAAGCCCATACACATATGAAGTAAACCACAAAAAGGAACTTGTACATGAGACAATACTGGATTAAGCTCATTAGAATAGGCGGAGGCATGAGAATAATCACAGAAGTGAGCAGCTACGTGAGCACCTATGCCTGAGAACGGGCTTGATGGACCAGCTCGATTCCCTAATCCTGCATGGGTGGGAGTGCACAGGACTGCAGTGGACTTCGAAAAAGCTTGAACACCTACTTCTAGAAGGTTGCCAGTAAACGATGTGTGCGGATCATAAGTAGCTATGCCCAGCTGCTTTAAGCAGGCTTTAATGGAAAAGAGCCTGCTATGTCTGTCTCTGCTGTGCAGGAGTGGTCACCATCTCACAACCTGAAGAGCCTGAGAAAGAAGCAGCTTGCCACCCGGGAGGCCATGGCCCGCCAGACTGTGGTCTCCGATGCAGAGCTGGGTGCTGTTGAATCATCTGTGATCAGGTAGGTCCCTGTCCTGGCAGAGAACCGGGCAGACCCAAATGGCTAAAGCTCAGTGTTGTTGTCCCTGTGCTCAGTGTCGTCAGTGAAACGCAGTGCTGCTAACCTGTCAGTGGCCATGGGTGTGATCAAGTCAGCACCTTTAGCTGAAACACAAATGAACACTGATAAGGATAGACACAGTCACCTTCACAGGAAATGTACTGGGAACTCTGGGACCACTCAAGAGGTGCTTAGATGCTCTTGGACCTCCTGCAAATGCATCTATACAGTGGGTAGTGATGGGTGTCACTCTAGGGAAAAAACCATTATCTTTTTCTCTACCTTTAGTTTATTACAGGAGGCAGAGAGTAAGGCTGAACTCAGTCAGAACATCTCTGCTCGGGAGCATTTTGTGTTTACTGACAATGATGGCCAAGTTTATCATCTCACTGTTGAAGGAAATTCTGTGAAAGACAGTGCTCGGATTCCACCAGATGTGAGTGTCATCCTCCAGGCTATCTCTATCAAGAGTGTGACCAGGGGTCTGATTTATCCATATCCAGTGAAGACGTAATTAAGCCTAACAAGATAAATGCTGCTATTCAAGGAGAAGTCACTGCAGATTGAACGTGGTCCATACCAAGTTCACATATTGCAAAGTAACATAGCCACCATGAACCTAGACCACATGTGTTCTTCTGTCTTACCACAATGGCACTCCACAGGAACTATCTTGGTTTGCTTATGAAACTGTGAACAGGAAGGGACAGGAAGGTCCATGGCTGAGTCGTAGCGGCCAGACTGTTTCTATTCTGTACATTTCCATTGGTTAGTGGGAAATAATTACAATTAGATTCTAAGTGTAGTGGCGTTAATATTTACTCATTTGTAGGTATCTTTTTTGGCCTTGTGGAATCAATTATAGTTAATAATTGACATCAGCATACATCTTACAGATTGCTCTTAATAGATTAATTAATAAATTTAACTAATATAGAGTGTAATTAAATGGAGGCATTAAAAGGAATTTCAAACAATGCATGTTTAATTAAAATTTTCATCTAAGAATAGATGTCCTAGAAGAAAGCAGACTCTCATATTTTTATAGTGACTCAGCAAGGATCTTGACTAACTGAGGTCATTTAAAGATAAATGGGGCAGAGAGACAATCTCACTGAGAGTCTCTGTTACTGTGTGATAAATGCCATGGCTGTACCCGTGGGAAGAAAGGGCTCCTGTCACCTTGCACCTCTCAAGTCACACTCGGGATTCCCGCTGAGGGAAGTCAGGGCAAGAGCTGAAGCAGAGGCCACAAGGGAATGTTGCTTATTAGCTTGCTCACTGTGACTTGCTCTGCCTGCGTTCTTACACAACCCAGGACTATCTGGCCAGGGATGGCACTGCCCACAGTGAGTTGGGACATACCACATCAGTAAAGAAAATTCATCCCAGGCCAGTCTGCTGGAGCCATGTTCTCAGTTGAGGTTCCCTCTTCCCAGATGACCTTCTGCATTTACACAAACACTGGCCACCGTGTTTATCCAAGATGGTGCTATCACATGGACTTTTAAAGTTAAAGCTGTAGGTAGTGGAAGTCAAATGCTTCTTCATGTACTTCTTGTGTCGCCTCCCATCTTGGCAACTGAGTTCTCCTCAAATGAGTGAGTTGGGAGAGCCAGGGCATATGGCCTACTTTCAGAAGTGATGCCCTGTCACGTTTGCAGTCTGCTGTTGGTCCTTGGGTCAGTCCTACTTTATTGTGGGAAGTGACTACCAAGGCCTTGGAGTGGATGAGGGTCCTTTAGAGGCTAGCTACCAAGTCTCTTCTATAAACAAAGAATTGAAGGCATCCATTTAAAACCATTATTCTAAAATCAAAGTTAGCATCATAATCTTCATATTATAGCATAGAATACGTTATATCTAAGACAGTAGTAACTATTGTTGAGTACATCTGATACTGCTCACATTTTTAGCATGAATGTGGGAAGTTGATGTTTGATGTGTATAATAGGAAAGTAACTTTAAATGTACAAAGAAAAGCTGTTGCAGTAATGCTGCGAAAGGTCGGGGACTCCATTGCTCACCCTTAGCCTCCACAGAGCTCTCTTGTAGAACCGCAGGAAAGATGTCCTCTGGGCTCTTACAGAGTCACCTACAAATAATTTGGTCTCTTCACTTTCCAGTTGCTTCACACTGAGGTTAGAATGTAAACGGGCCAAAAACTCAAAAATGCCAGTCCTTCCTACTAAACCAAAGAAAAAGCTTTGAACTTTGGACATGAGTATTCATTTTTAAATTTATTACATTATTATTTACAGTGTCCGTGTGGTAGTCCCAGGATAACTTGTAGCAGTCGGTCCTTTCTTACCAGCATATGGATCCCAGGTCTCAAACTCAGGTTGTCAGGCTTGGTGGCTTTACCATCCAGGCACTGGTCCTCTCTGGACATGGCTGCTCTTACAAATGCCTTCTCAGGACAGCCATGGCACACAGCTCAGAAGGCGGCACCTTTATTCTGTGGGGTCGTGAAGTCAGGGTACAAGGACTCTTTATTCCGCTGAATTCTTTTGTTTCAAATGAATCCAAGTCTTTAAGAAATGACTATTAGTAAGCAGGCCGCCTCCAGTGGAACTGGTTTATGATTAGGGATGGGATTGACATCTGTGTACGCTGTGAGAATTGGTTTTGGCTTGGTATTCTTTCTGAAGCTGACATTTTTCCAGTGGCTGTAATATAGTATGTAGAAAAAAGGGTTTTGTTTGTTTCAATTTGATTTTGAGCTGAAGCTTTCACTCTGGAAGTTGGTCCCCAGACTGTGAAAGTGGTATATAAAGTGGTAAAAGGAGAGAGAGTTTTAAACTGTGTGTATGTGTGATCCGAAGTGGCTGCCGTCATCCTGGAAATGGAAAGAGTGAGACAGTGAGTGTCTGCTGTTTGTACAGCCTGCCTGGCATGTGGGCAGCACTGCAGCTGCAGTGGGGAGCACGGAGCACCACAGAGGGAACAGAGAGAGCCACAGGGGATGCGCAGCAGCCCTCCAGAAGCACCTCGCCATCCCCACTTCCCTCCGCCCTGCACGAGGGCGTCTGCATGTCCACATGTTGAATTAACACAACAGCACTAATTTGTAGATTAATTTAACATCGTGTTTTCATTTTTAAATGTGAAAAGTAAACTAAGATCTAAAATGTGAAAGTATTCAAGACAAAGTAAACTTAAAGGCAAACTCTTCTTAAACATCCCATTCAAATTTCAGAAAAATGGAAATAAGATCTGAGAGCATTGCACAGAATTTCATGTGCTTAATGTAAGTTGTTGTTGTTGTTGTTAAGTTCATTGCAGTATTGATTTTTAATTTTGGTGGGGTTGTTTGTTTAGTTTTGGTATATTACTAGGATTATGCAATATTTATAAAGGTAGTTGGTCATTTTGACAACCATTGGCCTAACAGTAAAGACCCTCCTGAATATTTTTATTGTTGTGTAATTACAAAGCAAGGGTTCTTTTCATGAGTGGAGAAGCAGTGAGTAGCAGCAGTATTTAACACTAACACTGTGAGCTGTGTTTACAGTGAGGCAAACATTGCCTTCCGGGCTTTAGCTTTATAGATTTACACCAGCACCCGACTCTGCCCACAGTAGGCCCAAGACACAAAAGGTTAAGTAGACATGTCCTGTTAAGAGGCAAAGCTGGGACACAAGCCTGGCAGGGTGGTCTGATGCCAGAGTGTAGGTACTTGGGCCCCTGACCCTCCCAGCACTTCTGCTGGGTTGCCGATTCTCACACTACACTCGCCTCTTACAATAGTGTGTCAGCAAAGTTCTGAGACTAACCATTGCACAGCTAGTTGAGGGTGATTGAGTTTCCCTTGGAATAAATTTATTAAGAGATAATTAAAGATGATGCTCTAGACTATAGTTTTTTGTTTGGGGGTGTTTTGTTTTGTTTTGTTTTGTTTTTGTCTTTCTGGAATTTTCCTTTTCCTAAAAGACATGTCTTCTCTGTAAATGTAGTTTAGGCTACATGAATGGCTATCAAATTGAAATATCCTGCTTCTGCACAGTTGAAGCTGATATGCAGTGGCTCTTTCAGTGTTCAGAGTTTTAGGATATGATGGTATTCATGCTAAAGTACTCACTTTATAAGTGATGTCTTTGTTATTTCATTGTGATCATTACAGGGAAATGTTTCTGTCCTAGTGGTGACTGAGCAGGGAAGTTCATGTGTGAATTTGTTTCTCTTGCTTCTAGGGTAGCATGGGCAGTATTACCTGCATCGCTTGGAAGGGGGATACATTAGTGCTTGGAGATATGGATGGAAATTTAAACTTCTGGGATTTGAAAGCCAGAGTATCCAGGTAAGAGCCAAGAGAAACCTTTGTTCAGTTGTAAATAGGACCAGTAAACATGAGTGGGAATTGGAGCTTTGAGTCCCTTGACACCTAAACTTTGGAGGAAGACTGGTCATGAGCCAGGCTCTGGTCAGTCCCAGTAGACCCTGACCATATCTGCAGGCAGATATGGTACCTTCCATGCAGAAGCCCTGGGATCTTGCTCCAGCAGATATTAATGGCAGACCTACCTAGCATATGTGGCTCCCAAGAATGTAAAGTGGTTCTCCCACCCCCACACCCGATCATAAATAGTGGACACACTGAGTGTTTCATTTTATATCCTGTTGGTGTTTTTATTTCTTTGTCCTCAGAGGAATACCCACACATAGAAGTTGGGTGAGGAAGATTCGCTTTGCCCCCGGCAAGGGAAACCAGAAGCTAATAGCAATGTATAATGATGGTGCTGAAGTGTGGGATACTAAAGAGGTAGGCCCAGCTATGCAGCCTGCCAGTGAAGCAAAGAAAGTGGTCAGCCATGGGAACTGGCTCTGTTTTCTACTTTGTCTGAAAATAGAATCTCCAATAAGTATGTCTAGCTTCTTTTTGTTAGAGAATTTTGCTCTTAGAGTGTTTCTGTTGTAAGCAAGACAACATGATTGATTGATGTTTTAGTGTCATCGCTGTGATTGAGGCCTATGGAGCGCAGTCTGCATGTGGGGATGGGCTATTCATTTGCAGACATACTCTGGGCCTCTGTCACCCAATCTGACCATTTAATCCAGAATGGTAAAGGACTTTATTTTCTGTCAATCATTCTTGCAGGTTCAGATGGTGAGCAGTTTAAGAAGTGGAAGAAATGTAACCTTCCGGATTTTGGATGTGGACTGGTGCACATCAGATAAGGTGATCTTGGCATCTGATGACGGCTGCATCAGAGTCCTGGAGATGTCAATGAAGTCTACGTGTTTCAGAATGGATGAGCAGGAGTTAGTAGGTAAGGCTCACTCCTGAGAGGGCGCTTGTTGCCTCGGGATATGATCATCTACAGAGACGGCAGCTGCTGCTTTACTTGAGAGAACTCTTAGCTAACTGTGAATCGAATCACTTTTCAATAGTGAGCCTTATGTGCCTGCCCTACATCATCTATCAGTGGAAACCCACCGTGTGTCATGACATCTGAGTCCTGAATTACGTGATCAATCAAAGCTAAAACTGGGCGATTGTTGTATCTTCTTCCTTTTTTGTGTGGTAGTTTTGAGGAGTTTTTGTTTGTTTACAAAACAAAACCAAAAAACATAGTTTAAGAGAAAATAAAACTTGCATGCGTGACTCCTTTTTCCTAAAGAAGAAATAAGAAGATGGCAAGCACACCCACCCAGCGGTTTACTCAGAGTGGGTTATCTTTAGAATGCTCTTTCAGAGAACAGTGGTTCTGATTCTACCTCGGACTTTCAGGGACTTCCATCTCCAAATGTCTTCTTGGCAAATCCTCCGTGACACTCCTAGCTGACTGATTAGCAGAGAATGCCTTGAGAGCCTCGTTTATTCATTTATGATTCGACTCTGCCTTACCTGTGCTTGGCAGAGTCGATTGCTCTTTGGCACTTGAGAGACTGGGGCTTTGTAAGCTGCATCCTTTATGCCCACACTGGAGTGGCCGGGGCCCTGCTGCTGGTGTTGGTGGGTGCTGAACCCTTCCTGTGCTGTGCTTGGCACTTCCTGACCTGCACACTGCACTATCACACTCGCACCTCTCTGTAGCCGTGAGGGCCACAGGTGAAGTGGAAGCTGCTTGTCACATGTCGCATTCCCTTTCCCATACTTGATCTTGAGTAACCTGTCAGCTCTGAGGGCCAGGACCTCCTCACCAAGGGAGAACAACAGAAACAAACACTTTAAACTGAATTACCAAGGAACTTGAAGGAATGTCAAGGGTGATGTTTAAAAAACAAAACAAAACAAAGCAAAAACAATTGCTAGTTCTAGGTTAAAAAGTAGATAAATACAATCTAAGTAAAGCTTTTATTTTTCTCTTTTGATTTAAAATTTGAATCTAAATGGCTCTATCATCATGTGGATGTGTTCTAAACTAAGCTGATCACAGAATGGAAATGGAGTCCTTCGTGTATACTGTGGCTGGGTACCAGGGTTTACATCATACTTAAAATCTGTACTGATATCAAGAAGGCCATACTTCTGTTCAGTCTCTAGTGACATAGCCTCACCAGAGAAATGGGATCTTAAAATGGTGATGGGGAGGGGTCACCGATGGGCACCAGCACGCCGGGAGGGAGGGCTAAGCAGTCACATGATTATGTCTCCAGCTTCCAGGCTCTAGGCTTTCACAAAGGATGTGACTATCAAGCTCCTTGTGGAATGACTGGCAGCCTGTTAATATGAATAGGATGTAGGTGCTTTCATTGAATCAGCAGTAAAACGCTCACGTGTGGGAAAGTAGTAGTAGAGACATTTCCCACCTTGTGTGGCTCTCACGCTGAGAAGCCTGTTCCCAGTGTTCATCTCCTGTTTACATTTTTTGACACAGAATTACATCTGCTAAAGCAACATTGCTTCTATTAACTTATAGATATATAAATTATCATTTCAAGTCTAATCTTTATTAATAACTACTAATGATATTTTTAGCTTTTTAAAGAAGTTCTTAAGATCTTGTTGGTATTCCAAAGTAAACTGGGATAGCTGTCATTCAGAGGACAGCTTTGCAGCAGAAATATGTGAGCCCTGTTTAGATTTTGCAGTGTTTCATGTGAGCAGTAGCTATTATCTGAGTCCCTCCAGATCTATTCCAAAGTGACACAAGGACCAAGTCAGGTGTCAGGACTTTTTAGTTATTCTTCTCCTCATCGAACTGGCCATCTTCCAGGTGCTCAGTAGCTATGCATGTAACGAGTAGGTATCTTTCATATTAGATGGCACAGTCTATCATACATTTGGGCCATTTTAACTAATTGTATCTGTTCAAGGGATGGGAAAGGCTCCATAGAGGACCAGGGAGTGAAAACCAGTGGGGCCCTGGGCAGTCGGTCAAAGACGGGGAGCCCAGTGGAGGGAGATGCTGAACACAGCTGCCAGGTGGTAGAGCCTTTGGTCCTGCTTCTTTCCGCTGGAATGTGTTGAAAACAACTGGCTCTTGCCTGTTTTGTAGTGTCCTAATAAGCAACTGCTGCATAGTGGGGCTGGGGTGAGGACGATGCTTGTAGGAAGTTATCCCTGTGTCCAAAAGACTATAAAAGCCTCCTTGGAATGCCAGACACCAGAGGTCTCCCAATTCCTTCAGCAACGAACTCCTGATGGGTGGCTTAGCTCAATAGTCTCAGAAAAGCAGATGTAGTGGTATAAGTATTTCAGGTAAATGTAATTGTTTTCAATTCTTTTCTAAAAAGTGAGCCTTATCTGTATGTATTGAGTCATGACGTTGAGTCTTTTATTCAGTAGTACAGAACTTTGTACCATTCCATATACTTAAACTTCAAAAACGAGAAAGAGAATATACTAATCAAACTGAGTGCAGAGTCTCTGCTATGGATAGACTCCCAGTCATCCTGGGTGTAGGCATTGCTCTCTGCTGACTGCTGTGTAAACAGTGATAGCTGAGACGTTGCTGAGGCATGAAAGTTCATTTTACTGAAAAGCACTCCTTTGCTGTCTAGAGCCTGTGTGGTGCCCGTACCTCCTTGTTCCGAGGGCTGCCCTTGCTTTGAAAGCCTTCCTACTGCATCAGCCTTGGAATGGGCGATATTCGTTGGACATTTCTCACATGTAAGTTACTTCATTTTTGTTTTCTTTGCATAATTTGCTCGGGGTTGAAGGACACTCATGAAAATGAGCTATGGATTACAGTTCAGACCTTAAAAAGACTGAAGCCTAAGACCAATCCAAGCAAAGGCAAAGGCACTCAAAGGATATTGTTTTCTACCCCTGTTTGCACCACCGTGGGGCCTTGTGGAAGAGTGGGTCAGTGAGGAGCTGCAGGGTCATAGGATGCTCTCAGGACTGGGTAGCCATCACTCAGGTGCATCATGATAGAGGAAAAGAGTGAGTGTGAAGACGGGAAAGAGATGCTGCAGTCTGGAGGACAGGCCTAAGTCTTTATAAGGCAGAATCAGAAATGTGTTTATAAATCAGTGTCTACCTCACTTGAAAAAGGTCATCACAGGAACACATTAGCAATTATTAATTAATTCTACAGTTTACTGCACTTACTATATGTGATGTGCAGGTTGGTGTGGGGTGAGAGTTTTGTTGTTGTTGTTGTTGATGTTAAGGCAATAAATATCTGTTGCCTAAGAACTACCATGCCTGTTCTGTAGGGCAGAGGGAATGAATCACTAGTCATTGTTTATTCAGGCTTTGTTAAAAGCAATCCAAACCTGATTGTTCTTAGAAGCAGTGGAGTTTTCTCTTTTGGAAGCCTGTGGCTTACTTTACTCATTTCCTTGTTTTATTCAGTAAGGCAAAGTTAGCCATGAAAATGGCCAGTGAGTCTCAGGCACATTGTTACTACTTTGATCTGTAGCCAAAATTTTAACCACAGGTTATAAAAAGGTTAACTTTTTATTAATACAACTTTTTTCAGTAAAATAAAATATGTGACAGTAATTGCAGAGACAATGAATGATTCAAATTTTTTTCTGCACAGTGATTATCCAGAAAATGAAGAAATAAAGACTCTCCTTCAAGAACAGTTGCATGCATTGTCTAAGTAAGTAACTCTGTATTTCATACAAGATACGAACATGGGAAAGTGACACACATTAATTTGACTTTTTAAAACCAAAATTTAGTTTTCTAAGTATTAGTGGCCCACAGTCCATCCCTTGACACAGGTTTGTTCCTCTTTGTAGCCTTGTTTGCCAGAAGGGCCATCTTAATAATCACACAGAGAGTATTGGTCTCTATCCAGTTTCCAACTCTCAAACAGCTGTGTTCTGACAGGAGCAGAAGCTCTGTGTAGTGAGGCTCCGTTGTGAACGTCTCATGGAGCTAAGCTAGAGAGCACAGATAGGCAGGTGACTCTGCAGCAGCCTGGGCCAGGTGTGAGTGCACAATTCTGGCTAAGAAACTGATGTTTCTTAGAGCCATAAGCACTTAAAGTAAATAGTGAGAGTTAGATAGCAAAGTGAGGAGAAAAATAGAGGTCTACATGAAGTTCTTGGTTCTTAGAGCAAGTTTTTGCAGTCTAGACTCTGCCACATATTATAATCATTGTCGTCATCATCTTGAAAAAGTTATAGTACCTGGTTAATGGCAATTTCAAAATAACTATTCACTTTTCTCCAGTTTCCAAACATTAACATTTGTATTTAATTGGGAAACTGCCGACTTTAAGAATGCTATCAATGGTGAAGTCCTTATTCTTGTAGTCAGGTAAACTCTGCTAGACTGCACAGCAGAGGCCTGGCCCTAGTGCTCATGGTGATCGACAGCACCCTTCTACATGTGAAGTTGGGAGCCAGGATGAAGTGACCGCTCTTATAAATTCTGCACTTGTATTGTTACCTCCCTTTGCTTTTTGTTTGGCTGGAAACGTTTGTCCTACTTTTGTCCGGGCTCCTGTCTGCAGCGACATAAAGAAACTCCTGCTTGATCCCGACTTCTCTCTCTTGCAGAGGTGCCTGCTCGTGTCCAGGTAAGGCTCTCTGAAGTGGGATGCTGAATTCAGCGGTAATTTCAGGTTAACTTATTTTATTGAGGCTTTGTAAAGGTTATAACTAAACATGTTTTGAAAATCTAAGCTCCTCTTTTAGATTTGACTTAGTCTAGTTTATGAGTACTAATACAACCCCGGAAGTCCAGCAACATCTCACATGAGATCTGGGCTTTCTATGCTGCAAGGACTTTCACCTATAGGCAGCTTTTACAATATGAGCTACAGATTATGTATTTGTAAACATACTGATGTGTTCGTTACCTTTAAAAGCAATAAGCTGCACTTCCCTAGTGCTCAGCAGAGTCGTGAAAGCATTTCCCTCCATGTTCCAGGGAGTAAGCAGCACACTGTTTTTGACACTTTATCCAGAAGCTTTTACTGGGAAGCTGATGCCCAAACACAGTGCTGTTGGCAGAGCAGGCGTATAGAGCTGTTGGATGTGAAGGGCTCTGTGTGATCAGGCCTTAAGCTGTTGGGAACCAGGCTAGCGGGCGCACTGCCTTGTGATTTCCCTAGAGCACTCTGAAGTGGACACTGTTGCTGATGCTTGAGGCCACTCAGGGCAGCCTGCTCAGCCTGGAGAGTAACTTCAGAGGCCTTGCATTCCTCTTCCAGGCTGTACGGCGATGAATCGGAGCTGCACTTCTGGACAGTGGCGGCCCACTACCTGCACAGCTTGTCCCAGGCCAAGTCTGGGGACACAGTGGTAACCAAGGAAGGTGCTCCTAAGGACAGGCTGAGCAACCCATTGGACATCTGCTACGATGTGCTCTGTGAGAACACCTACTTCCAGGTGCTGTTGCCTCTAGAGAAAGTTTTCACGGATACTACCTTTGTTTTGAAGTTTTCCTGAGTATCTTAAACTTGGGAAACTTTCGAGCCAACTTACAGTGTACATCCTAGAAATAAGTGTGGTGCCTTATCTGTATGAGAAAGACCTGCTTCTCTGCAAGCTTATAAACACCAAATTTTAATGCATATGAAAATTTTTATTAAACAGTCTTGATTTTTGTCTTAAAATGTTTAACTTCGAAAGCTCATTTTAATTAGCTCACTCCAATTTTCAATAAATCTCAGTTTTTCTACTTAAAAAGTCTGATCTAAACTAAATTTTCTTCCATTTTTCTTTTTCTTTCTTTCTTCTGCCTCCTCCTTCTTTCCTATTTTAGAAATTTCAGCTAGAAAGAGTTAATCTACAGGAAGTAAAACGGTCAACTTATGATCACACGAGAAAGTGCACAGACCAGCTCCTGCTGCTAGGCCAGGTATGTCAGTTTCTGTGCTTCAGAGCATTGTTACACACGCACACACTCTCACTTACGCATCTCTGTTGCATACACACACCTGAAAGCATGTCCTTTCACACACTTAGGCTTTCTTTAACGGTGTCAGAGCTTGTGAGGTGTACACCCGCAGCTAGCTTACTGCAGCTATAGCTTCTGTTTGGTTTTCTCTGCTGCACTCGGCGATGCACAGCCGAAGTGGGCAGTCCCCAGCAGTCCTACCAGGCTGGCTTTATGCTGCCTTAGAGATGAAGTGCAGGCGGTACTGTTGTCAGTTCCGAGTATGCTATAAAACATCCAGGAGCATGTGCCAAAGTGAGTGCTGCCTGTGGGCTGGAGACTGACATCACACACTACAGCTTTCAAGAGGCTCTGTTGGAAGAGTGTTTCCATAACTAAAGGAGGTGTGTCTCTCACTAGACAGACAGAGCTGTGCAGCTGCTGTTGGAAACAAGTGCAGATAACCAGCACTACTACTGCGACTCTCTGAAAGCTTGCTTGGTCACCACTGTCACCTCTTCAGGCCCTTCTCAGAGCACAATTAAGCTGGTAGCAACCAATATGATCGCCAATGGCAAGCTGGCAGGTAAGGCACTTTGACTGCAGTGGTCAGTGCTGGGCTGCGCTGGGCAGTTAGAGACATGTCTCTTTGTATACTCTACAGGAAACTAGCGCTGCTTGTGGGGCGACCGCAGTCATGTTAGCGGAGCTTATTTAAAGCATAGAGGGAGGCGTCATTGATTGCAGTGACAGTAGACCTAGTCCTGCAGTCCTAGGAGCATCTGAATCATGCTCTAAGATATAGTCATACTTACTACCCTGGTTGCTTAAGGGGTAACATTGATTATAGAGCACTGTCTAATACTCTGTTTTAAAATTCAGTTCAGTAGCTTCCCGTTAGGTCCAGGTTGAATACCCATTTGAAGTAATTAAATGTGCTCACCCTACATACAAATCTACAGTCAAATGTGGCTTTACTTCTTAATGATTTGCTAGAGGGAGCACTGCAGGGTCAGATGACTGTTCTGTCTTCCAGAGGGTGTTCAGTTACTCTGCTTGATAGACAAGGCTGCGGACGCCTGTCGCTACCTGCAGACGTATGGCGAGTGGAATCGGGCGGCATGGCTTGCAAAGGTAGGCATTTCCAGTATGTGTCCTGCTCTCTTCATCTGAAGCTGTTCCATGTTTGGTAACTTTCAGTTCCACCTCTGAGTATTAGCTAATGATGCTTGTTGGAAGACAGAGCTTGCATTGGTGTGGTCAGGTGAAAGCAGCTGGCTCCTGTCTGCTGGGGTCTGGTGCATCCAGGTCCCACGGCAGCCTCTGGGCTGTGGAACAGAGCAAAGCCTGGCTGCTTGTTTCAGAGAAGCCCCTCCCTTTGTTTCTCTGTAAAGGGTGCTCTAGCATGGACCTCTCTCTCAGGTTCGGTTAAATTCTGAAGAATGTGCAGATGTTCTGAAGCGGTGGGTTGACCACCTTTGTTCTCCACAAGTCAACCAGAAGTCCAAGGCCCTCCTGGTCCTCCTCTCTCTGGGTTGCTTTGTCAGCGTGGCAGAGACGCTTCACAGGTAAGTCCTGGGAGCCCTGGCTACTCAGGGTGTGCCAGGTGAGCCGTTGACAGTGTCTTATGCTCTGATGGTGGCGGTGGTACCTGGTGTGATGTGAACGGAGAGTGATACAGATCAGGTGTGTGAGACAGAACCTAGATCGTGCAGGGGCATCTCTGGTCAGTAGTTATTTGTCCTGGAGCCTGGAACATTTGCTGCTAATATGTTTGCCAAACCTAAATGGAATACTTTGAAACATAGAAGTCTTTAGACAGTGGGGAAGTCTGAGCCTTGAGAGAGTCCTGAGCAGAAGCCCAGGGGGCTATAATAGGTTATATTTTTTTTTGTGTGTGTGTGTGTGTGTGTGTGTGTGTGTGTGTGTGTGTGTGTGTGTGTCAGGGTGGGGTGTCTGCCATGAACGCCTCACTCCGATGGGGGATTAATTTATTGAGAACTAGAGGCAGTAAATTGAGACAAATTTGACACATGGCTTAAAAACTCTGGGCAGTGGGTCCATAATTTAGAAAATCATGTGGTCCTAGATTACAGTGGTTTAAACTCAGTGCACAGTGTTCTGCAGTATCCGCCATGAAGCTAGTACGTAGAGAAGTGTGCTCTGCTCTCTTTTATAAACCAGGGCTTAGAGGGGTGTTGACGTCACTTATGGAGCAATCCGTTTCCACAGAAAATGTGTACAGAGCTCCGGACGGAAATGCACGCTTGCTTTTACCCACCTCGGGCAGGGCTTGAGAACTATTTTATTTGTTATTTTCATTTACCTTTGAGAACTAACTTACGTTTGCTCTGTTGGCCAGCATGAGATACTTCGATAGAGCTGCCTTGTTTGTGGAAGCCTGTCTCAAGTACGGTGCATTTGAAGTCAGTGAGGACACAGATATCCTTTGAAGGACGTGTGTGCTGTGGGGGAAGGAAAGGTACCGCCAGGGTTCTGTTGAGGGAGGTCTGGGTTGTGGGTCACTAGACCCAGAAGAGAAGGAGAAGGAGAGGAGGGAGGGTCAGGATGGGCTGCTGCACTGCAGGTTGGTGAGAGGCGAGGCAGGAGGCCTGCCCAGTGAAGGGCCGTCTGTAATGCGGGTTTGAACTTAAAGGAAGGGATGTGGTCCTGGTCCTTGAAAATAGCATTCTTCCAAAATGAGACATTCTGTGGGAAATGTTTTATATGTTTACCTTGAAAATATTGGCTAAAATATTGAACCCCTCCCCTACCCCCACCACCACCACCACCACACACTGTACCCAGGTGAGCCACTGATGCAGAATAAGACAGAGCATTGGAGAAGTGCCCTACAGTCAGGGCACAGTGAGCTGCCCATGCATGCCTGGGAGTCTGAATTTCTACTAGCTATCAAAGGGGGACTTTGTTTTAAAAAGAATGGGCTGTGGATATGGCTCCCTGGTCCTTGCATGTCCATAGCTCTGCCTTTTCTTACTGCACTTTTTCTTAGGCTTCTATATTTGGCCTCCTTTCTATATGTTGGCTATGAGCTCTATACATATTCTTTTTTTAAAGAAAAGCTAAACTAAATCAATTTTTTGAAAAAGTAACTAAAGCCTAAGGTTCGGCAAGGCTGTGGACCTATTCACTGGTGAAGTTGGTCTGGAATCAACTTTTTTCAGAACATGACAGAACAAGGCTCTCAGTGCCCAGCTGACAGCCAGGCTCTGAGAAACTCCCACGTGGAGTGAGGGTGTGCTCGAGGCTCTGCCCTGTCCTCTGCCTTTCCCATTCTCCGACCTCAGAGGAGTGGGCAGTGGGAGAATCTGAGGATGTGGCTGGAGTCTTCTGAAAGAAACATGGACTCAGCTGGGGCAAGGTACAAGGTCACCTCATAAAGAAGTGTCGATGCTCGTGACATGCTGCTCCCCGTGCCCACCAGGTCCCCAGCAGCGTGTGGCTCCAGAGCCTGAGGAGCCACGCACCCCCAACCCCTTGTGCTCTTCAGTTCCTTAACTGGGGTTTACAGAAGCTCATTGCTGCCATCTACGCAGACTATGCCCGGAGCCTGAAGAGCCTCGGCTTTAGACAGGGAGCAGTGCGTTTTGCTTCAAAAGCTGGAGCGGCTGGCAGAGATTTGTTGAATGAGCTTGGGTCCACCAAGGAAGAGCTAACGGAAAGTTGACAGGCTCCGCGCAGGAATCTGATGTCGGAAGCGAGGGGTGAGGAGAGCTGACCTGGCTGTGCTCCTGGTCACAGCTATGGTCAGTCCAGACCTGCGTGAGGGCTTGGCCCTTGTTAGCTGTGACACCACCTTCTTAAGTTCGAAGGTGCTCAGCAGCATAGGCCCATACACTAGGAGCCAGTTCTGTGTCCCAGGTGACCTCAAAATGGGGACACATAGTGGGAAAGTATATGGTATTTATACTTTGGAAAGTGCTTTTAAGATCTCTGTGAATACTTTTCAATTTTTGTAACTTAAAAATTCAAAAAACTGAATTACTGTCCTTTCTCATTAGCTATTTTGAAGATGTTTAAGAAATCTGTGGCAAGAGATGGGGCTTCTGATGGATTTTCAGATATGTGCTGTGTGTGCCTGTGTTGATAAGCAGTCATTTAGGACACAGCAGGGCAGAAGCATTTGACCAACCACAGCACCTCTTTTCTTGAGGACGTGGTGGATTCTTTGCTTTAGACATTGCTGAACTTTGTATTTGGGGCTCATAGTCTTCATGGAGCACGTCTAAGCTTAATGTTTAGCGTCCGTGGTCTCTGATGGTCTGAATTTTAACTCCCAGGATATGTTCCAGAAACCTCATTTCTGAAGCCTCTTTGTACATTTCCCACCTTTGTTTTCTTCCACTAGATGTAATTATTATAAATTATTACTCAGAACTTAAACATCTGTGACTATAAAAATGATAAATAAAGGAAAATCCCAGCCAAGACTTTGTTGTTTGAGTCTCTTCTTTGAGATGGGGTCTTTTGGCCCCACACAGCCGAATGAACAACAGCTTCACCCCTACTGTATCTTTTCAATATTGTGTTTTACTGAGAAACACAACATCAGGTCAAATTTAGTCACTGGTTCCAAGCAACTTGGGGTGGTTTCCAGCAACCCCATCTTCCATTGTTAAAGTCAGGGAAGTCAGGGTGCCTCAGTGAGGTAGCTTGTTCCAGACCCCGTGTGGGACCTTGGCCAAAACACTGGGTGTGAGGTGAGGTAAAGAAAGCTTAGCCCGTGCTTTGTGGTGTACCCAGAGCTGCTAGCTTGCTTCCTGCAGCTTCAGCATTTGAGGAAACGAAGCTGGCTGGCATGGAGGCTGGAGAGGAGGGCTGTAACAGCTCGGCTCCCACATCTGCCGGTTGCTGTGAGTGTAGCTTCGCTAGTGTATCGTCAGCCCCGGGTTCACTGCCTTGCTCCATCTGGTTGGAGGACTGATGGGCATCCATGTGACTGAAGGCAGGTGGCTCGAAAGGCCTAAAATGTTACTGCCCTGCCCTTGTCAGAGCAGTTTTATGACTTCCACTTAGGGGCCAAATTGCTGCCTTGTGAAGTCTCTGGGTCCAACTGACCCGCTGGGACAGATTGGCACTTGGTCTCTTGTTGCTGTTACAGTGAGTGCAGTAGACTCTTCGCCCAACTCCCTGTGCTCAGGAGAATGTTAGAACACTCATCCCACCTGGCACATTGCAGTCTCAGCTTCCCCCGAGAGAGGCTCCAGCAAATGTCTGTGAGTGGCCCAGGCTGACTGCTGTGTCATTTGTGACATTTCTCAGGTAAGTGGTCTCAGGTGATGCAAACAGAAGGCTCAAATTCAAGAGTATTTGGAAACCTTTGAAGCATATCTGTTTTACTCCAGACACTCTGCTGCAAGACTCTTCCATCTTTGGTCATTCTCCATCATTTTTAACCAAGATAGTTAAGGCCAGAAGACAAAAATTAGTTGTGTTTAAAACTAGTGGTGTGCGTGCCTGTTGCATAAAATAGCTTAGAAAGGAGCAAAAGCATATGTGCCCTGATTGTGGAGAGGCCCTAGGCTGAGGCGTCCTCGGGCTTGATGGCTGGAGTTCCGTACGGTCCCACAGAGCCGAAGCAGCAAGTGGGACCATCAGAACTAACAAGGCTGCAGTAAAACCAACAGGACAGGGTCCGGGAAGAAACTGACACCGGACTGCACAGGCCCCTGTGTCGGGGGCAGAAGCAGACGCATGAAGACATGGGGAAAGGGCTTGCACCATTTTCTCAAGAAGCATCGAGTTAATGTGTGAGTGCTACTCGTTAACCTTAGTGTATGATTGCTGACCTTTCCACTTATCTCGGATTTACCTGCGACTGAAAAGCAAAAGGCATCTGGCCTCCAGTACTTAGAAACCAACCACGATGATTAATGATGTCTGATCCACCAGGGTCCTTCTGACAGCACTCATGGTGTCTGGACTGCACCAGACAAACACTTAGTCAAGCAATATCTTAACTCCTTGCTTCTTTCTAGATCCGGCCGGTAACTTTAGTGAACTAGGCTGGGACTGCTTTATAACCAACATGCCTTGTACCTGTCGGCTGCTAGGAGCTTTGGTGAATCACCACTTCAGAACTAGACTCCAGAACACATTTGATTGTTATAACTCTGGAGTGGGCATCTAGTTTTTCAAAAGCTTGCTGAGCCCCAAAAGTCCCAAGTTCACACGGCTGTGGCAGAGGTACAGTTCTGTTGTTTCATGTTAGTTACCCTACATTTTCTGTGTTATTCGTGCTGTGTCTCAGGGTTTCTATTGCTGCAACAAAACACCATGACCAAAAAGCAAGCTGGAGGGGAAAGGGTTCATTTCGCTTACACTTCCACAATACAGTTCATCATTGAAGGAAGTCAGGACAGGAATTCAAGCAGGGCAGAAATCTGGAGGCAGGAGCTGATGCAGAGACCACGGAGGGGCATTGCTTACTGGCTTATTCCTGTGGTTTGCTCAGCTTTGCTTTCTTATAGAATCCAGGACCATCAGCCCAGGGGTGGCACCATTCACAGTGGGTGTGGCCCTCTCTCATCAATCACTAATGAAGAAAGTGCATTACAGTGAGATTTTATGGAGGCATTTTCTCAGTTAGAGCTCCCTCCTCTCAGATAACTTGTGTGTCGAGTTGACATAGGACTAGCCAGCACATGTTTCCTAATGTATGTCACTAGAAGAAGTATATCCGTCAACTTTCCGTCAACACACAGGAAAGGAACTTAACTGTTCAACAGAATCTGAGTCCTGCTGATTTCTCCTTCCCAGTGCCCTCAGTCCAAAGTGTAACTGGCAGTTCTCTGCCCTGGCCTGGGACAGTGTTATCCACACCCTGTGTGCTCTCCCTCTCCAGGACTCTCAGATCCCAATAAAAGGGTGAACTCCATTACATGCTTGGTGTGACCGAGTTTATGGGGAACTGGGCAGAGTGGGGCTGGATTTGAATCATGATTAGGACTCTCAGCTGATAGCTGAGGAGCCCCTGATAGGACTGTGCGCTTTGGCCCAGGGAAGGCTCACCTGAGCTTACTGCTGAAAGTGGGGCATCTGAGACCAGCCAGCATCAGTGTAGTCTTACACAAGGTAATAGAGCCTTCCCATATGACTGGGCTTTGGTAAGTGTTCTTTGACTTGGCAGAACACTTATAAATGCCTAATCATATTTCAGAAGTTTCTCTTTTTCTCCTGCCTGGTAATCATCCCTTCCTTGTTATATTTCATTTCCTTTACCGAAATGCACATGGTATTTTATTGAAGTCAATTCTCAGAAAATATAGTGAGTGCCTGGTCTGCTTAGTTTAACAAGCATGCTGTTGATGAATGCAGAGATAGGTACACACTTTCATCAGAAGGAAATGATCTGTCATTTTATGCTGGCGTCCCTGAAATCCATAGAGAAGTATTATTGTATCTGTTCTTGTCTCAGTGCTGTGACAAAAAAACTGATAAACAACTTATGGGATGGGAGACCTTGTTTGGGCCCACCATTTCGGGGTACAAAGACATGAGGCAGGAGGTCACACTGTGTCCATAGGATGTCTAGTGTAGGCAGGAAATAGTTTTAGAAATCCTATTCTAAAACTTCCAGGACTTCCCCCACTTCCTCCAATGAGACTCCACCTAGAGGTTTCACGACCTTCCTGTAGCCTGTGCCACAGCTAGGGACAGGGTCTTCCAACACACAAGCTGATGAAGATCACGCCATATTCAAACCAAAACATCAATTTGATTTTCCCCAACAGTCTAACCAGCCCTGAACCTTCCCACAAAGTCCCACAGAACATTCTCAGTACCTCTTGTTCGAGATAGCCCTACAGACTTCAGAGTAGCGTGTACCCTGCCCGGTCCTGACCTGCCTGCCCAGTTCCCTCGGCAACACTGCATCTGTCGCTTGCTAGGAATATGCCCAGGATCCAAGGTCCCCTCTCAAAGCAGCTAGAGAAGAGAGGAGGTCCAGAGGCCTGGCAGGAGCTCAGGGCAGGCAAAGGAGAGTGAGCACAGGTGAGTGCATCCTGCCTGCCTCCTAACCTCAGCCTCCCAGGTGAAGCCTGTCCTTGTGTCACCTGACTCACACAGCACTGTAGAGTGAAGAGACACAGGTGACACACTGCCCTGAATCCTCATGTTGAGTTTCTTGGGACACCAGACTTTCAATCCTAAAGTTCAGATATTCCCTGGCAAACAGGAGCGGTTGGTCACCCTGCTGGTAAGGGACAAAAGAGAATGAAGACCTGGTACATGCAACACCCAGCCCCAGCCATCTCTACACTCCAGCTCTCTAAAGCAGGGGAAACTGAGGGGGTCTGACCCAATGCTCTCCTTTAGGGAGTCAGTTGAGGAAGAAGCAAGATAGTCTGAAGCTAGCTGGGCCAGGATGGAGAACTGCAGGTCAGGCATGTGCTGTTGGCAGGAAAGAAGGGCTTGCAAAGCATTTCTCAAACCTTTGTGTGGCAGTTTGGACATTGGAAGACCTATTTGCAAAGCGGAATAACTGAGACCACTGTGGTTTGGGTGTTCTCCTTGTGTGCAGAAACCACTGCATGCCCACGCTCTCTCTTCATCCTTATTTTTCTTTTAGATGAGTACCAGATGCTTAGAGGGAGCTGAAACAGTACCTGTTGGCTTAAAAACCACACTACCGTTCCTCGGAGTCAGCTCTGCTCCTTGGTCAAGGACTTTGGAACCTTAGCTCTGCTACTGGAGAGTCCCTCTGTTTTCAATTATAACGTCAGTGAGGGATGGCAAAGGGGCAGCATGGTCCATTTTCCCCTTGAGTGGGGCTGCAGTGGCTGCCAGTCCTTCCAATCCTGAACTCTATTCTTAGGCCCAGGGTCAACTTCCACGTGAGAATCCTGGTAGGCATATGCTCTGTAGACAACCTTAGCCTCACAAGCAAGAGCTTGATCAGCAAAGATCGAAAGGAGATGGAGCCTGTGATCTGTGTGGACCATATTCCTTTGCATGGTATCCTTACAAGCAGAGAGAACGAAGCTATGTGCGAAGAGGCCTTGCTGTGACAGAGAGCAAGATTCATGGTATACTGTCAGGAGCCAAGCAGCACCAAGCATATCATAATAATCTAGGAAGAAACAAGGAAGGCGCCTCTGCAGGGAGCCCAGCTGTTCATGGGAGCTTCAGACTTCTGCCTGCAGGGTGGGGAGGCCAGGTTCTGTGCACTGAAGCCACCAAGTTTGTAGTCCTTTGTGATCATGCTCTTGAGAGCCAGTCTACCTCCATTGACCCACAGTGGGTAAGTGGAATGTCTCAGAACCTTCAGAAGATTGGTAGTTCAAACACTTCTGTCTCCTGGCTGAGGGTGGGAGGAGGCCTCTGCTTGGCCTTGCTATGGTCAGTGGGATTTCCCTACTTTTTTGTTGGGGCATGGTGCCAGGATAGAGCCCAGAGCCTTCTGTATATCAGGTAAGGGTTCTACCACTGAATTAATGTCCCAACTACACTATTTGTTTTTTAAAATGTGTGTGTGTGTGTGTGTGTGTGTGTACATGCATATGTGTGCAGGAAACCAAAGGAGGATGTTGGAATGCCTGGAGCTTGAATCACAGGTGCTTTGAGTCACCTGTGCCATGAATTGAACTCTGGTCCTCTTCAAGAACAGTGCATGCTCTTAACTGCCAAGCCATCTTTCCAGCCCATGTGTGACTCTTTTGAGGCAGGTTGGTTTCATAGCCCCTGGCTGTCTCGTAACTCAGGGCAATCCAGCTGCCTCAACATCCTAAGGGCCAAGATTACAGGCATAAGCCTCCAGGGCCACCCAGGAGGAAACATTTGTGACAATGAGATAGGTAGCCTAGAGGACTCGAATTCAGTGCTCAGGATCCCAGAGAGGAGTGAGCTATCACCAGAGAGGCCACAGGAAAGGAGCCATGTTGCGTGAGCACCTGTGGTGAGTGCCCCGTCTATGGGCTCACTGCAAACATGGCAACCTGTGTCTGGCTTTTACCCCAGGGTGGACCACTGGTGGTGGTATCTACTCGTACCAACACTTGGAGAAACCTAGGTACTGCTCAGACCCTCTGTAGACACACCCACCCTCCTTATTCCTCTCAGCCCTCTCTTTGGCAATCTTCACTGGGACAGCAGAAAGAACTGAAGAAGCCGGAGTGGCCACCTTTGTTTATCTTTATTGTTTGCTTCTAAGGTGCTAGAGGTTGGATTCAGGGCTTCTTACATGAGAAACAAGCCCTTTACCACTGACTTAGAACTAAAAGGTTTTTTTTTTTTTCCTTTTTCTTTTTCCTGTTGTTGGTTTGGTTTGCCTTGGTTTGATTTGGCAGTCTCCAGACATGGCCCTGGCTGACTTGGCCTGGAACTCTCTATGTACGCCAAGCGCCAACACACACTTTTTAAAAAGATTGCTTCCTGGTAGGCCTCTTCATGAGCCAGGTTCCCCCCAGCCCTCTCCACCTTCCGTTCCCACTGCCATTTGTAACAGCTCCATTGCTCTGCCAGCATTTCTCCTGCCTTTTGCTGACCAGAGACTCATGGAAACCAGCTGTCCAGACTCATACCCAGGGTCCAGTTTGTCAAACCCTCTGGAGCCATAACAGTGGCTGAGACAAATCCAGTCTCTGGTTTTAAGCTTTTCAGACTTCTGGATCCAAGAATGCCTTTTCCCAGCATGTATATCCCAATCTGTATTCCTTGCGATCACGACAACCAGGGAGGTATTAAATATTTTAAGCATTATCAGGGCCAAATAAATTTAGGAGATGCCAAAACTCAGCATGTTTCTTTGTAGCAGACCTTCTCAGTGCCTTTATGATGCAAATTAAGTTGTTCCCCAGAAAGAAAGCATAGGACATTAGATATCCTAAGATTCTTGGTCTGTCAAACAGTTTGGGTTGTTGTTGTTTGACCAGTAGGAGAGCTTGTTCCACCTCTTCTACAGTCTGCCTGCTTCTGTCTATAATACTCCCAACTTCTTCAGTAAAGATGTCTCTTTCTTCCTTTTCTAAGTTTTAGGAAAATCATCGGGTCTTCCTGTCTGCCTTACACTCAGTGGAACAGTGCAGTGTCCTCGACTAGCATCAGTCCCAGCGCAAGCTCAGAGGCTTGGTTTGGTTTGGTTTGGTTTGGTTTGGTTGGTTTTTGAAGCATACTCTCATGTAAACCAGATTAGTTTCAACTTACTCTACAGAAGGTTGTCTGTGGACCACCATGTATGTGCTGGGAATCAAACCTGGTCCTCTAGAGGAACAGCAAGTGCTCTTAACTACTGAGCCATCTCTCCAGCCCCACAAGTTCACTTTTGAGTAGCATAAAAGGCTTCTAGAATCCAGGACCAGGCTACACTCTTCTTTTGGATGCTGTCACATACCCCACCCCTATGATGGGGTCAGCCAGAAACCCGTGTGCTTCTGAGTACACAGTAGTCATGTGTTGCTCTTGCTGTCTGGTACACCTTCCCCTCTGTGAGTTTTGGAAGCTGACATCTATGCCCCCCCCCCCAGCACCTCACATCCCCAACCCCTCCCTGCTTCTAGACCGGGAGCCCACTGCTGACCTAACACCATAATAAAGGACCAGTCGACGGACTGCAAGTCTGCAGCATCAGCACTTTCTACCCAGGCACCTGGTCTTGATTGACTTCATGAGTCAGACCATGGTGAGTGAGAGCCTGTGGCTGGTCCAGAGATGAGAATCCTTAGCCTAGGCATAACTGACGTCCGCGCTCACTGCTCCTGCTCTGCATAATTAACATGAGGAGAATGTTTCCTCTCCCCTGTGGTTACATCCTTAATGTTCCCCTCCCCTGTGGTTACATCCTTAATGTTCCCCCTTCCTTTTCCTCATCAAAGTTCCATGTCTTCTTCTTACCACCCGGCCAGGTCCCTTCAGGTTCTTCTAGCTGTTGCATCCAGCCATTTATAAGCAATGGTGTCTGCATATGTGGTTCCGTCAGAATCTGTAACTTACTCTTTGCTTTTTGTTTCAACTTCCTTTGCCCTCCTTTTGGATTTATACTCGTTCATTATCCCACTTCCCTCCTTATTATGTTGTTTGTAGCATCCCCTTCTACCAATAAGGTGTCTAGTTATACCATTTGCCCTTGACTTACACTCTGACATAAATTCATGCTTTGGCTATTTGGCCCTGAGAGCATCCTACTCCCGTTATCTCTCTCTTGGTTAGTGCCCCATTATTTCCATGTATGTCCCTTCCCATCCCCCATCAGGGCATCTGCCATGCTGTCACTATCCATTTAAACTCAGCCATGTCAGAAGGGCCTGAGTCCATCCCTGGCTTTGCGACTTTAGAGACTTGCAACATTTCCAGTTCATTTTATCCATGTAGATATGAACTTTCATACGTTGAAGATATGAAGCCTCGGTGCCTACTTCCACTACCATGCCTGCTATACCCCCTGCCATGGTAGAGACTCTTACCCCTTTGGAACCATAAGCCCAAAGAAGCGGCTTCTCACATAAGTCTCCTCAGTCAGACCCACACTAATATTTCCAAAGTAGCTCTTTAGCTCTGCTATCTCTCCACAGCCTTCTGAAGGGTGCACTTCAGCGCCCAGCTTCCCAGTCACCACGTTCAAACCTAATAAAAAACAAAACAAACAAACAAACAAACCAAAAAAAACCTCTTTGACCGCTTCCTGCTGCAGGAGTCAAGATAACAGAGGCCCCGAACTCACCCGCTGGCTCACAGCTGTGTCATGCTCCTTGAACCTGCTGAAGGAGCATCATCCTCTTACTTCAGCAAAGATGCCAGAGGTTTTCATACTAGCGGGCTTTAGTGAGCAGAGCAGCAAGCAACAGGGCACTGGGAGACAGACAATGACGGCGAGGTCAACAGTTAGATTCTTTTCTAGATTCATTTAATGGTTAGAGTAACCGTGAAAATAAAAACACACAGTATCGCTGTATTTTTAGTTGGGTGGCTGGAGTGGCTTGGCTGGCTCCTGGGATAGAAGGAGTGCATTGTCAGCTCTCATATCTGCTGATTGTGAAGCTGTTGGTTCCGACCACAGATGGGAAAGGCTTGAAAACAGCAGCATGCAGTCGCTTGGCATGTCCTGCCTAGTCAGGCCCATTGAAGATGGCAGACTGCATTGAACATGGGCAGACTCTTGTTCAGGGTGTTGTTCTCTGGGACACAGGCTGTGGATATATGCACAGCATTCACAATGAATTTGGTATTATGAGGATTATAGACATGATGTAAAAGTATACAGGGCTGGGATCCAGAGATGGCTCAGTGTAAAGTGTTTGTGGGACAAGCATGAGGACCTGAGTTCAGGTCACTAGGATCTCAGCGCTGGGGAGGTGGAGCATCTCCAGTGTACTGGCCAGCAAGTCCAGCAGGACTCCTACTTCAGTGAGACTACTGTCCAAAGAAGCATATGCTGAGGACTGGTTGAAGAAAATACTTAGCATATACTGATGGCCTACACACACACACACACACACACACACACACACACACACACATGCACACACACACACAGAGAGAGAGAGAGAGACAGAGAGAGAGAGACAGAGACAGACACAGACACAGAGACACAGAGAGAGAGACAAAGAGAGACAAATAGACAGACAGACAGACACACACACACACAGAGAGAGAGAGAGAGAGACAGAGAGAGAGAGAGAGAGAGAGAGAGAGAGAGAGAGATTTGTGGAAGTGCAGGGGTTGTATGCAAACACCACTGTGTGCTGACTATGCTGTCTGTGACTTTTGTGTCTTGGAATCGGTCTCTTTGAAGCCTGGGCTTCATATCACAGAACTGTGAATTCAATTTCTGTTGCCTGACTAAGGTTCCAATGGGCCCAAACTCTTCCTTTTATGGAGAACTCTAATCCTAAGGCTCCCAAGCTAATTAGAAAATCAAGAGTTTGCAGAGGAGAGCAGCCCTGGTGTTGAGGACATGGCAAAGGTGTAGCCCCTCTTCCCTCCCTGCGTGATGGCTAACTCCTGAGCCCAGGGCTCTGGGCTCTGGAAAGAAGGTCAGCAACGGCCACTCTGCTCCAGCGGACAGCACAGCAGAATGGGAGACCCCGAGTGTCAGAGCTTTTGATCTCTCAAAGGGGGCTGAAAGTTCAAAGAACGATGTGCTATATCAGATTTTTAAATATTGGCTTGACTAAAAAGAATCCAGTCCGAGCCAAACAAAATACATCTCTAAGCCAAGATCAGCCTTGCATGGACAATGTGTGCCTTCTGTGATCATAAAAGTCAGAAAGCATAGACATCAGGCTTCATCTTGCATCCCTGGGCCGCTACACTCTGAGAAGTAAAGAATGCTAACACAGAGCATCCTGCTGATGCGGCTGTGTATCCCAGGCACACATGGGCTTCTGCTCCTAGCCACCTGAACTATACTGGATTTTATTTTCTCAACTAAAGTCATGGGAACTATGGCTTAGACTTCTGGGGTTTATATAGTTGCCCCAGTTATTTTCATATGCAGCCATGATGATGTCTTTCTTTGTTTTCTAGATAATCCCCTTTCTTCCCATCAGCACGGTGGTGACCAAGAGCTGCTGTGGCCCCGATGGCTGCCTCAGCAGTCAAAGGCTACAGTGCCTTAGAGGAGACCATCTTCCTTGCATGATGTCTGCAGACATCCTGCCACACATTTTGGACTCATCTCAGAGATAAGAGATAGGATGTGCTATTTGGCATAAAAAAGTCCTCTTCCTGTCCCTTCCTGGGTAGACTGGATACTTCCCAACTTGAGTTGTATCTTTCCATCTTCTTGTAGAATGAAAAGCAGAATTCTATGAGCAGTTTGTCTTTTTGTTTGTTTGTTTGTTTGTTTGTTTGTTTGTTTTTGTTGGAGGATACCTAACCAATATAGGAAGGAAAGGGAAAGAAAAAAAGGAAGGAAGGAAGGAAGGAAGGAAGGAAGGAAGGAAGGAAGGAAGGAAGGAAGGAAGGAAGGAAGGAAGTTAGCTTTGTTCTGGAGGGCTTTTTGAAGGTACTGTCTCTCATGGTGGGGAAGTTTAGTAGCAGGAGCTTGGAGGCAGCCTGTCACATTGCATCTACAGTCAAGAAGCAGAAGTGAGCACTCATTATCTTTTCATTCATGCCAGATCCACACCTCGTGGGATGGTGCTGCTCATAGGTAGTGGGAATCTCTCTATCCTAACTAGCCCTGTCTATAAACTTCCTCATAGACATGTTCAGAAATTCTTCTCCTAGTGATACTAGATTGTGTGAAGCTACCAGTTAATGCTAGTCATCACACAACTAGCAAGACCTGTTTTCTGGTTGTTCTTGGTGTCCACATTTCTGTGAATGCTTAAAAGTGAGTTCTGCTCCTCTAGAAAGCCCCAGCCCCAGCTGATTCAGTAGCCCTTGTCTTGGAGTCCTCAACCTTAGAGCTAGTTCCCTCCCTATACCCTCTTCCCTTCCTGTGTCACTAGAGCTTGTAGACAGCACCATAGCCCTCAATGATGAGATCTGGGGCCAGGTTTATTCTAGGACATGGAGCTAGTATGTGACTCTGAGTGCTCACGACCATAGTGTGTAGAAAGGATTCTTTGGAGCCCAGTGTAGTGGCTTATACCTACAACTCCTGCAGTAGGAAAGCTGAGGCTGGAGGATCATTATGAGTTTGAAGCCATATGGGATATAGCATGAGTTCTAGGCCAACCTGGGTGGGATCCTGTCTGAAGAAGAAGAAGAAGAAGAAGAAGAAGAAGAAGAAGGAGGAGGAGGAGGAGGAGGAGGAGGAGGAGGAGGAGGAGGAGGAGGAGGAGGAGGAGGAGGAGGAGGAGGGGAGGAAGAAGAAGAAGAAGAAGAGGAGGAGGAGGAGGAGGAGGAAGTTGTTACTGGTTCTTGCTGTTGACGTCAATCTTTTACAAGGATTGTCCAGTAGGTCATGAGAGCCACAACCCAGGCCTATTGCTCCCTTTCAGGGCCTGAGCTGGCTCTGGCCACTCAGTGTTCACACTCACAGTCTCTCTTGCTCCTCTTGAGTTAGGTTCTTCCCACATAGAAACACTTGTCTTCTTTGCACTCACCCTGAGTGTCCAAGTCCCAAGGTGTTGCCATGTTCACAAGTATACAGATAGCCTCTGTTGGTTAATCTTCATGTCACTTTGACTGGATCAAGACACTTGGGGATTAGTAAAGTATTTTTCTGGATGTGTCTGTTGGTGTTTCTAGAGGTAACTAAAGGTGGAAGATGAGCCCTGCACGTATGGAGGTAGCACCGTCCTGCAGGCATGGGATCAGAAGTAAGAGGGAAAGAAGGAGGAAGGTCGCTAGGATGGTAGAGTCTCTGCTTCCTGAGCACTGGGAGGTGAGCAGCCTGTGCCACAGAGACTCTGCCTTACCTCCTTCCTTAAGCAACAGATGTAGCCAAGCTTGGACTGAAATCTCAGAACCTGTGAGCCAGAATTAACTCTTCTGTTACCAGTTGATGTCAGGAAGTTTTTCCACAGTGACAGAAACACCAAAAAACAAAGTTTAAGAACATCACCACTGTCTTCTCAAGGTGACCATATTATTATTAAGAAAATTCCCACCCAGGGATATTCTAGATCACCGAGTATACTTAGAGGCATGAGATAGCCCAAAGGGGCAAGAATAAAATGGACACTAGTGTTCAGTCTCTGCCCTTCCTCTCCTTCCTTGCTGTGATACTCTGAATGAGAATGGCCACACAGGCTCACAGGGACTGGCACTATTGAGAGGTGTGGCCTCGTTAGAGTGGGCGTGGCTTTGTTGGGGTGGGTGTGGCCTCCTTGGAGCAAGTGTGTCACTGAGGATAGGCTTTAAGGTTTCCAGATGCTCATGGAAGTCTAGGATGTCTCAGCCTCTTCCTGGTGCCTGCGGACCAAGATGTAGACGTCTCAGCTACCTTTCCAGAACCAAATCTGCCTGGACGCTGCCACGTTTCCAGCCATGACAATAGTGGATTAAACCTCTGAAACTGTCAGCCAGCCCCGGTTAAATGCTGTAGTCACGGTGTCTCTTCACAGCAAGAGAACCCCTAACGAGGATGCTTACTTACCTTTCTTTACTGTCTAGTTAATGGCTCTACCAATCACCTGTCCCATGCAGGCACCAGAAGCACCTCCCACTTCAGAGCAAACAGGAAAGTGTCTCTTAATGGCCCTTCCTCTGCCTCAGATCTCCAAGGCTCTCTGTTCTCTTTGACTGGAGCTCAGCTTCCAGGTGCTCTGTTACAGCCTCTCCCCCTTCTGCAACAACAGCAACAACAACAACAACAACAACAACAACAACAACAACAGCTGCTATTACTATGATGAGGACAACAATGACAACTACTTCCCCCTCCCCCTCCCCCTCCTCCTGATAGAGAACTTGGTGTTAGTGTTGTTTATACAGAAACCACTTTACTGACTGAGCTGTCTCCTAAGACCTATATAAAGTCTATCAGTAAGATTACCCTATAATGAAATAATTTAACTCTAGTTGTAAAAGACTCTGCTTCCACATCCCCAGGCACCGTCCAGTGCCTTCTCAGGACTGCAGCTCACCTGGAAAGGGTGAGCACTGGGGAGTCCTCGTGCTCTCTAAATCCCACTCTCTCCATGCCCTCTCCATGTCGGAGCATCCAGGAAACTTCATATATTAGAGCTACAGCTTGTTTGACTAAGCCAATTCATGTAAAGTGAGATTCCATCTTCCTCTGGATTACAGTCCAGTGAGGTGCCTATCTATGGAGTCTCTGAGTGAAATGCTGCTGTTGGCGCAGGAGTAACCGCTTCGCTGAAGAGGAGGCAAGCGCAGGGCTGATTCTGTGTGACCTGGAGGAAGCCCTGCCCATTCTGAATATCAGGTTCCCCATCTCTCAGGGCTGCTGTGTCTGAGATGCATGGAGCGTGTGTCCTTGTGTCTCAGCCAGCTGTGGCCAGCAGAGGGCAGCAAAGATCAGTACATGGAGTTTAATCACTTCCCAGAAAGAGAACTCTAGTCTCTTGGTAGAACCCCTGCTGGGTGGTTCAGCACTCCAGAACCATTAGCCAACGGAGCAAGATATCCCTGATTGCTACTTGCTTTTTTTTTTTTTTTTTTTTGAGTAGAGAAGCTTCCCACGAAATCTTCTCTGAGTTTTAAATCAACGCCATAATCCCTCTGCCTACAGAGAAAGGCCTGGTGGGGAAGATGTGGCCTGTAGTTACATGCTGGTAGCAGGCTCAAGACAGGGCACAGAACTCCTAATGCTACCCCTTTCTAAGTTCACTGTCTCTCATAGGAGTGAAGTAGGCCAGTGCCTTGGGGGCAAGGCTCCTTTTTGTGGGAACTTAGGGGCATGGGAGGACTGTGGGATGTATGAAGGGCAACTGTGAGCTCCCATGTGGGCCTCAGGAATTCCACTCCACAGGCGGCTGGAAAGAAAGAGCCTTTAGCAGATCCGATCAGTAGGTGACTTCCGACAGTGCCTCGACAACCCATCTGGTCCTCATGCCCCTCCTCTCCTGGAGTCAGGCTTTCCACATCCCTGAGTTCTGGATCACGTGAGCAAAATCTGCAGCTTCCCTGGTGTCACCTGCAGCCCCACACTGCTGCTGGTGTCAGTGGCACTGGAGTGTATACATTACAGTCCCCTGAGATGCAAGGATGTGTCCTCCTGTATGTGTGTGTGTGTGTGTGTGTTGTGTGTGTGAGAGACAGACAGACAGACAGACAGACAGACAGACAGACAGACACAGACAGAGAGAGACAGAGAAAGGGCGAGTAATCCCATCAGGCCCCACTGCCCACATTCTATACACCCCGTGCTGATTAATCACCCTTGCTAACTGAATTTGAAATCACTTGGGAGACACAGCCCTTGGGTGTGTCTGTGACCGTAGGTCTAAGGAGGTTCAGCTAAGGTGGAAAGGTTCATTTTGAAAGTGGGTGGCACCATGCCTTGAACTGACATCTTGGACAGAGTCAAAAAGAGAAAGCAAGCTGAGCACGGGCGTTCATCTCTGTTCCCTGACTGTGACAATGGGACACCTTTCACACCCCGCTGCATGCTTCCCAGACACAAAGGACTGTGTCCCCTTAAACCGTGTGTCAGAAACAATCCTGTCCTTTCCTTCCTTAAGTTGCTTCCCCATGTACCACAGCAGTGGGCGGCCTCCTGCCTGTCACCACCATCACACTTTAGATGAGGCTGTCACCTGCTGGACATCAAAGAGATCCGGGGAGAGGCACACAGACCTAAGGTTACATGGGCGCCCATGGAGGCTCCAGATCCAAGAGCATATCCCCATCTACGGACCCCCACAGACAGTCAAGGCCGCAGCATATTGTCTACCACTCTCAGCAGCTCTGCCGACTCCCCCAGTCCTAAGATCTAGTAACTGCATTGATGGCTGTGACCCCTGCAGGATCCTACAGGCCCCAAAGACTCTGTTTAGCACAGGTGTAAGTACTGTCATCCAGCTGGGACTCATACCTGTGACCAGCCTGGAACACAGGGGTGTGGGTCTGCAACTGATTCCTGCAGGCTGACGCTCCATTCTTTCACTGAGGGCACAGAGCGTTCAGGGACGGTAAGGCCCTGGGCCTTGGCAGATACCTAGAAGGGGTGGAGGGTGGGCAGGGTTGCTCACCAGTCACTCAGTTGCTCCGATTTTGGCCTCTCTCCAGACAGACAGAAGCAGTCTGGGGCCCAGTGGCCTGCTTTGGAGATGGGGCATGAGAGGGAACCCATTATAAAAGGGGAGGGGGTGTCGGGAGGATAGGAAATCTGCTCACATGGCATTTTCTGGGCACAATGCCACCCTTTAGAATCAGTAGAGGCAAGAATCTACAATTTAGCCACCCTCACTCCCATGGGTAACTTCCACTGTTGGGCTATGTGTGAGAGACACAATTTAGAAATAATCTTTTATTCTTGCAATGGACAGATATTTACAAAGCACTTCCTCTTGGCACCGTCCCACTCCTGCCCCTGACACTGTGGCACTGAGGCAGCTTTCCCAGGCAGTTTCCCAGAATTCCTCAGGCCTCAACCCTACTTCCTCCTTTGGAGTCATCTTTTCCAAAATGGCTGCCCCCTCCAGGTTCCTTCTCCTACCATCCTTTCTTGGATCCTTTCCCACAGACGCGCATGAACATCACTGTGCTTTTAGTTGACTGCTCTCAGTGCCTCCCCTCCTAGACAGAAGCCCCTCTCAGGCTCACTCTCACCTCTGAGGTGATGCTAAGATCACCTGTTTATCCTCAGGGCTGCTAGGATATAACATGCTCAAGAAATGCCTGTGGAATAATAAGAGAGGCCACTCTCGCACTCTCTTCCCATCGGGGCAGGCACCTGTTGAAGAAAGAGAGGATTTGAGAGGAAGGGGTCAGTGGGGTGGGGGGACATCGAAGCTCAGAGACTGGCATGGAGGGCTGCCCACCCCCGCCTATAAAAAGAGAAGCCCCTAGGAAAGGCATCGACAGCCCACCCAGAGCAGTGTCTCTGATGAGGAAGGACCAGTGTGGACGCCAGCATTCTTCCTGGAGCAGCATCTGTCTGGACAGGTAGAAGGGAGGCCCTGGTGGGTTCCTGGAACCTCTGCAGAGCATGCTTGTATGTACTTGCTCAGCTGGCACGCCATGAATTGTTTTGGGGCTGTCTTGTTAGGAGATTAAGTTTTCTTTTAAAAAGACGGGGGAGGAAAAAAAAAAAAAGAGTCTCTAGCAGGGGCCTGAGTGGAGCTGACCTCTGATGGCGGCAGAGTCTGACTGGCACTGCGTTTGTCTAATTAATCTTCTTGTCAACAGAGTTGTTCTCTGCTGGTGCCAGCCCTGACATCATCCTGCAAGCTTGTCACACCGGTTCCTATCCAGCTACAAAGGCCTCTCCTTGCTCCCTGCTCACACCAGCCAGCCCATCATGGACTGCTGTATTGCATATATCTGCGCGGCATCATGGTGAGGCTGGATCTCCAGGGAGGAGACAAGAGGAAAGAGAGAGGAGCCTTTCTGACTTAGAGGGGCCCTGTAGATCATGGCTGATAGGAAAGCTGGTCAGGGAGCGTGGAGGTAAGGGGCGTTTCATACTGGAAGGAGCCTGGTCACCACATGGAGCTAGGCACTGGCCTTTAGGCAGGGTTAAATTTCAGGGGGCACAGAATTCAATGATATAAAGAACATGGCTCCTTACTTCACTGAATTGCCCTCAAAATAGCCCTGGAAAATTTGGGTGGTAAAGCTGCAACATACACCTTTAAAGATCCAAGTAGGGATGTCACACTGACCCAGGCTTCCCTGGCTGGGGATACTGGTCACAGTGTGAGTTTGGGGACCTTAACTCAGGACTCAGACTTACAGAAAGAATGTAGGGCTCTTATGCCGGATGGGGCTCCCTAGGTGACCATGTTGCACCTCTGTAGGGACTTCTTAAAGTCAAATTCAGCCATACAAGCCCTCCCTGTTGGTGTCATTGTCAGTGTGCAATTTGATGTCCCTCAAGCACTCAGCACCACCTCACCTTGCGTGCCTGTCTACTCATTTGCCAGGTAAAGGTGGTACCGAGGCCTTCTCCTCCCCCACCCCCCCCCACCCATCCTATGCCGTTCTGGGAATTGATTCCAGGGCTGTCTATCACTGAGATACATCCTGAGTCCCCTTTGTACATTAATTTTGTGACAGAGTCACTAGATTGTCTAATCCTGTAATCCTCCTGCCTCGGCCTCCCCATGACTGGCATCCCAAGCCTGTGCCACCATGCCCATTCACCTGGCTTCTTAACCAAGAAAATCTGCTGAGACAGAAGACCAGGGGAGGGGAGTCTGTGAACTTGAACAGAGAAACATGACGTCATTATTTTTACTCACCTCTCGCTGCAGTTTAGCAGTTGATTCAATTACAAATCTAGGCAGAGTGCCCTGGAGTATTAGCATCGCCTGAGATGTTTTCTTTCCTCCAACAGAAATCACAGCTACTTTCATGGCATGTTACAATTGAGGCACTTATCTCAAAATATCATCTGGACTCATCACTATTTTGAGACGACTGTAGTTGACAGGCCCAGTCTTCAGATCTCGTTAACTCACAGTCTAAAAAAGAACATATATAGGATTATCTCACAATTTTAAAACATTTTGAAAACTGTGCTGAGTGCCGTGTGGGTGTGCTTTGCATTCCTCCTGTCTTTAAAATGCTTTTTTTTGCAAACACTCTGAGTAACTCGGGGCTTCTCCAGATTGCCGAGGGGGAGGGGGAGGGGGAGGGGGAGGGGGCGTCATCTAACTGCAAGCTTCTCTCATGTTCTCTTTCCCGGCTTCAATGCACACCTCCTGACCTGATTGATGCACAGTAGGTGTTCAGCACATTTTACTGACAGAATAAATGAATGGAAGCCAGTGTCTGAGCCTGTCTTTGTTCTGTGTCAGGAAACCATGTGTCTTTGAAGAAGCAGCAGATTCTGGACACCCTTACAATTCAGGTGCATCGGAGAAAAGCCCCGTCCAGCCCCAGAGCCCAGGCCTAATCAAAGCAGTATCTAATTGGCCCATTTCCTTAACTGATACAGCCACCCAGGCCTCCAACTCCCCGAGCATCACACTGGGGGATGGGGGATGTTCTCAAGAAAATGCCTCCATAATCCCAGGCTCACCTGGTTGGTCCTCTGGGAAGATCAGAGGGCGCGGCCCTTCTGCGATGCCCGTTCTTGCCACGAGATGGCGCTGTGGACCAGGCTGACCATCCTCTTAGTGCCTGGCTGAGCTGAATCTCTGGGAACATGGCTTTAGACTTCAGGCTTTTCGTGGGATGGGGTTTAGTTTCCATCTCTGTGGCCACAGGGGTCACGGTCTCCGACCTCACTGCAGCCCCACTGTGGTTAATCAGTAGCTGGTCAGTTATCCATCAGTTACCTATCAGTTACTCATCATCTCCAGACAGGTTAGACAGCACTGCGTTCTTGATGCCCTAGGGACAAACCACAGGATTACCCACTTTGGCACTGGACATCCACACACCTCTCATTTCCTCTTATTGGGGCTTAGCATAGGGGCCGTGAGCCAGGTCATGACCACCAGATGGATTCAAGTTCTAATTCAGCTATGTCTTGCTGACATCATTTTTTTTTCTCCCCGTGCAGCCCACAGGTTTGAAGGAGCCAGTGCTTCTGTGGACCAAGAACACCTTAGCTGGCATGTGCTCGCCAAAAGCTCCAGGCCAGTCATTGTCTGTGGTATTGATTTCCACAATGCTAGCCTCACTGTCTGTCACCCAGAAAGGACAATGTTCATCCCACCCACCCCCGTTCCTTTGTTCATAGGATCGTTATGGAATGAACATCTACAATGCTGTGCCCAGTCTGGCACTACACAAAAGACCAAATGAAGGTCAACCCTTGTACTGTTTATCCTGTAGAGGAACGGACGGAGTGGGCAGTTTAGCACCCGAGCCACCACCTCCTGCTGCTCTAATTGTGTCTCTGCCCCAGGTCTCAGAGGATTATGGCAGTGGTCCTATGCTCTGCCAGAGTCTTCAAGTTCTAGGTAAAACCTTAGCAGAGAGAGACATCCTTAGAGGGTGGTGAACATTCACCCTTAATTCCCTTAAAAATGACCTGGAAAAGCAAGTCCTGGATTCAAGCTGAAGTCACTCAGTTGGCCATGCTCCCTGCTTGCTGAGAGCACAGGGGTAGCCCCACCCCTTCACTCCCCAGCCCATCTCCAGGCTGCATCCTCAGTCTGGTCCATGTTATGTCTCTGGTGCATGTGGTTCCTAGCCTTACCTGGGCCAGGACCCCTGGCCACTGGGATGTGAAGGCCTCAGGCAGGCTTCTGTAAGCTGGCCGCAGGCCAGGGTGCCCACAATTAAGAGACTCATAGTGAAAGTAGATTCTTGCGGTTCCCAATCCGGGCAGAATTCCCTGGGTGTCTGGGGACAATCGCAGGCTGAGGGACTCCGAAGGCGCCAGTGTTACTGTTTAAAGTGTTATCGGCTTAATGAACTGCTTACGAAGTGTTAAATGAGGGCGATGAAATCCCAGCATCTGGGCCCCGCTTTTATTTGTAGACTTCAAGCTGGGCGCTTAGTGTTTGAAAAATGCCAATTAATGCTATCAATTCGAATTTCTAATGAGGACCAAGGAGGCTGTGTAGTCTTACCTGAGCTATTCCAAAATGCACCTGCACCCACAGAGACTGCAGAAATGGTTGTTGCTATTTGAGTAAGAGAGGAGGACATTGGGGGGGGGGGGTGTCACTGTACTCTGTGGCATAATCTGGTAGATTTATTTATTTATTCATTTGTTCATTTCTCCGTGCTAGAAGAAAGAACCACGAGTTGCCATCCACATAACATTTCCAGGGCTGACCTAGGAAGTTTGTTGTTGCTGCCCATTCGTTCCAGGTCAGAAAATAATAGACTGTGGAGGAATATTCCCTGGGCTTCCAGGAGGGAACTTTCTGAGCCACCCTCTAGTCGAAGCAAGCTGAATTTGGGGGAGCCGGAAACAATGTAGAATTACTCCCTCTCTCCTAGGGTTTGTGAGTCCTCTCACCAGTGTGACGTCAGTCCTGTACCTCAGCAGCCATGTTTCTTGCCTCAGACACTCCGCAGCGTTACCCCCAGCAACAGCATTCCAAAGCAAACTTTCCAGTTTCCAGGGAACATGGAGCAAATGTTTAAATCAGTCGAAGTTAAACTAATGAGAGGAAGGCAGAAAAGAAATCCCCAACTTTCTTCTTGCCTTGTACAGACATTGCTTTTAATCTGCTTCATGCTTTGGGGACCCTTTTATCCCCATCTTGAAAGGAGCGTTACACAAAGCGAGGAAGCTCGGCAAACGCGGAGGTGTCTGGGTACGGTGCTATGGAAGAGCTCTGACAAACTCACGTGGAGGGGAAGCAGAGGGTTTGGGGGATTTGGATGGAGCCGCCTGCAACCTGACCTGGAGCTAGAAAGATGCCCAGGATGGAAGCTTCACTTTGCAGATGGTGTGCCAGCAGCCCAATCAAGATAGCTCCTGAGAGAGCAGTGAGGGGAACCCATTCCTCAGCACGCTGACAGGTCCTTAATGAGCAGCTAGTAGTCTCATTTAGGGACATTCACCTGCCTGGGCACAGTGGAGATGATTAGATGAGAACCGGCCCTTTCAGGTTAGTACCCAAGGATCCACTTTCTAAAAGGAGAGTGCCTGCACAGATTAATTTTTGAGCCAAGCTGGTCTTGCAAGGCTGGGTCTCTTCCCTCACTCTGCTCTTACTGCATCCTCCACTGCAAAGCACCAGGCCGGGACGAGCAGAGGCAGACATTGAAGCAAGAGTTTCTGGGAGGTGCTCTGTAGCTCCATTATCATGGTAAGACAAGCCGGCTGGCTGCCTCGGGTCAATGAGAATTATGTACAGAGCAGGCCTGTAGTAGCCTGCAATGTTTCTTTTAAGAAATGTCTGGTAGCTTGATCCATCCCAGAATATTTTTTGAGAGAGTATTTTTAAAGTATTCTATCATGGGGGCGTGGGAGGCAGTGTATCGTAAAGTGTCGATGCCAAAAGAAACCACAAACAGATGGGCCAATAGACCCGAATGTCTCAGGCACAGAGATGATGGAGATAAGAGGTTACTATGTGGTAAAGATCCACGGAGAAAAGGAGATTAGCCAATAAGTGATAGGAGAACCAGCCATGTGGGAGAAATCAGAGATAATCCCCAGTTTTCCCCATAGATCAGAATAAATTCCACATATATTTAGCATCAGGTAAACCTCTACTCCTGGGGCAAGGACTTTTCTGAAAGAGATGCTTAGAAATAGATCTAAAAGTAGAAGAGTTGGGGGTCTGTCTGTAGAAATACTGACACTTTGAGACAGTGGTCATGGTAGGAAGGCCTCCAAGACCTCACCAAAGGGAGCCCGCAAGGTGGCTTCCTGGGTAAAGGCGTGTGCGAGGAAGCCCGGCACCTGATTTTGATTCCTGCAATAGACGTGAAGTCGGAAGGTGAGAGGCAACTGCGCAAAGCCGTCCTCTGTCCTCTGCACGTCATGAGAGGTACCCCTCCTCCACCCTCACGCACTAATAATTTTTTAATTTAAAAACATTGTGAGTAATCTTATTTCATGTGAAAGGTTATTACCAAACAAGAAAAGAGCTGGCCCAATAGTACTAGGGGGAAAGGCTGAGTGAGAGCAGAGATAGAAACTTGGAAGGAATTGTGTAAAAACCTTTAAATCTGTTAATTAAAGCTATAAATGAAAGCCAGGTGTAGTGAGTCGTGCTTGGACTCCCATTTGGGGAGATAAGCCAGAAAGCCAGGGCAGCTTGGGCTACACAGCAAGACCCTGTCTCAAGGCACACACATATACGCATATGAACTCATAATAGACGTGTAAATGAGCACTCGACCCCCCATCAGATCTCTGCAGAGTAATCCATTCTCATCCGTTGCTGCTGGGAGCTCACACTGCCAGCAAGTAACTTCTTTCATGAAGATCATGAAGACGTGTGTGCGTGTGTGTGTGTGTGTGTGTGTGTGTGTGTGTGTGTATGTGTGTGTGTGTGTATGTGTGTGTGTGTATGTGTGTGTGTGTGTGTGTATGTGTGTGTGTGTGTGTGTGTGTGTGAGTCTTTGATCAAAGCTCCCCTCCCCCATTCTCCTCTTCCACCCCGCTGTTTTCGGGTGACCCACTGAACTTACTTAGGGTTACCTGCATGAGCACGGATGAGAGGTTATTATGAGGAGAGGAAGAGCGACGGACAGGTGGACACATGGCCGAGGAACATGACTCTCCCTTAGCTCACCATAAAAACAACAGCAACAGCAAAAATCAACACCCCCCCTCAAAAAAAATCCCTGTTGACTCTCTCTTCAAAACTGCTTAACAAAATTCCAACGTGTTTCAAGTGGAGGACTTTAAGTCTAAATGAAAATGAGCCTTTCTGCTAATATGTGCTTTTGTGCTGATCTTGTGCAAACTTCTTAAGCCTGCGCACCTGCTTTCTCATGTCCTGTCGGTGGAAATCATGGAGCCTCGGGGTAAGAGGGACATGGGGACAGCTCCATGGGGACAGCTCCCTGGATCTCTATGGCCTTTAAAGTATAGGTGGGCCAACCGGCTCATTTCAGTTGGACCATTGGTCATCCTCTTAATTCTCGTGTGTCCCTTGGCTGATTGTCTGGATCCATCAACTATTGATGAAGATCCTAGCCTATTTTGTTACCAGGACAGAGATGCACACAGAAGTCTGTCTGTATGCGTCTGTGCTTTCTTACTAACACGATTATCAAAATTCAGTTCTCCTCTCCTAAGAGCGAGAGTGTTCTTCAGTGGGACCCACCTCTGTAGACACACTGATGTTGAAGTGATGGCTCTTGTTTACCAATGTCATATTTGATATCCCCATCTTTTCTGGCCTCTTGGAGGATGGGTGGGGCCATTTTGACTGTGTCTGACTACAAGCTGTAAGAGGAAGTGGTGTAGTTAACTTCCAGGTTGAAGCATAGCCCCAGGTTGGGGGTGAGTGGGATATCTCTTTCCCTTTCATGGTAATTGTGGAAGCCATACATTTCAGAGAATTCAGTTCTAAGATGCAGAATGGGCCACTAGCCTCCATCCATCAGCAAGTGACTGTGTGGATTAGGGCATAAGCCCCATGCTATCCTGCAGCCCCTACCAACTCACAATGGGCATAGAATAAGCCTTTGTTATGCTTAGGCCCTAAGGCTTCAGGGTCTATTAGTTACTGCAACTCACCCAGCCTGGCCTCATGGTTGAGGATTTCTGCATCAGCCATGGGCTGGAGCTGACAGTGCTTTCACAGGGGGGCAGGCTGGGTGTTCCATCTTTGCAGGACATCCTTTGTGTGGCCCAGCCGTGAGACGCTGCCTCACTGGGGAAGGTGTTTCTGCATTAGAGAAAACAGACCATCGATGGCCAGCAAATGATGTTTCCTGTGGACACACTAGGTACTTGATATCTGTAATCACTGTTTGTTGTGGGGTCTACTGGTGACTTCAGGATCACGAATATGTGTGGAGTGAGCGTGGAATGAGCTAAGGCCACACTTGTCGCTGATCCTGAGATGAATTCTGCACCATTGGTGTGTAGGCACACCCACCTGCAAGTTCAGATGGTGTGTACACATCACCACCTAAGTTCAGAGCGAGGACAGGTAGAAGTAAGAGGGTTTCTGGCTGCTGCATTTTGTGCTTATTTACTCAGTGGCTCTACTCTGAAAACCGATATCAGGCCATAACCCGTTTATAAGCAGGAAATGAAGGAAGTCAGGAAGGCCCCCCAGAGAAGTCGTGTATTGAGATACTGGGCAGTAAAGAAGAGTTGCTACGGGAGCTCTGAATGCTAGCTGGCTGGTGGAGAATGTTAGTTGTGGTGTGTGACTTCAGATGAGTTAGGAGGAAGGAGAGCAAGGGGCTCAGTCTCTGTTCATCTCCCTGACCAGAGGAGACAGTCTCTGCTGTGGAAACAATTCCCATGCTGGAGCAATTATGTTGAATAGAGTCTCCACAGAGAGCTATTAGCAAAGGCAGGCCATTGCTCCCAGCAGAAGTGTGGGGCTAAAGGTGCCTGCGAACCACTTTTGCCCACTGAGGAATACACAGGGTTTGCCGTATGCACGCCTCTCTTGGGAGGCGCCTTATTTAATATGTTCTCTTTCACTGGTGCTGAACCCAAGGCCAGAGGTGTTATAACTTGTGCCTGAACAAAGCTTGGGTAACACACATGTTTTTTTCTGTAAGTTGCTTCAGAGTCTTGTTGCACCAGGAACATTAGAAAGCCCTTCAGCAGTACGGGGCGGGGGACAGGGATGGGGCCAGGCTTTCTCAACAGTGTAGTTGCCAGAGTGTGAACGGACACCTAAGAAAGCCGCAGGGAGAGCACTGGGTGTCACCTCACTGTCTCTGCCAGCCATGTATGTGCCAGTGACCCAGACTTCTCATTGTTTTGCACTTGAGTGCAAAACAATTATGAAGAAGCCTTGATTTTAAGGTCACAAATTATCAGATTAAATAAATTTGCAAACATGGACTCTACAAACATTGAGGATCAATCACATGTTTTTTTTGTGGGGGGTGGGGTGGGGAGACCAGAAAAGACCTCAGAGTGAAAGCCATCCCTCCTTTCTGTGTGTGTGTGTGTGGGGGGGGGGTGAATTGCAGCTAAATGAGTTACTAATTACATAGAAGGAAGCTCAATAGGCTACCACTTATTGCTTGATGAAACACTATTGAAGCCACAAGATGAACGAATTGCTGAGTATCTTCTAATACGAAACCTTGTGAAATGAAAACACTGTCCACCCACTGCTTCTGCCCCTGTGCATTCAGCTACTCTAAATCAAACGTATCTGAGGGCCGGGGAGACGGCTCAGCAGGTTGAGGATTTTTCACACAAGTGTGAGGACCTGAGCTTGTTCAAATCCCCAGAACCCACCTAAAACTGGGAAGAGTAGCACACATCGGTAATACCACAGTAAGATGGGATGGGGAGACGGGAGGGAGAATCCTGGAAGCTCTTGAGCCAACAAGCCTGGCATACATTGCAGTGAACAATAAAAGAGGATCCTTGGGCTGCTGAGATGATTCAGTGGATACAGCTGCTTTCTGCCAAGTGGGATGACCTGAATATGATCCCTGGAACCCACATGGTGGAAGGAAGAGAACCAACTTCCACAAAGCTGTCCTCTGACTCCACACGTATTCTGTGACACGCAGACGTGCACCCGCGCACATGCATGCATGCATGCAGAAGCAATAAAGGTAAAATAAATCAAAAGATCTTGTTTAAGGTAAACCAGAAGGACCAGCACCTGAGATGTCCTCTGCCCTTCACACATGCACCGTCACACACACACCATGGCACACACGTGCTGTGTCACACATGCTAACACTCACACATACACAGGCGTACATCATGCACACATAAAATTTTGGAAAAAAAAACCCTTGCAACTGCATTGAATACGTGCACATATCTTTTATTCTTGTTATCCTCTAAACAAAACAATGTAGTATCTCTCTAGCACTTACATTGCATCAGTCACTATAAGCAATACAGGGATAATTTATAATGCATGGGAGGGTGCTTGCAGATTATATGCAAATTAGATGCCAGTAAATATGGAGGAGTAACTACAAGCTAGTACACACACACACACACACACACACTCCATTTCCTTGTGAGTAAAAAAGTGCTTAATTAGGATATGTGATGTAGACACACTTGGTTTATAGATAGAAGATTCCAGAAGACATATTTTAATAAGGCACCATGTGTATGAACTGAAATAGCAGATGAATTCAACTGTGTCCCCTCACTCATTTGTGTTTTCAAAATTTGTTTCCAGTGAGAGCCCCTTCTATAACTAAGAGAATGCTATTTTTACAATGAATGTTTCTAGGATGCTTACCAGGTGCTAGTCTAGTGTGTATGTGTGTGTGTGTGTGTGTGTGTGTGTGTGTGTAGATCCCAGAACAATTTCCTTTGTCAATATCTAGGCGCCATCCTCCTCTTTTTGAGATGGGGGTCTCTCCTGGCGTCAAACTTTGTAAGTTCAAATCTCCATATCTCCATCCCAACTATGGAATCATTAAAATTCTTGCAATAATAATAAAAACAGAAAGAAAAAGAACAGAAGTCTCCAGGTACCATAGCTTCTTTCCACAGAGTCAGAATGCCCTGGAGGGCCTGTTCCCTCTGAGGAATCTTGCTACCATTCTGAGACCAGGAATGCGAGGTGGAGTCTCTGGCCCAAATCCCCCTTGCTCAGAAGTGCTGAGGTCTTAGTCTTTCCAGCCAGGGCAGAATTCCTGGGATTTGGCCACAAGGCCACGGCTAACAGATTTGGGCAGGAATTTTGTCTGTCTCCTTCTCTGTTTTTAGAAGAAATAAGCCCCTGTCTAAGCAGAATTGAGCCTAATATTATCTAGTTCTCTTCAACGCCTGAGCAAAAATTGCAGGGTTACTCTGGCAGCGTGACTGTCTGGGGAGTGTGGTCTCTGGGAGAGCAAGTCCTTTGCCCAGGACGTGGTCCATTGTTAGTTAGCAGGGCCCAGGGCTGCGTGGGAGGAACTTAGCAGATGTTGCCTTGTAGTCAGGAAACATGCTGCTTGTAATTTTGCTTTGGCGCAGTGCAGTGTTCTGCATGCAACTTGTGTTTTCTGATTGTAAACAAACAAACTAACTGACAAAACAAAGCAACAATGGCCAAAGGTGTTCACAGGAGCTGGGCTCAGGTTCCACTCCCTTCCCAATAGCATCTTTCCCTGGTCTCTGTCTCTGCAGGATGAGGCTTGACAAGTCTGCATCTCTCTGGCTTTTTCCTTCTAGACTGCTGTTTGAACGCTGTACTGTAGAAGGCACAGACTGAGATGCTGGATCAACTGCGCATGCCTGTCTTTGTGACCGGCTGCTATCGATCCTTCCGAGCCCGTGTGCCACGCTGGAAAGCTGCATCTAAGAGTTAAGATTTACTGGCTTAAAAGCGTGTGTGTCGTGGGATTGCGCGGTGGCTCAGTAAGTAAGTGCTTGCCTTGCACACACAAAGACCTAACTGTTCAATGTGCAGCTCCTATGTTTAAAAATCTAGTTGAGCATTGTGGCACACACTTATAATCTCAGCTCTAAAGAAGCAAAGACCGTGGCTCCCTGGGGCTCACTGGTAGCCAGCAGCCAAACTGGTGAGTTGCAGGTAAAAGTGAGAGTTTTTTTTTTTTTTCTCACAAAACATGATGGATTATGAGGAACTACAGTTGAGATTGTCCTCTGGTCTCCACAGACACATATGTACTCATACCTATACATAGTCATGCACCTGCAAACACACACACACACACACACACACACACACACACACACACACACACACTCACACACACACACTCACACACACACTCACATACACTCACATATACACTCACATACACACACACTAACATATACACACACTCACACACACTCACATACACACACTCACATACACACACACACTCACACATACTCACACACACTCACACACACACACTCACATACACACACTCACACACACACACTCACACACACACTCACATACACACACTCACATACACACACACACCAACATACACACACACTCACACACACTCACATACACACACACACACACACTCACATACACACACTCACGTGCATGCACACAGGTCAGGGTACAGCATTTAGGCCCCAGGTTGGACATCAGACTACAACCCTTTTTACTGTTTTTGATGGCAAAGCCCCACACTTGGAATGTTTTGAGGAACTACAAAGCAGAGAAAGGCGTCTGAAGTACCATTTGATTGCAGCATCAGTGAGTTTGGCTAGGGAGGAAAGCATCTCCATAGACAGAAGTGAGGTGGTCTCCCCAGATCACACCTGGCAGGATACCCCTTAAAGCACTAAGGGAAAGTCAGCTCCCAAGGCTGACTTTGGGCTCGGGGACATTGGAGCTCCCAAGACCACAGGGAGAATCGGGCACAGTTTTCAGTTCTCCTCAAGGAGGATGGCCTTCCACTATCATTCACTGTGGACACTCACCAGGGAAGCCATGACTCAACCCTTCTCAACCCAGCTTCTCAACCCCCCCCCCCCGCACCTCCCCCACTCCCGCCCTGTTCCCCGTTTCTCTGAGTGATTAAGCCTTTGCTGGCATCGGAGAGCAGCACTCTTACAACCCAGCTGGGGCTCTGGGAGGCCTACAACTTAATTACCTCTCCTCCTCAGCACCACACATCTCAGTGGCTCTGCCTCACGCTCATCGGCACGAGGGGCCTGACTGCCAAAGAGTTCAGAGCAGCATCCGGTTGTATTTCTAAGGCGCTTCACCTTAGCAGGCAGGCTCTCACATGAGGCAGCAAACAGGCCCAACCCAGGAGAAGGACTGGCCTGAGCTGCCTGCTTCTGCTGAGGTATGCAGAGCTAGCTAGGGGGGCTGCCAGTCTGGACCAGCTGAGAGACACAGGGACACAGGAATGCTGTGGAGTGGAGGTCGGTGCCAGAGGCTGCAGCACCTGTTGGGCTCAGCCCAGGTCAGGAGACTGAGGGCTGCAGGTGTACCTCAGGGGTAGGCAGCAGGACCAGGAGGCAGCAGGAAAACCCCTGGGGCTAGAGTATCTCATTATAGCCAGTAGCAGCAGACAGGAGGATTATCCAGAAAGATAAGGGCTCCCCTGGGCCCTTAGAAAGGACTTTGGACTTGTGCAATATCACAGACAAAAATTGCACAATCACACCTAGATGGCCCCTCTCTAGAAAAAGAACAAATCCCGGAACTGACTTCCGGGACCTTGTGACTTCCTGGTGACTTAAAGCATGGACTTATCAGTGACTGTCTAGCCTCAGGTATATTACCCTACCTGAAAGTGAATTCACTCCTTTTTAACCTGTAAAGGAGGAAGATGGGAGGAAGGGTCCTGAAAGCAAAAAAGAGAGGTCATTAGCTGGCCATGGACTTAACCAAGACCCTAACAGGAGCAAACAGAAGGGCTTCCTCCCTGCAGGGACCCCTGCCTGTCCACAGCAGCTTGGCGAGCTCAGGCTGATGTGGGACTCCAGGCCATGCCGAGGGGTAAAGACATTCCCTTCTTTCTCAGAGACAAGTAGTGAAAACCCCTAATTGCATGGAATTTGTGTTGAATTCGGTGTCTTTACACACCACAGTATTCTGCCTCAGGGTCAATCCACATACTTTTTCATCCATTCTATAAAAATGCAGAGCCAGGTGTGGTGGTACATGCATTCCAACATCTGGGAGGAGTTCAAGGATATCCTGGGCTACCTGAGAAGTCTGTGGTCAGCTAAGATGAAAGGTGTTCCAGTCTGTGTGTGTGTGTGTGTGTGTGTGCACATGCATGCATGAATGGGTCACAGAATGCATACTGAAGGTTAGTGGACAATTTGTAGGATCCATTTCTCTCCTTCCACCATGTAGGTCCTGGAGGTTGAACTTAAGGCGTCAGACTTGGCAGTAGGTGCCTTTCTTTATCTGCTGAGCCATCCTGTCGATCCTGAAATGTATTTGAATCCAGTTGATAGAACAAGGACTGGGCTTGTCACAAATAGGTTTCCAAGGCTCATGAAGCACTTGGCATAGACCTGTTCCTCACAAGGAATACCTACCACCAATTCTAGCTACAGATGGGGACCTGCATAGGGGCTCACTGACCAGCTGGCTCCCTAATGACACAGAGCTTCCTGGATCCTGGCCTGTAGGAGGAGGCAGGGACCGGGATGGTGAGCAGGACCTCAGAGCTGCACTCTGACCCAAAGGCCTTCTTGAGAAGAGGGGAGAATGCTTTGTTAAATCTGGGAGCCACAGGCCAATCCTGCAAGTGGAGTTTGTGGTTTCTGCCTAAAGTAGGAAACAGCTACAAGAGCAAATGGAGCCTTCTCTGCTGAGAAATCGCATCCTCATTTCTTAGTCACTGCCATGGGGCAATAACAAACACACACAGGAACACACACACACACACACACACACACACACACACACACAGCCCAGAGAGCCTTCATGGTTGTTCTATCTAGTTCCGGGGCTATTCTCACAAAGATCCTAGCTGGCTTTGACCTGAGGTCTGGGGCCAGCTGGGAACCCACAGGCCTTGTTACTCACAATGCAGTTCAAAGCCTGGTGACACTCACAGCCCAAAGGCTCTTGCTGCAAATGTAGCCACAGTGCCTGGGCCACTGAAGCAGGAGCCATGTCGGATGTCATGCCATGGGGTTTCCTGCACTGAAGGACCACAGCCAGGGCAGCACTGGAAGGACACTTCTACTCAAGCTCAGGCCTGGGAGGATCCTAGAGAAGCCAAAGCAGTCCTCTCAGGGTTCTGAGCAAGCCTTCAGCTTGGGCGTCCTTAGCACTCTGGGCAGGAGGCCAACCAGGCAGGCTTAGAGGCTTCCCAGCACACGGCAGCATCGAATGCGCAGGTAAGAAACAGGACAGTCCAGAGTGCAGGTGAACAATTCATGCCGTGGCAAGCTGTGTGCGTTCCTCTGAGGAAGTGGCCCACACTAGTGAGTCACAGGCCTGTACCTGCCCATACTTACATTACCTGAGATTATTGGGATTTTCTTTCCACTTGCTCCCAGAAAGGAGCAGTCACACAAAGAGTTTGGTAGAGCAAAGTCACTGGCCTTGAATTTGGATAGAACAGTATCCGCAGAGGCAAATAAAGAGTACTGAGTACAGCCACCATAGCGGCTGGGCCAGCATGTGCATGTGTAGAGGAGGGATGGTCCCAACCAGCCACTGCAGTATATATAGCATCCCTAGGATGAAAACAGAGAGCAAAGCTTTCCTCTCTTAGTGATCACAAGATCACAGTGTGAGGTCTCAGTGTGAGACCTTTCTTCCCTCACATTCATGGCCTTGAACATTTGAAAATAATAAAGAAAAAAACCTTTGAATTAAAATTTGTGACAGAGTCTGCCTGTCTTAGAGGACCTTGGCTTAGTGGGCATGGCTGATTGCCAGCCAGGCTACAAAGGCAGGAAGAAAGGAAACACCGGCAGAGCCAGCCATGAGGAGAGACCTCTCCCATAGATCAGTGCGGCCCCTGGGGCTCTCATGCCAGTGTACCCAGCCCTGGAAAGATACTGGGATACATGAATGCTTCTAGGTGGGATACATGAAAGATGCTGGGACCTGGGCTGCACTGCAGACCAAGCTGACTCTCTGGGGATGAAACCAAAGAACAATGCTGTTAAAGGCTTGCTAAGTGAGCTTTATATGACCCCAGGCCTGAGAACAGCCAGGTACAGCCCAAGGCTTAGAGGTGGAAGAGAGGGGTCAGAAAGGACAGCTTTTATGCTGTGTTGGGGACCAGTACAGACTATAAGCTAGAGCAGAGACTCTTAGTAACCACCTGCTTGTGACTTTTACTAACCTTTGACGGCTGTAGTGGCTATTCCTGGTTGTCAACTTGACAATATTTGGAATGAACTACAATCCGGAATTGGAAGGCTCACCAGTGACCCTTATCTGGAGGCTTGGAGATCCTTATCTGGATCTTGGTATGGAGATCTTGAGCCATAGTGGCTATGGATTCCAGAAGATTGAATCTCCGAGTTTAAGGAACACACCTTTAATCTGGACTACGCCTTTCATCTGGGATTAAAGGTGTGGTGGAACACACCTTTAATCTGGGCTCCACCTTCTGCTGGAGACAATATAAGGACATTGGAAGAAGGGAGTCTAGCTCTTGCTCTTGCTCCTGCTCCTTCGCCTGCTTGCTGCGTGAGACTGAGTAACTGCTAGATCCTTGGACTTCCATTCACAGCTGCGACTGAACAATTGTTGGGAATTGGGCTGCCGACTGTAAGTCATCAATAAATTCCTTTACTAACTAGAGACTATCCGTAAGTTCTGTGACTCTAGAGAACCCTGACTAATACAACGGCCTAGGATGGATAGGGAGGTCCATCCATAGAACTGACCATTTGGGCTATGCTCTGACACACCTGCCTTCCCCACTGGCCTCTGAACCTGGTCAGCGCTTCCTTTCTGTCGGCAGCACGCTGCCTTTCTCCAGAATCTTTGCTGACCTGACCTCAGGCCAAGCTGTATATTAGGTTTCTGCTGCTGATGTAATAGAAATCACACGAGCGTCATGTATCCAAGATAGCAGTAGTTTACTGTCTGATGGCTCTGGAGGTCAGAAATGCTGACGTCAAATTGCGGCGAAGTCTGCATTACTTCTGGGTGGGGGAGAGAGCAGGGGAGCTGGCAGGGGAGCTGGCTGCTCTGGGAGGTGTGCCTTTTCTTCCCTTTCTTCTCCAGTATTTAGAAGCCGGTGCCTCCCTTGCCTCACAGTCTCTTCCTCTAGTCACTCTGACCTCTGCATCTGTCTCACGTCTTCTTCCACTGGGGCCCCTGTGATTGATTACATGGGAACACATCAGCATAATCTTTCCAGAAATGAGAGCCTTGGTCCCATCTCCTAAGTCCCTCTTGCTAATTAATGGAAGGTCACATCCACAGATTGTGAGAATTCAATGTGAACATCTTTGAAATGCAGTTTCAAATCTCCCACACGCTGACAAGAGCCACGTGAACCATTGTGCAGCACTGCACCCATTTGACAGATGAGAGCATGGATACCTAACCGGAGCCTGGCAGGTCTTGGACAGCAGAGGCCACCCTGCATCTGACACCATCTCTTGTAATCCATGACTTCTCTTCCTGCCTCCATGAATCTCCAGATAACAGATTCCTGCCCTCCTAAAAGATGGGTATGTTTACACACTTCTATTGAAAGTTGATGCTCACATAGAATCATAGTCAGGCATTGTAGTGGGCCCAGAAAGGCAGGCAAGGCACATGCAGGTTTCTCTAGGTTGGTAGCCATGACGCTTGGGCTTTTCCGGTGTCCTTGACTAGATCATTTCCCTCACACCCCAAAATAATTTGAGCAGATGTTTCATCTCTATGCAACTAGTCTTAGTGCTACCATCACCAGCTTTCTTCTGTGGTTTCTCTTGGTCTTTCCTTCTTAACTCTACAAGACCACACCACATATTCCTTTCTCCTCACCAGGACATGGCAGAGTGTCTGTAGTGTTTGGAGGATTATGAAATACAAGGCTTCACAGAAACCCAAGGCCCACAGATCCTCCAAGCTGTAGCTGATTGCGCTGGTGCTTTCGTCCATTTCCGTCCTTTTATCCTCATTCACTGAGAGGGAACTGCGGGGGTGGAGGGTGGGGGGAGTGGGGAGGGGGTGTAAGGCTTTGCCTTAGCAGCGTTTGACCACGTGACTTGCTTAGGCCAATGGACAGAGAGTGGATCTGGCAGACGCCATGTCTGGGCACTTCTCGGCGTAGTTACATGGGTGTTTTCTACTTTTTTTTTCCTCCCTGGGGAAAACACAAGGTGATCCCTCAACATGTGTCTCAGAGTGAAAGGAAAAGAGGAATGTAGCCACCTTAGAGCTTGGAATCTGAACAAGACTGGAACTCTCGTTGCAACAAAATATGACTGAGGAATTTTTGTTGCTGCAGTATAACTTTGCGAGTTCTGACCAATACTGAAATCATTGCCAGACATCTCAGGGCACATTCAGCTTTCTTCCTCCCAAATAGAGACAGGGATCCAAAGAGGACCCTGGCCCTGACATCAGAAAGATGTATGCCTCCTTTTAAAAAATATTATTTTATTTTAAATGTTTATTTGTGTGTCTCTGCATAGTTATGTGCACTTGAATGCCGGTACACATGGATGCAGGAGACATTGGATTGCTGGGGGCTGGAACTAACTATAGGCAACTGTGAGCTCTCTGACGTAGGTGCAGGAGCGGCACAAGTTATTATTGACTGAACCTTCTCTCCAGCATGCGCGCTTATTTATTATTTATTTATTCACAATGATGAATTCTCTGAGAGAAAGCACTCCTTATTTTCACTGTTTTGTTTATCCATGGTTGTGGTGTGCTTTGCACAGTGCATGCTTACCGCTGTCTATCTGTGGAGGGTAGAGGACAACTTGCAGGAGTTGGCTCTCTCTCTCCTTCTACAGTGTGAGTCTTAGCGATTGAAGTCAGGTTCCTAGGCTTAACCGCAAGCACCTTTACCTACTGGGCCATCTCACTGGTCTCACCTCATCCCTTAAGACAGAGTCTTTCATTGGGACTTGAGGCTTGCTGTCTAAGCTAGGCAGATTGGCCAGGGATCTGTCTGCCTCTACTTCCCCAGAGCGAGGATGACTACTAATGCATGCCTCCTTACCTTGCTTCTTATGTGAGTGCTGGGAATCAAACTCAGATCTGCATGTTTGTATGGTAGCCACTTACTGACTGAGCTAGATCCCCAGCCCTCAATCAGACTCTTCAGCTGATTAAAACTCTGGGTGTACGGGTTTTGCATGTAATACTCTGAAGTTGTATGCTTTAAGGAAAGGCATGAAAATTCTGTAATAGAACTATCCCAGAAATCTGTACACAGATATTAATAGTAGTAATATTTACAATCGTGCCCGAAGTAGAAAGGACACAAGTGTCTGTCAGCTGATGAACGAGATGCTATTCAGCCATTAAATAAGTGGCATATTGATGATGTTACGCCATGATGGAGCATTGAAGATACAAGTGGGAATGATCAGTCAGAAAATGGCTCACACTGCATAGTTCTAGTTGTACTGAATGCCTCAAATATGTCAGTCCAGAGAGATGGGGAGTATTAACAGATGGCTGAATAGCCGGGAGGCCACGGAGAGTGGAGAGGCTGTGAAACAAGAACTAATGGGCAGCGGCTTCCTCTGAGGGCAATCAAAGTGTTTGAAGTTAGATATGAGTAATGTTGCACAACTGTCTCGATATACCAAAGGCCAGTGACGGTTGCAGCCGACCGCTTTATGAGATGTACATTTAATGTAGGTTGTATACTATGTGAACTCTGCCTTAATATTACAGAAAACCCATCGAGGGGTGTTGGGGACGAGGAGCCAGGAGGGGAGCCGTTGGTTTGTGGAAGGACCTGACCACCTCTTACTCTTTGATCTTCTAATAAATGTCTCTTCTCTTCTGCTGATGCCACATGGCCAAGGAAAGAGAAAATTACTTATTGCTTAGCTCCAAGCAAATGGTCGGGATTTTATTAGATCATTTTATTAAAAACATAGAAAGGAAGAAGGGAGTAGTGGATGGGGGGGGGGGGAGAACTGTACACAAACAAAAAGGCAGAACTTGTCCTGGAAAGTGTTTCTCATGCCCGTGAGTCCTTCTGCTTAGCACTGTCTAGATTACTTAGCACTGAAGTCTTCATTTGGAAGCTCCGGACAACATTGGCTATCTTCTTTCCCTTTCGAACTGGGCCAGAGCCACAGCTAGCCAAAGTCCGGTAAGAATAGATGGTGGGGGTGGTGTGGTGGTGTTGAGTGGTCCTTTCAGGATAGGTGGTCTTTTTGTCCCTTGCCAGCTAGCTAAAGAGGCATGGGTAAAGGGGTGGAGGGGGCTTGTGTGAAACTCATGTCTTCCTTCCATGCCGCATGCCCCACCAGAGGAGAGGGCTGCCTCCCCACAAGGCAAATGCTTGGTGATAACACAACAGCCAAGACAACAGGAAATCCTAACACCTCCTGCGTCCTTCCTATACCTCATCTTCAGCCTTCAGTTTCACCAATTGCCCAGGCAAATGTTGGGGTGTCTTAGCCAAGAGGGGAGACTAGTAAGCACTGCTCCCTGGCATTGCGTAGGTAACTGTAGATCTTACGATCAGACTGAGGAGGTGGCTTTCTGAGTGAAGAGCTCACCGTGGCAAGCATGGGGGTCTGGGTACGTCCAGAGTCCACCTAAAACATCTGGGCACCATGGCACACATGTGTAATCCTAGGGCGCGAGTGGTAGATACAGGTAGACACAAGGGCTCACTAGTCTGCCAGTCCAGCTTAACCACTGGGCTCCAGGCAAATGAGAAACCTTGACCCGAAAAGAAAAAAAAAAACATAGAAAGGAATAAGAGATAGAGGGGTGACAGATGGCATACATCCAATTTGTCCTCTGCCTTCTACACATTTAGATACATGTGTGCATGCTTGTGTACGCACGCAGACTCAGAGATCTAACCGTGCTGTGCCGTGATAATTCTGTGGTTTGAGTCCTGACCACTAGTACATAGGAGACCTGAGCTGATGAATGCGAAGGGCCACTCAAGCACGCATGCATGAGGTGACACATAATCACTGATTTAGAGGGCACTTCATCTTCCTGGCCAGTTTTCACTTCCCTCTGAGGAAGGAGTGTTATCTGGAGAGAATTTAGAACGGGGGAGCCTTTTCTCTGGGCTTTAGAAGCCTGTTTACCAAGCCCTCCAGATCCTGGCTTGAAAGGCTCAGTAAAGATGTGAGGTATGCTCAGAACAATCCAGGGCTCAGTCAATATTTATAGCCAGGGGCTTCGGCTCAGGTGGCTTCACGGGACTGTTTGAGCCCCCACTTAACCAGTGTACATTGATCATCTGCGGGAGACCTTTCGCCTGCTGGCCCCTCCATCTTTATTATACTGCGCAACTGGGACTACACTTGACTTTCAAAGGCTCGACTTGTGCCATTCAAAGGGAAAATTTCCACCTTCATTTTAAGCCCTATCTTGTTCTCCCGCGGTCTGAATAAATATTACTCAACAGCCGAAGTTACTTAAGCATCAATCATTTCTACTTCAAGGAGGAGGTAAAGAGAACAAAGATGTAACAGCACAAAAAGACTGAAACTCAACCTCCAGTGCTGGGAGGATTCCAAGCTTGTTGAGATTAAAGAAGCCCCAGAGAGCCGATGTTACCTCAGGTTCACCGGTGTACTCTTTCTCTCCAGGATTACACTTGACAATGAAGCAAGGTACCCTGGAAACCCTGGGCAGGTGGATGGCTAGGCTGGTGTGGGAGTGGTTAGCCTCCCCCCTTGTGAGAGGTTTCCACAAAGCCTTTGCATTCTTCTCCACATTGCACATCGCCCCTCCCCCTGCCCCAAAAGGTCTCTAGGCCACTTTCCACCATGGCACCCTCCAATGCAATCTACCCTACTGCCTCTCTCGTAAATCCACCCTCCCCTTCCTCTATACCAGTGGTTTTCAAACTGTGGGTCAAGACCCCCTCAGGGATTGAATGACCCATTCACAGGGTTGCCTAAGACCATCAGAAAACACAGATATTTACATTATGATTCATATGAGTAGCAAAATTGCAGCTATGAAGTAGCAACAAAAATAATTTTATGGTTGTGTGTGGGGGTCCTCTACAACATGAGAAACTGTATTAAAGGGTCACAGCATGAAGACGGTCGAGAACCACTGCTCTCTAATACCTTGAAAAAGAGTATAAAGTTTCCTGTAAAGAACATTTGGCTTCTAAAGCAGCTACTTCCTCTAATCCCATGAATACTCAGTTTAGGACTCTGAGATGCAAGAGCTCTACAGGCAGCCATGTTTTTCCACCTGTGCCTCAGTTTACCATTTTTCTATTCACCTAGGAAGCTGGCTGAGCACGTACGTCTTAAGCCCTACCTGTCTCTACTGAATCTATAGGTTTTACACACTCCCAGGTGGGTCTCCTGCCCTTTGACATTGTGGGTCTGATATGACCAAGGAAGTGGCATGTATTTAGAACTGGAAAAATCCAAATGGGTCATGGGGTTTGGTCTTTGTGGTGCGATGCTTTTAAACACAGCTTTCTGGAAAGATTACGCACAGTGTGAAATTCATTCTTGTCTAGGTACAAACGCAAGGTTCCTAGATCACTCACAGAGCTAAGCACTGATCTCTACAGTCAGTCAGTGCAGTAAACATGTTTACAACCCCAAAGGAACACTGTATCACATTTCATTCTTTTTGTTATGACAAGATATCCAATGAGCAGCAACTTAAGGGCTTATTTTGGCTCCACACCATACATTGTAGTGGCCAAAAGTACAGGGTGCTGGTTACATTGTATCTGTACTCAGAAAAGAGAGGGGGTTGGCGCTCAACTCTCTTCTCCCTTTTATGCAGTTTGTGACATTAGCCCATGAAACGTGCTGCCCATAATGAGGTTTTTCCTCCTCATCGAACCTACTAGAAACTATCTCACAGACATGCCCAGAGTTTTGTCCCGTGGTGATTTTAAACCTAGCGGTAACAATTGATATCTACCACCATATTCCCTCCTTCACTCATAATGCTGCTTGCTTCTCAGCTTAAAGCCAGCACTAGTCGGTCTATAGACATTTCCATATCAATTGAATTGTGTAGCATGTGGCCATTTGCCTGGCTTCTTCCACACGACGGGCGCAGTGTTTCCAGGGCTTCTGTGTTGACATTTATCAGTGCATTATTTATTCTAGTGGTTGAATCACATTACACTGAATGGACAAGCCGCTTTTTAATTAACCCATAAGCTGATTGGCCATTTGGGTTATTTCTGTTATGGAACAACTATGACTCAGGCTCCCGTGAGCATCTGTGCATGATGCGTTGTGTGGATACTTGCTTTCATTTCTCTTGATTGTATGCCTGTACATGGTTCTGCCAGGTCCTGTGATAAGTCTACCGATGGCATTTTAGAAACGGATAGGTTGTTTTCTGGAGGGAGGGGGTGTACCATTTCCTATCGACCCCCAGTCCAGCAGTGTGTGGAGATGAGAACCTCCCTGCATCCTTGGCAATACCTGCTTTTATTTTTATTTTTTTTAATCACACAGTGGATGTGAAAAGCTATTTCTCTGTAGTTTTGATTGACTTACATTTCTTTAATGAATGTTGACACCAAGTGTCTCCTGCAGTCATTGACCATCTGTGTGCCTTTCTCTGATTGTCTACATTGTTTAAGAAAGCATTAACCCCTACGAGCTCAGTGTCCCCGTGGGTTAAATGAAGGGAGTCGACAAGGCAATTCAAGTGACTGCAGCAAAGAAGCTGGAGTTGTCACATAGTAGACGTTAACAATGTTACTTCCCCACACCACTGAGCTGGCAACCATAGGTGGAATTGTCACACCCAGAATTTTCTTTCCTGTATGGCCCTGCTTGAGATTCACCACAGGAGGTACCTACAGGGCTTGGCACGAGTGGCTTGACAAATATTTTGTGCCCTCACAGTTGGCAAGGTGCCCTAGGAGCTCATGTCTGTGGCCTGTGCTCCACTATTCCACTTTGTTGGCCTAGGATATGAGGTATACTAGGAGCTGTGCCCAGCCACCCAGGTATATTCTTCGGCTTCTCCTGGACAACCGTGTGCACTTCTGTGGGAAGGAGCACAGTCTCTTGAGCATGTCACTCACACTATCAACGTTGGATGGGACCCCAACTTGGGCACCCATTAGTCCTTAGGGATTCCAGATCATCTCAGCTCTCCTATTCACATTCAATGGTCTTCCCATCCCCCCTACCCTCCACCTCACTGCTTCTCTGGACAAACTAAATTGACTTCAAGGGCAAGAGTAGAGGCAACCTGCTTGCAAAGAATTTTGTACTTCCTTCTGGTACTGTGTATGACCCACTTTCTATAGAAATATTGGACTTCACACCACCCAGATTGATTCGACCTCTCAGCTTGTGCCTGTGGGATGCCACAAGGGACAGCTAGCTATGTTACCCTTCTTCTCAAAAACCAAACCCAGAACCCTGGACATTTGGTCTCCCCAGAGAAACTAAACATGGTGACTTGGGCTTCTTCTCATACTAGTAGCCCCAGTCCCAGTCCCACTTGGCTTCTGTGACGTCAGTTTCAAAGACCCCCCCCCCCCCAGTTGTGTATTACCTTGTAGGTCTTTAGGTCACAAGCCCAAATGGATCTCACTGGAGCCTAAATTACTCAGCCATTCTCCCAAGGGGAGAGACTATTTTCTGGAGATGCTGCTGGGCAGGAGGTTTAGAGGCAGCTTTCGTAAAACCCAAAGCACAATGGAACAGGAAGCTCTATCTTGTCTTCCAAGTAATACAGGGCATTGTAGCCAAGACTTTTACTCCCTCTTCATCCACCGCACAAGGATACCAGGCTCTTCTTGGCTAGCTCTCCAGATGGACGTTCTGGCAATAGCCTGATGTGCCCCAGGCAGGGCTTTGCCCCCACTTCAGGATGCTCACCCTCAGACTCACTCTCTTCCCAGGCTTACATTGAGACCAACTTCTCCCAGTATAACTTCTGCCTCCTGCTCTTCTCTCCATCCTGGCCCCACCCTTGTCTCGCTTGACCGCCATATGCTCCTTGGCCCTCTCTAAAGCTGTGAGGATCCACTCCTCTGCTCTAGCTACCACGGTTCCTCCCAAGGAGCTCCTACTCACACACAGAGGATGCTTGGGGCGATGCTCACACACTGGACAGTGACAGTGCAAAAGAGCCGATTCATGGAGCCACAGAGGATGGGCTGTTCAGTGTCCAGGGCATTTATCACAAAGGGACACAAAGCTCAAGGTTTCTGTTGATGGAGCTATTTCCCAATAGCTTGGAAGGGGTAATTTTGACATCCCTAATGAGCACTCGGTTTATGGTGATTTAGGAAGAAGGTCAGGGGAGCATTGGCAGACTCACTCTGAGTCCTTAAGATATCTCTGTTGAGATTGGTAGCCAAGATGGAGATCACAGGAAAGAGGTTTAGATTTACTGTCTAATGTTCCTTCTCCTCCACCTCCCCGCTCTGATCTTGGCTCTCCGTGTGCACTTTTTGCATGATGAGTGTGCTTCTGGGCTACCACAGATCCACTAGGGGAGTCACAGCACATTTGAATGCAGCAAATTCAAGTCAGATCTCCTCGTCCCTTCTCTGTGAGCATCTTGCCACCATCATGTCTAAACTATTTGTCATCATGTCATAGCTCTCCCCTGGCCCTGCCTTTGAACCCTCCCCCTCATTCTTTGGTATTCACGCCCAGCAGAACCCAGCCTTCACTGCCTGACACTGGACCATGGCTTTCTGATCCTGCCTATGCTACCCTCAGACCTAAAGGCCAAGTTCTGGCTCCAAGCCTTCTGTCATCTGCTACAGATCTTTAGTGTGTTGCCACAAACATTGAGATTCATCCTGCACCTACTCTTCCTTGAAGACCTACTGTGCTCTGCACTTAGCATGTTAGATTAGTGAACAAAATTCTCAGGGGTTCATGGTCACATAGGGAGGACTATGTGACGTTGTGCACTAGGGTCAGAAGTGCCATAAGAGAGAGAGAGAAAGAGGACCAGGAACCATCAGTAAGGGCACCCATTCTGTTCTGAAGGCCAAGGAAGATTCCAATACTGGTAGGATTAAGTCTAGAGTCCTCCGCTACTTTGAAAGTGTATCCTTCCCCAACCCTAGCCCCAGCCTGGCCTGTCTACTCCTCACACTTCCCATGAAGAATCCACAGAGTATCCTGGCCTTTTCCAGAGTAGGCCAACGGCAGGCTTCTAAATGTTTCCATTTGCTCTTCTTTCTCCCTCAGTTAATTCTCGCTCCTCTCCTCTTGCTGTCAAAACCCCTACTGAGTCTTCAGGAGCTGTGGAAATCCCACCCCCTTTCTCCCTGAAGCCTCTCCTGATTTCCAGATTCACACCTAGCCCCTCTCTGTTGCTCTTGAAGGGCCCTGGTAGGCCCAAGCATAGCAAACATGGCTCTGGCAGGCCTTGCCTTTCTGTTCCCTCGTCCTTGCTAAAGTCTGTTAGATTACATTAGGCCATCCCCTTATTTGGCCACTTCCTCCTCCTGAGGCTGACCACAATGGTCTAGCTATCAAAGTACTGAAGTCCAGCAATCCTTCCCCCTTTGGCTGCCCTAATTATATGCCTAATTAAAATAAAACGCCTCATCCTAACACAGGCTTTCTCCTTTTCCTTTATAAACTGCCTATGGACCACATCTGTCTCCTCAATCTCCAGAGGCCGTCGTTTGCCTTCCTGGGGCAAATACCTCTTTCTCCACTCCTTTAGTCCTCCCTTCTTCTCCTTTGTCCTTCACCTCCTGTCTGTTTCTTATTCCCTGCCCTTTGTCCCTCTGGGGCAAACAAATCTTTGTGCTGACAACTTGGTGTCTCATGTCTTGTGCCAATCGATCCTTTTAGCACTTGTCATTTTCTAGATGCTATGCCGTAGCCCGCCGTGTGCATGTTCTTTGTCCTATGGGTACCGGTGGACACTGAGTTTGTCCATCACTGAGAAAAACCTACCACAGGGCTTCACAGGAATGTTCAGAGGAGGTGAGCTAGATGGGCGGTAGTGGTGCACGCCTTTAATCCCAGCACTTGGGAGGCAGAGGCAGGTGGATTTCTGAGTTCAAGGCCAGCCTGGTCTACAGAGTGAGTTTCAGGACAGCCAGGGCTACACAGAGAAACCCTGTCTTGGGGGTAGGTGGGGGGGAAGAGGAGGTGAGCTAAGGAAGAGGCCCAGGGAAACCTTGGGTCCCAGCCACACTGAGGCACAAACAGACCCGGCATAGAACACTGGAGTTGTTCTCTATGCTCTCACCTCACCTGCTCCCTGACCTGTCCCAGCCAAGTGACCTTCATCCGACCCACTCACTGTAGGTCTGCAGCCAACACTGTAGCTCTATCCCTCTAAGTCTTCCCCACAGAAAGTCTGAATGAACCCTCCAACACCAGGAAGGAAGATTTGAATTTATTCTGGGACTACACTCTCTGTCATTCTTCTTGACCAGGCTGTACCATTGTTCGTTCTTGCAGCCCCCCTGGCAAGCCTTCACCCCTAACCTAGGCTATTTGGACTGGCACAGCAGCCCACTCCATATGACCTCTGCTCCACCCCTCCTCTTGCACTTGGGTCCTTCTCTTTGGCTTAGTTCTGGAGAAAGTTTACGAGGCTCTTTTCCTCTATCTCTCATGGTTATCTTGATTGGCATTTTCACTTTACGTCGTGAGCCATTCTGCCTCCAGTTCTGACATAGTTGTTGGGGAAGCGGGAGGGGGAGGGGAGGAAGTTGGAAAGAGGTTTGTTGATGATGGCTACATTTTATTATGTGTGATGGTCATGGATCTGACAGGCGGCTCATCAAGCTGGAGGCTGGGGACACAAGGGGAAGACGAACAGCAAATGCCGTGAAGTCACAGTACAAAATATTTTTCAAAGGGACATCAAAGTCTTTTTCCATTCTGTCTTGCCTTGACCCCATTTCACACTGGCAAAACACAAACCGAAATTAAAATAAAAATACCAGGCTGGCTCCATGTAGCCAGTTGGACTGTGCAGCTAATTCACAGACTCTATTAACATCACTAAATGCAAACATTCCAAGATTTATTTTCCTTGCTTATAATTTTTTTTTTGCCTTTCCACTGGTGGGCTGTTTATTTCTAATAATCTGGTAGGAAAAAAACATTCGCTCATACCAGTGGAGGTCTTATATGCCAAGCTGCAAACCAGAGCACATTTTATTGTGGAAATAAAACCCTTGGAAAACAGACTCCAGGGGGGCCTGCTGACGGCGAGTTTACAACGTAGTACAATTGACGCCATTATAATTAGTTCCCCCCAAAAGTCTTATTTTTCAGGGCAGAGATCTGAATCTTTCTCTTTGCACACGAATATCTCTGGACTAGAGCAACAACATTATGGAGAATGAGTCACAGTGCAGCTTTGGGCTTTAAAGACTAACGCAGATCCTATAAATCTTGCCCGCATTCTTTTACTGGGAATGACTGACTTTGATGAAAACCAAGGACTGTAAATCAGAAACCTAAATAGCTTACTTTGTGGCAGATAAATACAGATTTATGCAGTGACAAAGTCCCATGTTAACCCCTTCCTGGTGCCACAGAGGACTTGAGGGCAGTGGGTGCAGAGAGGGATGGGGCCTTCAGCCTCTGCCTTTCTTCCTGGAGCCAGATGGGGAGGAGACTGAAGGCGAGACAGTGTTAGCAGATGATGCTCTCTGGCCAAGGGTTCCCACTGGCCCATCTCAGCTGGGCACAGTGCAGTCTCTTGGCTCTGGTTATTCCTGGGCTCTATGCTAGACAAGGTTCTGTGTGAGTGGTTGGGTGGGTGTCTCTTACAGCCTAGGCTTCCAAAATCCTTGTAAAGTCACTACTATCTTGGTCCTAACCCTCTTACCTGCAAATGGCACACCGTTAGAATTAAATTAGCAGTTATATACTAGTGTCTCTCTCTCTGTCTCTCTCTCTCGCTCTCTCTGTGTATGTTTGTGTGTCTGTGTGTGTGTATGTGTATATGTATGTATATGTGTACATATGTGTTTATGTGTATATATGTGTGTATATGTATGTGTGTATCTGTGTGTGGGTGTACATGTATCTATCTATCTATCTATCTATGTATATATATATATATATATATATGTTTATGTTTATGTATATGTGTGTGCATGTGTGTATATATGTATGTGTGTATCTGTGTGTGGTTGTACATGTGTATATATGTATGTTTATGTATATGTGTATGTATGTATGTATATGTGTGTATGTGTGTATATGTGTATGTGTGTATGTATATGTGTATGTGTGTGTATATATGTGTGTGTGTATGAATGTATGTGTGTATGTATGTATGTGTGTATGCATGTGCATGTGTATGTATGTGTGTATATGTGTATGTGTGTATGTATATGTGTATGTGTGTGTATGTATGTGTGTGTATATGTGTGTGTATGTATGTGTGTATTTATGTGTATGTGTGTGTATGTCTGTGTGTTTGTATGTGTGTGTATATGCATGTGTGTATATGTGTATGTGTGTATGTATGTGTGTATATGTGTGTGTGTATGTCTGTGTGTTTGTATGTGTGTGTGTGGTCTTGCCTCTCCCCCCACACACCATTTTTCTTTTTCTCTTTTTCCTTATTTCTATTTTTCTTCACTTGATTCTCTCTCTCATTTCCCCTCCTTCCTTCACTGCGGACCAAACCTACACCTCAAGCATGCTGGTACAGCACCAAGATTCATACTCAGTGTCACTCCCTGCCCTCAGTCCTTTTTATTTTGAGACAGGTCTCCCTAAGCTGCCTGGGCATTGAACTTGTAATTCTCCTGAAGTAGTTTTCCTAGCAACTAGGATTACAGTCTCATGCCACCAGGTGGCGGGCCTCTGCATTCCTAAGGAGCCCAAGAAAGACCTGATCCTGAGGTGCTGGGACCAACCAACACTGTGCAGAGCTCGCCAGAACCCACAGACAGAGCGAGCCCTCATCTTTTCTTTGCAACCCCTGGCTTCACTCATTCCACTGAAAGATCCATGCCACTGGATCTTCAAGTGCTCTGAGCCCCAACACTGCAGTGCTTGTGGGGCTCCCTTGTCTGTCCAGAGTCCCTGTGGCTGCCATGCGCGTCTCTCTCCAGGGCACAACCCTAGCCTGACTACACAATTGGCCTAGTGCTTTTGTGTTTAAACAAGGCGCACCCTGTGTTGGCCTCTCAAACTTTAAAAGAATACTGGGACCCGGTGACCCTGGGAGGGAGGAAGGGGGCATTTATCATTTTTATGTGACATTTCAAAGCAGGAGACTCCTTCTTGGCCAGGAGACAAAGGCCCGAGTGGGGTTAATGGAGGAACCCTATTTAATCATTAACGCTTAATACTAAAGAGTTTAAAAGGAAGCGGTGGGCTCCTTGTTCAGCCCTTTGGTGCTGGGGATACTCTGGGGGGTCAGGTGGGATTAAATCAGGTCCTGGCACAAGAGGCTTTCTGCTGAAGCTGGTATGAGAGCCCCAGGGGATGGGTGGTGATGGGTTTCACTCAAGTGACTCCAAGTCTCTTACCTAGCCCTTCCCATCAGCTCCCTCTGCCCTGTGGTGGTGACAGTACCCATTCATTTTCTAGGCTGGACAGGAGGTCTGCAATGACAGACAGCCCAAAACTCAGTCCACACCTGGTGGTGTGATGGGAAGCTCCTGGCAGACAAAGACCCTAAAGCCAGTTCTTCGCCAGTGTCACAGCTACAGTGACAGAGCATGTCACCGGACTTAGCAAGGAGACCTTGGCTCTTTGGTTCCTTTGCACCACAGCCTTCGGTTTACCTGCCTCCTATCCCAGCTCTCCACCTCTGCCTCAGTCTCCTCATTTGCACCTGGGACATGTTTTCCCAAGTGTCGGGACAAAGAGAACAGGCAGCAACCGTGGAGAAACCCACTTTCTCTCCGGGCCACTGGCCCAAGAGGAGCTGAACACTTGGCAAGCAGGCGCCAAGCCCCGTGTGCACCTAGTTGTCTTCTACAGACTCAGGTCCTAGAGAGAGTTTCTGGGTGGAACTGAACAGCACGATAACGTTTGCTGAGTTTCTGCTTATTTTTATTTGTGTGTGTGTCTGTCTGTGTGTGTGTTGTGTTATTGTAGCTTATCACCATAGCTACTGTTAACTGGACATTAAACTAAGTTTATTGCAAACTGTGCAACCTGCGAAGCCCACACCTGATCCAAAGGGCATTTTCAATTTAGAAAACAGAATTCTTTGTCCCTACCTACTCTGATCCCCCTCTATAGGATGCCCTCCTGACTCTGGGGTTGATTCTACCTAATTAATGCACTGCCAATTTCTAGAATTGGGGGTGCCGGTCCCTGCCCCTGCCAGGTGACCTTATGTGATTTACCCATGTGACTCTGTGCAGTTGGAGATTACCCATTCTCTTTGTTGTAGAATGCATGCTGTATTCCTGTTTGTAGTCACTTCCTATGCAGAATATCCAGATGTGGTATTTTTTTCATCTATCTTTATCAATAACTTCCCCCAAGTTATTAGAGAAAACAAAACAAATAGCTTTAAAAATTATACAACTATCCTGGTGGAACACAGCTTGGGCAAAGGCCATGAAGATGATTCATGGAAATCACAAAGATGTGGTAGCTCTCACCAACTAGCTAAAGGTGACAGGGTACCTGAACCTGCCCCCATTTCCAGCTTGGAGCAGCTGATCAAGTGGCAGTGTTCCTGGCCTGTAGGCCAGGTCACGGTGGCATCTGTCACTCAAGAGTCACAGGTATATTCAGAACAAAGGGCTGAGCAGGTATGAGCTCCACAAAGACACTCTGTAGCAAAAGGGAAGGGGCCTGCCCCAAGCTGCCCAGAACACACAGCTGACCTTTCTGCCTCCCTGTGGGAAAATTCCACAGTTGAAGATAAGATCGGGTTGTCAGGGCCTTGCAGGGGGCCTGGAACAGGGTAGAGAAACCCCAGACAGGGCTTACTCTGGAGTTTCTGCCAAACCTGTTGAGAGGAGAGCCTCCTTGTAATCCAGGGGGCAGGAGGCAAAGGATGTCTGGGAGAAACTTGACCTCCTGACTTAGGCTCAAGGAGTAGCCATCTCCTTGTTTCTCTCCCCGGACAGACCCAAGCAGCTATAGACAGTTTACCTTCCAGAGTGCTTTCAATGTCTAGTTCCTGAATGAATCCTAGGGATCTGACTACCCTGCATGGGATGGCCTACTCTTGAGAGTGGGGGAAGAAGAGGGCTATGTTCTCTTCTGACAGCCACACTGCCTGGCTCTTCACAATCCTGACTTTCTTTTATGACCCTTACTGCCTTCTTAATTTCCCATCTCTGCAGAGTGGTCCTGATGGTGCACCTGCCTTTCCACCATCTCTCAGAGTGGTCCTGATGGTGAGCCCGCCCTCCCAGGGTGGTAGGGAGAGCTCTGTCTATAGAAAGGTGTGTCAGGGATCATCTACCTCGGAGCTCACGTGCTTGCTCTGTTCTAGTTTAGTTTTTCTTTGCACAGAAGAGAAAAACCAACAAACACAGCAACAAAGAAGCCTGACTGCTGTAGGGTACCCAGCACCAGCCAAGCATCAGCCTCCTGAGGCTTATTTCTGATGGAGTCTTTGAGGTGGTCTCATAGGCCCTTCTTAGCATCCTCAGCAAAGGCCCCAATCAGGGTTCTAGCAAATGAGAGTGGAGAGATAATATTCCTGTCCTTCAAGAAGACTGGCCTGGAGTCCCCAAAGGCCACCCATACTATTCTGCAGCTTACAAACATAATCTGATATTCATGTTACTTGAAACAAGTTCTTATTAAATTCCAAACAACCTATAGGAAACACCTGGGCTTCCTGCCCACCCCCCATCTGTGTCTGTGTGTGTGTGTCTGTCTCTCTGTGTCTGTCCGTCTGTCTGTCTCTTTCTCTGTCTCTCTGTCTCTGTGTCTGTCTGTCTTTGTCTCTGTCTCTCTGTCTCTCTGTGTCTTTCTCTGTCTCTGTCTCTCTTTCTGTGTGTGTGTGTGTGTGTGTATGTGTGTGTGTGTGTGTGTGTGTGTGTGTGTGTGTGTGTGTGTGTGTGTGTAAAACAAAGGGCTTATACATTATACATACTATGCAAAGGAATTTTGGCCTTGAATCCAGACTGGTCAAAGGTCAACTAGATCTGATTTGCTGGAGTCTTTCTTGAAAGTTCGCAACTGTTCTGAAACTGTTTTGGTTTTCAGATAGGAAGCCCTACTTATAAAGTACCCTGGCCCCGCACTGGAGCTGTCAGTCACCCCACTTAAGTTGCTGCGTCACCCTCTGCTCTCACTCTTTTCTGTCTCACTCTTACTAGCGATGCATTCATTAGTGCTCATGACCACGTTCTCCCAATAAACCTAACAATAACAATGTTATTAATAATAATATTGAAACACCTGCCTTACATGGCACGGAGTGAAAGAGTTCTCTTTCATCTGAGCTCTACTAAAGTAGAACTGGGCCTCTGCAAATGAACGAGTGTGTGGCGGCTTAGTCCTGGGAATTCTTGCTGGTTCGGACACAAGGCTGCTTAAGGTCTTTCTTCTCTAGATCAAAACCTACTGCTAATACCTTGGCCTTGCTATGCCTCCCAAACAAGAGGACCCACACCACAGGTTGTGCCCAGCTTGAACCATTTTCAAGATGTGCTTTAAAGCCATATTAAAACCCCATTGGCTGCCAAGGCTGTGAGGGTTGGGTCTACCGGTTCCCACAGTCTACTAAACTTTCCAGGGATTCTTCTTGACATGCTGACAGCTGACATCTTTCCCTGGTTTTAGTGAGGAGTCATCTGTTTGATGAGCAGTGAGCATTTGCCATTCTAAGAACCTGCTACGTGCTGGGTATGGTGTTCAATATGTCATACAGTTACTGCATTGAATCTTTTTTGCTCTGTTTTATCATGCTGGGAATGGAACCCAAAGTCTCCTGCATGCCAGGCAAGAACTCTACCACTGACTACAACCACGGGCCTCATTTAATTTTGATAATAAGCCTCGTTTTGGAAATGAGGCTACTGGAGTTTAGGGGATGTTGAGTAACTTACAGAAGGTGAAGCATTGAGTGAGTGAAAAAGCAGGAGATTAAAACCTTTCTCCAGCTGGGGATGTGGCTTGATGAATGCTTGCTTAGCATGCACAAAGCCCTGGGTTTGATCCCCAGTCTTCCATAACCCAGGTTTGTGTGCAGGTCTGGGTTTAGTCTCCAGTACTGAGTGGGGCACAGCTCAGCACTTGCCATACTTCACAAGTCCTTTTATTCCGTACTCTTGAGGCTCAGATACATGGGGACTCGCTAATGCTAGAGGCACCAAGTCCCAGATACAGAAGGTACTCTGTGTGCCTGCAGCCTTTCATGACTGAGCCACCAGTTCAAAGATCCTTCATGAAGATCTTCAGCCTTTTCACTCCAGAGCCATGGTACTGGAAAGCTGGGTAACGCATTTTCACTAAAACAAACTCCAGTGGCCCATCTTGCCCCATCTGAGGCCGGCAGGCCTGCTGGCTCCCTTAGGAACCACGGTAAAACCTTTTTCACTGTCTCCTCCCACTCTGTCTCTTCACTGACCACTGTCCATTTTAGCCGGTGAAATCTGAAGGCCAGGATGAAGCCAGCTCTGCCCTGTCCCTATGGTGGTCATAGCAGCAACTCTGGAGGCACAGACAGGCTGAGTATCGGGGATGCAGCTGGTGGCTGATGACAACATCCCCCATGACACACCAGCCATCTGAGTGGAACTGGCTTAGTATCTCCCTAAATCTAAATCGGCCTAAAATCACCTGTATATACATAGGCCTGTACACATGGGTGCATGCATGCACATGCGTGTGTACACACAGACAGAGGAAAAAGAAAATGGGGCTCCAATCAGTGCTCTCCTGATGAAGTGATGGGGATAATGCAAGGGACACCGTGGCAGACTTTCAGAGAGAGGGGTTGGGAGGAGGGGTTAGGTGGAGGGGCTAGGAGGAGGAACTGGGAGGAGGGGCTAGGTGGAGGGGCTGGGAGGAGTAGCTAGGAAGAGGGCCAGAAGGAGGGGCCGGGAGGAACTTTCAGCTCAGTAGGTCACAACTGGCTTGCAGTTTGTTTTTGAAACTGTGACCTTATTTTCCACACAGTTAAATTTGCTCTTTGTGGCCTGTTTCTAGGTGTTCATTGGTGTGACCACAGTTGCCCTCAAAACCCAGAGCAGCTATACAGCTCCAGGGGCTCCTTCAAGCTCCCCCTTGATGCCAGCCCTGTCCCTGCAAACACCCATCTATCCCTGGGAGGTCACCTTTTGCAGAGTGCCCAGGTTGGGGAGGTGATGGCCAGCTAAGACTGACACCTTCCACTTAGTGCCTCCACATTTGAGACACAGCCACACTGCTGCAAAGGTTCCACTTTACTGCTGAGTAATGTCTATTTATTGTCCCTGCAGACTACTTTAGTACACAGGCGGCTGAAGGAGCTCTGGACTCTTTTCAGTTTGAAGTCTTTTTGAATAAAGGCATAGCTGGCCTTGTGCAGAACTTTGAATGAACCTGCTTTATTTAAACATCTCGATGCCATCAATTGGGCATCTATCAGCTATATGTTACTCTATGACAAAGTTCCAAACTGTTTTTCTAAAGTGGCTGTGGTATTGCACCTTCCCAAGGAAAGAGAGTTCCAGAAGTATCAAACTCCCTGCCCCCACCCCCACCCCCCCACCCCCCCAGGACTCAGGCTTGTCATTTTTCCTTCTTTGAGACTTTTCTTGTTAACATTCCTGTAGAAGCATGTGATTAACTTATTAAGATTAGGTTGTAGGGAATGAGGGCACATGCCCATAATCCAAAATGAGGGCCACAAGTTTAAGTCCTGCCTAGTCTGTGTAGCGATTGCCTTTGTAGGAATCAAACTTCAGACCAACCAGAGCTATAGAGTAAGGCCCTGTCCACAAAACAACAGAAACGAAACATGAACAGAAAACAACAATAACAACAACAAACACAAAAGACTAGAGCAATGAAAGTGAGGCATGGTGGTACGTATATAACCCTGACACCCAGGAGGTTGAGGCAGGAGGATTATGGCTACTTAGTGAGACCCTATATCAAAGAGTAGCAAAAAAATAGGGGGGAAAAACACTTTTTACAAGACTGTATAGTAAATTCCATGGAACAAGTGGCTTACACATCAGAAATCTGCTGTCTCTGATTCTGAAGGCTAGGAGTTAGAGTTCACGGTGTTGCCAGGCTCATCTCTTCTGAGCCTCTTACCTTGAAAGTGGCTGGCTTTCACACGGATCTCTGTGTGTGGTTCTGTGGTTCCTCCCTGTGTCCCAGCTCCCTCTCTTTATAAGGATATCAGTTACGTGGACTGAGCACCACCTTAAAGACCTGTAAACTGCATGAGCTCTTTTCTGACTTTATCTGCAATTACAGCCACCTCTGCCATCTGAGGGCACAAGAGGATAGGGCACAACCCAGGCCATAACTAGCAAAGTGAATACATTCCAGACCAAGGATGCAGAATAGGAAGGAACACAGGGGTGGCCTTTATGTGGGGGGATCGGAGACGGCTCCATAGGTCTTTTTGTGGAGGGTGAGCTGGGCACAGGCAGAAACTGACACGGTTCTGGTCTCCGCTCCACCACTTGACTTGAGGTCACCTCTTCTGGAAGCCACATTTTCGTGGTCTGTAACAAGAGAGAAAGAAAATTAATGACACTTGTATCAGAGCCAGGCAACAGGGAGGAGCACTCACGTGAAGCCATTTCATCAGCTGACACATGTGAGCCCTGCAGCTTCCTGTGTTCATTTTTGGATTTTTTTCCCCTCTGCAGTAGCTGAGCTGTGGAGTCTTCTGGCATTCTCCCTGCCTCCTGGGGTTATTGTTAAGGTCCAAGTGCTTACTCAGTAAATGTCAGCAGTTGGATTTAAAGATTCTAGCTAAAATTGGCTACTACAGTCTCAAGTGTGCATGCACAGAGATTTGTACGTGATCAGAAAAATGTTAAGTATTGTAGAAAGTAGACATGGGATAGTTGGTGAAAGTCTCAGATGGCCCTGTCATCCCGTCTCTTTCCGTGGGATACCCAGCTTGCCTTCTGTTCTGGAGGCCCCCTGACACTCATCCTTTAGTTCCTATGTTGGAATTCTATCCTTCAATGCGTAGGTTTTTTTAGAGGAAGGATTTTTAAGAAGACAGTCATGTTTCCTCATCAAAGGTAGGAAAGTTTGCTTGTTCTTTGATTTCCATGTGAGGACATAGCAAGAAAACCACTGTAGCAAGGCAAAAGGTGAGTTTTCACCAACCCCCAAGCATGTCAGTACTCTGGGAGTGCTAGCTCCCAGGTGGACAAGCCACACTGTCTCAGGTAAGTTGTTAGAGTGTCTTGAACAAACTAAGACACCCACTCCTTCCTCCAGGAAGTATGTAACATGTTTGGTAAAGATCAACAGGATCCACCCCTGTTCTAGAGCAGTTCACACCTGTTCTAGAGCAGTTCACACCTGTTCTAAAACAGTTCACACCTGTTCTAGAGCAGTTCACACCAACCAGAGGAAGTAGGACAAAGAGAGCAACAAGCAAATGGCAAGATCAAGTGGAGCCTTCACATTCCAGGCAAAGTCAGGCAGCAGGAGACCCCAGAGAAGGGCTTTTAGCCATAGGACCACGTGGTGTTATGGGTGCACAGGTCCTGAGAATCTGTAGAGTGCATTACAGGCCATGGAAACTGGATCAATACAGATGGATAAGGTAAAGAACAGCATGGGTGGAGACCTGGGGTGTGGCAGCTCTGGCTGGTACATAGCAAGAATTATGGGAAATCCAGGAGGATGCTGAGGCCTGGGTGTCAGGAAAAGGCTCATGCTTCTTGGGCAAGGGGAGGCCACGGCCTGCTTTGGAGGTGTAGCTGGCCAAACCCCAATCCATGCCAGGCCCTTCTTCCATCCTCAAAGCCAACAACTTCAGTTGTCACATGTTCTCAGTCTACCAATGGGCAAGATTTTAGTGGCACAAGAGATTAAGTTGGCCAACCTGGGCAATCTGGTATCCTCCCCATACCATTCCTGTTTGCACAATATCCCATGTAACTTAAGGTGACATAGCCACAGGTTTCATGGTGGGGATGCAGATATTTTTGGTGGCCAATACCCTACCTACCATGAGTATAGCCACAAGTTCTAAGTGCACACAGGTGCACTGGCTGTAGGGAGATTGCTAACTTCAGGCTGGTTCTGTGTCCTTTCCCTTTGACTAGTTCTTGAGACAACTGATTTCCTGACTCCCTACTGACAAGGACATAACCTTCCCCAGTAGCGGCCATTTCTAGGCCAGTATCTCTTGCTCTGGCTTGGGCAGAGCCATCACTTCTTGGCACTCAGAGACTTATTCATTCTCCAGCTCCACATGATGGCTGCCACCTCCCAGGCTTGGAGGACTTAGTGTTAACCCCAGACTTCACTAACACTCATGATTCATCCTTACAAAGAGTCGGGGGCTCCTCTTTGTCCCCTGAGCAGGCCTGATCAGTGCATGCTTGACAGCTCAAAGCCTTGGGGACAAGAAATGAGGAGCTAGAGCCCACAGCTCAGCCATGACTGCAGTATTGGGTTGTGTTTACCTCTTCTGTGCACAAAGGCTCCCTTTGCCACCAGGATTAGGATTCTTCTCCCTCTGCTCAGCTTTAAGCAACATTGAGGGCGCCTGTGTCTGCACCGCAGTTTCTTGGGGCCTTTGGATCTGGATGCCATTTGAGCAATGCAGGAAAAGCAAGAGTTCCCACAAGCTCAGCACTCACAGCTATGAGGACTGTCATGGAGACAAGCCACCTTTCCAGAGACACATGCCACCTTGCGCCTGTGGGGGGCCTCAAGCTCCAGCAAACCCACCATCACTCCCATCTCTGGCCTTCTCCCTCCTCCATGTCTGGTCTCCATTCTCCCATCCCCACCCCATACAGTTCAATAAACCTCCTGATACCAGCTTTCCTAGTCCTAGGCTGGGCATCATGGACTCAAAGACAGAGCAGGTGGGGACTTACAGATCAACCAGATGCACTGTGTTAAGTACCAAGAAGATAATGCATAGGCAAAATAAGAGGGTAGCATCCAACCCATCTAGAAGACAAAGATTAAACCAGGAGGGGCTTCCTGAAGGAAGAGATATCTGAATGGATTGGGAACTCAACCAAGCAGAGGCAGATGAGGGTACTATCGGCAGAGGGACTATGCTTTCTTTCCCTCTACTGACCATCAGATTTTATATACTCCTTTCTTATGGGGCCTAGGAACCTCCCAGTGTATCTCCATACATTCTCCAGTGGTAGTAGGTATAGGATTTACACTAAAATTATGTTTCAACCTCTACCCTGAAGCCAGGAATAAGCCTGGTCATGCTTTTGGCTAGCACTGATCCATGGGAAGTTCTGGGCTACCACCCATGTCTTCCTTCAACGGAGTAGGCTCTGAGCCTGAGCTCCCAGGAGACTCAGCAGGTGGCATTGAGGCCTGCAGTGCAGTGAGGCAGTTGTTCCTGGCAGATCTGGATCCCAGGCATATCTCCAGCCTGGTCCCAGCACTGCCCTTCTCAGTCAGAAGACTTCCGGCAAGTCCTGTTCCCTCTCAGAGCCTCTATTTCTCAACTCTAAAGCTGGAGAAATGTTAGCATTCGCCCCCCAGGGTTGGCGAGAGAAGGACAAGTTCGCCCGCAGCCCAGTGTCTGGTTTGTGTCAAACCACAGTGAATGTACTTCAAAGAGACCATGCAAGGGCACTTACCAAGTGTCAGAAGGAAAGAGCTGCAGGAGGAGCCATCCTCTGAGTCAAGACAAGGGCTGTCCTGACCACTTAGTTTGGGGACACAGGAAGGCAGGGGATGTGAAGCAAACCAGAGGAGAAGCCGGCTGGACCTTCAGGACGACTTAGCAGTGCAAAGGGGGCTTTGAAAGAGGGCTGGAAGGAGGGAGGTAGCAAGCACCTTGGTCTAGTCCCGGGGCACTCCAAACACACAGAGAGAGCCTGTCTGTGGGCTTCTCTCAGATAGAGGACCACCGATTCTCAGCCCCAGAGCGGGGGTGAGCAAAGAGGTGGGCCGGTAGAATTCAGAGGGCACCTTCTTATCTGAAGAAGGTCAGCAGTGAAGCTGGCCCAGGGATCACTTCAGAATGACTTCCCAGAGCCAGCTGTCTACTGGGTTAGTGTCCATTCATATCTAGCTTTTAAGTACTAACCATGCCCTCGCCTGAGGCTCAGCCCAGGGTCTGGGAGACGAAGGACAGTAGTTCCTGTTTTTTCATGTGGTCTGGTGACAAAGGCACATGCACTTTATTTTAGGACAAGACAAACACCAAAGGGCAGTGTTGGACTGCAGGGGGGACCAGGAGACCTTACTGACTCGTCGGCAATAAAGTTTGTGTGGTAGGCTTTGATGACTACTATGGGCATCCTCTGTATGTGTGTGTGGGGGGCGGGGGGATGTTACTCTGCTTTCAGGGGAGTCTCTGACTTCTTTTTTATAACTTGTGGTGAATGGAGCCAGGTCTTCTTGACCCGATACTGAGGGATAAAGAGGGACAAAGGAGCTCCAGGAGATGGCAGAGCGAAGCCAGGGTTCTTGGGAGTCAAGAGAGATCTTGGGGTATTGTTCTGGTTGTGGGGAGGAGAGGATGGTCACTTCTATCCCAATGCTTTGCCCCACTGCTGTTGGTGTCCATGTGGACCCCAGCCATGCCCAGAAGGATCCCAAGAATGATGACGATCCAGAGACAGGGGACAAAAGGGAATTAGGAACGCAGGCCAGGGACAGTTACTAGCATTGCCTGCAGAGCCTAGGAGTCTACTCAGAGAAGAACTCACAGCCTGAGGCTGGCCCCTTTCAGGAATTTGTAATGCGACTCCCTTGTGTGAGGTACAACCATGGAGTCACACATCACTGCTTAGACTCCCGAGCCACCTCCCAGCCTCAGTGCCTTACACCCTTTTTAACTGAGCACTCTGAGCAAAATGCCAAGGACCTGGGTCTTAAACAGGCTCCCCTTGTCCTTCTCTGGTCACTTGAGCATCCATTACAGGCTTTCTGGCATCCTTCAGGCTCTCCTGCTGGCCCTGGCTTGGGACCCTCCTTCTGCCTCCCAGTGCCTCCCACTTCCTGTCTCTCCAACTGTCCCAAGGAAAATGCAAACCTTCTGTGCTCAGCACAGGCATGCCCGTCAAAGTACTGAAACATCATCTTTGTGGGTGGTTTCAGAGCCTGGCTGCCAGAGCCAAGGCAGTCAATGGGACTGCTGACTGACTTTCTTCCACTTGAGAGGGGAGCAGCCCGTGACTGGGATCCTGTTCCGAACAAGGGATGGGGAAAGACAGAGCCCTTGCTCCCTGCCTGTGTTTGTGTGGAGCCTTCAATGCCTTTTCCAGTTCACTTTGACTTCCTCAGCAACAGCCTGAGAGGTGGGGTTTGTCTTCCTCAGTTTACAGAGTAGCAATCCGAAGCTCTGAGAACTGACATGACTTTCCCAACTCTACTCTCCCATCTGTCACAGTCTGATCACAAACTGAATTCTCAGTTTGATCCTAGCGTCTTTTCCCTTTGATAGGCATGTGGGCATAGTGTCCAGCCCGACCCATGGTGGAGGGTCCCCCTCAATGAGCAATGATACAGGTATTGATGTCACCAGGACACATAATCTACTACAGGGACAAAAAAAAAAAAAAAAAAAAAAAAAACCCAAAAACCAAAAAACAAAAATCATGAGACCAAGCATTCAAAATATCTACATACTTGACCTAGAGAATTTCCTTGTTGGATGCCACCTGCAGGGGTTAGTGTGGGCCTTGAGCCTTCTTGCATCTCTGTATGGGGTAGGTCCCACCCTTAGGTACAGGTAGCATTGGGCATCCTTTGTGCTCATCTCTTCTGTTCATTCATGCCAGGATCATTCATGTATATGCTCCATCTCCTAACCTCACTGCTAGGCAGACATGTTTCTGGGCCCTCCTGACATTCTTTCTCCTTCCTTTAGATCTCTGGCACCTGGCACTGCCACCAAGGGACATCTCAGAGTCTAAGAGTGCCAAACATGGGCACCTGCCTCAGGAATGCATTTGCTATTCCATCTGTGTAGCTGTGTTCCATAAACTGTCTCTGCTTTCCAACAATTAGTGGGGGGAAAATAGGCTTTGAATCTGAAGGGGAGTAGGAATGGGAATTACGGGGTGTTTTAGAGGGAAGAAAGAGAAGGGAGAAATGTAATTAAATTATAATCTCAAAAATTAAAAAAAATCTCTTTTCTATCTGTATAACTTTCTGGGATCCAGGAACTGACATCCTAGCAGGCTCCTGGGCGATGCAGATGCTGGCATTCTGGGCACTGCCCTTTGGAAAGCTATGATGACCACTGAAGCAGAACAGACCAAAGCAAAGAGGTGGGAAAGTCGCGAGAAGATACAGGACTGGCTGGGATACATCAGGAAGAGGAGCTGCGATGGATGGGACTTCAAATGGAAGTTGGTGATTATATCCGTCCCAGCACCTCCCGCCTTGCAAGAGAGGCCTTATAAATCCTGGTCACAAGGAAGGGAAACAGAAGCTCAAGGAAGAGAGAGCCATGGCTTCCTAGGTGTCAGTGAAGACCCAGACGCTGAAACTATAACCGCCTAGTTCAGAAACCTATACTTTGCTTGACCACAATCCAAGCAGGGGGTGGGGATGGGATGTTTTTCTGCAGGGCTGGACATAGAGTCAGTGTTCAGAGCACATTGTTGGAGAGAGGAAGGATGGGTGAGTGAATAAGTGAAGAAATGAATGAGAGAACAGAACCACTTTGAGAGCCTGGAAACCGGGACCTCACGCTCTGTGACCTCACGCTCCAACTTCCCCTCCTCCCCGAGTCTGATCTGAAAGGTGACCCCCGTTCCTCTCGCCCAGGTGATAAAGCCAGGTGCAGGTGCACCTGTTACCCAAACCTGATATCCAAATAGGAAGTAAGGCTGAGATAAGGCTGTGGAGGGCAGTGCCTGGAATCACGGGGTTGGGCTGGCCATTGGCTTGATGCCACAAGTGTCCACCGAGCCTCTCCTAAAGGTTGAGCTCTATGCCAGGTTCCTTCAGGGTGAGGCAGGAAGCCACGCAGCTCCTGACCTCCAACAGCTTATGGAAAAAAAAAATACTTACAAACAGGATGTGGGTCGGGCAAAGGGAGAAGTGTGAAGCAGGTGGCCATTGCTCCCTGACAGCTCCAACAGGGAGTTGGGACTGAGAGATGAGAAGAAATGAGGCAGTAGTTAGTGATGCCAGGGGAGGGGCCTGACCCTTGCACTGCCATTGCTGAGGAATAAGAGGTCCTTAAAGTTTAGCTCCTCAGACCCAGACCCCTCCCCAGTCCTCCTACCTTCTCTCAGGGTCTCCCTTACAAGATCAGGCTAAGCTTCCTCTCTGTTCCTTCTGGCTTTACCACAGGTTGGCATCCTGGAGCAAGGGCCTAGTCTCTGTATTTTCCACACAGGCCTCTTTTTCTCTACCTTCCTCCTGCCCCTCACTACCTGAGCTAGGTCCAAGAAGCCTCCTTGTGGCCTGGCATTTGAGTGCTGAACTTAAGAGGATTTTGTAAGCTGGTTAAACAAAGCCAGATTAAAAATCAAGTTACAAGTGCCATGTTCTATTAAAGTCAAAGATAACAGGTACTCAAACCCTGCAACTTCCTAGTTCTTTAACATTTCATGCTATGTATGTTATAGAGGATATGCACATATGTTGTGCCCTGTAATTGGAAAATAACATTTTATGGTATTGTGCATCTCTGCGGTTCTCTGCTCAGCCATATCACCCAAGTAGATAGATGCCTTAGTTCATTTTGTGTTATAACAAAATCCCTGAGGCTATTTTATTTCTAAAAAAAAAAAGAGGTCTATTTAGCTTACAATTAATTTTGGAATAGTGCTAACATCTGCTCAGCTCTGGTGAGGGCATTCTGCCTCTGTCACATTGTGGAGGGCAGCATTATGTATGGATATGCATGAAATAGAGAGATCACATGGCCACTTAGGGAGCAAGAGAGATTCAGGGACCAGGTTTACTCTTTGTGTAACAACCTACGCTCATGGGATCTAGACCAGCGACATTTTCATATGATCTAGAACGAACTCAAGAGAGAATAGGTTTATTTTAACTACAGTTTGAGAGGTACGGTTGTGTACATGATAGAAAAAGCACGTCAGGTAGTTCATCCATGACATGACTTGGCACCAACTAGGAAGCAACAAGTTCTTGGGCCATAACTGGATATAAATATGATCTTCAAAGTCCCATCCCTCGTGGCCAAGTTCACCAAGCTAGGCCTTAGGTCCCCAAACAGTGACAGCAGCTGATGATCAAGTATTTAAACACATGAGCTTGATGTGCGTGTGGCAGGGCTGGAGGGGTGGATTTACAGATCTGTGATAGTTTATCTTTACCAAGTTAACACAACACAGAATCACTTAATTAAGTTAATTGATATGGGATGATTCAGTCCACTGTGGGCGTCATCATCCCCTAGGCAGAGGGTTTTGAATGTATAGGAACGGAGAAATCGAGCTGGGCACAGGTAAGCAAGCAGGATGGATACAATCATTTCTCTCTGTTCTTGGCTTTTGCTGTGGCTATGATACACGTGGCTATTAAATGTTCCTGCTTGATATTCCCACAGCGGTTCACTATACCTATAACTTGTAACTGTAATTGTAATCTAAAACAAGACTTTTCTTCCCCTAAGTTGCTTTTTGTCAGGGCATATTATCACAGCATAAATGAAACCTGACAAACATACAAAACATAACACAGGGGTCTTAAGAAAGCTACGTTCCTCCCTTCTACTGTTAATGCCTTCAATAATAACCTTTCACAAGGCTTTACCTCCTAAAGGTTTTGCATCCTTAATCCCATCATGCTAGGGACTACACTGCTACTGTGAAGAACTATGTAAAACACCCTCAAATAGTAACATAACTATGATATTGGTCTTATAGATATATTTGCATTAAGGAATCAGGGTAAATGCATGCTTTGTTTGGCTTACTGTTTCAGTAAAGTGATGAAGAGAATCTAATAAGACACCTGACCTTTAGGGTAACACGTATCGTTGTATGGTGGACTGATCAGAGAACTGAAATTATGTATCAGTGTGAGAAAAGGTTAAGAGCGCTTTTTCTAGACAAACGAGTGTGTTCCCAGTACACGGCCTCCCATTCCACTCTGTCTGTGAAGATGGAGCCAAGCAATCTTCCTAGGCTGCCCATTTGTTGAGATTAAACACATTCATTCCTAATGTGACTCCCTCTTTCTAGCAGAAGAGCAGTCAAGCATTTAGTGGCTGCCTGCTTTTGTTGCACCATGCAGTCTCTCTGATGGTGAATTTTGAAAGAAACAGGAAGTACTATATTATGGAGGTATATGAAATTTAAAATTGGAGTTATTTTTTGGTAATTGTGTGTTATGATCTTTTCTATTGCTCCAATCATAATAAACTTAGGACCACATTTGTGAATTTTATTTTATTTTTTATTGTTTTATTGACTCTGTGATTTTGACATTTATACCTCAATGCCACTCATCTCCCCTGTCTCTTAATGTCCTCCCTCCCAAAAAAGAAAATTTTTAAAAAATAAACAAAACAAAGCATAGAGAACATCTCATCATGGAAGCTGTATTGTGTCATAGTGTGTCTCACAGTGTATCCCTCTGTCCGCACAACTTCACTTGCAAATGTTCGTTAAAATGAGTCATTGGTCTGGTTCCAGGCCTCTGGCTTCTGTGCCACCATCAATACTGGATCCTCACTGGGACTCCTCTCAGTTATCCTGTTGTTGCCCTGTGTCATAGAGATCCTGCAGCTTTGGGGTTGCAGGACTGGCCCTTTCACACGCTCCAGTAGTTCGCAGATGATGTAGATTATGGGGTGAGCTGACTCAAAGCCCTCCACCTGGGCCTGGGTGGTAGCTGAGTGGGTCTGCCTGCGAGCTCTCCCACACCCATGCCATTGCTGGAGCTCTCTAGTACTGCCCGAGCTAGCTCACCCAATGCTGCAGCCTTCAGGGGCAGGGCTAACTCTCCTGCTATCCTGCCCTCAGGGATGGCTCACCAGCCCCAAGCCACCAGAGCCAGTTCTACTGTGCCTCCCAGTCTCAGTGCAGGACCCACTCTCCCAAGTGCTGTAGTTGATGAGGGGCTAGAACAGTTCTCTTGCATTCACACCCTTGGGGCTGGCTCACCAGTGCCTTCACCATCAGGGCCAGTTCTACAGTGCTGCCCAGGTGAGGTACAGGCCACTCTCACAAAGGCTGCAGTTGGTGAGGGGTAGGGACAGTGCTCCAGAATGCTACCTCCATTGAGGGGCAGGGTCAGCCCTGCACAGCTCTTTGACAGGCAGTAGCCCAGACCAGGGATGGCCACATGATATTTAGTGGTAATATAAGTTATGGACATTGACACAGATCAAGACGTTGCCCTCAGGGGCAGCATAGGCTAGGACCTCACCATGGCTTCAGGTGGCACATCAGGCTGTTCCTCTATGCATCTTCAGTTCTACATCTCTTCCTAATGCTCAAACTGCTCAACATTTCTGTCTGCTATCTGTCCACTACATACTCGCATTGTCACGGCTCCCACAGTGGACAGGTAATGTGGTTGGTGAGTATCTGGCTCTCCTCCCTCTGCTCATGCTGTGTGGTGTGGCTATGGCAGGGCTCTGTGTATCTACAGCCCACCTGTGTGGTGTGGCAGCAGGTTGGCCTCTTGGTGTCCTCATCTTACCAGGGCTGCAGCATGAAGTGGAGCCAGATGGGTCTCTAGACATCTTCCCCCTTTTGGCACTGTGGCAGGCAGGTCTCTGGATGCCCTCTTCTGCCCATGGCTGGCATGAACTTCATTTTTGAGGAGATTGCTGCCTTTGACCCTTTTGCTCTGTAGTTGTCTCTGCAGCTTACAAGGTTTTACTATAAAGATAAAGTGTATCTGTCCTCCACCATAGATCAGGGGTTGGGAATGCTAATATCTTCTGGAGCAATCTCATATCCACAGAAGGTATGGGGGACATTAGCTTGGACTTGTGGAGTGTTGGCACTGTTGCCCAGACACATGCCTGAGCCGAACCTGCTACCCTTCTCCATACTCACTTCCAGCACTAAGGGCATACCCCTCTCCTGCAGTGCTTGCTTTAAGGCCTAGAGAATTTCTTCTAGAGGATGTTAGAGGTTTTTAGAAAAGATAAAGAGAGCTCAAGATGCTTGGTCTAAAGGATACTCTCTTAGGGTTCCCATTGCTGTAAAGAGACTCCATGACTCTTATAAAGGACAACATTTAATTGGGACTGGTTTACAGGTTCAGAGGTTCAGTCCATTATTATCTAGGGGTGGGGGTGGTGCATAGCAGTACCCAGGCAGACATGGTGTTGGAGGAGCTGAGAGTTCTACATCTTGTTCTGAATGCAACGAGGAGAAGACTAGTAGACTTCTAGGTAGCTAGGAGGAAGATCCCATTACTTACCCCTACAGTGACACAGTTCCTCCAACAAGGCCACATCTCCTAATAGTGCCACTCCCTGGGCCAAGTATATTCAAACCACCACAGATGCCAGAGACCAGTGCTTTTCAACCTTCCTAATGCTGAAGCCCTTTAATACAGTTCTTCACTTTGTGATGAGCCCCAACCATAAGATTATTTTCATTGCTACTTCATAGGTCACATTATGCTACTATTATAAATCATAATGTAAATATGTGTTTTCTAATGGCCTTGAGCAACCCCTGTGTCAGGGTTGTTTGACCCAAAGGGGCCACAACCCACAGGTTGAGAAACACTGCCACAGACGGTTTCTACCACTTTTACTGTCTTAGGCACCATGGGCTTCTCCAAGTTGGATGATAAAATACTCAGTTAGGTCTCTCTAGAAATCACTGGAAGCATGAGTCTTTTGTGAGTCAGGAGTCTACAGTGAGCTCATTGGCTTTGATCTCAGTGACTTTAGAAGTAGGAACAGGTCTGACAGCTATCGGGCATCTGGGACCTCCAGGTACTCAGTGCGGTCCTGTCTATTCCTCACAGAAACCCGAGCGTCGACTCGGGTACTCATGCTGGTATGCAGGCCAGGAGTGTAGGGTTCAGATAGACCCACAGTTTACTGAGGTCCTTCAGCAATAAGTGGAGATAGAGGGTTCAAACCTACTACACCTTCAGCCCCACAGAGTTGCTGAGCTGATGGTCAAACCCTCTCAGATGTTGCACCTCTCATTGTAGAATGTCTTTATGTATTAGACACCTTAGTTTACAGAAACCACTCCTTTAGGTAACAAGAAACACTACCAAAAAAGAGAAAAAAATAAAGAGGATTTAAGAAAAAAAATCAAGTTATTAAGAAGTCCAAATAAGAGTGTGCCAGGATAGATAGCTCATCAGTTATGAGCACTTGCTGCAAAATCATGAAGATGGGAGTTTGGTTCCCGGCACCCACACAATAAGTTGGGTGTCCCAGACACACCTACAGCCCTTGTCCTGAGGCAGGCGGAGGCAGGAGGATCGCTGAGCTTGTTGACTTTAGCCTAGCTGAGAAAATGCAAGCCTCAGATTAGGGGGCAGATCCTACCTCAAAGGAATAGGCGTGTTTTAATAAAGGAGGGTGCCCCATGCCCTCTTCTGGCCTCTATGTGCACACATACACTCCCACGTACAAGTGTACATACACTCATACAGACAGATACACACACTACAAATAATCCTACAAAGAAGCCTGAGCAAAAAATGTCTAAGTGTGCCTGCCCCGCAGAATCTGCGCCGTCAGCACCTTTAAAGACGTATGCAATGACTTTGCTAGAGTCCCAAGAAGAGAGACTGTTTCATATGATAGATCTGATGAACACTATCACCAGTTAGGTTATTATTGTCTTGCCTTAATTTGAGCTACAAGGAGCATATGCCTTCTACAACCTCCATTTGCCATATAAATTCCACTACCCATCTTGATTTTCCACAGCAGTGTAGGTAAGAAAGTAGTTGTCTATGGACCACTTTAGGAACCACTGGGAGACAGAGAACAGTCTGAGTTCTAAATAGCTAACTTCTGTATTCACAGTGTCAGGAATCCCATGGTTTTCAGTACTCATTGGGGTGTTATTGAAATTTTTGTTTAAATAATATCACACTAACTTAAGATATAAAACAGGCTTTGCTATGAATGGGTTCAGTTGAGGTTGGTTAAAAGCTTGCATTTAATGCTAGGGGTGGTTTAAGGCTTACCTCATACCCAGGGTCCTGCCAAGCTTGCCGTGAGAGCCCCAGCTCACATTCCAACCAGTGTGGAGTCTAGAAGACTGGTGGATTATGTATTCATCAAAGGTGACTGTCCACAACGTCTAGGACACACAAGCTGCCTTGGCTTAAAGACTGTGTCCTATTTAGAATCTGCCTCTGCCGTGCAAATACAGTCATTTCACAGTGATGGCAGCTTAATGGGGCGCTCTGCTGAACCCTAAGATATTGCCGATATTGCTTTCCATGGATCAAACAAGGCAGATCAAAGTGAAAAATTTTTCAGAGTCCTCTCACAGGAAGAAATTCCTCCAGGCAAAGCTTTGAGGTTTTCACAGTCCTGAAAATGAGCCCTGACTTTCTTCTGGCAACAACAACAAAAATTCCTTTTATTTGTGCCAAGCCAGAATACATTTCTTCTCTGAAACTATTTTATAGATTTTGTGTCATTTTCTACTTTCTATTTCATCCTTGAAGTAATTACCTACATTTAAGAAAATGTAGGCCCAGTGAACAGGAGGCATGCATAGGCAGATAAGCCCCGAGAGGCAGCCCCAGGGGATGGGGGCAGAGCTGCGTCTATAACTGCTCTCAATTTCAGGATCACATGGTTAAATGCAGAGCAATGGTGTACTCAGGGACCCAGAATTAGGCAGCCAAAAGCATAATTTAAAACTAACCTGGAACCCTACCTAGGCATCTCAAAAACTGTAACAAGCATTCAAATTGAAGAGCCTGTAGCCACTGTATCTTCCTTTTGCCAATACTGTTGGGTTTCTCAGCATCTCTCTGTGTACAGGTCTTCTGAGTCCTTGTCATGGCACTCAGGTGGCAAACATGGGATTCTCTTTTGATGGGCAAAGTGTGGGCATGGAGAAGAAGGTCTGGCTACTCCCTCTCCTTTAGAACTTTGGCTTACAATCTGCTGTGTTCTAAATTTATGTCCCCATAGTGTCAATTTGTGCACATGACAAGTAAATAACCCAACTAAATATATGATTGCAGCCTGAATCCAGCTAGCTCAGTGGGAGTGACATTTGGTCCTATTACAGGTTTCCAGTGGCCCAAACAGGCAGGGAAAATCTAATCCCACTAATAGTAAGAGAACGACCATGACCAATCTCTTTCATGGGCTAATGAGAGACTCATGTAATTTTCTATTTGCACAGGGTTAAGCCATTATAATTAAGGTTAAATAAGATAGAGAAAGTTGTTAATGGAAATGCAATGAAAGACTTCTGGTTTCGGTGAGTAGTATATAAAGAGCTTAAAGGAAACCACTGTCCTAACAAGTAAACAGGATGAAAAGCCACAGTGTTTCCTCTCTTAGATTGACCAGAACATGAGGACAAAGCTGTCCCCTAAGTGGGAGAAGTAAACAACAGGTGGATCCAGAGAATCAAAACTGTAGGAAATCAAAATGTATTGGAACAGAAAACCTAAAAATGCATATCCTGCAAAATTATCCAACAAAAATTCAGGGAGGGGCTGGGGATGTGTCTCAGCTGGAAGAGTACCTGCCGAGCGAGCATGCAGGGAGCTCTGGCTTCAGTCACCAATACCAGGTGTGGTACTGCGCCTGTAATCCTAGCACTTGGGGGTGGAGGCAAGAGGACCAGTGGTTCAAGGTCATCTTTAGGTATGTAATTAGTTCAAGGTCATCTTCAGTTAGAGGCCTGGTCTTAAATTTATAAAAATATATGAGTGTGCAGGAGAGGGACAGAAGAGATAGCCCCGTGCTTTAAAGTGCTTATGGCTCTTCCAGAGGTCTCAGGTTTCTTCCCACAGGGTGGCTCCTCTTGTTAACTCCAGTTCCAGAGGACCCGATGCTTCTTTATGGCCCCATGGATACTGCACACACGTGGCACACACACACACACACACACACACACACACACACACACACACATACACACAAGCTCACATGTGTAAACCTATAATTTAAAAAAATCTTTAAAAATATGTGCAGGAGAAATAAAAGACTTTCTCAGACCTCCCCCCCCAAAAAGGAGGCAAACAGCAAATGTTGTTACTCTTTGAAAGAAAAATATTAAAGGGATTAATTTGAAGAGAAGAAAATTTCAGAAAACCTAGAGTACACCAAGAAAGAGAGATAAACAAAAAACAGTGTCAAAAACACTAGGTGTGGATTCAGCTATACCAGTTTAAATGTAAGTGGTCTAAAAACAGCAATTAAAAGATAGAGAGCCTGGGATGAGCGCTCTGAAAAATGAAGGTTTATTCGCTTTCCCGTGTTGTAAGCATGAGGACCTGGTTTACATGCCCAGAACATGGATAAAAATAGTAGGTTCATAATCAAAGTATTGGAAGGAGGGCACAGGCTGATCCCTGGGACACACCGACTGGAGAGTCTAGCCTAATTAGCAAGTTCCAAATCAGTCCCCAAAACAAGGTGAATGGCTCCTGAGGAGCAACACCCAAGGCTGTTTTTTGGCCTTCATATGCATGTTTGCCTGTACATACACATGAATTTACATGTGCAAGGGTATGCACGCACATGTGCATGCGCGCGCACACACACACACACACACACACACACACACACACACCACAGTTTGTCACTATGGATAATGGTTTGAGACTCAATGAAATATTGTCCACAAAAATCCCAAAGGCATTGGTTAAAGAGCTAAAGGGATGAAAAAAACAAAAACAAAAACAAAAACAAAAACAGAATCTGAACACTGACTGAAAGAAATTGGAGGGAGCTTAGTTATTTCAGAAGGAACCAAGTTCAGGACAAAGATTATTATTATGGGTGAAGAGGTGAATAATGGTGATATAGCACCAGGAATACAGTCATAATGTGAATCCCTAGCAACAAAAAAAAAAAAAAGCATCAAATTGCATGCGGTAAAATCTGACAGCACTGCGACAGAAACAGATCCATCTACTATTCTACTTGGAGGCTCTAACAGCCCTTGTTAGAGACAGGCCCCTCAGGAAGAAGTTAACAAAGGTATAGCTGAGCTCTCACCACCACCGACCAGCTGGACAGAGTGGTCAGCTACGGACTGTTTTGTACAGCAACATCAGATTGCATTTCTCAGTCTCATAGGGGACATAGAGTGAGACAGAGCACACTCTGAGCCATCAAAGGAATAAAATTCATACCATGTCAGCACATAGACCACAGTAGAGTTAAGTTAGAATCAACAACAGATAGTTCGAAAATCCAATAGTGCTTGGATATTAAGTAATACCTTTCTGCATAGCATATAAACCACAGAAGAGCTCTCAAGAGAAATTCTAAAGTATTTTGAAGTAAGTGAAAACGAAAATATAACTCATCAGAGCATCAAAGTTGTGCCTATGAGAAATGTGTATGTTGAAGGGAGTTTTGGAAAAGAAGAAAAACCTAAGATAAATAATCGAAGATTCCACTCTAGGAGAGGGAGAGAGAGAGAGAGAGAGAGAGAGAGAGAGAGAGAGAGAGAGAGAGAGAGAGAGAGAGAGAGGTGAATTCAAAGTATGATGGAAAAATAAGTAATAAAAATAAGAGCAAAATCAATGAATCAATGAATACAAAAACCGAGGAGACAACAAACCCCAAAGACAGTTATTTAAAAGATTAATAAATCCCGAAGCACAACACTGTGAAGTCTAGGTCCAGTTCTGTCATGATGTAATCCTGACAAATCTTTATTTTTATTTTTTCTTCTCTCATACATAACATCACAACTGCAGTTTCCTCTGCCTCCACTCTTCCCAGGCCCCCTCCATCTACTCTCCCCTGTAGATCCACTCCTCCTCTGTTTCCCTTCAGAAAAGAGCAGGCCTCCTAGGGATGTCAACCAAACATGGCATAGCAAGCTACATTAGGCCAGGCACAAACCCTCATATTAAGGCTGGATTAGGAGGAAACGAGTCTCCAAATCAGGCAGAAGAGTTACAGACACCTCACCCCACTCCCACTATTAAACATCCCACAAGAACAACTAGAAACACAACCATAACATATGTGCAGAGGACCTCTCTAGATCCACACAAGGTCTTTGTTGCTTCAGCCTCTATGAGCTCCAATGAGACCTGCTAAGTTGATTCTGTGAGCTGTGTTCTTGTGGTGTTCTTGACTCCTCTGGCTACTACAGACCTTCCCCTCACCCCTCTTCTGTGTGTTTCCCCTAGCTGCACTTCATGTTTGGCTGTCTGTCATTGTATCTGCTCCCATCAGTTGCTGGATGATATCTCTCTACTGTCAACTGGGCTAGACGTTGATCTATGATTATATCAGAATATCATTAGGAATCATTTCATTGAAATTTTTTCCTGTCCTGATTGGTTCTATCTTGGATCTTGGGGCTGCCCAGCCTCTGGTTCCTGGCTATTCAGGCAATGTGAGACAGAGGCTGCCTCTCTTGGCATGGGCCTCAAGTTGTACCAGTCATTGGTTGACCACTCCCACAGGTTCTGCACCACCATCCCCCAGCACATTTTGCAGGCAGGACAGATTGTTGGTTGAAGGTTTTGTGGCTGGGCTGGTATCCACCTGCTGGAAGCCTTATCAGGTTATAGAAGATGGCACTTTATCCCTTATTACTCGGTGTCTTCCCTAGGGTCACTCTTTTAGGTTCCAGGAAATTTCTACTGGTTTCTACTAAGTTTTCACATCATTCAACAAACACCCCACCCCCTAATTCTAGTCATCTCTCCCAGTACTATCTCACTTCATGCCTCTATACCCACCTGATCCCTCCTGTTTCCATCGCCAACCAACCCCTGTCCATCTGTAAAATCTATTCTCTGGGTCTGTAGACTGTAGCATGATTAGCCTTTACTTTACAGTTAATACTCATGTATAAATTAGTGGATAGCATGTTTGTCTTTGTAGATCTGAGTTACCTCACTTAAGATGATTTTCATCTAGTTCCACCCATTTACCTACACATTTTATGGTCATTTTTATAAACAGCCGAGAAATACTCCATTTTGTAAATGTACTGCATCATCTTTATCCATTCTTCAGTTGAGGAACATCTAGGATGTTTCCAATTTCTAGCTATTATGAATAAATGAACATGATTGAGCAAGTGTCCTTGTGGTAGGATGGGACATCCTTTGAGTATATGCCCAAGAGTGAGATAGCTGGGTCTTGAGGTAGATAGATCCACAACATTCTGAGGAACTGCCATATAGATTTCCACAGTGGCTGTACAAGTTTGCACTTCCACCAGTAATGGAGGAGTGTCCCCTTTGCTTCATATCTTCACTAGAACTACCTCTTACTTGTGTTTTTGATCCTAGCCATTCTGACAGGTGTAATTTAGAATCTCAAAGAAGTTTTGATGTGCAGTCCCTCAATAGCTAAGGACCTTGAACATTTCTTTAAGTGTTTCTCAAACGTTTGAGATTCCTGTGTTGTGAATTCTCTGTTTAGAACTATGCCCCAGTTTTTAATTTGGTTATTTGGTTTGCTGATGTCTAGTTTCTTGAGTACTTTTGGATACTAGCTCTCAGTCTGATGTGGGGTTGATGAAGATCTTTTCCCATTCTGCCCTTTTGTCCTATTGATGGTGTCCTTTGCCTTACAGAAGCTTTCCAGTTTCATGAGATCCTATTTATTAATTATTGATCTTAGTGCTTGAGCTATTGATGTTCTGATCATGAAGTTTTCCTGCGCCATTGAGTTCAAGACTATTCCCTACTTCCTCTTCTATCAGGCTTAGTGTATCTGGTTTTATGTTGAGGTCTTTATCCACTTGGAGATGAGTTTTGTGGAGGGTGACACATATGGATCTAATTGCATTTTTCTATCTGCTGACATTCAGTTAAACCAGCATCATTTGTTGAAGATGCTTTTTATTTTTCCATTGTGCAGTTTTGGCTTCTTTATCAAACAGCAGGTGCCCATAAGTACGTGGATTCATGTCTGGGTCTTCCATTTGATTCCACTGGTTAACTTGTCTGTTTTAATGCCAATATCATGTGTTTTTATTACTATTGCTCTATAGTATAGCTTGAAATCAGGGACAGTGATGCCTCCAGAAGTTCTCTTAGTTTACATGGGTTGCTTTAGCTACTCTGAGATTTTTGTTTTTCCACACGAGGCAGACTATTGCCCTTCCAATATCTGTAAAGAATTGAGTTGCAATTTCGATGGGGATTATGTTGAATCTGTAGATGGCTTTTGGTAAGCTGGCCATTTTTACTATGTTAATCCTACTAATCCATGAGCATGTAAGATTTTTTCATCTTCTGATAACTTCTTCAATTTCTTTCTTGAAAGACGTGAAGTTTTTGTCATACAAGTCTTTCACTTGCTTGGTTAGAGCTATCCCAAAATATTCTACATTATTTGTAGCTATTGTGAAGGGTGCTGTTCCCCCGATTTCTTTCAAGCTGTGCTTGTCATTTGTGTATATTTGAGGTCTTTATCCACTTGGAGATGAGTTTTGTGGAGGGTGACACATATGGATCTAATTGCATTTTTCTATCTGCTGACATTCAGTTAAACCAGCATCATTTGTTGAAGATGCTTTTTATTTCTACCCCCTGGTAGAAATTTTGGAGTCGTCTATGGATAAACTATCATATCATCTGCAAATAACATTTTTTTTACTTCTTCCTTTACAATTTGTATCTCTTTTATCTCCTCCAGTTGTCTTATTGCTCTATTTAGAACTTCACATACTATATTGAATAGACATGGCAGGAGTGGATAGCCTTGTCTTGTTCTTGATATTCGTGAAACAGCTTTGAGTCTCTATCCATTTAATTTGATGTTGGCTACAGGCTTTCTGAAAACTGCCTTTAATTGTTTATGTATGTCCCTTTTATCCCTAATCTCTCCACAACTTTTATCATGAAGGGGTCTTGGATTTCGTCTTCAGCATATAATGTAATGATTATCATGTGGTTTTTTTTTTCTTCAGTTTGTTTATATGGTGGATTAAGTCGACAGATTTTCATATGTTGAAACATCCCTGCAGCTCTGAGATGAAGCCTACCTGATCATGGTAGATGATCTTTTTGATGTGTTCTGGGATTCAGTTTGCAAGTATTTTATTGAGTGTCTTTGCACCTATGTTCATGAAATTGGTTTGTAATTCTCTTTCTTTATTGAATCTTTGTGTGGTACGGGTATCAGGGTGACTGAGACATCATAAAATAAACTTGGCAATGCCTCTTTTGTTTCTATTTTGTAAAATAATTTGAGGAGTATTAATGTTATCTCTTCTTTGAAAGTGTGGTAGAATTCTGCACTAAAGCCATTTAGCCCTAGGGTTCTTGGTTGTTTTTGTTTTGTTTGTTTTAGTTTTTGTTTGTTTTTTTTTGGTTGGTTGGTTGGCTGAGAAGCATTTAATGACTGCTTGTATTTCCTTAAAGGTTATAGGTCTATTTAAATTCTTTAGCTGATCTTGATTTAACTTTTCTAAGTAGTATCTCCCAAGAAAACAATTCATTTATGTTATATTTTCCAATTTTGTGGAGTACAGTTTTTAAAAGTATGACCTAATGATTCTTTGGATATCTTCCAATATCTGTTGTTATGGTTACCCCTTTTTTCTGATTTGTTGATTTGGATGCTGTCTGTCTCTGTGTATTTTAGTTAATATGGATAATGGTTTGCCAATCTTGTTGATTTTCTCAAAAGACCAACTCTTTGTTTCACTGATTCTTTGTATTATTCTCTGTTTCTATTTTATTGATTTAAGTCCTTAGTTTGATTACTTCCTTCCTTCTACTCCTCTTGGATGAGCTTGCTTCTTTTTGTTCTAGAACTTTCACATGTGCTGTTGTTAGTATGAGACATCTCCAATTTCTTTATGTTGTAGGTACTTAGTGCTATGAAGTTTATTCTTATTACCACTTTCATTGTGCCCTTTAAGTCTGGGTATGTTGTGCATTCATTTTCATTGAATTCTATGGAGTCTTTAATTTCTTTATTAATTTCTGCCTTGACCGAGCAGTAGAGAGTTGCAGTTTCCACAAGCTTGTAGCTTTCAGTTGTTGTTGTTGTTGAAATCCAGCTTTAATCTATAGTGGTCTGATAGGATTCAGGGAGCTATTACAATTTTCTTGTATCTGTTGAGACTTGATGTGTGTGGTCAGTTCAGTGAGGTGCTGAGAAGAAGTTGTATTCTTTTATGTTTTGGTAAGGTGTTCTGTAGATATCTGTTGGGATCATTTGGTTCATAATGCCTATTAGCCCCAGTATTTCTCTGTCTAGTTTTTGTTTGGATGACCTGTCCATTGATGAAAGCGCAGTCCTGAAGTCTTCTACTATTAAGATGTGAGGGTCAATGTGTGATTTAAGATTTAGTGGCATTATTTCTTCCATAAACATGGCTGCCCTTACATATGGAGCATAGATGTTAAGAATTAAAAGATCATCTTAGTGAGGTTTCTCTTGAATGAGTATAAAGTGTCCTTCCCCGTCTCTTTTAATTAATTTTGGCCCAATAACTCTTTATCGAACTCTTTCCCAGTTTCTTTGTAAAGGAAGATGATGAAGCAGATAATCTCAGGCATCCATGGGCCTTGATTCTATCCCTCATTTCTTCAAAAAGTGAATGCATTAGAATGCCAACAGAAATTCTAAATTAGAGATCAGTAACAGCTATCAAGGTTGAAATATATTCATAAGAGAAACAGAATCGAGTTAAATACATAATTGAACATTCTTTCATCCTGGTTTCATATTCTCTAATGATTTCCATGGTCCTGAGATCATTGGATAAAAAGTAAAATATAATAGTAACAAAAAAATCTAAAATGAGAGAGAAGGTAGTGAGATGATATTTCTCTCTTTGCTCTGATGGTAAGAGATTAGAGAAACTCTGAGAGATTGGCAATACTAGGAAAGTGACACCTCTGAATTTTAAAATTGAAAGCTACCTGAAGTAAGAAAAATTTACATTATTCATTGAGCTACATCTATGGCAGCACTGAAGACAGGAAATGATAAAGCGGCCATTGGCTTTAAGATTCTCCAATCCAGGGACTAACTGGAATGCAGTGTTGTGTATCATCTGTGAGGAAGCACTGAGCCCAGGGGAAGGGTCAGGAAACACCACACCCAGAAACAGAATCTGGAAGGATGCTCCAGTCCAAGGGATCAACACGCACAGGAGCTGAAAGATGTAAGGGTCTGTGGACAGTTAGGACCGGGAATAAACCAGTGAGGCTGGATACAGAAAGCAGTACAGTAAGATTGTAAGTGGACGTGAAGATTTACAAGGCAACCCTGGAGGACAGCAGCAGAGTGCTCTGCCTGGAAGAAAACAGTCCAGGCAAATGAGTAAAAACAAACTAAGAAGGCACATTGTCCTATGCAAGGCAGACATCACATCAGCTGGCAAGATTCTCCCCTGTCAGTCAGAAGATTCCCCTCCTCAGGTGCCCAGACATGTCACAATCCTTTCTTTCTCTGTATCTCACAAAAGGATTAAAATATCAAGGACACAACTGCAGCAGAGGCCCCAATTTTCTAAGAAACAAAAAGCAAGAGTTTCTCAGAAAGGATGTGGAGAAGACATCAAGGACCTATCACTGTACGGGTTTACGGAGGTGCATCTTCATGGAGCATACTCAAGCAAAGTAGGAGAGAGACGAGGCAGGAAGATAATTGAGGGAAAGTAACTGATAAGATATCTAACCTCTTAGATAGCTGAGGAATAGGTGATAGAGAGATATAGATAGATAATTAGACAGATAATAGCAGATGTGTAGATATGCAAGTGACAGAGATAGAGAGATGATAGATAGATAGATGATAATTATAGAGACAGATAATAGGTATGCAGATAGGCAAGAGACAGAAAGAGAGAGAAAGGCAGATCATACATACATACATTCATACATACATACATACATACACATAGAGAGATAGAGGAGAAGTCAAGAGGATACACACACACACACACACACATATACATATATATCACACACACACACACACACACACACACACACACACACATATATATATATATATATATATATATATATATATATAGAGAGAGAGAGAGAGAGAGAGAGAGAGAGAAATCGAGATATTTAAATGATAGTAAGCAGAGGATAGACAGATAAAAGTATCCATAGAATTTATATCAGCTATTCCTCACTTAGAACCTGATTCAAGAGTCTTGTATTTCTTGCCTCTTCACATATTTGGGAACAAACATGTGCCTATTTTATCAAAGACTTCCTTCTTTAAATCCCTCCTTCCAGCGTGGTTCTGGATTCAGTTCAGTCTAATAAAAAAAGCACCAATAAGTCAAAGTGGCCTCCTGGCCATCAACCTTCAGAAAAAAATAGTTTGAAAGAGGGCCGTACCCAGGGGTTTCCCTTGGGTTCTGTTTAACAGTGCTTCTGAGACTGGGCTCCTTGGGCTGTAAGGACTGTCTGTCCCATTTCTAAATGGTGAGAAGGGGCCACACAGTTCAAATTCTTCCACCATGCCAAGTTTTTTGGTGGTTTTAGAAGAGTTACAGTGTGCCCGTGCCTGTGTACCCAACAGTTGTTCAGTGACTTCACAAGGAGCTGAGACCGTACACGGCACTAACGAAAAGCTTTTCCCACATTTTTGGTTTTGATATCAGCTTTTGACCTAGAGTGCTTGCTAAAGACCAGAGTAGAATAAACGTAAGGAAATAAGCCATGCATCACACTGTGTGAGTATATTAATTTCCCTGGCTTTTGGTTGCTGGTTTTATTTTTTAGATTTTAAAATACATTGTGTGTGTGTGTGTGTGTGTGTGTGTGTGTGTGTGTGTGTGTGTGTGTGTTGTGCTACAACAAATATGGAAGCCAGAGGATAGTTTATGGAATCCAGTTCTCTCATTCCACTATGTGGCAAGGATTGAATGTAGGTCACAGGCTTGGCTTCCAGTGCCCCTACCTACTATGCCAGCTCACGGACTCTGGCTCTGGAGTTTTGTTTGTTCTTTGCCACCAGTGAGAGTAAAATCTTCTGAAGGGCCTTTGTGAACAGTCAGCTTCAAGGTCTAGAACTCATAAGAGGTGGTCTCTGAAGTTCTTTGTGTTCAAATATCCTCGGTGCCACGCTTGCCCCTTGGCAGGCATCATGTTGACACATGTCAGGTGTTTAATAAACATCTGGATTGGAATAAGGGAGAACTCTGTCACTATGCTCCATAAAGACAGTGTGGTTTGACAGCTTTACACATCTGTTGGTGCCCAGTGCTTTGAGTAAGCACATATTCTAACCAAAGAAACTGTTACTATCACTGGTACTTGGACCTGACTTTAACAACAAAAGGTATCTTTAAATGTCAGGGTGTGAGGCTGAGAAGACGGCTCAGCTGGTAAAGTGCTTGAAATATCTGAAATCCCAGCACTCGGACAGAGAGGCAGGAGGTAGAAACAGGGGAAACTCCAGGAACTCTTTGGCCGGGTAGCTCAGTGGTATACAGGAGAGACCCTGTCTCAAAGAAGGTGGAACAAGAATACTGATCTCAGAGTTTGTCCTTCTCTGATTTTCACATGTATGCCTTGGTTAGCACATGCTCACACTCAGGAACATATACCTATGCACACACACCACACACACCACACACACAGAGAATAAAATTAAGATACCATGATCGGCAGAATTAACTATTTTTGTGACCGCCATCCTGCCAGAACAAATACGTATGTTCTTGTCGTAAGCGTGATTTGGCCTCTGATTATCTGTTGTCTTTATGGTTTGCACTTAGAATTCTGTTTACAAAGTCCATGCTGCAACCTTGCTTTTCACAGATACATGGTGCACCCACATGCACACTCTTACTATTGGCCCCATCAAGTTATGAGGTGGGTGCTCATAACTTCCTGGAATGCTCATCATTATGAGAACACCTGTCAATCACACAACATCCCTAAGAGCCATGTGTGCTCATTCCTCAGACTAGAGATGATAGCAGATGACCTGTTGCTGTTCCTTCAACAGTGGTAACTAAAGGGGCAAAGCCATCCATCGTTCCACACAGGAAGGAATTATGGGATGTCTAGCTGATAGGAGATTGGCAAGGAGACTCGTAAGTGATGCTGGTATTTGTAACTGATACAGATGGAGGCATGGGGTTAAGTGTAGTTCCAACTCAAGAATCTGAGTGGGCTTCTTTTATGTCTTTTTAATCTCCAGAGAAGTCACATCATGAGCAGGGCACACAGGATTCTTTCAGTCATAAAGTCAATATCTTTCCTGAGCTCTGGGGAATTTAAAGTGTGACCACCCTGTTCCTTGATTTCTTTGTCTTCTCTTTTATAGATCTCTAATTAGAACGAGGCTGAGCCCTTGGGCTCTATCCCTAGGGCTTTTTTTTTTCTTTTCATGATTTCTTTTTGTCCCTTTGAACTATGTTCTAGAAGAAAAGAAAAGAAGCTATTCAGTTTGATCCTTGACTAGCTCAGTTTTAAGAGTAAACTGAACCTTTAAATTGTGATCTTCGTGGTTCAACTCCCAAGGGGCCCAGCTGTTTTATTACAGCACTGTGCTCTTGTTTTATAGATGTGATACACTCTCTTATCCTTTAGAAGGTTACCGTTTTAGTGTTTCTTCTGTTTGTCCTATTAAGTTAACATGCTAAAGTTAGATCTTTTGGTTTATGGCTTATGCGTGTGCTATGGAGTTTGTGATTTCTTTTCCCTGCTGTTGTTGATTGGTCACAGATTGTACTTTACATCTGGCCCATTGATGCTCTTCCTATGGACTACACTATGCCTCTGGTGACAGGGATGCTATCTGAAAAGCAAACTGTATCCACGGCCAGTTGCTGCTCACCAGTATCTTCTCATCTCAGTCAGGAAGCTCTTTATGTTTTATTTTTCAAAATTTTCATATGTTTATACAACATATTAAGATCATATTAAGCTTCCTCCATTACCCTCTTGTCCCCCTTCCATCCTTCCCAACCACTCTCCCCCTTACATTCATGTGTATTTCCTTATAACCCACTGGGTTTCACTAGAGTTGCTGCAAGGACATGGGAGAGAGGCTATTTACTGGAACATAAACAACTTATTAGTGGCTACATCACTGCAGAAAATGACTCCATTATCCCCTTTAACTCCCCAGGTGTCTCGGGAAGGAGAGGAGCCTTGCGAGCCCCTTCTTTGTCCACAATGGAATGTTGAGGGATCCCAATCCTGAGCTGATATATCACAGTTTGCACATGCCTGTGATTGTGGTCCTGTCAGATCCATAAAAAGTGTGTCTTCTCCCGCATAGCTCCTTTTATTTGGTTCTGAGTACTGACCTTAGCACACAGCAGGCCAGTGCTCTACCATAGAGATATCCCCAAGACCTTCAGCTTTTTGAAAACTTTAAGACAAGGTCTCATTTAGATGCCCAGGCTGGCCTTGGATTTACTCAGTAAGCCAGCCAAGCCTTGGACTTGTGACCCCCTTGCCTCAGCCTCCTGAGTAGCTGGGATTCTTGGATGGAATCCCTAGACCCTGCTTTTGTCTCCATCTTCTAGTTTCACTTAATCAAAAGTTCCAACATGGAAGAGTGTACTGGCTGCAGAGGAACCAGAAGGCTTGCTGTTCACAAAGAGCAGTGTCCAGTGCCCCACCCTTAGGCTCCTGTGCTGGACAAGGACTTGACATGGCTCTTGAGCTTTTACTATAACCATATCTATAACCATATAGATATCCCTTGCTGTGTGTGGGGGGAGGATTTGTTTAAGGGCCTAACATCATCAGATACTCAAGTCCTTGTAATCTGTGCATAGTCTATATACTTCAGAGTCTACATCTTCAGTTACTTATGATACCTAATGCAATGTATAAATGGCCATCTACTATACTGTTTAGGCAAAGATGTCCGATATCTTGAACATAGATACAATTTTTCCCGTAATATTTTCAAATAATTTAAAAGTTGTTTTAATCCAAATCTGTAAAACCTTTGGGTAAAGAGGGCCAATCATGGAGGTGCTAGCATCTTCTCCCTCTATAACAAGCATTACAAAAAATTAATTTACTTTATAAAATAAAGGCTTAATCTTTCTTTCTATCCTACCAACAAACCCATCCCACAGTGCATACACAAACATACTCATGCCTTGTCTGCTGCTCTTTCTTGGAACTATTAATTATATTTATTATTATTATTATTATTATTATTAAATTTATTTAGCTAGATGCATAGTGCTGTTGCTATTCACAACTGGTCCACATAATATCCTATAAGTACTGTTATTTCAGGGGACTTTTACAATATTTATATATTTTTCTTTTATTTTCCATCCTTCCCTCAGTTTCTCCTTCCCTCCCTTCCTACTTACCTGCTTTTCTACTCCTCCTTCTTTTTCTCCTCCTCACTCTCTTCTTCTTCCTTCTCTCTCCCTCCCCCTCCTCAGAAGTCATTGCTAGTTAAACTGCAGACTTCCTATAGATGCTACAAAGATCTCCTGTGTATGGCTCCGTTGACTGTTCTGTCAATTCCAGCTAGAAGACATTTTCCCCTGGAGTTTCTGACCTACAACAGGGAAGACAAGTTATCCTCCTCCCCTGTATCACAGGGGCCATCTTAAGGCTTTCCTCCAACTGCCTGACGGAAGCCTGCTTTATCTCTTTCTTATAGTGGATCCGGCTCCTAATATGCTGTGCCTTCCTCACTTTTGTGATGTGATTTTCTGTATTCACCAGAGAACGTATGCAGGGTAGGCTCGTATTTGAGGATTCTACAGATCTTCAGAGTCTCTTTTTCCTTTATCTTTGTCTGCACATTTGTTTGTGCAGGTACAGGCACATGTATGCCACTCTGCCTATGGAGGTCAGAGAACAATCTCACACATTGGCTCTCTCACTCCGCTTTGAAACAAGGTCCCTTGTTTGCTATGTCATACACCAGGCCAGTGGCCTGGGAGCTTCTGGGATTCTCCTCTCTCGCCACAGACTGCTGGGACTGCCGACAGATGCTACCCTATCCAGCTTTGCACAGGAAATTCAAACTCAGGTCCTTCATACTGGTGCAGCAAGCCTTTGGCTGCTAAGTCACCTCCCGGCTTTCCCATGGTCACAGGTATCTGACATCTTTGATGCTTACAGAGTTTTAGGATGAAAATAACTTTTCTTTAGTATTTTGGAAATGCTGCTGGGCTGTCCTTTTGTTACTCCTAGGGACACAGAGGCCACTCTGATTCCAGAACTGTTGTTAGGAGCCTTCCCACGACCCTCTGACAGCTTGTAGAACCTTCTCTTCACCACTCAGTATTCTGTTCTCCACAGGGATATGCCTGGGTTTGCTTTAACCCCTATGCTGGAAACTTGCTAGAGCAGGATGCTGTAGAACTCTGAATGCATTGTTAAAAACAAACAACCAAACATGTGCTTGAATTGCTTTGTCAATGTTTGCTTTCCTTCTATTTTCTTTGCACATTCAATGCTGAACTTTGTCCTGAACTCCAATCTCCTAAACAACTGTCTCGCAACCTCTTCTCTTTATTTTCAATCTTCTGGCCTTGTGTTCTGGGATACTTTCTTAAGCCAGAACCCCAGCCTTTTTCTGGCTCCAACTATCCTCCCCCATGTGTGTATGCGTTTGCATGTTTGTGTCTGTTCATGTCTTCATGTGCATACATGCATGCATGTGTATGTGTGATGTATACCTACATGTACATGTGTGTGTGAGTACCTGCGAGTACTTGCATGTGTGTGGCTAGTGAAAGTTCTTTCCATTCTCTAAATATTCCTTTTTAGTTTCTTTGTTTTTCACCCATGGACTTGAGACCTACTTGTATCTTTGAGGATACTAATGATATTATGTTCAAACTTCCTGTTTAGCCACAGGAATCAATACAGTGCAGAAACAGGCACAGAGGCAATGAGAAAGACCACTCTTGATGTTGATCTATACATGTAAGGGTCAGGTCATTTTTGATGAGGATCTTATAGTACTTCAAAGGGTAAAGCATATTCTATTGACAAATGACTGTGGAATGACTAGAAATCCACAAAGAAAACAACAATAAGAATTACAAATCTCAGCTCTCACACGATGATACTGCAAAAATTACAGTATTGGACAATAGATGTAAATGCAAAAGCAAGATGCTATAGGTTTCAGAAACAAAAACGAAAATCTTGTCAGCCTTAGTAGAAATGACAATTTCTTAAACAGGACACCAAAAGCCCACCTAAAAGGAAAAAGGAGATACTTCACAAAGTGACCCAGACTCAGAAAGACAAATGTTGTATGTTCCCTTTCCCTTTTCTATATGCATCCTAGTTTATATATCTGTATCAATATAGTCAGACACACAGGGGTGGAAACTAGACAGGAGGCAGGAGAGGGAGGCGAGTACAGGTAACAGAACACAGATGGCATAGAAGTTGGATGGAGGACATTGGGGTGGAAGGATATGGAGTGTCAGCAATCAGGGAGGAACAGGGAAAGAAAGTCAACTAAAACAAATCTTGTTAGAAAATGCCACAACAAAACCCAGTAGTGTACCTGATAATTAAAACGTGTGAATAATTAAATGCACAACAGAGGGAGCACAAGGAGAATCTACAGGAAAGGGAGGGATGGAAGGCATCCTCAGTGATGTGGTTTCCACTTCCTCTGCTTTAAGTGTGCGTGTCACTGGCACCACAGAGCCGGGAGGAGACGAACAGGCCTTCCTCAGGTTTGAAATTTAAGAGAATATAGCGAGCATATCTGAAATGAATGAAAAAGATGCGAACTCAGGACACCGTGGCTGAAATCCTAGCTCCCTTGCTTCACAGTTAAGTGATTTTAAAAAGCGGATTAAACTCCCAGAAGCTGAGTTTCCCTATACACAAGGATATTAATTTATTTATCTCAAAGACTTGTGAGAACTGGATGAGTTGATACACAGAAAGCAATTAGACAAAGGAAAAAAAGATCACCCAGTGCTGTCTGCGGGAAGATCGTCTCCTAAGACTTTGCATGTCGGGAGTTTAGTTATCATCTTAATTTGTTGCAGGTGTTCTGAGGTGGGTCCTAGGGGAAGCAATTTGGTTTTAGATGAGATGGTGAGGACAGAGCTTCTGTATCAGTATTGGTGGCCGAAGGGAGGGCTGAGCGGGCTGCTGGCTCTGTCTGGCCTTGCAAGGGCCTCCTCTATGTCATGCTGTAATCTGTATCATGCTGTAAGAAAGCCTCCCAGAGTCTGAGATTAGTCCAGTACCAAGTTCACAGGCTTCCCAGCCTCCAAAACCAGGGGCAGAATGAACCTCTGTCCTGTGAAAAAGGCCAGTCTCGAGTACTTTTAAAATAGTGAGAGTAAACAGACCAATACAATCTATTTCCCAGCAAAACCAAAGACTCCTACTCTTTAAAAAAAAAAATTCAGTTAAAAATAAAGATACAAGATTCACCCTACAAGAATATATTCACTCTAAATCTCTGATGAAGAACTTATGTCCAAAATATATAAACAACTATTATACTTTGGGAATTAAAAGACAAATAATCTACTGCTGGAACAGACAGTTTACAGAGGGTGTGCAACTAACTAAAAAATGTAGAAGTTTCCTAAAATCATTAGGCATCAGAGAAGACCAATTGAAAAGCCCTTCCCTCTCTGTGTATGTCTCTGCCTCTGCCTCTGCCTCTGCCTCTGCCTCTGCCTCTGCCTCTGCCTCTGCCTCTGCCTCTGCCTCTGCCTCTGCCTCTGCCTCTGCCTCTGCCTCTGCCTCTGCCTCTGCCTCTGCCTCTGCCTCTGCCTCTGCCTCTGCCTCTGCCTCTGCCTCTGTCTCTATCTCTATCTCTGTCTGTCTGTGTGTCTCTCTGTGTCTCTGTCTCTGTCTCTCTCTCTCTCTCACACACGCACACACACACACACAGTGGTTCTAGTTTAATTCCATGCCTTAAGATTTTGGTTTTGATTATTTTAAGAAGGCATTCACTGTGCCTTGACACTGGATTTATTGCAGGGTCAGTATTATAAAAATGTCACACTTATCTTTCTATGCAACAAACTCTACTATTTCCCAAATTTTACAGAGTTTCTAAGAGCTTGGGCAACTTTCTTAAGGATTAGTGACTTGAGAAGGACAATTTTGGGATCGGATGGGGGTAAGCCTGGTTTCAAGGTTTCCATGGCAGTTGACAGGCTGTATTGCTAGTGTCAGTGCCTTCTGCTACACCTGTCCTCGGGGGGTCATTCCCTAAACGATGTGCATTCAGCAAGATGCTCAGCAGTAGTGTGGGAAGGGAGAGACAAGTCCTAACAGCACAGCACAGCACAGTACAGGCATGGCCAGGCTCACTCTTGCTTCTAGGGCAGCGACAAAGACAAAATCTCAGTGTGTAAATTCTGCAGCTGCTGCCACCAAGATGGAACTCTGTGGAGGGAACGGAATGTTGCTGCCCAGTGCTAGAGTGTCCACTAGACCTCCACAGCCAGGTCTCTAAGTTAGGAGCTTATTGGGGCATAAGAGCTATACTCAGCATTCAGCATCTGGGTCAATGTTCTCAGGACAAAGAAATGTCCAAAATCCATTATATACATGGCTATAATTAACACTACAAACTTAACAAGATCTAGAATCACCCAGAAGACAAGGCATTCCTGTGAGGGATTTCCTAGATTAATTAAGGTGGGAAGGCCCACCTTAAATGTGGATAGCAACCTCCTCTGATCTTGAGTCTGAGCCATCATAAAACAGAGGAAGCCAGCTGAGTAACCGCTGTAGGTGCTCTCTGCTTCCTGCCTATCGATGCAATGTGATGGGCTGCTGCAGGCTTCTGCCAGCAAGACATCTTCACCACGATGAACTGTACCCAGGTTCATGTGAGCTGAAATAAACTATTTCTCCCTTTGGTTCCTTTTATCAGGGTATTTTATCACAGCATCAAGAAAGTAATATAAACATGTATGGAAATTTCAAAGAGTTATAATTTTTAAAATCCTCAAAAAAGTGGCTTGGCAGTTCAGTTTACTCGAACTTGAACCTGATCGGAATTATAGTTTCTTTCAGAAATACTTTGATCTTGATACCTGTCCGTGGAAAAGGATCATTACTCTCCTTACTGGACGATGTGGTACATGTAGGGTAAAAAGTCAGAGTTCAGGTCTGAGTTTTCAATCCCACCACTATGACCAGGGTTAAGATGCCATCTTACACCTGTCAAAATAGCTAAAGTCAAGAACACAAGTGCTAGCACCTGCTAGCAAGGATGCGAAGCAAGAGGAACAATCCCCCACTGCTGGTGGGAGTGCAAACTTTTACAGCCACTTTGAAAATCAATATGGAAGTTTCTCAGAAAACTGAAAATTGATCTACCTCAAGACTCAGCTATACTACTCTTGGGCATATGCCCAAAGGACATTCTATCCTACTACAAGGAAACTTGCTCAGTTATGTTCATAGCAGCTTTATTAATAATAGCCAGAATCTGGAAACATCCTATATGTTCCTCAACTGAAAATGGATAAAGAAAATGTGGTACATTTAAACGATGGAGTGAGTATTACTCAGCTGTTTAAAGAAATGACTGTGAATTTGTGGGCAAATGGATGGAATTAGAAAAAAAAATCCTGAATGAGGTAACTCAGGCCCAGAAAGACTATATACTCATAAGTGTATATTAACTATAAAGTAAGAACAATCATGCTACAATCTACAGACCCAGAGAGACTAAGTAACAAGAAGGGTTCAAAGGAGGACACATGGGAAGGGGAAACAGAATAGATTTCATGGGTGGACTGGGAGCAGGTAAAGATGAAAACAGGAGGGATCAGATTGGGGGTGATGGATGGATGGAGAGAAAGAGAGAGAGAGAGAGAGAGAGAGAGAGAGAGAGAGAGAGAGAGAGAGAGAGAGAGAGAGAGAGAGAGAGAATTGAGAGGGATGACTTGAATTGGGGGAGTTTTGGGGTGAGGTAGAAACCTCATACAGTAGAAACTCCCTGGAATCCAAAGGGGTGATCCTAGTGAAGGCTCTTACTAACGGGAGATACAGAACCTGAACCAACCATCTTCTATAACCAGGTAAGTCTTCCAGTAGAGGGTCTGGGACACCAACTCAGCCACAAAACCTTACACTTACAATTTGTCCTGCCTGTAAGATGTGCTGGGTAAAGGTGGTGCAGAACTTTTGGGAGTGGCCAAACAATAACTGGTCCAACTTGAGACCCATGCTATGAGAGAAAGTGCATGCCTGACACTGCCCGGAGGATCAGGAACCAGAAGCTGGACATCCCAAAGACCTAAGATAGAACCAAACATGACTGCCAAAAAAGAAGAAAAAGTCAATGAGATGATTAATGATATCTGCAGTACTAGCAGGTAAGAGCCTAGCAGATGTATCATCAAAGGCTTCATCCAGCAGCAACTGATGGGAGCAGATTCAAAGACCCACAGCCAAATATCAGGTAGAGTTCAGGGAATCCAACTGAAGAAGGGGAGGAAAGACTGTAGGATCCAGAGGGACCAAGGACAGCACAAGAACACTGCCTACAGAATCAACTAACCAGGGCTCATGGGCGTTCACAAAAACTGAGATGATAATCTGGGATCTGTATAGGTCTGACCTGGGTTCTCTGCATATGTTATGTTTGTGTAGCTTGCTGTTCTTGTGGGATTCCTAACAGTGGAAGCTCAGGATGTTTCTGACTCTTTTTTTTTTTTTTTTTGCTATCCCAAAAGTCCCCGTTTCTTACTCTTTTACCTGTTTTGGGATTCTTCTCCTTCTACTAGGTTGCTTCATCATCTAGCCTTGACATTAGGGTATGTGCCCAGCCTTATTGCCATGTTTTGTTGATATCCCTGAAAGGCCTGCTCTTTTTTGAAGTGAAGCAGAGAAGGAGTGGATCTGGAGGATAGGAGAGGTGGTGGGGCACTGGGAGGAAAGGGGGGGGGGGAACTGCAGTCGGATTGTATGGCTTGCTCTGGCAGGTAGGGGCAGTGTGATTCTGGTCAGTTTTAGGTACTTCCTGAACCTATTTTCAGTTGTTTACTTTCCTGTTTAAAGAGCTTCCCTGAAAGATGGAATGTTTCGATCTCATAGGAAATGGTCACACAGCAGTTGGTCTCGGCTCCATACTTTTGCCCTGGAGCTCAAAGATTGATTTTTTGTTTGTTTGTTTGTTTGTTTGTATATTTCCCGTGCAGTGATGAAGTTACCATTTTGTACAATCCACATTCCAAGGCTGCACCCTTGGGAGTTAGCTTTGTGAAATCATTCAACCTTTCTTTTCTTTAACATTCAGACTGTGCTGCAGTTGCCCCTCCCCCTCCTGCTTGAACTTGATGACTAAGAAAAACATAAAATGTCATCACAGCCATTTTAGAGAGATCTTGGAAAGGAGGCCAAGAAAGTAGGGGAGTTGAATCCCCCATCATTACTCCTCCTTTGGCTGAGCACAGTAGCCATCTACTGTTTTGCTTCTCTGCACCCATGTTTATATTTTCTTCTTGACTGGATGTAAATGCTTGAAGGCAGACACTCAGCGAAGGGCACACATGCACAGAGAAGGGCATACATGCTGTAGCCTCAGAGATCACTTCTCTTCGGCACCTCCTTGGCTCCTGGGTTCCCACCATCCTCCTACTCTGCCTCTTCAGTAAGTAGCCAAGCCTAGGTTCTCTGTGAATTTCCACCTTGCCCTAGACCAATCTGATCCATTTGGGTTATTTTAAGAGTCCAGTGGTGTCAGTCTTAAAAGTTACTATTCATGAAGTTACAGTTCATTATGATCTTATAGTATACATGGCATGAGACATGGGAGTGAGCTGGGGTTAGCTGCAAGCGATTAATTATCCATCTTACCCTATCCTGAAATTTGGAGTATCTCGTTTATTTTTTCTGCCATTTCTTTTGAAATGGGCAAGGTGGAGGCTATGTCAAACTTATAAAGGCTGTTGCCACCCAGATTATTCACTTATATTTTCTTCTAGTAATTTGGAGTTATTTTTCCCACATCCAAATCTCTTTGTTTCATATGCCATTTTGTTTGGTGCTACAAGTAGAAAGGAATCTAGGTATTTTTCCCCAAGGCATTTGGTTGTTTGTTCAAAAATACCAATTTTAGGTCAAGTTACTCAATGTAGCTTCTGGGCTAAGCTGTCTTTGGTACCTGTTTTCTATTTTTCCTGGAAATCTGTGTACATTTGTGTTCCACAAAATGTATTTTAAAATAAGTCACACATGTTTGAAAAAAGCACTCCATCAGAATCTGAGTGTACTTGCACTGTCTCTGATGCATGTAGGGAATAGTAGCATTTTCATAAGGATGAGGCCCATTTCAGCTTCTGGGGTGAATCTAAGCTATCCAGCCCATGGAAGGAAGTGTCTATTTTAAAATACAATAAAATTGTCTCTTCCCTAGCCATACCTGATAGAAGTACCAGCTTGCTTGCTGAGTACTGTGGGTTCCTGGTGATGGGGAGGTTGAATGTTTTGGTTTTTTTCCCCCATTAGTCACTTCCACATTCTGCTTCCATGGGATTGTTGTTTGACTCTGAGCCCTGCACATCTTTCTACAGGCCCCATTGGAAATCATCTGGTGTTCTCACTGGCACCAGCTGAAGGCCATGAGTACAATAGATGGGCTGTATCAAGGTCCAGTCATGAGGCAACATAGGAGTCAGAATATCTGAGACAATGGTCAGATTCTATGCTCTGGAATTATGTACTTTGTGAAATTACTTACTGATCTCTGCCTTGGTGCCTCATCTGCAGGAAGGAGAGATAGGAGACTGGAGCTGATTTGATCTCTAAATGTAAAGTGCTTGGAGAATTGTCTGGGAAGTCAGTGCTGTTATGACCACCACCACCATGATCACTACCACTGCCATGACCACCATCACTCCATCCTCATCCCCATCATTACCACCATCATCACCACATGACCACCATTACTCCCATAACCATCATCACCACCACTGCCATTACCACCATCACTCCAACACCATCCTCACCATCACTGCCATGACCACTATCACTTCATTCTCTCCATCACTGTCATGACCACCATCATCACCCCATGACCACCATTACTCCCATCACCATCATCACCACCACTGCCATGACCACCTTTACTCCATCACCACCATCACCAAGGCCTTGAAGGCTTTCAACAGTGAGTAATGAAATGACACAACAAAACAAGTGACTTTCTTTTACATTTATTAGTGAGTTGAATGTGGAGGGGTAGACGTCAGAAGGCCGTTTGTAGGAATTAGTTCTATCCTTCTACCATACAGATTCTAAGGATAGAACTCAGGATGTTGGTCTTGGCAGTAAGCATTTCTAATACCAAGTCATCTTGAAGGCTCTGTGCTCACTCTTAAAAGTCATCCTACTTTATTTACAGGATAATCTCTCTCTCTCTCTCTCTCTCTCTCTCTCTCTCTCTCTCTCTCTCTCTACACACACACACACACACACACACACACACACACACACACACACATTTTTATCTCTTTCCTTTTCCTCAGTTTGGCAGTTCCTCAAAAAATTGAACATAGTACTTCTGGAGGACCCGGCTATACCACTCCTGGGCATATACCCAGAAGATGCTCCAACATGTAATAAGGACACATGCTCCACTATGTTCATAGCAGCCTTGTATATAATAGCCAGAAGCTGGAAAGAACCCAGATGTCCCTCAACAGAGGAATGGATACCAAAAATGTGGTACATTTACACAATGGGGTACTACTCAGCTATTAAAAACAATGAATTCATGAAATTCTTGGGCAAATGAATGGAACTAGAAAATATCATTCTGAGTGAGGTAACCCAATCACAAAAGAACATACTCACTGATAACTGGATATGAGCCCAAAAGCTCAGAATACCCAACATACACTTCAGAGACCACACAAAGCTCAAGAAGAAGGAAGACCAAAGTATGGATACTTTGGTCCTTCTTAGAAGAGGGAACAAAATACCCATGGGATGAGATAAAGAGACAAAGTGTGGAGCAGAGACTGAAGGAAAGGCCATCCAAAGACTGTCCCACCTGGGGATCCATCCCATATACACTCACCAAACACAGACACTATTGTAGATGACAATGAGAGCTTGCTGGCAGGCTGATATAGCTGTCTCCTGAGAGGCTCTGCCAGTGCCAGACAAATTCAGAGGTGAATGTTCTCAGCCAACCATTTGGAATGAACACAAGGTCCCTAGTGGGGTAGCTAGAGAAAGGACTGAAGTAGCTGAAGGAGCTTGCAGACTCATAGGAAGATCAACAATATGAACCAACCAGTACTCCAAGAGCTCCCAGGGACTAAACCACCAACCAAAGAGTACACATGGAGGGACCCATGGCTCCAGCTGCATGTGTAGCAGAGGATAGCCTTGTTGGACATCAATAGGAGGAAAGGCCCTTGGTCCTGAGAAGGCTGAATGCCCCACTGTAGGAGAATGCCAGGCCAGGGTAGTGAAATGGGTGGGTTGGTGAGTAGGGGGAGGGGGATGGTATAGGGGGTTTTCAGAAGGAAAACCAGTGAAGAGGATAATATTTGAAATGTATAAAGAAAATATCAAATATATATATAAACTACCAGTAACAGCATCCATTCTGTCTTGAAATCCAAACAGCTTCAGTAATTCCAGTATCGCCTGCTGCTTAATGCTTTACCTTTTGTACTGGTTGGACCTGCCCCCTTCTGAGACAGACCATATTCACTTTCCTTTCTTTCCTTGGTGAAGTCCTAGCCAGAGCAATTAGACAACAAAAGGAGATCAAGGGGATACAAATTGGAAAGGAAGAAGTCAAAAAATCACTTTTTGCAGATGATATGATAGTATATATAAGTGACCCTAAAAATTCTACCAGAGAACTCCTAAGCCTGATAAACAGCTTCAGTGAAGTAGCTGGATATAAAATTAACTCAAACAAGTCAATGGCCTTTCTGTACACAAAGGATAAACAGGCTGAGAAAGAAATTAGGGAAACAACACCCTTCTCAATAGTCACAAATAATATAAAATACCTTGGCGTGACTCTAACTAAGGAAGTGAAAGATCTGTATGATAAGAACTTCAAGTCTCTGAAGAAGGAAATTAAAGATCTCAGAAGATGGAAAGATCTCCCATGCTCATGGATTGGCAGGATCAACATTGTAAAAATGGCTATCTTGCCAAAAGCAATCTACAGATTCAATGCAATCCCCATCAAAATTCCAACTCAATTCTTCAACGAATTAGAAAGAGCAATCTGCAAATTCATCTGGAATAACAAAAAACCTAGAATAGCAAAAACTCTTCTCAAGGATAAAAGAACCTCTGGTGGAATCACCATGCCTGACCTAAAGCTGTACTACAGAGCAATTGTGATAAAAACTGCATGGTACTGGTATAGCGACAGACAAGTAGACCAATGGAACAGAATTGAAGACCCAGAGATGAACCCACACACCTATGGTCATTTGATCTTTGACAAGGGAGCTAAAACCATCCAGTGGAAAAAAGACAGCATTTTCAACAAATGGTGCTGGCACAACTGGCGGTTATCATGTAGAAGAATGCACATTGATCCATTCCTATCTCCTTGTACTAAGGTCAAATCTAAGTGGATTAAGGAACTCCACATAAAACTAGAGACACTGAAACTTATAGAGGAGAAAGTAGGGAAAAGCCTCGAAGATATGGGCACAGGGGAAAAGTTCCTGAATAGAATAGCAATGGCTTGTGCAGTAAGATCAAGAATCGATAAATGGGACCTCATAAAGTTGCAAAGCTTCTGCAAAGCAAAAGACACCGTCAACAAGACAAAAAGGCCACCAACAGACTGGGAAAGGATCTTTACCTATCCTAAATCGGATAGGGGACTAATATCCAATATATATAAAGAACTCAAAAAGGTGGACTCCAGAAAACCAAATAACCCCATTAAAAAATGGGGCTCAGAGCTGAACAAAGAATTCTCACCCGAGGAATACCGAATGGCAGAGAAGCACCTGAAAAAATGTTCAACATCCTTAATCATCAGGGAAATGCAAATCAAAACAACCCTGAGATTCCACCTCACACCAGTCAGAATGGCTAAGATCAAAATTCAGGTGACAGCAGATGCTGGTGAGGATGTGGAGAAAGAAGAACACTCCTCCATTGTTGGTGGGATTGCAAGCTTGTATAACCACTCTGGAAATCAGTCTGGCGGTTCCTCAGAAAATTAGACATAGTAATACCAGGAGGACCTCTCCTAGGCATATATCCAGAAGGTGTCCCAACTGGTAAGAAGGACACATGCTCCACTATGTTTATAGCAGCTATTTATAATAGCCAGAAGCTGGAAAGAACCCAGATGCCCCTCAACAGAGGAATGGATACAGAAAATGTGGTACATCTACACAATGGAGTACTACTCAGCTATTAAAAAGAATGAATTTATGAAGTTCCTAGGCAAATGGATGGGCCTGGAGGGCATCATCCTGAGTGAGGTAACACAATCACAAAGGAACTCACACAATATGTACTCACTGACAATTGTATATTAACACAGAAACTTAGGATACCCAAGATATAAGATACAATTTGCTAAATGCATGAAACTCATGAAGAACGAAGACCAAAGTGTGGACACTTTGCCTCTTCTTAGAATTGGGAACAAAACACCCATGGAAGGAGTTACAGAGACAATGTTTGGAGCTGAGACGAAAGGATGGACCATCTAGAGATTGCCATATCCAGGGATCCATCCCATAATCAGCTTCCAAAGGCTGACACCATTGCACACACTAGCAAGATTTTGCTGAAAGGACCCAGATAGAGCTCTCTCTTGTGAGACTATGCCGGGGCCTAGCAAACACAGAAGTGGATCCTCACAGTTAGCTATTGGATGGATCACAGGGCCCCCAATGGAGGAGCTAGAGAAAGTACCTAAGGAGCTAAAGGGATCTGCAACCCTATAGATAGAACAACATTATGAACTAACCAGTACCCCGGAGCTCTTGACTCTAGCTGCATATGTATCAAAAGATGGCCTAGTCGGCCATCACTGCAAAGAGAGGCCCATTGGACATGCAAACTTTATATGCCCCAGTACAGGGGAACGCCAGGGCCAAAAAGTGGGAGTGGGTGGGTAGGGGAGTGAGGGGGAGGGTATGGGACACTTTTGGGATAGCATTGGAAATGTAAATGAGGAAAATACGTAATAAAAATATTTTAAAAAATTACCTTTTCTAGCATGATTATCTTTATCATCCAGAATCTAAACTATGTAAGCCGTGTCTTACAAAGTTTTTTTTTTCATAGTTTGAAAACTTCCCCAAACATCTGGGATTATGTTAGTTATTATTTCCAATTTATTCCCAATTCTGGACATTTGGATTCCTCCATTCTTCTTCCATGTTTGAATAAGGTTATTACAGTTTTCCTCTTATGTTTCCACAGCTTGGGAACTGACCAGTTCTATTGATTCACAGCATCTGAGTTTCAACCCAGTCTCACACTTTCTGTTTCTTCCTTTCTTCTGTTTGGGTTTGATAACCCTTCCCCTAAATATTTGAGTCTTATGATGGATGCCTTTAATTTCACAGTTTTGTTGTTGAGTAATGAGAGAATCTGAAGCTATCAACTTTCTCTAAAGGACAACTGTAGTTTCAAAACAGACATTTTGGTGTGCATCATCTGGTTAGTGTTTCCTTAACAAAACAGGCATTTTGAAACAACGTATATTTCTCAAGTGGTTGGAAATCTGCTCTCGGCTCCACTTCCAAGTCTTTATTTGTAGTTTCTCTGAGTTTTGTTTAGCAACTGTGTCTATCCGCTCTGACATCTTAGGCTCTGCTGAGCACATTTCTGTGGCGCAATGTCACTCTGCTTCACACACAGCTCAGATCTGTAGTCATCTCATAAGCACTTGAAAATAACATACATGCTCTACTATGACAATACAATAAACACACGCTTTGTGTACAGTCCATCTTGAGGGACTGAAAACGATGTAAATTATTCCTTCCAGTAGTCCCATTCATTGATCTGAAGTTTATCCTCCAAGGGAATAGTTCTTTGGGTGTTGCCTCTAGAGCAATTGGGGTGACTAGCTCCTGATACATCAATAAAAATATACAATGTTGGGCTTACCCCCAATCTGTAGATCAGAATCTATTGTTTGTGCTGGTGATATGCCTTTCAAGAGGACCTCCAGGTGATGAGGGTGGATTTGGGTGTAACTTCAAGTGAGGACCTGAGAGAAGGCATGCATACTGGTTAGTCTTTGTCAGCTTGACACAAACTAGACACCTGGGAAGAAGGACCATTGATTGAAAACCTGCCTCCATCAGCTTAGCCTGGGACTATGTCTGATGGTTTATTTTCTTAATTAATGATTAAGGGAGAACCTAGCCCACTGTGGGTGGTGCCATCCCAGATAGGTGGTCTTGGACTATGGAAGAAACTAAGCTGATCAAACCACGGAGCAGTGGTTCTTACCCTGTGGCTCATGACCCTTTTGGGGGTGGGATGACCCTTTCACAGGGGTCACCTAAGACCATCAGAAAGCATGGATATTTACATTATGATTCATAGCAGTAGCAAAATTACAGTTCTGAAGTAGCAAGGAAAATGATTTTACAGCTGGGGGTCACCACAACATGAGGAGTTATATCAAAGGGTCGAAGCATTAGGGAGGTTGAGAACCACTGCCATGAAGAAAAAATAACAGCATGCAGCTTTCCTCTATGCATCCTGCTTCTCTGTTCCTGCTTGAGTTCCTGCCCTGACTTCCCTCACTGAGGGACTGTGGCCTGGGAACGTAAGATGTAATAAACACTTTCCTCCCCAATTTTTTTTTAATATAGCAACAAAACTTAACTAAAAGGCACACAAGCACACACACACACACACACACACACACACACACACACACCCCTCTAACAGTCTCAGATACATTTTTTTTATATTTTGAAGACAAAAGGAGTTTCCTAGAATGTTCAAAGGAAATCCTATCTCATTGGCTTGTTTGAATCATGTGGCCTTTTATTAGCCAATTAGAATGCTCAGGGAAAACACAACATACTGACTGGTTTAAATCTTAAACCAATCAATTGCTAGTCAGTGTTCCAACCCTATAGACTACATACACCAACCAAAGAAGGAAAATACCAAGTGCCATGTTTTTAAAAGACCCTTTTGTTTCTAAAATGAGGTGGCTAGCCCCTATTGTTTCTCTAGAGGTGGGAATGTCTTTTCATTTATTCTGTCATAACTCAAAACTGAGGTGTCTCCCACAGGTCATGTGCTGAATACTCGATGCCTTTAAAAGGTGGAGCCTGCTGGCAGTGGTTGGTGGTCACTAGTTGCAGGCTTTTGAAGGTTATAGCCTGGCTCTGCTTCTGGCTTCCCTGTTCCCTGTGGATGCCTATGAATGGTCTCTGCCACATGTCCCTTCCATGAAAGGAGTTGCTCAGACATTCCTTCCATGCGAAGATGGACAGAAGTCTCTGAAACCAGGAGCCCAAACAAAGCTTTTCTCCTGGAAGCTGTGTTAGGTGTTAGCTGTGTTAGCTATCAGTGTGATACAGGAGGAACCAGTAGAGTCAAGGGGATTGTACCCACGTGCTGGATGCAAATAGAGCCAGATAGGATGTAGGGACTGCAGGTTTCTTGTTAATACCTTCAGTTAGCCCTTGCAGCATGTTACAAAAGAATTTCATAAAAAGCCCTTTCTAAACTTTCTAAGACTGTGAATTGTCTGGATCTCTGTTGTGGGGCACATCTGAAGGGCAACCCCAAAGCAGGCATCAGGAGATCGGGCGTCTTTTCCGTGTGAGTCAAGTGCAGGTCTGCGATGTCATTTATGACCTCTGCAGGAAGACAGAAGACTGGTAAGACAGTATGTTTGCCAACTCGATGAAAAGCTTAGGTCTCGCTTCACAGCTGGATATCTTCACCCCAGCTCAACAGTTCTGTGCTAAACAGAATCCTCTTTTTATAGCTGCTGTGAAAGCTGTATTCCTGGAACAGTGACAACCTCTGCCTCCTCTAAGATCATGGCCAGCTGAACCCACCACGTCACTGAGACTGGCAATAAAAAAGGTTGGATATTAAGCAGATACACCTGCCTCCCAGGCATCGCTCAGGTGTCAGGAGAGAGACTGCTGGTGCGCATCCAGCAGAGAGGAACTGAGATGGGGTTTTCTTGGGAAGTGGAGCCTCGGGAATGTAGATCCAACAAGTTCCATCTGACAGTGAAATGACCCAGTTGCTGTGCCCTGTGACTGTGGAGGGAATTTCAACCTCATCTTATTCATATACAAAAACAGTCCGTGATCCTAGCTGGAGGCACCGCAGCAGGGCCACAGGCACCCTGACATTTCCTCTGCACCTCAACCCTCCAAAGAAGCTATCACCCCTAATGTGGGGGTCATTGTTATTATTACCATGAAAATGGAGACTTTGCCTTGTAGGGTAATTTGTCCAGATCCATGCAGATCTATGTGGTGAAAGTTGGAAATTTGAAACTAAGCTGGCTGGTGCTACCTACCATGTCTGCTCTCACCGTTATCAGCAGCTGTCAAACTGATCTTGCCAAAATTTAGGCTGATTCCATTGTCATTTTTGACTCACTAAGCCATCTCAGTGACATTATAAGCTTAACCAAAACTATTCTACAGAAGCCCTCTAAAGCTTTCCAAGAATTTGGCAAAACTATTCAAAGGAAAACAACAATAACAAAACAACAATCCCCTACACACACACACACACACACACACACACACACACACACACACACAAACCAGCTCTTTCCACCAAAGCACCTTTTAACTGGCCTCAGTCTTGACTCAGCAGCACTGAAGACCAGGGACAGGCAGCACTGAGACTGTTTCTGCAGCCTCACCCAGGGATGTGTGCAAATTCATCCAAGGTAAAAGGCTAATCCTTACTCTGTCATTTTACATTTCGATGCAAGTCAGAGGTGAGGTCAGAAGCGGCTGCTTAATGGTAAATAGCTTGAAACCCCATGGTGAAGTGGTGGCCTCAGTCAAGCTGGGTTTCAGCCTTGGAGGAGGTGGGGTGGGTTCCATCAGACAAGCTGTTCCTCCTGAGCCACACAGGGCCTGGCTCTTGGTCAGCAGCTGTAGATGTGCCGTGAGAGCCACATCTGTTTGTAAATCTTCGAGAGGAAGGGGGCTGGTTTTTTTTTTTTCCATTCTTCAGATTTGGAGAAGAAAGAAAAGAACAAATCACTTCCTGTCAGTGGAGTCCCATGGCGCCAGCTGTGGCAACTCTGTGTGTGTGTGTGTGTGTGTGTGTGTGTGTGTGTGTGTGTGTGTGCCCTGAACAAATGCGCGTGCACTGAACAAATGCTTTTCAAGAACATGCCAGAGAGGCTGTTCTGGCTTTGGAATAATAGTCTGAAAATACAGCATCCAGGGAAATGCTCACACAGCAGCCTCAAGGAGGCTCTTGGGCTCTAAGTCTTTATTGTATATTGGGCACATTCTCATACCTCGTTGCTCCCCTAGAAAACCCAGGAAGTGCCCCCTACCCCTCCTTATTCACACCCTTATAGAGTGTATTTATGAATGATGTACTGCTACCTCAGTGGAACATTTTACACACACCAGGAAACTCCCGACTAAAACTGACAACTGTTCCACATCTCCCTTCCTATTCCAGGTACTCTCTTCCCCCAACTCATAATAAGGGAGAGCCTTGTCCTGTTGGTCCCCGCAGCTCCTGCCTCAGTGGACAGTAAAGGAAGGCACAGGAGGAAGAATGGTGTGTATGCCGACTCAGGACCAGTGAAAACATGATGCTTTAGTCACCTCTTCTTGACATTGTTTCTTGTGCCCTCACTATCTTTGGGGGAGGTTAAAAAAAAAAAGAGGTTTGCGAGGTTTGGCTCTCAACTCTTAAAAGCACTCGTAGCACTTGCAGAAGACCTGGGTGTGGTTCCCAGGAACCACATCATGCCTAACAACCATAACATTAGTTCCAGGGGATCTGATACTCTTCTCTGACCTCCATGGTGCAAACACATCCATGCAAGCAAACCACACATACATATACAGTAAAAATAAATGATATAGAAGACACACATCCTACATAAGACCACTAGATTCTCGTCAAAAGGCTGGATTACCTCTGTTTGGATAACTAAAATTACTCATTCAGACACGTGCTTATACCATTCTCTTTCTTCGATATATTTTTGGCTGTTGCCTTTTGTTTTTTGTCTGTTAGAAACAAAGTCTGAAACTCATTACATAGCCAAGGATGACTTCGAACTCCTGATCCTCCTGTCTCCATATCCCAAGGGCTGGGATTACAAGTATATGCTACCATGTCCAATTTATGTAATGCTTGGTATTGAACCCAGAGCTTTGAGAATACTAGGCAAGTAGCCTACTACCCAAATGCTGCTCCCCACATTTTCTTCATAAAGTCCTTTCCTATCCACTTCACACTGATGGAAGAGTCCATCCTCTTTCTCAGCTCTCTGTCATTATGTGTTTGGGGGTGGGGATGGGGTGGGGGTGGGTTGAGAAAGCTCATATAGGGATTGACTTTTTTCAAATTCATTCGGTGGATAGTTCTACCACCAACAGTCTTGAGTTCTACTATGTGTCAAATAGTAGCTATTGATTCTGAGAATTTAAAGACACAAGAATCATTACCTGTATTTGAAGAGAGAGAAGAGAGAAGAAGTGAATAACATAAAGGCCAGTAGTGAGACTTACCAAAGTGTAGTTCCAAACTCATGTAGTTCCATGATTTATACCTGGCAGTCTCTACCCACCAGCTTCAACTTGTTATTATTCGGGATATGGGCACCCTCTCTCTGACTGCATTTCATTTTCCCAATAAACCTGTGAATCCCGACAACTAGCTAGAAAATTAGGCCTGACTATTTCCAATTTATAAATAAGGAGACTAAGGTTCAGAAAGGTAGATTCCCCCACAGTCATTTAGCTGAAGAATGGTAGTTTCCCGTTTCTAAGCCAGGTCTTTCCAGCCCTTGAGTTTGTGCTTTTTCTAGAAAATTACAAAGCCAATAACCACTCATTGTATCATTCAATATACTTCATGTCCATAAAAGCAATTTTTCCCATGGACACTCATGACACTGTGGATTTGGATGGCTCTTCAGAACACAATTTGTCACCTCCTAGTCATCTCTCTCCCCAGAATTGTCCCTTTGGACCATAGCTAATGAAATACTCATTATTTATCCATCTTTGCTCTCCACCAACACTCAAGTTTCTAGGATATGCCAGATGCTACAATCACAAAGATGACTCCAACATCTTTTGTCCTCAAGGGACACTAGAAGTTATTGCACGTGTTAGTCGTCTGTGTGAAGACTTCAAGCCCAGAGGCAGCCTTAGGAGGATTTCCATCTCTAACTCCTGACACAAGCCTGTCTGAGAGAACGCCCTCAGTAGATGCTGAGTAAATGCTGATTGCACCAGACTGATGGTCAACATCATGGCGGCTGCGCTATACAAAGCTGGGTTTCTGAAGCCACCACCGTGCTTTGGGGGGCTTGGGTATTGATGAGTCTTTTCAGATCATTGAACTGTAATTAAATAAATGGTACAATTACCATAGTACAGAGGATTGCTAAAGGAGTTTGATGTTATTCGACGCGTTCTCACGACCGGCCAGGAAGAACACAACAACCAGAATCTTCTACGGCAAAGCTTTATTGCTTACATCTTATGGGGCCAGAGTGTAAGAAGCAAGAGAGAGAGAAAACGAAACCCCTTTCCTCTTTAAAGAGAACAACAATTGCCCCGGACGCATCACTCCCTGATTGGCTGCAGCCCATGGCCGAGCTGACGTTCACGGGAAAAACAGAGTACAAGTAGTCGTAAATACCCTTGGCTCATGCGCAGATTATTTGTTTACCAACTTAGAACACAGGATGTCAGCGCCATCTTGTGACGGCGAATGTGGGGGCGGCTTCCCACAGTTCCCCCTTTTCTATTAATAAGAGCAAATAGGCCACCCATATTAATGAGAGTGGAGATAGAGGTCAAATCCCCAGTGTGTAGGTAAAGGAACCATGTACAGGATTAGCTCTTAGGCTCACAGGCTTTTACCCAGAGCAACCCTGACCTGCTCCCGTGTCGTTTTGCCTGGGGGAAGGGAACTAGGACACTGAACCTTCATGAAAGATGACATGTCTCCCTAGAATAGGCTCATATATGCCGCAGAGCCTTTCCATTGCAGTGCTTAGCCTTGCAACTCTCTCGGGCTGCTGAAGCACACTCACTCTATCTCGTGCAATGAGTCTAGCCTCGTGAGATATAAGAGCTGAGTGGCCAGCGACCTATTGCCTAAGTATAGATAACCATATATCAGGGGGAGCTCCATGTTCTAGTCCTGCAAGCGCCTGGGCAATAACCACCTTGTCTCTCCTAGTTTAGGCCTTAAGCTTACAGACCAATCAAAGAAGCAACACTAATCCACAGCAAAGTGTATCTCCAAATAATATTAATCCCACCCAATTTTTTAAAGAAAGAAAATGCTGAGGAGATCCAATTGGGTAATCCTTTGGTCAGGGACAGGTCCAAGCGCGTGGAGTTGACCTGAAGTCTCAATTCTCGAAGGATCTGTTCAAATTCAGCCATCCAATTCTGTAACATATACTGAAAAAGACTTTTTGACAAATTAGCTGCCCTAGTAAATTTAACATACTGAATGGAAATAACACACAATCCCGGAAACTTTTGTTCACATCCCTGCTGAGTTATTTGTCATAATACATCTAGTTGTATCTGGACAAGATCTATGAGTTGATTAACCAGCATGAGACCTCTCTGTATCTTGACATTAGCTGAGGCCTGTTTATCTATGACTGTAGTCACTGAGGCTGACAAAGTGTTAATGGTGTCAGTCATCTGGACCTGTCCAGACAGAACCAAGGCTGTCTGAATTAAGGCCAAACCCAGTTCCCAGTTAGTGGTAAAAAAGCAGGAGAATACTTGAGCATTATACATCACCGTCATTGGGAGTGGAAATGTCGACATTATCCCCCAACGCTGCTCTCTCTTTATTATTGACGCCCTGGACATCACCAAGACGAGGGACATTAGTATTCCCTTGGTCAGTCTGGATTTTTCGGGTGAGTCTTTCTGGTACCCAAAATGGGTTGTCTTCATTCTGTGGGAAAACACAGATAGCTCCCCTGGATCTTATCAAGATAGGATCCGGGCCATACCATTTATTATCAAGAACATTTTTCCATTTAACCATCTCATTGGGCCTATCTGGCTCTGAACAATGACGTTCAGCCGCAGTATGGCCATGAGCATCAATATTTAAAAAATTGAGTGTAAAGAGTGCCAAAGACACCGACACTCTTGGTGCTCGGGGTACAGTCTCCTCAAAAGTTCCCCTCTTCTGTTTTATAAGATAGGCTTTGAGGGTGCGATGCGCACGCTCAACAATACCCTGTCCTTGAGGGTTGTATGGAAGTCCAGTCAGGTGGGTCACGTCCATCTGACGGCAGAACTGCTGGAATTTTTGAGACGTATAAGCTGGTCCATTATCAGTCTTAAGGAGTCTGGGTTTCCCCCAAGCACTCCATGCCTCAAGGCAATGTTGAATCACATGTGAGGCTTTTTCTCCGGTTAACGGAGAAGCAAACATGATGCCAGAACATGTGTCAATGGACACATGGAGATATTGAAGTTTTCCAAAGGAAGAAACATGTGTAACATCCATTTGCCAGACCTGTAGAGGTCGAATACCGCGTGGGTTAATTCCCACATGAGGAACTGGCAAGAACTCACAGCAGCTTTGACATTGAGTAACAATGTCACGGGCTTCTTTTCTTGTCAAGGAGAAACGACTGCGTAATGTTTCAGCCGTCACATGAAAATTGTTATGAAAATTTCTTGCAGCCTCTACCGGGGATGATAGGGCAGCAGCCACCACTTTAGTGGCCTTATCTGCCAAATCATTTCCCAGAGCCATGGGGCCAGGTAGGCCTGAATGGGCTCTAACATGAGTAATATAAACAGGAGATCTTCTAGATAACAAAACTAATTGTATCTGCTGAAAAATATTGGCAACTCTACTGGAAGGCTTAATCACTCCAGCCACTTCTAAAAGATTTACTGCATTTACCACATAACAGGAATCTGACACAATATTAAGGGGTTCTAAAAAGGTTTTTAAAACTTCTAAGACCACTAAACATTCTACCACTTGAGGTGAATTTTCATTATATTGTTTGGATACCACTTTACCATTAGCCACATAGGCACCTATGCCAGTTTTTGATCCATCAGTATATACCACAATCCCATTTTTAAGTGGGTTTCTTACTGTTATTTGTGGAAACACAACAGATTGATTTTGGGCAAACTGTAAGATTGGATGCTTTGGATAATGGTTATCTATTTTTCCTGAAAAGGAGGTAACTAAAACTGCCCAATCATTAGATGCGGCTGCCAAGGTTTGAACCTGTGCAGCGGTATAAGGTACAATTAAAAGATATGGACTTTGCCCAAAGTGGGTGATTGCTGCTTTTAGGCCTTTAAGGGCAAGCTGTGCAATTGCATCAGGATACCAATCTATTATTTTAGCTGGGGATACGTTTGGATGGATCCACAACAATGGCCCATTTTGCCACAAAACTGCAGTTGGCAATTGTGCTGTCTTAAAGACACACAAACTGAAAGGCTGCGAATCCTCAATACGTTGTAATTGTGCATTCTGTAAGGCCTTTTCCACTTTTTGTAAGGCCTGGTTAGCAGCTAGAGTAAGAGTCCTAGGGGAGGAGATATGAGGATCTCCTTCTAAAATACTAAACAAAGGCCTTAACTCAGCGGAAGGAATCTTTAAAAAAGGTCTGAGCCAATTAATATCTCCCAACAGCTTTTGAAAATCATTTAAGGTATGGAGGTGATCTCTTCTTATCTCTACCTTTTGGGGCACAATCTTATCTGGGGACACCACAGAGCCCAAGAATTGTCCTGTATCAGAAATTTGGACCTTTTCTGTGGCTATCTGTAAACCCCACTGACTTAAAGTTTTAAGTAGAAAAGGATATGCCTTTTGTAGCATGGTAAGGTCTTTATGGCACAGGAGGATGTCATCCATGTAAAGGAGCAAAATTAAAGAGGGGAATTGTTCCCTCACTGGCAAAAGAGCTTCTTGTACATAAAGTTGACACATAGTAGGACTATTGGACATTCCCTGTGGTAAGACCTTCCATTGATACCTCTTATCAGGTTCCATGTGATTAATAGAGGGGATGGTAAAGGCAAATCTGGGCCTATCTCTTGGACACAAAGGTATAGAAAAGAAACAATCTTTAATATCTATAATGATTAAATTCCATCCACGTGGTAAGGCGGAAAGTACAGGGAGACCCCTCTGTACTGGGCCAAATAAGTTCATTTGCTCATTAATGGCTCTGAGGTCATGGAGCAGTCTCCACTTTCCTGACTTTTTCTTAATTACAAAAATTGGAGTATTCCAAGGTGAGGTAGAGGGTTCAATATGGCCTAGTTTTAATTGTTCCTCTACCAGTTGAATCACAGCTTCTAGTTTTTCAGAGGATAGGTGCCATTGAGGAACCCACACTGGGTCCCCTGTTTTCCATGGTATGGGTCGTGCTGCCCCAATGGCCGCTAAGGAAAACCCAGACCCTGTCTGTCTTGGTTTCCATTAGGTGAGATGGGCTCTATCCTTCCCTGTTCTTGATGTCCTAACCCTTTTCCTTCTTTATAACCCATCTTTGCCATGATATTTTTTGCTTTAGCTGAATACCCTCCTGATGGGGCGTTTTCATTGGACAAAATAAGGCCCAAATGCTGCATAATATCCCTTCCCCAGAGGTTAACCGGGAGTGGGAGCACATAAGGTATGAATTTCCCTTGCTGCCCTTCAGAGGATTCCCACGTCAAGGCAACGGAGCTTATAGTGGGACATGATTGATATCCTAGGCCCTGTAATGAATGAGATGACTCTGTGGTGGGCCATGCTTTGGGCCACCAATGTGTAGAAATTATACTTTTATCTGCTCCGGTATCAAGGATGCCTTCAAACTCTTTTCCGTTGATCTTAAGGCGGAGCTTAGGTCTATCATTTAAAGATACAACCAAATAGGCAGAATCATTTCCTGAGGAGCCCATTTTCTTTATCTCAGGTCCTGCAGATTTCTCCCTGGTATTATCAGGGAGGAGCAGCAGCTGAGCTATCCTATCTCCTTTACTAATAGAAAAAACGCCTTTAGGGCTTGAGCACAGGACCTGTATTTCAGGGGAATGTTGACAATCCATAACTCCAGGGTGGACTACTAAGCCCTGCAAGGTGAGTGAACCTCGGCCGAGAATAAGGCCCATGGTTCCCGGGGGCAAGGATGGTATAGGCTCCACCGGCACCGGCTGAATACTCATTTGAGGCATTAATAGGAAGTCGGAGGCGGCACGCAGGTCCACCCTTGTGGGTCTTCCTGGGTCGTCTCTCTGACTGCTTCCTGGGTCCTGACAAACCGGTTCCCATATCTTTGAGGGCCCTGGGACCGAGGGCCCGATGACCCGTTTTTTGGCACATCAGTTGATTGACTATCAGGTGGGGGAAGGACTCTGCCCCTTATATCCCTCACAGAGCGACACTGGTCAGCTCTATGATAACCCTTGCCACACTTAGAGCAAAGAGTGAGAGTCCCTCCCTGTTTATCTGGAGCTCTGCAATCTTTCTTAAAATGCCCAGGCTTTCCGCAATTAAAACATGTCCTCTGATTATTTCTGCTCATGGAGCGGTTCTGAGATTGAAGGATGGCAGCCGCTAAACCTGCATTGCTGAGAGGTCCCCCAAGCTCTCGACAGACCCTGAGCCAGTCTTGTAAGCCTTTGTTCTTTCTTGGGGCTATGGCCGCTCGGCACTCCTTTGTGGCTTGCTCGTAGATTAGCTGTTCTATGAGAGGCGCAGCTTGCTCTGACTCTCCAAAAATACGCTCTGCTGCCTCTGTCATTCTGGCCACAAAATCTGAGAAAGATTCCTGAGGTCCCTGGATTATCTTTGTTAACTGACCAGTGGTTTCACCTGCTCGAGAGAGCGCCTTCCAGGCCCTAATAGCCGTGGAAGAAATCTGGGCATAAGCTCCCCAATGGTAGTTTGTCTGATCAGCAGAATAAGCTCCCTGACCCGTTAACAAGTCAAAAGTCCAATCTCTCTGCTCTGGAGTCAAAGCAGCTGCGTTTGCTCGGGCCTGCGCCTGTGCAGCTTCGTGCCAAAGCGCTTTCCATTCCATATATTTGCCCATACTAGGGAGAGCGGCTTTTACAACCGTTTGCCAGTCGGCAGGAGTTAGTGCCATGCCAGCGAGCCTGTCTAACTGCGCCAAGGTAAAATTAGCATTGGTTCCGTATTTACGAACCGACTCGGCAATTTCCTTAATCTGTACGTATTCTACCGGAGCGTGGACACGCCCACCCTCGGCTCCTTCAAAGACTGGAAATGCCTGTTGTATTTTCTTTTGTTCCTCTCGGGGAATGAATGAGTCTGCGCACTGCCTCTCTGCGCACTGCCTCTCTGCGCACTGCCTCTCTGCGCATCTCTCTGCGCACTGCCTCTCTGCGCATCTCTCTGCGCACTGCCTCTCTGCGCATTGCTGACGCACTACGCAGGGCGGGGGCTCCGCATAGGGCGGACCTTGAAACCGACTGCCGGGAGGTTGAACAGTACGCTGACTTTCGCCAGCCGCTTTTGGCTTTTTTCTTGACCAATTAGCTGGCTGGTAATGGGCTGCTTCTTCCTCCCAGTCTGTTTCCTCAGAGGAGGATTCTTCACTTGCTTCAGAGCTACTAAGAGCTGGCTTCCTGAGCTCATCTAGTGACGAGTATCTCCTAGAGACCTCCGCTAATCGATCTTTTTTCTTCTCCCTTTTTCCTCTTTTTCTTCTAATCTCTCTCCAGGTATTCCTACCTAACCTTAACTTTTCCTCGGGTTCAAGACCCTTGGAAAGGCCTGTATACTTATTTTGTGTACCATACTTCCTCTTTGTTCCTACTCTTTCTTCCCGCTTTACTTCTGATAGCTTGTCCTGAATTTCCTCTAGAATTTTCAGCCCTATCTTAATCACTTGATAACATGTGAAAAAGAACAAAAGGGCTCCTAACACCAGAAAAAATTCAAGGCCAAACATACTCACTGGTACTCTCGTTCCCCAGCTGAAAAGTTCTGAATTCATACAGTTGAATCCTTCTTAACAGTCTGCTTTACGGGAACCTTTATCACCGTCGTTCCCCAGCTGATGAGTTCTGAATTCGGCAGTTGAATCCTTCTCAACAGTCTGTGTTACGGGAACCTTTATAAACGTGATCCGCAGTTCTGGTTCCGGAATGAGGGATCTTCCCTGCGCCAGTCCGGAGTTTTTTCTCGTCCCGGAATTCGGCACCAATTGTTATTCGACGCGTTCTCACGACCGGCCAGGAAGAACACAACAACCAGAATCTTCTACGGCAAAGCTTTATTGCTTACATCTTATGGGGCCAGAGTGTAAGAAGCAAGAGAGAGAGAAAACGAAACCCCTTTCCTCTTTAAAGAGAACAACAATTGCCCCGGACGCATCACTCCCTGATTGGCTGCAGCCCATGGCCGAGCTGACGTTCACGGGAAAAACAGAGTACAAGTAGTCGTAAATACCCTTGGCTCATGCGCAGATTATTTGTTTACCAACTTAGAACACAGGATGTCAGCGCCATCTTGTGACGGCGAATGTGGGGGCGGCTTCCCACAGTTTGATTCGTTTTCTTCCTTCATGCTTAGAAACAACTGTGATCAGTTTTTAAATGCAAATAAGTCAGCAAGAGCGCGTTCTTTTTTCTTTCTTCTTATTTTCTTTTTTGTCATTTTCCAACTGGGTTTCATACAGACATAGCACAGAATTTGAGAATCACAAAAGAATTTTAAATATAAGGTGTATCACCCTTGGCTTTTAATTCTGGAGTGAGCAACTATTCCCAGCTTTCTTGAGTCTGCTTCCAGAGGTGTTCTCTATACACTCAAGACTGTGTGTGTGTCTCCAGACTCTGCCTCTTCTAGAAGATGCTACATTTTTCACATTGCTGTATGCTCTCTTTGTTCACTTACTTAGTGCTCTTGCATGGAAACTGTTCTTGCTTTGAAATGGTCATTATATGTATTGCACCATGGCCTATCTGGTCCCCTGCTGAGGCTGTTTCCAAATGTTTGGTTCATTACCAAACGAGATGCAGTAAATAACTCTATACACATATCATTTGGTACATCTATAGTGTTGCTATAAATTTCCAGAAAGAAAATGTGTGTGTGAGAGAGAGAAAGTGGGGGGGGGGAGAATTTGTATGTGTGAGAAAGAAAGTGTGTGTGTGTGTGTGTGTGTGTGTGAGAGAGAGAGAGAGAGAGAGAGAGAGAGAATATGCATGTAAGAGAGGAAGGGTGTGCATAAGTGTGTATGTGCATGTGTGCGAGAGAGAAGGTGTGTGTGCACAAGTGGGCATGTGTGTGTGTGAGAGAGAGAAAGTGTGTGTGTGTGTGTGTGTGTGTGTGCAGCATGTGTTTGTCTGTGTGTGTGTGTGTGTGTGTGTGTGTGTGTGTGTGCGCGCGCGCGCGCGCGCGTGTGTGTGTCTAGCCCAGTGGTGGATGTCGAGTGTCTTCCTTAGTAGCTTTCCATCTTATTTTTTGACAGGATCTCTTGTTGGACCTCAAGTTCACTGATTTTGAGACTGCCTAGCCAGCAACCCCTGGGCATCCTCCTGTCCCGGCCTCCCTAGTGGTGGGATTACAGACAGCCATTGTCAGTTTTGGCTTTTATCCGGATGCTTGGGACAGAACACAGGTCCTCATGCTTATGCAGCAAACATTTTACCAACCGGTCCCTCTCCCCAGTCCCCAAAGCACTCATTCTGACACAGGTCATTAGGAAGCTCCAGGAAGTGCTGGCTGAGAAACATGTACATTTTCAGAGACATGCCAGCCATTTTTTTCCTCTGGCAGTTGTGTCAATTTGTCCTGCTATGTCAGTGCCCGGCAGGTGTCCCCCGTTGCCATGATTGGATGAGCAACTTCGTGGGCCATAGGTAATCTCGCTGTAATTTCCAATTCATGCCTTCTAGCAGAAGACTTTCTTGTCAACACCCAGTTTGACATAGAACAACCATTCTTGGGGTGACACAGGCATGACCACTGCACATTCTGAGGCCACCCTGAGCTGCCACCATTCATGTGACGTGAAAGCGAAGCTTGATTTTATTAGCTGCATGTTATTTGCATTTCTCATCCTGAGGGGAGCTTAAGAACATTTAATAAACAGAGATCTGAACAAGAAATGAAGAAATTTTCCATACTGAGAGAACTGGACACAGGAAACAAAGACAAATTCAAAACAAAACAAAACAGGATTTCTTCAAGTTAAAAAAAAATAAAACAACCCAAAAACATTTGCTTACTTTGGTCCATAATGTTGACCTTAAACTTCTTGGAATTCAAAAATAAATAAATGTAATCAGTTAATGAATTTACATTCATAAAGAAAGGCATACATCAAATCAGAAGTTTGGTGGGTTTTCGAGCTCAAAAAAACCCACATGGTTTATTGCACAAGGGGTTCCAGGTAGTAAAACAGGTTATGCCCACACTAAAAATAGAAGAGAACATAAATGGGGTGAAGTGGCTCAGGCCTATAGTCTCAATGCCCAAAGGCTGAGGAAGGAGAATCCTGGGAGACTGAAGCATTCTGGAGCCACAGTATGTAAGACTCTGCTTCAAAAAGAAACAAACAAAAACCTTGAAAGGTACACTGGGGAGTGCAGAGCTAACTAGCATGTCTTCTAAGAGCTCATGCTTTCTAGGGCCTGGGAAGAGTGCCTCGCCTCCTCGGGGAACAATCCCTCTCCTCTCCCTGTACTAGAGGCCCATCCATGTCTGAATGGCCATAGCATAAACCAAATCAAACTGTAGAGGCTTAGGGCCATTGGTCCAGCTCATGGGCCTGTTGGTTGGTTGGTGATTCAGTCTAGGTTTATGTGAACAGTTCTTCCTGTCTTGGCGAGGAAGTACCCTGGCTGTTGTAGGGGACAATAGAGTAAATTGATTCTGCCCTCAAGGTTTGTCAGCCCTCGGCACACTACCCTGGAGTGCTCTTGTGGCCCAGCAGAGTTCTTGGAGTGGGAACAGAAGTATGACTATTCTCTTTCAGACTTAGCATGCATGCGTCTCCTCTGCTAACATCCCTTCAACTGGAGGGCTTCTCACATGACCAAAGTCAAACTTGGGGTCATATGGAAAGACATATAGAGACAGGGAGGCATATGTCACTGGGGTACCAAGTGAGGCAGGAGACCGGGGGTGAGAAAGTCAGGAAGAGGCTCCCCTGCCAGTGGTTCCGTGCTCAGTTGAAGCTTAGGAAGGATGTACTTGCTGTAGATGTGAATGAGACAAACATCTAAGAAGTAGAGATGAGAGGACCAAGACGGGTGCAGACATAAGCTAGGTAGAACACAGGCCCTAAAGCTTCCTTGTACCTGAGGTTACCACTGTGTCCAAACCAGCCTTCAGGCCCCTCTCTGCCATTATGACCACTGTAGCTGCCTGAGCCAATTACACTTGCTATATCCAGTGGTGTCCAGAAATACAGATGCTACACCTAACTACCCAGGCTCACATCTCAGCCGTGACTGATGTCCTGCCTATGTGACTTGCAGGCTCACAATCCTCATCTATAACATGGAAATGATCTTGCCCACAGGTTTAAAGATTGAATAGTAATGCAGTAGCTAGTGGCTGGGACATAGATGTAATTAAAAATAAAACAAAACAAAACAAAACAATTATCCCTGTCTTTTGCATTGGAAAGCTCACTGCCATATTGCTAAGGCTACAGAACTATGTCATTTGCATTGGGAAGAATATTCCTAATCAAAAGAATCAAGGGGGGGGTGGAGGCCATCTCAGTTGTGTTTGAAAAAAAGATGGGGCTGTCTCACATTGTAGCTGGTCTCCTGTGTTTGCCCAAATCCATTGATCTGCTTTCTAAAAGCCAAATCTACTAACTGAGACAAAAAGCAAACTGTGTACCATTATCTAGGATTACCCTCATTCAGACTCTGCTCTGTGGATGTGCCATCTCTAAAGTCATTATAATTAGAGGACCTGGTACTCGAAGGTAACCCACGAGACACCAGAGGATCCTTCCTCTGATGTGGAGTGAGGTTGGTCATTATTATCTGCGCGTGACCTGCAAGCAGACTGGGCCAGACTGCTGCCTGGATTCACGGTGTAGATAATTGGCTTCTGGCGATTTTATTCAGAAGCTACATCTCTGTGCATTTAGCCTCGATGTAGAAATGTGAAGCAGCTGAAGGCACACACTTGCATGGTCTGCCTGCCATCAGGGCTTTCCTTAGATCTGCCATCCTGGTTGGTCCAGGGAGCAGCAGTTTGCCACACTGCTGAGCGGGTCTGATGCTAAGGAGGGATAAAGCAGAGCTTTGTGCTGGCCCTGCATCACCATCCCCTTCCCTGAGTTCCTGACAGTTCGTTACCCCAGCCGGAATCAGTCTGAATGTTCTCTTTGTCACAGCTCTTTGCGTGCTGAGGTGGGCTTGCCTTCTCCGCAGCAGTCTGGGTTAAATAAATACATTAAGGCAACGTAGCCGGCTTGACACTGGAGCCAGCCTCAATAACTCAGATAATTCATGTGGCAAAAGACAGGGCTGCTGCGGTTTGGAATTCGTTTAAAGATGGATTCTTTGTTCTCATCTTTGGTTGAGGCTGAGGCAGCCACACTCTAAACTGTTGGCCATTTTTCTCCAGCAAGTTTGAGAGTTTAAATCCTGTGCAGATGAGCACCCTTCAGCCAGTTACAGGGATACCAAGCTGACTCACGACATAAACACGTGCTCCAAGGCAAGCTAGGATTGCACCTTGGTGAGTTTTACCATTTCTCCAGTGCACCGGCAGTCAGCAGTTCGTCAAAACCCATAATGTTTAGAAATGTGCTATGTTTGCCCCTGAGGTTTAAATAAACTAAGACCCATGAATGTTACAATGTGACGAACTACCTTGGTGTGTGAAATTATAACTCTATCTGGCGCTCAGTGAGAGGAACGCTGTGCACATTCTGTTCCTGGGGATTTTGTGTATGCTTCTCCAACTGAAGTATGTTTCAACTCTGCTTTGTTTTCTTCTTCTTCAAGAATAGGAAATATTTCTATTTCAAGACTGCTGTGCATGTCTAAGACGCTCAATAACGGGTGAAACTGTATACCTTAACAACTCCAGAATCTTTTAAGGTGTTTGGGCTTGAGCCAAGAAAATGATTAGGGCCAGGGAGTTACCACTGTGACTGCCACAATGGCTCTGAGATTTCGTCTTTTTTGGAAAACAGAGGCAAAGATTCATTTCCTAGGTGCAGCACAGAGTTTCAACCAAGAGATACTTCACCGTATTGGGAGAGATTTCTATTTTTCTGTCTCAACTGGGAGAAAGAGCCCAGGGTGCTATTATCATCAGTAAGTAAAAATGCAACCACCCTACTATGCGCAGGACAGCTTCAATAAATGCATTCCTACTGTGAGCAGGACAGCTCCAATCAATACATTGTCCATTCAAAACACCTGGGTGTCATTCTGTGAACCAATGGACAGCACGTGATAGGGTTGGTGGGGACCCCATTGCTGGTGTGCTCTATCTGTTGTAAACATCTCAAGGAGGGTTATGCACACGTTAATCTAACATTGCAGCAATTCTCTAACTGCTACATAGTGTTCCATAATTCTCATCCCCAAATCTGAGGATGTGGGAAGGTGGATAAGAATGCCTTCTGTGTAGGCATGAAGAGCTGAGCTGGGAATGGTCCCCAGTATTCTTGTTAAAAAGGAAAGCTGGGTGCCTAAAACCCTGGCACTGTGGATTTCCAGGGCTTGCTAGGTGACAGCCTTGCTTCATGTTGAGTGAGAGATGCTTCCTCAAGGAAACACAGCATAGAATAATAAAGCAGGGCTTCCAAAGTCCTCCTCTGACATGTGTGAGAACTAGTGTGTACATGCAGGCATGCACACATATACATATGTACACACAGATGCACACACACAAGCACACATAAATGCACACACACACACATACACACACACACACACACACACACACACACACACGTATATACCACCCCATACAAAGGTACGAACACTACACACACAGGCACATACACCACAAAAACATATACAGAGGCATATATAACATATATACATGCACACACACATATGTGCACACACTGGCACATACTCCATGCATGTACACACATACATACACTCACACAAATGCATACACACAGGCACATACTAGTATACACACAAACACACAGGGACATACACTACACACACACACACACACACACACAGAGATGCACACACATACACAAACACAGATGCACATACTACATGCATATAAACACACTACACAGGCACACACAGAGGCACATATACTATACACAGAGGCATATACACCACACAAGCACACATACAGAGGCACATGCACCACATAAGCACACATACACACACAGAGGCATGTATACCACAGAAACACACACAAAGGTGCACACATCACATACCCACAGACACACACTCTCCATGCCATCTATCTCAAGCCCCTTTCCCATTAAATGCATTACTGAGAGAATTTGCCTGATTCAAAATCCGAACAGTAAAATACTTTTGCCCAAATGTGCTTCCCATGTCTCATTTTGAAATGACTTTAAACTCACAGAGGGGTTCCTAAAATAGTGAAGTGCGTATTTTACCCTGGTGCTGAGTTGTATCTCACTTCATACCCTATAGACAGACAAACTGACAGTTGTGCAACCAGGATTTTGACTGCAGTGTTACCCGGTGGCATGCTTCTCCTCCTCTGCACTGACAGAGGAAGCAGCCAAATGTAGTCTGAAAACATGAAGTGGAAAATTAAAAGTAACAGCTGCTGAGTTTTCAATTGTATGCCGTTGGGAACAAAGGGATGACGTCTCATACTTCCACTTCTCTGCCCAGGATGAAGCTTTCTTCTCTTTATGCAGAGTACCCATGCTTTCCACCCAAGCCTCTCCTGGTGTCCGAATGCAGTGGTACCACAGTGTGGGTGTTCCAGTCACCCTTACTGTATGTAATAATGGCTCCAATGCCAAGAGTAATGACCCAGGCAACACAGACCATCTTGGAGAAGCTATAACATGCTTCCTTTATGCGAAAAGGGGAAATTTCTAGGTTTTTTATTAAGGAAAGGAAAGAACCATTTGCCAAGGCTGCTAAAAAAAATCACAGAAGTAATCTTCTATTCGTGAAGTCGTGAAAAGGAGAAAGAAATGCACTCTGATTTTGATGTCATGTCTCAAACTGTGAGAGTGGTGGGCAGAATGCACGGTATGTGCTTAGCTCGGGTAGAAGAGGCATTCATGTATAAATAACAGGCAAAACCAGAGCATGTATAAGGTTCTGGTCTATCCAAGGTTTCAGATATCTGCTGAGGGTCTGGAATGTGCATGCCTCTGACAGTGGAGAGAACTATGTTAAGCCACAAACCAATTTGACTTTTACCACTTTGCTCAAGTTTTAACTGATAAGGCATGGGAAATGTATTCCACCAAAGTATTCATCTTTATTCTTAAGGAAAGTTTAGCAGCTTTGATCTTTTGGCTTCTGAATGCTCCTCATTGCTGAGGTACTATTTCATACAAGGGGAGAAAGTTACAGGAGACAACCTCCACTTGCTTCCTGGGATTCTGGTCGTGTGTGTGTGTGTGTGTGTGTGTGTGTGTGTGTGTGTGTGTAGTGTATAGGTAGGCTAGCACATGCCACACTGCATATGTTGGGGATACAGAATTACCTTGGGTGTAAAGGTCACACAACAATCTGAGGTATTGGTCTTTGTCTTCTACTTGTTGTTTGCTATGGTGTGCACCAGGCCAGTTCCACTGCTTTCTGATTAAGTCTCCTCTTTATGCCTCCCATCTCACTGTGGAAGTACTAAGATTATACACACTAACATGCCAGACTTTATGTAGGTCCTGAGGTTCCAAACCAAGACCTTCACACTTCTATGGTAAGCACTTATGCTCCTAAAGTTATATTCCCAGTCCCCAGTCCCTTTTTATTTGAAATGTTTAGCCTGTAAGCCTTCCAAAGGCTCAAATATTTAACAATGGAACAAAAAGTAATAATGCTTTGTTCTTGTTTTAACATTGCTTCATGCCCCTGATATTACAGCCATTTGCAAATAATTTCTATGTCTTCCCTGACAAGATTTATTTGAGTGTTTTGGAAGTACAAATGACAGATGAATGTTCAGCCCTAAACAAGGCATTTATACAATTCCTTCTGAGGCCCAGAAGACATTGTGGAAGAAGGGGCAGGAAGAATGTAAGAGCCAGACTGTAAGGAGCTGACCTGCATCCTGCCATCTTCTGGGCAAGACATAGTCATTGCCCACAAGGACTCAGCAACTAAGGATGCCCTGCATTGAGGCACAACAATGTGTCTGTCCATCAGGAGCGGTTGGAGGAGGGACTCAGGGCATCTTACCACCCACCAATGAACTACTTGATACTGATGAATTAAGGGAGCAGGGAGATCACTGTTAGTCACTGTTGAGTCATTGGCTAAAAGAGCCCCCATGGAAACTCTCAAACATCACAGGCTATTGGTTACTCTCCACAAGCTGATGGTATGACCCTGCTGGTAATAATAACACATATGCCTTCAGACACAGAGAAGTAGAAATGGTGTCTAACTAGAAGTATCACTAGACTAGCATTTGTGGTGTTGGAAGGTGCTCTGCAGGAGAAAGGGAATCATTGATATATCCCAGCTACTAACTCTGCAACCTACAACAGTGACCAGCCTGGAAGATAGAGTATTGTAATAGTGGTACATGGGTTATAGGAGCAACCATCCACTTTGTGATCAGATTTAAGGCCCACTCCACGAGATGGAACTCATACCTAACACAGCTAAATAGATCAAGACATTAGACTAAACAGGCCATGGGACTAGAGGAAAACCAAATACTATTGCTATGCTGAAGGAACATAGCAACAAAATGACTCCTAACATGATACTATTGTACCCACAAATCAGTGCCTTACTGAGCTCACATCAGAGTAGCTTCAAACTAACACAAAGTCCCACAGTGTGCACAAAGTAACAGACTTTGCAACAGTCAGTCCTGAGTGGGATATCTTCATCAAACTCTTCCTCCCAAGGATCAGTGTCTATGTGGAAGAGGAGGAAGAAAGACTATAAGAGCCAGAGGTGATGGATGATTCCAAGGAAGCAGAGTCTTCCAGACACAACAGCAGTGATGCACATATGAACTCACAGACTGTGGCACACACAAGGCCTACATAGCTTCATATCAGATGGAGTCCCAGCACCAAGAAGAGAAGTGAACATGTGCTCAGAAGTGATCTGCAAGTGATGCCACACTGGCAAAGGAAAAAATTAGATTCCTCCAATGGAGTCTTACCAGGCATGTTAAATCACCTTGGGGCACATGTGTGTCATGCCAAATGAACTTAATGGTATTTTTGTGGATTTTTTTTGTCTTGTTTTGCTTTGCCTGAGCACTTTCTTTTTTGTCTTATCTGTCTTTAGCTTCTTTGATTTTTTTGTTTTGTGGGATTTTGTGAGCATTTCTTGCTTTTGCATATTTCTTGTTTTTTCTTTTGTTTGTTTGTTTGTTTGTTTTAGTGGAAGAGGGAGGGAGAGAGAATATAAAGTTAGGTATGTAGGGATCTGGGGAAGATCTAGGAGAAGTTGGAGGAAACATAATTGAACTATATTGTATGAAAGTTATTTTTCTTCTTTTTCTTTAAGCAAGCTTTTTTATTCACGTGCACAGGCTGTCTCCCCTAAGGTAGGATTTCACAGGCCAGCACTGGATGTGAAGAAGACAAGGCTTATATAGCTAAGGAATAGGAGGTTAGAGGAGCAGAACTATGCTGAGACAGATAGAGACTAGGGACAGAAGGTAATGTTAAAGAACTTGTAAGAAACATATTTGGAGTTTCCTCCTCCAGAGAAAAGCACTATGCAGGGGATATTAGGCTGATACTGACAAGGGTACTTACCTGGAGTCTGGGAAAGATTTTTTTAATTTATTTTTTAATAAAGAAGAAAAAGGAAAAAGGAGGGTTGAGGGCTAAAGTAATTAGAAATGCATGTATAAAATTACCAAACAACAAAATTAATAAAAATTATAATAAAAGAGTCAGGCAAAACCATATACATGTGATATATCATATATATTACACACACACACACACACACACACACACACACACACATATATATATATATATATATATATATATATATATATATATATATGAAACTTAAGGACACACCCTTAAGGTGTGAGGTAATGTATGGGAATAAGGAGTATTTATGCCTCTGGTATGAGGGAGATCACATAAGGCAAGTAGTCACAGAAGAAGGTGAACAAGATGGGTTTAACTGTGTTGGCTACTTGTTTTTTGGATGTTTGTTTGTTTTGTTTTGTTTTTTATGATCAGAGGATAGTTACATGAGTTCTCTTCCATTGTTTGTTTGGTATATCCTGTTTTATATGACTCAATATTATAAAATGTTCAACTGAAAATGAAATTCCTTGTTTTCAAAGAATCCTTGAATGTAAAAGACAGAGAGGTGGACTATGGGGACATGGCAGAGTAAGACTCTTGGTGTCAGTGGGTAATCTGCTTGCCTGCTCTGGGCTTTTGTGTCCTTGTTTTCAAGAGTGTCTCCTTTGTGTTACCCTGGAGGCTTACACAAGATGATGTTGGGAGCCCATTTGCCACCATGGTGGACATGTAGTCACCTCTCAATGATTGTGAGATTTTAGATACTGGAAGATATATGGGATTATCTGATCATTGGAACCACTTATCAATAGGGAACAAAGCAACATCATGTGCAAATATTACAGGTGCTTCCAGCTGTTGATCACTGCAGTATAATATTTAGGATACAGAGCAACATCCTTCTTCCAACACCAAATTTATGAGCAAGCCTTACTTGAATAACTCAGATTACTTCAGTGAAGTATCTTGTGGAGAAACTGTTGAATTTTTGTTTGGATTCTTGCCAGCAGCCATAAAAATTCTTTGCCACTCAGTAAGGCTGTGTATTATAGACATGTAGGCATCCTGGATATAAGAACTTTCACTTTTTGGCTGTGCCTGATAAACTTGAACATAAGACACCTTCAGCAGTTTTAAGATTTATGGCACCAAATTCCAACTTCCTGGCTCTGAGCCCATGCAAGTCATGTTACTCACTACCATATAATGTTACCTGTGGTAGCCAGCTCACAAAGTAAGGTGCCTAAAATAAAGTTGAAGTTCTTTGCCAAAGGCCAGTGAGAGGGTATAGACCTTAATAACTGCCAGCCACATCCATTTGCTCTCCAACGTTAAAGCCAACATGGAAAAACTTTTCTTTACCACTTTACCCTCAGGTTGCTCTTGCTAAAACTTAAGAGAATCTTCACATTTTAAAACTGAAGTCCTCTGGAGATGCCTTGCCAACTGCTAGGAGTTCTGCTTCACAAAACAGCAGAGAGGAGAAGGTCACAACATGAACCATCAGAAGGCCAAAGAAAAGTACACCTAGCCCTTCCATCTGAAAAGAGCCCCAGTTTAATCCATGTTTGAGAATGAAAGTGTCTTTTTATTCTTAAAGAGCACCTTCCTCCCAACATTTTCTTGGGCTTGTAAATGTACTTTTTACATGTAGATTTGTCAAGTAAAGCTTTGTTGATTCAACATCTGGAACTACTCAGGTGGTTTGTCTCTGCTGCGTTTATGAACAATAAAGCAAACCACTGGATGATTCCTGGATATTTAAACTCAGGTCATAGACATCTCAGCCTCACTGCTGACAAACAAAAAACTTTAATTTCCCCTTCTGGAGCCAAATACAACAAATGTTGTGGACAGAAGGCTAAGTGATCTTCTTTAAAACAGGGTACTTATCTAAGTTACAAATTTTTAACTGTGAAGTACATACTGAGAATATCTAAAATCCTTGAAACCCCTGGACTATCTCCAAACCTAAACATAGTTTCACTTTAAAGAAGTAGGCTGAAGTTGATTACTTTCTAATTATAGTTCCTACCAACAGATATCTATTACTGTGGTGACAGTGTCAACCCCACTCCGGGAACTATTTAAAATCAGTACCTTTTCTTCCTTCCTTTCTTTCTTCAGTTTTTCCTCTATTAAAAAATTCTCTGAAGTGATCTCTGAGACATTTGTGGCCATTAGATTTTATTAGATTTTATAAACAGCATTAGAAATGTCACCAAGTAAAAGATAATGAACCCTTGAAGTCAAATAGGAGTCAGAAAAAGCCTACTGTATAGGCTTGGTTAGGAATTATAAAAAACAAAATGTACCTGTGATATGAAAATACCACCTGGAAGTTATGGCACAATATAAGATGGAATAAGGAAGGCTATGTCATAATATTCCAAACATGAAAGTGCAGCATTGTTAAAAGCCCAAAGATGATACTTTGAACATAGGCTACCAGGAACAATGATGGTGGCCAATGTCACTGCAATTTTCTCAGGACAATCTCTTTCATTTGGTCCTTCATTCTTCACACTAGGTGCCTAGCCTGGTAAGGTCAAATAAAAGTTTCATTCTGGAATGTAGTAGTAATAGGTTATGACTTTCTTGACAAGAATTATGATAAAACTGCATAAAAATTCCAACAAAATGCTTTGATTTCAAAATACAAGCTCAAGACAGATATAGCAACCTTTCTCACACCGTGCTCAGAAAGAAACAATCTTTCTTCATAGATGGTATTCAGAATGATACCTGTGGAATCATGGCTGCACCCTACCAGCAGAAAGAATGATCTTCATAAAATATATTTTATGTCACATCATTTCCTTTTTTTGATATTGTATAGAGTTCCATGGTCCTTTTATAAAGGGGAACAGCCACCAGGATCTGTCTAATATGAAGAGCCCAACCTCACCATACTCCAGGCATCGGGAGTTTTACTACACTTCATTTTTTAAAAAATGGCCAAGCTGTCTTCCCAATAGTCTATATATGTAATCTTCTATCTCCTTTCCCCCAATTTGACAAAGTCTTGGTGTTAGCAAAGGAGCTATGATGATATCTGTGGAGTCATCTGGCATCACAGGGAGCCATATCAGGATGGGAACACATTACAGTATGGACAGGTCATGATGAGGACACTGTTGTTCTTGCCTTATCAGTTTTCTCTTGCCTTGTCTCTCTGGGTGATTGACTTAATCTATAAGCAAACCATACCCATAGATGTTGAGTAAAGACAATCACCCTTCTAAAAACTGGACTTTCTAACTTTTGCATCAGATTCAACTGGAAAGGAGTTACACACTTTCATTGCTGTTTTTGTTAGTTTGTGGAACTAGGGATTGAGCCCAGGGCCTTGTACATGCTAAGCAAGCACTCTATTTCTGAGCTCAGGAATGAGTCAAATAATGAGACTTGTTTCCTATGGATGTGGACAGGGTTAAAGGCAAGATGCATAATGTGCTTGTGTTGTAAAGCTGCTCAATAAACTGAGAGTTTCAATTTTCTTCAAGACCTGAACAGAACAAAGACACCTGGTGATCTGGCTTTCCTCCATAAAATGACTACAGGGATTGAACTAGTAGACAAAAAATGAGGATGAAATAAGTTATCAATCTTTTTCTGTCTCTCTATTAGAGGTTATAGTGAGTACTGGAAAAATACTGACTGCCATCCTCAGGATTTTATAGTTCCTATCTCTTATAAAATATAAGTTGAAATCAAAATTGGAAAGTTCCATATATATATGTGTGTATGTGTGTGTGTGTGTGTGTGTGTGTGTGTATGTATATATATATATGTGTGTGTGTATATATATGTGTGTATATATATACATATATATATACACATACATATGCACACATATACATATATATGTATGTGTTTGTCTGTCTGTGTTTCATTTTTTTAATATATATGCATATTTCTCCCTGAGACTGAGGAAACAAAAGAGACAGCACAAGATTAATTCAAGACTCTGGTTTGGTTAGTATTGCCTGGTATGTGCAGAAATGGTTGTGAGGCTGCAGAAAAGCTGCCCTGCATCTAATAAACCCAAGAGACTTCTTTTCTTTTTTCTTTTCTTTTCTTTTCTTTTCTTTTCTTTTCTTTTCTTTTCTTTTCTTTTCTTTTCTTTCCTTTCCTTTCCTTTCCTTTCCTTTCCTTTCCTTTCCTTTCCTTTCTTTCCTTTTCTTTTCTTTTCTTTTCTTTTCATTTCTTTCTTCTTTTTTTTTTGCCATATGGATCATTTATACTTAGCACTTATTTAAGAGGTTGGCAACTGACTTTTAATAAGTAACAAGTAAGAAACGTGTGATTTCACACACCTACTAGCTTCATTTTGTGAAGTCCCCAGCAGGTTCTAAAACACTCTCATTTGGACATGTTCACTAAATCCATTTCCCTTTGCCCTACTTATCCTGATGAGGAAACTGAAGGACTTAGTGGGAGCCAATTCACCTGCTTGGTACGTAGCAGAACTGGGGGCCACGGGGTTCCTATAAAGCCAACACTGATGATCTCATGGAATCAATTCTATATATTTAATATCAATGTCAGAAGACAGGAGCCAGTGAGCTACAGGCTAGATTGTGTTCATCAACAGTCACCGCATGTTGGAGTGCTAAGCCTCAGTCTCTCCGAATGTGACTGTGTTTGTAGGCAAGGCTCTAAGAGAGGTGATTAAATAAAACAACATGGGTCTCCTCTCCATCTGCCTTTCTCTAAAGACAGAAAGAAGTAACCTGGACATACAGAAAGGAATTATGCTATGAACACACATTCCCTATGCACATATGTGCACACATTAGCACGCACACAGATACATATAGATATATTTATCCAGAAAGATAGATGACAAGAAGCATGCACACAAAGAGGGCCACACGAGGGCACCAGCAGGCCCAGGAGTGAGACGCCAGAGGAACCAAAACTCACACCTTGACCTTGAGCTCCTGGTTTCCAAAACTAGAAAATAAATACAAGACTTTTCAAATTTTTATGATTTTTTTCAAGAGGCAATGTGACATGTAATACATCTTTCACTCAGCACTAACACGCCAGGTTTTATAAACACGCATTCCTTAGTGTTCATTTTTATTGGAAATCATTGGACACAGTAATTGGATTCATAATAACAGTTTCAAACACACATATAAGCACTTTGATCATGTTTCCCACCCCCATAAATACATGGGGAGAAACCTAGCTTGTGGAGTTTTGCTGACAGCTTTAAAAATCCAGTATACCATAATATAAGAAGAAAGAAAGCATATGCCCAAACTAAGCACCCAGCACTAATACATGCACCATGTATTCACACACACACACACACACACACACACACACACACACACTCCACATGCAATTTATATATATAATTTCACTTTGGGATATGTGTTTGTTAGGGTATAGTCAAGAGAAAGAAACTGAAACTATACATATATTCAATATAAACATTATTAACTGCAAGGTATGATTGGGGTCCTGGACAATTGATGGATACTTATTAATAATAGGTAAGCAAGCAAACAGAACTCTATAAGGATAGCAGCTATAGGGAGCAGAGACCTATAAAGGCATGTGTAGAGAGCCCAAGGAAGCACCTCCATCCTAGCCTGATGTTCTGGGACCTAGATCTTGTTTTGGAGGGCAGCACTATTGATCACTGCATGCCAGAGAAGTTGCTATGTTACCACTCCCTGGGGGAACCTGTGGATACCTGCCAGGGAAATCTGTTCATAGAGTGGTAAGTCTATGACTAGGACATCACTTACAGCATGACTTAATGGGGTTGGGGGTCATAGCACAACAGAACAATCCTTTTTCAACATGTCTGAGGCCCTGAGCTTGATCCACACTATTCAGATAGATCTGAGGGAGTTGCAAGCAATGAGCTGTTGGCTGAGTGTACTGTAGTACTAGATGCTGGGAGTGCCACAGAGGCCAGATGTAGGGGGATTGTTGGGCATAAGAGATAAATGAGCAACCCAAAATCACTGGAAGGGGAAAAACATCCCTTTTCCTGCACTGATCTCACCAAGGTCTCTTCTAGCAAAGCTTGAAATACTAGCCAGCACAGGAAGATTGATTTAAAGGGACCTGTGCATTTTCCCTGAGCAGACGATGGGTGCACTTGGAGCTAAGGGAAACACACTGAGAGTGCACAGGAGGACATGCGGATGTAGGGTGGCCTCTTCAAGGAGGTTTAGAAGGCTTGTAAGAGCTGAGGAGGGGGTCATGATGGAAGACTATCTTGGGAAGGCTTCCATCAACCAGAGCCAGTGTCGCAACTGAAATATCTTCCCTCACACAGTGATTACAGGCTCCTAAGGTTGCACAATCTGCAGTTGGCTGTTCCTGGATTTTAATCTCATACTTCCTTGTTCATAAAGTGCTGTTTGTCTGAATTCCAATATTTACAAGTTAAATATTTGAAACCTCAGTCATCTCGGAATCGGCAAGGACTTAGTGCCAATGTGCGTCTCTCTTAATTAACTCTGAACTAGTTCCAGAATTGATTAAAAAAAAAAGAATTATCTCTAACAATTTTTAATTATTGAAAAGAAGAGATATAGTAAAGACTTCTCCAGAGTTGAAGCCTTGTATGATATCAACTGCATTAAAAAAAAATCTTTCTAGTAAGTTCTCATTGCGCAAAGAGGAAGTTGAATCTTTAAGAAATTTGCTGAACACTTGTGGACCATGAATCGGAGATGCTTAAGGTCAGAGCTGGAAGGGAGCTTAGTGACCATTCAGGGGACTTTTCCTTGATGAGGAGGAACAATGTCCCAGGAACCCTAAGCCACAAGGCACTTTGATGGGTACAGTGTAACTAGATTCAAGGTCTTGCAGTCTTCCCCAAGTTTTTCCCCAGAGAGGCCTAGAAAGAAAGGAAGCCAGGCTGCACCTGGTATTATCTAGAGTAAAGCTAAGGACGTGTGGAGAGGAGGCAAAGGGCAGAATGGAGGATGTCAACTCCTAATGGAAAATTATCAGATGCCCCAAGAGGCACACTGGAGGGAAACACTCTTTCCACGTTCATCCCTCTGGGTGGCCTGGAGGACTGGAGAGAGAACATGAGAATGTCTGAATTCTAAAAGGAGACGCCTGAACAACCTTGTGGGTGGGTGGGTGAGTAGGTGGCGTTAGAGCAAGAATCCAGATCACATTGCCCCAGCTTTGGTGTTGCTTGCTTGGCTTATAGTTAGCTAATTTGGCACACTTTGGATATTGGCAGGTTAGGGCTGTTTGGTAAGACAGGCATTCACACCCATGGAATGATGAGTATCAGAAGATGGTAACAAAGATGAAGTTTTCTCATCTTTCAAACGTACCTAAGAATTTGGACCAAATCAGGGCAGGTATTGGCCATTTCTAGTTTTGATCCATTCCCCCCACCCACCCTGGAGTCATGCATTTTCTCTATCTCCTTTAAAAGCAATTAAAGTATATACTTTATAAATATAAATATTAACATGGTAACATGTTAAAGTATCTAATAGGCATAAGCTCCAGCAGCTTCTAATCTACTAGGTCTTGTGGGGAGGGAGGATTTTGTGACGTTGCGTTTTTGTTCCAGCTTTATCCCTTTATCAGTGGGGGTGGGGGGAGAAGACCACTTGGGACCACTGGCGGTTGCATTTCTCTTTGTCTAGTGCATCATCAGTTACTTTTCTGCTGCTGTGATAAAACACCACAACCAAGACAGGACACAGAAGAGTTTATTAGGCATATGGTTCCAGAGGAATGACTTCCATCCCAGTTGAGGAGTATGACAGCAAGCAGGAGGCCTGGAAAATAGAGTGGGAAGCAGAACTCAGAGCTTTAACCACAAGCACGAAGCGGAGAAAGCCAAGTAAAAATGGTGATGTGGAGTTTTAAACTCCTGCTAGTCTTAAAGCCTGCTTCCATTGGCATTTACACACTTCCTCCAACAAGGCACACCTCTTAAACTTCCCCCAAACAGCGCCACCCACTGGGGACCAAACACTCAAATTTCTGAGCCTATGGGGGAACACTCTCGTTCAAGCCACCACATCCAGTTATTCTTTCTCTTCCTTGCCTCCTGTCACAAACTTTTAGCAAAAGCGTAAGGTAATAAGATCTTCCAAAGGAATCTCCTCTGGGGACCTGTGGCACTGTTCACTGTGACAGTGAAATAAACATATGCCTGTCACACCCGGCTGCCAAAACACACCGGGTGATGAGAGACTACAAAACTCTTTCCTCTTGTTCCACAACACCAGACATGGGATCATTTGAACAGTGGGCCCGTGAACCTTCCTCATCCAGCAGCCATTCAAAACATATCAACCTTATCCACAAACCACACACCCAGCTATCCAGTCCCTCTCCTCACATGCCAAGCACTGATCTGGTCTCTACCCCATGTTCCATGGGCTCTGACACAAAGTTCAACATACTTTTGATTTTTTTTTTTACCATTCAAAAATGTTATTTCAAGGCCACTTCCTGTCTCCACATTTTCAACATTCTTGACAGTGGTATGTTTTCATACTGTCCACAACAGTGCTTTGTAGACTGAACAGTGTTTGGTATGTTTTATTTTTTACACACTGTCCTAGTTGGTTTCACCTGTGTTTCATAATTAATTGAATGTAAGGAGCCAGAGTCTTGACAGAGGGCATATGGGGAATGGGAGCATAGGACATTATTTTTCAGCTAAAAGTATGAAGGTCATACCTTCCTTCTTTCCCTTTCTGGTCATCCAAGAGCCTCAGCTGCAGAAGTATTAAACTGTCTTACGAAAGTCACCAAGGCTATTTAACTACCTTCCCACAGCTTAAATAAAACCACCAAAATTCCCTCCCTGTGCAATCACAACACAGAAAGCATACTCTCTGAGAGATGGGGGTGACAGGCAGTGCCCATTTCTCTGTTTTCCTTGCACTTACCCATCACATCCTCTAACTCACGCTGATTTCTCTAGGGGCAGTGGGGTGCAATGTGCATTGTATCTGACATGATTTTATGCCACTTTTATCAACCCTGGTCAAGGATAGAAGACAGATTCTCGAAGCCTTGAGAGTGATGGGGATTTTAATTGATTAGAAAAAAAATTAAGCACAAAAACTGTGCTCAAGTGTTTGCAATCATGTGTTCTTTTTAGAAGTTTAGCATATTAAACTGACTTGGTACCAACAGAAGCAGAGTTGACAGTTGGATTTAGTTACTACGTTCTCTGTGAAAACGTGACTGTCTGGAGAGTGGCTCAGCCTTGACCTTGCCATCTAACAGGAAACATAACAGGATGGCGTGAATAAGACCCTAAAGGTCCTGTAGCTGCATCATTGAGACCAAACCAAAAGCCCAGCCCCTGACCTCTGGACTGAGACTTCCAGAATGGTCCCCAGGAGAGTAGTCACTATGGCAGCTTTTGTTTGCCTTCAAGTAGGATGTTTTGAGACTCCAGCAAGACATAATGGTAATCTGTATGTCAAATGTTCAACTCCAAATTGTTCTGTAGGTTTTCTGCTGGGTGCAGAAATTCGAGCTAAAGGTGAAGCCTTCACTCCCTGCCACTGGGTTTAATAGCAGGACCGCATACACAAACCCGTTTTATTGATGATAGGCCCCAACTTTTCCCTTCTTGAAACATGAGTCACTGGGGCATGGACCTTATATCATAAGCAGAAACCAGATACCCTTAGAGTCAGAAGTATCTCCAACACTAATTGGATTAAAAATCACGAAGCGTGCTCGCAGACCGAGGCATTCAAATCAAATTAGCCACCATCTTAGTTTTTAAAAAGAAAGAATTAGTGCCTTGTGTGTACATTATCATCACTAGTTAATGAGAGAGCTAGCATGACTGGAGCCGCTCCTGTTTCCGGAACTCAGATACCACAACATGCCCTCTGCCTTCGCTTGCTTTTTTGTTTGGTTTGGTTTTTCTTGCAAAAGAAGAGCTAGAAAACTGAAGTGCAGCAAACGCCCATCCTCTTAGGAACTACATCAGGAAGTCCTTATTCTCAAAAGAGGAAGTGGAACCACAGGGAGGTTTAGAACAGTCCCAGACCTTTCAGTGGCTTGGCAGCAGCTAACTAACTAACACTCAGGGGTCCTCACCTGCAATGCCTTATGGACCTGAGTAACTCTGCCAGATGCCCTTTAGATGAAAGGAATGTGACAATTCTTCAAAGTAGCATTGAGAGCCTGAGGCAGCCCAGACAAAGGCCTGGGCCTTGGGCAAAGCAGAGCTGAGAGATTATCTTGGCCTCAGAGGAGCAGGCAACAACCCCTCACCTCCTTACAACTATCCACTTGAAAAGGTGGAAGGAAAGTCAAGGCCACACTAACCCCAGAAGACAGACACTTCCCAAGGGAATGTGAGAGAGTGGGGAAGACCTCAGTTCTTCAGTTGACAAGCAGAGAGACACTTGGAAGTGTGCTTTTCTACAAGGGTAGATCAAACCAAAGAGTTGCAAGAGGCCTGATGAGCTGACTTCCAGAGGAAAGCCAGCTACCCACTCCCTGGAAGCCAGCCAGTGAGCCCGTGAGCCAGTGACCCTGTAAGCCAGTGAGCCAGTCAGTGAGCCAGTGAGCCAGCCAGTGAGCCAGTGAGCCAGCGGTCCTGTAAGCCAGTGAGCCAGTGAATCTGTAAGCCAGTGAACTTGTAAGCCAGTGAGCCAGTGACCTGTAAGCCAGTGAGCCAGTGAACTTGTAAGTCAGTGAGCCAGCCAGTGAGCCAGTGAGCCAGTGAGCCAGTGAGCCAGTGAGCCAGCCAGTGAACCAGGTTAGCAGCTGCCCTTACAGAAAAGGGAGTAGTCCTTGAGGGAAGAAAAGTTTAGTACAGGACAGAGAGGGCGGAGCACTGCAAAGACTGTGTGGGCCAGTGGAGGGATATCTAGAGAAGCCCCAACAAGCTGTTCAGTGCAATGGTTCTTCTTACAGCCACATAGATCTCAAATTTCATTAGGACACAGCAGGGGAGAAGGAGACTGGAAACAGGCCCCTGAAACATGTGTTATGAAGCATAGAGTTTAACCAAAGAAGTTCAACACATTTAAAGCTGAATCCTATCTAAACATCCTTTAACCTGGCAGTGACCAGATGAGAAAGGTGTTGTCACAAAGAGAAATAGAAAGCATTCCACTGATAATATATGCAAGAACACATGACCCATGATTCATTTTTTTAAAGGGTGTTTAACTCCTCTAAAAGTGAATTGTTCCTGGTGAGTGAGAGATAGTGCTGTCTTAGTGAGCATGCTGATACACATGTATGGCTGTAATCCCGGCTTCTGGAGGCTGAAGCAGAAGGATTCTGAGTTCAAGGCCAACCTAGGCTATACACCAGGACTCTGTCTCAAAAAATGAGTCAGGGTGGAGAGGTTATAATACACAGGAGTAAAATGTACCCAGCACAGCTCTAAAGCAGTAAATCACAGTAAAGACTCTAACCAAAGGAGCCGTGAGACCCACTCATAGGCCCAACAGGAGCTAGGCAAGCATTCACGGTCATGAATGGTGAGGGTAGATGCTGGACAAAATGGGATGAAGGGAAAAGCTGGATGGGGAAAATTTATTGATATGGGGAGCAGCCTTTTACATTCTGGCAGGGATCCCAAAAAATGGAGCCAGTATCCTGAGATATTAGCTAAGGGTACCAGAGAGGAAGAAGTAGTTGGGTTGTTCATGGTTTTACCTGTTGAGCCATATGAATTCATTAATCTGAATATAAGTTCATATTGGACACGGGATGGGCAAACGTGCTTTCCTTCCCAAGAGTTGTCTAGTAAGGTTCCTCAGAAGGTCCTTTGATGTGTGTATGTGTGTGTCTGTCTGTCTGTGTGTCTGTGTGATGTTTATGTATCAGGTATCACAGGTAGGAGACAATTGCCTAATCCAAGGTCACAAGAATTTACTTAGGTTTCCTTCTGAAGTCTGTAGCATGTCTAATATTTTTTTAAAAGACAAGAAATTTGCCTTTTTATTTCATGTCAGCTAGGAACCCAACTTCCTTTGTTTGCGTGTGAATGGACTATCTTTTCAGCAATGCTTCTTAAAATGACTTTTCTTCCTCAGTCAGGGGTCGTGGAATCTTTGTTGAAAGTCAATGGTCTACAGGCACACAGGCTGGGGCTTGGGTTTGCAATCGCAATTCAGCTGTGCTGGTTGGTCTACCCTGTGCCAATGCCATACTGTTTCATTGCAGTGACTCTGTAGGAAGTTTGGAATTTGGAAAGAATGAATTTTCCAACTGCCTTCTTTTTCAAGATTTGTTTTGGCTTTTCTGGGTCCCTTGCATTTTCCTATAAACTTTGTAACAAGCCTCTTAGTTACACACACACACACACACACACACACACACATACACACAAGTTGGGTGTTCAAGCAAAAATTGTGTTGAATCCATACTTCACATTGCACAATGCTACATTTTTTTTGTTTGCTTTTATCTTGTTTTCATGAAACAAGATTTTTCTATGTCACTGCTTAGCTCAGGCTGGTCCTCCCAAATGCTGGGACGACAGGCCTGTGCCATTATGACCTGTCAAGAGTATTGCCTTCTTAAAGACATTTTATCTTCCAATCCATGACAATGAGCCACATTTCAATGAATTTAACCCCACTTAAGTCTTTAATAATGTTCTATAGTTTTCCACGTCTGCATCAGTTTGTTTAATTTATTGTAAACATTTTATTCTTTGGAATCCTTATGAATAGGATTAGAGTGATTTTCAGAGTGTTCACTGCTAGTATGTAGATGACTTGTTTTCTATCTTCTGTGGCTTGCTGGGCACATCATGAGCTCTTATTCGGAGTACTCCTTGGGATTTCCCAGACACTAGAGCAGTAGCTCTCAACATTCCTAATGCTGGAAACCTTTCATAGAGTCCCTTGTATTGTGGTGATCCCCAACCATAAAGTCATTTTTGTTGCTACCTCATAGCAGTACTCTCACTACTGTTATGAATCGTAATGTAAATATGTTTGGAGACAGAGCTTTGCCTGTGGGTTGAGAACTGCTGCACTAGGTCATGTCCTCTACAATGACAGGTAGATTATGTCTTCTAATCAAAATGGCTTTTATTTAATTCTTCTGGCAAGCTTCTCTGAGTTGACCTCTTTTTCTTGCGAGCCTCCAGTTTGTGAGCATCTTGTGTGCTGTGGTAGCCACCCCACATTCTGCAGTGTTTCCAGGTTTCTGTGACAAACCACTATAAACTGTGGGGGGTGGGGTGGGTGTGTATGAGCAAGAAGAATTGACTTGCTACAGTTCTGGCAGTGAGAAGCCAAAGAGCAAGGTGAAAGCCGAGTCAGCACCTGAGAAGGGACTACGCTAAGGGACAAGGGAACTCTCTGAACACTCCTTTATTCACTAGTCTCAATCATGAATGCTTTGACCTCACGACCTAAGGCCTCGGCCCCTAATACCATTGCCTTGTGGGGTCCTGATTTCGACACACACATTTTGGGAAAATACAAACACTGGGACAACAGGACCATTTATCTGGCTGCGGACATTCCCACTGTTCCTAGTTTTTAAATGTTCCCTAGTCATTTTCTTAAGAAAGCAAGAAAATAGGCCTAGAGTTGTTTGGACTTTGTACATTCCAGAAGGACTTGTCATAGCTGATACACACAATGACAGCCCCCAGACCAAAACAAAACAAAACAAAACAAGGAATAATTCTGCCATATGCCAAGCGGCAAGAGGCACAGCACTATATGAAACAATAAACTATTTCCATCAAAGTGACATCAATATAGTGAAGAATACCACTGTTTCCGCAAAATGATGATGCTCACCCCCCCCCCCCATTAGCCCCCAGGCCTGAGCCTCTGCTTGTCTTGTCTTGCTGTTGCCAGGTAAGCTCGGCCTGTTCATTCCCTGGCTTTGCCTTGCAGACGAAACAGGAACAATCCTGTTGGCTTTCCTCCAAGGCATTTATTTAGTCTGTCTTCCTTCTCCCACCGTCTGTGGGCCTCCCTCCTTATCTTCTGATTCCTCTATTTGTATTCCAGTGGAGGACGACAGCTGGCCTGTGGAAGAAGCAGGAAAAGGGTTAAGGAAAATTTCTTCCCAGCAAGAGAGAAATAGGGCTGGGGCAAGCAGACCCTCCTCTACTGCCACATCCCTACTGGACAAAAGGAGCTCCTACAGGGAAGGCTGAGAGCCATTGAACCAGGCAGAAATAAGCCATTGTTTTCCCCTTTGGTGTGTGGGCAAAGTTGCATAAACACCAGAGATAGAGGAAGATGTCAGGGGTTCAATTACTCTCTACCTAGTTCTCTTGAGGCAGGGACCCTGGCTGAAACTGGTGCTAGGACCCAGAGATCTCCCAACTCAGCCCCCACAGCTTAGCAATGCATAGCCACACCCAGCTTTTTACTAGAGTACTGGGATCTAAACTCTGGTCTTCATGTGTGAGCAGCAGGCACTCTTACCTACCCATCATTGAGCTATCTCTCCAATCTCAAGAAATAGCACTTCTTGTTTTAAGCTGTACAGGAGACTCTGATTTGCGGGGGACCAGAGAGCTCCTCTTCACTGAGCATGAGTCTCTTCACTAGGGCCTCCAGGACAGGTTCGCAGAGCTCAGTCATGGCTGGTAAGGCCCTTATTCACTTCCTGGATGACTCACCTCAGGCAGAAACTCCTTGCAGATACCTACTGAGGCTCCTGTACACTTCATCTCTAGCTGACGAATCACATTAGTCACCTTCAGCCCCCAGGCTTGAATCTGCACACAGAGCCTACAAAGCAGGCATCTGTTCATCAGAGGACTCCAGGCACCCTGGGGCAGAAATGGGTGGGACCTCCTGAGTCCCTTCCAGAACACCTGGAGCACCATGGGCTCTCCAGAGTGAACGGAGGTAGGTTTCCTTGACTTAATTCCCTCATTGTGCACTTCTGCGCCCCATTTAGCCCATTTAGCCCCTACAGGGAGATGATGCAAAACCCTCACTGCTTAGCATCTCTGTGGTGGCCCTTCCTTACAGGTGTCCCATGGACTCCTAAGCACCTCTCTTCTGTTAGCACACCTCCACATCTTCTCTGAACAACAACTCTTTCCTTCTCTCTGAGAAGATGACTCAGCATGGCCTATTAACATAGTTCCGATCTCTGTTGACAGTTAATGCTTCAGGGGTAGACAAATACCCGTGTTTGTTCCCATCAGAGCAAATCCTAGACCATGTTGAAAGGCTAACAAGATGAGATGTGTTCTCCCTCCACTACACACACACACACACACACACACACACACACACACACAGACTCTAAGCCAAAAGACTGTGGGCCTTGGGACTGCTGGCCATATCTTGATTTCCTGCATGAAGTCTGAGAGCAATGCCACCACGAGGGAGCATAAAGGAGCTGAGAAATGAAGATGTTTTATGAACTCTTGGGTTAAGCTGTACCCGGGACTGGAGATATACCTTTTCAGTTTGAGGATTATATTGTCATTTTGCGCAAACTAGTGAGAGTTAGGCTTCTTGTCATGCTCATCTAGAAGATTGCTAACAGACACACCATCATGCTTTCAGACATGTGAGAGACTATGGCCTACTCCCCATATGTCTTGCCTGGCCAAGTCTTCCTTCTCCATGGTCTAAGCCTCCCGCATCTTTCATCACATCTCTTAGACCTCAGGTACCCTGGCCTCTGCTTTCCCTTAGTCCCTTTCTTAAACTAGTGTGTTCATGACTTATAGCTTTGAGCCTGTGTATTCACCTAGCACTTTCCCTAAAGACTTCCTTTTCTTGATCCCTAAAATTGGGGTTCAGGATTTGTCTGACCTGTGTCTGTCCTGCCTGCACCCTGCCAATTTTCCTTATAATTAATTCTGGGAGTCTATGCTTTCCAACGGCAGGACGCTGTTTCTCATGCCAAATGCCATCTGGCAGGTGCCACTAGAAGAGATTATAGATTGATAACGAGCAGGACCTCTGTCCTTTGCTTGGCTACTGCTATCTTCGATAAGATGGCTATCTATATGAAACCATTCTCGATCCCTACCCGATGTACATGCGGGGCTGGTAGAGGATCAGTTGGGTCTTCTGTGCAGCTTGTGAAGTTTCCTGTGCCATTTCCATGTGGAAATCCCATATTAGCTGCTTTCAGCAGAGATCAAGCCTAGTTTAGGACCTTGACCTTGGGTGGGAAAGAACTCTAACCGAGGTACAGGCCTAGACCAACTGCTTCCCAGAATACTTTATCCTCTGAAAATCCCCAGCATCAACATTCTGGGCTCTGCCCAGACTCTTCAAATACAAGAGCAAATAAAATAAATACAAGTAAATATTGTACTCATAAGCAAGAGAATGCCTAGCAACCAAGAACAAAGGAGACTGTCCGTGCTGGTGTCTCCACAGGCCCTATGTGCAGGATTCAAGAAAGATCTTTTGTGTGTGCATCGTGCTTTAAGTGTTCAGTTACAGGGGTGGTAGGGGTTTTGAGGCTGAGACCTGAAGGAGAGGAGAGGAGCAGTCAGGGGTCTCTTGGCCTTTGTCCCACTGGCTGATACTGGAGAAGGAGGGCACTCCCCTGCAGTCTGGAGACTGAGACACACAGGGAAAAGAGGAAGTAGATTTTCAGCTCTCTAGGGACCCTACAGCTCAAATCAGAGAAGATGTTGTCACAAGAATAGCCTGAAAAGATAATGTCAAGTCACACCAGAAATGTGAGAGAACCAACGTTCCTCGTGAGCACTTCAGCACACCTTATGTTGTTGTCATTACAGGTTTTGACAATGAGACTCAGGGATACTCAAAGAAGGGGCAGCGGTGTCATTTTTGAGCTGTGCCCCAGGAGTAAGGACTCATGTCCTCATGAGTAAGATCATGCCACCTTTGCCTCATTGAGCCTTTCTTTCTTGGCTAAATGTCTTCAAAACCAGATCCTAGGCCCCCTGACATTTCTGGCGTGGATATTGGAATACATGCCTACAGAAAGGACAGAGTCTTCAAGTAGCACAAACCATCCCCCTGCCTCCATGATTGGGGTGGTTTTAGGTTTGGGAATCCTCCAGGATTTTATCCCACAATCAAATGCTTCTTTTCCTCCACAGGGTTCTTTTTGTTTTCTCATTTTAAAGATTTTTGTGGCACATGCACATGCTTGGGTTGGCTTTTGAAAATCGAGGGTTATTTGGGGGTGTACTGAAAACAGGGCATAGACAAGAAGAGGAGGAAGAGGGGGAAGAAGAAGAAGAGAAGAATGAGGAGAAAAGATGAAGAGAGAAAGAAGAAGGAAGGAGGAAAGGAAGGAGGGAGGACAGCAGTGAAGGAGAAAGACGTACAGAACTGGTGTCTTGATAATATCCATGTGGAATCTTGCTGGTCCTCCATAAGACACCCTCAAAAAAGAAGGATGATAATAAACTGGGCCAAACCCCAGACCATAAGCAGACATTCCCCTAGCATCTTCTGAGGATTTGGGATAAAAGTAGAGAAAAAAATTTTTGCAAGTGTCTGTCACTATGGCAACTGCAGCCAGGAGTGGCCACATTGGGGGTTTTCCAGCAGTTTTGAAGGCAGATGACCCTAGGTCCACACATAGGAATGTGACTGGGTAGAAAGAAAGCAGAGCCCTGGCCTGGCTTCCCCAGAGATCAAGGAAAGTGAATCTTGAGGGCAAAGGCCAGAGGCAACCATGAAGGAAAAGCTTAAGTCCCATAGAGCCAGGAGGAGTTCTACTGCCACAGAGAGTGGTACTTCCAGTTTCCCAGATCCGTCATCCAAGAATAGGAGAAATTCACAAGTAGGGGCCCTCAGCTCCATGACCCAGCCAGGATTCCATCCAGAGAGAAAACAGGAGTTTGTAATGAGCTTTGATTCACGTGACAATGTTCTTTAGGGTCTTTAAAAAATAATTTATTATTGGGGTGGCTTTGTGGACTCAGTTTTTTCTGTTCACCTTTAAGTGGGATCCAACTCTGTTCCACCTGGATGCCCTTTTTAGAGAATTCTTCCAGACTCAACAACACAGGAGTGCAGTTCATGACCCCAAGAGAACAGAAGTGGCCTGAGGTATGAAGGGCAGCTAGACTGCTGCAAGGCCCATTTTCATCTCAGAAAATGAGGGGATGAGAAACCCTGTACCTATACAGGAGCTAGTGAACTGGCTCAGTGGTTAAGAGCCTTGGCTGCACTACCAGAGACTGGAGTTTGGTTCTAGCCCCCAACATGGTGACTTACAAACTTGTATAACACTAATTCCAGGAGATCCACTGCCTTCTTCTGGCTTCTGTGTGTGCTGCACACACATGGTGCACAGACATACAGGCATATATTATACATTTAATATTTAATATTTAATATGTGTGTTTACCATTGATGAAGTTTTTGTCGTTTTTTTTAAATTTTATTTTGTAGTGAATACCTACCAAGATGATGTTCAAAATCTTTATAATAATGGAATAGCAAACATTAAAAAAGAGAAAAGAGGCAAAGGAAAGGGGAGAGAAGAGCATGGGAGAGATGGGGTGGGGTAAAGCGTAAAGGAAAGGTGAGAGGAACAGGAAGAAGGTAGAGGTGAACAGATGGGTGGGATTTGAGAACTGTGTTACAAAGTTCATTTGGCCCTAGGTTGAAAGGGTCTTTGCCAGGGAAGAAAGGAGACAACATGGCACAGTGCTGGCACGAAGGCTGCAATGGGATGTCAGGCTCATGTTCTGTTCTCGGAGCTTGTGACCTTCTTTCCTCAGGACTACCTCAACAAGGAACCGTCTCTGAAGGCTAAGACGGGGAGCAACAGCCATTGCTGAGATGTGTCAGTCAGATCACAGTAAACGCAAGGCAGGCAGCTTTCAGGTAGCTTTCCCACCTATGGAAGCCCTGAGGTAGAGTCTCGTAGAAACTGGCTGGCTGATAAGCACCTGCCAAGGGGACTCTTGCTCATTACAAAAGTGATGACATTGTTGATGGAGTCCCATGAGGTTTCTTGTGGCAGACACTGCGAAAGTGTCATTCTTCTGTATTAGATGTGAATAGGGGCAAATCCAGTTCTCTGAGCGGGGGGTCTGACCTGCCATGGGGCGTAGGCAGGACAGAAAGATGGGAAACCAGGTGACACAACCCTGACATTTTTCTGGGAACCTCACATACGAGACTGTAAACTTTGATTTTTGCAGCAAAGCCATCCTACCTTCCCATCCAACCTTACAACTTAGGGTTTTAAGTTATCAGCCATAATCCCATTCAGTGCAAGTCAGAAATCACCCTGTAGCTCATGGACGCTCCTTAGCGAGCCTCTGAGATGTAACTTGAGAGCCCAATGAAGTCAGACACGTGGTTATAGTGAAGACATCCAGGAGCGACTCTCCCTTGAGAAGCCCGTATATACACTAGGGTATGCCTTATCCTTTTCCCCAAGTATTTCTCTTTATATTAACCCCGCACTTACACACGTGTTCAAACCTCTTCCAGACATGCTCTGGCTCGGCTTGGGGCTGGTCCTATTGGAGTTCATTTCTGCAGTGAATTATCCCATCTACACAAACAGAGGCTTCTGAAAACTCCGCAGGCTGCTGTAGGCTGACACTTAGAGCTGTGTCTCAGGCTCATGCTTTAGTGACACTGACAGATTGAGCTTACAGCAATATGTTTTTTGGGGACAGCAATTGTGTGGTCTCTATGAACTGTGCACTAGTGTCCTCCTACCTGTTATCCTGGTCTTTGGTTTTGTGGCTTCCAGTGGAGCATCAAGGGTGGCTCTGGCAATGATGAAGGAATATTGGGGTGTCCTTGAGTGTGAAGGATCCTTCTCAGAGAGGTAGGGTTCTGGAAACTCATGGCCACCAAGCTGCCCTGAGCCAGTGGCTTCTAGAGTTTTGTCTCAAGGACTCAAAGAAGGAAATGTACAGTTCACAAGACGGCAAGTTTTAAACTGAAGTTTATTACAGGTCCATAGGTCAGAGCTTAAGAAGGAGGGTGGAGAGAAGGAGGGTGGAGAGAAGGAGAGTGGAGAGAAGGAGAGTGGAGAGAAGGAGGGTGGAGAGAAGGAGAGTGGAGAGAAGGAGAGTGGAGAGAAGGAGAGTGGAGAGAAGGAGGGTGGAGAGAAGGAGAGTGGAGAGAAGGAGGGTGGAGAGAAGGAGGGTGGAGAGAAGGAGAGTGGAGAGAAGGAGAGTGGAGAGAAGGAGGGTGGAGAGAAGGAGAAGACCAGATCACCCCTTACAACAGGAGGGGCTCAGTAAGCAGGCAACATCGTGATGCTAGTCTGGGGAGTGGGGTTTAAAGGACTCCTGCCTTAAAATGGGATGAGGATAGGGAGAGAGGTGGGTTGGCCCATCCAGTTGGCCCAACCAGGTATTCAGGGGCATCTCTCTGTTTCCATCCGGCAGTCACAGCTTTAAGCAGAGCAGCTTATTTAGGAAGCAACAAAGAGACAGGAAAAGGCGCTTTCTCCTGGGGGTCCCTGGGCTCCAGCAAGGACATTTTCAGAACTGCTGCTTTGGAGTCCCTGCCCTACTTGACCAGTTCTTTTTTTTTTAAACATTTATTATATGTCAGTACACTGTAACTGTCTTCAGACACTCCAGAAGAGGGCATCAGATCTTGTTATGGATGGTTGTGAGCCACCATGTGGTTGCTGGGATTTGAACTCAGGACCTTCGGAAGAGCAGTCAGTGCTCTTAACCACTGAGCCATCTCTCCAGCCCACTTGACCAGTTCTTATCACTCGATCTAATCAGTAGAGGATCCCAGTCAGGCCCAGGAAGGTGTCCATGATCCTCCTCTCACGGGCTTCTTCCTGCCCTTCCAAATAGAACAGTACTCAGGCGTTGTGTCTGGCCAGCAGATCACAGCCTGGGTTCTAGTCTGGAAAGGCATTTTGGAAACCTGGAAGAGAAGAAGGGCTAGGCGGGTGAGAAAAGGATGCAGCTAAGACAAACATTCTGATCAAAGCTCAATTTTACTATTCCGCACGCAGTTATGAAGCAGGGGAAGGGGGCCCGATTCCCGCCAAATAATCTCGGAGTCCAGTAGCAGGGTGACCACGTGGATGGCTTCGGAACAGGAAAGCGGCAGGCTCCAGCAGTAGTGGGTGTGGCAGAACGATTGAGTGGCAAGCTCCATCCAGGTGTAAACAGTGGAACCATTAAGGCTGGGGGAGGGGAGACTACATTCAGGAGCATCATGGGCAGTCAGAGCATCGTATATCCCTCTTAGATGACAGGTCACATTGACACTTTCTCAGCTGTCCAGAGCTGGCTGTAGTTAAGAGATACAGAATGGTCACCGCCCTGTCCTTAGGCCAGCCATCCTTCTTCCTTGAAACCGCACGCAGCTCAGATGAGGCAGGAGGGACTTGAAACTCCCACTAAAGGCAAGAGATAGCCACTGCTAGTATTTCTCAGGGACTGGTACCCTAAGCACTCGACACACCACACCATCTTTATCCTGAGCATCCACCTGACAGCCATTAACTAAGCCTCTCTATGCACCAGAGCTGTGCATGGAGCCTAAAGACACATTACTGTAAACATCAGGTAAGTGTGCCTTGTCATGGACGATCAATAGAAGGACAGCAGACAAGAACGGGGAGGAAATCCTAGCATGTCACATCAGTGAGGGCTCAGGGGAGCGGATGGAGTTCAGATTAGAAGAAGAATGTCAGGTTTTTACTCAGGCAGGGTGGGCATGGGAGGTTGCCGCACGTGAGCAAGAATGGAAGGGATGGGGGTGAGACAGGATGGGGGTGAGACAGGCAAGAAATCTGGAGAAGGAGGATTCTAACAAAGAAAGGGCTGGGCCTGGGGTCCTGCAGCAGAGTCTCCTGGCAAGTCTTGAAGTCACAGTGGAGGAGAGAGAGGATTTCCTTGTTTCTCTTTCCTTTATCTCTCTCTTCTTCTCCTTGAATTCACAAGGCTGGGTGGTAATGTGGATGTACCCAGTGCATTTCCAGGGCATGCAAGCACAGACAAAGGATCTCCCACTAGGGGATAGAGAAGAGGGTGGGGATGACTCCCAGAGGCTTCTTGGGAAAGGAGATGTTGCCCAGTAGAGAAGGTACAGGCTAGACCAGAGAGGGAAGCAGCACTTCCTGTGTAGGGCTGGTGGGACAGGAAGTTGAAGCCACTGTGCTTTGCTGATGGGGGGAAGACGAAATCTTCTGTTAGCTGGCATATCCTTACTGCCCATCTGTGACTCTCAGTCAGCTGTTGTCCTCCATCTACCAGGGCCCACTGTCTCCCTCCCTCTAGGCCTGCATGCTCCTAAACCCCTGGCCCTGGGGGTGCTTGTGTAAAACTCCACCGCAGCAAAACTGCACCAAGACAAGAACCACCATGTTTCTGAACCCCTGCCGGCTCCTTGATAGAAGGGACTATGTCCTTTTGCCTCTCTGTCCCCAGAATCAGGCAAAGGGGAGCCTCCCTCACCCACAGTGGGTGCCGGGAGATGTCGATGTTACTCTTGAACTTCCGTGCACGTGTCAGACCTTGCTACACCATGTCTGATATCAAGTCACGTGGAAGGAAGCTCCGTATGTGGGACATGTTCCACACACACACACACACACACACACACACACACACACACACACCATGCATATTTCTGGGCTTAGATCCAGGGTGCCTAGGTCTTCATCATTCCAGAGGCAAAGACTTAATCTGGCTCGTCTGCTAGTGCTCACTGCACACCTTGCCCACCTCTCCATCATTTGCTTTCCCTCCCCTGGCCCTGCTCCAGACCCTTCAAGGTTTCCTGAGGCGCAGTGAGCTGAAGAGGCTGTAAATTCAGGTGGGGTGCTTCATGCCCTGCAGGGGAGAGCACAGGCTCTGTTGGGGCTCGCCTGTCCTGGGCAGCGTGCTGCCTGCTGCTGTTTCTTGCTGCCCACTCGGGCCTCACAACACACAAGACCCAAGCTGGATGTTAACAGTGATTTCCAAGAACCATCTCTGCCAGAAGCCGCCTTCGAGTACTGCTGATCTTCCCTGAGTGAGCACAAATGGAGCATTAAACTAAGCAGTGCTGCTAATCTCAACATCATCTTCCAAAAAACAACAACAACAATCATAGCCAGTAGCCCAAGGGAGTGGGGAGCTGGGGCTGGGAGGACTGGGTATCTGGCTTGTGTTCGAGAGGGTTCCATTGGGAGCAATCAGGTTCACACTAGGTAACACTGCTGTTGGGCTCCCGTGAGCTGTTTACCTACTCAGTTCTCACACTTGAGATTCTCCACACAGAGCCTCGCTCTGCCTCAGCTGCTCAGAGCTTCCAAGGTAAGCCCAAACCCAGAACAAGAAAGCGACTGCCCCTCAGAAAGATAAATGGGCACACACAGACACAGACACACAGACACACACAGACACACACAGACACACACACACACACACACATATATATACATATATACATATACATACATACACATGTACACGCACACATACATGCACACATACATACATACCCATACACACACATATACACACATACATACCCATACGCACACATATACACACATACATATACACACATACATACACACACACAAAGATACACATACACACACAAAAACACACACACACACACACACACACACACACCTAGCTTGTGCATTTCTTTCAGTCTAGGCACTACTGAAGTATCCCTTTCTTCTCTTCCCCATGTCCTTAATGTATTTATGATTTGGGGCTCGTAGTACTGGGAATTGAACCTAGGGCTTCCTGTGTGTTGGCAAGTGCTTTACCACTGGGCTGTGTCTCTGACCCTAATTGAATTTTTTGAGTCTGAGTTTTATTAAATTTACCAGGCTGGCCTTAAGCCTCCCATGCTCCTGTAGCTGCTTCTGAGTTGTTAGTGCGTCCAAGGCGGATCCTTTCCTCTCAGTTACTAGAGGGCAAATCACCCCCCTCTGCATCAGGAGCAACGATTTCCAGCTACCTTCAGGCTTTTCAAAACAGAAGCCCAGATACAATCCCCAGTTTGAAATAACATTTTAGTACTTTCCAGATATCGCTCAAAAATTTAGAAGTGAAAAAGACACCCTTTCAGCTAGTTCAGGAAAACAAGCAGGCACCCCCAGTTCATGAATGGTGTTCACTGTCCCTTCGCTAATTGTAACAACACTAAAACTGGCTCTATCCATATACAGGGGAGACAAGACCTAACCTCCCCTTCTTGGGACTGTCTGAGGTAGCTAGTGTTCCTGACTACAGTCTGCTAAACACCATCTGAAGGGGCTTGCAGAGTAAAGTTGCAAGCCTTTGGCTTCCCTGCACAGGCGACGAATTACTTCTGAAAGCATTACAGTGAACGTGAAAGCAAACTTCTGAGAGCAAAGCAGTGAACGTGGCACCGCCCACCTGAGCTTGGGAAACTTTGCTAAATATCCCCATCTCGCTGTAGCAGAGATCAAAGCTCCAGCCTGGCCTCCCTCAGACTGCAGAGATAATGAAGTAAAAAGGCAGCAGAGGCAGCAAACAAGCTCTGTTCCGTGGGGCTCTGCGGGCTCGCAGGTGCCTCTCGCAGTCTACCCAAGGACGCCAGCAGCTCCGTGATTCAGGGGTGAGCTGGCAGGCCTCAGCAGCCCAGGACTAATTCCCTCCTTTGGAGACACCAGAACCTCGGCTCCCCAACCTGTCACGAAGCCCAGCTCATAGTGGGGCAGCCCATCTGGTCAAGCTGTTGTGTTTCCAGAGAGCCCGAGGGTAAACAAACCCTGGGAGTCCAGATGGGAGGCCGGCCAGGCTGGCTCCTCTCCTTGATCTCCTCCTTGGGGTGGGGCGAGGGTCCGTGTAGAAACCCCAGGAGGCACCTTAGCGATTTTCCAGGCCAGTGGCTTCATTTGTCAGATGAGAAAAGGGCCCTTCCCCTCCTGCAGGTTAGGATGACTGGCCAAAAGTAACATGGTTAATCAAGGAGCTGTGGCCGGAGACATAGCTGAGCTTGAGTGTAGACTGTAGCCTGAGAAAAATCATGGTCAACTTCCTCCTTGGATAGTTAGAGTGGCACAGGGACCTTCCACTGCTAGGTCCACTACAGGGGCCTGGAGGGTGCTGTGGTCACCTCCCAAATGCTGTTTTTACAGACGTCTGCCACCCCACCTAGTTCAAACCGCTGGGGATTGAACCCAAAGCCTCATGCATGTTGAACAAACACTTGATCAACTGGGCTGCACCCCTAGTCCTTCGAGTTTGAGACACCAAATAAGGTATTTGGCCTTTCTGAGCATCAGTCTTCTCATCTGTAAAATGGGAACTGTTCTGCCCATCCAATAGCTTTACCGGGAGGCAGTGAGATGTCGGAGTGCTCCTGGCAGTGTGTGGCTCTTAGCACATGGCAGCTGTCACCACCAACAGCAGTTAATCCAAAGTCCCTTCCCCCATCGAGGCAACTGCCTTCAGTCGACGGCGGATAATAAGTTGGTGCATGGAGAAGATGCTGGGGACTTATGCTTCAGGGCGGCAGGAACGGCACAGCCGGCTGGTGGATGGCACACGCTGAAGTGTGCCATATGTTTAAAATTATGAGCCCAGATGTTAGGTCTTGGCACCTAAGGCTCACACCATTAGACTTGATCCTTTATGTGTCTCTAACGGTCTTTGAGGTGCCAGGAAGCTTGTATTAAAATGCAAATTAGCTTCCCAAGAAGGGAAACATAGTAAGTTAGCCTTTTTGCCAATTTTTAATGGGGGCTGGTTTGGGATGAGGAAGGTAAGGGGGAATTGAAAGGGTTAATCTTTCTATGGAACAGGTGCTACGTGAAATGGGTACAGACTGACAGGACGTGTGTGTGACAAGGTGACTGGACTTCTGGAAGAGTCAAGGGACAGGAAGACTGGTTTTTCTTACAGCATTAGCCGCCTGCCCCAGGCAATAAGCACAGGCATATAGATGGTACCCAGTCCCTGCTGTGGGAGGCCACAGGATTATGGAAGCTGGTCCAGACAATAAAGCTTAGTCCAATCTACACAAACACACACACACACACACACACACACACACACACATACACACAGACCTGCAAGCATGAGAGAGGGGGGGAGGAAGGGAAGAAGGGAGGGAGGGAGGTAGAGAGAGAGAGAGAGAAAGAGAGAGAGAGAGAGAGAGAGAGAGAGAGAGAGAGAGAGGGAGAGAGAGAGAGAGAGAGAGAGAGAGAGAGAGAGAGAGAGAGAGAGAGAGTCTGCTTCATCTGTTTGATATTCCCTTTGGTCTGCCCTTTGCCTGTGTGGACTGAACCCCCTGATTCTCAGTGTCTGAGAAGATTTATTTAGGTTTATGAGTATTTTGCCTGTATGTAAGTCCATGTACCACATGTATGCCTGGTGTCCACAGAGGCCAGAAGAAGGCATTGGACCCTCTTGGAATGGAGTTAGAGTCACTTGTGAGCCTCCTCACTGTCTTAGTTCATTGGGGCTGTTGTAACAATATAGCGCTAGCAGGGTGACTTATGAGCAACAGAATCCTCTTTCTCACAGCTCCAGAGGTGGGGAAGTTCAAGATGAAGGCTTCGGTGGAGATGCAGTGAGGACCCTGTTCCTCATAGCACTTGCTTCACCATGTGCATGCTGGGAATTGAACCTGTGTTCTCTGGAAGAGAGGCAAGAGGTCTTAATCTCACTCTCTCTCTCTCTCTCTCTCTCTCTCTCTCTCTCTCTCTCTCTCTCTAGATAGGGTCCTTTCTAGCCCAGGATGGCTCAACCTTGGCTCATGTAGCCAAGAATATTTTCAAAGTCCCAGTCCTCCTACCTCAGCGGCCTGGGTGTTGGAATTACAGGCGTACACGACATGTCTGGCTTCATTTTTCTCTAAGGTTGTTATCTGAAGTTCTTCATTAGACTCTATAACATAGTGTCTCTGGGGTATAGAACTCACCTTCTGTGTACAGAAGCATTTCATACAACAGAAACAGGTATGAGATATTTGCCCTACAGGCTAGGGCTGTTTTGAAGATTGCCAAAAATTAATGAATATATATGCGCCATGAGATGAGAGTCGTGCGACCCCACTATGTGTGCCAGCAATGCCTCTGCTGAATGCCCAGGTAGGACCCAGGGTTATCTGATATCTGCTCCCGCTTTACCCCGTAGCCTTAGTCTACTTCATAGCCTGCAGCGGGTGTTAAAGATCAACAGAGCCATGTCTTATAGAGTCTGTGCTCCTAAGGGGCTCTCCTTTCATTTTACCTGTGAACTCATATATTATGCACAGTAACTCAGAACCTTTATCATCCCCACTTCACAGATTAGAAACTGAGGTTTAAAGGGTCTGGGCTGCAGTCGTACAGTAAGTATTAGACCCTAACGCCTGTGGCTCCTCAGGCTGAGTATTAGGAACTTAATCACTCTATTCTCCATCCTTAAGAGGAAGGCATTTTCAAAGCGCTTTGCCTTGAAAATGTTAAGGAGAGGACCTGAAGCGGGCAAAGGAGCCATGTTGGAGTACCTGGTGGAGTGAGAAGCAGACATAGAGGGAGACTCACATGCATGAAATTGGTAAACAATGGATAAGAGATAGCCTATTAAACTATTAATCAAAGAGAAAAGGCACTACTAAAGAAAAGGCCTGTGACTAAATAGCCATACAAGTGACAAAGATGTCCAGGGAACTAACGGGACAGAGAATCAGGACCATAGTGTTCCAGCCAAACTCGAAGCCATTCAACTTCTCATTGTAAAGTGTGGCCAAGGCTGGGATGTCATTCCATGGGTAGAGTGATTGCCGAGCACATACAATGGCCCAGTTTGATCCCCAGTATCCCATATGTCAGGCATATGGGGGTAATCACAACACTTGGTGTGGGGGTGGGGGAAGGTGAAGCAAAAGTGAGCTACATCAAAGCCAGCCTGGAATACATGGGATTCTGCATCAATTAAAAAAAAAAGTGTATCCGAGTATTTCCTATGAAGCTACTATGAAAACGTAGCAAATAGATTTCTTTTCAGACCTGCTCCCTTCCAAGTTACTCAGTTGTGATAAGCATTTTCCAAGAGACTACTGTGCTGGGAGCCTGTAACTCCTGGAGGTCTCTGCAGATACAGGAAGATAGCTGAAGTATTTTCATAAGAATTTCTGAGTCAGCTATGGAGTTCAGATTGTGGAGTTCAGGTTCATTAGCTGTCTAACCTCAGGCAATATGCTGGTCCATCCCTGTCCAGAGAACCAGGATACATTTATGGTACCGAGACCTAATGAGAAGCCAGGTCCATGGCTCAGCACTCCTGATAAGTGGCTTGCTCCATTAAGTCTGGCTTTCTGGGCTCCTCAAAAGGTGTCATACTTGGGTACACAAGGGAGCCTTGGCAAGGGTGAATTTGGTCCCCCTTCAGCACAGATGTAATCCCATAAGCTTTGAGGACAGTATTCAGGTGGAACAGAACATGAGATGACATCAGCCAGGCTCGGTCCTAACCACTCTTTGGTCCTCTTAGAGCTAAGACAAGAGCTCAGAGTGGAGGGTTGGGAACATGGCTCAGCTGGTAGAGTATGTACAGAGTCCTGGCTTCACTCCCCAGTACCACATAAGCCAGGCATGTTTGCTCCTGGCTGCAATTTCAGCATCTTGGGGTTGAAAGCTGGTGGATGAGAAGGTCAAGGTCATCCTGGGCTGTATAATGAGCCCAAGGTCAGCCTGAGATTCAGGAGAGACCCTGTCCTAAGCATGGAACAGGGTGGAGTGGCTTCCATCCCATTTGTAACTGTTAAACCTGCACCTCTTCCCAGGCTCCTGTAAAAATGATCCATCTTTCCACTAGGTCTTCCTGAGGAAGAGCCATGCAGAATCTTGGCACCTTCACCCTGCCCAGAATTGTGTGGTGTCGTCTAGCAAAGTCAGAAAGGATGTTCAAGACAGGCTTTTGTTCTGCTGGGAAAAGAAAAATCTCTCTTCCTTTCTGCACGTGGCTACAGCGAGTTGCAGTTCACAATGCTGCCAATTTTAACACGTGCCTGGGCACACCCACAGGCACACACACACACACACACACACACACACACACACACACTCACACATACGGGTCGATCCTCAGCCTGGCTGTCTCTAAAACAATCCATGTTCAGCACTCATTGTTAATTATGAGCGGGTGCACCGATCACCAAATGGCACTGATGCTGAGCCCTCGGTGGCTGTCCCTGTCAGTCTGCATCACCATGACGCAGGTTGATGAAATCATCTGGGCAAGGTTAAGGCAAGGCCTCCACTGTACAACATTCTGCGTAAAACAAACAACTGCTTGCTTTTGAGACCTGGCAAGGAAATGAAAAAGAAACCCAAGATGCTCTCGGCTTCTGTCCTGGTTTCTAGGCAACTGGATGCTGGGTGCAGGAAGGGAGAGGGGCTTTCTTCTGGTGCCAGACAGTATTGATAGACAGTGGACTGCTGCTCAGTGCCAAGGACCTGGGGAGGGACAGAGGAAGCCGGAGCAAGCCTCATTGCCCTAATCAACCGTAGCTTGGCCTGCTGGCAGGGAGAGGTTGGAAAATGAGTGGATCAGTAGGGGGCTGGGCAGAGGGGAGATGCTTTTCTATCCTTTATAAAGACAAGAGGCTGTATTACAAGGATTGTTATCCTGGCAGCCAGAGATGAGTATGTCATTCAGAGGAGATGAAGGAACCTGACAAATGCCTTCGGAAGGCTCTTCAGGGATGGCTTGGCTGAGTCCTGGTTGTGGCAAAAGTGCACAGGAACGGTCAGTGGGATGGGGCATTATTTCATTCAATACTATCTAACAGGATCATCCCAGAGTCCACTGTGTGCCAAGCACTTTGTAAGCCCTGAGGATCTAAGAAGGAAGGAGAGGCCAAGCATCCACCATCAGCTCCCCTCTGTTGCTACTTTGGCCAGTGTTGAGAGGTCCAGGAGATCTTATAGTATAATGAGTGACCTAGGACTCCTCAGACAGATTAGGGTTCAAACCTGAACCCTGCCACTTACAGAGAGCGAGTAGTACTTAAACTCTCCAAATGCCCCTTCTTATCCATCCTAGAACTGTCTGGAACCAACACCAAGAGCAGGCGCATCATTTCCAGCAAACTACTAGTTTTCTGTCTTTTGTCCTGGGTTTCTCTGGCGACAGAGAAGAGTCTGTCCCAAAACGGTGAGAAACCTCAAATGGGTTTGATATGCAAGGAGATTCCCCGGTTTTTGTCTTACTGAATTCCTTAGGGCACTGCAGGGCAGTAATGGGTGTGTATTACAATGCCTATACATTACAAAAGCACAGGTCATACACCCTGAGCAGTCAATGTAGACTGCGGGGCCTAACCTAGTATCCTGGGAACTAGCAGTTCTTCTGTGAAGAAAAAACAAAACAAAACAAAACAAAAAAAAACAAAAAACAAATGTAAGTGAAGGAAGGAAGGTTACAGGTCAGAAGCAACGGGATGCACATGCCTAGATCCCCTGTGGATCTAGAGTTGAAGAGACAATTATCTTGTCCCTGCCCAGCGTTTCTGTGGCCTTCTCTCAGCCAGGGAGACTTCTTGAGTGGCTCTTGGGGTACCTTGTGGGTATGGTTAGCCTTCTGCCTTCCAGCTTGCATTTCTTTGGTCCATGACTGTCCTGACTCATCATAGTCAGCTTGGGCATCCCATGTTCAGCAAAAGCCACTGTTCTCCCAGTGCCTATTTCTCCTGCATCCACAAAAATGCATCATAAAACAAACAAGCAGAGAAAAAAAAAACATAAGCAAACACAGAGAGGAATCAGTGTCCTAGTGTCATCCCTGGCTACTGACCAGCTGTGTGGGCAAGTGCCTTTAGTTCTTTGAGTCTTAGCTTCCAGATTCCAGACAGAGAGCTACTTAAATCTCACTGTAGAGACAATGTAAGAGTTAATGGCTACATGAAGATCAAGGGAGACCTGGGAAGAGCTGAGATTTCAATGTTCACAGTGCAACATTGGCCACTATTCTGAGTGCTGCATAGGGTTTGTCTTCCTTGCCTGTTTTTCACATTGTTGTGGAGTGACCTTTTACAGATGAGAACACTAAGACCCAGAGACGTTGTGAAACCCACTGAGACATACAGATAGGCCACCTCTGTTTGTCACACCCATGCCACAGGGCTTCCCAGCTCAGTACACTTTCTTCTTAGCTATTTCTCATGCAGTAACATTTGGGACCAAACTATTTCCAAAGAGTCAATTAATGCAAGATTCAGCCTTGGGCATTCATTCTGGATTGGGGCTGCCTCCGGGTTAACAGTGGTTCCCTACATCCAACACTCAGTGAGACTAGAAGGCCAGGCAAGCTCTCTCTGGGAAAGAGGACCTGTGACTCTGGGATGGCTCGCAGCAGGCCCAGCATTTACTTCACTGGCACTCAGTTGAGATTCACTCAGTGAAATGAAAGTGTTGAAACCCATAGCACACAGAAAAACACCCAGGAAATCACCATAGTCTTATGTGGCATGTTCCTGGTGCCTGTGTGCATAGCCTCGTGGTTAGGATGCAGCTCGGCTCTAACTCAGAATCTCCTGTGTCCCAGGCCACACCCTTCCCATGGTATTTATTTTTATTTTTATTTTTATTTTTTTTTTTGCTTGAGTGAAAGAAATCACCTATCTCCTATAAACTTGCCTGGGATTCAAGGATTCCCCACCTTAGCCCTTCTGTGACAGGAGAGGTTTGAAGTGGCTACAAGGTGACACTTTCTGCATTGGTTGTCAGGAAGAGCCCTGTGTGTTTAGAGGGTCTGTCAGAAGCATATTCTAGAGTAGAGGGGACTCTAGGTCCCTGACAGATCTGTTTTATAGTTTAAAATTCTGCATAAAGCTTTTTGACAAAATCACATTATGTAATTGAATGATTAAATATACGAATCAATTAAATAGAGCCACTGAATCATGCGATCTTTCTGGCTAGGATGTGGTGTACAAACCCTGCTCATGTGATCCTCAGTGCACACTGGGCTGCACATTACTGTGTAGAACTAGGTGCCAGCTCTGGTTTGCTGGTGTTTTCCAGAGCTACCAAAGGACAGGAACATAAACAAGGCCAAAGATGAGGAAAGACAGCCAAGGTTAGCATGCAGCCAAGTGAAAAAATGAAAAAAGACAAAGCCTGGTGGCCGAGGCCAGGGTCTATGAAGGGGCTCAGTCTGGCCCAGCCACTGTTCCTCAGGGAATACCAGAGCCCTGCCCAACCTGGCTCTGAGTCCTAGGAGTCCTTGGCTCCCATGGATAGCAGGTCTAATGCCATGAGCAGGCAGGTGACAGCCAGCCGGAGCTCAATGATGAAATCTGGCTGTAGAAAAACCTCTGCTAATGAAAAGAAACATTCTACACCTGTACACATAGCACTGACACACACACACAAACACACACACACACACACACACACACACACACACACACACACACACACACTCACACACACACACACACTCTCAGGAGTATGCACACACACAGATCTATTTGAGAAAAAGCATGGTTTATTCTTTCTCTAAAGTGAGCTCAAACTAGTACAAACCATAATTTTCCTGTTCCCACTCACCTTTCTTAATCATACTGCCTGATTTCCTCTTAGGGATTGAGACCCCTATTGTCATAGAAACAAACATCTGGGATCATTGGGCAGTATAGGGAGGCAATGAAGGTGAGCTTCCAGAGTCATAGGGTACTTGGTGGCACATGCTGGTCCCGAGTTTCAGCTTGCAGATAGAAGCCACGCCCTTCTTCGTGATGGCCTGAGTGCTCCATCCCTCCATTCAGTGTTTGCTTTCATGGTATTTATTCTTTCTTTAAACATCATTGCTCCTTGCGCTTCCCAAGGAAGGGAGGGATTTGGCAAGAGCAAGAACCTCATCTGTCTTATCCCTCAGCCCAGGACAGTACCTGGTATGTTGCACCCAGTAGACAAATGCCAACCAAATAAATGAAGGTGTGAACAAATGCCGGCATAGACGTCCTTCACATTCACCCACTAATGCATACCGCATACCTGGGGCAAGGGAGAAATGCATGCATGCTCTTGGAATTCCCCTCTACTACTTACTTTGGAAACTCTATAAAAATCCTGAATATGAACACCTGCACAAACAGGCAACGCACACTCGGGACTGTGTTGGAGAACGAGTGTAGGTCATGTATGTGTTGATTGTTCCTATGTGTTCTGGTCACTGTTGACTCCAAGATTCCTTTTACTGTGTCCACTTCAGGGTGGTGAAATCTGAGGCACAGAAGGTGCATAGAGTGGAAAGGTAGCTTTACACACCTGTCTTCTGATGTCTGATGCTCAGAGCACCCAGTCCCTTCAGGTTCATGCTTCCTCCACCCTCCTTTCCAGACAGCTTTCCCTTCTCTTTTACCCCCTTTAGGTTTTGTTTGTTTGTTTGTTTGTTTGTTTTCATGTTGAACATGAAGGTCTACCATGATCCAGGGTCTTCTACCTGCTTCTCATTTCTATAGGAGAGGGCTATGCCTATGGCCCACTGATGTGGAGTTGGGGACAGGTGGCCTGGGCTTTGCTAGGCATTGTGTGGATCATCCAGATACCTGTTACCTGTGGCAATCTCCATCCCAAATGTGAGTGTGTGTGTGTGTGTGTGTGTGTGTGTGTGTGTGTGTGTGTGTCCTCACTCTGATCCCTCCATCCCATTAGCCTGTATTTCATTCTGTTTTAGAAAGTGCTGGCCACAGTGGCTTGTTGATTTCACTAATCAACAGGCATTTTGGAATCCCTGGAACAGGCTGTGAATTTCTTGAGGTCCCTTTGATTTATCAAAGGATGGTCTGCAGCCCCCAGAATCAACCTTTTAAATGAGGCCAAGTGTCATTAGGGCGGTTGATAAAGGTTCACACATCTTCCCCATCCCTGGGAAACTGTAAACAATTTCAGGACCAGAAAGCCTGCTTTAGCAGAGCCACGTAGCTAGAGATTCCAAGCACAAGGAGAGATGACTTCTGACTGCCTTTTGGTTGGATAAAGAAAGGTGCCTTTATAGGCTGTCTCACCAACAGACTTACATAAAAAGCCAGGCACTGCTCTGTGCATCCCTGTAGCCCCGGTATTTTGGGGGAGGAGCCTCACTGGGGCTTATTGACTACCAGACTAGCTCAAGATTCAATGAGAAAACCTGTCTCAGTGGAACAGAGCAGGGCATGATAGAGAAGGACACCCAATGTCTTACTACCCTCACACTTTTGAGCATACACCACAAGCACACACACACACACACACACACACACACACACGGGCCATGCAGAGTGGCTCCTGGGTGTGATCTCAGCATTTGGGAGGCTGAAGCAGAAAGACAACACAGATGGACAGCCTGGGCTATATATACAAACCCTGCCTCGAGAAACAAAAGTAGCAATCAGGTTTTTAACCCTGTGCTTCTGTTTGGTGCCTACAGCCTTCAAGATTAACTCTTGAAGTCTTCTGTCTGTCCAATTGTAACAGAGTCTAGATTTTTTCCCTCCCTATCTAACAAACTCATATCACATGTAAGCTAGAGTTCTAAGAACTCTATGAACATTCACTAGATCCTCTTTTTTTTTCTTTTTTCTTTTCCTTTTTCTTTTCTTTTTTCTTTTTCTTTCTTTCTTTTTTTTTTTTTTTTTTTTTTTTTTTTTTTTTTTTTGGTTTTTTGGTTTTTTTTCGAGACAGGGTTTCTCTAGCAGTCCTGGCTGTCTTGGAACTCACTCTGTAGACCAGGCTGGCCGTGAACTCAGAAATCCACCTGCCTCTGCCTCCCAAGTGCTGGGATTACAGGCATGCACCACCACTGCCTGGCGATCCTCATTAGAGAGAGAGAGAGAGAGAGAGAGAGAGAGAGAGAGAGAGAGAGAGAGAGGGAGAGGGAGAGGGAGAGGGAGAGGGAGAGGGAGAGGGAGAGGGAGAGAGAGAGAGAGAGAGAGAGAGAGAGAGAGAGAGAGAGAGAGAGAAGCAGCATTATAACTATATATCACAGCATTTGAGACATCCTGCCTACACCATGGCTAGCCTTATCATCCACCCTGCTAGGATCAAGGATGCTTTTCTTGCTCACTGATAGGACACTGGGATTCAGAGAGATGCTAGAATGGGCTCTGGATCTCTCAAGCAGGCTGCTGAGTTGCACTGTGAACCCTAGTGAGGAGCCCACAGAACCAGACAGAGTCTGAAATGGCATCTAATCCTGGAGTTGTCGCTCAGGGTACGCATGCTAGAAGCAGCCTTGGTTAGGATGTGTTAAGCCCTCACAGCTGTGCGGGGTGCAGGTGGGGTGACGCTCATATCTTCACACACACAGGTGTGAACTTCAAACCAGAATGCTGCTTGGAGGCTCCAACACAGGCAAGCCTGCCAGTAAACAGAAGAAACCCCCAGTGGCTGGCTAAACACCCCTGTAGCATCTATGTGGCCTCATTCTGTTAAAATGTAGTGACAAGGACATTCATCATTGCTTATATGAATGTTTCTCAGTGAGAGTAAGGAAGCTCTCTTATTCATGCAGGAACATTTTTCCTCCAGCTCTGGGCTCCGCTTTAATTTTCTACTAACAAGACTGCAGTCAGCTCCACCTGCAGATGAGGACCCTGTCTGGCTTCCCCTTGTCCTCTGGGGTGACAGTGTTCTTATGGCTGACTAATGCTTTTTCTCAGGTAGAGTGGCTGGCCAAAGGCTCCCGAGTTAAGCTTATCTTTCCAGTTGACACCAGGTAATTAATTATATGATGGAAATTCTTGTTTCTTATTTGCAAGTTCTCACGGTCATTTTTATAATAAATATGCATGTCTATATCTATTAATTAAAACTGAATGATACGATTTGTGACTTGAACGTTGCTGTTGGGCTGTTGGTTCCCAAAATATATGGGTGATCTTGAATTTATATTTAGACTTGTGGAAAGCTTGGGATGATAGTCAATTTTAGAAAGAACAGAGTAATACTGCAATCTGGATGGAACAGTTACTTTCCCATAGGGGGTCTAGAATGTGCACAATGTGATGTCTGAATTTCCTTTGTGTCAAAATGATTCATTGGAAAGTTATTAGTTATTTATTCCTACCTCACAAACTGTCCAAAATTCAGTTGCTTAAAACTAGAGCATCTTGCTTCTCGTGGCTGTGTGGGTCACTGGGTTATTGTCTAGTCTTCTCTAGGATTATTCTCATGTGTCTTCGAGCATCTTACCCTTCAGCTGGGTCTGGAGGGTCTAAGGTGACCCAGTGTGCTGTCTAGGGATATTGATTGTTGACTGTTTTTTTTTTTTTCTCCACATGCTCTTGTCACACACTCTCCAGGCTCGGCTCTCTTTCACAGGACAGGCAGCATTCCAAGGTGGCAAATATGGGCATTGTGAGGCCTTCTGAGCCCCAGACTCTGAAACTTCTTTACCTTGGGCCTCACTCAGATGCTGAAGGAAGACTCCAAGGCCGGGCTCGTAGGTATAGGGGAGGCAAGATAAATCCCTTCTCTGAGTATGAGGGGCTGAAAGTTATCTTCATTGGTGTCATGTGAAGACTATAACCCCTTGCCCAGAAGTCCTAGCCTATGACACACTGGCCTCATGGTCAGAGTCTTTTTTAAATACAGATAGAGCTGGGTACTGTGGCTGCTATTCCTCAGGTGCACACAGCTCCCCCGATGCACATCCAAAACTTCAAACTTCCAATAGGTACAGCAACCTTGATGACCCATTCTCATCAACTGGGGGCAGGGGCAATCAGAGGCCTATACAGTTGCTGGTTTATTTCATTCTGAAATCTAGCCAGATACATACAGCCAGTTGCCCTACTTTAGGAGTATGAAATAGTTCTCAACTCGGGCAACCCTTTCCATGGAGGTGCCATAGCCTGAAGCTTCCCTAGGCTCTGGGACTTTGGCTCTGCCCCTGAGTTATTCTTTCTTTCCTACAAAAAATGCAGTGCTTCTACAGCTGCCTGCTTCCTGCCCAGTGAAATTGAGGGTCCAAAGATTTGCTTTCATCTTGGACTGTCTTTGAGCCCCTTCCGGTCCTAATTGGGATGTCTTAAACAATATGATGATACTCAGGAGCCTTTCAGTCTGTGATCTTGCTGAAGTCTTCCTGAGGGTTCTAAAAGTCATAGGCTCTGCAGCCCTTGTCTCCCTCGGGGAGTTTTCTGCTAGCTGGTTTAGGGAGTGCATGTCCTTGGAGTGAGAGAGAGTTTCATTTCCAGCCACACATGTCCTGGGTCTTTTCTATTTCCTCCGAGCTTTGCTTCTTCCCTCCTTGTATCCCCTCTAGCTCCCTTTCTCTCTCCATAAATGTATCACATGCAGCCAGGAGCCAGCTGGCACCATCCGTGTTCTGTCCAGAGAATTCCTTGGCAAGATCTGTCTATTCAGAAAGTAGTATTCCATATTGCCAGCTAGCTATACAGATGATAGTGTGGCCTATTGTTTTGCTACTGCCTGGCTTGGACAGCTTCCAATGGCAGGTTTTGTTTTGTTTTTGTTTTTGTTTTCCAGTCCTCTCTCTACCTCTTACAAATGGTGACAGTCACATCTCTACGCTGCTCCTAATACAATGCCAGTGTCATCAGTGTCTGGCTCTTGTCTTCTCACGCTTCTCTTTTAGATGCTACTGGTCATGGTTAGTTTTATATGTCAACTTGACTATGATGCCCAGATTTTTGGGCAAATGTTATTCTGGGTGTTTATTTGGCCCAGTGGCTGGTGACACAGTTTGCATTCTCCAATGTGGGTGTTCTTCCTCCAATCAGCTTTGAGGCAACAACAACAACAACAACAACAACAACCAACTCACCTTTCCAGAGAGGCGTTTTCTTGCCTGATTGCACTAAACTGGGACATTTTCTTGTCTCAGACTTGACAGCTTTTTGACTGCATAGATATATGCAGTCACCTATCTATCTCTATCTATATACCATCTCTCTATAAAATATCGAATTAACATAAGTTACTGGCTCCATTTCTCTAGAAATAAGCCAACTTCTATATGGTATGTATTGGTGATATAAAAACATACCCGAAGCTTATTGGCTTGAAACATGAACAGATGGCCTTCTGGGAAGAACCAGGTTGTAATGTTCCAGCTTTGTGGCCCTGTGACAACTATTGAATCCTGATGCAGCATAAGAACAGCCACAGGGAATGTGCAAATGAACAGAAGTGGTGATGACAATGACAAGGACAGTGTCCCAGCAAAACTATCAACAAAACATGAGCCAGGCTAAACTCAGCCATGGACTCTTGACTGGACATCATGCATCACTGCTTCTTGTGGCTCTGTGGGTTGGCTGAGAGTTCTGTCAATCTCTTTGGGCTCACAGCTGCAGTATTGGCTTCGTTGGGATTGAGGCATCAAATATGACCTGGCTCACATGTCTGAGGCTTTGGTCCTCTTGTCAACTTGGTCTTTGCCTCCATGTTGATTCTCATTATTTGCTGATCTAGGTGGAGTTGCTTTATACAGTGGCTTCAATACTCCAATAGTTTAAAGCAGCTGGTGGGAGGTCCCCAAGGGCCTGGGCTTCAGAATTTACACTCATCTATTGCATTCTGCAGGCAAACTCCGAGGCCATGTCAGGCTTATAGGCCAATTCATAGACTCCACCTTTGAGCCTCCATGATTTTTCAGTCTCCCCCAGAAATGAGTGGGGTACCTTTGCTGTTCTAAATCTTTGTAGTAGTCCATAAGGTCCTGTGCAGTGTCAGTCATTGCTATGAGCATGAGCCAATGGTGGCCAGGTGGCCAGGTGATTCATGAATTCAGGCGCCCTCATCACTGGTCTTCTGGGCTTTGAATTCTTTGCATTTGGTCTGTTTGGGAAGGCAGCCCAAAGTAAGAAGTAATTCATCGCATGTTGGAAAGTAAAAGGTAAAAGGGCAATGGGAAGTTGGCCTTGAGTTCAGGAGGACAACAGCCCCTAGCATCTTTCTTTATCCCTTTACTTCCTGCATGCCACACTGAAGGCATTGCACTGTGATCCCAAACCCAAGGGAGCCATTAAAACTTCAACCAGATCAAACGCACTACCTGGAGGTATTTCGAACTCTCTTGACTTTCCCTTGGAAAATTCCTCCAGAGTGTTCATGTCTCTACAGTTGAAATCTGAACAATCTTTTGTATTCTTAGCATCACAAAAGCTTCCAGTTCTTTACTGACCTTTTCTATCAGCTACTTCCTAGGGGACACCTCTCTTGTTATTTTTTTAAATAAAATGCTTTAGGAAACATCTGCTCTCAGATGCATGTGTGACCACAGTATATATTTGATGCATCAGCCAAAAACATAAAACATTTACTCACATCATAGGAAATACATGTTTAATTTCAAAATAAAATCCCATATGAAATATAAATGAATTAAATATATACCTCCAGAGACCAAAAATGTGGTGAAAATATTCTTCTTCCTCTGCTTAGTATGCCCTTTTCTAACGTAGCCACATCGGGAGGGTCTTATTAAAATGCATGTAGTTCAATTCCCTGGAGAAAGGCAAATGTGATTATTTGCTTTTTAAGGCTTTCTATGACTTTTTATGACTCTTTGTTGAACGCTCTCTGTCATTACAGGGCCAGACCCAGAATTCATTTCCAAAGGTAAGCGACACCACAAGGACTGCAGTGTGGTATTATCTGCCATGTGGACCTAAGAACTCTTGTTCTCTGAGTCGGCTTTAAATCAAAAGCGTTAAGTAGGGTTTAAGCCCCGTGTCATGTTCAATTCCAAGCTTTAAAGCCATGAAGCATGGCTTTTATGATGGAAACAACAACTGGACCTCGTCTGTAACAGACCCAGCAAACTGACATTGGGGCTCTCCCAGTGACTCTGGGAATCTTACAGCAGACTAGCTATGACCTGGAAGGGGTCTGTTAGATCAGCAGCCAACAGATGGCTGGCTCCCGGGGGTTGCAGGCATTCTTTCAGTGCCCAGCTCCTGCTTCTCTGTGCCTCTCTCCAAGGGCTCCCTCCCTTGCTCATCTGCCTGACTTTCAGCAAAACCCCTTGTAACACATTTTGTCCCCCCCCCCCGAATTTACACAATCCTCATAAAGTGACCGCAGCGATGATTTACTCTGTACTTTCTATGAGTCACACACCAAACTGCCCACTTTAAGCAATGCTATACAGCATTTGATCCTCCAAAAATCCCTGTGCTTCTGCAGGGGAGTTCAGCAATCTTCCCAAAGGTGAACAGATGTCAGAGAGCAAAGCTTGGAACCCAGCATAAATACGACTTAGGGCCTTTCTTAGCTGTTGTCTATTGCACCAGACCAACAATTATTTATTCTCCTTGAACCTCTCTCTTTTCAAGCTCCTTCCGGGAAGAGATGTATCATAGATGCCCAGAGCCCCTTCCAGTGTAATTGGCACAAACATTCAATAAAAGAAATGCAACTGCTAGTTCAAGAAAAATGTATCATCATTCACTGGATTAAAACATCTTTCTGAGAAGCCCATATCTTTCAGAGTAAATTTCAATGTCTTGGTACAAAGGTACAAATGACGTTACTTTTTTTCTTGTCAGCATACACTTTTAATGGAGTCAACTCAAAGCTTGCAAGCCAGCAGGCCATGTTTGGAAGGCGATCCCAAGGAGGACGAAGAAGGGGCAGGTCTCCCAGAGAGAGCAAAGGAATTTGCTGAGATAACCCCATTACTTGAGGCATTCGATTGTTAATGTCTCCTTCCATGTGCCACTGAGCTATGATCTGAGAGCACTGTTAGCATTCAAGCCTGATAAAGTCACCCTCATTGGAAAAACCCACTGTTACCTCATTAAACTTGAAAAATAGAAGGCCCTAGAACACTTGGAGATATTTTCGGCTTAAAAATGTAGCTTTTTTTTCTTTCTAAGGGAATTTAAAACAGTTATCTAATTGCATGGTGAGCCTTCCTGACTGGCTGCCCAGTGGGGTCAGAGCCAGAGGTTGAGGAGCATAAACTGCCCTCCAGCCTAGGAGAATTTCCTCCCTTAAGAGAAACTGTCATCAAACGCCTAATTGAGAGGTCAGTGGTCTTAGGCCAAGCAGGAGATAAGCCACTAGCCATATGCAGCTAGGTTGGCTTTGATCTGCCAGGCCTTTGGGTGCAGAAAGAAAGCCATCCATGGGCTGGAGGCTGGCTAATCTCCTTCAAGATAAACTAGAGCTATTTGGCTGGGACAGGGGCTCCAGAACAGAGGGGATGTCTCCCAGTGTGCTGGGTCCAGACTAGCTAATGAGTTAGTTGGGGATTGCCAGACCTCCTCATGCTCTCTGACCATGCTCCTGACCACGGTTCTCTACCACCATCCCTCGCCACACTGCTTAATGACTGGGTCCCTGGTCCTGATGATGCCTGTTCCGAGGCAAAGTCCTAAAGAGAAACCCATTACACCCCTCCAGAGCTGCCAGCATTCCTTCTTGGGGACTGCTTTGGAAGATGTCCAGTGAGTGGCTTAAGCATGAAGCAATTAAGGAGCAACAGAGGGCTTGTCTAGAAGCCATAAGAAAAGACCAAGAAGGGGGAAGGAAAGAGAACAGAAGAGGAACAGAACTGGAGGCCCTTGTTACTCTGAATCGCAGGGGAATAGCAAGTGTATTTCAGAATACACTATCAACCGTTTCTTTTTCTTCTTCCTCTTCTCTCTTTATGTTCTTCTTTCTCTACAGCAAAAGGCCGATGTAATGGAAATTAGTTGGGATACATCCAAGGAAGGGAATCTGTCTGCCAGAAAAGACAGGTTTTCAGAAGCCAGTCAGTGCTGCTTGGCCTCCTGCTTGCTATGACGCGGCCAACGTGGTTGATTCCCAGTACAGGAATCTTCACAGACAGGAAGCACCAGGCCAGCTGGATGGAGAAAGTCATAAGTATCTCAGACAAGAGATGATCCCCGCCACCATCAGGAGCAGGAGCCTGCTTAGGACATCACAAAGTATTGCTTTATAATGCTTCAAATAGATGGATTAGGTATTTGAGGCACTTTGCAGTGTCTAAGTCCACCTCCATGAATAGTGTTTGGGGCACAGGCTCTACTACAGTTGGCACAATTCAGAATATACCTGGGACCTCTACTTGACAAGTTCTGACATAATGACTGTACTCACCCAGCCAGAAGGCTTGACCCTCCCCCCTCAGTCCACCAATGCCAGCGCCCAAGCACTGGTGGACACAAGAGCATCTTTGCTAGAAATGACAACAAGGCAACCATGCTGCATTCCATGTGTGCAATGTGAGGTTGAACTGCCTGGTACCATCTAGCTTTGACCTTAAGATTCTGTAAAACATCACGAAATAGGTTAAGCTATTTCCTGTTTCCCCCTTTAGGCTTTTAGAGTGGGGTTCAAGAAGGCTATATGATTTAGTTAACAAAGATTGCCTTGATGATAAAAATATAAAGACTACTTGACACCTAGGGCTATGGGTATAAATCAGAAAGCATAGCAGAGTCACCATTCTGCAGAGTGTCAATATTGGTTTCCACTTTAAAATGTCATTATCTTTGGGGATATAGAAAGGAAAGGGACCTTAGAAGATAGCTCTCGTCCAGTCCAGGAGTTCTTCACAGAAGGACATCTAGCTCTAGACTTTTCGACACCTGATACCTATTCCTCTATGTACATGACCATCTCAGATGAGCAGCTTCATGCTTGACTGAGGGAGTATCCACCTTCCAAACTATTTCCAGTTACCATGACAGAGGAAAAGAGAATGGCGTTTATCCTACTCCAGCTCTTTATTGATCAAATCAAGCCACATGGTCACAGTTAACTTCGAAAGGGATGGGTCAGGGAAAAAGAAGGGAGAGAGAAAGGGGAGATGCCTAAGTGGCCTTCCCAGTGCTCCTCTTGTGGAGCTGCTGGGGGGTGGGGGAGGAGTGCTCGATGCTAATCTTAACTGTCAATTTCATCAGATCTAGAACTACCTGGGAGATGGTCCCCTGTGAGAATTATTTCCATCACGTTAGTTTAATTGGCAAGACTTGCACATTGTGGGTGGCATCATTCTCTAGACTAGGACTCTGGACTGTATAAAAAGGAAAAAGCAAGCTAGGCACAAGCACTTACTATTCTTACTTCCTGAACATGATTGTGATGTGACCAGAGCTGCATCAAGCTCCTACCATCTTGTTGACCTACCATGATGGACTGTATCCTCAAATGTGAGCCAGAGTAAACCTGTTCTTTATTAAGCTGGGTTGTTTTGTTTTTTTTTTTTTTCAGGTTATTTTATCACATCAGTGGAAAAAAGTCACTAATACCAAAAGGTTTTGGGAAATGATGATCAATATGCTCCAACAATGATTTGAATTTGTTGATGTCCTCCTTGATCTATTTCGTTAAATACACGATTTTCTATCCACTGAGGAAAGGTCTTAGCTTAACGGAGCTGGATAACAATAATCTGTAATGACATGGGGGTTGGTCTGGAAGAAGCACTTTTGAAGACTTTAACAAAAGATTTAACAAATGGGAATGCAGCTTGTTTTGGAGTGCTGGGGTTATGACCAGTTATGATAGTCTCACCATTAATATTCTCCCCTTTCTCCCCTTCCTCCTCACCGACTTGTTGCTCACAGTGAGGGGAGAGAGGAGAAAAAAACAACAGAACAGCAAGGAAGAAATCTGCAAGTGGTGTAGCAAGAATTCTTAAAAGTATAGCACAGTACTTTAGAAAAAAAACAAAGAACTTTCCGGAAAAAAGTCTTTGAGGTTCCTTCCCCCAGCCCCGACCCCAGAAGATAAAGAATTTACAAATAAACCCCAAAACCTCAAGGCTGGTCCCTTTTCTTCCATCTCAAATTCCTCCACTCACTCTTGTGGAGCTCTCTGGAAAGAAGTCTCCTTAACGCATGGAATTTTAATGATGATTTCTAAGCACCCAGAATTCCTGAAGAAGGCCAAACTCCCCTACTTTAATAACATTTATCTCTAAGATATGCATTGCCTCATCATTATCATCAATCGGATATTTTCCCAAAGGAAAAAAAATTAATTGCCTACCAGACATGTTTTGAAATGTTTATATGTCGCTTTGTATAAGCACAAAAGTAAGTCTTTGGGAGGCTGTTTATAAGTTACCAAAGTGTTAGTAAACTATGGTTTAGGGCTGATAAGGTTCATCTGACAGTCATCACTGAAACTGTTGCCTCAATAATAAACAGGACCTTTTAGCATCCCTTCTTTCAAGCATGCCTCTCTGGATTAAAAAGCATTTCTTGTCACAAGAGGAAATGGGATGCTACACTGGCTTGTTTGTTGTAGTGTTTAAGAGAAATGATCTTTTTGTGACCCAGTATCTCACGGTGTAGAGTGTCTGCCGGGTCAGACATAGGCATGTCCCTGGGCTTCATTTCTCTTCATTTTCAGAATGGTGATGGTAATTTTCTTCTCTTGGTGGGGTTCCTGAAAAGACTAAATGAGCTGTGATTCAAAAGGCATCACGGACAGTTCTAGAGTAAGTCTTCAGTGTGTCAGAGACCCCTGTGTAGATCACGACCTTACTCCTGAGACAATACCATTGCTGTGAAACCTCACATGGGTCCTTGTCAGGGGGCAGACCTTGCAATTCAGTGCTTAGAATGGAAGGAAGGAATTCAGGAGACCTTGGTCCTTGGCTTGGGGCCAGATCTGTCACTAACTTGAGTAATTTTGAATGGGTCACAGGGCCCACTGCACCTCCGCCTCCACATCCAAGTGCAAGAAGGCTGATAAGATTTTTGCATCCCAGCATCTGCCCTTCAAATAATTCTTCATCATGAATAGAAATGGAGAAAGCTGACAAGGGAGCAATGCTCCGACTTTCACAGAGTTCTCCCCGAAGGGACCCCATTCTTTCACGTCTGTGACGTCACCTGGGTGGTAAATGGAGCCTGGGCTTTCATAGTGATGCGTCCTGCTTGTCTTGTATGGAGGATCCCAGTGGTACTTCCCTGAACAGACCATCAATGAACATGGACACCTCATGTAAGGATTCTAGTATCTCCCATTCTTATGGTGTCAGTACACTTTCTATACTACTCTTGGCATATGATGACAACTATAAGCACAACTCTTTGAAAACAGCCAACATGGCTGCTGACCCTCCCTGTAGGATCCTTCTAGAATCGAGCATATAGGATTGCTCTAGCAAGTTAGTATTTAGATCCCGATTCCTCTACCGCACTTACTAATTTAATTACATCAAGCAACTTTCTTAACCTCACTGTCTGTTTCAGTCCGGGTGGCAATAACAGCGCCTTACTTTTAACACCGTTAAAGACCCAGACCACGGAACTCACTGGAAACCTCTAACAAACTGTCATTATACTCAGCATCGAGACAATGCAAGTCCATTTCCCTTAGTGACTGACTGTTTAACTGCTTGCTCTGATTTGTCCCAGCATTGTGACAATGCCCATCCACCTTTGGGGCTTCCTTGCCCTGACCCAGTTTCAAGACCAAGAGTATCCAATTGTGTCCATGTTGACTCATTAATCACTCTGTTTCTGAACAAAAAGGCGGCACATTGTCATTCCCTTCAGACTGGAGGCTGGCAACCATTGCTCTCTGGGAGTTGATGCTCTCCTGCCCACCGCTACCCAGGACTTCTTTAGCTTCCAAGGCTGCACACTGCACATCCTCACAGGACAAAAGACAGGAATCCATAAACATCATCTGCTCGACAAAGCAAAACCGCAGGCTTGCTTTTTGGTTCAGGTCATGGACCAGCACAGCCCATTCTTCCGTGGGTGGGCAGCACCACGGTGGGGGGGGGTACTTGTTGCATTGTTCATAACATGAGGAAGAAAAAGATTTAGTTCTTTTCATTAGAGCCAACCTTGAGGAAGGAAGTGAGAAAGGTTTGCAGACTCACAGCAGGCTCCTGGCCTGCACTCCATGGGGCCCACTCCTCTGTCTATACCACTGCCCTGCCTGCAGCTTGACAGAAGCTTTATGCAATAAAGATAGAAAAGGATTAGACTTAGTTAGAGAATATATGCATTTGACAGAAGCTCACATCTGGATTTCTTGATCATCATATGGATATGCATCCTGCCCTCTTGAGCAAACTCAGGGAATCTCCACCTAAAGAATTTCACTACTGCTGAATGTAATCAAGATCTGCATGGCAGGGGTGGAAAGCTGTGTGGAAGTGGGGGCAGTTAGAGATCATTGCATCGCAGTGCACACCCATGTAATTTGTGTGTGTGTGTGTGTGTGTGTGTGTGTGTGTGTCCATCCCTTGGAAGACATCAAGAAATGGCCATGTGCCCCAAGAAACTACTGATCTTGGTTTTAAAAAAAGAATCTTTTTTTTTTTAATCCTAAGTGTGATTAGATAAAGTAGATGGCTGTTTGCTTTTCTGGGTCCTGAGAAGAACTACAGTTTCCATTTTGATTAGGGGCAATCATGTGCCAATGATCCTTAACTGCCCCTGCTTCCACACAGTGCTCAACCCCTGCCATACAGAGATCTTGGCTGCATTCAACAATAGTCAAATTCTTCATGTGACAATTCCCTGAGTTTGCCCAGGAAGGCATGATACATAGTACACACTTGGTGCTCAATTAATGACATGGTCATCGTTGAATCTAAGAAACCATTTCAGTCTCACTAGATAAAGACGAGCTTTTCCCACTTTGGGTTCTAGCTGCATCCCAGGCCTTGGGGAGCTATCATAGCTGATGTCCTATTTCTAATTCTAGTAATACATTCATGGAGGGCTCTGCTTCCCAGAGAGTTGCTGGTGCAAAGCTTTTAGGGATCTGATTTCTCCATGGTTTGTGCTGGTAGTCTATGTTGGAGCCAGAAAAGATGGGAAACCCCTGCCTCCCATTAATATCCGCAGAAGGCTTTAGCAATTTTCTAAGATACTGTGGCTTTAAAAGCTACTTGCCATTCAACCCCATTAGGACCTTCTAGCTCTATACTGGGGGGGGGGGGGGAAGCAAAATCAACAAAAGAACAAAAAGTTCTAAAAAATCTAATAAATTACAATTGCTTTTGAAAGAATTTCAATGCATTTTCTTATATCTCTCACATCAGCATATTTTCACATTTTCCCTAAAAAGTAGATTAAGAAACTATCATTTGACCCACAGTGGGAACAACAGAATCTGAGGTGTGGCCTGTGTAGAGGCATCTGCATGGCTTTGCAAGGCCATCCAGATGGCTTTAGCCTTTGAGTGTTCTTGCATCGGTTGGGTCAGACAGATGAGGTACCTAGAAGCCGGTGTAACCAGGAGACTGCTTTGCACGGGCGACCATTAGTGAGGAGTCAGCTTTTTATGCCACAAAGTGAGGCCTTTGGTCAAGAACAAAGTATATTGTTTTGTGGTGAGATGGACTCTGAAGCAATTGCTTGTGGAGGGGGAGTTGCTCTGAGTTTTAGCAATAAGCATTTGCACATCAAGGCAAAGCTAGTGCCCAGGGACAAACACATCTACAGAGGCATTAAACACATTAGGAAGTCATTAGAAATCACGCTGTTTTAGTCCCATTTCCACATCACAAAAGAGTGCAGTGCCAAGAAGTTACAGGGGGATTCATGAGATGGAGAAACATTTGAGGAAAGGCCCTGGGAATCTACAGGGGTTCAAAATCCAACTCTCACTGTCAAGAAGTACGCCAAATAGCTCAGCAGACACACTAGGTTTCCTTTTAAATGAGATGCTAGCCCAGGGAGCTCTTCTCATTCTCCAAATGCTGTCAATCAAAATAAACAACAGACCTATGTAGAATTTTAAAATCACCCAAAGATTACACATCTATATTGAAAACATTTAATGTCCACAATATATTCTTACCTTGTTCTGTGAAAAGCCAAGAAACAATATATTGGCCCAGTGGTTCTCAACCTATGGATTGTGGCTCCAACAGGACTCACATATCAGATATCCTGCATATCAGATATGTACAATTCATAATAGTGGCAAAATTAGAGTTTTGAAGTAGCAATGAAAATAATTTTATGGTTGGGGGATCACCACAACATAAGGAACGGTATTAAAGGGCTCCAGTGTTAGGAAGGTGGAAAGCCATTGCATTAGCCTTGATGGTCCTGGCTTATTGCTACACAGGGCTTGGCAGCTGAATTTTCACAGATCTCCAGGACAGGACATGTGCTCTGCTCCCCTACCTCCACCATGTCACCAGAGATTCTGGAAGAATCAGGGACGTTTGAAGCTAAGGCATTTACACCACAACGAACTCCTCCCTTCTCCCTCCGAAAGGAAAGACTGAAAATATCAGAGGCAGCGTGGCACTGAATCCGGAGGCACCAATCATATAACCCACAGATTGTATGGTACCTCTTGGCTCTGCTGCCCCTTGCTGTGATGGCTAATTCTATGTACCAACTTGACTGGGTCACAGAGCACCCACATATCTGATCAAATATTATTGTGGGTATATCTAAAAAGTTGTTCTTAGATAGAGATAACTCTTGCTTTGGAAGATCTAGTAAGGTGCACAGCTCTTCCTTGGGAGATTGGGCCTCCTCCTTGAAGGCTTGAATATAACTTACAGACAGTTCTCCTGAGAGGATTAGAGAACTCCCTGCCTGTTGCCTTGAGCTGGGACATTGTTTTTTTGTTTTTCCCCCCAGTCTTTAGAGTAGTCCTCTTGGGTCTTATGCTTTCTGATTGTGGAATTGGGGCTTGTGTTACAGACCTGGGGTTCTTTGTTGGAACTGGACTTTATCTTAGGAGCCAGAGAAGATGCAAAATAAATCATTGCAAAGGACATGGAGATAGTCCACTCTGCCTAGCTTCCATTCCTCCATAAGAAGTGTAAGCAGAGTTTGGATTGGACTCAGTGCATGTAAACACCCATCCAAGGGCCTCACACTCGATGAAGATATGAAAATCAGTGGTTAGTTTCATCCTGTGTGACTGGAACTCTTCGGTTACAAAAGTCACTCAACCATAGTCTCAAGATCACGTACACATTCACTCACGCACACAAAAGCAAACTGAGTTGTAACTCCTTAATAGAAATTTCTTACAATGACAAGGAGAAAGGGAAATTGGACTCCTCGCAAAAAAAAATTGCACACTGGGATCACCAAGAAAAGGGACCACTACTGAAAAGGAAAAGACTCTTGGTTCTGACATCTGACTCACTCTTCTCCTTCATCTTGGGAAACATGGCAAGCCATTGAAGTAGCTTACCAGAACCATGACGCAGAAACATTATCTTTAGATGATGTCTCTAGCCAAAAATAATTTCTAAATGGAAAAAATACCATCCAGAGTCATTGCATGCCCCTCCCTCTGCCCCTGAACAATAGAACAAAGATCATTTACAGTTGTACTTGGGGTCTAATCATAACCCGTTCTGAATACAACTGTGGTGGTAAGGAGTTTGCCTGCTATTTTAAGACCATAATTATTTTTTAATAGCACTATCCTTTCTTTCCGTTAAGTCGGTGTCAGTGAACCAGAGCTTGGCAAAAGGCAGCGGAGGGGGGGGGGAGATATACACTGCCAAAAGTTGACTGATAAAAGAAATATGCCTTTATTCTTAATCTCTGTAACCAAAATGAAAGGGCTAAGAGAAACCAGGAAATATAACAAATGACAGCTATTAATTTAGCGGAGGTGTGATTTGCATAGTAATGTCGGAAGTGTGTTGTTGATTATGGCATCGGCTCTGTCATTACAACCCTGAGAAATGTGCAGAGCCCTGTGGCACCTCCCACCATGAACCCATCTAATAGCAAAACAATCTTCAGGGAAGACGTTACTCCATCTTCCCAAACTCACAACACTAATCAGGATATTCTCCCTTTTGAAAGAAATAGTTTTTTCTTACAAGTGTGCATCTGGGGGACAGCATTGGAGAGTAGAGGAGCTTGCGGCCAAGCCTGATGACCAGAATTAGAGCCCTGGAACCTACCTGGTGAAAGGAGAGGAACCACGTCCACAAGTTTGACCTCTAATGACCTCACACACCCCAAGACACAAATGTGTGCCCACTCACAGACATATATAATAAATAAATGAAATAAGCCATCTGAAACAATATATATATTCACTTTATTTTTGCTTAAGATGCTATTTTTCTAACATTCACTTTTTATCGTGGTAGGGAGGTGAGTAGGCACATGCTGTGGGGTGTGTACGGAAGTCAAAGACAATTTGCAGGAGTCAGTTCTCTCTCTCTTCTCATCATGCAGGCTCCAGGGATCAAACTCAGGTTGTCAGGGTTAGCAGCAGGCACCTTGCTATCTGAGTTCCCTTGCTAGCCCAAGCCTCATATGTTATGAACCATCTCCCCCTCCCCATACATACGCACATTTAACTCACATATTGTGGAAGTAGCCACTGGGCTGCCAGTTCTAGGACCTATGCCATGTGACCCTCCTCAGCTGCTGCCTAAAGAGATAACAAGTGGAAATTCTAGAAAAGAAGCCTGAGAAGAAACTACCAAGCTAGAAGCAATAAGTCAGGAAAAAGACAGAACTATAAATAAGGGCTGAAAATTCTAGAAAAAAAATTTTTTTTTAATTTTAGTTTAATTCAATTTGGAGGTTGATTATTTTTCAGCTTTTCCATATTAAACGTGTTTGACCCACAAGTTCAGGGGCACACCTGCTTAATTTTTTTTTCTTGTGCTTTGTCTTTATGGCTTTTGGTTTCCACCTTCCTGTTTAAGGCATTCCCCCAAACCCCCGTCCTCCCGGAAGTTGTGTGTGATTGTTCTCAGCTGGGTGGGTTCACTGCCTCCCTCCCTCAGTCTGTAATCCTCAGCTCATATATCTCCGAACCTCTGCTGTGGCCGCTCTGCTTTCTCTTGTCATCTCTCCCTAAATATTTTTATTTTATTTGACAAACGTTTATAGAAACTAGCAGACACCCTAGGCACCAGCTATACACAGCATGGGGATGATTGAAACAGGCTCCCCGCCATCCCAAAGCATCCTGGTTGGTTTATACTGGACTAACATCACACATACTTTCAGTTTTTGGCCAGCATTGTGGGTGTCAGGGGTGAAGCTGTGTGGGGTAGGGGAAGAAAATGTCCCAGGGACTCCCTCCATTCCAGAGCCAGTGTCAACTGGAAGGGGGTGTACTCCAATGATCTGTTCCCTTAACCTTGCTTACTATAGCACAACAGAATCAGCAGTGATCAGCCCTGGTACTAAAGATGGAGAAACTAGTGTAAGACTAAGATTCACAAATGCTGGATGGACTCTAACACAGTACCTTTCTTACACAGTCTCTATGGTAGGGCTGTTTGTTTGTTTGTTTGTTTGTTTGTTTTAAGATTATATTTTCTCCCCATCTTCCTCCTTGAGTGCGCACGCATGTGGAGGTTAGAGGCCAACTTGCAGAAGTTGGTTCTCTCCTTCCACCATGTGGGCATCCCAGGCATTAAACTCAGGTCTTTGGGCTTGGCTCAGAGCACCCCTACCCTCTGAAACATCTCCTTGGTCCTCTAGGGTACTTTTGGTAAACCAGGAACTTTGCTCTCGGGTGCTGCAGTTCATCTTGCGAGGGCTCTACTCTCTGGTGAAGCTCCCTGGTTGCCATGGCATGGCTCACATTTGGTGCTAAGATCTATGTATTCGGTGCTTGGTTCCTAGCGTAGCTATGTAAGAGATGGTGACATTTTTTAAGAGGCAGAGCCAAGTGGGAGGTCCTTGTAGAAGAACCTGGGTCCTCCTGAGGACCAGCGAGCCAGAGAGCTGTGCTCACAGTGGCCTGAGGATGCTGTAGCCTGGGTGGATTAATTTGCAAGAGAGGAGTAAGGGATTTTCAAGGCACTGAGCCAACAGCCAAGGTCCAACAACATCCCCCCTCCCTCCTTTTTTTCTACAAAGAGCTCCATTCAATGAGTCTCACAATTGAACTTCACTGGCATACTTTCCTTACTTGGTACAGGGCCAAGGCATTTCCCCAAGGAGCCCTGGTCATGTCAGAGGTGGCTCGGAGTTGGTGAAAAGAGATCTGGGTTTAGTGGCTAGATAGTCATTTTATTACATGTTTTCCATTCAGCTGGCCAGGGGCTTATCTTCCCTTTAACTGTATTCTGCTCCAGTGTTGGCGGAGAAACAGGGGAGTGTGTGGGCCATATGCAAATGTCACACAAGCCTGTGCTTCTAAATCCGAAGATACCCCCCAGGTCTGTTTTTACCTTGGGGATAAGTACCTTGTGATATAGCCATTACTGTAGCAGAGTCATGTGCTCATGACCTGACCTAGTTAATTCCACTATAGGGTCTGAACTATGGGGGAGGGGGGGTGATGAGGGAGGATAGACTGATATGCAGCTGGCCAGAAAAAAAGTCTTTTGGGATTTTCAGCACCTTGGCACTTTGTCTTTTATCACCTTATCCATAGGGTTTAAGGGTAATTATGCTACCTACCAAAAAAAAAATCTAAATGAACCTCTTCTGTTATTCTTAAAAGCTCTTTCAAATCAGATTCCAAATGTACAGCTCAGCTTTTGGCTATGATCAAGACTACAAAATGACCTCAGCAGAAGAGCGGGGCAATCCGTCAATCATGTACGCTGCACACTTCAATAGCCGTGCCAACAATAATAACAGTGTAGGTGGGGGCTTCAAAAGCCTGCGCTTCTTATATTAAACTCCCTGTAGCACTGTGGGATTAAGATGAGTCAGAGAGTAAAGCAGTTTGTATGTTTGTGGGATTCTTCCCTTCAGAAACACTTGGACTGGGGTGAAGCGCATCCATATGTCTGTGAACCAAACTGCATCCCCAGGAAGCAGGTACTCCCCTTTAGCATCAATCCTCAGTTAGTGGACATTTCCAGTGACACTCTTGCAAGTTATTCCTGCACTTCCACAGGCAAGACTGGGAGCAAATACTTCCGCACTGCTGAGGAGCAAGTATAGTTAGATCCTGAAGGAAACGGAAAGGCATCTGTGTGTTTGCACTGCCCCCAAAGCAAAGCAAACCCCTCCCAGAGCTCTTCCTAATCTGATACCAAGCTGTGACAGTCATAGATGGAGATAGTCCCTTTGTAAAATAACAGATACTGCGGGAGAGCAAACAGCCTCCATGTGTTCTTCAATGATAGCACTTTCAAAAATAAATGTCATGCGTGTGTGTACGCATGCATGTGCCAGTGCATATGTGTGTGCACACATGTGTGTACATGCATCTAGAGGTCAAAGGACAATATCAGGTATTCCTCAGGCACTATTGATCTTGTTTTCTTCAAGACAAGGTCTGTCACAAACCTGGAACTTGGCAAACTGGCTAGGTGGGCTGATCAACCAGCCCTAAGGATCCACTTGTTTCCACCTTCCTAAGGAAAACTTAGACAAACCGCTCTTGGCCATTTGTTTTTCTGTTCTGTAGTCCCTACTGGGGGGAAAAAAGAGTCAACTCTGCTTAGATTCATTCAGCAAATAATTACCTTGCCTGGCATAGGCACATACCCCTGAGATGGTTCTGCATGATAGCTCAGAGGCAAGGAGGGGGGGGGCTGCAGCTCAAGTATCTGCAGGGCGGTGCTAGGGAGACCCTAGAGGGGCTGATATCTGGGCACAGAGATAAGAGGTGGGCAGAGGAGGGGATGGGAAAGGAGCCAGGCAGAGAGGAGCAGAGAACCTTGCCTGTATCCACCTTCAGCTATGACGAGGATATACAGTGTCTGAGCTCCTCAGCCCTGAGTGGGAAGGAGTTCTGCCTAAGTGTGGGCAGAAGGCCATCAGGACAGGCCACCTAGGCTTTGAGACTTACAGAAGAACTTGGGTTTCCTCCTGAAGGGAGGGTGGCGGCAGTCACTCATCAGAGGATTAAAACATGATGTCTTGAGTTTTCATTCTCAGGGTAGTGTCTGAATTCCTGTCATCCTCTTTCCAGATTGCTTGAGATGGGATTCTGAAACAAGATCTGAGCTGGGGAGCAGGTTCAGAGAATGAAACATGCTTGCCACACATGGTGAGGACCTCAGTTCAAATCCCCAGAACCCATGTAAAGCAGGACAGGATAGCATGCACATCTATAATCCCAGTGTTCCTGGAGGGAGAGGCAGGAGGGGCCCCAGAAGCTCAAACTAGCCCAGAATATGAAGCAGAAAGAGACCCTGTCTCAAACAAGGAATGAGGTGAGGGTTGACGCTGGAGGTTGTTCTCTGACCTACACACACACACACACACACACACACACACACACACACACACACACCATGGCTTTGCATGTATCCATGTTCTTACATGCACACATACTCTCACACACATACCATGGCATTCAAACACACACACACAGGTACATGCAGCATGATATTCATGCAGCCCCCACTCTCTCTCAAACACAAACATACTCACACACATGCTAAGGCATGCACATACTCACATTCACACCCACATATACACATTTATACTCAGTCACATACACACCCACACACATATAAAGATAAGATAGTCTTTAAGGGAAACTGGATCACAGGGAAATGAGGAGCAGAGCTGGAGGCCGTAGCCCAGCAGGCTGGCCTGAGGGCCATTTTCTCTGTAATACTCTCTCTGTATGGTCCTGTGATTTTGATGTCTACAGTCTCAGGTGGCTCAGGGCTCCCAGGAAGGTGCTTTTTGTGTGATGAGATGCCCACTTCATCAAATGGCATAGTCCCCCAATGCCAACCATGAGGTGGACTGGTTAACACCTGTGGCACTAGCCATTCAAGCTTTTCATCCAGACTTTGTCACATGGAAGAGCCCCTGCGATTCACTGGACTTGGGGAAACTTGCAGTCCATGGCTGTTGGCATTTCTAGACTCCAATTTCCTCATTTCTTACAAATAATAGATGTTTATCTTTAGGTCAATATGATAATAGCTAATGCTTGGAAAACTGAGGATTCCACAGTATGCAATGAGGCAACCACATCTTTGCCTCCTAGCCTAGGAAACCCCCAGAACTGAGACTTTTTGTCCTAAACACTCGTCAAAGCAAAAAATTAGCCACTGGTTTTCTACTCAGCCTTGAGGATAGTGGATCATTTAAGAATACTATGAGCTAAGAGGAAGTTACAAGTCTGTGATCTCAGTATTTGAGGCTGAGAAAGGAGAATCATGAAATAATGGCCAGCTCAGGATACATAGCAAGATGGAGGGAGACGGGGAGAGGGAGTTGGAGGGGGTAAAAGGAGGAAGAAAGGAAACAGAAAGGGAAGAAAGGGAAGAGGACATGAGGAGAGAGGACAGGAGGGAGGAAAGGGAAGGGAAGGGAAGGGAAGGGAAGGGAAGGGAAGGGAAGGGAAGGGAAGGGAAGGGAAGGGAAGGGAAGGGAAGGAAAAGGTGGAAGGGTAGAGAAATATGGAAGAGAAAGAAAAAGACAAGAAAGACATATAAACCATTGAAGGAACCAGATCCATTCTCTGTCCTGAAAGGATCCAGCTGAACCCTTCACAGAGGCAGCTGCTATTAGACATCCATGAGACTCTTCAGAGGTCGGCCTTTCCTTTTTAACTTCCAAAGGTTAGACGTGAGAGCAATACTCTCGTGACCTTTCTAGCTACCAGGACAGTGTGGCCCAGGCTTTAGCTGCCGCAATGCTCACTTTGATCAGAGCAGACTAACCGGCCTGCACATCTGCTGGAAGACTTTCCAGATAACTGAAGAAGTGAGGGAAAACAGGGACCATAAATAAAGTTAAATACCCCAGAGAAGACATCCACCCAAGCCGGCTGTGCTCTGCCCCACACAGTAACTCTTGTTTCTTGTGGTGTAGTAGAAAGGCTCGGCTCAGTCTTTCTAGTTTTGTCTGATTTGCTGAAAACACATTCCAGATAGGGGCCCCAGACCCTTGTCTCCTGCAATACTAATCAAAAGATTTAAGGTTTTGCAAAACACAGACCATACCAAAGTCGAGTCTCAATAAAATAAAATAAAATAAACCAGGCATACATCAGGGAAAATGATCTGAGCCAGCTGTTAGCTGACTACATGGGCTCTTGCCTGATGTCTTCTCTTAGAAATATTTTTTAATGGATATTTGATAGTAATTCCCATAATAAATGCTTGCCTATTTAACTTGATGAAATTTTAATGAAACCAAGTGAGTTTCTCTCAGATAAACCTGCGCGGGTTCCATAAATAGTATCTGAGCCATTGGGGCCTCTCGGCTTCTTCTACATCATAGCATTGGCTTAAAGACTCATACAGACTCCCTCAGAGTAGGTCCCACAAGCTCCAAGTTACACCTTGAAGGCCAGCTAATGACCAAAGACACTGACAGCATTCAGGACCTTTGAATCTTAAGACAGTACTAGCAAAGAACCAACCTCCAATCAATACAGTAGTAGGCATGTCATAATAAGCACTTGTTGTGTAGCCTACCACAGTCAAATAACTTTTCTCCTATTGAAATAATTAGAGTAGTCCCTTGAGAAACTGCTTCTCCCCTGGCATCTTCAATGCACATATACCAGTGGAGCCAACTCCAAGCCTGCATCCAATAGACCAGTGTCTCATACCTGCTTATCAGAGGGTCACACTGGTCTTGCACAGTGGTGGATTTAGGGTATAAGAACTATTGCATTCAAAGCCAATGAAAATCAAGTTTTAAGGAGAAAAAAATATATAGTCATTCATACTGCTACTAGGTTTGATCCTGGACCAAAGTGAGGCTTGGGTAGCCAGCTGGCTTGTTGCCCAGGAGATGAGGATCTGCTGAGAATGAAGCTCTCAAACAAAGAGGGAAACTGGGTCCTGAGGTCATTAGATGAGCTCTTGGGTCAAGCACATGCGATGTGACATATTCCTGTACTTTCCAATTGTGCACATCAACAAATTTTCTTTCCATGTATAAGCCAATGTAATATGAATTTTGTTTGATTTGTGAAAGGGGGAACTGTTTGCTGTACAAATGTCCATAGAAGTAAGAAATGCTGCTAACACACCCTTGAGCAATACATCAATAGAAACACAAAATGGGAAAGCACCCAAGCACACTGCCATGTAGGACACAGTCTTTCAGTAACAATGTATCTCAGTGTGGCAGGAGCTCTCTCATGTCTACCACGCTCCTGAATGAATGTCAAGTCTTCTTTTCAATCTATAACCTGAATGTAAACCAGCAAATAAGATAAAACTGGGAGGTTAATTATAAAGAAACAGAATAAAGATCCTAGCAATGTATTATGGGGCCAATGGGACAGAAGGCACACTATTTAAAATTAAATCATTACTGGGCTTTAATTTTAATGGTTGTGGAAAAGCTGGACCAAATACATCAAACAACTCTCTAAATAATAGTTGCAAATTGAATAGAGTTAGGAGAGCAATACATTCAGCAGCTATGGAGGGAATTCAGCCCACAAAGACAGAAAGTAAGCTGGGTGGGTTCTGTTATAAGCCTTTTCCTTGAAGGAATTGACCAATCAACGAAGTGTTAGGTGTTTCATGCAAAGTTGAATAGTCACAAATTAACTGTCTAGAATTAACTGACTTCAAAGGTGGGGTTGTGAGCAGGCTGAGCATCAGAAAATTGAGAGATGAAATTCCAGAAAGACTGAAGGGGAGTGCTCATATGTTCAAACACGTGTTGGCTAAATGCTTGGCTGACATCTGATCTGGAGGAAGACAAGAACATTCTACTGATCCTAAAAGAAAGACGCAGCCCAGAGCAGAGATCCCAGCTGCTGCTCTGGAACTGGAACCTTGAATCTAAGTCCTGCTATATTACAATGGCATGGTGACTGTAGTAGCTATTCCTGGTGGTCAAAATGACAATATTTGGAATGAACTACAATCCGGAATTGCAAGGCTCACCAGTGTCCCTTACCTGGAGGCTTGGAGATCCTTATCTGGATCTTGGTTTGAAGATCTTGAGCCATAGTGGCTATGGATTCCAGAAGATTGAATCTCGGAGTTTAAGGAACACACCTTTAATCTGGGCTACACCTTTCATCTGGGATTAAAGGTGTGGTGGAACACACCTTTAATCTGGGCTACACCTTCTGCTGGAGACAATATAAGGACATTGGAAGAAGGGAGTCTAGCTCTTGCTCCTGCTCCTTCGCCTGCTTGCTGCGTGAGACTGAGTAACTGCTAGATCCTTGGACTTCCATTCACAGCTGCGACTGAACAATTGTTGGGAATTGGGCTGCCGACTGTAAGTAAGTCATCAATAAATTCCTTTACTATCTAGAGACTATCCATAAGTTCTGTGACTCTAGAGAACTCTGACTAATACAGTGATTATTTCAGGATTTTTTTTTTTTTACTGAAATTTCAAAAAGGCCATCCTTAGGAATAAAGACCATGCCCAAGAGTGAAGAAGACATCCAAAATGAACCCCACTTAATAAATTATAAAAACCTCGTTCACAAAGTCCACAGGGACGAGTAACTGAATAACCTTCAGAGAAAAGACTACTCTCTATAAAAGAGGGCAACTGAATCTAGGATTTCTACAGTAGATTATCCACAGTGTTCAAGATCCATTATTAAGACTCAAAGGTGCATGGGTATTTGAGGGATAAGTCAGTATGGCTCAAATAAAATGTATGAAATTCTCAAAGATATGGCAACTGGACACGAAGACTGCAAAGGACATCAAAAAGCAATGAAGGATTCCCTTCAAAGCATAGAATGACAAAGGGGGAAAAGAAAAAAATGTGAATGCAGAATTCTATATCCAGAAAACTATCCTTCCAAACTGAAGGCAAAACAAAGACAGTTTTTATAACAATAAAATTTGTCTGGGAAGATGACCTATGCCTGTAATGTCAATATTTGGGAAGCAGAGGCAGGAAGATTGCTACAAAGTACAAGGCCAACCTGAGCTATACAGCAAGTTCCAGGCTAACCTGTGCTACAGTGAGATTCTATGTTAAATGGAGAACCAAACAACACAAAAATTGAGAAAATATGGTTGTTCGCCACCAATCACTCCAAGATGCTGGGGACATTCTTAGACCACCTTGACAAGGTAGATTGATGAGAATCAGGAGACAGCCAAGCTAGAGACACAGTATATCAGCCAAGGTTCTCTTGTGGAACAGAACTGATAAAATAAATATATATTTATTAGAGTGACTTACAAGCTGTGGTTCAGCTAGTCCAACAATGGTTGTCTACTAATGGAAGTTCCAAGAATCCAGTAGCTGTTCAGTCCATAACATGGGATGTCTCAGCTGGTCTTCAGTATACACCAGAATCTAGAAAAAGTAGGTTCTCATGTCAGTGAAGGAATGGACTTACTAGCAAAATTGAAAGCAAGCAGACAAAGAACAAGAGCTTCCATCTTCCATGCCCTTTATACAGGCTGTCACCAGAATGTGTGGTCCAGATCTGGACTAAATGTGAATCTTCCCGTCTCAAAAGATACAGATTAAAAGTGGGTCTTCCCACTTCAAATGACTTAACTGAGGAGAAAAAAAAACAAAAAAAACAAAAACAAAACAAAACAAAACAAAAAAACCTCATACGTGTATCTAGACACTTGGGTTTAGTTAATCTCAGATATAGTCAGGTTGACAGCCAAGAATAGCCATCACACACTAAAGGGCAGATATCAGAACACTAGGAATGGTCTACATGCCTTTTAGTGAGGGCTGGTATATTAAACTATGCAACGTCCAAATAAGGAACACAACATAGCTATGAAAAAGAATGAGGTAGACAAATATATCCTAATAGAGTAAAATCACCAAAAGCTCCTAGGAGAAAGCTAGGGGAAAGAAACAGCACAGTAGACATGCATTTGGTATGGCTAGGTAGCATGGAAGAGGTGAATGTATGCAAGCATGCATAAAACCTGCTCTGGATGGATTTGTCTTAAAAATAACATGGGGCTGAACAGATAGCTCAGTGAGTTAAGAACTGCTCTTGCAGAGGAACCCAGGCTCAATTCCCATACATATATTTGCATAAGTATTACACATATCCATGGCACTACATATGTGCATCTAATAGAGATCTACAATATAAATTAAATATCAGTATACAGTGCTGATTTATATATAATATACATAGCTAACCTGGGTTAATAACTTCTTCAACTAGGGTATGTGTTTATATATAATATGTATTCTACATTTGTATTTATATTGAGAGAATTTATCAGCTCACTTAGTTAAAAGTAGACAGTTACAAACTATCTTGGAACCAAAAAACCAGTCACCTTGCACAATAGAATATCTAAGATGAAAAGGCATGGTCCAGTAGCCCAACTTCTCACCCACATCCCCACAAAGCCAAAACATTTGGTACCCATGTTCAACGGTGGTCCGAAGAACCATGCAGAAGGAGGATGCCTTGTGGGCCACATGGAAAGCAAATGGCTGAATGCTTGGCCCAGCCTAAGATCTCTGATGTATACACAAAACAATCACACATCTCCGATTCAGGTTTGTTGAATGTTCTCAAGTCCCAAGAGGGGGGAAAAGGAGTCAAAAATAGCTCAGAGCTTTGGAAGCTGTTAGCGTAAGGCCTTCTCTGGCATACTTGTTTTTTCAACATTCAATGAACAAAAAGGCTCACTGTTTCGAGCACCCAGAGAAAGCCAAGTTTTCAGAAATGCAGTCACACTTCTGGCTGACGTCAGGACATTTTCCAACCCTGCTTTTACAGGCAGACGACCGGGTGGTCTGCCCGACCTCCCACACACTTCCCAGTGCCAACAGTTGTGTTTGTAAACCCGAGAATAATCACAAGTTTGTGTACTTGTGAAGGGTTAGATGTCCAGGACGCTCTGTGACAGGGGTGGGGGACACAAAGGTGAGCTCAGCCTCTCTTGCCAAAGAAACACTGAATCTTGGGATGGAACGGTCTATGTAAACAGATCCCTACATCCTTACGAAGAAGCAGAGCCAACCAAAGGCTCCTGCCACAGAAATTCAAGATTGATTTATTTCCACTGGGCAGATTAAAATACACAGTGTTTTCATGGGGATGACTGGACTCCATAAATTTATCACTGCCCGGCCATGTGCAGCTTTTGATCCTTTCTGTCAGGCCTGATGGGAGCTGGGAGTGTTCAGTTGCAGCTGTGACACGTGTCTCTATATCCATCTTCCTACATGTTGAACTTGGCTATCCTCATCAGAGTTGGGAGGCAGTGCCAGCTCTTAAGGAAGGTGAGCCTTTTCTATTTTAAAGTAGAACTGCTCCAGGGCCCCCAGACCACACAGCTCCAGCATGAAAGGCAGGCTGGCGCCCATGTTTGTCTTTCCCTCCATCCTTGGGGTGCAGTCCTCTGGCTGGCCTGGCTGGGTCTGGATCCCCTTTGTTCCATACTTGTAGTGTCTCACCGGAAGAGGATCCTCCCCCGTGAGACTGAAGTACTACTCAGTCTGATCTATGTAATTCACCTAAATGCAAGTGAGAACAGCTGAGCTAGTGGAGTGTTGGGACCAGGAACCCAGGAGGAGAAGACCCCATTGCTGCCTTTGAGATGTTTATAAGTTAGGAGAGAAGACAGAAAACCCATTCACAATGTGGATGTGAATATGTATATGAATATAGTTCGGCTCATGAAGCAGGTTTTAAGGATTGACCCACTAGATCATCAAAAGCTGGATGCTGGAGGGAACAGGATGATCATGGAGAGTACCCTGAGGAGCTGGTAAGTGAACTAGGTGTAGAAGTTGTTGCACAGGAGTATGTCCAGGGGAAGATAACAGGCTGACATCACCCAGGCAAGGAGAAAAGAGTAAGTAAAGAGTAAATGAAGGACAAGACAGAGAAGTAGAGGGAGTCTATAAGGCTACAGTGGAGAGCAAAAGGTGAAAGCAAGAGACACTGGCTATATTTGGCAGCTTGTGTCACACTCTTTTAAAGGGGAATCATGATACTGTTTAGGGTCTCACCTCATTTAATAGATGAATTATCTTGGAGTGCACAAACACTACTTGGTGCTAGTCTTCCAGATAGTTCCCAACAGCAGCTCAAGTCCAGGCCTGTGGGTATCCGAAGGCCTCCCTCTTCCCCTGGGTGTCAGTTACTATGAACAGTCACGTGATAAAGACAAAGATGCCCTGGTCATCATATGAGAGTTGAAGAAGTCAAGCCCTGCTTTCTTTGAGCTGTGAAAGAATCAGAAATGATCTTGGTGTGAAGGAGTGACCATAGAGGCTATATTAGGGACACAGTCCTGGTAAGTGAGACTTCATCCGGTACAGCCTGGGATGCATGGTGATATCAATAATGAGAGACTGGGGAAAGATCCCAAGACCTGGTGGGACCCTGCAGAAGGGGTAACAGCAAAACAAAGGGGTAGAGTTACAATAGAGTCAGAGCAATAGAGAGCAGGTGGGAAGAAGTGGGAGAGAGAGGCCACATTGTATCCAGGAAAGGACACTGGTGCTCATTTTTAACTAAAGCAGGTTGTCCAGTAATTAATTAGGTATTTTCTGCAAGAATTCACCAACTTTGTAACTCAACAGCACTTTTACCCATGACTACATGCTGGGTATCCAGGCCCTAGCAATGCCCACCTGAGTAGCATATGGCCTCTGCCACCCTTAAGCTCCTATTTCCATGGCAGAGATAGAAAGTAAATGACAGTGCCATGCCGGGCCATGGTGAATGTTCTGACAACCTGAGCAAAGTAAGAGACTAGATGCCAGGGAATGACTTATGGTGTTTTCTGAGTAGAGTTGTTTAGGGCGAATTCTAGAAAATGATGTTAGAGAGCTAAACAAAATGAGGAAGGAGCCATGGAAATGCCAAGTGACAGCAGAGGTCTTGAGGCAGGAACACACTCAGGCAGTTTATGGATCAGCATTGAAGACCATCAGGCAAGAACAGGGAACACCACACAGACAGACAACAAAGAGTCAGAAGCTTGGAAACGTCTACATCTTTCTTTGTATTCAGGCTCAAGAGAAATCCCCAGTGTTGCTGGAATTATGGTCAGCACACCTTGCCCCCGACTAGCCATTTGCCACTGAATTTCTAGAACTTTAAAAATATTCAGATCCTGTGCCTGTGTCTTAGTTACAATCCTTGGTGTGGTCATAGGAACCATGAAAAAGGCGATTTAAGTGAGAGGGTCTATTTTAGCTTCCAGTTCAAGGGGACAGTCCATCGTGTTGGGGAGTCCTGCTGGCTTCCCTCTTTAATAAACCTAATCAAGGAATATACCCCAAGGCCCTTCATCCTGGCCACTCTAGATCTCACCAAGTAGACAATTGAGATTTTTTCCATGTCAGCCTGTAATTTCATCTTTAGTCATTATACTAAAATTTGCAGATAGATATTTGCCATCATTTTTTTACTTCTTAAAAAAGGGCAGCAATCTAAATGTTGAGTGAGAAGAAATTGATGAGGTAAATTATATTGGATTGGAAACTACAGTGCATTATTTATCAATCTTGTTTTCAATTCTTATAATAACAGATGAGTGCTCACAGAACAGTGTGGAAAAGATGATATAAAAATAAATGAAATGGGTATTAATACAGTTTATTTTCAAATTATATATCAACTATACCTGTAGAGAAAAAGACTGAAAGGTAAACACCCAAATGTTATCCAAGATGATTACTCTGGTCGGGGAGTGTGATGGTTAGGGCTAATTGTTGACTTCACAATCTGTGATCACCTAGAAAGAGAGTCTCAGTGAAGGACTATCTAGATTAGGCTGACCTATGGAAATGCTTGTAGGGTATTATTTTGATTAAGTTGAGATGGGAAGATTTGCCCTCTGTGGGTGGCACCATTTCCTAGGCAGATGATCATGGACTAGACGAATCTAGCGAAGGGGCGGGGCTAAGCAACAGCATGCATACCTTCATGGGTCTTTTTTGACTTTGGATGTAATGGAACCAGCTTCAGGTTCCTGATACCTTGGCTTCTCTGTAACCCAGAACTGTGAACTGAAACATTGTCTCCTGTAAGCTTCTTTTGTCAGAGTGTTGTATCACAGAGACAGGAAACAAGCCAACACATGGAAGGAAAGAGGCAACAAAGGTAACTTCTATAGTCAACTGTACACTTCATTTTCTAAGTGGCTCATAATGTAGATTTTCTTTTATCTACAGGTAATGGTCATTTAGAATAAAGGGACCTTTTTTAAAATAACAAATTAGGAGCCACTACTAAATGTCAAGAATTTTTTTAACACAGCTAGTAGTGGGTTACCCAGAACACTCCATAAATTCACTGTGAAATCCACCCAAGGTCAAGAAAAGCAGCCACATCTGTCCTAAAGCTCTAGAAACTGTTATCTTGGCTTCTATTCTTGTCAATTTATCCTAACCATGGAAATGCAAATGCTTGGGATTTCATCCTATCCCAGAAGTTTTGCACTCAGCGAAGGGATGCCCCATGCTGAGGTCAATTTTCCCACAATCAAGGTCATCCTTGATTGAGCTTTACTGCTTCTTGGCAGTGTGTGTGTGTGTGTGTGTGTGTGTGTGTGTGTGTGTGTGTGTGTGTGCACGCGCGCATGCTACGTGTGGGAGGGTGTTAAGAGAGCAAGAGCTGTCAGGCAGAACATGAGTCCTATCACAACTCTGCAGCAGACAGTAGAATTGTCACACACATTCAGCAGCTGCTTAGAAGGGTTGTGGTTTTACTTACATTGGTGATGATATATTTCCACAGTCCTCTCTTTGGGGGTTCTCTAGAATCTAGCAATAAGCAACCATAACACTTCCTGTCTCAAACTGCTTCTTCCTTGGGCTTCTCTTTCAACAGCACTTGAGTGGACTGGGTTAGATCTGCTTATAAGAACCGACCTAGCAGCTTATCCTGGGTGCAAGCCCATCTCATCAGGTGACTCTGTGCTGGTGTCCTCCACCATTCCCACCAGTGAGCCATCAGACCTTCTCCAAGATGCTTTAGCCTCTCTGCTGGTTCTACATCTACTTCTCCTGAGTCACATGATGATGTGCTGAAGAGCAATCAGTACAGCGCCCAGCTTCTGCAGAGCACTTCCCTCCCTGTCAGCAAGGGCTACTCCCAGCACCTCCAAGACCCTTTGAACTGCTTTCCACAAGGGAGCATGGCTGGTGGCCCACACCTAGCCCAAGGCTCCTGGAGAGGTGGTGTATAACCCAACATCCTCTCACCTTTTGTCAGTACCAACCTTTCATCCAGATACTCAAAAATGATAGACACTTGAGCTGGGAATATAGCTCAGTAGGTAGCGACTGCTTGCTTGGTGTGGTGGTTTGAATAAGCTCTGGCAGTTGAGTGTTTGCTCCCCAGTTGGTGGACCTCTTCTCAGAAGCTTAGAAGAAGTGGCCTTGTTGAGGGAAGTATCTCACTGGGGTGAGTTTAGAGGACTTCAAGAGTTTGTTTCCTTTGTTTCCTGTGTACAGTTCAAGATATGATCTCTTAGCTGTTGCTCCAGCCACTAGGTCAGCCTGCTGCCATGCTTCCCACCATGATGGTGATGGACATTTATCCCTCAGGAACTGTAAGCCCCAGACAACTTTCTATAAGTTACCTTAATTATAATATTTTATCATGGTCAAAGATTTGTAACTAAGACACACACATGACATCCACAAACCCCCCAAGTTCCATCCCTAGTACCAAACAAATCAGGTATGGTAGATCGCTTCAATGCTGGTGCTTAGAAAGTATAGGCAAGGGGAATCAAAAGCTCAAGGTCATTTTTTAGCTATGTAAGGAGTTCAAGGTCAACCTAGGCTACATAAGACCTATCCTAAAAATAAAAAGATAGTTATCTAAAGATTATTAAAACAATTAAAGGGATGAGCAAAAGAAAAGATGATGCTTCTACTCATCTAGTTATCAGGCAGGATTAAAGTCAGAGGCATCTCATGGAGACATGCACTGTTTCCTAGGCTCTATCCAAAGATCTTGGTGACCTGGGGCTTTGTCTGGGGCTGATTGCCTTGAACAAAGTCCAGGGCCTCTTTGATGGTCCGGAAGGATGTTCTCCATTTGGAGCCATAGACTCTTGGGCTATATTCTGTCTGCACTATCTCTAACTGGAAATACCCTGCAGCTGGACAGTAGACTTCAGAGTCTTTGCAGCTGGGCATGGGAAGGCTGTCTGCAAACAAGAGGGTTTTAAAATAAATAGTGACTCCAGTGAGCCCCATCTTGATGAGATGTCTGCACAGCATCCGACTTTCTGTGAATGCTCAACCCAGCAAACGCAGTATGATTGCCAGATCTCTAAAAGGGGCAAAGGCCCCCAGGCCACTTGCTCTGTAAGCGTTACTCAGAAGTGGTGGCCCAGACTGCCTGGGACCACAGACCCCAAGAAACAGATGTTTTACTGTAGCCACTACAGAGTCTCAATGGCTGGATGTCCAAGGCTGGGCAACATGCCTTCCTTCCAGATGGTCACTAATGTATCACCAGGGTAACAAGCAGTGTTCGTGACCATCATCAGGGTGATGTTCTGTTTATTTTTAACTGCTTGCTCATTTCAGGAGGATGGGAGGCTATGGATCATTCCAGGTTCTTTCCATTGTTCCTTCTCCCATACCTGTTCTGCTTCTCTCTCTCTCTCTCTCTCTCTCTCTCTCTCTCTCTCTCTCTCTCTGTGTGTGTGTGTGTGTGTGTGTGTGCTCGCACACATGTGTGTAACTCATGTGTAGGTGGTGGAGCCCAGAGGTCAACATTATTGAGTGTCTACCTTCATTGCTCTCTATCCCTTTTTGAGGCAGAGTCTCTCACTGAACCAAAAATTCTTTGTTTTGGGTTTGTTGTTGTTGTTTTGTTTGTTTTGGCAAGCTTCCAGGCTTTATATTGCTCACCCCCAACCTAAACACCAAGGTTACAGGTGCAAGCTGCCATATGAGTGCACAGAGATCCAAAGGCAGTACCCTTGCTCCCAAAGCAAACACTTTACCCACTGAGCCATCTCCCCAGCCCAAGGGCTCTTTTTGTTGGGAAAACTGAAGCTAGATTTCCTCTGTACTAATCAGAGTCATTTCAACAGAGTAGGAGTCGCTGGTGCCCATGAATGCCATCTAGCTAGCCTGAAACAATCTTCATTGGTCATAGGTCTATGGTCCTCAGCCACCCCCATTAGAAACTAAACATTAATGTGTCCTGGTGAATTGGGTAGACCCAGTAGGTCCTATCCTACTGTAATGGAGTGTAGCATGGTAATATCCTGCTTCTTTATGTTCTGATCTTTGAGAAGTAGAGCTCTCCTTCACAGGTAGCCTGACCCAGTCCACCAGGTCTGCAAGAGAGAGAATGGGGACATAGGGGCAAGAGACTCAAAGAATGGAGACATCACAGGCTATCTGCTCAAGGCTCAGGTCTCAAGTCTTGTCTGAGTCTCAAGTCTCTAGTCTCAAGACTCATTCGTTGAAAGGCAACTATAGGTATATATGCACTTGATGGGGAGTGCAGCTAGAGGCACTTAACCACAGGTCAGGATGTATAGGAGGAAAACAAGATGTTATCAGAGTGTGTTCAGCTGTGGTGGGCTTCTTGCAAAAACACCATGCTGGGAAAATAAGTCTCTCGCCAGGGTGGAAAAGACCCTGGTAAATAGCCCGAGATGACTGCAGAGATGATAGACACTTTCTGCTCAGAGTTGGCTCCCAGGCCAGGCAGTGATGGTGCACACCTTTAATCCCAGCACTTGGGAGGCAGAGGCAGGTGGATTTCTGAGTTCGAGGCCAGCCTAGTCTACAGAGTGAGTTCCAGGACAGCCAGGGCTACACAGAGAAACCCTGTCTCGGAAAAAGAAGAAGAAGAAGAAGAAGAAGAAGAAGAAGGAGGAGGAGGAGGAGGAGGAGGAGGAGGAGGAGGAGGAGGAGGAGGAGGAGGAGTTGGCTCCCAACAGCAGCCCACACGCCTCATTATCTCCCACACACAACACCAACATACAGCCATCCTATCCTCACTCTCTCTGTTTCTCAAATGAAGCAGGATCTCCATCTTGGACGACATAACTCTTCCTGGTGGGACATGTCTCCTGCATCGTGGAACATGCAGAGTCCCCAGTGGCCGCCACTCAAAAGATGGTGGTGGTGTTTCTATCTCTTTCCCACCAGTGAGTATCTCCTGACGTAGTCAAGATCCTCAGGGAAGAACTCTCCCTCACTTGCAAACCACCAAATCTCCATCTGTAAAAGGGTTGATCTAGAGTTTCTTTTTTCCCCTAAGTTTTGGTGACAAGAGATAATAAAAATTGAGTTAAAAAAAAAGTTCCCAGCCGGGCGAGGTGGTGCACGCCTTTAATCTCAGCACTCGGGAGGCAGAGGCAGGCAGATTTCTGAGTTCGAGGCCAGCCTGGTCTACAGAGTGAGTTCCAGGACAGCCAGGACTATACAGAGAAACCCTGTCTCGAAAAACCAAAAAAAAAAAAAAAAAATTCCCGTTTTATGATTTATTTCATGGATTATGCATATCAAAGACCATAAGTCCTTGGCAAAAGCCCAGAGGTTCACCTGAATAAGAATATCCTTTAAAGGAGCCAAGCAGTGTTCCATAAGATTGTGGACGGTTTAAGACACAGACCAACTTCACTGCCTGACCCCTTCACCTCACCTTTCTGTCTTCCCAGAGGAAGGCTTCCAGTGGAAGATGGTATGAGGCTCCTGGTTTCCATTGCTACACCTTTTCAGTCCTTGTTAATTTTACCCTATTTGTCTGCATCCATTACGTCAGGGTGACAATATTAGAGGACAGACTTTGGGTTAAACAAGTATGGTTTATCAGAATTATAGACTGGCTCCTATGACCCATATATACCTCACCTGCAGACCCTTAACTTACTACCTTGGAATGCTGGGTCCACTCTCTCTGTTTCTCCAAGAACCAAACCTTGGGCTTCATAAGGGTGAGAGCTCCATCTTATCCAAATCGTTCTTTCTCAAACTTGGCACAGAACCTGGCCTATGTTTGATTTTAATAATAACAACTAATAACTGGTATATCTGGTTCTTTTCTACGTCAGAAATGAAACATTACTTATGTTTAAAAAAAGTCTCAATCTAAACATCCAATCCTAAGGAAACTAAGGAAAATGTTTCCAGTTCCCCTCTAAGTATGTTCTGTGAAGCAGAAAAGGTGATAGCATCAGGATACCCGCATTTTCCTCTGATGAGCTGGCCAGGTTCATCAGAGGAAAGAGCGCATCAAATTATTCCCATTTTGCAGAAGGGAAAACCAAGGTTTTAGAAGTTAAATGGCCTTTTCAAATCTCTTGACCTAACAGAGAGAGACTGCCATGTCCTGGGATCCACATTCTTCAGACAAAGCCTCTTAAGCTCTCAATAGCCTCAGGAGCTAGATGCATATCTGGTAATTAAATGGCTGAAGAAGCAGTGACTGCCCCCAGCATCTTGCCAATCAGGGAGTGCTTGCAGGGCTGTGGTGACCACCAGGTGACCTGGCCAGCTCATCAGAGGAAAATGCGGGTATCCTGATGCTATCACCTTTTCTGCTTCACAGAACATACTTAGAGGGGAACTGGAAACATTTTCCTTAGTACTTGGTACTTTTTCCCTTTAGGCAGAAAGCAAAAGGCACCTCCTTGACCTTCTTACCCTCGGCTTGGACCTATGACCATGCCAGCTGGAATGTTCATGGCTTAGAGTTAAGGGAAAGTAAAACTGTAATGGAGAAAACAAAACAAAAACAAAACTCTGGCCAGCTTGCTTACCTTATTTTCATGTGGCTGTAATAAAATGCACAGATAAAGGCAACTTAAGGGAGAAAGAAGGGAGAATCAGTTTATTGGCTCACAGTTCTAGGTTACAGTCTGTCTCAGCAGGGATCTCACAGTGGCAAGAGCTAGATAGAATTGGTCCCATTACATCCACAGTCAAGAGCAGAGCATTTGGAATACACTATAGTGCTCAGCTCACTTTCTCTTTCTTAGCCCAGGGAATGGTGTTGCCCACAGGAATAGGTCCTTACACACCAATTAGCATAATTGTCTGTCTGTGTCCCGGTATTGCTTCTCAAGGAGGTTCCTAAGTGTGACTTTGACAGTGGGAAGGCCTTGGACTCGACTCCCATTTTCATTTGACAAAGCCTGATATAGTCTGTCCTACCGCTCATGGACTTGGGCAAAAATGAGATATTCTAAGTGCTGAGAGGTTCTTGGAAGCAAAGCCTTGAGTAGAGATAAGGAGAGTCTCACAGCCTGTTGCTGGGCTATGGACAGGCTAGTGTGATGTAAGCCTGGGTTTGTGGACAGTAATGGGAGGACAGCCAGTATATATTCATTGGTGAGGGCTGGAACAGAAAAGATGAAACAAGGTTGGGAAAGATGGGGAGGGGAGAACAACACAGGGTCCGCTGTTTTTTTTTCCTAGCTAGTCCGTCTCAAAGAAGTGGACAGTCACGTTCCCTAAGCCTTTCTTCTCTGTAAAAATCACCCTTTCCCAGCTTGTGTTCACAATTACAGAAAAACAATAGCTCCTTTACTCAGCCCTCTGAAAGCAAGCCTTCCCTTTCACTACTTGCAAAAAAACAATTTCTTCATTGTAAATAAGTCCCCAGACTCCACAATGTTCCCTGATCCAGGAAAACACAGGAACATATTTTATAAGCTCTGCCTATTTCCAAACAAGGGACATTGTTTCATCATAGAAATGCTATTTTTAAGGACCCTCCCGCAGAGCAACCTTGACAGTGCTCTGGGGTGTGAAGATGGACCAGTAGAGGTGTGAGCTGGGGAAGGAAGTACGGCAGGGAAGGAAGGAAGTGTGTGGTCCAGTCATCCATTGTCTGCTCAGCAGTATGACTTTCAACACTTAGTTCAAATTGGACAGGCCTGCTGGAGCCAGGATACCCTAACTGGACAAATGGAGAACCAGCCTGGGGAGGCAGGCAGGATACCTCCTGGTGTTGGCAGGGCAGAGAGATAGGGAACCTGGAATTCTGAGTGCTGGTTCTTTACTACGCCTGCGTGGAGTAAAATGGCCTTAGTGTGGGCCACACTCAGTGCAGTCAGGACAGGCAGAGATTTGGTTGTATAATTGGGGGTCTTTGCTAACACATCACTCCCCAGTAGGGACCTCTGAGAAACAGTGCTGTAACCTTCTGAGTGTACAGGGGTATTTTCCAAAATTCAGAACCCATCAGTATTCCCAGCATTCCAGCCTAGCATATACAATGAGACAAGCACACCCCAGCCAAAGAACAACTTCAGATGAGGGGGCGAGGGGTACCCATGAGTGGTTTGCAGATATATGCCATTATTGCATGTAGACCAGGGACTTCATGTGTGGGCGTGGGGAGCACAGCCAACATCTGCTGTGGGCCTCAACCACCCATGGGCTATATCACATAAAACATCTCCTGCTGGACAAAGTATGTATAAACTCTACAGCCCCATAGTAGGGGGGCCTGCATCTCAAGTATGAAATGGAATATGCTGAGAGAGAAAGCAACCTTAGCTGCAGGGACCATACTCTCTAAGGAAACATAAAGGAGCCACACAACCAATGATCCTTCCAACCCTCCACCTAGACCAGTGATGCCTTCAATGGTTTCTGTTGTCCCAAACTCAGTAGCTACAAGCATGCTCGGGGATGACTCCTAAGCAGCCGGGCTCATCCATTCTGCCATCTGCCACTTCTCCCAGCATTCCTCCCAGCCACTCAATGGACTAATGGTCTGAGAACACCTCTCTTGGCACACTTCTGTTTTGACTCAGTAGAGCATATAGAGATTGGAGATGTTTGGAAAGCATGCCCAGTGTCTACCCTTCCTATTCCCAGCAGCAGCTCCCACTTCTGTTTGGGGATATTGCCTGCTATTCTCTCCCAGCTACACGGAATGAGTGGAGCTTCTAAGCCCGGCCATGCAGTCCCACCTCTTGTCCCATCTCAGGGCATCAGCAGAAACAGAGATGGTGCTCGGCTGGTTCAGTCAGAAGGAATTGCCAGTTTTACTGGGCATTCTTGGCCCAAAGGAAATCCTTCCAGCTTTGGCACATAGAATTAGTAAAGAGTCCTAGGAAGGAGTCAAGTCTTTGATACAAACCTAGTTATATGGTGCGAGCCCAAGTCAAGCCAAATGTATTCTGTACTATTGGCTTAAAAGTAAACATAGATTCTCATTGGACTGAATACACCTTGAATAAGTTTTTCTGTCATTCATACCATCAAAGATCCTCAGTCTTGTCACCATTAGCTTCTGACGTGCTAGTAGTTTCTTAAAAAAATCAGTGTTGAGGGGTGGGCAGGGCTACTTGTGCAGCCTGGATAGGGTGGACCTTGCTGACAATCTCGTAGCCTTGGAACCCCTTTGTTGTCAAACACTGGAAACTTAGAATTCACCACTGACCTCCCATGTCCCTTGTCCCCCTCCCTACACTCATCAGCCCTGTGGGATTCATTCCACGTCCTCACAGCTCTCTGATCCTTCCCCCACACTTTTCTCTTTGTCTACTCTCAAAGGCAAGCTCCCTTTCTCTCTTGTGAGGGCGCCAACATAGTCTACCAGACTCCTGCTCTATGCTTCCTTCTTCCAATCCAAGACAGGTTACTTGGGCCCCACTTAACTGGCTATATCACTTAGAACTACTAGGTGTTTGTCTCCCTATTCTGGCCCTGGACATGATGTTCAGGTTTCTGAACTTATACCAAAATTTCTTCTTTTTAAGTCAATGTTAAGTCTTTGTTGAATTTACAAATCACCTCAAACCTAATATCTTAGAATAATACAAATGTTAGCTAAGCCTATAGATCTGTGGTCCTCAAATGACCCTTTCACAGGGGTTACCTAAGACCATTGGAAAAAATAGATATTTACAATACTATTCATAACAGTAGCAAAATTATAGTTATGAAGCAGCAACAAAAGTAATTTTATGGTTGGGGGTCACCATGGCATGAGGAACTATATTAAAGGGTCACAGCATTAGGAAGGATGAGAACCACTGCACTAGATCCAAAGCCCATGTGAGTCTCACCAGGTCAAATCCAGGTGCCAGCAGGACTGAGAGCCTTTCTGAACTCTATAGGAGAAATTTGTCTCCTGTCTTTCAGTGTCCCAGAAGTTCACGCTACACCAAGGACTGTGCTCTTCTCCAGTCGCAGGCACCACACATCTGACTCTGCATCTGTCATTGTGTCTTTCTCTGATGTAACTGGGAAGGTTCTCTACTCTTAAAGGTTCCTGTGATCATCTCAACCCTAGCAAAGATTTCACAACCTTAGTATGCAACGCTCCTTCTGTCATGTTTAAAAAGGTATTCATGAAGTCTCAGGACATCGTGCTCCAGGCCACGGATCCATTTCACATGTTGGTTGCTCTCCCTCTAATCTCCTTCTACCAACAAAGCTCATTTAGGTCAGCTGTGGAAATGTCATAGAGACCTTGTTAAACATCTCTGACTTCCTTGTTGAGGTTTGGTCTGTATTCTGGTGATGATTCTGTACTGGAAGGTCTCAGCTTACTAGTAAATCCCCCAGTTTACAAGCTTTTGATATGCAAACTTTGTTCCTTGATATAAAACTACTGGCTAAATAAAATTGGCTTTGACAGTTACTGAGGGGTCACCCCTAATCTACTCTTGTAACCTCCCCAGCGGTGGCGGCGTACCCCAGGTACCTCCTCTCTTCTGTTCTTCCTTTCCTCTTCTCTCTCTCCCCCAGTCGGGTCACTCCAAACCCACCTACCTCTAAGCCATCCAGTTATTGGCTATAGCCAATTTCATTTATCCAATAGTTTTAAATCAAGGAAAAAAAGGTTTGTGCAACCAAAGGCCCGTAAATTTGAGAATTCACCCATAGGTTTAGACCTCACAGTACAGAATTAGCATTACAATACACAACAACAGACCAGACCTCAACACTTCCTGATCATACCCTACTTGTCTCCTCCACTGATAGCAAATGCTGTGGCTTACACAGACTGTCTGGGACAAGGGGAAACTTTTACAACCAGGAAGGTGCATAGGGGTTCCTGGATCTCTGCCCTACAGTCTCTTCTTCAGATGCTGTGATGTGACTGTCACCTTGATAGAATCTTCATTCATCCAGAAGGTGAGCCTCTGAGAGAGTTTCTGAATTGGGTTAATTGAGTTGGGAAGACCCACCCTAAATGTAGATGCTTCCATTCCACAGACCAGGGTTCCAGACTGAATAAAAAGAGAACAGTGAGCTGACTTCCTGCCTCCTGACTGCAGGCGGTATGACCTGAAGCCCCTGGTGCCTTCAGCCCTGTAGTGGAGTGTTCTCTCAAAGTGCGAGCCCAGGTAAACCCTCCCCAGAGCTGTTCTTGTCAAGGAAAGCAATACAGAGGCCAAAGCACCAAGGCAGGAAAAAATGAAAGCCTGAAGGAAAAGGAGTTTTCTCTTGGAACCTTACCACCCTTAAGCTGAATGATCTGTGCTAGCAAGGCCACCACGCTCTGCTTATCTGCCAGACGAGCTGGGGAGAGCCTGGGACAGTCAATGGACTGGCAAGCAGGTGACGTCAGCAGGTCCATGAAGAGCCGTTTGCATGGATGGGTACATATCTGCATCTTCATTGCAAGGTGGCGTTAGTTCTTAACTGCAGGCCTTGCTCACGGTTGACACAAATTTTTCATTTAATACAATGTGATCTGCCAACCCATTTGAACTATGTTTGCTGAGAGCCAGAAAGAGGACAAAGAACACTACTAAAAAAAAAGCAACCTAAAATGCCCAGTCAGTCTCCTTTAGGTGACACCAGCAATTTTCCCATGGAAATACAGAAAGAGAGGAATAATTAAAGAGAACCAGGGTCATAGACACCCATCTGTTAAAAGGAGCAATTTCAATGACTCTTTTAAGTAGTAAAGAACAATTATTGTATTATTCTGAGGTGATCCAATTTCTCAAAAACTGAGGGAATATTAAAGAGAATTGATGTTCTCGGCACTCTGAAACGTGATGGGAGAGTCTCGGGGTGAACTGTAAGAACCTCGCCGCTGGTCTGTTCTGATGTGAGGGGAGCTCAGATGCGCTTCGATCCCGACACAGGCAAGTAAAGGGTGGTTAAGGCCATAATTTTCAGTAGCTTAAAAAAAGAACCACAAAGACACAAGTGCTACCAATTACATCTACACACACACAGTATCTCCTTAAGCCTCGTTGTGGAGAAGGCAAACAAGTTCATCGTCAACCAGGGTGTTCTCACGTAAAAAGCTTCGGAACATGCTGCGTGCATTAAAGGGAGATATCTCGCATGTGCAATTACTCAACACATCTTTAAAACTGTAAACACTTATTCACATGTGGAGAAGGTTAAAGCGGCAGACTTGGAAAACCCCACCTGCCAGGCAAGTTGCCTCCATTTCTCTCCAGTTGAATAATAGTCCTCCGCGGGCGGCCGTTACTCTCAGAAGCAGCAGACAGGAGTCAGCAGAGAAATCATTAGAGATGAGGTGGCTGCAGCTTAGTTGCTATTTTTATACAGGGCACTCCCTTTCCTGCTCTCTGCATTGATGTGCTCCCAGAAACCGTGCCTGCATCTTTCCAGGACCCCACCTCACACATCTGGGTGCTCACTCACATGGAAATGCCAGCTGGCTTTGGGCTTACTGCCCTCTCCAGCTACAATGGGTAAGAGGCACTGAGGACTTGGACATTTCCAACTAAACCCAGGGGAAGAAGGTTGGCCGGAATCATCTTCTAAAGAGTAGAACATATATATATCCCAAGAGAGAAAACCAACTGAGTGTGAAACAAACAAACAAGCAGACAAACAAACATGCATTCCCCAGATGCATCCAGCTAAAGAAAGATCAAAACCAGAGGCCGTGGGTCACAAGACAGGAAGATGGAAAGAGTCATTCTGCTCCATCTGCCTGAGGGTCTGCACTGAGAGCCACACTCACAGATCCCCATACCACACACTCTGTGTGGAAAGACCCATCAGACTATCCTGCCCAGCTCACTGCAAGCCAGGTCAGACTGTTCCTCCTTTCCCAGGGCTGATGGAGCCTGTCTCCCTGTAAGGAACTATTATGTAGCTCTTCTGATTTCATTAGCCTGTAGGGAGGAGCGAGGCCACTTCCCTGGCCTCTGCTCCACAAGCATTCTGGATCCATAGAGATGTTTTCAAACAAACAAACAAACAAACAAACCAGGCTCTAAACTCAGAGGAGAAAACACCCAGCCATGGAAAGATGGCAAGAAGTTCATGAGAAAATATTTCACTCAGAGTAAAAAAATTTACCATCACCAGATTCTGCCAAATGTTGGATTGGGGGACTTTGGTAATGAAGTTTCCAAGATGAAATGATGTCTAAACGTAGTTTGTGTTTAAGGATGTAATACATAGTAAAAATGAGATAATCCTCTCACTCGCCTAAGAGCTCGTTCTTTCCCAGCAGACCCCTTTCAGGCTCCAGTAATTTCACTGTTAACTGGCAGAGGAACGATAATCAGCTAGGTAATGGGAACCCTCAACGATGAAGTCATGTAATTAGCACAGGTAATGAGAACAGCCCAGGTGCTCAGGCGTCATTAGCTGCACCCCAAAACGCCTCCCACGTTGGCCAGCAATTAGAGCCAAGGATGGGGAGCTGAGCACCCTCAGAATCCACCCCAGCCAAGGACGTGATGAAACCCAAAAGCCAACTCTTCAGTAGCCTGAGTAGTAACGGGCCCTCAAGCCTTCCGAAAGCCACTGGACTTGAAGGGAAGGCCAGGCCCCTGGCTATACAATCATATAACACGTTAGAATATCGTTCCTTACAGATGATAAGAGATGTTATCTAGGTTCTGAACCCACCTTGCCACTCTAAGCTCTAGCCAGGTATTTGGGACAAATGGCTAACATCATTTTAGTCTTAACTTTGTTCAGTGACAATAGGATTGCACTCAAGTGTGTGGGGGGTTTAAAGGAGTCTGTGTGAGCAGAGCCTGCTAGAGCACACAGCATACCAGAAACCTCCCTTAGGCATTCAGTTTCCTAGCTCTATTATCTTTGATTAGTTTTGTCCTTACTCATTCATCTATATACTTCACTTGTGTCTCATCAATCAATCATGATTGCCCATGGTCATAAATGGCACAATGGTACAATAGCAATGTGACAGTAATGACCACAATTAACATCATCATCATCAACAACAACAACAACAACAGCAGCAGCAACAATCACTTCCCAGTCCTTTCCATGTGCTAGATTTCAGTCTAGAAACTCTAGATTAGGGGTATGTTCCCACAGACCAAATTGAGGCAATGAATTTTTTTTATTAGAACCTGACATATTCATCATTAACACACATCATCATCTCTGGAGGCTTTGCTGTAGAGTTCAGTAGTCAGGGCAGAGATAAGATTCTCCCTGATCCCCACCCCCAAATGCCCCAAATAGTTATTTTCTCACTATTTACAGAAAAATGTTTTCCAACATCTGCTTTGCATATTTAACTTAAATTAATTCGCACAGTGACCTCCGAAGTCAGGCATATCCCGTCTCTCAGATGGGAGCCAGACCCCACTTGTCAGCACCATGAACCCTTTTGCTGGCTGGAAGGACCTGGGGCGGGGGGGGGGGGGGGTTTCTAGTGCTGTGGTCACTGTCCCCAGGAGGGAGATGAGTCATCAGATGTATCCTGGTCAGGAACAACCTAAGGTGGCCCGCCCTCCCGCATGGAGAGAAGGAACTCAGGAAAAGCCATGCTGTTCTGCCAGGGATGCGCTCAGCCAAAAGCTTGACTGCCCCAGCTCATGCTTTGGGTGTCGTTACTGCTGCTACTGTGGTTGTGTGTGAGATGTGGCAGCAGCAGAAGCAGATGCCCTGCTTGTTCTGTCCCAAGGCTTAGATGGGGAAAGTTTCTGAGCTGTGACAAGGAATCAGCATGGAATAACCCCTCAGATATGGGTAGTAGTGCAGGCTTACCAAATAGACAGGTAATTACTCAGATATCTGTCACATTTCAGTTGTTGAGAAAGCAACGGTTATTGTTCCCAGATATTGAGGATACTAGGAAACATCTTTCTCACTGGAAAAAGTTCCCCAGACTTAATTCTTTGAAGATAAAAGGCTCAACCTCTGTTCACCTTAGATGGCTACCTCTGCAAGGGACATTCTGCCATGACAGATTGTGCGTGTAATAAGGACACTTATGTTTGGAAGTAAGGACATTGTCATCGCTGTCCTGTCTTGGGCACATCACTAACCTTCTTATTTAGACATGCTTTACAATTCTGCTCTCCTTGTTGCATACAAGGCCATTATAGGTAATGTGACAATTCAGTGAGCAAGTGCCCTTTGAATTGGTGACATCCCAGTTCAAATCCTTATTCTGCTGTTTAATCTCAGCCAAGTCACTCTCCTAGTCTGAGCTTCCTTCTCCTTATTTACAAAATGCAGTATCTGCAACTTTCATCTTGCTCTTCTGATCCTGCTTTGGGAATTTAAAGAACCAGGCCATACAAAGCATTTAACCTGCTGTCTGTACCATGATGCATCCCCCATGAATACATCATACATATACATACATCATTATCCTTGTCATGGCAACCATCATTTTCCCACTGAGACAATCTATGGGGAATCATTTTATGAGGACAGCATTTTCAATCTCATGCTGTCAGAATCAGGGTTACTATACCCCGGTCCTGATGTTGAATGTTTTTACAGGTCTTATCCAGACCCATTTTTACCTGAGTTGTGAAGCTATCTTTGCTGATGATTCTCAGGTTCTCCAGGGAAAGGGATAGGAAGTTTGGATGGTTTTCTTCTCCCTCCTTTCCCCTTCATTTTTGCTACCATGTTCTGTGACCTGCTGGTTGGCGTTTGGGCTTCTGGCTATTGAATTGACCCCAAAGGCAACAGTCCACAGAAGCCACGTAGGTGGAGGGAGAACCTGCAATCAGAGCACTTTATCACATGCTGCTTATGGTCTTATCAAGGGGTGATGGTGCTGTCTAGTTAGCTTTAACTGTCAACTTGACAGAACCTAGAGTCATCTGAGAGGAAAGCCTCAATAGGGATTGCCTAGATCAAGATGACCTGTGGGTATGTCTATTGGCCAAAGGGTGGGGGTGGCTTGATTGTTATTTGATGTAGGAAGGCCAAGCCCCTTGTGGTAAGTACACACACTCTATGTAATTGGTCCTGAACTGTAAGAAAGCTAGCTGAATATAAGCCATCCCAGAAGCAAGTTAGCAAGCATCATTCCCCATGGTTCCTGCTATAGTTGTTTGGCTGTGAAATGAGTTCCTTAGTTGGAGGTAATACTGCGTGGAACAGCAAGCCGACCTGCCTTCATGCTTGAGTGCCTGCCCTGACTTCCCTCCGTAACAGACTGTGACTTGGAAGTGTAAGCTAAAAAAACTCTTTTCCTCCCCAAAGTTGCTTTTGGTCAGAGTGTTTGACCACAGCAACCGGAATTAAACTAAAACAGATGGTATATACCCAAAATGGGGGGAAATGAGGAAAGAATAAAGATAAGTCAATATTGTACATACCAATAAGTCACTTGTAGAAAATTAAATACTGAGAACAAAAATGGGCATTGTGGATACTCCCTGTCTACTTAAGGCACCTAGATAGGGCCTCTCTGGTTACCAGAGATTGGTAGAAACCCAAAGTAAATGAAGCCATTTGCCCAGCAAATATTTTGGAGAAGGTGGTTCTGGGTAACAGTGTAAACACAGCAGCCTGCATGGGGAGGGGAGAAATATTGAGGGGCCCATGCTGAGGCCTGAGAGGTGATGGGAAGATGATGGGAAGTGATAGGGTTAGAGAGCTCATGTTGGCCCAAGACTAGAAAACAAATGTGATGGATCACGTGCTTTCAGGAAGAGGGGACACCTCCAGAGAGTAGTGGCCAGAACTCTAGCATTTGAGCCCAAAGAGTCTAGCTAGTGCCAAAACCTAGTTCTTCTACTACTGACTGCTCAGCCAGTTTTACCAATGACCTCTAGTCACCAACTGCCATGATCCCAGGACTTAAGACTCCTCACCTCAAATAAAGTTCCTTCCTCCGCTTCTCAGGGGTTGACTGACCCTGTTTGCTCCTCCAGCGCGCCCTGTCTTTTCCGGATGAAGTGCTATGTTTATGAATTGCTGAACCACATACTATGTGTCCAATCTTGCAACCGTTCATTAGGTTGCCTTTCCTTCCAAACATCTCACACACGTGGTTTATGTGTGTTGTGCCTTCTTACCCCCAAGCCATGCAGCTGCCTTTGCTATGTGATTTTTTTTTTTTGGTAGACTGTGCTGGTTTTAAGAAGTTCTGTCATGGGATAGTACATACAACTATTGTAAAAATGTCATTGATGCTCAGACAAGCACTTCCTGTACAGGTGGGGGTAGGGGGGCAAGTGTGTAAGAAGGTACTGGCCAGTTTTACTGTTTGGTTGTTGTGTTATTTCAAGCAGCCACTCCAAAGGCTATGTCAAGCGTGACTGTTAGTGGTTGAGAGCGAAAGCTCAGAGCTGCAGAGTCCAGGGGAGTAGGGCTTGGCACAGACCAATAGCAGGAGGTAAGGCTGGAGTCCACATGGAAGGCGCATTCAGCCATATCTATTGATAGATTGCATAGTGGCCCTAGGGAGAAATGATGAGTCCAGACTTAGCTCTGAGCAACGAGGTGCTGTGACAGCCACTTAGAGTAATGCATGAACGTGTGAGGTCCTTTACAGCTGGGACAAAAGATAGCCCAGAGGGGAGGAGCACTTGCTATGTAAGCATAAGGATGAGAACTGGAAATCAAATTGCCAGCACCCATATGAAAAGCTGGGTGTGGCTTTGTGGATCCTTGCAACCCCAGGACAATAGGAGGCAGAGACAGGAAGATCACTAGGGGTTACTGGCTATCAGCCTAGTTCTGGGTTCAGCGAGAGACCATGTTTCAGGGGACTAAGGGGAGAGTTATATAGCAAGATACTAGATATCCTTCTTGGCCTCTGCACCGCCATGCCTGTGTAACCATACACCACACATACACTGCACACAATCACACAGCCCAAACCGACCAACCAACCAAAACCCCAAACAACTATGCCAGAAGATGACAGGGAAGGAGGAGATTGTCTGGCTCAGTTTGTGAGTGCAGCCCATCACCCTAGGGAAAGCATGGCTGCAGGAGTCTGAGGCAGCTGGCTGCATGCAGTGCCTCTGCAGTCAGGAAGCAGATGGGGGAGGGGGGACAGAGAGAGAGGGGGGAGGGTGAGGGGGAGAGGGAGAGGGAGAGAAATGCTGGCATTCACTGCTTCTTTTTCTTTAGTCCAGGCCCCAGCATGAGATGGTGCCCACACTGTCAGTCTTCCCACTTCAAGAAGTATCATCAAGAAAATCCCTCCCAGACATGTCCAGTGTTTATTTTCATGATGATGCTAAATCCAATCCGATGTCCCATTCAGAGTGGCCTCCATTCTACTCCTTCTCCCTGAGAGATGACTGCTGACCACCCAAGGAGAAGCACCCGAGCAGTCGTTTGCTCTGCTCTTTTGTCCCTGTCCCCTGCCTTCTTCCCAGCAGCCGTCATGGTTCCCTGGCTAGACTAGAAGCACCATGAGAAATGAACCATATCTTGTTTGTCCTTTGTCCTCAGAAGACAATAGTAAATGCTCAGTAAATACTTCCTGCCTAGACATGGTGGTACAGGCTCTTTGAGAGGCTGATGTAAAGTCACAAGTTCAAGGCTTACTAGGGCTACAGAGTGGATTCAAGGCCCACCTAGACAACTTACCAAAGCCCTGTCTCAAAATAAAACATACTAAAAGCTGGAGACATTATTCAGTGGCAGACTGCTTGCCTAGTATGCATGAGGCCCTGGGTTGAGGCCTCAGGATTACCAGAATACAGACATGAATAAGTGATCCTAAAGTGAGGAAATTAGTGACTAAAGATGGAGGCACCATCTCTCTTCTCCAGTCCACTATCCAGAATGGCTGCATTCTGGGCTGGAGGGATTGCTCAGTGGTTAAGGGCACTTACTGCTCTACCAGAGAACTGTTGTTTAATCTCAGTCCCTAAATTGAATGATTCATAAACATTTTTAACTCCAGTTCTAGAGAATATGATACCTGCTCTGCTCCTGGCCTTTGTGGAGAAAACACACACACACATAAAGTTTTAGGAAAAAGAAAAGAAAAGGATGGCTATGCTCCATCTGTGGCTGGATCATCAACAATCAGAAGACTGTGAGTGGAAAAAGAGCTAGCATTCCCCACCAGGCCACCACTGACATTTTGGATAAAAGCCCTGTTTTTGTTTTGTTTTGTTTTGTTTTGTTTTGTTTTGTTTTGTTTTGTTTTGTTTTTTGAGGACCCTTGGCATCCTAGAGTCCAGATGCCAGGGTTAATTATTCACTCCTAGTGCCTATGAGGACCAGACCAAACCCTCCATTCCAGCCTCTCACTCTGATGGCTTCCACCATCGCTGTGAAAGCACACCGCAAGTCTGAAAAAGACACGCAGTCAACCATGAACGTGGGGCTCCGTGTGTAAGTTTTACTAATGCCCGTGTCTAGGAAGATTGGCTAAAGCTGATCCTGATGATACACAGACTCAGGTCCAGATTTGTACAAGCTGTTGACTCTAGTATCCTGAAAAACACCCCAGCCCTAAGCAGACAGGGACAACTGGTCCACCTCACAGAGTGCATTTCCCATCCAGAGTCTGATCTAAGGAAGCTGTTCTCACTCTGTCCCACTGCAGATTCCAAGATCAAATCTCAGGAGATCCATGACTCTTCCAAGCTCACTAGCAAAATCATCCTACGAAATCAGTCTCCCACGGCTAAGTCCCACCCAGAGTAAAACTGCCAGTCATCTAATTAGGGGCAACATCAGTTTCCTTATGAAGTTGTTGCCCTTTGCTTTGCTGAGTTCTGACTGTTCTCAGAGCTAAGAGGAACTGAACAATGAAAGCATCTTTAGGGATCCCCAGGTATTCACCCCATGGTATATGGGATTCATTGTGAAGATGGTCATGGTATGACTGGGAGAATCTGGGGGAAAAACTTATCTAAGCCAATGACTACTATTTCAACAGTTTTAGTTTCTTTCCAACTGAGAAATACATTTACTTGATTCCTAAATTATATAGAGGGGGAATTAAGAAAGCAAGGCAAATTGAAGAATTAGCATGGTTTTCATTTTATGTTTTTTAATATAGGGCCACAGGTATATGAGCCTGATTCTCATGCCCCTGGCCTCTCTGCTTATCAAGTTACCTTTAACTTGGCTATTGCAGCGTGAAGGGAGCTCCTGGGCACAGCCACATGAAAAACAGGTTGGAGGCAATCTCACAGTTGGCTGAGCTGCAGAACAAGGCGAGCCTTTCATGGAGGGGTGCCGGGACCAGGGAGAACAGTGGGGATGCTTGGGGTACTTGGTGTTCCAAAGCGGGGCTTCATATCACAGCCACTCAGGTGGAAAGAGAGAGCTGGCCTGTAGCTCCTTGGCTCCCACCGAGGGTCACAGATGAGTGAAGCTGATGAAGGAGTGGAGAGAGCCTCACAAGCCAGTCAGTGATGTGGGGAGGTGGGTGTCTTGTTCAGAGATAAGACTGGAGTCAGGGAGACTGCGAGGTTCTTGGGGCGGTCAGCTGATACGGACAGAGACAAAATAGCATTGTTGAGAGTGGGCCACTCCCTTGAAGACAAGAGGAAGCCAGGGGACCAAGGACTCAAATGGTGGTGATAGGAGTGATGTCTCCAGTGGCTTCGTGTGGCTGACTTCCAGGCATGTTACACTCAGCTTCACAGTCTACTCACATGCACTGGCTTGGTAGCCTCTGTTTTTCACTCTCCGTCCCACTCCTCGGCATATGTGTGTGTGTTAACGTGCACATCACATGTGTGTGTTTAAGTATAAGTCGAAAAGTCAGCCTTGGGCACTGTTCCTCAGGAGTCACCCACGTTGTTTACAAGAGAGGGTCTTTACATTGACCTTGAGCTCTCTGATTAGGCTGGGCCAGCAGGTCCATATGCTGTTCATCCCCAGTAAGGAAACTATAGGTGACCTCTACCATACAGGATTTCTTAGATGGCTTCTGGGGACTGAACTCAGGACTTCACTTTACCTCTGAGCTGGGACCCCCAACCCCGACACAAATTCCCATTCTTTACAGCCTGGGATGGACAAGGCAGCACTTGTAGAGCATCTTTGACAGGCAGTGAAGAGACCCTGGATACAGAGGGTAAAAGGCCAGATTCTAGAAGCAGATGTTAGCCCTGCACATAGTAAGTATTACTAACTTAACAGCTGTATTCTTCTTTCTATGGACAGTTGGGCAGGAACAGGCCATAAACACAGATCATGAACTCTCTGACTCTTCTTCTGGGTCTGCTTCGATTTCTTTCATCCATGTGTTGGGCTTTCAATACATTTAGCCCCCTTCTTCACACTCACTCCTTTCACACTTTGGACGCTACTATACAATGCAGTGCTTTCTCAGCTTCTGTCACAGATAGTTCACCATTAATGTGTAGACACACTACTAATTGTCATACATTGATTGTCCATTCTGCAACTTTCTGGATTCATTTGTTGGTTTGTCTAGTTTGGCTGAGTCACGTTTTCTGCACACAAGACCATGATGTTTGCAATCAGTGGTGATTTTACTTATTCTTTCTGATTATGCATTTTATTTTGTTTTATTATTCTCAGTCAGGGTCTCAGCTAGCCCAGGCTGACAATGGACTTCTAACCTTCCTGCCTCATCACCTGGGATAGCAGGCACGTGCCACCACATCCAGTGTTTGCAGCTCTGAGGCTCAAAGCCAGGGCTTTGTGGATGGGAGGTAACCATTCTACCCGCTGAGCTCCATCGTCAACCCCTTCCCAACCTCTGATGCTTTTTTTCATCTTTCTCTACCACTCTGCCTGGGCTTCCAACCTCAGAGAGACGAAAACAGGTGAGAGCTGGCTCGTGGGTTTCATTCTGCATCCAGCAGAAAGGCTTTGCACCTTGGATCACAGGGTATGACATCATCCATGAGCATGGTAAGTATGACCCCAGTTGTTGGCACTGTGGGCATGATGTCAGCATGGGCGTGGTCAGTATGATGTCATCTGTGGTATGGTGAGTATGCCATCACCATGGGCATAGTGTCTCTCACTTTTATCAAGCTGAGGGTCTTTCCTGCTAGGCCTATTTTCTAAGGTTTTTTTTTTGTGATCAAAGTTTGAATTTTTTCAAATGCTTTTGTGCATCTTGTGACTTGGTGATGCTATTTTACCTTTTTTATTCTCTTTATGTGATAGATGCTTTATTGATATGTATGTATTGTAGGACTTTTTAGTCAATGTTTTTATTTATTTATTTTGTGACTTATTCTACCCACTGAGCTCCATCATCAACCCCTTCCCATCCTCACAAGACATGTCAACATTGTGGGTGCCAGGTCTTAAGCTCAGGTTACCATGCTTGGCAGCAGGCTCCTTTGCCTCCTGAGCCAGCTCACTGGTCCTTATTCATATGTATTAGAACATTTCTCCATCCTAAAGAAAAAAACCGCACTTGATCATGGTGCGGTGGTCCTTTAATACATGGTTGGATTTGGTTTGCCTATTTTTTTTAATCTTTTCTTTTTCCTTTGAGACATAATTTCATGTGTCCCACACTGGCCTTGAACTTGCTATGTAGCTAATTCTGGCCTTGAATTCCTGCTCCCCTGCCTCTGCCTCTCAAGGGCTGGTATGACAGGTGTGCTCCACCACGCACAGCTGGTTTGTTAGTATTTCACAGAGGATTTCTGCCTCTGTGTTCATCAGAGATATTGTCCTATGGCTTTCATTTGTGGGGGAGCCTTTGTCTGACTTTGGTCAGGAGAGTGCTGAAGAGACATCCTTACCCCAAACATGCTATCTGCATTCACAACATCCAAAGTAGAGAATTAGCCTACGTGTCCCTCAGTGGATGAACAGATAACGAAAATGTGCTATAAATACACAATAATCCTATCCAGTCTTCAAAAAGAATGGAACCCAGTCATTTAGAACAGTGTAGACCAGCAGTTCTCAATCTTCCTAATGCTGTGACCCTTTAATACAGTTCTCATGCTGTGGTGACCCCCAAACATAATACTTTGACGCGACTTCATAACTGTAATTGTTCTACTGTTGTGAATCATAGTGCAAAATCTGATATGCAGGGTTTCTGATATGTGACTCCCAAAGGGGTCACGACCCACAGGTTAAGAACCTCTGGCATAGATGACCCTGAAGGATACTGAATCAAACAAGACAGGGACAGAAACACCAAACCTGAGTGGCTTCGTTGAATATGAAGTATCCAATCCAGCTAACCCAAGAGCAGAGAGACAGAAAGGACATTGCCAAGGAAGGAATGAGCAGAGGAAGATGGAGGGATATTGACTTAGGATTCCAGTACTTCAGGGTTGGGGAGATGGCTCAGTGGGTAAAGTACTTGTTGGTGAGGCACGAGGACCTGAACTTGGATCTGTAGCATCTACCTACAAGGTAGGCACAGTGGAAGATGCCTATAACCCCACTGCTAGGGGTGGAGACAGGAAGATCCTAGGACTCGTTAGCCACCCAATCCATCTGAAACAGCAAGCTCTAGGTTAGTGAGATACCCTCTCAACTGAAAAGCTGAGGAGCCCTGGAGGAGAGGACTGAAGGCAAGCTCCTCCAGGCCTGTTGTGTATACTCAAATACACACACATGCACACACGCTGGTAGAATAAAACCAACAGTTAAAAAGAATACATAAAGTCAGGTAGGATTCATAACTCTGGGAAAGTATCTCACAGTATGGCCACCCCAGTTCATAATGTGTTATATGTTTGAAAACACTGACATTAGAGGTTAATGCTCTCACATAAAAATAACAAATCCAGGACTGGAGAGATGGTTCAGTGGTTAAGAGCACTGATTGCTCTTTCAGAGGACCAAATTTGATTTCTAGCACCCACATGGCAGCTAACAACTGTCTGTAATTCCCTCTCCCTCTCCCTCTCCCTCTCCCTCTCCCTCTCCCTCTCCCTCTCCCTCTCCCTCTCCCTCTCCCTCTCCCTCTCCCTCTCCCTCTCCCTCTCCCTCTCCCTCTCCCTCTCCCTCTCCCTCTCCCTCTCCCTCTCCCTCTCCCTCTCCCTCTCCCTCTCCCTCTCCCTCTCCCTCTCCCTCTCCCTCTCCCTCTCCCTCTCCTTCTCCCTCTCTCTTATTTTGATTTTTCAAGATCAAATTTCTCTGTGTAGCCCTGGATGTCCTGGAACTCACTCTGTAGACCAGACTGGCCTCAAACTCAGAGATCCACCTGCCTCTGCTTCCCTAGCTCTGGGACTGAAAGCATGTACTACCATGCCCTGCTTTGAAATTCCAGTTCTAAGGCAACCTGATTCCTCTTCTGGACTCCATAGGCACTGCGTGCATATGGTACACAGACATACATGCAGGCAAAACACCCATACATGTAAAATAAAAAGAAATAAACCTAAAATATTTAAAAACAAACAAAATGACAAATATATGAGGCGACAGATAACTTAATTAGTTCCATAGATATGATAATTAGCCTGATTTAATCACTTCACAATATGTATGTATAAGAAAACACATTTTATTCCAAAATATATATTATTTTATTAAAGATGAGAAAATAAAATATAAAGAAAAAGCAGTTGTCAGTGTCCTGAATGAGGGCTTAGCTGGCTGTGAAGTGTGGATTCCATGACTCGCCAGTCTTTTCCCAGAGCACTGATCATCAGTGGAAGGAGGCAAGCCACAGAGAACCACTGGCCGCTCATGACTTTGCCACACTCCAGCATCTCTGCCACACTCCAGCATGCTGTATTATCTCTGTGGGCTGCTTAGCTCCTTTGAATAGAATTATGTTCCCTTACCCAAGTAATAAGGGATAGGAGGCCAACTTTTATGCTTCTTCCAAATCAAAATTTGTGAGCATAGTAATGAACTGCTTAAAGGCCAAACAGTCCATTTTCTCACTAGGAATAGTAAGTAGATATGTGTTACATTTGATAATGGTTACAAAAGACCATCATCACTATATTCACATTTATGTTAATATTGTGTCTTTTGAACATGTGTTGTTTACAGAGGTAGATAGTACATGCAACTGTGTACTTTGAATAAGTGATGTATACTTGTAGTTCATGGGTCATCTGAAACTTCACATAAAGCCAGAGATTATTCACATTCGATAGTTTTACCAAAACTCTTCTTGTCCACCTTAGCCACCACTGTTACCATGAGAGCCAGTGTTTGAGTCACAGGACACCCTTCTTAGACACAGTCACCTTGATTACAGCTCAAGTCATTTCAAATATGGACCTCTTTGTATAAACTGGATATCTGCCCTCTATCAGATGTAGGATTGGAAAAGATCTTTTCCCAATCTGTTGGTTGCTGTTTTGTCCTATTGACAGTGTCCTTTGCCTTACAGAAGCTTTGCAATTTTATGAGGTCCCATTTGTCAATTCTTGATCTTAGAGCATGAGCTATTGGTGTTCTGTTCAAGAAATTTTCCTCTGTGCCCATGTGCTCGAAGCTCTTCATCACTTTCTTTTCTATTAGTTTCTGTGTATCTGGGTTCATGTGGAGGTCCTTGATCTACTTGGACTTGACCTTTGTACAAGGAGATGAGAATGGATCAATTTGGATTCTTCTACATGCCAATGGCCAGTTGAGCCAGCACCATTTGTTGAATATGCTGTCTTTTTTCCACTGGATGGTTTTAGCCCCTTTGTCAAAGATCAAGTGACCATAGGTGTGTAGGATCATTTCTGGGTCTTCCAATTCTATTCCATTTATCTACCTGCCTGTCACTGTACCAATACCATGTAGTTTTTATCACAATTGCTCTGTAGTACAGCTTGAGGTTGGGGATGGTGATTTCACCAGACGTTCTTTTATTGTTGAGAATAGTTTTCACTATCCTAGGTTTTTTTGTTATTCCAGATGAATTTGAAAATTGCTCTTTCTAACTCTGTGTAGAATTGACTTGAAATTTTGATGGGGATTGCACTGAATCTGTAGATTGCGTTTGACAAGATGACCATTTTTACTATATTAATCCTGCCAAGCCATGAGCATGGGAGATCTTTCCATCTTCTGAGATTTTCTGATTTCTTTCTTCAGAGACTTGAAGTTCTTATACAGACCTTTCTGTATAAGAGTCACACCAAGGTATTTTATGTTATTTGTGACTATTGTGAAGAGTGTTGTTTTCCTAATTTCTGTCTTGGCCTGTTTATCCTTTGTGTAGAGGAATGCCACTGATTTGTTTGAGTTAATTTTATATCCAGCTAATTTGCTGAAGTTGTTTATCAGGTTTAGGAGTTCTCTGGTGGAATTTTGGGGGTCACTTAAGTATACTATCATATCATCTGCAAATAGTGACATTTTGACTTCTTCCTTTCTAATTTGTATCCCTTTTATCTCCTTTTGTTGTCTAATTGCTCTGGCCAGGACTTTAAGTACTATATTGAATAGGTAGGGAGATAGTGGGCAGCCTTGTCTAGTCCCTGATTTTAATGGGATTGCTTCAAGTTTCTCTCCATTTACTTTGATTTTGGCTACTGGTTTGCTGTATATTGCTTTTATTATGTTTAGGTGTGGGCCTTGAATTCCTGATCTTTCCAAGACTTTTATCATGAAGGGGTGTTGGAATTTGTCAAATGCTTTCTTAGCATCTGAGATGATCATGTGGTTTTTGTGTTTGAGTTTGTTTATATAGTGGATTACGTTGATGGATTTCCATATATTGAACCATCTCTGCATCCCTGAGATGAAGCCTACTTGATCATGATGGATGATCGTTTTGATGTGCTCTTGGATTCAGTTTGCGAGAATTTTATTGAGTATTTTTGCATTGATATTTATAAGGGAAATTGGTCTGAAGTTCTCTTTCTTTGTTGGGTTTTATGTAGTTTAGGTATCAGAGTAATTGTGGCTTCGTAGAATAAATTGGGTAGAGTACCTTCTGTTTCTTTTTTTTTTTTTCATTTTTTATTAGGTATTTAGCTCATTTACATTCCCAATGCTATACCAAGAGTCCCCCATACCCACCCACCAGTACCTTCTGTTTCTATATGGACCTCTTTGGATCCAAGGGTTTTGCCTTACCCTGAAAGACTCCAAATGATAGGATCCTATCTGCCTTTATCCCTTGATTCTGTCCCCAAGCTGTGTCCCAGGCATTATGGCCTCTTGGTATCCTCAGTCAGATGGAGCACATTCCTTTTTCCTCCACTCCCCCACTGGGGAGAGCACATTTCCCCCAGCATGTGCACAGGCCTCACATCTTCACATCATCTAGTTTGAGTGTTATCTCTTCAAAGAAGATGATCTAGTTCTCTCAAGTCTTGATAATGAATAAACTTATTTTTCACTATAAATATATAAGTAAATATATAAATAAATATTAATTGGTAAGTTTAACTGAGGAACATTATATAGGTAGAAGTACTCAGCTTCAATTTCCATAATTATGAAATCTTAAACACAAAAATCTGTATATAGAGAGTATAACACACGTTAACAGAGCAGTTGGATACAATGGCTCTATTAAAAGCTTCTACAGCCACCTTATTTTTCACAAAGAAGCCAAAAGTACACACTCGGAGAAAAGATAGTATCTTCAAATCATAGCACTGGTCAAACTGGGTAATTACATGCAGAAAAATTAAACTAAATCCTAATTTCTCAGCCTGTACAGAACTCAACTCAAATGGATCAAGAATCTCAACCTAGGACCTGATCCCCTGAGTTTGATAGAGGAAAAAAGAGGAGTACACTTCAACTGTTGACATAGCTGTTCATCCTGTTGACATAAACATTGCACTTAACAATTGAAAAAAAAATGGATTCCCAGCAAAGGATATCATCATTTGAGTGAAGAGGCAGCCGACAAAATGAGGGGGGAAAGCTTCACCAGCAGTACATCTTATAGAAGGCTGGTGTCTCGAATAGACAAAGTGCTCAGAAACCAAACACCAAAAAAACAACCCAATTAAATGTGGCATGAAGCAAAATGGAGAGCTATTAAAAGGAGGAATACGCGGTTGAGAAATATTCTTTTAAAGGTTCAACACCTTTATTCATCGTGGCCATGCAAATTAAAAATGCTTTGAATTTTTATCTTACCCCAGTCTGGATGTCTAAGATAAAAAAACAAAAACCTACAAAACCAAAAGATAACAAATGTTGGCTTGGCTGTAGAGAAAGGGAACATTTACTCACTGCTAGTGAGAGTGCAAACTAGTGCAGCCACTATGGAGACCAGTGTGTAGCTTCCTCAAAAAGCAAGAAACTCTATATCCTTCTACAGAGAGCCTCATTTCTGGTTCATCCAGTAATAGCCATGGATTGGAAACAACCTTGATGTTCAATACCTGATGAATGGATAATAAAAAAAATGCCTTTCATATACACAATGGAGTAGTATTCATCTGTAAAGAAAAATGAATTCATGAAATCTGTACATAAATAAAAAGAAGTTAAGCCATCAGTCTGGAGGTAGCTCAGATCCAGGAAGGCAATGGCATGGTGCATGTTCTCTTTCATAAATGGATGCTAGCTTTGAGTCTTTAGATATGTGCGTTAAACTAGAGTACTCAAAGAAAGAAGAAAACTAGTAAGGGGCAGTGGGAGTGCTATGAAGAAGGTAAGAAAATAATTGAACAAAATGGACTTGTGGAGTGTGGATGGGAGAGCAGCACAGAAGGAGTATAAGGAGGGATAGCTACCACTAAGGACTTTTGAACTTACTGCTATGGGAACATATAGATAGATATAATATAGATTAATATGGATAGATATATAGATACCAACACAAATACCAATATAGATATAGCTGTACATATAGACTTTAAATTTAGTTATCCTAAAACAGGGTAGAAAAATGTCACCCCCAGACACAATTGGCTATCAAATAGAAAGTTCCGCCACACTGGGTATGGGTTACCCTTTTCTGGTCAGCGATCAGCAGAGTCCCATCGATGCTATCAGAACACTAGAAGCTATTGCCAATGTGTCAGTTTCCTGAGTAGCTGGAACTACTGCACCACGAGGCTCAGTCCATTTGCTTATTCTAAAGAGAAAGGGACTTTGGAGAACCAAGGAAGCAGGAGGTGGAGAGATACTGGCTGTACATACAAGGAACTGAGGACTTAATAAGGTCCTGGGTGACCTTAGGAGATGGAGGAGAAAGAGGAGGAGGAGGAGGAGGAGGAGGAGGAGGAGGAGGAGGAGGAGGAGGAGGAGGAGGAGGAGGAGGAGGAGGAGGAGGAAGAGGAGGAGGAGGAGGAGGAGGAGGAGGAGGAAAAGGAGGAGGAGGAGGAGGAAGAGGAGGAAGAGGAGGACCAGGAAAGAAGGAAGAGAATAGGAAGAGTAGGAACAGGTACTGTGATGGTTAATCTTGTGGGGATGTAGTTGCAAAACTTGAGGTCATCCTCCCCATGGTATGCTTGGAGCCCTGTCTTCTGACACTTCCTTACGCACACTTACTGGTATATGCCCAGCTATAGTAAGTAAGCTCACCTATACACTTTTATGATGGCCAGATTTCCTTCTGTTTAAATGTCCCTACAACCACAGACACCAAGATGAGTGACAGAGACAACCCCTGACCTTTCCTTTCATGTCTCAGTCTTCATCAACAAGCAAGACTTTATTCTTTACAAGTACCTGAGAAAAGTTTCTTTTTAACCACCAGGCATTCTACCTTTGAGCTCAGCCTGTGTCTTCATGGTTGAAAACAATGGTCCTTTGTTGGGTTAGATAGCTGCAAATAAAGTCATGGGCTGAATCAGCAAACTTTGTCCCTTGTGTGTACACTGACACCAGAGCGATGACAAACAGATCCCGGGAACAATGGACCATGGCACACGGCACCACAATGGTGTGAATGTTTAATTCTCACTTACCCTCTCAGTAATGAGAGAGAAGCTGAGACACAGTAGGCACACACAAAGCAGTTACTGTGGATGCATTCCTTGTGCTGTAATTATTTATGTTCTCCCCTAATCAGTCTGTAATTGCAGCTGGTGAATTAACGCATAGGCGCCTCGCTCAGAATCTCAGAAGCCCTCATTAGAATCCCAGCCACAAAAGAGTACCACGTGGCCCAGGAATGGTACCATGTGGCCCTAGAACTGTCTGTGCTGATTAGATTCCCCTTCCAGTGCTTCATGATGATTTTATTAAGAGATCCTGTTTTGAAACCCAAAGGCTACAAAACCACAGCTCTGTCTCCCCACGGATTACTGTCTTCTAACACATCACCAAGCATGCGTTGCTATAGGGATTAGCGGGTAAACTGATGGCCTTCCTAAGACATTCTCCCATGAACTGAGCATGGCTCTCATCTACTCCACCCAGCAGCTCAGAGCTGTATCTGAGCCATACACTCTGAGTGAAGCTTTCAGTAGACTGAAGTCAGATGCTCCAAAGAGAGACTGGTCATGGGCATTCTTTCTAAAAGATGATGTCTTAGACAGAAAAAGTCCTCAAGATGTGGGCAGGAAAGATGCCAAGGTTTCAAGTGAAAGAAAGTGGCAGATGTGAAAAAACGGGGACAGGAAGAAGAGAGAAAAAGCAACAGAAGAAACACCAATTCCTAAAGCTAAGTGAAGCTTCAGAACTGAGCCATCTTAGGTTCTTATACTTTTGTCCTGAAGGTCATCGGTCAGGGGATGCCATGGGCTAGAGAGGGCAAAGGTGGATGCCCGGGTATTGCATCTCTGCACACATCAGCAGAGTTATGCTTTGAAGTTCCCCAAGGAAAAGCTGCAGGTGGCCACCATTAAGATGAAATCATTTGCTGTACAAAGAGAGACACAGAATCGAGGCCCTCTGGGCCGGGAGCTGGCTCAGTAGGTAAAACACTTGCCATGTAAGCATAGGGACCCGAGTTCAAGCCCCCTCAGCCCAGAACTCACATTTATAAAGCTAGGTGATGCCGCTGGGGAGATCCTTGGCAGCTTATAGCACTAACTGCTCTTACACAGAGCCCGAGTTCAGGTCTCAGCACCCATGTTGGGTATCTCATAACCACCTGTAACGAGTTCCAGGATTCAGCATTCTCTCTGGACTTTGCAGATACCTACATACATGGACTAGGCATGTACACACACACACACACACACACGTAAAAATAAATAAACCTTATTTTTTTTAAAGTGGGGTATAGTGCTGCATGCCTAAAATTCCAGAATTGGGGCTGTGGAGAGAGGATGACTGGATTGTGCTGGCCAGACAGTATAGCTGGATCAGTGAGTTTCATAGGAGGCCCAGTGCCAACAACTAAGATGGGGAATGACTGAGGGAAACACCCCTCAGCCCCTACAGTGAGAAAGCCTGATGTCTGTCTCCCCTTCACTCCAACAGATGGCCAATCTAGCAGAAAAATCCAGAAATTTGGAAGGTGGAGGGTTCCCAAATGGAGGAGCTAGATCAACCTAGAGTGGGTGTACAGACAACACAGACACACAAACACACCCCACACTTAAATGTAAACAATTCAAAGGCACCATAAAATAAAGAAAGCACTTAAGCCCGAGATCAAAGCCGACAACATTAAAAAGCAAACGTGTGGGAAATCAAAGCAATGCTTAGAAATAAGAACACCATAATTGCTCTCCTAAGGATGGTGGGAGGCATCATTTTATGTATAACATAAGAACGAGACGTTATAAAAAAGGAGTAGCCATAAAATGAGAACAATAAAAACCTTAAAGAAGCAGAAAAAAGAAATGTATGATATGATTTTTAAAAAGCAACTGGAACGTAGAGTTGAAGGAGTTGAATGGTCCAGGTAAGTAGAAAATAAACAAAAAGAAAAACAAGAGCCCGACTCCTGCAAATCCAACATCCTGGAAATACGTAGTCCAGGAGAAAAGATTGGAGGGAGACTAGGAAGGGATTTTTTTATTAAATCAGAGAATCAGATTACTCAAAACCCTAGATAGTGCAGCAAAGCTTCCCTAACTGAGGAACACCACCTTCACTATATATTACCAGTGTCCACCAACCACGTGCAAAGGTGAAATAAAGGCTTGTTTTTAATCTGTGTGTATATGTTTGTGCATGCCATGGCATGTGTGTGGAGGTCAGAGTGTCCTTGGGTGTTGGTCTTACCTTTACCTTGATTGTGACAGGGTCTCTTGTTTGTGGTGATATGCCAGGCTAGGCAGCCTGAGAGCACCAAGGATCCTTCTGCTTCTCCTCCCAGATCCCCAGAGGAGTGTTGGGATTACAGACATGGCCACTGCCCTAGCATTAACGTGTATCCTAGGGATCCAGAGTCAACTCCTCAAGCTTTCACAGTTAGTCCTTTATCCCTGAGCCATTTCCCCAGGCTGAAATGAAGACACGTTTAGGGGCCAGAGAGATGACTCAGAGGTTAAGAGTGTTTGCTGCCTTTCCGGAGGATCCACTCAGTCCCCAGGACCCATGCTGAGCAGGTCATAACTGCCCAAAACTCTAGCTCCAGGGAATCCAACACCCTCCCCTGGCCTCACTGAGCACATGTGTACATGAGGAACACACACACACACACACACACACACACACACACACACACACACACACACACCAGACATAGAGAATGAGAGAAACAATGTAGGAAGAATAAATGGGATCCTTGTAGAGCCCTAATATGGGAGAAGGTGATCGTCAGTACGGTTGAGGAAGAAGATATCTAAATGGTCACCAAAGAGCAGATCCAGCAGAAGACTGCCCTGGGCAGAGTACAAGAGTGGAGGACTGAGGTTGAGAACCTGTGCTGTAATGGTGGCAGACGGTGGTAAGGAGAGGAGCTGGGATGGGAAGAGGTCATGTCTAAGGTGAATATTCACCCCCTGTAGCAGCAAGTCTACACTCAATCTCTAGAACCAAAAGAAAGACAATCAAGAAATGGGACATGGGATGTGTATTAGGTGTCTGCCTCGGCCACCCAATGTTCTCCAAACGCAGCTTCTCAGAAGAACATAGCACAGCCGAGCAACCTCAGTCAGTTCTCACTGGGTGTCAGCAGGGATCCAGATCAAGCCTGCAGCAGGTTGCCTTGCTTTCTGGAGACTGAGGAGAAGCCACGCCCTTGCTTTCAGAACAAGAGGTGCCTCACATCCCTTGGTCCATGGTCTCCTTCCACTGGTGTGAAAGTCAACAAGGATGCATTCAGCTTAACTTCTAAGCTCTGCGTCCTTCTTTCACTCCAGGTGCCTCCTGATTACATTCATCCACCCAGATAACTCTGGGAAATCCTCCCCGTTTTGAAGTCTGCAGATTGATAGCCTTGACTGGCCTTTGCTAAAATAACCTAAGGTCAACACAGGGTCTGGGAATCTAACATGGACATCTTTGGGCGCTAATACACTGCCAGGTACCAGGTGGAAGAGCACGGTGGGAGCTGTGTGAAGGATCTGTAAGGGTGGGGAACACCTTCCAAGAAGAGGTGCTGGGGAGAGGGAGGAGCAGGAGGGGGGCCCTGTTATTCTTTCTTATAAACCTGAACTACTATTTGCCAGGCTAAAAGGCCTTAAGTGATGAACAACCTTAATTAAAACAACAATGAAATTACAACACAGTGAGGCATTTGAAACAAGACGACAACTGATGGTGTTTGCCTTTCCAGAAAGCTCCTCCTTGAACAGTGTAGACTCAGAGGTGCGGGTCAAACCAGACTTGCCCGTGAATAATACTATCAGGGAGACATCACAGATGTCTGGTTTTACTAATGTCCCCAAGTTGGAATCAAAGCCACTACTGAAGAGTAAAACAAAGTTAGTGTGTTTAAAATTTGCATCCAGATGCCAGTACCAGGTCTCAGTTTAGTAATGGAGTCGCGTGGCTTCCTACTGCAGGTTAAGACTCTCTGGGGAAGGTACCAAGTGTTCATTACAGTCAAGCACAAGTAAGCATTTGGTTGGTGCTTACCACAGCAACATTCCACATTATGTAGCCACACATGCACCCCTTTCAGATCTCCCTGGGGCTCTTGTGATGGCCATAGGACCAACGGAGAAATTTTGTTCGCTTGGCATTAAGTTCTCAATATTGCCTTAATTTAAAATTCATGCAAAGTTCAGTAGCAAGACAAAGAAAATCATACTTGAAGAGTTAATGGCCCATTGAAACAAACACCAACATATGTTAATAGTTCAAAGCTAAAGTTCTTTCAATTCAGTTCCCAGTGTTAACATCTCTCCTTTGGACACTGTGTGTGTGTGTGTGTGTGTGTGTGTGTGTGTGTGTGTGTGTGTGTGTGTGTGTGTGTGTGTGTAAAACAATCCACAGATATAGGAAACACATCTATATTGGATGTTACAATAAACCTCTAAGAGGCAGGTGCATGGGAGTTTATGGGGCTGGAAAGCTAAGTCTTCAGGGAAATGAAAATTACACCAGTTTTATAGACTAAGAAGCCAAGACCTAGAAAGGGGTCAGAAACTGAGGCTGACATGCAGCTAGGATGCTAGTGAGCCGTGGGTTAGAACCAGTGTATTTCTGGCTCAGATTTGTCTTTTTCTCTCTCTGTGTGTGGCTACCTTTGGAGAAGTAGATTTCAACCCTTTCAAAGCTTAAGCTCTGAGCTCAGAGACACCAATCAGAGAGGGGCTCAGCTTACAAGGCAGGGTAAAAATTGTCAGCAGAAAATGCAAGGCCAACACGCCCATGTCCTGAAAACCACAAGAATCTAGACACGTTGGAAGGAGCCACTCCCAGGAGCCTCGTGTTCCCTTGGCTGCTAGCTACCTTCCTCTGAGCGCTCTCCAGCAAAGAAGAGATGCTGAGTCAGGGACTTGGAATACATTTGGGTAGAAAGTCTTGGAAGTGAGTCAACGGTTGGCTTGGATCAACAGCAATACAGATAGGAAGAACACATCAGAGTCCTGGGTGTATTTTGATGGTTAAGTTAACAAGGTTTCATGACAGAATGAGAGAAAGTAAGTTGTCAAGGACAACATAAAAGCTAGTGGCCTCACACAGAATAGAGACACGGAATTCACTGGCACTGCTCTGTAGTGACAAGCTACAAGACATTGACTTAAACTACCTTTTATTTCCTTAAAAGTTGTAAAAGCTTGGAAGTTAGTTGAAACCTTAGTTCCCATTCTGAGCAACAATGACAAAACAGCTCAAGATATATCAGAGACAGAGCCTTGAGATGTGCAACTCTAAAACTACCAAAAGAAAACATAGCGAAACACTTCAAGGGGTTGCCATGGGCAATAATTTTTTAAATGGAATCCTCAAAGCATAGGGGGGGAAAGCAAAAATATATGAATGAGATTATATAAAGCTAAAAACTGCACGGCAAAAGAAACAATCAAGAGGGTAAAGAGACAAGCCTTCAAAATGGAAGGAGATATTTACTAGCCATCGATCTGACAGAGGGTCAATATCCAGGATATATAAAGAATTCAAAATAACTGGCAGTACAAAACAAGCAAATTGATTTAAAAATGATTAAATTCTTCTCCAAAGGAGAAATACAAGTAGTTAATAAAAAATATGAGAAATGTACAGTATCATTAGCCACCAGGAAAATGCATCTCAAGCTACAAAGAGATGCTGTCTTACCTCACTTAGGATAGCTATTATCCAAAGAATCAAAGCAAGAGCTGGAAAGATGACTTGGTGGATAAGTGTGCCTGTTCCAAATACATGAGGACCTGAGTTCAGTTTCCTAGTGGTTATGTAAAGTAATTCCAGCATTACTATGCAACCCCATTATTGAGGGGTAGAAAAGAGGACCGCAAGGTCTTGCTAGCCATCCAGTCTAGCAAAAACAGCATGTGGTTCAGTGAGAGACCATCTCTTAAGGCAATAACATGAACACTGATAGAGGAAGGAAACTGTTGCCCTGCTCTCCCCTCTTCATGTATATCCTACACCCCCCACAATACACACACACACACACCACACCACATACACATACACATACGTGTACACATTTCCCTGGTTGCTAACAATACTGCTTTTTTTTTCATATTTTTATTAACGACTTGTATTTCTCCTTTAGAGAAGAATTCAATCATTTTAAAATCAAATTGCTTGTTTCATATTGTCAGTTCTTTTGAGTTCTTTTTCCTAGGGAAATGAGCATGCATGTCTCTTCGCCCCAGATAGGAACCGCAGGCAGGTGCACATGTGCAATGGTGGCAAGGTTGTAGTAAAAGAAGCATATACATTGTTAGTGAAAATACATCAGGACAGCCACTGTGGAGACACCCAAAAAGGACTAAAACTGAAAAGATCGTTGGTTCCTGCTGTATCCTTCCTGGGGTTTATACTGAAAGGAAATGCAATTATCATACAACAAGAACCCCTGTGTGCAGGTGTTTATGCAGCACTGTTCACCAGAAACCAGCGTAGGTAAGGAATGGCCTTAGGGTGATCACTGCTCTACCTAGGACATTATCTGTCACTTAATCCATTCTTAGTAAGCATTACCAGATGAACGAACAGTGGACATGCATATGAGACACGCTAAAGTCAAGGTAGTGTGGATGATTAGTTAAAGTGCCTTAGACAAGGTATGTCTCTTTTCAGAGTCCACTTTGATAACTGAGGACTCAGGGCGAGGTCTCTTCCTAACTCAAATGTGTCATTTCCAACCTGATCCATCTGTCTTCTCTTAGATCACATCTCCTTCTTTAGTAGCTCCATTTTCCCTGGCCACACACTTCTTCTGTTTGACCTTAAGAGCTACAGGAGTGTTGTGCGACAATTTTATTCCCTGGGGAAATGCAACATGCATATCTACTCATCCCAGATATGAAGCTCATGACAGACTACAAAGGTCCCACTTGATGAAGTAATGTGCTTTGTTTGAGTTACTTACAAGAATATAGGTGAGGAGTTATGCACAGGAGCACAAATTACTTTAACACAACTTTATTACCAAAGTCCAATCAAGCATGGATGACAGTTCACAAAACTTGGGAACCTGAAGCACACTGCTCAGCCTGTAGACACCTCAACAAGTTGGAGAATGTCCTTTCCTATTTCAGGCTGCTCAGCAGCTTTCTGCATCTTCCAGGAAGCTGCTCTGCTTTCAAACTCTTCTTTGTAGCCTGGCTTGTCTGAGAGTAACTCTCAGCCATTTTTAGTGTTTACAGTTGGGAAGGAGGAGCTTAGTGAATCTGGTCAGTTTCAGGTACTTCCTCAAGCTATTTTGAATTGTTCACTTTCTGTCCTAAAGTTTCCCTGCAGGATTACATATTTCAGTCTCATCAGTCTCAGAGGAAACTGCTATACACAAGAGGGAATGTCTACATTCATCCTAGGGTGGGTGCAATATAATGTTACATTATTCAGGTCAGCTCGTTGTGTCTCCCTGAACACCGGGGCTGGTTAGAAAACAGAGATGGGAACCGGTGTTTGGGCTCAGTGTTAACTATGAATAAAGATGCAGGGTGGCCACAGATTCTCCACTGCACTGCAAGATGTCAGTCTTAGGCTGTCACCTTGATGGAAGAACAAGGAACATCTAGAAATGACCAAATTGTCTGAAGCCCTGCTACCAAAACAGAGTCAAAAATGGGTGGAACCATGTTCTTACCCTTCCCTGAACTTTCACCCTGAACTAATCAATTAATTAGTTTAGAGATAAGGTCTAGATGTGTGGCCCTGGCTAGCCTGGAACTCACTATGTAGACCAGGCTGTCTCTGAACTCTTAGAGATCCCCCTATCTCTATCTCCCACATTTTTGGAATGAAAGATGTGTACCGCCACACCCAGACAAGGGATACAAATTATAAAACTCCTCTTAGGGTGTAAGCCAGGAATAGTGATTTCTGTCAGTCTTTAAAATATTGATTCCAGTGCTGAATAATGATTGGCAGATTGCTTACAGCTATGTGAGCGCTTGAGCTCGAGTCTCCCAACTGATAGACTATGTAAGTGACAGTCTTGTCCCTTCCCCACCCTCCAAGCCAGCACAAAGATGAAAGCTCAAAACATAACTGACCGTGCTGTAATAACATCTACCTGCCCTGGCATTCTTTCTCCACCTCTATGTGTGGATATGGAAAATCAGAATTATAAAGAAAACCAACAACAAAGAATTTGGGGAGTTTTGTTTTTGTTTTTATATTTTTTTATTTTTTATACTCCATATTTTATTCCCCACCCTGATCCGTGCTCTGACTGCTCCACATTCCATACCTCCTCCCCACTCTCCTGTCTCCAAGTGGATGTCTCCAACCCCCACCCCACCTGACCTCTAAATTTCCTGGAGCCTCCAGTCTCTTGAGGGTTAGGTGCATCATCTCTGAACGAACACAAACCCGGAAGTCCTCTACTGTATGTTTGTTAGGGGCCTCATATCAGCTGGTGTATGCTGTCTGTTTGGTGGCCCAGTGCTTGAGAGATCTCGGGGGTCCAGATTATTTGAGACTGCTGGTCCTCCTACAGGGTCACCCTTCTCCTCAGCTTCTTTCAGCCTTCCCTAATTCAACAACAGCAGTCAGCTGTTTCTGTTCATTGGTTGGGTGCAAATATCTGCATCTGACTCTTTCAGCTGCTTGTTGGGTCTTTCGGAGGGCAGTCATGATAGGTCCCTTTTTGTGAGTTCACCATAGCCTCAGTCAGGCCTTGGGACCTACCCTTGAGCTGGATCCCACTTTGGGCCTGTTACTGGACTTTCATTTCCTCAGGCTCCCCTCCATTTCCATCCTTGTAACTCCTTCAGACAGGAACAATTATGGGTCAGAGATGTGACTGTGGGGTGGCAACCCCATCCCTCACTTGATGTCCTGTCTTCCTGCTGGAGGTGGGCTCTATAAGTTCCCTCTCCCTACTGTCGAGCATTTCATCTAAGATCCCTCCCTTTGAGTCCAGAGTCTCTCACCTCCAAGGTCTCTGGTACATTCTGGAAGGTTCCCATAGCCTCCTATTTCCTGAGATGGCCTGTTTCCGTTCTGTCTGCTGGTCTTCAGGGCTTCAGTCCTTTTCCCTCACCCAATACCAGATCAGGTTCCCCTGTCCACCACCCCCCACTCTCTCCTCCCCCATCCACTTTCCCTCCAAGGTCCCTCCCTCCCTCCCCACTTATGATTGCTTTCTTCTCTCTCCCAAGTGGGACTGATGTGGTTCATTTACACAGTGGAATACTACTCAGCTATGAAGAACAAGGACATCTTGAGTATTGCAGGAAAATAGATGGAACTAGAAAATATCCTGAGTGAGGTAACTCAGACCCAAAAGGACATGCATGGTATGTACCCACTCACTAATAAGTGGATATTAGCCCCCCCCCCAAAAAAAAAGGAAGGAAGAAAAAGAAAAAGAAAAAAAAGAGGAAAAAAGTACAGAATACCCAAGATACAGTTCACAGAACTCAAAAAGCTCAACAAGCTGAAGTGTAAAACAAGGAATTTGTAAAGACTCTTTCTCAGACCTCACAGGCAGTGACCCTTACACATACAGCAAGCACGTGTTGAATGATTGGCTAAAGAGAACATTGTTTGGATACACTAAGTGGGTCTTTTTATTATTATTAATGCTTCAGAGAAATTTGCAAGCAAAATTGGTGACTGATTTTATTGAACCTCAGTCCACACCAGGTATGTCTGTTGGATCTACTTCTGGCTCCTAGGACAAAGAGCTATATGGAGAACATCCAAGTTAAATCAAAGATATGTTGGGAACATGGCACATTGATCTAGGGCAAGATAACTGATCATGGCAAAGAGCATCTAGGGACACACATACACACACACACACACACACACACACACACACACACACACTGGTCCACAAGTGCACAGCAGTGGAGAGGTTGGAGATAAGCTGACCTGATGCCCTTATTTGCAGAAAGAAGATGAAATCTGCACACTGAGCTCCCAGAGGAATCTACATCGTCTGAGTAGCATTCTAGGATGCTAGAATGCTAGCACAAGCAATGGCTCGGCACCTAGTTTTGAGATAAGAAGGTATGGTCAATACTTGTTTATAATGAGGTCAGAACCTAGTGGGAGAGGCGTCTATCTGAGTGCATTTTCTACCAGAGCAGTCAGCACCCTCATCTTTTGCTCCAGTTTACACAGGCATATACCTCAGTACACATACCGTGTGCTAGGCCACGTTACAGAATGTATCTCAAGGTACAAGTCCAGTTTGCAAACATCTGTAAACCATAGTGGGAGCCAAGGAGGGCACCAGCTACTTACCTACTGTGTTCAGGGCCCCATAGGAAGATGAGATATGCAGTGAATACACTCACACACCTGGCCCAGCTAGGGGAGTTTGGGCTTCGGAGAAACATAGAATCCTTGGATGGTTCACTTCCAGAGATTCTGCACAACTCTTTACAAATTATTCCAGAATAATTTTTATATTTTTAAAAATCATCTTTATTTACTTACTTATTGTGGTGGGGTGAGTATGGGTGTGGATGCCAGAGGACAACTTGCTGGAGTCCGTTCCCTCTTTCCATCATGTGGGGTCTTGGGGATCAAACCCAGGCTATCAGTCTTTTGTGGCAAGCACCTTTACCCCATAAACCATCTCACCAGCCCTTATTTATGTAATTTTTAAATAAAGCTTCCCAGGAAATTTTAATGTACAGACACCCTGGGGATCAAGCCACAGGTGCTTATCTTAGTTAGGTTTCTATTGTCGTTGATAAGGCATCATAAGCAAAGCAACATGAGGAGAAAAGGGTGCATCTCACCTCAGAGGCTGCTCTCCATCATTGAGGGAAGTCAAGACGGACAGTAACTCAAGGCAGGAACTGAAGCCGAGACCACAAAGGAGTGGTGCTTACTGTCTTGCTCCTTCTGGCTTGCCAAATCTGCTTTCCTATATAACCTAGGACCACCAGCCCAAGGATAGTACCACCATCAGTGGCCTGAAACACCCCCCCCCCCAATCAATTACCAAATAAGGAAAGGCCCACAGGCCAATCTGATACTGCTATTTTCTCAATTGACTTTCCTGTTCCCAGATAATTCTACCTTGAATCAGATTGGGAAACAAAACAAAACAAAACAGACAAGCAGAAGCCTAGAACACTGCTACTTCAAGGGTTCCAGCAGTGAGCTGTCTGGGAGCTGTTTCTGCAGGTGTCATGGCCCCTCAGAAGAAAAACTGCTTGAGGTCAGGACTTGCTCTCAGCAGACTCCTCACATCTCTGGTAACAGGGAAAGCATTTGTCCCCACCCCAAACCGTGCCCAGTAAAGACTTGTGAAAAGAAGTCTCCCCTGGGGCAGCGTCTGAGCGTGAGCCTGTGAGCACAGAGCTGATGCCATTTAATACTACACTCGGCTGTCATCTCCCTTTGTCTGTGCGATGCAGATTAAGGTTTTGCTTTGGAGATTAAATTTTAAAAAGCATAACCCATCACTTACTAGCATGCCTGAAATTTCGAAAGCATTAAAGATCGGGACAGCATTGAACTAGTGGTACCCTGCTGCTGCTGCTGCTATCGTTTTAATTCTGCATGTTATAGATGTTCAATAAATAATATCTTGTTTAGGAAAAATGCTGAAAAGCAGTGGGTTCAAACACAAATGGAGATAGAATACTAATAATAATGAAATCACAATAAAGTTGTGGTTGTCCATTTCTGTGCCCACAGGGTGAGGGATCCTCTCTTTAGATCTCTGTTGTGAATTCAGTGACGTTCTGTCCAGCTGCCACCTGGGTGCAGACATGACTTAGACCAGGAGGAAGGATGAGGGACATCTGGGGATCCAGGTAGCAATCCCCACATGACTTCTACCACTCATTTATGTGACTTCAATGAATCAGTGTGGAAAGATGCAAAGGCGGCCTCGGGGAGCAGCAGAGGTTACTCTAGAAGCTTCCTGGGGGGGGGGGGCGGGGAACGGAAAAGTCCATGCAATCACCTCTTAGGTCTTCAGAGCCCTGGCCACAGGCACTGCTCAGGAGCACTTCTGGAGTACTGGATTCCCTAGTGATTTTCTCTCTCTCTCTCTCTCTCTCTCTCAATCTCTCTCTCTCAATCTCTCTCTCTCTCTCTCTCTCTCTCTCTCTCTCTCTCTCTCTCTCAATCTCTCTCTCTCTCTCTCTCCTCTTTCTCTGTTTCTGTCTCCCTCTACACACACACACACACACACAAACTCCAGAAGAATTTGAGAAATCTGCTTAGCATCTGAGGAACCCACTTTTTCAGCTACACCTGCAGGCTTTGTTGGCTCTGCAGCCCACACTGGGAATCCACTTCATAGAGTGACAGGTCGCCTAATAGCCATTTCCTACTGTGCATTAATGTGGCTCCTACCTGTCACCACCATCCCATCCCCCACACTCTCTGGGATCAGTATGATAAACATGAGGCGGCAATAGCCCACGTTTGAACCACCACTGCCCCTGCTTTCCTCCATAAGGATCAGATCATGGGATGCCTGTCTGTACTGGTAGAGACATTACTCACACCCTCCCAAGGATGGAGTTTTGGGGTGGGAGCTATGCTACGCATTTTTTTTTTCTGTAAATCCATGACAATCTCCCCATGACAGCACAGCACTGGTTTTGTGAAACACGAAACCATGCTATTGTAAGGATGTAATGCTTGTTGGATTCTCCAGGGTGAACTCAGAAACTTGTTGAACAGGGTTGTCACCTGCTGGTTATCAAGGTTACATGAGAGGAGCTTATGTGATGACTGGTACTGATTTACACAAGCCTGCTGAAGGAATACAAATTGTTGTGCACACAAGCATTTAGGCTTCTCTCCTTAAGTGCCTTTTGGATGAATTCCATTGAAAGAACCATGTGAAGCAAGAAGAATGGCTTAAACTGCAACATCACATTAGCGGGTGTCTCAAGACCTGTCTGAGGATGTGTCATAGGACACTGGGCCTCTTCCTCACTGCCCAACAACAGCCTTCTCTCCTCGCTCCCCTGACAAAAGCACAAGGCTAATTGAGCTTCTGCCTCTGACACCTTTGCGAGGCCCACATAGGTATTCAGGAACCCTCAACAGTGCAGTAGTCAGCTAGGACTAGATCCTTCCCTCAGTTCAGTCCTTGGATGGCCAACTAAGTACAGGGCCATATTCCAACCTTTCTGGGTTCCAGATCTTTCTTTTTACTTATATTTATCTTTTCCTCTGTGTACACTTGTGTGACGCGTGTGTGTGTTCATGTGTGTTTGGGTGCGCATGTATGTGTGTGTACATACATACAAAGGCCAGAGGTTGATGCTGGGTGCCTTTCTCAGTTGCTTTCACCTTTATTTTTGAGATGTTTTCTCACTAAACCTAGAGCTCACTGATTCAGATAGACTGATTGGCCTGTGAGCTCCAGGGAGCCTCTTGCTTTCCCCCCCTACCTACCCACTGCAGTGTTATGGTGATATATATAAGCATCACTTGTCCAACCTGTGTCCTGGGTTCTGGGGATTGACGCTGGGTCCTCATGGTTTCATGGAAAACACTTTACCAATTGAGCCGTCTCTCCAGCATCTTTAATACAGAGAGTTTCATCCGAGATCTCTATGAGAGAGGTTCTTGTGAGGATTAAATGAGACAAGTGACAGAAGACATCTGACTTCAAGTGGGGCTTTAGGGCCTTCGAAAGCCCTGTCAAGGTACTTCCAGTCCTGTTCACTGTCTTGGTTAATAGTTTATGTATTTTGTATTCATTACACAAATATAGCAAAACACAATTATCGCGGCTTAGCTCTAACTAATATAAAAGGATTTTCAGAGCAATTTTCAGTCTCTTTGCACACTTTTAAGGTCCTGAATTTGCATTCTGTAGCCAGAGATAGTCAGACCCAACATTGAACTGCATATATGGAGATCTTTATAACTCCAGTGGTCCCAAGACAGGCCTGTTCATTCTTGGAAAGGCAGGCCCTTTAGAAAATAGCCCATAAGTAGTATCACCCAGTAAAATCAGCATCCTTCTGGCTGTTGCCCTAGGGTCTGGATCTCAGTACACAATGGGGCCCCAACTCTGCTACTCTGGGACTATGTTTCTGTTTATATGCTAATTCCTCATGATGGGCAAAACCTAAGTAACAAATTCTTCTATACTCACAACAGACAGGATGGAAGTGTGTGTGGATCTGAAAGGAAAACCAACTGTTCTCACAGGCAGGATGGCTCCATTAGCAGGCCAATAGATTCACTGCTCTGATATAAGCAAACATGCGTTCTACCTTGGGGAGTGCTGAAGCAGGAGAGGAACCCAGGTGTTCTTAATACTTAGTTGTCACAGCAGCTCTTTGAAAGCTTTCTTCCCCATTCGTGGGTAGCCAGAGAACACTGTCAGTCAAACTGTTGGCTCAATCTGGAGAACAAGTTTGCATACATGGGGAACATGTTCTTAATCTGTTGCCCCAAACATGTGCTTGGCCTCTGTCATGCTAGGCATTGTGCCAAGTGTTTACAAGACTGTTCTGTGCAGCCCTTCCAGTAGTGACACGAGGGAAGGTCTGCTGCTCTCACCAAGGCACGTAATGTGAGGCTTAAGAGGAGACAATGTACAAGTGCCTGGTATCAAATGTGAGGGTCACACTTCTCACACAGAGATTGAGGTTCACTCTCTACCCGAGACTTCTGCATCTGGCTCCAAACCAAATTAATCGATCCAGCCTCTGATCACAGTGACCCTTGAATCCCGGGTATTAATTCTGGTGTTACTGAGACCCCTTGAGTACCTGTAATAAAGTGATTGACTAAAAGCTGTCCAAGTTGTCATGCTGATCTTCTCTCTCTCTCTCTCTCTCTCTCTCTCTCTCTCCTCACCTCAGCCCCATCATGTGTCTTCCTACAGTGAGAACCATAGCCATGGGCCATCAAAATGAAATGGACTTTGGAGAGCATAGAATCCACACCTATTATTTTTCAGATACATAAAATGAGTCCCAGAAGGATCAGATATTCTGCCCAAGGTTATTCTTGATGCAATGCTGGGAAGGTACCTGTGCAACCAGGGCAGGGCATTGCAGCTACCCATCCACCCACCCATCCACCCACCCATGGGCAATGTCAAGAGTGGCCCTCTAGCTCCTTTTGCAACTCTCCTCTATTTTTTGGTACTGAAGTTCCCAGAAAGTTCACTTGTTTTTAAAGCAGGATGTAACCCTTTCCCCCTGATAATGCAATGTAAATTGTGCCTTGGGTCCAGTTGCTTGTCAGTCCTTGTCATCAAGTTAGGATCCCTGTCCCTTGAGATACCCACTTTGTAACTGAATCTCTCTTGCTCAATGCTCTCTGCTCCATCCATGTATCAAAGGTCACATCCTTGTGGACCTTACTGACACCACACTGCAGTGGGGCCTGGGAGACCACATCACAATTAATTTCTTTGCATATTTCTTAAGCTGTTCAATGGCTCTGTGAAAATAGCTGTTGACTGGGTTAATAAATTAAAGGATTAAAGAAGAAATACTTTATGCCAGTAAGTGTCATGGAATCCCTGGTAAAGAAGTTTTCTAGGTCAGAGGTGGGGACTTTGTGTCTGCTTCTGCTCCTCCATGCTAGAATTTTGTGTACTTTAAACCTAGGCAGTTCTTGATGGTTCTGTCACAGTCTGTGAGTTTGTATGTGTACCAGTCCTCTTGTATCTGGAGGACACTGTTTTATTTAGAGTCATCCACCATCTCTGGCTCTTATAATCTCTCTGCCTCCTTTTTGGCATGGATCCCTGAACCTTGAGGGGACATGTTTGATAAATACACACTACCCAAGCAGTTATTTGCAGACGATACTCACTGGGGAAGAGAAAAACCCATTTTCTCCAGTGCAGCGGCACTGAGTACATCAGTCAGATCACTCCCCATGGACCATACCCACTGCCCCTGACCTCAGAGGGCAGAGAGAGATGATGACAGGAGAGAATGCTAGGACATCCTACTTACTGGGAAGGAAAAATCGTTGCTGCTTCCTGGGGCCTTGATTTTCTGTGATTTGAACCAAATAGTGAAATTGTATCCTGTTGGCAAGTCTATCTTGTGTTCCCTTGGAAAGACTTAGCCAGATGCACCCAAGGATACAGTAGGATCTAGAGGCAGCAGCATCTGATGGCAGTGTTGGCCTGCTGCCATGCCCACGGGTGTGTGAACATTTCCTGCAAGTCAAGAGAAAGTCCGAGTCCATCAGCTACCACCCTATGTGATGCAAGGGAAAGAGAAATGGGGCTCTTCCATTTTCATTGGGTAGCTATTGGAGTCTCTGTCATGGAGTGCTGGTGGGTAGTCAATCTCAGAGCTCTTATCGTCAAGATTCCCAGTCCAGGTCAAGCCCTGAGTGCCCTGAGGAGCCAGATTACCGTATTGGACACTGTTTTAGTGTGCTACAGTGAAATGCTTCCACCAGAATGTGGGGATCTTGTAGCATTAGGAGGAGGTATAGAATGAGCTAGTTTTATATAAGCTTAGAGTCAACCCTCTGGAGTTTAGTCCCCAGACATAGAATTTAGGTACTATGTGAAAATAAACATATTGTTTATTCTCTAGAAGTCTAGCTTTGCTGTCTTAAAATAAAACTGATTATAGTACTATACATCAGCTGCTCTGAGCTGCGAGTACGCTGGGCCTCTTTAAAGCATCCTGCATAGGAAATAGTAAGTGCTCAATAAATCTTAGCCATTATTTTATCATGTCATTAGTGGCTTTTCATCCCCTGGAATGAAGCATTTTACTGGAGAGCTAGAGATATGTTTGTCCTTTTAAATTGGTCCTAAAAAATCTAGAAGTGAAAAGCAATGAGTTCATGTTGAAGAAGCACACACCCAGTTCCCAGCTCAGCAGTGTTGCTCATGAACATCCCCCTCCTGCCCTCCCCAGTCCTGTTTCCCTCACAGGCTCTTGCTTGTGCCCAACAGTGGCCATTTGCACTCCACATGCCAACTTCTTTTTGCATCATTGGCTTTTCTTCTCTAGACGGAAAATGTTTATAAAAATGACAGCCATTTTACAAACACAATGCTTTGCAAGGCTGCCCAGCCTGGGGTGTGGGTGCTGAGCTCTGTCATCAGCCAGTCAGACCTCTCCTGAGATGCCAACCAACGAGGGTTCTTCAGGGATAATTGATGTTTGTTTGTTTCTGGGCAAGTCCAGATTCGAGCACCTTTTAAAGAGTCAAGTGCCTACTATAGTCACTTCTCAAAGTGATACTAAGTCAGGCTTCTCAAAGTGATAGTACTTGGTGGCTGAAGCTTTCCTCTCACCATTGTGGAATCCCCAGGGCCCCCCGGAATTGGTGTCCTAGTCAGCCCATACTGTACACTGCAGCACGTGATCTCCTTACTACGCACGGCTGATTACATCCCTTCCTGCTTGTAGCTGGTCAGGGATCTTGTGACTTGGTCTTATAAAGCAGAGTCTTAGGGCTGGGGTGCTGATGTAGGCAGTAAATGCAGGAAGGAAGGCGGGCCTACACTTGGTCTTGGCACTCATGTTAAAAAGCTAGCTGTGGTGGCCTCACTTGCAGTTCCAGGACTGAGAAGGTGGAGAATGACTGGCCGGCCAGCCTAGCCAAACCACTGATCCCCAGGTCCCAGTGACATACTCAGTTTGGAAATGAGGTGGCTATCAGTCATAAGGAGGGGCACATGAGGTCAACCTCTGGCTTACACACAAAACTGCTGATATCTGTGCACACATGCACACACCTGTGTACACACATCAGGACGTGCACACAGCCACAAACAACTAATGTTCCAGGCATAGGATCTGCGGTGCAAGCAACCAAAAAACCTCTGTGAGCATGCAACCCTGGTATGTGTGGATTTATATTAGAATTTTATACAACAGCCAGACCGTACAGTAAATACCAATAAGATAAACTTCTTTCTTACAAAAAAAAATAGTGTAAACACAATTCTCAACATTTCCTTTCTCAAGAATACAACATGTGTACCTAGATGCTAAACTTCCTGACCGTAGACACAAAGGCCGCTAAGGAACGTGCAACGTCCACAAAGGTATATTATTCATTCCCATGCTGCTGCTGCTGCATGCCTTACGTCACACTGAAAACTTCTTGTAAACCAACTCTTAGCAAAAGAAACTACATTGTAAACATAATGGGCATAATGAGAGAACTTGCTGTTTTTAGGAATCTCTTTCAGGCATCCTTTACGGAAAGTAAATAAATAGTTTGTAAGTAAATTACTAAAATACAAATTCATCTGTTTTCTAAGCTTCAACAATGAAATTTCTTATAAAAAATTTTCTACCGCCATGACAACAGAGCCAATAACCAAGAGGCTCAGAAAATAAAACATGTTTCTTTATCATTTCCAATCTGGGTGCTTTATGATTGTTGTAGAATTGGGGGAAACATGGCCACTTTGAAAAAACCTCTCCACTATGATAGAATAGTGTGTTCTTAAAACAAAACAAACAAACACTGCGGAGCTGGGGACACAGCTCTTCTGGAGAGAGCTTGCCAGCATATGCAAGGCCTAGGCCTGGCACTCTGTCCCCAACCCTGGAAAACAAATTACAGATGTGGCAGGCCTCATAGACAAGGACAGTGTCCCAAACATCCAAAGAATGGATCCAGACAAGTTTAAACAGACTTTTCCTCACCGGGCAGACAACAGCCCCAGAGTCCATTTCAGGTCTGTGTTGACACTGTTTGCCTCATCAGAAAAGCTGGTCCCAGACTCATGCCCCTCTCTCCCAGACAGTTGCAAGTAAGCACACATCTGTGCGTGAGGGTGTGCATCTGTGATGCTCACACTTACAAACATACACTCCTGCCCTGCCAGCTTGCTAAGCCCATCTCAAATAGATGGACTTGCTTCTCTCTGAATGGTTCCTTCAGTTGCCCACACAGGCCAGAAAATGGTAAAACCAACCTTGACATCTCAAGTGCTGTCTCTGAAGCACACGTAATGATGGAAATGCAGACATGTCCCCCTGTTTAACCCCTCCTACTGAATAAGATCATGTTGGGTCCCAACTCCCGTGGTTCTCACGTAATCTTTGGTTTTACATACAGGGCTCTGTATGCCATTCTTCAGCCAATGAATGCAGAGTCCTTTCCATTCAATAACCTTCCATCCCTGGCATCAGCCCAAGGGTTCTACCATTCCTGCAGATAATGTTGTTAAAACATGTGACTGGTCACATCATTGATGAAAACTAACCCGATGTCACGCACAGGCCCATGTGCATGGTACTCATTCGTTCGCTTCTTGCTCTTTAATAGCATCTTCTTGCTAGATCTTAGGGAGTTGTCTGGTCATTGAGAAAGTCAGTCATGGAGAACAGCATCAGAGCAGAGACCCAGCCCAGAGTGTGCTCCAGAATAGTCTCTGTCTCTCTGTGTCTGTGTCTGTGTCTGTGTCTGTGTCTGTGTCTGTGTCTGTGTCTGTGTCTGTGTCTGTGTCTGTGTCTGTGTCTGTGTCTGTGTCTGTGTCTGTGTCTTCTGTGTCTGTGTCTGTGTCTGTGTCTGTGTCTGTGTCTGTGTCTGTGTCTGTGTCTGTGTGTGTGTCTGTGTGTGTGTCTGTCTCTGTGTCTGTGTCTGTGTCTGTATCTGTGTCTGTGTCTGTGTCTGTGTCTGTGTCTGTGTCTGTGTCTGTCTCTGTCTCTGTCTCTGTCTCTGTCTGTTTCTGTCTCTGTATCTGTGTCTGTCTCTGTCTCTGTCTCTCTCTGTCTGTGTCTGTTTCTACCCCCCCCCCCTCCTCTCTCTTTCCTTCCTAGGAACCTCTCCTCCCCTGTTACATTCAGGAGCTCATCAGAACCAGGCATGAAGTGACTACTCAGGCATCCTAGCAACAGGCAGCTTCAACCCATCAAAATTCAAGTCCATTTTCTTCAAATGGCATGGTATCTATCTTTAGGAAAATGGAAACCTCAGTTTTAATGAGTTCAACCCAATAAAGAGCTCATATCCATTCCAGAGTCACAGTTGTCATTCTGAGCATCTCTTTGAGCTGTTGTGATTGTTATTGATGACTTCTGGGGACAGCATACAATGACAGGAACTGCCTGCAGTAGTCCGGGATGGAGGCATCTCAGTAGCCTATGGCAGCTCTTTGTAAAAAAAAAAAAAAAAGAGTTGTTCCCATTTCTCCTAACCTTAGCGCTGGACAACAGCTATATAGATTTCATTTGTGCATGACTGCATTTCAGTTGACCTTAGTGTGCATAATTATTCTATTATATCTGACTTTCTTAGTTCTTTCTCCTGCTCTGGTGAATTCTGTGAAACTAGATGTTCCTTGATGTAATGATTCTTAAACAATTAAAAATTGAGGCATGGGGCCCAGCACAGTCCTAATGTCCCAGGTGCATGCTGTGTGTTCTCATCTTGGAAACAATGTAATAACTGCACAATGGGAGTTTCAGATCAATGCTTGACTTGCAAAGAAAGTTTGAAGAAATTATTAGAAAATTAAATAGAGCCAACATTGGAACACCAAGAAAGAAAAAAAACTACTGAAGTTATGAAATAAGTTTTGCATAACATTTGAGAGTGGTTCCTGGATAAAAAAAAGTATAGAATATGTAAAATCTTATATTAGTAAAATTAGGTCAAAACACTGGGACTCTCAGGAGAGTCATTGTGTGCAATGTGCAGAAGCAGAAAACTAGCAGAACTACTGAGTTAAGGGTTAACTTGATTCTTTCTGGCCACTGTCTGGCAGCTTTGCCCATGTCATTTGTCATTAGAGCTTCATAAGAAACTGCAAGTAGCTGACCTCGGAGCTCAGACCTCTGAAGTATAATAAGTTAAAGTTTAAATCATGATAAGTTTGCAATTATTACTATTTTGTCTATAAGCCTGGGAATATGGAAGCTTGAAACTTTGGGGAGACAATTGTAATTCTTGAATCTTTGTGGGACATTGTTATTCTTTTGAATTTGATATGGCAATGATTGTATAATGTCTTCTTTTTTAACCTGCTTTTAGAGTATCAATAAAAGACTAGGACAAGAGAAAGGCAAGAGAGAGAGTAGAGAGCATGGAGAGAGCGAGTGAGGAGTGTGAGGTGAACGTGGAGAGTGAATGGAGAGAGAGGGAGAGAGAGAGAGAGAGAGAGAGAGAGAGAGAGAGAGAGAGAGAGCATGAGAAGAGCATTGAAGAGTGAGTGAAGAGAGAATGTGAAGCATGTATGGGGAGTGTGTGTGTGTGAGTGAAAGAAGAGTGCATGTGGTGTGTGGATGAGATGTGTGTGAAGTGTGTGTGAGAGAGTGAAAGGGGAACACATAGAGGTGTGTGTGAGTGTGGGAGCTCAAGAAAAGAAAAGCACACAGGAGAAAGGCAGAGAGCACAAGAGAATGCAGAGTGTGCAGCCTCAAGCTGCGAGCGAATGGGCAAGAGAGAAAGAGAGCAGAGAGTGAGAGAGAAGAGAGAGAAACTTTGAGCCTTGAAAAATTGCCTGTCAGCTTGTACCCAAAAAGTAATCTGTGTATATTTATTATGCGCCTTCTAGATATCCCAGCTTCCAGTTGAGAACTCCAATCCTGTGTCAAGGCTGGACCCTGACAGATGACAATTTGAAAGCAAAGATAAAAGAAGCAAATAGAAAGAAAGGAAGGAAGGAAGAAAGGAAGGGAGGAAAAAGGAAGGAAAGAGAGAAAGAAAGAAAGAAAGAAAGAAAGAAAGAGAGAGGGGGGGAGGGAGGGAGGGAGGGAGGGAGGGAGGGAGGGAGGGAGGGAGGGAGGGAGGGAGGGAGGGAGGGAGAGAGATATGTCCCACACATCTCTCTCCTAACCCTCCAATTTATTTTTGGATAAACCTTATTTATCTTATCAGTTCATTTATAAACATCTCAACACATCACTCAGGTCTAATCCACACGCCACAGGCCACTTGTAGCCAAGGACAGCAATAAATGCAGCCCAACACAAAGTCATAAACTTATTTAAATTGTTATGAGAGTTTTGTGCATTGTTTTGTAGCTAGATTCACAAGATTCTCAAGTGTGAATATTCTCTCAAAAGGCTGGGCAGTAAGGATACTTCAAAATCATTCTAACATTATCATATCTAAAAAGAAGTAACAATAAAGCCTGAGCATCCTCAAGTATCTAATTAGTAAACCCATGTGCATGTTTTCTCCATTATCTGACACATTTTCAAACTAGTCAAAGAAGACTTCAAATCAGGTCCACATAATGATCAACTGATAGCCTGCAAGGACATTTTTAACTCTTTATCTAATAATTGTGTGTATGTGCACATGTGCATGTTTGTGTGTGTCTGTGTTTATGTTTGTGTGTGTGCATGTACATGTGTGTGAATGTGTGTGTATGTTTGTGTGTGTGTGTGTGTGTGTGTGTGTCTAAAACAACTGGCATTTGTGGCTGCCATGGTGAGTGTGGAGGTCAGAGGACACAGCAAATGCTTTTCCTGCTGTGATGTCTCACCAGCCCAAAGGTCTGACATGTTTTAAATTATTTTTCAGGGCCTGGGATCAAACCCAGAGCCTTGTACACTCCAGTCTTGGATCTATTTCTTTCTCTTCATGTCTCTTTCCCATATCCTTGAAACCTTTGTTAAGGACACTGTAGACTTTCTCCACTTTGCTGATTATCCCCTCCCCGATAGCATCAGCCTGGCCTTCCACCCCTGCTTCCTATAACAGGGGTTGTGTCTGGAATCTCCACTGGATCCAGGTCTGATTTTTTTGATACAACACCTCTTTCATCGCTTTTGCCCACTGACTGAGTTGTGTCTCTTCTTGGGATAGACTCAGATGTTGATCATCACTGCCTAGACCCATTCATTCAGTGGGGTCGCAGAATATCCCTTTTCCCTGACTGGGTCCCCAGTTATAGAGGACAGAAGCTAGGGCCTCCTCCTTCCATCCCTCTGCATTCCCAAATGCTCTTTGATATAGCAAAACAGAGTCTCTTTCAGTCTTCTAAGTCTCACAGGGCAGCATTCACTATAGAAACTACAGGATAAAGGGCTTCATCTTTCTCATATCGCTGATTTTCTGAGCTGATTCTTCTCTGGCATTCTCTAGAGCTGCCCCCCAGAATTTCTCTGGCACCATTTGAAGCTCATGGATTCAAACATAGATCATGTGTTCCAATTCACTGTGGTTATTATCTTTATTGATGTTAAAATAGCTACCCTCTGGGAACTTTTGTTAAGTTGGCTCCTGAGTTTTTCTGACACGTCCCTTCTTGACTTTGATAGCTTCCTGGCTTTAGATTATGACAAGCTGCCTCAGGCTAGCCTTGGCTCTCACTCCCAGATGTGGAGCTTGTCATCTTGCCAAGGACATGAGTAGAAGCGGCCTTGGACGTTTGCTCTCTGAGTTCTGAGTGGACAGCTTGACATTCTATCATTTATCTATTTACTATATATGTATCTATATTCTAACTGGCTATCATCTGTCTGTCTGTCCTATCTATCTATTGCCTATTATTATCTACTTATCTATCATCAATCTATCTATACAGCCATCTATCTATTTATTGATGATCTAGTTACTTATTTCATTATAATACTCCAAATTAAAAATATTCTACCAAATATAACGTCATATATGTGTGAAAATTCCATAGTATAACCCATGTCCTAACATGCTAATTTGACTTTTTAAAAAATTAGTTTAATTTTTTGCTTTCATGACAACAATCACACTTCTCAATGGCTGCAGTGAAATTATCCTATACCGTATTTATAACACTCTCATATGATGAAAAGACTGAAGAGAGGGTGCAGTTGCTATAGGGCCTGCCACACAAGGGTGAGGACCTGAGTTCAGATTCAGTGTGTGAGCATGTCTCAACATATAAAACGAATGGCCAGCAAGGGACTTAGTAGATAAAGGCACTTCCTGCCAAGCCTGCTAACCTGAGTTCAAGAACTTGAGCCCACATGGTGGAAGAAGAGAATTGACTTCTACAAGCTGTCATCTGACTGCTACACATGAGCCATGGCTTATGTATAGGCAGGCACACACACACACACACACACATGCACATACTCATGCATGTATACCTACATATACACACATACACTCATAACATAAACATAGATATATCAAACACATAAACAATCATGAAAATGCGAATTTTAACACCAGCAGTATTGTGGGGCAAGCTCATTGAAACATTTTTTATGCACTGTTCTTTTTGCCCTTAAGTGTCTACCTGCCAGGGACACCCCACTATAAGATGTTATTCAAAGATGAGTGGGAAGGTTCCTTCCTGTCTCCTAGCTTCTGCCAACCACCCAATCCACAGGTAGGTGTATTTATTTAATTTTATTTACATACCACCTCTTCAATTTTAACTTTGTCAATTAATTTTGGATTATGTAAAACATTTTCACTTTTTCACAGTCAAATCTACCAAGCAATGCACAACTAGAAAGGTTAGCTTTCCTCTCTGTCCCTCTTTTTTGTGAGTCCTTCATGTCCCACAATTAATCACATTTTAAACATGTGGTTTACTCTTCCTTGTGTTCTTGATACAGACAAACTTATGTTTTATTCTCTGTTCACTTAGCACAGTCTGGAAGTCACTCCATAGCTGGACACAAGAATGGCTTTGGCTTCCCTTTAGTGGCATCCCTATTCCCTCATGAGGATTCCACCTAGTTTATCCAGCTGGTTCTCTGGCAGTAGATGTGGCTATTTCTAGTTATTTGCTTTTATAAGTAGAGCATCAATTTTTTTCATATTTTTGCCAACATTCTTTAAAGTATAACTGCTGGGATGTAGACCCAGAACTCGTGTGATTTCTCTAGGTAGGGCCAAAGTCTCTCCCACAGGAGCTTGTCAGCCATATTCCTGATGTCACCAAAGGAGAGATCTCATATGCCCACAGCTTAGCCAACAGAGCACACTGTGAGCCTTTACACCCCTACATCTGTGTGAGGAAGGGTCTGTGTTATCACTTTCTGTTCTACATATGAATGAAGTTGAACGTCTTTCATATCCTTAAAAGGGATTTGGTTGTCTTTTTCCACTCATTATCTGATTATTTTTCTCATCTGTTTTCCTACTGAATTACTGGAGTATTTCTCTCTACCTTTTGGAGCATTTTGTTTTTCCTTACACAAAAGGCTAAAACCCATTGTCTCTGCTAAAAGTTGAAAATTCACTTTTTTCTGGTTTGTGGCCTTTCTTCAGCTCTCACTCATAGTGATTGTTCTTTGTCTTTGATCTCTGAGTGTTTTTACTTTTTAAAATTTTGTCGGAATACTTTCTATTATACTACAAACAAACCCAATGGTCTTTTCCTAAATTTGAGTCATGGTTCGGAAAATTTCACTTTCTAATCCATTAGGGAATAATTCACCAATATAATCTTTTATATTTCTTTTATATTTTTATAGCTTCAGTTTTTAATTTTAAATACTTTGCTTATTTTGAATTTAATCCAATGTATGAAGTGAGTAAAAGATCCAAGTTTGATTTCCAGGAGCCATTTGTAGAGATGTCTTTTTTTTTTTATTGCCACTGGCAGAGCGATGTCTAAATGTCCATCTCCCCCTACCCCCAACACACACACACACACACACACACACACACACACACACACACACACACACACCAGGAGATGCATTCCCTTCCCTCTCACATACAACATTTCTATGAGCAAGTGGATCTCTTTCTGGATATCACTATGCTGCTCTGCCAGCCTACTTATCTCTGAGCTGTACAATGCTGCCAGCTTCTTTGGACAGCAGATGTTTCTAGTGTGTTTCGGGCACTCCCCTGGCATATCTTCTTCTGCAGAATGTTTACTTTTGCTTCCTCTTCTGCCCTCCTGGCCCTGCAGATGGTACCCAGGGCCTCACTCGTGCCAGTGCTAGGAAGGCATCTCCACAGTTGTCTCCATGGACTCCCTGGTTCAGGGCTTTCTTTTCTTCTTATCCATCTCTTCTTCCAGATGAACTCGAGTTTCTATTGGATGTTTCTGGACCGTCACCCAATAACTCTCAAACTCAGATGCTTGACTTGGTTGAAACCATGGCTTAGCTGCTCTGTCACAGAGCTCAGAACATCTCAGTATGTGTTAAGTGAAATCAACTACCCAAAAGTCCTCTGCCTGGAGGCAAGCACACAGTCCTGACACTCAGTGTTAGAAGTGGAACTTCCAACTTCTAGTTGGAAGATTCTACCAAGACTTTCATCCTCTAAGTTTCAGTAGGACTGAAATATTATTCTCATTAATAGTATTCACACAGAGAAAAATTTTGGTGTGGAAACCACCTCACTGAGGTACTTGGAGGGCTTTGACTTTATATTGCACACACAAGTACATTTTCTATTATCTGCCAATCAAAGCTGCTGTGTTTCAGTCCATCCAAGCAAGATTCTCTCTCTCTCTCTCTCTCTCTCTCTCTCTCTCTCTCTCTCTCTCTCTCTCTCTCTCTCTCTCTCTCGTCATCAATAACAATGTGGATATTTGGCTCATGGAGGAAAAGAGAACCTTGGGCTCCTGGATTGAGCATCCTTTGGGTGAGGAGGACTGGCCTTTCATAGCCTACTTGTTGTCCTGTGTTGTGCTAGGAAAGCAAGCAAAGGAAGAGTGCCTTTGTCTAATACATGACTCAAGAGTTAGAAGTAGATAGAAGGAAACATGGTGTTAAGGAGCAAATTTCCCCAATAATTACTGTCCCATTAGAAAAGCCACCTCAACACCGACCTAGGTTGAGTGGACCCTGCCCTGCTTTTACCAAACTGATCTAGCACATTGACTTGGTCTGGGTCAGAGAGAGCCAAGAGGCCAAATGCAAGTGGACAGACTCCTGCCACTGAATAGAGTTGAAGCTTTGCCTTTACGAACCCCTGACAGACAGAACTACTTAGCCTCTAAGACTCAGAGGACAGGATTCACCTCACCATGCCTCCTGTCGATCAGTTGCCATTCCTGTTTCTAAGAACCACAGCCATAGACTCACTAGGTGCATTCTTTAAACCACGTGCCTACAATTCCAGGAGCTAAGCACCTGAGGTGTCTGTGAGGCTGCTCTGATCCTTCTGCTCCTTCCTCCTGTTTGCCTCTTAGCTCAGAAACCATGCTCATGTCCTAAAGCTGCACATGTGGTGCATGTGTGTAGTAATATGTGTGTGAACATGTGTGTGTGTGTGTGTGTGTGTATGTGTGAGCATGTGTGTGTGTGTGTGTGTGTGTGTGTGTGAGAGCATGTGTGTGTGTGTGTGTGTGTGTGAGCATGTGTGTGTGTGTGTGCGCGCGCGCAAGTGCATGAGCGTTGGTAGATACATGCCACGCATGGTAAGATGACAAACTTAGGTGTTGATTCTCATCTTCTGCCTTGAGACAGGGTCATGTGGTTGCTCACCACAGCACAGATGAACGTCTGAGAATTCTCCTTCCCCACCTCCTGTCTCACCATAGAAGCACTGGGATTATGGACATCCATTCCAGTCCCTGCATTACAGAGGTGCTAGGATTCAGACTCTGGTCCCCCTGCTTACATAGCAAGCACTCTACCTACCGAGTCATCTCTCCAACCCCCAGTGCCAGCATTTTTATGCCTTTTGTGGAAATGTCTCCTAAGAATCAAACCTGATATCTACACACACCATCCCAATGACATTTAGTATTGAGGCTGTAGTTAGCATTCCTAAAAACACCAGGGTTGTAGTCTCCATGCAACCGTTTAGGAACTTGACATTATCACATCCATTTATGCACTGTGAGGCCTGAACATCAGAATCAGGAGGTTGGTGGTCTCTGATCAGCATTTCTTTCTGTCTCGGTCCCAGGCTGTGTTCTGAAATCCATCCATTCACTCGCATATCTTCTTCTGCAGAATGTTTACTTTTGCTTCCTCTTCTGCCCTCCTGGCCCTGCAGATGGTACCCAGGGCCTCACTCGTGCCAGTGCTAGGAAGGCATCTCCACAGTTGTCTCCATGGACTCCCTGGTTCAGGGCTTTCTTTTCTTCTTATCCATCTCTTCTTCCAGATGAACTCGAGTTTCTATTGGATGTTTCTGGACCGTCACCCAATAACTCTCAAACTCAGATGCTTGACTTGGTTGAAACCATGGCTTAGCTGCTCTGTCACAGAGCTCAGAACATCTCAGTATGTGTTAAGTGAAATCAACTACCCAAAAGTCCTCTGCCTGGAGGCAAGCACACAGTCCTGACACTCAGTGTTAGAAGTGGAACTTCCAACTTCTAGTTGGAAGATTCTACCAAGACTTTCATCCTCTAAGTTTCAGTAGGACTGAAATATTATTCTCATTAATAGTATTCACACAGAGAAAAATTTTGGTGTGGAAACCACCTCACTGAGGTACTTGGAGGGCTTTGACTTTATATTGCACACACAAGTACATTTTCTATTATCTGCCAATCAAAGCTGCTGTGTTTCAGTCCATCCAAGCAAGATTCTCTCTCTCTCTCTCTCTCTCTCTCTCTCTCTCTCTCTCTCTCTCTCTCTCTCTCTCTCTCTCTCTCGTCATCAATAACAATGTGGATATTTGGCTCATGGAGGAAAAGAGAACCTTGGGCTCCTGGATTGAGCATCCTTTGGGTGAGGAGGACTGGCCTTTCATAGCCTACTTGTTGTCCTGTGTTGTGCTAGGAAAGCAAGCAAAGGAAGAGTGCCTTTGTCTAATACATGACTCAAGAGTTAGAAGTAGATAGAAGGAAACATGGTGTTAAGGAGCAAATTTCCCCAATAATTACTGTCCCATTAGAAAAGCCACCTCAACACCGACCTAGGTTGAGTGGACCCTGCCCTGCTTTTACCAAACTGATCTAGCACATTGACTTGGTCTGGGTCAGAGAGAGCCAAGAGGCCAAATGCAAGTGGACAGACTCCTGCCACTGAATAGAGTTGAAGCTTTGCCTTTACGAACCCCTGACAGACAGAACTACTTAGCCTCTAAGACTCAGAGGACAGGATTCACCTCACCATGCCTCCTGTCGATCAGTTGCCATTCCTGTTTCTAAGAACCACAGCCATAGACTCACTAGGTGCATTCTTTAAACCACGTGCCTACAATTCCAGGAGCTAAGCACCTGAGGTGTCTGTGAGGCTGCTCTGATCCTTCTGCTCCTTCCTCCTGTTTGCCTCTTAGCTCAGAAACCATGCTCATGTCCTAAAGCTGCACATGTGGTGCATGTGTGTAGTAATATGTGTGTGAACATGTGTGTGTGTGTGTGTGTGTGTATGTGTGAGCATGTGTGTGTGTGTGTGTGTGTGTGTGTGAGAGCATGTGTGTGTGTGTGTGTGTGTGTGAGCATGTGTGTGTGTGTGTGCGCGCGCGCAAGTGCATGAGCGTTGGTAGATACATGCCACGCATGGTAAGATGACAAACTTAGGTGTTGATTCTCATCTTCTGCCTTGAGACAGGGTCATGTGGTTGCTCACCACAGCACAGATGAACGTCTGAGAATTCTCCTTCCCCACCTCCTGTCTCACCATAGAAGCACTGGGATTATGGACATCCATTCCAGTCCCTGCATTACAGAGGTGCTAGGATTCAGACTCTGGTCCCCCTGCTTACATAGCAAGCACTCTACCTACCGAGTCATCTCTCCAACCCCCAGTGCCAGCATTTTTATGCCTTTTGTGGAAATGTCTCCTAAGAATCAAACCTGATATCTACACACACCATCCCAATGACATTTAGTATTGAGGCTGTAGTTAGCATTCCTAAAAACACCAGGGTTGTAGTCTCCATGCAACCGTTTAGGAACTTGACATTATCACATCCATTTATGCACTGTGAGGCCTGAACATCAGAATCAGGAGGTTGGTGGTCTCTGATCAGCATTTCTTTCTGTCTCGGTCCCAGGCTGTGTTCTGAAATCCATCCATTCACTCGCAAGCTGCTAGAGAAGGCTGGGTGGTGACCGCTCAGCTCAGAGAAGGAGGACGCGCTACTCCCAGCCTCATCCCGGCTAAAGATTTAGAACCTGCTTTCCAGTCTGAGGTCCTGGCTCAGCCCTGCATCCCTAACACTGTGCCTCTTTGTGAACAGGTCGATCTTGAAGCCAATGACTATTTTGCTCGATTTATAAGGGGAAAAAAATAATCTCCAGTAGACTAAAATACAAGGGCAGTACATCTGATTCCAATTACAGGCAGATAATCACCATTCATGACCAGTCCGAGCGGGAAGGAAAGCTTGAATTTCTCCTCAGAGACATCCCCCGGTTTAACTTTTAACAAGGGCTACAGTTGAGTGTGGCCTTTCAGTGGAAACAAAGAGGGTTCAAGAGTCATTAAAGCCTTTACTGACTTCTCAAGCCCACTATGAAATTAGTTCTTTTGGAAGAAGATCATTTATGAGTTTAATTGAATGTGGTAAAAATAGCCCTTCCAATCCCCCAACCCCTTCAAAACCACAGCAAAGGAAGCTTTGGAGCAAGTTTCGTGTGCAACAACACTGGCTGCTGTAGCGGCACCTTCCTCCATTTCGGAGACTTATACCATAATGGAAACATTTGGTCCCTAAAGATTTAAATGTAAAGAGTCTCGCAATTATAGAGAGCTCAGAAGGTCTTTGTGACTTGTGACCATTTTGGCCATTATGAGAAGGGGGGACAAAGTAAAGAGTAGATCTAGCTAGCCGGAGGATGCCTGAGTAGGCAAAGGGCTTGCTGTGCGAGCAGAAGAGGGGAGGGGGAGAACAGAGACAGATCAACCCCTGGGGATTGGCTAAGCAGGCTAATCTGCTCAATAGAGAAACCCCAGGTCCAAGTGAAGGACGGTGGGTGGAGCCTGAGGAGAGATGCAGGAGGCTGACCACAAGTACACATCCACACCCATTTGCCATACAGGACACAGAGGTGGGGAAGAGGGAGAGAAAGAGAGATTCCAGTGGCAGATCTGCATCCTCTAGGCTCAGAGTTTTCCCAGAAGCTCACTGTGTTTATGAGATGAGAGAGAATGAACGCTGAAGATCCTCACCAGCAGACGTTGGGAAGCAAGATGCGAATGCTCTGTACTCGTGGGCAGCGAGAATAGGGCCCTGATTCCTAGCCCTGGGTGGACTTGGACGGCAGGGGAACTTGTGAAAACCAATCCCAGTTCCCAAGCTGCCCCCAGCCCTGTCTGAATCCTGAGACATGTCACTGTCATAGGGAAAGTGTTCCAGGCTTTGAAGTTACCAGCATCTGGTCACTAGTTCACGATTTCTGCTTACTGTTTCTGGACAGTCATGTGACTTCTCTGAGCTTAAATAACCTCTTGCTGAGAGTAAGTACAGAAAGGTGCTGACTCTCTGAGGCGGAGAACACGTCGTACCGTGGTACTTGGAAACCGTGGATGAATGTGCCTCATACACATTGATGCCTGAATATTCCAAAACAGTTAATGATGTCTTCGCCCAGAATTTCCTTCCTTTCCACTCTCAGTTCCTGTCTATCTTCCAAAGCTTAGATAGCCAGAGGGGGAAAGGGACTTGTGATCTTCCTAAAGGATGAAGGAAAGCTTCTCCTGAGAGAGAACACACTGGCCTTGATAGTCACTCATGCCACCATTGCAGATTCAATCGACAATGCACTCAAAATATCTGGGGGGAAACACAACATCATAAACTTACTTGGACCCCTACAGAAGAGTTAGGGGAAGGACTGAAGAGATGGCAACCCCAGAGGAAGACCAACAGTGTCAGAACCTGGACCTCTGGGAACTTCTGGAGACTGAACCACCAACCAAAGAGCACACGTGGGCTGGTCCAAGGCCTCGACACGTATGTGGCAGAGGGCTGCCATGTCTGGCCTCAGTGGAAGATGATGTGCCTAATCCTGCAGAGACTTGATGCACCAGAGTGGGGGATATGGGGGGGCTGTCCTCTCAGAGTCAAGGGGAGGGGCATGGGGGAAGGAACTCTGAGAGGGAGGACAGGGTGTCAGGGCAGTTTGGGGGATATAAATAAATAAATAAATAAGCTTACTTAGAACATTGAAGGTTTTTGGTTGGTTTGGTTTGGTTTGGTTTTCATATGTGATTTAAAAAAAACTTGCTGTCATAGTTCTCAAGTATTATCTTTGTAGGTGACAATGTAATGTCACATGATCACTCAGGATAAACTTATGTCTACTTTTGAAACTTGTAGGCCATGAGTGGGATACAAGCATGAGTCAGTTCTATGCAAATAGTGTATAGGAACTTGAACCGGTAGGGAGTCAGAAATTAGCCCCATGGATACTACAGGACAAATGTTATTCTCTCAGAACTAGAAAGAGATTTCCAGAAGGCTGGTAGAGTCCAATGAAAGGGCAGACACCAGCAACACTGACAGAATAAAGACCCTGACTGACCCTAGGAACCCAGTCGCATCATAAGAAGGAATCAGCCCTCATTTGTAGGGTCCACTAGGACTCACTTCCTGGAAATGGCCTCCAAAAAAATAGCATCGGGATTCCTAGCTGAGTTGGGACTTTGCCTCAGAAAAGTGTTCTTGTTCAAATGCTATTGGAGTCACAGGGCAAGCCCCAAGCAGTAAGAAGTGATAGAGAGCCATGGGAGCTGGGATCTTACAGATGGGCACACAGAAGGCTCCGGATGGCCCTCCTTCCAAAGAAGCAAGGAGTCAGGAAGTTTTGATGTGGAGGTCACTGAGGGCTGGTATGCTCCCCTGTCCTCTTGATGCTTCATCAATCCCTCTCACCTCCTTCAACAAAACCCAAGGCTTAGGGGACAAATGTGACCAGAGAAAATGAAGAGGCTGGGTAGTGACTTGGGCTGTAATCTGAGATCTGAGCACTGCATTGCCACTAGCTGGTTGTTTCTTTGATTTCTCAACCTGTTTTTGAGGAATGGGCTCCATACCATGCAAGAGGTCTCAGACTTCTACAGTCTTTGTGTCAGAGCCAAGGAAAACACAAAGGACAAGATGCATTGTTATAAGTGAGGTTGGGAAAGCTTGTGTGAACTGACAGGAGTCAGGCCCTCAATATCAGAGCCTTTTTCCAGGAGGCTGAAACTGGGATATAACAAAGTTTCTAAGCCTGACCAGCCAACTCAGCAGGCTTTCTAGTTAACCAAACCTGTAGTTCTAATTACAAAATACCTATCCAGCTTTCTGTTTCTTTTCTCTCAACGAGTATTTGACGAAACCAAATAGCTCTAACCCCTAGCTGGAGGGTTCCCTCCTCGGCCCTGCTTCGAGGCCCCATGACACCTCTCACACTAACATTTAAAATAAAATTACATGCTAAAATCAACAACTTTTGAAACAGCTACAATAATTATGGGAGAGCGTATGTCATACTGAGTTAGCATGTGGCCCATAATCCTTTGCTATTACAAAGCTCAGCTGTGCCACGAGATCTAAGGAGTTTCATTTAATAGAAAGAAAGATTTGGTAATGTTACACACCAGCTCGAGGCTCAAAACATTTATTGGGATTTAACACTGTGAAGCAGATAACCAAGTGTTCCCCAGCTGCTAAATCTCACGTCATATATTTAAACAATCCACAGTAATGGTGATTCTATAACTTGAAAAGATGTCACATTGAAGGGACGTTCTGAGAGGTTACTTCTGAGGCCACATCTGCTTCATATCACTTGCTTAGAGAGTTCCCCTTTCCTCCTGGCTCACTTAATGATCATTACTAGGATGGGTGAAGGTCCAGGGCTGCATGCTTTCTGAGACATAGTCTGTAAATAGTGCACACTCACCTAACTTGAGAAGAGAGAGAGATCTGACACACTGGAGAGCGGCCTAGCCAGGCAAGGAGTCCGTGCTGCCGATCAGCAAAGGGGAATTTATAATGTGCAATGAACTTCTCACATGAAGTGGGGGCCAGGAAAGCACTTTAAAAGCTATATTATTACCTTAAAATGATGGGGTCATATGTTGAACTTTGCGCAGGGTTTCAAGCTGTTCTGAAATAACAAATCATGGCACACAGCACAAAGCCCAGAGCACACTGAAGTATGTTGAAAGAGCAGGTAACATTCCAGGCTCGGTGTTGAAAACACTTGGTTGGCTAGAACACGGGACGAAGCCATTTCATTGCCCCGCACATTTTGTGCTTACACAGTCTGCCCATCCCCCCTCCCCACCACACCTCACCCCTCCCTCAGTTCATTCTCTGCTTTGGGACCTTATGTCTCCCTCACTGGGTTTCACATAAGCACTCATCTTGCCAGCATATTTTTACAAACAGGAGAAGAAAAGCAATCCATCCCTGAAAATGCAGTTATCAGAAACAAAGAGTACTCTTGCTTCACATTCCTGCTGCTCTCCCAGAACTGGCTCTGTGTTTGGGTTAGCTAAGTCTAGTTGGCACCACTGAAGTCTGGCAACATGCTTAGCACCAATAAATAAATAAATAAATAAATAAAAGCAAATTCTGCTGGTGTCCGCGGCCCTTCTCTGTGAGCAGGGTTTTGTACCAGCTATTGTTCACTTGTGATGGTCCTGATAGCACCCTCTCCCTAGATAGCTGGGCCACTTGGGAAGTGACAAAATGAAGGTGGTGTCAATCTATAGGAAAGGGAAGGGCCACCTGCCAAGCAGTCAGCTAATTTGACCAAAGTAAACAGTGGGCTGCATAGCTCACACTCTAAAAATAACCCAGAAAAACTGCAGGCTGTGGTCAGCCACCCAAACATTATGGAATGCAAGCATGAGTTCTTGAGGTTGGATTTAAGGATGGCAGCTTCAAGGAGTTTGAAACCCTTCAACCAAGGGTTGGATCTTTCTGTGGGTGAGAAACTTGAAACAGTTGCTCTATAGCAGTGGTTCTCACCCTCCCTAATGCTGCAACCCCTTAATACAGTTCCTCATGCTATGGTGACCTCCAACTATAAAACTGTTTTCGTTGCTACTTTGTAACTGTAATTTTGCTACTGTTATAAATTAATTGTAAAGATCTGTGTCTTCCAATGGTCTTAGGCAACCCCTGTGAAAGTGTTATTCAACCCCCTAAGGGAGTCGTGACCCACAGGTTGAGAACCACTGCTCTAAAGCAACAGATGATATGGAGGTGTGGAAGAACAGTTTCCCTTAGAGAGCAGTAATAAGTCCTGTCTTAGTTACTGTTCTATCGCTGCGGAGAGACACCATGACCAAGGCAATGGAAAGCATTTAATTGAGGGCTTCCTCACAGTTTCAGAGGTTTTTGTCCATTGTTATTATGGTGGGGATCATGGTGACACACCTGGCAGAGAGCAGCCACTGAGAGCTACTTCCTGATCTGCAGGCCAGAGTGTGGGAGTGAGGAAGATAGAGATAGATAGACAGACAGACAGACAGGTGACAGATAGACAGACAGAAAGACAGGTAGACAGAAAAACAGGTAGACAGGTAGATAGAGACTGGGTCTAGCATGCACTTTTGAAACCTCAAAGCCTACTCCCAGTCACACACTTCCACACTTCCTCCAAGGAGACCATACCTACTCCTTCAAGGCCACACCTCCTAGCTCTTGTTATTCTTTTAAACAGTTCCACTTTTGGTTGACCAAGCATTCAAATATCTGAGCCTACGGAGGCCATTCTCATTCAAACCACCACAGAATGTCACTCTCTGCCCAGGAAAGAGACTTGAATAAGCAAACTGGCCCCCACAAGGTTTGACTTGGCACCCCACGCCTACACCATCTCACCCAATTTTGTCCCTAAAGATTTACAGTGGCTCAAGGAGTCTTACAGAAGAGTTGGGAAAGAATTGAGGGACCAGAAGAGGACAGAGACTCCACAGGAAAACCAAGAGTCAACTAACCTGGACCCTTGGGGCTTCCCAGAGACTGAACCACCAACCAAAGAGTGAGCTGTTGCCTGCCTAGCTGTGGATCCCATTGGCCTAATTGGACCACCTTGTCTGGTGAGACAGGAGGGGATGCACCTAGTTGTCCTGCAGTGATGATGTGCAGAGGCTTGGGGTGGGGTGGGGGTGGGAGTGGTGGTGGTGACTGGGATGTAGTCAGGGGTGATACCTAGAGGGGGCTTCCTCTTCTCAAAGGAGAAAGTGAGGGAAGAATGAGGGTAGCATCTGCACGAGGGAGTGGTGGGGGGAGACTGATATTTAGTCGTAAAGTGAATAAATAAATTCAATAAAAATAAAGAATTAAATATTTGGCTTTTGTTCATTCTGGGTCCCCAAATGTTCAAGGGCTATACTAATGCCCAAAATTTCTATAAGTAGCTGCATTTTAAAAAAAGTAAATGAGGCTTTGACAAAGATTATAATGTTGAGGTCATGTTCTTTGGTACGCATAGTATTATAGTCATGTCTAATTCACCAATGGCTAAGAGCATTAGGTGTCATTAGTTTCATTGTGAAGTGAAAGTTTATTCTTCCTTCTCTTGAATATTGACATTCCTAGAAGCAAATTATACTCTGGATACACAGAGCAAACACACAGCATATTTCTGGGCAGCTCAGTTATATGAACCATGTGCATGCATTCTCCAACAGTCTGACCTATGCCATGTTCCCGATGCCATGCAACCTGATTAGGAGGCGTGGGTGTTATAGAAAGATCAGGAATGTGTGAGATGCTTCATCTACACACTGTAAAGACTATACATGCTTGAGAAGAAAAACTAAATGTCATGAAATTTTTTGTTTGGGGGAAAGACAATACTGGACAGAAAATAAGTTACCATTTTTTAAAGAGAATCCCTTCCTACATGTCCAATATGGAACTCAGTGTGTAAGATTCTCAAAGATGGAATTGCTGCTCCAGAAAGGGATAAGGTACCACCCACCCTTCAAATCATTGCCTCAAACCACTTTACTTTTGCCAAAGATTTGTGTCCTTGGTAAATAACCCCAGAACTTGCTTTACGGTTGACCAGATGATATCTAACTAGCCTTGGTATTAATTTATATTCTAAAATCTCCTAGCTGATAAAACACTTAAACACTTACGCAGCACTTAAATTTTCCTTGGTACTGTGCAGCATTAGTCAACTCTAGGAAGGAGAGAGAAGTCGGGAGAAGGACATGGAGGGAAAGAGGAAGAGAGAGAAACCAATTAATGCCCCAGACAGAATAGTCTCATCATCACACTAGAATTCTGAGTTCAAAATCTCCATACCAATTGGGCTATTGACCAGAAATGAAAATATTACAGCAGGCCCACGTTTCTCACTTGTTCCTAGCTGGACAGATTGTTGGTGCCAAGCACCTCTCTGGTAACAATTAACACAAGGGACTTGTGTTTCTACAGGGAAACTAGAATAATTATTCTCTTCATAAGCCACACACAAGATTTCTGCTACTGAAACAGCCAAAGGAAGCCCTGACCAGTTAATTTCTGGGGAAAGCTCTCCCCACGATGCTCAAGAGGCAGTCTCCATCAAGACGTACAATGGAAATCATGGACCTGAACACCCTGCAGGGGACTGCACTAGTCAGACTCCCCATGTTAACTAAGAAGTGGCTGTAGAGGCCCCTAGGAACTCATAGAAAGAACCAGGGGCTTTGTTTCTAGAAAGCATTCTGTGCAACAGTAGATGTAATTCCTCCCTTGTATATGTGCATGCGTGTACACACACACTTGCATGTGGAGGAAATGGCAACTACCTTAGGTGTTGTATTTCAGGCACCATTCACCCTGTTTGTTTGTTTGTTTGTCTGTCTGAGACTAGGTCTTTTACTGGACTAGAACTCAAATAGGTTAGGCAGACTGGCCAGAAAGCCCCAGGTACCTTCCTTTCTGGGCCTTGGCACTCCTGGGTTTACAAATACTAGTCACTACACCCACCCAGCATTTTTACAGTTGTTCTGGGGATCAAATTCGGGACCTAATGCTTGTGAGACAAGTGCTTTCCCACGGGAGCCACCTCTGCAGTCCCTTTCATCTTTTTATACTGCAATGCATAAGCACCTTTGGCATTTTAGAAGGAGGAAGGAAGGCTCTTCATTTAACTAGGTTCTAGGTTCAGTGAGGGACCCTGCCTTAATGATTAAGGAGGAGAGCAATCTAGCACACTATGGAAATGTCTAAAAAACACTCATAGAGAGGCAGCCACGTGTCAGGGTGGGTTGAGATTCCTAACAAGATGGGTCTGATTTGGCCTGAGATCCATCTCCTATGAAGGCCACATCTGGATAGCAAGAGTCTTTCTGGTTGCAGCCGAGGGTACAGATGTTGGTTGTTATCTCCATGGGGTTTAATTCTGGGCTGCATTCTTAATGGCAGAAAGAAGAGAGTGCTGTTGGATGATGGCCTTGTGAGGAGCCTGCTTCCAGTCATTAAACCATTAGCTATACGCAGGGACTTGGGAATGAGGTTACACATAAACATGTGCGTGCACATGCACGCACGCGCTCGCGCGCACACACACACAAACACACACACCCACACACCATAGAGAGATACCTGCAAAAACAAAACAAAACAAAAAACAAATTAACTTGAGACACCTGCAAAAAAACAAACAAAAACAAAGTAACTTGAACTTCTTCTCCAGGGTCTCGCTATAACCCACATACCTTCCACCGCCCACAGGTCCCTTCTGTGCCACATCCAACCTCCCCACAAAGCCAGACGTCCCACCTCCTCCAATCTACTGACACATTTTCTCTTCTGCCTCAACCTGTTCTGTCTATATTAGTCTTCGAGTTAACAAAAGAAGTCCATGTGCCAAGATCTCATTGTAAAAATACCAGCAATATGAAAAAGTAGTCAGTCTCTTCTCTCTAAAACCTGCCAGTCCTGTTGAAATGGTTGTCAGTAAGAATTACATAGATGAACCTCTTCAGGAACAGCCTATTTTTAAAAAATCATAAACTTCATCAAAGGATTAAAGGGGTGAAAGAAATCACAAATAAGAGACTTTTGATGAACAAATGCCAGATGATGTGCAAGAAAACACACATCTTAGGTTAATGAAATGACAAAAGATGATTCAGGACTTGAATTCAAAGAAGGTAGAAACATTGAATTGGACTCAAGCAGAGAATAAGATGGAACTGAAAAATCCAATAACTTAACTAGAAAAATCAAAAGAAAGCCTTGCAAGTAAGATGAATCAGGCAGAAAATACAATATCAGGACTCAAAGACAAAGAGTCTAGACCAAATAAGCAAGGAATATGAAAATGTTCTTTAATTTCTTTCTTTATTTCTTCCTTGACCAAGATATCATTGAGTAGAGTGTTGTTCAGCTCCCATGTATGTGTGGGCTCTCTGCTGTTTTTGTTGCTATTGAAGACCAAGCCTTAATCTGTAGTAATCTCGTAGGAGGCATGAGATGATTTCAATCTTTTTATATCTGTTGAGGTTTGTTTTGTGACCAGTTATATGGTCAATTTTGGAGAAGGTGAAAATATTCTTAAAACATAAGAAAGAAACATACATACAGTAAATGTGAGATACTATAAAAACAAACAACAAAACAAAACAAAACCTTCAAGTTACAGGCATAGACGAGGGAGAACAATTCCAAGTCAATGGTGTGGAAGAAAACTCCCTAAACTAAGGAAAGACACACCAATACAGATACAAGATACAATACCAGAAGCACAAAGAACAGCAAATAGACGAGACCAAAAAATAAAATTGCCAGGGTGTTTAACAGCTGGAACACAAAGTATACGTAACAAAAAAAATGAATACTGAAAGCTCAAGGAGAAAAACCACAAGTCCCATATAAAGGAAAACCCATCAGAATGACAGCTGAGTTCTCACTGGAAAGTTTGCAAGCCTGGAGCAATGTTCTCCATATTTCTAAAAGACTGTGGATAGACAGCCTACACTAACACACCCTGCAAAACTATTATGGAAGGAGAAAGAGAACAATCCAGGACATAAACAGCCTTTAGAAAAACGTATAACCAACAAGCCAAGCCTAAAAAAAATACAGGAACAAAAACCTACAGAGAATACTGGAACCAAACCTAAAGAAATACAGCAAGCATAATTTAAGGGGGAAGGAAAACTTTCCATGACATAAACAATCTAAAAAACGTATATTCAACAAACCAAACCTAAGGAAAATGCAGGCATGAACAGGGCATGGAGACTATTGTGGAAAGAAAGTCACAGTTATTAAGACACAAAGAAACACCACCGTCAAAATCTAAGAACATAGTGACTGCAATTAACACACACATTTCCATAATAACCTTAAACATAAGCTAACTGGATGGATAAAGAAACGAATTTTTATCTATTTGTTGTCTACAAAAACACATCTTTGTTTTAAAGATAGGCACCACCCCGTGATAAAAAGGAAGGCAAAAGTACTCCACTACATGAGAGCAGAAAGCAAGCAGTGGTCATTACCCTATGACAAATGGACTTTAAACTAAAATTAATCAGAGGAGATAAAATGGGACACTTCATTCTAATCAAAGGAGCAGTGAACCACACACACACACACACACACACACACACACACACACACACACACATCAAACTCTAGGGTACCTAATTTCATTTTTAAAATATACTACTGGATTTAAAGACACAACTTAACATCAATCTATCAACTGTAGGTGATTTCAATACTCCACTTCACTTTCTATAACTGGAAGGTCATCTGAACAAAAATAAACAAACAAACAAACAAATGGTAGAATTAATTTACATCAAACATCAAACAGACCTAACATATCTACAGACTATTCTACTACAATACCAAAGAATAACACATTAGACTCAGCAACTCACAGATCACATCCGCTTTTCTAAAACAGATCACATCCTTGGACAAAACACAAATCATCGTTACAAATTCAGAGAGATTGGAATAATTCCTTCTATCCTGTCTGGCCACAATGCAGTAAAATTTGCAATTTACAGCAAACAAATCTCTAGTAAATACACAAAAGCTTGGAGATAAACAACTCATTGCCAAATGGCAAGTGCAGCAATGAAGAAATGAAGAACTAAATGAAGTGCAACAAAATGAAAACTCAGCACAGTGAAGACTCTGGAAGACACTGAAAAGCAGCCCATACGTGACATTTGCAGGCCTAAGTGCCTACGTTAAAAAAAATCAGAAAGAAGTAAATTAAATTCCTTAATAATGCAACTCAAGAATTGGGAAAAGAGGAACAAAACAAATTCAAACCCAGCTGTTGGCAAGAAATAAAATAGACACAGAACAATACAAAGAATCAACAATATTAAAGGTTTTTTTTTTTTTTTTGAGAAGAAAAGTAAGATTCAGAGATCTTTGGCCCAACTAACCAAAAGAAAGAAAGTAAAGACCAAAATTAACAGAATCAGAAATGAACAGGAAAACATTACAACAGACACCAAAGAAATTCAGGACATCATAAGGAAATATTTTAATACCCTGTACTCCACTAAGGTGGAAAATTTAGGAGAAATAGAATTTCTAGATTTAGCCAAACTACCAAAATTAAACCAAGAAGTCAACCACCTGGACAGACCCAAAACCAATGAGAAAGAAATGGTAATAAAAAGTCCAGGGCTAGATGGATTAACAATAGAATTCTACCATTTTCAAAGAATATCTAAAGCCAAGCCTTCTTAAGCTATCTTAAAAGGTAGAAGCATAAGAGCTCCCAAACTCCTATGAAACCAGGTAAGAACACAACAACAGAAAGAAAATTACAGACCAAGATCCCTTATGACCAGAAACTCAAAAACTGTTCAATAAAATACTGACAAACGGAATACAGAAATACTTCAAAAAGATTATTCACTATGTCCAAGTTGGCTTTATCCCTAAAATGCAGGGATGGTTAAACATGTGCAAGTCAATAAATGTAATAAGTCATATAAATGGACTTAAAGACAAAATTCATGATTGTCTGGTGCAACCAGCCTTCTCAAGGAGGTCCTTAGGAGCCCCAGGAATATCCAGGTTAAGACCCCTCCCTCACCAATCCCCTGCCTACTGGGTCAACCTGGGTCATAGCCAACAGAGGTGAGCTGCATGCTGTTATCTGGCCCATGTCTCTGCCTGCCTTCCTGAGGTCATCTGTGGAATCCCAGGAACATTCAGGTCCACACGGGAAACAGCCAGCAAAGGTGAGCAGTGTGCTATTCCCTGAACTCCATTGGAAGGCTCATTGCTCTGTCTGACTCCTCTAGGAGTCCTGCTAGCATCAGGAATATCCAACCAAAACCTGGGACAACCAGATGGTTAAAGGCCAGCATCAGAACACAATCAACAAGACCCAGCACAATATGGCACCACCAGAGCCCAGGTATCCTCCCACAGCAAGGCCTGTATATCCTAGCAGAGCTCAAGCACAAGAAGATGACCTTGAATCCAATCTTATAAAGATGATAGAGGTCTTTAAAAAGGAAATGAATGAATCCCTTGAAGAAATAAAAAGGAAATGAAGAAATCCCTTGAAGAAATGAATGAATCCCTTGAAGAAAATCATTCAAAAGAAATGAATAAAACTGTCCAAGACTTGAAAATGGAAATAGAAGCAATAAAGAAAACACAAACTGAGGGAACCCTGGAGACAGAAAATATAGGGAAGAGAACAGTAACTACAGAAACAAGCATTAACAACAGAATACAAGAGATGAAAGAGATATCTCAGGCATAGAAGATATGATTGAAGGAATAAAACACAGGGCTCCTAAATAAGGAGCTAGAGAAAGTACCCAAGGAGCTAAAGGGGTCTGCAACCCTATAGGAGGAACAACAATAAGAACTAACCAGTACTGCCCCCCCCCAGCTGTGTCTCTAGTTGCATATGTAGCAGAGGATGGCCTAGTCGGCCATCAATGGGAGGAGAGGCCCTTGGTATTGTGAAGATCATATGCCCCAGTACAGTGGAATGCCGGGCCAGGAAGTGGGAGTGGGTGGGTTGGGGAGCAGGACAGGGGAGGATATAGGGGGGCTTTGAGGATAGCATTTGAAATGTAAAGGAAGAAAATATCTAATTAAAAATATTTTAAAAAGAAACATCAGTCAAAGAAAACGCTAAATCTAAAAATTTCCTGACACGAAACATCCAAGAAATCTGGACACCATGACAGACCAAGTCTAAGAAAAACAGGAATCGGTGAAGAAGATTCCCAACTACAAGGCCCAGAGAATATTTTCAATAAAATCATAGAAGAAAATTTTCCCAACCTAAAGAAAGATATGCCTAAAAAATACAAGAAGTTTATAGAACACCAAATAGATTGAACCAGAACAGAAAATCCTCCCACCACATAATAATCAAAACACTAAATATACAGAACAAAGACAGAATATTAAAAGCTGCAAGGGCAAAATGCGAAGTAACACATAAAGGCAGACCTACCAGAATACACCTGACTTCTCAGCAGAGACTCTAAAAGCCAGAAGGCTTAGACAGATGGCTGTCAGATCCTAAGAGACCACAGATCTCAGCCCAGACTACTATATCCAGCAAAATATTCAATCATCATAGATGGAGAAATCAAGATATCCCATGACAAAACTAAATTTAAACAATATCTAGCCACAAATCCAGCCCTACATTAGATACTTCAACCCAAGGAGGCTAACTACACCTAAGAAAACATAGGAAATAAATAACCCCACACTAGCAAACCAAAGGAAGGGAGGAAGGGAAGTACACATACACACACACACACACACACACACACACACACTACCAGCACCAACATCAAAATAACAGAAATTAACAATCATTGGTCATTAGTATCTCTCAACATCAGTGGACTCAATTCCCTAATAAAAAGACACAGGCTAGCAGAATGGATATGAAAACAGGATCCATCATTCTGCTGCACACAAGAAATATACCTCAGCAACAAAGATGGACATTATCTCAGAGTAAAGGGCTGGAGAGAGGTTTTCCAAGCAAATAGACCCAAGCAAATGGACCCAATAAGCAAGCTGAAGTAGCCATTCTAATAGCTAATTAAATAGACTTTGAATGAAAATTAATCAAAAGAGATAGGGAAAGACACTTCATACTCATCAAAGGCAAAGTCCACCAAGATGACATTTCAATTTTGAACATCAATGCCCCAAATACAAGAGCACCCATATTTGTAAAAGAAACATTATTAGAGTTGGAGATTTAGCTCAGTGGTAGAGCTCTTGCCTAGCAAGGGCAAGGCCCTGGGTTCAGTCCTAAGCTCTGAAAAAAAAAAATTATTAAAGCTTAAATCACACATTGGATCCTACACATTAATGGTGGGAGGCTTCAACACCCCAGTCTTACCAATGGACAGGTCATCCAGACAGAAACTAAACAGAGAAATAATGAAACTTACAGAGGTTGTGAATTTAATGGACTTAACAGATATCTGTAGAACATTTTACCCAAAAACAAAAGAATATACCTTCTCGGCCCCTCATGAAACCTTCTCTAAAATTGACCTTACGGTTGGTCACAAAGCAAGCCTCAACAGATACAAGAAAAATGAAATTAACCCCTTGTACCTTATCAGACCACCATGCATTAAAGTGGAATTCAACAAAAACAGCAACAAGAGAGACCTAAACTCACGGAAACTGAATGAATCTCTACTGAATGATCACTGGGTCAGGGAAGAAAGAAAGAAAGAAATTAAAGACTTTCTAGAATTTAATGAAAATAAAGGCACAACATACCCAATCGTATGGGACCCAGGGAAAGCAGTGCTAAGAAAAAAGTCCATAGCGCTAAGTGCCTTAATAAAGAAACTGGAGAGACCTCATGGTACCAACTTAACAACACACCTAGAAAGCTCCAGAACAAAATGAAGCAAACCCACCCAAGAGGAGTAGATGGCAGGAAATAATCAAACTCAGGGCTTAAATCAATCAATTAGAAACAAAGAGAACAAAAGGAACAATACAAAAAATCAATTAAACTAAGAAAATCAAGAAGATAGAAAAACTCTTAGTCAAACTAACTAAAATACAGAGAGATAGTATCCAAATTTTAAAAATCAGAATTGAAAAGGGGGCATAATAACAGACACTGAGGAAAACCAAAGAATCATTAGATATTACTTCAAAAACCTGTACTCTACAAAACCGGAAAATCTAAGTGAAATGGAACATTTTCTTGATAGATACCACTTATCAAAGTTAAATCAAGATCAGGTAAACAATTTAAATAGTACTATAACCCCTAAGGAAATAGAAGCAATTATTAAAAGTCTCCCCGGGTAGAGAGATGGCTCAGTGTTTAAGAGCACTGACTGCTCTTCCATAGGTCCTGAGTACAATTCCCAGCAAGCACATGGTGGCTCACAACCATCTGTGATGGTATCTGATGCCCTCTTCTGGTGTATCTGAAGACAGCTACAGTGTACTCATATAAATAAAATAATCTTGGAAAAAAAGAAATAATTTTTAAAAAAGATTTTTTTAAAATGTCTCTCAATACCACCCCCAAAATAAAGCAAGCAAGCAAACAAACAAAAAACCCAAGAGTCAGATGGTTTTAGTATAGAATTCTACCAGATTTTCAAAGAAGAGGTAATACCAATACTTCTCAAACTATTCCACAAAATAGAAACAGAAGGAACACTGTCCAACTCATTCTATGAGGCCACAGTCACCCTGATACCTAAACCCCACAAAGACTCAAGAAAGAAAGAGAATTTCAGATCAATGTCCCGTATGAACATTGATGCAAAAATACTTAGCATTTGCAAACTGAATCCAAGAATACATCAAACACATCATTCACCATGATCAGGTTAGCTTCATCCCTACAGGGAGTGCAGGCATGGTTCAATATACAAAATCCATCAATGTAATTCACCATATAAATAAACTGAATGAAAACAACCACATAATCATCTCACTAGATGCTGAGAAAAACCTCTGACAAAATCCAACACCCCTTCATGTTAAAAGTCTTAGAGAGATCAGGGATACAAGGCACATAACTAAACACAATAAAGGCAATATACATCAAGCCAATAGCCAACATCAAATTAAATGGAAAGAAACTTAAAGCAATTCCACTAAAATCAGGGACAAGAAAAGGCTGCCCACTCTCTGTATCTATTCAATATAGTACTGAAGTTCTAGCTAGAGCAATAAGACAACTAAAGGAGAGGAAGGAGATATGAATTGGAAAAGAAGACATCAAATTATCACTACTTGCAGATAACATGATAGTATATATAACTGACCTCAACAATTCTACCAGAGAACTCCTACACCCAATAAACACCTTCAACAAAGTGGCTAGATACAAAATTAACTAAAAAATATTGGTAGCCTTCCTTTATACAAATGATAAACAAGCTGAGAAAGAAATTAGGGAAGCAATACCCTTTACAATAGCCACAAAAAAATATAAAATATTTTGGTGTAATTCTAACCAAGCAAGTGAAAGACCTGTATGACAAGAACTTCAGGTCTCTTTAGAAAAAAAATTGAGAAAGATCTCAGAAGATGGAAAGATCCCCCATGCTCATGGATCAGTAGGATTAACATAGTAAAAATGGCCATCTTACCAAAAAGAATCTACAGATTCAATGCAATTCCCATCAAAATTCCAACTCAATTCTTTACAGACTTTAAAAGAACAATTTTCAACTTCATATGGGAAAAAAAACAAAACCCAGGATAGCTAAAACAATCGTAAACAATAGAAGAACTTCTGGAAGATTTCAGGCTGTACTACAGAGTAATAGTAATAGAAACTGCATGCTTTTGGCATGAAGACAGACAGGTTGATCAATTGAATGAAATAGAAGAGAAAATGGGGAAATGTTTTGAATACATTGGTACAGGACACAGCGTCCTGCACAGAACACCAACAGCTCAGGCTCTAAGATCAACAATTGACAAATGGGACCTCATGAAACTGAAAAGCTTCTGTAAGGCAAAGGACACCATCAATAGAACAAAACTCAGACTACTAATATCCAAAATATATATTAAAAAATCAAGAAATTAGACACCAACAAACCAAATAGCCCAATTTTAAAATGGAGTGCAGAGTTAAACAAAGAATTCTCAACAGTGGACTCTCTAATGGCTGAGATGAACTTAAAAAAAAAAAAGGTCAACATTCTTAGTCATCTGGAAGATACAAAATGCTTCTGAGATTCCACCTCACACCAATCAGAATGGCTAAGATCAAAAATTCAAGCGACAGCACATGCTGGTAAGGATGTGGAGCAAGGAGAACACTCCTCCATTGCTGGTGGAAGTGCAAACTTTTACAACCTCTTTGGAAATCAATTTGGCAATTTCTCAGAAAATTGGGAATAGGTCTACCTCAAGACCCAGCTATACCATTCATGGGCATATACCCAAAAGATGATCCACCATACCACAAGGACATTTGCTCAGCTCTGTTCATAGAAGCTTCATTCATAATTGCCAGAAAGTGGAAACAACCTAGATGTCCCTCAACTGAAGAATTGATTAAGAAAATCTGATACATTTACATAGTGAAATATTACTCAGCTATTTAAAAACAAAGTCATCATAAAATTTAAAGGCAAATGGGTGGAACTAGAAAATATCATCCTGAATGAGGTAACCAGACCCAGAAAGACACACACGGTATGCACTCACTTAGAAGTGAATATTAGCCATAAAGTACATGATAATCATGCTATAATCCACCACAAACCCTAAGAAACTAAGTAACAAGAAGAACACAAGAGAGGATGTTTGAATCTCACCCAGAGGGAAATAAAATAGCATCAGAGGTAGATGGACAGGGGGAGCTAAGTGGGAGACAGGTGGACAGGGAAACGGCAGGGTGGGATCAGGTGTGGGGAGGCAGGACAGGGTTTGGAGAGATAATGGAAATCAGTGGAGGGGAATCTCTGGGATGACCCAGGATAGGGGAGGCTCCCAGGGGTCTATGAGGGTGACCCTACATGACATCCAGTAGTGGGAGTGGGACACCAACCCATTCACAAATCCTTCCAACCAAAAGTTGTTCTGCCTACAAGATGTGTAAGGATAAAGATGGAGCAGAAATTGAGAAAATTGCCAACCAATAACTGGTCCAACTTGAGACCCACCCCATGGGAGAGAACCAACCTTTGACACTATTAAGGATATTTTGCTATGCTTGTAGACAGGAACTTAGCATAACTGTGTTCTGAGAGGCTTCATCTAGCAGCTGAAGGAAAGAGATGGAGAGACCCATTGCCAAACATTAGGCAGAGCTCAGAGTCCTGGGAAGAGTTGGGGATGGAGGTGGGGAGAGAATTGAGGGAGCTGAAGGGTCAGGGACACCACAAGAAGACCTACAGAATCAACTAAACTGGGCCCATGGGGGCTCACACAGGCTAAACTACCAACCAAAGAGCATGCATGGGGTGAACCTAGACCTCCTAACATTTGTAGCAGTTGTGCAGGGCTGTCTCTGACTCTGCCTTTGGATCCCCTTCTCTTACCTGGGCTGCCTTGTCTAGCCTCAGTGGGAGAGGATGAGCTTAGTCTTGCTACAACTTGCTGTGTCGGGGCAGGTTAGCAGCCATAGGGGCTTCCCCTTCTCTGAAGAGAAAGGGAAGAGGTAGTGAGGGAGAGGCATGTGAGGGTGGGTTTGGAAGGAAAGAAGGGAGGGGGCTGTGATTGAGACATAAAGTGAATAAATAAGAATATCACATGATCATCTCTATAGATACAGAGAAGCTCTTTAACCAAATCTAGTATGCCATCATGGTAAAAGTTCTAGAGAAATGCAAGGCTAAAGGGAACATGCCTCAGCATAGCAAGAGCTGAATGTGATAAACCCATGGCCAACATCATCCTAAGTGAAGAAACACTTGAAAAAACTGAACTGAACTCATGAATGCAATAAGCCTCATGGGTGACCACTATCTGAATTCTTTTCAACATTGTACTAAAAGTACTAGCTGGACCAATAAGGCAAGAGAAGGAAATTAAAGGGATACAAATTGAGAAAGAAGCCAAACTAAGAGCCGGGCATGGTGATGCACGCCTTTAATCCCAGCACTCGGGAGGCAGAGGCAGGCAGATTTCTGAGTTCGAGGCCAGCCTGGTCTACAAAGTGAGTTCCAGGACAGTCAGGGCTATACAGAGAAACCCTGTCTTGAAAACCAAAAACCAAAAACAAAAAAACAAAAAACAAAAAACAAAAACCAAAAACCAAAAACCAAAAACCAAAAACCAAAAACCAAAAAACAAAAAACAAAAAACAAAAAACAAAAAACAAAAAACAAAACAAAACAAAACAAAACAAAACAAAACAAAACAAAACAAAACAACAACAACAACAAAAGCCAAACTACCCGTGAAGGAAAGGACTTTCTGAATAGAACTCCATTTGCCCAAGAGTTAAAGCCAACAATTGACAGGTGGGACTTCACAAAACTAAAAAGTTTCTAAATAGTTAAAGAAGCAATCAACCAGGTAAAGAGGAAGCCCATAGAATGTGAGAAAGTATTTGCCAACTGATCGAAATCGATAAGCCCCTATTGCTGAAGACACCTTGCACTCCAGAAGCAGGGTACAGAGGTTTCTGACCTGGAGACTCCATGAATACCCCCTTCTTGAGGACTGGCTTTCACAGTACCAGAAGGAGCATGCAAAATTCCAAAAGAAGGAAGCAGCCAACAGTCAGACCTTGGTGTGATGCCCATTAACCACATCCACACCAGCATGGCATGATGACCCTAAATGGTACACATAGCTAGTAGTAGTGGTACACATAGCTCAGCAGTAACCAACAGCTCTCTAACTGATTTCCATGCCTGGTACTGGAGGAGAATTTACAGCTACTAATTTACTAAGCCAGCATAATGCCAAACAACAATCTGTAAACATCTGTCCTTAAAACACACAGGTAAGTGTAGTCCCCACCCTTCATCAAGGAAACTTCTCTTCACAACGGACAGAAACCACTACAGATAAACCACAGCTAATCAAAATGCAGAGCAGTGGAGCCCAGTCCCAAGGGATACTTCTCCAAAACACTCTCAGAGCTAAGGCTCCTGGAAGAACATTTCAGAAAGGGGGTGAAAGACTGCAAGTGCTGGAGGATCGTGGAGTCTGCTGTGATACTGTGCCTCCAGGTAAAGTTGGAAGCTACACTCACAAAGTCTTACCAACATGTCTACCTACACATGCGCTGAAGAACACACACACACACTCCATGCAACTGTAAAATGATCAGAATGGGACTAGGATAAATAGTCTTCCCCAGGGAAGGGTACACCAATTGGTTACCCAATACCAAAAGATCAGCCCTGGAAACATATACAAGTAACATTATACAGACTGATCAAGTTATAACAAAGAATATACATGTATATACACATATGCATTCAATAGTAGTGGATAAAAAAGGAGCTATAAATTTAAAAAGAGAAAGGAAGGGTATCATGGGAGGGTTTGGAGGAAGGAAAGGGATGAGAAAAGTATGTAGTTATATAGCACTCTCAAATATATATTTTAAAATAAAAGCCTGAACAAGAAGATAGGCAGTGTTGGCTCTTGGCATTCACAGATCTATGAAGACCTTCTTTCCTTCCTTCCTTCCTTCCTTCCTTCCTTCCTTCCTTCCTTCCTTCCTTCCTTCCTTCCTTCCTCTCTCCCTCCCTCCCTCCCTTCTCTTTCTTTCTTTCTTTCTTTCTTTCTTTCTTTCTTTCTTTCTTTCTTTCTTTCTTTCATTCTTTCTTTCTTTCTCTTTCTTTCTTCCTTCCTTCCTTCCTTCCTTCCTCCCTCCCTCCCTCCCTCCCTCCCTCTCTCTCTCTCTCTCCCTCTCTCTTTCTTTTTGCTTTTAGGGGTGTTGGGGTTTTTTGTTTTAGGGGGAGATCTTTGGTTTTGCTTACGTAATGTCACTAGTTTGTGTGTCTGTCTCATTTAGCAGCTGTATGATCCTTAGGGAAAAGCTTATCTCAACATCCAGCATGCTTGTCAGTGTAGGATGGGATTCAATATACGTTTATGTAGAAAGTAATGGCTTTAGTCAATATTAAAAAACCATGTACAATGTACAAAAGTCATTCTCAGTCATCCAGTTCAGCCACAGAAGGCTGGAGAACAGGACAGAACTTATTTTGCCTATGACTCTCAAAATCAAGGCTGTATAAATAAAAGCAAATCTGGCCCTATTGTCACAAAATTGCATCACTAAGTTCTACTTAAAGTTCTGGTCCTCCTGTCTGGCCACGTCAAGACTTGAGCATGGCACTTTAGACTCCAGTGTGATTTGAGGGTGGCTTTGGGGAACTGCAATCGTATTTTTAAAGTGTATTTTTTCCCTTGAAGGTTATGGAATCTTTATCACAGGGTCCTTTAAAATCAGAGCCTGGACCTGGCAAGATGCTCAGATGACAAGGTGCTTGCTGTGCCTGACAAGCACAGGCCCCTCAGTCACTTGGATCCGATCCTCATTACTCCTGCAAAGCCAGGAAGAAAGGGAAGAAGTGGAAGGGGAGGGGGAGAAAGAGGCAGAGGAGGAGGATGATGAAGAAGAGGAAGGGTATGAATAGGGACAGGGGTTGGGAAGAGGAGATGATAAGCCTGAACGTGGTACCATGTGTTTTTAACTCCAGCACTGCGGAGGCAGGGGTGGGCAGATAGAAGGATCCCTGGAGCTTTCAGGCCAGCCAGTCTCCATGTCAAGAAGATACCTTGTCTCAAAAACAAAGTGGACAGGATGCTAAGGAACTATACCAGAGGGTTAACCTCTGGCTTCCACATGCATCATACACAGGGGCACCTGTCCACACACGCAGTACCCTACACACACACACACACAATCCCCAGCATGCTTACATACTCATCAGCATCCTGTATCTCTGAAGGGCAATGCCTGTGAGATCCTTCCAGACCCCAGGGGCACCAGAGTTCATTTTGCTAAAGATCAAGCTGGAACACCAGATTTCAGCAGGTCACAGAATATTAGACTCTGGCCATCCAGAGAGCTCCATCAAAACCACAGGCAGGACTAGTCTTAGCTCCGGTCCTCACTTAAGTGGTCAAAAGTGGGCTAGGAATGGTAGCTAGACTTAAGGTTCAGCCTTCTACAGAAGGCCTCTAGTCACCCACCTTCAGACCTGACTACCCTAGTGTAGTAGGACACATAGCTCAGGCAGGTCAGGAATCCAGAGAGGCTACTCAGCAGACATCAGCCTAGGCCAGGAACAAGATCTCCAGTCTGAACTGGGGAGAAAGGATCCACTGCGGACTTTTGCTGAGGTGTCTGAACTGAGACGCTTATGAGCTTTGTGTGGAAATAACTAGAAGGTTACACTCAAGTCCTGGCTACAGAAGGAGGAACACAAGAGCAGCAGGTACCTGGGGACAGGCTTGTGCTCCGAGTCTGGGTGAGACAAAGCCCAGGGCCCAGGCTTCTGTGTGTGTTTGTTAGCTTCAAGCAGCTCCAGGCTGGAACTTTCCACAGAAGCAGCAATAAAATAAACTTATATTCAAAATGCATTGGATCAACCTCAAGTGCTGTCCCCAAGCTCCATACCACATCTTCTGGATCAATACATCCTTGTGACCCAGCTGGATTCATTTAAATATAACAACAGTGGCTTCCTGGAGCCAGTTTTCCAGGTCAAAAGTGATTTTCAAGACGTTTAGGGCACGTTGTCATTGGAATACAGTTTTACAGGCTCAAATTAGCAGCTACCAGAGTCTATGGAAAAGTGTTTCTCTTTAAATAAACTTCCTTTCCTTTAAGACCTCAGGGAAAAATAACAACTCAAAAGACATGGGTTTTTTTTCTACAGTAAAGGTTTTTTATTGCAAAACCCACTTGCTGTGTGTGCAGTCTTGCAAAGGGTGCTGGGCACCTTATCACAATCCTATCTGGCTGGCTGGTTGCTACGGAAGAAAAGACCGTTTTCCATTTTGCCCAGAGTTTGCCCAGCCAATGTTCTAGCAGATAAAACCTGGGGACAATGACGCTCACCCTGCTTTGGGGAGTAAGATAAGAGCAAAACACCCTAGCAGTTTTCCGAGGTTCCCCAGTGACACATGCCAAGCCAGGACATTCGACAACTCCAAGTTCAAAATCCATGCTACCTATAAGAATCTTCCATCCCCTCTAAATGCCTCATGGCTTGCTACCTCCCCGGCCCACTTCTTCTTTCTTGGCTCAAGTGTTCTCGATCCTTCCAGGATCCCTAGTTTGAATGCAGCCGGGACATAGATGAGGGGGTAGAGACCAAGAGCCCTTGGGTGACTTGCTCTGGAGTTTACCTGTAAATGTGCCCAACTCAGGCCTGGTCAGGAATGCTAAGGCCAGTGTGAAGGAGAGTGTCACAGTCAGTGCTCTGACGCCTCTGGCAGGGCACAGCATTCAGATGCCATGCCCAAACCCAGATGTTTACATTATACTTACCACAAACCTGGTGGCTTCCTCCAGGTAGATAGTCTCTCCAGGCCAGAAGGTGGGGAGATGCTGAGTATTTTGATGTTTCTACAGCTAAGCTTTTGAATGGGTCACAAGAACGTATTATGGAGCATAAACAAACTGATAAATTGTACTCTGCATAAAATTATGGACCATAAATCATGGTCCTGACCTAATTTTCTTTTCTTCCTTCCCTCCCTCTTTCCCTGCCCTTCCCTCTTGTATTGGCTAGTTTTGTGTCAACTTGACACAGCTGGAGTTATTACAGAGAAAGGAGCTTCAGTTGAGGAAATGCCTCCATGAGATCCAACTGTAAGGCATTTTCTCAATTAGTGATCAAGGGGGAAAGGCCCCTTGTGGGTGGGACCATCTCTGGGCTGGTAGTCTTGGGTTCTATAAGAGAGCAGGCTGAGCAAGCCAGGTGAGGCAAGCCAGTAAAGAACATCCCTCCATGGCCTCTGCATCAGCTCCTGCTTTCTGACCTGCTTGAGTTCCAGTCCTGACTTCCTTTGGTGATGAACAGCAGCATGGAAGTGTAAGCCGAATAAACCCTTTCCTCCCCAACTTGCTTCTTGGTCATGATGTTTGTGCAGGAATAGAAACCCTGATTAAGACACCTCTCTTCCTCCTCTCTTTGCCTTTTCTTTTAGTTTCAGAGACAGCGCCCCATATACCTCAGTCTACCCTCAGTTCCCCACAAGCCGGGAATACAGCTGTGTACCACTCTGCCCCACTGCATTATCGCGTATACACAAGGATATTGCTATTATTAAATCAGGGTAACAGTGATCCAAGCCAGTCTCCTCCCTGCTAATTCAGGAAATCACTGAACAGGCCTCCTTAACAATCTAAGACAAGAAAATCACCTAGGAGGCAGATGCACTCTCAGCAAGCTGGAAGAAGAAGCTATAAATAGAAAGCACGAAGATCCCGGGAGGAAAGGAAGCGGCTTCAAATGGTCCTCTTTGTTATCTAATGCTATAAAAGCCAGGTATAGAGGAAAGCCCTTGCTACCAGACAGCCTTGCCAGGAAAAGAAGCTATGCCTCAGACATGCTTGGTCCGGACTAAGAAATTAAAATCATTCCACAATGCACACCCTGCTTACCTCTAGAGAAGCCTACTTTCTTTGTGTGAATACCATTTTGGTTCCAATTTTGCTTTCTCAAGCCCAATGTCCCCAGATGTGAACATCTATACACACACAGAGACAGAACCCCAATCCAGCTGTTACTAGATCATGTGATTGATCCACTCACAGAAAACACTGCTTCTGCTTTGTAAGGAGTCAACAAATAATTGTTTCGGACAATCTTTTATCATAGAAATATAGTAATTGCTGTGATACCAAAGCCTGTAATCCCAGCATTCAAGAGATGTTGACAGGTGGATCCTAAGTTTGAGGGCTTATCTCCCAAAAGAACCAATAAGCAAACAAACAAATGAGAAAATAAATAAAGTTAACAAGCAAAAATAGACCTGAAAATGCACTGTTGCTATGTAATAGGGAAGGTTTTTTTTAATCCCTGATTTTTTTTCAGTAGAAATAAATGATTCCAGTGGAAAGAGAATTAAGACTACAGTGTCAGTGCTGGGTCTGTGGAGTGAGTACCTCACAAGCTAGGGGTTAGCTCTGTCAAGTGTCTGCCAGTACAGGTTACCATCCCTGAGACTGGAGCCTGTGTACCAGCCTCTGGACCCATACAAGGCCAGTGGCTTCGGAAGTGACAACATGCCAGTGTGGTGGGCAGGAGAGGACTTGGTCTATAAGTCAGGTCCAAGGAGCAGTGAGGCCAGGATTGACCTGAGAGCTCAGCATGAGGGTGTCTGTCTAGGAAAGGGGGACATAACAGACCCTTTTCAGCACTGGAAATTTCCAGTACATTCAGTAATGTCTCCAGTCTGTCACTGGATGCCCTGCAAGTTGATTGAATGGAAAGAAGAGCCCTGCACTGTCAGCACTACTGCTGAGTGCTCCAGCTCCCTCCTCCCTCGTTGTCAGGAACACTCAGTTTGTTCATCCATCTTCGCACACCTGCACAGGAAAAACGATGATGCTAGTGAGGACAGAGATCTCCCTAGGCTTGGGCAGGGGCTGAAGTTCTAGATGCTGCTCCCCTCCCAAGATATAGCAGTGACCAGCCACAGGAGGCCTATCCCAGCACACCTACTAGCCTCTGTGAGGTCTGCTGGCATGGGAAGTGGGGGTGGGGAGTGACCCAAAGCAGGCTCCCAGTCCTGGAGCAGTATTGGAGCAGATGGTTTCTCATCCTTTCTGCCATTTGCCTACAAGTACAAGCGCCTATTCATTTTCAAGATCTCCTCTAAGTGATTACATAAGAATTAAAAGAGTAGGGAGGTGTCAGAGAGACAGACCAGTCAAAAGCATGCACTGCTCTCCAGAAGGACCAGAGGTCAATTCTTTGTCCCCACGTCAGAGGACTTACAACCCACCTGTCACTTCAGCTCCAGGGGATCTAGTACCCTCTTATTACCTTTGTGGCCACCTTACTCCAGTGCACACTCCCACACATGGACATGGACATGATCAAACACTAACTATTAAAAATAAGCACTAAGAGTAAGAGATGAGAATGATGGCTCAGTCAGTAAAGTATTTGCCATACAAGCATGCGGCTCTAAGACCTGGTCCCCAATACACAGGCAAACTAAAACTCATACATAGCAATGTGCACCTGTAATCCTAGTACATCAGAGGAAAAGATAGCAGGATTCCCCAGGTCTCGGTGGTCAGCCCACACCACGTGAGTCAGTGAGTTCTGGGTTCAATGAAAGGCAGAGGAGCCAGGTAGAAAGAGATCTAAGGACGACAACCAGTGCCAACCTATGGCAACACGCATGCACACACATATGCATGTACACATACACCTGTACCACACACACACAATTAGAAAGGATGGAGTCATGTGACATGTTCTAACTCTAAGCCATCACCTTGTCAAAGTGTTTCCTATTCTGCCTTTTCAATGGTGTTTGTTCTAAGTACATACAAATGTGAACTCAAACTACAGATTAAAAACCTTTAAAAGAAACAAAGTATGCCAGCAAATATATTTTATCTTGGGTACACAATCCTATCAGGCAGTTCCCATGCAGTCAGTGCTGGCAGGGAGGAGAGAGATGACTGAATCCGAACAATTTCCATAAGGACCGTGATGCTCGGAAGTAGGGCATCATCTGTCTGAGCTTGCCTACAAACTTGACGTTCAAAAGTGACATATCTGGCCAATGGACTGCCAAAACTATGTTCTACAAAAAAGAACAGGGCTGAGTTTATGCTCTTTGAAGATCTGGCAGTTTAGTGTAGGAAAGAGGCTCCTGTGTTGTTAGATTTGCTGATGGACCCACCTTCCAGGGCACTCGGGAGTAATTCTGTTTTGTATGTGGGAGTTGGCACTTGGGAAAACATTTTCAAAAGTGTGTTCCAAATAGGAAGATAGCTGGAGAAAGGCATGCCGGTGACCCCAGTATAGCCTACCTGTCCTGTTTCCCGATGTCCTTCAGTAGCCTGTCTTAAAGCTACTGTGAATCATGGGCGTGGACATGTGAGACATGAATAGTGGTTCCTGTGTCCCAGTGCAGTGAAACTAAACCTGGAGGCCACGTGGGAGGAAGCTCAAGAGCTCCAACTCCAGGGGGAAGGTGGCCTTCCAGGTGCCCAGGATCCCTGAATTTTGTGGGTTTTCAATGCCCTGTTGCTATTTCTTCAGCTTTTCCCAGTTACCCAGCTCTTCCTGGCTGATCCTCACCTGCCCTTTCTCCAGAGGACTCACCCTCATGCAACGTAGATGAAGAGCCCCAAATCTATGTCCAGGCATGATTCCAGCCCATCTCTCTGTACCGTGACACCTAGAACTGCTGAGTAGCTTTTGTAACTTTCTTTAATCTGTTTGGGGACATTATTAATCCCTCATTCTTATATGGCTTCTGTTGTACACAAAATCCACTGGAGTAGCCAAGCTCCTTTGGTTCAGGTTTTTGTTGTGGTTGATCAAAGAATCTATAGATGGGCCCGAAAGTTCATTGAACAGAAAGGTTTATTTGGGAGAAGAATTATCTGCAAAAGGAAAAGCATGCACACACATTGGGGAGCAACATGGGAGATCTCCCAAACAAGGACTGTGGTGCATGTAGATGAGACATGATAGTTTCAGGGGTGCAGAGCTACTGGGGTGGACATTGCCTGGAGAAGACCATTTGACCAACTTTACTTTTATAACTGAGCTCTGCAAGCACACCTTAGGAACTGGACATGACTGACTGCCTTGAGGCTGTGAGACATGCACAGTAGGGAGAATCTTTCCAAAAATTTACCCTTTCAGAATTTTTTGCTGGCAAAAGGATGGATGGATGGATGGATGGATGGATGGATGGATGGATGGATGGATAGGTGGATAGATGGATGGATGCACGGATGGTTGGGTGGGCAGGTGAATGGATAGATGATAGAAGATAGATAGATAGATAGATAGATGATAGATGGATGGATGGGTGGGTGGATGGATGGATGGATAGATAGATAGATAGATAGATAGATAGATAGATAGATAGATAGATAGATAGATAGACAGACATATAGATGATAGATGGATAGATGGATGGATGGATGGATGGATGGATGGATAGATAGATGATAGATGGATGGATGGATAGATAGATAGATAGATAGATAGATAGATAGATAGATAGATAGATCAATCAATCCATCAGTTATTTGGCAGAGTTTGTAAATGACTATGCCTGCTCAGGAATTTTGAGGCTGGCAATGCCTTTGAAGATCCAGGAGAGGACTGGAAGCGCTGACCACCACTTCTCCTCTGACCCTGATTCCCAAACTAGGTGACTTCCTTACCTCCCTACCTCCCACTGTGAATCTCCACTCCTTATCTTTCCACATAACTGTTACTTACCCAATGGGCACCCTACCTGCATGCTTGAAGCTGCCATCCCTCTCTCCAGAGCTCCCTGTCTTGGGGTAGTGCCCAAGGTCCCAGCCCTCCCACCCAGGACCACTTAAACCGAATCTGCTCATTTTCACTTCTTTTTTTCCTAAACCTTCAGTGATCAAGAGAGTGAGCTTCACCCCCTAAGCTCACTTACAAGACTCTTTACATCTGACATTATCCCCTCAAAGCAGACCTACTTGGACCAATTTCCTGACAGTCATGAAATGGAGCCCTATTTTCCTGTGCTTGTGTATGATCCTGTGTTCTCTGGACTTGACTCCTCCCTGGCAGAGCCACCATGCTGCACATAGACGGGTGTGAGTGCTTCCTCTCATGCACACGTCTGGAGCACCACGCCAGCCCCACTCTTTAGCCCAGGTTCCCCTTTTGACAGCCTTCCCAGGACTTTGAATGCCTTCAGTTTCTAAAATGTTTTATCAGCCCCTCCACATAGGTCATTAGCTTCTCCTCCCAAACCTGAGTAGCTTTGAGCCGTAGCCACTGCCTGTTCTACTTACTCTAAATTATTCATTTTAAAATGACACTTTGTTTTGAATTACATGTACGTGTGTGGGCAGGTGTGTGCACATGAGTGCAGGTGCCCCGTAGGGGTCAGAAGACATCAATCAGATACCATGGAGCTGGAGTTATAGCCAGTTGTGAACAGCTCAACATGGGTCCTGGGAACCAAACTCATGTCCTCAGAAAGAGCAACGCATACTCTTAATCACTGAGTCATCTCTCCAGTCCCTTAGTCCATATATTTATTTACTCATTGTGTGTGTGTGTGTGTGTGTGTGTGTGTGTGTGTGTGTGTGTGTGTGTGTGTGTGGGTGTGTGTATTTGTGTGGGTGTCTGTGCAGATCAGAGGACAATTTAAAGAGGTTAATTTTCTCCTCTTTAAATTTAAATCTTTCTTTTCATGCAGGGCCCAAGGATCCAATTCAGGTCATAAGACTTAGCAGCAGGCCCCTTTACCCACTGAGCTCTATTCAGCCCCCATTCTATTGCACCGACCTTCTTTCTGTCTGTCCTGCCCATTAGTCTGGGAACACAGACCTGGGTTTGTCACTTGTGTCTTAGACCCCAGTGCCCAGCACACATAAACATCATCCATAAAATGTTTCCAGAATAAACAAGCCACGGTTCCAAGTTTAGAACAAGTCTGCACAAAAGTCTTTTAAGACAAACTCCATTGGCTGCAACCTTTGGGACATTCTAGAAGTAGGCCACATCCATTTGCTTATTCTGAGCATCTCCTATGTTCCAGTCACCGTGCTCAGTAGAAGATATTGTAAAATCAAACTCTGCTGAGCTCCAATCTGGAGAAGTGACAACATACAATCAGACTAAAATATGGAATGTTAGTTGGTGGCCTTGGTGGTGTGCAATAAGAAAATTTATACTTGGTGGAGGTACCTGGATGTGTGAAGATAGCAGGTTGCTGTTTTCAACGTGGCCAACAGAGAGGCTTCAGAGACCATGGAAGCCAAACAGGATGAAGTTCAATATTTAAGGATTATCTTCAGCATCACATGCTTGGCACTGCCAAATATTTTCTCTTTTCCTGTGAAGTACTTTGATTTCACCTGGTCTCCTGATTCCCAGAGAGTCATGACTGTGACCCCAGGAGACGTAGAGGAAGGAACTTCTGGGAGGACTCTAAAGTAACCAACCCAGCTCTGGTTTCTCATGGAAAGAAAAAGGAGAAAACTGGCTTCGTTTTGGTTTATGGTTTAGAGTATTTTATTGGGGGAGGGGGCAGACATGACACAATCAGAGGCGGCAAGATGCCCACAGCCCTTTTCATGCATCTGGGTGTTTCCTAACTTGTGCAATGGATATCTTTAACACTGGCTCTCCGCCCATCCCTGTGCACGTCTGCCAAGTGTAAAACATGGTTCAACCTGCACTCAAAAACAAGGCACATGGTATCAGTCCCTGTCTTCATAAGAAGTGTGGTGGGGTCTTGTTCCCTCCTGACTGCCATACTTCTTGCAAAGGATCTTTCTTGTTTCCATTGATTTTCCAATATTAAATGTCACCTTCTCTTCTATTGCTTGATTTAGTCTACTTGCCATTGAAGGGAGGTGGGCCTGTTTTAAAGTGAGGGCCAAGGCCCAGACAAGGGGATTGACAAAGTTAATGAGTTACCTGTCAATCAGGTGAAAATGAAGTTCCATACTTTTTGGTCATTTTTTTCCCTCCATAGCTACTTTCACAATGAGGATCAACCTGTATTATGCAGACACAAAGATGGTGTCCTCCACAGGGCTCAGAGTTCAGGTTCGCAAAGCAACGTACAAACTATAGCTTCCTAGTTACCTTTGATGAGACTGTTCTCATTGGTGAGTTTGGGTAAGTGAATATAATATTTATGTTTGAGCTGCAATCTAGGTTTAACTTGTCAGGTTAAACAGGGGCATTTTAAAGCTTAAATACTTGCCTAACATACAGCTGAATGCTAGGAGACAGATGATAAAGAGGAGGAGGAAGAGGAGGGGGGATGGGGAGGGGGGGGAAGAGAACAAGAGAGAGAGACAGAGACAGAAACAGAAAAAGAAAAGATCGTTGGTTCAAAATTCCAACTTGCCCAAGTCTGAGAAAACTGAGACTGTAATTTGGGCAGATAAGCGTCTGGCTTCCTCCCTAAGACATTCTGGCTCTAAGCACTAGGGAATGATGCGAAATGCAGTGAGTGGCTAATAATTAAAGGATTTAATTAAGCGTCGTCTGGGAGCAAGTTTAGTAGCTCTGTGTGTGTCTTGGCAGCTCCTGGCCATCTGGGTGGGGGTTGGGGAAGACAGGCATTGTTGGAAATAGTTATTTAGGGAAGATTTTCTCATCCAAGGGTAGAAGAAGACACATTGCAACTGTTGATTATACACATTTTCAGTGAGAGCTTCAGTGAAGATGCTGAAGATGGGGGTTGTTAATTATGTCACATTTAGTTACTGGATCCCATAAGCTCACACGGTCTGTCACTTGTATTGGCAGATAGAGGGTAAGAAGGTCTTTCCATCCATCCACCCATCTCTCTCTATATAACCTTCATTCAGGGCAGGTAACCAATGGGTGCACAGCACTGAAGTAGTAAATAAAGAAATAACCTTAAAAATATTTTAGAAAGCAACCAAATTAGTATGTAACATTGAGCCAAAACCTCAGAGCCAACAGAATACAAAATCTAAATCTAGTGTGATCCAATGAGTTAAGCAGAATATGGAGAGGTAACCCAAGGGAGGTGAAAATTAATGTCCTTACTGGGATTCTGCTGAGTGAAGGCATGCTACTCCTTGCCTACTCCATGGTTGTGTGTGTGTGTGTGTGTGTGTGTGTGTGTTTTAATTTTTAAATTTTCTCACTTCTTTCTTTAATAATAATTCGATGTTGTATTTTAAAATGTCACCTTGTCACCTTATTTCAAGGCAGTTGTTACCATATATGACTTTTTCTTTCCATTTTAAAAAAAATCTTAAGACACAATTATATGTAGGTTTTTAACCAGTTTTTAAAATCTATTTGGAACATTAAACATGATAGAAGTAGAAATAGATCTCTTATGAAGTCCTCTATGAAAGGAAATTGTGACAAGTTGCTAATTGGGCAGAAACCATTCCATCTCCAAGGGAAAATACACAGCACAAATGTGGCTTCATAAAATTAATTGTGTAGTGTTCCTTCTGTTTCTCTTTGTGGAATAGTTTGAAGAGTATTGGTATTAGGTCTTCTTTAAAGGTCTGATAGAATTCTGCACTAAACCCATCTGGTCCTGGGTTTTTTTTTGGGGGGGGGGGGGGATTCAGAGACTTTTAATGACTACTTCTATTTCTTTAGGGGTTATAGGACTGTTTAGAGGGTTTATCTGATCCAGATTTAACTTTGCTATTTGGTATCTGTTTAGAAAATTGTCCATTTCATCCAGATTTTCCAGTTTTGTTGAATATAGGCTTTTGTAGTAGGATCTGATTTTTTTTTTAATTTCCTCAGTTTCTGTTGTCATATCTCCCTTTTCATTTCTGATTTTGTTAATTTGAATACTTTCTCTGTACCCTCTGGTTAGTCTGGCTAAGAGTTAATCTTGTTAATTTTTCTCAAAGAACCAGCTCCTGGTTTTGTTGATTCTTTGTATAGTTCTTTTTGTTTCTAATTGGCTTATTTCAGCCCTGAGTTTGATTATTTCCTGTTGACTATTCCTCTTGGATGTAGTTGCTTCTTTTCATTCTAGAGCTTGCAGATGTGCTCTTAAGCTGCTAGTGTATGCTCTCTCCAGTTTCTTTTTGAAGGCACTCAGAGCTATGAGTTTTCCTCTTAGCACTGCTTTCATCATGCCCCATAAGTTTGGGTATGTTGTGCCTTCATTTTCATTAAATTATAAAGTCTTTAATTTCTTTCTTTATTTCTTCCTTGACCAAGTTATCATTGAGTAGGGCATTGTTCCACTTCCATATGTATGTGGGCTTTCTGTTGATTTTGTTGCTATTGAAGACCAGCCTTAGTCCATGGTGATCTGATAGGATGCATGGGGTTATTTCAATCTTCTTGTATCTGTTAAGGCCTGTTTGATGACTGATTATCAAAGCTAGCTGATCTTCTAGCTTTGTTAGTCTCTAGTGAGAAGTCTTCTAGTGAAGTCTCTAGTCTCTGGTGTAATTCTGATAGGTCTGCACTTACATAGTACTTGACCTTTTTCCCTTACTGCTTTTAATATTCTTTCTTTGTTTTGTGCTTTTGGTGTTTAGACTATTGTGTGACAGAAAGAATTTCTTTCCTGGTCCAGTCTATTTGGAGTTCTGTAGGCTTCTTGTATGTTTATGGGCATCTCTCTCTTTAGGGTAGAGAAGTTTTATTCTATAATTTTGTTGAAGATATTTACTGGCCCTTTAAGTTGGGAGTCTTCGCTCTCTTCTATACCTATTATCCTTAAGTTTGGTCTTCTCATTGTATGCTGGATTTTCTGGATGTTTTGGGTTAGGAGCTTTTTGCATTTTTCATTTTCTTTGACTCTGTGTCAATGTTTTCTATAGTATCTTCTGTACCTGATATTCTTCTAACTCTTGTATTCTGTTGGTGATGCTTGCATCTATGACTCCTGATCTCTTTCCTAGATTTTCTATCTCCAGGGTTGTCTCCCTTTGTGATTTCTTTATTTTTTCTACTTCAATTTTTAGATCCTGAATGGTTTTGTTCAATTCCTTCACCTGTTTGGTTATGTTTTCCTGTAATTCTTTAAGGGATTTTTATGTTTCCTCTTTAAGGGCTTCTACCTGCTTACCTGTATTCTCCTGTATTTCTTTAAGGGAGTTATTTATGTCCTTTTTAAAGTCCTGTATCATCATCATGAGATGGGATTTTAAATCAGAGTCTTGCTTTTCTGGTGTGTTGGGATATCCAGGGCTCGTTGTATTGGGAGAACTGAGTTCTGATGATGCCAAGTAGTCTTGGTTTCTGTTGCTTATGTTCTTGCCCCTGCTTCTCGCCATCTGGTTATCTCTAGTGTAAGCTGGTCTTGCTGTCTTTGACTATGGCTTGTCCCTCCTGCAAGCCTGTGTGTCAGTACTCCTGGGAGACCAGTTCTCTCTGGGAGGATTTGGGTATGGAGAGTTGTAGCACAGGGTCAGCTCCAGGGTGCAGATGGAAACTGGAAGGATCCTATCCCCAGCTGTTCCTTGGTTCCTGTGTTCTGATGGCTCTGGGCAGGTCCGTCTTGGGCCAGGAATTTGAGTAGAAGTGGTGGTCTTACCTCCTGGGAGACCAGTTCCTCTCTGGGAGGGATTTGGGTATGGAAAGCTGTGGCACAGGATCAGCTCTGGGCACAGAGGGAAACAGGAAGAATCCTATTGCAAACCTGGGTTCCTGTGTCCTGAGTGCTCCAGACATGTCCCTCTGAGCAGAAGTGGTAGTCTTACCTGTGCTCACTGGCATGTCTGCACTCCTGGGAGACCAGCTCTCTCCAGGCAGTATTTGGGTATGGAGCACTCTGGCACAAGATCAGCTTCAGGTGCAGGTGGAAACCAGAAGGATCCTGTCTTCTCACTTCTTAAGATATAGGTATAAATAGCTACAGATGACATATAGATAGGTAAATATATATATATATATATATATATATATATATGATATATAAATATATACATATCTTAATCATAAAAGTCATAGAGTAATTATATATCAAATAAAAAGCAAATATGGTTCTTTTTTATTATTGTATTTATCCATTTATTGCATGGTTGTGCATGGTCATGCACATGTGTGTAGAAGGCAGAAGACAACTTGTAAAACTTGATTCTCTCCTTTTAACATATGGGTCCCAGGGGTCAAACTCAGGTTACCAGGCTTGGCAGAAGGCACCATTACCTGCTGAGTCATATTGCCATCCCAAATGTTGCCTTTTTAAGTAGGACACTAGACTCAAAGATGGATGAGTTTTTAGGGGTGAGGTATTCACTGCTTTCATTCAGGCATCAACAAACAACAACAGAGTGTCTCTTCTACACCTGGTGCTGAGGAGTGTGCACCACGCCCACTGTGAGCCCTACCCTTGAGGACTTTCCATTCTCTTCTGCTATCCCCTTTAATAATTCTGTGTAGAAGGAACTTCACTGTGTCCATTTAAAAATGATGACCCATCTCAGGGTCAGATACATCCTATTCTTCTGAGCCTCCTGGAGGCCAGGCCAGGGGGAGTTCTGTCTTCCACTTGTGGGTATTATTCTGCATTCAGAACCAATAGAATAAGGTGATTTGTCACCCACTAGGTGATCTTATTCTTAATCAGCTCTCCAAGCTCCAGACTAAACCCTGTGGGTCCTCCACTGTTTCCTAGGGCTCTCTATGACCCAATAACCTGCTACTGCCTCCCAGACTGCTGTAGCTGATCAATGTCCTTAGAATTTAGTTCCATGGCAGAATCCCAACTTATGATTGGATGGTGTAGTCAGTTGACTGTGCTCTGGGGACTCTGTGTGGCCTGGCCAGCATAGGTTGGTCACTCACACTGAGCCCAACACTGTACTTTCGCTATAAGATCTCACAAACATGCTCACTCTGGGTTTTTGCAGTCACTTTTCTAAACACTGAAGTTTTGAAGTTTTATTTCCTCCTCTGTATGAGGGTGGGGGGTGGGGGACTAGGGTGAGGGGATGCAGAAACCTGTGTGTGAATTTACAGAGGCCAGGGCAAGAAAGCAAGTGCCCTGTCATTCTAATACTTGGTGCTTTGAAACAATGCTCCTTCATCAAACCTGCAGCTATGCCAGTAGCCAACAAGCTCCAGCAACCTTCCTGGCACCACCTTCCAACAGTACTTGGGATACAGGCATGTGCAGCCACACCTGGATTATCTTGTAGGTGCTGGGGATTTGAACTCAGGTCTTCATGCTTGCACAACAAGTGCTCTTAACAAATGAGCTATCTCTTTAACCTCTGAAGTTAAATTCTTTTGAGTCCAGATTAAGAGTCCTCTCTGATAGCAAATGCTGAGCTAGAGAAGCATTTCTTCAGGATTCTAGAAGCCTGGCTCTAAAAATTTACTCGTAAGGCCAGTTATTTGAAAACAAGTCATTAATAGAAATATAATAATAAACACTTGTTATAATCACTTCAAATGGCCAAAGTGACTGCAACAGGATGGCTCTGCAGATAGAGTGATTTGCACAACAGCCTGATGACCTGGGTTCAATGCCTAGGACCAGCTTAAAGGTAGAGAACTGACTCTCTGCTCTATGGCATACGTGTGACCTCTGATAGCCCCGAGAGATAAACTTAAATATGTGAGAAAGAAATATATTTTGCTTGTTATAATATAGAAAATGTCATTAAGAAGTAGTAGAGTTCTATTTTTCCCCCAGTTACATTTTTAAGCACAGAAGAGCCATTTAACCACAGAGAACCTCCACTGTCTTCCTGGATGCAGATCATTTCCCAGCTTGTTCCTACACCGTTAATTATAAGAACAAAAATATTGAACATAGTGTTTTACTGGTTTTAAATGTCCAAGTTTTAAGTAAAAGAATTTTACTAAAGCAAGAGTAAAAGGTAGTTAAAGACTTTAAGTTCAGACTCAGAAGATTCTGGAAAGATCAAATCAAAATGATGATAGCCTTAGTGCAGGCCCTTTGGGTCTGGACCAACTTCCCATGGCCCTGCCCTTCCTCCTGGTGACAGAAGCCAGTGTATCACCCTGTGTTTGCATCTCTGCCTTTGCCTGTCTCAGAATGCATTTGCTGCCTCTGATCCCTGTTCTGATCTACAGTTCGAGAATCAAGAATGAAGGTGTTATGTGGGGTGTTGCTGTGCGAAGGCCTTAAACCCTTCTAAGTCGAGGGGCCCATAAAGTTACACTCCATGACTATCTCTAGACTGTTCTTCCTGTGTGAGGCTCTCCTTAGGCAGGATCTTCATTGCCAGAGACAGAGAGGTCACAGGTATCTCTAGGCTCACATTCCACCACCCCAGCCACCCTGTCTAAAACTGAGCTCTTCTTTCTCTCAGAACCCATCCAACCTTGGGTATGATTCTCCTTGTCCTAATGACCAGGCGTTTACCTCTCAGTCCACCATTATGCACAGAGGGAAGAGAAATACGTCTTAGTCATGGGACCACTCCTGAGGCAGGTGCAGGAGTATGTAGGAAGGGGAAAGTGGAGCCAACCCATGCTGACAGGACACATGGACACAGAGTGACACAGGGATGGTTCCCAAGGTGCAAGGAGATGTTCTGGGAAATGGGAGTGCCTATGAATAGGTCCACTCTATACCCTAGGTAAGAAAGAAACTGACTTTTACCGAGGACTTACTGTGTGTCTGGCACTTGATGAGTCCCCAGACTCAGTAAGCATCTTCCCAAAAGAAAGCAATGACCCGGAGGCTCCATCCCAGGAGATAGCTACCCAGCACCACCATTTCAGACCAAAGACAGAAGCGAAAACCAAGACAGATAGATGTGGGCTGGACTGAGAAGGCAGGAAAAGAGTTCTCGGGAAAACACAGGGGCAAAGAAGACAGATGTGAAAGAGCAGCTTCCCAGACCTGTGTCTGTGTATAGGTTTCTCTAAAAACAACAACAAAAATGGTATCAAAGGCTAACTTGAAGATGGCTGAGAAGTACTTTAGGGACCACCCCTATGGGTTTTCTTTAAAAATTGTTATCAGCCTCTGCACCTTCTCTACAGTTCCCATAATCCCTTGCACTGCACAGTTTCAAGTCTGTTTTCCAGTGTGACCTTGGGGTGGGCCAGGAACAGAGGCTACCCTCTGTGAGCACATGTGAGCCACACAGAGCCTTCCTAGCCAGAGCCTTTGAATCACCCACATGGCCACCAAGCCAGCTGGAGGGAGTTGTCGTGAAGATGTGTTGAGAACTACAGCAGTTTCCTTGGCAGCTCTTGAGACCATGAGGTCTGTATTGACTTCCCCCATCCTTGAGGTTGTAGCTTCCTGGGCTTACTGCAGCAACTCCCTGACCTCTGCAACTTTAGCTCATAGAAGCCCTCACCCTAGATTAATGGTCAAATAAGACCATTAATTCTAGGGATAACCTAGAAGGCTGCATTTTCCTAACCAAATTTACATCATCACCAGAAGCCCAGCATTGAATCTGAGGCAGACTTCAAGGATAGGCTTAGTTATCCAGCTACTGTGTGTAACTGCCTGGCTAGATGTTAAGCACACAGATGTGCTTCTGTGCACCCCGCCCCCATCCTCCCATCCACCATCACTGGACATGATTGATAGGTGATTGATATGTGACTACATTGGCTTTGGAAGCTGAGGAGATAGCTCAGTGAGTAAAATGCTTGCTGTACCACCATGAAGGCCTGGGATTGGGTACCTAACATCCACATAAAAAGCTGGGCCTGGTTGCACACTCTCTTAACTCCATCACCGGGTAGTTGGCACAGGCAGATCCTGGGAGCTTGCAGGCTAGCCAGCCTGCCTGAAATGATAAGTTCCAGGTGCAGTGACAAACCCTGTCTCAAAAACTAAGATGAAAGACAATGGAGTGTGACATTTAACATTGTCTTCTGGTCCCCACGTGTATGTGCATGTGTGTGTGTGCATGCGCGTGTTAAAAAAGCTGTCATTTGAAGTTACAAGTGACTATGCCACACTCAGGCCCACTAAGAGTGGGACCAACTCCCAGCACCAACAGTGTGGGGTTTTCCAGTATGTGTATACATGGGAACAGAGAAGCCATCTACAAAGGCTTGGGCTTTTAAGTTTTATATATCCAATTAAAATCACAATACTCACTTGCATCCATAAGCTAAGATTGCCTGCAGGACCATAAGTGTGGGCAGAATGACTCACAATAGGGAAGGATGTATTGCTTGTTGGTGCTTATATTTACAGCCCTTTGAACAGCCTTATCCAGGCCACAGGGCTTGAAGCAGTGAGCCAGCCAAGCACAGACTGAAACCTCTCTGTGATCCAAGAATCTCAAAGTCTGTAAATTGTTTTCCTAGGAGATTGTATTACAGGGACAAAAAGTGACAAACACAAGCCCGGCCAACAAGCCATAACCTCCCACCCCAAAGCATGATTTAAGGAGAACCGTGAGCATGCAGTTGGCATATCGTTCATGTTACAACACAAACCCCACCCTTCCTTGCAGAATGGGGCCCCCAGCCCCTCAGTTTATCAGTAGTCATTTCCTAAAGTCAGTTGGAACCTAAAATAAGCTCTTTAGGCATTTCTTTTCATGATACTATTTTGCCTAAACTCCAGACTTTGCTCTGATGTCTCTCCTATAACACAACCATAAGGTTAATGGTTCTAAATACTCAAGATGATGCTTGAATTTGAGCCACTCCAGGAAGCCTACATGAAATCAGCATCATATAATGTTGGTGCAGTTCTCCAGGTTGAAAATGGGGTGAGTGGAGTTTCCACGAAGATCAGCTACTACTGGGTGGGGAGCCCAGTCATTTAAAGCAAACATTTTAAAACTTCCCCAATTATAATCACCATTCGCACACTGTACTTTAATGTAATGGCTTGATAGATTATTTATTGAATAAAGATAAATTAATAAAGATTGCCAACTGTCATTTTATCCCCCTCCCCCCCCGAAATGGCTACATAAACAATGGACACCATTGGTAGACCATTGATAGACCATTGATAGCTTACATGGAAGGGGAAGCCTCATGGGGTCCCAGCCACAGAAAATGAACTAGTGACTGCTAAGGAGGAAGTGTTAGCCTCTCCCGTGGATTGGCTATCAAATACAAATTGGTCACCTGTTGCAAACCATATACAAACAACAAAAATGTAAATGTGCATATATATATATATATATATATATATATATATATATACATATATATATATAATCAAGGAAAAAGAAATTATCAAATTGAGCACATTGCGAATGGGGTAACCTGGGAGGGGTTAGAAAAGGGGGACATGAAGGGGCAGGAGGGAGAAAGAGAAGGAAGAAATTATGTAGTTATATTTTAATTTAATATATATTAGAAATAAATTACACCATTTATCTGTTTAACAAAAAAGAAAAGAAACACAATGATTTAATGATGACAAACAAAAATTCAATAAATTGACATGTTTGAGCATAGCAGTATCAGATTAGTATGTACTTAGAATGTCTTGTGTAAAATATTTTCTTTTAAAAATTACGGTTTCAGTTGCCGGCTTAAATTTCACACACACCCAAAAATTAGATGAATTTTGACTAGAGATTAGGATAGAATATCCAGCAATTTCTGAAATGGTCCTAAACACACATCTGCCATTTTACACGATGTATTTAATGCAAAGGAGAATGCTCAGCACTGGCGATTATAAAATCAAAATATCAGTCAACTCTGAAAAGTGTTCAAGAGGCTCTATATCCTGCAGCATCGTTCAGCCAATATTTAATTCTTTATGTAAAAACAAGCACATACACGTCATTAGCATGAAAAAATTGCTTTTTACAAATGGCAAGATTATATGTATACCAAACAACTGGTTTGGTTTCATGTGTGTGGGATATGTGTGAGTGTGCAGAGATGCAAGTACATGAGCACGCTTGTAGAGGTCAGGGGTCAACCACAGGACTTGTTCTTCAGATGCAGTCCACCTTGGATCTCTTGCTTGTTTTTGAAGGTCTCTAGTTGCCCTAGGCTTCTCTAGTTAGGGTAGGTTCGCTGGCTAGTGAGCCCCAGGGATCCACTTCTCTGGATCTCCAGTGTGGGATTTAGCATAAACCACCAACCACATCCAGTTTTGTTTTGTTTTGTTTTGTTTTGTTTTGTTTTGTTTTGTTTTGTTTTGTTTTAATTGTGGACTCTGAAGATTTAATTGGGTCCTTATACTTAAACCACAAGAACTTTATTTACTAAGTGAGCTGAATCTGGGTGAATCTTGGCGTTGTTTTCAATTGAATTTCTTTATGGTTTATTACTAGCAAATGTTTGAATCGTCTACCTAGGACCATGTAAAAATTTCTCAGGCAAGAAGAGGTTGTAAATTTAAGAACTTCTGTCCTCAAATCATAGACAGACACCGGGGGCTGACAGACTTCATCTTGAAGTCCAAGTATCCTCACCGCAGCAGGGCTGGGGACAAAGGGAAAGCATCCTGTAACCCAGTACAACCAGAGCCTTCTGACCCAATGCCAGCCATGTCTTCAACTGTGCTGGGTATGAAGGAATGCCATAAACAATATTAGCCATCTCTGCCTTTTGAAACAATGTCAGCAGGGACAACTGGAGGACATAGGAGCAGAACAGAGAGGTTGGCTAGGGAACAGTAAAGCCCCACAGGACATGGGCCACAAGGCTACAGGGAAGCCACACAGAGAAGTCTCTATAGGCAAAGGGAACAAGACATTGTTTCCCACAAGATGCAAGATCTAAAAAGACCGGCTGACTAGGCATTAGGAGGCATTTCTTCAGAAAGCAGTGACTGGGTACTCAGTCAGAAGAGCAAGGAGCTAGGAATGGAGCTTTTGTGACCATTGGCATTGTTAATATGATAGACCCTAGAATTGTCTAGGAAGAAAACCTACAGGCATGTTTGTGAGGGAGTTTCTAGATTAGATTGATAGAGGAGGGTAGACTCCCTGCTGAATGTTGACGGTATCATTCTGTGGGCTGGGGTCCCAGCTTGGGGATAAAGCTGACTGAACACAGGCTTGCCCCACCATGCCTTTTAGCTGCAGATGCAATGTGACCACCTGCCTCTTCATGTCCACTACCATGCTACTCCTTATATGATGGACCAGACCTTCATACATTGAGCCAAAATAAGCCATGCCTTCTGTTAGATGCTATTTTGGTCAGGCATTTTGTCACTGCTGTGAGAAGAGTAACTAAGATGACAAGGGCCCTGAAAGGCCCCGGGTCTACTGTAATAACAGGGAAAGCTAGGAAAGTGTCAAGAGGAACAAAAGCCGAAGGAGAAGATGGCTAGGCAGATGGAAAGACTGAGCTTCCCGACGGAGCCACTCAGGAATCCTAGGGTCCTATGGGGTTATGGACAGGAGAGTGCTACTGCAGGTTTTGGATTCGGGAGAGGCAGACATAGGAGATTACTGTTCATGAGAACTCCTGGAGGAGGGTGGGTAGAGAGCAGAAGGCTCTTTGAAAGACACCCCATCCCAGCTGCATCTGACCCATGCAGAAGACCGGAGCAGGGGTTGTAGATGGAGAGAGCACGTAGAGTCTCAACCTGCTGGAAGTTCTAAGACACTCTCTGGGAACCTTGGGCACCCTGGCCCAACACCACTTGCAGAGCAGTCCCCCATTCCTCAGCGTTAGCATCTCTGGCAACTTTGTTATTGGCTGAGAGCTTCCAGGAGTGGTAAATCTGAAGCACGGCAGAAATGATGTTCCCTGCATGAAGGCAGGACAGGAAATAACCAGAGAATATGTGTGTACTTACTACAGTGATATCAGAGGAGCTATTTGGTCAGACTTGCCAATTTTCTGATATCATCATCATTATCATCATCTGCAAACCACAGAGAGAATATTAAACGCAGGTATGCATGTTAATTTCTGCCAGGAAGCTTTTGGAGAGATTCACAAAGGATCCGTGGGTAGAGTAGAGCCTTAGCCAACCATAAGGTTTCTTCTAAGGAAAGGGGATTTCCACGGGTAGGAGTAGTGGACTGGGGGTGGGGTGGGGGAGGCAGGTAGGGTCAAGGACAGGCTGTAGTTCCACATTCTGCCAAGGAGACAAAGCCCTCTGGTGGAAAGTTCCAAGATTTAGTCCCTGCCAAGATCAAGGATAAGGTGAGAAAGTAGGAAGGGCATAGCCAGCACATTCCTTCTAAGAAAACTGCTCCCAGAGCTGTGTATCCAAGAAATCAGGGCACTCTGGTCATCCCCAGGCAGGCTAGAGTCATTATGTGAAGCCTCCTACCCGCCACAGGCTGTCCCTGTCTAAAGTGAGCCCAGCCAGGCTCTTCAAGGCTGTGACTGATCAGAGCAGACCACTCCAAGACAGAGGCTAGCCTGACATCTGATCTGCAGTTAGCTTGCTGGGAAACTTCTTCTCCAAGAAGCAAGCAATGGAAAGAAGATGCATTCCGTGAACTGCCCAAGATGCCACCTGCCACCCGCTGGACCACACAGGGCAGCACTCCAGCACCATGGAGACCCACCAACACTTAGCTTGAGGGCCTGGCCGCGCTTTCGCTCACTTCTCTTCCCTGAGTGGGATACATTTCCATTCTAACAACCCTGTTTATCATTTCTCTTGTCCCCTAAGTCATTTGTCATCTCCCATGGCTCTTCCTGGACCTAGGATGGGCTGCCCTAACTGTCAGACACAATTCTGTCCTTGCTTTGGGTATCTTGTACTCTGATTATCACCTTTTTGACAGTCAGCTCCTTCAATCTCGCAGATCAGTCATTGCTTTGTGTATAGCTGGTATCTAGCTAGCATGGTAGGCTTAGCCAATATGCACCCTGAGTAGTCACTTCTAGATTTAATGAAGTATCCAGAGTCGACAACTCCTGAGGATGGGGTGGATGGCATGGAAACAAGCTCTTGAGATGACATCATTTGAGGAGATACTAGGTAGGTCACTTCTGTTCTCAAACTGCAGAGCAAAATGCAGGCACAGCAAAAGTTGGAGCAGAAGCTTCCGACGCCTCGCTTCACAGAGTGAGAAGGCAGACCTTCAGTTCAGGATCCTAGGTCGCTCACCACAAGCTTTAATCCACCGAGCAACTCTCAGTTCCCACTTTCTCCCTGAGCATCACCCAGGAGGCCTGTGAGGATTATGTTCGAGCTAGCATCTCCACCCCTCTCTTTATGACTGCTGAGGTGTGGGTTTTTTTTTCTTTAAACACTCCATTTCAGTGAGTGAAATGAAAGCCATTTGTGTGCCACCTCATAAAATGTCACGCCATTAATGCCTAAAGTAAGTCTCCCGGTGAACGGTGCTGAGAACTCAGTGCTTGTGACTTTCAGCTTAAGATTCAATCCACCAAATGGCCTGGTTTCTGGAACAAAAGTGTAAAAGGACTTGCACCTGGATTTCAAACACAGGTCGCTCCTGGACTGGCCTTTATTTAGTCCACACAGATAAAGATGACTTGGTAGGCTGGGGAGGAGACAGGGTTGGTGCTTGCCTTACAAGCAACACCTGAGCTCTATGTCCAAAACCTATATAAAAACAAAAGCAAAAACAGTTGGACAGAATGACATATGTTTGTAACCCTTGCCCTGAGGCGGGAGAGATGGGCAGATCCCTGGGGCTCACTGTCCACCAGCTTAGTCTACTGGTGACACTAAGGCACATAGACTATGTCCACAAACAAGGCTGTCTTTGGAGCTCTGCACAAACACCCTCTCCCCTACCCACACATGGTGGGTGATGGAGCATATCCAGAAATGCCACACAAGACCATGTCACACCCAAGCTTCTCCAAAGTGTTCTCATTCCACAGACAAGAAACTAACGCCTGGGATGCCTTTGATCTGCCAAAGGCCCACATAAGGCGAGTCGTGTCCAGGAGAAGGGATGAACTCGGGAACCCGGCTTGTGGGAGTTTCATCATGTCTCTCTTAGGAAGGTCTGTTCCCCTCATCCAGAAATTTCTCTTTGCAACAGAAACAGAGACCGTTAAAGGAAACCACATCCAATAAAAATTCAGAGTCACGGAGTCCATTCCCAATTGATACATCTACAACATAATTCCTGAGCTTAAGGCCCAGGGATCACTGCAGAAGAGCGGGTAGGATGATTGTCAGAGCCAAGGGAACAGAAGGTAGCTGTGGGACTGTGTCCCCTGAAAACATCAGAAGCTACACCCATGAACTACCACCAACATGGCTGCCTACACAAGGCCTAAGCAATGACAGCACTAGGACATGTTGACACAGAAGGGAGACTGCTCACAAGGCCTCAGCTCTAGATAGAGTACTACAGGTAACTAAGGAAGGTTGGCAGCGGGAGGGACGGTCTTCCCCGGGGAGGAGCTCGCCAATTGCTTATCCAATACCAAATGGTCAGCCCAGAAAACAACTAACAAGTAACATTATATAGACTGAGCAGCTTGCATTTGCATATTTAGATTTTTATATGTGTACATATATAGCAATGATTTTTTTTAAAAAGAGGCCATGAATTTGAAGGAGAATAAAGGGGGGAGGATTGCACGGATAGGGTTGGAAGGAAGAATGGGAAGGAGAAGAAATGATGTAATTACGTTATAATATCAAAAAATGAAAAATATATTTTAAAAAGAAGATATGTTCACGTCTTGACATGTGGTATATGTGAATGTGGCTTTATTTTAGAATAGGGTCTTTACAGGTATAATTAGTAAGATGAGGTCATCACTGAGTGGGGTGGGGCCTAACCTAAACCCTAAGGAAGACAGAAGCAGAGTTTGGAGGTGATGCTATAATTCAGTAATACCATGATCAGCAGCAAGCAGCAAACACAAGGACAGGGTCCTGGAACAGAACTGCCAGTCAGCCTTCAGGGGAAAACCAGAACTAGTGAAACTCTGACATCAGACTTCCAGCCTCCTAAGCCACGGGAAAATCCTTTTCCACAATTCTTGTGTGTCTGTGTGTGTGTGTCTGTACATGCATTTGTGTAGATGTGTATATTGTACATGCATTTGTGTAGATGTGTATATATGTGTATATGTATGTGTGTGTACTTATGTGTGTGTGTGTGCTTGCACATGTGCACATGCCAATCACTTTGTGGTTCTGTTAGGGAACTAATATGATGTGAAGCTTGGAGAACACTTTCATGAGGTTCCAGAACTAGAATGTGAGGGCAGAGGATATACCTCCACTCAGACGTGAACTCCACGAAGAGAGTGAACGGAGACATCTCATCAGAGGATATACCTCCACCTCAGAGCTCTCTCTGCTGCCTTGAGAAGAAGGAGGGCAATGTGCCTGCTGTTAAGCCCAGCACTGATGGGAGACCACATTGGAAACAAGGAGCAGAAAATAACTTCCTGTTTTATACTGAGCTTGAGAACCTCAGCTAAAGGAGAGTAGTGTTTGAGACCCTAGAGTTCCCATCAAGGGATCATGCTATGTGGCAGTGCATACTCTGGAAGCCAAGACACAAAGCCTGTTTAATTTCCCAACCCAATGATAAGAGGTCCCGGAGGACAGTCTAATTCTATGAATTGCCAATGCTTCTTTGAGGCTATGTGACTTACTACACATATACTTTGGGAGTTGGTAAAAGACAGAGATTATTCCAAGAACATCAGCCCCCAGACTGCCAAGATGCTTCTACATGGAGCTTGTAATCACCAAGGTTTGAAATAATTGTCTTCTCCCTAATGAGATAATCACTGCCACCCAGGCAGTTCCAACACCCAGGGCAGAGGGGAGACAGGAGGCGAACAGAGGGGGTGAGGCAAATCTGTCCCAGCTTGCCCCAGGGACAGTCACAGATGTGAGCAGTCAATGAAGGACCCTCCATGAAGGACCCTCCGGAGTGTTTTACTTTTCCCAAAGGTTCCCAAAGGTTTGGTCCAAGTTCATTTTTTATCTCGTAACTGTTCAGGGCGATCCAACATGTGTGAGGCTTGTTTCAGTCTGTTTGGGGCTCTTTTGTGAAACTGTCAAAACAATGACCTCATTTGGAGCCATCTGCTGGCATAGGCGATTGGCACAGAGTTCGCTGCTGACTTGGAGAGCCAGAACAATCAATTCAAGATGGCCACTCTAGGCACATGGTGCACTCAGCGATGCTGAAGCCGATAACAGATTGCTTCAGCTCTTCCTGCAATTACCAAATACATCTATGCTCCTGTAGCTACCCAAGGGTGCCTGCCAAGCATGGCAAATAAAAGATACCATCCACTGACCCAGAGCCATGGACCCTCTGCTGCTCTCCCCTCCTCCATGGCCTACCTACGTGGAGGCCCAAGGGAATGTGATTTAATCCGAACAAACTGTTCTCTCTGGAGCAGAAAGCATGCGGGTACCGTCAGCACTTGGACAGCAAGAGGCAGTGACCTTTATCTGATGCCATGTGGTGGGACCAGGCCTCTTCCAGAAACACCAGGACCCATGGGAAAGCATTGCTGTGGGTGTAACTCAGACGTGAACTCCACGAAGAGAGTGAACGGAGACATCTCATCAGGACCCCAAAGCCCGTGCGTGCGTGGCATCTGCAATCTGACCGAGGAGGCTGAGCACAGCATTTCTGGAGCCTGTGTGATGAGAGAGCAGGTGTGCTTGTGAAAATAACAGCCACTTTTTATTACAAGTCTTCCCTCATTTATCTGGGAAACAGAAGAAGGCAACTCAAGAATCTCGCAGGGAAATTACTTTTAACCCAATCTGTGGTTGTTGGCACCTTGCTCCATGAAGAGGCTAATTGGGCCAGCTCAGCAGAACTTTCCAGGTTCTGACAGGGGCTGAGTCCAGAGCCCCTGTGCGCACTCCCTCAGGCCAGCGAAGAGCCAGTGACACATCTCAGATTTCCTTTGGTTTATAATAGCCAGGCTGTGGGTTGATACTGAGGTCGAGGAGCCTAATCTTACAGAAAACCAGCAAGTAGGAATTTCTCACAAATAGAAACAATAAAGGACCTCGAGCAGGGGAGTTGTCTGGTGTGAGCCTGGAACTATAGCCACAAAGAGCCCGATTACCCTGAACATAGTTCAGGGGGGGGGGGTGGGTACTTGGAAGTGGTTCTCATGACTGTCGCCATGGAAAAAAGTAAGAGTGAGTCCACAGCTCAGCACATAAGATGAAATAAAAGAAAGGTTCTTAAGGCTAGAGAAGAGCCAAATGAGGTAGGGAGGGGAGAAAATAACAAGACAGTGGTCAGCCGGGGGACATCACTCTTTAATTGACTGAAGTCACAGAGATACTGGCGCCAGGTACTTTCACTAAGAAATAAGGTTTATGTAATCTCCTTTTGGCATAGACCAGATATCTACATGCAAAGCAAACTCTCTGATAATAATCATGTTTATGTCACAGTGGAGGAATTACACTAATAGAACTACTAATACTACACAAACACACACACACACACACACACACACACACACACACCACCCAGTCCCCAAGCCCACATTCACCTGTCTCAATAGAGCAAAGGCTGAGATAGTACAACTTCACAGTGTCCCCTCACTTCGAGGGAGGGCCACAGACTGAACGTTGATGAATCAGTCAAGCTGAGGCTGTTCTGAACACCACTCTCTCTTCCCAGCTGAACCTCAGATCTGCAGTCACATTCAATACTCTGCAAAGAACATTCCAATTAATATTCACCCAGGAGAAAGCCAGAAGAGACCAACTGCTTCCTGGTAGGCATAGTTTAGTCTTCAACCTTTGCTATCTCAAAAGTCAGAAGCAAGAGGGTGGAACTACCGCTGTTTATGCTGCATCGGAGTGTGAAATATCACAGACAGTGAGTTTGCTGAAGCTCTTGAAAGTCAGCATTCTTCTGTGAAGAAATTCAGTCTAGCTTTTCAATATCTGGAGCTTTAGAGCTGACTTTTTTTTAAAAAATCACATTTATTCAAGCTTCACTTAATAAATCTAATAGCCAAGAATAATAAAGCAATGACCGGGCCCAGAAGTTAACTATAATGCATTGAAATCCACAGCTAGAAATAAGCACTGACGCCCATTTTTATGTATTTAACTGCAATAGAAGTAAATGCACATTGACTCCCCTTATTGTCTTGATGACAACAGTCACCAAGACTGTAGCTCAATGTTTCTTTTATTTAAATTTCTATATTTGTAATGATAACAGTTATTATTTCCAGTTTTAAAATATGGGCCAAATCATTTCAGACAGAGCAATGAATAATGCAAAGGTTTCCTTTTCCCCCAAGACCCAGAGCAAGATGGCACTTGGGGAATCCTAAAACACAGACATGGGATTGTCCCATCTACAGTCTTCCATCAGCTTCCTTACCCATTGCATGCCTAGGAAAGGACCTTTCTAAGGCAATGGCCTAGATGGGATGTATCCTTGCAAGCCCCTCAAAGCTGGATTCTATGAGCACCCCAACAGAGGCAGCTAGTACAAAGCTGACTCTGGCCATCCAGATGAGGAAACACTTCTTGTCTCCTGGGATGCTGAGCCTCTCAAATTCAAAGCGAAGAGCCTCTCATTAGGGGAGATAGAACACCATTCTGCCTGAAACACCTTCACTTGGTGCTAATGCCCATCCGCAAGGCAAACCATCGGCTTCTGCTAGGACCCGTGAGCTCCATAGAATACAAATTGTACTAGGGAGGGGAAGGGGAAAGAAAACTCAGGATGGAAACCATAACAAGAACTGGCAGTGTGTGTTTATACGATCAGGGATGTCTCAATTTGGAATCAATCGAAATCTAAACCAAATTTCTTCATCAGATTGTGATGCCAAGGAGGCCAGGGTGGAGTAACATTAGCCCCAGAAATAGAGTTTAACACACTTCCTCCAACAAAGCCACCACCCACCACCCCCGTCCCCCACCAGCTGAAACTCTGCCGGGTTTCTTTTCTTCTCACGTCTCAGTTTTCTCATCTGTAAAACGTAGATGAGTCGGAGCTTCCAAGAGCGAACTGAGGATCTGTGCTACCGGCTCGATTGTTTGCAGCCCCTGGAGTTTTGCCTTCATCCATGCTCCTCCCCTAAGGATGCTGCTGACTGTGCTTTCCCTGTGGCTGAATTCTTCTGGCCCCAGCGGCTTCTTTGGAGAGAAGAATATTTTGCTGACCCAGATCAAATGGGCACTTTATATATTTCTTGTATTCTACTTATAACACCCTAAATCATCCAGTTTGTTGGATAACTTATCATCAATTCTTGTTTTCTAACAATGCATACACAGACAGACAGACACACACACACACACACACACACACACACACACTCAACAGTGACCTCTATGAATGCCAAAATCTTGCTGTCCTTACTCCTTGTCTAGAGCCTCAAACCAGACTTGAGGCTGAGCAGGAGCTTGATAAAGGTCTATTGTTGAATGAATAAACGCATGCAAAGTGTTGGGCAAAACCCCACGGATCCCTCTTCACCAACTACTGACCCAATAAATGAAGAGCAGACTTGAAAGGTTTCCTACCCAGGCCTGCGTCCTGTGCCTGTTTCAGGCAGGGAAGGAGAGCCAGAGGCTTTCCAAGCAAACAGACATGAGCCCAGCTCCAGGTTCTCTGATGTGACCCTAGGCTGACCAGTCAACCAGGTTCTCCTTCTGGAGAGAGGCGGGTAATTCTCTGATGTACTTGCCCTCATTCGAGGACTTAATAGAGGGAGAACACAAACTGGCCAGCAGTGTTGGTTTAGCAAACTCTCACGGCCATATAAAAAAGCATAAATGAAGACCCTTGTTTCAAAGTTCTGAAGCATTTCACGTGATGACAGTGGAACACTGACGTCAGCTCGGGGCCTCCTCAGCACAGAGTCTTGGAGGACTCACGTCTGGTGCCCACAAAGCTGGCCTCACTGCCCAGCAGAGTGTCAGAGACACAGGAAGGCTCTTAACAAATGAGGGCCTCTCCCTTCTCATTAAAAATCTGATGTAATGAAATGAGACAGATCATGGCTATTGGCTGGACAAAAGGATCCTGAGCTGTGCAATTTCTGCTAGCGATAACCATCCAGGCTAATTATCCACTTGGTGAATTATTCAGATCCTTGCTTGGCCTGTCTCTTTTTTTAAAATTCCTTTGAGTAATACCCCTGCCTGTTTGATAATTCAAAAATAGACTCTCCATCCCCAACTTGTCTCCAGTACTTTGATAAATCGCCATTGAAACAAAAAAGTTGAAGCCTACAGACTCATACTTGAACAGAAGAAAAACAGTTCATTTGTTCCCTGGGCTCTTGCTTATTCAAGATGCATTTATTGGTCACCTTTAAGGCCAAACCCAGAGCTGTGTTTTAGACAGGCAAAAATGGACGGTCACTGAGAACGGGAGCTGGCATGAGTCAAGACTCTTGTAACTGAAGAGCAGTAAGTCTATTCCAGTTTGCTATACAAATTGGTTGCTTGATTATAGACTCCTAGAGACCAGCTCAGGGATATCATTTACTGTGAGCAAAGATGAGAAGCCAAAATGGGAAAGGCTCTGTCATTTGCTAGTTTCTGCATGCAGAGGGCAAAGTGGATGTCACAACTGCTCTATCCATCTCCACCCCACCCCCTATAGCACTACAGGCCCTGAGAAGGCAACTGACCAATAGTGAGGAGAGTTCTGAACACAGATTTATGATAGGTGCCTCAGCAGACTCAGCAGAAAGAGTTGGGAATCAGGACCCTGTGAAGTGCACACTGCTTTTTTTTTTCATAAGTGTATGTGGTGTGTGTATGTGTGTGTGTGTGTGTGGTGGTTTGAATAGGTTTGGCCCAAGGAATGGCACTATTGGGAGGTATGGCCTTGTTAGAGAACATGTGGCTTTGTTGGAGGAAGTGTGTCATTATGGGGGTGGGCAATGAGACCCTCCTCCTAGCTGCCTAGGAGATAGTCTCTCCTGGATGCAGTCAGATCAAGATGCACAACTCTCAGCTCCTTCTCGAGCACCATGTGTGTGTCTCTCATTGCCCTGGATCTTACCAAGAAGGCTAAGGGGCTGGCCAACAAGCCTCAGGGACCTTCCCAATTTTGCTTCCCAAACATGAGGCTTATGGGTACATGCCACTACACCTGGCTTACTGCCTGGGTGCTCAGGATCTGAGCTCTGGTCCTTGTGATTGTATGACGAGCCCTTTCCCAACTGGGCCATGTCCCCAGCCCATGCACTTCTGGAAGCCCCTGTCTTTTCCAATAAATCCTCCAGCTCAGATATGGGGAGGCCTAGAACTTAGTAATATGAAAATGCTCATGTCTTGTCTTGAATAAAACCTTTCTCCCATGAGACTCTGGACACAGAGACTTTGTATCCATGATTTCAAACATCTGCAAGAGAAAAGGAAGGCGTGGAAGGCAAGTCTCTGTCATCTCCAAATATCCAGACGTTTGGCACCAGTCTAGCATTACTGCATGTGTGGGTGTCCCCATCATCAGGAACAGACATGGAATGACTTCCAAGAACCAGGTTCAGAGAGCGACTTTCTGGGAACAGAGATACCTTATCGTGCGCTGTTTCTTACAGAAATGAATTAGCTCTGCTTTAATTAGTAACCCAAGAATAAGGGTAAAAATGAACACACAAAAAGCTTAGAGTAGAGACTGCAGAAAGGGCCCAGTGGGTCAACTACTTACCACAGGGGAAACACGAGGACCTGACTTCAGTCTCCCACAAGCCACATAAAAAGCCAGCTGTGGTGGTTCAGGTCTGCACTCAGCACTGGGGAGGCAGACCCAAGAGGATCCCTGGGGCTTTCTGGCCAGTTAGCTTAGCCTTCTTTGGTGAGCTCCAGGCCAGCAAAAGACCCTGTGTCAAAATCAGGGAGAGATGGCCCAGCAGTTAAGAGCACTGGCTGTTCTTCCAGATGACCAGGGTTTCATTCTCAGTATCCACATAATGACTTGCATCTGGCTACAATTCCAGTCCCAGAGCGCATGACTCCCTCTTCTGGCTTCTGTTGGCACTGCCAACATGTGCATGTGGTACATAGACATTCAGGCTGGCAAAACACTTATACACATAAAAAAAATAATAATAAAGGTTTAAAATATGTTAAAGAAACAAACCCCTCAAAGTGGATAGAGCCTGGGGGATAACTTCTGAGGTTGACCTCTGACCAACACACACACACATGCATGTACATACAAATGCACACACAGAAGCTTAGAGTAACAGCATTTTCTGAAAGGAAAATTGACTTTACACCACTCTTATCTACCTAAATTCTATTTTAAGAGTAGGTTATTATTTTTCTCTAATAATACTATTGTTCCCGGACTTAGTGATTAAAACGTTGCTTAAACAGTGGCTGCTGTAATGAATGGAGCACCTCTGCAGGAGTTAGAGGACATTGAATCTAGCCAGGTCTACTTCCCTTGATGCTGTGGGCACATTAAGCAACATGTCTACAACATGTCTGCCTCACTTCCTGCAAAACATAGGTATTAAATGGGATGGGCTGCCAGGCCCATTCTAAAGCGAGCCTCAGTCTGATGAACAAGTGTTTATAGAAGCCATAACGCTAACATTTCACAGGTTGTATAATGCATAGACTTGAAAGCATTTTCAAACAAGGCTCATTTGATCCATGCAGTGAATCTGTAAGCCTAGATGGTGTCTAATTTGTTCACTGTAAGAAGTCACAGGGAGTCCTGGGTGAGGACACAAGCTGTGGCTGGTAGAAAGGTCCTCTCATTGGGCACTTGATTGCTCCCTCGGATCGTCCCAGGACATGGCTTGTCATCTGTATTAAGAAATATCTCCAATCTTCACACGTAGGTACATGGTCTTAAGGACATTGTTATCTTTTGATATACTTCATAATAGCATACAGGTGCCATACAAAAGGCCTTCCAGCCTCATGTGGGTTCACTGGTTTCTAACTAAACTGGATCTGAAACTTAAGGTATGATAACTGGTATTCCATAATTACCATTTAAAAGCCAAGAACATTTTGTGGCTACAGAAAATCAGAGTTTTCTCAGAAGTATTCCTTATATTTACCTAAAATTACACACAGTGCATTGAAGTGTGTGTGTGTGTGTGTGTGTGGGAGAGAGAGAGAGAGAGAGAGAGAGAGAGAGAGAGAGAGAGAGAGAGAGAATCTTAAATGAAGAGACCATTTGACAACCATTTCAGCAGCAAACTTAAGATTTCTCCTTTTGAGTTTTTGGTCAGAGACATCCAAATGACTCCCAAAACAAATATGAGCTATTGTAATTGTCCTTGGTTGCCACCCAGGGATTGAAGATAAGCAAGTATTGCTGAAGACACCTTGTACTTGGGACACAGAACTCAGCAGGTTCTAGCTCGATCTCATCAAAAACCTCCTCTCTGAGGACTGGCTTTCACAGTACCAGAAGGTGTTATGCAAGCGGCAACGGAGGGAGGTAGCCAACAGTTCTGCACGACTGTCGTGCCTCTAAACCATAACAGCGACCAGCCTGCCAAGGGAAGAGAAAAAGGTGTGACAGAGGCCCTCGGAACCTGATAGTAACCAATGGCTGTTTGGATGTAAGGCCTGCTCAAAAGGAGAATCATGCCTGGTACTAGAACCCCAGCCAATTACTCACAGGTGGTGAGGTAATGGGGATTAGAGGAGGACCCACATCTGACAGTAGACCAGTATAACACCTATCTGCGTCCTAAATACTTATCTTTACACCCAATGATAAATGCAGCTCCCATTCCTCATCAAAGAACCTTCTCTTTGCAGCAGATGGAAACAGCCACAGAAAGCCACTGCTGGACGAAATACAGAGAGGAACTGATTGCAGGAGCCCACTGGTCCATCACAACTCTTGCTGTATCTGAGGCTTAGGGAACCATCTCAGGAGAGAGGTCAGAAAATCTGTAAGAGCCAAGAAACAGAAAGTCTGCTGAACAATTGTGTCTTGTAAAAAAAAAAAAAAATGACAGGTAAGTCATGCCCACCACAACATCACTGCCTAAATAAGACTCAAATATGACGACATTAATAGCCAAGCTATCATGGAAGAGGGAAGTCTCAGGGGGCCCATCCCTGGACAGAGGCTCCAGACAGCAAATGCCTGCTGAGAGTGGGAGCATTGCTCAGCTCCAGGGATGAGTCCCCTAATTGGTTATCCAATTTCAAGTGGTGATCACCAAAGGCATACACATACATACACACGGGCCAAGAAGGCTCTGCTTATATGTTTATGAATATATGTGCTTGTGTGTGTATGTATACATATACATATACATATACATATACATATACATATGTGTGTGTGTGTAAATACTAATTAAAGAAAAAGTGGCCATGTATTTGAGAGGGAGTTGGGGAGAGAGGGATTGGAGAGAGGAAGGGAGAAATAATGTAATTCTATATAATGACAAATTTTAAGATTATTTTTTTAAATGGTAAGACTGTTTAAGAAGCAGGACACCCAGACCACAGGAGCTCCTAGAAGCTAACATAGGAGCAACTTGAGGCACAAAATAAGTGATGACAATACTGGACTATAACTCATCCAATAAAATAACTATCCTTGGGTTCACATTGCCTTTCTGATGTTCATAAGTATGCTTGTTATTAGATCTTCCTGGGAATTTCATTAGGAAAAAAATGTAGGGAGGGAGGGGGAACCAGGAAACTCGTGCTAAGAATGGGCAGTGTCTACAGTAATACTTTTTGCAGATCTCCCCTTGTAGGTGCTAAAATTATAGCAGAACCCTAGAAGAGAAACAGAATTTGCTTAGTATCACGTTATCTCCCTAAACATCTACTGACTCCAAGAGAAAGAACAGTACCTCCACAGCAGAGAAAACTGGCAGACATTTTAGCCATCAGGTCAAGGTCGAGTTCATGTATAACAGGCACCAGCAACCCAGAGAGGTACACAGAACTGTTTCTGTAGTATTCTTGGCAAATGTGTGTCGCCCTACTGCACCATAAGAAGCTATCAGATGAGCCTAAAGACTGTCTTGAAAACAGCTGACTGGTGATTTTCAAAATTACCAAGATCACCAGGTATGATGGTGCACACTTCTAACCCCAGCTCTCTGGAGGCAGAGGCAAGAGGAAGACAACTCTGAAAGGAAGGGGAGGGAGGGGTGAGAAGAAGAGAGGAAGGAAGATAGGAGAAAGGGAGGGAGGAGGGGAAAGGAAAGAAGGAGAGGGGAAGGGAAGGAAAGGGGAGGGGAGGGACTGTTACAATTTGACAAACATTCAGGGAAAATAACTAAGGGCAATGTTTACTCCTTCTATGAAAAACTAGCAGAACTGGATATGAATTTACACTTTGCCAATGAACACTTACTGTCCTCTTCTAACCATTATACAGTATGTATATAATTTGCTAACTTCAGGAGACAGTAGATGAGGGATATGTCAAAATTCTGTACAATTTAGCAACGTTTCAGAAAGTCTAAAACCAGTTTTAAAAAATTAAAATACCCCTGGAGCCATTGTGACAGTTGTCTGGGCTCCTCCAAGCCTGAGTTAGCTTGCCTGAGAGACAGCCAGGGTTTTTCTCCATGCTGGCTCTTGTTCCATTGAGTGTCTCTTTAGGGAGTGGGATCCATGAGACCCCCAGACCACATTCTGACCTTGCCAGTTTTCTGACAATCCAGCTATTAGGAACTGCTGTGCCTTCTGGCCAGCACATCTATTGCAAACAGTGTTTGAGCTTAGTGCTTCCTTGGAGACAATGTCAGCACTGTCTCACACTGAATACAGAAAGTGAGAGCCAAATAATCCCAGAGATCTTCAATAACAAACACATCTCCTTCATTTTGATCACAATGATCCAGACTCATTTCACAGAGCTTCAAGGGAAAAGCAGGCAGAACTAGGCTACACAGGTCTGTCTGCAATCCTGCCTCCAACTGTGCCTACCCAGCAAGCCCAGTGTCATCGCTTTCATCCTTCAAGGATGGAGAGCAAGTGCCATCACTTTAATTCTCTATCTCTTTGAGGGTTTTTTTTTCACAAAGCACACACACACACACACACACACACACACCTGAGTCCACAATGTACTTCACATGGGTATAAAGTGGGAGCCACTCACATAGCCAATGATGTAATGACAATTGCACACAACTGCATTAGAAATAGTACCAAGTGTCACTGCCTAGAAACTAAGCAACCTCACGGTTTCTGAGTTGTGTTTTGGAAATAAGACATGTCTTTCTCTTCCTGAGATACATGACTCTGCTATTACTGGGAACTGGATAGGTGGAAGAGGGTCCTTCCTGAATTTGGGCCTACCTTCTAGTGTGTGTGTGTGTGTGTGTGTGTGTGTGTGTGTGTGTGTGTGCATGAATGTGGGTGTGTGTGCCTGGATGTGCTCTTATGAGGGCATCATGTAAAGGCCAGAGGACAACCCCAGCTGCTATGCACCGCCGGTGCCATCCACTCATTGTTTTTAAAGACAGATTCTTTCTCTGGCCTGAAAGTTACCAACCAGGCTAGCCTGGCCAGCCAGAAACACCCAGAGATTTGCCTGTCTCCAAGCACCCAGCACTGGGGTTACAAGAGTGTGTGCCACCACACTTGACTTATTTTCCATGTATTTTGAGAGTTGAATTCCACTCCTTATGCTTGCAAACACTCTCCCAGCTGTGCCATCGCCCTTGTCTCCAAACTCCTATCTCAACCAACGAGTTCCTTCATCCTAGCTTGAGAGGTTGGCTTCAAGAGAAGTTTCAGATGTGGTCCCTGGCTGGAAAGAGCTTAGAGTCTGGTATAAGCTGGGATTGCCATCTTTAAGTAGTTAACTCTGAAACAAAAACTTACTATGCAACATCCCAAGTTACTGAAATCCAGGGGAAAGAGGGCAAGAGTCAGAAAAACTCCAGGTGCAAGTGGGTTCTTACGTCCATGTGTAAGCTCATTCACCATGCCACACGGTGCTCAAAGTAAACCAGTATGAACCAGACAGAAAAAAAGTAAAAGCAGGCACATAAGTGTACTTCAAATTGTTAGAGATAAATTCAGAAAACTTTAATTGAAAAATATCTAAATTGGAAGGATGTGTTTGGCTGATCTACATACTTAACCACACATCCACCTAGGCAAATTCAAGGCCATTACAACTTATGCTCAGGGTTACACAACTCTTAAGGTCCCAAGTCTTAACCCATTGAAGATTCTATGCCTTGGGAAGAAGCAATATTTCACCCTACACATGAATAAGACTTGTAGCTAAGAAGATTCAGTTACGGGGGCTGGAAAGATGGTTTAGTGGTTAAGAGCACTGGCTGCTCTTCTAGAAGACCCAGGTTCAATTCCCAGACCCCACATGGTGATTAGCAACCATCTGTGAATCTAGTCCAAGAGGATCTGATACCGTCTTCTGGTCTCTGTTAGGAACCAGGCATGCGTGCAGGCAAAATACACACACAATGTAAATCTAAACATGTTGTAAAGATCCAATCAGGCTTCCATGTTGTTGATTTCTTTAAAAATCTCAGGGCTCAAAGACTAATCTCATTTTCTTCCACTACTTTAGGAAAGAAGAAATTATGCCAAAAAGGAAAACCTGACATTTTTCATGGATCATGGGTCCCCTTTGTCTCCTCCTTGACAAGTGTAGACTTATTGTCCCAGCTGTCAACTATTAATTGAACACCAGCTATGGTTCTTGTAATCTCAGCACCTAGGCCAGAGCTCAGTGAATCACAGATGTTTAATAATGTTAAACTAAGTGGTTGCATGGGGCATTAGGCTTGCCCACATTTAACATGATATTAGATATGAAAATGTGGTGAGGGTGTCCTTTGTAGCTCCTCTGTGTTTATGGAGCTATCTACTAATGAGACAAAGGGCTTTTAAAATAGAAAGTTTATCCTGGAGGTAAAACCTTGTGTCACTCTTCTTCATGGAAGTAATACAGTCATGCATCTAGCCACCAAGAGAGCTACTGAGAGTGTTCACTGCAAAATGGCACAAGGACACCCACTGACATCTTAGCCACAGTTCATGCTATGGATCACCTTCCTTAACATAGAGAATTAAAGCAAGCCTGACATAGAAGATGTCACACAGGCTTGGTGGCTGTTAACATGTCTCCCTCACTAAAAGTTCCTCTTGCTAGCCCCTGGCCTCTACACCTTTATCATCAGGGGATCCATCTGTGAAGTCCCGGTACTGTATCCTCAAGTGTATGATAATGTGATGGTTAACCTGGATTGTCAACTTGACAGTGTCTAGTCATTGAAGAGACAGTTGGGCATTGCCCATGAAGGATTAGCTAGAATAGGTTAACTGAGGCAGAACAATGTTATGTGAAATATCACTCATGAAATATGAGTGATGCAATGCCTTGGGCGGAGGGCCTGGAATGAATAAAAAGGATGGCCAGCAATTTTCACCTTATTTTCTGACAGTGGATGTCATGTGACCAGCTGTCTCAAGCCCTCGACACCATGATGGACTGTACCTCCCAACTGGGAGCCAAAGTGAACCTCTCCTTCCTAAAGTTGTTCTTGCAGGTGCTTTGGCACAGCAACAAAGTGAGTAGCTAGTGCGGATAATAATTAGTAAACTTAGCCAAATGGGATGAGTCCCGCCTACACAAAATAGCCAAGTCTTTACGGACCACATCGCCCACAGCTGCCTCCCCCGAGGTGTCTCCTCTGAGAACACTGTGCTTGTAGAGCCATGTTGGCTCATGCTTCAATGCTAAGAGCCGCACGAGAGTCTTCTCCATGTTTGTAGCACATCTAAAGCCTCCCTTTCTTCCTGTCTCTGTCACCACCCTACTCCACACTGTCGTGGCACCCAGCCTGAACTACGCTGGAGAGCCCCTCCACCCTCACCATGCTTGGGTAACACATGGAATACAATTTGGGTTAATAATGTATAAGAAAGCACTTGCTGAGAACTTCAGAGGAACGGCCGTGATCCTAAGAAAAGGTCGGCATTGCTTCAGCCGATTTTGTCATTCCTGGAAGTCGCACCTGCAGTCATGACAGCCATCAGGTCTCCATGAGACAAGTTATCCTGAGAACTAAGTCAATACTGTAAGTCAAGCAAAGCAAGGACAAAGAGGTAGGGTCCTCAGGATATTAGCATGGAATTAATTGCACCTTGGACCTTCTTATACCCAGACCTCTTACAAGGTGAAATACTTAATGGGCTTTTTCTTCAGATAAACTTTGCTTAGGAAGTCCAGGTTCATGTAGCCCTGTGTGTTCTGACTGCTTCTATCTCAGAAGTGTCCCTCGCTTCAACTTCTGGCTCTCTTCAAATGGTCCTTTGTACATTAAAAAGCAAAGTGAGCCCTTTGTGGGAAGAAATCTCAGGATGCTGTTGCCCTCATAAACTCAGCAGCTTCCCTTTCTACTTGAAAAGCTGATGCTTCTAAGCGTGACATAACCCCAGTGCGGTGGTCAGAGAACGCGGTGTAACAAATTATTCCCAAATCTTAGCAGTTTAAAACACCAATCCTGTGTTATCTCACAGTTCCCGGGAGTGAAGGACTCTGGAGCCAGGCACTCTGCTTTTGACTTGGGGTCACCCTTGACACTGAAATCAGAATGCTGTCTGGGATTTGACTGGAGATGCAAGGTCTGTTTCTAATGTCAAATTCTGAAATGTTGGTGAGTGAAAGGTCTTAACTGTGTACTTTTGCACAGGGTTGCGTGGTTTCTTTACCACATGGCCACTGGCTCCTGCCAGAGCAAATGATCCAAAGAAGAGAACATCAGAGTGTCCCTCCACTCGGAACTGTCTAACCTCAAACATATATACCATTGCTTCCAGCACACCCTACTTATTCAGTACAGGCTGCTCTCTTAGGGAAAGGGAAACAGGATTCACCTTTTGAGGGGTGATCATCAATGTAGAGTAACTATGCATAGCCATGCACATTTACAACCCCGGGGCTTTGGTGAGTGAAGATTGATGGGGCTTGCTGGCTGCCAGCCTACCTCCAGGTTCAGGGAGAGACCCTGTCTCATGGGAATATGATGAAGAGTGACAGAGCAGTACACTTGGCATCTTCCTCTGGAGTCTAAGCATGGATGTGTATGGATGGTTGCACACACCTGTGCACATGCACACATATACACACATATGCTACATACATACTCAAACACATATACACATAAAATGGACACATCCACACACGTAAAAATAATTTTTAAAGAATTTAAAAATAATCAAGATTGAAAACAGCACAGGTTTTACACATCCTGTTCCATACCTACTTTCTGAGACCCCAATCCCTTTGTTTTTCTTGGGTAAACCATGGCCGGCCCACTGATCCCTTTGAGTCCAAGTCCTTGCACCTTTGAGCCCTTTGGTACTCCTCTGTTCGTGGTGCTTTCTCTAATTCCTTGGCTGTCTGGAATATTTTCAACTTCTAGCTCTCCAACCTAGTGTCATCTCCTTGGCGATGGCCACCTGAATCACCTAGTCTCAGTCAGACTTCCTTCTCTCCACTACTTTCTGTAAGTTTCACACCATTTGCACTTACTTGGAAGATGCTATAGAAGAAACGGTGGTTTTGCTGATCCCCAGATTTGCATCCCCAGAGTGTAGGGAGGAATGTAGCACGGGTTGACACTAACAAACTCTTGTAGAGTGAATGAATGAAAAGCGAGTGAGCACACATGAAGAGATGCCAGTTATATAGAGCACATGAACCCACAACACAGCGCCTCCAGGAAGGGCTTCCTTGACCCATGGTGAATGGAAGTGGGAGCGAGGGAAAGAAGAGAGGGCTGGAGACTCCTCCACCTCTGCCTCCGCAGCAGATAAACAGAGTGGGGCTGACAGAAGCTCAGAAGTAGATTCACCTTCCAGTGGGTGTTAGTCCCCCAGATATGGGGGCAGGAAGCTACTTGGGGATGTGTTCTTGGCACGCAGAGCTCTCATTCACACCACCCTTCTCAGCTCAGCCCCATCTCCGTGCACACATGTGGGGACTCATGCATGACTCTGCACAGTGAAGCAGGGTTGGGATGGAAATGGACAATTGGTGACATTTGGCCACAGGACTATGAGGTCAAAGGTCAAAGTGCAGTGTTAGGAGGGCATGATGGGGCAGCAGATTCCTTGAGGGGGCTGCCTTTCACTGGGCAATGCTGGCAAGAGAGAATCTAAAGGTGTCTTTGAATGATCAAGGGCTCCATTATCCTCTCCAGTGTCAGAGGAGCTGTGATTTCTCCTGGTTCCACAGTACGGCACCATGGAATGAATGCGGAGATTTAGAAGGGGCACAATGAATCAATAATTCTACCTCCTTCTGGAGTGGGAATCTCTTAGCCCAGGAATTGAAAAAATGATCAGGTGAGCTCTTCTGTCCCATCCCCAAACAATAACTGGAAGAGGTCACTTCTCATTCCTGGGTGGCAGTGCCACCAGCCAGTATGGGGCTCAGCAAAGGACTCAAGGTTGTGATGCATGGAGAGACATGGATTTCTGAAAAGGTTGATTTCTAACCACAGAGGAAATAATACCTGTGCTAAACCAAACTGAAGACACTGGCTCCCCATGAGGTCTTAGCGCAAATATTAATCACCAGCGTGGTAAACAGTCTGAGCCAGGGCTACTGTGCTGACAGACAGACCAGACAGGAGAGTCAGGCAACAGTGAGGCTCAGGGAACAGATGGCTCCTGGCCCAGCTGTGCACAGCACTGTTTTCTTAAAATAACTACTTCATGATAACCTATTCTTCAAGTGAAATGGATTTTGTAGGTCTGTAACACAACTAGACATGGAATTTTAAAAGTTAAGTGAATTACATGCTTCAAATATAAAATACATACAGAGAAAAAGTTGGATGGTTTAGAGATTTTTAATTTTTCACTTATGTTGTATGTGTGTAAATGTGTACACACATGCCTTGATGCACAGGTGGCAGTCAGAGGATAACTTGCAGGAGTCAGTTCTGGTTTTCATCTTTCTCCATTTGGGTTCTAGGGATAGAACTCAGACTGGCTTGCAGCAAGCATCCCTTTCCAATAAGCCATCTTGCCCCATTTCAGTATATAAGTGCGTGCTACACCTACTCTCGAAATGGAGTGAATAACCAGAATCTTACATATAATTATTTTAAATAAATTGGTATGCCAGTTAGTTTTTGTTAACATAAACTGGAATCTAACATAAGCTAAGAAGAGGGAGCCTCACCTGAGGGATTGCCTCCTTCAATTTGGCCTGTGGGCATGTCTGTGGGGCCTTTGGTTGATTGATGAATGATGTGTGAAGGCCCAGCCCACAGTGGGTGGGGCCACTCCTGGGCAGTTGCTCCTGGGTTGTATAAGCAAGCTGAGCAAGATATGAGGAGCAAGCCCATAAGCAGCATTCCTCTATGGCCCCTGCTTCAATTCCTGCCTTCAGGTTTCTGCCCTGTTTAAGTTCCTGTCTTGGCTTTCCCCAGTGACAGCCAATGACCTGTAAGCTAAATAAAACCATTTCCTCCCTGAATTGTTTTGGGTCAATGTGTTTTATCACAGGAAAAAGAAAAAGGACAAAGCCTAAGACAACTAAGTAACTATTGGTACCTTTGTTTCATATCTAGTATTTTAAGCAAGCTGAGAGCGGTTGAGGAGGGAGAGAGAGTGTAATCACTTCATTTTCATAGCTATAGATAAAGACTCCTTGGGGATGTTGTTTGGGGAACTCAGAATGTGTAAACACTTTAACTGTGGATGACCTAAGTTTCAGCAATAGTGAACGATAGAGGAAGACTCTGAATAAGACCCCGTCCTGTCACAGTCCATCATTGTGCTCAGTTATCTGCTTTCCTTCAGAAGTCTATACATATTTAAAGCATACACAAAATGTTTTCCATCTATATGTAAAATAGAGTTCCTCTTACGATTTGAATATGAAATCTTCGCCCAGGTTCACATGCCACATGTTCGTCCCTCCCCCACAGCTGGTTGTGCTATGTGGGAAGATTCTGGAAACTTTAAGAGCTGGGACCCACGCAGAAGAAGTGGGCCATCACTGAGAGTGTGCCTCATAAAGTTCTGCCTGGTGCCTGGTCCTTTCCACACTCTGCTTGTTGTCCTCCAGGAGAGCAGCCTCCTCATTTGCATTCTTTCATTACCATGATGCTCTGCCTGAGCACATGGAGTTGAGCCACAGTGGGCTAAGGCCTCTGAAACCGTGAGCCAAAGCTTTCCCTGTTATTTGGTCACAGAGATATCAAATAAACTGGTGCCAGAGAAAAAACAGGATTGCTACTCCGATTAAATATGATTATGTGGTTCTTTAGCATCTAGATGTAGTTTGTGAGAGGAATTCGGGTAAGTTGAGAGATTAAGATTAGAAAAGCCCTAAAAAGTTATGATTAGAGCTTAGTGGGAAGTTCTGGTCGGTGCCAAAGACCAGAAGTGTCTCAGAAATGCAGACAGTGAAGGCTAGTATAACAAAGTTTCTGGTGGAAACATGGTCTTTTATCCAAAATTGGACTAGAGACCACCTGTGTTATGTGCAGGAAAATCATTTGTCTGCATTTTGTCTGCACCCAGAGATGAAGATGGAGATGCTTTTAAAAGAGATCAGCTGTGGAGCTGAAGAGCTGGCTCAGCAGTTAATTGCATATACTGCTCTTCCAGAGGACCAAAGTTCAGTTCCCAGCACCCATGTCAAGTGGCTCACAACTGCCTATTAACTCCAGCTCCAGGGGATCCAGTCTTCCTGGTCTCTTCAGGTATCTGAACATACGTTTACGTAGCCACACACGGACATACAACAAGGACATATAATTAAAAATAAAATAAATCTTAAAAAGAAATATTTTTAAAATATTAAACCTTTATGTGTAAGAGTATTTATCTGAATACACCATGTATGTGCACCATGTATGTGCACCATGTATGTGTACCATGTATGTGCACCATGTATGTGCACCATGTATGTGCCTGATGCCCACAGAGGCTGGAAGAGGATGTGGATTCCCCTAAATGGCATTAGTTAAAAACCATAGTGTAGATCCTGGGAATTGAACCTGGATCCTTTGGAAGAGCACCCAGTACACTTAACTACAGTCTTCTCTTCAGCCCCAGTTGTGAACCTTAAAAGGCAGGTCATGGCAGGTCATGGGTATACGAAGATGGTTGCAGGCTTCAACTGTGTCATTTTTCACAGTTGGTGCAAAATAACATCCAGCTCTTCTCAGTCACTCATTTCCTGTTTTGTCATGTGATTTGCCACATACATTCCTACCATGTGATCTCACCTGCCATGAATCAATGCAGAAAGTTCTCACCCCACGATTCTCCTCGATTGTGGACGTTCAGCTCTTCTTCTGAGCCATGGAAAGCCTTTCTTCAGAAAGTATCCTGCCTTGTGGATTTAATTACAGCAATAAGATATAGACTAGGGTTGTCCCTGGGGTCGCAGCCACCCTCTAGAGCACTCTTGAAGAGTGCTCACTGATGGCAGTGACAGCCCTTTCTCCACAGAACCCCTGGCTCACTTATTCACGTTGCCACACAATGGGGAAGGTGTGAGCCTCCACAGTGAGAACTGGCTCAGGCATTTCTCATACTCTGCTCCACGCTGGGAAGAGGTCTTGCCTTCTTGGAACTTCAGCCTCTAGCTACACAGATGGGCCAGACAATCGGTGTGTCTATCTCTCTGTGCATCTATCCTCATCTAGCAGCAATTGTTTCTGGTTCCATGAAGAAGCCTTTCATACATACCTCTGAAGTCACGTATGTACCTGCCTAGAACTTCTGAACCACTTTACAGAGCAAGCAAGGGTGGGGGATCTAGGGAGATTTGAGTGACGGGGAGGAGAGGACCAGATGAACACAGGGCTGTGTCCGTGGACTGAAAATCACTCTGTCCAGTCGCTGTCACTAAGCACACAGGAAGAACACATGATTGGCACCTCAGCCATATGCCTCTAAAAGAGCTTGAAGTATAACTAGTCTTTAAAATCATCCAAATCACAAAACAGAAAGCAGTCAATCAAACCACTTCGGAGAGGGGGGCGTGGCAGGGATGTTTCCACCAAGAAAAGCTTTTTATCAGGCCAGGTGACAACCCCAAGGCAAATGTACAGGGCCTGGTGACCTCTATGGATGTGGAGACCACAGACCTCAGCCCTAGACATTCTGCCTGTTGCTTATCACTCAACAGACAGCTGGCCCATAAAAGACTGGGGTAAGAGGTGACAGGCGGGCCTGTTTATGGCTGCCTTCTCTCTAGGCTCCACCTGTTGTCTCCTGACTCACCTCAATTCCTTGAAGCTAAGAGCACCCCTTTATAACGCATGACCCCTGTGACTGGGAGGGGCCCTCTAACCCTCTCCTAATTGACAGCTTACTTGAACCTTCCCCTATCCACTAGATGGAGGCCACCTGTCCCACAAGGCAGCTGGGCCTACCATTGCTTTGATCCCTCCCCCTCTTATAGGTAGACTTGTTTACCTTTAAAACAGTTAGAAGATAGGAGAAGTTCCACACACAGCCGGGCCTTCAGCGTCACACCTCTATTCCAGAAAGTTCCTTATTGCAACTAAACCCCTCACCGTAATCCCATAACCGCTTTACCTTAATCCCCCCCCGGACCCAGTGCCTCTTAGTACCTGCCACCTGCCAAGGGACAGGATTCAGAGTCCTCCTGTTTGTCTTTTCACCCTGATTTAGCGTATGGCCGTTGCCTTGTTATTAAATAACCAGAGTATGAGTTTATTTTGCTCTGGCTGAAGTGTATTACACACATAACAAAACAATAAAAGCGCCAGAGAGCACCTGTTCCCTGTTCTGCCCAATTGCGCTTGACTAGATAGCCCTCGTCTTCTGAGAAGTGATGACCTCACTCACGCAGCAGCATCTGGCTCCTGCCCTGTACCTCCCTCCTCGCAGCCTGCATCTTATCTCCCAGGCTAGCTTCACTTACAACCGCCATGAAGCGTTATGCATCTTTCTAGGGGTCCCCGGAGGTTGTTCACCCATCAGTGCTCCTGAAAAGGCAGACAGGAATTTAAATCTCCACTTCTCAGACAACACAAGCACAGCTCACTCTAAATGATGAAGGTTGGGACCTGGACCTCCAGAGGAAGTAGCTGTTAATCTGTTGGCCGAGAAACTCGTAGTTATCACCATGTTGCGTGCCTGGGAGCGCTGTATGGGGACTGCTGGGTATATACCAGACTTGAAGACTACTGAGACAGAGGAATCTAGATGGCATGGTCCCCACAGGAACATGGGAAAGAAGAGTAAGATGCAAGTCCTCCAGTCTGTGGCAACTTCCCCTGGTCTGGAGATAAGTGTGAGGACTAAATCCAGGTAGAGGATAGTCATTCCCAAGGCATCCTGGAGCCAAGGATCAAAGATGACCCAAAATATATGGCTGATGACTACCCCTTCCCCCACTACCAAAGACAATCTGTCAGGCAGGAAGCAAACACGTTGGAACTCTGTAGATGGTCCAGAGGCTCCAAACCCACTGGCATGACTTCAGAGAATTGACTTTCTTCTGTGGATGGACACACGGTTTCTGTTTTAAAGGAAGGGCAAACACAGGCCATACAGTTTGGAGAACAAGTTACTGGTAAAGTACACATCTGCCCAACTCTTACCACCTGCCCTGGCAGATATGGCCAGCTAAGGTCTGGGAACTCCTCCTCGTCACCCTGATGAGATGGAAAGTGAGCTCTGGGCTGATTCACCTCAACATGGAGGTAGAAAGACCTGAAAGAAGTCAGCAGGGATCACTCTGTGCCCCTTCTGGTGCAAGAGAGACCAAGTCATTCAGTCGGGAAGGGGAGCTTGTTGTAAAATTTCTTTTTTGTCCCAGTGAGCACAGTTGTACCAAGAGCCTCCATTCTTGTTGCCATGGTGATTGTTCGTTCTCCTGCAGTGTGGCTGGGTATCAGGAGTAGGCCTACTGACAAAAGGGTGAGCATCACTGGAGAGAACAATCCAGGATTCTACATGTGAGGGCTGTACCTGTGAGAAGATCCTGTCTCACGTTATCCAAGGACACAGCAAACTCTCAAGGAGATCCATCTCGGAAACAGCTCGCATCAGGGCTGCCAAGCAGTACCCTCCTGCTATGCCATGGTGACTTCCTCCCAGGGGATTGCTGGGGAGCAGGTGAGTGTGTGCATGAAGCTGGTGCTCGGTCTTTCACATGGTGGCTGTAGAACAGCCCAGCTCTGAGATGCTTTCCAGTCTGTTTGCATCAGAATGGTCCAGTACCTCAAGCATCTCATGCAAGAATCCATCCCTGTCCATCACCATGGTCGTTTCAAACACAGGGTTTTGTACACGTTTCATGTGGGATTCCATGTTCACTTGACCCAGTGTGTGGGTCCACAGACAAGGGGAAAATGTGTACCCAGTCTTCATGCCAACTGCCATGATCTTCTTACACCATGATATGGTAAAACCACAGAAACTCAGATGGCAGAATTCAACAATATGGAAAGCAGTGGGCAAACTAAACACTCTTCTGCCCTCTTCCCATCCCAGCAAAGGGCATCTGTGTGTTTAAATGTGCGCATTGTTTCCTCTCAAGGGCCATTTGGAAATCCTTCTCTAAAAGGCAAAGACTAAATGCCATCAGTTTAAGTGTTATACAGCTTCTGTTTGATTAACCAACGATGTCACTGCAACACCAAGCAGTCATAGAAATATACAAACAAATGTAGCTACACTCCAATACAACTTTCTTGGCATAAATTGACAGTGGACAACGGTCCAGACTCACCAGTTGCATTTATCAGACAGTGCTCTAGCACAATCCACTTACCCTATGCCCCACATTGCCTGCTCTTCTTTCTAAGCTCAGTGGTCACACGATGCCCTTCTTATATCCCTAGGTGGTGGGGCTTTGATGTGTCTTCCCTTCCTAATGGGACAGGGTTATTTACTGGGCCTCATAGATGTGTGGTCTGTCTAAGAAAGGCCTCCAGTACTGGTACTTCTGGCAACCTAGGCCCTGAGACTCTCAGGCACATTTGAACATTGCCCCTCCCTGTGGCATGTGGCCTGGTTGTCTTTTAGATGGCCTCTCTCCATCTTTCCTTCATCATCTTTTCCCCTTCGATAATGAAAATGTCTTAGTTTTGTTCAATGCCTTTTGAAAGTGAAATTCCATGGAACGCCTGACAAGCAGCAGGGACGATGGCTTCACCATCCCTTTCGTCAGAGGGACAACTTGTGGGAGGCAGTTCTCTCCTTCCACCATAGAGGATCCAGGGTTGGAACTTGGATCATCAGACTTGGCAGCAAGTGCCTTTACCTGTTGAGCCATCTCAACTAGCTCCAAGATTTAATATGGTTGAGGGTCACAGACCTCAATGTAGTTGCCAAAACTAAAAAAAATCAGAGCTCTAATAAGTAAAGATATGATCAGCAAGACTGCAGAGTCTTAAACATTTAATTTGGGATGGGAAGAAATCTAGAATACCTACTTTCCCTCCCATTCAAGAAGACCAAAGAGTTTCTTTCTCAAGAATTCAGTGGCTCAAAATGTGGAGAAAAATGGGGGAAGGGTGATGGTTGAGGGCTGTCTAGAGCTATGGAGTGCCTGCCTGTGTTTTAGGTTGGAGAGAGGCTCCATGGATAGAGTGTGCAAGCCTGAGGACCCATGATCAACACCCATAGTGCACACATATACACTAACATGCACGCACACATACAATTTGTTTTTTGTTTTTTTTTTTTTGTTGTTGTTGTTTTTTTTTTTTTAGAAAAAGAGATGGTATCTTCTTCACACAGGAAAAATGGTAGGAAATGTGCTGAGCCTTTCTTTCACACAGCAGCTGGCCCTGTGATTTGGATCTGAGGTTTGCTTCTTAATCAAAAGGCCTTGGGCCTACAGGAGTGGGTTGTATAAATCATAGGAAGTCTCAAGAAGTCAACCAAGGGATTCAGGGTGAGAGGCATCCAGAGAATGAAATCTGATCTTCATCTGCTTTATTAAGTTAACATTTTTCTACCGGCATTCGCCGTCTCCCCTCTAAAACCCCTGCACACGTGCGAAGGGTAAGAACTGAATCTATCCTTGGCAAACCTAGAGTGGGTGGGCCGGGAGTCTGCTCCTTGCTTTAATATCACTTTCAAGACAAAGTATAATAACCCCTGAGTTAAATCCTCCTCACGGGCAATAAATTATAAATAAGTTGAAGTTCACAGCCAGAGAATTTGACACAGCCCTGATACAGGCTGGAAAAAAAAAAAAAGGAACCACATCTCCAGTTACATTTGGAAAGCCTAGCTGGGAGTTTTACTCAATACTACAGTTGGTTGAATGGCACCACATGCTTAGAGATACTCCTGGTGCCAAAGGGGAACAGTTCATGACAGCCTGGAGAACATGTGGTCACTCAAGGCTGTCGTCCTGTCTCGAGGAAAGCTAACATGTTGGGGGTTTGTTTGTACTGGAGTTTTGGTGTGTGGGGAGTGTTGTTAGATTTTTGAAACAGGGTTCCATGTGACTCAGGCTAGCCTTGAACTTACTATATGGCTAAGATTGATCTTGAACTCCTAAACCTCCTGTTATTATAGGTGTGCACTACCACACCCTCCCTGTTTTTGCTTGTGTGTGTGTGTGTGTGTGTGTGTGAACTCTTTGCACTCTTTGCAGCATTCTTGCTGAGCATCCTTTGCGTGTGTTTTACGGGGGCAGGGAGAAGATATGCACTGTGTGGGGCTCACATGCACATCTGTGTGGATGCATGCAGAGCAAAAGCCAGAGGCCAGCCTCAGCTCTTATACCTCAGGTATCATCCACATTCTTTTTTTTTTTTTTTTTTTTTTTTGAGAGATTCTCTCACCAGGCTAGAACTTGCCAAGTAGATTTAACTGAGTTTTGGCCGTGGCACCCAACCCCTAAGTAGTGGAGAAATTAGCTGAGAAGACAGTTGGACAAATCCCCCTGCCTCCTTCCTTTGCTGGGCTCCTCTGTGCTACTTCACTGACTTGAGGCAAAAATTAGTGATTGTCTGGCAAAGGCCAGTGTGAGCACAAGTAAGGCCCTGTACCATGTGTGAACAGAGCTGACGTGTATATGCACAAGTGCTGCAGCAGCATCCCTGGAGTACTACAGGCTGCAGACTGTCTGACTGATGGAGATGCCAGGCCATTCCCTGACTCAGTCCTAGGTGGGCCTATACAAGCAAGGCTAAGACCTCCATGGAAGAATAGGAATCCATTTCTTGTCTGGTTCCAAGGAAGGTCTGGGAACACGGTGGCAAACAATGAAATAAGAATTTACAAAGTTAACACTGTAGTCCTCGTTTAGTTTTTTTTTTTTTCTTTTAACTGAACTCAGGGCATCCACATTCTAGACAGTAAATAAAGTTTATTGAAATTTGTCTGTGTCCCCTGGTTTCCACACTATCTATGGCCACTGAGGTTTTGCAAGGCAAGTGCTGGTTTAAGTACTCCCACAGGCAAATTAACCCCATGGTATGAAAGGCCTGAATACTAGCTGCACATTTACTAAAATCTTTGCCAGTCTCTCCCTTGGGCAGTCACTTAGTTCCCAAAGTATGTATGTGTATATATATATATATATATATATATATATATATATATCTTACAAACTAATGTAGAATATTAGATTAAAATAATTACAGCAAGACTAGCTTTGACAAGTAGGAATTTGGATATTGTTTTTATTATGCTTGGGAGATGGTTAAAGCATTTTTAAAACAAATATGACTTTTATGGATAAGTATTAAAGTAAGAGTTCATAAACTATTTATTACAAGGAGATAAAGGGTTCCTGGGATGAAAGGATTTTTGCCAAAGGTGTGAAGTAATAAAGGAGGAAAGAAAGGAGGAAGAAGGAGGAGAGAGGGGGAGGAGGGAGGCAGGGAGGAAGGAAGGGGAAAGAGGAGAGAGGGAAGGGGAAGAAAGGAAGCAGGGAGGAGAAGGAGTGGGGTAATTTATGGAAATTTTAGATAATTTAGAAATATTTCCTTAGAAAGTTTTAAGGCAGACAGTGTCTATGCATCTGACTGTGTATCCAGGCTGCTGTATGGTCTCTGAGGTTATTGCCAGAGCTCTTTAGGCTAAGTGTGTCCTCAGACTAGGGTGGCCACAGTGTCTTGAGAAGGGTGAAGAAATTAACACCTACCCAGTGTTTTGTGGCGAGAGGAAGGGTACCAGGCATCCTTCATCCAGTGAGAAGTACTGACTGGCCACCCACGAGGGCTTACATGATGGCCTGGGGAGGTGACTCAGGAAAGCTGCTTGCTGTACAGAAGAACCTAATTTGGATCCCTAGTACCCATGGTGAGCATCCATAAGCCTAGTGCCAGGGACAGAGGGCAGACAAGTGGATCCCTGGGCCTTGCTGGTCTGCAGTCAAGCCAATCAATGACTTCTAGGTTCAGTTAGACCCTGTCTCAAAAAATTAGTTGGAGAACAGCTGAAGAAGATACCCAACATAGAGCTCCAACCTCCAGAGCCCCCTGCATACACATCTGCATGTGTAAACATACACCCACCCCCACACATACACATAGAGGCAGGCACACACAGGCACACTCACAGAGGCAGGCACACATACACACATACAGAGTCAGGCACAGACACACAGAAAGGCAGGCAGGCACATATATATATACACACATATGCAGGCATGTACACACAGGTACACACACACAAAGGCAGCCACATGCTCGTGTGCACATGTTAGCACACGCGCCCCCCCCCCACACACACACATACTAGTATCTCATTCTGACTCCACCACAAGTTTTATCCTCTGTGTTTGTAACTATGCAGAGCTGCCTTGCAGCATATTGAAGTGCAAGGCTCTGACAGATGAAAGTGGCTTGTCCCAGACCAGACTGTGAAGGTTGTAGAAGCTACAGTTAAACGGAACTTTCCACGGATTGTATCACTTCTTACACTTCTCCCTACACAGATCTCTCCACCAAAGATGCAGAGAAGAAAGGGTGGTGGTTAAAGTGTCCAAAACCACCTCGAATGCTGAGAGAGAAAGAACAGGATGGAAAAATCGAAGTGCCTCAGGGAGCCTGCCAACATTCCTCACTCGCCATGAGCTCTGACCATGCAGGCTTTGTCACCCAGACCTTCCAGAGAAATGCCACATACTTAGAACCCCAGCCCTTTGGGCCAAATGAAATTGAGGACTGTGGCTTGGTGGCTACTAGGAGAGAGCTGAACCCACCAAGGGCACCATCATCTATCACCAGGCTTCCATAACCCTGGAAGAGAGACTTTGAACTCTGAAAAGAACAAGCCAGAATGAGAGTCACAAGGAAGATGTGTTAGGAGTAAGATGTGGAGTGGTCCTTCCTGGGGAGGGAAGGAGAAGGATGGGGTCTCTGCACTCCTAGACCTAGTACAGGCTAACCCTCGTGGCCTTGATTGACAGAGTAGCTAGGAACTCAACTTTAGTGAGTCTGAGTTGGCAACTGAAACAAACAAAACGCTTGATCAAAATAAAAATAGACTTGCATCAGGCCTCAAGCATCTATTGCAAGGAAGCATGCCAGTCAGAGCCTGAGACTTGGAGGCTGCACCACAAGAGGAAAGGCAAAGGTGCACTGAGGTAAGCGCCCTCTCTTTTGGAACAGCAATGCCGGTTCCCCTCCCAGAGGTTCTGTCAGCACCCTAGCTTGAATGGACATGAAGTCTCTTCTCTAGGTTGGATCTGCACATCGGCACATGCTGTTACTCTTAGAGGTTTGCCCTGAGAAAATAGAAATAAAGACACTCTTAATCATGTTTTCATAGAAGATGGAAAAAGCAACCTCTATGTAAAAGAGTATTATCATTTTGACTTGGACCAGAAGGGGGCAATTGAACTTGCATCTCCCCCTGCCCCCAAGTCATCTAAATGGGTCTTGTGAAGGCTAGAATGGTAGGGTAGGAATGAGGGGTGATGTTAGAGCACCTGGCACATGTAAAGCCCTGGACTCCATCCTCAGCATGAGAGACAGAGACAGAGAGAGACAGAAAAAGAAACAGAGAGAGGCAGAGACAGACAGACAGCCACAGACAGAAAGACAGAGAGGGACAGAGACAGACAGACAGAAACAGAGAGGGATGAAGAGAAAGAAATAAACAGAGCAGAGAAAGACAGAAAGAAAAGAGACAAGAAGACAGAGATATGCGCGTGCGCGCGCGCGCACACACACACACAGACACACACACACAGAGAGAATGGTTTACATTAAAATATAGCTACAGGGAGACTTTCTGAAAAATGAGTCATTAGGCAATTTCTGTATTGTATGAACATCCATGGTAGAGTCCTAGATGGCCTGGATACTGTGCATATAGGGCTATAATGATGAATGCCTGTATACATGTGTCTGGCACACACACACACATACTTTTCCTAGCTCACAATTTTTAAAATTATAGTATGTCTATCAGGGAATGGTGTAACTATTTGTTTAACTTCCTGCCTTCCACATATGCCCATATATGTGCATACATTTATTCATATATGTGCTGCTCCAGGGACTATGGTGAACCAAATGACAAAAGATCAAATCAACTCCATGAGAATGGTCAAGATGCTCCCACACTCCCATGGTACCCAGCTTTACAGTAAATGGTTTGTTTATTTAATCTGTGTGTATGGGTGTTTGCCTGCATGAGTTTGTGTGCACTGCAAGTGTGTAGTGTCTACAGAGGCCAGACGAGAGTGTTGGATCACCAAGAACTGGGGTAACAAACAGTTGTGAGCCACTCCATGGGTGCTGGGGACCAAACTAGGGTCCTCTTCAAGAGCATAGGATCTTGTAGCTTCCTATCTCTTCAGACCTATAATTATTTTTTTATTAGTAGAAAATTTCTCTAAAGTAATAAAAGGATGGTATAATTAGTACATAGCCCAGGAACACAGTGGCCCCCTATCCCTGTCAAGAAATATATTCTCTAAGTAATTGTACCCAGTATACTTTTATACAACTGCCAGCATGGTGGGTTTGCTGACGCCAACACTACCACAGGCCCTTGAGTCATGTGCTAGGATATGAAGGCCTGTCGACTACAATGTCACGAGGCAACAGGAGTTTTCTGACTTCATGGTAAACTTACAAGACAACTGTCCTATGTGTGGTTTATCATCGACCAATATATTGAGCTGTGCCATATGACTGCTAAGTCTCATAAAACGTGAAATACTAGTAATGGGAAATTTTTATATGAAAAGAAGGGTGGAGATGAAAGGGAGGGAGATGGGGGCGACTAAAGAACCAATGGCTACACAGTTTGGGAAAAGATAACAAGAATTCAAAAACGCCGACGTGGAGAGAGGTGAGTATCTATGAGCTGGTCAGATGCACCGGGTCTCCAGGTAGCTGGGGTTTAATCACGTACTTTGCTGGTCCTTTTAGAAGATGTGGGTATGAAATTAATAGCAGATGTTCTGAGGAAAGAGATGCCATCTTTACTTATTCCCCCAGTCACTCCGCAGCCACATAGAAGAAAAATGTCATCCATTCGCCTAAGTTGGCTGGAGACTCAATGGATGCTTGGTAATACAATATTCTGCTCAACAGAAAGTTACATGTATGTCAATGGTTCTGCTTTGAAACAATTGCAACACAGCAGCATGCCCTTTGTGCCAGGACAACAATAACATTATTTGTTCTTTAGTGGCACATTCAGTGACTCAAGGTCACAGTCATAAGCATTGTCCTCTATACCATGGGCATAAGCAATTCCCAAATAATGAATAGTTCCATTAGCGAATAATACAGGCATCTTGAGGATTCTCATCACAAAATAAGAATTGCCTAAAACCTCCCAGGAACCCACATGGCTTTGTATTCTGTTGTCAATATCTATGGTCCAGGGACACAGGGCTTCTAATAGTCCCTTTCATCCAGCCGTGGCTTGATGCTTTTGGAGCCTTCTGTGGTTCTGCAACCACGCGCTCTTTCAAATCTCCTGAATTGGCTTTGTCCTCTCACTCCTACCGCAGCATCATAAGCTTAGGAGTGGTCTCTGACAGCAAGCCAGCCTGAGCTGCTACATCGTCTCCGAGAAACCACCCCTCCCTCTCATGCAATCAAAGAAAACTCTCAGGGCATGGGTATTAGATGAGGGACCTACTCATTCCTAAGACAGAGCCTGACCAGTCCAGGGAGGAAATGGAAGACCACACACTTTCCTTTGCATCCTTTACTTCTGTTATCCTAGCTTACAAGGGTGCCACCTTTAATTCAGCTGCCACATACCACAGGCTCATACTGAGTCCACAGAGACCCCGAACCCACTATGGCCCTCATCCTGTATTTGTAGGTTTTTGTTATCTGAACCAAAAAGCAGAGTCGTATCACCTTTGTCTTTGAAGGCAAGAGGTACTCAGCTCCTAGACCTACATTAAGCTGTTTGACTTAGGCGGTCTTCAGAGTACAGACCAACATAAGCTGCCAGGGCCAGAACCTCAAATACAGGATTGACTGCTCATTGCCATTGAAGGGAGTAAATGGATGCCCATGAGGAGTTGGTAAACCAGTGAGTGCATCCCATTGTATCTTATTAAACATGGCCCATGCTCATGATTCTCATATCCCATCATTAACTATAGCAGGAAGCCCTCCAAACCCCACTGTCTGTACTCTGGAGGAGACATAGTATATCCTCAAGTCACACCCACTCACTACCACCTTTCGTATAGCCTGTGACTTAGAAATAAGTTTTCCGTTTTTAAGTGGTTGGGGAAGAAAAGTCCAAGAGAGAATAATATTTTGTGATAAGTTGAGTGGATATGGTGTCCATCTTGTCACCTCTGAAAGTCGAACAGATTACCTGAATACAGCCACTCTCGTTTGTTATGTCATGACAGAGCTGGCATGGTTAGTAGGTGGCCCTTTATAGAGTAGCTCTGGACATCCCTACTCCTCAGGGGCCATTAATGTTCTCTAAGCATTAGTCACAACAATGAATGACATCATAGCCCTCAGCGGAGCACAGGCCAAGGACATCAACATGGCCTCCAGAGCAACACGGGACATGGACACCAATACAAATTCAGTTTTCTTTAAGGGGCTGGCCACTGAGAGTTTGGTATGGACAACATAAATTGAACTGTTTTTTTTTATTATTATTATCTTGGGGGGGGGGGAGCCACAAAAGGAGGGGTGCACCTGGATGGACTGGGAAGTGAGTGTGTTTGGGGTACATGATGTAAAATACTCCAATGATAAAAATGTTATGCTGGGAGAAAAATGTTGAATAGCCCAAAGGTAAGAATTGCCTCCAAACCAGATAAACCACCTCATGCAAAGTCTGGCGACCTCCCTCCAGCAGGGGGCACTACTCGCTAACACCAGCTCTCTAAATACGCTCCTGCCAGTCGCTATAGGCCCCACCTCTATACTCAGCTTCTTTTTCTTTACTGTGCTCCCAAAGCTTCTCGAGAAGCTGTGTGAACCCAAGGGTAGTGGGCGGAGTGTGTTATGTAAATTTCCTTTGTGTCCTGTGCTCGGCAGACTAGCAAAGAGGGCCCCAAGACATCCCCTCTCAGGCAGGTAAGGTGTGTAAGAACCCATAACCACACTCGGGAACACTACTTAACTCCAACAGTCAGTTCAGCTGAATAATGAGATTTCCTGCATTGAGACCGATTGTGTGCTAGTCCAGACATGTCCATCTTGGAGGCCCACGGGTCTTGCTAGGAATATGACCCAGCACATTTGCAGATGACAATGTCACGTACAACATGAAAAGGTTGGACTCTACCGTCTAGACCTTGCAAAAGGCGGTCTAAAGTCTGGAGCCCTCTGGTCTCTGCCTACTTCTGGCTCTGCTTATTGCTTTCCCTTCAAAGGCAGCATGCCTCCTTGCTGGAGCCCTAACCTATTAGAAGAACTATTTTGAGGCTACACAACTTGACAAATTAACATCAGTCTTACATAAAAACCCCCTTTGGATTCCAAGGACAGTGGGAGAACCCTCTCTCCTGAACTACACAGAGGAAAGGGATTAATATTCTGAATCAATTATCTTTCATTTCTCTCATGTAACATATCATTTGGTTTCCATAAAGTTCTGGGCCATTGCCTTCTGGAAAAATTTGTGGAGCCAGCGAGCAAAGAGAGGAAATGATTAAAAAGAATTTTCTTTCAATGCCACAAATTCACTGAAACCCCTTCAAGGCTCTGGGCCATAGAGCCTTGGTCCTCTTTCTGCCTATTTTTCCATTCATCCTCTGACAGCTGCTGAGCACCCAAGAAGCAGCTGGAGTGAGATGCAGGGAGAGGCTGGCAGGTAAGAGCTCAAAGCCTTAAGAGACATCCCAGAGCATCCACTTGCACTACAGATGGACTCTCTTGAGAATGAACCACGGAATTCTAAAGTAAAACTTGCTCAGGCAGACCACAAAACCAAAGCAAGAGAAAAGAAGAAGAAAATCCATCAGGAATGAGGGGACTGAGCCAGCCACCATTCCCAACTACAAATATAGTGACTATGTTTGAACTGTTAAAAACAGGGGTCAGTGAGACCCCTTCATCCATGAAGCTCTCCTGCCCCCCCCCCCATACATGGGAAATCACCCTGAGACCTTCCTAGAAGAATGTCTTTCTTAGTTCCACACTGCTTTGACTGGTGAGGTGTCTTAGCTGGAGATGCCGCGGGGAACGTTTTAGATTCCTTACAAGCCTCTCGGAGCACCTAAACGCATATGGTTAATGAATACTACTTATCCAAAGAAGGAAGGCACTCTCCCCCTTTGATAAGTCTGAAAGGGGCATCTGTTAAAGGCAAATGTCTTCGAAACAAGATAGGCATACCTCCTAAGTGTCTGCTCTTGACAGTTTTTAAATCCTATCTGCTTAAAATAGAGCCCTCAGATTCATGAATGCAGGAATGATCGACAGCTGTCAGCCTGCTGGGTCACCGAGATATTTATACTGCAAACAGAAAGATAATGCTAACGCTGAGTAGTGGAGCCCCCATCAGCCTATACCTTCACTAGAGACTATGCCACAGAGTACTTGCTTAGGGTGAAACCATGGTGCAGATGACTTCTTCCTGAAGCCAGCAATTAAAACATAGTGATGATGTTCTTCATTTTTCATTCTTCGTGTGTGTGTGTGTGTGTGTGTGTGTGTGTGTGTGTGTGTGTGTGTGTGTAAGCATCTGGGTGTTTTGCCTGCATAGATATTTGTTCACTACTTCACAGAGGCCAGAAGAGGGCATCAGATCTCTGAGAACTGGGGTTACAGACAGTTGTGAGCTACCATGTAGGTGCTGGGACTAGAACCTGAGTCCTCTGCAAGAGCAGCCCCTCTCCAGCCCCAATCAGTTTTTATTCTTAAGATGGTTTTACATGAAGGCAGCAGAAGGAGTCCGAACAAACAGGAACACTATGAAGGTAGTCGCAGGTTGTCTTAGTTTTATGAAAAATGACTTTATATCTCATTACTTATGAGTCTGCTTTTGGCTTTTTGGAGAATGAAACATGTGTTTGTTAAATTTTAAAGATGGCCGAAGCTTCCAACTCATTAGAAGCATCTGCTGAAAACGTTGACATATGAAACTACTTATTTAAAGGCATCCGAGAAATGTCATAGCAACCAAAATGATAAGTCACATTACAAAGGAAAGGGAAGTCCCCAGAAGAGCCAAATTATCTCCAACTCTTTCATTTGGGAATGTTTGCCATTTGGGGGCATGGGGTAAGAAATGCAGGAACAGTAAAGGAGGGGACTGTTAAGAGGCCGAAGAGCCAGGAGAGTTAGGCAATCTCTCAGCTGGGGAGACAGAGCTTGAGATTCAGAGCTGTTAAGGCAGCCAGGGAGCCTGGTGTGGTGTTGTGCATCTATAATCCCAGCACTCAGGAGGCCGAGAGGAAGATTTCAAAATCAAGGCCAGCCTGTGCTACATAATGAGATCCTGTGTCCCAAAAAACAAGGTTTAAAAAGCAAGATCTCAGAGAGAAGCAAGGTATAGATGAGAGGGCCCATCCCCAAACAATCTTCCCTAGAATTATTTTCTGGTTAAGTTATACAGAAAGGAAGCTAAGAAGCCATCAGAGAAGGGCAAGGGTGAGAGAAATTTTCCTATAATCTCAAGGTTATGAGAAGAGGGGAACCAAGTCCTTATCCTACCAAAGAATAGGACTTTAGAAAACAATTTATGTGCTCACTGGGAGGCTGTTAAAGGGATGACATCATAGGAATGAGGAAAAAGAAAGGAAGAGAAGAGAAGAGAAGAGAAGAGAAGAGAAGAGAAGAGAAGAGAAGAGAAGAGAGGAGGGGAGGGGAGGGGAGGGGAGGGGAGGGGAGGGGAGGGGAGGGGAGGGGAGGGGAGGGGAGGGGAGGGGAGGGGAGGGGAGGGGAGGGGAGGGGAGGGGAGGGGAGGGGAGGGGAGGAGAGGAGAGGAGAGGAGAGGAGAGGAGAGGAGAGGAGAGGAGAGGAGAGGAGAGGAGAGGAGAGGAGAAGAAAAGGAGATGAGGGTGATTTCCTGACTACACTGAAGTATTCCATCCTGCTGCTTTCCAAGTAATGGGATGTCTTCCTTGGTGCAGCATTACTTAGCATACAGTGAAGTGTAATTGTATAAAGCTAATTACACCAAGAAACAGAACCAACCCAAACAATACACAATAAAAACAGAATTATCTCTGTCCTGAATGCCAGGCAAATTCTTTAAAATAACTATAATATATTCACACACACAAAAAAGAAGAGAGCTGGAGTATACATTTTCAAAAGTAGAAATTATGAGAAAAAATCATGAAAGGTAAAAACTTAATAGATAACTTTAACAGAAGAGTAGACATAGCTGAAAGGGGAGTTAGAATAGAAGAAGCCACCGGAGAAAAGAGGCAAGGTTGAATCAAGCAGAAAGGGGCTGTAAACTAGAGAGAACACCGTGACATGCAGGGAGAACTGGAGGTTTTTAGGTCTGAAGTATGGGTATCTCAGGAAGGGAGGAAAAATGAAGGAAATCAGAGGTAATATTTAAATGGACAATTAGCCAAGAATTCTCAAAAACCAAAAAATTATATTCAAACCAGGGTTCAAGAAATGCTACAAATCAAAGAATAGTAGAATAAAAAAAGAAAAAATCACATCAGGGTCCATGACAGTAAAATCATTATAACAAAAGTCAAGGAGAAAAAAAATAGAACGAAAAATGGTGCAGGATCCTTTGAGGAGTGGGGAGAAAAGCAAGACAAAAAGACAACTGACTTCTGACAGACAGACAGCTGACATCCTAGAAGAAAGGAAAACCAGAAAAATGGGATATAATCTTCACTGTGGAGAAAGAAATGGTCACACTCAAATTTTGTATGCAGCAAAATATCCTACGAAAGTCAAGCTTAAATAAGCAATAAAAATTAAAGTATTAAACCAGGTGTTGGGCTGCATGTCTACAATTCTAGCACTTGAGAGGGAAAGGTACGAGGTCAGAGGTCAGAAGCCCAAGGTCCAAGGTCACCCTCCTTTATATGGTGAGTTTGAAGTTATCCTAAAATACACAATATGACCCCATCAAATACTTTAACATAAAATTTAGAATACACTAGAACTCTGCATAAAAATATGTTACTAAGAGAAATTATAGAAGAGTTTAGTCACAAGAGGCATAAGTATCTTCACAAATTGGGAGACCTGTCAGGTTTAGTGACACATTCTTGAAATCGCAAAACTTGGGATCTAGAGACTGGGTATAATTCTGGGCTACATAGCAAGACTGCTTCAAAAACCAATCAATCCATTGATCAATCAAGAAATAATAAATGGGAGACACTGTCAGCTCAAATATATAGACATGTATATGTTTGTGTGTGGGTGCATGTGTTTCAAATGGTCTGTAGCTACAGTGTAAACATAAATAGATTCCAGTAACTACTTTCATGGTATTAATATAATTGAATAAATTAATTAAAAATCAATATAAATCCATTAATCAAGGCTTATTATAAAGTTATGTACTTTATATAGACTCTGTTGCTCAAGGGACAGATGGCTGCCAGTACAGAACAGAACGGGGCACTGTATCTGTGTATCAGACACGCGTATATGTGATCACTAGACCTATGACAGAAATGTGACTGAAGTACAATGGAAAAGGCTGTCATTTTCAACAAATTATATCAGCTGGACAATCACATGGGAAAATGGACTACATGCCTTATGAAAAATTAATTTCAGATGGGCCTCAAAGCTAACATAAAAGATAAAACAGCAATGCTTCCTCACCAAGACAGAATAATATCTTATGGCTTAGGAGTAATACACATTTCTTAGACAGGTCATTAAAACAAGTCATAAATTAAAGATTGACAACTGGACCTCATCAGAATGAGTGGCTTCCCTACATCAAAGCAAGATGCCCAGGAAGAAGGCAAGACACGAGATGAGGAGATTTGTGATGTATATATTGATGGTGCTTACTACCAGCGGGTTTCTTCTTGTCAAATTGACACAATCTAGTGTCATTTGGGAAAAGAGAACCTCGTGAGAAAAAATGCCTCCATCAGATTGGCTGTAAGCAAGCCTATGTGGCTTTTTTTTTTTTCCTTTTTAATGGCTGACGATGAAGGGAAGGGGTATCCTCCCCCCGGGTTGTTCCACCTCTGGGCAGGTGGTCCTGGGCTGAGAAAGCCACGGAGAGCAAACTGGTACATAGCATTCCTCATAATCTGTGCTTGAGTGCTCACCTCCAGATTTCTGCCTTGATAGCCTGCCCTGCCCTTCCCTCAGTGGGGGACTATGACATGGGCCCCAGGAATCTATAACAGAAAGACCCTGTCTCAAGCAAAACAAAACAAAACAAGAATTAACTAGCACATTGCTGTTTGTAAAATGGATAGATCTAGAATCAGCCAGGAGACAAACGTCCAGGCAGGTCTATGAGTTTCCAGGTATGGTTAGTTGAGGTGGAAAGACTCACATAAGCATGGTGGGTACATACCCAGTCAGTCTGGCATGAGCATCCATCTCCCTCTGCCCCCTGACTATAAGTGTGATGTGCCAGCTGCCTCATGCTCCTGCAGCCATGAGTTCCCTACCATGGTGAAACTTAACCATGACCTGTGAGACAACATCAACCTCGCATTCCTAACCCAGATTTTGTCAGGTATTCTGAAAAAAGGAACTGATACAGGATCTAGCAAAGGCCTTCTGTTCAGAATCTCCTACAACGCACCAAGAAACAGAGTCATAACCCAGCTTTTCCACTAGGCCAAAGGCATCACAAATACTCACAATGTACAAATAAGCACATGGACCGTTGCTAAACATTATAGATCACCATAGCAACATGAGTTAAAGCCACAGTGAGAACCCATATACATGGTCCAGAATGGCTACAATGTAAAATAACAACCATGTTTTATATATATATATAAATACATATATTCATAAATACATATCCCCTGCTGGAGATGTGGGGCTCAGATGGTCAGGTGCAGGACACTGTATCTATAAAGGATGTTATCCCACCATGTCAGTGAATTTAAGAATACAGACGCACAATGACACAGCAGCTCTATTTTCAAACGTACACAACAAAGAATTGCACTATGTCCTCCCAAGTCACAAACAATACCCACAGAAGCAGTATTTACAAATGCTTCGAAGTGCAAACAACGCAACTGACTGTCAGAGCTGTAACAGAGACATCATGGCGATGTCATATCATAAAACAATATAAAGCAATAAAAACAAGCTACTACTTTGCACAACAACCCAGAGGACACTAACAGACACAGTGTTAACTCGCAAGAGATGGGCATGAAATAGATCTCAATGTAGGACTCTTTTACTACAGATTTTAAAAACGAAAAAGAAGTTAACATTTTTATCCTAACAGTCCAGAGGTCAGACTTCATGCCTACCTCTGGGGAAACAACTTTTACTCGGAGCAAAGGGAAAAAAATTGGAATGCTAAGAATGTTCTATATCTTAATCTGAGTTGTGATTAAACAAGGTGTGTATGTCTGTAAAATCGAATCAGGCTATAAACTTCATATTTGCACATTTTATGGGATGTAACTTATACCTTAATTAAAGAGATATGGAAACTGAAATCAAAACTGAAGGCAAAACAAAGACGGTTCTAGAAAAACAGAACGAAAGAAAATTCACCAGAGCTGAAGAAAATACTGTAGGATGTATTCTGCTCCATCGTGACCTTGGCAGATAAGAATAGTCCTAATGGAAAAGAAAAAAAAGAAAAAAGACATGACCGCAGTAAGAAGGGGCGGGGGTAACAGAGTGACCCCTGTTCAAATTCTAGAATTATTTGGAGGAGGAAGAGTACTCATTTAAATTTGATCCTAGATGGTCTTCTTGTCCTGTTTGTAAGATATCTCACTACATATATGTAAATATATGGAAAATCTTGGCCAACATGAAGGCACATGACTGTAGTTCTAGTATGCAGGAAGCAAGGTCAAGGGCAGCCTGGGCTACACAGTGAGCTCAAGGGCAGCCTGGGCTACACAATGAGCTCAAGGCCAGCCTGGGCTATACAATGAGCTCAAGGCCAACCTGGGGTACACAATGAGCTCAAGGGCAGCCTGGGCTACACAGTGAGCTCAAGGGCAGCCTGGGCTACACAGTGAGCTCAAGGCCAGCCTGGGGTACACAGTGAGCTCAAGGGCAGCCTGGGCTATACAATGAGCTCAAGGCCAACCTGGGCTACACAGTGAGCTCAAGGGCAGCCTGGGCTATACAATGAGCTCAAGGCCAACCTGGGCTACACAGTGAGCTCAAGGGCAGCCTGGGCTACACAGTGAGCTCAAGGCCAGCCTAGGATATGTAGCAAATCTTGTCTCAAGTAAACAATAAAAACAAAAGAAAACATCTAAAAAAGATTTGAGCTCTGAAACCTGTTTAGTCCCAAGTGCTTTACATTTGTATTTATGTATTTATTGTATTTATTTATTGTATTTATGTGTGTGAGTTTGCATGTGCAGGACAGTGCCCATAGAGGCCAGAATCTTCCAAGAGGAGCTAGTGTGACACATGGTTGTGAGTCATCTACTCAAAGTGGGTGACAAAAATCAAATTCCAGTCTTCTGTAAAAGCAGCAAGCTCTCTTAACCACTGAGCTGTCTCTCCAGTCACAAGCATTTTAGATAAGAAGAATAAAACCTGATTATTCAGTCTCCATTCATGTGAATGTAAAATATGATATTAAATTTAATTATTGGAAAGCTTTCTAAGCATCTCAAGAATCACTTAGAAATGTGAATCTCCATTTGCAATTTCATAGTAAATTAAATCTAAATCTTGGTGTTTCTATCAAAGTTTAATGGCTTAATATTTGCTTACTTTAACTATCTCATTAGTAATAGTATGTGGATTATATGTTTTAGTGATTGTTTTTGATACACTGAAAAAAGCTATGATTTATAGTACCTGTCAACAATGCATGTTGTAGTGCCAATATTGTCTTCCAAAAGGAGGGTAAAGAATGTACGTGTGATATACATCTATGTGAATTGGCATGCATAGAAGCCTGAAGCCCCTAAATGGAATATTACACTAAATTAAAAGATACTGCTATACTGCTGCTGTGTGAATGAATTTCATGATCAGGATAAAACTGCATATCACAGAGCATATATAATACGAAAAGTAGTTGATGTTGAGGCAAGCAGGGTAGGACAGTGAGACAGGTGAAGGACTTGCTGTCAACCCTGACCTCTTAAGTTCAGTCCCAGAACACACCTGGTGAATGAGAGGATTGACTTCTGCAAGTTGCCCTCTGACCTCTCCACATGCATCCAATAAATAAATAAAACATGCTAAAATGCCAATAAGGGGAACTAATCCAAGAGCCTATCTCAGGAGATCTGGGGTTTTGTTACTATTATATTCCCTTACTGGCCATCTTGGAGCATTTGAACTTCTAATGCACAAATTGTGTCTTCTTCAAAAAAATCTGTATTTGAAAAAAAAAATCAAGAGGCAAGTATAATGGTTCACAGTTATAATCCTGGCACCTGGGAGATGAAGGGAAACAATTAGAGCTTAGGGTTACCCTTCGCTACATGGAAAGTTCCAGACTAACCTAAGCTACAACAGACTATGGTTCTGAAAACAAATAACAGGGGCTGGAGAGATGGTGCAGTGGTAAAGAACACCTGCTGCCTTTGCAGAGGACCAGAATTTGGTTCCCAGCATCCACACTGGGAGGCTCACAACTGCCTATAACTCCAGCTCCAGGTTGGGTGAGCTCTTTTTGGCTTCAGCAAGCACATGCATGAACACACACACACACACACACACACACACACACAGAGAGAGAGAGAGAGAGAGAGAGAGAGAGAGAGAGAGAGAGAGAGAGAGAGAGAGACACTCATAAACACATACTTAAATTTTTTTAATTAATAAATAAATAATCATGAGGCAGCAAAGACTTAACCCAAAGTCCTCAATAAGCAATTAATATATCTAGGCAGAAGGTCAGAGACTGAATCTTAGCCCTTTGAGAAGGCGAAGTTTGACCCACAGAAACAAATTCACACAATCATGCATGGATCACATGAAGATAGATACTCCATTGTCAGATATGAAGAATATAGAGTCATTTTTATCCGATACCCACACATACATACCCCTGATCAAAATGTCCACCCAAACCCAAGGTAAGTGTGATACAATAGCCTAGGACCATTAATTTGGGGGTCAGAGTGCCTGAGCCCAAGTCTAGCACATTCACTTAGATAATGTCATTGTGCCACCAGGCTGGCTTTCAGTTTCTTTGTGCCAAATGAGACTAATGCTGAAATCTATTTACTAAGTATTAACTACTTGACTGCCATTTAATCTATATCTGGTGTCAGCAGCAACAGCTTTGTTCAGGACACCAACTGGCAATATCCACTAACCATTTCCAAGTCATCAGAATAATTACTTGAATTTAGAATGATGAAGGTAAGAAACTGAATTAAGACAATTCTGAGTGGAAGAATTCATTTCTATTCAGAGGGGCTTTAATGTTCTCGTGGAGTCCATTGGGTGCCGACCACGAATTCAGAGTCTACACAGAGAGCTTATGGTGACTCATTAACCAGACTCTAACTGAATAGAGCACTGACTGACCACAGTGCTGACTCTCAGAGAATTAAGGACAAAGAGAATACACTGAGATAAATCACTCAGGGATTACAATACAGAGTATTCAAACTGTTCTCATCAGGGCTGGCACCATGGCTCAGGAGATCAAGGCTCTTGAAAATCTGATCTCTGGGGCCATCATAGTAGAAAGAGAAAATCAACTTCCCTAAATTCCCTCACACACACACACACACACACACGGACAGGGACACGGAATCAGGCACGTGCACAGTCACACATTCATGTACACTCACAATAAATATAGTCTAAAGTTAGTTAATTAGTTAATTGTTGACATTTAAGAGAACATAATAAATAAATAAAACATGCTAAAATACCAATAAGGAGAACTAATCCAAGAGCCTACCTCAGGAGATCTGGGATTTGGTTACTATTATATTCCCTTACTGGCCATCTTGGAGCATTTGAACTTCTAATGCACAAACTGTATCTTCTTCAAAAAATATCTGTAGAAATTCCAGGTTGCTTGTGAAAGTCCCAGAAATATGTGACTCCCTGAACCAGTGACTGCAAAGATGATAAGATAATCATACCAATTAATACTCACTTCTAAAATAAATGACTGCTTTCTGCCATAAAACTTGCCTTCCAAAGTACTCTAAACCCATATAGTCACTCTTTTTTTTATTTTATTTTACTCTTCAATGACATTCAATGATGAGGCATATTTAGGGGTTCATCCTGAACTTCTGATGCATGCATATCATATCATATCAGAACCAAACTGGTGTATCTAGCATATCCATCAACCCAGAAATTAATCTTTTTTTTTTTTGTAGTGAGAACAGGTATTTAAATCCTGCTGTGAATGGTTTAAAATATATCTAATACAACGCTGCTAGGTGCTGTTACTGTGAAGCACAGAGCATCAAATGGACTACCTTTATTGTACCTAAGTCTATGTTCTTGACCAAATACTCCACACGCTATCCTCTGCCTTCCTCGCTTCTGTCCCCATCAGCCTTATCATGTTTCATGTATGACTGAAGTCATTCTATGCCTGCTTGTGTATTTTAAATATCCACTGCCAACAACTTTATACACTTCTCTTACTGTATTTCCTTTTTTTAATGACTGACTTCTTTTTTGAGCCCCTCATCACTACAAGTCTTCAATATCAAAAGTAAGATCCGGTTCATTAAGCATCGTTCACACCTGCTGTTTTAGAAGCCTTAACTACCCTGTCTCCTCTCATTATCTTCAACTGGTAAATTATTAAATTCCAGAAATGGCCTGGTTTTCAGGGATTAAGTGAAAATCATCTGAAATCAAATGTTTTTCACATATGTGCTCTGGACCGTGTAAACTTCAGTGCATGTTTGGTGAGTGTAAAAGGTCTTTCCCAACTTTGAAAATAGCTTTGTGTGTTTTGTAAGCAAGCAAAAATCTCAGGCTTTGTAGCTATGAATTGTTGTATTTCACAGGTGTGTATAGTTCTTTTGCCCACTGTAGCTTTTGCCATAGTTTCTGTAAACTGACGTCCTCTGCCTTGCTCATGTGTCATTAGGTTTTGTTAAGAAAGCAACTCAAGCTAAGAAAGGGAAAGTAATGAATTATGCAGATGTGAAAAGGCAGGCATCATTATCAATTCTTCTTTCTGGTTAAAAAGCTTAGGAGTTGTAGGTTAAGACACAGAGCTGGGGAATGGAGGAGGCACTGGATATATTAAAATGGCCCCACCCCAGAGCTTGAGCTCTTAGCCAATCCACTACACTAGCCAAACACACATCTACTACAAATCCTGACAGTAACGAAGACATCTGGATGGAAAGGATGAAGACAAGATCATTGCTGTTACTTTATCTCCTGGGTCACGGGGTAGAAAATCCGCTCATATAGTTAATGATAGCCTTTTGTGTCCTCGAAGATGGACAAGCGCAACTACACTCAAAGGCGTTTCTAGATGGAGGAAGAAGTGCAAAGACTCTGAATCAATTGTGACTGTAGCTAAAGGACCCACCATGTCCCACAAACTGGTTAGGGAGGTAGGTCAAAGACCCGGCTCACTCATGGCCTAGAAGGTCTTAAGGAGGTCGTCTCAGGTCTACTCTCCATGTCTGGCAATGACACACTGTAGGTACTCAGTCAAAAGTGAGTAATCCTCAGGTTGTGTTGTGTCTAGACCTGTTTAAGGGTTCAGTCTTGTGTGTGTGTGTGTGTGTGTGTGTGTGTGTGTGTGTGTGTGTGTGTGGACATTAGGTAAGAGGATCTGAACTATTTAGAACCAGACACCCAGTTGGTTCTCATTAGTTCCCACATCTTCACTAAAGCCATTCTCGTGCAAGCCGGGATCAGACTGACAGCCTCTGCTCACATCCTCCACGTTTGCTTTACTTACAGCTCAAAATGAGAACGTCCCATCGCCTCACTAGAACCCTGTCGTCTCCAATAGATTTCAACCATCCAGGCAAGCTAATTGGGTCAAGTCAGAGGGTTTCTGTTAAATCAGCCACCCTGCCTTGTGACAGCCTGTATGAGTTGGAATCCTCATGGTATACTGAACCTTAGAACAAGTACTTCCAGGATGCAATTCCCTTCGTTAACCCAAGCTGGCCCACTACCCAGCTGAGTTTTCAGCCCCAACTATGCCCAGACTGCCACACAGAGCACTCCTCAGCCTGTCGGATGTGACTTATGGTATGGACTCCTCCTGGGCTCATAAGAAACAATGGTGAACTCACCTGGGTGCCTGACTCTTCATGTACAGCTCTGCCTAAGCAACCCTAAGTCAGCCTGTGACCAACTCCTATGATGTATCCTTGACCTTGAACATACAGGGCCCTTTCCATCCTGGAGCATCAGTCTCCATTTTGCAATCTCATCATACCTTTCTTGTTTGTTCTCCCCTCAGGCCTACCCAGATCTGGACAAACAAGTCAGCTAGGGACCCCAGCATCAGACATGATGAGACCATATCCAGAATGGCTCAAGTTTCTCTGTCCACCAACCTTGTGGTTCATCTCCCATTACCATCTTACAATATAGTGCTGATGATGAATCCCAAGGGGCTCCCTGAGAGGAACTCAGCACGTTCCATTTGGTACCCTTTTCTCTCCATATTACAGGAACAGAGGGAGTTGAGAGTTTAAAGGCTGTTGTCTTGATTTATGGAACTTGTCTCTAAATTGGACTGTTAACTGCTGTAAATAGTAAAACCAAAGTTAAATAAACTACCCCCCCCCCCACAGCACATGGAAGGTCTTCACCCTCTCCCTTTCCTGGACGCAGAGGGATTGTTGAAAGACTAAGAGAATCTGGGGCCTTCTAGGCCTGCTAGGGAAGACCTAAGGTGGTGTGAGGCTGGCTCCGTGACAGACAATATTCTTATCACAGGATATTTTGCACCAAAATATCCTTTGGTAATTCGGGGTCTAGTGGCCAAGGATGATGGAAATTTCCCAGTGTCAGGAAAGCAAGTCCTTCCAGAATATTCTGATGTAGTCAATGCGTTGAAATACATCCTGTCTTCCTTATGTTTTGCATTCCAGCAACTCAGCTACTTGCAGAGCCTCTGTCAGCCCCTGACTTCCCTCTTTGCTTTCTCTTTTACTCGCAGGACTCAGCTGGTGAAGGATGTGTGGAGCAGTCTCTGTTATTTTAAACCAGTACGGCAGGGAAAACCCTTTATTGAGCCTTTATTGTTCTCAGGAATGAGGTAAGTAAACTGGGTTCAGAAACAGACTTCAGCACCAAAAAGAAAAAAAAATTTTAGAGGCATCTTTTAAAATGCAATTCTGACGTAATTGATTATTTGATTCACCAGCGTTGCTTTGTTGACTTTGCCATGCTCCTTGCCTGTCAGGAGAGGGCCAACAGAGAAGCATTCTTTATTCATTTCCATAATTGATGTCAGAGAGTCCCATTACATCCCTGGGTGCTTAAACTTTTTAAAAAAGCACTGCGTTCGTTCATTTCTTTGTGCTAGGAGACTAGCTAGTCCCCCTTTACCACAGTGAAGAAACGTCCCGGGTCCCCTAAAAACCTTTAATGACCCAATGGCACTAAAAGCACACCCTTCCCACTCTTTAATTATATCAGGCTACTGTAGTAGTGAAGTTAGCTAAATTGCAACTCCAGGAGGAGCAACCTGGACCACAAGGCGGGTGGGTTTGAAGCATCTGGCCGGCTTCCCTGGTAATTTATGATGGATGGAAGTTTATTAACACAAAACAGCTGAATGGGAACGGGTGCCGCTTTTCATATGTAGCGTGTGTCCTAAACGGGAGAACGGCATCTGGCCCTTCCCCGAGTGGTTACATAAGGATCCCCCCTCACCCCCTTTAGTAAACTTCAGATTTGCACACGAAATTCATTTGGCTTCTTTAACAATTTACCTACACGAGACTTTAACCTGCTAATAAGCCCCATGCTGGTGCAATTAGTAATTGATCCTAAAGCTCTTTCTAAAAGAAAGATAGGAGAAGACAATTTTTAATTCAGAGCTCCTTCCCCAGTGTGTTTCTGTAAATGACAGAAACACAGAGATGGAACTAATTAAGTTATTAAAAGTATATTTAAAAGGAAAATACTGAGCTGCTGGATATGAAAATATGTTAACCAGGAATAGATGAGTTTTAATCTCAAGCACAATCATGCAGAGGAGAGTGGTCCACAGATTGCTTGCAAGTGTTCTCTGTTTTTATCGTGGGATTTGAACCCGGGACCTCCCACTTGCAGGTTTACTCTACCACTAGCTTGATCCCCAGCTCCCACCTTCTTTGGTTTTTTGCTTCTTTGGTTTGGGGGTTTTGGATTTTTTTTTTTTATTTGCTTGTTTTAGTTTTGTGGTGTATGGGGAGAGTTGAGAGTCTGGGGGGTTGTTTTTGTTTTTTTCTTTTATATTTTTAAGGCAAGAGCCTCCCTAGATTGCTTAGAAGTTATTCTGTACTCCAGAGTCTTGATATTCTCCTACCTCTGCTCTGATCCTGAGAAGTTGGGATTATAAACCAGCCCCATTAGACTTGGCTGGGAATATTGTAAGTATAACAGACATGGACAAAATGAGTCACAGCCATTATAAAAATCTACCTAGGTATTTAAGATTTTATTTTCAAGCTTTTCTTTTTCCCAAAAACTTGTCAGAGAGAAAGCAATTCTCATTTACCTAAACACTCGAGCTAAATTTCCTATGCCTTATCACTTCACTTAAAATCTTTCTTGACAGACGCCCATATATTCATGTGAAGCAGCAATGATTTCATGCATCCAGTGGGGAGAACAGAACAGGACAGCCGGTGTCTTTTTCTCACAGGAAATTTAAATCTCCCACAGATAGCCTCACCTCAATACAAACTGGAGAGGCTAACTGGTTGAGCTCACAGCCTGCTGTGTGGAGAAATGGTCCAGCTACGTTCACCCTTGCGAGCACTTCAACAGCACAGAAAACTTGGACCTTTGTGAACTAGAAATGGCTATTAGAGTAATGAATTACACAGATCATCCAAGTTTTTAAAACCCTATTTGCCCCAAGTCTTTGTCCTCTCCCAAGAAAGTCTAAATGGAAATACAGGGATATGATTTCAGAATTTGACTCTCTTTGTGAAGAACAGGCAGCAAACAGGTCCCAACTATGCCTGGGCCTCTCTTATCTTGAATTTATTTTCTTAAGTGTGCTAACAAGAGTAGCGAGTGTCAACATCTGTCTCCACACAGTCACCGGCTTTATTTTTGCTAGGAAACATTTGCCTTCCAAAAGCTAATGGCCTGGGTTGGCTTTTATTTATTTTCTGTCGGCCTGTCACGTCCCACCACAGGAAGACGGACTGTTTTCTGAGCTTGGGACATGATGGGACTAGTTAGCTTATTTTGATTATGTGACTGTTCGTGATACAATCCAGGACAGCTCCCGGCAAAGGACTCTGAAGTAGGAGATGCTGTCCAGTGGAGGATGGCTCTGGTCCATAGCTCCCGGGTGGGAGGCAGCCACCTACTTCAGGATTGAGACATCCTCTGTAGAACAGCAGAAAATGATGCGTCAATTTTCCCCACAGGAAGAAACCCAGCAACTCCATATCTGAGTAAATGGGAAATTTTTGCAAAATCCACTTTCAAGGCAACAGGCTAAAACAGTAACTTCTTGTAACAATGCCACAGACTTAAAATTATAGACAGAATTAAGATGTAGGCCAAGAATGGACTCTTCCTGTTTGTTCAAGCCTTGATCGGAGTTGACCACAAACTCATGGGACAGTAGGCCCTGAGCTGAGGGGTGCTAACACATAGATTTGAGGAAGCCCCTGAAAGCCTTGTGAAAGGTGGGCTCTCGAACTGGGGATGGTGGTGCACGCCTGTAATATTAGCACTAGAGGTGATAGGAGGATTCCAGGTTTGAGGCTAGCCTCACATACATAGCAATCTGGAGGCCAGCCTGGGCTATGCGATCATGTCTCAAAAATAAAAACAAAAGACAGAATTCTCAAGTTTTTGGAAATCAAGAACAATTGGTGAAGGCTCCAGGTGGCTCCCATACGTGCATGGGCTACCAGACCACACACTGATCGATATGAGGCTCTGGAGATGAAAGATAAATGAACTTATATTTGTTTATGTCTGTCTTCCTTCTCTAGACAGCAAGGCCAGAGGTTGGTAAGGTTTTTTTTTTTTTTTCTATGAAGAGCCAGAGAGCAAATATATTAAGCTTTGTGAGCCAAGAGGCCACATACTTTGCCATTATAGCATGGACCCCACTAGGCAAGTATATAAACTACCAACATGTTCAAGATGAGTGGGGGCTGAGTCTGGCCAGGGTCCACAGGTTGCAACTCCACTCTTGGAGTAGGAACCTAGTCTTCTTTGCCTGGAGCCCCATGTCTGCACAGTGCTTGCCAGATGGCGTCTGGTTGAGAAACGGTGAGGGAGTGGTCACAGTCCTTGCCTCAGGGATACACATTCTGGTGCAGTGGGGAGGAGGTGAAACAGCAAACGAACATGATGTAAGAAAGAGGCCCATGTCCCTTGTGTGTGTGTGTGTGTGTGTGTGTGTGTGTGTGTGTGTGTGTGTGTAATGTCAGGGGTCAGGGTGCCCGGCAGAGCAGATACAAACACAGGACTCTCAGTTAACTTTGAATTTGGGGTACACGGTGACTACAGTACTGGAAACATATGCTGGGGTGACAACTCAGTGGGTAAAGTGCTTGCGGGACGAGCGTGAGGACCTGAGTTCAGATTCCTAGCACTCTCAGAGAAAGCTGTGCCTGAAGGAGTGCCTGTAACCTGAGCACCAGGAAGCAGAGACAGATGGGTTCCAAGGGCTCCCTTAAGAGAATCCTGAAGCTCCAGACACAACCTGGAGCCTCAGAAACAACAAGGAAGTAGAAAAATGATAGAGGGTGGTGCTCAGTGCCAACCCCTGGGTTTAGTGGCCACATGCATGGGAGTGTGTACCTGCACACATGCCAAGTACACGTATACACCACCCCTCACACAAAATACACGTGGTCCAACTGAAACTCCTATTTAACTACCTACCATCTGAGCAGGAAATTCAGGGAAGTTCCCAGGACTGTGAGCTGTGAGAGGAGAGAGCAGGTACCTCGAAATGAAAGAAGCCAAAGAACTTGAAAGGCAGGACAAAGTGAGTGCCACAAAACCGACACCCCAAGAGTTAGGGGTCACTTCTCATTCGGGCCCAGGTGTGGCTGTGGGGATGGATGGGCCCACAGCCAGGCTGGAGATAGGGGTACAGCTTTGACCCTGAAAGAAAGGGTCAGACTCAGTCCTATAGTTAACAGCGAAGGAGACAAGGTCCCTAAGCAGAGAAGTGACCACTGCCAGCGGCCAGAGGCTCATGATCACAACAGTACACAAACTCTCCCATGAGATTCACAGCACATTAAACTCTGGCCTGATTTTAACTTTCCCAGGCTCTGTGGATTGGATTTTCTTCATTATGAAGTTGCTTTCGGGCTGGTGAGATGGCTCAGTGGGTAAGAGCACCCGACTGCTTTTCTGAAGGTCCAGAGTTCAAATCCCAGCAATTTCATGATGGCTCATAACCATCTGTAATGAGATCTGACACACCCTCTTCTGGTGTGTCTGAAGACAGCTACAGTGTACTTACATGTAATAAATAAATCTTAAAAAAAAAGAAGTTGCTTTCACACATATCCACATGCACATACAATACAGTTCAAGCATATTCATATGTTTGTATGTATACTTCTCATATATTTACATGCATATGCACACACATTAGTAGACACATATTAATCCATGTCTTTTGTAGGGCTCTCCTATCAAATCTATTCCGTAAAAAACTGAAAACTGTCTCTAAAGCTCAGAAGAGAGATGGACAGATGGAGGAGCTGTTGCCTGGAAGACAGCCACAGACATCATGTGAGTGGGAGGGCATATAGAAGGGAGAAAGGTAGCCAAGAGAGGAACTGGAAAGTACCCCAGACTGGATGGGATGATCAGAGGGGATAGTTGAAATAGATCAAGACAGATTTGACAAGGCAACTAAAGGAGAGAGGACAATTTTGCTCTGGGATTTAACCAAAGAGGAAGCATGGAGAAAGAATCACAAGAAGACCGAACAAGGGCATTGAACTCGCCAGTGTAATCACCGATGCCTGCCATCCAGCCGCTGTCTGCATACGGATGAGGGTGAGAGGTTCTGAGCTGTGTAGTCTCAGATCTGTTCTATTTAATACATTTGATTATTGCCACGAGTGAAGACATTGTTCATTATCTGAGTTAGGATTTCTATTGCTGTGAGGAGACATCATGACCATGATAACTCTTATTAAGGAAAACATCTAATTGGGACTGGCTTACAGTTTTAGAGGGTTAGCCTATTGTCATCATGGCAGGAAACATGACTGTATACAGGCAGACATGGTGCTGGAGAGATAGGTGTGAGATCTATGTCTACATCCACAGTTGTCATGACACAGCAAGAATGACACTGGCCTGGCTTGATCTTCTGAGATTTCTAAGCCCACTACCCAGTGGCATACATCCTTCAGCAAGGCCATATCTAATGGTGCCACTCCCTATGGGTTTTCATTCAAACCACCACACTCATGAAGTCAACAAACATTCTGTGAGCATGTATTCTATACCAGGCACATCCTATATTATGACTCTGTAAGTCCCAGAGGAGATAAAGCATGAAGCATTGGAGATTAATTCTGATGGAGGGAGCTTGTAGTTGTTTGGCTGAAAATGGCCCTCATAGACTCACAGGTAGTGGCACTTGTAGTGGTCTTGTTGCAGTAGGTGTGGCCTTGTTAGAAGGAGTGTCACTGGGGATATGCTTTGAGGTTTTAAATGCACAAGCCAGGCCCAATGTCTCTTTCTTTCTGCTGCCTGTTGATCTTGATGGAAGTTTGCTCCTTTTCATTGTACATCTGCATAACACTGGCCACTAATAACTACTAGTCAACACTAGACTGTTTTGAAATCTCCTCTGCCAAAGCTGTTAATCCAAAATTCTTCAATGCAGCCTCAGGCAGACTTATCAGACAAGGGCAAAAAGTAGTCACATTCTTCCCCCAAAATATCACAAGAACTGTCTCTATGCCACATATTAAATTCTCCTTCTCTGAAACCTCTTGAGCCAGGCCCCCCACAGTTCAAATCACCCTCAGCGCCACTGCCCTCCACATTCTTACTAGTATGGACCGTTAAACCCCAGCTTAAAGCATTCAAACGCTTTCCTAATCCAAAATCTACATTCCTCCAAACAAAAACACAGTCAGACCTATCACAGCAATATCCAAGTCCCTGGTACCAACTTCTATCTCAGGGTTTCTATTGCTGTAATGAAATACCATGCCTATGGCGATTCTTATCATAGAAAGCATTCCACTGGGACTTGCTTACATCAGAGGGTTAGTCCTTTATTGTCATAGCAGGAAAAATGACAATGCACAGGCATTCATGGTGCTAGAGAAGTAGCTGAGAGTTCTACATCTGGATCCATAGGCATCTATCTGGAAGAGAGAATGATACTAGGCCTGGCTTGCGCAACTGAAACCTTAAACCCTACCCCAAGTGATGTAGTTCCTCCAACAAGGCCATATCTACTTTTGCAAGGCCACACTTCCTAACAGTGCCACTCCCTATGAGCCTATGGAGGCCATTTTTATTCAAACTACCACAGAGTTGAAACTACCATAAGCTTAGATAGATGGATCTAGAAGGAAGCTGGCCTATTGGCGAGACAAACTGTTTCTGTGGTCCAAGGAGGTAGCCAATGACGGTTAAGTGCTAACTCTTGGTGGTTCTGGGAAGCAGCCAGTCTGCAGCTGAAGAACATCTGAATAAGTAACCCCTCTTAGCGACAAGCAGTTTAGTAACTCGCAAGCACTCAAATAATTTATAGTCTGCTCACATCACTGCCACACCGAGCCCCTGTAGGACAAGCTTTGTGGAAAAATGTAATCTGATTTATAGCTAATATATCAATCGGCTAGCAACAAATCGTGCTTCTCTGCTACTACTGGAGCATTTTGGGTTTCTCTGCAAATTAAGTATTTTTCTCTGCATCATTATTTCTTTTTCAGTTTTCAGTGGCTTTGGAGTCAAGCTTCAGAAAGCTGGCATGGGTAAAACCCTCATGTACCCGGTAAGTAGAGATGAATCTTGGTTTCTTACATGGTAAAGGAACATAACAGTATCTGTCTCAAAGAGTTAGTGAAGTCGGATTAAGTAATAACGGCCAATAGGACATAAGCACAGCCTGATGTTGCTCACGAAGACAAGCAGCCTCAGTTAGTGTCTCAGTGCTGGAAGCATTTTGAGAAGTTCCAAAGACAGCGAAGTCTAGGCAGTGAAAAAAAAATGAGATGGAAAAGGAGGGGTAAAGGAGGGGCAGTCTATTGGCAAAAGGTGTGTCGGGGGATGGCAGCTGAAGAGACCTTCAGTTACAGACTGGAGCTCCAGCAGAATCGGCCATCTTCCTCAATCCCTGGAAGGTACCTGGAGCATGGCTGGACCATGGAACTCTAGATGTCGAACATCTTTCTTGGTGTCACACTCAAGATCACAGCTAGCCTCCTCATGGAGACTGCTGAGCACTGAGAAGAATGTAGGTCCGCCTGCCTCCTGCTGTAGCCAAAGCTCTCCTCCAGGTGGGCTAGAAGAGGCCATGGCATCCATGTGCTATAGATGTGGAGCGTTCCCTCCAAAGAAGCATGGTGTGTGTGTGTGTGTGTGTGTGTGTGTGTGTGTGTGTGTGGTGGTGGTGGTGGTGGTATGTGTGTGTGTGTGTGGGGGGGGGGTTCTAGCCATATCCCTATGAGCCATGAGGCAGCCACAGCCAAGAAGAGTCAAGACGCCTCTGACCACTGCAGGGCCAAGCTAATTCACCAAAGGCAAGTGCACTCTGTCCTGATCAAAACATTAGGAAGAGTATATTAAAAAAAAATCTGTACAATAGTCTTCATTGTTTTAAAGGGAGAAAGCTAAGTTTCTATTGGGCAGGATTTGGGGGTGCTCCAGTACAATGTTTGCTTTTCTAATTATCTTAAATGTGTCAGGCGTATAAAATGTCCAAAGGTGGCGGGTGGGGAGGAAAAGGGGGAAGGTTGGGGGTAGGTGGGAAAGTAGGAGGAGGAGGAGGAAGAAGAAGAGGGAAGACTTCTCATCTAGTTATAAATAAAACAAAGCCATGAAAAGAGTTTGTAGCAGTTTGGTAAAGACCCACAGATCATAGGCATGCAGGAGACAAGCATTCAGGATAGGCCAGAAAGTGGCTGGTGCCTATTCAACAACTAGGCAGTGCTGGGCATGTGCCATTGCCTTGACCATAACAACCCCTGGATGGTTCTGGATGCCTCAGAGCAGAGTTGTCCCACTTGGAAGCGTCCCATGTAGAGAGGCATGTGTACAGGACAGAGAGCTACCAGTAAGAAGCTGGGAACACATTCAACACTAAATCATTGATCTGGTTTTAGTCACAATAGTCATATTGGCTTCTCCATTAAGATTTCTACTTAGGGATGGAAGCAAGGCTCTAAACAAGCAAAGGAATTGCTGGAGTAGCTTAGGAATCTCAGAGGCAGAGAGCGAGTCCCTGTCATTGAAGCGTGAAACCTGGATATTCCTTACTCACTGAGCAAATGAACTAGAGAAGAAATACATGAGTGAGATGCAGAGCCCTGATGCCCTGGGTGCTCAGGAACCCAGGTAGATGTGGTCACATGAAGAGAGGGAGTTGCTTCTCAGTTTGCCTCTAAGAGTCCAATGTGTAGTGAGGAGACAGAAAAGCTGGTCACAGCCTCCTTCATAGACTGAGAGGTTGTCTCATTCCACACAGGGGATGGCAGAAGACAACAGAGACAGGAGAACAGGCAATGGGAAGAACCATCCCACTAGTGTCCTCTTAGGACAGGGGGCACAAGAGGTCGCAGGTGTCCCTGGACAGAGGTAATCCTGGGATATGAAGAATAAGAAGCAGGACTCAGAGGACTTCTGTGAGTCCATTGAGATGTTGTGGTTTGAGAAACTAAAACAAACTCTTCCTCCCACTTAGAGGGTTGAGGCCTGAGCAAGAACAACATAAACAGCAAAACGCAACATCTAAACAGCAATTGACAAAGGGCTGTGTCCAGCACACGTGCTCCCAGGATGCAGAAAGCTCCCAGATGTCACTTAGATCGGAAAGACCTCATGCATGAGGTCTCTACCCGGAAATCTCTGGTCTCAGCCAAAAGCATAGACTGAATGGTTGCAAAGTCTCCTCCTGTATCCCCTGGGCATGTCATTTGGAAAGGCTGACCAGAAGGTTCAGTGCTAAGGCCAGAAATGGCATTGGAAAAGTTGCCCAGCTGGGGGCTTTGTGTTGTCGGGCTAAAGAGAATGTTAGTGTCACAGAAGTGAAGAGCTTAGAAGTCATGAGGGACAGAAATAGCCAGATGGAAGACAGGACTAGGGAAAGTAGATAATAATAACCCCCAAGTCCAGCTGCCCATTAGAATACCCAGGATACCTGTTCAGAATGGAAGACCTCACTTGTCTCTAGTAGGGCAGGGGAATACTCTTGCAAAGATAACGTGAGACCACGGTCTGGTGTTGAGTAAGTGCTGGGGATACCTTCTTCCCATGGAACGGAAGGACAGGGATGAGGGTGTCTTGAAAGTTGGACAATGAACTCTTGCTGCTGCAAAGGTCAGCACAACTCCAATGCCTCCCCGTCTTAGTGCTCTGAGATTCTAAGCTGTAAGCAGGGGCGGAGATCTGTGGCAATAGAAATACTTTATGGTTTTTGTACCTTCTTCCAAATCTCATATACCTTGTGTGGTTATGGCACATTTTTATCTGCATTAGCCACAGTGTGAATGATCACAGGCCAGCTGAGACTGTTCCAGACCATCCCTGTGCCCAACTAGAAAGACCTTCCATTACTAAAGGAAAGTGGCTTCCCACTTCTTCAGTTGAACACCACAGTGAGGTATTCATAGATGGTTCTCATTTCCAAGATAGAAAACTGTCCTTAAACATTATGATTGCTCATGAAGAAATATGAGTCTGCTTGTTAGAGACACCCCTGGATGTGCTAGAAAAGAACAGAGCTTCCACCATTTCCCCACATGCTCAGGATCCCTGAGACTTAATGGGCAGGTTGCTCAGCTTGCATCTCTGAATGTGAAAGTTAAGTGCACAAATTATCCATGCTTACGTTTAGTGTGCATCGTAATTTGCTTTCTATTGTTGTGTAAGACACTATGTGAAAAGCACCTTAAGGGGTAGATGGTTTATTCCGCTCACAGGTACAGCCCATGATGAAAGGGAATCAGGTCAGGAACTAAAGCAGAGACCATGGAGGAATGCTACACAGTGGCTTGCTCCTCATGGCTTGCTCAGTCTGCTTTCTGTTTTAGCCCAGGCCCATCTGCCCAGGGATGGCAACACCACAGTGGACTGGGCCCTCCCACATCAATCACTGGTCAAGAAAATGTCCCCACGGATCTGCCAGCAGGCCAATCTGATAGAGGCAATCCCTCAGCTGATGTTCTCACTTCCTAGTTGACAAAAAGTTACCAGCATAGTTGGGGTGAAATTCCAGCTCAGACAACTTTTGTTGTGTTCCTAGATGGAAGAAATCACAAAGGTATTAGAGTTCTATCACCTTTGATAAGGTATTGGATTTCCGGCACTTGTGTCTCACCATCTGCAAAGAAAAACATATCTATAGGATGAAATTTAAAGATAGCAGTTCTTCCTAACCCAGCTACTTCCCAAATAATTGAGATGAACACCTATTAATTTTTTTCAACAAGCTTTAAGCACAGTAACTGGGCAGATATTCCAAATGTCTATGCTATCTAGTTACTTCCCAGCCACGTGCCCTGAGTAACTTGCATTTAGTTTCTCCTTGGCTTGCCCTGATGCAGCTGTTTGTTCTTCATGGAGAACTCCCTTGGCAACTCTATCTCATGCCTGACCTCATGTCAACCTCCTTCTTCCTCCTCTCCCTCTCTTTTCTTCCTCCCTCTCCTCCTCCTCTTTCCTCCACCTACCTCATGGCCCTTCTTCTCCTGGACCTCACCTACCTCTTGGCACACTCCTCTCTCGCTCTTCTCCCTCGGATGATCAGAAGTCCAGGTTTTCTATCTCTTCTACCCAGTCATTGGCTGTTCAGCCTTTTATTCAGCAATCAGAGTTAATTGGGGAACATTCTTTACACCACAATGATCATGGCAATGCCTGTGTCCAGACTGTAACTAGATCTCAGGGCACAGAAATCAGCATCTGAATACACAGTGCACAAGACACTCCTCCAACACATATTCATTCTCCATTCTGAGAATGGAATATGTAATCACATGAAAGAAGGCAGACCCAGAGAGCACTGAATTTTCCTTCTTGTCTTCATGGTGCTGAGCCATTGACAGTGGGCAGATGTTTGCTGCTGAGCCCTCAGGGCTGGCTCTCTAGAGGAGTATGAAGGGAGTGGGAATGCCCAACCCATCCTTCCCACAGCTCCACAGCAGTTTCTGAAATGGCCATGGTGGAAATCTCTGTGCCACTCACTCTAGACCTGTCATTAAAAAGAGGGAAAGGGGGCTAGCTATGTGGCTCAGTGGGTAAAACCACTTGCTGAGCAAGCCTGACATCCTGAGTTTGATTCCTGGGACCCACGTAAATGTGGAAGGAGCGGACTGACCCCACAGAGTTGTCCTCTGATCTCCATGTGTACACGACCGCATGCCTGCTACACATCGTGTACATATACACAGTAGCCAACTAATCACAAATAAGGAAAAGAGGGTTGGGTCTGGTTGATGCTTTATGTCTGTAAAGGATGACAGACATATCAGAGGCTAACACTGGTGTGTTACTGAATGTTCAAGACCAGCCTGGGCCATACTATGAGTGCTAGAATAACATGGGCTACAGTGTGAAAAAAAAAAGTCTCCCAAACCAAACAAAAATATGAAAGACAATTATTTTTAATTAAAAAAAACAAAGGCTGGGCGATGGTGGCACACGCCTTTAATCCCAGCACTTGGGAGGCAGAGGCAGGCTGATTTCTGAGTTCAAGGCCAGCCTGGTCTACAAAGTGAGTTCCAGGACACCCAGGGCTATACAGAGAAACCCTGTCTCAAAAAACAAACAAACAAAACAAAAACAAACAAACAAACAAACAAAAGCACGAAGGGTCATCAGCTAAAGTGACCAGTATGCAGGCGTGAAGGTATTTCTTGTGACTTTTTCCTGCCTAGAGCAGCCTTGGGATCAGTGGGGAGTCAGCGCAGGCAGGACTTCAGACAGAAGAATGACTGCATATCTGCACACGAGCAGTAGACAATATGGGGATTGTCTTAGAGAACTGGACAATACAGAGATGGCTCTGTTGGGAAGCTGCTTGCCCTACAAGCCTGAGAGCCCGAATTTGATCTCCAGAACACGTGTTTAAAAGGAAGCTAGACATGGCAATTCATACACCTATAATCCCGGTGCCCAGGAAGCAGAGGCGAGTGGATCTCTGCAGATCAGTGGCCAGCCGAGCTGCCCAGCCAAAGCCAGAAAGAGAGGATGAAAAACTAAAGAGGTAGAAAGGACCCTGAGGAATGACTCCCAAGGCTGTCATCTCTCCTACACACACACACACACACACACACACACACACACACACACACACACCTCACTCACAGAGAGAAAGAGAGAGACAGAGAGAGAGAGAAGAGAGGGGAAGGGAGCAGTTGTGAGTGACACCCTTGCAGACAACAAAGAAAGTCAAAACTCATTCACGTGTCAGCCCAATTCCAAACAGTGTCGAGATTTTAGGGACTTTGGACAACATTCTAATCTGTTTGCCACAGTCTTTGCTCTTCCAAGAAAGGTAAAAGCTTAAGGGATAATTCCTCACCCTAAACACACTTTTTTAACCACGAAGAAGAAAGTTAACCTGGGGCAAGCTTTATGAAACGCTTGACAAAGCCAGGAAGAAAATCAGCCCAGGCCTGCAGTATCTTGCCTGGGCGGGTAAGAAGAAGCGGCAGCTGCCGCACGCACTCCGATGACTCTGGAGTCTGGGGTTTCCACAGGTTAGGTCCACGCCTCTCCTATGAGGGAGAAGCTTGCATTTTATGTTTCTGATGGCGCTGCACCCTAAAAGCAGCGCCAAGAAGTGCAGTGCCAAACAAGAGAACATTTTGCTGGCTGTGATACTGGGTATCCTCCCAGCTCTCTGGCCCCCTGTGGCCTCCAGAGAGGAACCTGGCGCCTGCAGGCTACTGAACGTCTCTGAAACTGTATGGCGCCCCACTGTTCTTTGCAGTGGGGTCTAGCCTGGGCTATGTGGATGTGTTCTAGTATCGCTGACCCCCACCGCCACTAAGTTTCACTGTACGGCCTCTGCTTGTGATAGGACAAATTGTCTCCAAACATAGCTGTGTCCCCTGGGAAACAGAACTATCTCTAGTTGAGAGAACCTTTAGTCCCGGGAGACCTCAGCAGACTGGCTCTTCCTATTTCCGGGGTGAAGAGTTGTGGGGAACTTCTGAACCCCAAAACTTGTTATCCACAGCCTGAGTCTCCTTTAGCTTTTCCTTTTCTGTGCCAACTAAAGGACAGTTCAGTTCAGAAAAAGCCATGAAGAGCTGGAAATGTTCTGGCAGTGGGGTTTCTGAGCCAGAATTGGCCTTCTTGGCTTCAAAGATCATGAAACCTCTCATTTGTACTCCACAAAGCAGCAATTTCTCACAAGGATACATTTTTTTTTAATTCTTTTTAAAGTCAAGTACAGCTTGGTAACCACAGAGTACAGAAAAATACAGGCTTTCTGCAAGAAGCAATTATTCAAAACCCGAAGACCAAAAAAAAAAAAAAAAAAAATGAGCATGCCAAATCACGTCAGTCAGAGTGCACAAGACAACTGGAGCTCTTCGCTCAGAAGCGACGCAGTGCTCAGAGCATCGCAGTGCTCAAAGCGTCGCAGTGCTCAGAGCGACGCAGTGCTCAGAGCGACGCAGTGCTCAGAGCGACGCAGTGCTCTGGGTTTATTCTTTTCTTGCTGACTTTATTTCTTAGAGACTTCGCCCAAGCTGTCTCTGACTGCTGACCTTTTCAGGAAAAACAAGAAGGTATAGGTGGGGTATGTGGGGTTTTGCTTGAAATGTTCCATGACCATTGCAACCATAATTAGACCCTGCGATGGAATGTACTAGAATCTGCCTCCAGGATCACTTACAGGGTCTGGAGAAGCCACAGAAAAACTGAACACTTCAGCACTGCTAAGATATTTCTGGGCTGGCACAGGAATACTCAGCTCGTGGAATACAGATCAGCAACCCTACACTCTAATTTCCACCCTTCACATGCGGCACGATTATCCACCCTCGCTGTAGAAGCATCAAGTCAAAACTCGAGGTTTGCTTGCCAGAAGGAAGCCAACCCTTCAATTCTGTGGCTAATGCCACCTAGGGATATAATTACACCAGCTAATATCATCTTTCTACTAAAAAGGAAGGAAATGAATCCTCATGGCCAACATTCATACAACTTAACCATTTTAGGTTAGCATCAAATGCCTAAGACATTTGTATTCTGAAGCCTAAAAGGGAAAAACTTGAGCCTTAGGGTGTGTGTAGGACATATTCTCTCACTTAGCTGATGTTCACTTCAGAAATGTTCTTTAAACACTGTATTCAAGTTATTAAAAGACTTTTTGCTCAAAATAAACCTTTTTAAAATTATTACCATCACATATACAGCAGGTTCAGGGAGTAATCAAATATTTGGTGAATTTTTGGTTCTCCTCATGAAGACTCAAGGAATTAACCTTGTCTACTCAACTAGGCAGGCACAGAAGTCATTTTCTGCTTAAAAGATTGAATGGGGTATTTATTGAGAAAGCTTTATGAATGGGATAATTGCTTTTCAATTCAAAACTAATCCCCAAAAGTAAATTGGGCATTTAGAAGGAGATCTGTGCATGAATAGTGTCAAAATAGAGATGGTTAAAGCCAGAAGAGGGGACCAGTAAGGTGGCTTTGTGGGTAAAGGCACTTGCCACCAAGCCGGGGACATGAATCTGGTACCTGGTGAACTATATTGTTGAGAAGAACTGACTCTGCTCGTTATCCTCTGGCTGCCACACTATCTCTTCCAGCTTACACTTATAGGTGACAGCCCATCACTGAAGGAAGTCAAGGAAGGAATTCAAACAGGGCAGAACCTGAAGGCAGGAGCTGATGCAGAGGGCATGGGGAAACGAAGCTTACTGACTTATTTGTGGCTTGCCCAGACTGCTTTCTTATAGAACCCAGGACCACCAGCTCAGAGATGGTACCATCCACAATGGGGTGGGTCCTCCCCAGCCCCTCAGCCCTCCCTCATCAATCACTGATTAAGAAAATGCTCTACAGCTGGATTTCATGGAGGTATTTTCTCAACCAAGGTTCTCTCTTTTCAGGTGGCTCTAGCTTGTGTCAAGTTGACATAAAACTAGCCAGCACACTATTCATACATAAATATTCATAGCTGCGTTCTTCAAAAGGAGCCTAGAAATTTCATGCAAGCCAAATGTCCATCAACTAATTAATGTAAAAATAAAATGGGCCATATGTACACAATGGAATATTATTAAGCTATAAACAGGAACAGAGATCTGTCCCACAATGAAAATAACTTTTGCTTAACCCACACCTTTTTTTTTTTTTTTGGAGACAGGGTTTCTCTATGTAGCCCTGGCTGTCCTGGAACTCACTCTGTAGACCAGGCTGGCCTTGAACTCAGAAATCCACCTGCCTCTGCCTCCCAAGTGTTGGGCTTAAAGGCGTGTGCCACCACCACCCGGCTAGCCCACACCTTTTTATTGGAACCATCATATGCATAGCAGATTCAAGGAGAACTCAAGCACTTAGTGAACAATTGGTTCTCCGCAGGGTAACTCAAAAAAATCAACATTAGGCTGTTGAACTGAAGGGAGGCATGCAAAGTTCTTTCATTAGAGAGCTAAACACAAGAAAAATCCAGATATAAAGGTGCCATCTACTGCACAGATGTCTGAGAAAAAAAAGTATTAGTAATTTTTCCAAGAGAGAGTATTACAGGAAGAAGAGACAAAGTCAGAGAAGGGGTAAGGAGAGAGGTAGGTAGGCAAGACAGGGTAGTTGTGTGTGTTCTATGCACATGTGGGGGTATGACAGTATGGCCCACTGGTTTTACAGTTAATATGAGTTAACTCTTATCAACTGAAAACCCACAGTCAAAAAGATAACAATGTTTCTAAAATAGACTTATTCCCATACTTCTTCCTATTTGATCTCAGTACCAGGCCAAACATGGAGTTTTAAACTTACTTCTTAACACACATTTCTTCCTTGTGCTCCAAGGAGAACCACAGTATGCTTACCAGAATCTACTCAGCAACATAGAACTGTGTCCCATTAATACCCCAAATATTGCAACTCCAAATATTGCAACAAAAAATACAAAAGAAGATGCTTAAACACTTTCTGAAATGTTTGTTCCAGATTCTGTCCACTCTCACCTTGGGACTCTTCCTCCATGCAAAGCAACGGTGTGGAGCCTTCTAAAGGCTCTCAACATTATCAAAGAACCAAAAATAAATCCAGATTGCCTTGTAAGTGTGAACTGGGTTTTTTTTTCCTTCTTCTTCCATTCTTGGTTGAAAAATGGCTGCAGATACTGCACTCAGATTTTCCAAGCTATAAATCTCTCTTGAGCAAGGACTAGGCAAGGACATTTTTAGCCCCAGAGAATATTTTTGTCAAAAAGATGTGACTGAAAAAAAAAAAAAATCAAGGCGTCACGATGGCATCTGTGTGCTGTGTTGGCTGCGGAGGTCACTGCTGGAAACCAGGTCATCACTTAAGAATCAAATGCCAAATAAGTAAATGAAAGGAAAATAATCCTTAGAAAAAGTGACTCGATTCAATCAAATTCAACAAAAATAGCACACATTAAGAATGAGAAAAATGCTCCTGATCTTTGATTCAGGGATCCTGTCTCTAGACAGTCATCCTAAAGAAAAGCAAGCCACAGCAACATGATGTAAAATGTGGGAGGACCTCAAGAATCAAGACTAGGAATCGGTTAATTAAATTACTATACATTCTTTTAATGGGATTTCTATCTCCATAAAGACATGGAAGGCACTTGTGAGGTAATAGATCATGAATTACTATGTAACAGGGAGAGGATTAAAATGTAGACTATTATAATTATGCAAGCAAGAGTATCTGCACAGATCAGACTAGAAGGAACTGTGTAAAAGTATGGATTTTGTGTAGCAGGGTGGGCTACGTGTATCATTTGTTTCTCCTTACTGTGATAAAGTTTCTGAGGAAAGTGACTTAACGGATGAAGTGTTTATTTGGGATCACAGTCTGACGGTACAGAGCAGAGAGGGTTTGGTGACTTACCAGGAAATGGCAAGAAAGTATAGTTTTTGGAGTCTGAGCTAGCTTGTCACATTTCATTACCAGTCAGGAGAGTGCTCGCCAGCTTTGTTCTCTTTATGCAGTTCAGGACCCCGGACCACAAAATAACAATGCCCGTATTCAGAGTAGGTTTGCCTCCATCATCAGTGAAACCCCTCAGGGAACAATCTCATGGACATACCTAGATGTGTGGCTCCTAGTTGTTCATAAATGTAGTCAAGTTGACAGTGAAAATGACCTATTATACATGCAGCCTTATTTTTCCATGTTTGTAAAATGCAAAAGTGCTATCCATCTAGAAAATTTAGACACCATACAAATTTTATGAGCAAAAATTCCATTAAACAAGTTGTGCTGAAAAAAAAAAAAGCCGGATGTGGTGGCACACACCTTTAATCCCAGCACTTGGGAGGCAGAGGCAGGTGGATTTCTGAGTTCGAGGCCAGCCTGGTCTACAGAGTGAGTTCCAGGACAGCCAGGGCTACACAGAGAAACCCTGTCTTGGAAAAACCAAAACCAAAAAAAATAAAAAATAAAAAAATTGTGCTGTCACTACCAACTACACTTATGCTACGGATGACCGAGAAATGGCCCTCAGAGAATTCTCCCGTCAAAAAGGAAGGAAAAAAAAAGACCAAGCTAGAGTTGAGGCTAGAATGTGAATCTCTACAACCTTAGCCGGGAGAAAGATGTTTAAACAACAGGACTGACGAGAGAAGCTCCTGAATTCTGTGCATGTTCCCTACACATTGCTATTAACTTTCCATCCCATCTTCTGGGAAGAAATTGCAGATAGATAAAAGTTCCCTCCATGGTCTACTGGCCAGTCCTGGCAAGTCTCCTGTCACTAAGGGGGATAATCCCAGAATTCTTTACCAGACACTCCTGAGAGTGACTGAGAGGGCACGAGCCACCCTGGTCAGGTAAAGTGACCCATAGTTTATAGCAGTTAGTTTCACTGGTCAACCTGGCTGGGCCATACTACCTACTCATTTGGTCAAACATCATAGATGTTTCTAAGGAGATATATTTTTCATGAGAGTAATACTTTCATCAATAGACTTCTAATGAAAATTATTCTCCACAGTGTTGATGGGCTTCATCCAAAAAAGTCAAGACACTAATAATAAGAAGAATGACCCCTGGAAGATAAGAATTCTGCCAGCAGATGGCCTTATGCTTAAAGTGAAACATCATCCCCTGCCTGGTCCTCCTGCCAAGGTCCAGCTGGCCTGTCCTCCTTCAAGTTTGGCCTTGCCAGCTACCAATTCCTTTCAAATCTAATAATTGGTCAGTCAGCCAATCTCCTGTCTGTCTGTCTCTCCTGTCCGTGTGTGTGTGTGTGTGTGTGTGTATTGTGTGTCCTCTGTAATATAACAAATGCATATCATATGTATGCAGCACATAAATACTCTTTAAACACACACACACACACACACACACACACACACACACACACACATCCTTCACATACTCTGTTTGTTTCTCTAGAGAACCCCACCAAGACAAAGGCCTGCATCCACAGATGGGTGTGTCCTGTCACCAGGCATAGAAGAGGTCTTATCAGAGGACATCTGTCAAATGAGGAAGGGAGAAAGGAGCTGCTGTTGGGTCCTAGAGCGGAGCTCTCTCGGGCCAGTTGTTCACGTCCTTCTGGGAAATCTCTGTAAATTAAATCAGCTGCAAATTTTTCAGCATTAGTAACTCAGAGCTCCTGACTCTGGACCTGCATGAGTAATAATCTTAAAAACTCAAGCAAAGAGCCAGTCAGCTAAGACCTCAGGACAGGGAAAGTTGACACAAACAGATTGCTGTGAGTTTGAGACAGCCTAGGCTGTACTAGACCAACCTGGGCTACAGAGTGAGGGTCCTGAGAGCTTGTTTCAAAAACCCTGGAAGGGAAGAGACAATGAATATAAGCAAAGTATGTGATGTACGTAAATTAAAATTTCATAACAAGGTCCATTCATCTATACCATGAATAGGTGCTGGGGAAAAAAAACACCAAAATATAAATTAAAGAAATCAGGCCCCCAAAAAGGGAAAGAAGAAACTACAGCTGTCATTTCATCCCCACAGCTGCTCACCAACATCTGCAATTGCTAAGCACACCTGAGCCCACTGCTAATGCTACCCTTGGGGTCTCCAGTGAGATCTCAGTCTTCATTGTTAAAAACAGCTCAAAGACTTGCCATGAAGTCACACTGCTCACAGGACTGTCCTGTTCACAACCTCCACCTTCTTTTCCTGTGAACATTCACAGGCAAGAAGCAATGGTGCCCACTGTTTTTGCTAACTTAACAAGAAATATTATAGAAAGAAGACCATCCTATCCTGTTAGTCTAAAGTGTGTTAACAGATTCTCACTTTTCAAGGCATGTATCAAGTCAGGCATGAGGCTGATGCTTGTCTGTGATCTTAGCCCATTGCAGACTGAGGCAGGGAGATCACTGCAAATTCAAGTCCATACTGGGCTACATATCGAGACCCTGTCTCAGATAAACAAGCAGAAAAGACATTTATCTGCGCATGTTTTAGCTACTATTTTATTTTTTTATTGCCATATCCCTCTTTTCGAAAGAATTTGAATCCTTTAATTTAGTCAGAATATAGTGCTTTTAAATTTTCCTATAGAGTGCTTTTCTTTTTAGGGGATCACAAAAGATCTGATTTTAAAACCACCATTTATAGAACCATTTTAAATCAGTAAAAATGTACTAGAAGTAGACTGGCTGATTCTTTTAACACATTTTTTTTTCTGAAGTGGGTAATCTCTGGCTTGTGTGATTAAATACCTGATTGTTTTAGTGTCCTAATACCAACCATGTTAACAACAGGTACAAACACCATGGTCCCCATGAGGAGAGCCCACAGGAGGAGACCTAAAGCCCCACTTGAAGCTTGGGTGTGAGTGCCTTCACAGGCAGAAAATTAAATTCTTTGCTTTTTTTCTCCATTCTCTTTATTTCCTTTTCAGTGATACTCTCCTGAGGTTTAGTCTTAGGAAACCGGGTCAAGAGTCATCCTGCTCTGAGCCACTTGCTCCTGCCAGAGAGTGGAGTGAGAGCTGGTCTCATTTACAGTCGTGTCACATTTGTGCTCTGAGGAAGCCAGTCTGGCGAGGAGCAGCAGTAGACACCGTGCTGATGTATCAACTCCCTGGAAAGACAAACCCCTGAACCAAAGAGCACAAAGCACAAAGCACCAAGCACCCACTTCAGTCCCCATAGTCATTCTTACAACACTTCCTTCTCAAGTAGCCTAAACTACCTCTCAGGACAGCAGCCCGCTCCCTCCACCTGCTATTGGATTTGCTTTGCTTTGTTTGGAGGTCAGAGACTCAAATATAGAAGGCAAGCATTCTGCCATCAAGTTATATACTCAGTGTGTGTGCACATACACATATGCATGTAGAGACCAAAAGTCAGCCTCAGCTGTCATTCCTCAGGCTCCATCCGATTTGTTTTTAGGATACAGGGTCTCTCACCAGTCTGGAGCATGCCAAGGAGGCGAGGCTGGCTAGCCAGAAAATCCCAAGGAGTGGTCTCTTCCCTCTCCCAAGTTGCTGGTATAATGAGCTTGCACCACTCTGCCTGGTTCTTTTGCATGAATTCTGGGACTGGAACTTTCGTCCTCATGTTTGTGTGACAAGTACTTTCTCAAATGAGCCATCCCCACTCCACCCCCAACCCCTGGCCTTCACCCCTTATGAAAATTTTACTTTGAGGCACAGTCTCGCTAGGTTACCCAGGCTGGCTTAGACATAGCGATACTCCAGAGTTATCATCACAAGTAGCTGTGATTGCAGACATGTACCATGACAGGCTCAAGGATCTTAATCCTGAGCTACCTTCAGGCTCTCGTGGATCTTAAGTCTGTCCAGTTGCAGTCAGATGGGAGAGCGCTCACATACCAGAATTCCTAAGCCCCACCCTGGACTAGTCAAAAGTCTAATAAACTGGGTGGAGCCTCCATTCATTGTCCTGAATCAGGTGGTGTGAATGCTCAGACTCCCTGGACAGACAGACTTCCTAAAGAGAGTTTTGAGAAACTGTTGAAGTAACTCTGTCCTGAAAACTTCCCTTCAAAAGACTCTAGGCTTAGGCCTCAGTCAACAGAGAGGCCCTGAACTCTATGACTTTATACAAAGAATGCCCACTTCTCAATAATGACAAGCTTTCTAAGGCTCCCCAGAGAGTCATGTGTCCAAGAGTTGAATCTATGTCCTGTTGTGGTTTTCTCCCCCCCCCCCCTGAAAACACATGTGTCCTTTTGTTCCATGGTCTCACTTGGCACTGAGTCCCCAGTTCGAGTGCCCATCAGATTAGCTCGAATTCCATGCTTTCTCTGCTCTGACAAGCTAATGCAGAGACCTACAATTACCTGAGGGCTGGTTTGAGCCCTAAATGGAACTAATGTCTGCCCTGACCAAATGCCTCAAGACCCACTCCTTTTCTCCCCCTCCTGTAAATCGCTGCTTTTATAGGCTGTCTTCCAGAAGCAAAGCCCCAATCCAAGGTAGAACTGTACGCCTACTAGATTCTGTTCACAACTATTGTTGAATCGTTGCCATGTGCACTACATTTCGAAAGCCTAGCAAAATGGACAGTGTCATTCTTACAGTGATAGGCAGAGCTGCTACCTCCGTACAACCTCACTTTGTATGTACTAGAAGTGAAAAGAAAGGACTAGCACCTTTGCCTCCCATAGGTAGGTTTCATATGTCCGGACTTAGGAAGCTCTTGCCTGTTGGTATCTGCATCTTAAAGCACTAAGCCTCTGTAAGGAGAAGGAAACCTACTTGGCACTCATGGTGAAAATGCCAGAAATATTAGGAAATTCCAATATGAATTTGGTTCTCGAATAATGACATGGTGCACAAATTTGTTCAGGCTGGTTAAAGTCTTTGCAAACGTAGGAAAGACAAAAGGAGAAATGGTTAATAAGTCCCAGTTCTTGCTTATGGGCCCCATGGGGGAAAAATAGCATAATCTTGGTATCAAATTACCTCCCATATCCATCAGCAATGAGTTGCTCTATGTCAGTCCTGAGAGGAACAATCAGATAAAGCCCTACCAAGTGCCTGTGGAATTCGCTGCTCCTGGCGTCGGTACTGAAAGGGTAAGAGAGAGCCAAGCAGAGCCAACTGTGCCCGGGAGTGGGTGGGTGGGGCGTGCTCACCTACGTGACTTCAGGAGAGCTGAGTGTCCCTTCCAGCATAGGCCACATTCCCCAGCTGCTGTCAGGAATCTCAGGGAAGGCCGTGTCGGTGGGGAAACCTGGAAGTTTCTCTGTAGTATGGCCACAGTGGGGTGATCCACCCCTCCTCTTCCTCAGTAGTCAAAGTAGACTTCCATTTCCCTGGGTTCAATTTGGTTCTTGAACTTTCCATTCTGGCTGCATGCCCAAATGCTAGAGTACATAAAATATCAATGATCTCTTTGGTTCTGAGGAGACAGGCTTCTCCGTGCTGCTTTCAAAACATCCATTCCCCTCTCGTCGTAGAGTTGCCATGTACAGAAAGTGGTAGCCCCCAATCCGCAGGGACGTAAGAGGCCACTTTGTCAGCAAGCATGCTCTCTGTTACGTGGTCATATTGCTTTCACCTCATACGTAGGACTGTGCTTCAAATATGGGCAAAGAGTGTTCCTAATGACAACGGACAAATCCAGGTAAAAGCAGCTTCTAAATACACATGGATAGTCTGCGAAACTGTTAGACGGTCCAGGTAGATCCGGTGTATTTGGAATCGCTGAGCTAGGAGGCCACCAGAGTGCATCATTATACTCAAAGTCATTTCCAAGATCCCCTAAATAATGATTGTGAAAGTTTGAGAAACAAGATTCAAGATGCTGCAACTTTATTGTTCCCATTCCACACATCAGAAGGAGTTCAACATACAATCGTTGGATGGTGGCTTCTGGGACAGCATCCAGAGACAGTGGCAGCTGGCCCAGAGGTGGGTAGATATTCAGGTCAGAAGCTCAGGTCTCCTGCCCTTCAACAGCCTTCCCATCTTGTAGCAACTCACTGTTTGGATATGATCAAATTCAGCTAAGAAGGTGGGCTTTGGAATTGGGCTGTGCCCACATAAATTAGAGTGCTCGCTCTCTGTCTCTCTCTGTGTCTCTCTCTTATCTGTCTCTCTCTTCTCTGTCTCTCTCTGTCTCTCTGTCTGTCTCCGTCTCTGTCTGTCTCTCTTCCTCTCTCTCTCCCTCTCTCTCTCCCTCTCCCTCTCTCCCTCTCTCTCTCTCTCCCTCTCTCTCTTTCCCTCTCTCTCTCTCCCTCTCTCTCTCTCTCCCAGCTGTATAGTCTTACTGAACTTTCTCTCTCTTAGCCTCAGGACACTCATACAATAAAAAGGTCCCTACTGAGTTCCTGTTTTGCAATAGGCCTACCAATCACTGGCTGCTCTTAAAATTCCAGTCCATCTGTTGGTCAGACCACTGTGTATTCCTTCAGAGGATATTTTGGAAACATTTACTCCAAGTCAGGTACCGATCCAGAGCACAGTTTCCAGAACCTTACACATTTCAGTTTCTCTCTTTGCTCTCTCTCTCTCTCCGCCCCCCCTCTCTCCCTCCCTCTCTCTCTCTCTCTCTCTCTCTCTCTCTCTCTCTCTCTCTCTCTCTCGTGTGTGTGTGTGTGTGTGTGTGTGTGTGTGTGTGTGTGTGTGTGTGTATACATGTGTTTAGCGGCCAGAGGACCACAACCTTATATGCCATCCCTCAGGAACCATCCACCTTGTCTTTTGAAACAGGTTTCTCATTGCGAGGAACTAGATGAATAGGCTGAACTGGCTGGCCAGTGAGCCCTAGGAACACACATGTCTCCATGTCCCTGGTGTAGAAATTATAAGCATGCGCTGCCTCACCTGATTTTTTTTAATGTGGGTTCTGGGAGTTGAACTCAGGTCCTCGTGTTGCACAGTAACCACTTTACAGAGTCACTCTGCTAGCCTTTAAAACCCTTTTTTTTTCTATCATCTATGTGTTTCAGATTAGTAACAGCTTTAGGGCCTTTACATAGAAGCCCTTCTTCCTGATGCCCAGGTAGAAAATGGGGCGTGCAGTCTCAAGTTCCCAGTTAACCTGAGCCTGCACTTAGGTTCATGCATGCACACACTCATAACACCCCCCCTACACACACACACACATACACACACACACAAGCACACACACACACCATCATCATCATCACCATCACCATCACCATCATCACCATCCACGAATGCATAACAGTCCTATCATCAGGTAATTATCTTCCTGCTAACTTTTCTCTTCAGAATTCCCTTCTTGTCCTTCATGCAGCTGCTTCTGATTCTAGGAGCCCCAGGGCAGCAGACCTGCTCAGCCTTTCCACCCTGCCTCATCTTGCCCCTATAAAGACGCACTGCCCTAAGCTATACAATTTCCAGAACAAACATGTAGGATGCTTTACAGCCCAGCCCAGTCCAGGAGCAGAAAGCTATCTTTTCTGTTCAAGTGGCTGTCTTGTTAATTAGTATCTTATCAGCCAAGCAGGGCTTGCCCAGACAAACAGGGACTATTTTTACCCAGGCTATCATTGTGCAGGTGTGGCCAACAACACAGCCAGAGTCTCAGTCTTGTCATCTAACACAGGATGCAGAGAACATTCAGGTACCTGGCTGAGCTCAGACACCTGTGTGATGGTCAGCCTGGGTTCTTCACACCGAGGGGGCAAATGATCCTGGAGGGTTAGTCATCAAGCCAGGCAGGAGAGGTTATGGGGTCACGATTCCTGGGAAGAGAGGACCATTAAAATGTGCACTTCCTGAGGATGGTAGAGGAAAAGTAAGCTGGGGGAGGGGGAGGCTAAGTGGTTCTGCAGAGCTGGTCCCATCTCCATGGAGGGGCCCCTCTGGGTCACCAGGTCATAGCTCCCACTGCTAACCAAATTGTGTCAAGGTTTTGGTCCCTGGGAGTCATTGCTTCAGTCCAGCACTTGCACATGGCTGAATGTCTCCAAATGTGACCTTGCTGAAGGAAAATAGCTCTCATTTGTCACTTTGGGAATAATAAACAATTTCAAAACTAGGGTGGGAGGGCACAGCAGCTATTTCGAAACAGTTAAAAAGCGTATTTTAGGGGAAAAAAAGAGTGACTGTTTCCATCTCTCCAGTCTTCCCTTCCCCCAAAAAAACAACCAAAAGAACGCGGGCACTCTTGCTCTTAGTTTTATTTTTTGTGCTTTCAGAGATCTCCACTAAAAAGCTCAAGGTGTGCTCAGGACAAATACACCCTTGTGGCTACTTGAAAAAGAAACAAACTCCAGTATGAAAATACCAAGGCGCTCCTCTTTTCTTATGTAAATAAATCTCCAGATGGCTCATTTGTAGGGCTGTGTTTACTAATTCTTGTTTTCTTTCTGGACAATCTGTTCCCAGTCCCCGTCTTATCGTGAACACCCTGGAGGTAAAGCTTCCTAGTGCATTCAGTGGAACAACCATCTGAATACATGGCCAACCTGAGTACCACAGCAATGGTGCCAATGCCACACCCACATGCCACACAGGCAGCACACAGACACCACACACATTATACACATATCACACACATCATACACACACACACATACACACACGCATACTACACAGACATTACACACACCTACCACATATACCACCACCACCACAAGAAGAATGTATATATCAGGTACACATTACACATATATTACACACACACCACACACATACACACACACTGCATATACATCACACATATACACATGCATGTACACACCACACACATATACACATACTACATACATCACACACATAAATATGTGTGTACATACCACACACATATACATGCATGTACATACTACACACAACATACACATTACACAGACATTAAATACACAACACTCACACATATATATTGTACACACACACCATACATAAATCATACACACTTACCACATATACCACACACTACCACGTATATATTCATGAACATACCAAACACAACAACACACATACACATCATATACACATACCCCACATATCACACACACATGCACATCACATATACACATATCATGCACACACACATACCATATACTTAACACATACACATACCAGGCACATACACACATATCACATAAACATGCCACAGACATATTACAAATACACCATATACACATACTCCCACACACATTACATACATACCATAACATACATGTACATTACACGCATCGTGCATATACACCATGTACATATTATACACATATGTGCATACAACATATACCACGAAGACATCATACACATATCACACACATACATATTTCATACACATCTCACATCCCACATATACCCATATATACATATTCACCATAGATATATCACACACACACACAGTATCTTATGAAGGACTAAACACTCGTGCTATTATTGTTGTTTGGGAACAAGATCTATATTTTAGTGTTAGAAGACAATGATTTCAGGGTTACTAGAACATTAAAACGAATGATTGGCACATCTAGTTCAGGAATAAAACGCTATGCTCAAATCTCTTTCCTCTCTTCCTCCTAGTGCCCACTGCAGACACCACAGTCATGTGCGGAGTCCTTTCCACTTACAATCAGTGTGATCAGATGACTGTTTCCGACAGCCTCAACCAAGTCATCACCAATGGAGCTCACAGTTCTGTGTGAGGTGACATACATTTACCACCCTGAGCCTTTCGCTTTACCATGGAGTCACCAGAACTGGGCATGGGCTCGGTGGTGTTCAGTGCCTCCCAGTGATGGAAGAGCACCTGTCATTATGAGAGATCACCCAGCTGTCTCTGCTTTGGACTGGGAAGCCGTCTGTGTTTTCACTGCTCTTGACTCTGCTGTGAAGATGCGACCTTCGCTTATGAAGTCAAGTGACGTGCCACCGTAGGATTGCTGTATCTGACTCTGTCACCCACAGAAAGCAGGCAGAGTTTTCTTTAACATTCTATTTTTATAAAGTTCTCAAAAATGTCACTTTTTGCTTATTGCTGATTCTAGATTATAACAGCTATCAGGCCTTCAGTTCAATAATGTCTTGTAGTGTACCCACCAAGAACTCATGTTACTGCATCATAATTTAAAATAATATTTTGTTAAATATATTTCCATGTATTTGACTTCTTTTGTAAGTCTACATATTTATTTTTATGTACTTAAAGCATCATCCCAAGAAGGGATTCGAAGAGTTCACCAAAGGCTGTGATACTTCACTAAGTAGGATGTGTACAACACACATGCAAAGACTAAAAACCCGATTACAAGAAAGCCAGGTCCCCTAAACTCTTGGGTTCACTCTTCATGCACATAAGAGCCCTTGCTTTAAGACAGTCATCTTGGATGAAGTCAATAGTTACCTCCATATTGATAAGAGATTATGTTAAGTTAAAAATTATTCATGTTAGAGATACAAGAGAGGGAGAGAGAGACAAACAGGTGTATGAAGTAAAAAGCAGACTGCCGTATCCTACTCTCCAAGGTCACTATTGGGATGCACTTGACATTGCTTTCTACACTCTGTATTCAGTACACAAACTGGGATTAACCACACATCCACTTATCCTACAGCCAACATATTTCATGTAATAAAATAAAATAGAATGTTGCCATGGGCATCTTTCCTTCATGAAAGTTTGCCTCATTCTTTTTAGTGACTGAAATATTCCAACAGATGAAGACAGCATCCCAATGCACATAAGCCCCAATATAGGAGAATCTCCCCAGCCCTCACTGGAGCCTGAGTATCAGACACTTAGCTTGAACATCTCTGGGCTAGTCTACCATAGCTAAATCAGTGGCTGAGGCCATCACTAGTAAAGTTAACCAGCACATATCTGCATCTGGGCAAACCGGACCTGTGTTCATGCATAAAGAGACATGTTCCCATGTGAACATAGATGCATCTAGACAAACTTGTTTCCAGCTTGATAGGCTGCAAAGAAAGGTTCCTCTGTCCTTGGTAAGCAGATGTCACCACTACAGGGGTCACTGGATATTTGAGGCCAGGCTGAAGCAGAAGCAACAGGCTTGAAGCTCCTGCCAACGACCCCTGAGTGACAAGGTCTAATCCCAAAGTAAAACCAGGTTCTGGTTGTCACACAGTCTCTGGAACCCTGAATTAGTGTCATCGTTTATGGGGCTGGCCATGAGCCTTCCAAGTTCTACCAGACTCGGAAGGCACAGCTGGAAAAGATCTTTAAAATTTCCCTCCATGCTAAGATTCTACGCCTTCTATGGCTGGTACACCTCTGCTACAAACAGTTCTCCTACTGTGCCTCAACAGATGTGTGGGTCAGCATCTCAGAATTCTCATCAATTGCCTTGGGTTATGTGAAAGGGTAGACTCTAGCCAAAACTCAGAGGTTTAGCATCATCGTGTCCAGCATTGTTAGAGGTAAACACACAACAGTAGGGTAAGGCCATTGTAAGGCCAGAGGCTCCAACTCGGAAAGGAAATGAGGAAGTGGAGGAGCTCAGGCAAAGACCCCAAGAGAAGGCAGCTCTCTCCTGTCAGCATTGGGACTCTGGGACCTCAGAGCTGAACTCAGAGAGCCAAAGCACTGGCCCCAGGGCCCCAGGCTTCTATGACAGGTGGAAGGCTCTGCCTGAGTCCTCCTCTCCCCATCCATCATGAGATTAAGGGTTGCAGATTAGAAGCCTGTCCACTGGCCCCTGTTTCTCTGCCCTTTGTCCTTTGAAACCACAAACCCTCACACAAACCTGCCGTATCCAAATGAAGTGGGATCAATAAACAACCTGGATCCCAAGGACTCCCTCTCTTCCTCTTTGTGCTTTTGTGCTGCTCAAAACCCTCTCCCCAGTCCTAGCCCGGAGGTCAGAAGGTCTGCCTCACACACACACACACACACACACACACACACACACACACACACACACTCCCCTTCACATCACATCTTGCTGTCTCCTTTCTGCTTTGGGTTTCAGCAATTTTAAATTCCCTGGCAACGAGTCAGCTCTTCTATCAGAACCACTGAGGCTCCAGACTATTCTACCTCTGTGCGACGCAGGAAATAAAACAAAGCCAGGCTTGTTCCCAGTTTGATAGGCTGCAAGTTTAGGGAACTGGGGCTTCAAATGTTTCCACTATTTTGTTTTGGCACCAGAGTGTCTGTGTTTAGTTCCGTGTCTCCTGCCAGACTTGGGAAGTGATAATATCAACATGTGGAGAGATGGAGAGCCCCCACCATCATCTCCATCCCAGGCTGGCATGGAGTAGGGATGGGGGGAACATGGAAGCACACAGACATGTGCTCACACATAGAGAGACATGTTCACATGTGAACACATATGCATCTGGACAAATATAGGCACATACATAGACTGTTCAGTAACACATTCCCATAAGTGCATGAAGACACACACTGACATTATTTACACATAGACATATCCTTTAGACATAGACACACATTCCCATATGAACACATTAGTACATTTATTATACTTAATACATACTTAAGTATAGCCATGAACATATATTCAATCATTTCTCAGGTTTCTTTCTCTTGCTCTAATAAACATCATGGCCAGAAGCAACCTGGAAGGAAAGGGTTTATTTGCCTTATAGAACCCAGATCACAGTCCATTGCTGAGGGAAGTTAGGGCAGGAACCTAAGAAAGCAATCTGGAGGCAGGAACTGAAAGAACCCTTGGAGGACTATTGATTACTGGCTTGCTCCTTATGTCTTACTCAGCCTGCTTACACAATACAGGACCACCTGCCTAGGGATGGTACCACCCACAGTGGGCTTCACCCTCCCATATCAATCATTACTCAAGAAAATGCTGCATAGGCATGCATAGAAGCCAATCTGATAACAGTAATTCTTTAATTAAGATTATCTCTTCCTAGCTATGTTTAGGTTTGTACCAAGCTGACAAAAACTAACCAGCATACTCATGTTTATACCGACACCTCCCACATAAACACATATATCCACATTCAATTCTCACATGGATACACAAGGATACATACACTAATATGCACATTCCCAACCACACATAGACACTTTGTCATACACTTTCACAGAAAGACAGGCATATGGACATACCTGTGTGCACATTGATGTACACACGGAGGCAAAGGCAGGTGTATGCATTTCCCAGCAGAATATAATCAGGTTACAATGATATTAATGAATGAAAACATTGTAATAAAACATTATTTTATACATTAACTATAAATGTACTTTAAATATTTAAAACATAATATAAAAAGATAAATAATTTTTAAAATTCTCAACTAGGATGTATTTGGTGACCCGACCATACATTCCTCAGGGAGAGCAAGTCCTGTGCTGAATGAGGGTGGAGACCCAACATCCTAGGGAGAGGGTACAGGGAAAGGAGTCAAGAAGGCTGGGTTTAAATTTGTCATCGTATGATCCAAGACAAGACAATCCAGAAGCAACTTGATCATCCTTTTCTTAAATGTGCCACATATAGAAATGCAGGAAGAAAAGTATTACAAGTACACACTGGGTAAGCTCTGTGGAGTGGGGTAGAATCAGGCACACTGTCTTTTCTGAACAAAGTCCAACGCCAACAGACAGCACTTCCCTGAGTACCACAGACCATGAGTCCTGCAAGGGAAGGACCTAATAGCCTCCACTGAGCTTGCCTCTGTCCAATGGTCTAATGGGGCATGTGTTCTATCTCTTGATCCACTTTCAGAGTCTCTTGGACATGGAGACTTGCCCTGAACGCTTGCGATCCTTGCTGGCAGGAATATCTACCCATGAAATGGTGTCTAGTTTTGACCCTGGATTCTGATTAAATTCTTCCCCAGCACTTACTATATGAAAACTGCAGGCAATGCCAGTATCACTCTTAGCCTCAGTATTCTCATCTCTACAATGGGGGAGAATCGGAAAAGTAATGTTGGGAAGATACCGTGAGAACACGACAAGGTAGCACAGTAAAAGCTCTTTATAAATTTATATTATAAGCTATAATACTGAGTTGCTTATAGTCTACCATTTTTCATAATAAATGTGTGTGCGTGTGTACACATATGCTCATGTGAGCTGAATGATCAGACAGGAAATGAATGTTTAAATAAAACTGATTCTATGCGTTGACCCACAAGCCATAAACACAGCTGAAGCTGTTGTTTTAAGAGCTCCTCGTCTCTGAGTCAGAACATAGCCATGGTTTAGCAGTGAGCACATGACGTTTTGTACAAGGGAAGATCAGATTGAAATTTCTTCCAGGAATGCACTCTAGCAAAAATTATAAATACATTCCAGTCGATGCCTTCTGATCAAAATGGAATTCAAATTCTCTGTCCCGTGATGGTGATTGAGAGCTGATTAATCACAGTAAATTATTTTGACGCCCAAGTGGAAAGTCCCCTGTAATGCTTTTAGAATCCCATTTTTATTTAACGTTAATTAAGGGCTACTAACCGTAAAGTATTAATGAAATCAAATTCCCAAAAGGAGCTCCCGGCTCACACGCTCTAGCTCTGAGTGAGACAGACACCCAGAGAAAACCCCAGGCCATAATGAGATTTTAACCATGGAAATGCAATCAGCACGACCATGATCAAGGGAGGGCCTTGCTCGGGAAGATAATAGATAGTCTCAGTAATAAATTTTATGATCATTGTTAGCCTTTCTAGCAGTTTATGGTTGTTATGGCTATAGAGCAAAAGCTTTCTGGATCAAGCAACCCCTCCGAACTGCAGTACTGTCATCAAGGCTCTGTTTGATTAAACAGACACTGGGCCAGGGTTTATTCTGAAGGTGAGGGTAGGGATGTTAATCCTGCTGTTCACAGGAGAGGACCCCAAGGCCAAGGCCATAGGCAACCCCCAGAATAAGGTGAAGGCTGCAGATACCCTCTGAGGTTATGTCCTGAAAAATAGTCAGTACCAGCCTTCTCTTTTAAAATATTCATTAGCAGATATTAATTGTACATGGTAATGGGTTTCATTACGAGCTTCTCATAAATGTATATGATGTATTCTGATCAGATTCGCCCTCATTATCCTCCCCACTTCCCCACCTCCACTGTTGGCCCCTTTCCTCTTCTCAATTAATTTCCCTTCTTCCCTGCCTTTTTAAAGAAATTTCTCAGTGAGTGTATTGCGGGGGACAGTTATTTCCAGGAGCAAGGGTAACTTATGAGTGGCTAAAGAAAATCTCTTTCCTCCTCCTCAGATGACAAGGGAGGGACAGGGACTTGTAAGCCCCTCCCCCAGCTATCCTATCTCCCTTCTTTAAGCTGGGTATTTTAGCTGAGTCTCTGGTACTTTCTAGAGAGTCCCCCCACCTCCCACTCCCCAAAGCTGCCTATATTCATTCATTCTCTTGGCCCTCTGGGCTTCTCTCCTGTTCCCTCCCCATCAGATCTGATCCTATTCCCCTTTTTCCTTCCTCCTCTCCTCTCCCACCCAGGTCCCTCCCTCCCCCTCTGCCTCCCATGATTATTTCCTTCCTCTTTCTACGTGGGATTGAAGCATCCTCACTTGGGCACTTCTGCTTGTCACACTTCTTACAGTCTGTATGTTGTCTCCTAGCTATTCTGTACTTTTTGGCTAATATCCACTTATCAGAAAGTATCAGAGACCCAGGAGGTGAGACATATTCAGGACTCATTGGGGGAGTGGCCTTAGCCAAAATGCCCAACAGTGGAGAAAGGGACTCCACCTCCCAGGAGATAGACAGCCTCAAGTAGGGGGACAGGGTTACTAACCCACAGTCAAAATTCCTGACCCAGGATTGTTCCTGTCTAAAAAACATTGCAGGAACAAAAATGGAGAAGAGACTGAAGGAAAGACCGTCCAATGATGGGTCCAACTTGGGATCCATGGGGGGTAGGGGATACCAAGCCCTGACTCTACTATTCTATGGTGTGCTTACAGTTGGGAGCCTGGCATGGCTGTCCTCAGAGAGGCCATACCAGCAGCTGACTGAGACAGATGCAAATACTTATACTCAACCATTGGACTGAAGTCAGCGACCCCTATGGTTAAATTAAGGGAAGGACTGAAAAGCTGAAGGAGAGAGTGACCCCATAGGAAGACCAGCAGTCGCAACTAACCCAGACGCCAGGGAGTTCCTAGAGACTGAGCCACTAACTAGGAGCATACGCGAGCTGGTCCGAGGGCCTTGGAAGATATATATATCTTCTGGCCTCAGTTTGGAAGATACGCTTAATCCTCAAGAGACTTGAGACCTCAAGAAAGGGAAGGTCTGGTGGGGGAGAGCACCCTCTTGGAGGCAAAGGGGAAATGAATGGGATGAGGAACTGAAAATGGGGACCAAGTGTGTGGGGGTGCTCACGACTGGAATGTAAGTAAATAAAATAATTTTTTAAAAATTAATTCAATTATAAAAAAGAAAAGAAAACAAAAGGAAGAAGGAAGGAAGGAAGGGAGGGAGGGAAGGAGGGAGGGAGGGAGGGAGGGAGGGAGGGAGGGAGGGAGGGAGGGTGACTGCCACATGCTCTGTCACCTCATTAAATTTGTCACCCACCCCAAGGCTCAGCCACCAGTGAATGGATAGAAGAGAGAGCTGGTCTGTTTGGGGGACCATTTCTGAGGCTATGGCCTGAAGTCATTGTGGCAAAAATCATAGACGTGGCAGAGAAGCCTCTGGAGGAGTGAATGCAAAGGTTCAAGGGCATCTGCTCAGACCAGTGATGTCTCTCAAGAAGGACACACCTGTGGTTTATCCCAAGTGTTGTCCTGATGAGAGGAGATGGGACCTGTAAGGGGGGCGGGCTATAAGAACGAAGAGATGATTGGCTCCCTGGCAAGTCCTCCTTTCCCAGGGACCCTACCACGTACAATAGTCAAACAAGGAGCATTTGCTGGATACTTCTGCAAGCAAGCCATCCAGTTTCATTGTGCTGGGCCACTGCTAAAGGAGCTGTTGACGAAGGCACTGGACGAACTATATTAATTGGCTCACTTATCTCCCTATTAAAGTTTCAGAAACTTCTTCTATTTAGGAAAAATCTCAAAGACAGGCCAAAGTGGAGAAGTGTATAGTTTAGACCTAGGTTGGAATACCCAGTATCTCTTTTTCCCATCTCAAGAAAACCTGAAGCTCTAAGCTACAATTTAATAAATAACTGAAATCAAATACTTATAATTCTACATTATGGGGAAGGGTTGAGTGTCTATACACATGGTGAACAATAATGTAATAAACCTAGAATCATCAAGTCTTAAGATACTTCACTAAATTACATATATAAAGACCTTTTTCCAAGAGGGTCATACTTATAGCTGTATATATCTTTTGGGGGATCATCATTTACACACACACACACACACCTCATGAAGACTAAGTGGAGTTTAGAAGCCAACAGTGTCTGGTCATTGGTTGGATTGGACCTAAAAGCAGGTAAGCACACAGTCCCAGGCAGACCTGTCCCCAGCTGAGTTTGATAAACACTTGAGATAAAAGTATCTATCTTAGAAACAATTAAGTTCTAAAATTAATATAGTGGTGGTGGTGGTGGTGGTGGTGGTGCTGGTGGCAGTGACCATGTTGGAAAGGAGTAGAAGGTAACAGAGGGGCATACTTTAGTGTAAAAAGGACCTTGATAGTTTTTTTTTTTTTTACTATTTTAGCTTTTTTTAAACATATTATAATATAATTACATTTCTCTCATGTCTCCTCCCTCTAAACTCTACAATATAACTTTCCTAATCTTCATCAACATCATATCCCCTCTTTTTACTAGTTGTTATTGCATGTGTATATGTAAATAAATGCATATTCCTAAGTATAAACTGTTTCATCTAGATAATGTTACCTGTGTGTATGTTTTCGTGGCTGACCGTTTGGTATTAGACAACCAGTTGGCGTGCTCATCCCTGGGGAAGGCCACTCTCCTACTCTCAGCTTTCCTTGGTTGCCTGTGGTCCTTTGCTATGGTGCAAGCATCTCCATCCACCTTGGTGTGTCCATTTGCTACCTTAGGCTTGGGTAGTCATATCGGTAAGAATTTGCTGGTGTAGCTTCTGACATTACTAGGAGACACAATCTCACAGAAAACACCCTGATTCTCTCTGGCTTTTACAATCTCTCTGCCCTCCTCTTCAACATGTCTCCTAAGTCTTAGGTGTGAGGGAGCCCACTGGAAATGGCCTCCACGACTCTGCGTTTTTGGTTAGTTATGGATTTCTATAATGGTCTCTCTCTGATGGAAGGAGAAGTTTCCTCGGTGAGGGACGAAGACTGTACTTCTCTGTGGGTGTAAGGACGAATGTTTGTAAAGTGTTGTTGGGGATTATGCTGATTTAGTGAATTAATGGTTATAGATTCTCCTCCAAAAGTCACTTCACTAGCACTGAGTGTTTGGTTAGGTTTCCCGTACCAAGCACGGTCTCTCTCTTGTTGAATGGGCCTTTAGCCTAATTAGAGAGCTGTTGGTTACAGCCAGGGTCTGTGTGCTTGTACACCTATCAGGTTATCACACCATGCTGGTCATTGATGTGGTTCTTAGGGATCATGACTGACTAGGACTGTTGGGTTGCCTTCCTCCTTTGGAAGCCTGTGTGGCGACTTCTATTATCATAAAAGCTAATCCTCGGGCAAGGGGTATTTGGGCAAGTTCCAGCTTGGGAGTTCTGCGAACCTATTTCTGAAACAGTAAGAATTGCCACCTATTTGGGGCAACCAAGGACAACAGCAGAAGCCTGGCAGTTTTGTGGCTGACTGTTTCTTTACTGGACTGAAGCTTTTAAGTTTTATGGAGTTGAAAAGGGCCTTGATCTGACATGGAAATACTAAGAATCATCTCAAGAAAAGAAAACGATGCCATTGTTCCATCTGTGGGGAGGCCAGTTCGAATCCTGAGATAAAACAGACTTTTCACACCGTTCCTACAGAAATAATTAACGTGTAACTAAGTAATGGCTCATTAAGTAAGAAGGCAATATCTGCCAGTTACAGATTCACAAATAGTGGGTAATGCAGGCAGCCCATATCCTTGAGGAAGAGCATCCTCTGTGTTAGAATGGGCAGCACAGACTGCAGGAAAAGCCGCAGAAGAGTGTGGTGCCCATTTCCAATTCCTTTTTACAAAACCATTTTCAATTGAAATAGACTTCCATCGCTTCCCCTCCCCTTTCCTTCCTCCAACCCCTCCTAAACGCTTCCTCCCAAACCCCCCTCATAGAGCCCCTCAGGTTAACAGAGTCTTTTCCCCTTGGTTATTATTAATGTGCCAATACCTACGTATGTACAAGTGTATATAAATACAATATGCTTGGTCGGTTTTGTTGTTTATGTGTATATGGTTTCATCGCTCTGTGTTAGACAACCGATGAGAGATATCGCCCCTGGGAGAAGCTAATTTTCCTTTTCCCGGCACTCATTAGCTGTCTGTAGTTTTCTGCCCAGGGACAGGACCTCGAGAAAAAAATTCCCCTTATCCATTGGTGTTGCTATTGGTCCAGCCTTGTTACTGCAGTCATTTCTAGGGAAAGACCGTTTCACAATAGACTTCCTGGTCCTCTGACTCTTTGAATCTTTCCACGCCTCTCCCATGATGTTCCCTGAGTCCCAGATGGAGGAGCTGTGATATAGATAGATCCATTCTTGGAGAGTGGATGGGAAGGGAAAGGGGTGTGAGGCCAGCCTGCCCTTAGTTATGTACTTGGCAGCGCTCAGATCCAATCCAGCCAATAGCTAGAGGCTGTTAACCCCTCAAGTTTCATTTGCTCCTCATGGCTCATTATAGAGGAGCCAAATAATAATCCCCCCAAATATGTCCAGAGTCTGTAAGTATGGCCCTATTGGAATCTTTGCAGATGTAATTTAGTCAAGTATCTCAAGACACAGTGGTCCTGCTGGGCAGTGATGGCGCATGTCTTTAATCCCAACACTTGGGAGGCAGAGGCAGTTGAATCTCTGAGTTTGAGGCCAGCCTGGTCTACAGAGTGAGTTCTAGGACAGCCAGGACTACACAGAGAAACCCTGTTTCGAAAAACCAAAAACCAAAAAAAAAAAAAGAGAGAGAGAGACACAGTGGTCCTGAATTTCATGAATGTCATGAATGTCTCTAACTCTAACCTCAAACTTACTTACAAGAAGTACAAGGTAAGACTGAGAGGAGAAGGCTATGTGAGGGCAGAGAGTGAGGAGATGCTGTCAACAGCCAAAGAACCCAAGAAGCCAGAGGAGGTGGGGCCAGGGGGTCCCTTGGAGCCTTCAGAAGGCCAGAGGGCTCACCATTCTCCTTGAATTTGGACTTATGGCTTCCAGACTGTAAGGAGGCAACCTTCTGTAGTTTTAAGCCTCCTAGTTTGTGGTAATTTGTTACAGCAGTTCTGGAAGTGGATACAGGGATCTTCTGGGAGAGAAGATCCACAGAATACCTATGAACATGTTCAGACCAATCCAACAGAATACCTATGAACATCCTCAGACCAATCCAACATCTCAGACCAATCAATCCAACATGGCGCTGTTTCCTCTCTTAGAATCAGTGTGGTGGTTGATCCACATTGTCAACATAACAAGATTTAGAGTCACCATGGAAACATATCTCTGAGTGTGCCTATAAAGTGTTTCCAGAAAGGTTTAACCGTGGAAGGAAACCTGTCCTGAATGTGGTTGGCCCCATCCTACTGGCTGGTGGCCTGAACTGAATAAAACAGAAAAACCAAGGAGAGCACCAGGCTTCCTCTCTGGTTCCTGATTGCTTTTGGCAGCCTCCCACCGACAGGCCAGTTCCCCACCCTCACCCCCTCCCCACTCCTGCCTCTGTACCTTCTTCACTGTGGTGTTCCTAATCTCTTCTTAAGCTGTGACCCAAGGGCAGTTATATCTCCCTTCCTCCCTTGTGTTGTTCTGTCAGGTATTTGGTCATAGCTTTGAGGAAAGTAACTCTCACACTGAGACACTTTCCAATGACAACTTAACACTTAAGGGTTGATCAGTTCACTCAACAAACAAGCCTTGACAAAGATCTCCCCCTTCCTTCTTCTAGGGAAGGGCAGGGTTGAGAAAACAAACAAGAGCACTCCATCACACACAGAGAAGAGAATCTTGTCAGGGTCCCAGTTTCCACAGATGCCTCCAAAAAGGGCAGTTTGTGTTTGTCACATGGAGTCCAACTAGGATGCTTTTTGTAACTCAAGAGCACAAGGGTTGTGTCGATCGATCGAGGGTTGTGTCGATAGGCATATTTCTCCTCTCTGTCCCCTCCTGGCTCCGGGCAGGAGAGGAGGCAGCGGCAGGGAGCACTTTGAATTGGTTCCAGTGTAGGAAGAAGGCTCCGACTCTCTCAAAATTCTCTTTCAAGTCAGGTTAGGACCACAGTCGCCACAGACACGGAGGCAGATGCTAACACCGGCTCCCTTCACACAGGGGAAGTATGTTTGACCCAATGATTTGAGACCCACCTGCCACCAGAGCAGGAGTCGGTGTGAAACAGGTCCCTGTCGGCTGCAGCTTGCCTGGTTCTCAGCTGAATACCCAGGCAAACAGCAAAAGAAAGAAAATCCAGAAAATCCACACATCCTACTTGAGTTTCTCTGAGATTGTAAAATGAAAGGCTTGTTATAATCTGCTAAAAATAACCTGCATGGAGAGTTTACAAAGCGTGGGCATGGGAGAGCAAATGCTACAGTCTAGAGAAACCGGGTGCTTAATCAATCCGGAAAGGAAAGGTTCACATCGCAGAACGCTCACAGCCCACTGAGTCTGCGCTTTCGTGACAGGAAGCCTCCAGCTTGAATGTTAAAAATGTTCATTCAGGAATCCAAAGTCTTGGTTTTTAATGGCTCAGATCCTTCAAAAATAACAGCAGGGGCCCAGAGCAGCAGGAGGAGAGGGCGCCAGGCTGAGAGCAAAGAGGATGTGGCCATGATGTGGGCAGATGCCCACATGACCTCCAGAGTCAGGGTCAAGTAGGGCCCGGAGTCAGCGACCCCACTGAGATCTCACAAGTGGTCAGCAGCCCCTGACTTAAGCCAGTTCTGGGAAAGCAGAGATCTCCCTGGAACTGTTTATAACACATGCTGGCTCTGTCCTCTCCTGCTCTCCAAGGAGAACTGAAGCCATTTTGCTCAACACAGCATTTTTAGACAATATGGGTTTTATGGTTTTTGTGAAACAGAGGGAGGAATGAATTGCAAAACCAAATATAACTAGAAATGGCTTTGTAATTTTAAAATAAAATAAATGAAAACATTTCAGACCAAGGATCGCCCTCCAAGAATGGAAACCCAAACACAATCACTTTTTGCTGAAATATAGAAGCAGCAGCAGCAGAAATAAATCCAAGGGGACTGAGATCCAAAACTGAAACCCAATAAACTCAATGGTAGAAATTAAAGACAAATTATTTTTTTTAAAAAATTGTAGCAAGCCTCCAGGCTAAGAGTGCATGCACAAAGAAATCTATTGTCCTTCCATGCTTTCCTGGGCAAGCATCAAATTTGGACTTTGAAAGCTTCCCACTGAGTTGGGAATCCAGATATTTATGTTCTGACGAACATGCCTATCTCCGTACTCCTGTCTCTAGTAGCAAATGAAGCAAATGGTTAACAAACGCTTATAAAGTCCCCACCAACGTCAGCCTCAGCACCGGCTGCATCCTTTCCTTCCCGGGAAGACGAGAACGTAAGAATCAGGGTGTTTTTCTATTTACTCAGCCCTGTCTAAACGCCCAGGAAAATAGCGGAGTAAATATTGAATGGCCACTTAGGCGAATAACTGGCAGTCCTTTAGAAGATGGCTGCGGGGGCTGTATTGCACAAGCGTGCATTATTGTGCAATGATTTTTTAAGTGAACAGGGAGATTATAAAAAAAATCTATGTTTAATACTAGAAAAACCATATTAAGATGCATTGGAAAAGGAGCCAAGACAAAATACTAATGGGAGCTGTTTGGGGTACCGAGATCCATTTTAGTTTGCTCACTGATTTTTTTTTAATTAAAAAATGCAGTTTTAGTGATGAGGAGTCAGGTGGACAAAAGATGCTTTTGAGTGTCTAAGATATATCCTCGAGTTGCTCTAGTGGATGGCCCTTTCCAGATAAGAATGTCAGGTGACAAATGAAAGTAAGATAAACACAAGGACTTCTATCATTGCTCTCTCCTTGGTTTGGGTCTCTAGAAGACAAACTTGAAGGAAACTGGGTCTCAAGCACTTTGGGCCTAAGGTATCTGGGGAGATCCTAGGTAGCAATGCTCGTTGACGGAGGTTAGCTTACAAATCTTTAATAAGGAAGGTTCTCGTCATGTATTAACTTACATGTTGTGGTCAGGGGACTGTGCAGGGGATATGGTTTCAGTCTTTAGTTGATGGTCCCCTTGATCACTTTAAACATAGGAAACAGAGTAAAGGAGCTTGGGCGATCCTTCAGCTCTCCATTAGAATGCATGTTAAGTCAGCCCATCTAGCTGAAATTCTCTATGTACAAATAACACATCATACTAGGTAACAGAAACCAACAAGAACCAACCTAGCAAAAAGAGAAATGATCGGGGAGAACGGAGCAGATGGAATTTAAGATGAAAGAGGCACAGTAGGTATAAAGGTGGAGGAGTCAGAGGACCGGCAGAATCTAGGTAGCAAATTCTTGGTGGGCAACTCTTACACAGACTCAACGAACCCAGTATATTCAAGGGTCCATGTACAGGTTTCCGGGAGAAGTCGTTCAAACTGCGCTCATGTGGTTTTGAGCTTCTAGCTTGGTCAGCCGAGAGCAAGGCACCTTGATTGACAGTCCTATGGAGAGTCCAAAGGTAGCCAAGGACCCTTAACCTAAAAGAAAGAAAGGAATGCTAAAAAGGAAGGTGACTGACAGTGCCCTTATCTGCCAAACCCAAGAACGTGTGGTGCTCTACGTGGGTGTCATGCTGAAGATAGAGCAGTAACTATCACTAGGGCTATGGAAACTTCTCCAGGTTCTGGCTGGGTGCATAACCACTGACGTACAGATAATGTTGTCCAACAAGGAAGGATGGAGCCCGAACCACCATGGTTAGCCTTGGCAGAATCAAACAACGAATTCTTAACAAAGACAGAGGCTTTGCAGTTCTAAGCTCAAAGCTAAATGAGGCAAACAGAGGGGGGAGGCACGGCAGTTTTTCAGAGTAAAATGCCTTGAACAGTAAAATTAACAACAGAAACCTCATTGTACCAGGGAGTTCCTTTATTGACTTATTCTCTGACTCCAACTTTGAACACAATGAAAGTTGTGTGTGTGTGTGTGTGTGTGTGTGTGTGTGTGTGTGTGTGTGTGTGTGTTTTAAATAAGAATTTTTTTTTCCTTTCCTAATACTATGTAGAAACCTCTGGGGCAAAGCAAAATAAAACCTCATTAGGTCAGATTCCACTCATTCCAGAATTATAATAATTTGGCCTGAGCTGCATTGAAGCGAGCCTTTGTACTCTTTCTGAGTAGTGGTTTTTCTAAACAAATCAATAATACAAACAAGATTGCTGGGAGTCCTAGGGAGGCTGAGCAAGGAAGGTTCAGCACCAAGCTTACCACAAGCAGCATCACTCCTTGAAGATGCCTTAATTATGGCCAGAGTACCAGTGAAGGGCCTGGTGGCAGACGGCTCCCATCTCTATAGGCCCCTGCATTTCTTTTAAAATCTACAATCCAAATCTCTCACCTGCCACAATACGTCTCAATCCTGCGTGGTCCCATCTGGTATGGTTTGAAGTAGGTGTGTTAGTACACAGTCAAGTGTCCAGGAGTGTGGCAAGTTTGATGCTCTGTATAGAGACTCTTAAAAAAAAAAAGTCATTTGCCCATGCTGTTCATGCAAAAAAGAACAGCATGTAGAACCTTGTCTATTAGTCTTAGGAGGAGGGGGTGAGTGGGAAATAGGACAATTGATAACTGTGCTTGCTATGTAAGCTAGAAGACCTTAGTTAACCCCAGAAGCCATAGAAAAGGCCAGGCATAGTGGCTCAAAATCTTAGTTCTAGGGAGGCACAGACAGCTGGTTCCCTGGGGCTCACTGGCCAACTGACCTAGGCTATTTGGAAAATTACAGTTCACATCCCCCAAGGAAAACAGAATTTGTTCACCCTGGTAGAGGAGGGTGGGGACTGGCTGGGAAGGAAGTAGGAGACTGAATTGATCACAACATAAAATTATACTTTTTTTCAAATTATACATGTATAGCAAATTATAAAAGTGTATATACATATTATTGGGGCATGTAATCAATGGGGAAGAAATAAAAGGTGGCAAGGGACTGAGAAATTACATCCAGGGTGACCTCTAGTCTGGACATATGCACACACATATGCAGTCTTGACAGCTGTTCTTACTTCGAATGGAGACAATGTTAGAAATTGGTGAGTATATATACACACAGCAACTCTATCTGAATAAGCACGTGTCTTGGGTAGACTACAGAGCAATATGATCCTGTTACATATAACACAACCTCCAATGTTCTTTAACATGTAGCTTCATTTGAACATCATGGAACACAGAGAGAAGCATGAGGCAAATCTGGAAGTCATGAGAACACTAGGGCAAAAAAATAAGTGCTCACAGAGCAAACCCTCCCCGCCCCCTCCCCCAAAACCCTCCCCCCCCACACCTTTCCCAGAACCCCTGCAGGGCATGCGGTGTGAGCAACAGCTCACACAGAGAGTGCTGCCCTGCTCAGCATGTTTCCCTGTCATGCTGACTACAAATCCCTGAGTAAGATGGCAGATAAGAGTAAAGGGGTTTGAATTCCAGATCGACTGTCTAGAAGAGGGGCTCTGGAGAACAATACCAACCTGAAAGTCTCAAGAATTAAATAAACAAATTGGGCCCAAAGGGGAGATTAGGCACCATGACTACTAAACTAAGAAGACTTAGAGAACTGACCGCCCAGGGGTACAGCTCAGCCTATTCAGATACTATTCTACCTATGACTCCCTGTCTCTATCGTACAGACTAGAAAACAGAGGCTGAGAGAGATGAAACACACAGGAAGGCTGAGAATCAGGCTGAGAGTTAAGTGGCTGGGTTCAAGCGCTCTGAAACCGTCAACCTTTCCCCAAAGGCCGAGATGTTCTCTGCGCGTGCATAAGCTCGAGGCGAGCTGATTTTCAGCATCAGTTTATGCAGCAAAGCCAGAAGAGACTCCTCCCAGTTATTCGCCTTCTGCAAAGAGTCACTGTGCACAGCAACCCAGAAAAGGGCTGTGGACCTCTGCTGAACTGTATCTTTTTTTTTTTATAATGGCTGCTTCGTGGAATCAAAAGAGTATTGTGAGAGGCGTGAGTAGTGAAAACAGAAAAATGTAAATAGAAGTCCAACTTTTCATTCTGCCAAATTCAAACAAACATCATTTTAATGACCTGGCAGCCCCCACAAAGTCAGCAGCCACCAGTTAAAGAAAAGACCATTCATTTATGAAGAGAAGTGTCAACACGGGCATTTAACATAAGTCAGGTTTCCACAGCAGAGTGACCCTGTACATGGTGACAAGCGTATGTGGGCTGGAATTAGCCAAACAGCAGCATCACCCAAAAATAAATGCAAGAAGTCATTTTCCCTCTCCTGAGTCCATCCCCTAAAGCTTTGTGAAACTTTCAAAGGTCTCTATAATTCGTCATTCAGGGGGGCTGTGATCTATCAGAACTCACAGGTAATAAAAGTACCAACTATCAACTTCTCCTGGTAGGAAGTTTAAGCTGGTATAGTTATATAGAACAATCCAGCATATGTCTCATAAAAATATAGAACTCACAGAAGACTTGGGGATGCATCTTATGACCTTGTGGGAGGCAGAGATTAGAGAGGACACAGAAAGCCACGGACATCAAAGGAAGGAGCAATTGTTGGGTAAACTCAAATGCTTACATTTTTCTTATTGCTAGATACTGCAGACAAATAAACTAGCTCCAGGCGAGAACAGATCATTTGCCACACTTAGAACTGGGAAGGCTTGATTCTAGGATGCATACGAATCCCTACAACTCCATAGCAGAAAGGCAAGCAGCCCAATAAAAAATGGAAGCAAAAGATCCAAACAGACACCTTACTAAAGAAAATGCTCAAATATCCAACGAGCACAGGAACTCCGAAATTGTCATCAGTGGTCTTCGGGGAAAGGCAAATTAAAACTAAAACAGAAGGCTGAGGCCATGGCTCAGTCAGTAAAGTGTTTGTCATGCAAGCAGGAGGATCCAAGCTCAATTCCCTAAAACCTGGATACACGTTCACTGTAGTGGTGCCAACCGTTACTCCAACACTGTGGAGAGAGAGATGAGAGTTCCCCGGGCTCGCCCACCAGCCAGCCTGGCTGAATGAACAAACTCTATGCTTAAAGAAAACTGCAGAGTGGAAGCAGGGACTTGACAACCCCTGCCCCACCACACATGAGCACAGGAAAAACTACAACAGAACACCGCCATATGCCCACCTGGATGGTGGAAAGGAAAAGGCTGAGGCCACTTGGTATCGGAGGGATGACGGACTGTCGGCAATCTCGTACACTGCCTCAGAGAGGCGCGCAGAACCACTTTTATTAGACCGGTTTAACTTTCTTAAACTTAAGTTTGGAAGTTAAGGTTTCAGAGTTTTGGATTAGATGTGCTCAGCCAAGGTCTGCACGAATAATGATAATAATAATAAACAAGACAAAATAACAACAACAACAACAAAAACCCAAACCTCCAAAATCTGAAGCTCATCTGTTCCCAAGCACTTCAGATAAGGGATGTGCTAACCAAATGTCTCTACTATGACCCAGGGGTTTCCTGGGCGCTGGGAAGCAGGAAGGCATCTCCACAGTAAGATGTGCTCGTAGCAGCTTCATTCAGACAGGCACAGGCTGGACACTACCCAAGTGTCAGTCAGCAGTAAGAAGGAAGTAAATTGGAGGAGAGTCAGACAATAGAATACCGTGCAGCGCAAAAAGGTTCAAATTGCAGGAACACGAGACAGTGTGGATTTCCAAGACATAGTGTCGAGTGCTGAAGAAAAATGACATACCGAATATAAGCAGACACAAAATAGTATGTATCAGGTAATCAATCTCATTTATACCATTCTATTTGTGTACTATACATAGTTCGACATCAGAAAAATAATATATGGTGGCAGAAATCAAACTAGTGTCCTAGTATTCCTATAAACACACACACATGCACACATACACACACACACACATACACACACACACAGTGGAGGTGGGTACTGAATTGGTGATTGCCTGGGAGGTGGTAACTGGGACAGATTTAAAAGGAGAAGGACACTTTTGGGGGTGGCTAACATGTTTTCTACCTTGCTGGGATGTGGGTTCTGTAGTTACATGCATTTGTCAAGGTGAATGAAATAGAACCCTTGAAAATCTGTGCTTTTACTCTATGTAAAAGTATATGTCAATTTTTAGAAAGGGCTGAAGAAGTATCTTCTATATTAGGCCAATATTAGGGACAGAACTGTAGGAAGGTAGCAGAAATATTACAATACAGACTCCCACCAGAAAGCAAAGATCTCTTCCAGACCAAGGAAGGTGGCAGAGTGTTTATGTTCAACCGGTTTGAAGTCGTGGTGAAGGCAGGCTGTGATGGTGACATTAAGTACCTCTGATGGCATTCATTAGATGGAGCCTAGTGTCAGACACTCCTGTACATGTGAAACTTCAGATCTTTTCTGTCAAGCTCCTACTCCAGACTATACTTTGACAAGCCTGCTTGGTCTGGCCTTACTCAAGGGCAGCCTGACCTAACCCCAACCTCTCACCTTCTGCCCTGGAGCTTCTCTGCCCTGGTGTGGGATGCAATTGATCATAGATATCCAAGATGGACACGTGAGTTGGGGGGCCTTGGCTGTTGCAAGAGAGAGAGAGAGAGAGAGAGAGAGAGAGAGAGAGAGAGAGAGAGAGAGAGAGGGCTCACACAGTCTTCTGTATCAGCTTAGCAGATGCATGCCTAGTGTATAATTCCTAAGGCTCCTTTGGAGCTCCCTGGGGGTAGAGCACCAGTCACCTGCCTGGCGATTGGCTCGGTGATAAATCCCTCCACTGGCCTGTGCCTCTCCCTCCTTTGTTCCTTCCATCACTTGCTCCTGTTTTCTGAGAGCACTTTTCAAATAAAGCGTTTGCAGGCAAGTTTGTATCTTAAGCTCTGCTTTCAGAAGAGATGAAGATAAATTTAAAAAGAAAAAAAAATATTTGTGGATCTATACATACACAGACAGCAGTGCCCATCTGCATGCAAATGTTTTTGTGGACGCTGGAACTTTATATAATGCAGATCCTTGTTCAACTGGCTGCTGGCCTGGATGCTGTCCCTTGTATAAATGTGAAAGAGACTGATGGCCTCCTGCTAAGAGTCAGCTCTGGCTAAGGTAAACTCCTTGATGGGAAACATAACCACATAACCTCACAGCCCCTCAAGAGCCACTGCCTTTCTTTATAAATAAGGAACTTTGGCTAAGCTGAGCTCAGTCCCAGGAGCATCCGATCACTGTCGCTGCAGGCTACACTGTTAACACTATTGTCCAAAAGCTAATAATTGAGGAAGAGGTGAGAGGGTGTCACCACTGAGGGGGTGTGCCTACCTTGTCAAAGACAAACCTCAAAGTGTGTGATATTAATTGCGAGGGGTTAGTATCTTACCCTTGGTGAATTATGATGAAATTGCCAAAACAACATGACAGAGAACGTGAGCCAGTGTGTGAGCGTGCCTGTTTCTGTTGCGATTCCTACCGGGTTCTGTGAGTTGCTGGATCCTCAACCACTTGAGTGCTGCAGACAGACAGGGGAGTCTGGACTTCCAGGTTCACGTTTCCTCATCCACCACTGCATACACGGTTCAGAGTTCACAGCTTCTCTCGGGGATTGCTGACTTTGCACTTCTGTATTTCTCCTAAATAGTAAGTCGACTCCTTTCTCTTTTTTCCCTTCCTTCCTTCCTTCTTTCCTTCCTTCCTTCCTTGTTTCTTTCCTCACTTTCTTTCTTCCTTCCTTTCTTCCTTTCCTTATTTCCCTTCTTTCTTTCTTTCTTTCTTTCTTTCTTCCTTCCTTCCTTCCTTCCTTCCTTCCTTCCTTCATTCCTTCTTTGCTTGCTTGCTTTTCTTCTTGCTTTCTTCCCTCCCTTCTTGCTCCTTTCCTTCCTGCCTACTTCCCTCTCTCTTCCATTCCCCCTTCTTTTCTGTCTCCTTCCTTCTTGTGTCTTTTTTGCCTCCCTTTCTGCCCACTCCCATCCTTCATTTCTATCTGTCTTTTTCCTTCTTTCCTTCCTTCCTTCCTTCCTTCCTTTCTTTCTTCCTTTCTTTCTTTTTCTTTTTTTTTCTTTCTTTTCTTTTCTTTTTTTTCTCTCTTTTCTTTTTTTTTTTTTTTGGAGAGGGGCTGGAGTTTACAAAAAAAGTAACCATTGAAAGGCACAATATAAATACAACAAAACCCATATTATAAAGAGAAAAGTTTATTCAATTTAAACACTTGTCACAACAGCTCCTCAGCTGACTTGCCAAATATATATTTTATAATTCTTTATAAGGCATCTGCCAACATGTAGGCAGAGTGGGGGGTTCATGTATTGGTTTTTCTCGGCAGGAAAGGCTCAAGAAAATAGGGTGAGGATGTGAAGACAATGACTTAGAAGCATGTCAGTGAAGCCTGGAAAAATAAGTGAGAAGCAATTCACTCTGCCTCCACAGAGCCAGGCACCAGCTAGCAGTGGAGGCAGCGAGGCTCGGGCTCCACACTGGCTCTTGAGATGGAGATGATCCAGAACTCACCCAGGTGTGTCTCCCCTCCAGCCACTACTCTTGGTTCCATTCACTCCAGATGTAGGCAGCACCAGAGGACAGCCAGTACACGGAGATGCAACCTGTACATCCCAACATTGTATGCAGGAGAAGATGCATTGCACCTCAATGATGTATGGAGGAGAAGGCGCCCCAACCTTGGTGATGCTCTTTCTAGCTTATAGACTAACCTAAAAGAGCCTTTAGGGTTTTAGTTCAACCATGAAGGACACACATCCTTCAGTAAGTGTACAAACTGCTCTCATGCCACAAACAGCTCAGACCTCAACAGTAAGAAATGTGATCCTCCGTCTGCCTATCTGCAGCCACCTTCCCCTAGCAGGCACAAGGTCCCACCTTCCAACTTTGCTGACCATTCCCTACACACCTCGGGTGGTTTACGGCTCCAGCTGTTTATCATCATCACAGAACCCCGTTCTTTTCTCTCTTCTGTCTTCTCTCCCGTCTTCTTGCTGTACCCACATATTCTTTACTCTTAGTTCCCAGAATACCAGAAAGCAAATCCTTGGGGACAGAAGTTTGGTTCATAGCCAGGCACACTGGGATACACTAGAATCCAGGTCCTGAGATGATAGAGGTAAGAAGATCAGGTGTTTAAGGCCAGCTTCAGCTAGGTAGCAAGTTCAGGCCAGTCTAGGGTACATAAGAACCTTGTCTCAAAAATAAAAGAAGGAAGTTCTGGAGGGCAGTAAGGCATCTTAGTGGATAAAGGCAACTGCCAGTAAGCCAGATGGTAAAGTTAGATCCTCCGGCTCTATGAGGTGGAAGAGAAGAGTCAATCCCACATACATGCATGGCATGAGCACACTCACGTGTGTGCATAAATTCCCCAGCCACCACGCATACAAATAAATAAACATAATACATTTCAATTAACAAAAAGCATTGGCACAGTCGTTTCCGTACCATCACAATATTTACGGCAAGCTGATTTGATTTATTCACTTGAGAAAGAAAATGTTGCCGAGTACTGCCTTGAACAGGATTTGCAAGAATTCAGGGTTATGTTCATCTACAGACTCCAGAAAGCTGCACCCGAAATCCTAGCATCACCATGAAAAAAGTACAGCCTGTGAAATCTACAAGCTTTCCCCTCCGGATAAGCTCATGCTGACCCAGCCTCCTCCCAGCCTGCCTCACATGCAGGTAACCTTTCCTGATACAAACCCAGACCACATTTCCCAAAGAGAAGCTCACGGTGGCCTACAAATGGGTGAGCCTTTGGACCCGTGGACAGCAAACAGCAGAGGGGTTTCAAGTCAGGACTTTTCAAACTTGTGGAAATATTCCTTCGGGAAGAGCCTTGGCACTCCATGCTTTGATCCTAAGCGTGACCTTTGGAATCGAAGGGTGGCGTTAGTTAGAAACCGCACAGTTCCTAATGACTCCCAGATCCGCAGACCTCCCTCCACATTCTCTTTCTTCCTGTCTTCCTTCTGTTTACACAACAATACTCACTCAGTGTTATACACAGAGCATTTACCTCCAGCAAAATCTAGAGGGAAAAAAGAAGGACCCAGCAGAGAGGCAAGAACAGAGTTTAGAAATACTTGCCCTCCGTGAGGAGAAAAGGGGTGTTCTCCACCATTACAAACAGTGGTCTCTGCAATCCACCACAAAGGTGACTCTGAGAAGCTAGACCTGTCCTCTCACGGCTTCAGTCTGGCAAACTCCTAAAGGCAAGAGAAGCTGTTTCCCAGGAGACCCCGGGATAGAATCCGGCTGTACACGCCACAGGGAGAGAAGCTAAATCGGCTAGGAAAAGGTAGAGCCGAACCACTCAGTTTGGGAAGGGCGCGTGCAGACAAGCGTAGCTAATTTTAACTTCAGATACAGCCGGACTGACCACTAAACTGTCACCTCACATCGAGCTTGTAACTGAGAAACCACAATTATCCTTTTGAGCATGTGTTTGAGGAAGCACGGGCAACTTGTGGCATTATGGATGAGACTCTTTAAGACAGGTACATGGGACCGCAGTTGGCTCCTTTCGTGGATCCCTACAGAGACCGGAAAGGGAAGCCAGAACGTGGCAGACCTCACTGTAAGGGGACCACAAAAAGGAAGCAGGGACAAAGTGCAAGTTCAAAGACGAGGAACAGAAAGAAGCAAAGATCACTGGTAGGGTCACTGAAGCCAAGAGGCAGATACAGGGGTGAGTTTGTTGTCCCACTTCTCTGTGTCTCTGACTCTATCTCTGTCTCTGGTCTCTATCTCTCCCCCCCCCCCTTTTCCTCTGCACAATATGATGGTTAGTTTTCTGTCAACTTCACACTACAGTTATCTAGGAAGAAGGAACCTTTATTGAGAAAATGCCTCCCTTAGACTGGCCTGTAAGCATGACTGTGGGCGTGTTTTCTTGACTCATGATTGATGTTAGAGGAGCCAGACCACTGTGAGCTGTGCCACCCCTATGCAGGTGGGTTGAGCAAGCCATGAAAAGCAAGCCAGTGAGCAGCACGCCTCCATGGATTCTTTCCGTTCCTGCCTCCAGGTTCCTAACTTAAATTCCTGCCCTGACTTCCCTCCGTGATGAACTGTGACCTAGAAACTGCAAAATGAAATCAACTGTTTCCTCCTCTGACTTGATTTTGGATATTGGTCTTTTTTTTTTTTAATCACTGCAACGGAGAAGCAACGTAGGACACACAGAAAAAGCTTCCCCAGAGCGAATCTGATTCTCTTTCCAGAGTCTAAGCCTCGGGCAGCAACACCTGCCTTTTTATCTAGCCCTCGATCCAATCTCTACCTGCAACTTCAGGATACAATGTTTTCCCAATACTTGCTGACGTACTTTGGATTATTAAAGATATTGAACAATTTGTGCTCTGTAGATTCCTTTAAAACTTCTCCAGAAAAATAATTCATGGGGGCAGACCCCAGTTTGGGAAGCGCTGAACTCCCTGAAGTCTGACTGTCCCCAGTAATCCCCCAGCCCAGGTTGAGAAAGGTGATCGGGCAGTGGCAGGCACTTCTGTTGCTTTCTCCACTGTGCACAGCTTCACTCCTTACATTTAGAAACTCTAGTTAGGGGAAACGCCCACAGGCTTTGCTTTGTTCATAAATACATCGCAGAAGCAGTTTTGAGTGACAGGGGATTGATCATCCAAGCCGCTAGTTTGTTTTACACAACCTGAACAGACTTGCGTTTATAGTGTCTGAGGCATGGCAAAGGATTCAGGTGCCAGTTCCTACAAATGGAGCCAGATATTAAACCTATATACTGTCAGACATTAAAATAAGATAAAACAAACACCAGCATGAGGACAGGTAAATTTGTTAGAATGAATCGTAAGGATGAGAATCAGCCGCTCTACAGAACATATTTAGGGAGGGAGGCGCCATTGATCGAAGCAGGCACGAAGGGGTGAGGAGCTGAGAGGTGACTGGGAAAGCGGAGCAGAGAGCTGGGCTGTAGCTCAATGGTAGCTTGCTTACCCCTGGTGCAAGAGGCCTCGAGTTCAATCCCCAGTATTGCCCAGCCTTTGCCCCCATAAAAAAGGAGATAGAGAAAATGAGGCATCACCAAGCCCAGGATTCTATTTGACGATGCCACAAGTACCACAATGGCCGCTTTATTCACAATATGACCTAGGGTCTAATTGGTTCTCCCAGAGAATCCCACTCTTGAGAAGAATACTCGTCCGACACCATAAGGTCTGACAAGCTGAGAGAATTCACTTGTCCAGTCATTTTCTTTTCTAGTCTGTAAGTCCCGGGATTTCTGTGTTCCCATTTAAAACAACAAAATTAAGCTAGTTTTCTTTTTGCCATGTGGGATCCAGTCCTAAGAAACACAATAAATGGCTGAAACCACATACAGTGCCCAACCCGGCATATATTATGGTTTTCCTATGTATACTTTAACTTACAAGTTATGTATACTGAATGATTAATAACAATAACTAGTAACAAAATAAATCAATATTATAATATGTAAGAATAAAAGTTATATGTATATGCCTTACTCCCATTGTACTATAGATCTAGAAACTTATACATAGAGTTATTTGGGGTTTTTTTCTCATAAAAGAAGCACTTTATGGCTTCTTTTTGGCATATCCAAATTGCTTGTGCTTTGGGTCATTACTAAGTAAAAGAAGAGAGTCTTGAACACACAGAACTATGATACCATGACAGTTGATATGACATCCCAGACAGCTTTTATGCGACTAATGGGTATACAGTGTATAAAGCATGATCAGGCTACACAATGGGATGAGGCATGTCCTGGGTAAATAGAGGGATGCTGTGTGATTTCATCATGCAACTCAGAATGACATGCAATTTAAAAGCCCGGTGAAGTGTTTACTTCTAGAACGTTCCATTTCATATTTCCAGGTCATAAACTCAGGTAACAGAAACCATGGAGAGAAATGAAACGCCGTGAAAAGTAGGTAGGTGGCGGGGGAGGGGACGGCTACTGACTCTTTCCTGAGATGTTTTCTCTCTTGAGTGGGACAAGAGAAATAAAGCATGAGATTCTGGCCCTCTTCTCTTCGACCTCAGTTGACAAAGCCCTTGTGTTTCTCATCGTCTGTCACTGGAGCTCAGAATGCACTCCCAGGTCCTGCAAGCCCCAGAATCACCCAGGAATTTGTTGAATATACATTCCCAGGACTCCCCGTACCCATGCCCAACCCAATCAGACAATGCTGGAGATAGCTGTGCAGCTCAGGCTTTCATCAGCGCTCTCCATCCTTCTGACACTTAAAACCAACGAGAGGGCCACTGACCCCGGCTGGCTCCCTCCAGTGGGGCTGCACTGTCCACTGTCTCTAGACAAAGGTGGGAGGGCATCAAGCTCGCCCCTTACACAGCTCTTTTCCCTTGCACAAGCCATGAGGCTGATCTGCTCTTCCTATGGTTTTGATGGGTATGTGTTTAACTTACGAGAGTATTTCTCTCCAAACATCATGAACATCTTGTGGTTGTTTTTATTTTATTTTATTTTATTTTATTTTATTTTAGTCATTTCAGGTAAAATTCCCCACATGGCCTGTAACCTGCAGAACTCTGGTGACTGTTCGTTCGGATTGCTTGGCAGACAGGAAGTGAGAGCGGCGTTAACACTATCCAGAAATGAGAGTGATAAACTCTGGTCCTGCTACAGAGAGGAAAAAACCAGGCCTGGAGATGCAGAAACTCGAAGGATATATGCTGCAGTGGAGAAGAAAAACCCACACAAACTCAAAGCAAAGCCAGTTCAAATAAACCTCCTCCTTGCCATCTATAAACACAGGGAGTTCAAGAGAGAATCTTTTGGCCCCAACATGAGGCACAGACAAGATAAGATGGGTTCCCTTTTATTTTTGTGTGCAGGCTGCAGGGAGCCCCATTATAAAGGCATTTCAAATATCTGTTAATGATTTAATTGACTAACACTCATTCTCCCCATACTGGGTTTATCTGGACAGAATTTCCTGCTATTATCTGAGTTTGTGGGGGCTTAATGAAGGCTGTGTGTCAGCAAACACTGTTTTTTTTTTTAAAAAAAAAAAAAAAAGGCCACGAGGATAAACTTACAAGGAGCTGACATTCTGTTAGATATGGTGAGGTCACTCATGCCCTGACTTGACTTGAATGTCCAACACAGCTGCATCAAGGAGTCTTCATGGCTGGAGGCAATAGAGCTGTTAAACCATGTTTGGGGTAGCCATCCTTCCGGCTGGAAACACAATCTAGCTACTGAAGTTACCTTGCTACTATCCCAGGTACCGGTCAGCCTAGCCCAGGCTGAAAGCTTCATGCCCGAATATTTTCAGATCCATATGCTATCAAATTCCTGCAGGAAGTCGGGGCCAGGTTTTGTTTCTCTTTGGAAGGACATGCTCGCTTCTAGCCTATTGTGACAGAGCGGAGCTGGGCTGAGCTGTGAGATCTGGCTGTCTTTTCCAGAACAGTCACTGGAATTCACTCTAAACCAACCAAACCCCTTTTTAACGAGTTCAGGAGAATCAGTGTGTTTGTGTTGGCCTGCCTGGCTTTCGAGGCTCTCCGAGCTAGCTGGCCAGCCCAGGCCTGCTCTGCAGCCGGGGAAGGCATTAGCCTCCCCTACATTGCTGCCCCTGCAAGGCTTCATGGCCAAGAGGGATGCCAGGGAGTTCAAGCGATTACTTGCTTTAGGGAAACAAAAGCCAGCAGCCCGAGAATCAACGTCCCCAGGAAAAGGTCAATATTACTCTGTACTGCAATGGATGTAACAAATATTTAAACAAGGATAATGTGAGAATATGTTCAGTCATTTTGATTTACTTCCAACCCCACTTGGCTATCACTCTACTGAGTAGTTCGCAAATTCAGACTTGATTTCTGCTGACTGGTTCAACCACACCACTTATATTTTCCTTCCTTCTGCTTGCCTTTCAATCATAGCTCACAGTCTCTTCCAAAACGGACCACAAAGTCTAGCACCAGAGATAGTCTCCGTCCATCAAGTGGCTACACACGGTGTGGTTTTCAACAGCGGGGAAGCCGAGCCAAGCTTCTATATAATGCCAAGCCCTGGACAGACAGATCCAAAGCCACAGAGAAAGGCCAGGCCTGATTAATCCCTCCCCTTAGAGCAGTTTCTTCCATTTCCGGGACAGGAGTCCTCTCATGGTGAAGAAGTGGGAGCTACTTTGACTTTTAGAATTGAATGTTTTAATGGGAGGAACCACTAGAGAGTCCCTACATCAGGCCCAGACAGCAGAGGCTGGATCAGAGGAAGAAGGCTACCCAAGTCAATATGAAGACACAAACCACAGGATGAGACCTAGCCCAGGATACCCCCCTCTCACCTTCCGAGCTGGGCGCAAGTAAGCAAGTAAGCTCACATACATTCAATTGATTCAAGTATGCTGAGCCACAGAGAGACATTGCTTGAGCCCCTGTTGGCCAGTGAACTCCAATGTCCTTTCTATATAAAAACTTGGCATCAGGTAGAGATCTCAGCTGCACACCTGTATTTGTGCCCACTTTCATACCAGTCCCCACTCTCTTCCTCGGGAAATCAATACCCACAGGAATATTTGGCGAGGGGTGGTGGGGAAGCATGCTAGTACCACTTCCAAAGTCACTGATTACATATCCTCACCACCATGCCCACTGATCTTCCAATGAGAAGAAAGGTTACATCCTTCAACTCCAGGCCTTTTTGCTCCCGACATGCTACACACCAGTACAGAGTCATAGTTTCTTACAAGTGAGCCTTACTGTCCACTAAGGAGTCTTATAACCCCTTCATATCACTGCACCACACTTAGAAGTAGCTTTTGAGTTTACCTTTAAGTCTCGTGCAGAATGCAAGTTTCGTGAGAGACTTGCTCCTCTTACTGACAGTTCTATTCCCAGCGTCGATAAATGGCATAGCGCACACTCAGAGAGCCTACTTCATAAGCGCTTGCCTAACGAGTAAAAAGTTTCATGTTATAGGTGAAGGAAATTGATCGTAGGTAAATGAATTAATCTACTCAAGGCCATTCAACTAGTTAGAAGAAAAGTTGTCTTTGAAACAAGGACATATATTTTATAAATATAATTAGACTAGAAAAGAGACTTATTAGGAGACTGGAAACTGTCAAGACTCCCTAGGACAATGGATCTCAACCTTCCCAAAGCTGCAGTCCTTTATCATACTTCCTTATGCTGTGATGACCCCAAGCATAAGATTATTTTTTGTTGATCCTTCATAACTGCAAATTTGCTACTGTTATGAATCGTAATGTAAATCGCTGTGTTTTCTGACGATCTAAGGTGACCCCTGTGAAAGAGTCATGGAACCCTAAAAGAGTTGCAACCCACAGATTAAAAACCACTGCTCCAAGGAGTCTGGCAAAGGTCCAGGGAGGTCACAGGTATGCTCGATAATGCCCTGTGACCTCCCTGGCCCTTGAGCTTGTCATATTGAGAACTCACAAAGCTTAAAGCTCTTCATAGATGGAGTATTTTACCTAGGTGACCTTCCTCAACTCTGTCGGGACACTGGTAACTTGCTGAGCAACAGCATCTCCTACGCATTTGCATGGCCTAGGCTGAAGCAACTCCAACCCCACAGGAAGAACTCTGGATTCCTCAGAGACACGGTTAGATGACAACAAGTTCCCCGGGCACAACAACAGTGAGGTGAGTTATTGGGAAATCCGCTCAAGACATAACCTTCTACAGTAGTGTTATGGTTAGACATGTTGATATAACAGAAATTGATGGGGGAGAGAACTAAAGACTGCTCAGGGAACAGTTAATAGGCTTTGAGTTCATGAACATTTATGGAACAAAGGATGCTTTCCAGATGCTGAGTCTCCACAGAACCAAGTCATAACTGGAGCTCAGCTCTGCGACCTGGAGAGCATGGGGTGGCAGTAAAGCAAAAAACACCCCCTCCAGGGACCACATAGTTAGGGGTGGGGAGACCCTTACAACCTAGAGTCACAGGGAAGCAACACCAATCCATCAGGAAGCTGTGCCTACTCTTAAGGTAGAAAAGTTAAATGAGCTAGCTCATCATAGGTGCAAGCAATATTTTCTTCTTCTTCTTTTTTTTTTTTAACTGTAGGAGAGGTTACCCTTCTGAAGAGAAAATATCTGACGTTCCTATAATCTACTTTGTACTGGGCTAAAAATAAATAAATAAATAAAATCTAATTTAGGGGATCTAACAGACTCTTAATGAAAAAGAATAAATCTTCAGGAGTTAGTATCTGAGAACCCTGGACATTGTCTGCAGAGCAGGTTACCTGTGACAACCTATATTTGCCAGCTGGGATTGCCAGGGGGTCAGATATCAGCCCATAAAGTTGTTCCCATAATTGATCAGCCCAACGGGAAGCGAAGCATCAATCAGAGTTAGAAGTCTGTGCAGGCAGAGCAGGGGTGGGGGTGGGCCTGCTCGGAAGCCCTGATTCTGAAAACAGCCGGTAGGTATCCCTGGAATTTTTCTGTAGGCTACAGTGGGAGGGCCAGACCAAACCAGGTGTTAGGAGCAGGTGAGGGGCACTAGCCTGGACTCTTCTCTATGAAGGATGCAGATAGCTTGCTTCCTGCAAATTGCAGCAACAGGAAATGTAATACTTTGGGGGTTTCGAAGTTTAGAAACCTCTCCTGTAAGTTGCCCGTGTTTGTTGGCAAACACTAAAATGAAGCAAATGTGTATGGACAGACCCGTGGGAGCACGCTGTCATTCCGCCTCACTCTGGGGCTTCCCAAAGCAGCTGGGTGGGTTCATCCTGCTCCTGGGCCCCCGGCTTAGAGTCACCATCAGGCAGGGGAGGCTAGCCTCTCGCTCATGCATCCTCTTCCTCGGTTCTAGTTGACTTCCTCTGCCCTCTCAATACATTCCAACAGTTCTTACATATTTAATATAGGGCCTGAAGTGCGTAGGCATCTCCATATAATGTTATTTCGTATATGTGTTTAAAGTGTCATTTGTAGCGGTGGCGTTGGACTAAGAGCCACATGTCCCCTTTTCTTAATGTTGTTTTCTTAATGTTGTTTCTTAATGTTGTTGTCCCTCTGAATGCATATGTACAGTGAGTACAGGCGCATGTGTGTCACAGTCCACAGCTGGAGGTCAAAGAACAACCGTGGGTGTCAGTCTTCACCTTCCATCTTACGGCAGGCAGGCTTGTCTTGTTCACTGAGGCACTCGGCAGGCTAACTAACCATGAGCTTCGGGAGACTCTCCAGTGCCGTAGGCACAGTGATTATAGCCCTGTGTCCTCTCAGCAAGACCATCTTTAAATAGATCCTGGGAGTCCAAATTCAGGTCCTTTTGCTCCTGTGGCAAGTGCCTTACCACTGGTCCCCATTTTTCCCTCTTTTAAAATTTCCCTTCTACCATATGGGTCCCAAGTATGGAATACAAACAGTCAGGCTTTGTGGCAAGCCCCCTTGTCTGCTGAGCCATCTCGCTGGCCCCCATAATGCTTTATTTAACCATTTCCTCTCTAATCGATACACAAGGACTCCATTTCTTCACGGCACAGGTAGTAGGGCAGCAAGCATTTGCAACCGGGCCTTTCTTTCTTTGGACCCATGCAAAGACTTTTTTTCTTCTGCGATTGCACACAACTAGGATTCTTAGATAACCCGGTCCCAGCTGCTCTCCCTCCGTGCTGAATCAATTTCTTCCTACCACAAACAAAGGGACCCTGTTATCCTGCACACCGCCAGCCCCATGATAGAAATTAGATATAATTTTGTCAGTTAAAATATGTAGAGAATTTTATCTTGCTCCCGTTTAACTTGAATATCTCTGAACATGACTGGGTTTAGGAACCTCTTTGTCGGGTTCTTAGCCATTCACATTTTTCCCCTGTGAAGTAGCCTTAGCATTTGTCCCGAATCGGCTAAAGCAGTGCTTCTCAACCTGGGGGTCGAGATCCCTTTGGGGGTCAAATGGCCCTTTCACAGAGATCACCTAAGACCATTGGAAAACACAGATATTTACATTACGATTTATAACTAGCAAAATTCCGGTTCTGAAGTAACAATGAGAACAATTGTATGGCCGGGGGTTGTCACAGCACGAGGAACTGTATCAACGGGCTGCTGCATCAGGAAGGTTGAGGACTGATGCTGTAGAAGCTGCCTTTCAGTTTTTCTACTGACAGAATTCTTAGCATCCTAGTTATTTGGTCTTTGGTCTGGGGTTGGCTGCTTTTGCAATGACGGTTGGCTGGTTGGTTGTCTCTTTCGAGTGAGACAAGCCTTACTATACAGCCCAGACTTGTTTCTAACTCATGATCCTCCTGCCTCAGCTTCCTGAGCACTGGGATAACAAGTTTGCTCCACACCCAATTCTGCACTGTCCCAGAACATTGCAAAGCGTTTCCTCAGAGCCTGAGTTATAATTTTGTCTTTCCTGTTAGCTGTATGTCAGTGTATTCTGATTCAGTAGGCTGTCCAGCAAGCCCCAGGGATCTGCCTGTTTCTGCCTCCCTAGTCCTGGGATTGCAAGCTTGCGCCCGCCTGGTTTATATGTGGGTTCTGGGAACGGAATGCAACTCCTCATGCTTGCATAGCAAACAGTGTATGAACTGAACTATCCCTCCAGACCTCTGCTGTCTCTGTATGAACAACTCTTTCTATTGTGTATATGTATTATGTATATGTATTATGTATATGTAATCAGTGTGTATATGTACTATATATATATGTATTATGTATATGTAATCAGCCATTGTTTGCACTTGGCGGAAAGAGGCCAACATTAGGAGATGTCTTTAATCTGCCTCCACTTTAGTTTTGGAAAGAGCATCTCTCACTAAACCCAGAGCTCGCTGCTTTGTCTGGGCTGCCAGCACAGCAGGTTCTGGTCACCTGACAGTCTGCTAAGGAAGCCAGTCTTCCCTCTAGGTCCACTTTTCCCTCTCAGGATTCTAGACGAACTTCCCACCCATCCAGGGTCACTTTATATGTAGTGTAATGCATGGGTCAGTTTTCCTTTTCTCTATGTAGTGAGTTCATTTTCCCAATACGTTTGACCTTTCACCAAGGACTCTAAAGGACTAAGACTATCAGTTGTTCTGTTCCATGGGTTTATTTCTGATTTCCTAACAAGACACTCTTTGCTTCCGATGTGATTGTACTTTCTCAGTACAGAATCTGGTATCCGGTTTTGTTGATTTTTCCCCAAGGTATTTTAGCCATTCATGAACCTATGACTTCTGTAGATGGACTAACTTTTCCACACTCTTCAAAGTGTATCTACTGAGTGTTTGTTAGTTTGTTTTAATCATACTAAAATGGTAGATATGCTTGGGGTGAACTGACAGTTTTCAAATATTAATGTCTCCCTTTCATAAGCTGGAGGTAGCTCCTAACTTACTGCTATCTTCTTAAAATGGCCTTCCCACGGAGGTGTATCATTATAGACCCCCTGAGAAGACTAAGCAGATTGCTAATTTTTCTTGCTGTTTAGAAGGCACCATGTTTTATTCTGTGGTTTCTGGTTTCTCTGGTGGTGTTGGGAGATGCAACTGGGTATCAAGAGTTGAGCTGTCTCCTGCAAATTCCCCGAGTCCCTTATTCCAATCTTTTGTTGATTAAGCTAGGTCTGTGTTTATGTCACAGCCTCAGCAAATGCCTCCCTCTCAGTCACTAAACTGTCATTGTTTAGATTGCTTTCAACCTATGGAGCTGACCAGACCCTTCCATAGCATGTTCCGCAGCTCTGGAAATGGCAGCAACAACAAATGTTTCTTGAAGGAACTGAGTCCAAAGCCAAACGTCTGTTATCAGCTGCAAACTAGAGGCATAAATCCTCATCTTTACCCCATTAGGGGGACATGGGATTCTACAAGATTTTATTTTAAGTTGGCGTCAAACTTTGCAAAGTATTTTTTAAACATCTTCTTTGTGAGTGTGTCGTATCTGTGTATGTTATATATGTGTATATGTACCTATGGGAGCACGTGTGTGTGTGTGTGTGTGTGTGTGTGTGTGTGTGTGTGTGCACATGCATGTGGAGGACAACATTGGGAAGTGCCTTCGATCTGTCTCCATCTTCTGTTTGAGAGAGGGCTTCCCCCTAAACCCAGAGCTCACGGATTTGGTGAGGCTTCCAGGTCAGTAGGTTCAAGGTATCTCCAGTCTCTGCCACCCCAGCACACAAGGATTAAAGAAATACTCCCATGCTTATTACGGTGCTGGGGATACAAACATAGGTTCTCATATCTGTTTGTTGAGGACTTTACTGACAGAGCTGTCACCCCAGCTCCCTCTTCAAACTTCGTCTAAGATGATCTGTTGACTTTCTCCTTTGAATTAAAAGCAATATGTTTTCTGCAGCCGGCCATTCTGTGATTATATATTCCTTTTACACACATACACACACACACACTGCTAATACTTATATTGTGCTAATTTATATACATTGCTAATAGTTTTACAGCTATGTTCTCAAGCCAAAGAGGCCTTTATCTGACTACCCCTAATAGAACTTGGAATCAAGAACAGGCCGGTCTTATAAAATGACTTCTGAATTAGTCACCATTTTGATGCTCCAGAGCTGTCTATTTTTTTTAATGCATTTATTTTTATCTTATGTATATGAGTGTTTTATTTGCGTGGATGTATGTATATATGTGCACATCACCTGTGTCTAGTGCCTGGAGATGTTGGAAGAGGGCATTGGGTTCCCTGGAGTTATAAACAGTTGTGAGCCACCATGTCAGTGCTGGGAATTGAACCCGGGTCTTCTGCAAGAGCAGTTGGTGCTCTTCACCACTGAGCCATCTCTCCGGCCTCATGTTGTATGTTGTTAAACTCACCTAGAAAAGCACTGGTCTGCGGCTTTGGGAGAGGGAAGCCATTGACTAACGTCTTCCTTTTATGACTGCTCATCTGCCTCTTCAGTATGTTACGGTTTCAACTTTCATGGATTCGGACATTTCATGATTTTCCAGAAAGTACAAGTCTCATGGAAAACTCCATGTCCTCTGGTTTGGTTTGGTTTTTTAAATCTATGGATGGATAATTTTTGTAATAATCTTTTGCGGTTGGGTTGATTTGGTTTGGTTTGTTGCTACTTTCTTTCCTTCTCTTTCGTTCTGTGCCTGTAGTATTTGCTTTGTGTCTCTTTGTCAGTGCCTTTGGGAAGGAGGACTTTCATCCACGTTTTCTAGCAGGCCTAGGCCCCTCGCCTCCTGTCCTAGCTACTCTACATCTCCTCTGAGGTGACTCTCCTTTCCTATGTCTCTCTGGGTTCACACCTTCTCTTTCAAGCTCTCCAGTTAAATCTTCTCTTGTGGCCCACCTTCCTCATTTTCAAACCAATGCTTCTATTGCTGATCCTCCATGTTCTACTCTTCTAGGGGTATTACAGTATTTAAAAAAAAACTTTCCTGTTTTCTGTTTATAATTTCTCTTTATTACTCTTGTTTTAACCTGGGTTGATTTGGTGCCAGGTATTTGAGCCTTATTATTGACATTGTCGCCATCATTGTCATCATCATCATTATTATTATTATTCCTTCGACACAGATTATTCATTTGCTTGCATTGTTACCGGACACCATATTCTGCATTGAATAGGACTCCATGTATTGTCTAAGACTCCTCAGAGGCCTAAAAATTGGTGATTTGGGATGAACATTCCAGTATCAAAACACAAGTTGTCTCTCCAGTTTGCAGTGTACAAAAGCTAACAGCTGGGTGGACATGATATATTTAATCCCAGCACTCGGGAGGCAGAGGCAGGCAGATCTCTGAGTTCGAAGCCAGCCTGATCTACAAAGCAAGTTCCAGAATGCCCAGGGCCACACAGAGAAACCCTGTCTCAAAAAAACAAAAACAAAAACAAAACAAAAAACAAAAAAACAGACAAAAACAAAACAACAACAATAAAATCTGATGCATATTCATCAGTTTCTAGGCTGGTAATATTATTCAAGAATGTTATATCTAACATTAGCTCACCTTTAGTCCACTTAGCTCATCAGTTTGAGAGCACGGCTTTAAGATTGTGTCTATAACCGTTGGCTTGTCTAATTCTTTTCAGAATTTTATCACTTTAGTATTTTAATGCAATATTGACAAATGCCTTTGTGTTTGCTATGATTAGTCATTACTATTACATGTGTATGTGTGTGACATATCTCTTTGACCCTCTGTGAGTTTTGTCTTTGATTTCATAGACAGTAATATCCCTGTTCCAGGTCCCTTTGGATTGGGTTTGCCTATTATGCGTTTTCCATCCTTTTGCTATTATCCCAATGGAATTATTCTCTATCACTCCTCTCTTTCTAACAAAATGTTGCTGATTCTTATGTTCTGTATCCCATCTGGGTTCTCCTGTCCTGATGGTGATGTATATGTATTGTAATTCACTTACTTTAGTATTTATGTCTGCCTTTCTATTTATTTTTCCTATCTATTGAATTTCTTCTCTTTTCCTGTCCTCCATTGGATTGACCAAACTCAGTGCCTGCTTGACACTTACACATTCTGTTTTTGTTTTCTGACAGTTGGCCTTCCCTTCTCAAGATCCTTACTTATGATCCTGCCCATCTCCTTCACGAACTTACAAGTAGGTACACCTCATGGCGAACAAACATCCTGACATGCCCTCACTCGCATCTTCTCTCACCCTTGCCCCCACCCCACCCCCGTCCCCTACCTCCTCCCTAGGATCAGTTTGTCTCAGAGTTCTCACGTGTTATGTGCATCACTGATGATGACAGGCATCAGTTTCCCTTCTGGAGGTGGAAGACTTTAAAGAGGCTTCTCAAGGCTGTGCCTTCTTGAAACAAATAAACTTGAAAGTGTAGCTGCCAGAGAATAAACTGCTTTCTTCTTGTTGAGCCCAGTACAGTTGTTGACTCAGCGGCAATTAACAACTGTAAAGTTACCACATGAATGGTCATCAAATCAACACAGACAGCCTCAGCCTCCGGAAGCCTCGTGGGTGAGAAGGGAACATTTCACCATTCCCAGGAGACAAATATTCCCCAGCTCTGCTTCAACCAAAGGGGCTCAAGGTTCCCAAGTCCCAAACCACAACCTTCTGAATGCCTGGCACCGGTGTTCAGAGAGAATCCCCACGGAAGGTGCCCATAAAGCAAGTGTGTATAAACCCAGGAGCAGCCATCACCATAGACACCCATCACCATAGACACCCCATCACCCATCACCATAGACAGCAAGCTGCAAGAAGAGGCATCGGGAAAGCATGATTCAGACACAGCCCGGCCGGCCCTGAGGCTTGCTTTAGACCTGGCTGGAATACAGTCTGTGCAGATGGCTGCTTTTGATCCTCCCTTTCTCTGAAAATTTATGGGTATTCCTTTTCTCTTAAGGTTTGCTTTTACTGGTGTGTATACATCAGTGTAAGTGTATGTCATGTGAGTGCAGGGGACGGCAGAGGCCAGAAGAGGGCTGAGCTGGAGTTCCAGGCAATTGTGAGCTGCCCAATGTGGGTGCTGGGAACTGAACCCAGTTCTTGAGAGTAGCCCACCCATGCATGCAGCCCTCCCTGGTTCTGAGTGGGGTGTCCATCCCCATACCTGATATTGCCCCTCCTTTTCTCCTCTCCCCTCCCCTCTCCCACCCAGTTTCCTCCCTTCCATTGAGTCATCTCTCCAACCACAAATTATGGGTATTCTGAGAGATACATTTTATTCAACAAGTATTTATGAAAGCTCTGTCATCCAGTGGGAAGGCATCTCATGAGATATATGCATCTTAATTCTTTAATAGCAGTTAAACTACATTAGTACCTTTGTTTCTCAGAGATGTGGTACTCATTAGAGCTGTCCACAGGCATTCAGATTTGCCTTCTTTTAAGTAGCCATGGGATTGTCCCTCCTCCCCCATCCTCGTGTGTCCTACTTTGGCCAATGGAAGCTATGAGGAAATAAATGATGGATGTTCTTTAGGAAACTTCTGTGCCAGTGTAGGGCACGCAGCAATCACTTCTCCCTGCCATGAAAACTGTGACATGCCACAATGGAGCCCCCGGTAACCTTGGAGAGCACTGTCATCGCTGGCCCCCACAGGACATATGGCCTGAGTAAGAAATAAGTTAATGATACATTGATCTATTGGGACATGGAGGGTTATCTGTTATCATGTCCATCTTGACTTAAAGGGAGTAATACACTAGGAATTTCTTTAGCTGCTGTCCAGTACAACTCCAGGTAAAGACATTTATGCTGCATTCTTATTCTACGGGAATTGCATGCACCGAGCATGCACCGAGCATTGCATTCACTCTACAGTGTGTATCCTCAAATTTGGGACACACTTTTTATTTTAATTCTATATCAAGTTTAGCTTGCGAATAGGAACATTCTTACTACGGTATAATTTTTATGCCTAAAATAAGAATATAATTTAATTTATTCTAGATGGGCTTTTTGTTAAAGTTCTCTAATTCTTGGTAAGGTAGTGGTGCTCAACCAGTATGAGGGTAGAAGGTAGCTTGCCCCCACCCCCTAGGGGACACTTGGAAATGTCTACAGACACTTTGCACTGCCCCAGGAGACACTTGGTGATGTCGGGAGACACTTTGAGCTGTTGTTATCTACAGACACTGCAAGCTCATGGTACACAGAGGTCAGGGATACAGGATGCTGAGCAAAGCACAGGGGGCCCCATAGCAATGAGTCATTCTGTTTAAAGGCCTCCCTCAGTGGCAACGCTGTAGAGAAGACTTGCCAGGAGGAAAAAGAGTAGTCCTTCTCTGGTAGCTCATCTGCCTTCACATGGACCACTGGGAGCAGAGGAAAGGTGGATGATGGTTAATGTTGATTGTTAGCTTCACAGGACCTGGCATGACCAGCATCAAGCTGCCAGGAATGTGTGCGAGGTGTGGCACTATCCTGTGGGCTGGGGTCCCAGTTTGCAAAAAGAAAGAAAAAGACTTGCTGAACACCAGTACTTCTACTTCCTGATTGTGGATACAATATAACCACCTGACCAGCTACAATGGACCAGGTCCCCTTGACTGTGGATACAATATAACTACCTGACCAACTACTATGGACCAGGTCCCCTTGACTGTGGATACAATATAACCATCTGAGCAGCTACAATGGGCCAAGTCCCCTTGACTGTGGATACAATATAACCATCTGAGCAGCTACAATGGACCAGGTCCCTTTGACTGTGGATACAATATAACCACCTCTCCTGCTACAATGGGCCAGGTCCCCTTGAACTACAAGCTAAAATAAATTCTTCTTCCCTGTGTTGCTGAGTGCAAATGCTCAACGTGACAAAATCCAGAATCACCGGGGAAACTGGCCTATGACATGCTTGGGATTGTCCTAATTATGTTATTGATGTAGAAAACCTCTCTTAATTGTAGGCAACACCATTCCTTAAGCAAGAGGGTTCTGGACTGCAGAAAATGGAGAAAGCAAGTTGAGCATCGCCATGCATGCAGCCCTCCCTGGTTCTGAGTGGGGTGTCCCTCCCCATACCTGTTATTGCTCCTCCTCTTTTCCTCTCCCCTCCCCTCTCCCACTCAGTTTCCTCCCTTCCTCCACCTCCTGTGATTATTTTGTTCCCCTTCTAAGTGGATTTCAGTTATCCACACTTGGGTCTTCCTTCTTGTAGAGCTTCCTATGGTCTGTGAGTTGTATCATGGGTATTTTGAAATTTCTGGCTAATATCCACTTATCAGTGAGTACATACCATGGATGTCCTTTTGAGTCTGGGTTACCTCACTCAGGATGATATTTTCTAGTTCCATCCATCGACCTGCAAAATTCATAATGTCCCCATGTTTAATAGCTGAATAGTAATCCATTGTATAAATGAACCACATTTTCTGTATCCATTCTTTGGTTGAGGGACATCTGGGTTGTTTCCAGCTTCTGGCTATTACAAATAAGGCTGCTATGAACATAGTGGAGCTCATGTACTTGTTATATGGTGGAGCATCTTTTGGGTGTATTCCCAGGAGTGGTATAGCTGGATCTTCAGATAGAGCTATCTTCAATTTTCTGAGGAACCACCAGATTGATTTCCAGAGTGGTTGTGCCAGTTTGCAGTCCCACCAACAATGGAGGAGTGTTCCTCTTTCTCCACATCCTCACCAGCCTGTGCTGTTGCTTGAATTTTTGATCTTAGCCATTCTGATTGGTGTGAGGTGGAATTTCAGGGTGGTTTTGATTTGCATTCCCCTGATAACTAAGGATATTGAACATTTCTTTAAGTGCTCCTCAGCCATTCGAGATTCCTCTGTCAAGAATTTTCTGTTTAGCTCTGTATCCCATTTTTTAATTGAGTTTTTTGGTTTTTTGGAGTCTAACATCTTAAGTTCTTTGTATATTTTGGATATTAGCCCTCAATTGCAGGTGTGCTGTGACTGCTGCTTCATACTCCTGCTGTTTTGACTGATCTGCTTGAATTGTAAACTAAAGTAAACTCTTTCTCTTTTAAGTTGCTTTTGCCAGAGTATTTTACCATGGCAACAGGGAAAGAAGCCAAAACACTCTCCTAGAGTGCTTCTTACCAGGCATTTGGGCACAGCAATGAGAAAAATAACCAATATTGGAGAGGAAAGACTAATGAAGCCTTGAGGGCAAAGGACCCATTCACAAGGGTTGCCTAAGACCATTGGAAAACACAGATATTTACATTATGATTCATAACAGCAGCAAACCCATGGCTATGAAGTAGCAATGGAAACATTGTATGGTTGGGGGATCACCACAACATGAGGGTCACAAGGCTAGGGAAGGCGAGTACTACAGCCCTAGTAGCACACAATTCAGACAGTTAGAACTTACTCTGGCAAGATGGGCTGTGCTTCGCAACTGCCTTTCTCAGGGTATAGGGGAGAGTGCCACCAGACTCCCAGTGATGAAGGCTGCCACATATAGCTAGTTTAGGACACAAGGTTAATTAATGTCAACAGTGACCAATCCTGTCAGCAGAATGTGTCCTTGATACAACTGATATGGCATGATGAGCAAGAATCTACAAGATGCCCTGATGCTACCCCTTCATGCTGCCAAAGTCATCAAAACTAAGGGAATTCTGAGGACAGCAAAGGGAAGCCAGGGATGTGTGGGCTAACTGGTCCTCTGATTGGAACAGGGACAGGAAATAAAAGGACAGCTGATGGGAATTAAAAACCTGTGTGCAAAAGATAGGTTTCTCTTAATAATTATACATCGACACAGACTGCTCCACTGTGGCAAATGTCCTGCACTAATGTGAGATATTAATAATATGGGGAAATAAATGGGCATGGGAATATCAAAACACAACTAATTTCTGCAACATTTTGTAAAGTTGAAAATACTAGGAAGTAAGGTTCTGTTTGTCCTTCTTTGGTTTTGAGACAGGGTTTCTAGCCCAGGTTGACCTGGAACTCAAAGGTGACCTTGAATTTCTGACCCCTCCGCTGCCACCTCCTAAGTGCTAAGATTACTGGCACATAGGGAGAGAGGTGATCTTTCCCAGGGGAGAGTACACCAATTGATTGCCCAATGCCAAGCGATCGATCTGGAAAAACATATACAAGTAACATTATATTAACTCAACAAGTTATATTTGGGAATAAATATGTATGTACACATACATATATGCATGTGATAACAAATGATGAAAAAAGAGGCCATGAGAGTGGGAGGAACCTATGGGAGCATTTGGAGGGAGAAAAGGAAAGGGTATTGTAATTAAAATACATTCTCAAAAATAAACAAGCAGAAAGGCTATAAGCAGGTGCTACCACACCCGTTTATGGAGGGCTGGGAATAAAAACATGGGGCTTTCTGCATGCTAGTCAGGCACTCTACCACCAAAGCTACATTCCCAGCCTACAATGTGTTGCCCATTTCAAGAAAGATGGTATGAATAATGTAGGTGAACTATGATGAATTATCCAGCAGTTTCAAAGGTCTACACTTAATTCCTCCTAAGGAGACATTACACAACTACAGAAGGAGCTGGGCAGGTTATTGATCATTCATCAAGTTCAATTCACAGACATTCTTTCTGAAGACAAGGCAATAAGCCTGTCTTGTTAATCCAATTTCCATTACTATGATAAAATACCTGAATGGAACAACGTTTGGGAGGAAAGGTTTCTTTGGGCTCAGAGTTTTGAGGATTCAGTTCATTGTGGGTAGAAGGAAGGATATGGTGAGACAGGCATCTCTCCTTAAGAAAGCCAGGAAACAGGAAGGGGATGGTTTTCCTTTGTTCCTTTGTACTAGATCAGAGCTCGCAGCCTAGGGAATGACACCGCCCATATTCAGAGAGGATCTTCCTCCCATTGTTATCTCTCTCCGTAAACACTCTCAAAGACACACCCAGAGGTGGATTTTACAGATCTTCTAGGAATTTATCAATCCAAACAAGGACAAAATTTGACATCACACTTGTCTTTGACCAAACACAGTATAACATGAAGAAGGAATTAAAACCCATGGGCTGTAATAAGACAGCAGTCTACTTGAACATCAGTGCAAGGGGTTGAACAAATCTAGATTGTATATTATAAAATAATGCGAATGGTAGCTTTCAAGTTGCCTTCTGTTGAATTAATGGCCCACAAAAGTCTAGATCACACCAGTTCTCATTTCTCCCAGCTGGCTTTTAAACTATAATTAAAAAGTAACACAATTTCACACAAGTCTTCTTTAAAAATCTAGCACACAAGAGGCTGAGGAAATGGCTCAGTGGTCAAAGCGTAAGGGTAAGAATTTGGATCTCAAAAACACACATAAACACAGGGGGGCCAGGGCAGCCTGGCCACCTGTAATTTCAGCCATAGAAGGTGGAGATGAGGGATTCTTAGTACCATGCTAGCTATTGAGACTAAAGTAGTCATACTGGCACGCTCTGGGTCTCAGTAAGCAATGAACAGTTGATGATGATTCTAACTCCAACCAGAGGCTTCTACATACACGTGCACATATAAATACACTCCCCCAACACACACACATGTACATGTGTATCCACGTACACGTAAACATTCAGATACATGCCCACCAGCCACACACACATGAAGATGGTAAAAGAAAAAAAAATGTTTTGAAGGCAACATAAAGTATACCCAAAACACATGTGTTCACACAAAGTTTAAAAACAGTCTCCCTCCATCTGTGCACATGTGAATGGGACAGAGAACAGCATTCATTGGGAGGGGCGGAGCTTCAGGTTTGCCTTTTGCAAAGCTGTGTCTCGCCTTGCAAATATGTAGATGTGCAAACAGCTTCTTCACAGACAAAACTGAGTGGAGCTGGGGGCATATGTAGTGGAGGTGGAGGTATGGATGGGGAGACACGGGTAGTGGTGGGGAAGGGGGGATCTGGATGCAGAGGGGCACAGGTGGGAGGGGGGAATGGGTGGGACAGGTGGTGGCTGGAGCACCCAACAGAGCATTTGGGAAAGTTAAGATGTTGCCTGGTACTTGGCAATTTCTAGTAAATGTGTGCTTAATGTGTTTTGTCTCGTGGAGTCTCTTTTTCCATTATACTGGTTCTAGCTTGTCCTCACCAACCTTACAAGATGACTCATTCCAGAAACAATTCAGGCTGCCTACTCTTCTGTGTGCTCATCCCGTCCACCTGGGCCCACACCCTTCTCTTCTGGAACCTTCCACACACCTGTCCCCTCCAGCGCACCAGAAGGGATGAATCTTTACTCTCGTCCCCAGGGCCTATAGTCACATGCTTCTCTCAATGGTTATTAAGCCATGAGTAATTGTTGCTTTTTTCCCCCTTCACTAACGTGTTTTTATTGGGGCAAAACTGACATTAGAAGTGAGTCATTTCTAATGCATCACTCAGTGATATTAAGTACATTCACAAGGCTGTTCCTCCAGTGCCATGAATTCTAGAACTGTTCATCTCTCCTAAATGCTGCCCTATTGCCTCTAAGCAGTCCCTTCCCCTTCCCACGTGCCCTCCTTCCTAGAAAACTTTTAACCTATGGATTTTAACCTATGGATTTGCCCATCCATGATATTTTGTGTAAATGAAGCCATCCCATATGTGACCAGTTGTGTCAACACATTGTAGTGTGTATTGGTGCTGTATGCTCTCCTTGGTCAAGTCATATTCCAGGTTATGGGTATGCTACATTTTGTACCATTCATCTCATAATGGGTATGTGGCTGATGTTGTAGATAGTGCCACTCTGTGTGTGTGTGTGTGTGTGTGAGAGAGAGAGAGAGAGAGAGAGAGAGAGAGAGACAGAGACAGAGACAGAGACAGACAGACAGACAGACAGACAGAGAAACAGAGAGACAGAGAGAGACAGAGAGAGACAGAGAGACAGAGAGAGAGCCTGAATCTATTTTCAGTTATATGGGATATATATATCCAGAAGTAGAATTGATAAGTTACATGCCAATTTTAGGTTTTGCTTTTGAAGAATCCTCTTATTTTTCCCCTTGGTAGCTGTACAATTTTACATTCTCATGAGCAGTACATGAGTTTTAATTTGTCCATATCCTTGTCAACATATGTTATTTTCTACTTGCATCATTGCTGTTTTATTATTATTATTATTACTACTACTACTACTACTATTATTATAGCCCTCCAAGTGCGAATGGAGTAGTTTATTGTATGGTTTTGATTAGTATTTCTATAATGATTAAATATGTTGAGCATGTCTATGTGTGTGTACACATTAGCCATTTGTGTACCTTCTTTGGGAAAAAGATGTTGGCATTGGGTGTTCTGGGAATCTTACCCTCCAGATCAGTTCAAGGATGCTCCTCCTATGTGGGTCTTCAGTGCAAGCCCTCTAAGGAGAAGAAATGTTCCACCCACTTTAAAAGTGGGCCCGATAATAGTACACTTTTCCCTAGGAACCAGGACTTATCTCAGCCCTACATGCCATGTCTATATATCACATCGAGGCTTAGAGATCCATGTGAAAGAGGAGGCAGAATGAGAGACACGGGTGGTGGATGATTTCAAAGAAAGAGACTTTTCCAGATACAACAGGACAGATGTACATACAAACTCCGAGAGACTGTGACAGAGTGCACAAGGCCTATTCAAGCGACAGCCAGACAAAAATCCCAGCATAGAGGAGGGGAAGTGGCCACAAAGTCTCACCCTAGCCAAGGAGCTATTGGCATTTAGTTGCTGCTGGATGAGAAAAAGTCAGCTTCCTTCAATAGAATGATTGTGGGTACACAAAGCACTCTCCAGGGCAGGCCCCACACCTGGATGCAGTTGGCCAATGAAAGCAGGCTCCATGTTTTCTTCTGTCTGTCTGTCTGTCTATTTGAGAGAGAGAGCATGAAGTTGGATGAGTAAGAAGGTGGGGAAGGATTTGGGAGGAGTCAGGAGGATGAATGAATATAACCAAAGTACATGGTATGAAATTCTTAAGGAATAAATAAAAGTATTATTTTTAATGTACTTAATGAAGGTGTGACCTCAAGATCTGAGTAAAGAGAAAACAAGAGGGCAAGAGCTGTAGGAATTGGGTTGCAAAAGATCTCTAGGAAAGGAAAGAACATAGCAGTGGCCACTGTCTGAAACGTAAGGTAACAGAAAATTAATAAGAAGGGAAATTGTATATATTTATTTATAAAATGTATATATAACCTTCTTCCTTAATTCTTATTTATTTTGTTATACGTGTGTATTTGTGTGTAATGAAACCCATTACTTTGTTTGCTAACTTAAAAACTAATTTTAAGACTTTTTTTTTTAAAGGCAAAAGAAACATCCAAAACCTGGAATAAAAAGTAGCAGAGTTTGCTCCCGAGTTCTCAGTGCCCTGTAGTATCTGTCAGATTATCTGCTCTGGGTACAAGAATCAGATCCTGAGCGCACACACTGGGATGTCATGCTAGACACCTGGAAAGACAGCTGTGCACTGAGCATGAAAATGCCAGCCTCAGAGACCTCACACCTGACTCAGGTCCCGTTCCTGCTTGGTACCTTTTCGTGCCCCACCTGAATCTGCTCAGAGTCCAGGGATGGCTCTCCTCCCCTGCCTTCTGCTCCCCCTCCTCCTTTCCCTCCTCCTCCTTTTCCCTCTCTTTTTTCTCCTCCTTCTTCTCTGCTCCCCCTTGCCTGTGAGGTTAATTGGAATGTAACATGTGGAAATGAAAACAATATGGGAGTCTCCCAGGATTCTCCTAAAAGACTCAAGCCATCGGATGGAAGGCTGTGGAGGATGGCTCTTCTCTTTTCCCTGCCTTTGCTTACAATTGACCTCCCACTGTCTTCCACATCCAAGAGTTGGGGCTGAAACACTTGCCCGCTAGCTCCATTTTTCCCTTTGCTTGTTTAATTAAATAGCCACAGGGATTTTTTTTTTTTTAATTCTCTCTGATGACAGTGAGCGTCAGATCATGACTGTGAATACAAGTGCCCAAGTATATTTGTATTCCTGGGTCACATGATAAACAAACATAATCTCTTTTATTCTACTCAAAAGCACACGAGGTGCTCGATTCAACAGCACATATACTAAAATTGGAACGATAAGAGAAGATTAGCATGGCCCCTGCACAAGGATGACTGACACGCAAATTTGTGAAGTGTTGCTGGGCAGTGGTGGCACACAACTTTAATCCCGGCACTTGGGAGGCAGAGGCAGGCAGATTTCTGAGTTCGAGGCCAGCCTGGTATACAGAGTTCCAGGACAGTCAGGGCTACACAGAGAAACCTGTCTCAAAAAAAAAAATAAAGAAATAAAAAAGAGAGCACACAAGGTGTGCAAAACCAACTCTAGCATAGAGACAGGAAAGGATACAGGGTGAGATGTGGGACTGGAGAAAGGCCTCAGCCACATACCTCATATGAGGACTGGAGGTCAGACCCTCAGAGCTTACATAAACAAATACTGTGGGTGTGGCAGCCCACCTGTAATTCCCAGCACGCATATCTCACAGCAGACTTGCTATCTGGGCTAATGAAGCAGCAAGAGACAGCAAGCTGAGTATGGGGTCAGCAAGGGAGCCTGTCTCAATAGATAAGACTGAGAGGGGTGGGGGAAGACATCCTGATTAACCTCAGACCTCCACGGCATGTACACATGTGTGCCCACTAGCATAAACACACAAACATACATGCAAGTATACCAGAGATACATACATACATGCATACATACATACATACATACATACACATACATACACACATGCATATACATGCATACGTACATACACATACATACATGCATGCATACATACATATACATACATACGTACATACACACATGCATATACATGCATACATACATACATACACACATGCATATACATGCATACATACATATGCATACATATACATACATACATATGTAAAAAATGAGAAAAGAGATGACTTGCCCAAGTACACACCACTTCAAGGTAACAAAGTCAAGATGGCATCTTAGTCCTTTGGCTTTGAAAGCTGCAAAAAACCACTAACTCACAAGAAATTATAAGAATAAGTTTTGTATTAATTAACAAGATCAAGTTGTGCAGCTTCACTATTTCTTTAACAAGCTAAAAATAGTTAATTAAATTTTGATGAATGAAACTCCCTGCCTTAGTTTACAACGCTCTCAACTTTTTTTAATGTTTAATTTTAGATGCCGATTTCTTGGCAACTAGTCCAAACAAAATTTCAAACCCAAGCTGTACCCTTGATGAAATGACCACACCCCCTACCCCCTAAGAATAGGCCATGGGCAAATTGTTCCACATTGTGCTCAATGACCAGGGACACGACTGGCAGAAAGCACCACAGAAAGTTTCTCTATTTGTCAAGACGGTTTCGTGCTTGCTCCTCATGGGTTGCTCTTAATAACTCAGTCACGCACCGTTCAGCAGTATATTGCTTCCACAATGCTAATTTAAACCATGTCAGTGTGCTCACCATGGGACTGACAATAGCCAAACAACAACAGCAAAAAGTTCATTCTTCAAATTAAGCAAGTGCTATTCATCTGCAAGCCCCCTGCCTGAGTTTGTTAAAACTTTTCTTTGTCTCTTTCTCTCTTCTTCTTCCTCCCTCCCTCCAGCTTCCCCCACTCAATGTCCACCCTCCCCTCTCATTTCCTCTTCTCTTTCTCTCTCTGTGTCTTTCTGTCTGTCTGTCTCTCCATCTGTCTACCTGTCTCTGTCTCTGTCTGAGTCTCTGTTTCTCTTTCTGTGTGTGTGGTGTGAGTCTCTCTCTCTCTCTCTCTCTCTCTCTCTCTCTCTCTCTCTCTCTCTCTCCACATGTTGGATAATTTCCAAGCATCTAACATACACTTTACTGAAACAGGCTGCATAGACCACACACACACACACAAATGGCCTGAATAAGTCGGGCGCATAAGCAACAGCCAGTCGAGTGCAGAGAATGTTTAAACTTGAGAGAAAAAAACAATAAATTCAAGCAGAGCCTTTCTTCTCAAGTGATTCCTTATTGAGGCTTCTGCTCTGAATTAGAAGGAGGCTGTGTCAGGGTGGCAGTGGACATATCTGGGGCCCACCCTGAACTCTCTCTCCAGAACAAGTGGTTCCATGGGAAGAGACCGCCCTGGGAAAGAGCCTGCTGAGGTTGTGCAACAAATGAGTCAGAGTTTAGACTAGATCATCTTCCAGTTCTCCAGGGCAGCCTTTAAGTCTTTAAGAAAGGCAAACCTCTGGGGCTTATGGTTTAAAGGTTTTCAAAGCTGATCTCGCCTTCTCACTTCACCTGCCATTATGAGATCCCAGACATGGCGACTCTCGGCATTCCTCTTCCTCTGAAACTCCCTCTGAATTTGGCATTGTGTCCTACAAGGTCCATGTGTCCAGGAACCTGCCAGGAGCCCTGGGTCTCCTCCCTTGGCCCAGAGCTCCAGCTACCCTTGGTTTCTGCTTCATCTGCCTTCCACCCCACCCCCAATCTCCACCGACCATGGGTGCTGCCTAGAGCTCTTCCTGAGAGTATCCTAAGAGCAATTGCTTCTCTTTGTTCCGACCACAGCTTAAATGTCACCTCCTCTCCTTAGCGTTTCCCTGGCTGTCTAGGTAGCCTTGATTGCAAGTCTCAGCTCTTGTTCCCTAGCAACAGGATTATGGTGTTCATACTGTAGTCTTCACTGGGCCTCTTACTATGAGCGGACACTTCCTTCTGTTGGCACCATTCATATGATTCGCCTTGGCCAGAGACACATGGGTGTCAGTGGCAGGAGGCCAGGGTTAAGTAAGCTGAAGCAGGAAGAGGGACAGCCTGGCCTGTTGACACTCAACCAACCCCTTTCTCTGTTGACAACCAACAGCAGAGACACATGCTGAGATGACCACCATCTCTGTTGATCCAAAGCAAACAACAAAGCCAGAAGCAGAGAGTACCCCCCACTTAAGTCTGGTTTTGGGAGTCATTTCGACATGGCTTGTTACACCACCAAAAGCTAATGTACTTGACAATTAATAATACCCCCCAGAGTCAGTCCCAGCACTGTTTTCATTATAACCCTCTTCTTGCTAAGACATCATTTCTGATTTATTTGTTCATTGTTTCTTTTTGTCATAATCTGAGTTCCATGTAGGCACTGTATTCCCAGGCCCTAAAAGCAGGCAGCGCCTCAAACAGGCTCACAGTAGGTCCTTACAAAGTAATTAGTAAATGAATGATTCTCATCCTGGAAGAATTTGTGTGTTTTCCCACCTGCAAAATCAAGCAAACCCTCTGGGTCCTGATGAAAAAAACACACTGTTTTCTAAAATAAAATAAAATAAAATAAAATAAAATAAAATAAAATAAAATCGGGGGCTGGAGAGATGGCTCAGTGGTTAAGAGCACTGACTGTTCTTCCAGGCGGAGGTTCTGAGTTCAAATCCCAGCAACCACATGGTGGCTCACTACCATCCGTAATGAGATCGGAATCCCTCTTCTGGTGTGTCTGAAGACAGCTACAGTGTACTTAAACATATAATAAATAAAATAAATCTTTGGGCCGGAGCGAGTGGGGCTGGAATGAAAAAGGAAAAAAGAATAGGTGTCATAAGGTGGCTTAGCAGATAAAGGTGTTTGTGATAGAGCCCTGGTGACCTAAGTTTGAGCCCCAAGACACACAAAACTTTAGAAGGAGAGAACCGATTTCACTGAGTTGTCCTCCAGCCTCCACACATTCTGGCAGCACACATGCTATCACCCATCTCATAGGCTCACACATATACAATAATCAAAAATAAAATTAATAAAGTGGACGCAGAAGTTCATTATCTGTAATCTTAGCATGCTATTCTCTGAGGATGGAGGATTTTTGGCAGTTCCATGTCAGACAATAATAATAATAGTAATAATAATAATAATATTGTCTGAAGCAAGCTTCATCAAAATCCTGATGTCTTCAAGAATTAGTAATAGCTAATTATGGCCCAGTTCCCACAATGAAAACATTAAGATGTCTCCCTGTGACACCTTTGTAAGGTAATCGCAATGACAATGACGGCAGAGCTGAGGAGGTGGTAGTGGTGATGGTAATGATATTGGAGGTAGTGGTGGGGATGGTATCTTGTATAGGAGTTTCCTCCAGGATTAACATTTTCAATCCTGGAGAGAAGCTCACTAAGATACAGGCTGTTTGAAAGGAGGCAAAGCAGGAGAATATTCTGCCCGGCAGAGAAATGCATTAAGCTCTTGAAGTAAACAATTCAAAGGTTTCGGGAAGTTCCTGAAACTGAGCAGATTCACTAGACCCTCCCTTCCCAAGCTATATGAGAGGTAAAGACTCCTGAGAGACACCCAGAGACACATTTAGCTGCTTGGGAGAGGCTCAGACCATCTAAGCTACCTAGAAAAGACACTCTCTAACCTAGTTAGTTGCCTGTAAGCTGTGCAGTGTGCTTCAGATTTTTAGGTTTCAAGAGCTGTTAGCCACGCAGGGGTGGGCTTTGGTGATGCAGGTGTCTTGGAGTCATTTCTGCTCCTCTAAGTAACCCCTCACCCATCATGGTGGTTAGAATGAGACCCCCCTCCCCATAGGCTCATTTTGAATGGTTGGTCCTCAATTGATGAACTATTTGGGAAAGATTAGGAGGTGTGGCCTTATTGGTGGGCTTTGAGGTTTTAAAAGTCCATACCAATCTCAATTAACTCTTCCCATCTGTCTGTCTCTCTGTGTCTGTCTGACTGTCTCTGTCTCTCTTTCCCTCTCCCCCTCCCTTCCCTCCTTCCCTTCTGTGTATGTATTCGATGTAAGCTCTTAGCTACTGCTCCAGCACCATGCCTGCCAGCTCCTAGGCTCCCTGCCATGACAGTCATAGACTCTAACCCTCTGGAACCAGGATCCCCCAATCAAATGCTTTCTTTCTAAATTACTTAGGTCATGATTCTTTGTCATGATGATTAAAAGTAACTAAGATACACACATATTCCTAAAGTAAGCCCGATAAAATCCTTTGGTTTACCAAGTTGGACTTTGGTGTCTTTGTTTGATCTGTTGTTGTTTCCCTATCTGGGGTGAGTAGATGTTTATTCAGGTCCCCCAGGAATAGTCTCATACAACATGGTAGGGGAAGTAAGGAGGATGATGGAGATGGTAGAAGCACCTGAGGTGGTGATTGTGGTAATAGCGGTAGTGATAATAATGGTGGTAATGATGATGGTGAAGGTGGAGATGAGGATGAAGATGATAGAATTGATTATGATAATAGTGCTGCTGATCCTGATGGTGAAGCTAGTGATAAAAATAGATACAATGGTGATAATGGTACTGATGATAATGGAGGCTATAGTATCGGTAATGACAGCTGGGACCAGTATCTCCAACCAGGATCTTGGTACTCACACTCTCATTCGCTCCAAAACATGCAAGGGAATTTGGTGTCCACTGCCTGCTCACCTCTATTTAATCTAAAATGTCAGTTTCTGTGTTTCCAGTGAGAGGAGCAGGAAGGGGCCCTGTGCACGCAGAGGCCATGGGCCATGCCTGGCAGAGGAGAGACAGTAGTGCCCACACGCGGAGCCATTTCAAACTGAAGCTATGAGGACTCCTGTGTGGCAGCATCTTTGTTTTGTCTGGAGAAAGGGATTCAGCATGCACAGAAAAAGCCTGAGCAACACCAGCCCCGGGGGTGGGACTCCGCCAACCACGAGTCACAGGTCTCACGTGGGAGGAGCAAGTCCAGGGAGATGGAAACCAGCCCCGGGGGCGGGACTCCACCAACCAAGAGTCACAGGTCTCAGGTGGGAGGAGCAAGTCCAGGGAGATGGAAACCAGCCCTGGGGGCGGGACTCTGCTGTCCAGCCAGGAGTCACCAGTTGCAGGTGGAAGGTGCAGGTTCAAGAGAGGTGGTGTGAGGAGCAGAGGAAAGAGAAACCTGGGCTGATTGGTGGAAGCATCAGCGACAATAGTTACTGCCATGATGAGACCATAAAGAGAAGGGGACAGCTTAGCAGAGCCTGGCGAGGAGGGAATGCCTGGGACATTACCTTCAGTATGTTCTGAACAAGACCATCAGCTCAGGTCCAAGCTCAGTCTCCAAGCCAGGAAGGGAACAGAACAAAGTCACTTCCCAGTGCCAGAAGTGCTCACTGATCAAATTAAGTACCTTAAGTCACAAGCGTAACAAGTGCTGAAAGAGCTTGCCCTGTGGTTGGAAACATACACAATGAAAATGATGCCGAGGGTGAGCCATCATAACATGTTCTCCTAGAGTCTCGATTTGGGACAACAGAGGTGGAGAAGAGGAAGTGAAAAAAGCCAAGTGTGTCATCGGTATATCTCAGGCAGTCCCCTTAGGCTTCTTCTCCATCCTCCAAAGAAGTAATTGCTACTTTCCCAGGGTTCTGGTATGAGTCCAGTATGGACGGGTGAAGGACACCTGCCATTGGGGGTTGTCATGAGTGGGACACATGAGGCTCTAACTCCAGACTTCTCAACGCTGCTCAGTAGGAACTGACGCCTCGCCCCAGGTCACCTTGACAGCTTCATAAGCTCTGCATCCTCTTGTGCGCTGACAGCACAGCTGGAAGCAGCTGTCAGGATGCTACAGGAATCCATTCCGCACCCTTTGCTCTAAATCATCCTAACCAGGGAGATCACTGATTTTCCTTCTCTGGCAGGAGAGGAGAAAACCAACAAGTAAGTGTGTTCCAAGAGAGAGGGACCGCAGAACCAGAAAGACAAGTGTTGGCTGTTAGCTCCGCCTCCTCTGCACCTTGAGTGGGGCATTCCACTCGAGTGACCTTTAGTAAAATGGCAACAACTAACTGAGCCCAGTGGATGTGTCTCACTGACTCTGTTGCTGTGTCCTTTCTTAGTATCCATCTCTCCCTGCAGATATCCAGTTGGCCTTGTTTGGGGCTGATCCACGGTCTCCTCCAAGCAGACCACCCACCGTAAGCTCTATGAAGACAGGGCAAGTCTTGTTATCTTACTCACAGACAGATTTTCAGGACAGAGATGCAATGGGTATTAGGTTAAAATAACAAAGGGACAACTAGATCCTTCGGAAGCACTAATCCTGTTTCAAGGCTGCAATCTGAGGCTATGAGAAATGAATGACTTCTTCAAGGTCATATTCAGAAGGATATGGAGAAGAGATTCAAACCAAGCCCACAGCCTCTCTAGAACACTGCTCACAGGCCAAGGAAAAGCTGGAGCCAAAATGTCTGTGACAGATACAACCCCTCCGGGAATAGAGAAATCCATTTTCCAGCAAGGCCTAGAAGATCCTGTTTGTGTCACCTCTCCCTCCCCCTCTCAGTTCTACCCAGTTCTTCACACTAAGTCGAACCAGTCAGACTCCCTTATCCCACAAAGCTCACTGGGTCTCAGGGCCTTTGCACTGGCTCTTGCTTGGGCCTCCACGCCTCTCCCTGGGCCTCCAGCCCTCTCCCCGGGGACTATTTGCTTATCCTTGGGATCTCATTGCAGAGAGCGGGTGGGAGGGGCGGGGTTAGACAAAAGCTGCCCTGGAGAGCCCAGCCTCTGAGCCTCTTATCTCCACCTGCCCCCTTGAGTCATTCCCTACTTCACCCACCTGTTCTAGTTTCTTTACAGTGTTTATCAAGACCTGAACTTATCTTATTTGTCTCTATATGTTATTGTCTGCAACCATTGCCCCAACTAGAGTCCAGGCCTCACAAGAGACCAGTGTATCTGCTGCACTAAGTCACAGCTGTCAGACTCCTGCTTTATTCACTTCCAGAACAACAGCATACAGCATGGCCCCAGCTATGACTATTCCTGCAAGGTTCTCTCCCACTCCCTTTCCCCCCCCTCCCCCTCCCCCTTTCTCTCCTCCCTCCCTGCTCCCCAAGGTTTCAAAGCCTCTCTCTATTCATCTCTCTCTGGCCTAGAACTTACTATGTCAGTGTTTCTCAACCTGTGGGGCATAATCCTTTGTGGGGTCAAATGACCCTTTCCCAAGAGTCACCTAAGAGCATTGGAAAATGCAGTATTTACATTATGATTCATAACAGTAGCAAAATTACATTTATGAAGTAGCAACAAAAATAACTTTATGGTTGGGGAGTTCACCCCAACATGAGGAAGCAGTTGGAAGATTGAGAAACACTGCCCTATGTAGACTGGCTGGCCTTGAACTTGTAGATCCCTGCTTGCACCTGAGTCCTGTATACCACCATACCTGGAGGCTCTCTTTCTTTTCAGAAGCAGTTACTCCAAACAAGTTATAGAAACAAGGAGGACTCGACCCAAAATATTGTTACAAGAAGTCAAAAGAAACAGCAGTCTATCTTATGTTATATGAGAGGAACACAAGTCTGTGGATTTATTTTTAATTATTATTAATTTCTTGTACCCTTTCCTGCATCCTGACCTCGTAGAACATGGAGCCGAACTCACACGGCCGTGCTTCAGTTTCATCGTGAGCATGCAATGAGAGGCCAGCATGGCATGTGTGTGTGTGTGTGTGTGTGTGTGTGTATACACGCGAACGTGCTCACGTGCTTGGCCAGCAGAGCAGGACCAGCTAATCTGAGGCAGGAATGGGGGAGGGGTGGGGGGAAGGGAGAGAACACTTACGCTGAGAACAACATGAAGTGGCAGGAAAGGTTCCTTCCATCCAGGGACACGATTATGAGGTGATAAATACAAATGAATTTAGAGTCCAGCAAACAGTGGCCACTAAGGCTGAATCCAGGAAATTCAGCACACTCCCTGCCTTGTTGAGCCTTCTGGGGATTCACTCTCTTGCACAGCCTCGCAGGCAGGAAGCCAGCAGGTAATGGTGAGGACCGTGGACAGGTACAGGCCCTGGGGAGATCTGTTGAGAGCAGGGTTTTTGGTTTTGTTTTGTTTTGTTTTACTATTTCAAGCGAAGATAGAAATCCAGAGACACTTTTATGTTTTGTTTTGTTTTTATTTTTTTTGAAGCAAAGTCTCATTATTATGAAGAATCATAAGTTAAGCAGTATATAAACCAAGCAAAGTCTCCAGGGAGGGTCAGGCCTGTAGATCCATGAACCTGCATCGACACCACCAGCTACGAAGACTCGTAGCAGAATTGATGACATGTAAAATGAGCATCCATCTTCCACGTGCCCACCAGACAGTCATAACAGTAACTTACCGAGCAGGTTAACAGGCAGGAATTCCACTAAAAGCTTTAAATAGAAACATCACGTTGGTCAGCTGGATCTTTACAGCGTTCCTACAGTGTGGGATCAGAGACTGAAACTGACAATTGCAAGCCCTCAAGAGCAGAAACAAGCATGTCAATGTTTTCGACTTTCTCGCCGTGGACTTGGGCATGTAGAGGAAAATACCTCGTGCAGCCGGCACTGAGGGCATCAGGAGAGCGTCATACAGTTAACTATAATCTGGAACACCTTCAAGTCAATAAGGAAGCCCCACCCTTCTTTCTTGGAATGGGGGTACTCTTTTCTTCTTCTTCTTCTTCCTTGCCCCCTTTGTTTTTAAGATGGATTCCACAAAGCAAATGGTTTCTACTTAGCTGTCCAATCCCAGCACCCTCGCTTTCCCTCAACAAGAGTTTTATGTAGACTTTCCCAGAGAAGGAAAGTGGGAAACTCGGGTTCATAAAGGCAGGGGACATAAAGAGCTCCATTAATCCAGCTGCTGGGCCGGCAAAGTCAACAGAGCTCAATAATGTGTTTTATTTGGACCTGTCCTGCTCAGCACGTGATGATAAGGAGGTGCTTGGAGCTCACACACTCACTGGACTACACTCAGTCAGCCCCTTATTGATTCTGAAACAATGCACGCTTTCAGATCACACCCACATAACTGAACAGGAACAAGGTAAGACAGGGGAGCAGAGGGAACCCGAGAGAGCATTCAGGTGGCACTGAGGGGCTGAGCTTCAAGGGCTGCCCACCGACTTGTGCAGTGGTTGGGGCAGACTTATTGAACCTCATTGTGGCCTTGGCTCTGTTTGCAAAATAGGGTGGAGCCAGGCATGATAGGACAGGGCCAGGCATGGTGGCAAAAGCCTTTAATACCAGCACTCAGGAACCAGAGGCCTCTTTGTGAGTTCAAGGCCAGTTTGGTCTACATTTTGAGTTCTAGGCCAGCTGGGGCTACAAAGTGAGACTCTGTCACAAAAAAAAAGACAAAAACAAAAATAGGGCAAGGACACTTGCCAGAAGCCTTGTGATTTAAACAAAATATAACTTTACTGATTAAGATTTATATATTAAATCACTGATAATGATTTAATGTAAAAATCAGTAACTCCATGGTCAGATGTCATGCTGCACACCCACACCAGCACTATGGAGGAGTATCACAAGTTAAAAGTCCATCTAAATTATATAGAGAGAAACCATAAAAAATACCAATGATATCACCAAAGAATGTACCGTGAAGCCATTACTAATCATCAAGGCTGTAAATATATCCATCACCTCCTGAAGCATCCTCCAGCCCCTAAATGACACTATCCATCATTTAAAGAATTCTCTACAAGACTCGAGATCCATCAGATGGAAATCGTGGTGGTCATTATCGACACAGCTTTTTCAGTCACCACCAGAATCTCAAAAGCAGATTTGTAAGGGCTCCCAGCAGTCACTAAACCAACCTTGGGTCCCACCTCCACATCTCCAGCTAATAGAGTCCACTAGTTCACTGTTCCATTCTCTCCACCCCTTCTGCTGTAGCCATAGAAGTCTTCTGCAAGCTTGCAACCTTCTATCCTTGCTACTTACTCTCCACGGATGGAAGGTTGCTCCCTTGTCTGTCACAAGTTTAACTCCTTTTCACTCTCAGTGACCTCCCCTTGACTTGCTGTGCAATGCCCTTCCTACCCCCGTTTATGTCATTGTTGCTTACAGCTCTCTAGAAATCACATATTTCTCAGAAATTATCTTGGAAAGTATCTGTGAAGATGTTTGGTGTTCAGTCTGTCCTAGAGAGAAAGCTTCATGGGGGGCAAGCCTGGGCTGTTGTCTACCATGACCTATCCTCACTGCTTAGAGGTGTGCACTGCAGGATCCCTAATGCCTTCAGAAGCCAGGCAGATGGCAGTCACAGTGAGGAGGAGTGGGTGTCAGACCACAGAAAGGAATATGTTCTCTAGGTCTGTGTTCAGTGGGAAATACTCAAGCTGCTGATTGGACAAGCTAAAACACTGAGGGAGCCAAGGCCCCCTCTGTCCTCAGCTCAGTCCGGCAAAGCTCATCCCCTGATATAGCTTCTGCTAAGCCAGTGGGGCTGGGGGTGGGGTGAGCCAGAGCAGGATCCAGAACCCTCCTAGGTTTGGATGCTTTGTCCTGTTCTCAGTCTTTCTGTGAGCAAATACACTCAACAGCCAGCAGGCCAGCGGGGTTGTTTTCAAACTTGCCCCAAACACAGCTACTGTCTTTCAGAAATGCCAGCAGAATTATAAATCAAATTTTAATCAAGAGAACAAAAAAGTTGGAACAGAAAGAACTCAAGAATAGCAGTCTATTAAAAATAAATCAGTGGAGAGAGGAACAGAATATATTGCCTGGTTTGCCCTTCAACGTGATTTATCCTCTGAGTCTCATTTGGGTTAGGCCATCAGGATCGAGAAATTTCTTTCCGAAGTCTAGGAGCACGCACTGACAAATATGTGCTGCTCAGGAGCACAGAATCTGTACCCGCTGGGATTAGGACACTTTGCTCGAGGTCACCCCAATCAGGGCAATCACCACGGAGATCTCCGAAATAAACTTGTATATTCACCAGACAAATATATTCCAACACGGTAATCAGGGGAGGGAGGGGTGAGTGAAGATGGCATTTAGGCTGAGAAAAAAAAGAATTCGTGAAAAACTTTGCTGCCGGTGCAGGAAACAAAGGTAAAGCTGATGAGATCAGCACCAAGGACGGTCATAGGCAGAGCAAAATGCTATACATGCTGCTAAACATGTGGCCATTGAAGAAACTCTGTATTTCCACTTTTTAAAAGTGTGTGTGTGTGTGTGTGTGTGTGTGTGTGTGTGTGTGTGTGTGTATTTTGCACGCATGTTTGTATGTGTGAGTGCAGGTACATGCACACCTCAGACATATGTGGAGGTCAGAGGGCAACCTTGAGTGTTGGTCCTCACCTTTCACCTTGTCTGAAACAAGATCTCTTTATTGTTTGCTGCTTCACACAGGACAGCTGCCTTACAAGATTCTGGGGCTTTTTCTGCCTCTGTCATCTCGTCACAAGGGCCCTGGGAATATAGACACATACCACCACTCTCAGCTTTATGTGCGGTCTGGGGATTTGAACTCGGGTCCTCACACTTGTATAGTAAGCACTCTACCCACTGAGCCATCTCCCCAGCATTCTATTTCCGCTTTCCATAAACACAAGTAGAAGGAGCTTAAGGATAAGAAACTGGTAGTCCTCAAGAAGCACTCTCAAGTTTCAAGCTGATCTGAATGGAAATATCCTTCTGAGGTTGGAAAATGTGGGCGCTTCTAGGTCGGAAAAAAAAAAAAAAGGAGAAGTGGAAGTATATGTCACCAGGAAGACTGTTTGCACAAAGTGCTCGGTTCAACCTAAACCAAAAAACTATGGAAACACATCAGAAACAGGACTATATGTCTCCTTCCAATTTCCACTGTGGTCCAGCCGTTCTGTGGAGGCACAAACCTTCAAAGTCTTGAGGTCTGTGTGTTAACTCTCCAAGGCTCTTCCACCCACTAACCAATAACTCACAAGTGGAATTCATCTTGCACTTTGGTTCTCCGCATTTCTCAAATCAGAAATGAATAGGAAGAGAGCATAGCTAACTCACCGCAAAGGCAGCCGTTAACAACCCAACACAGTGCCCCACCCTCACCAACACATTATCCGGGTCAGTTTCACATCTCCATGGGAATGACTGATGGCTGAAAGTAGTTTTTGATCTGTGAGTTTCAGTCTGCTTCAAAGTAAAGCTTTTCAGAGCCTGCTGTGGCCACTAGGACCAAGCAGGGATTTCAAAGGTCCGGAGGACTTAGAAGGCCCTGGGATCAGCAGCACCACTCGCTGGCAGAGCCATCAACCCATTTCATGGGGCCTAATGTGAATTACTCCAGGAGAAACCTCCCTGAGCGGTGCACCAACTTTCTTCCATCTGGAAACAAGGCTTTAAGTAGAAATGTAAAATCCTTGGGAGAGCTGCTTACATTTTGGCTTTCTTAGAATTCCATTGTTTGGCCCAATTCGGAGAGGTCAAAGGAGGAGGGTTTAGAGGGGCAAGGGGCCACAGGGCTCAGAGTTACAAAGCCCAGGGCCCCATTGTTTTCCGGGCTGGCTCCCTCCCTGCTCTCTTCTGAAGTGGCCAATTGGGCCAGTCCCCCTCCAGGCCTCTTGGTTTCTGAAAGGCCTGGCATCCACTCCACAGAATGCAGTAGGAGGAATATTTAGGTTCCCCGACACAATGGTCCAAACAGCTTCTCTCCAGGACTGGACATCAGACAAGAAAAGCGACCAGCAGGCCCCAAAGCTCTCTTCCCAGCAGCAGACTTTTAAATAAAGTCCTCTGGTGTCCCTCGGCCTTTGCACTTGTTTGACCAAATGGGTTAAACATTAGTGGTATCTTTATTATGGCTTTTGGCTCTCCTGGAAACCTCCTAGGGAGGTGTGTGTGGGGGTGTGTGTGACAGAGAAACACACACAACATGGTGCATTTTACCTCCTTGTGGAATAAAAGGACAAGTGGGAGAGGGAAGAGAGGGGGCATTGTCCCATTGTCACTCAGAGGTTTATAAGAGAGCAAGGACGAGAGCTTTGAATGAACTGAATCAGCCAATGGAAGACACACTAGTGCAAAGCTATAAGCTTTTCTATGGGGCACAGATCATAAGGAGAGGGCAAATTAGGGCTCTCTGTGGGAGAAGTTTCTTGGAGATTCATAGTGGGTTTGAGGCCATGTCTGAGAGTTGGATTGAGTCTTTACAGATTTTAAGATTGGAGATAGTTGATAGTTCTTCAAAGCTCTCCAGCCTCCATTGCAAACCATGAAGGAATGTTAAGAGTTGTCTCTCTGCCTAGGGAGGGTTTCACAGAGACACACATGTACACGCATATACACACAGTCCTCATCTTAGGATGGCTCAACTGAACAACTTTGTCAATTTATGATGGTGCCTATCAGTGAGCGTCACCATGACAAGGGGACTCGGAGGCTCCTCTGGAATGCACTATGCAGTATTGTTGTGGTGTTTATTTGGCTGCTCATACATTTTCTGCTCATGACATTCCCATTTTATGATGGGCATCGGCAGAATGTCAGCCCAGTACACCCATCACAGGTTGAAGTCTATAGGCCAAGAAGCATCTGCATCAGATTATAAAATTCCTACCACACAAAAAGGAGTATTATCATTTGTCAGATTATATAGAAAAGTAAGGAGCCAGATAAGAGCCATTGCTGATCCCAACAAGAAAGCTTACTCCTTGCTGGGATAGCCTCTGAGCACCGCCAGTTCATCTCCTTATATGAAATAAACCTTAAGAGGCAGATCTTAAGACTACTTGAAGGTACTTTCTCCAGGGGCAGGGGTGCTAAGCAATCCAGAGGCAGTGAAAGTCCCCGGGGGCCTTTAATAGGCTTTCCCTGATGGAGATCATGTATGTGAATGACCCCTGGTGCCCAGCTGATGACATCACTAGATGATATAGGTCCAGGTCAAGAGGAGCCTGTGTCACCTCAGCAGCCAGTATGCCACTGAAACTGAGCTGGGAGTCCTGTACAGGGTTACAGAGACACACTTCAATGGGAGAAAGTCAGTCAACATCATCAAAGGCAGAAGGGCTTTGTGCCAGAGGACTCCTCAGTAAAATAGTCACAGACCATAACCAGGACCACCATAGACCATAACCAGGAGCCCTGGGGTATCTAAGAGTCAACATTTGCACACAGCTGGAATCTGAGAGGCAGTCCACAAAGATGGAGTGCCCCTCTTGTGGTTGTTCTCTGTCTGCCAAATGACAATGTATTTGTTTAAAAAACAAACAAACAAACTGCATTGATCCATCGCTTTTAATTTGGAAACCATCAAGAAAACATAACTTTCCCGAGTCTCTCCAGGATCCCCCACATTTGCCCAACATTTTAAAATACTGCAATGCTACAGTTAGGCAGGTATTTGAATTATGGAAGCTGAACCCATGAAGCAAACATTTATTTTGCTTTGAATTAACTGATTATCTGGTGTTCTCTAGATGGGGCTAGGTGGGGGAGGGGTCATGTATGGGAAAACCAGAGCCCTCACTCCTTCGTGACAGTTAACTCTGACCCTGTTTAGAGCCCAGGCAGCTACTTCCGGGGCAACAAACTCACTCAGCCATGTGAGATGAATTAACTGTTTACTGCAAAGGAACATGATACTGTTGGTTCCTTCTCACACCAGAGTGGCTGTCAAATTGGAGTTAAGGGCAAGGCAATGATCCATATAATTTAGAGATGAAGGGGCAGATGGTTTGGATATAGATTCATGCCTCAATATCAAATGAAGGCTACTGACCAAGGCAGCCTGGAAGAGCTCTATGCAGAAAGATAATGATGTCTTTAAAGAAAACTTAATCTGTTGACTGCAGACATCAGCAGTTGAGAATGTTGACTCAGCCTGCTAATTTTAAGACCATAATCCATTTCTGGGAAGACAAACAGGTCTTCCCTTCCTTGGGAACACTGCTGTCCTTAAAAAGAAACCTAAGGAAAAGCCAGTTATTTCTCAATGTCATAGAGACGGCACCGTGGAAACAGAATGTGAAGCATGTAAGGACAGGCGTCTGGGACCCACTGTTAGGTGTACTGGCTCATGTGCCATATTTGCTAACCTACACATTTGGTTGATTTTTTTTCCACTTGGCCTGGTCCTGCTCTTCAGTGTGTCTTTGGTAGAAAGAGGAGCTCTTGCAAGCTGCCTCTCCACAGGATGAGGCCCATGGGACTGTCCCTTGAATTCCTGGGGCCACGGTCCTTTGAGCATCTTTCTGGACTACTTCTGTATCTCTTCCCACATAGAATGAGCACTAATACCCTCTTCAATGAAGCTCTTTGGCTTAACAGAACAAGTCATAGATCTCTCTTGGCCTCAGTTTCTTCATTTGTAAAATAAAAATTACATTTCATAAGAAGGTACAAGAAAAATATCCACATGGAAGATAAAAGTTAATGTCCAGTGTCTTTGTCACTTCCATCTATGCCATCTTTTATAAAACTTATAATGGTTTGGTATGTGTATGGATGCAGAAGCATGTGTGTGTGTGTGTGTGTGTGTGTGTGTGAGAGAGAGAGAGAGAGAGAGAGAGAGAGAGAGAGAGGCAGAGAGAGAGACAGAGAGAGAGGCAGAGAGGGACAGAGACAGAGATAGACAGACAGACAGACAGACAGACAGACAGACAGACAGACAGACAGAGAGAGACAGAGAGACAGCAACAGAGACTTCTCATATAGCCCAGTCTGGTCTTGAACTGACTATCCTGCCTCTCTTCTCTGAGTGCTGAGATTTCCAGCATTCAACTCCATATTTATCTTAGAGTGTATATTTTTGCTGTGTTGTTTTACCTATTCCTCAAAAATCACTTCGTGTCTCTGGAAAACACCTTATTCACTTTTGTAGCCACAGACCTAAGCACAAAAGCCTTGAACAGAGTAGGACACAAGGCTCAATGAAGGGCTTACGATGATCCTGACTTAGGAGAGTGATGAATATCCAAAACTTACTTGTTCCAGACAGTTGTCAAGTTATTAGAGATAGGGAATAAGAACTGTTAGGAATGCTTTAGTCTAAGGAACATGTTAGACAGTGGGTAAGAGAAAGAAACAAGCCAGTATCCCATGATGCTTTCATTTGGGAAAGTCATGATTATATACAGTGCACAGAGATGGATGGGTGGATAGGTGGGCGATGCACAGCCCACATATGGTATTTTTGAAACAAATCTACCAGAAAGCTCATATAGGTCAAAGAAGCATTAAACTATACATCTGGGTCTTCTCTTGCCACTCACTGATATTTACTGACCTTTTTTTGTGTGTCTCTGAAGACTTGAGGTTCCTACAGCAGCTCTTAGGGAATAGCAAGAGCACCCAGTGCTGACAGACAGCTGGTCATCCTGTTGGCGACTGTGGGGCCGATTATCCTACCTGCCTGGGCTTGAGGTGGCCGACAGCATATCCCTAGGTTTGAAAAAGCAAAGAAGTCCTCAGTGAATATTTATCATCAAAACGAGCCATGTCAAGGGCTCCAACGCCTTAGACCCTTTGCAGAAAATATCAACCACAGCTTGCTCCCACTGATGACTGCAATCTAAACCTGTTCTCCTATAAATACCTCCTACTGAGATTAGCTGAACAGCGATGTACAATAAACCCACCTCCTCACCCAGCAGCAGTGATGAGCATGCTGAGTTTCCCAGCTGCTGGGCGTGTCTCCATCAGATCACATGACCTGCCCAACCCTAGCTTTTCACTATGTGTATCTGCCATGTCTTCAGTTCCCATCACCCCAGCTAGGTCAACACTTAAGCTGTGCAGGTTGTGGCCACTGCTTGCTCCTCCCTCCCCTCCCTTCTGCTCTCTGTCCAGGACACTTGTTTGGCTTCCATGTGCCTCGTCCCACCTGGCCAGTTTGAATGACATAACCAATGTTCTACCCCTGCAAAAGAAGAGGTGGACTTCTCTGGGTACCAATGCAGCGCTCCCTTGTTTGGTACGAAGTCATTGGACTCTGCAGAATGCATTGCCAAGGAATCATTTGTTTCTCTCAATTCGCCACAGAATCCCCGCCCCAAATAAAATGAGAAGGGCCTTGTTTTATTTTTAAATAAATGAAGTGCCTTTTAAGTCCAGGATCTCAAAGTGCTCTTAGAATGTGTCATATTTATCCCTCCATGTAAGGGGTTTTGTTCGAAACAAAGGACAGACAGGAAAATCAAAGTGTCTTGACCAGGAGGACAGCCCCTGTCCTCAAGTGACCCAGGTAAAAAGCAAGGACTCAGGATGTCCCACCTAGTGAATGCCTTGTACAGAATACCCAGGTTCTAATTTCCCCCTCAGAGCTCCCCCGTGTCCCTCTGCTTTATAACTCCATCTTACTCTACCATTGAGGTCTCCTGACCCACTCTACTCCTGGGAACTCCCCTGAAATCAGGTAGGAGTGGCCAGACTCCAGCAGACCCCCAATCACTGTCCATGCTCACCATTTCTTGAACACTTCAATGATTGCCCTGGTGGAGGCAGGGTGCACCCTCCCTCATCTCTACCTACTAGAGAGCCATCTACCTTCCAAGAGGCAAGTCCACCATCATTTTCTCTATGAAGCCTTCTCAAATCTTTCTGGCTCTCAAACGTATTTGCTCCATAAGTAACATTTGTAGGTAACTATACTGCACATGCTGTTTGCGTTGTGTCCACCTCACTGACCTATGTTCCTTGAGTTCTCAGTAATGACTCTGGGTCACAAAGTCTCATCCAGTCTTTGTGGGGACAGAATGCAAATTTGGGGCCTCACACAGAAATGTTTACTGAATGAATGAATGAATGAACTAATAAATAAATAAGAAAGTAAATGACTCATTGGCAAGGGCTGCTCTTCAACACAAATTCTCTTCCATCACAAGTGCAGTGACTGTAAACGTGAGGGACTCAATTTTTTTTTCATCTTTGTGGTTGAATTCTTACTCTCTCAAACTAGATTTTTTTTATTAAAACACCTTTCAAAGGTCCCCTAGGTTTTGTTAATAAGACTAATGGAAATTTCATTTCCACCATCGCTACCTTCTAATGGAATTTTCTAGAGGAGCTTTTCTTTCCTTTATTACTCTTTTAGGCAAAACAGTCTCTTTCTTTTATGTCAATAACTTTGAACGTGCAGAAACACTGATTCTAAAGAATAACACAAGCCAAAACTGTCATTTAAGAAATCTTAAATCTTAGAGATAGTAAGAGAAAAGGGATTAAGGCCACATCCCTATAATTAGGATATTTCCAGTGAGTAAGCTACTTGGCAGCCTGTATGGAGATTTCTGAATAGACTTCACTCCTAAAAACTTGAGGCCAGGTGAGCTAGCTGAACACTAATGCACATCTGGGTTTTAATGCGCAGAATCTCTCTCAAGCCATCATTATAGTCAATAATAATTCATACCTTTATAAGATGAGAAATTAAAGAACCAGAGAACATTTTAAAAAATTAATTAATTCAGAGCAATTGTGATAAAAACTGCATGGTACTGGTATACTGACAGACAAGTAGACCAATGGAATAGAATTAAAGACCCAGAAATGAACCCACACACTTATGGTCACTTGATCTTCGACAAGGGAGCTAAAACCATCCAGTGGAAGAAAGACAGCATTTTCAACAATTGGTGCTGGCACAACTGGTTGTTATCGTGTAGAAGAATGCGAATCGATCCATACCTATCTCCTTGTACTAAGGTCAAATCTAAGTGGATCAAGGAACTTCACATAAAACCAGAGACACTGAAACTTATAGAGGAGAAAGTGGGAAAAAGCCTTGAAGATATGGGCACAGGGGAAAAATTCCTGAATAGAACAGCAATGGCTTGTCCTGTAAGATCGAGAATTGACAAATGGGACCTCATGAAACTCCAAAGCTTCTGCAAGGCAAAAGACACCGTCAATAAGACAAAAAAGGCCACCAACAGATTGGGAAAGGATCTTTACCTATCCTAAATCAGATAGGGGACTAATATCCAACATATATAAAGAACTCAAGAAGGTGGACTTCAGAAAATCAAATAACCCCATTAAAAAATGGGGCTCAGAGCTGAACAAAAAATTCTCACCTGAGGAATACCGAATGGCAGAGAAGCACCTGAAAAAATGTTCAACAACCTTAATCATCAGGGAAATGCAACTCAAAACAACCCTGAGATTCCACCTCACACCAGTCAGAATGGCTAAGATCAAAAATTCAGGTGACAGCAGATGCTTGCGAGGATGTGGAGAAAGAGGAACACTCCTCCATTGTTGGTGGGATTGCAGGCTTGTACAACCACTCTGGAAATCAGTCTGGTGGTTCCTCAGAAAATTGGACATAGTACTACCGGAGGATCCAGCAATACCTCTCCTGGGCATATATCCAGAAGATGTCCCAACCGGTAAGAAGGACACATGCTCCACTATGTTCATAGCAGCCTTATTTATAATAGCCAGAAGCTGGAAAGAACCCAGATGCCCCTCAACAGAGGAATGGATACAGAAAATGTGGTACATCTACACAATGGAGTACTACTCAGCTATTTAAAAGAATGAATTTATGAAATTCCTAGCCAAATGGATGGACCTGGAGGGCATCATCCTGAGTGAGGTAACACATTCACAAAGGAACTCACACAATATGTACTCACTGATAAGTGGATATTAGCCCCAAACCTAGGATACCCAAGATATAAGATACAATTTGCTAAACACATGAAACTCAAGAAGAATGAAGACTGAAGTGTGGACACTATGCCCCTCCTTAGAATTAGGAACAAAACACCCATGGAAGGAGTTACAGAGACAAAGTTTGGAGCTGAGATGAAAGGATGGACCATCTAGAGACTGCCATATCCAGGGATCCACCCCATAATCAGCTTCCAAACGCTGACACCATTGCATACACTAGCAAGATTTTATCGAAAGGACCCAGATGTAGCTGTCTCTTGTAAGACTATGCCGGGGCCTAGCAAACACAGAAGTGGATGCTCACAGTCAGCTATTGGATGGATCACAGGGCTCCCAATGGAGGAGCTAGAGAAAGTACCCAAGGAGCTAAAGGGATCTGCAACCCTACAGGTGGAACAACATTATGAAGTAACCAGTACCCCGGAGCTCTTGACTCTAGCTGCATATGTATCAAAAGATGGCCTAGTCGGCCATCACTGGAAAGAGAGGCCCATTGGACACGCAAACTCTATATGCCCCAGTACAGGGGAACGCCAGGGCCAAAAAGTGGGAATGGGTGGGTAGGGAAGTGGGGGGGAGGGTATGGGGGACTTTTGGGATAGCATTGGAAATGTAATTGAGGAAAATATGTAATAAAAATATTTTTAAAAATTAATTAATTAAGATGAACTTTTGACAATAAAAAGCAAACCTCAGCATGGACCCTGGGAGCAGTTCTTTTGGTCACCAACAACTTCCTACCACATCACAGCAATGGTACTTCTAGCTGTTTTTTAAAAAACATATTTTGAAACACCTTGATCTTGTCCTGTTAAGAAGTTTCTTCAGAGGCAGGGGACAGGAGTGTGTGTGTGAAATTCCAGGAAAAGTGAGTTACCTCTAAATTTAAGTAATTGTCACCTAGGTGTGTGATGAGTGGCTGTTGTCTGCCAGAACCAACGTGATGCTATGGTTTCTCATTGCCAAAAGGAATATGCTCTTCTGTGATGGGCTTGACCAGGTATACTGGCACGGATGAAAAGGATGCCCGTGAGCTGCACAGTCCTCCTCTCTGGCTCCCTCATCGGTCATATCGAAGAGAGTCACTTCTCTCTGTTTCGGTTCTGCCTCACCTTGCCTTTTGCTTTGTTGGTTTGTTTTGTTTTTTATGTTCTTTTTCATTGATATAAAAATACAGAGAACATCATCACATCTACCATTTTAACCAATTTAAACCTCAGAAGTCAAGCATTTTGTGCATCCCCACTGCTCAGCCACCATAGGTCACTGGTCTCTTTTCTGGTTCTATAGTTACCTCCTTGGGATATTTCAAAAGAAAGGGATGATATGATATCTGAGCCAGTTGGCCCGGTTTCTTTTACTTAGCATAGTGCTTCCAAGTTTACCTGCCCTTTTGTGGCTGAAGGGTATTCTGCTGGGTCAGGGAGACACAATTGTTTGCCTGTATCTGTAGGGTCTAGTAGTCCACATCTTGGGACGTTACTGGTTTAGGAAATTATGACACCAGCATAGGAATAGTTTGCTTAAGGGGAATCAAGCTCAAAGATAGGAAAATCACCTAAGAAGTAACAAATGAATCTTAGATTCTAGTAATTCTGGCTGGAGGCCTGAAGTCTAAAGCCTGAAGCCTGTGTATAATATGAGTAACTGCTCACATAGGAACACATGCGTATGAAATGACATATAAATGCAAATCTTACATTCTAATTTGCTTAACCCATGGTGATTCATATTAGCAAAAGTGTACAAATACCTTGAACGTGAGACTGGCTAAAGAAATCATGGTGGCAACCCTCTATGTTGAGTGCTCTGTAGCATTTCAAAGACTATTCTTAGAAAACGGGAAAGCCCATGCTAAAGCCTAAAGCATCACAAACATTTAGGTGTTCCTTTATTGTATTCATTCACTTATTTTTTTTTATGTCCGGGTGTTTTGCCTACATGTGTGTCTGTGCACCATGCGCATGTCCGATACCTGTGAAGGCCAGAAAAGGGCACTAAATCTCCCTAAAATGGGAATGCTAGGAATCAACCTTGGTTCCTCTGGACAAACAGCTAGTGTTCTTAACTGCTGAACCACCTAGCCCACATTTGAATATTTTTAACTTATTGTCTCCTTTAAAAGTGTGTGTAAATGCTATGCTAACAAAAGGCGTAATTCAGAACAGAGTAATCATTGAACAATCTCTTTTCGAAACTAATTTTCTGAATTTTTCCATCTATGTCTTTTAGCGTCGGCCATAAGTTAATAGATTGGGGGAAAAAAACCAACAAATGCATAGCTAGAAAGCTACTCCTCCCCCAGCACCCAAAGCCTGCCCACAGACCTGGGAACTCTCAGTCACACAAGCCTGGTCACTATATCTGCAGTAGTCAATCCTTTTTGTCAGTAAAAGAAAATCCATCCTCCCCATAGAAGAAAGGGGACCCTCCTCCCAAGCCTCGTCTCTTCTGAGTTTCTCTTCCATGGTGCCTTCCTCCCCCATATCTGCTTGAGAACTTTCATCTGACTTTGCAGGCTGACCCCTCCTCCTTTCCCATAGAACTTCTGAACCCTGACTGCCCTTTCCTGCTGAACATAGATGTGGTGTTTCCCGAACGCTACCTTGAGAACGAAGAACTTGGCCGTTATGCCAAGACAGGAAGGAATCCTCGATAACTAGTGTTGTGTGTCTCTAGAAGTCATTCTGGTGGGGAGTTTGGAAGAGCAAAGATTTCTTTTACTCTGTCTCAGAGCACAGAACACACAGAACCAAAGTCGAGTGTCTGCTTTCTTTTTTCCTTCCCTGGTGACTTCTCCTCCTGAGGTAATCTAGCCAAGATTTGGCCCACATGGTAGAATTAAAGCATATGGACCCAGATATAATCCCTGGTTTCTCATTTAGATCCTTTGGTAAGGGACTCAGTGAAGGGTTCTACCTACAAGTCTCAAGAAAAGCATTTCGCTGCAGAGTCCGAGTGAGGGGGAGCCCTTGGATCCGTGTGACTGAAGGGCTATTCACTGAGCTGTGTTCACGTGGTGCGGAAGTACAGCTAGACCAAACTGAAATAGGGCTGCTGTAAATCTTCCCAGAAAACCAACTCCAACGTGTCTAGTTCTTCTGGAGCCAATCCAGCGCAATCAATGGTAGACGCAGGATTAATGTAACAGTGAGAGAGGAGCCCCCGCCTACGTACTGTGCAAAGTGATTTATATCAGCAGGAGGCTTCGAACTCGTGTTTGGGTTCTTTATTAAATTGCCTGAAGGGTATTTGATTTTCCAAAATGGAATCAAAACCTTCACCAAAACTGAAAGGAGTTTATTTCTCACGAGGGATTGTAAATGCCTGTCCTTTCCGAGAGACCTCTCAGTGCTCACAGCCAACCTTCTCATCTCCAGCTCAGCCCCACTCTCCCCTGCCCACCTGCTCTCTTCCCACCTCTGGCTCTGGCTCAAGTCAAGACCTTCAGCAGGTCAGGCTCAGTTCTAGGTCACGGGCTATGCATATATCTTCACTTCTCCTTCCTGTGTCTTTGGGGATCAGTTTAAATATTACTTCCAGAGGCAAGGAGTGGGGCTCTACACAGATCCCCCACCTGACGGTCTAAGTATGATTCCTTGGTTGTGTTCCCACAGAGCATCTTAGGCTTCATGTTTAGAGCAGTTTCCACAGTCTGAAGTGAAACGTTGGTAAGGTTATTTATTTGAAGTTTAGCCTTTCAACTAGGAAGTGAAGCTTGCAAAATCTGGAAACACGGCTATTTTGCTCACCCCGGGAAGTAGCTTAGTAAATATTTGTAGACGGGACAATCAAGGACAACTTTCCAATCTTGGACTCAGACGCTCGCTACCCCAGCCTCTGGGCTTGAGTCTCACTTTCTGACAGTTTCCATTGCCCAACCTGCATATTTAAAAGAAAGACGAAACTTAGCCCACCTTGTTTGGGCACTACTGGGACTCTCACATGTTTACTGGGAAACTCTGAGACATGTAGAGAACCAAACCACTATTACCATGCCTTCCAAATTCCCCAAAGAAAAATATGATCACATGTAGTAGTGTCCTGCGAGTGTGTCTGCTGGAACAAAAATACTCTCCAGGGTGTCTGTTTATGTCCTAAATTTTACGGTTCTTTTGGAAATCCAAATGAGCAGCAAAATGAATGTGGAAATGGCTACCCCACTGGCTCCTACCAGAGGAAACACAAATGTGCCACACACAAGACAAATCAAAGCACTGATTTTCATAAGAAACCCAACATGGCTGCCACAGGAAAGGTCAAACAACCGCTTTTGGAAGCCAGGTATAAAATGAGGTTTGTTTTTTTTTAAAAAAAAAAATGGGATTTTAGCCTCCTATAATTCCCTACATCTCAATAAACAGCTCCTTTCCATCTGCTGCTGATACGTACGTGTTCCCTCTGATCATGTTCTCAGGCGTCAACAGATAAAGCATGGCTCCTTTGATCTCAAAGCACTGATTGTCGTCAGTTGCCCACGCTTTGGACACGTTCCCTTTGAAAGGCCATCCAACAAATTGGAACAGTTACAAGGCTAGTGTTACAAATGTGGCCAGACTCTAAGGCCCCTGCCTAAGAGTGGACCTGAATGGGTTTCACCAAATAGTGCCAGATTCCTGACAAAAATAATAATATATATATAAGAAGAAGAAGAAGAAGAAGGAGAAGAACCCACCCCCACCTGTTTACCCCATTCTGCTCTAATCTGTACTAACCCTTCAAAAAAAAATAAAATGTTCCAAGCACTGCCAAGGTCTCTCAAGAGCCAATCCAATGAGCCTTGGACAGCCTGGCTCTCTAAAAGGATACCATTGTGATGTCAAGCGCTCATATTACAGCAACATACATATATGTCTCACAGAAACCAGCGTTTGTGTGTTTCAGGATTTCTCCTCAGTTAAACCACAGTTGCAGGGAAATGGCACCACGTTCGCCGAGTTAAATGTGGTAGCAATTACTCTGCTGGCAAAGGAGAAGGAGGGGCTTGATGGCCTGAATTCTACGAGTCCGGATTAAATAACCGAGTCTTTCAGAGTTACACTGATAACTTGGAACACTCCCCCCGTGCCTGCAACTTCTGAGAAGTCAGTGTTTCTCACAGACAAGCCCATCTTGGCCTTGCCAGGAGACATGTCAGACAGCTTCAGGAGAAGAAAAAAAAAATCAAAGAAAAAATTAACATGTGTATGCATGTGCTCGAGCATATGCACACTCTCGCACGTGTGCAGTCACACATAAACACACAGACACTCACACACACACACACACACACACACACACACACACACACACACACACACACAGAAAGCTACTCGAGAGTTTGCAGATTATTAAATGCGTTTAGATACAGACACCAGGAAATAACTCGAAAATTGCTTTCCTGTATCGTATTTACTCAAACAGTTCTGCGGCATGTTTTAGCGAAGGGAAGACTGGGGTCGGTAACCTGAGCACTGTTTAATGGTCACTGAGTTTACTAATGGCCAGCCAGTCTTTTGGATTTCATTAGAACACAAGAATTCGATAAGATTCCTGGGCGCACACCAAACTCAGGGCTCCTTTTCAAATGTGATAGAGTTTATGTTTAGGGTCCCAGTTTCCCTTGGAACAGAAAATGATCCCCTTTCTGTCCTTTCTCCTTTAGCTAGAATGCCACAGACAAACAGTTCAGACCTAGAGTCCCACAAGTCGAATATAAACAGCGACATAGACTGTCTTCCTCTACCTCTCAAGTATGTCAGCTTCCAGACTGAGATGTGGAGACTCTCACAGGACACAGCAAGCCGGCAGGACAGGGACAGAGAGATTTCCTAGCATGAGAAACAAGAGTCAGATGTTTTCTTCTTATTGGGAATTGTGCTGCTATTGAGTTCAGAAATCCAATAACTCACAGACTCACCAGGGTGTCTAACAGCTTGGGCTAGCCATCTCACAGTTCCTAAGAAAAACACCCAAAGGAATTGGAATTGAACACTGTGTTTCTAAGGGTAAAAGAGTATTTATATGGCAAAGCAAATTTCTCTTTAAAAAAAAAGTTCCTAAGAGTAAGGTAGATTTGAATGGGGGAGGGGAGATAACAGATGAACAAGATGGAGCCGTGAGTGTATAGAGGTAGTATGTGGTGGACAGCTGGTCAATAGATAATAGCATATCTGTTGGCCTAGGTAGAAAGAAAGAGTTAAAAACAAAAACATAAACTTGTTCCACTTCCATTTTATAGTAAACATGGTTTAAAATGTGTTTCTTCCCTGCAGAGAGACTAGCTCTTTTTTTTTTTTTGAAAAAAAAAATTCTCTTCAAATTCCTTTGAAGATCAAATGGTGATGACTAACTCTAATATTTATTGAATAAGAGAACACGGGAGGCAATATACAGCAAGTCTTTTAAAAAGTAATCTTTTTTTTTTTTTGAGGCAGTCTTGTGTATCAGAGGGTGACCACAAATTCACAATCAAGCCAGAGATGACCCTGAAATTCTTCTCCTGACTCCACCTCCAAAGTACTGAGACTATAGGTAGGCACCAGCAAGCCCATTTCTCTAGGGGGGATGCTGGGGTTGACCCCAGGGCTTCCTGCACACTAGGCAAGCACACAGCCGACGGGATCTCATCAAGTCTAAACATGTAAATGCCATAGAGCAAGGTAGCAAGTTAAGAAAATTCTGTCAATTTTCTCTCTAGAATGGTTTGGAGGGCCAGAATGCCAAGGAAGAGGCAGCCTTAATCGGCCACCTGAGCAACTTTCCTCCTCACCCTTGTCACTCCACAAGCTACAATGGTCCCTGTGGACACACACACATCGATACTCTAGTCAAGGCATCTCACCTCCACAAGCCACAGCACCCTAAGTCCCCAACAGGAGACTAAGCCTAAGGTTATTACCACCAAGCCCAGTGAGGCAGCTTGGGGACTTCGGGGAGAGATCCCAGGGAGGTAAATAAATGCCCTGTGGGAGACATGAGGCAGCACAAGCTTAGTCTTGAGTGTGAGGCCAGAGTGAACATACGAAGCACAGGGCATCTCTTGCCTGAGTTTAAGGCTGATGCTTCTAGCAGCTGTACTTCTGATTAGCTGTTATAGACATTTAAGAGAGAAGATCAAGAAAGTGTTGAACACAGAAGTAAGTTATCATGTGAGGTATCAAACTATCCCAAGTCTTGGAAGGTTAAACCAGTAAATGTTATCTTAATATTAGATTTCCCTAGACCAGGATCTGGGAGCAGGGTGGCTTGGGGCAAAATCTCCCCTGATGTTTCTGTCCAGCTGTTTGCCTAGGAAGTTATCTCGGCCAAAGGCTGTGAAAGAGTCTTAAGACCCATCCACGTGGCTGTTGATAGGCCTGAATCCCACACAAGGTCTTAGTGGGAAGCCCATTCCCCACCACACAAATCTCCCCACAGACGGAAGGACTGGAATTAAGTCGATGTGTCCTTTTACTCTGTGATGGAGCTGGAATATGTTTGAACTTTGAAGAATTCCAGCAACATAGCGTCATCCCTGCCACAGCAGCTGATTGGTCACACACATCTTGGTACAGAAGTAGCAGAAACTACACACAGGTGTGAAACAGAGAAAATGTGGGGTTGTTTTTGTTTTGTTTTGTTTTTTTATCCTGTGGGTTTTCTTCCCTGTAGGGGAAATATTTTTAGGGATATTTTTAAAGGACCTTTCTGCAAATCTCTGGAGATCAAGTGGTCATGACTAACTTTAACACATATATGGCCTAGAACATGGGTAAAGTAGAGGCTCAGATGTCATAAGTCTAAATATTTTGCAGTGCTGGGTCATACACAGTACTTCATACTTGCTAAAGTTCTAACATTGAGCTACACATCCCCCATCCCCATGAGTCTAAATATTTAAAAGCTATCAATCACAATAACAACTTGTGTGTTCCATTTACATGAAGTAAGCATATGGCTTAACCAGCTTTGTTCCAGATATGTCCTCACTAAGTAGCTTTAGAATAAAGGAAGAGGGGAGGGGGGATTAAAGTTAGCCAAGGAGTAATGAAGTTCTTTTGTATTCTTTTTTCCCAAATCAAAAGTTCTTGGAGGACCAAATGACTCTTCCTTCTGCCTTACCACAAGAAATCTGGTCCTAGCACTTAGGGATGGATGTCTTTGTTCAACTCGTCATTGGCATCCTTCAAACTGCTGCCTATGCCTCAACTCCATCTCAAACACCCCAGACCCATAAGCTACATCCAGTTGGCCAAACACTGGTTGGTTACTGTCTTCTTGCTACCACGACTCTCTGAGGCCCTTCTACATTCCACTGTAATTACTTCTTTTTGTTCGTTTGTTTGTTTGTTTTCAGTTCTCATTTTGTTTCCAGTGCTAAGACTCAGCCCCAGAGAGGTAGCAGAGCCCCTTTGAGTAGGATGGTGTTATGAGGTGTTCCATCCTCACCATGAATGTGCCCTACACAGGAGACCACCTACTATCATTCCCTGCTTCCAGGTTCCTGTTTGGGACAAGGCCAACCCCCAAACAAACAAACACTTCCCCATCTCCCCATCTGCCTATTCCTGAGCCAGGCTCCCCTGTCCCAGGATACCCAAGTCCCTTGAATGAGACTCTGTCCTAGTGCGTGGAAATGTCAGCCTAGGGAGAAAATGGAAATTTTCTTCTCAGTAATTCCACATCGCTCTCCTTAAGTAACACTTCAACACTGCTTGGAACTTTGTGGCAGTTACAGGGAGGTATGCTTATCTGGGTCAAAAGACATTTACTAACTCTATAATGCAGTAATTCAAGAAACCCAGCACTAACACATAGAAGCCACTTTAAGACATATTTCTCTTCCTCCCCCCTCCACGGCCTTTAAAAATATGATCATTTAAAAGCCCTTCTCCTTCTCCTAAAGGGACAATTCTCCTCCCCCCATGAAGGGACCAGACCACGGGAGCACAAGGGATCTTCTATAGTGTGTGGAACAAATAGCTAAGACGTTTATTGATTCTCCACTTACTCCCTATTTCATTATGTCCATAAAATCCATTATAATTTTTAGTATGATAAATTTCAGACAACTTATAACTCTAACTGGTGACTTGGCAGTTAGTAAATCATTTCTTATTTCTAAAGAACACTCAAGGTATCCATTAAATAGGAGTGGAACAGTAAATGTTGAAGCTGAGGCTGGAGCTAGCGCTGAGGCTGCCTCTAGGTCCCCACCAATCAACTGTGGAATGCAAACTTCTGAGAGCCTTGTCACATCTGGTTCGGGTCGCTGACGGTGCACAGTGGCCTGTGTTCATTACCATCTAATAACCGCCTGGCCTCTGTCAAGGCTGTCCAGAGTCCAGACGGCAGCCTGACACCACATCTGCAGATCTCGGCATCCTCCAACCCCTGTCCTTGTGACCTCCTTGTTGGCTAGCACAGTGTCAAGGGCATTGTAAGGCTGCCAATGTGTGACTTAGAGCTGCAGATGTCAGTTCTAAAAGATACTCTGTAGATCACAGGCAAACCTGCCTATCCTACCATTCACATATTCACAGAGTGGAGACAGGAGAAGGCATATCTTGGAATAGTTGTAAAGAGTCAATGGGTTTACCTGTGTGACTCCCTCACAATAAATACTGGTACCTTGGAGGTGCTACAGCTGTTTCTTGAGTAACTAAGGAAGGAAAATGCTCTGTTAAGTATCAACAGTGGTTCTGGATAGTTTTTGTTTGCTAAAGTTGAGGAATCTACATCGCTCTCTCCCTTCCTTCCTTCCTTCCTTCCTTCCTTCCTTCCTTCCTTCCATCCTTTCTTTCTTTCTCTCTTTCTCTTTCTTTCTTTCTTTCTTTCTTTCTTTCTTTCTTTCTTTCTTTCTTTCTTTCTTTCTTTCTTTCTTTCTCTCTCTCTCTTTCTCTCTTTCTTTCTTTCTTTCTTTCTCTCTCTCTTTCTTCCTTCACTTTCTTTCTTTCTCTCTCTCTCTCTCTCTTTCTTTCTTTCTTTCTTTCTTTCTTTCTTTCTTTCTTTCTTTCTTTCTTTCTTTCTTTCTGTTTACTATTTGAGACCCAGTCATACACTGTAGCCCAAACTGGCCTGAAACTTACTATGTAGTTCAGGCAGCCCTCAAGTTCACAGCTATCAATCTTCGTGGTTCTACCTCTAAATAAAATCTTACACATGCACACACACACACACACACACACATGCACACGTTTATCTCATCTTATAGACATTCAATGAAAGCCTTCTCGATCACGCACATATTACAATAGTATTTGCTACACCTTACAGTTGAAGATTCATCACCTCTAGTTACAGTGGGGTTTTTTGGAGTGGTTAGGATGGCTTTTCTAGGCAGCCTCTGTATGAGGGCTCATGGCCAAGACCCTGGACAGCTGTCAATCAACCCTGCAAGTGCTGAGGACACAGATTGAGCCCAGTGAGCAGGAGATACTACAGAGACTTTGATCTAGCCAGCTGGGGGTTGGGGGGAGTTCTGAAGCAAATAGTTACTTAAGCTGGAATATGATTGTCTCTGCAGTCCTGTGACTTCACTGAAAGGACTTTGGATGCCTATCTGTGAATTTGGATGAGGAGTCCCATCCCTGAAAGCCCCCAGTGGCAGGCATGTGAAGGAAGCCTAGAGTCAGCCTGTCAGTCCAGTATAAGGTGGTCCCTGGGTCAGGGAGCATAGCCATCGAGTGTCTGAAGCATTTATTGGAATGCTTAGAAAAAGTTTTGGGGGCTATGATGGAAGGAGTTTGCTCTCAGATCTGGCACATAGAACCTTAAGAGAGCTGGGCATTGTCTCCCCCACATGCCTGGGTAGATGTGAGGCAAAGTTTGTGTGTGTATGTGTGTGTGTGTGTGTGTGTGTGTGTGTGTGTGTGTGTGTGTGTGCAAAAGTCTCACTATGAATCCTCAGCTGGTCTGGAGACCAGTTATGTAAACCAGGCTGGTCTTGAACTCACAAAGATCTGCCTATTTCTGAGACCAAAAGTATTTGCCACTTCTCCTGGCCTGTTAACAATTTTTCAAAGAGACCATGGGGGAAGGGATGTTTGCTCCTGTTTTAAGGTTGTTCGTTCCTTCCTGGGCACCCCCAAATGGGCTGGTTTCGCCTGCTTGTCTTTTGCAATAGAATATGATGTTATTACTTTGTTTCTGTCTAAGCAAAGCTAATTCTGATAACAACTATACATTCAGTGGGGGTTTTTATTTCCCCTGAAAGTGGGGAGGGAAATGCTGGGGTCACTTGTAGGTTTCTAGCTCACACTATTGTGGAGGCTTTATGGATTGTGGTGATCCGTGCTACAGACCACCCAATATGAAAATAAACGTACTGCTAATTCTTCTAGTGCAGAGCCAAATGCAACAAAACCAAAGGGAACAGGCCGGCTGTCCACTCCTTGCAAGAAGCCTCGTGTGTGTGTGTGTGTATGTGTGTGTGTGTGTGTGTGTGAACAGATCACACAGGGGAGTTGTGTTGTGGCAAGCTGTTGTGGGAGGGAGGTCTAAAAGAGGTTTTCAACATCACAGGAGAGATGTGTATAGGTCACACAGTGGGACCTTTGCACTGCACAGGGGGATGGGGAGGGCACAGTGGGAGTTTCATACTGTTTGAGCCTTGTGAGGGTCCTGCAGTGAGATTTACACTACAAGAGGGTATGCACAGAGGGGTTGCCCTGCATGAAAGGTGTGTTTGCAGGGCTCACACAGTAGGGGCAGTTGCACTTCAAGAGAGATAGAGACAATCACACAGTAGGGAGGTTCCCAGTGGGTGTGTCCCACAGTTAGAGGTTTGCTGCCAGCAGAAGGACCCAGCCCAGTTAACCCTCCGTCTTTGACCTGTGAAAATCAGCCTCCATATTTAGACATGGCTGTCCAGTTACTCTGCATTTGCTTGGAAACTCATTCAATTTCATGTGGCAAACATTTTCCAAACACCAAGGAAAGTCCAAAGTAAAGACCAAAAATGAAGATGAAAATAGGCAAACCCCAGTGTGAGTGAACTGTCACAGGTGAGACCTCAAAGACACCTGCCAGAGCCAGAGTCTCGGGATCCACTGTCCTCAGAGACACAGTCACATAAGCAGCATGTGGCACTTTCTCCAAGATCTGACATATGAACAATCAGCCACAATGACAAGGAAAAAAATGTACTCAAAGGAAAAACAAAGGGAGAACATTCTAGAAAGAGGAGCAGGCTTACGCGTGGCTCCCACCTCATAGTGGTTACTTAAGACACCTGTGATGCAGTACCGGGCATCACCTGCTCCTCCTTTCACCCAGGAAACAGCAGCCAAGGTTTTAAAAACCTGAAACAGGGGCCAGCAAGATGGCTCTGTGGATAAGGGAGGTTGCTGCCAAGCCTGACAATGTGAGATCAATTCCTAAAACCTATGTGGTAGAAGGAGAGAATCAACTCCTGCAAGTTATCCTCTGACCCCAGCATGTATGCCGTGACACATCCTCCCCTACCCAGGCCCATGCGTACACACATGAGCGTGCACACATACATACATACATAAACAAACAAACAAATAAATGTAATTTTTAAAAAGAAGACCTGCAATATTTTGTGAAGATGATGTATCATTTTACATCTAGACACAGCATAGACCATGGGAGGTAAGTGTGCAGACTCCAGCAGACACTTTCATGACTGTCAGACACACTTAGCCCAGACCCCAGGGTAAACTCAAATATCCAACATGCTGCTCTTAAATAAGCTTCATTGGGAGAATTTTAAGATAGGATCTTTTTTTTAATGTGTGTGTGTATTGGTGTGTATGTGTGTGTATTGGTGTGTATGTGTGTGTATTGGTGTGTCTGTGTATATATGTATATATATATATATGTATATATATATATATATGCGCATGGGGGATGAGAAAGAAGCAGAGAGTCCACAAGCCTTGTGTGAGGTGCCTGCCCAACAGGCAGGATCACAGGATCACGAGCCTCTGACACAGGCATGGGGAGCTGGTCCTCCATTCCTAATGTGTGCCTTGGCTCTCCCAGGTGATCCCATTCTGCCTTGAACTTGGTTCCTGGTCTGGGAAAATTCTGCCAGGACACAGAGGAGGCCTCTTCCCGCCAGAGCTCCTTAATGTTTCTTATGAAATCAAGGCTCCACTTGAAACCCTGGGTGATTTATATAAAGGCACTCAAGGCTTAAGTGCCACTGGAAACCCAGGTTACTTCCTGGAAGTTGATCTGAAGTGTTCCCTGAGGGTTAGCCTCGGGTTCTCTCCTCCTTCTCCTCCAGCAGAGTTGAGGCTATCTAGTCAGCTTCAGCAGACTCCCATCACTTTGACTCACTAGAATCCATCATCTAAGTTAATGATGTATAGACATCCTTGCCTGTGTACTGCCTTAATTTGAAGGAGTGCTTGGGACTGGTATACTGGTGTGATAGCAAAAAGATTTGGGAGAGATAAAAGCAATAGGTTAAACTTTAATTGAGGACTTTGTGCCTGTCCATCTTTACAAGGCACCTGACTTAATTTTCACACCATCATGGGAGGCTGGTAGCATCATAACTCCAGACTATAAAATGAAGAGACTGAAGCTAAAGAGGGTCATGAGAGAAAGACACACAATTTGTAAATGGGAGGGTTGGGACTCAATAGGTTTCTCCAGGCACTGTTCACTAAGCTTCTCACTGGATTAACCACAGGTCAAGCTCTAAGAGCTATGTTCAGTTCAGTCCACATCCTGGGCACTGTCCAGAGCAGGAACTGGAGCCCATGAGGTCATTGGAAGGATGCAGATGCTTTATAGACCATCATCATCATATGACAATCATTTATTTTTATTGTTTTCATTTTCCGAGACAAGGTTTTCAAAAAACGAGCATCCAAGGATGACTGTCTCAGCTTCTGCCTCCACCTTCAGAGTGCTGGAATTATAGGTGTGCACCATCCTGCCAGACTTGAGATTGAACCCACAGCCTCATGCACACTAGGTAAGCATTCTACCATCTGAGCTACATTCCCAGCCCAAGATGTGACAATTATAAAAAAAAATCATTTTCCAAGGAGCCTCATTAGCAAGGTAGGTAGCACACCAGTCTCATAAAGTCATTTCCCAATAAGAGTTTTGAAACTCTGAAGCCAGCCTTGATGGTGCATGCCTGGGGCCCAGCACAAAGGGGGCTGAAGCAAAAGGGGTTCCATGTTTGAGGCCAGGCTAGACTAGAAATTAAGACACTGCCTTAACACAAAACCAAACCAAGCCAAACTGAAAAAAATGACAAACATTAAAAGTCTGGAGGCCTCTGTGTAACCCTAAGACTAAAAAGCTACCTCAAGGCCTTCATGGCAGCCATTTTATTCAGGAGGAGCATATCTGTGAAAGTAACCTTCATATGTCAGCCATTACAGTATGCTCTCTGTCTCCAAACAAGGGTTTTGCCTTCACCAGGAATACACCAGCTGGTGCATGGGCAATGTGTCCCCAGAGTTTGTACACAAAAGATGAACTGGACATGGTGAGATGTGAGCCCCAGGGTCCTCAGGCTGCTGTCATTCCAAAAACTTTGTTAAAGTGTTGGGGAACTTCATCCCATGCAGGAGTATCTTTCTCCTGAGTGGAATCCTGAAGCAGCCTAGAGGAGGGAGACAGAAAGCACTTAGTTCATAGGCTGGTGTGCAGGAAGAGAGGGGCAAATGCCCACAGGCCCAGTCCACTTGGTTTGGAACCGATACATGATATGAAGAGGGGATCATATCTCCAGTGCTCAAACACAGAAGGGTTGTGGCAGGCTATCCAGTCTTCAACTTCTGAGTCTTTCTCAGCTTTCTTTTTTTGGTAATAATTCTATGGCTGGAGGGATTATGGAGGGCTCTTTCCCTATCAGAATTTGGACTATCGGGGGGGGGGGGGGGCTTTATTCTGTGGAGACTGCTGGAACTTCAATTCCAATGGCTTTCAAAGAGACTCCTCAAATCCCAATGCTCTTGAAGTCCTTAAAAATAGCTCTTTAAGGGCTCACTATGTAACAGAACTCAGTGCCAAGCCTAAAGACCTGGATTTGATCAGCCATGGAACACACATGGTAGGAGAGAATTGATTCCCACAAGTTGTCCTCTGATCTTCACCCTGGAGCATAGTAAATGTGCGCGCGTGCATACACATATTCACATATACATATACACATACACACAGAGAGATCTAGACTAAATAGATATTAGTTTTGGTGTTTTTGTTTTTGTTATTGGGTTAATTTTCTAATTGTTTGTTTGTTTGTTTGTTTGTTTGTTTTTGAGACAGGGTTTCTCTATGTAGCTCTGGCTGTCATGGGACTTGCTCTATAGACCAGGCTGGCCTTGAACTCACAGAGATCAACCTGCCTCCACCTCCCTGAGTGCTGAGATGTTATTGCAGGTGACTTCTTCCACCAGAGGCTACCTACTGGAGGAATCTCACCCATTGCTGAGTGCAAACTGGTCTTCGCATGCCCTGGTTTGTCCTGTGGCACTACAGAGAATGAAGACATCTGGTTTCTTTCCTGGGATGTGGTGGTGGCTCTTGACCTCTCTGCCACGGTGTGGTCCAACCAATCGAGTGTGAGAGAATCTTGTTTTAAAGCCGATATAAAGAACAATTTTACAAATGAACTATTGAGAAAGGAAGAGTGCTCACTTATCCACCACAGAGCATCCATACCAGTACCTGCTGGAAACCAGAACACAGAGACTGGAGAAGCCAAGCATCTTCTCCCACATCTAAGCTCTGTAGGAGGCATCAGTGCATCCCTCAGAAGGTGAGAATGTCAGAGTCCAGTTTACAGGCAAGGGAGACTGAGGCCTAGATGCCAAATGTCTTTCCTGCTCAGCTGGGCCACATGAATGACCAAGTGATTGAGCTAAAGGAGGTGATTTGACCCTGGAGTTCTCTTTTAAGCAACCAGCGTGAGTGTGGCTTTGCACTGCTGGATGAAGAAATGAACGACTCCACCTTCCTGCATACCCCAGAGAACTGTGGTCAGTGCTGGAGCTGATGAGCATAGCCCACTGTGAAGTAGGAATTGCCTCCTGGGCCTGCTTCCACTTGCCTTCCTCACGGGGCCCTTGCATGCTGAATGCCCACCTCTCCTCCTCCACACCACACGCGGGCTATGAGATGCACAGCAAATGCCATTCAAGAAGCTTCGGGGCCAATCCATGTGGGTTCCTTCACATCGTAGCTTTGCCCTTTACAAGTTGTGTGAGCAAGAATAAATGGTTTCCTCATTTCTAAACTGTGAGTCGACAAATTGTTAAGAATCAAATTAGTAGGAGTAAGGACATGGCTTAGCTGGTAAAGTGTTTACTACACAAACATGAGGACCCAAGTTCAAGTCCTAGTACCCATTTCAAAGCCAGGCATGGTGGCAAATCCCTTAAATCCAGGCTCTATGGAGGCAGAGACAAGAGAATCCCTGAGGCTTGCTGGCCAGCCAGTCTAACTAAATCATCAAGTTCTAGGCTAAGTTAGAAACCCTGTCAAGATAGATAGATAGATAGATAGATAGATAGATAGATAGATAGATAGAAGAAAGATGATAGGTAGATGATAGATAATAGATAGGTAGGTAGGTAGGTAGGTAGGTAGGTAGGTAGGTAGGTAGGTAAGTAGGTAGGTAGATAGATAGATAGATAGATAGATAGATAGATAGATAGATAGATAGATAATGTGGATAGGGATTGTCTTAGGTAGGGTTTTACTGCTGTAAGCAGGCACCATGACCAAGGCAAGTCTTATAAAAGACAACATTTAATTGGGGTTGGCTTGCAGGTTCAGAGGTTCAGTCTATAACCATCAAGGTGGGAACATGGCAACATCTAGGCAGTCAAGGTGCAGGCAGAGCTGGGAGTTCTACATCTTCATCTGAAGGCTGCTAGCAGAATACTGGCTTCTAGGCAGCTAGAATGAGGGTCTTAAAGGCCACACCTACAGTGATACACCTACTCCAACAAGGTCACACCTTCTAATAGTGCCGCTCCCTGGGCAGAGCATATGCAAACCATCACAGTGACAGAGAAAGAAACCACATGTCAACCTCTGGCCTTCACGCATACATGTGCACATACATGTACACATACATACACATAAATATTTACACATACATAAAATTAAATTAGCTGTCTGGAAAATGGTGACACATACTTGTAATCTCAGCACTTAGAGGCTGAGGCAGAAGGATTGCTACCAGTTAGAGGCCAGTCTCAGCTGGATAAATTCAAACTTGTCTGGACTACAGATAGTATGAGCCCTTAGCGCAAGAAACAAACAAAGAAACAATTAATTTAAAAAGAAGTAAGCCATCAAATCCAATATTCACTTAGAATCATAGTTTCTTAGTATGAAGATTCTGCCCATTAGTTAACAGTTTACATAGAGAACATCAGTTGTTGGCAGCTGCTTTATTCTTACAACTATTTACGTGCAATTTGGATTTAGACCTTCTCCCTTCCAGACAGAAAGCTCAGGAAGGAAGACAGACAGGAAGATCAGCCTTAGAAAGTGAAAACAGGGAGGGCAAGAGTTCATGGCCAGGCTTTGAATGGAAGTTCAAAACCATCCAGACTACATAAAACTGCGTCTCAATTTTATTTTTTAAAGTTGGGATAGGATAGTAACAAAGCAAGGAAATGAATAAGTAAAATAATTCTATGTCCCTAAGGCACAAATGAAGTGCTGGATAAATGGGAATAGATTACTCAAAATATCATCATCATCATCGTCGTAGTCGTCATCATCAACATCACTACATTAGTGGACTAAGAACTGAGCGTTAAATGTGCAGTGCAGAAGAAAACACGGGATCAGAGGCAGATGTAACCAGAGACTAAGAGAGGGTCCCTGGGTCTGAAGCTAGGATGCTGACTTCAATAGAGTGGGAGGAGGAGACAGAAGCTTTTTCACATAGGGATAAGGGTAAAGAATGAAGATACATTCAGGACAGGCTCCATGAACTTGGGGTTCACCAGCTCTCCAAGGCCCTGAGCTCCAAAGGCAGCAGCGTGGCTGGAGTCTCTGCAGTCACCATCTTAAAGCTCTCCCTGCTTTTGAACAAGAGACCTATCCTCCCCCCCTCATTTTCCTCTTACACTGGGTCCTGCAAATGATGCAAGCAGTTCTGAATCCACAACTTGGCTTTCTCCTCTCGCTCGCTCTACAAAACATCTCCGAATTCAAACATGTCACGTCTTTATGCGGCCTCTCTGTCCTCTGGACGGAGTAAACTAATTGAAGTAATGTTTAGAAATGAAGCAGTCGCTGGGAAGCGGGGAGGCCGATGGCCAAGAGGAGTTTCAAAGCAGCTGGAATTGGCGTTTCCCTGGAAAGGGGCCTTTCTGCAGGAAACCAGCCCGTTCCAGGTGACAACTGGGATATTGATTAGAAGCCAGGATGAGGCAAAAATCCCTGTCACAGAATTCAAGCCACAGGGTTCCTTATTTGCTAATATTCTAAAAAATGGAGACCGTTCCAATGAGCAGCATGCAAAGGGTTAACTTTTTTTTCCACGCCAAAGAGTAGGGTCTCGGGGAGATTTTTACATTGAACAAATATCTATATACAACCTGACAGCTAGGGGGTGCAGAGTGGCTTTCAAGTCAATGTAAACACAGCGGCTGACTTCAGAGTTAGGGAACTCAAACTCCTGAAAACCATTTTCAGTTCCAAATGGCATGCCCCGCCCCCACCAAGAAGTTCCTTCTTTAAATAAGCAGCGAGGGTACCGGTCCGATGAACGGATTTCACTTCTCCTGTTCAGCTTTTTCCATCCCCAACACGGCCTCCGTGAGGCCAGATGGCATTGGAGCCACCGCTGGTAAGTCAATACATCTGGCGACATTCCTGAAATGACAAATCTGACAGAGCAGCATCCAGCTCCGACACAAAGCCCCTTTCAGAGCGCGCTTGCCCTGGTACTTGTCTGCCATAAACAGAACCTAATGTGTGAAAACAAAGTCAAATTGAGCTCTGTCGCCAGCCTCGCCGCCTGCGAAAGCTTCGTTTTCACTGTTCTTAGAAATACAATTCTCGCTCCTTGCCCCGATTCTGCACCTCTACCTGAGCACTGCCTGACACTGGAACAGGCCCCAGCCTCTGAGCCCTGTTAGGCTGTTAGAGCTGCTGAGGGTGCAAACGCGGCTGCCATCAACATTGAGGTGGCAGTGCCCCTCGGGACATGCTTACCCCAAAGGAGTGGAGGTGTGTCTAGGAGGCATGCAGACCAGCCCCAGCCCCAACCTTTCACCAGGGGAGTTTATAAATCAGGTCCTATCCGTAACCTCTGACCTCCCACTACACACCAGTCCTTTAGAGAGCTGCTTGACATAGCCCGAAAAACTGAGGAGGGACAGCTGTAGGGGAAAGGGACTGGACTTGAGATGTTTGTTAAAGCCTAATGTCACTTCGAAAAATGACTGGGATGGGTGTGTGCAGAATCTACCAGCTAACTGTTCTAAGCACCAAATTTTAGTGAAGTCTTTGCCCAGGAGGGATACTATCACCTCACATTCTTGGGCCAATAGTTTTTGTCTTAATTCCTTTCAACTAAAATGTACTGGCTGTCAAGGTATTCTCCATTGGCATGTATAGGAGGTAAGAGAGATGTGATTTCTATCCTTGGAGACTTACTACCCTGAAATGTTTTATATAATGAACGAGAGACAATGAGCTACAATAGCTCCTTCCAGTGGCATTACACACAGAGAAAGAAAGAAAGAAAGAAAGAAAGAAAGGAAGGAAGGAAGGAAGGAAGGAAGAAAGAAAGAAAGAAAGAAAGAAAGAAAGAAAGAAAGAAAGAAGAAAGAAAGAAAGAAGAAAGAAAGAAAGAAAGAAAGAAAGAAAGGAGAAAGAAAGAAAGAAAGAAAGAAAGAAAGAAAGAAAGAAAGAAAGAAAGGAAGGAAGGAAGGAAGGAAGGAAGGAAGGAAGAAAGAAAGAAAGAAAGAAAGAAAGAAAGAAAGAAAGAAAGAAGAAAGAAAGAAGAAAGAAAGAAAGAAAGAAAGAAAGAAAGAAAGAAAGAAAGGAGAAAGAAAGAAAGAAAGAAAGAAAGAAAGAAAGAAAGAAAGAAAGAAAGAAAGAAAGAAAGAAAGAAAGAAAGAAAGAAAGAAAGAAGAGGGTATAAGAGACTAAGTGACTAGAGGGGGTTTTGGATGGGAAAACTTTGGCAGGAACCTCTGGATAAGACAGAGAAAGCCATGCAAAGCCAGACCTCCATGCTAAGCTGTTTGTCTTGAGCAAACCTCTAAGGAGGGGATGAACTTGGCTCAAAGATTAGGAATGGGATAAACCAGAGGAGACAGTTAAAGAAGCCAAAGAGAAAGCAGGGGGCTTCTCTTGTCCCAGAAAGGACTCTAGATATTGATGGAGTCAGTGGATCTTAATGGTGATACCTTTGGTTTTTATGACCAGAGGGAAGGCAGCGCTCTGGCAACTAGTTGTGTAGAGAGCAAGGATGCAGCAAGCATCCTTCAGTGCAACCCCATAAGTCAAAAGTGGCCCACGATGTCAACCATGCAGGCATTACTGCACTCTGTCCTAAGTACCATAGGGTAAACAGTGACAGACCAGGTCTGAGAAGAAATGGCTCAGTGCAACATAAAGAATATGCTAGAAAAAAAGTATGACGTGCATTCTGGGCTTGCTGGTATGTGAACATTTTGGAGGAACAAGCCCTTGCTTACTCCAGATGGGACTCACAAAGAAACAGTTCCCCCCAAGTACTGCCTGGTGAACCAGGAAGTTTACTCAGTTCATTTGCAACAGCAAGGATGAGGGGGGTTACTTACAGGAGGGCTAATGACCCCCCAAACTGCCTCATCCACCAAAAGCCTCACCCTAACACAGATGCTGGTCACCCCACAGCTGCATAGATGGAGCTCCTACTTACCCTTCTGCCACCCATGCACTCTGTCACCCACCATGATGGCTGCTAATCTTGGTTCGACAACTTGACTACATCTGGAATTAGCTAAAATGCAAGTAGCTGAACATGCCTATGAGGGGGTTTTCTTGGTTGGATTCTTGGAGGTAGAAGACTCAGCCTAACCCTGGACCACACCTTCTGGCGACACCTCACACTGAAGAACATGGAAGAAGGAAGCGTTCGCCCTTTGCCTGCTTGTCCTCGTTCTCGCTGGCAAGTTCATCTATCCTGGGCTATCCATTCATTGGCTTTAAAACCTACTTCTTCAGGATTCTAATGCAAGCTGAAGACCAGCAGCACTCAAGGACCTCCCTGGGACTCCAGCACCAGATGGGACTGCCGAGACATCCGGTCTTCTGAACTGAATGGCTACCTGACCCTTGACCTTTCAGTCAGGAGACAGCCACTGTTGGGCTACTTGAATCACAGCCTGAAAGCCACTCTAATAAATCCCTTTTAACCTGTGTGTATTTCTTTCCATTCTGTTCCTCTAGAGAACCTTGACAAATAACCTTACAGAGACCACATGTAGCTAGGGAGAAGTACATATAAGGTAGAGGGCCCTGGAATCTCAGGTGACAGTCTACGCTCCAGCTCCCTCCTTCCATAAGGGGAAGTCTACAGGCCCAGCTTTACTAAGGGTCACCCACAAGGAGTCACAGTTGCTCTGAGTAACCACTCCAAGGTGTGGAGAACATGGAGGAAGAGTAGGCAGAAAGAATGACATGAGAGCTGAAGTAGGGGAAGGAATTCTGTGAGACACCATCTTCGGGTCGTGACATGGCCTTTGCATGGAGGGACTCGCGGCAGCTGGGGCAACCGGCACAAGACAGGACCATCAATATTCCATCACAGACAGGGAACAGATTGATGAGGCCCCACCCATTCCCAGGAGCTAAAAGCAGTTTACTGGGGAGGGAGCGTCAGATTCCTCAGTGGCATAACTATCAGTGAGTCGCCCTTGCTGTAGTAGATAACCCCCATGCTCAAAGCCCTAATCAACCTTGGAACACACACACAAAACATTAAAGTGACAGGAGATGATGTTGGGAGAAAGAAGGGGTTTCATACAGAGGTGTGAAAGGATAATAACGGTGACTATGATCAAAGCACTTTACACATGTGTATAAAATTGTGAAAGATTTGGGGGGAAATATGGTTAATGGCTGTAATGCTCTGACTGCTACACAGTAATTACTCTGATACATCAACCTGCTGGCAAAAACGTTTGCCCTCCTTCAGAAGAAAACCCACAAACGTCTCAGTACCACATTCTCACACCCTACTGTCCCCAAGAATAGGCACCGCCGAAGTTCAAACTTCCCAGAGCAGCCATCAGAATGGGCTTTGCTGCTTGTCTTGGTCCGAGGCCCATCTTGGCATATGTAGCTTTATTTCCAGTTCTAAGTGAGACTCAAGCTCCACACGTGGATTGACTAAGATGCTTGATGAGGCGAATGGCTGGGCTTCCTTTCAAGCTTAGAACCTGGCCCTAGCAAGGGAATCAGAGTCCTTGGCCACTAATTGAAAAGCAGAAAGGTGTCTCTGAGGTAGGAAGGCAAGAGGAAAGAGCTGACTGTGAGCAGCCATAAATTCCACACTGTGAAGGGCAGTAAGAGATTCTCCAAACGTTCTCACCCAAACACTAAGGCTGCTGCTGCATTTCTTCAGAAACAGGTGGGCAGAGAATCGCTCAGTATCACCAGGGACTATTTATCAAGGAAGACGAGGACTTAAAGAGACATTTCCTGTATACAATCAGCATTTCTTTCTGCAGCTATAGATTTTCTACAAGCTCCTGCCAAGCTAATTCTCTTCTGCTCCGACTTGCTTATTTCTTATTTCTTATCATAAAATGTAGAAGCTGTGTCTTGCTGTAGAGTCATTGATATGTTACTAGGAAGCCACTGCTTAATAATTTTCTGCAGAATATTTTAACCCATGGCTAGATTATATATTCCTGAAAAGTAGAAACGGTATCTGGCCAATTTTTAAGAGAGAGCAGGGCCCGTTCTTCACTCCATGGCTCTTCCTTCATCTGTAAAAGGGTTAAACTCTTTGCAAAGGTCCAGGTTTGATCCGTTAATGTGCGCCACTTCTCTCTTTGATGCTGTGCACTGCGAGACCTGAACAAAGCATGTGGGATATTTAGCATCTTAGACAGAAATGAAAAACATATTTCAAAACCAAACCAACTGAAGATTTGGTTTATAAGCCAAGCAAAACTAAAGCCACAATATAAGAAAAGGGGGCCACATAGTGAACTTGGTGATGTTAGGAGGACATTTGAAAGTCAACAACTCAAAATTTGTAATGTTTCTGTTCATTTTTTACTAAATACATGTGTTACAGCTTGTTCTTTGATTTCTCAAAAGTGCTGAAGGTAATTTTGGAACACCACTGAACTCTCAGCCTAAAAGACACGGGAACATTAGTTAAGAGAGCCATTTGTCAGTACCCACCAAAGCTGAAGATAGAATTCCTTGTTCCTTTTATACCCTAAGAATCTTACCTCTGTAGTTTCACATGTATGCAGTTGACAAAGACGTTCACTCTAGTTCAGATAGAAATAACAGTCCCTCGTGTAGCATGTGTGGGACTAACCTGCCTCGCAGTCACTTAACAAAATGTCATTTCACAGGTAAAATAAACTAAATAGAATTACCTATATCAAGATCATTTGATCCAACTCTCAAAGTGTGTGTTTATTTACTATTTGTGGACATCACACACACACACACACACACACACACACACACACACGGTTTAAAATGAATCCTACACAAGCTGTGTGTAGTGGCATATGCCTGTCATCCCAGCACTCAGAAGGCTGAGGTGGGAGGGTGGTTACAACTTTAAGAGAAGCCTGGGCTACATATTAAGATTCTATCTTAAAAATACAAAAAGTGAATCATATAAAACACAAACAATACACATCAAATCCAAGAGATGGAAATGGCTGGTGAGCACTGAAAAACAAACGGTGATAGTTTTGACAAGGAATATTTTTACAATGTGGATGTTCAACTTTCTGTGTGTCGAAGCAGCAAGAACCATGTCTGCATTCTAAAAGAAGCAAACAGTGCTCTTCCTTTGAGGCAATGATGTGGCACATGGACGTCCTTTCTAACTCCACTGACCACCCGTGCAGTAGGAATCGCCCATGACTGGTCACTGAGTATGTCTGCTTTGTTGTCCCACTAAGAAAAAGTCATTTAAAAAATTTGTTCTGTGCAGAGAAGTTTTGTAACCTGAAATGTCCTCCCTTTTCCTTTGTTTAAAACTATACCAAATTAAAAAATAAATTTTTAAAAAATTATACAAAATTGTTTTATTTTAGCACTGTATCGCTGTACATAAGTTTTAATAAAAATAGACATTTATAGAATATGTTGACTGTCAGGGGCTCAAGTTCAGCCACATCTGTCATGAGTTGGTGGTGCCAGAGACCAAACCCAGGGCATCCTCCATGCCAGGTAAATGTTCTACCACTAGACTGTAGCCATAGCCCTCTATCATATCTTCTTTATCTCTTTTTCATGGTCTCTGAAACTAATCTGATATTGATTATTTTATATGATAGTAGGTAAGTAACTATTGTTATCTATGCTGTTATTTTTGGATAAAGATTTTGTCTTTGAAGCTGAAGCTGGAGCAAAGTTTTATTCATTTGATTTTGAATTGGACTTTTTGGAATAGGAATTTGCAATATAGCTCAGGCCAACCTCAAACTGGAGACAATCCTCCTGCCTCAGTGGCAGCTTCTCTCCCCCACTCCTCCTCCTCCTCCCCTTCTTCTTCCTCCCCCCTCCTCCCCTTCTCCTCTCCCTCCTCCTCTCTTTTGACACTTTTTTATTGAAGAAAATTCTCCTTATATAGTACATTCTGATCATGCCTTGCTCCTTCCAGCTCCTCTCAGTCAGCCGAACTGCATAGTCTCACTTCACACCTCCTCATTCTCTCTCCAAAAACAAACAAGCAAACAAAAAACCCACAAAAGCAAAACCAAAATAAACAAGCAAAAGACCAATAAGGCAACAACAACAAAGAAGCCCAAACCAAGGGACACGAGATAAGAAGTCTACAAGAACACCACTGAGCTTGTTTTAGGATGCTCAGCTACTCCTGGGCAGGAGGCTGCCCTAAAGTGTACATAATATACCCAATTTAGTATTCTGCATTTGAGAATACTACTGTTTTTCCTTTGCAAGCCAGTACAAGTTCCTTTGCAATTACAAATGGCTTCTTGGTTAGGGCTTAGAGTCCATTCCACTTCCCTGCCTTCCCTGCCTCAGCACTAGGACCCCATTTGGCTTAAACCTATGCAGGCCCTGTGTGCACCGTGACAATCTCAATAAGTCCATGTGCACATTTGATCTGTTGTGTCTGGAAGACACCGTTTCCTTGGAGTTGCTACCCTCTCAAGGGTCTTACAGTCTTTTACCTCCTCTCCACACAGAACTCCAATCCTTGAGGGGAGGAGTATGATGAAGACATCCACGTGATCCGAGGTCCCTCACTCTCCGCACACTGTCTGGTCGTAGGTCTCTGTTTAGTTCCCATCGACTGCAAGAAGGAACTTCTCTGATGATGGTGGACATGTGTGAGCTCACCAATCCAGCTAGGCTGAGCTGACTACCCACCCCAAGGATCCCCACATCTGCCTTTCAGCACAGGAATTGCAAGTGTGTCCCCCAACCAGCATTTACATGGGCACAGGAGATCCGAACTTGGGTCTTCATGCTTGCACAGCAAGCAATTTAGCCACTGAGCCTTCTCCCCGGTCCAAGACTTTATAAGTTCCATCACAACATCCTATAATCAACTATTTTTTAAAGATTTATTTATTTATTTAATGTATATGAGTACCCTGTAGCTATCTTCAGACACACCAGAAGAGGGCTTCGGATCCCATTACAGATGATTGTGACCCACCGTGTGGTTGCTGGGAATTGAACTGGGGACCTGTAGAAGAGCACTCTTAACCGCTGTGCCATCTCTCCAGCCCCTATAATCAACTATTGAGAAAAGCATCTCTCTTAACAGTTTTGGTCTCAGGTGGATCTCTTAAGAATGCCAAGACTGTGACTCCTTAGACTCTCAAGGGCCAGGAAGAACAGAATAGAGAGAGCACACTTAAAAAGAGCTCGCAATTTCTACATAAGAAAGTTATAGTTGGGTGTAGCTTGGGACTCTGCTTTCAGAGCTAGACTGCTGACATGGAGGGAGGCTGATTCGTGAGGCTGTCTGCAAGAAACGTGGCCCAGCACCTTACTGGAACCATGAAGTATGGGAAACACAAAGACTACTAAGCACAACGGCAGGTTGTCTTTGCACCACACTATAGAATCTCCTGCTATTGTAACAATACTTGTAGATGATCTAGGAATGTCAGCAAATCAACCCAGCGAGGCATTTCTGCTTTTTGATGAGCTCTAGCCTCAAAACAAAGGAGCAAGTGTCAAGCTCATTTCCCACAGCATGGCCCACCTGGACTTCTCCTAGGAAACTGGGTAATGTCACTCCAAGGCTCTCTTGATCTCATTGGAGCCTGACTGGAATGAAATCCTTATGGGGCCATCTTGCCCTGGAAAGTCATAAGGGCCAGGCTCAGTGGTGACCACTGGCACTTGTTATAACAGCAGCGATCTCAGTTCTACACTCTAAACACTTTTAAAATGAGTGTCTCCTTGTCATTTTTCTCATGTCCCTAGTGAGGTACTGGGTTACAATGGGACAGAATTTCTAGCTATATTCAAATTGTAAATCATTTTTTTTTTCCACCCAAAATAGACTCCAGGTGAGGTGTCTTAAATGAGAACGCTGTTTTGGAGAGAGACTTCACTGACAGCTCAACCATCGAGAGCTGCAATGTTTTCCCCTAAAACTCCATGGAAATTGTTTTCTTTACAGCAGAGCTCGGAGAAGCCTTATAATAAATGCATAGGCTTGGCTGACTCGCTCCCGTTATGTTTCCAGCATTTGTGAAGCCTGCCTGACTTCGAACTGCAAATTCCAAAGAGAAGCCAAGGAATCCATTCAGCTCTCTAGTTATGGGCACCAAATTAGATGTGCACACTGGAGGAGGGGCAGTAAAATCTGCAGGGGCTGTCTTGTCCACATGCATCAGTCACTTCTATCGACCTCCTCCAGGGTCACTTTGCCTCTCCTGGAAGAAGTCTGGAGTTCAAGGACATGTGATTTGCAAATAGCTTGATAGATAAGATGCTTTGATGTCACAAGGTGCAAAGGCATGAACCTATGGGCAAACCAGCAAGGAACACGTGCAAGGAGAATACCTGCATAGTTTCTGCCCTGGTTTTCCTCAATGACAGCCTATGATCTGGAGCTGCCACCAGATCAACCCTTTCCCCTCTGAGTTGCTTTCTTGTCACAGCAAGAAAAAGAACACCTTGGCCCCTTGCTCTCTTCTGAGAAGAAGCACCCTTAGTCATTTGACACGGCCCCTATGACTTGAGACCCTAGAGCCCAGAAATGCGTTATTCACGCTATGTATTCTCTAAGCACCAGTATCCAAAGGCACTTAGCATTGCATGCCTCAACCTGAACACCAGGATCAAAGGCATAATTGCTCCCCATCAAACTATAATAACTCTCCTTAGCTCATCTTGTCTGAACACACAGTCCTCCAGAGATACTTGAAACCAAATGCATTCTCATCTACAAAATAGCTACCTTGGATTAATTTACCAACTTTCTAAAATTTCCAACTCAACCCTCTCCCCGTCCCCACCCATTACTGTATCAAGAACTACAACTTCTCAATAAATACGCTGCCTGAGCCTGGCACTGATGTTTTGAACAGCAATTTTGAGCTTATTTTCAAACCATGTCCTCATCTATCTGCCATCTGCCTTTAAAACAGCGCGGACTCTTTTAGCTCAGGCTTCTGGCCTGAAAGCGAAGCAAAGCAAATATCAATAACAATGAAACGTACACTACATTAATTGCAAAAGGAAATGATTTTTAAACAAAGCAACTGCTGCAGGCCATGAGTGGCCCCTGCTGAGGCAGCGTTTGGAGCATTTCAAAGGACCGAAAGAAAATTGGGAAAGATCACTATCAAGACAACGGTGAGAACTGCAAGAGTCATGAGTAAAGATGTCTGTCAAGGCCCATTAACTGCTCATCACACACTGGATCAACACTAGCAGAACACTCCATGGCTAATGCAGTGGCTGCCTTTGGGTCATCCTAAAACACAGCTGGGGCTGCAACAGGGCTCCTATTGTTTTGTTGTTGCCAAGGGCATGAAGGGGAGCCTTACAGAGGGTCTCAACTTGAAGACGTAAGTGAAGTTCCCCAGTTCTAAGCCCCACCAGACAAATTCTACAGAGAACAAGGACAACGGGAAATAGGAGACCTGTCTACCTGAAGAGAGCTCACAGTGGTGCAGAGTGGATTGTACCTAGGAGGTGCTCAATGCTTCCAGGTGGATTCTGGGGACTTGAGCTGGTCTCTGGGGCCAGGACCTCTTGAGATAGGTAGGACAGGAGGGCAAAAAAAAAAAAAAAAAAAACCTAAAAAAACAGGAAAAAAAAAGGTGCCTTTAAGGAGAACCCTCCAGCCTCAAATAACTGTTCATGGATTCTATAGCCAACATGAGCAGCCAGTACATCAGGAAACATGATGTCTACAGTGATCCAGCCCTGCTCTTGGACGTGGGTAGCTACCCGGGGCCTCCCTCAGCCCCACTGAGTCATGTGAGACTCATGTGATACTTGAAAACTGAGTTCAAGGAAGGACCCTGAGGTTGAGGTCAGTTTGGGCTATATAGCAATACCTTACAAAAAAACAAAACAACAAAAAAAAAAAAAACAACAAAAAAAAAAAACCAAACAACATAGAGTTTAGTGGCAGGAATCTCATGTTGGCATCTACAACCTTCCAGATATCCTTTCTGCGTGTTCAAAAGGTGGAGGCTGTAGCTTTTGGTTTTTCTAATTGTCTAGAAGACATCAAGTCCTGAAACTGCGGGAATGACCTAACCAAACATCAATATAATCACGAAACTCCACCTGGCCTCCCTAATTTGATGAAGGAGGAAGCAGAAGGAGATTAGGGGATTGGGAAAGGCTTAAAGAGCCCTGCCTTTCAAGTGCTGGGTCAACTTTCTTTATTTAAAAGAAAAGCTCAGTATATCTTCTGGCTACACTACCAAGCGCAGAAACAAAGAAAAGGCCTCCGTTTGCTTCCTGTCTCCGTCAATCGGCCTCCTCTTTGCCTCAGTTTCTCATGCACCCAGAAACACATTCATCTGCACTCGCTGAACAAATCCTTATATCAGAAAGGTGTCTTCCAGTTCAGAGAACAGAACTTCCTCAGGGCCACGCGCCTTGTCTGTGCCTTGGCATCTGTGAATTACAGGCTGGCTGAATTCAAATAGCAGAGCCCTGTGAAACTTGCTTCTAAATGACTGGAGGTGTGCTGAACTATCACATGGCCCCCACGAGACAGTGAGAGAGAGACAAACGGTTCATCTCCAAGTTCCTGCTCTACCTAGAAATCCAACCTGAGGTGAGGCAGGTTAATCTTGGCACAGACTTGGTTTCTCTGATTTAAATCTACAGTCAGCAAAAGGGAAGCTTCACAGAGCTGGATACATGAGAATAAAAATATTCTTCAAAGTATCTATGATAGTAATTGTTTTATAAAGTCAGTAGCCAAACTGGAATAAAAAATTTATTGTATACACCATAGACAAAGGACTAATATCACTAATTTATAAAAATCTGTGTGTGGCAAGGGATAAAAAATGGAAAGAGGCAAATACTAACAATTTGAGAAATCAAATCTACCACTAATGGTTGGACAAATAGAAATAGACCCAAACTCAATAATAATTAGAAAGATCCAAACGTTCCTGAGACTCCCACTCTCCTCTGTGAGACTAACAAAAGTTTTTCAAAACATATCCACATATTCTTTTTGTCTGGCTATGGGGATATAGACTCTAGGATGTTTTTGGGGGAAATGTAAATTAATGGGACCCATCTGGGGAAAAATAGTTGTTATCCAATAAATAACATCATTATATACACATTATATACACGTTATATAGTAGGTGAATGCTCAGCCATTCCACCTCTGGGAATCTCTCTTGAAGATACCTCTCCAGCAGCAATACAGCCACACACATACTAACAGTACTTGGGGGTTTTAGTGGGAGGGGGTTGTTTGTTTGCTTGCTTTTCTTTTTTCTGGCACCTTGTATAATAGCAAGAGGCTGTAACAAGCTAAATGATTCTTCGTGGAAGAGAAGCGGCCTGACCTGTGGTACATTGATCTAATGAAGGACTCTCCAGCCAGGCTCACAAAAGGAGGCAGACTCTGTCCACATCATCACCAAGAAAAAAAAAAGCAAAACATAAAAGGAAATAGAGACCATGGCGCCCATTCTACTTTTAAAAGAATATTTATTTTGAAAGCTGTGGAGATGGCTCAGAGGTGAAGAGCATTAACTCTTTGTGGTGGTTTGAATTAAAATGACTCCAATTGGCCCATAGGGAGTGGTACTATTTGGAGGTGTGGCCTTGTAGGAGGTGTGGCCTTGTTGTAGGAGGTATGGCTTGTTGTAGGAGGTGTGGCCTTGTAGGAGGTGTGGCTTGTTCAGGAGGTGTGTCTTGTTGTAGGAGGTGTGGCCTTGTTGGAAGAAGTGTCACTGGGGGCAGGCTTTGAGGTTTCAGAAGTTCAAGCCAGGCTTGGTGGCTTATAGTCTCTTCCTGATGCCTGGAGATCCTGATGCAGATCTCTCAGCTCCTTCTCTAGCATTATGTCTGCCTGCATGCTGCCATGCTTCCTAGCATGCTGACAACAGACTAAACCTCTAAAACTGTAAGCCAGCCCCAATTAAATGTTTTCTTTATAAACATTGCTTTGGCATGTCTCTTCATAGCAATACAAGTCCTAAGTAAGACAATGTCCTGGCAGAGAACCCAGTTTGGCTCTCAAAATTCCACATAATGGATCACAGGTTCTTGTAACTCCTGCCCCAGGTGACCTAGTGTCGTCTTCTAGCCTCCACGGGAACCAAGCAAACATGTGGCACATAAATACACATATAGGCAAAACACTCTTACACATACAATACATAATTTCAAGAAGAATATTTTTCCTTTGACAACTTCTTACATATACACAAATTATCGTGATAATATTTACCCCCATCTCTCCCCTCCTCTTCTTGGAGTCCTCCAACACCCCTCCCTCCTACCATCTTGCCTTGTTTTATGGTTTAATTAGTGTTGCCTATATGCACAGTGACTGCCACCCTCCCCTATGACTTCCTCCCCAGCAGCCACCAACTCCTCATATTTCCTCAGCTAGTGACAGGAACCTGGGAGGCCTTCTTCTATCTCTGCTGGAATGGTAACTAGCTTGATCTTGTACAGGACTTGTGAGGACACCCACAGTTGCTATGAGCTCATGAGTGAAGCAGCCAGGCCCCATCAGGAGGACAGCGTGTCCCCACTCTCCTCCTCACCTTTTGGCACTTATACTCTTTCTGCCTCTTCTTCTAGGATGTTGCCCATGTCTTTGATGGAGCTTGAGGTGCATACCCACTTAGAGCTCACTGCCACAGTGTAGATAAAGGGAGAAGGTAGGTTCATTTACTTGGGTGTCTGGAATAGAATGTTACAGCTAGATAGCTTAAGCAACGATAGTTATTGTCACACACTTTGCAAGGCTAATAGTCCAAGTTCAAGGTGTTGGTCCTCCTAAGATCTTCAAGCTTGATGACTGGGCCATCTCTTCAGTCCAACTAGGAAGAAAAAAACACTAATGAGTAATTACATCGTCAGGTTAATTATTACAAAGTGGTTTTGATCCTCATATCTATCGCCTGGATGACGATTCTGTCCAGCACCACCATTACCTCCCCTTAACCTGATTTATTCCTCACAGTGCTTCTGTGAGAATGAACATGAACGCAGGCAACAGCCCAAGCCAACCTAAAAGCTTGTTGATCTTGGATGCTGGTTATGATGTCTCCAACTTGAGTTTTCTGTACTGATAAAATGTTTTGCTCAAATTTACTCAACCTCCAGGTTTCACATACAAAAGAAAAAGTCACAAACTTCCAGAACATTCAGTATGGGTGTTGTACATTTTCACCTTAGGAAGTGAATCATACCCAGACATGCTTACTTCTATCCCTTGCTCTCTGGCCTCCTCCCATACTTTTGTCTGGTGCATCGTTTCTTTTCCTTACTCTCTCAGGCCCAGGAGGATTTTCCTTGTGGAAAAACCTTCCCTGACAGTCTGCAGACAGAGGTCATCTCCTCTGACCCCAGTTTCCCAGAGTTCTCTGAGAATCTTGTCTGTGATGGTCTGATAATGTTCGATCACTGTGTGCTCTCAATCCGTGCTTGTTGACTGTCAAGGAGGCTGAGTTCTAGGTAGGCTAGCATCTTGTCAGGCATACCTGAGCTGTAACAGGAAATACCTGTGCTTTCTGGCCAGATGTGGGGCAAGAGTCTTTGCCTCAGGGCAGGTATTGGGCTGATCAGGTTCTGTAGGCTCTGTTGCTAAGGCTGGGCTCTCAGCATCTTTGAACCCATTCCTTCTGTACCATCTCCATTCCGACAATGCTTTATTTTCTCCTTAGCCCAAGTTTTGCAAATTTTTGAGTCTGTATTTCAGTAGTTCCCATCTCCCTTCAGGATTAGTATCCCAGCTCTAAGCTTTAGACAGAAGCTCAACTTCCTAATGTCTTATTAACGAGGATTTATGATGCCTAAGTACTTTCACCTCTCTGGACCAGATGTGCAGCAAGCCCTTCCCATGCCCCATTGCCTACCACTACAACTTCTCATCCCCCATTCTGAATTAAACTCAATTTAGAAATCAGGCTTTATTATTCAAGTCTACCTGGTTCATCATTTTCATAGAATTGGAAAGGGTACACGAAACTATTAAACAGATATGATTGTAATTGTTAATGCAGTCCACAGCTGTATTTCAATATCAGTCTGTATAACCAGGAGTAATCATTGAGATGTCCCAAATAAGGAAGTCATAAGCCTACCCACGCAGATTATCCTATAAGAAAATCAGCCAATACCAACAGTCTACAGCTTTTTTTCTCCTTCCTCTGCCCTCTCTAGGCTAGGCAGCTGTTGCAGTGCCTATGAAAACCCAGAGAAGGGAATTATAAATGCCACAAGAAGACATTGGCCTTGAACGGTGCTTTCGGTCAGTCACAGATCTGTATGAGTTAATTACATCAGGTGACATTCTTCATGAACTGTAACTAATGAAGATCTCCCCCACAAGGGAGCTTGAGTTTCATTATGAGCTGAGAAATGAGTGTAATCGCTTTGGATCTGAGATCACCCAAGAGGCCAGAACAGACTGGATGAAATGGCGCCCCAGGAGAGGCAAGTGGTTATGACAACACAGAATAGACGGGGAAGCATCCAAGGGGGTTCAGGCATGGGAAGCTTAACAAACTGCTGATGAACTTGGGGAAACTCTTCAGCGTGAAAACCATTGAAATAATCTACCATCAAAATGCATCCTTGTCCATGAGCCAGATCTCTCGACACGGAGAAAATGGAAAGTCTAGAATTTACAACAAGCCTCACTCAGAGGCCACAGGATCATGAAACTTAAGGCAAAAAGAAAAGATGTGTTCTTCGTCCAATGGTTGTCAGTCTGAAGAAGGGACTGATATTCAATGTGAGGAAAACTTCACAATTCCTCTTGTAATGTTATCTCTTGAATAAATCTAAAATGTTTCTCCTAAATAGGAGGTCGTCAGTATTTCATTGTGTGGTGTGGCTCATAGGATCTCAACCCTCCCTGAAGAGCAGCAAGCAGTTAAAGATTGCAAAGTTGGGGATCATATTCCATGGTGATGTCCCCACTGGTACATTGGCTCCACCCAAGAAAAATGACCCCGTCACTCTGTCTTGTTAGTGGCGTAGGTAAGTCATCAATCTTACAGTGACCCCCAGCCATGCTTATATAACAACCTTAATTATACACTGTAGTGATTATATACAGTAGAGTACATACACACAAGAAAAAAAGACATGAAGGTAGAAGGGAGACTTGGGAAGGAAAAGAGAACTAGGGGAGGGAGAGAGGAGATAAAATGATAATGATGTATGAATTTTCATATGAGCTATATATAAACAAAATATGATTGTGTAGTAAAAATTAATTATTTAAAGTGTGATAAAATATTGCTACGAATTCAGAAACAAAGTCAGCAACAGCTATGTATATGTGTGTATGAGCTTGGTGTTCATGCAGAGTCAAAGACAAAAGTCCCTCTGCCACTATCTCTAGCGTGTCATACGTCTACCAAGAACTCATGGTGAAGAACTCACCCAGTGAGTTCAGGGAAGGAGGAGTCACCTCTCACCAACTTATCTTTGGCCACTCATACAAAACCAGCAGGGAACGTTTATAGGAAGAACACATAAAATACCTAAGTGCTCGGCTTTGCCCTCTATGAGGAAGATGAAGGTCAAGAGCAGCTTCATTTAAGGCTGTCCCAGAGGAACAGGGAGAGGAACAGATGTGATATCGCTACAGCTTTTGAGTCGACCCTGAGACTGTAACCCCTGCTTCACCCTCTCTCCGAGAGATTTCCATTTTTTGTTAGCTGTGCATTTTGATGCAGGAGGCATACAAGTGGTCTTTTTACAAACAGGATGATGCTTTCACAAGCATCTGATGCCTGGGACGTGGGAGATAGAGGGGCAATGTGCCCCTGTTCTCAGGGCCCATGGTCACCAGTGATGTCAGATGAAATGCTTCAGACATTTACTCAGGACAAGGACATAGACACTGGTCATCTGAGGTAGAGTCCTGAAGGGACTCCGCTGAGCCCTGGTCTCACCTGCAGGTCCTGTAACAAAGCCCTGAGTGTCTTTCCTGCTCCACCATGAGTGTTCAGACATGCTCCCCATCTCGCTCACTTTGTGAGGGTTCTTTTGGATTTAATATTTGATTTCTTTTTCCTATTTTTTTTCTTTAAAAGGACCGAAAGAGCAACAAGAGTATCATAACCAAGAAAGGAGATGCTGTGTCTAAATGTGAGCAACATTGCACAAGGCCACAGCCAGTAAAACCCAGTAAATCATGATGAGCAAAAATGAGTCTGAAAGCGGCCGCTGGCTTTGTTCAAATATCAAAGAGCCAGTGCTCAGCCGATCAGCAAGCTTTGGGACTGTGAAATAATACTTCAGAGAGGCTAGAAAACTGGCCTGAGGTGACTAAAGACTAGCTTTGTGTCCTTAGTCTAAATCTCAATTTCCTTTCCTCCAATATGCTGTTAAGAATATTGTCAACAGTGATTAGCTACAGAAATGAAATTATACAAAGCATGGAAATGATCGAGCATGCATGGAAATGTGTAGTGATTGTTAACGTCTCACTCAAGGTCTCAGTAAGAAGGGTAGTCAGTACAGTCACAAATGCTAGTTCATTGTTGCTCTTGTTTTAGGCAACGACATGTAGTGTATATGGGTGTGTGCACATGTGGGCATTCACACCCACATATGTAGTGTGCCTGTGTGGGTACCGGAGGTGAGTATCATATGTCTTCCTCTATCGATCTGGGGTTTTTTTTTCTTTAAATTTTTTTATTTATTCACTTATTTTATGGGTATGCAGGATTTTGTCTATGTGCGTATGTAAGCATACCATGTGAATGTACTGCCCAAAAGAGACCAGAAGAGGGTGAGAGAGCTTCTAAAATTGGAGTTGTCTATCACTGGGAGCTGCCATGTGGGAGGCAAGAACTGCATCCAAGTCCTCTGCAAGAGCTCTTCAGCGATGGGCCAGCTCTGCCTGCAGCCTGCCAGCCTTCTGCACACACTATTTTTTTATATATGGATTTACTTACCTACTTAATTAATTAACTAATTAGTTACTTTTAGACAACCTCTCCCACTAAATCTGGAGCTCACCAATTTGCTAGCTTGGCTCCTAGGAGCACCTGTCTCTACTGTCCTCTCCTGGGATTACAGGCATTCACGCCCATGCACACTGATATAGCCAGTGTTTTCTAACTAGGCTGGGGATTTGAGTCGTGTCTTCATACTCACACAGCCAGCCAGCACTTTAGCCATTGAGCTACTGGTAAAGCACCTCCGTTGGTTGGTTTGTTGTTTTGTTTTGTTTTGTTTTGTTTTTTGTGAGACAGAATCATATCTGGAATTCACTTTGTAGATCACGTTGTTCTTGAATTGAAAACGATCCTTCTGCCTCAGCCTTCACAGTGCTGGGATTACAAGTTTGAGTCATTTTGCATGGGCGTGCTTTTTGTTTTTAAGTTCCGACACGTGAGTTGCTAATGACTACTAATTCCTAGAGTCAGGGTCTGACCATGTACATTGGCTTAAAACTTCCCAGATTTGCCCTCTTGTGTAAAGTAGGCAAATTATGTAAAACAATAACGATCTTGGCGTTAGGTATCAGGCAATGGAGAACACTGATCCCTGTGAGACAGGAAGCAAACTAAGTGAGTCCTTCAGATCCCTGGAAGGAATTTGCTGGGTGTGGCACAAAGAGAGGGAAACTAAGACAGGATTTCACAGATTCCCTAAGTTAAGGCCAAAGCTGAGAATCTGTAAAAAGCAAGCCAACTAGAGTTCACAGAAGAGAACACCAGAGAGGCATGTGGGGCATAGAGAGAAGAGTCTGGGAGTCTATAAAGAGTCTCTTCAAGGAGTGAACAGGGTGTAAGGATATTAACAATACCAGGCAAAGAGCTCACAAAAGGCTTCAGGCAAAGGATGCCAGGTGCACACACAGAACCACACTAGTTCCCAGCAGCCAGCCCCAGAACTCCACATTCATGAGGCATTGTGTAGAGTACTCAGGATGGTCTTGCTTCAGTGACGGGGAATAATTAGCCCTAGAAAGGGCTGAGCTCTGGCCCAGCCTAACTAATCACACACAGAAAGCTCAAAGAATGACACTGTTTCCAAGTAACTTAACTACAGCCTAGAACAAAGCTTAAGAATGTTTATAGTAACACAGAAACAGCACCTACCACGGGCAAATCGCAAAGTGTGGCAACCAACCAAAGATCACCAAAGCATGCAAAGAGACAAAGAAGAAAGACTCCAGAATCAAAAGAATAATCAACCAATGGAAACTTACCCACAGCTGACTCATATGCTAAATTTAGTATAGAGGATGTTAAGTATGTAATTAGAATTTAAAAAAAAAATTTTAGTGGTTTATTTTTGGGCATATGAAGAGGTACATAGTACATGTATGTGTGTGACATCTCCATGGCACATGTATGGAAGTCAGAGAATATCAGGTGGGCCCCAGGGATGAAACCTGGCTCATCAGCCTTGCTGACAAGCACTATATTCACTGAGTTATCTCACTCCCCAAGTTTTTAGAACTTTTGAACATAGGAAATGACATCCCATCTCCAGATTAAAAACTGCTAGATAGGACTCGTGACAAACTAGACAAGGAGATCGAAAAATCGGTAAATTTGAAGGTGAAACAGTGGGAAATATCCAAATAAAATATGCTATGAAAGGAAGTACATATATAGGGAAGCAACAGATTAGTGCCCTGAGGGACAATCTCACATAAATATCTTAAATAATAAAACTCCCAAGGGAGAAGACACAGACAGAAGGGCACTTGAAGAAGTGTCAACAAAAATGTAGTAACAGCAAAAATCACCAATCAATAATTCAAAAAACTCAACAAAACCCAAGGAGATAGATAAAGAAAGCAGCAATAAGACTCATCAAAATTAAATCCAGAAAGATGAGTGATAAAGAGAAAGTCAGAGAACTTGGCATGTGAGGCACAGAGAATTTAAAAAGAAGAAGACAAGGAGAAGGAGGAGGAGGAGGAGGAGGAGGAGGAGGAGGAGGAGGAGGAGGAGGAGGAGGGATGAAAGGAATAAAGGAAGGAAGGAAGGAAGGAAGGAAGGAAGGAAGGAAGGAAGGAAGGAAGGAAGGAAGGAAGGAAGAACAGAAAAGAGAAAAGGCAAGGCAAGGCAAGGCAAGGCAAGGCAAGGCAAGGCAAGACAAGACAAGACAAGACAAGACAAGACAAGACAAGACAAGACAAGACAAGACAAGACAAGACAAAAGAAGCCAGCCACCATCTTTGCATCTGGAAGCAACACAATCAAAAAGTGTCCTTATAAAACCAGAAAACACCTGTCAGTGCCAAATTCAATACTTGGGGAGGATACCTCACACAATGAAGCTAGCGACAAAATAATAAGACATATGGAATTTTAGCTTGAAGTGTGGGGTAGTACCTATGAAACCATCCTGATGTAAACAAATGTCCAGAAACATACAGGAGGCTAAAAGACAAGTTTTCAATACATAAGGGTTCCTGGGTGATTTGTGTAGCAATGGCACGGGCAGGCACACAGCCTTACTCTTCCTCCCAATGGCGGCGGCACAGAGTAAGTTCCTCCCTAGACACAGCATGGATGGAAGCAAAGCAAATGATAACCACAAATGAACAAGCCTGCAAGCACAAGCTCAGGCAAGTAGCTGAGGTTACTCCAACAGTGACAGTTCACAGCGGTGGCACTTGACCTAGACATGATGGCGTGACAATGACACCTAACCCCCACAAGTTCCACAGCTCTAGTATAACCATGAGAACAATGTCAGAGAGAAAAAGAAAATATGTACCATATTTCAGGGCATCCTGAAGAATTAGCATTCTTCAAACTTTCTCAGATCTGAGTCGTCCTTGATGATCTGTCTGTCTGTCTGTCTGTCTGTCTGTCTGTCTGTCTCAGCCAGGTGGAGCCTCCAGACCCAGGCAGTCATGGGGGGGACTTCTAGAATACAGAAAAGATATTAGGTTAGAGGAAATACAAATAAAGTTTAGATTTAATCATAATTATTCTTTATTTGAAAAATGTACCACAGTAACCTGCAAAGCTAACAAGAGAGGAAGCTGCCTGGGAAATGGAAATACCTTTTATTGACTTGGTGAAGCTGCCTGGGAAATGGAAATACCTTTTTATTGACTAAATCTGATTTTCAGATTTAGACTCAAGCTACAACAAAAGTCAATAGAAACAAAATGAACGTAAAACAGAAACCCTGGGACACACACTGTACACTGCATGTTAAATGACCAATCAGATACACACTGTTCATGCTATTCTAAATATGATCATTTGGATACACACTGTACATGTTATGTTAAATGATCACTCGGATACACCCTGTACATGGTACGTTAAACAATGTCCTTCAGGTTTATAGCAGGGGATACTATGTGAAAGATGGAAACTTATAAATACTTAGTCACTACATGTGTAAACACATATGGTTGTCTTGTTATTTAGATCCTCCTAAAAGATAACTGGCTAGCAGGACATGGTGATACCCCCTTATAATCATAACATTGAAGAGGCGGAGCCAGTAAGATCCCTATTTCAAAGTAAGCCTAGTTCATAAGTTGTAAGATCCTGTCTCAAAAACAAAACAAAACAAAACAAAAACACCAAAACCTGGTGTTATGGTACATACCTTTAATTCCAGCACTCTGGAGGAAGAGGCTGGCAGATTTCTTGTGAGTTCCACACCAGCCTGGACTGTATAATGAGATTCCATCTAAAACAACATCAACACACACAAGATAGTTGGCTCTTGGTTTTACCATACTGTACAATCCTATCCCTCCTGAAACTCCCTGGTACAACCAAAGCTCTTGTCTTGTTTAGTAACTCTAACTTGAAAGGAAGCACAATGCAAGAGCAACTCAAGCAGAAATCAAAATGATCCAACCCAGGAAAACCACAAAAAGCCATGGAAACAAAAAGCCAGCTGTAGAGAGAGTCTCTTGTGCACTGTATGGAAGCATCACCTGCCAATAAAAGATGATGACCTATAAGCTGAGGCAGGAAATAGGAGGTGGGAGTTCCTGATAGGGGGAGAGGAACTCTGGGATAGAGTCAGTCACGGGAAGATATTTGCCTTGAACTCTGAGACCCAAATGCATGAAACTGAGGAGAGGTAACCAGCCATGTGGCACTCAGAACAGTTTAACTGGGATAATTGAGTTCCGAGCTAGCTGGAACAAGCCCAAGCTTATGGCTTAGGCATTTATTCAAAAATAATAAGGCTCAGAACTGTTATTACAGAAACTGGGATGCCAATGGAAAAGCCTGCGGATACAGCCAGGTTTTTTTTTTTTTGTTTGCTTGTTTGTTACTATTTCCGTGTTAGAGGTGGCATCCAGGACCTCATACTTCTCAGACAAATACTGTACCATTGAGTTACTCCACAGCAAAAAGCTAATGCTTTAAAAAGAAGGAGGAGGAGGGGGGAGGGGAGGGGAAGAGGGGGAAGGGGAGGGTGAGACGGGGAAGGGGAAGGGGAAGGAGAGGAGAAGAAGAAGAAGAAGAAGAAGAAGAAGAAGAAGAAGAAGAAGAAGAAGAAGAAGAAGAAGAAGAAGAAGAAGAAGAAGAAGAAGAAATATTAGAATATACATCAAAATGGAGCTAAAAGATAACATGGCAGAGTTCTTATGAAGAAAATATGGAAAGCAACAGCTTTATGGCCATAATGATGACAACTTAGAGAATGGGACCATGCCCTGAAACGTACAGGCTTCAGCCCCTCTGGAAACAATATGAAACACACTAAGTCTATGGCAAGCCAATCCAACACCTCTATACATCACTATGCATCTATTATAATGGCTGAGATTTATAAACAATGATAACAGCACCATAGGCAAGCAAGAATATGAGAAACCAGGCCAATCACACATTTCCAACAAATACGCAAAATGGCAAAGCCACTCTGAAAAACAGTCTCTAGTTTGTAAAAACGAAACACCGACCTGTTGTGTGGCTAGCACTTTGCTGTCTCAAGCATTTATCCCAGAAAAGAAAAAATATGTTTACATTAAAATGTACATACAATCCAGTATTTGAATTATTAAACAACCATGACATATCCATTCCATCGAATATTATCTAGCAATAAAATGTAACAACCCACTAATGCACATGGCTTAGATAAAATTTCAGGAAATTGTATTTAAATAATTTTTAAAAGCAGGTATTTGAAGGCTGTGTGTGTGTGTGCATATGCCCTCATTTCTAGAACATTCCTGAAATCACAAAATTGTAGAGATGGAGAAGAAATTAGTGAGCAGGGTAGCATATGAACAACAGAAGTTTGTGACTCTCTCTCTCTTCTGGAGGCTAGCAAGTCCAAGATCAGACACTAGCAGATTCCATGTCTGATGAAGGCTCTCTGCCCAAAGACTTCACTATGTCCTCAGAGCAGGAAGGGGCAGAATAGACCTCTACGGAAATGGTTTCTCAACCTGTGGCCCTTGACCCTCACAGGGGTCACATATCAGATATTCCATGTAACAGATCTCTACATCATTATTTGTAACAATAGCAAAATTACAATTATGAAGGATAAATGAAAATAATTTTATGGTTGGGGGTCACCACAACATGAGGGACTATATTAAAGGGTCACAGCATTAGTAAAGTTGAAAACCACTGAGCTAGAATCACTAGCTCAGTTATAGTGATAGTGACTTGTGTAGGGCATAAATCCCATTCATGAAGTCTCTCCCCTGTAACTTAACAACTTCCCAAAGTGCCAATAGCCCAAGGGTGGTATTTTAATACCCGAACTTAGAGTGAGCACTGCTGTACCTTAAGTTAGGCAAGCAAACATTTTATTTAGTAGGGTTTGAGTTTGTTGTTGTTGTTGTTGTTGTTTTGAGTCATGAACTTTGCTGGTTATTAGTTACCTTGAATTCCTGTGCCTCCTGCCTCTACCTCCCTCCCAAAGAGCTCACACTGAATACCATTATGTCTGACTAGGCAAATGTTTCTAACCCTAGAGAGTAAAAAACAAAAGCCATAAAGAAAAAGCCCATAAATTTGACTTCACCAAAAATTAAACTTATGCTCTTCATAGGTTGAAAGACAAGGTATGGCCTCAGAAAGGAATTTTCCCAGACTTCTGTCTGGGGATCCCTTAAGTCAGTTCCCCATAACTCCTGCAGACAAAGCAATACTTTGGAGCACCTAGCCTGTACCACCTACACACTACCTCTTGCGTGCTCAGCTTTCAGGACTGAAGACTTGATCACATATCCCACTCCTGGGAACTATGCTGAGAAGTGTCTGCACTGAGCCTGGGATCCATGGCTATCCCCACATAGCCATCTCTTGGAGAGGAAGTTGTTGGGGAAGGAGTTTGTCTTTATGAGAATTTGTTGTAACTGTAACTAAATTGATGATCCAAGAAAGAAAACAAAAAGCAAGCTGAGCTATGAAAGTAGGCCTGGTCCATCTGCCTCTGGGGAGTCAACTATACATCTGCTTCATTCTGAAGCCAGCAACACCAGGGGCCCCAGTTGCAGCACACACACCTTGGCCCAGTGGACTAAAACAAATGCTGATGTCCTGTGTATCAGGGGAAGGCTTGGCATGAGGGAAGAGGACAAGTAGGGTCAAACAATACCCGAAGACAAGATAATGGTAGACGGGGACAAACTTGGCCTCTGGACTGTGGCTTCCATACAGTAGTCTTAGCAGGAAGCAGCAGCAACATCTCCTAGAAACTCAATGGAGACATCAAGCGCTCACCCACTGAAGACCTACTCAATCTGAGCCTCGTCAGCCTTCCAGTTACAATAGGGGCATGAGAAGGGGCCTTAGCCTTCAGTGTATAGTGGACTCGTGTGGGACACTTCCAAGCCGAGGCTCAAGTTGGGGTCTACTTCGAGGTGATCTTGATTTTAGGGATTGATTGGCTCCATCTAAGATCAAGCCTGGGGACTAGCATTCCACCCCAGGGGCGTATTGGATCCTGAGGACCATCCAGAAAAGATCACTGCCAGATGCTTTGTTCATGGATTCAGACTCTCCAAGGGGATTTAAGCATCCCTACTTCTAACCGGTGTCCTCTGCCCAGATGACTGCAATGTACCTGTCCACTTTGAGAAACATTCCCTTTGGAATTTGTTTTACAGTTAGTTCTTCTCAGCATTGTGTAACAGGATCAGTCTCCTAACCCTGGACCTCCTTCAACCTCATATAATTCCATAGATGATGGTATATGATGTTCCACCAGCCATTCAACAAATAGCATCTCACGTGCCAACTCCCTTCCGTGCGCTCATCTAAATGAGAAGAAAAAGGAAAGCAAGGGCTGGCAGTGCCCTGGCCGCCTGTGGCCATGACTGTGCGAGGACAGGGACATTAAAATAAGAAAGGGGACATCCAGGGAAGAAATGGAAGAGTTACTTTTTAAGTGCGCTTCAGATAATAAAAGGTGAGTCAGTCAAGAATCTCTTTGGAAATACCCAGGACGCTCTGCCCACAGAACAGTAAACATGCTTCCCTTCCCACGCTAACCCTGGCCCACTTATTCCTACGGAGGTTAAGCAAACAATTTGTTTTGTCTTTTGAGAAAAAAAGGGGGGGGAGGTATAGACATCCATCACCAGGGGAGAAAAATTAAACAGCAGTAAGCCAGCTGAGATGCTTCCAAGAGAGATAAAGGCCAGAAAGAGAGTAAACTGGGGCGGAGAGGAGGCCGAGGAGAACGATTAACCCATGCACACACTGTGTACCCTGGCAGCTGCAGAGACTGGGGCCAGAAGGGTGAGGCCCGCTCGCCGCTGCCAGGGCCAGGGCTGAGCTAGCTCTTGGAATGCTAAGTCAACAGCTCCGACACACTGTTCTGGTTGGAGCCTTGGGCTCTCTCACTAGCCTGAGAAATGGACAGATTGTAATTACTTCTTCACATGGCACTCTCCTCTAGAGAAGAGCTCCCAAGGAGCTGAAGTGACTGTCACCAAGCCCCTGGCTGCTGGCATTGGGCATAGACCACCTGGCATGAGCCACCTGGTAAGTGACCCTACAAGACATCTTCTGTAGCTTTACATAAATAGCCTGTTCTTCAGAGGAGATGGCAAATGTTCCAGAATTTTCCCATGCACCTGGATAGCAAAGGGGATTAGGGACCTTCGCTATCTGAAGGTTCAGGGCATACACTCTGAGCTGCACAGTGGAATGACTGTCAGGTTCCCTCACCCCACTAATGTTGAGGTGGACCTTAGAGTAGAACCTTAGGCGGAAATAGGGTTCTTGGGTTCAATGACTGAAGTAGAGGTGGAGATGAGAGCACCTTAAAATAGACTAGACCTTAGGTCCAAAGAGATAGAAAAAGACACAGAAAGGGGAGCCACAAGAAACAGAGGGAAGGATATTGGCACATCCTGAAAGGCCCAGCGCTCAAAAACTGGAATAGATAGGGACGACTCCCTTTAGCCTTTAGGGGAACCAATGCCTTGATTTCAGATTTCTGGGCTCCTAGAACCATGTGACAATACACTGCTGATATTGTGAGCCCGAAACAAGTCAGTCAGCAGCTCACTATGAAGGTAGGGGGACAGGAAGGCAGGTGCTGGGGCACTGGAGTTTAATCTTCACGACTGCCTTGGCCGGATGTGGCCGTGCACATGACTAGCAAGGATAGTGATGGGCAACGGAGGGGCTCAGAGAGCCACTCAGGCTGATGCTTCCAAAGGAAGGGATGTGACACACAGAGGTGCCGACAGGTCTGCCCCAGAGAGCAAGCCACACCAAGGTTGGAGCCCTATAGACACCACCTGGGTTCAAGGCCTTCACCACTGAAGACCAGGCAGCCCCAGTCCTGCTTCTGGGAACAACGCTGCTGCACATCTCGGCAGAACTCTTGTTGATGAGGAACGCGGCACCTTTTCAACTACAAAGACCCAGAGAGGCAGAACGCAAAATCAAAGGAGCACATGAAAGAGCCGCCTGTGTGCCAGACACGATGTGTGAATTCTCCTTCTAAAGAGAAAGAGAATAGTCACCTTCCTCTATAGTCACATCTTTGATTCTGTTTTAAGATGACAGTAAACAATATTTGCATTGGACACTGGCATGTTAAGATCTCAAGAAAGCAAAAGCATAAGGAAGACAAACATACACACATGTACACACGTATACACACACAAGTGTACACACATTTACACAGGTATACACAGAAACACACATATACTCACACACATACAGAACTACACACACTACACACACACACACACACACACACACACACACACACACACACCTTCCTTCTTGCTTTTACCCACACTTTCTGTGAAGGGTGTCTTAACATGACTAAGCACTAGAGGCGCAATCTTCAATATTGAGAGCCCCCCTTTTCTCCTAGTCAACAGAAAGTGCTGAAACCTGTAAGAGAAACCCCTCTTTGCCCCAATATAGTCTCTAAAGATTTGAAAGTTCCCAAAATACAATGCATAAAAAAATAAAATCAAATACTCCTGGTTGTCAAAGAATATGCTTCCTTGCCCCGCAATGAGTGTGGGAGGCTGGAGAACCTCCTGCTTAGCAGTCAGCAGTAACTCACTCCCTAGAATGGCCAGCCACAGGTTCGAGACAGGGTTTCTCTGTGTAGCTTTGGCTGTCTCAGAACTCACTTACTAAGCTTGGTAACCCAGGCTGGCCTGGAGCTCAGATCTGCCTGCCTCTGCCTTTTGAGTGCTGGGATTCACAAAGGACATTGCAAGTCTACATGTCTTATAATTCCTTCCCTACCCCACCCTCACTGTACGCCAACTCTACCTCTTCTCACACGAAGCCAGATGGAGGACAGGTAGAATAAGTAGACCTTATGCACAGAAGAGTCTGGAAAAATTAGCAGTTGGCCAGATTTAGCAAGTAGGAACACAAGGTATCTACTTATCTTGAACTCCATAGCAAATACTTTATAAATATAAATAAATTTCAAATGATTCTTGGAACATATGTACTGGAAAAAGAAGTCATTTGTTATTTGTCTGAAATTCAAATTTAACAGCTTTTGTTTGTTATTTTTAAGTCAGGAATACACGAAGCCCAAGCTGGTCTCTAATTCAAATATAGCTGAGGGTAACCTTGAACTTAAGATCTGCCTCCAAAATGCTGCAGTTATAGACAGGTACCACATACCCAGTTTATGAGATGCTGGGCATCAAACCCAAACCCTGGGGTTTTCTTTTGGGAGGGGGGGTTGGTTTGTTTGGTTTTTTTGGTGACTGAGCCACACCCTGATCCTGTGTCTATATTTTTATTTACTAAAATTTGCAAGCCTCCTTGTGAGAGCTTTCTGGATTTGATGGCGATCCAGCTACAGACTATGTGGATGGGCAAGGGTTAGTCGGCACTCTGGGAGTCAGCCTCATGGCTAACGTAGTGTACACAGCTCCCTATCAATTGACAGGGTGACAGTCATTGAAACAAGGTCACCAGGGTCCGCATAGCCAACTTCTCCTGCAGCACTCTTTATGGTCTTCTAGTGACGGTAGGATATTGACAAAACCCAACAGGCACCGTGTCCTTCCTAACCTTAGGTTTGTATTCCTACGCTCACGGTAGCCTAAACACTTTGCCTAAGCATTTGTGACTGTGTATGCTCATGGTGATGGATACACACACACTCACGCGTATACATACTTAGACATGCATGTATATACTACAAGCAAGTACATACAAGTATGTACTATACATACATACTTAGCTGATGCCCACATGCTCACACGTGTCTCTGCTTCATCCTTTGCTCAGAGAGCATGTTAATCCTCTGAGAACTGTCTAGGGCACCCATTGCTCCAGAAATTTCCCCCAGCGCCTCTTTCCCCTTACACGGGAAGGTTTGAGATGGACGTCCTGTTACTCCGTGACTACCCCTCTGTTCTGTGTTTGCAGATTTCTCCTCAGGACTCTGCCTTTCCTGCTGGTCCTTGGTCTCCCTGGTCCTTCTTATTTCTTTTCCACCATAATAGCTGGTACACAGTGACATCACAAACATCACGTTAGAGTTCATTTTGCTTCTTCAAACTTAGGAGCAGAGACCTCCATGCTTATCCTTTGCCCAGGGTGAGCCAGAGTTTCTGTTGTTGTAGACAGGTGCTCCTCTAGCAGGTGGTGCTCCCAAAGCCTCCTCCCTCCAGTGTGACTCCTCCCTCCAAGTGTGACTCCTCCCTTCCTTCACACTGTTCCCCTGAACTCACTCTCTCTCTCTCTCTCTCTCTCTCTCTCTCTCTCTCTCTCTCTCGTGTGTGTGTGTGTGTGTGTGTGTGTGTGTGTGTGTGTGTGTGTGAGACACACATACCCCAAAACAATTGACATAGTACAGAGAGGATGATGGTTGCTAGGAAGGGGTGTAATATTCAAGAAGAGAAAAGAAGTGGCGTTAAGATAAAATAATTGGGGGTGGGGGCAATTAATCTTTATTTCATCCATTCATCCAATCATTCCAGAAAACTTGGATTTAAAAACAAAACAAGACAAAAAAACATCTAGAGGAAAACAACTCCAAGCTTTACAATCCAGAGTTAACCTGCTTGCTGACACAGCCTCCATTTTCTTCCAGAGAAGCAGCATTCTCAAGCTTGCAGAGCTGCAGGTGAGGTAGCTCTCCCTGTGCAGTGGGGCCAGGCAAGCCACCCCGCAGAAATCGTGAGACTCACTGGGGCCTTGAGGAGCTCACAGTAGAGGCTACAGGCTTGAAGGTTCTGGCAGCCTGCGGCTTCCTGCTTGGAGCCTGTACCCAGTGTCAGCTCAAAGAGCAGGACAGGGTGATGCCGAGGGACCAAGGCTTCATGACATCATCCATGGCCTGGATTCAGTTATAACTGAAATTTTAATTTCCCACCGATCACACCACTACCATTTCCTGGGTTTCCTTTTCAGTCACTTGCAACCAAACTGCTCCTTATTAAGATAAGAAATCCTTTCAGTGCTATAAACGATACTTTGTTGCAGTTATTAACACAGCACTTATTAGTGAGAGAATTAGTCACTCTTCCCTTGATTTGTTTTTCACAAATTAATGATTATTTACTTAGGAATATATTGAGCCATAAGCATCGGAGTATCTGACCGAAAGCAGGGTAAATCATTAGCCCCCCCAGTTGAGCTATCGGTCAGCCATCCAGGTTTGATTCACTAACTCTGCACTTCCAAGTCGCCACCCCAGACTGCAGTCCTTCTATCCATCTATCAAGCCATCAATCTCCCCTCGTGGTCACAGAAGACTGACTGCTACAGCACCAGCTACCAAGTCGGCATGGCAATGTCCCATCCAAACAGAAAGGAAAGCAGCGTAGGCAGAGGGCATTTTCTTCATCGTATGCTCTACTCATTGTCAGAAAGGAAAAGCCAGCCCAAAGGTGTCCCCCATTCTACATTGTTACAGGCTTTGTAATAGGCTCCCTCATAAATCACCTCCCAGACACACAGGGGAGGTGGGTATCTATAACTGGCTTAGATTGGCTAAAGTTGAGATTTGTATCCAGCAGAGTGGTTGTCGGTGGGGAGGTGTCTATCAAAATGGGTCCATATACTTATCATTTTGGTTTTTTTAACCAGGACAGAGAAAAAGAAAAAAAAATACTAGGCAGGTGAACCCCAGTTTTACAGAACTTGCATGTGTAGGCTTTGTCTTTGCCCTTAAAAGTAAAATCACAGTGAGCCAGAGGGAAAGGCACCTGTGAAAACTCTTTCAGATGCCCGGGAGCTAGAGGAGATAAGTCAAAGTCAGAGACTGCGGCTAGATCTACACATAGCTTTACCTGCCTTTGGCAATGAATTCTAAAAATATAGACCTTTGACAGCATCTATTTTAAGTTAAGTGCCATGGATAGGACCCGTGCTTCTCTTGACTATATACTAACTTTTTGTGCTGAGGAAGGAATAACAGAGTGGTGGGTTTAGCAGAGCAGGCCCAGGTCGCATTTTGAATCTTAGAGCTCATATCTCCTGGCTATGTGGTTCTTCTCTGTATACAGTGTCCTCATTCGCAGCATGAAGACAGTGATTCTCACCTTGGGACTAGAGAGATGGCTCATCAGTTAAAAGCATTCATTGCTCTTGGAGAGGACTTGGGTTTTGGTCCCAGCACCCACACAGTGGTTCTCAGGCAGGAAGTTCACAACCATCTGTGACTCCAATTCCAAGAGACCCAATCAAAGCCTTTTTCTGACCTATGTAGGCACCAGATACACACGATACACAAATGTGTAGGCAAAAATGCTCATAAAATAAACAAATCTAAAAGTTAATTTGTTAAATAATAATGTTCACATTGGACTGGTGAGTTGGATCAGCAGGTAAAGGCATTTGATGCCAAGACTGAGGGTCTGAGTTCAATACCTGGGAGCCACACGGAAGAAAAACAGAACCAATTCCTGCAAGTTTTCTTCCTACCACATATGCAGCATGGCATGTGTAATCCCTAAACACACACACACAAAACCACACACACACAAGCACATACACACATACACAAGCACATACACACATACATAAGCACATACACATAGGCACATACACACACACTACCACCACCACCACCTAAATAAATACATAAATAAATAAATGCAATGAAAATAGCACAAATAAGACTCAACCAGGGCCTACGCTCCTCCCCCATTCTCCCTTTTAGAGCATGACAAAAGCCATTCTCAGACAGACTTCTGCCTCAGCACTGACCACTGACTAGAAAGCTGTCGGAAAACAGTCATGTGACCTCCTCCACAGAGCTCGGCAATGCGCTCAGCAGCTGCTCCTAGTTCTTCTGCTACACTTGTTAAAGTAGTTCCCTCCATGTTAACGGTATAGCAGCCAAGCCTTAGATGCAGACATCGAGGGTCCTTCTAGGGGCCACAGAGATGGCTCAGCCAGTACAAAGTTGGCTTTGCGAGTGTGAGTCCTGAGCTCAATGCTGCTTATAACTCCAATGCTGAGAAGCAGAACAGGAAGTTTTCCAGGGATCCCTGGCTAGCTGGGCCATCCTACTTGGTAAGTGCCAGGCCTGTGGGAAAACTTGTCTCAAATGAAAGCAAAGGTAGATGATACTTGAAAGACAGCACTCAAGGTTGACCTCTGACCCCCACACCCAGGTATACACACACACAGAGGTACACACACACAGAGGTGTACACACACAGATACACACACACACACATCTGCTCTTTCCCTTCCTGACAGCTCAGTCACCATCCCCACAGACCATTGCTCCCTGCATCTCATTTTCCCAGTCTACCTTCCTCACACTGCTTTCTAACGCCAGCCATAGCATGAAGGCCCTGACCCAGAGCTACCCATGGCCCCCACTATCTCCTGAGTTTGGGTCTAGCTTCTCATGCTGCAACATTCCTATGAAATAATGGGTATCTTGAGAAGAGGAAAGCTAATAGGGATAAGCTATTAAATAGCAAATTCACCCTCTTGGGCTTGGTTTAATTTAGGCAGGAGATGTTTGAGTATTCGGATTTTGATAATTTCTTTTGATGGTAGATACAGAACCTTGTTCAATCAAAAACACTCAGAAGTAGGGCCACCTCTTAGAGAGGTCACGGGACCTCAGTGTTCCATATTTTCTAGAAACTGTCCCTTCAGCACTTGAAGGACCAAAGTATTGCAACCTGACCCTCGAATAAAGGTGCCTTATGGGGGAGGGGATTTCCTCACTGGACCAAGCTGGACTGACAGATGAAGCTGTACTTTCAGGACTAAGATTTTAACTCAGATCCAGTCTTAAAATGAAAGACATATGAAGTATGTACAGAGTACCAGAGGAGCCAGCATGGTACCTCTCTTTTCCAGTCATCTTCCCCAGACACAAGATGGATGACCCCGTGACCCCTGTTGATCCAGTAACCCAAGGTCAGCTCACACATCATTAAAAGGAGTCAGTTCAAGCCATGGGCACTTACTTTCCCCTGAACACCCAGTGCTACTTTGCCGTTAGCATCGCACGCTGTTCTGAATCCTCTGGGTTTACTGGAATTTCTCCACTGCATTTGATTCCTGGGGATTCATGTTAAAAGAGAATTTTAAATAACATCCTTGAAGAGGCAGTGACCTGGAGGTGACTTTCCTACCCCCAGCCCAAGCCATATCCACCTAAAACGGCCTGACCTGCCATCTTGATGCAGGCTGTCAACTCCTATCTGACAAAAGGCAACCAGAACAGGGGCTGCACTGCCCCAGCTTGCCTCACATCAAAGGCAAGGAGCAGCCAGTTGGATTGTTCACACAGGGTCATGGTAGACCCGGGAAACACACATTTTACAGGTCTCTTCCAGGGTCCGATGACATCACTTAGGTAGCTGGAAGTCAGCCCTAGCGGGAGTATTTCCATCATGGAAGTCAGTGAACCCACAGTCAAGGTTGCTCCTGCCCCTCCCCGACCCTTGAGGCTTCCTCGGTGTTTACCAGCATGCACCGCTTCACTGCCACGGTCCTTCTGAGGCCTCATCAACACTGATCAATGCACACCCATACACCCCCTTGAGTTCGCTTCTTTGCAATTATTGCAAAACTTCCTGAATTGCAACAAAGTAAAGACACATGGCATTTCTTGGTGAGAACTTGGGCCTCCATCCCATTATCAAACTTTCTAGAACTATCTCTCATTCATCCATTAAGGCAGTTCTCAAGCCCCACCCCACCTTCCCCAACAAAAACCTGCCATCAAACAAGCTAGTCTTTATTGCTGCCTTCTCTGGGCTTCCTTGAAATCACATTTTCCAGCCCACAGCAACCTCCCCTGCCCGGAGGAAGCCTAGAAGAGGGTGCCAGGTTAGATCGGGTTTCCTTCTGTTTTCGTTTGCAGTCTTTCACGGATTTATAGTCAAGAACTGCCTTGTTCTATGATTCTTAAGAAGCTTCAGGCTTATGCAAGGGCTTGCATCCAGCCAAGAACTTACAGTGCTTGATATGTCCCTAGACTTTGTGGCTCTCCTTGGTAAAAATCAAGGGCACTTGGACAGGCTCAAGGTTGTGCCTAAACTCAAGGTCTATGCCTCTGCCCGGGGCCAGGGTGAATTGTGAGCTTTCTCTCTTGCCACAGAGAAAACAGGAGCAGAGCGCAGAGGTCAGCAGGTGGCAAGCCAGAGCTGACTGAATGTCCTTAGCACCTCTGTGCTTCAGGGACCGTCAACCTAACATAGACATCTCTGGCCTCTTGGGAAACCAGATGACTTATAAGCAGTGCTTATCTGGAAGCAGGGATTTCCCTTTGCACGGTTGTAGTTAGCACTTCAGTTTAGACTTCCACATAGCTGACTCTAAAATAATCCCCAGAACTCGAACGGTAGTAGGAGAGATCCAACTCTCACAAAGTTGTACAACTCTCCTTCCTTCCTTCCTTCCTTCCTTCCTTCCTTTCTTTCTTTCTTTCTTTTTTTTTTTTTTTTTTTTTTTTTGGTTTTTCGATATTTGTAGACCAGATTGGCCTTGAACTCAGAAATCGGCCTGCCTCTGCCTCCAGAGTGCTGGGATTAAAGGCATGTGCCGCCACGCCCGGCTTGTCCACATGCTTTCAAAGACACACACACACACACACACACACACACACTCACTCTCTCTCTCTCTCTCTCTCTCTCTCTCTCTCTCTCTCTCACATACACACACACACACACACACACTTTTTTTATTTTTAAAAAGAAGCAGAACCTCAAACCACCGCTGCTATCCTCTCCCAGAGTCCTGCCTTCTCCCTTATTCTGCTCCCTGCTCCCCCAACTCTTGTAAACTCCTCTCTGATTTTCACTGATTATCAGACCAGGAAAACAGGAACACCTGCCTCCTTAGAATAAATGTCTGATGACCAAAGATGCTTAGACGTCCTGGAGCAGAGCTAGGGAAGTTGCCCTAGGTTGCTGGACAAGACGGTAGATAGAGAAAAGGAGATAGATTTAGAAGCCTGGGACCTTCCCACACCTAAACTGTGCACCACAAGTAATCACGCGCTCCAGCACTGCCTGCACCTCACCTCTGGTAAGAGATGCTATGTGGAGAGAATCGATCATTTAAGTCCTAGCAGTGGGAGACAGCATGTGCCTCAGCCCATCAGAACCACCACTGCACTGTGCTTGGAGTTCAGAAGAAACCTACAGGATCGGCGTGTGTGTCCCCCCCCCCCCCCCCCCCGCCCACTCCAGTCAGCGACCCCGTGGAACAGGCCATCTTCCGTCTCACTTTCAGTGGATGAGCGGAAGTGGTCACGGTCAGGGTGGAGATGATCAAGGCAGCAGGATTTGTGTGCAGCAGAGACTTGTGTGTACACGCACATGGGTGTGCTTCGGCACGCCGGCAGATGTTTGGGGAGGAGCAGGATCCGACTGTGGCTGAGCCGACGGGCGGATGAAAAGAGACAACGAAGGTTGCTCACTCCTCAGTAAGCCATCAGAAGTTGCTCCAACTGCGTCACCAACTGCGAGGTTAGAAACCTCTAATACAGTGAAAGCCACAGCCAAATGAGCCTGGACTTCCTGGTAACCAGCTTTTCAGTAAAACCGCGTGTTCGTGTTATTCCTGTGTCTCTGAACACTATCCAGACCCGGAGAGCTTTTCCATTCAAAGAATTTTCAAATCCGTTTTCTTTGGCAAATGTCATCTGAATGGGGACATCAAGTTCGTATTCTGTGGTATAGGGCCTGGCAGATAGTGCTGTGTGTGTGTGTGTGTGTGTGTGTGTGTGTGTGTGTGTGTGTGTGTGTGTGAGAGAGAGAGAGAGAGAGAGAGAGGCCTGAAGCAACCTTTTACGGGCATAAGCACATAAGCCAAGATTCAATTTGGCAGCCCCAAGGAACAGCTTAGCACCATGATGTACCCACTCAGCTCAATTTTGCACAACCAGAAAAGAAAAAAAAAAAGATCTGTCATGGCTCCACACCGAGCTTTGAGATGAAAGCAAAAATTTCTTGACCCACAGGACAACTTAAAACCATTGAGGCAATCATGAGGGAGTAAGCAGATATAGAAACTTGGTCGCTCATCCTCAGTTGTTACAAAAGAACAAAACTTACATTTCTGATAGCTGGAAAAACTGTACTACACTGTCTTTCTGTCACCACACTGTGCCTCGAAAGGCCTGGGTAGCTCAGTATTCAGTTTTTAACACCTTTGGTCCAGGGCCTGAAAGGTCTCCTGTCCTTAGAGGTCAGTCCTGGGGCTACTACAAGTAGAGCCGAGGGGATATCAGAAACCATGTGGACCCTAGAGGTTGCTACTGGAGAAGGAAGGAGAACACCTGAGAACAGATGCCAGGGCTCTGAGTGACCTGGGTGGGGTTGAAGCCTAGAATAGCCTTGTGTTTGCTTCCTAGAAATCCCTGTGTTCTGTGAAATTTTGTTTCTGTTTTATTTTTCAGTTGTTATCAAAGAATACTTTAGTCTTCTGTTATGGGATAACCTGTGTTCCTCCTCAAATTCATCTTTTGACACCATAGCAGCCAGTGTGACTGTATCCACAGATAGGCCATTGCCATAGTCCATCTGGGATGACAAAACAACATACCTTAGGCTTGGTTGCTATCAGAACTGAAACACGTTGCTTACAGTTCTGAACACAGTAAAATCCAAGATTAGATGGGTCCACTGTCTGACAGAGGTGGGCTTTCTGCTGTGGGAGCAGCCCCTCCTTGCTGCAGCTTCACATAGTCGAAAGTTCCAGCAGGTTCCTTCAGACTTATTTTACATGTGTACTAAGCCCTTGCAAGATGCCTCAGTGGTAAAGTTATCTGTAGTCAAGGCCCATGGCCTCAGCTCAATCTCTGGAACCCATATGATGGAAGGAGAGAATTGACTCTCATAAGCTGTCTCTGACTTCCACATACATGCCATGGTCCCTGGCAAACACACACACAAATAATAAAAAAGATGTGAAATTCGGGAAAGAACAAACACACAGATAACAGCAGGTCTTCAAGAAATAGTTAAGGTTGAGTGGGAGAGAGCTCTGATACAGAGAGTAAGTACTCCCATAAGAACATTCGGAGAGGGGCTGGAGAGATGGCTCAGTGGTTAAGAGCACCGACTGCTCTTCCAGAGGTCCTGAGTTCAATTCCCAGCAGCCACATGGTGGCTCACAACCATCTGTAATGGGATCTGATGCCCTCTTCTGGGGTATCTGAAGACAGCTACAGTGTACTCATATACATATAATAAATAAATCTTTAAAGAAAAAAAGAAGATTCAGAGAACGTTGTCTCTGCACATGCTCAGAGGAAAGGACAGAGCAGCTGTGCTCAGGCCACTCAGCTTGGGGGATCTTGTTCTCACTGTCTGAGAAGACTAAGACATCTTCACTTCCAGGAATGTGAAGTGAGTCCCACACCATTAAGTTGAGGGAGCAGATGGTGAATTAAGCATCTTCATTACCAAGTGTGTTCTCTGTCCAGGACAATGGAACAATTAATATTTTGCCTGAGGGTTGCATGGATTTGCTGATTATATACCAATGGACAAGAAACTATCACTAAGGACTATGTCTCATACTTCTTATTGCTTATCGATATACAGAGACAAATAGATAGACAGACAGACACCACTACCACCCTCACACACACACAGAACTATAAACCCAGCTGATCATCTGGTTGGCACAGCAGTGATCCTGGGAAGATCTAAGGTCTGTGCTCGACTGTATGTTCCACTTGTTCACATTATCTCTCCATCCTCCTGCTGACAACAGCTCCTTTGATTGGAGGGTTTTGGGTGCCTGCTTTGTTCCACTCTCCACTGACTTCTCTGGGTAGCCTTGATGCCCTGAGTAGAAAGCCACTCACACCAGTCCAGCCAATGCCCATCCATCTCCAGGAGAGATAGAGACAGAGACAGAGACAGAGAGACAGAGAGAGACAGAGAGAGACAGAGGGGAAGATGGTGGAGGGAGGACAGTAAGGGACACAATTAAGTGACAAATCAATGATTTGGAGCTAAGGTCACAAAGGTGACAGAGACATCATTCTCAGGGCTAAGGGAACAAAATATCTATGACAATAGACCACTGAGAAACTTCTTAAAATTCTACCAAGCATAAGAATAAGGAAGCACAGCCAGGTGGTGGTGGTGCACGCCTTTAATCCTAGCACTTGGGAGGCAGAGGCAGGCGGATTTCTGAGTTCGAGGCCAGCCTGGTCTACAGAGTTAGTTCTAGGACAGCCAGGGCTACCACACAATACAGATTGCTTAAGCAAAACCATGAGGGTGGGTGGGATTGCAGGAGTGGTTGGGGATTGCAGGAGTGAGCTGACATGCAGAACCCGCCCAGTGCCCAGGAAGAGGAAAGCTAGATATACCATCAGCTCTGGGCAGGAGGGGGTGGGGGGGTATCAAGCAGGATTAACCATCAACTCCTCTTCCTTCACCCGGGGTTTCTTAGGCTGACTTCATCCCCAGATACTGCTCTGCAATGGGGGAGCCAGGTTGGGTGAACTGAAACAGCTTTACCCATCTAAGATGATGAAGAGCGACTACCAAGCCGCACCGCCCAACGGAGGAGCTTTGCTCTGCTACAGAGAGGGCCGCGCCCTGTCTCGCTGAGAGAGGCCTATTAATGTAAGGTGTAGATAATGTACGATGTGCAGCTAGCATGTGCATGTGCATGTGACACATGGCCTGGTCAATATTAATGTGTGAGCACCCTGGTTAAACTTTCTTAAATGGGCTGCTCGTGCTTAGGAACGTCACCCAGACTGGAGAAATTCTCAATAAAATCTGCAAGCTGTTCCTTCTCCTGCACATTTGAGCAAATGGCTCTAGTCACTCGAAATGTCAAGATGACATAACCCAGGAATTCACATTTCGACCTCTACAGAGTCAAAGATCAAGGGCCCAGTTTTGGTCTAGGTTCCAACCGTGAAATTCAGCTTCCATTTTAAAATTCAAAATTGTGCTTTTTACTTTCCAGGGTTTTTTTTTTTTCTTCTTCTTCTTCTTCTTCTTTTTCTTCTTCTTAAATTTTTCCACATTTCCATTTATAAATCTTTGCCAAGGTTAGAGGACCGAGTCATCAAGTTGAACTTGATCTTGTGAGGATGCGAAGGTTTGAGTCTAAATACAGCAGTCCTATGTACCCATCAAGATTTATTGTCTATTTATGGCCACGTTTGCAAGGACAGAGGTTTAACAGCCCCTGCTTTACCAGAAACCATGCAGACCCAAATAGTGTGGTTTTGACAATGTTTATATTGAAAAGAAATATGTTATTCTCCGATGCTGCTCTGGATGGAGCGGTCCTGTGTGAGTGTGTTTCTCATAAGTTTAGAGGCTGCTAAATATGACAAGGGGATCATCCCTGGTTGGCAAATGAGGAGCAAGGTTGAGGTCACACCCAGTCAATAGCAGAGGGAAGCCAGAGTCTTGGTTCAGAGCACCTTGCACTAATGCTAACTCTGCCTAGGTCAGGAAGCACAGAGGACAATATATCCCAGAAGATGTGCAGGGCATACCATCCATGCCCACAGCCGATGGATACTGAGGAGGATCATAGAGTTTTTGGGCCCTCTACCATGCCCTCTTCTCAACTGTAACCTCACAGGGAACATCAGCAGTCTGCTAAAGAAGGACTGGCCTACATCCTGCCAATTGCCTTGCTTATGAGATAATCTAGCATGTTGCATTGCTCTGCAGTTCCCATCTGTTGCAGGATATTTGATCACACTGTGAACCCCGAGATTGTGTTATTTACTGAAAAACTTGTTTCTAGTTGTGGTGTGGCTCAGCCCTAACACACATCTTTAATCCAAGAGCTTTCTGTTTCAACACAGTAACCAGGATTAAATGAAATCAACCATAGGTTAAGAGGTAGGACAAGCAACCAGTTGACAGGGAGTGAACATAGGGGAAAAAAAAGTCATAGAGAGTAAGAGGAAGTCAGGAGGACGAATAGAGAGACACTCAGGAAGCAGAAGGGATGGGCATTCCACTTGAAGGGCTTTTTAAGGAGAGCTTGTTTTTCCTCAGCTGAAGAGGAGGAAGGTCAGCTGGATGCTTTCTCTGCCACTCTAAACTAGTAGGCCTTCACCCCATCATCATCATTGGTAAAATCGAATGAGTGAGATTTTGTTAAAAACAACATTCATCAATACTCCACATCCATTCCTCTACCCTTCTTTTACACCTACTTTAGTTCCAAGGCCGAAAGAGTTAGAAACTACATTTCCCAAACACCTCTGTAAGTAAGTCATCAGATATGCGTTCACTGTATCCTGTCAGAGTCAAGCGTGATGATTAAGCGAGTAAAAGGAATGCTTGTGTTGAGTCTCCCTGCTGAGAAGCCTGGCCTTGAAGTCATTTGGAGTCTCTGAAGTATCTTGGCTTCCTGGATGACAGGGATGGGACCATCCATTTGACCAGTGTTTATCACAGCAGATAGGGTTGTGCTCTGGAGTTGGTGGTGACCATGGTGGCTTTTAGATTGCAGGAATCAGTGGTTTCAATTCTATGCTTTAGGTTTGAGACTTCCCAATCAGCCAACCTATAGCCTGCTTTCTTGGCCTTCTCAATAGTTCTATACAACATTTGACATTTGAGGAAGGAAAAAATAAATAAAACTGTACTCATTTAAATGGTGTTTGATTTTGCTTTCTGTGACTAAGCCCAGACAGGAATAACACATGAATTGATCACTCATTGTGAGTTAAAAAGTAGAATTGGCAGTCTATGTAACTCTTTCACTTTAATTTTCACATGTTGCGATAAGGGAGGTCAGTTACTTCTTCAGGTCCCACAACAGTGAGGATCTGGTACAGAAGATATACCTTCGATGTCCAACATGCCTCTGGAGGTACCACTGATGCCCTGGAAAGAATGCTTCTCCAGGGCACAGATACACTTAAAGGTGATGATGATGGAACTTGTCTCACTTTCAGTAGCTTGCAAGTTACCATGTTATGTTTTCAGATGGTTCATGGTTATGAGACAAACATAGAAAATCGGTGCTCTTTGACCTTAGAGTGACAAGCGGAGTATGTAACAACACAGGGCATTTACAGTGTCAAAGGCAGATGTCGTCAGAAAGATTCAGCTACATTTCAATTCCTCTCAAAATAGTCACCAGCGAGCAGGTGACTCCCTTAAGCTCCTCCCGTGGCCGCATCACTACATTCAGGGGAACTCTGAAGGACATTTATACTTGAACTTGACCTTGACCCTTCAGCTTCAACGCCTCTGAGCAGGTGAGAGGGGGTGTCCATGAGTACCTGCTCATCTCTACTTTGTGCCCATAGCTGGACCATTCATCAAATTCCAGTGAGACTGTTAGCTTCTGTGACCTTGCTACAAATAACATCTGTCCACGCCTGCACTCTAGTAAGGCCTGCTCAGGAACTCCATATCCCTGGTCTCCCAGGTGCCACTTCTCCACATTCAGTTAAACAAGCCATTCTGCCCATCACTGCTGCCTATCTTTGTGACAAACAGTCACTGTGGCCCCTCCTCCACTGGCACTCACCCTACCTCCTCAGCCTGCTGTTCCCTCGGGAGAAGCTTTGAGCTGAAGGTTGGCAGTGCTCCCAATCCTGCCCTCTTGAATCCTTGACCTCTACTTTCCACAGACGTCATTCTCCTCTCTCAAGGAGTTATCTGTTAGCTAGGCAGGAAATATCTCTAATAGTTATAATGCAACCACCAATTCGGACATGCTTTTAGAACACAACCTTTCTTCCTCCCAATGGGCTATCCCCATGCCTCCCTGTCCTGGTTTCCATCCTTGCTCTACCATCCTGTACCTTTCTCCTGTACAACCAACTTAGGCTCAGGAGTGGCTTCAAACATTTTCCTATAGCATTCTAAATCCTACCTTTTCTTCCACTGCTCTCATCTTGGAGGCAATTTAAATGCCAAGTGCACCCCTTGGTCTGACTTCTTTACCACATGGCAGATTAGCAGAAGCTTGTTGATTGGTCCTTTTTTCCTTCCTGTTCAAAATCGTAACAGGCCAGAGTTGAAGAGATGGCTCAGTGGTTAAGAGCACTTGTGGCTCTTGCAGAGGACCTGAGATCAATTCCTAGTGCTTGGTAGGACTGGGTGGTAGAAACCATCCTCAAACAGAAAATTTAATGGAAATAAGATGAGTCCTATCTTGGCATAGCATAAAGATTACCAGGTTAAGAGAAGGAGAATCAATGTGTTCCTAGCAAGGGATAGAACACACCACCACTTACAATCCCACCACAACCTTCACAAAAATAAAATAAAATAAAATAAAATAAAATAAAATAAAAATCCACCACACTGAGAATGGGCAGTCAGGGCTTCAAGCATTTAGGAAAGCCCTCTCCTATCTTGGTGTCACTCAAGAACCATCCAACCTTGAGGACTCACAGCAGCAACCTTTGTTACCCAGAAGATTAGTACACAGTTCTACAGACATTAGCCTGTCCAAGTGGCCTTATAAAGAAGCCTGCCATCTTTTTAAGCTTCCTGCCTTACAGGCTATGCCTCAAAGGTCCTTGGGAAAGAAGAGTCTCCTGTGTGGATGAAGAGTTGGCTTCTGTTATTCCTTCTTTAAAACAGACATTGAATAAAATGAAATGGAGTGATTGCCCATTTTTGGATGCTGACATGGATGCCCAGTATACAGAGGACTGGGGTGATACCCAGGTAGTAGACAAAGGACTTAGATTCCCATAAAAGACTGTACCAGTCTGGAACTTTATTTTTCCTGAAGAAGATGCATAAGGGCCTTAAATCCACAGGAATAGTCAATACTTAGTGCTGGAGGATTGCCTGGTTGTACCAAGTCAGGCTTCCTGCTATTAGGGTCAGAGAAGTACATGGTTGGGAGGGGAGTATGCCCAGGAACAACAAGGTCAAATAAGGGAAAGTAAAGCTAGAACAATATGGAAGAAGGTAGCCTCTAAGACCCACCGTGACCTCAGCCATTCTCATAAGAATCTTACCCTGAACTTGTGCCTTCCAACTAGAAGATGCCATAACCCTCAGCTCAGCCAGTTTAAGAACATCCTGTCATATGGAAGGCAAGCAAAAAGACACCTGTCACAAGTTCAGGATGCTGACCTGGCCATTTGAACCTCAATTCTTGTCTTAGTTTTAGTGTTATTTCCTGTTGCTATGATAAAAATATCCTTTAAAAAAGCAACTTCCAGGTTATGGTTCTTTTCTTTTCTCGTCTCTTCTCGTCTCCTCTTTCTTCCTTCCTTCCTTTCTTTCTTTCTTTCTTTCTTTCTTTCTTTCTTTCTTTCTTTCTTCCTTCCTTTCTTTCTTTTTTGATAATTGAGTCAACAAGAACTTGAAGCAGCTAGTCACATCCACAGTCAAGAGCAGAGAGAAAGTGAAGGCACAGAGACTGGAACTTATCTCACTTTCTCCACCCTTACACAGTTCAGGACCACCTGCCTGGGGAATGGTGCCACCCATGGTGGGCAGATCTTTGCACCTTAATTAATACAGTCAAGATAATGCTCCACAGGACAACCCAGTCTAGACAATCTCTCACTGAAGCATTCTTCCCATGTGATTCTAGATTGTGTCACATTGACAATTAAAATTTCTCATCAGCAGGTGAGAGCTCAGGTCACTCACTGCAGTGGAAGAGGAGTGTGAGCCAGATACACCCTCTTCTGTGTCCAAGTAATCCCAGCAACGGTGCCCTGAGCATCCTGTCCCATGGAACATAGTCTCCTCTGCTCTCTTCTCAAGCAACCGTAAGATTGCTCTTTCCTACTCTTTGTTGACAAGCATGCTATAGGACAAGCCCTAATGTCTTCTTGTTTCTCTGAGACTGCCTTGATAAAGGGTCTGTTTCTTCTGTAACAACAAGACAGGAGTCTCAGTAATGGACATTTAAACAAAATTATGCAACATCTGAGTTGTGCGGTCCCATTTTACGAAAACAATTCCCCCTGGCAAACAATTTCCTCATCCTGTCAGGCATCCAGGTAGCACAGGTCCACACCCCTGGCCTTGGCAATTCGTCTACAGACCTGCAGAGCCCGCGGCACCTGGGTATTCTCCCCAGAGAGCTAAAAACAAAAAAGGAATCAACAAGTCAAGCTACAAGCCTGCCTTGGCAAAGAGAGATGTGTTAGTTCGACTCATCACAACAGGGTGAACCCTTGAACACAGTCCTCATTGTAACCACAAAACTAGCACTACTCAGTCACTTCTAGGCACTTCCTTCTCTTTTTACCCCTGGAGTCTTTAGACACCGCCCCAAACCCCAGCTTTTTTTAAAAAAAAAATATTGCACTTGGGATTTTTGCTCCAATTATGGTTTGGGGAAAAAAATCTGTCTTTTAGACAGCAACTGTAATAAAACTTCTTCTTTGGGGCTCCAGGCTCCTTCCTCTTTTGCCCAGGCAGCGTTAAGGTTCTATTCCAATTGACTCAAGCTTTTCAAGCTGGTATCTGAAATGGTCTGACACCCACTTCATTAGCATCAAGGGCTAATTTCGTTTGAAGAGAGTTTAAAGCAGCCAGGACTTAGATTCTGGGGTTAATTGGTCTGTTTGCCACTGTTTGTCAGAACTGTATTGAAAGAACATCTTCAAAGCCAGGCTGTGATACTGGCTCCCACACTGTCTGAAATGTTTCAGATGTCTTTATCAGTGCCAAAAAAATGCAGTGAGTGAAATGGCCTTTTTACTCAATTAATCCTGAAAACCAAAAAGGGGAATCCATGTAGATAGATAATGAGAATCGACACAGTGAAATTAAGATGCATGCTCAGACAAGAGTGCAGCTTTTACCAACAGTGAGCAATGGGAGATTCCACCTGCCCCAGCCTGCAGCCCTCAGCCCACAGCACCACGCTGCCCTGGAAGCTCTTCTTCTTGTCTCCTGAATCCTTTCCATCCTAAAACCCCAGTTGATTGGAGTCCACCAGTTGCTTAGCAACCCAAGGGCCAATTGGATTCAGTTTTAAAATGTCAACATCTGCATCTTATTCAAAGTTATTTTTTAATTCAAAAATTTATGGCCTGAGACAGGGAAGGGAATATATACTTTAAAAATCATATTTCCTTATAATACAGCTTCCTCCTGGCTCCTGCCCTCCAGCAGATCACAGACAGCATGGCTGCTTTTGAGAACCCCCAAGTCTACAGTCCTGTTTCCCATTTCTTTTGGAAGTAGAGAGAAGCAAAAAGAGGGAGCAAGGTGGGACCCCCATCTAGAAATCCAGCAGGAAAGGAAAATGAAACTACATCTTGTTTTACAATTAGGGATGCTCTGAGCCAAACAGAAAGTCTATCTCAGCCTCCATTATATAAAAAATTACAATGACTGTAGATCCAACATATCTGATGGCAACCAGAAGAAGTGGACTACCATTCTGTGATGGATTATTCTGCTTACACCAAAATATGGCTACTTCTTCCTCATATGCCCCCAAACCAAACTACAACACTCACCTCCCAAATGAGATCAGACGAGTCATGTAGCAGAGAAACCACAATAACACACATCCAAGAAAAAATTTGCTTTATTCTGTCTACAAGTGTCTCACCTTTTAAGGTCCTGGGCCTCCAATACATGAAAGTCGTCCCTCCCTGGGGTGTTGTGTTGGGCCTGCTGTGCTTTGGGGATCACAACTTCCAGTTCGTGCCACTATTGAGATTCCCTGGTGCCAATATGTTTGTGTGCTCTGTGGGGGGAAATGAAACAGAAAGCCCCATGGGGGGAATCAGATTTGGCAAGCTCGGGAGCAGAGGCAACCTCAGAATAACACCTTTCTGTAAGCAATCCAAATGGGTTACAAACAGATGCTATCACTCCCTTGGCCTCTGCTAGAGTGAACACATTAGCCTGCCTGCCTGCCTGACCATTGCAGAGGTCAAATTACCTGCTGGAGAGAAAAGGAAACCCTAAATCACTGGATGTAAGAAAAACTAGCCAAGTGGGACCTAAGCAAGGGGGCAACGGGGACTTGCTAGTCCGGGGTAAGGTCTCCTTCCTTGGAGGTGTGAGAAGTGTGTGAGCTAAAAAGAACGGCAGGCTGGGAAAAAGTACCAGAAACAAAAACCCATGGACACATTTTGCTCACCTTTCCACCGAGCACCCAAGCCTTAGTGAGACTTAAGCCATTCCTTCCTCGCCCAGAGCAGAGATCTGATTACCGTTATCTTCGCTTCCACGACTACAAGTGTTGTCATTACTTCCCCACGGATAGGACTCTGATTTACAAACACAATAGAAGACTGTGTGCACCACACTTGCCCTCTAACCAGAAGGGCTGGCTTCAAAGTGGGGAGGGGGGAAAGAGATGAAGGGAAGGAGGGAGGCAGGGAGGGAGACAGGGAGGGAGGAAGGGAGAGAAGGAGGAAGGGAGGGAGAGAAGGAGGAAGGAAGGGATGAGAGAGCCTGGGCTGTGAATCAGGAGCAGCCTGAGCTGCTAAAGGAGGCTTTCAGAAAGAACTCTATGATAGCACGCATGAAGGCCCATATGTGTGAATGTGCATGTGCATTTAAAATGCCACAGCTAAAGCAAAGCATTGAATGAGCATCGTGTCAGAAAGAGTCATCTATTTTACTGGCTCATTTCCTCCCTTCCTCGAGCCCCCAGTGTGTTTTGGGCTCAAATCTTCGAATGTGAGGAACAGAAGCCTGAATCATGATAAACAAGAATTCGTTATAACTATGTCAGTGGCATATCCCTGGCCTCCAAAGAGCCCCGTCTGCTAGCCCAGACTGCAGACACTTTCCTCATCCAGAAAAAAAGCTGCACTGGGTTGGAAGTGGAGTTTCCTGGGGCCAATTTGTCCTGCTTGCCTGCCACCGGTGGGTGCAGAAGGAAACCTGCTCATGGAGCCTCTCCAAGCCTGTGTACTTGCATATGCACACGTGCGTGTACGCGTGCGCGTATACACACACACACACACACACACACACACACACACACACACACACACACACACACCAAGGAATAGTCAGGAGCACAGGAAATATGGCTTGTTAAATATGCTGATTCCCATCTCATAAGCCCGACTTCTGTTAATTCCCCCTCTTTCCTTCTCTGGGATGGTATCAAAGATCCTGAATGGTCTATCGAAGCCTGAGCAAGAAATATAGATCAGGGTTATAGCAGGCCTGTTCCCCAAAAGCATATGTCCAGTGAAGCTACTTAATAGAATTCTGTTCTATGACCCTCAGGCATGCCATCTGCTCCTTGGCCATACTGGAGCTCAGCACTACAAGGATTTAGCATTTAGCACCACAGTAACTAAGCACTATAAAGACTCAGCACTAGGATACAAACCAAGCTTCGCTCCTAGAACCCTGTAGCTGGATCTTTTCTTGTCAGGGGTTCACCACCATGGCCAGCTTCACATTTTTCGTTACTTGCTTTTAAGACAATATTGTTAAGATTCATTTAATTTTTAACTCTCTCTCTTCTCTCTTCTCCCTCTCCCTCTCCCTCTCCCTCTCCCTCTCCCTCTCCCTCTCTCTCTCTCTCTCTCTCTCTCTCTCTCTCTCTCTCTCTCTCTGTGTAGCATGTAAGTGCAAGTGCCAATGGGGATCAGAAGAGGGCAACAGTTGTCCGGGAGCTGGAGTTAAAGGCAGTTGTAAGCTGTCGAACCTGGGCACTGGGAATCAGATTCCGGACCTCTGAACGTGTTAGCTCTTAATTACTAAGCCATCTCTCCAGACCCCACATAATGTCATTTTTTTCTTTTTGAGATCTAACTCACATCCCTTGTCATGAAATCTTTTAAGCCTGTTATAGGAGTGTACACTCATAGTTCCAGAAGGTCAGGCTTGATTACATGAGGAATTTAAGAACCTGACCTATAGAGAGCCTATCTTCATGAACAAATATAAGAAATAAATCACTTTTGATCAACTAGGGCAAAGGCAGACAAATTTCTGTGAGTTTCAGACCAGCCAAAGCTATTAAACACTGTGTCAAAAAACAAAAACAATACACACACACACACACACACACACACACACACACACACTTTTCAAGAGCATTGGCAATGGTTTTAGCACACTTATAAGGTATATGATTGAGTCAATCCCAGTGTAATTTTTATCAGCTGCCAAAAAAGCCCTGCTTGCTGCTTCTTTTTCTTCTTCTTCTTCTTCTTCTTCTTCTTCTTCTTCTTCTTCTTCTTCTTCTTCTTCTTCTTCTTCTTCTTCTTCTTCTTCTTCTTCTTCTTCTTCTTCTTCTGAAGTGTTTTCTAAACAATTCAGTCCTCAAGACCTATAACCTGTTTGTTGCATATGAATTAAACACACCCCTGGATTTTGCCAACCCCTGTGAGACTAGCCTCCTACAGATCACTGGGCAGCCAGTTCCCATCTGAACAAGATACCCAGGAACAAGAGACTCAGATGCCCTCCACCTTCCTGCGAATTCTGATAAGTCAATATATCCCCTCTCTCGGTCCCACTCACCCGCAATCCTGAAAGAGCTGGGACCCAGCAACCTATCTCTTCATGGATTTCCTCTTTTGGGTCTCAAAGATTTGATTCTTTTGTTCACTGAATTGTGTCATCCTCTGAGGCTGGTGAGACCGGGGTGGCTGCCACTCCAAAGGTCACAGGGCAAAAGGAAGTAATCGTTTCCCAAATAGAGGCTAACTCCTCCAGTTCCTCCCCCATACATCTGCACCTGCAGGCACAGCTTAGAGGCCTCCCACATAGTAGTGTGCCAGAGTAATGCCTCCTCTCTCTACAGAGGAAGGAGTGGGGGTGGGCTCATCAACCTTTTAAAAATATATATAACTTTTTTTTTTTTGATTTATAAAATTTCTGAGCCCTTGGCACAACAGAGCAGTAGTAGGTAAGACCAGCTGCTGTGGTGAGTCTGAGTCCTGGCCCTGCCACAGAATATTTAATCTGGCTAGCTGGTCATCTTTACACCCTGAACTTCAGTTCACTCTGCGCAATGGCAAGCTAATTCTAACACGCCAGGGCGAGACCTCCCTTGGTGCTTCACTCAACTTCCGTTTTTATTTCATCTAATTAAAAAGCTGAGGAGATGGGAGAGTCTGGAAGGAGGCCATGGAAAAGGAGAAATGGTATAATTAAAATCTCAACAACCAAAACCATTTTTTTAATGTGAGGGAGTTAGCAAGTTGGCTCAGTAGGCAGAGGAATTTGTTGCCGAGCCTAATGACCTTGTTTTGATCCTGAATCTCTGCAACTCTTGCAAATTGTCCTCTGATCTCTATACAGATGTGCTACACCTATACCCATGCAAGTACACCCAAACAAATAAACATAAAAAATGGGTTTTTAAACTTGAACAATGGCTTAGAAGTTGAGTGATTAGCAGGGCACAGAAAATCCCAGAATCCCCCTTACAGTGGCCAAAGTCAGACATGTGGGGCCTCTCATTCTCTTGGAAGAAGATTTACCAAGTAAAGGAGTCTGCAGAGGTGACCAAGGTCAGCTCCCTACACTGGGGAGAAAGAAGAGGAGCCAGTGCATTCTAGTCATCCCTGTGTCAACAAAAGGGGCTGCGCCGCAAATCTGAGTTTAAAGGCACCAATTAACCGTGATGATGGGGACTTGGTCAGCAACCAGGAGACAGCCACTGCTGAGCAGTTTACACGCAGCTGTTGCCATTCTGCGGGGGAAAGGCAAAGCTACCATTTAGAAGATGAAGGGAACCCTGTCAAAGAGGTTAAAAGATTCCATCAGGGCCATACAACTCAATATTGAGAATGAAGAATTTTACCCCATCTGCCTCTGGGTTCTGCTTTCCCAAGCAGGTAAAGGCATGAATAGGCCTTCTACACAGAGGTGCCTTCCCAGTCTTCACCAATCTGAAGTGGGCCTCAACTTTCCTTGGGGCAAAGCTAAACTTGTCCTGCTCTGTTCATTGTGAGAAATGGAGCCAATGTGATCCGAAATGCAAGTTCTTTGGTTGGACGAGGTGGCTTGTCATGCCTGTAATCTCAGCGTTCAGGCTGAGGCAGGAAGATTGCTGGAAGTTGGAGGCTGGCCAGCCTGGGCTCCATGAGTTCTAGGTCAGCCTAGGCTACAGTGTGAGACCTTGTCTCAAAAGTAAACAAACAAAGCCACTATTTTAATGATCTCACTGAGAAAATGTATCCATCTCATACCACATGGCCAAAACAATTCCATTTGTAGCAACAGTTAAATAGAACATTGAACTCTTAAGCATACAAGTCCAGGATGAAACAGTGGGAGCAATGGAAGCAGTCCTGTAACCTCAAAGGTCTTAACCGACTGGAACACCTTACAGATTACCTTTGTTCCTATGAAGAAAAACAACACCATTTAAAAAGCCAAAGGACAAATGAGAAGCATATTACAGAGACACACCTCCTTAACTTCATAAACATCTCCTATGAAATAAATACCAGACGTCCAACAGAACCTACAGGTTAAGGTGATGAAAGGGCTATAATAAAGATGTGATAGAAAGTCTCTTGACAAAATTCCTAATGAAAGCAAACCATAGAGTTGGCAAAGGTCTACAAGGATTAGTAAGAGTGTGGGCAAACACATCTCGTGCCAGAGCTGCAGGCCTTGGCCTCCAGCAGGAGCAGTTAGACAGCCAATGCTTGATTCCACCATCCTTCTAGAGATTTAATATGCACGTGCTTACATATGTAGGATGTGGTTACGTACACACATAATAGTATCTCATTGTTCTAAGTAACAGAAGGTTAGAAGTAAATCAAACAGTATAGGAAGAAAACGGGTTAATTGTGGAACAAAACTAGGGTGTTGAGTTTGTATGTGATAGACTTATATATGATGTAGTGTGCTTGTAGTGTGTGTGTGTGTGTGTGTGTGTGTGCGTGTGTGTGATGTACTTGTGTACATTTGTGTTGTTCTTGTGTGGTATGCGTGTTTGTTGTGGTATGTGTGTGTGAGATGTTAATTGTGTATGTGTATATGATGTGGTATGTATGTGTTGTGTTGTGTGTGTGTGTGTGATATTCATTGTGTATGCATCTATGACGTGGTATGTATATGTTGTGTGTGTGTGTTTTAATGCATATGCATGAATGCCTTGGTACAGGTGCCCATGCATGAACATGTTGAGGCCAGAGAAGGACTTAGGTGATTTCTTCTATTACTCCCTGCCTTATTACCATGAGCACAGTTTCTCACCAAGCCAGAAGCTCATCATTCAGATAGGCTGGCTGGCCAACATGCTCCTGGTCTCCGTTAGTCTGCCCTTCCTCTATCTTTATGAATTTTGGAGTTACAGGCATACAGTGTCTTTCTTGGGGGTTTCTGTTGCTGTACTGAAACACCATAACCAAAAAAGCAAGTTGGGAAGTAAAGGTTTATTTGACTTACACTCGCACCTCATAGTCCATCACTGAAGGAAGTCAGGACAGGACTCAAGCAGGGCGGGAACCTGGAGGCAGGAGCTGATGCAGAGGCCATGAAGGAGTGTACTGGCTTGCTCCCCAAGACTTGCTTAGTCTGCTTTCTTATAGCACCCAGGACCACCATCCCCAGGGATGGCCCCCACAAAAGGACCTTCCTACGTCGATCATCAATTAAGAAAATGGCCTACAAGCTTTCCTGTAGCTTAATCTTATGGAGGCATTTTCTCAATTGAGGTTCTCCCCTTTCAGATAATTCTAGTTTGTGTCAAGTTGGCATAAGACAGTACAACTGACCCCTTGTCAACTTGACACATGAACACATCACTATTAACACATAACCCTTCCTTTCTTACTCATCCCCAAGATCTCATATTAAAAGCATAAACAATTTTAAAGTCCCAGGCTTTACAAACTCAAACACATTAAATTTTCAGTCCCTTTAAAATAGCCAATCGCTTTTTAAATCCAAAGTCTTTTAAAATTCAGTCTCTCAACTGTAAGCTCCAGTAAAATCAAAAATAAACCAAATACTTTCTTACTTTAAGAGGGAACAAAGCAAAAGCAAACTCCCAAAGTATAGATAACTGGATGTAAAAGGTCTGGGATCGCTCAGTATCTTCTGGGCTCCACCAAGGGACTTCGGTTATTTCCCTGGCTCTGCCCTTCACATCACAGATTGTCCTCTAGGCTCTAGCTGACTCTGCCCCACTCTTGCTGTTGCTCTTGGTTGTCTTCCCATGGTTCTGGCATCTCCAAAATGCTGGGTCTTCTGCTGCAACTGGGCTGCACTCTCACCAGTAGCTTCTCAAAGGCTCTCTTCATGGTGTCAAACCTCAGGTTCTCCGCATGACCTGGTCAATTTTGGGCCTTCAACTTCCACTGAGGCTGCACCTTCACCAATGTCCTCTCCTGGTCTCTCACAATGTCAAGCGTCAGCTGTTCTCTGTGACCCCTTCATGTCTTCAAAACCAGTACCACCTGGGGGACTCTTACAACCTTGGCTACCTCTGCTACACAGCTTCATGTGCTGACTCTCAAGAAACACTCCCCAGAAGATTTCACCTCAAGGATGCTCCTCTCTTCTTAATCACCACTAATTTCTTAGCTGTGCCAGGCCAGCATCCATGGTCCCAGCAAAGCAAAGGTTCTGGTATTTTAGTAGTTCTGGTATTTTTGTCAATCACAGCTGACTCTTCAACTCCAGCCAACCAGAACCACAGAATCTTACTTCAAAATAACAAATGGCTCTGACAGAGTCTTTAGGCTTCCCTCTAGAACGTCACAAGCCAGTCTTTCATCTTCTGCACTGCCCTCAACATTCGAATATTCTAAGCCCCCACAGAACAGCTCACCAAGCACTGAATACTCAATGACTTTTCTTGCACAAAGTTCCAAAGTCCTTCCACGATCCTCCCCCCAAACAACATGGTCAAGTCTGTCACACCAATACCCTAGGATCTGGTACTAACTTGTCTTAGTTAGGGTTCGTGTTGCTGCTACCTACATTTCTTTCCTCGGGTGCTGGGCCTCTGAGCTCAGATCCTCACACTTGCATTCAAGTACTCTTAACCACTGAGCCATTTTCTCAGTCCCTGCAACAAGATGCTATGCAACTGTCAAAAAGGACATCAGTTATATACAAGAATTAAAGTTGGTCCCTTATCTCAAACTACCACTGAGCTACTTCCCAGCCTCTATAAAGCCATCTTAAAAACAATATAGAAGTAAAGTTCTGTGGTTCTAGATTTGATAGTAGATCTTAGATATGATACAAAGCATAAGCAACAAAAGAAAGATATGTAAATTTAACTTGATCAGCATAAAAAAAAACTTCTGAGTATCAAAAGATATGTTAAGAACAAGAGAAGACAAAGCTGAACACCATGGTACCATGATCCCAGCCTGGAGTGGCACTATTAGAAGCTATGGTCTTGTTGGAGTGGGTGTGTCACTGTGGGCATGGGCTTTAATACCTAGTCCTAGCTGCCTGGAAGCCAGTATTCTGCTAGCAGCCTTCAGGTGACGATGTAGAACTCTCAAGCAAGCCAATAAGTAATATCCCTCCATGGCCTCTGCATCAGCTCCTGCTTCCTGACCTGCTTGAGTTCCAGTTCTGACTTCCTTTGGTAAAATGTAAGCTGAATACAACCTTTCCTCCCAACTTGCTTCTTGTTCATGATATTTGTGCAGGAATAGAAACCCTGCCTAAGACAGGGACTGAGGCAAGAAGATAAAGAATCCAAGTCCAGTTTGGGTTACATAGTGAGATCTCCTGTCTCCAGAAAGAAAGGAAAGGAAAGGAAAGGAAAAAGAGAAGAGGAAAGGCAAAGACTCTGAGCAGATGTTTTTCTACAGAGGCAGTGCCCCCAGTTCACTATTGGGACTGGCTGCATGGTACAGACCTCTTTGTTGATGATTAAAATGTTCCTAGTTAGAAGGTGGCAATGCTTGCACAGCATTGTGAGTGCACTAGAAACCACTGAGATGCAGGCTTTAAAATGGTTGATATGGGCTAAGGATGTAGCTCGGTGAGCAGATTGCTTGCCTAGCATACAAGAAACTCTGGGTTCAATTGACACCACCACATAAAAGTAGGTGCGGTGGCAAGCACGTCTCATCCCAGAATTGGTAGAAGCAGGAGGGTCGGTCAGAAGTTCAAGGTTATATAGCAAGCTCAAGGCACACCTAGGGTGCATGAGACCCCATCTCAAAAACAACAACAAAAAGTTAAAGAGTGGAAATGGTAATTTTTGTGTTATGTATATTTTACCTCAAGAACAAGAAGAAGTTCTTTATGTATCAATAGAACTAGTCCCCAAGATAATTGTTACATAAAATTAAAAGTAAGTCTCTGACTACAGAACTATATAACTTGTGCTATCATTTATACATCACTTGTTATAATGCCCTTATTAATATGGCTGGATTTCCTGGGAAGGCAGGCAGACCATCCCTGAGCTGCTTTCAACTTAAGCCAAACACATTCTTCTCGAGGTACATATAAGTGTCGAGCACTTGCTATGGGCCCTATGGTACAGGTCAGTTTGGCTACCCAGCACCCAGCACCCAGCACCCAGCACCCAGCACCGCCCTTATTCATACAGGCGCCTTTAGGTTGAGGTTTGCATTCCCTGGCATAGACACTTCTTTTGTGCCAAGTTATAGCCACTGAGCAAGGTGCCTAGACAAGCTGCCCAGTGCAGAGCTCCACAGAGAAAGTTCACACATCATGTATATCCCTCTTCATCCAAGGCTGGGCACCCCATGCTGTCAGTCAGTGAACTTAATCCAACTCTGTTATGGTCTATGCTCATATGTTGAAGGCCTAACTCCAAAAACATTAAGAGTTAGGACCTTGGGGGAGGGGGGTGATTAGATTTCAAATAATGTCCTGAGGTAGGCCCTCCAGAGTAAGATTAAAGAGACTAGAACACTTGCATTCAGTCTGGAAAAAGTGTGTTTGGTTTGAGTTTAAGGTGGAGTGGGTGGAGTGGGTAGAGAGAAAAGTGGAAAAGGGAACGAGAGGAGAAGGGGAAAGGGAGAGAGGAAGAGGAGAGAGGGGGGAGAGAGAGGAGGGAGAAGGGGGGAAGAAGGTAAGTCTACTTGCCTAGCACAGGTGTGCAGCCAGCAGAAGTTGAGAGCTGCCCTTGGGTCTAGGGTACCCCTGTCTCCCATTAAGAGCATACCACTGTTCAAGTAGCATTTTTGTGTTAAAAGTTAGACATTTTCATCTAGCATCACCCCAAAACAAAAACACATCACCTGCTATTCTTGGTCCCAAGCTCATTGGAAAGCAAACCGTTGATCAGCCCAGCGCTGGAGGACTTGACATCAGAAAAGAGCTTCTCACAGGACAGCTCAGAGCTGTGTTTTATGGGCAATTTCTGAGATTTTCAAGGGTAATTTCCACCATATGTTTTTCTCAGATCACATGATGGCTTTAGCTTCTATCCTCTGAGTTAAATGTGATTGTTCTCTAACTGACAGCATGGCCAGCTTCTGTGTTCCAAAAACAAGATCCAATGTTACTAGAAGACACTCTCACAGCAAACTCCCTGATCCTCTGGCTCTTCCAGTCCACTTCCTAGTAATGTCAGAAGCTACAGCCAGAAGTCTTAGCAGGGAGGCTGCCTAAACACCAGCTGAATGACACAAAAGCAGCAACAGACACGATGCAGCACACAGGGGGGGAGTCAATGAGGACTCAACCCTACACCAAGAACTATGGGCAACTAAGGAATGCTGACAGTGGGAGAAAGAATCTTCCCCAAGGAAGAGCATACCAACTGCTTATCTGATACCAAATGGTGAGCTCTGAAAACGTACATACGTACTGGTAACTTTGTACAGACTGAGGAATATATATACTTAGGAATATATACGCATATGTATATATACATAACACACATACAACTAATGAAGAAAGAGGCAGTGGATTGGGAAGAGAGCAAGGAGGGGTATATGGGAGGGTTTGGAGGAAGGAAAGGGAAGGGAAAAATAATGTGATTACATCATAATATAATCTCAAAAAAAAAAAAGACAAAAGATGGCTCTCTCTCATCCAAAGTGGCCGAAAATGCCTCACCTTCTCCTCCTGAATGTCCATGATGCTTATGTTTGCTACATGGGGATACAAGGAAGGTGTGTAGGTGCTCTGAGGGTGATTGCACAGGAATCTCCCACAAACTGGGGCTTAGTAGGGCTACATGATTATCCCCTGTTCTGTGGCTGAGCTGGGGGCCTGGTGGAAGGGTACATAGGCTTGGGATGGGGGTGGGGGTGCGGCTGGAATCCAAATCCCCAAGTTTCACCCACTTCACCATTTCGACTAAATCACTCTCATCAGCTTACCTCACCTGCATCTTTTCCGCCGGTGCTAATTTAGGTCTTCAGTTTGCATCCAATTTAGTCCCTTATACTCAGGCAGCTTTCTTGCCTGCAAATTCCCCTGAGGAGGCCTTAAGATGACTCCTGCCCAGAAATTACTGCCTTCAGCCTGCGCGCACGAGCCCAGGCATTCCTCAGGGTCCTGGCTCCACACCATGACATCGCCAACCCCCTTGGCCGGCAGCTTCTCCACCAGCCCACTGACATTTCGAGCCCCTCTCTAAGCCCCTTGGTAGCACAAATGCCGCTTGCTTCGGTGGCTACCTGCAGCTCTTGTTATTTTCCTGTCATTGACTTCGTGCTGGGCTTTCTAACCACCCAATCCAACTTCCCCGCTTTCATTTCTTTTTCTGTCCTTGGAATCCGAAGCATCTCCCGATTTACTACCATCTGCTACCTTAATTAATAGGCTGTTTACCTCCCCTGTAGGACCTTGCAGAGATTCTCTTGGACGCCGTCCCTGACTCTGTGGAGTTGCAGGCTCTCATTAGTCGTGGTTTATAATCCAGCCTTCAATCTATCTGACAGCTTGCATCTCCAAGCCAATTTGAATTACATTTTTTTCTCATAGGATTTCATAAGACACAAATACGCTTTATTCAAACCTGGAACAAATTACAGTTACAAGATTCCCTCTGTCCAGTTCTTTTATAATTTGAAAGGAACCAGAAGAGGAGGAAGGGGGACAAAAAAAAAAAAAAAGAGTATTAATCTGGTTTGCTCGATATAAATTCACTGAGTTCTCTGCGCCGAAGTCTCGGGATTTTACTGCAAGCAATTTTCTTTCTACATAGCATAGTTGGGTGCCTTCTACCTCCCTCCATGCCACCACCCTCATGGGCAGACTTCCACTATACCCACGGCAATCACACAAATCTATGGCCAGAGAACAAATGAAGAGAGTGACTTTTTCAACCTGAACTGCCAGTGTTCTTATATCAAAGATGGTGACTTGTCTATAAGAGAAAAGAACTTGTGGTTAGTCCTTGTTGTTGTTGAGCTGAGGAGATGGCTCGTCAGATCAAACACTTACTTACTAGGCAAATTTGAGGACCCATGTTTGGATCCCAAGACCCACAGAAAAGCCAAGCTCCGTAGTGTGCATCTGTAATCCCAGGCCATCTGTGAAGCGATGGGAGCCAAAGTCAAGAGGTTCTCTGGAAGCCTGCAGGCTAGCCTCACACAGGCAATGCAGAGCAATGCTGTCTCAAAGTAGAAGGCAAGGATTGACAATGGAGGTTATGCCCTGATCACACGAGTGTGCTGTGGCATGCTCATGCTTGCACTTACAAATACACACACACACGCACACACACACACACATTTGAAAATGACTTTTTAGAGAATTTTTGTCAGCTGGGTGATGGTGGTACACACCTTTAATCCCAGCACTCAGGAGGCAAAGGCAAGCAGATCTCTAAGTTTGAGGCCAGTCTGGTCTAACATATCAAATTCCAGGACAGCCAGGGCTACACAGAGAAGTCCTCTCTCAAACAAACAAGCAAAAATAATTTTTTAATTGTTATGTGCCATGGTCATTATTGCAAGTGTTTCTTAAAATGCAGTTGTCTGTGCTCTTTCTTTACAGATGAGGAAGGGGAGAGGGACGGTCTAGCATCCAGCAAGCTCCATCTGTGGATTAGACCCTGAGTGAGAGATTCACTTCTATGATCACAAGCGTGAATTTAAACCACCCTTACTCAGATCAAAGTGTAGATCTTCAAGCCTCAATACTCCATGCTCTGAGTGGGAGTTTGAAATTGGGCTCTAAAAGGCCTGATAGATATTTCTTTGGTGGCTAAATGAATTTTGGAAACACCAGAATTGCAAACTATCCCAGAAATATCTATTTCAGCTTTTTTTTTTTTTTTTCTGTCATTTGTCACGGGTAACGCTCAAACAGCCCAGCATTCTCAGACTGTAGAACCTTAAGCCCAGCACTGAAAAGAGGCCTACAGGTTTCTGGAGTCCATGCCTTCTTCATGACAACACAGAGCCTCCATTGTGATGGCGGGGGGGGGGGGGGGGCGCTTCCTTTTCTGTATGAGGTTGGGACTTATACACCCCACAGCATGGAGGAAACTTGAAGTAAGAGGTAAAAGACAGACATTGAGTGACAGCACTTTTAAGATGCCCAGGACAAGCAAATCCATAGAGACTGGGTGTAGAATGGCTTCTGCAAGAGACTAGAAGCAGAAATGAGAAGTAGCCATTCAATGAGAACAGGGGTTTCTGTTTAGGGTAAATGGAAAATTCTAGAAACAGATTGTGGTTCTGGAGCCCATGGTTTAGACTTCACCTTCTCTATAAGGCCACACTTGTCCTTGGCCAGAGCCTCTAACACCTATAACTCAAGGACTCGATTATCAGTAAGGCATGTCTTACAGCTAAGACATCTTTTGCCTGATCCCCATTTCTTCTCAGATAGATTCTTGCTATGTAGCCCAGGCTAATATTCCTGCCTTAGCTTCCTAAATGCTCCAATTACATGCACACACACTCTGCCTGCCTTCTGCTGTTGTTCTGTTGATGGCTGTTTTGAAAATTAAATATGGCCAGCAAGATGATTCAGTGGATTAAGGGACTTGTTTCATAGACCTGATGGTCAGAATTCAATCCCCAGAATGCACATAGAGGTGGAAGGAGGAAACTGAACTCTACGGAGTTGTCCTCTGACATCCACATGTATATACACATGTCATGCAATAATAATAATAGTAATAAATATGTATAAAAGAAATGCTTAGTGCAGAGAATGAGAGACTATAGGACCTCACGACAGTTGCTACATCTACAGTACAGCCCAACTGAGGCTGAAAAACAATGGAAGAGGGAACAGAAAGCCAGAAGACCAGAATACCTACTGTCTTAGTCAGGGTTTCTATTCCTGCACAAACATCAGGACCAAGAAACAAGTTGGGAAGGAAAGGGTTTATTCAGCTTACACTTCCACATTGCTTTTCATCACTGAAAGAAGTCAGGACTGGAACTCAAGCAGGTCAGGGAGCAGGAGCTGATGCAAAGGCCATGGAGGGATGTTTTTTACTGGCTTGCTTCCCCTGGCTTACTCAACCTGCTCTCTTATAGAACCAAGACTACCAGCCCAGAGATGGCACCACACACAAGGGGTCTTTCCCCCTTGATCACTAATTGAGAAAATGCCTTACAGTTGGATGTTATGGAGGCATTTCCTCAACTGAAGCTCCTTTCTCTGTGATAACTCCAGCTGTGTCAAGTTGACACAAAACTAGCCAGTACACCTAACCTACTGCCTACCTACCTCAATATAAAATCATTTACCTATGACAGGGATACTGAATCCATGAAATCTCAACACTTTGGCTGCATAACAAGACATGTACAATGGCCACACCAGTCAACACAACAACACAGATGGAGGAAACGTCACAAGGCCCCGCCTCTCGGTGACACGTTACAGGCAATCAGTGGCTTCTAAGGGAGGGAGAGTTGGTTTTCTCCAAGGAAGAATTTATTGACAGGTTATTGAACCCTAAGTGTTTGACAGGTTATTGAGCCTAAATGGTTATCCCTAAATACATACACACAGAAGCAACACTCAAGAGACTCAGTAGGGTGTGTGTGTGTGTGTGTGTGTGTGTGTGTGTCTGTGTGTCTGTGTGTCTGTGTGTCTGTGTGTTAATTATAGAAAAAGAAGTCACAAATTTAAGAAGGTGTTGAAGAGGAACAGAGGAGGATTTGGAAGGGGAGAGGGAGGGATGGAAAGTATACAAATAGAGGACTTAGGTATGAAATATTCAAAATGTTAAATTAAAAAGAAATAATTTTTAAATGTTATTTATTTATTTTATGTACATGGGTGTTTTGCTTACATGTATGTTTGTAAGACTATCAGGTCACTTGAGAACAGACCATTGTAAACCTCCATAGGGGCACTGAGACCAGGTCTCTGGAGCAGCAGAGTGCTCTTAGCCACTGAGCCCAGCAGTGATTTTCTTCTTCTTCTTCTTCTTCTTCTTCTTCTTCTTCTTCTTCTTCTTCTTCTTCTTCTTCTTCTTCTTCTTCTTCTTCTTCTTCTTTTTAAAGAATGAACAAATAAACTAGAATGTAAATCCTTTAAACCTGAGACCATCATCCCAAACCACTTGGGCCAAATGAAAAATTTCCTTTTTTGAACAGAGTGTCTCATCTGATAAACAGGTAGCTGGCTAACCAAGAAAATGCTAGAAATATTTCAGGCTATGGTCCTCCCATTCAAAAGCAGATGAGAACAAGAGATAAGGGAAAGAGAACCATGGAAAAATAGAAATAATTAATGTATGCCTTAAATTTGGCTGGAGGAGTTATTTAAAAGCCTTGTTGTCTCCTCTACATGATCAGTATCTTCAAGAAAAATGTGACTTTTTTTTTACCCTTCAAATGAAAGCTGCTCCAGCAGGAGGCTATAAAAACCATAGGTACAAAGGTTAGGCAACATCACAGGAGAGAGATGTGGTAGGTCTGTTGTGTCTGAGAAAGAAAGGAGATGTGACTCTCATGTGCAAGCTGGCATTGACTTCTAGCACAGCGAGGCAGAGCATGGAAGAGATAAAGACCACGATGGGGCTAGGGATACAGTTGAGTCAGAAAAGTTCTTGCCATACAAGTACAAGGACCTGAGTATAACCCCCAGCATAAATGTGAAAAGCTGAATGAAGTGACTTGTAATTGGAATTCCAGTGCTGGGGAAGTGGAGGCAGGGGGGATATCATTTTCTGGGGTTCACAGACCAGCCAGCCTAGCCTTCTTGGTGAGCTGGAGGCTGGTGAGATACCTTGTCTCAGAAAACAAGGTCCCAGAAAAATGGAAGCCAAGGTTGCCTATTGTCTTAGTCAGGGTTTCTATTCCTGCACAAACATCATGACCAAGAAGCAAGTTGGGGAGGAGAGGGTTTATTCAGTTTACACTTCCATACTGCTGTTCATCACCAAGGAAGTCAGGACTGGAACTCAAGCAGGTCAGGAAGCAGGAGCTGATGCAGAGGCCATGGAGGGATGTTCATTACTGGCTTGCTTCCCCTGGCTTGTTCAACCTGCTTTCTTATAGAACCCAAGACTACCAGCCCAGAGATGGTACCACCCACAAGGGGCCTTTCCCCCTTGATCACTAACTGAGAAAATGCCTTACAGTTGGATCTCATGGAGGCATTTCCTCAACTGAAGCTCCTTTTTCTGTGATAACTCCAGCTGTGTCAAGTTGACACAAAACTAGCCAGTACACCTATACATACATCCATACATACATACACTCTCTCCCTCTCTCTCTCCCCCTCCCCCTCCCCCTCCTTGACCATGATGATGCCCTATGACTGAAAGCCTTTTGTGTCATTGCTTATGTGAGGGATAGACATCCATTCCCCAACAGAAAATGAGGCAGCATTTAACCATCACAAGGAACAAAAATACCATTGCTCTTTGCCTGGAGTGAATTGGCAGTAGAACTCTGGAGAGCCAGGACCATAGCTGGAGGTTAAGGGAGATAGATGTTCCTAAGAAAGGGATGGAGGGGGCATGCCTTAAATAAACTGCAGGTTTTGTTAGACATATTTTCTGCCCTCTTTTAATAGTTAACTTGACCCCAGCTCAGGAATCCAAGATAGCAAAGCGTCTATTGTGCCCCTGGAGAAAGCTGTGCAGACCTGGATGCCTTGCAGGCTTGGCTACAGCCCTTGTCCCTGTGATTCGGGTATGGCCCTTCCTTCCCTCTTGGATCTTACAGCCCTCCAGACCCACACAGAGCTTATCTCCAGCAGGAGACTCAAGGGTTTATGATTTTAAAACATAACTTGAGTAAGTCTCCTTCTTATCTCAGAATGAGTTTCCCTCTCTCTCTGCATCGCAGCTGCTTCTTGCTGCCCAGCCAGACTCCTGCAGAGATAAAAATACAACTCATTTAGGTAAATGATTAAATTGAAAGTTACAATATTACCAATTAAGCTTGAACAAAGAAGGGGGAGAAGAAAGCAAATTCTTTGAGAGGGTCAAGAGAGTGCCTGTCCTTCCATGCAACCCCAGGCAGCCCTCACCCTGGAGATCAATGAGGGTCTCATGAAAGTGCTTGGGGGAACTTCTGCAATCTCAGAACAACTACTTAATGTCTCCTCTCTCTCTCTCTCTCTCTCTCTCTCTCTCTCTCTCTCTCTCTCTCTCTCTCTCTCTCTCTCTCTCTCTCTCTCTCTCTCACACACACACACACACACACACACACACACACACACAGAGAGAGAGAGAGAGAGAGAGAGAGAGAGAGAGAGAGAGAGTTTGTGAGTCTCTGTGTCTGTGTGTCTGGGTGTTCATTGGGCTGTGGAAGGAACCTTTCAGAGTCAAGCATATTTCTTGAACCTACCAGTTCAGTTGCTGGGAAAAAAGATGCAGGCTGTGTGAATAGAGTCAGGGTGATGGCACACAATGGATCACTTAGAGTAGTAAAACCAAGTGTAACGGATGCAGATAATAGAATAGCCACCGGGGTATATGATAGGGCAGGACTAGGATGGGACACACTTGGGGTGAGTGGAGAAGTGCCTTTTGTGCCCAATGTTATCCCTCTCAAAAGGCCAGTCCCACATCTGCATAAACCCAAGCCTGAGAGTCGTGTCTTCCCTGTAACCACAGATTCTGAGTGCCACTCTTACGACATCCTTATCCCAGCCCTGCTGCCCACAGAGTCCCAAAGGTCAAAAGTAGGATCCATTCCTTTACCTGAATTTTGTATGATAGGAGAGAAACATTCTAGCAAGCCAAAACGTGTCTGGCCATCCTGGCCATCCACCAGCAAGTACCACAACTTCATCCTAACTTCTGTTGAATTCCTAATCACAGGAACACACACACACACACACACACACACACACACACGTAGCCTGGACAAGAAGAGCTGGGGCACCCTCTAGATCCTCACTGAGAATATAAGAAGCCACGGGAAGTGACATCCATTGTTCTTGTTTCATCTTGGCCTAGACCCCAGCCCCGTGCTGCTGCTGAAGATGGGCAAAGCAATATGCCCTCATTGAACAAAGCCAACTGTCATTCAAGAGTCCTCTAGAAATTAGTCACACCCCCAGGAAGCTAGCACCACAACCCTAGCTTTCACCAAGGCAGCCCCTGGGATGCTAAGGTTGATGGGAGAAACACTGTGTGTCAGGAGAATGGTGTGTAAGTGGAACCAGGTTTCAGAGTGGAACAGTTTGCAGTGTGGCAGCCCACTCAGAACACTGGTCTGGAAGTTTGCATTGACCCTCAAGCCACACAGAATCCCTGATCATGCATGACCCAGCTTGACCTTAGCCTTGGGGGTTTCATTTTATTTTATTTTTTATTTATTTTATTTTTATTTTTTTTTAGTATAATGTTTTCCAGGACCTTTTGTTTCATTTTGCTTTTTATCCACGGGGGGGGGGGGGGGGGAGCGGGGGGGGGGCGTGATTAAACAATACCAAGTTCCCTTTGTTAGCATTTGGGCTAAGCTCCTCCCCACAGTTACCTGGCAACAGCCAGGTAGGCCTGACCCTCTATAAAAGGGGCTGCTTGTTCCCTCCTCCCCCTCTTGTTCTCTTGCTCTCTTATTTCTCTCTTGCCCTCTTGGGCTCTTTCCCTCCCTTCCCCATTCCCTTCCCCCTCTCTCCACATGTTCATGGCTGGCCTCTACTTCTCTACTCTCTCCCTCTCTCTGCCTTTCTCTGCCTCTACTACCCTCTTAGTTCCCCTCCCCATGCCCTGAATAAACTCTATTCTATACTATACCATACTGTCATGTGGCTGGTCCCTCAGAGGGAAAGGATGCCTTGACATGGGCCCACTGAGACATCCCCTCCCCCCATACCTCACACCCCTCCATAAAACATACCCACTCTCTCTTTATCTTTTTCTAAACACATCCCATGTCCTCCATTGTTAAAACTTGCAACTTGCATTGAAGAGGAGCTTTTTAATTGATATGACAATATACAGCCAAAACTATTAACTAAAACCCATTGTTTACACTGGGGTATGTTCTTGGTCTTATACATCCTATGGGTTTTGAAAATGAAAAACATTCCACCATTCTAAGATTGTATAAAAAAGAAGAAAGAAAGAAGGAAAGAGAGAGATAGTGGACACTTTGCCCCTTCTTAGAACTGGAAACAATCACCCATGGAAGGGTTACAGAGACAAAGTTTGGAGCTGAGACAAAAGGATGGACCATCTAGAGACTGCCATATCCAGGGATCCATCCCATAATTAGCCTCCAAACGATGACAACATTGCATACACTAGCAAGCGTTTGCTGAAAGGACCCTGATATAGCTGTCTCTTGTGAGACTAGGCCGGGGCCTAGCAAACACATAAGTGGATGCTCACAGCCAGCTATTGGATGAATCACAGGGCCCCCAATGGAGGAGCTAGAGAAAGTATCCAAGGAGCTAAAGAGATCTGCAACCCTGTAGGTGCAACAACATTATGAACTAACCAGTTCCCCAGAGCTCCTGACTCCAGCTGCATATGTATCAAAAGATGGCCTAGTAGGCCATCACTGGAAAGAGAGGCCCATTGGACACGCAAACTTTATATGCCCCAGTACAGGGGAACGCCAGGGCCAAAAAGTGGGAATGAGTGGGTAGGGGAGTGGGGGGAAGGTATGGGGGACTTTTGGGATAGCATTGGAAATGTAATTGAGGAAAATACGTAATAAAAAAAATTTAAAAAAGAAAGGAAGGAAGGAAGGAAGGAAGGAAGGAAGGAAGGAAGGAAGGAAGGAAGGAAAAAAAGAAAGAAAGAAAAATCCCAAACCTAAAATCCCCATGTTCTATTTTTGTCATCCTTTCTGCCCCAAATTAACAGAAGTATGTTATCTCCAATTTACCAGACAAGTATATATGATCTTCTTATTTTCCCTCTTTAAAATGATGTTGATTGACAAGTAGAATCACCATAAAGCTGAGGTCACAGTTTCACCAAGTCTAGTCAGGGACATTTCAACCCCCATGTATTATGGGATATTTGATCACACTCTAAAACCCGAGATTGTGTTGTTTACTGGAAAAAAAAAAACTGTTTCTGGTTGTGGTGTGGCTCAGCCTTAGCACACATCTTTAATCCCTTTGGCTGGAATACAGACATACTCTTAGTACACACCTTTAATCCCAAACAGTGAAAGTACAGCTAGTTTGTAGAAGGAAGCACCCATGTATGAAAGTGATGTCTAATTGAGTGTTAGACCTGCCACTAAGAAGATTACCTAGGGGAGAGCCTTCTTTAGACAAAGTGACGAATCAGAGAAAGATTTGACAGAATGGCACATGTCCAACCCTCACAAGAACAGAGAGAGAAGAGAAGCTACTTAAGAGAAGGCAGTGCAGAGAGATGGAAAAGGCAGTTGTACTGGGAACACAGAGACAGATTGCAGAGAGAGAGAGAACAAGCTAGACTCACGTGAAAGCAGGACAAATGAAGCCAGAAGATTAGAACATATTGCTAAAGGTAGTATGAGGCTAAGCAGAACAATTTAGTCAGACTTGAGAGAGAAGCCACTTTGGATCAGTCAGCTTGATGAGGAGTTTGGGCCAGAATAGCTGAGTTGAACCAGCCAGCGAAAGTTCAGAAAGACCTAGGAATGGCGTGAGCTTATTCAGCTGCAAGTCTCAGAGGCCAAAAACATTCTAGGCCTAGATTAGATTGTACAGAGACTAGAAGCTTCCAGGACTAGGCTTAGGTCAGTAGACAGAGGCAGTAAGCCTCTGAGAGAACAATTACATCAGAAGAATAAAAGACACTTTTCCATCCATGCTCCCCAGTCTCTGACTAGAATGCGGCCCTCACTGATCACCATTACAGCTCTTGCCGTTATCCCACAGCAGAGCTGAGCTCAGTGGGTGCTCTAGTCTGACCAAAAGGGATGTTGGCAGAGGGTGGGGGCATCATTGTGGACCCTCGATTGTGAGTAAATAGGTTGGACACAGTTGATATCCACACTACACTGAACTGGATGGGAGATAAGAATAGCCAAGCGGCGAGCTCAAGAGAAAGCATAACAGCAATACCAAGCAACTGTTCCCAAAGTGTCACCCAGGCAGCCACTGGGGTTCCCAGGACCTTCTCCAGGGCTCCTGAGTTTACAATAGTTTTCATAGTAATACTATGAAATACTATCCCATTCTCATTCTTGAAACAGCATATGAACAAGTTTTCCTGTCTATATGATATGCTCTCTCTCAACAGATTGAATATATAAGCAGTTACAAAAATCCCAACTGTCTTCTGTTAAAGCAGACAATAAAGAATTTTTCAAAAAGTTAAAAAAAAAAATGGCGCATACCTTTAGTCCCAGCACTCTGGAGGCAGAGGCAGGCAGATTTCTGAGTTCGAGTCCAGCCTGGTCTACAGAATGAGTTCCAGGACAGCCAGGGCTATACAGAAAAAAACCCTGTCTCGAAAAAACTACCACCACCAACAACAACAAAAAAAGCCACTTTTCCCTTTTTAATATATTTTATTTTATATATAGATAGATATAGATATATGTGTGTATGTATATATATATATGTATGTATATACATATGTGTGTGTATATATATATGTATGTACATACATATATGTGTGTGTGTATTTTATATGCACACTTTTGTATATGTGTGGGCATGCATATGACAGGAGCCCATGTGGAGCTCGGAGAACAAAGTGGGTTTGGGGGATTGAACTTGGGTTGTCAAGCTTGGTGGCAAGGTTCCTTACCCACTGAGGAATCCTACCTGCCCCTCTTCTGTTTAAAAGCATCTGAATGAAGCTGAGAGGAAGCAGTGGGCAGAACCTTTTGGACAGGCTAGCAGCTGGCAAACATCTGGGTACACACCAGGCACAGCATACATACACGTCTATAGTGAGCAAGGACTCATGGGGAGAGGTGCTTTCCTACACAAGCGAAAGCAATTACATCCAAAATACAAATCTCCAGTAACCATGCTATAATTAGCCAGACTTGGGGACATCACATAAACACTATGTTACCAACCACCTTCTGGGATGCACCGCAACCTTGTCTCATCCCAGACCCCATCCCAGGATCTGGGCATCCACATAATCAGCACAACCACTGGACACCACTCATTTGCTGATTGCTCAAGCCATGCTTATGCATGTAATCCCTGTGTAATCAGAGGCTTAGAGCGCACCACGGAGATACTGAGAGACCAGGTTTCTTACCCTGGCAGATGTGCAGTGCAGTGGAACATTCTGGAAGGTTCTTTCATTACAAGAAATGGTAAAGATTTCAATCCCGCATCTCATATGTGGTAGAAGTGGTGGGAAGCCAAGTCTGAAGGCCTCTCATCTGCCCTCACATCTCTGGATGTGAGACCACCCTCACATCTCTGGATGTGAGACATGCTTCCTTGTAGCCTCTTGGGCGAGCCTTCCTGTTCCCTCTAGTTACTAGAACTCCTTTATCAACTCCAACACTCTCAAAGCTTCTGGCCCCATCCTTGGACCAGAGATCTGGAGTGACCCCATTTCTCACTACACCCCCCCTTTCACATGTTTAAAACCACTATTCTTTCTCTAAAGAAGAATCAGAATAGGAACAAGTTCTTAGCCCATGTATCTGTCTCCACGTACACGTCTGGATGACCTTAAACTTCTGATCCTCCTTTCTTCACTTCGCAAAATGCCAAGATTAAAGATGTGCACCACCAGGACATGTTTACGAGGTGCTGGGGCTAGAACCTGGGGCTTCAAGCATGTTTGACACACATTCTCCCACTCAGCTACAACTGCAGCCTCCTGAATGCCTCATCTTGCTCTGAGAAGGCAAAGTGCCTGGATTTCCCCTGACTGGATGGCTCCTTCAAGTCTCCCTGTGCTGTGGCTGTTTCTGTGATTCTGGACACAGACCAAGGCTCCACAGCTCGCCTTCTTGCCCTTGCATCAGGCATAACTTAGAGATAACAGGAGCCCCCACAGTTCAGCTAGGTGGCCAGGCTTCCCCTGGGTGGGAGACACTCACTAGGAAAGGTCAACATGGCTTTGTTAGGACAGAGATAACCCTCTAGAGTAGAGAAAATCCTAGCTATCTAATCAGCAGCTTTCCCAGGCCTTCCTCTTAGACTGCATATGCATTCGTAAAAGAGAACACTGCAGAACCAAGGGCACTGCATTCCTTTCCTTATTTCCTTTTCCTTTCCTTCTTTTTATTCTAAGGATAAAGGCATATTGCAACATTTTATCTTCCTTCCTTTCTTTTGTTTTAATTGAAAAGCTGTATCAAAAATGCTCAGAGCACTCAGAGTGACCCAGGATGAGCCAATCTCCTGAGCTGGCCCCACGCTGCACTCTGCACTATCTGTAGCAGGGGCTCCTGGGACCTCTGTGGGAAAGACTGCCAAAGCATGTGTGGAGGGAGAAGGGCAGGACTCCATGCTGGGGTGTGGAGGATGACAAACATAGCTAGCAGGGCTGAGGGACAGCAGAGGGGCCAGGCCCAGGTGGGAAGGCTATGGCTAAGAAAGCTTTGAAGTCCTTCCCTCTTAAATCCTTCACCCAAGCCAAGTAGATTTCCCTTGCCCTGGTATGGTCAGAACCATGCATGCAGTAGATGCTTAATAAATGGGGGCTAGGGTGAATATGAATCCATGAATAATACGCCCTTGGGGAAATTTAGAGATCCTATGTGTTTTCTCCGTGGGTTGTCAATCAAAGGCACAGCCTTAGTTTCTCTCTCTAAACTAATACTTCGCTAGGAGCTGAGACCCTGGGTTTTCTCTGCCCCTCCTCATATGAGAACCACTTGCTGACAGCCTCAGAGAAGACCTTGGTTAGCTCCGAACTCTTAATTTCAATCTTTCCTGCCCTGGAGCTTCAGAGCTGGGACTCGGGGGAGTTCTTAGAATTGCTACCCACAGCTCCCCAAGACCAGCCCTGGGTGGTCCCTGAAGACCTCGGGTACACAGGACAGGGGGCTCAGAGGCCTGACTCCCAAGCCCTAGCAGAGGGTATTCTGAAAGAGGAAACAGGCCTGCAGTTTCCTTTCTCAGCATCTCCATCACCGCTACCTGCTAAGCCAAGCCATCTCTCAGAATGAGCGGTCAGCTCTGAACAGGCTGTTCTCAGGCCTGTGCCACTTACTTAACAGTGTATCCCTGGCTCTAAGATGCTTAAGAGAGGTGTACCACAGAGAGAGACTCAAAGGCCTCCCAGATGCCTGGGCAGTTCCAGCACCATGGGCATTTCTTTCCAGCTTGCTGGCTCTTCAACCCGCATCCTCTCTCCTCCCTTCTCCTCGAGCCTTGCTATCCTGATTTCCTTCTGAGGAATGAGCTCTTTGTCACTTGGACACAGTCTAATGGGGACTGTCATTCATGACAAATAGCCTCCCCAAGCCCAACTACAGACCCTTGAGCCCCCAGCAGAGTATACATGGTCTCCCAGGAATCTGAGGTATGAGCAGTACCAAGGCAGTAGTAGGTGCTGTCCCATCCTAGCAGCAGCTCTGTGGCTACCTTCCCTCTGCTTCCACCCAGGGCACCCTCAGGAAAGCCAAGCCTTCATGCATTTGCCCTGACACCCCAGCCTTCCCTCTGATCCTTCCAACTTCCCATATATCTTCAACTTCCTGCTCTGTTGCACATAACCAGTAAGCCCTAAATGACATGTCTGCATCCTAAGGCAAAAGCAAGGAGATCATTCATACCTTTAACTGTTATGAGCAACTGAGCTACGCTCATGCTACAACTGGAGCAAGGCTAGCGCTCTAAGCCTGACACTACCTACAGCTGCACAGGCATGCTCTTAGGAGTCTTTAGCCATCTCTAAAATGGCAGTGCTTTCTCCTCTTGTGGCACTGGGGGGGGGGGGGTGTCGGTAAAATCTTCAGAGGACATCTTGATGTAGTCAGGAGTGGCCGGCGGGTGTCATGTGTATAGTCCTAATCTGTACGTTCTCCCTGCTCACCCACCCATTCATCCCAGGAGGTATCTGGGAATTCTAATCAGCCTCCTGCTGATCAGACACACCAGAGTCACCTTGGTGCTTCTTGGCTGTGCAGAAACCAAGGGGTGTCCCAGCAGAGCCTTCCAAAGCCCCTTTCAGAAAAAGGCTTTTTTTTTTCCGAAGTAAGAGGAGGTCGGCTGCCAAGTTGAAACAGCACATAAACCTTAGAACCCGCAGATTTGAGGGAATTCTAATCTTGGCCTAAACTGGCAGAGGGAGAGGTATGGGGGAGGGGAAGATGAGTCAGAGATTCCACCCTTCTGAGGGGGCAGCCTAATATGGCGTTGGGGAGCCAAGGGAGACGACTTAGGTATGCCTGGATTTTCAGACTGGAGCCATGACTCTGGCCAGGGACCAGCTGTGCTCCCCCCATGCTTGCACACACCTACCTCTCAGACACACAGAGCAGAACTCGGGATAGCCAACGAATCAAAACTGAGGACCAGTTCAGCTTGGAAGAAGCCAGCTGACCAACCTGCAGCTTGACACATGAGGTGACAGCAGCCAGCCTCCACCCAGACTGCACTGGGGCTCAGCCTCATGTGGCCCTGTAGCAGCCCTGGCTGACTCTTAAAGTCTCCTAAATGAGGCTGCCTTTGGGTCTGTGATACAACACGCATGCGGTGAGTAATGGGGGCTTCATCCCAAAGGGCCTCTCAGCACATGTCAACACCAGGAGGGAAGGACTTCCAGGGGTGAGATTTTCACTTCCACCGTACTCTCCAGCTTATGAAAACACAAGTCCAAGATGGCATTTGAAGGAGTGAGTGGGAAGTTGGCTTAGTCTGGTCCTGGCTAGGCTCCTCTGTAGCCTTGTGACTGTGGGCATATGCTTTGACCACCTATAAACTGACGGAAGTGGAGAGCTGCTCCTCATGTCCAGTGTTACTAAGAATCGTCTGGAAGGGAGCTTTGCTGAGCCCTGGCTCTGCAGATTGGGGAGGAGCCTAAGGATCTCCATTTCCAACAAGTCCCTGGGGCTAAATTAACAGGGGAGAAAAGGTGCTTTATCTTGGGTCCACATTCTAAGTCCTCTAATTAGATCAACTTAGATCACATGGCCACTCTGGCCAATAGTATATGGCTATCCTGTGGTAACTGGCCAGGTCAAGGTCCTAGATTCCATCCCTGGAGTCAGAATTAATCAACATCCCCTAGAAACTCCACCAACAGGAGTAGGGTTGTCGGAATGAGTCAGGGGAGGTGGGCAATAATTACTCATGGTTCGGGGCATGGCAGAGATATCATGGAGTCTACTGATGCTCTGTTTCCTTCTGAGACCTGGCTATTTGTACGGATCCTCTGTTGAAGAGATCAGATCTCAGTGGTGTTCACTAGATGAAGCTTCTGACTAGGGTGGGAACACTCTAGAAGGATCCCTTGTTCTCCCTCAGTAGGGACAAGGCCTAATTGTTACAGAGGAATCGAGTTTTCCTGCAGTAGAACCTCAGCGATACTCCCTAGTCACCCGGGTGCTTCCACTACAAAACTGTGCTCTGAACAAAGGAACGCACAGGAAACTCACCCAGTCTCAGATTATTAATTTTTTTTCTAAGAAAATGTGAACAAACATCTCCCTTCCCCGCAGAAGGCACTGACAACAGACCAGAGTGTAACCATCACTTGGCAAACCATCTTGGCAAGCCAGCAAGGTTATTATATGGCCTACTTAAAGGGCAGAAGTGAAGGTTTACTTCCAGGAGAATGGGTGACCCCCAAAGCAGAAGTAGCAGTGACGAATCTTATCCAGCATGGGTGACAACTTCTCCTTAGCTGCAGAAATGGAAGCTCCTCTTCAGCGAACCTCCGCACACACTCTCTGCACACTATCCCCTCCCGAAACCTTGAGATCCAGTACAGCTGGGGCAGAACTGCACACAGCCAGGTGGGACACATAAGAAGGAGTGGCTGAATTCGACAGTGAGGGACCTAATGCCCCTTCCTTAGCCTCCCTTTTTATGAGGAAACATCAGCAGGCCTCATCTTGAGGGTCTTCTCCAGGTAGTCCGAGGAGGATATTGTTCTACAACAACTTGATGCCTAAAGTCTGCTTCTGACTCAGAGAGACTCCTGAGTAATGAAGCTGATTGATTGATGACGATGACGTTGATGATGATGAGGTTGTTACTGCTGGTGGTAGCAATGCCTCTCCCTTTGTCCTTGTAGGTTTTGGCACTTCCTACAAGGTCCCTGTAGGGACATGAGGTTCAGGTTTGCACTTATTTGCTCTACAATAGGTCATCAATTTGCCCTCTTTCAGGTTAAGACTGCACTAGCTCACCCAGGTCCACTAGCCGAGGATATAAAGATAACAACAGAGCCTTAGCATTTGGTCCACTGGTGAGGATGTAAATCTTGGACCAGGAGTGGCTCTCAGATTTAAATCTCAATTGTATTCAAAGACAATCAGGCTTGAGACTCATTTACTGAGAAAAATGGAATAATTAGAAAGTACCACTGTCGTGGAGGCTCTGGTTCAAGAGGTCTGAATTGAATGAAACAAGGCCCTGTGTGTGACCTTATGTAACCTCCGGTTTCCTCTCTGCCTTTTCTGTCTCCTCGGCACCCATCTCAATCATAAGCATTTTTCTCTTGTAGGTGGCTGTGAGTGTTTGATAAGAACTGATAAAACTTAGCAATGATCATTTGATGCAGATGACATTGATGGGTCACGAGCTATCAGACCCATTACACATCTTCAACCTTGCACTCCACCTCCACATGACTGTAGTCTTGGAGAAGATAAGACTTAAGGATAACTAACCCACAATGCCTGCCTTCACTGAGCCTTGCATAAAATGGGAATTCTGCCTAGAAGAAACCGGGACAGGCTTTGGAAGGGTAGGATGTCTGACAAAGGCCTTGACTCCCTTGCCACGAAGGGGCATCTGAAAGAGGAGACTACAGATAGAGTGAGCCAAAGGTATGTTACGAGCAGGCCTACTGGTCCATGGGGTGGTGGCTTCAGGGCAACAAGAATGTGAAGTTCCAAGGGGGAAGGATACGACAATATCCTGGACAATTGGTTGTATAGCATGCATTAATTTGGGCCTTGCCCTGAGTCAGCAAGAGGCAACAGGAGTTTTAAGCAAGAGAATGAATGGGATTGTAGGGTTTAAAAACAAACCAAAACAAACAAACAAACAAAAAAAAAACAAAAATAAGAAACAAAACTGAAACCGGTAGCAGAGTAGAAAATGGGACAGAGAGAAAGAGCTGAGGTCAATTGAGTCGCTGAATCCAAGCAAGATACCACAAGGATACAGGTGAGGCCTGACCATGGAAATGGGAAAGATGGCCTGGGTTTAGTACATTTTGTAGGAAGTGGTGACCATCTGAACATCATATATGTAAACACACACACACACACACACACACACACACACACAGACACAGACACACACACAGACACACAGACACACACACACACACAGACACACACACACACACACACAGACACACACACAGACACACAGACACACAGACACACACAGACACACAGACACACACAGACACACACACAGACACACACACACACACACACACAGATGGAGACAGAGAGAGATCAATCTCGAACTTAGGAGGTTAGGAGGCCGGGTAGACATTTTGATAGATTATAGAGTACAAGAAGTAGGAGCTGTGTGAACGGAGCTTGTTGGCAAATATCAGGAATAGTTCATTTCCTTCAAGCCACCACCACACATTTAGCACAGCCTAGCTCTTTAAAACAGAAAGAGACTTGGGAGACAAAGAGTCAACTTTCAAAACTTTCCCTGAGAATACCTCCGCAAGGCCTCAAGCTCTGTTTTCTGATCATTCCATCCAGATTGTTATAAATACATCCCTAGGATGAAACACAGCCACAACTGCAAACTGTTCCTCACGGAGGGCTGAAGCATGCCTGGATACTCTCCTCAGCGACCATTAATTAACACACTTAAGAAATATTATCACCTTTAGAATTCTGCCAAAGTCCAGCGTCTGTCTTCAGCTCAAATGGGAGCCCTCCTTTATGTAACCCTGTCCTCATAGGGAAAAAAGAGAGAGAGAGAAAATGCCGATCTTAACCATGGAATAAATATAGGGGATGATGGCTTTAAAATTAGAGGTTGGAAGAATGGCATACTGTGAAATCCCAAACCCTGGTCATGGTCTAGGGATCCGCAAACCACACGGATTTGAACTTCAAGAAGAGATGATGTTTTGAAGGGCCTGGAAATAAAGAGTCCCAGGTTCTGCTGGGGAAGGACGGATTCTCATCCAAAACGCATCTTTATGGCTGGGCTCTTGGGCCCGGAAAGTGTTCCTCATGGAAATGCTGAGCAGTCTCTGCAAATCCTACACCAGTGAGGTCTCCACGCTGAGAAAAATCAGACTTTTCCTGCAACTAGGTCAACTGGCTGGGCAGCGGGAGGTTCCCCGGGAGTTTGAGTTTTCCAGGACTTTAAAGAAAGAATCTATTATGGATAGGAATGTCTCTCTTTCTTTAACTGTGTTTATCCCTTCACAATGCCACGCATATAAACAGGATGTACTCTGATCATACTTCCCTCTCTGTTATCCTCTCTCATTTATGTCTCCTCTCACAGAGGCATTTCTTCTCAACAAGCCCCTCCCCATTCCTTGTCTTTGTTTGTTTGTTTGTTTGTTTGTGTCATGGCTCACTGCAATGAACTAGGGTTGCTTGCTTGAACATGAGGAGTTATTTACTTAAGTAAGGACCATTTACCAGAGGCTATGCCATTGAAGACAGTGACACTTCCCCACACCCCTGCTGCTGCCACCACTGTTGCCTCATGACCATTAACTATCCCTATAGCTCCTTGCAGAGAACTAGAGCCCAATGAGCCTCTCTAATCCTTGATGAGATGTGGACTGATCCAGTCTTATGCACATAGGCAGTGCTGTGGGTTCATGTGTACCTTGCCAGTGGGCTGAGATTTCTTCCTGACTTGGCTTCTGACTGAAGCCCAGTGAACTGCTTGTGAGAACGAAGAGACAACCAGACAAACACTCTTGTCCAGAGGTGTCGTTTGTGAGCCCCATATCATCAACAACCCTGGACCACTAAGCACCACTCGGGAGTCAAAAGCTGAAGTGTCACAAACACCAGAAGACACATCTAAGGAGTAATGCTGGATGACAAGGTGGGCATTGGCCAGAGGATATTTTGTGCCCAGTCTAAAAGCAACAACCTCTTACACACCCCACCAAGGACTATGGCTGTAAGGAAAAGCAAGCCGATGGCACCAACACTGGCATTTCTAAAAGACTCGTTGAAATATGCACAAACTCTCAAAGCCTCTAAATTTTAACATCGAGAACAAGTTCCAAAATATTTTAGACATAACACGGGCCAAGCAAAGCACAGCACACTGGCGCCCTTCAAGATCTGGGCTCTGTTGCCTCCCAACGTTATCAAGACAGAATTTCAACACGTCAGTGGAAGGAGAGTGAGTCCTTGCAGCATGAAGGATTAGGATGCAGCCAACTTCCAGCCCAAGTCCCTACCTACCAACACCTGTGTGTCTCAGGCTCTGTTACTCAATCTGTGAGGAGAGGGTGAGGCTGACCATCAGGGACTGTCTACAATCAGGACTGTCTACCTGTGGCCGATAGAACCATTCACCGAATAAGGCATTGAGAAGCCCTTTAGCTTAGGATGATTCAAGGTCAGATGGAGCCCTGGGTGCAACGTGTACCACATTCCAAGTCGTAGATGACAGCTCATGAGGACTCTTCCTAAAATCCGGTTGAAACTGGACTGAGAAGATGAAGCCACACCATACAAGATACAGTGGCCACGCCTTGTTTGTATAGGTCTCAGACCTCAGCTGTATCTTTCATCCTTATCTTTACAAGAGGTTCAGAAGGCAGGGGCCTTATCAAGGCCTTTGTCTACATTTGGAAGAACAGGGACTGGAGTCTCTGAAGGGCTAGGGCAGGCAGGCAGAAACAAGAGCAACAAGGAAAACACAGAAAGGCAAACTACTTCTTCACAATTGCATCTTATCTGGTTATTTTCCTCTACTAACAATAGTTAGTATACTCAAGAGACTTCCGCTTTAACTTTGTCTTAGGTTACTAAGAGGAAAAGGGAGACAAAGACCTTAATCATGGAACAAATATAGGATATAGTAGCTTCAAAAGGTCACTAGAACAAGGCTAGAAGTAAGTCATGATAAACTGGGGCAGGTCTCTGTAAGGAAAAGTCACCCTTTCTGGGCAAGAAGCTCCCAGCTTCTGTTGGAAGAATAGGGCCTACTGTGGAGAATGGATCATTTTCAGACCCATCTACACCCATTCAGGAGTTGAGAAGTTCTGTGTTCCAGTTAGTGTAACAAACTCCCCCTTATCCTAGACTCCATTTCTGTCTGTCTGTCTGTCTGTCTGTCTGTCTGTCTGTCTGTCTGTCTGTATAAGTTCTCATACCATGTAGAATACTCCTCTCTTAGAACTCAGTTTAAAAACAAATGAGTCATGTCTAAATGAAGGAGGCTCTCTTCTCTCTCTGATATTATCCTTCATACATTAAAGGTGGGGAGGATGGGACTTTGTAGATGTTTATTTAATATCTGTGTAAGACCAGCCTGCTAGACCATCCTTATGCCTGGGTATCCTACTGTCAAGGAGGACATACTGGATGTGTTTCTATCTCCTGTTCCCTGAGACATTAATGGGTCCTTTTCTCCAGCATCTGCACTTGGAACATCCAGAGCCATCCGGAGAAATCCTCTCTGGCTAAGCATAGATGACTGTGTCTCGGGAGTTTTTGCACCCTTAAGGGAATCTTGGAAGGGAACTTGAATCTGTGTCATGGTGTCCTTTCCATGCTCTGTAGTTGGCAGTTTCTTGTATTGGTACAAGGTCTCATTCAGTAGCCCAGCTGGCCTTCAGTCCTGCATCCCCTTACCTCAACTTAGAAAGTGCTGTGGTTGCAGATGTGGGTCACCACACCCAGCCTATCAAGTATTCTGTCATATTTGTATATCCCTTTCTTCTGCAGCCGTGGGGATGAACCCAGAGCCTTGCAATGGAGTCACATCCCCAGCTGATCTACTAGGATTTCTTACTTATACACACCTATGTTTCAGACTTTTGTCTCTTCCCAGGGATTTCTCAAGGTTACCTGAGAACAACCATCTAGAGTGCTGGACCAAAGGTTACGATCTTGCCCTTATGCTATGCTGAGAAACCTGGGAACACAGGGCCTGAGTGTTTCACTAGGGTCATCTGGGTGATGAGGGCTGAAGTCTAGCTTGTAGGCTTCATTGATGCTGAGTTTCCTAGCTACTGTGTCATCACTTCTAAGCCTTCCTTGAAAATGAAGGGGCTCTTGGTATCCCACACAGTGAATTTCAGAAAGAAGAGGCAAATGCTGGCTTTGAAGCCAGCAGCCACTCAAAAGCTACCCTATTGCCTGAGAGGGCAAAACTGTGCCCACAGCTCATGCCTTGATCCGAAAGAAACCTAGTTTGGGTATGATATCTAGGACTAAATAGGACATCAGAACAGATAGACAGACAAACAGGAAGGCAGACAGACAGAGGGCAGGGAGAGAAGAGCACCATTATAGCCTTGTGTGTTATACTAATATGATTAGTTATCATTTGTCATTCGAGCTCACTGAGAAGCTGACTCTGTGTCCCTCCCTGTTGCTCTCCCTGGTTTCAGACCCAAGCATGGTTATCTCAAAGCTTCTTCCAAAGCCTATTGCCTAGTGATGGGCTTCCTCTCTAACTCTGTGCAAGGGAGGAGAGAGAATAACAAAGGAACTTAAGAGTAAAAATAGTATGTCCTTAACAACAGCTAGTGGAGGTGAACCATTTCTGGGTCGGGGTGGGGGTGGGGGTGGGGGAGGGTATTATTTTTATCCTATCCCATGATATAAAGGTATGTGTAGTCAGTAAGGAAAACCAGAATCTGCTACAGAAGTTCATCCATAGAGAGAACGCTCCACCAGGAAGTCCAGCTGCTGCCTCAACTTTATCAATTGGATTTTCCTGGATGTTGTGAGAACTTGATTTGATGATGTTGTCTCTATCTGTTGCTATTTGTTCTTTCGCTTGGAGGACACCTTACCCAGGGGGACATACCACTCCATTTGGAGACTCTCTCCATTGGCATCTTCAGTGGATTATCACAATGGGACATCCTCAGTTTATGTCTGCAGGAGGTTTTAAGTCCCTGGTTTAATGGAGTCTTTCTATCCATCATCTATCAAACTATCTCTTGCTATTTATTCTTTTACGTTGGCTTGATATATACTTAATAAACTCATTCATTCAAAACTGAAAGTATGGCTGTCATAGATTGTTTCTGAACTGTGTAGGAAAAAAAAGTCATTTGAAGACATTGCACCCTTCCACCATGACCAAATTTACACCCAAGCTCCAACCACTAATGTGACTGGTATTGGTTGGGGCAGTATTAAGGTTGAAAAGGGTTGTAAGGATGGGACCTTGTCTTAGTTACTTCTTGCTGTGACAAAACCAAACAAAACCTGCAAAAGCAATGTACATTAAAAGGATTTATTTGACTCATAGTCCAAGGGTACAGCTACAGGATTTTGAGGCAATCTGTCAAGTTACATACACAGTTAGGAAGCAGAGAATGATGGCTATCCACCATGCTCAACTAGCTTTCTCTTTTTTTATGCAATCTGTGACCTAAGGAATGGTACCATCCAATTTAGGGTGGGTCTTCCAACCTTAATTAACCTAGTCAAGATAACCCCTTCCAGGCATGTCCAGAGATGATTTGTCTCCTGGGTGTTCTGGGGGTTTTAGATCCTGTCAAGTGATAATATTAGACATCACAGGCCTTATCCAGTAGGATTCCAGTAGGAAGAGTTTCTCTCTCTCTCTCTCTCTCTCTCTCTCTCTCTCTCTCTCTCTCTCTCTCTCTCCTCTCATTCCTCACTTGCTATGTTCTTCTCATCTGTCTTTATGGTTAAGCACCAAAGAAAGACCATGTGAAGGAGGACTCAGAAACATGGCTGCCTGTAAGTCAAGAAGAGAGTCCTTCCAGATCCCAGCAGACAGCTCCCTGAACTTCTGGCCTACAGGACCATGAGGAGAAAAGGTTCCTTAAGCTTCCCAGTCTGAAGGATTTTTATTCTAGCAGCCAGAGCTGGAATTACGAGGACAAAACTCAAAGATGAGGGCAAAGAATAGACTTTGCAAGGCCCAGGCATCACCCAGTGGTCTTTCTGCCCCCTCCCCTCCTCCCATCCATAATCTCTTCCACCCTCAAAACCCACAAGAGATCCCATCCTCATCTTCTATGAAATTCCTTTTCTCTCATGGAAACAGGTTGTGGCTACACATATACCAAGAGTATACCAAGGCTCTCGGCTCTGCCAAGTAGCAAAGCACTTTCTTGGCAGGGGCTACATTAAACACACACCTAAGTCCCCCTTCATCTGTAACTCTGAGGTCACTTAAGTTTTGCAAGCCTCGTGCATTCTGTATTCCTCTGGGGATCAGCCCTGGCTGCTAAACACTTCCACAAGGCGATACAAGGGATGTAAGCAGAGTGGGAGAGATACCACATGCTCCTTCTTATCTTCAGGATTGGAGAAAAGAGACACTCAGAACTTGGATACAGCTGACTGCCTGGGAGAAATACTGACATCCAAAATCCTCCGGCTAAGTTAGACTCCAACATGTGACGGTGTTAGAGGGCATAGTCAGGGAGCCATCTTGGCCTCTCACATTCAACCCCCACCTAAACTATTTGATTTACACAAAACCAGTGTGCTTGGTGTACAAATGCACTCTGAGTCAAACCTCCAATTCCCCCAAACTCCTTTCCATATAGACCTCCATCAATTTATTCCTAAAGAAATTCCAGAACCATCCATGCCTCCCCTGATCCTGTGCCCCACTATCCTTTCTCACTAGCTGCTCTCCAAGCCCTTCTTAACTCTCCTGTTAAGAAGCTGCTGGGCTATGTAAAGGATCTTAAGTAACCAGCTGGTCCTATACAACCCACGCCATAAGAATCTTGACTGTTCTTATTGTTCTGAGAATGTCGAAGCCAGGTCTACAAGAATGTATGTGCACATGGTCACACAGACAACCTTAAATGGCCCTTCTCAGGTTCTTCTCGGGGTTGCTCCCCATCCACAGGTGCCCTGTAAATCAGGCCAGGCCAACAATGGACATCTTCTACGTGTTCTCTGCATCTTCCTCTTCTCCCATGAGCCTACCCAGGCTTTGAAAGGGGTCTAAGTTTCCACCCTGGGGACCTGCACAGGGCTCAGCTTCCCTAGAGCGGCTGTGTACCCAGCTTCCTTTATGAGGGGGTCACCCCTTCGTCTCCTATCTCCCGCACTAGACTAAATTTACCCACTGTCAGGTCAGTAAAATAAGAACTGAGGGCTTGATCGGCTTTCATCCTCATTTAGAAGACAAGGGGTTGTTGAAACTGGATCCCAGCACTTTGATTATCAGTCTCTATCACCTGTACACATTTACAGCCTATGGAGGGGTTGCTGTGGATCTGTTTACACGGAGGAGTTGTGTGTGGATTTATGAGGCAAGTGGCTCTTGGGTCATTTCAAGTCTGCAGCAACTAGAGCTTTGTGAATAGCTCTTTTTTAACTGCAGTTGTTGAAAAGAAAAAAGAAAGAAAGAAAGAAAGAAAGAAAGAAAGAAAGAGGGAGGGAGGGAGGGAGGGAGGAAGGAAGGAAGGAAGGAAGGAAGGAAGGAAGGAAGGAAGGAAGGAAGGAAGGGAGGGAGGGAGGAAAAGAGAAGAGAAGAGAAGAGAAGAGAAGAGAAGAGAAGAGAAGAGAAGAGAAGAGAAGAGAAGAGAAGAGAAGAGAAGAGAAGAGAAGAGAAGAGAAGAGGAGAGAAGAGAAGAAAAGAGGAGAAAAGAGAAGAAAAGAGAAGAAAAGAGAAGAGAAAAAAAGATCATTCCTAGTTACCTGTCCAGGTGAACTACAGTGGCTCCAATATAGAGCAAGGATCCGTGTGATCTTTGCATTTTGAATGGAAGGCAACAAAAGGTCTCTGCCATAGAAATCTGAATTGACACAACAGCACCAAGTGATGGAAACCACAACTAGGCCAGCAAGCCCATAAGAGGGTCATCCCCAAGCCCATGAGAGGGTCATCCCCAAGCCCATGAGAGGGTCATCCCCAAGCCCTCAGACTTGTGTCCCTGCTATTCCAGACCAGTCAAGGAAGATAGCGTTACAGGGCAGGGTGTCCCCTCAATAGAGAGGCCTGGTTTTCTTCTTGGCAAACAAGCAAGCTGAATGGTCACCTCTCACCCTCTCTCCTTCTGGTAGAACAGTCATTTTTACTTAGCCCTTGGTTTGTGGAGCTCTGTAGCAACCCTACTTGGAAGAACAGTGTCATGTTGCTATGTGGCACTCCGAGGATGAAACGGTGTCAGGAAGGCAAGCTAGATACATACACGGGCCGTCTGCTAGTGCCAAAGCACATTAAAAACATCTGCCTGAGCCAGGCGTGGTGGCGCACACCTTTAATCCCAGCACTCGGGAGGCAGGGGCAGGCGGATTTCTGAGTTCGAGGCCAGCCTGGTCTACAAAGTGAGCTCCAGGACACCCAGGGCTATACAGAGAAACCCTGTCTCGAAAAAAAAAAAAAAAATCTGCCTGGTCAGAGGATATGTTTGGTGATTTGACCACACCCCTCAGATCTCTCTCTCTCTCTCTTTTTTAGACTTATTTATTTTTAATGTGTAAGTGTGTTACCTGCATATATATGTACACTATTTGCGTATTGATCTCCATGAAGACCAGGAAAGGATATAGGATACCCTGGAGCTGGAGTTATAGATGGTTGAAAGCCACGTCATGTGAATATTAGGAACCAACCAGGTCCTCTGCAGCAAGTGCTCTTAACCACTGAGCCATCTCTTCTGTCCCACCAGCTCTCTCTTTTGATTGGATGGCATTCTTGAAGCATCATCCAGTTTCAGCATCTTGCTACCTCTAAAGCCCTCACCTATGAGCCACCTTCAAGGGGCCAGCATTGCACTGGCACATCCTATCCAGGTCATCTCTGTTCAACCATTCCACACTGCCATCATCCACCAAAGCTGCCTTAGGCATTATGTAAATGAGAGGGTATGGCTGGCTCCCAGTAAAACCTTAGTTATGAATACTGAAACTGGAGCTTTATGTAATTTGTATATATCACAAATTACATACTTTTTACCCATTTAAAAATTAAGTGTTGCTTAGCGTACAGGAAACACAAAAGCAGGCAAGAGGTCCAATTGGGTCCAAGGACCTCCGTTTGTCACTGTCTGATCTAAGCATGACAAACAGGCTCTCTCACTACCACACTCCCAGCCCTGTGACTTGCCATGGGTTTTATAGGTTAACGTTTTGAGTTTACCTTTTCCTTTGCACCTCTGGCTGCTCGTGGGTGACAGCAGCAACACATGAGATTTCTACATTTTGCTTTGACCTAAAGGCAGCAAGAGACCACCACCAAAGGGCTGGGCCCCTGAGAAGAGACCATGCCAGGAAAGAAGTTTCCTACTAGGATTTCTGCAGTAAAAACCTGTGCAAAGAAACACACAACCTTTCCCATAGGAAGCAGCAAGCGTCATGTGCAAGGAGCCACCCTGAGTCTGTGTGGGTCTCCAGCCCAGCTGTCTTTTTCCATTGAAAATTCAGCCAAAGGGTAGGGATTTACAGTGCTAGTCTAGCATGCAGGGGCCTTGGTATATGTGGTTTAGTCCCCAGCATCACACATAAGTGGGTACAGAGGCACACACTTATAATGCCAGCACTTAGAAGATTAGAAGGGGCAGGGAGATCAGAAATTCAAGGTCATTCTTGGCTATATAGGGGTTATGAGCCAGCCTTGGATATATGAGGCCTTGTATTTAAAAAGAAAGAACAAGGTACTCTACTGTTAACCAGGAGCCAGAAGACTTCCCTGTAGAGAGGACAGCTTATGCCAGCCTCTCCAACCCCTGCCTGACACATGACAGTCTACCCACACAGCTGAGACAACCTTTAACTTGAAGAATGCCAGGCTGTTAGTGCTTCAGTGTAGAATCTCCCTTTGTCATGGTAGTCACTGTGGTTTGCTCATCACAACACCACACCTGGATCTAGAATCTTCCAGAACTACTGATCCCACCTCGTCTGGCTTTTGGACCATGGTACAAAATCCACTCACCAGCTTGGTCTGTTCCATTTTAAAAGTGGACAATGGTCCTTTAACAACCTGATGGAGGGCCCGTTGCTTGCCTATGGCTTGCTTAAAAAGGTGAGCAGAGCAGGTGGGATGTGCAGACATCATGATCATTTGAGATTTTGATCTTTATCTTCAATAATTTAACACATAGTAGATGTTTTTGCTTGTTTTAAAAGAAGAGCTCACCAGGTAGTTCACTGGGTAAAGCCCCCAAGCCGGACAACTGAGTGTGACCGTTGTAATCCGTGTAAAGGAGGAGAGATAAAATCGACTCGACAGAGTTTTCCCTTGACCTCCATAAGTGTGTCATGGAATGTGCTTGCCCATACACACATGACACTTGAAAAGTAATAAATACATTTTTAAAAAGAGGCATTGTAGCCAGGCGTGGTTGCGCACGCCTTTAATCCCAGCACTTGGGAGGCAGAGGCAGGTGGATTTCTGAGTTCGAGGCCAGCCTGGTCTACAGAGTGAGTTCCAGGACAGCCAGGGCTACAGAGAAACCCTGTCTCGAAAAACTAAAAAGAAAAAAAAAAGAGGCATTATAGGTAGCTGAAGTTGGTTCAAGACCCTAAGACCAAATTCTCCACATAAAGGAGATTGATTTGCCCCAGAGAGGCAGAGGGCAGGGAGGAGGGACAAAGACAGGAGATACAAGAAGAGGGAGCAAGGGGGAGGGGCAAGGAGGAGGAGTAAGGGGGGGGAAGGGGTATTTGTCCCAGCATGGAGTGGGGAGATGACGGTGACCAAAGGACTCTCCTTGGATAGTCCGGAGACAAACATGGCCCATAGGGAAATGGCAGTTTATAAAGATAAAAGGGGAAGCCCTGTGTTAGGATGGGATTTTACATTTTGATTGGGAATATTAACTAGGTGATCCAAAGGGGGCTTTTGATTGTAGAACTTCAATACTTTGATAGCTAGACCTTGGTAGTCAGTCTCAGGAGGCAGAAGTGGCCAAATAAGGGAATAGATCCTGGTAGCTAACTTTAGGTTTTTAGTAAGGCAGAGGAAATCAGGGAGAAGGACAAGGCCTGCCAGAGCCATATGCAGTGTCTTAGAGTCCCTTTAGACATGGGAGAGGGACATGGTCCTGGTCATACTCACAATCAAATAGCAGTAAGGATGTTGTGTGCGTGTTGGGGGGGGGGGAGAGGAGAGAGAGTGCTTATTTTATCTTTATATTTATCTCGATACATACATACAGCGAGGGAGAGAGAGAGAGCGAGAGAGAGAGAGAGAGAGAGAGAGAGAGAGAGAGAGAGAGAGAGAGAGCACACTAATATTTGAGTGTCACGTAGCAGGGACAGTTTGGTTCATCTCAGATAAAATCTCATTTAACCCAAATTTCATTTAACATGGGGACCACTATTTATCCTATTTAGGGATCAAAAAAACATTATCATTCTCTCTTTTTAAAAAAGATTTATTTATTATTATATCTAAGTACACTGTAGCTGTCTTCAGATGAACCAGAAGAGGGCGTCAGATCTCATTACGGATGGTTGTGAGCCACCATGAGGTTGCTGGGATTTGAACTCAGGACCTTCGGTAGAGCAGTCAGTGCTTGTAACCACTGAGCCATCTCTCCAGCCCCAGGGTTCTCTTTTTTTAATTGGCTTGGTGTTTCTAACTTTTTATTGCATGCATGTATGTGTGAGTGTATGTGTGCACACGTATATGTGTCACACATCTGTAAGTCAGAGGACAACTTGAAGAAATCAGCTCTCTCCTTTTACCACGTGGGTCCTGGCAACTGAACTCAGGCTGGCAGGCTTGGGGGCAAGCACATTTGTTTACCTGCTAAGCCATCTTGCCAAGCTTGGGGCTTTTGTTTGTTGGTTTTTGAGACAGGGTAGACTGACCTCAGCCTTGAGATAGTCCTACCTCAGTCCTTACCTCTGGAATGCTGGGGTCATTACATCACATCGCCATTCTAAGCTCCTCCTTTCTTCTTGGTTTATCTACTGATGTGTTCTAGTTCCAAGTCCATCATGCTATAGAGTTTGACTTACAACTGATACAGGCAAAATTCACTCAAGTACTCCCAACAAAGGAACTGCAAGAGGACCAAGAACCTGAATAGACATACCCAGGAGGACACAGGGTTCTTTGTGGAGAAGCAAAGTCACTTGTCCACATATATATTTTAAACTAAACTTTATCTCTGAACTACTCCGTGGCCTAAGGCTCCACTTAGGTAATATTTGGCACTGTCTGTATGTCCACTGTCTGTACTGTGCCTCTCATGACTCCTGAGTCCACACTACAAAGTAATTTTAAGGTGCCTATTCAAAACTTCCCCCAAAACAGGAAAACAGGAGCTAAAGGGGCCCTGTTCCGAATGATATGTAAGATGTGAAAGGCTTCTCCTGACCTTGCCCAGAAGTCTGCCAAGTCCCTTCAAGGCTTCCTAGGATGAACTGCGAGAGGAGATAAGCCCTGCTTTCATCTCTTAAAAACATCAAAATAATAAATAAATAACATCAAAACACAGGCTGGAGGACTCCCATGTGCATGCATAAGCAACGGCACATTTATCAGTCCCCACAGGCTGCTCAAGGTTGCCAGGCTATATTTGGAAGAAAACTGGGGATTTGAGGTAGAGATGAACCAGAGTCTCTTACTGTCAAGTGCTGGCTTCTTCCTTCATCTCTCAGCCAGGAGGGGAAGGATGGAGTTATTTGACATCTCAGTATTGCGTGACTTTCCTGGGATGACACAGCCAAATGCCTCCTCACCCCAGAGACTACACCAACAACAGACCAATGAAACATTCTCACCCAAGCCTGGCTTGGTTAACCACGATCTACCGGGCTCACTTATAGGAACATGGGTGAAGGATTCCTTACAGGAGTTTGAGTGAACTCCATCAGCCGGCCACATCACCAAAGTCACCCAGCATGGATAACGGCTTCCTCAAATCTGCAGAATAGCCCCTTCAGTTAACCTTCCATACTCTCCCAAGACCATGTGCAGCCGGGGCAGAACTACATACAGCTGGGAGACAAATACAGGAGGAAAAGAAGAGCTGGAAACTCAAGTGAGTGTCTCTGGGGAAGAGGGTAAGCCACAACCACTCTGGTTAAGGTGGTGATGGCTCCTATGTCAGAAGACAGGATCAGCAACACTCAGCCTTTCCTTTCCATGAGAAGCCACAAGACCTCCCAATTACCGAATCTAATTTGTAAGTGCTGTAGGCAGACCAAACCATTTGGAAGGCAATAACCTTTTCTGAAAAGCCCAGTAAGATAGTATATGCCTTTGTTCCGTGATCTGAATGGTACCCACTTCCTCAACTATGAAGTCCAGAAAGCAAACACTTCATGTCTACAAGGGTACAATAATAAAAACATAGACAATAGCAAGTATTATCAAGGATGTGGAAAAATTGGCAAATGTTAGTGGGAACATAAAACAGGACAGCTGCTTAGGAATTGAGATGATAAGTCCTCAAAAGTTCAGACATGGAGTTCATTGCCTGTGACCAAGCAATTCTACCCCTAGGCCTATCTATGCCCAAGAGAAAGAAAAACACATGAACTGCCCTCAGCCATCACTACCACCAAAACCAAAACCAAAAAACAGGAAACAAAAAAACAAAACAAAACAACCCAAACAACTATAGATGGATATTAAAAAGCACTGTTATTCATAAAATCCATCAGTAGGTGGACAAATAATGCAATATATCCATGTAACATAATATAATTTAGAAATAAAGATGGCACACTGAGACATGCTGCAATACAAATGAACCTTATGCTAAACAAGCGAAACAAGACACAAAGGTCACCTACTGTAGGACTCAATGTGTGTGAAGTATCTCATCAGAGAACAGATGAAAATTGCTAGGAAGAGAGTTTGGAAAAGCTGCTAATGGGTACTGGGTTTCTCCTTGGAAACTTGAAATTAAATCTGAAGACATTTAGGTATTAGGGTAATGATGGCCATGTGACACTGTGAATATACTTTACAAAAACCACTAGCATGCGTAAAAAAAATTCTCCAGGAAGAGAGAGACCATCTGCTGGAGATAAGCGCCTATAGGTAATCCTTATGATGAGATCTATGGATGTCCAGATAGAACCTGGGACTTGCCCAGCACAACCAAGGTGTACGAAGCATGCCAATTGATTCTACTCCAGATTGCTTGCCAGGCCTTTCTATGGCACCAGGAAGAACCATGGTCTTAGTTGTTTAGGCTATTTCCCATTTGGGTGACTCTTAGAAGCCTGCAGTTCAGTTTCAAGTTTCTATCTGCACTAGCTAAGCTCTCTGGAATGTTCTAGAAACCTTTATTAGCCAGGACAAGCTGGCAGCACCACTTCAGAACGGTGTTGGGGCCTTGATCCACAGCTGCACACATCTGTAATGACACTGTACCGTGAACTTGTTTTCATTCCCTGAGTGTGAAGTTCAGGAGCATTCTCCAACATCAGATGGTGAGACGTTCCCCAGGGAAGAGGCTATGGACAAGGGGACCCCCTCATACCCAAGGGACCCACTGAGCTCTCCCAAAGAGCTGTCTTTGTAGCCCAACTGTCCATCTTCCCATCACCACCGCAGGCCACAATTATCACAGGACTTCAAGAGACCCTTCTGAATGTGCCCTTTCCACCTGGAAACAACAGGGCCCAGGACACACCTCAAATACCTGCCATCTTTCAGTTCTTCACAGATAAACTGGTTTCCTGGTTCACTGACAACCATCTACCTCCCAAAGCTTTCCTTCAATATTGGGGGGGGGGGGGTGGCCCTAAACTCCAGGATCCTCAACAAGCTCTGTGTATATTTCTTTCGGGCAGATTTTAAAAAAGAAAAAGAAAAGAAGGTGTTTCCTATCGTTTTCACGAATGCCCTGTTTTCTTTCCCTCTGTGACAAATCTTTCAAAGTAATTCTAGAACTAAAATCGCCAATAACTGCTTTAGGATTCCTGCTGACCCAGCTCCCTGAAACAGATAGGAAGTAGAGCAGTTTCCACTGTAGTCTCCAGGGTTGAAGCCAGCGTCCTGGAAGATGTGTAAGGCTGATCCGCTGGAGATAAATGTGCATTAGATCCTGAACCTGGGCTTTAAAACACCTACATCAGCAGTAGGTGCACTCCACCCCATGCCGAGGGCATCCAGTGATGGGGATAGGCGGCCAGCAGCATAAGCGGCCTGCACCCAGGGACTGTTTTCACACCTTTCTTAATGCACTGCTGGAGATGGAGCCCAGTGCCTCGAGCTTGTAAAGCAAACACAGGACAGACAGCTGAGCTCCAGCCCAGCCCACATACTTTATTTTTTTACTCACATTCTTTTGGTGGGGTCATTACCTTGCTCTGCTAATAAGAAACAGAAGCACAGGCCAGAACCAAATGCCACTCTCCTGGTGCCTTTGCTTCACCCATGACCCAAGTCCAACAGGGACAGCAGGACAGCCCTGTTTAGTGACCATCAGCCCCGCACCACTGCAGCTCCATCTTTGCATCATCTCCCTGTCTAGGTGAAGAAGCTGTTCCTAAGTAAATATAATGAGAGCTTATAGGTCCTAGATCTGCATGTGCAGACAAGAAAAATGCTCAGTTTTTAGTGGCAGGAAATGAATTCTGTGTGCATTACAAGGACGGTAGCCTGGAAAGTGGCAGGTCCCAGCACCCAGCCAATCTGAGTCTTGTCATTGATACCTCCCCATCCTTAAGTCATCTTTAAGGTCTCCTCTGTGCTGCTCCTCTGGAAAGTCTGAAGGACCCAGGAAGAAATGATGTCTTCTTCTGTTGAGATGACGGCAAGTAGCCGATCGATCCAGGGTTGAATCAACTTCTGGTTCCTCACTGATTAACCTGTTCCAGGCGCTGCTGTTCCTAGGCAACCCCTCTGGTAAATCATCCCCATGTGTGGCCTACCAGCTTTGCCTCTTGTGCATCCACACCACCAACTACTGTCCACACCTCCAAGCGCAGGAAACCATTTGGTAAGACACGAGTATTAAAAAAATAAGCTGCGTGACATTTATTTTGTCTTGTTAACATTAATATCTGTAGAAACATTTTTATTGTCAGTATAAAAATTAACAGGTTTTATTAAATACTTTCTCCAATTCCAAAACACATAAAATCAGTGTAATCTGCATACATGTCGCATGACTGTAGCAAAGTGAGTGGGCGTATCCAAAGCAAAACAATACTTGAATACGGAAATCAACAATAAGCGTTATCTTGTCGGATGTAGCTATTAGGCCAGATCTTTTTGTGAGGTGAGGTCTTGTCAGAAGTGGGTAGAAGCCAGAAGCAAACCCTTAAGAAGATGGAAGGAGGTCCCAGACTCTCAACCGAATGATGCTGGGCTTTTGCCATCCTTCGAGAGGATGGAGATTCCCCAAAGGGCTCTTGGTGCTGAAGAATCTGAAGCTGTTATTAAAACTCACTGAGAAGCAAGGCAAACGTGATGAATGTGTAACCCGGGCAGAAGGCCAGCTGCCGGACGAGAGGACCCTGCTATCATTCCCATGGAAGTCTGTTCTCCAGAGAAGTGGATTAAGGCATCTTGGGATGAGGATGCTGGTACCATTTGTCTTGGGAAGTCTGGTTAATTGTTACCCTGGGGTGACAGAGTTTAACAGGTTTCTTGAAACATGGGCATTAGGGTGTCTAGACATGCTCATCGGACAGCAGAGTTGAAACACAAATAAATCAAAACACCATTTCCCCCCAAATTAGTCATATATCGTAAATATTTCTCTTCTCAAAGGATCCAATAACCAGTTAAGTCCAAGCAATAGATTAACTAGTCCTCCGTGCTGCCTGCATAGAAATGCCACTTAAATTACAAAAAAAAAAAAACTATAGATGATTAATCGTTTCGTATATTACCAATTCGTTAATAAATTAATGTGACACCATTTTCCCTGAAAGCAAAAGTATTTTCCCACCTCTGCTCGGTGAAAATTAAGAAACTCTAAGAACAGCATTTAGCAAATATCTATTTAAAAAAAAGAGAGACCAATTTTCTAGGTGCATCAGGACATCCATTTAAAATCAATACAAAAAATAATTCCTTGTAAATATATAATATATATTTATACATAATTTGAATATATTTACATACATCCAGCACCTATATACTGCGTTTGTGCTCTGTAAGTGTGTGCTGACATATATCTTCTCCAATTATTACAAAATTAACAAGGAAGGCAGAACACCTGTCTGCCTTGAGTCCAACTGGGGCACAGCCAGCATACATGGTGGGTCAGAGAGGGTGGCATGGTGGCTTGCGGCTGTCCACTTATCAGGAAACAGTCTTCCTTTCCTGGTTAGGTAACATGTTTCCAACTGTATAAATCTTTACACACGTGACAAATATGCTTCCCACTATTTACTCCTCTGATCCATATATACAAGTGGAGGCGTGTCACAGGCTCTGGAGGCACAGCCTCTCTGCTCAGTGTAAGTAGGTTCCTGGTGCTGTCCTGTTTGGGGACAGGAAGACACATTCACTCATGTTTTAACACTGCCGTTTATGTGTGGATACTGAGGCAGACAGGGTTCATAAGGCATGGGGTCTGGAGAAAACACAGAATCGTCCCCTGAAGAACAAGAGCTCCTTGTGTCGGGGTAACTAGGAGAATACTGTTCGAGAGGCTGGGTGAGATCCAAGTATTCCTGCAAGAAGGGAAGAGAGACGTTTTATTTCACCTTGGGTCAGGATAACAAGGTGAATACGGTTCGAGAGGCTGACTGAGGTCCAAGTATTCCTGCAAGAAGGGAAGAGAAGAATCTCATTTTAAACAGAAGCTCCTGAAAAATCTCTATCAGATTTGGGAAGGGACGGGGAACCCCCAGGAAGCTTTCCAGAGGCCTAGCTCACCCCAGTGTACAAAGACCTCCCTGATACCCCAACTCCATTCACTCCAGGCTACCCTGAACTTTTCTCTTACGACACAGCATCTATAAACCACCAGCAGGCAGCAGACCATAAAACATAGTGAACTGCTGGTAGCAGGCAGTGAGCTTGCCCACTCTGCTACAGGACCTCGGTGACCCACTATATACAGCCCTCTTCACTACGGCTCACAATCGGAGTTTAAGACCCAGTGAAGTAAACCCAGCAGGACCCTTTACAAAGCCAGGACATGAATATGTATTTTCGGAATCACATTCTACAGTTGTCATTTCTAGGATCATTTAGGGGAGAAGTCATCTCCGTTTGTTGCACAGTTTAACAGATATAATCCATTACCCTCAGGAGCTCCAGAGTAAGCAACAGAAACGGGTTAGGGAAAGGTGTGGCTACCCTCATGGATGTTAAGCCCGTAATGGGCTGTCAAAGGAAGTCTAGGGAAAGGGAAGTTTCAGTACTGAAACTGAAGTTCATAAAAGTTTCTCTGCTCCCCAACACATCCCTGGCTGCTACCAAGGTCCCTTTGGGTCACTCTCTTCCTCCAGCTCAGGACAAGGCTCAAACCCATGTGTGTTTCTGTTTGGTCCATGAACTAAGGCGACTTCTCAACATTTGTACATGGCTAGTAGAAAAATCAAATTGAGTCATATCTTTTGGCAGCCAATGACATGAAATGATATAAATTTATATGAAATTATATAAATTTCCCAGTTTCAGAGTCCATAAAGTTTAGTGGAACACAGACCCTCTTTATTTACATAGAGCTGTGGCTGCTTTCATGCTAGAATGGCAGCTTCGACAGAGACCATATGGCCTTGAAGCTGAAAATGTTTACTCTTTGGGCCTTACAGAAAGTACTTACTAACTGACCCTGGACAAAACTAGAAGGGATTTCTCTTTATGTCTCTCTGTCTCTCTCTGTGTCTTTCTGTTTCTCTCACTGTGTCTCCGTATGTCTTTGTGTCTCCTGAATCTCTGTTTCTCTGTCTCTTTCTGTGTATATCTATCTCCTTCCTCCTGTCCTCTCTCCCTCCTTCTTTCCTTCCTTCCTTCCTTCCTGTAAGTATCTCAAGTATTCCAGGCTGGCTGGCTACCAATACTATGTGACTAAAGATAACCTTGAACTTCTAATCCTCCTGCATCTATCTCTCCAAGTGCTGGGATTACAGGTGTGTGAAGCCACACTCAGTTTCTGTAGTACTAGGCGGTTGAACCCAGGGCTGTGTGCACGCTAAGCAAGCACTCTTATCAACTGAGTTACATTCCCAGTCCTGATAAGATTTCTAACCAGGGGCCTTTCTTGTCTCACTGTCTAAGGCACTGGCACAATAGGGTGGCTTTGCTTATGTACCCAATAGCCAGCAACTCCTATGACATACAGTTTTTCTGAGAGGGGGCAAAAAGCGCAGACTACAGCACAAACAGCCTCAGCATTATCAGCAGAGAGCCCATGGAATGTTGGCGATCATAGGGTTTAAAAGACAAAAACCCACTATAATTCATCACTAGGGTTGGCAAGAGAAAGAGTCGCCATCCAAGAAGGGGGATGTATCGGCTCCAACAACATCAGCATTAACTGTACAACCAGAAACAAACACACCCACCACATCAAAAGAGGACTTTTTGCTTACAATGATAAAAATGAAATTTTGTCCTAAATAGAACCATTTTTCTTAAGCATGTGGTAATGATTTTAAGAAGGAAAGAAACTTCGATTTTTATATCCGTTAGACAATATGGCATTCTGCTTTCTTATTTTAGAAAAAGCATATAAAGTTCAGTAGGAATGGGTCCCCCTTTAAGCATAAATATATCAATACGTAACTTTGAGTACGGACCTGGGATCATTAAATGAAAGCCTAATGCCCTTCTAGTTTCTAAATGAAGCTGTAACCTTCAGATCTGACTGGGGGTGGGGGGCAAGTATCACTGGATTCCAAGCCTAGGGTTAAAGGAACTTAGGCTAGAAACAACAGTTTTGGCAGGAGAAGAAAGTTGGCTTTTTTTTCCCTCCCCCCCTTGAACTATTCCTTTCCTTTCAACTTCTGAAGGTCAGCTGTGTTCATTTAAATGCAAGCTCTCCCTTTATCCAGTACAAGCCACAGCCAAGAGCACAAGAAAGGGCTGCCACGTTAAAGCTTTATATCTCTACATTGGGCCGGTTTTCTTTGTCTTTTTATGCGATCTATTTGTTTTTTAAATCAGAAATCAGCTGTATTCTTTCTTTTCCTTTTAAGGATCTGGGAGATTCAAAACCTTTTCTTTATTGGTGTGAAAACAGCTGCATCTACCTTTTCTTTGGGAGGAAATATTGTTTGGTTCAGAGAATATCTCAAAATTCATGTAGAGTTTCCCTGGACTGTGTGGGCCTAACTGCTCATAGAATATTCCTTCTAAAACCCTAAAGATTGTTCAATTTATGTTGAAGCCAGAGACAGGGCTTTATATAGGCAAAGAGTAACAGAAAATGCTATCTTTGGTGGGCATAAATTATAGAGAAAATAAAATATTTTATGTGTGTATTCATATGGATTTGGGTGTTCATGCATGCGGAAGCCTTGTTTTATGAGACAGGAGCTCTCTTGGGACTTGAAGCTTTCCTTCTAGGCTAGGTCAGCAGACTATTGCGTTCTAGGGGTCCACCAGTCTCCGCCTCCCCAGTGCTGGGATAACAAGAAAACCCCACCACACCAGGCTTTCCGTATGAGTGCTGGGTATCAAACCCATGTTTGTGTGGTAAGCACACTGCTGGCAGCTAGCTCCCCACCCCTCAACCCCACCCCTATGATCAATATTTTAACTACAGACACCAACTGTCACTTAAAAATTCTGTCACTTAGAATTATACAATGTAAGTCACACATGATATGTATGACACACATGCCACACAGAAAGATCCAAGCCACATGCCTTCCCAGACAGGATCACATAAGGCAAGTGACATGTGGAAAGGACAGAATGTCACTGCCTTCCATCAAGTTGGTCAGCCGCTGAGCACAAGCAGCATTCACACTAACCAACAGGACATGGGATCCGGGGCGCATGTTACATGCCAGCACCTTCCCACGCATACCAAAACACTACCACAAAACATTTCCACCTCTCCCTCTGCCTACACAGACACCCTGGGCCTCAGCCTCCAGTCTTGTGAGTCAGAATTCTCAAAGTTCCGTTCTGAGAAGGAAAAAAAAAAACCCTGACTGAAAAGGAGCACACAGTTTAACTCTGCCTGACCCTAAAAATGGTGGGGGCTCCCAACTCCAACACTGGAGCTTGTATTCAACAAACAGGCAATTCCTGAGCTAAGCAGGGGCTCTGAGCTTCTGGAGGGACGCTTTTACCTCATTGGTTGTGAGAGTCAGAATTCGATCCAAGTCTTCGACCAACTGCTTGAATGTGGGTCTCTGTGAGGGTACAGCATGCCAGCAATCCCTCATCATCATGTACCTGCAGAAAGGATTTCTCTGGTCAACTGGTGTCACCAAGCATGTGACATACAGATGTGGTTACTTCTAACAGGTGGCATGGAGACAAGCCCTAGATAAGAAAATGTAACTACACAAACACTACCATTACAGAAACTTCTCTGTAGACAGAATGTTATAGGAGGGTGGCTCTGTACCCAGACAGAGGTAGGTGTGTGTGTGTGTGTGTGTGTGTGTGTGTGTGATAGAGGCTTCACCTCTATCTCTGTGACAGTGTGACCTACCACAGCATTGGATACTTTTCAGAATCCTCTAGAGAGTGGAAGGGGACAGGTTTACAGCCTGCCTCCCTTCTCCTTCCCCAAATGCTCCCTCTTGAACTACACTTTGGGTTTTGTTTTAAAAAGTCTGTTGACAAAAGTTCCTCAGTTTTTTTAAAAAAAAAAAAAAATCAGAAACTACCACTTGAAGGTTTGTGCCAACTAATCTGCCACCAAGGAGCTTTGCACTAACTTCCTGATCAACTCTCGGGGCAGTCCGAGCTTCCCGCCTTATCTTGATTATGAGTTTCGACAGACCCTCTATGTTAGAAAAAGCGACAGGAACACGAGGCACACAATAAATGCCTTTATATAATACGCTATAAAAAGTGGCCATTCATTAGCCTTCCACTGTACACCAGAAAGCGCTCATGGGATTACTGCTCTAAAATCCCCATGAAGAAACACACAATAGAAGGCGGTCTCAGGGACAATCGCTTTCTTAGTTTGCCCCAGAGGAGGGGGCAGCACCTCACTGCCCAAGGCACGCGTCATTAACACAACACAATTTCTCTTACAGTGTGAGGGAGGCATTCCTAGAAACCAGCCCACACTTTCATACTCAGAAATGGTACCCCAATGATGGCATCCAGGTAAACTTGGAGTTCCCAGCTCTCAAATATGGGTAAGCAAACACAGCAACCCATTCAATCTGAGGAAGTGTGGTTGATGGAATGGCAACTTTCTTTTCATATTTTTTGTTCTTGCCCACTCTCGTGTGTGTGTGTGTGTGTGTGTGTGTGTGTGTGTGTGTGTGTGTATGTATGTGTGTGTGCGCGCACACACATGCTGGCCTGCATGCGCATTTGGGAGTTGGAGGTCAACCATGGATACTGTTCTTCAAAAACCATCTATCTTATGCTTCGAAACAGAGTCCCTCGCTGAGACTTGAAGTTTGATGGTTTAGGCTAGGCTGCTTGCCTAGCAAGCCCCAAGGATGCTTGGCTCTACCTCTGCTGTCTGTGGGATTACAGGTGCGTACACCACTGCCCTCAGCTTTTGATGTAGATGTTAGGAATGAATTCAGGTCCTTATGCTTGTGTGGTAATCACTTTACCAAATAAGCTACCTTCCCATCCCCATCACTTTGTAAAAAATTAACTTTTTTTCACTTTATTTTATCGAAAAAAGGGTCTCATTTTGTGGCCCAGGCTGGCCTCAACTTTGCCTTCCTGCTCCAGCCTCCATAATGCTGGGATTATAGTATGAGCCACCGTGCTTAGCTGTCGTGACGATCATCCGTGGTTAAGGGTGCTTTGGAAGGAGCCCATTTCCTACTTGGGATTGCCAGCACTGTGAACAACCATGTCTATTTTACAGGGGCAGCCCCAAAGCATCCTAGCATGCCTGACCTATGGAGTACTCCTGTCAGTGTGTGGCTTTCCCTTCCCATGGCAGCCAGATTTAAGGCCCACTCCACACACTTTGGCAGGATGCTGCTCATTCTTTTGGATAAGCCACAGTTGTCTGTGTAAGTATCTATCTCAGTACTGGGATTGAACCCAGGCAACTCCAGCCATTCTTCTTAGCATGCTTAGAAAATGGGAGCCTGAGGAACCCAAGACATGTCTGGAGAGAGGACAGATGGGATGAGCCCACTGCACTGTCAGCAGGGGTGGCTACAGCCCTTACAGTTCATTGGTGCAGTTGGTGGGCTTGTCCATCCTGTGTCCCTCTTTGAGCAGCTTAAAAAGTTCCTCCACGGGAATCCCTGGGTAGGGTGAGCCCCCTAAAGTAAAGATCTCCCACATTAACACCCCGAAGGACCAGCTGCAAAGAAAAGAGAAAACATAGCATTAGTAATGCGTCCAGATTGCAGAAACCTAAACATGTCAGTTAAAAAAAATAAACACCCACTCACTTCTTACATCCATAGATAAATGAGCCCTCCCGCAATCCATCCTACATGCCCTTTCCTGACCCCCAAGGAGCCTCCCTAAATGAGGACGACATGTGGATGGTCTGATGGAATTTTCCATAGATAGACAAAGAGCCCCACGGCCATCTCTTAAAGTTCTTTGTCTTTTCTGTGGTGATAGTCATGCGGTGGGGGGGGTGGGGGTGGAGGTGGGAGGGTCTTGACTCCTTGACTTCAGACTTCTCCTCTCTAAATCAGCCATCTCGCTGTGTGGCTGACACAAGAACCTGGATCTACAGATGACAGAATAAGGCCAGAAAAGATGACTCTGTGAGAGGATGCCTGTCCTAGATGGCGGGTGGAGCACTCGCAGGGCAGACGCTGCGACTTGGTGTGATGTGAAGGGACCCAGCACAGGGCTGGGATTAGCATAGAGGAATTGCATGCTCCAAGAAAAGAGCATCAGATAGCAGAGAGTGAGAAGAGCTCTCAGGGCACTCTCCGTACTTGATTTCACAGAGAACCACATCTGGATTTCCCCAACCGAGTTTGGAGCACTAAGTCTATGATACAATCAAGCAGAGACTCAGAGGTTAGGTATGTCCTGCACACCGACTCTGTAAGGTCAGCTTCATCACTGACACTGTCCCTGGTTTTCTACCAAGCAAGGGCCACAATGTAAACAAAACCAGCTCAGAGCCTCAGTGTATTCCCACACAAGTTAAAAACTGTGACTTATTCCTCCTAGGAAGGCTGGTGGTGTAGATTCAATACCTGCATCAAAAATCTTAAAAAACCCAACCAAATACACAAACAAAATCCCAGCACATCCAAATTAAAAACAAAAACAAAAACAAAAACAAAACAACAACAACAACACTGTTGTCTTTTGGAATAATTCTAGACCCACAGGAACTGGCAAAAAGGAGCATCTTTGGCCCAGTTTCTCCCAATAACATCTTTCAGCTAAATTCCCCAATCTATAATATCAGTTGGAGCCTGGCTCTAACAGTAGTTTATATGAGTCATCAGAGAAATATTATGTAATTTCTACTGTATTTCTAGGATGTTATCAAAGGTTAAGAGAAGACTTAAGATATTGTAGTAGCCACAGCTAGCAGATGTGGTGGTCATCCCAACTGATCGTGTCTTATCCAGCATCAACCTATCAGGACAAGCCTGGGCCAGAGAAGAATCACACACTCCTAAATCAGAAGGGTTTCAGTCTTTTCTTTATTCTCATTTTTATAAAGATACGTACACACTACATATCCCTGTCTAGCCTTGCACTTACTACATGTGGTCTAGGTTGGTCTTGAATTTACGGTCCTCCTGAGTGCTAGGGTGTACATGTGCACTTCCAGGCCCAGCTAAGAGTGTTTCTTTAAGGGAGTGAAGAGCATGCCACCCACTCAAGAGAGGAGATGGAGTGGTGAGTGATCACTGGAGGTACTTCCACTCTGGCAGCAGAAGGCTGGTATCTCCACCTTCCAAAGGTAGGCAGATCAGTAACCAAACACTGGGCACCAGTCTACCATAGACTCCTGCCATCTGAGATCCCCGACGCCCATGCCTTCTATGGACAAGTGAGATCTGTAATATTTCTGCAACTCAACCCATGTATAAGCCAAGGACAGAGTTACTTACACATCGCTCTGATGAGTGTAAACTCTATCAAAAAGGGCTTCAGGAGCCATCCACTTGACTGGAAGTCGCCCCTGTAAGAAAATGGAAAAGCCTGTAGGTTTTACAAGAGTACTGCTGTGGGCCCAACAGAACCACGCCCTATGTAATTGTACCGACTCATTTTTGTAGCCCACAGAGGCCCACAACTTACAATTAGCCCAGGGTAGGCCCAAACTCTTGGCAGTCCTCCTGCCTCAGCTTTTGAGCTCCCATACCTGGCTACCTAATCTTGCCAAAAATTAAAATAAAGGACTTCAGAACCACATGGGTTGGTTAGGTCCTATAGCATCTTCCTGAAACATATGGAAAGAGACGCTGAGCCATGGAAGACAAGCCTGTGCATTGCCTGGAAGGCAAGTGAATGCAGATGAAAATGACTGTGTTGACATGCACAGGGCCCCAGGAAGAAAACAAACAAACAAACAAACAAACAAAAAAACTGAGGCCCCAGATCAAGTCCCAGGACTTCCGGGCTGGTTCCAAGAGCCAGGTCTGGAAAGTAGACTTCTTACTTCTGTCTCTTTCTCATTTCTCTACTCCAGCCTGTCTTGAGTTTGAGCTCCAAACCTGAGCACTCATCCAGCACCCAGTGGTAGGCATTCCTGGCTCCCTTGCACACCACTTCTGGGTATCCACATTACAGTCTAAACTAAATGAAGACACCCCTTTCTAATGGGTTTCACCAATTTACCACTAGGGTAGGAATAAGCTCCAGCTAGCTCTGTACATAATGGCTAAGATGCATAGATTTGGTTCTTTGAATAAAGTATCAAAGTGACATTTCTTTATATGCTCATTATCATCTACCTCCCTAGCACACAAATAAACTCCAATCAGCCTGGAGGCAAAAATGAACCCAGCAAATGTCCAAGTTCTAGTGATTGCTATGAGAGCTGAGCCATCTCGCCATCTCCTGCTTATGAAGGCTCTTAAGAGAGCCACACGGAGCCCTGGAGGCTTTTGCTTGTTATTCTGTATAAAATAGCACTCTGTATATCCTAAACCTATCTTAGAGATATAGCCTAGATTTGCTGATCAAGAGTTAAGCAAAACAACAGAATGTAACACAGAGGGGGAAATCCCCTCAGTTCTTCCACCAATAAACCTGTGTCATTCATTCTGTAACCTTTGCCACGCCTCTCCCCAGTGTTACATCATATACTCACATTTGTGGTCTTTTTATAGTAGTCTATGTTGTTGATATCCCTGGCCAGGCCAAAGTCTGCTATCTTCATCACATTGTTTTCTGTTACCAACACGTTTCTGGCAGCCAAATCTCGATGGATACACTGCAATCAAAGAAGAAGAAAGAGAGATATAATCCCAACATGTTTTGAGAACCAAAAGAAAAACACTCTTGGAAAAAAATGCAAGACAGAAAATAAACCCCAAGTCAAAAATTGGGTGCAGACTACTGCAAGAGCCATCCTGGGCTGCAAACTCAACCAGCTGACTAGCATCGACAAGAGGCTCCCACAAGGCATGGTAATCATTCATTGTAATCTAAATAAACAAACAAAGGCCCTGGTCATCTCAGAAAGTAACAGTTGATTATATAACCACTTTCTCTTTTATCTTCAAGTGTCTACAACACTGCTGTATCTCCGGTAGCTTCACACAAACTTGACATCAGATACCATGCTAAAGTCTTTGAGCTCACACTTGCTCTCTCTACCCAGGAAAGCCTGACTTTCAGATGACAAAGATAAACTCCAACAGTCTTCATTTCATGGCCACTTCTCTAACAATGTGACCTGATGTTCTACAAACAGCGAAGCCTAGCTCTATCATTTCTGCCTTTCCTTTCCCTACGTGGTGTCTAGTCTGGCCTCTAGGCTATACAAAGACCCTCTTCACTGTTAGACCCAACTGATCTCTTCTGTTGCCCCATGTCTGCCATCTCTGCAGCTCTGGACACTGCAGAGGTCTGTTTCTAGAAATGGTTCCTTCGTAGCAGCCTCCCCAAATCTTCCTCTTGCTTCACTCTCTTGCAGATTCAGGCTGACTCTTCTCTTCCCAAATCCCTTAAAGCAAAGAAACTGTGACATGCGGTTTGCGTGTTTCTTCGATCCTGTAGCATCAATTCTTAGATGCAGAAAGCAGCTGCAAACCCCTACCTCCATCCTGGCCCCTGCTGAGACTCAGGATGTTTCCACAGACAGTTGTGCCCTCTTGACATCTTAAAGCCAATGCTTCTACTCCTCTGATTCTTTTCTGTTTGATTTTTAATCAGAAAGGATCGTGCTCTAGACTCGAGTCCTGACCATTCCAACTCCTAGATGGCTCCAATGTCTGTCCTCTACTGCTCATCCCTTCGGCCAGGCTGTGGTCACTGTCCTTCCCCTACCTCTGTGGACTGCTGCCCAGAAACTTTCTTGATTCCCCCTTTCCATCTTTTACATGATGTGCTTGCGACACAGCCCAGCATGTCCTCTCCTGGCTCCCTGCCCAGCCAGTACTCATCGGTCCACATTCTTAGGTGCAGTTTGTTATAACAGCCAGCCTGTGCAGGGGTGAAACTGTGTCTGTACATACATCAGGACCCGCTACTGCTATGTTTGCTAGGATACATCTGATGGGAGGATGTTTTGTGCCAATAGGAACTACGGTCTCAGGAAGGTCTGGTCATTACTGTTTGTTTCCAAAGGCCAGGCTTTCCTTCACATGGATCTACCTCTGTGTTTTAGAAGTGCATCACCCTCAAATGCCTTTATATAAGTTACAAACCAAGGTTAACTGTCACATGAAGCAGAGAGACTTCCTCTACTGGATGAGCAAACTAGGAACGCCTTATTGTAAGCTCTCCATGAAACGACCAAGTAAAAAAACGAAACCAGCCTAACTGTGTTTGAAACATGAATAAAGAATTATTTTAACTCTGCCCTCACCCACGCCCAAGCATCCCCTGTGTTCCCTTGCATGTGTGGGTGGGCCAAAACTCAGAGACGAGGAAGCAGGCAAGCCACCCAAGTCTTCGTGTCCCCAGCCAGACTAGGAGCAGGAAATCTGAGAGCTCCCGGGGCTGCCTGCAGCTAGTTCTGCCTGGGCTGGAGTGCAACGCCGGTTTGGAGGCCTCTTCAAATTCAACTTCCAAGGCCCTGGCCAAGTTCTCCTGGTAGTGTGTTCCTGCTGACATGTGCTCTCTGAGTTTGGCAGTCTGAGTGGTCAGAAGAATCTAGCTTCCCCTGCAGGGGGCTCCGACCACACAGAGGCTCAGCTGGGACAGAGAGGCTGCCATAAGCCACTGCTACCTACCATCTTGCTCACTCTCTATCCCAGGAAGCTGGAAAATACCAAGAGCTAAACAACTACACGGTGTCTGGCCAATGTAGGCTCTCGAAAGGTGGCTGGCAGTCAATGATCACCATGTTATTTGTAAGGACACGTCTATGCCTCGCTGTTTCTGCAACCCCCAAATGTACTCATTCTCTCTTTGCAAAGTTCATGTGACAGCCCTTGCTCCACTTTACCTACTGGCTGCAACCTAAAAAGTCCACAACACTGGGGTGGGTCAGAACCATGAACATAGTTGTGGACCAGCACGCTCCTTCCCCGACTCTGAACAGGGACAGACAGCTGATCTCAACTTCAGCCCAGAAACCCTTTTAGTGGCACCAGGGGTGACACTCTCTGCCTCCTTCATCTCAGCTTCTCCCTAATTCCCACCATATGGAAGTCACACCCTCCTCTTTGGCCTCATAACGATGTGTGGCCCTTCATGGTTGAGCTTCATCCTCTGGCTTGCTGTTGACAACTTCTCTTAACTGGCTCTCAGAGATGTTCAATGCAAGCTCTGCATTTCCTACAGAAATTACTCCCTGCCCTGCTTCCTGGCTCCTAGGTCTTCCTCCCATTGGGAAGGTTCACCACTGTTCAGTTTCTCCAGTCAGACATTCTTGTCTTTGATCACTCTGCTTCCCCTAATCAAACTACTACCATGACAGCAGAACTTGCCCAGATTCCAACTACCAACTTCTTTCAGTGTCTTGGGACCTGATAAAGTTTGACCCAAAGAGGAGCTCAGTGATTGCAATGTACCACACACAAGAGCAAACTGTAAAGCATACAGGACCCTGAGACTCACCTTTGATAGCTCTACATAGCCCCAAGGGCCAAGCTCAGGGTCCCAGCCTTGCACTGTAAGGCCCCAAATGAAGAGGGGCTTTATTGAAATGTCTCTGATAGTTTATACACTTACTCTTTAATTCCACATTTACTGGCATCCCCCCCCCCCCACTGTTACTCATGACTCCTGTTTTGAGAAATCAAGAATGACACCTCACTGGACAGCCTGGCCCAGAGAACAAGTTCCTGGGGAGTCTTGAGGACTAAAGAGGACTAAGGAAAACGAAGAGCCAGTTCTACCACTGCCCCATCAGCAGCAAGCCCACTGCATGCAAGCATCCCCCATCTCCTACCAAGAAGGACACACAGCAGCAACCAAGCCTGGAGCTGACAGGCTGCCTACGGCTGACTGCCCGGCCCAGGGTTCCATGTGCAATAGTTCAAACATGTCAAGAGGAAATCATGCCACAGCTATCCACATCTGCCAGACATTAAATCAAATACACATATATGTGCGTGTACACATATAAACACATATACAAACATGCACATACACACATACATATATATATATATGCACATGCATGTATACATATACATAAAATGCAGACATCTTGGTTCCTCAACATTTCCTAACCTAAAACCCAAAACATTTGCAGTGTTGGTGAGATGTCATGAGTGGAAAGTTTCAGATCATAAACCTTTGTTTTATGCATAAAATTATGAAGGATACTATGGCTATCCTGAAGCTCACTTTGTAGAGCAGACTGGCCTCAAACTATCTCTGCCTCCCGAGTGCATGCACCACCACTGGCCAACAAATGTCTGTTTCTCCTTGATAAAGATTTTCTCAGGGGCACCCTGCTCCCACTATGTGCACACACACCATGCATGTATAAAATCAGAACTCAAAACTCTTCAAATTTGGCTTCTTAAACCCTCTATATCAGAAAGTTTTATAGTGGTTTCAAAAAAAAAAAAAAGAAAGAAAGAAAAGATAAAAGAAGGAAAACGTATAAGCTATAAGCTGTAAACTCTCAAGAAAATAGAAAAAGAAAAAAGTAAATAAAACAAAGCACAACTTGGAGCACATACTAACTCTAAGCCATGTTCCCAGGTGATGGAGAGCAGGCTGAGAAGCAGTATGTGGCACCTGTGCCATCTGACCAGGTCACCTCACTCACTCTTAACACTAATGAAGCCCCTGGGGGAATCCAGATTAATGACCCTTCTAGTAGGCCAGGCTCCAAGTCATAGAGAAGCGCCCCTCCAGGGGATCCTTTGTCTTTGGCAACCTGAGGAGTTAGAGACAATGGAACTGCAGCAAGCTCCACTCCAGGTAGGAGCCAAGCATCTCTATGGGAAGAGCATAAGTATGGAAGTGAGGAAAGGTATCTTAGGTCCTCTGAAATCCCCATGAAAAGTCTGAGCACCTGCCTCACAGCTTCCAGAATAGCTGGAATGCTTAGCGTTCCATTGTAAGTGGCTGGCTTGGAATGCCAGCCATTTACCTCAGGGGACCTGGCCAACTTCTGACCACAGAGTCACCGAAGGAGACAAAATAAACAGATATCCCAGACTCTTGATGTCAAAAATACTTCTGTGCTCAATCTCCATTCTCAGATCATTTAATTCCACATCGAGCTCAACGGTCTAAATTTAACACCCTTAACTGTGGTCTAAGCTCACTCGATCGAAGCCAGGTCATCCAGGAGCATCTCACCTGCCCTGCCTCAAAGCAGGGTCCGCTCTCCGGCAGTTGTTATGAGTTTGTGAGGCTGCCTCTGGCCTCTCAAGAGTCCATTAAACCAGAACGTGAATAACACCACAAATATTTTCCAGGTTGTATAAGACAAGTGAGGACTAGATCAAGCAAGTGAGCACGTCTGAACCACCCAGCTTCCTCAAAGACACTTAACCGGCATTTGCATCCAACCAAGTGGAATGGGAAGGACTCACTTTTTGGGAAGCCAAGTACTCCATGCCTCTAGCCAGCTGGTAGGTGCAGGACACCAAGTCCTTGAAGGTCATCTGCTCCTCGGGGACACGGTTAATGTCATAGGAGTACTCCATGCCAGGTGGCCTCCGGGCTCGGAGGTATTCCCGGAGGTTGCCTTTCGATGCATATTCAACTATGACGTAGAGAGGTCCTGTGGCAGAGGGGAGAGGCTCCTTAAAGCAGGGAAGGCTGGAGGAACTATTCCGGGGTGACTCAGCAAAGGCTTTGGTCATTACAACCTAGAGTGGATTTGTGGTGCTGAGGAGTAAACCCAGAGCCTCGAACACAACACGGTAGTAAACGCTAAATAAGTATACCATCACTTGAGGTAGCCCCAACCTTTTTCTTTTTTAAGGTTTTACCACTCAGAAAGGCACGGATAACTGGGAGCACCTCCATTTCTAATCTTTCCAAAATGATGATCAACACAATAACTTCCAAAGGCTTAAAGAAATAAAAGACATAGTTGTAACAACTTTCCTTTGAATGCCCTTCTTCCCTCTAGAGCAGTGATTCTCAACCTTCCTAATGCTGCAGTCCGTTAATACAGTTCTTCACGTTGTGGTGACCCCAGCCATTAAATTATTCCATTTCTACTTCATAACTGCAAATTTGCTACTGTTACGAATCATAATGTAAATATCTGTGTTGTCTGATGGTCTTAGGGGACCCCCTATGGGGGTAGAACGACTCACAGGTTGAGAAACACTGCTGTCTTCCTGGAAAAGCAATGTCCATCAGAAGCATGGCCATTCTAAGTCCCTTGAGCTCCTTTGTGTGTGTACGTACATGCATGTGCATATACATATATTGTAAGGATAAGTAAATACTAAATCTATAGGATGAAATAAAAGAGAGAATTTAAATGGCTTCAAACAGCCAGAGCAAGGGGTTGGTCCAAGGGTTGGAGAGAATGGTCCCCAGGCCACATCCCCACATCCTGCCCGATACTGGTCAGGGTCATCACATTTTATTGTCACACAGTCACACCCATTCATTTCTCTATCATATAAGCTGTTTGTTCAATACAATGGCAGTGACAAGTACCTGTAACAGAGACCACAGGTCCACAAAAGTCTAAAATACCTACAGTAAATAATACTGGAAGAAGGTTCCAGTCTCTGCACACCTAAAGAGAAGCTGCGCAAGCATTTTTCAAATCTACTCATCACTGTCAAGCTGATTTCTAAAGTACCAGTAGGCACTCCTGAGAGCAGCCAGGAGCTCACTCCCCAGGGGGTGGGAGATGGGGGAGGGAGGGGAGACTGCACTTTTCTTCCACTCTCTCTGTGAAGCTATTCTGCTCAGCCATCTGCTGCCTAAAGCAAGACAGGATTCCTCAGTCCCCATTTTGAGAGAACTTCTCAACTAAAGCATACTGCTCTTCTCTTATTTTAAGAAATCTCTCTTAGCCCCATACACAGCAAGAGCGTCAGCAGAAATTCCTTTCCAAAGTCCCCACTTCCAACTTTCCACGCCCCCTAGAGGGCAGACACAGACCTGCTGTGTACCCATGGCTGGTAATATCTTCCTAAGGGTAGAGTTAAAGTGACTTTTAAAAGTTGTGTCTGTATGTGTGGATATGTTTGGATTTGTATATGCAGATACACGTGCAGGTATGTATGTGTCTATGTGGCAGCCAGAAGACAGCCTTGTTTTTTAGACAGTCTCTCACTGACCAGGAACTCACTGAGAAGGCTAAGCTAGGGGGCCAGTGAGTCCCAGGATCCACCTCCCTCTGTCTCCTCCTTAAGAGCTCTTTTTTTTGTTTGTTTGTTTTTGTTTTTTTTCGAGACAGGGTTTCTCTGTATAGCCCTGGCTGTCCTAGAACTCACTTTTTAGACCAGGCTGGCCTCGAACTCAGAAATCCGCCAGCCTCTGCCTCCCAAGTGCTGGGATTAAAGGCGTGCACCACCACGCCCAACTCTTTTTTTTTTTTTTTTTTTTTTTTTTTTTTGGTTTTTCGAGACATGGTTTCTCTGTGTAGCCCTGGCTGTCCTGGAACTCACTCTGTAGACCAGGCTGGCTTTGAACTCAGAAATCCGCCTGCCTCTTGCCTCCCGAGTACTGGGATTAAAGGCGTGCACCACCACTCCTGGCAAGAGCTCAATTTTAAATATGGATTCTAAAAATCCACTTCAAGTCCTCATGGTGCAAGGCCAGCCCTCTATTGATTGAGCTGTCTCCCAGCCTCTACTTTTGTGTATTTTTGAGAGAGTCTTCCTAGGTATCCCAGACTGGTATCAAACTTGTAACTCTTCTGTCTCAGCATCTTGAGTGCCTGGGATAGGTGTGATGGGAAAATGCATTCTTTTTTTTTTTTTTTTTTTTTTTTTTAAACATGAAGTTAATTTTTTTTTTAATTTATTTATTATTTATTATACACTGTAGCTGTCTTCAGACACACCAGAAGAGGGCATCAGATCTCATTACGGATGGTTGTGAGCCACCATGTGGTTGCTGGGATTTGAACTCTGGACCTTTGGAAGAGCAGTCGGGTGCTCTTACCCACTGAGCCATCTCACCAGCCCGGGAAAATGCATTCTTGAGATGCTCTAAAAGCAGAAAGCCAAGAGCCCAGTTGTTTCTAGTTGAAGCCTGGCAGTCAGCGGTGTGGTGTGGACAGAAAACACACCCTTCTCGTACTCACCATCCTGCGTGCAGGCCCCCAGGAGGTTGATAATGTTCTTATGTTTCCCAATCATCTTCATCATCTCCATCTCTGATACCAGATCAGACAGGTCCTTCTCTGTGGCATCATCTGTGAACACGAATTAGACAAGCCATTAATCAGCTGGTTTCTCCCAACTCCCAAGCTATCACTCTTGACCATCAAACTCTTAGAATACCGTGGAGTTGAATTTTAGAGCCAGAAACACTTCCCCATCTAATCAGTGAAGAGATAAAAGCTGAAGCCGGTGAGTGCCATGCTCAGTAACAAAGAGATCACCAGAGGGCACATGGGCAAACGTTGGGACCAAATCTAGGCCACAAGACCAAGGCCAAGTCTTTCGAAGTGAAGTACTTGATTGTGAATTAACCCCACCCTCTGATGTATCCAAGGTACCTTCTAGAAAGCATGTCAAACTTCCTGATGCACCCCCAAAAAACTCCAAGAACAATGGGGAGAAAGCCATAGGAAAAACATTGGGAACCACTAGAAAATTTGTTTTTTACACAGCAAAAATTCCAGAGCCTTTAGCTTATTCAAAGTTAGGTCCAGGCCCATAAGCACATCTACAAATGTGTGTGTACACAGAAACAGTCGAGTGAGCAAAAGAGACCTCTCTAAAGCTCCAACTACCACCTTACCAGAGATACAAGTCACATCTCACATACATGGCACATACGTGGCAGAGGCCCAACACAACATGGATTCACAGAGAGCTTCAAACAAGAGGAAGAGCATTTCCAGGGTACTGTGCTCTCCTCTCAGTTAGTTCTGCTGTCGTTTGGATTCTTGTAATGCTAGGATGCAAACCCAGTACCATGTGCACACCACGCAAGTGTTCTGTCACTAAGCTAATTCAATACAGAAATACTTAGAAAAGAAAAATCTGAGCTAAAAGAAAAGCAAAAGGGTTAAAAATGAAATAGAGGCACAGGTATCCAAAAATCTATCCTGACCAATACAGAGAAGAGGGAAGAGAGGACTATGGACAGACACATGGCTCAGTACACTTGTCTTCCTTACACCTCAGCCATCCTCTGGCTGTCACAAAGAATGTTGAAAAGGCATGTCCTCTGACCACGATGAAAAGGATGGTGGGTGATCTTGCTTAAAGGGAAGGGCCAACCCCTAAACCTCCCTTTTGCACTAGCTCCAGGGATCTCAAAACCAGAGGTTCTGTGGAAAGCAGTATGATGCCTGATCCTTCCCAACCCACAGCTTCCAGTAGGTACCAAGGGCTGCCTCTGCCCTGGTGCCCCGATACTTGCTATCTCCTTCCTGGTATCAGTCTCCAAAGAAAGGAACATCCCAGATTTCACTGGGAGTCTCAGGTCAATAACTAAAACTGACAAAATGAACCATGTCCTGGCCCTTTGTTGTCTGCATCAGGGAGGGATGTGGTAAGTGTCCTATCAAAGAGAGAAAAGGTCGGACTCCTGAGAACATGCCACATCCCACAGGCCCGGGACAGACTTCTCTGCCCACAAGCCAGGGAAACATTGAACATGGCTCCTTTCTCCTTTCTGAGATTCCCCAACAACAGGATTTATAATGTGACCTTTCCCTTTATCTCTTCGATAAAAGAATACCCATGCAAGGATAAGTTAATAGTTGAAAGCAATTTAAGCTCCTTGGGCGTCATCATCAAGCTGTGTTAGAAAGGTTGTGGATAAATTCCCAGACCCCCTCCCCTCCCCTCCCCTAAAAAAAAAAAAAAGAAAAGAAAAGAAAAGAAAAGAAAAGAACAAAGCGGGCATTTATAGCGTGGCATTATTGTTTACATGTCCCTGGGATTCTGCATCAGTTCCAATTGTTTGCTCCTTTTTGGCTTCTAAGCGACTCTTTGAATCCACATTTTGACATTCTGTCTCCAGTTGCCACTCCAACACCTACCTCTCCTTATTTGTATGTTAAAAGTCTGGGTCCAAAATTTAACCAGCTAAATAAACCCCCTAAACTTTCTAAACCCATGAACACACAGAAAAGAAGAGAATCGGGACCCTTTTCTAAGGAGTTAGAGACCGGTTCAGCCCAGCAAGCTACAACTTGCTGCTAAACTGGCTTTTCTTTTTAAGTACACACAGCTCAAGGTAAATCCTCCATCTCATTTGCTCATTTATCCTGAAAACCCCCTCAACCGCCAGGTCAAGTATGTGCTCTCTGACCCCACGTCCCTGCAGAGTTCACATGTCACAAAAGGAACGCTCGCTCCTGATAAGACCCTCTCCTCCCCGACCGCCCATCCGCCCACTCACCTTTCAACATCTTCACTGCCACGGTGACCGCCTCCTTGGGTTTGTCTTTATCGATTCCCACTGCTTCAGCCATGACTACTTGCCCGAAGCAACCTTCCCCCAGGGGTTTGCCCAGCGTCAGCCTAAATGTGTAAATACGGGATTAGCACACCGCGAGTCTGGCCGAGGGGCACAGGGAGGGAAATTCCAGAACTAAATATAAAAATCTTCCAGAGGCATGCATATGGAACCAATGAGCCTCCGATACACACGCAGGCTATTTTCTTAGTGATGTTTTTCCAGAACGTCAATTACTGTTGGAGGGACTATTAAATTTCACATTTGTCCTCTCGATTTATTTTCTTTTTCTTTATGGAAGGTGTCCTTGCTAGCGCGGTGGTCAGGCTCCCTGCATGCCAGCCATAGGGAGCTTTTGGTCTTGAGCCAATTAAATATTTATAATTTAAAATGTCGCAGAGGTGAAAAAAAAAGTGAAAGTCTGTTCTTATTTTCTGTCCCTGTAAAGTGGCAACTCTCAAATCACTATTATTCAATACCGGTAGATTTTATGGTTACATCGATTGCCCAGTTGCAGGGTAGGAATCTTCAGCACGTTTCAAATAATTTATCGTGTCTCATTAAGAAAAACTTCTAGAAATCAGGCACGATACCTTTTTGACATAAGTTTAGGATTCCTTATCACTACCCAAAGTAAACAAGGAAAAAAAAAAATAGAAAACAGCACAAGTTACATTTCTAAGCATGTAAGTTTTATACACAACAGACAAATGACCTGACATTATTTTAGATGTTCCAGAAGCCAAAGGAACAGGGAAGTCTTTGGAATTAATACTTAGGAGTGTGTTTTTTATTTTTATTTTTTTTCAATTTATTCTTGATTATGTGTATGTGTGTTTCTGGGGAGAGGGTATGGGCATGTGAGCACAGGCACCTAAGGAGCCCAGACAGATTCCCCAGATCTGTAGTTACAGAGGTTGTGAGCTACACATCATGGGTGCTGGGAACCGAACTCTGGTCCTTTACAGGGCAGTGTCTGCTTTAGACCAGAGAGATACCTCTCCAGCCTGAGTATGCTTTTCGGGGTGTTTTGTTTTGTTTTGTTTTGTTTTGTTTTAAAAAAAACAAAAACCAAAAAACCATAAGCCCAGTACAGGCAAGTATTGAGCTGTCCTCAGTAAACAGCATTTGCAGTAAGCACGCAACGCTTTTAAAAGCTCAAAAAAGGAAAAGAAAATGGATACCAGCACTTGCTCTGCTGAAGGCGCCCCCTTTCCAGTCAAGAACTAAAATTAAATTGAACATCTTGGCAGAAAATAAACATTTGCGTTGGAAAATGGCTAATTTATGTCCTATTGCCCCTGTTACTACAACCATAACAAACCTCTCTTTGTGTAACTCCTGCCTCCAACCTAATAAACCATTTCTAAATAGCCTTCATTCATTGGGAATGTGCTCCACCTACATTTGTGCTAAACACTGCTTGGAAATGCATAGCGCTCAGATTTTCCACACTTGGGTACCCCCGGGTGGGAGCTGCTGGGCAACACAGACTCACACTGTTGACTGTGGTGTCACAGGTGGCCCAAAGCACAGGCTCAACCCGAAAGCTGCAAGTTTTTAGCATATGAGCACAACTCCCCAGTCCAGCCTTGTAGACATAGGAATGTGCACACGAACCCAGCTATTTCTATAATCACACCCAGCTAGGAGGCTGGCAAGGGTCAAGAGAAACATACCTTCCTTTCTCAAAATTCTATAGGTAAAGAAGCCATTCTTTGTGTTTTCTTTCATACCTCACCCCAAAAATGTCCACTAAACATTCCCGGAATGAATGAAGGAATGAATGAATGCTCTTTTCACTGCAGTATATAAAGAAACTGGAAATTCTTTCCACTGACATAAGATGACTACACAGACAGTTCCTCGGCCCTGGATTAGGATATATGTAAAGATCTCTAAGTTGGGAACCAAAATACCTGGAATAGTGTGACACGAAGCTCCAAGGGGGCCTAAGCTTCCTTCAACTTTCAACTAGAGCTGGCCATACCCAGACTTGGGAAAGCTTGTCTTTGTGTTTCTGAATCTCTGTATACACACACACACACACACACACACACACACACACACACACACGCTGTGTGTGTTAAACATATCACTAACAATCTTAGGAAGACACTGAAAAAATGTCAAGATAGGCAGACGAGTTGTCTTCAAGCAAGCTGGGAGCGTATTCCTGTGTCTTTGATGCAGAAAGAGCCCATTTTTCCACCTTCTGTTACTCTCAAGCTGTTTAGACGCTAATCCTACAAGAAGGAAGCTGCCAGCCTTCCAGGATCCTCACTTCCCAGAGCTAAGGTTGGTCTTCCACCTCAAGGGCACAGGCTGGTAGCCTACCCTGTGCACCAGCAGCTCTGTTAATTGCACCATCTTGCTGCAGTTTACAGTTTACAGTTTACAGTTCGAAGGTCCCTGATTACCAAGACACAGGTCCCTGATTACCAAGACACAGGTGGAGACTCCCACAACCAAGACCTGCGCTCAGTCCCAGGAGGTGCAGACAACGACCCTCCCAGAGGGAGAGTACTTACTTATCTCTGGGGAATTCCCACTTTGGATCCTCTGGCAACTCATACTCGGAGACCCCTGCTAGCATCGGGGTGTCCGCTGTTGAGGACAGACGCGTTGTTATCCTCACCAGCGGGGTGTTGGAGTTCATGGAGGAGCTGGACTCGGCCGAAACCTGTATACAAAATGCAAAACAGCAGATGTAATGCTGGCTCCATCAGAGGAGGCTGGAAGTGAGCTGGGACCCAGCCAGAGCAGGAGTGCTTACAAAGAAAGGGGAAGGAACCAGGAAAGGACAAAACAAACAACGAGAAACTAAACTAAACAACAAACAAAACACAAAACAAACAAACAAAAACAACAACAACAACAAAATACAGGGGCAAAAATGAGAAGTCACAGGATCCTTGACCTTGGGAGGTCAAGTTTACAAATAGAAATGTTTCTAGAAGTTTAATCATAGTATTTCTTCTTTTCATCTGAACTTTTTAAAAATTAGGTGTTTTTTTTAATGTACATTGGTGTTTTGCCTGCATGTATGTCTATGTGAGGATGTCAGACTGGAACTGGAGGTATAGACAGTTGTGAGCTGCCATATGGGTGCTGGGAACTGAACCCAGGTCCTCTGGAAGAGCAGCCAGTGCTCTTAGCCGAGGAAGCATCTCTCCAGCCCCTTACCTTAATTGTTTTAAGACAGCCACTTAAGAATGTGCAGACAGACTCTACTGACTTCATTATAGTTTTTTGCTCAGCCTATAGATCACTAACTCAAAGGCTGGGCTCAATTACAGGATGCTTGTCTCATGTACAATGTCCAGCACCATAAAATAAAAACACATCCAAAATCAAGTCAGCAGGGAGGGATTCACAAACATCTAACAAGTGAGGTCATCCGTGCTGCCATTGCCTCCAAAGTATAAAGAAAGATCTCAAGGAAAGAGCTGTAAGATATGTATGGTGTGGTGGTTTGAATACCTGGCCCATAGGCGCTATTAGGAGGTGTGGCCTTGCTAGAGAACATGTGGCCTTGTTGGAGGGAGTTTCTCACTGTGGGGGCGGGCTTTGAGGTTTCCTTTGCTCAAACCTCAAAGAGTATGGCACACAATCCCCTTCTGCTGCCTGTGGATCAAGATGTAGAACTCTCAGCTTCTTCTCTCTCCAGCACTGTGTCTGCCAGGAAGCTGCCATGCTTTCCACCATGACAATAATGAACTAAACCTCTGAAACTGTAAGCAAGCCCCAATTAAGTGTGTTTCTTTATAAGAGTTGCACTGGGGGCTGGAGAGATGACTCAGTAGTTAAGAGCACCAACTGCTCTTTGAGAAGTCCTCAGTTCAATTCCCAGCAACCACATGGTGGCTCACAACCATCTGTAATGGGATCTGATGCCCTCTTCTAGTGTCTCTGAAGAGAGTCATGGTGCACTCATATACATAAAACAAATAAATAATTTTTTTAAGTTACATTGTGTTGTCTCTTTGCAGCAATAAAATCCTAACTAAGACACAGGGAAAGGGCATTCTGGTAACTCAAAGGTCTTTTATTCAAGAAATCCAGAGTTCCAGGCACGGGGAGGCTATTCTCCATCTCTCCCCAGTCCTTCTGAAACTTGATGATGCCCAGACCATATAGTGAAAATGGGCTGACTCTTGTCACTTTAGCTTCAGAAAGCAGAGCAGTGAATACAGGAGACCAAGGGTTAAGGAAAAGATACTTTCACTCAGAGCCACACGGGAAGGGTCCTCTCTCACCCAGCAGCACACAGGGCTTCACCAAGTTTGCCTTGATGTATAGCAGACTGTGTCAGACCCAGTGTCTATCTCTGAAACACACCGTCTCTCCTTGGCTGATTTCTGCGAAAGAAAATATACCCAGAGCCCACACAAAGCCTGTGCCTGGGTATGACTACACAATCTTGGTGTGATGGTGGGCTGCTGGATACTGCTTTCAACTCAGACCACAACGGAGGCTTTGGTCCCGGAGACATGGGTGTGAGGTTAGACAAGAGCCACTCAGCAAGCACACCAGGCTTCCAGCTCCCACATGGGTGACAATCCCCTGCTGAGTATACAAACTCCTCAATCCAGCTGGCAAAGATAAAGCCAAAGGAACTCTCCCATGTGGATCCTAGACTCTCATCAGAGGAACCCAAGGTCCTATGTTGTTCCCAGGACTGACTGTCCCATTGGCAAGCCCTTCTGCTCTTTGGAAACCCAACTACCCTTAATAGAATTGAAGAAAAGTGTTTGCAGTATTAAAGTCAGTGATGGTTATCCTTGGCTACCCACTGAGCTCAATCCCAGAGACCCTATCCTCCCCCCCTCAAAAGAAAAAAAACCCCACAAAGAAATGTTAAAATCAGTAAGCAAATTTTGATATGAAATCTTATTATTTAAAATACACATAAGGACTTTTCTGAACCTTCTAAGTATCTTTTGGGAAGGAGAAAGGTGATTTTCTTTTTAAATGAAAAAAAATGTATCTGTGTGCATGTGTTTGTGTGCATATCAGTGTGGAGGTCAGAGGACAACTTCTGAGGGTCAGTTCTCTTTTCCTACCACATAGGCTCTGAAGATTGACTACAGAGCGTCAGGCTTGGTCATCAGCGTAAGTGCCTTTGTCCATTGAGCCATCTCACCCGTACCCAAGAAGAAGCTGTATATACATTATACTATGCAGACAGGACATTTACTCCTTGTGCCACAACAAAAATTGATGCTTTTTTTTTAATTAAAAAAAAAGAAGAAGAAGAAGAAGGAACCTGGTAATTCTGTAATAGAGAGCCATACATTCAAGGATCCCAATCTCTAAGGCAAACGCAGAAGCAAGCAGGGGAAGGTGAGCAGGGAACACGCGAGTGCCTCTAGAACCCACTTGCCTTGTTCCAGAATAGGCATTCCATCCCAGCAGGACAAAAGATAACTCCCAAGCCCCTTCCACTGTCCGCATGGTGTCCAGCCTAACTGTGGTGAGCAGGCTGCATCAGAAACCAGAAGTTTCCTGACAACATCAAGATGTCCATTTTCCACTGGCCACAAAAACATCGTGAGCTCCATCTACAGACAAGGGACTCAGAAGATTCTGGAATGGAGCTGGTCCATAGTGCTTCTGTGGAACCACCCACCTGACTCATTCTGAATCAGGCTCACAAGTTATGCTTGCAAAAGGCATGTAATTTTTTTTAATTTTTAAGATCTTTCTGGCAGTCTTTCCACACAAATAGGCAAAAATCATCTCCCAGTAGAAATATAGTAAAAATTCACACCAGATAATCAGAGGCAAGAAGCTACAGCCAAACAAGTAAAAGTCTGCCCAGTAATGAGACAACACAGACCCCAGGGAGCAAAGAGCCAACAGAGACTGTGTGTAGCCAGGATACTCTTTATAGGGCCATCATCAGCTTGCCTCTGCATCACTGGACCCTAAAGTTCCTAGCTTAGTTGTTAGGACCCACTGTGTGCTAAGACCAGTGAGGAGGGGATGCTGAGAAATCTCAGAAGACCACAGTTCTGAATGATGGTAATGGCCAGAGGCTAGTGGCACATCGCAGCTTCTGTGGCCTGTCCTTGGGAGTCAGTACTCAGCACATAGAGGCTTACAGGATGGGTTGTGACCACAGGCATTTTCTGGAAGGATATCTAAGGGTTTAGCCATGGTCCCCTTTGGGGAGAGAGATCAAGACTTGGGAAGCAAAGCAGGAAATGTTTTCTGGAAAGATATCTAAGGATTTAGCAGTGGTCACCTTCGGAGAGAGAGTGAGAGATCAAGAATAGGGAGCAAGGTAGGAAACAGGTCTTATTCTAGAACTTTCTACATCATATAGATTTTATTACCCTGGTCTTGTGTTTCCTTTGTGTTTTAGTAGACATTCTTTCTTTAGCCAAAATAGCATTTGGAATAAAATAAATATGAACAGCAGGAAAAGAAGGCACAGGGTTGAATTATGCAGACTTCAGTTTAGAAACTAGCAAGACGCCCGATGGCACTTCTTTTTTGTCCCCCCCACCCCAGGCTGTTTTGTGATGTTTCCGCATCCTTCAATGTGTGACCTGGTGATCACCCAGGGCCAAGATGCCCTGGCAGGCTACATCCTGGTCAATGGTACCGTGAAGTCAAGGTCAGATTCCGGGGGTCTATGTGAGTCTCAGGTGGTCTCAGAGTTAGCAGGACAGAATGAAGACAGCATCAAGTGCTTATTGCTGAGCTGGGACAGCCATAGCTCACCAGTCTGCTCTACAAGGTGAGTTTGTTCTGATTTTAGATGGCATACACCTGAATTGCGAGTCTGATTTACAAAATGGGACCCTAAACTGCCAGCCAGGATAGCCTGGAGTTCCAGTAAGCAAGACTATATATATTTTTAATGTAGGAATTAGAGGAGAAGAAGAAAACCATAGAGCAGCAAGGTCCCGCTGGTGACCATGACTTAGGGGTTACCTCAAAACAGAGAGATTTACCATCCAGTCTGACATCAACTACTCTGTGGAGGACCTTTGACCCAAACAGAATGCACAGCACAGGCCTGGGGTGCAAGTTTCCCATACGCATACCCACCCCACAACAGAGCACCTCCACAAGGTTTTAAGGGCAACATTTTCAAAATGGAAAACGGGGAGAAAAAAAAAAAAAAAAAAACTAAACTAATACGGAAGAAAAAAAAAAAAAACCTTGGCAGTCGTTGCTGCACATTGGTATCAAAATGTAAAACTGCCTTCATGTGTGGGAATTTTGTTCAATACACAGTGCAGATTCAGGTTCAATGTACAAGCCTGGAAAATACCTTTGTAAAAAACACCCAGAGTGGGAAAGGGTAAGAAAATACGCAAAGTCTCTGAGCATACACTCTGCTCTCCCTGTCTACAGAGGTCCATCTTAATTCTACCTCCATGCGTTTTACTATACTTTTAAAATCCTCTCTGGGGCTATAAAGCATGACTGGCTTTCTCTTCACTCGCCTCTCCTCAGAAAGGCAACCTGTCTGGAGGGCTTGGCAAAATCCCCAGCAGGGGTCCCTGGAGGAGCCTGGCTTTTCAGGGGCTCCTTCCCTCTGAATTGTGGCCCCACCGCCCACCTTGGAAGGTTCCTCACACCACTGTATTACAGACTTCCTTTCTTCTCTTTCTCTTGTACTTATAACTTCCCTCCTCAGATAGTTCTCAATCCTTAATCTAGAAACTTCCATTTTGGAGTTTCCCTTTCAACGCACTTAAAAACATCCCACTGTTAGAAGTTCACTTATAAACAATAAACGCTAACACTGTAGTAAACTGTTGCTCCGCCCCACCCCCATTCCCCACCCCAAATCTTGGCAGGCGGTTTTTAGAAAGCCGCACACTCTTCACAGTCTCCAATTCGGCAGCCTTACATGCCGGGATCTCTTTACCACGTGCCATAAATCAAGCTTTTAACTAAATGTGCTTTTCATATATTTCCACGGTACATATGGGAGATTAACGGAGGAAGTGGGTTTTCTCCCCTTTTCTTTTTAAAGAGCCACCAAGTCATAGCCGTCTCCCTTTATGCTGGATGAAGCTGAACATTCAGAGGGGACCTCACAGACAACAGCGCAGGCGGAAGCAAAGACAGTACGGGGAAGGGTGAGTCAAGTTTGTCTTTATTCCTGAGAATTGACACATGCCCTTGGACTACAGCAGACTTGAGACACCCTCCGACTCCCAGGCAGCAGATGGAGCCTTCCACATCAGAACAGAGGGCCAGTGTGTTCTATCTTAAGTCTAGCCCCACACACCTCTATGGACAACAGAAAAACCTGCACCACACCAAGCTTCAGAGAGTTTCTGGGAGTGGAGTTTTTTGGTTTTGTTTTGTTTTGTTTTGTTTTTCCTTCCATAACAAAATCTAGGTAATTGCTCACACTGCCCCTTAGACAGCTTCTACCTCCTCTGGACTCTTGAATGCCCTGTCACAACAGTAAAAGTACCTGACTCAGGTGTTCTGAACCTACTTATAGCTCATCAGCAAAAGTCTAGGGTGGATCTCAGCCAAGGCAGCATGTCTTTCAGGGGCTGAGAGAAAAGACAGGCCAAACTGGGGACAAGGAAAGCGATCGATCCCTAGGAAAGCGAAGACTCCACTCGGGTCATCCACAACTATCCAGCTGCCCAAATGTTTCCCAGAACCGGTACACTGCAACTCTGGATCGACTACACCTCGTACGATGGAGATTCCAGGTCACGGTGCTGGGATGCTAAGCAGTCAGCACTCACTTTCACTGAGTTTCATATACTCTAAGACCACGAATACATTGCCCTGAGAACAGCTCTGGAATTAAGTGTTCCCCCCAGCCCACCCTGAATAACCATGGGTCTCAAACGCATTATGAAATTGCTCTCTGGTTTTCTCAGCTACCCATGTCAATGGCTGAGGCTGGGAACAAACTCACTACAGTCCTGTGTGAGACTGGGGGATCGGGTAGGCTATGCACTCATCTGGACACAGACAGATGGATCTCCATCTTGCCCTAAGCAAACTTCTGGCTCCAGAAAGAAGCTGAACCTACCCAGGAAAGCTCCTCCACAAACAAGCACTCCACAGAACAAGGCTTCCTCCACCCCGCTCTGCACTCACATACGGCCCACCTCCCCAACAAGGGACTTGTGGAAATCACAGAAGGCAAATCTTTCCACTTGGACTCAGAAGTACACAAAGACCACTGCCCAGTGACCACTGATGGTCCAGTTGGGTCACAAGGTGCCCTTCTCTAGACTGACTATTGCCATTTAACACTAGGTACCAAGAAGTAGAGGCAAGTGCGCAAGCGCTTACAAAGTGCCCAGTCCTAGCCTTGGGTGAGAGAGATGACTCCTCCTTAGAGATCCCACAGGCTACCTACCAGGCTGTCCCACCAAAAAGTTGCGTATCTTACTCCAAGCACAATGTCTCCCAAAATTAATGTTTACTAGAAAGACTATAAAGAATTTATTTGATACAGAAAACACCCCCCACCCCCTCCACCCACAAAAAAAAAGACCCTACCTTTTTAAAGTGAAATGCCTGTTTTAAACAAGTTCAGGGCAGGGAAGCAAACCTCAAGGAGAAAGAAGGATCAAAACGCCTGCCTTCCTTGACCTGAGAGCAATCCCTAGGAGCTATATTAAAAAAAAAAAAAAAAAAAAAAAAAAAAAGCCGGGCGGTGGTGGTCCATGCCTTTAATCCCAGCACTTGGAGGCAGAGGCAGGCGGATTTCTGAGTTCAAGGCCAGCCTGGTCTACAGAGTGAGTTCCAGGACAGCCAGGGCTACACAGAGGAACCCTGTCTCAGAAAAAAAAAGAAGAGTCAGGCTTGGGAGCCGACACTTGGAATCCTAACAGAGAGGAGGAGAAGGAGGAGCAATTGGGACCCTGGGGCTCACAGACCAGATAACCTAGCTTACTTGGCTAGTTCAGGCAAGCAGGTGAGAAACTTAGCACACACACACACACACACACACACACATACACACACAAAGAGTAAGGAGTGGACGGCACCTGAGGAATGACACCCAAGGTTATCATTTGGCCTCAGCACACTTTCTGTACACACCTACACACTTTCCGAGCACGCGCTTGTGCACATGGAAAAAAACAGCATGAATAAACAAACCAACTTTTCTCGTTCTAAAACAAAGACAAAGATGGAGTGAATGGAGAGAGGCTATGCGCCTCCTCGCCGTCCTGGGCAAGGGCCAGGGCATGGATGCTGCATCATATAGAAGCTTGGGCCTACACAAAATAAAGCCTAGCCTCTTAGTGCCTGGGAGCACCCGTCCTCCAGACATCTGATTACAGGCTCATCTGTCGCCAGGTAAGGCATGCTTGGCATCCCTGAGGAATTCACTCTGTCATTAACCTATCTGCAGGCCTCCAGCTACAGCCCAAAACCCTCTTTATCCAGACTCATGATAAGCATCTCCCCTCCTCCTTCTCCTCCTTTTCCTCCTCCTCCTCCTCCCAGTGGCCTAAGCTTTGGGAAATCCTTTGGGAAGAGGCAGTTAGTACCATACTTCCCCATGACTTCTAGGAAATGCTGGGGTATTATCAGTACCTTTTCAACCCATTTATCTCCCAGAGGCTTCCTCATGCAGAGAGCCTGGGCCTCACACATTTGTTATCCAGCGTCAGCATGAAGAAACATTTCAAAAGGACCTTCACTAACCTTGCAGCCAGTGGCAAATGGGCAGGCTTTCTCTGACACGAAACTGGCTTAATTATTTTCTTTGGTGATACTGAGGCTTGGACAAGCTAGGCGAGCATGCCAGCACTGAGCCACACTCCCAGCCCAAGAGTCCTGATTTAGGCCCATGCACTAAAAGAAACTGTGCACTCAGTAAATAACAATGAATACAAGAAGAAAGGGAGGTAAATGAAAAAAAAAAAAAACAACTTTTCCCTCCGGTCACACAGGGAATATAAAAACAAACAAAATGGACAGCTTAGGTGGACAGAAAATGAAGAAACTCAGTTGGACAAACAGAAAGGAAGACATGCTGAATCCATGTGCCTGGGAACTCCAGGGCCTCTGTCTTTTTCACATGAAGCAAAAGGAAGAGCGCTGTAATAGGTGTTAATTCTTTTTTTCTTTAAAAGCGATGGAGTCAACAAAATCGGTCATCAGATACGATGACCTGACTGAACCTGACCTGTTTGATTCCTGGGAATCACGTGGTAGAGAAAGGTGCTGGCTCCCATGTAAGTTGTCCCCTGGCCACCATTTCAAAAGGACCTTCACTAACCTTGCTATGCCATGTGCATGCCCCCACACAAACGCACACGTGCCCAAGCTACATAAATATATAAATGTAATATATAAATGTAAAAAGATGGAAATGGAAATGGAAAATGGAGAAATAGAAAGAGTTTTCTTTAAAAGTGATGCAGGCTGGAGAGATAGATGGCTCAGTGATTAGGAGCGCTTGCTGCTCTTGCAGAGGACCCGAGTTCTAGTCCCAGCACCACATCAGAGAGCTCACAACTACCGGCCCTCCAGCTCTGAGGGATCCAGTGCTCTCTTCCAGCTTTCCAAGAGCTCCAGCACACATGTATAAACACACACACACACACATCAGTTTTTTAAATGATGAAATAATTAAGGGTCAATGGCCTATCTACCTCAACTTATGGATTTTACTTCTTTTCTCTATTATAAAAACAAATGAGACAGGACATTGCTCCCTTTACTTAAACTCCCTAGACCAGAGTCCAGATGTTAAGAATGGCCCAGGGCTAAGAGATCAGGAGAGGCTGTGAAGGAGTAGCCAAAGGAGTGGCCAAAGGAGTGGCCATTCAGCCTGAAGCCTTAACACTATCTAGCCAGGTAAGAGTTTTATTAAGGACTCTTCCAGCAACTCATTCAGGCAACCAACTTTAACTTCAGCACCATCTAGCTTCTATGGTCCCACAAATGACAGTGGTGTCACTCAAAGTAGCACAGCATTCTCAGGATTAAAAGGAACCCAACTGAGCCTTTTTGACTCCACATTCAACAGCTGGCCAAAGGCTGCATCTGACATATGCTCCAAATTATATCTTAACCCTCTGCAAGAAACACCTGTTGGAAACGAGGCTTCAAGGACGTTGACAAGGACCTGCTCAGCCTGTAGTGTGAAGCTAGGTTGAGAACAGCCAAGGCCCTGTGTCCAAGCCACTACTGACCTGCTAGTTCCCACCTTGTCCACAGAAAGGGCCCAGGAAAGGCAGGGTTGGGTTGAACCCAGAGATTCTTAAGGTATTACACAGTATCACCCGAGAAAGTGTTTAAAATGCAGACTCTTACAGATCCATTCAAGAAGTACTAAATAAGAATTTCTAGGGTTGAAACTAATGAATATGCAGTTTTAACAAACACTAAGATGCACCTCCCCATAGCACAGGCCAGGTTGTTCATTTCCATTGCTAATTTAAAAAAAATAGTGACAATCTTATCAGAATCAAGTTCCGAATCTTATCATAAAGATTTACACCCACACATGCCTGGCTCTTGGAATCCAGGAGCAAGTACAGAAGTCAAGCATTTTTTCCTTATCCACCTTTGAAGGGCTTTGTTTTATGGCACAGGGAAGGTTCTATTGCCTTACCTCCCCCAAAGCCAGCCATCAAAGATCAAGCTCAAGGTTAAAGGTAATTTTCTCCCTGTTCTACATAGCAATCATCGTATCTGGGGGCTGGAGAACTGGCTCAGTGGTTAAAGAGTGCTTGCTGCACTTCTAGAAGACCAGAGTTCAATTCCTACCACCTATGCTGATAAACTCTAGCACTAGTGGACCTGACACTCTCTTTTGGTCTCCACAGGCACCTGCACACATGTACTTATAACCTAAATACAAACACACACACACACACACACACACACACACACACACACACACACACACACACACACACAATCATCCTATCACTGAATCCCTAGCCAAACCTGTAACAATAAACTATACGCATACAGCGTTTTAAAAACCAGACAAAATCAGCCAAAACCCAGTTTAGAAGACATCACAGACCACTTTTATGCAAGCATTAGTTCAGGTATACCTCCATCCTCTGTTTCTGATCTCTACTTAAAATAGTAAATCAAAGAAAATTAAACTCTCTTTCCTATGAAGGGTAAAACTTGAACCCGAACATCTGGCCTCATACAGAAGCAATGGAGCCAGACCAAATGCTTGTTCTCCCAAAGGAGCCGTGAGCTTGAGGGGCGCAGAGGGCATGGCCTCCTCTGCCCATCCCACTGGGCAGCTCCAGTCTTCACACTCTTGTCCTTTAAAACCAGAGCCAGCCTACCAAGCCCAGAGCAGCATTGTGACTTAATGCTCTTTAGTCCCAACCGCTGACTGAACCTCCACACAGTGGCAGATTAGAATTGCCTGCAGTTCTGGAGCTCACAGAAGTTAGGGGGAAAATCAGAGGGAAGAAGATCCAAGAGCTGGCTGGGTGGGGGAGGGGAGTAAATTTCTTCAAACTCTTTATCTACTTTCTGTTACCTGTCTCCGCAGGGGGATGCGCTTGGTCAGCTTGTGCACAGCTGGCTGGCTGCTGAAGTCTGGCTTCTTGGTCGTGGTCTTCATTCGGCAAAAGATGACTGTCACCACCATGCAGGCGATTAAGAAGACCCCTATGCAGTAAATAGCTATCTCCAGATAATCTGGGGAAGCCGTGATCTCCTTCTCTCTCACAGGCGCTGGGTTGCAGATCCGCGGGAGAGGGACAAATAAGCAGGCCACAGAGTTAGGATACCAGAGGGATGTATCGAAGCACACTTCAAGGAATGACGCCAAAGACATCAAGGGCTTCCCTATCTACAGGTCAATGCACAGAGATACCCAGATGCAGAGCAGCCATGGGCCTCCTGCCTGGGCCTCTCCAAATGCTAACAAAGAGCCAAGGGTTCCTCGGTTTATCACTACAGCCCAGGCAGCTGCCTTCTCCAGCCTCAATGGGCATCTGCCACCAGTGAGCAGCTGATACCAGACTGTAATGGGGGACTACAAGGCCTCATTCTGCTAAGCCCCTGGTCATAGCAGGACACCCAGGACACCCACCACAGGAGGACTGTCTGTCATGATGGCGGCTCGACATAAACCAAACAGAATTATTAAAAGGGACCTCATCCACTGTTGCTTCTAAGGAGACAGGGATGATGCTTGCTAGCTAGGGAGGTGCCTCCAGGGGAAGGTTCAACAGGACCCCAGAGGATGGTAGCTCCAAAGGGCTCACACTCAACTAGTAGGCTGGCCCAAAATGTTTTGGCAAGTCCCTTCATATGGTCCAGAATATTTATTCAGTTAAACAAACAGATGTATCAATCTTGAGATAGTCACATATATAATATATGATATATATGTATGTGTATGTGTAGATATGTATGTATGTATGTATATATATATATATATATATATATATATATATATATATATAATACTTAAGAACCAATAAAATGTTTGTATATCCAGTTATCCTGACTTGTTACTGAACCTTTAAATGTATGATGGTACTGCATGTGAGCAGAACTGTGATTAATTTAGCATATTCTTCTGTCAACTATATTGGTTCTTCCTCAACTGGTCAATCTACAAGCAGTGTATTTCCAAACATGATTATTCTCAAGCTGCATCTCCTTAAGGGGTAGTGCTGTCAGGCAAATTGGTTAAGAAGTGCCAGGTAGGCACCTGAGAGCGTGGCACTGTAAGTACAAGCAAGCTCAACAGGAGAGGCATCTCTGTTTCAAGACCAACTACTCACAGAGCGGACTCATAACATAACCAAAGGGGAAGGTGGATGCAACGGGTATTATTCTCAAGCTTATACATTTTAATCAGAAAAACAAACATTTGCAAAGATAGTCAAAACTCTCAGCAGCACAGCACAAAAACGAAATGATCCATTTATTTTTACGAGCTATAAAACAAGCATGCAGTCAGCATGGTACTCTAGAAACAAGGCACTCATAACTGGAGCAGAAGAGCGTCATGAGCTGCAACCCAGTCTATGCAGTTTTCCAAAGGAAATGCTAGGCAATGCACGAGAGAGAGCAGCATGTACCGAGAAAGTTGGACTAGAACAGAGGCATGGGTTAAAGACTTAGACAGTGATGGGCTTTGCTGATGTTTATTTCTCGATGAGGCAGAAATAACATCGAGCCCAAGACAGCACACACATGCTTTTGCAGGAAAAGCAACGAGAGGCCACTCTATCAAGGCATGCAGCAAGCCACCCGATTCCCAAGGTAACACACTGCTTCTGCACACCTCCCTTCAGAGGTGCTTCCTGGGTACCCCAATACAAATACATCTGCACTCAAATGAGATGTCAGCAAGTCGGATGGAGAGGCATCAAACCACATATGGGCTTTTACCAAAGTGGGATTTACAATGGGGAAAAAATTACTTTGAATTTCACAAAGTAATTTTGACTTTCTTCTTGGGGGCTGGGGTGGGAAATGGGCCCACTGAGTCAACAATTCAGCAATTCACTAAGATTATAAGATCCCTTTGGGTTTAAAAGGTGGCATTTTATTTAACCATCAATTCTAGTATGGGATCTCTTCGTGCATGAATGTCTAAGGTTGTTTCTTGTTCCGGGGGGAGGGGTCATTTGGAACATTTGGGGGGGCATCTTTATGCAATGGATAAACGGGGCTATTTCTAAGAACAGAAGCTGTGTTGATTTTATAGCAATCAACCAAGAAAAGAAACCAACCCATAGAGAGAAAGAGCAGTATGTACCTGGCAGAACTGTCAACCATGCAGAGTGAAAGGATATCCCGATAGAATTACCCGCCAAGCACGTATATTCCCCAGCATCCTCAAAAGTTACATTCCGAATATAGAGAACCTCAATCTCTTTGTCCGTGGTGTTAACACCGGCGGCCTAGAAAACAAACGAAGCAAGAGAAGGGCTAGACATAGGAATGAGTGTGGAGGGAGCCTTGGAACCAAGAGGCCTCGTCCCAGCGGGTCCAGGGCGTGCTGGCCATCAGGAGATTCCAACTGCAGCCCATCCACAAAGCCCACAACCGAGAGACACGAAGAGACACCGGCCAGCTCACCTCTGCAGGCCCGTCACCACACCGGCGTCACCACCTAGACATGCATGCAATTGAACACATGGAAAAATTGGCCCACAGAGTTCGTTCTCTTTGAATTCATTTTCATTTGGATTTGGGGGTGGGTTAACAAAAAGTTCAATATCCAGAGGGCTAATTTGGGTTCTGGTCCTGTTGGATGCAGACTCCCCCACTGTGAGAAAAGGGGAGGTTCCATCTTCTGTATGATGGAACAAAACATGGCAGATTAGGTGGACATCTCACACATCCCTTGGGCACCATGGGAACCAGGGTGGGATGTCATCTTGGTTACCAGATTCTGGTTAATTTTGCTCAAGCTAAAATCATCTTGCTTTACATATCATTGAAAGAACATGGCAGAAAGCATAATACTGGTAACAGAAAAACTGAACTTTTATAGTTTTTTTGTTTTCTAATATGAATGTCTGCATGTGAAAAATAACTGAAAACTCCACCGTCTGCCTTCACCATCCTCCAGTGTCACAGTCACTGGAAGATAATCAATCTCCAATATTGGATAGGATCCGGTGTGGAACCAAACCAAAGAACAAAACTTTCATTAGGTGAATCCTATCATGCTAGCACTTCTCTACATAACCAGCGTAAAAAGAAATGTGAGTCCTGCTTCATAATCAGATAGTGCAGACTCAACAGGCATGCAAATGCAAGGTCCCTGAGCACTCAGACACAGTGATCATGGGAAGTGTGCAGTCCAATCAAGACAGACCAGAAAGAAGCGCTTGAAAACAGGGTTAGGGACGGAGGATAATCTTCAAGCACTTTGAACATTGTGGGCATTTTTCCATGGCCACTGGCATGACGCCAGCTGCATCACCAAAGAAAGATCATTATAAATAAACCAAGGCCATGAGAGTTACTCTAGAAGCTGCCTGCTGCCTCCCAAAGCACCGAGTCTTTTAAACTCCTATATCCAGTTTTCTTAAAAACAAAAACAAAAACAAAAAACAAAAAAACACAAACACAAAAAACGTTGTTACCTTGCTGTTTGGGCAGGACAGTGAGCCAGGCAGACTGGTTGGCCTGCCCTATATAATTGGAGACCTTACATATATATTCCCCAGCATCCATCTCCGTCACATTGAACAGAGCCAGCACTTCTGCATTGGAGCTATTTATCCCCGAGTGCTAGAACAGACATAGGAAAACAATATAACGGCCAACCAGGAAGGACTCGGTGCTGCCTATGGTCCCACCACCAACACACCACAAGAAAACAATCTCCACTGATTACATCTAAAGAGCTGTGGGAGGGAGGAGAACAAAGTAAGTCAAGTGGTGGAGAACAGTAGTGATGAGAGCAGGGTGCAAGAGGCGACCAGTCAGTGGGACGGGTGAGCAGCTCTCCGGGCTGGCCGTCTTTCTCCAGCACTGTGGATCCTGGGTATGGCTGGCTAGAGAGAAGACTATAGGTTGAGAGTTCTTCATGAGCCGCCTGTTGCTCCTATAGTCGAACAGGAAGACTGACTGCTGTATACTCCACTCCCTGGGAGCACGGGAGACAGGCAGACAGTGGCTTAGAATTGACAAAACAGACTTAGCTCAGCACGCTGAAGAGGAAGCTAGACCCAAAAACTAAAGAGGTTGGAGCCACAAAAAAAAAAAAAAAAAAAAAAAAAAAAAAGAGTACATGAAAAAAAAGTATTTCTTTTAATACAAAGGGAAGGAAATTCGCTCATTTTTTTTATAGATGTAAAAAACAGCCCTCCCCCACACACACCATTTACTCTCTAGACTACACATACATCATAAAAGGTGAAAGAGAAGTTTTTTGAAAAAGAAAGTTGAATTGTTTCTAACTACTAAAATTTGATTCAAATGTTATTATCCACATAGCATTAAATATCATAAAACAACATCAGAAAAACGTTAGTACATTGTCTAGAGCGTTCCAGTTATTTCCATCTACCCCATCCCGTTGACTCTCTACATCGCCTTGGGAGCAGTACCCCACCCCAGCTTTAGCGTCTCCTTGGGGCTAATAAATAGCAGAATTCTCTGGTTCCAAGTGTATCAGCACCTCCCCTACTCCACAGCCTCCAGAAACATTATTAGCAGGCCTAATGGCTACTCATTCTTTAATATACTCTACTGGCTGCTCCATAAAGAAAACCATCTCTGAAATCCAACAGGAAATCAAAGACCCTGGCCAAATCTCCAAGGGAGCCCTCACTGCGGGCTCCTGAGGATTCAGAAAGTTCTCACCTTCAGGACCTTGAGGTAGGGCAGCCCATCAGGCCCGTATTTACTGCCGTTCTTTTCCACGTGCTTGATCCACTGGATGTGGGGCTGGGCATCGCTGTAAACCTTGCAGACAAACTCCACATCCCCTCCGACCACCGTGGAGGCATTTGCAGGCAGTCCAGCTTGGAGGATGGGCCGGTGTGGTGACCGTTCTGATGGAGAAAGGCAATGGGAGGGGGGAGAGAGAGCAATAAATAAGTTGTGTTGTCCAGAAGGCTGTGTGGGGGTGGGGGGTGGGGGGGAACTCAAGCCAAAAAGGCCTCTGTCTGCTGGCTGACTCCATTGGAATAACACAGGGGCCCCATGCACAACACAAATGACTTCAAAGTGAGTCACTGAAGCACAACCCTTGTAAAGGATAACTTATTTAGAGAATCAGAAAAAGAACACGTTACACTCCGAGTTATGGACTACCTAACAAACAAGGGGAAATTCTTTATTGCTGCAACCCGAGAGACAGATGGAGCTGGTAGAAGGCCACTTATTCACTTATTTAGCTTGAGATGATGCCCAGATTCACTTTAAACATGAGGTAGAGAACACAGGCAAGGGACACAGCTAACTCTTAAGGTAGTGTTAGAGAACACAGGCAAGGGACACAGCTAACTCTTAAGGTAGTGTTGCATATCGAGAGAGGTTCTCCTATGCATGATCTCTTCCAGTCAGTTGCTAAGATGCTCTGGGAAGTCTTGTGTCCCCTGCTTTAAAAAGCAAATTGGAAAGCAAAGCTCCAAGCGGGCTGAAACCAAACCTACTGGATCCTGCTTTTTAATCATGACACAGACTTCATTCAGTGGTTCTTTCTTTAATCATTGATCCATTTGACAAGAACCAAGTGTCACTGTGCGCCAGGCACCAGATGTATAGAAGTAGATATTCCTTAGCATATTCTGATATGGCACTCAAGAAACACAGGGACAGATACCAGTTCCCAGGGTAAGTTTCACAGTGTCAAAGGAGGCCCCACAGGAGGGATGCTTGGTCATTCCTTTCTAGCTCACTGAGAAGATTCTCAATAAAGCACATTTCTCCTTATCTTAGATCAGAAGGGTCCACTGCCGATGAGAGGTGTTCTCGGCAGAAACCCATAGAGGGACCAGGTCAAGGTCTGCTTGCACCTACACATGAGGTCCCTAAAGAACTAGGTAATGCCCAATTAGAAGTGGGCTAAGGAGTTTCTCCAAAGACATAGACATGGCTAACAAGCAGCTGAAAAGATGTGTATCATCAGTAATCGTTAGGAAAATGCAAATCAAAACTATCATTAAAGAGATAATAAGACAAGTGCGGTTGAGGGCCTGGGGAGTGAACCCCTGTTCCACTGCTGGTGGGAATACAATTGTTAGGGTAAGGACAGGAAACTGGAGTTCACCTTCCAAAATAACAAAGCAGTTCATCTGATCCAGCAACTCTCACTTCAGTGAAGATCTGAGATGCAGTCATCACAGAGCTCTTCACAAAAACTAAGATTTTAAGTTAGTCAACACCCTCAATGCCCATCAACAGGAGAATGAGTTTTCACTCATAAAAACTCTGCTCTCTATATACAATGGGAAAACGAACCAGCTTTAAAAAGAAGAAAAGCATGCAATTTGATGCCAACTGACAGTGGGAGTGGACCTGGAGGACATTATGCTAGACAAAATATGTCAGTCATGGGACAAGTACTGTGTGATCCCACTTATAAGGAAGGATCTAAAACTCTCAATTGCTATATCAGAAGAATAGAACTGTGGTGGGCAGGAGTGAAGAAGAGTAGAAAGGGAGTGGCTAGTCACAGCATAGAAACTTGCAGTTACATAAGGTAAATATATCCTAGAGATCTGGTCTACCTATGGTGGACGGTAAGGGTCTCTACACTGAAAGCTATACTAGGGGTACAATACATGTTACTGCTCTTACAACAGTAAAATGAATGAATGATTGAGAGCATGAAAGAATTAACTAACAGAGTAGGCTGCTGTTTAATCTCAAATACAAAAACACTGTGATTACTAAGTTACTGGAACCTTCTTCGCAGCAGCTCTATCAATAGCCACATGCACCCTGGTTACCAACCCATTCCCAAATACATGCTTATATACCCAAACCCTTCTCTTTTCTTCTTTCTCCAACAGAGAGTTACACTGTCCTAGCTTAACATATACAATCCAGGCAGAGCAGAGCACGAGGGCACACATCTTTCATCTCAGTACTTGGAGGCAGAGTCAAGTGATTCTCTCTGAGTTCGAGGCCATCCTGGTCTAAACAGTGAATTCTAGACAAGGCTAACATAGTACTAAGATTGTCTTATAACAACAACAAAAAATAGCTAAGAGAAATAAAAAGAACCCTACACACCAGCACCACTACCACCAAACCAGCTCACCATATCAAGGATGGCCCTCTGTTTGTGAGTCCTGCACACTGGGCTTAAAGCAGCAAATTAGAATGATAGGTCTCTACGCCTTTCTGTATTGGGGCCTTTCCAATTAAAATATCATACTGTGAAATTTGCTGAACCAGAGCCAGACCATATACAAACTGACTCTATAAGATCATCACTGGCCCTTAAGAAACTTTTTTTTAAAAAAGAGAAAAGATTGGAGCACATTTCATTCTGGAATCTTCCATCACTTCATAGACACCTACATTGCCACGCAATAAAGATTTCAGAGCCCCTTATAGAGTCATCCATCTCCTCCTTTATCAACCATGTGGAACAGAGAAGTTGGACTGGTCATTTTTGTAACTGAAAAAAAAAAAATCTCAAAGCTTCATTTCTTAAGACATCACAGGAAACCCACTACTCTCTGGGATGATGACCATGACCCTCTAGAATGGGTCATAGGGACTTGGGTACCACAGAGAATGATCAAGATTTGCTTTAATCCCAGCTGGGTCCTTTAAAATGGGAAGGAAGTCCCTGTATTCATGTCTCCTCTGTCTCTACCAAGCATATATACCAGGAAAGCTACCAGCAGGATAGAAGCTGACCTCTGGGCTGGTTACTGCCAGCCAAACTCACCAAAATGCTCATTTCTACCTGTCAAATACCAAGAAGGTCATTTCCTTCTCATAAAAGAAGGAGTTGCAGGGCTCAACAGACGGATGGCTCTGTTGATCTAGAACCTTCTGCATAAGCTTGCAGTCCTGAGTTCAGTTCTCTAGACCATGTATTTAAAAAGCAAGGCGGGACAGCACATGGCTGAAACCTAAACTGGAGAAGTGGAGAAGGGAGGCCCTTGGAACTCACAGGCCAGCCTAGACAAATCATTGAGTTCTAGCCTAAAAAAAAAGAAATAATAAAGTTGAGGGTGACTAAGCACATCTGCCTCTAGCTTCCACACGTGTGCATGTGCACGCCTGTGTGTTTGCACATGTCTGTTCATGTGTGTGCGTATGAATGCAGGTCTTGAAGGCCAGAGGAGGGTACTAGATCCCCTGAGAATGGAGTTACATGCAGTTCTGAGAACCCACCATGAGTTCTAGGAACTGAACTTGGGTCCTCTGCAAGAACAAAACACTCTTTTTGCCACGAGGCTCTCTCTCCAGCCCGAGGGAAGGAATCTTAGTTATCAGTTCATTCCCTGCTTTGGTTTTTCCAATTTTGCACTCACACACATGCTTTTACATATGTATGCATGCAAGTGCACGTGTGCGCGTGTGCATGCATGGACAGTGTAACCTTCCTTGGAAACAGAAGTACTACAAAATCTCTAAGGTTCTGAGCCAGATCTATGGAATTTCATTGCAAGCCTTTTTTTTTATTAGCCATACTTGTTTCTAATAAACCATCTCACACGCAAACACTACACACGTCATAACACTGCCCATGAACAAGGAGTGCTTTCAGAACACAGCGTCTACCACAAGCACCAGCCTTGGACAGGGAATCTGTTGCGGGGGTAATACTGGCAGGGCCTGGTCCAGAGCTTGCTCGTGGTCAAAGGGCTGCTGAGCTCCGGTTATTAAGTTATTCCAAGCTATCCGGACTATTTTCACCCAAAGGGAAAAAGGAGACCTTTGCAATGGTTCAGTGTTACTGCGTTTGCAAATTACGGCATACTGAACTACGTTACAGCTCGCAGTCTTGAATTCATCTTTTCAAATTTTCTCACCTTATACAAAATAACCTCCAAACTACCCGCTCTCCCCTGTCGGCTCTTTCTCACTTTGGGCAGAAAAACTGCAAGTACAGTTACTGTGTAATAGAACCCTTACACCATCTTCCAAAACTTCTTACAGCTGCGCTCAGTATAAAATGAAACCTCAGAGAATGTTATTTAAAATGTTTTTAAAAAGTCAGTAGGCCTCATGTTTCATTTCTCCACATCAGGCTTTGATTTCCTTTGCAACCTTAGTCTCTGCCCTTCAACAAGTTGAAGAATGAGGCCTGAAACGTCTTGGAAAAGGCCCCAGGATGCCGGCATCTGCCATCTTGTCTTCAGCCATCGATCTGGTGTCAACAGACCCTGAACAACAGCAGGGCTGGGGTGCAGCACCCATGACCACAGCACCTCAGCACTCAGAACCCCGAGACAAGAGGGACAGAAGTTCAATGTCAACATGGGCTACATAGTGAGACCTTGTCATGGGGGGGGGGGGCAGGGTCGGGGTGGGGGGGTGCGGATAAAAAAAGCGGTCACCAGGAAGTTGGTGGAAGTGCATGGAAAACTCCTGGAAAGCTGGGGTGTAAGTAATTCAGATGCTTGGTGAGGAGACGCTGGCAACAGGGGAGCCCGTACAGCCTTCCCAGTGGGCACCGGAGAAGAGGGTGAGACCCCAGAATGACTTCCTCCAAAAAGCTCCCCTGAACCTCATCTAGCCCCAGGCACATCAAAGCTCACAGGTTTGAAGCTTCTCACAGCTTCTCACAGCTTCTCACAGCACACTGAAGTAAAGGGATTAGGCCTGTGAATTATTTTTGGATGAGAGACTGAAGCCCACTGCTGGCTCAGCTCCTCTACGTGACAACAAAAATCTCATCTCCTCCAGCAGGAAGGATTTACAGAGAGGTGAGCTCCTCTTATAGCATGGTGAACTCTCAGATATTATAGAAAACACATTTTTTCCTTTTCCAGGGAAATGAGTGAAATAAATACGAGGAAGGGGCTAAGCCCACGGACAGCTTACCTCTGCTTCTGCACTGCGATTTGAAAATGGTTACAATTTGGACTTAGAGGCTGCTGATCCGTGAACCCAAAAGGCGGGGAAGGAAGGGGGAGGGGCTTTCAAATAGCCTTTTGAGGCCCCTGTGTGAATTTCAAATTAAGACACTGTGGAAAAGCAGTCCAAAGGGTGGGGCCATGGCCGATGGGACAGTTGGCCCGCAGCTCTGGAATGAGGTTCCTTTGAATAAATGCTTAGTAAATACAGCCTGAAGTGCTTTTTAAAAAAATGCCCTCCTGCCTCCTCTCTCTCTCTCTCTCTCTCTCTCTCCTCTCCCCCTCTGGCCCCCTTGCCTCAAGTGTCTACTCCTCCACTGCTGAGAGACTACATAGACACATTAACTCTCCAGCCTTGCACTGTAGCCGGGAGCCAAGACCCAGCCAAAGAGGGGAAAAGGACAAGAGCTCGCTTCATTCCAAGGTTATTATGGAGCTGGGGGAGGGGGAGGGGGACTACCTGAGTGATGGAGACTAAGTCTTTGTTAATTGACCACTGGAACTTTATAACATGTCAGGACTCCTCTGGATATAATGATGTGTTTGCATAAGATAGACCTACAACTTTTGCTGTAACAGAGCAGCAGCCTCTGATGGACAGATGCGGGTAACCAGGTATCCCAGGGATCAGACAGAGGGCAGGACTCTTGAATCGCACCTATAAATTAATCAAGCCAAGGGCCCTGGTTTCCAGACTGGTGCCTCAGTCTCCTGAGTTTTTCTTCTCAAAAGTTAAGCAGCACTTAAGACTCCTTACCCTGCTCCCAAAAGTTGAAAGCTACTTTTTCTGGCAGCGAGACTGAAACCGTGCCGAGTTCCCAGGAAGGCCCTGGAAGCAGCCAGTGTCCTCTTGGACAACCCATTCATTGAAGGATAACCTTGCCTGCTCTATCCTTAAATTGAAATCAAAATTTAATTGCCCTTCTTCCAAAATGGTGGTTTCTTAGCAACTGCAATGGGCTGAAGAGAGAAAGAACATTCTGCGATTTGCAAGACAAGTAAAAACAAGAGAGAAGTCTTTTTTAAGCCAGCCTGACTTTTCTCTCAACAAGAACGCACTAAACCAGTTGGTGAGGCATAGCTATTAGGAGAGGCAGCCATCAAAGCCACTGATGTTCAGGGCCCAATAACCTGCTAAAGGCCTCATGCTCATTATACAATTAGCAAAATGAGTTCATTGCCCTGTCAGGCCTCTGCGGACGTATTCGCACTGGCCAGGCTCAAGCCAGTTGGATTGTGAGTTTTGTTTTGTTTCCCCTAACCTTTTCCCAACCTCTACATATCGGCACAAAAGACGGTCAGAACTGAAAATGATCAGTAGAGAAGGCAGAGCAAGGATCAAGGGAGCACTGTACTTTCAGAAGGACTGTTGGTGCCAGGACAAGGATATTAGTGCTTAGTCAATCTGCCCCAACCAGGTCTTCTGTCTTTCTCTCCTACTCCTTCCTCTACCCCCACACCCCTTATACCCTTAGCTCTGAAACTTGTTATATAGACTAAGTTGGCCTTGAACTCAGAGATCTGTCTGTCTCTGCTTCCTGAGTTATTTACTTTGGAAATGCAGGGTCTTGCTCTGTGGCCTGAGCTGGGCTTGAACTCATGATCCTCCTTCCTTGGCTTCTCCAGTGTTGGGTGACAGGTATGCACCACTAGACCTAGGGTTCTTTATGGCTTTTCCCTTTCTTCTCTTTTCCTCTGTCTTCGTTTGTGTGCACACATGCCCGTGTGTGCAGGTTCACACCTCTTGTGTGGAGGCCAGGTCAATCCTGGGTGTGTCTCCCTTGGCTGCTCTCTCCCTTAGTTTTATTTTATTTATTACTGTATGTGCACTGTATGTGAGGAATGCTTGCCATGGCTCTGTGTAGAGCTGGTGCTCGCCTTCCACAAAGGTAAAGCCTGTAACCACTGAACCATCTCACCAGCCCCGCCCCCCAGCCCTTTCATTTTGAGATCTTACAGATGGGGGAACTTATCAGCTGACTTGGTTAGCTAGTCAACAAAACCAAGAGGTCCTCCAGTCTCTGCCTCCCCAGCTTTTGCCCACGGGCCCATGGTCTCATGTTTACACACTAAGCACCATGCCCATTGAGCTGTCTCCCTGACCTCTGCCTGACCTCTTCTGCATTCCTTTTTTTAAAAAGACTTATGTTTGTTATTTTTCTTAATAATGTGTGTTAGGGAGGTGCGGAGTATAGGCACTTAAGAGCTCAGAGACATTAGTACTTCCAGAGCTGGGGTTCAGGCAGCTGTGAGCCACCTGATATGGGTGCTAGGAACCAAACTGGGGTCCTCTGCAAGAAGAGCATGCACTTTTAACCACTGAGCAGTGCCTGGCTTACTGTCTTTCCCTCTTCTGATCTTCAGTCCTGTTGCAGCGGGTAGCCATCCCTCCTGTTGGAACACCTGCCTATGCAAAGTCTTGCAGAATCTGTCTGGGGCTCTGGCTGCCTCCAACCAACCCCACCCCAGGCCCTCTCCCACACCTTTGCAGAGTCTAAAGAGCAAGGTTGTTTAGGAAGAGAAGAGTGTCTCTCCTCCAGTGCCGAAGTCCCAAAATGACTTATGAAGGGTACACCATGCAGAATGCTCGAAGCACAACAGCACTGATTCCTTTGTGCTTGCTCACTGGCGTGGATAGACAGAGCAAAGGGCTGGCCCGGCTCAGGCCTGGGAAGACCCAAACATGTGAAGGCAAAATACCCTAATGAATGTCACAGAGGATGACTGGCTTGGAATTGAGCTCCTTCTACCTGCTGGGTTGTCAATTTAGATCTTCTTAGGCAAATTATAGGAGCTGAGCTTGGTGTCATTTATACCCCAAATGTTTTAAGACACCCTCGAGCTCCCTGGCTTCAGGGGTACGACGGCACTGTCAACTCGTCTGTCATGTTTTGATTCGAAAGGGCCTCTGCTTTTCTTTACAGGGGACTTGACTCTTGGGAGGTAAACAAGATTCAGGAGACAGACGAGAGTGACGTTTTGCGTGTGTTAAATATCACTAAACTAGATCTTCAAAAACAGTTTAAAATGGCCAGTTTTATGTAGCCCAGGCTGGCTTCAAACTGGCCTTAAGGCTGACCATTAGATTTCTGATCCTTCTGCCTCCTCCTGGGATTACAGGCGTATACTGGCACACTCAGTTCCTGTGGTATTGGGGGTGAAACCTGGGGCTTCATGCATGCAAGGGAAGCACGCTACATCTGAGCTACACCTCCAGCCCAACCATGGCTTTGGATTTTTGGGGGGGTGGGGAGGGTGGGGGGCTTGTTTTGTTTTGTTTTAAGGAGACACAGGAAATGTGACAATATTGTTGAATCCATGTGATTTGCTCCTAGGATCGTGACAAACCCACCCTCTCAGTGAAGTGTACTACCTTGTTCCATTTACTAAATGACAGTTGTTCTTTCAATACCAAGTCTACCCAAGGTCCCCGCCACACTGGCCTTTGGATGCTGATGTCAATTCAGACGTCAGATGTCCACAATCTCCCTCCTGAGGAGCAGAGGTAAACACAGCTGAGATCCACCCCACTGGGCAGGACACCATACAGCCCTGCACCCCACTAGCCTAAAGGAATGTGTGATTTTAGCTGGTGTGTGCAGTGCCGGGCTGCCCTCACAGGAAAAATGTGCTGGACAAGGTTTTGTTCTTTTTAAATTGCTCAGGCATTAAACACATCCTCTTGTCAGAAAGGCTGAATTCCAGATTAGACTCGTGGGATTTGCAAAGAAACAAAATGGGAATCACTGGGAAACCCCCCCCCCCAAAGCCAAAATTTTATGCCATGTGGGTTTCAAAGGATCAAGCTAGCCTATTTTGAGAAATACATCCTAGAAGAGTACTCACACAGGTGCCCAATAAAGAGATGTACACCAAGCTTGTCATGGTCATGTTGTAATGGAAAAAGAGGGTATGCACAGCCTAAATATGATGACATACTATGGCTCTGTCAGCAGCATATGGGCCACAAGGATGAACTGAAATAGACCGGTATGTGTAGACACAGGACAACTTGGCTCTCATTATCAACTTTCACCATTTAAAAAAGCCTTCCTTGGAGGAAGTCCGGAAAGCTTCATGCTAATCCCTCGGATGCCTGGGTTTGCTCCTGGGGTGGATCAAGCAGAAGGAAAAACTCTCAGCACATCTGAGCAAACAAGAAATGTCTCCCTCAGGTACAGACAACGCAAGAAGCTAAAGGATAGACTCTTTGTTTTCCTAGAGCCAAAATGGGAGACGCTCAAGACTACTTGTAGCTCACGGTGCACTCAAGTAGCAGAAAGGCTCAGAACCATCACCCAGACCCCAAACACTGCACCAACAAGACAGAGCTCACCCTCACAACACAACACAACACAACACAACACAACACAGACGATGTTCTAACCTCTCCCTCCAAATCAGGACAGGGACTTCCTCACTGCCTCCTCTTTCTTCACAGAAGAACAGAACACCATCCCCATGTGACAACATCAATGTCCTTGGTCACCTCCTCCCACAGCTATGTAAAACCTACACTAGTGAAACAACCTTCTAAATCAAATCTCCTATGTTAGCAGCACACCCTGGCCTCACTCTCCCTTCTCCTGCTCTGTGGACATAAAAACCAAACAGGAAGATGATGAACTCAGTCACAACAGCAGGGTGCTCTGAGGGGAAGGGAGTCTATGAGCAAAAACTTACATGGATCACTTACAAGGGGAAGGAGATGGTGCCACGGCCATACTCACTCCTAAGAAGAGCTGGTATCAGACTCAATTCACCTGGCCCTTTAGTTCAAAAAGGCAGATGCTAATCAAGATGTATGAACACATGTGTTTAAAAACTCTAGTTTTTCTGTTTCAGAATTTGAAATATGTTAAGATGCCCTAAACTCAAATCTAAATTACACATGAACTAGTTTCTCTGCTCCAGGGTAAATGCTTTTTATCTAAAATGCTTGGGGCCAGAAGTGCTTCAAGTTAGAGCATTTCTTGGATGTCAGGCTATGCGTGCATCTGTTTTACTTGTTGGCCATCTGTAATTCTAAAACCTTGAAATCCTGAGTTCTCCAAAATCTGAAACTTGTAACAGGACAATCCTTGACTGACAATACAATAAATCAGAGAATTAAGACATTTTTGGAGACTGGATTTGCAGATTAGCCATGTTCAACCCAAGGGGCCCATTACCACACACTGTTGCTGCGATCCACGAACGCATCCTCAAGCTAAGCTTGCTCCCAGGTTTCCTGCGGCTAAGTAGCTTTCTATCTACCTGCTCCCATCTGCACTTTCTATGCACAGTCCCAGGAAAAGATCATCTTCGCACAGAACTGTGGGGCATTAACCTAACCAGGACACCTCTACATCCTCCTAAGCTCCTATTGCAGATTCCATGCCAAAGATCAGACAGCCAACCAAACATTAGCCCTCTTTGGTCACCTTTACCAGCACTCTTGCCAGAACTGAGGGGAATCAATAACTTTCCTTCCTCAACTGTAGGTCAAAGGGCTTCTGAAGGTCCTCAGGAACAGAGCAAAAATAGACTATTAACCAAGCACTGAGAGATCCCTACCAGATTGGTGCCTATAAGCCGCTATCTATGAGGGCTAACTTCTTCCCGGGAAGCAACTCCTTTGAAGCAGTTGATCGCCGACCAGTCTTTGCCCCTGGAAGCCCTGTGGTAAGGCAGGAATGTAGAACCTCTCTGGAGTAATGAAATCTCATTAACCGGCTTTGACCCCAGGGAGTTTTGAAATCCCCATCAAGAAAGTACTAAGCCTCAGCACCCCTGTAATGAGGACTAGCCTGAGTGTGTGTCTCAGCCTGGAGACTGGTGAAGAAGCACAGGATAAGCGTGCAGATCGCCCGGTGCCATGATTTAGAGCCCTGTTCTCGTAGCAACTCTTTCTTGGCTGGGTGCAACAAGCAAAGCAGGTTGTCGCCCATCATGGTTTGAATCAGGAATGGCCCCTAAAGGTTCCGGTTTTGAATGCTTGAATCTCAGCTGGTGGCACTATTTTGAGGGCTGGAAAGGGCCATTAGGGGTTGTGGCCTGGCTGCCAAAAGTAAGTCCCTAAGAGTGGGCCTTTGGAAGGTAGACTTGGCTACAGATCAATCGGGGACGTGTTTCCTGCACACTGCTACTCTGAGACTAGGGTTCTGAGTTCTTTCGCAAAGGCTCCCTCTGTGAACTCTCACCTGCGTACAACCTTCACCCTCAGCTCATCCACAGTGATGAGGCTAGGTTTCCTAAGTCCAGAGCTGGCAGAGAGAGACAGCTCCAGCATGGTGTCAAGCTACAACCAGAAGTGGGATAGTGTCTGCTGGCAGCCAGATCAGAAACGCAGAGAGATCTAGGTGAGGCCTGAAGCCCAGGAAACCACTGGAGGGTCTCTGAGGGTCCCCGTGCTGAAGCCTGGCTGGTGCCGGAGGAACACAAGGCTTACAAGCAAGAATGGAAGGAAAATCAGCATTCAGTGGTAAAACCTCTGAGTCATTTAAATTCTGTACCCAAGATTCCCCCCACCCCCACTCCGGTCACATCAAGCTCTAAGAAGCCAATGAGATGGAAACCAAGACTTGTATAAGATCTTTCTCAGCAGAAATCAAGGAGATCCTGCTAGTGGAAGTTTCTATAATGAACTCAATGGCTAAATGATTCAATACCAAACATCCTAGCACCGCATCTTTATTTTTATCCATATAGCCATATAGCCCAGGCTGGCCCCAGACTCTGTAGCCAAAGATAACCATGGACTTCTAATCCTTTCCACAATGACTAAGATTACAGATATGCCATACTACACTTGGTTATATGCAATGTGGGGTGGGTGGAGGGAGGGGTCAGACTTCATCATGTATTCTAGGCAAGCTCTCTATCAACTGAGCCACACCCCTGTCCTGGCCCCTACTATCGCATCAAGGACTTGAACACTATTCCAGGTCCCACATTGGATAACCAGGCTCCTCCAATCCCTTCCTCACTGCTATGAGATCACATAGAAGCCTCTGTAATTCCATCTTCCAAGTAGCAAACCGATGCTTTGTGCAATTTCTTCCTCTCACTAGAGACTGCCAGAGGCTCCAGGCCAGGGGTCAGCCACACAGCAGGGCTGAACAGTCTGTGCCTAGAAGAAGCAAGACTTCATTCTTCTTAAATCCACACCTGAGGTACCCGGCACACGCTGCCAGGCTGTGTCGCATCATGTCTAGAGCTGAGCCGTGGAGGATTTGTGTCAAGGGCTAGCCAACAGTGTCTTTCTGGCCTGCCAGTGACAAGCCAGGGCAGGACTGGTGGTAAAGGCTGAGCCACCTCCACCCTGCCAGAAGTGAAGGACAACAAATGGCAGCCCTAAGCATACCACACCTGGGGTGGGAGATGAGATTCCAGAGAGTGTATTTAAACTAGTAAGGGATCAGACATGTTGTTCATACCTCCACTGCACTGCCCCCCTACCCCACCCCACCATACCAAATATCAGGAGTCACCAGTAAGTATTTAATAGTCTCTGGGAACACAGAAGTATAGCGGTTAGCAAGAAAAAAGGCTCATAATTCAGAGCTGAAGGGCCTACCTGAGTGAAGAAGGATACTAACCCTCACTTCTTCATATATATGCATGTATGTATGCATGTATGTATCCTTGCGTGTGGGGGGGTGTCCAAGCGTGTACATACCTATGGCAGACTGAGGTTCATATCAGGAATTTCCTTGATTTATTTTTCTACCATATTCTTTGTGGCAGGGTCTTTCTAACAGGGAACTCCCAGACATAGCCAATCTCACTAGCTAGCCTACTCACAGGAGCCTGTCTCCGCCCTCCAGGGCTGGAAATGACCCAGCATGTGCCTGGGTTCTAAGGATCCAAACTCCTGTCCTCTAGTTCTCAAGTCCATTTGCTTGGCAAGTGCTTTACCCACTGAGCCATCTCCCCCTTGCCTGAAACTAATCATCTGAAGTAGAGGCAAGGGGACCAGGTCTGAGAGGCCTACAGGAGCGTCTTCTCCAAGTCCTTGTACGTATCACCAACTCCTGCTGGACCCAGATCTCCTCAGCCTTGAGATGGGGTGAGGGGTGGAAGGAGGAGTAAGGAGGCTCTGTGATGCTCTGCAAGCCAAGCAACCAAACCAGTCTAAGATGACAGCATTACCCAAAGATGCCAAGTCAGCAGGAAAGAGAACTTCACCCACTGGTCCCCAGATGGCACTCAGTTTGCCTAATTAAGATTTGTGGGGCTCAGGAGATGGCACAATCAGGAAAACACCTGCTTTTCAAGTATGAGAATCTGGGTTGGGTTCCCCCAAATCCATGTAAAACAGCCAAACAGAACGATGTATGCTTGCAGTCCCAGAGCTGAGATGGCACAGACACACTGACCAGTCAGACTAGCCTAATTGCTCAGCTCAAGGTCGCAGTGATAGACCTTGTGAAGAAAAGGAGGAGGAGGAGGAGGAGGAGGAGGAGGAGGAGCGAAAGACTCCTATGGACTAGCACCAAAGTTGACCTCTAACATCCATACACTCCTAGACACATAAACACACACACACACACACACAAACACACACACACACACACACACAAACGCACACAGACACACTTCTTCCAGTTAAGACTACCAAAAGTTATTAAAGAGTAATCCATGTGGGGACACTTGTTACAGCAGTTTTAAGGCACTAACACGGCCATCAAACAAGTGAGACAAACATCTTCTTTCCAATGTTGCAGGTTCAGGAGAGCCTGACAGCTCTCCTGGTGCCCAGATGTTTCTGACATTAGGCTGGCTACTCTTATCGCTGCACCAAGCTGTATTTGTTCCTAACATGCCAGGGCCTCGGTTCTTGGGTCAGACCCAAGAGATGTTGAAAAGAGTTAATGACTTCTAGGCGCCAGTTGGTGGTGGTGGGCCATCCGTCAGATCAAGGGCTTTAGCATCCCCACTGAGCTATCACACTGAAGGCTCACTGCCTCCTGTAGCCATTTACCTGGCGGGCTGTTTTATTATTGCCACAGTCACCAAGGCCTGGAGCTTCTTGCTAATTTTCCTTTGCTGTAAATGGCTGCAAAGTAATAGTGTCAATTTTAATGAGGCTAGAGCTATCCCCTCGCACACAACAATGGCCCGCTGTTTTATTCCAGGACACAAGAGCATCACTTAAATCATACAGCTTCACGGCTTTTTTGTGGGGGTGCAGGAGTGGAGCGTTCAGTCTTGATGCTTCCTACCAATACCTGAACCCCAGACGGAGCGAGCACAGAGGCAGTGCGGCAAGAGCCAGGCCTTCCGTTCTCTGGCAACCGTTTCTAGTTTTCTGTGAAGTACAGCGGCAACTGAGACCCTGTTACCACATAGCAAAGTAGAGCATTTGGGCTCCAGGGCCACCAGGAGTTTGTTGCCTACGCCTGAATCTTTTCTGTTTCCACTTGCCAAGATGTTCAGAGCGACTGCCAGCCCTGTAAGTCTCTACGAGACTCTGGCTGACTCACTTCTCGTTTTATTAGAAGCTCTCCAAAGCACGCTGAGGTTTTGAGAGAGAGAGAGAGAGAGAGAGAGAGAGAGAGAGGGAGAGAGGGAGAGAGAGAGAAAATTTCACACCTCGAACTTTACTGAAAATGTCTTATATTCCACTGACTTTTGAGTATTTATAAAGAAGGCTTAAGACTTAGAAAAAAAAATCACTAGAGTTGTGCTTTGATGGATATTCCCAACCAGCATTGTGTCATTATTGGCCCGGGTTGAGCTGGGCGATCTCCCAAACTTGTGACATAATCAGGCCTCTCTCTGCATTACTCCATACACTCCACGCTCCCTCCACATCACACCACTGAATCATATGCTCTTTTCAGCAAGACTGATTGCCAGGGGATTAACATTAGACAGCCCAGCTCCATTATTCAGCAGGTCCATTCAAATCCCAGCCCTAAACTCGGAGAGAGACTTCAGAGCTTTCACAGGGACGAGCTGCCAGAGAGCTCAAAGGGGAGGTGGGGCACGGGGGCTTTTGAATGTTTAACACAACAACTCAAGCTAAAACCTGCTGTAAGCAAGACCCTGGGGCGACAGCGGCCCTGCCTTGACTCCTCAATTCTTGGAATGGCCCCAACCATGAATAATTTGTAGACCTGTGTTAGGCTTCAATCTCAAAGGACTCCTACAGAACAATTTTTTTTTCTCTCTGTAATAAATTACTTAATTTTAAAATTAAGTATTCAGAACTTTTAGCCCCAAATCTGGCATTCTTAATGCAAACAGTCCATGTCAGATTTTTGTCCCCGCAGACTGAAGTAAATCCCAGTCATGTGCCCTTTGATGAACGGATTTAGAGCCATTTGTGACAAAAGAAATCCTCTCACACGTCACTCCTCTGTGTGTGTGTTTACTAAAATATCTGAGTCTAGCATACCACAAATGTCTCTATAAGAAACAAGACCAAAGGTCTGGTGATGCAGGTCTTAAGAGGAGGTACCAGTCAGGATGCTGAGGCAGAAAGAAGATGGAAACGTTGACCTGAGACTGGGCAACTTAACAAGATCTCATCTCAACTGATAATATACATATTTTCAAAAATGTCTGGAAGATGGCTCAGTGATAGAGTAGCTGCCTAATGTCAGCCCTCAGTATCTGAGGATGGGAAAGTGGGGGACACAAACCAGGGATGAGGGCATGTGGGCCAGGAATGTTCAAGTTCATCCTCAACTACACCACAAGCTCAAGGCTAGCCTGGGCTACATAAGAAAGACTCTATCTCAAAAAAAAAAAAAAAAAAAAAAAAACAAAAAAAACATAAAAATAAATAAAAAGTAAGAAATAAGCTGGGTGGTGGTGGCGCATGCCTTTAATCCCAGAGGCAGAGGCAAGTGGATCAAGTGGATTTCTGAGTTCGAGGCCAGCCTGGTCTACAAAGTGAGTTCCAGGACAGCCAGGGGCTATACAGAGAAACCCTGTCTCGAAAAACCAAAAAAAAAAAAAAAAAAAAAAAAGTAAGAAATAAAAGAAGGCTCTGATACTCTGTTATGAATAGTTATAGGATAAATATTACACAGTGCCCTATCAAATTGCACACTAAGGCTCCTGAATAACTCATACTCTTGACATTGGAGGTTTACACCCATACGTAAGTTAAGACTACATGCTATGCTTTGAAAGGAAGTTTTGTGAGTGTAACCTCACTTAACCAGACAGTAAAATGTTTAACTTTTAGTCAACCTAAATCTTCAATTCAACCAATCTATGCGGTTTGGTTAATCCTGTATTGAGGGAGGCTTTTATTGGTTCTTGGGTAATTCAAGCATTTGCAGAATTTCCCTTCAAACAGTTTGCATCTTATGAAAGAGACAGAAATATCCATAAGTAAGAGAATACTCGGGGCCATGCATGCAGACAAAATGATGTAGCAGAGTCTGTGTTTACAGTGGGTGGATCTGTTTGTCACCTTGTCACCCGAGAGAAATCAAAATGGATTGACTCCTCAGTCATCAATCTGCACACCTAAGAGTAACCCAAAGAAATGACCAAGGAGAGAGAAGCCAAGTGTCACTGTGCCTGACAAGTCGGAACACAGAAAGCTCCTACAGGAAGAGATCCGAACCCACCAATTCTGTGACATAGAGGAGTCCCAGCTGTAGACTCCTGTCAGGAACAGTGGGGCAAACACTAACTATCAACTTGACAGGACCTAGAATCACCCTCCAGACAACCCTCTGGGCAAGTTTGTCAGGAATTAATAAAATTAATAAAGGTGGGGAGACCCACCCCAAAAGGGGGTTACCCATTAGGTGTACTATACAAGAAGAGAAAGGTGACCTGGGTGCTAGTATTCATCTGTTTCCTGACTGCAGATTCAGTGTGACCAGGTGCCTTGCCCACTATGATGGACTCAAACTGGGAACCCAAATGAACCCTTCCTTCCATAAGTTGCTTTTGTTAAGTATTCTGTGCAACAATGAGAAAAATAACTTAAGTAGCAGCCAATCAAATCTCATCAGTAGTCATGATACAAACTCATGATAACCAGGAAAACTTGGGAAGAAATGTCCTGTTCTGGAACTACAGGCTGTGTAACCTTAAGATGGGAAATGAAAAATGATCCGCTTATGGGTGCACTGTGACAAAAACCTATTTGTGAGTCTCAAACATAGGTGGTTCCTTTGGCTCAGAGAAATGTCTTCCAGGAATAAGCATTGAGCTACCTAAGGACCATTTCTGACATTGACTTTTTTCTTCCAGCCAGACAGGGACTCAGTCATTAAATTAACTGTTTCTTTACTCTTTGTATGATAAGTTGCCCTTCTTTAACCAATGTTTGTTGCCTCTCTTTTAAAAACAACATTTCCCATGGCTGGAAAGGTGGTTCAGCAGCTAAGAGCACGCATTGCTCTCCCAGAGGACCTGAGTTCTGTTTCCAACCTCCACATTGGTGGTACACAACTTCCTAGAACTCTTGCTCCAGAAAACCCAGCACCCTCTTCTGTCCACTAAAAGCACCTGCACTCACTTGCACATAATCCACACAGACACATCCACACAGACACACACAAACATAATTAAAGCTTCCCTTGCACGTACCAAGAATATTCAACATAATCTTAACTTCCAAAATGAAATGTTTTATACCACATCTACCTGATAAAAAAAAAAAAAAGTAATGCTTAGGGGCCAAGAAGATCTCCCCCAAGCCCATAAAACCTGGCTACCCAGGAAACAGAACACAGTCATACGACAGACGAGACCTTCTCAGATGACATCTTATGGATACAAAAAGGAGACAAGCCAATTCTCCTTAATTGTAAGGTAAAAAATAATCTCGCTGCTATGGTTTGAAAGGAGTCAAGCCAGAAGGCAAACTCACCAACGACATCGAGGTGGTAGGTGTGGTTGATGGACCCGTATTCATTCTCCACCAGGCAGGTGTAGTTGCCTTTGTCTGACGGGACCACACTTTCCATAATAAGGCTCCAGTGCTGGTTTCGTACCTGAAAGAGGCAAAGGAAGGAGGCTCTTTATCACAGAGCACCATTCATTGCAGTATGAATGGAATTGGCTGGATCGGAGTTGAGCTCATGGCCATGAGCAGGTTCAGCATGCACACAGCCTGGGTTCAAATGCCCAGGAAGTTGGTGGAAGCAGAGAATGGACAGGATTTGTAAACTGCCCTACAATTAATATTCAGAAAGCTTTCCCTAGGCAGGCTGGTATTCAGGAGCCTGTGAACGTGTGTCCTTGTCTTAGATTTAAGGTTCCATTAGGAGAACCTACATGGCCAAGAAGTCCAACCAGTAAGCCTCACGATGTCATACCTCACTGGGAGGTAGCCATCCTCCCACCAGGAGCCTGCAGTCCCCAGAGCACCACGTAATCACCTAGAGCCAACAGTGGTGATCACTGGCTGTGCCACACCCTCTGCCTTAGCTAATTTAACTCCTCCAAGAAGCCCTTGGGTCAGATCTATTATTGTTCCTAAGGCTGTTTGTTTCATTCTCTGGGTCCCCAGATATGTGGACAGTATGTGTTTTCACTGGGACCAGGGGTCTGTCCCTTCCCCTCCCTGATGGGGAGATAAATAAATGGCACGTGTTCCTGGTATTCCCAGAATTCCAGACATGGGAGCAAGGACTCCAAGTTGCTGTTTGTTTGTAAATATCTTGAGACTTTCCAAAGATAAGAAGCGCACGTAAAACTAAGCTATTATGACTCTCGCCCACAGCTTGTCAGCTCACATGAGGTTCTAATGTTCTCATCTTATGAGAACTTAACTAGGCAGTGGGGAAAGGCACTTCAGAGCCATGCCCTTCTAAAGAACAGAAGGCGGGGCACCTGTCCCTGGATGCACCTGAGAACAAGAGCAATGGTATGCCGTGGCTGTAACTGCCAAACAGAGCCAAGATCACTGTTCTCCACCAGGATGCCACATGGTAGCCCTGGGGTGAGGGCTGGATCCCTCTTAACAGCACAGGCAGAGGGTTAGAAATGGGGCAGGGCAGGTGCCTTGCTTAGATGCCACTGACCCCGACCCTTGCACAATCATGGAGTTGCCTCAGAGTCCAGCACAGGAAGGTGATAAAGGAACCCTGACTCATAAGCCAGAGAGGTTGGGGAGAAGGGATGAATCTGAGGGCTTCAGACTGGTGACAGAGAAGGTCTGTGTTCTACTCAAAAGACTCACGTTGGTCCCCTTGCAGGACCTGCAAGACCACCTGAGAGAAAGCCAGGTGGCTTCTTATTAGGTAAAAGCTCCCTACATCATTCAATATGAGTGTCCTGATTGGGGAAGCCATGCCAATTCCATAGTCTTATGGAAACCTATCAAATTCCAGTCCCAGGGTGCTACTTGGCAATGTCTCTCTGAGGGGTGGAAGAAACAGTGACCGGCTGGCTCTTCTGCAGAACTCAAGGCAGACAGGGACACAAGGGCACCCTCTGTATCCCAGGCTTTCGGGATGATCAGAACTGGTTCTCCTCCTGCCAGTCATGTGGAAGGTAGTTTAGGGATGCAGCCCCAAGCTACAGAGTCTACGCTTCATAATCCAGCCCTGAGCCCTGCTGTAAATATTCAGTTCTTTGAGCCCCCGCTCAAATGTCATGCCTGTGAGCCTTTAATCATGGCAGTGCCTCACTCTGGGCTCCATCCAAACTGTCAATGTCTTTCTTGTGCCTGGATTCAGACTCTGGCACATGGCATATTCCAAATGGACTTGCCCACGAACTGCTAAGAGAGGTGACGTTGGCTGCCCAAGACATCAGATCTTGGCTTGGGGCAGCACAGCCTGGCAGCTGCCTTTTTGGATACCACCCCCACACCCCCTCTCAGAGCACATGATCAGCCAAGTGTTTCCTTGGGTCTACAGCAGTCTAAGAAAGAGCCCCTGATACTAACTTCTTAGAGACACGCTACAAACATCAATACGTTAACATGGATAAAATATTTTTTTTCAACAAGAAGCACATATACCAAAAAGTGGGTATTTCTACCCTTTCTAGAACCCTGTTACTCAGTATTTCCAGCTTTCTAGAACCTTGTGACTCCATTAATAACCTCCCACATGCAGTGACATTAATATTTTCTCTCTGACACTTCTACTCCCAACTGAATTCCTTGACACATCATGAGACCCAAATATTAACGATATGGCATTTCCCAAGGGATACTCTTAGAAACTAAACAGTCAACAAAGGGACCTGGACACTTCTGTAGAGGAGAGCCTACTGTCCATTAGCAGCTGCTTAAACAACTACAATAGCAACTCTGTAAGAAACAGCAACCATAGGCACCGAGTTTGGAAATTTATTAAATCAGTGTTTACACACCAGGCTTCTGTGTGACCTGAAGGGACACCCTTTGCAGGAGCAAAACACCCTTGCAGAAAGCATGTGACATGCACTGTGCTCTTCAGTGTGCTCTGGGTGTCTCAGAGCTGCAGGGCCACAATTATTTTGTCATTCGGGTCAAGTGCATGTACGCTGGTTTTGTACATGGAATGCGACTACCTCCCCCCAAACCTGAGAAGCTGCTCGTCCGCATTAGCAATCAAGGGAATGCAAATTAAAACAATAATGAGATACTTGTTCAGCAGCTGATTAACAGAAATTAGGAAGATCGGTGTCACTAGAGAACACGGTAAGTGAATACAAGGGAACGCAGACACCAAAGGGGAACGGCGACACAAAACCAGAGAAACCAGTCTGAGGGATAAGGCGGAGGCACCCCATTAAAACTAATGACACTTTTGCTTGTTGTTGCTGTTGTTTAACTGTGTAACGCTTCTTCTGGGTATCTTGTCCTCAGAAAATATCCAGTCAGGCCAACCAGCAAGTTAGATTCAGTGAGAGACCTTGTCTCACTAAATAAGATAAAAAGTGATTGAGGAAGACACTTGATGTCAGCCTCCGGCATCCAAACACGTGTGTGTGTGTGTGCGTGCAGAGAAATACGTAGCTACATGACCAGAAAGAGAATGTCTCCTCAGCTGTCCACTGGGTCCTAAATCTTGCTCTAGGGATATGTTCCTCTTCTGGGTCTCTCTAGCTGACCAAGAACAAAAGGCCAGGGACAGGAGGAGCCCTGCACCAAGCAACATTCCCGTAACTCGTTATTTTCATTCCTGCCCACAGCCAAATTTGTGTGGAATTCATCGTTATTTTCCAGCTGCCAAGGAACAGAACTGGCGAGCCGAGTTCTAAAACTATGTTCACCAAGGTCTTTCTTGAAATAACATTTCAGTATTGAAACAAAGCAGACTGAAGCTAAGCCCCTGAGCTCTTTAACTTGGAGCGCGCACACACACACACACACACACACACACACACACACACACACACACAAAGCAGATTCCACAAATGTTCCACACCCCACCCATTCGAAGACAGAAGGCAGTCCAGACAGGTTTTTTTTATTGTTATTGTTTTATGTTTTTTTGTGGGTTTTTTTTATTTTTGTTTTTGTTTTTTTCCAGACTCTTTTGGCTATCCCAAACCTCTCTAAATGCCTTTGAAAGCCTTGGCTATACTCAAATAACAACAGGGAATAAAGATTTAACTTATGCAGAATCAAAACATATCACCAGAAAGTCAAAGGTCAAAGGCCCCAAGTGTCACCTGGATGTTTGGCTTCCTCATTGCAAAACAACAAAATATTCAAAGATTTCCAAATACCCAGGTGTTCGCTAACAAGGAGAATAAACATCCAGCAGCTGTACTCTGAGCCAGCTTGAAGGAGGTGTCCATGTGACATCAGACGCCCTATGACTTCCCCACAATACAAATCCCTATGGTCCGGGTTTCAGAAAGGTAATCTATAAATACATCCATGGCTGAGAAGATATAGGAAATCTCACTATTCCCTCCCAGAGCCCCATTTCCAGGAGGCTCCCAAGGATGTCAAGCCACTCCTTGTGAACGCACCTGTATACACATCTCACACATGTGTAGAGGGACTGGCATTTAGCTGCCTGTCATCTCCCAGATGTGAAGGCAAACACTTGTTAATGCTTAAACCGGCATTGACGGGTAGCAGTTTGCTTTGCAGTGGGGTTGTCCAGAGAACTGTACCATCAGACCTTCTACCACAGTGGTTCTCAACCTGTGGGTTGTGACCTTTGACCTTTGGGGGTCAAACAACCCTTTCACGAGGGGGGGTCACCTAAGACATTCGCTATGACTCACAACAGTAACAAATTTACAGCTTTGAAATGGCAACAAAAATAATGTTACGGTTGGGGGTCACGACAACATGAGGAACTGTATTAGAGGGTTGCCCCTGTAGGAGGGTTGAGAGCCATTGATCTACAGCCACAGGTGGAACTGGAACGTCTTCACTCGGATCGGTAAAGAAGCCCTGACTCTCTGCAGAGGAGGTGTGTCTTAACACCACCAAATGCCATCTTCCGGCAATGAAGGTGCCAACAAACCGGGTGGCAGCAGGGCACTCGGCACCTTCTGAACTCAGCTCTTTAACAATACTGACCTTCAAAAACTGCCATATATGACCCAGTAATTCCACCAACTACATACCCCAAAGAGCTGAAAGCTAGGACTCAGATACCTTCACATAAATTATAACAAAAGGTGCTGGGCACAGCCACTGGATGGAATACTGATTAATCATAGAACTAAATCAAGTTTTGATTCACACTGTAAAATAGATGGACCCTGAATAGAGTAAGTAAAATAAGCTGGACCTAAAAGGCAAACATCCTGTGATCACATTTACAGGCGGGACTAAGAAAACAAAACAAATTTAAAGACATAAAAATAGACCTGAGAACCCTCAGTGCTGGGGGAGGGTTTTTTTTCTTAATGGGTACAGACATTTTATTTGGAGTAACAAAAAAAAAAGTTTTGGAGGTTAAAAAAAAAAGATCAAACAAGATGGTGTTCTAGGCATTCTAGGGTAGGTTTTGGAGGGTTTATTTTGATTTGTTTTTCAGTTTCCTAACCCAGAGAGGTGACAGAAGTTGGAAGAACAAATGAACAACACACACACAAACACACACACACACACACACACACACACACATACACACGACTGAGGTACAGAATGCCAAATATTTCTACCTGTGTTTTACGCCGAAACAAATCTGAGCTCCTTTTTAAAGACAATTATTTTTAGTTCTAATCACATGTTCTATGAGGGCTAGATATGCGCCTGTAGACGCAGGTGCCCTCTGGGGCATACAGGATCTCTGGGTGCTGAGAACTGAACCCAGCTCCTCTGCTTAACCAATACATGTTCTTAACCACTGAGCCATCCCTCCAGCTCAAGTTTTGGTCCCATTTCTTAATTCCCTGATTTCAAGTGGTTTTGTGTTTTCCCCTTCAGTGGCCTCATGCACAAGTCATTCCAAAGCATGCTGGGGTGTGGTGGCCAAGGGCCACAAAGCCATAAACAAGTCAGAAGAGTTTGAGGGACTGGCCTGGCCATCAAAGCCCTGTGTGGGCTCCAGAATGACGGATTTATGAAGAAACAAGAAAAGTCACACAAATAACCAATGTTCCTTTATGGAAACTTCCAGGTCTCTGGCTTTCTGGAAAAACATACCACGGAAAACTTGACACCTGGCTTCATTAAGAGGCAAACAGACAGAAATCAGAGGAGCGGGGGGTGGGACTTGGTAGGCCCTCTCTGGGGCGCTTGAGTTGGGTCTCTTCAATTAGGTATCTGTCTTATGACATGGAATTGCTTCCAAGACAGATCGTTTGAGTATGAGTCCTAGGACCCATCTGGTGAAAGGAGAAAACCCACTCCCTCCCACAGGTTGTCCTCTGGCCTCCACAAGATCACACACACACACACACACACACACACACACACACACACACACACACACACACACAATCAAATAAAGTAAGCTTTTTTGTTTGTTTGTTTGTTTTTTTCAAGTAGGTCTCTCCTTTCCGGTGCTGAGACACGCAAAACTACAGCCTACACACAGCACCTCAGGTCAAATGTTTGCAGGGACATTTTCTTTAGGAGTTCACTCAGCAATGAAGAAAATATCAAAAGAGAACCCCACACAGAGACTAAGATACCTAACCTTGTGCCACGAACCACGTGAAGCCATCACAACCTAGGAACCCTGGAGGGTTTAATGCATCTGCAGCAGGAATTAGGCTTTATGGATTATGTTTGCCACGCTGAAAGCTATGACTTTCCTAATTCCCAGAAAGCCCAGGGGCTCCACAGAATTTCTAAATGTCCAGTATCACCACAATGAATGTCCTACCAGGGTCAACATTATTGCCCTGATGTGAAAATCTCTATTGCACAATCATTTGCATTGGACAGGTCACCTCAGGGGCCACCAGGCCACAGCCCCCTTCTGCATGCACTAGGAAAAGATCAGGCGAGCACCAAGGCCAGGGCCGCACATTCCAAAGGCCAGCTCTCCCTTCATCCTTTCCACCCTCTTTCCTTTATTTTCTGGGGAGTGTGTTTCTGTGTGCATATGAATGGAGGCCAAAGGTCAAATTTGGGTATCTCCCTTTACCTTACTCTGAGACAAGATCTCTTTCTCACCAAACCTGACTTGGCAAGACTAGCTGGCCATTGAACTCCAGTCCTGGGACCTTAGGTACACACTGTGATATCTGCCCTGCCCCCCCCCCCCTTTTTTTAACAGATTCTAGTCTTGAACTTGGGTCACAGCAAGCACTTTACCAACTGAGCCATCTCTCTATCCTTCATTTCTCAAGCATCAAAATGTCCTTTAGAGTTAGAATTGTGTCCCTAGGCATCCAAATTCCTTTCTCCTTCCTTCTAGAAACAGCTCAAACACGAATTAGCCAAAACTCCCAGGGTCGGTGGGAGGGTTGGAGAGATGGCTCCGTGGTTAAGAACATTTGCTGGTCTTGCAGAAGACCCCCCAGCATTCCACATGGTGGCTCACAACTACAATTCCAGTTCCAGGGTTCTAACACCTTCTTCTGTCCTCTGAGGGCACCAGGCACACATGTGTGTACAAATATACATGCAGGTGATACTCATACACATAAAACAAACAGATAAATCTTAAAAATACAAAACAGCCTGAGCATGTGTCCTCATAGGCTACAACCATCTTCCCCGGGTGGGGTGGGAGGTCCTCCTGGGTACTCTTAATTAGCACAACGTTGTCACGGGTAATTAACGCTACCTGCACCTGTTAAAAATCAAGGGCATTCCCTCATTAAGCCTGGTGTCTAACAGCTCCGAAATTGTAATCACTCATTCACATTTGCAAAATGTTCCTTATCCATAATAATGATGTATGGCCCATTTATTTTAAGACCAGGAGTCTCTGGAGACCCGCAGGCTCGCTTGGTACCTGCTTAAGAGATGTCTGCCTGAGCAGAATTAGTTAACTACCAGGGTCCTGACCGCCATTCTCACAGTAAAACAGTACGTAAGCAAATCGTTGAAACTACATTATTCTGAGTTTCCCTGCAAGCCAGAGTGGTCCGTCAGTCTGGGAGATGGGGGGCGGGGGGAGGTCTAAGTGACCCCCCCCCCTTTCTAAGCTGCCATACCTAATGAAATCTTTGCTTATTTGTTAATTTTACTTATTTTAGAGTCTACCTTGCAATGCCACTGTCTAAGGACTGAACTAAGAAGAGCAGGGCCTGCTTCTAACAACATGGAGAAATGGCGGTAGAGGACTGAAGAGTTCCCATGTCTGAGGTCCTGCAGACCTGTCCTTCTCTGCTCTTACGCTCAACTTCCCCAACCCAGACAAAGACTTACAGGCTTTCCCCGTCTTCTTCTGGGTTTGGGCCTCTCTACACATTCATTTTTAAAGGTTACTACAGAAGCAAATAGTCCTTTAAAGATGAAAGCCTGCTCAGCCAGTCCCAGGTATCCGACAGGTGGGAGGAAGCTCACGTAAGTTCGGCAGGGTGGCACGGGGGCTGGGTGCCACAGTGCCAGGTTAAACACGGGGAGAGACCGCTCTTCCGCACACCCCAAGGCTGCCTCCAAGAGCGCCTCTCCCACCTGGCTTTTAGAAACTGGGCATCGGTGCCTTCTCTTTGCCCACGCGGGAAGCTTCTAAGATGGCTCTTAGTGATACTCTTGGCATTCATGCCCCTGGCTCAGCTCCTCCCTGGGGACCTGTTTAATTAAAGGGAAGAGGGGAATAGCTGGAACGCTGCTCCCACGGTGAGGTCGCAGAGGCTGCGAGGTACCTATTCTTCTGACCTCCCTCCTCTGCCTGCTCACCCTGGAGATGACAGCTGCTACAGTGTCACCGCTCTGCTCTGGCCCATGTGGCAAGAAGCATGAGCGTGAATCCTAATGACAAATGAACGGTTCCTTCCCCAGAGAGTCCTTTAAGGGAGAACCCAGCCCTAACTAAAACCGTGGCACGGTCTGGGAGAAACCTAGAGGAAAGACCCCACTAGGCTGCGCTTGGAATGGTGGCAAAACTGTGAGGCACTGACTGTAAAGCCACAACCTGAAGCAGCCTCGCCCTTCCAAATGCGCAGGAACACGGTCTCTTGAAACACTTGTAAAGTAATTCTAGCCAGACTAAATAAATTGAAAATTCCATCTCTTCATTTCAAACCAAACCAAGTCAAAACCACCGCCACTCCCACCACCACCACCACCACCACCACAACTTTCCAACTAATCCCCAAACAGATCTGCCTGCCTCCCCTTCCTGAGGTCTCACACTAAAGGTGTGTGCCACCTTGCCTAGCTATCCCATTGTGCTGAGACCACACTTCCTTGCATGCCCATTGCTTACAGCATGTGCTTGTGACTTCATCCTTATCTTTATCTACCTGCTAGCTCTCAAGTTGCCATCTCTGCCATACCAAGTCCCCTCTGACTCGAGGCCACATCTAGTCCTTAGCTCTCTCCGTGCTTAGGCAGTGTCCTATAGAAGGATACTTAATCAAAGATGCTGAATGGATGGACAAGAGCCTAAGGAACACCCCTAGGGATGCTCGATCAATGACACTGAATGAAGGAACAAATCCATTCTTAGCATCCCAGGATGTCACAGAGATGCTGTCACTCAGCTCCTCAGTGAGGGATGAGGCTAAATTTTAGGCCGTTCTCTGATGGGCCATTGAACATCTTTGGTGATGGAGAATCAGGGGCTGCTTCTGTCACTGGCCAGCATTTCCCTTGCTAACTAATACCAGTTCATACGTCCCTCCTCTAATCCAGGCTATTGCCTCTTACTACAATTCCACCCTCACAGGCTGGCTACACCAGTTCAGGTTTTACAGGCCATAAAGCATATAGAAAACAGACCCTCAACTTTCGACCCCCTGGTTATTAAACTCTCCTCGTGTAAAGAAGAATGCAAACGGGGACTAACTTTAAAATTACAGGGGCGTCCAGGGCGATCTTTTAAACGTATCAGACAGTGACGTGATCAATTACAATAATTGTGTCTTTTTAAAAACACATATTCCCTCTGGTCCTGCCAACTCCAGAGGACTTTAAAAAAAATAAACATTTGGAAATACAGGGCTTAGAAGCTCAGTCCTACCTTATAGCCTCCAATGCGATGCTCCTGCTTAAACTCCTTCCCGTTTTTTAACCACCTCATTGTGGGCGTTGGATTCCCCCCAGCCGGACAGCGGAACTTCACAGTGTTGGCGGCAGGGACAGCGTGGAGCCGCTTCTCCATCTTCTCGGTGTTGGTCCAGTACGGTGCTCCTGAGTCAGAAGACAATGAAATACAGGTCCATGAAGGAACAGCCTCATCAACTCCACAAAGGTGGGGCTGCTTTGCTGTACAGGGAAGGATCTGATTTTCTTTTGACTCTTTGGATAATATTTATGTTAGGAAAATATTTTCAGAAGTCTGGTCCAGCTGGCCTAGCAGAAGGTCCCCGGGGGGGGGGGGGGGGGGGCTGCTTATTGGGTTCTGCCTATTAACAGGGAAAAAAACTTGGGAAGCACCTTCTCTCTTGCTCCTGTCTGGTGCCAAGAAATAATTCCATGTCAAATCATGCTTTAAAATGCTACTTTATATTCACAGAAACAGCCCATGTAATAACAAGGGCTCAGCCCTCCAAAAATACATCATTTTAGATCACCGCGCCTATTAAAATGGTCAAATATACACACTGTAAAAATAAACTGTCCTCAGGGAGCATATCAGCTTACAGATCAGAACTCTCTTTCTGTGTGGGCACGGGTAGAGGGGTGTTCATGTGTGTTCGGGTGCATGCGCATGTGTGTGAGGTCAGAGGTCAACTGCGGGTGCCTGTTCCTCAAGTGCCAAAAAATAAAAAATAAATAAATACATTCTTTTTTTAGACAGGGTCTCTCACTGGCCTGGAACTTCCCAGGTAGGTGAGGCTGGCCCGCCACTGAGCTCCCAGGGACCTCTACGCTTCCATTTCCCCAGCACTGGGTTGACAAGCACATGCCATGGTATCTGGCTTTTTCTAATGGGTTCTGGGGATCACACTCAGACCCTCATACTTACAGAGCAAGTTCTTCACCCACTGACTCGCTTTGCTCACATTCTAACCCGCCCCAAGCAGTCTTTTTTGTTTGTTTGTTTGGTTGGTTGGTTTTTTTTTTGTTGTTGTTGTTTTTTTGAGACAGGGTTTCTCTGTATAGCCCTGGCTGTCCTGGAACTCACTCTGTAGACCAGGCTGGCCTCGAACTCAGAAATCCGCCTGCCTCTGCCTCCCGAGTGCTGGGATTAAAGGCGTGCGCCACCACGCCCAGCCCAAGCAGTCTTATAAAGGGCAATTGATGATAGTATAAGTTCTCATCTTAACGTGGTAAAATATCGAGGAAGCCATCATTAATTTCCTTGCACCTTATGTGAGAAATCAAAATACTGTATTGATAAGTATATCTTAATGTTTTTTATTTAATGAAAGAGAACTTTTTTTTTTCCGGTGGTGGTTATGAGCACTATAATCCTAACGCCATGCCTAGGCTTATTAAGAGGCAACTAATCAAAAGCTAAGTCCCCTAAATGACCCTCACAGTCACAGGTACAAGTGACTTATGAAGCCCAGAAAAAGAGGTAGATCTTTCCATGACCAAATAACAAGCACAGTGCACCTTATACACAGGTGCCACAGCCTCCATCCAGAACGCTGCTATAAATTCTCAAGCCTGGACTAATAGCTCGAGGCTGCTAGTGACCCAGTGTTTGTTTGCCAAGCACTGTTCTAAGAGCTTGTGCATATTTAGCATGTACCAGACTCCTCACAACATCAGAACAGCAATCCCAAGGAAGCTATTGCCATACCTGCTGCAGGTCGAGCAAACTGACATTACCTGCCAATAGTCGCAACACCAAGAGGCTTGCAACTGACAAATAACCAAGATTAGTCTGATGCCTGAATCTCAGTCCTTATCCCAGTCTTCCTAGCTGTTACAGACCAGGTTCACCAAGAAGTCAAGCCTGCTATGCCACCTTGTAGACACTAAAAGCTAGAACATCTGAGATAGTCAGTTAGGGTGAACACTTTAACCTTCAGTATTGTCCAGAACTTCCACTGAAATATTGGGCAACGATTATACTTTCCACATGATAAGGGTCTGCAGGAGCCGCACGCATACTCTACAAACCAGAGGCAAAGTGGCCACAGTCAGGGAGCATATTTGGGGAGAGGGGTGTCAACCTGAACAGCTCTCCTGTTACAATCACTTTCTGGAATAACTGCACCTATGCCTTGCTCTTAACACCTGCTATAGGAGGCAGAGCTGAGATTTCTTATCAAGGGCACACGGCATCTTCTTCACGAATTCCCAAGTGTCAAGGTGGCGGGATTTCGGTGGCAAACTCATGACACCAAGACTGTGCAAAAAAAACCACAGTTGCTTACCCATTTAGAGCAGAAGAAAAACAGGAGGAGGAGAGGAGAGGGGAGGGAGGGCAGGGGTGGGGAACGGAGAGGGTGAGAAAGAGGCCATGAAAGAAGAAAAGAATCTGTACCATTTCTTATCAATCCCGGTGCATTTGTGAAATGCAACTGTGATCTGCATCTATGAGCGGACCTTGTGGCCTGGGTATTGAATGCTTGTAAACACATCTATTCTTTTGAGAGTTCACCATGGGGGGACCACTGGACTCCCACTTATCACAAGACCCCAAGGACCTGGCATACCCTGAAACAATTTCAATCATCTTCCATTTTAAAAGCTTCTACTTAGAAAAATCCACCCAAAGCCACTGAAAGCAGCCATTGAGATCCCCAAATAAATAATAAGCTTTGTCCCTACACAAAGACTTTAACAAATCTGACCTAAATGGAAAGCATACCTCATGCTGTCAGGTGTCTGGACTCATGTCATTTGTTTAAGTAAACACAATGGCCTATTCACATGAATTAGCTAAATATTAATGCAGTCACTCTTTCAGATAGCATCAATTACTGCTGGGCTGAGCTCTGGAATGCCCTTTTAAAACAAAAAAAACAAAAAACAAAAAAACCATAAAGGAAGCCAACAAATAGGTGTTTACAAACTATAAGGCATGATTTTCATGCTCTCTGAGATCAAAAAGTAGGGGCTGGCCTCAGGAACTAGCAATGTTCTTTTCCACTCGAAGCCATCAACAAGTCTGCACTACCGCAGGGGACTGCCCCCCAGCTGCACTGTCCTGACTTGTGTCTACAGCACACTGGCAACCAACGCCTTTGTCCTGGTAGCCAAAGAATGGCTTAGAGAATAGGATGAAAGAATGCTGCAGGGATTTCTAGCAAGTAGGTGCCTCCCTGGAGTGGAACTGTATCTAGAAAAATCTGCTCACACAAGACAGACACTGGCCGCACACCACAGTGGGCATGGCTTCTCACCTCAGTCACAGAGACCCAAGGTGGGTTGGGGCACGATGAAATCCAATTGCAACCAGTCTGTAGCTGGAACCGAAGTTCACAACAGTCCCCCCAGTAGCTGAAAGGTCATATTGTTCAAGATACCTGTATACCAGGGAAGGGCCATCCCAACGCTCTGCTGGGCACCTGGCTTTCTGGCCAGTGCAATTCTCTATTGAGAGCTACATTAGGACAAAGGCCTTTGCAACCAAACCTCCTTTTAAGATGGCAAGAGTGCATTTTTTTTTATTTATTTATTATATGGAAGTACACTGTAGCTGTCTTCAGACACACCAGAAGAGGGCGTCAGATCTTGTTACGGATGGTTGTGAGCCACCATGTGGTTGCTGGGAATTGAACTCAGGACCTTTGGAAGAGCAGTCGGGTACTCTTACCCACTGAGCCATCTCACCAGCCCAAGAGTGCATTTTTTTAAACACTAAACATGATGCTTGAAGAAGAGATTAAACTATTTTATTATTTATAACAATAGCATTATTTTTATTTTATCACTCTCCCAGATATGAACTTAAAGGAGCTACGCGATCTAGAAAAAGAATATTCCCATACAAGCATCCTATTGTGCTTCCTGCCGCAGCAGCCTCCTGTCCGTTCATACTGTCTTGTTATGTAGCCCAGGCTAGCCTCAAACTCAAGATCCTGCTTCATCCTCCCTAATACTGGAATTGCAGGTCCAATACTGGGGACTCCCTGCAGACTCTTCCAGCAACCAAGTAACTAGAACAGACAACCAGAGACACAAGAGCCGGGCATCTGGGAGAAGGCAAGACAGCCTCTACCCTCCCAAAGCTTGGGAGCATTGCAAAACTTCCACGGAGCAGGAACTGCTGCACCAGGGTAGGAACCTGCAGAAGCAGAGACAATCCTGGTACCTAGCGGATGGTCACACACAGGTTATTCAACAACCTTACTGGAAATGAATCTGCAAGCCAAGAGCACACAAGGCTGTCTGATACCAGGAACAAGAGCAGCTGTTTTCTCTCCTGCCCTCGGCATCGTCTTAGGGGTACACAGAACGCACACAAAGTCATGTGACTGCAGGGTAGACACCTCCCCCAGCACCAAAAGTGAAGCAGAACCAAGTCACCTGTGAGTGAACAAGACTTCCCTTTGGCTCTGACATCCATATCTATCTATCTTCTCACGGCATACACAGCGAAAGAAAAAGGTCCCGTTAGTCACAAAATAATACTAACAAGCAAATCAATAGAACAGAGAGATATGTCATAAGAAGCAAATAAAATCCCATCACAGAGATGCAGCTGACCTCCTTAGAGCCATTCACCCCTGTTCCAGTACCAATCACCTCTCGGAGGGCAGCCCAGGCAGCCTTTCACTCTGTTAAGATGCAACTGAGTACAGAGTGACCCTAACTCTACTCCGAGTCCCCCAAGAGCTCCATGGTCATCCTTAATCACTCTGTCCTACCATGGAGGTCCATCTTTCCTCCTCTATATGGGCTGCTGCATTGTCCACAATGGGTGTCTGTCCCTCTTCAGTGCACCTGCTGATGGTCATCAGCTAGCAAGAATAGAATGAAATAGGTCACAGCTTGAGTTGCTGCCAGCCTCTAAGGCAAAGCGAGAGTATGGATGCCTGGGCAAACCTTTACTCTAAACCAAGGAAGCTGTTTTGATAAGGTTCCAGTATTCTTTCCAGGCTTCTGTGTGCTATGCAGGTATTGATTTTTGTCAACAAATGGTAGGACTACAGGGTTTTTTTTTTTTTTTTGACCCTGCAATTTAAACTTAATGATAAAACATAAGCTGCTGGGCCTGCCCCTGTAAAAACCACTTACACGGCCAAGTACTGACATCTAAGGTTTACTGGCTGTTCTGTCCAGAACCAAAACGCAAGCACAGCCCAATATTTTAAAGGAAAAACAGAGAATCATATTACAATGTTCCTCCATCTGGCTTGATGGCCAACAGGATCAATGTCACCAGAAAGGTTAAGTGATTTGATCAAGGTCACAAAGCCAGAGGCCAGGCCAAGGCTAGCCCGGAGTCCCCAGCTCCCTTAGCAATGCTCTTTATCCACAGCAGGCTGCCCTGTGAACTCTCCCACAGTAATTAAGTCAAAAGTTCAAGATTTATGTGAGCCGGGGACGCTGACGACTGCCAACTGTATTTTTATTGATGCAGAATTTTTAAAGCGCACAGGCTGTTTCAGCTCTTAGATCAAGTCTCTCCGACTCCCTAAAGCCTCACTAAGGCCCTTGCCTTAAGTCTATAATTAGGGCTTTTAAAAATATCACTAATCGGGACATCTGAATGCTGTGCCCCCTGATGTGTTTGTTTGGTTTTGTTTTGTTTTAATGTCACTATCCTTGCACTAGACCGACATTCATCTACTTCAGTTTGATATGAACTGAGAGAAGCCAAATCTAGCAGAGTCAAACTGGGAGTGTCACTTAAAAAGGAGTACTGTCTTAGTGAGTGTTCTATTGCTGTGAAGAGACACCATGACCAAGGCAGCTTTTATAAGAGAAAGCATTTAACCAAGGGCTAGCTTACAGTGTCAGAGATCTGTTAGTCCATTATCATCACGATGGGAAGCAGCATGGTAGCACACAGGCAGACATGGTGCTAGAGAAGTGGATCAGAAGTTCTATATCCTGATCCACAGGCAAAGAGAAAAAGACACAACCAGGCATGGGCTTTTGAAGCCTCAAAGCCCATCTCAGTGATACACCTCTTCCAACAAAGCCACACCTCCTAGTCCTTCTCAAACAGTGCCATTCCCTGGTGACTGAGTGTTCAAATACATGAGCCTTGGGGAGCATTTCTGTTCAAACCACCACAGCCTGGCTTCTAGAAATCTCTATCAAATAGCTCACTGACCAGTGAGGTGGTTAATCAGAAACACATGGTGGGCTGGGGGGAGGGAAGAGGTGTGATATCACTCACAAGAGAAAATGACTAGAGTCTCCTGGAGGCTGCCTCCATGGAATTCTCAGGATCTTCTGCAAGACAAGGCATCCCAGCAACCCTGCAGCTGGCCAGGCGGGGCTGAGAAGAGCTAGCTGTTCCAGGCTCACCATCAGCACCCTTTGTGATAAGGCACCCGAACAGACCTACTGATGAGGTTTCAGTTAGGAGGAATTTCCAGAATGTTCGGCAGCCTACGCACTTTTGTTTTTTAAAAAAAAAAAAAAAACCCACAATCATCAGAACAGAGATGGTTCAGGACTGTTAGCAGCAACCGGGTTACCAGTCAAAGAATCCGGGACCTCAGACCACATCCCTAGTCCCTCCAAAGCCTTCCCCCAGGAAAAAGAAGAAAAGAAGACTGCCTTTCTCTCTGATGTGGAGCACATGGCATTTGCAGGTCTCAACAGGGATGAAAACGAAATGGAAAATCCCTTGCTACTGGAAAGGACCACTCCAACAACGGGAATCTTGCCCTGCTGTCGGAGCCCCTGCACTTAAGTAAGAGAGACAAACTTAGTGAAGCATGATCTACCCAAGAACTAACTCTCAGAATCTCCAGAAAGCAATCCCTTTCAACACAAGCTTGAGGAAATACTTTAATAATAATAATAATAACAATAACAATAATAAATCTCCACGAATCTGCTGCCAGGTAATCTATGGGAATACTTAAATCCCCAGGGAAGGCAAGAACTAGGTAAGCAACCCATTCCATGCTGATGCACAAATGGAGAAACTTGTATGCCCTCAACCTGAATACATTACAAACCACTGCATCAAACATCCGGTCCAGAGAAAACAAGTTGAGCATCCGCTTAGGATGGAGTCACAGGATTCCTGCACTCAGGAACAGGCGATGGCAAGGTGTGAGGTCATTAGCTAATCAGCTGCTTAAATGTGACCTGGGGACAGACGCCCTTCACACCTGGGATGGGAAGACTTAACTTAAAAGGGGAAGGGAGCCCTATCCATCTGGTCAGCCCATGCAGGAATGCACAGTGTGTGTGTGTGTGTGTGTGTGTGTGTGTGTGTGTGTGTGTGTGTGTGTACATTCATGCACATAGTGCTAGATAGTTTTATGCCAACTTGACACAACCTTGAGTCTTCTGAAAGGAGAGAACCTCAATTAAGAAAAAGCCTCCATAAGAACCCCCACCCCCCCACCTCCCCACCTCCCCCACCCCCGCTGTGGGCAAGCCTGTAGGGTATTTTGTTAATTACTGGTTGATTGATGGGGAAAGGCCCAACCCATTCTGTGTGGTCCCACCCACCCCCAACCCCCAGGCTAGTGTTCCTGGTTCTATAAGGAAGCAGGCTGAGCAAGCCATGGGGGAGCAAGCCAATAAGCAGCAGCCCTCCAATGGCCTCTGGCTCAGCTCCTGCCCTCACTTCGGTTGATGATGAGACCCTATAGGGAACTGTGAGCCAGATAAACTCTGTCCTCCCCACGTCCCTTTTAGTCCCACTGTTTTATCACAGCAACAGTAACCCTAAGACACTGACTGTAGGAGTGCTTTATCTCTTTCCACTGAATAGGTTCCAGGAATAACTCAGGTCGCCAAGCTTGGTGGCAGGCACCCACTGAACCATCTTCCAGCCCTCTTAATTCTTCGTGTGTTGCTTTTGTGCTCAGGTTTGGTCACCATGCTTTCTATATGATACTCGGGACTGACAACCTCTGCGCATCAGGGCAGCTTGCTTTCCGACACTGACAAATGACTATCTGGCAATCTGGCAGAAGGGATGACCTATATGACATTTTTCAAGCTAGAAGATACAGACTTAGCACATGAAGTGTCCCAAAGGGAAGCAGGGAACCTATGCTCACAAGCCCCAAGACCACAGTCCACCCAGTCTTAGGCTAACTTTACTTAAGGCGAATATTCGAACACACACCCTAAGTGGCATCTCCAGACAACAGAGGCTCCAGGGGAATCTGTGTGGACACAAGGATGTTTCCAGGTGGCTGAAAATGCAAAGAATTCAGAACTTCCTCATTTTCTCTAGCAATCAGGTCAGCCCAGGTATTTGACACCTGAGGTGGCAGGAGGAAACAAAACAAAAGTTCCAACAGTCACATCCCCTTCCCCACCTTGCCAAGTTCCTAGCCCTGACATTCTTTGTCGGTCCCCCACCCCACTCCACCCCCCACCCCCAGGCCACAGCTGCTTAATCTCAGCTGCCCCAGGCTGCACCTGTGAATCAGACCAGCCTAATCACACTAACAGATGGCAGAGGCCAAGTAGCCAGCTAAGAACTGCTATCACTTTAAATAGCATCTACTGTTTCACAGGCCCCTCCCTGCAGCAGCATCTCCCTGGTACAGCTAACCCCAGCCCTTAATCACCACACAGCACCCATCTCAGGGACAGAGCTAGTGTCAGTCCAGAGCTAATTACCAAAACCCGAGTTGCAAGGTGAAAGTGTGGTAACCTGTCGATGGCGTGGCACCCATTACATAGTGTTCTCCTGCCTGGCCCTTCTGTACAGATGCTGGGCAGCTAGACTTGTTCATAGCAGAAGCCCTGGAAGTCCCCATCAGGCAAACTATGAATCATCAGGAGATTGTTATCACTTGGCCTTGGTTGTTACATAATCTATACCCACTCTTACACAGCATGACATCCCGTGGACTCCTGGTGACGTAGTATACTTGACCCAACACAAAACAGTTCCCAGGTGTGCCAGCAAGACCAAGTGGGTAGAACATGATGTCTCAATCAAACATGGAGGCACTTACATGCAGTATCATTTGAGAGCTATAAACAACTACACAAACATATCATGCCACGCCTGTGGGGACCTGGAATGCCTATGGATACGAGGCTGCAAGTGGCTGGACATCCCCCTTTGCGCCCTGAGATAGGTTTCTGGTCACTATAACAAGACTGTATTGAGGGTTCCTGAAGGCAGTGCCTGAGCCAGCAGCCAGCACCAGTGGCCTCCAAAGCTGGATCGGGAAGGTTCCACCTCCTGCTTTAGGCAGAGCCAATGAACAGTAACTATGAACAACACGCTCTGCTAAGTCTTCAGTTATCAGAGGACAGTAAGAACAGGAACAAGTCTTTGCAAGGCTGTCCCAACTCACAGTGGCACACACTTTCCCTTACTGTCTTGATTTTTATGAACATGGCTGGTAGTATGTGCCTGTTTGGAGCAAATTGTGTGTGTGTGTGTGTACCCCTATCCCAGAAGTTCTCACATCTTAATATAAAATGAAACATAAATACACACTCATATGGACACATGGACAGATGGACAGACACACACATCCCACATCTTGTTCTAAGGACAAGCTTAAAGAATGTGCATCTCTAGGGAGGTCCCAGGTGATGCTAACACTGCTGGTCCAGGCACACTTTGAAAACCACATTCCTGAGTTTCACTCTCCCTAGAGCAAAAATTATACTAGTCACATTATTTCTCTTCATGCCCAAACAGTTGAGAGACTTAAGGACAAAGCCAAATATTCGGTGGAGTGACAATATTCATCCCAAGACCTAACAACATTCTCTCCCTTAGTTATCACAGGCTAAGTGGTGGCACTTTCATTAAGTGGTACAGGAATAACTGAACATTCAGAGGCAACAGAAAATAAATCTAGACACAGAGCAAACTGAGCACAACTGGGAAATAAACATGAAACACAGAACACATGAGGCGCAACCGCATCACCCTTGGCTTTGCTCCTGACTTCGACACCAATGGCACGAGGGGACTCGTGAGAGCCGATAAGCAGAACGTCCTGTGAATTCAAAACTGCTTGTTCTGCAAGACACTGTTGGAACAAAGGTATTCACACACCAGGAGAGAGGATTTGAAAAGAGAAAAAGGACTGCTATCCAAAATATACAATGAGCTCTTGAAACTCAACAATAAGAAAACAAACAACCCAATTAAAAAATAAGCCAAAGCCTTTGTCAGGCACTCACCAAAGTGAGTGGAGATAGCAATCAGGCACATAAAAAGATGCTTCCCATCTTTAGTCATAGGGAGAAATGCATTCTAGAATGGCAAAAAAACCCATAGCACTGGCATCACAAAATGGTACCAAGGATGCCAAGCAAGGGACACTCCCGGTCATGGATGGTAGCAACCAAGAATGTCATGGCTGCTTTGAAGAGTGGTTTGGAAAGCTTCCAATGACTCTGAACTTACCACAGCATTTAATTGTCATGTTCCAGGGGGGAAAGAGGAAATGTACAGCTAGAGAAGCCCACACCTAGTTTACAGCATCTCGCTACTTGTGACTGCCAAACCTAGGCAACAGCTAAGAGAGATATCTTCCAGTGGGGGGCTGCATAAACCATGTATACACAAACCAGAGGGTGCTTTTCAGTACTAAGAAAAAATTAGCTGAAGTCTATGGAAGCTTCAGAAAAGGCTAATGTGTAGCACTAGAGGGAAGACGCCAATCTGAAAAGCCTACGTGGTCTATAAATCTAACATATGATATTTCTGAACAAGCAAAGCTACAGAAAGACTGTGGTGCCTAAGGGTTGGCCAGAAGTGTGTGTGTGAATGTGATTCTCAACAATGTTTAGGATGATAAAATTCGTGTAGTACCACAATGATAGACACATGTCCTTTTTCATTTCCATAAGTCCCAGGGCCTACCGTGAACCCCAATGGCCACAGGCTTTGGGCTCTAAGGCTGAGCCAATATGGGTTCTTCAGTGGTCTTAGATGTTGTTGACAATGGGAGATGCTGCACTTAGGGCTGGGGAAAGTATGTGATATTTTATTTAAGAAGTGCTCTATTATGGACTGGCAAGATGGCTCAGTGGTTAAGAGTTCAAGATGTTCTGTATAGAGGAACAAAGTTCTAATCTCAGCACCCACCTAAATCAGCTTACAATTGTCCATAAATCCGGTTCCAGGGTATGCAATGCAATGTATGCAGTGCTCATACACACAGAGAGGCAAATGCATATGTATAAATAAAATAAACTTTTTAAAAAGAAGTATTTTATTTAAGAATAAAATCTCTTAATATTACTGTGAGCTGCTTTCTTTCCAGTCCTCCTGCCTCCATCTCTGGAGTCCTGAGACTACAGGCATGTGCCGCCATGCTCAGCTTAGGGAACGTTGGGGGTTGAAAGCAGGGCTTTGGGCATGCTAGGTAAAGCACTATTTACCCATCAAGGTACACCACCATAGGCTCATTTTAATAACAAACTGTTATTATTTATGACTCATTTAAATTTACTTATGACAAAAAAATCTTTTCACAATAACACTGAATGTACAAAGTTAACAAACAAACAAAATCGGTTACCAATACAGCTTCTCTCTAGAACAGTGCAGCCCTACCTAAAGAACATAACTAACTCTGTGTTTTGCTTCTTTGTGGAACAAGCATTCACGAGCACTCAAATCATCGAAGCATGCTGTCCTTTAATACCTCTAACTTCCCAGAAGGCACGGCTGCCCTTCCCATCTGACGCACAGATAGCAAATGAGCAACTGAGAAATAGTGAGTCAAGACTGGAACTTAGGCTGGCAGCTCCCAGCAGCCAGCCATTTCTTATCCAGCAAGTCAGCGACGTCAAGAGTGAGCGCCTGGTGCCCACTGCCTTACAACACGCTGGCATTCACTCCCTTTCTCACCAACATCCTCAAAGTAAGACATACTTTCTGCCCTCAGTAAGAGGCAATATTGCAAAGGCAAGGGTCCCTACGCCCCCAGAAATTTGTGTTCTGTAACAGATAATTCATTGTTAAGCCATATGCTGAGTATAAGGAGCAACTCTGGCCTCCAACCACAAGCCCATGGAGGACTTTCCAAAATAAATCAGTCAACAAGGTGGTTCACACCTGTGGGCCCAGTACTCCAGAGGCTCATGGAAGGATCCCAGGAGCTAGGAATACAAGTCCAGCCTGAGCAACAAAGTTGACACCTTGTTTCCATAAATGAATAAATCAACAAATAATAATGAAATACTCCAGGGAGCGGAGGAAGGCAATCAATCAACCCTAAGTCAGGAAAGGCATGACGGGACTTATGAAGAAAACCAAGATGGTCACAGTTCTAGTAGTGGTCTATCTATGAATACGGAGAGACCAAAGAAGACAGTAAGACCAGGGACAGAAGTAGTGTTTGTTTGGAAGAGAGAGCTCTTGACACAAGAAGAACAGACAAGTGGCGAGACGGTGGACAGCAACAGTTTATTTGCAAGTTGGAAAATAGGGACAGGAGACAGAGCGGGGAACAGTGAGGGCCAAGGACACAGCACTGCATACGGGGGAGTCGACAGGAGACAGGTGACAGGCAGGACTCCCCGTCACTCCTCTCGGGGACCTTCGGAGGCAGGTTACTTACTCTGGTTGCTCCTGTTCTCACTGACAACGTCTTCGGAGCTATCTGTGTCGTCCTCATCATCTCCAGATGAGATGGCATCTGCATTCAAAAGAACACACGCGTGGATGCATTGCAAAGGCAAAGGTCACCTGCGGCCGAGTGAGCTCTCCGAGTGATCAACCTCCTCAGTGAGCTCGACCACCCAGGAGGAATGTCAGAGACCGGGCAGTGTCAGGAAGTGTCCGTCTACCAGGAGTCGGTCTCTGATTTTCAGGGTTTTCTGCTTTCTCGGGGGTTTTTTTAAGCCTCAAACAGTACTCAAGTCCCCAACAATTTTCTAAATGACTTATTTATTTTTACTTTATGCACATTGGTGTTTTGCTTGCACATATTTCGGTGTGAGCATGTCAGATCCCTTGAAACTGTAGTTAGGGACAGTTGTGAGCTGCCCTGTGGGTGCTGGAAATTGAACAGCCAGTGCTCCAACCACTGAGCCATCTCTCCATGGCCACCTCTGACAAATTTTGACTCTGTAATAGCCAAACCTTGATTTATTTCCCCTTTTTAGCTTTTAGGGTTTCCTTCAAGACAGAAATGACAACCTAACAAGACAGTTTCCTATGTGGGCCTTCTGACTGCTAACTAACTTTCTGAAGGCAGAATTCCCGACTTGGCCAACATAGGAGGCCTGGTGCTGATCATCTCCTTCACTATATGGAAGGAAAGAACGAGGAGAGAGACTTGAGAGCTTAGTAAAGGACCTAAACTCTGGCTCCCCGCATTTCAATTCTCTACTGTAAGAGACAAGAATGCTGGGCAGTGTGGGAGTGGGAAGTCTGTGGGCTTCTGCTCCTCAGATCTCTGTCACTTGTAAACTGTGTGGTACACCAGGTCCCAGTGAGGAATTTCAGAAATAGATCAGCCAGGTACACTAGCCTAGCCCTGTGGTCTAGCTCTTGGGAGGAGGATGGGAAACTGACATGAGCCCAGGAGTTTAAATCCAGCCTGGGCAACCTTGTCTCAAATGAATGAAGAACAAACTTGACACTGGTGCCTGGCAGTCTATGAAAGCAGGTCACTAGTGACTTCACTTGGCCAAAAAAAAAAAAAAAAAGAAAAAAGAAAAAAAAACTGTAATAATTTCCAATCAGAAAACATCTACAGAAGAGATAGAGGGTCACACTCAGAAGCCAACTCACCTGTGACATTCACCATGAAGTACCAAGTTTCACTGTCTACCGTCCTAGCTGCAGTACAAGCATAGAGGCCGGAGTCTCTAGGTGTGGCACCTTTTATCTGGAGATACTCCCCAATAAGCACTGTCCTATTGTTGGGCCCCAAGTGCACCCCATCCTTAGTCCAACTGATCACGGCGGCATCTTTCAACATGCACTGCAACTCTAGCGATTCCCCGGGGGCAACCACGTACGCTTCTGGTTGGGAGATTTGGTATTTGGTTGGTGGCTCTGCAGAAGAGGTGGGAGAGAGAAGACAGAGGCAGATGGGAAAGAGGGAAAAGAGAGAAGGTCCGACAACAGTCAGTGGAGGCCAGTTCTTCCCCAGGAGGCGCTTGTCTTACAAATGGCCCCAGGAGGTGTCCATCTCTCCCCATACCCCAGAAGCCAGGAAGCAACCTGAACCCAGACTTGACTGACAGCAGTGAAAACGATGGCCATAGAAGCTGTCCACGATCCAGCGGAAGCTGTCCTGGGTTGGCTCATTTCCACATACTGGAAATAGGGCTTTAAAAACCAACCAAACCCTAAAGTGGAAGAAAAATCCACAAGAAAACTGTAAAGTTGATTTCCAAGCTAGCCATCCAGCATGACTGTATATGTGATACATGCACACGTACATACACGTTCTCACACTGACTTAGCTACTTATTCATATTTCACTTTGCCTGTTCTCACAGAACCAAGCTTTTCAATATAAATAAAATGTCTCAAATTCAAGGGGCAAACAGACCCATCTACAAAATTACTCTTCACCACTTGGGAAGAGGCAGCTATTGGCTTGATTGTTTTTATGTGCTCTTGGGGCCCGATCAGGACTGAGCTAGATCTGTTCTGGGCGAGCTGGGACATTCCATCTTCCTCAAAATGACAGATGCTGGGGGTCCTTTAACGTCCAAAGAAAGAAAAGTAAGGAATTACTGGCACTTAATGGCCCTATACCATAAACCAGCCATGTATACACATAGACTACATGTACTGGATAAGTAGCATGTACTACTACCCAGCATTCCACTGGTGGAGCCAGATCCATCCTGCCCACCAACCCACCACTACCCCAGAGTCCCTGATCTCCGTCAAGCATCCTGCTCTTCTTTATGAACACAAGGTCCTCCCTCTCACTCCCGTTTAGCCCAGTTCCTCCTCTGATGCCCAGGTCAACCATGGCCCTCCATGATCCATCACTCTGCATCAGTCACCTGGCTGGAAACTAAAGGGGTCTCTCCCACTCTAAAGTCCATCTGCCTACCCTATACCTCCAAACACTGAAATAGACACATTGCCTATGGGTGTCCTGACTTCCAGAGGAAACCTTCACATCAGAAAGCTCAGTTCTGATAGGTCATTGTGCCCACGCCCATCCCTACACTGGATATCTTTGCTGTACACAGAGAAGGCAGACATTGCCTTCCTCTAAAGACAGGGCAGAATGAAACCAACTATGATCCAACCTCCCAGCTTCTCCCAAAAAAAGTGAGAGGAAGGAAGCTCCTGACCTTGCTCAGGGCCAGAGGTGGCCACGAGGGCTCATGAAATAAGCTTTCATCCCACAGTGAGAGCTGTGAATGGTACCCAGAGTCCCAAGCCTGGAAAACACAATGCTTCCTTCCCCACACTGGGCAGGTTCCAGATCTGGGCAGCAGCATCACAAGGCGATTATTCTGCCCAGAGCCCACTCCAAAGAACAAATTCTCTCACGACTAGAATACAGTCAATTCATGTTTCAGTCCTGCTATTTAATAAACATCTGGTCCAAGAAGCGCAGCAGCAGCCAACACAAGGGGCCTGAGGCTTCTCACAGGGGACCCCCACTTCAAATGCACACAGCCAAGAGGGGCACAGATGTTAACAGTACAGGAACACAAAAGTAAAACCCACATAGGGAAGAAAACAGAAGTTGATGGAACACAAACCCCACCACAACCACACACACACACACACACACACACACACACACACACACACACACAAAGCAGGGGCAGAAAGCAAACCCAACTGACAGCCAGGTAAGGTTTCAAGGGCTTGTTTATCTCATGTGCCCTCTGTTTATTGCATACCTACCACAGGCCAAGCTTTGTTCTGTACACTCAGGAAGCAACAGGAGGGTAGCCATATCCCTGCCCTGGTGGACCCTCCATTGCAGTGGGGCAAATGAAAGTGAAGAAAAACCTCAGAGAAAATAGGAAGTGTGTAAGGGAGTCTTAAGGGTGAGGCAGGTAGGTAGCCGTTCATGTGGAAACGGTGGGCGAAGGCCCCGTGGGCAGCAGGAGCCAGCAAAGCATGGCCTGAGGGACAAGTCAGCCACTTGCTTTTGTAAACAAAGACTTCTTGGAGCAGTGCCATACTCAATACATACTTGGGTATGTATTGTCTAGGGCTGCTTTTGTGTTATACGGGCAGACCAGAGTCATTGAAAAAAAAAAAAAAATCTCATGGTCTACAAGCCCCAAACACTGATAGCGTGGCCCCTCACCGAAGGTGTTTCAGCTTCTGTTGCAGGAGGGGATAGGAGTCTCCTCCAAGAAGTAGCAGACACCCTGTGGCACTACACAGAACCAAGTTTGAAAGACATTGAGAATTCAGTTGGAAGGGTCTCAGCTCAGGCCTTTCCCTGCCCATTTAAACCAAGAGGCAGCTGACCTGAGTGGCTAAGTGAATGAGGGAGAGGCAGTTCTGGAATGATGGCTCCGAGGAGGAAGGCATGCTTGCCTAAAGCCAAGTTTGGTTCCCAGAAACCCTTAAAAAGGTAGAAGAGGAAGAAGGAATTGACTCTACCAGACTGCACTCTGACCTTTACACAGCATGGCTGATTTGTCTACATGCACTCACACATCACACACACACACACACACACACACACACACACACTAACACTGAGAATAATGAACAACAGCAACAACAAGTAAAACAAAGGGTTCATATTTTTAAGGATGAGGAAGAGAAATAAGGAGGGGAAAGGGGGGTTCCATTTGAACCTAAGTCTCATACCATCTGCCAGTCTGGTCTTAACATCTTTAAACCAAAGATTCGTACAATGTTAAGAATGATGGAGCCTTAAAGTCTACACCATCCACGGAGAAACCCTTCCTCCACCCAACATCAACAAAGGACCAAGACTCATTGAAATTTAGCTGCACTACTGGACCATGCTGGACCAATTCTACCATACTGTATCACCATGCTGTGAGGAACACAGAAGAAGAGGGGTCTCAGGTAGGACAGGACACTGGATGTTTGGTAAAGGGACACTGCCCTGGGTACAGGGACACTGGGCTCATTTCCTCTCTGCCCTGCATAGCCTCTCAGCCACAAGATCCCCAACCACCAACATACAAGAAGGCATTATACGGGAGGTGCCTGGGAGCCACCGGCTGTATACTTGATCTTCCAGCCACAACCAATGTCAGTCATCCGCCGTTGTTCTCAAGCTATAACTGTGGTGCTCCACTGTCTTCAGAAACAACTGGATTTTTAATCTCAAGACTTTCACTGATGGGCTCCCATCTCACTCAGTCAATGGTGAGGCCAGGTTGGCATGGGCAAAATGGGAAACTCTCTAGTTTCCCAGGAAGACGACTGGCTTTGGGGACAGTATAGAGTATCATCTGCAAGCACGTCAGAAAGATAAGTATCTATGAAATCAAGCCATCCTAACGCCAAGGCCTCCTCCAAGGTATCTGCCTTGGATAGGCAGAATGCACAACTCCCTAGTGACCTTCTCTCAAGAGGCCCCACTTAGGGGTCAGCAGCGTCAGCAGAAAGCAATGTTACCTCCTCCTTGGTGATCCTAGGGAGTAGGGAGATTGGGTGAATACAGGAAAAGAAAGGGCAGAAAGAAAGGAGAAGGTCAAATACCGTAGAGGGGGAAGAAACAGGAGAGAGCAGGATTATAATAAGGGGGTGAGAAGAAAAAGCCAACCCAACAGCATCCCAGGACACAGATGCAGTTGGTAGCTCCCTGCAAATGGATCACACATGAGATACATCACGGACCAGGGCACTAAGAACATGGAACCCAAGTGGCATGCTGAAAAGATGCCATCCTGCTCCCGCCTAGCCCTGGAGACTTGAGAGCTAAAGGCTTCTCTTCTGTGCCTAAATCCTTCACCAGGCTTCGGGACTGGCTCCTCCCAATCACTGCCTGCTCTTAAGAGTCCTGTGGTGTTACAACTCCATATTGTAACCACCTCATAGTGTCCTATAAGGGGCCAAGGCACCAAGGACTGTGCTCGCCACACCCCACCTGTCTCTCCCACTCAGATGGCCTCTCCACACAGGCCACTCCTTGCCCGACTCTGCCAAGCTGCTCTGTGTAACACGTGACAATTGACACAGGACAAGGAACTCCCTGGGAAATCCAAACAGTCTCTTTTATAGCAATATCAACATTTCCTGGATTTAACATTTCTGATGCCGTGGCTTACCGGAGCACACGCTTCCAAGTTCCACCCTCTGCACTCTGCACAGCACAGTGGGGAGAAAGTTCCAGAAGCTACGAGCAGAGGCACCAAATGCTCTTTCAGGGGTTTCCGCAGACAGAAAGTCTGTTCTCATACATTTTTCATAATTAAATGGAAACTTGGAAAGATGCATGGGAGCTGGGCCATACACTGTCATTGTTACCTAAACTCTCTGAACAAACAAGGCGACATGTTTACTTTCTGGGAAGGCTCTGCTCAGCTGTTTCTACCTGCGACAAACACAACAGTGGCCAGAGGCTCTCCTGTGTGGAGGCTTAGCTGTGTTTCTACCCACAGGTTACAAACCCTTGAGACATGCCAGCAGTTTCCTATATACTGGTCATATTTTCAGTGAGCTGACTACTCTGATACTCAGAAAACAAACAAACCAAAAGATAAAGGGGTTCCTTCACAGCATCAAATCCAATAATGAAAACATCAACAGTGGTGGGGTATGGTGGCACATGGTGGGTTAGGAAGATCATAAGTTCAAAGCCTGCATCGGCTTCAGAGTTTACCGCCTACTAAGCTACTGAGTGAGGGCAGTCAAAGCCAGCCTGGGCTATGTAGTGAGATTCTGTCTTTAAAATTCCGCACACGTGGCTGACTGTTACCCTGCCATGAGCCCTCTTTCTTCCCAAAGATTCCTCAAGCCACTATTCCCTGGGAGGTAATAGGGATTTAGAAATGAGAGGGGCTTCAGACCCAGGCGAAAGGGAAACTGAGGCAGAATCTTCCTGACCCTTCTCCAAGTCCTTCTACAGATCCAAGTAGGTCACAACCTCTGGGTGGGACCTCACCTGATGTCACTAGTGACAGCTTGTATTTACCTTCCTGTAAGCTAGGGGGGAGGGGTATGACACCTTGCTATTCGTGAAGTCACCCTAGAAAGGGAGCCTTCAAGAAGTAGATGGGGCCGAGACTAAGACACCTCACTGCGCACAAACGAAATCTTCCCCAGCGCCCACAGGATGGCCATCTTGGGGTTCCCGTTGCAGCTAGAGCGTCTGGAAGTTAGAAGCTGCTTCAGGTAATGCTTTAAGTTGCCAAGCCAGCGATAGCAGCACTTCAGACTGTCACTTTTTATCATGTTTGCCTATAAACTTTTCCCCTGTGGTTTCTGAAATGGCGCCCAACTGCAAACAGAGAACAGATGGGCGTCCAAGTCCTGCCCTGGCCAATCGTCTCCCACAGATCACATGGCAGCTTCCCACCATCGCAGGGAGAAGGAGCCACTTCTGCCAACCACCTCTGGGGCAACAAATCACCTCGCACCACACCAAGCCACTTCTAGGGTGTCCCCAGAATGACTTCTTTAGTCAGCGTCTAAAGGATCTGAGTTAAAGATACAGTGGGGTACCTCAAACAGCCCCACTTAGGGGGGCTCCCCACAGGGCACAATCAGATCCCAAAACACATTCTTCTGGAAAGGACAAAGCAGAATCAGAGTAGATTCACCCAGAAGAGGGACGTACAAGGAAGAAAGGGGACGATGAGGAGAGAAGAGGAGAGAGGAGGCAGGAGGGAAAGGGGAGGAGGAGGGTGGAGGAGAAGGCACAGCTTCAGCAGGCATGTCCTGTCAAGGGACGGGGCTGCCCAGCTAAGCTGTCCCCACCTCCCAGCACTCCTCTAGCCCAGTAGGACTGCACAGGAACCCTGGGACGAGGACAATACCATGGCCCGGCGTTCTCCCAGACAGTGCCATCTAATACAAGACAAATAAACAGCAAAGCCACAGGACTGCCAAAAGTCTTGACGGAGAATGGGGATCGAGCTGCCAAATGTCACTGCAAAGTCACAGGACACTGGGTTCATAACAGGTGAGTGGCAAAGGGTTGACCCACTCTGCCCTCCGAGCCATAAAGATGCCCTGCCACTCCATGGGCCTGGTGAGCTGTGGTCACTGGCCATAGAACAGGGTACAGAACTTGAAAGGTTCTTTGTAACTTCAAATCAAGGACACCCAGAATGCAGGGCACATGGTACTGGAATGTCCACCTAGGCTTTTAGAAACCGGTGACACCTGGCAAGACTGGGACCTTGGAAGAGCCTCTCCTGTACATATTTTTGCATGGCACTGTCAGCATGGAGCTGGCACCAGAGTTCAGTATAAAAGATATTAAGGACAATGGGGTCCTTTGGTGGAGTCAGGAAGAAGAGCGGCCTAGCTAGCCTTGTCCCCAGACACAAAGACGACATCCCAGAGCTGGCTGCTGCAGCTCCTACTCTTTCAAAGTTTCCCCTTTACCAGTGTGCCAACTTGCACATCCTGATAGCATCCTTATAAGGCCTCTGTACAACTCATCCTGAAAGAGAGGAGGGGGCCAACACCCATACAGGACAAAGATGGAAGTTTTCAACCTCAAGAAATACGGCTGCATAAAAAAAGGGGGTGGGGGAGGGCAGGATGGTGAGGCTAGGGAGAGGAGAGAGGTGAGCAGGCTGCCCAGGCTCTTTGTTTACAACCAATAGCTGGAGCATCTCTTCAGACACGTTCCTGTTAGCATCACCCCCACCAATAGCTACCTCAGCTGCAGTAGTCGGACAGCCCCAGAAACTCTGGGCTGGCTCAAGCCGCCCATCGGAGAGGACTAGAAGGTAGCAAATGTTTCAATATGGGAACCATTACATATTTCATATTTAGGCACACCCCTCGTAATTTAGGTTTGGCTTTGAGAAACAGGGTGGACAGCCCTCCAGTTTGAAACAAATTATGCCTGAGCCCAGGAGAAAATAAAAATGCAGAAAAGGCAAAAGGGCCTAAGAATCATTGTGTCACCCGGTACCTAGACTCAAAGCGGCGGCAGCTTAGCTCCTTACCCACCCGCACCTCTCTCCCCCCCAATCCTGTCATGCGACGATAGTGTCCAAATGACAGAGGCGCCTGGTCACAACATACGCACTCAATTCATACACTCCCAAGACTGAAATTCCCACTGGGCCACCAAGACGCGAGGAGAGATCAAATCTGCGCAGCTACACAAATCCCCTAGCTGTTGATGCTTTGCTTGAGCAAGAACTGGAAAATGGAACCTTTTGTTCTGAGAGAGCATGTCCCAGAGAACTCAGCCATTAGATTCCATAGCACCCAGGAAGTAGAAACTGGCATTACAAGTTATGTCAAAGTACCCAGCACTCGTGGCTCAGAGGCACAAAGAGGCGTCTGTATCCGAGGTCTGGCCAGCCAGGCCCAGGCCTCCTGCGTCCTGAAGGCGCACTTGCAAGAGAAAGCACAGGCTCCCCAAGGTCTGCAGGACTCCTTAGGACACACTAGTCCCAAACCTTGCCATCTAGGGCTGGATCCACAGGCAGACAAAAGCCACTGGGAAAGTCTGTTGAATCTCTTTTGGGGCCAGGTTGCTGCTCCTCGTAGCTACAACATCAAGGAATGCTATAGGGGCTCCTAAAGAGGCAAAGGCCTGAATGGAATGTACCCAACCTATAATGAGTGTCTCTCTAGGAAATCTTTACATCATTACCGAGTACCACATTCCCCCAGTTTCCCCTCTTCCCCCCGTTCATTCACATGGTGGCTTGCCTAGCCAGACGGTATGTCTGTCCTCTGTCCCCTGTCCCTGTTCCCTGTACCTAAACTGTTTCTCTACCTGAGAGGCTCCTGTGCAGTTTTCAAAACCTAAATGTCTCTTCTATAAGATTTCCAGTTTCCCATTATGACACATGCCGTCACCCCATCCCCATGATGTCACAGCCTATGTTTTATCCACGTAGAACACGCAGACATATTCATTCTCACCCAACTGTCTCGTGGAGACATTCTGAGAAGGTGGGAGGAAGGAAAATGAACGCAATGACCGAGGTTTATCGTGCATAAGGACCTCCACCCAGGGTCAGCCTCCTGAATGGCCTGAGTGCTCTGGCTGGGTGCTCCTGGGCTCCCAGCTGAGGATGGCACCGCCAGCTCAGAAACCCTTTGTCCAAAGACCAAAGCTTAAGGCTTGCTGCTGTCCAAAATGAACGTGGTCGTACTGAACGGCCCCCTCTGTCCCTGAGACACCAGAAAGGCCAGCTACTGGCAAACGGTGGCACAAAGAGGGAACCCAAGGCTTTCTGTTAAGTCCCTCACTGACCCTGATGTGAGGAGCACACTGAGAGGAAACACTCTGTGCACAGTAGGGCAAATGCTCTACCTGAAGCTCTGCAGACATATTCACCCAGCCGGGAGCCACCTGGGGCTTGGTTTTATGGGTCACAGCCTGATTCTAACAGGTCAGTAGATGAGTCAGCAGAGGGTTAAGATGGCCCCATGAGAATATCCACTTGCATGCCTCTGACTCCAAACCAGGGCTTTCTTTCAAGTGAATAAATCTGTCACATCTTATATACACGCCTTCCCTGAGCGAGGATTCCTGCAAAGTTCTCAAGTGGAACTAAACATCTGCAGGTCCTGAAGGCTCCGTCTCATACAGACCAGGCCTAATACCTGCTTCAAGAAACCAGTGAGCCAAAGGGCCCACAGGTTATTGTACCTCTGGGGGCTGGGCTGACAGATAGCTGACAGATAGCTCAGTCCATAAAGTTCTTGCCTTGCAAGCATCACTTTAATTCCTCAGAACCCACCAAAAAAAAAAAAAAACAAAAAAACAAAAACAAAAAAAACCAAAAAAACAAAAACAAACAAACAAAAAAACCTAGATGTAGTGAATGAGACAGAGACATCTCCAGGGAGCCTGCTCACCAGCCAGCTTAACCTATGTGGTAAGTTCCCAGTCAGGGAGAGACCCTGTCAATAAAACCAAGGTGGACAACACCTGCATAACTGCCATTCATCCACTCAATGAAGTCACACGCCCGATTACAGCCTGGTCCCTATAGAAAGTCCCTAGAGCATTAGGCTAAGTTATCATAGGCCCCCGGATGCAGGAAATAAGGGCCCTAACACCAAACTACAGACAGGCCCAAGAACCACAGGACCTAAAGCAGCTACAGCTTGGGGACCTGCTTGCAATGAACTAGGGAGATTGGCTGGTGTTCCCAAGGCTGAACTGCATTCCAGAGGCAAGTTCGAGAGGACTTCATGCTGCCTGTGGCTCTTTACAAGCTGCATCTGGAACAAGCTCACCTCTTTGACACTGAGGTAAATATTCAATAAATGGCATACACTCAAGTGGAGATATTTGCCCTCTAATTCCCTTAAGGGGCAGATCGATGCCCAAATCCTATATGACATTTTCCTTGTTCAGAGCAGCCCCTCCCTTCTCCGCTTGGTAAGTACTTTCTGAATAAAGAAATAGTTTTCAAGTGCCCTGGCTACAAAACCAAGGTTAAGAGTTAGCTAAAGGGCAAAGCTGCCTCCTGCTTCTCTGACTCTACACCTTTGGGGGGGTATTGTTCAGCAAGTTTATTTAAAGGGCTTGGCCTTTCTCTGCTCAGCAGGACCCCAGTTATAACACCATTCAGAGACTGCAGATGTGTCCCCAGGACCTGACCCCTCCAAAGCTTCCCAGCCAATTGCAAATGAAGGGCCAGCAGCTGGAGGCTGAGGAACAGATGGCCTTCCTCTTGGAATGGGTTTGATCCTGTTGCTGGGGCTCAGTTAGCTCAGGCCTGCATGGAAGCTGGAAGGGAATCTCTGCTGGAGGAATGGTCCGCAAGTTGCTGGACAGCAATGACCTCACAGAAAGCTGCTTTCAGGAGAGGGCAGGGATCGTTCTGGAGCGGGGGGCCACACCATCCCAGCTGGTTAACACCACAGGACCTAGAAAGGTAGGCCAGAGCCAGAAGGATCACTTTTCTGTAGTGTTTTGCGTTGGGGGGGACGGACGGACGGATGGACACAGGACTCTCTGCCTCTGCCTGGGGATGCCATCCAGGAGGACTGAAAGCCACATCTGCTTGGAAGTTCCAAATTAAGATGGCAGCACCATGGTTAACCTTCCTCTCCTGCCCCACAGACCTCAGCTTTGCCTGGAGGGAAGGCTTTCAGAAAGCAAGCAAATCTGAAAAGTGGCTCCCTTCAGACTCAGCCACTGAGTCTAGGAAGATCCAGGCGAGGTGCCCAAACATTGTGGCTTCCCGAGGACAAGGTGTGTCACTGTGCCAGGCAGGGAAGTCATCATTACTCTGCCCAAGAGAAGCAGGGGTTTTCTGGCCTCTCAGCCCTGGCCATTTCCTTGCCTCCATGATGGCTAGGCAAGAAAGCCATCAGAGTGAAGTGCCAGGAAAGAGACGTCAAGGGGAAGCTACAGCGCGGTGCAGCTTCCTCAGACTGGCCACCCCTTCAAGGGTGAACACTTTTCTACAACAAAGATGAGATGGGAACTGGCTAAAGTGGTGCCTGCCTGTAATTCCAGCACTCAGGAGGTAGAGACAGAAGAATTGGACGTTCAAGGGCTACATGAGACTCTAGGTCAACCAATCAGCCAATAAGTTGGGAAACTGACTCAAAGGGAACTAATTACCCTGAGACTAGAAAAGCACATCTAGAGATGCCATCTTCTCTCTACCAGCCTGGGAAGTGGTCGTTATATGCAAAGGCTGTACAGCTCTGAGGGAAGCTGATGTGGGTGGGTCTTTCCCTTCAGCAGTGACCTTGCCTTACTTCATACCTGCTGTCTCTGAGCATCCCCACCCATTTCACAAATGACCTCTACAAAGATCAGTATCCTAGTCAGTCACTGTCACCTCCATACCCAGCTGCGACCAGAGGTCACTTTTTTTTTTTTTAAAGTCACCAAAGTGAGCTTTGCTGGCTTTTAAAACGGCTTCATTTCCTGGCTTCTTTTGCCCCTAGGGCCACACTTCTCGTTCTTGGAATTTTTTTCTTTTCTTTTTCCTCCTGGGGGAGAGGGGAGGAGATAGAGATGGAGAGAAGATAGGTGAGTCCCTAATCTCTGGAGAAAAAAGTTCCCGGAAAGGCCTCCACACCTGTCCTTTTCATGACCACAGCCTGAAGGAGTTCCAGGTAGTCCAGTCCAGGTGGCCTTTGATTTCCCACCTTGTTGCAAAAAGGAAGAAATGCTGAAAGGAGAAGCTTGAAATGCTATCAAAACAGCAACTCAATGAAGCTAAGGTCTGGAGGATCCGAGGAAAGGAAGACCTAACGATGAGGAACAGTCAGGCAGGAGCAAGGTGGCCCTTCTTGTTCTGAGCTTTTCTCCAGTGACTCAGCATAAGTCAGCGTCTAGGACTCTGTGCTGTGTCCCACTGGTCCCCACGGTAGCAGAGGGTATGGACCAACTCCCTACATCGCACCAGAACTACAGAATATAAGTGCTAGAAAATTTTTATTGCCTGAAACTCTTCTTCAAAGGACTTAAGGAAGTGGGTGTGGGGAGGTGAAGGAGAAACAGAACCAACCAGCCTGTCCTCTGAAGTTTAAAGTCCAAAGTAGGGGTGAAAAAAAAAAAAAAAACAAGAGGGGTGCCTAACACTCCATCAAATATCTATCCTCTTGCTGAGGAAGGAGGAATGAGCTGTGAAATCCATCTTCCACCAATTAGTTCACCTAAAGGGTGGGTGTGTGGTCACTGTGAAGGTGTCCGGAAACCACAGCATCTCTAAGAATTGCAAAAATTTTATTCATGAAATGGGATCCTGGGATCTGCCTGTTTGTTGGGAAGGGGCAATTTGTCAACATCCCTAGCACATGTGAGCCGCTTACAGGCACTTAATAAAGGCCTGGCGCTCTCAGCATCTGCACCTTCAGCATCTTATCACAAGGCACGGAGCAAAGAGCAGGAGCTAAGGTGTCTTCATGGAAACCATCATTAGCCCAAGGACTGAGTTGAAGGACACGATCTCACCCTGAGCCTCTGCCATCACAAGCCCCTCTTAGAGGAACCATGCACATGAATGTCCAGCTCTTCCACTAGTCTGGACCCCAGCACAGTTCTGTGAACTCCCTGCCATACAGCCCACCGGAAGCCCAGCACCTAGCTCCCCTGGCAGGCAAATGGATGGTGGCATTACAGGAGAAGATGGCAAAAGACAAGCAACACCTGCAATGGTGGATGGGTTCTTCACTGGCTTGGACAGGGCACAGCACACTATAACACATCCAACACACCCAACCAAGCTCACACCCAACACACCCAACCAAGCTCACACCAACCTCTCTACCACCCTTCACTGGCCTACATCGATTATTTGAAAACCTCAAACAGAGGACTCTCCTGCCAAAATATACCCATGACCATGACATATTCTCACTATGTGCTGGGTGGCTACGGTTGACTTCCTTAACAGAAGAAAAAAAAAAAAAGTCAACCTTGAACACCTAGACTGTAAGCAGATAAAGGGTCACATGTCTAAACACCAGGGGGCTTGCAAAAACCCGAGGGCAAAAAAAGAGTTGGATAAAGGAAGGCCTAAGGTCTGAAAATCTGACATTTATCATTATAGATTACAAGGCAAGCATCATATTAGGTCTTTGAGATGTGGGTTTTATTTAGTTTGACAAAGGTGTGGGGTGGGAGGAAATCAGCACTTACCCTGCGCCTACACTGGGCCAGGAACTACAGTCCAGTGTGTATTCAATCTGTGCAATTTAGACAGATATTATCTTGGAATTTCAACCAGGTTATCTCACTTGACTAAGGTCAAGTAGATAGTAGGCACATTCAAACTCAGCACCCAAGGGCGATTTCCTATGAGACTGTACCTCCAGAAAACACAACACATACTATTCAAAACAACTTTACTTAGTTTCTACTTAAAATTTTAAGTCAAATGTCGGATCAGATCCCTTAGTCTTTAAAGACCTGAGTGGTTTTAAATCTGAAACACATAATCTATACAGGTTACACATTCAGCAAGGTACCTGCTACAATCAGCTAAGCAACAGTCTTAGTGGCAGTCCAAGGGGTTGAGGTGGAATGGGGGAGAGGCGGCTTGAAGCAAGCCACATGACTCTAGGGCTAGCCAACTGTCAGCTCTCAATGTGAACTTGAAGGGTTTCCAAAGAGAATAAACTTGACAGAGATCTCTAGTCTCAAAGATCTCCTTTTGATCTATAACAGCACACCAAATTGGCCATTTTCGGTGTTAGATACCTTTAAAACACTTGGCCACACATGGGGGGGGGGGGGAACCAGTATTTGTAAACTGTCAGGTATAAGAAGTGAAAAACAAGTTCCAGGGTTAGGAAACAATGTGTTGACTTCCTTAGTGCTCAGGATTGAGATGTCTCAGGAACATGCTACATAAATAACACCCAAATAAACATGAGGCCGGGTTCTCCTTCCTGAATCTGTCAGCATCCTCCTTAGGAGCTATTTTTAACATCCTCATAAAACATGGTCACCATAACCTGGAATTCTCTCTGTCCAGAAACGGCTTGGGATTCATGATTCTTTAGTTGGACAAGAAGTTAAAGAGGAGGTATGTGATAGTTTAGCTCCCTGACTTGACCCAGCCAAGAGCAAGCAAGTGGACTTTCATTTATTCTCAGAGTGTAGAAAGTCCACAAAGCCTGTCACTGCCTATGGTGGCTTCAAGCAAGCAAACAGCACATTCCACATTTAATCCAAGGGCTGGAGAGCCACGGGGGAAGTGAAGACCACTGGGTGCTAGCTCAAAACCACGTAGATAACTCTATTTCCAGGGGACCGCAAGTCCTCTTCTGGTCTCTGCAAGCACTAAACATATACATGGTACACATACATACATGCAGGCAAAACACATAAAGATACACATAAAGATAAGTAAGCCATAAAATCCGAGGCCAAGTTTTTCAAAATTACAGAAAATCAAGACACATGCTCTTCAAGGATGCCGGACAATTAGGAGTGGAAGTTGAGGTAGGGGGATTGAAAGTTCTAGACCGACCTGAGCTACAAGGCAAATCCCAAGCCAGGCTGTGGGAGATGCCCATCTAAAAAAAAAAAAACCAAACCATCAGCTACCAGCCCAAAAGAAAGATCATAGTTAGTCCTGACGGTTAAATACACTTTCGTAAAACTACAACTTCAAGCTTTCTGGGGTGTGTGTGTGCGTGTGTGTGTGTGTGTAGTCCTGGCACTCACTCTGTAGACCAGGCTAGCCTCAATCTCAAAGAACCACCCGCTTCTGCCTCCCTAGTGTTGGGATTAAAGGTGTGCACCACTATCTTGCTCACCAACTGTATTTTAAGAAAAAGCTACTACTAAACACCTTTAGTCACCAGTGGGACTACCATCTTGGAATTTTTTCCCATCATTCTCTACGAAGCCACAAAGACAGTAAGGGCAAGGGCAGCCCACATGAGAAGGGCACCTGCAGGCAACAGTAGGTCAGAGGCGCTGGCCCCCAGCACCTGGAGATAAAGACAATCAGGAGTACTTCCCTGTGGGTGTTGGGGACCCAACACTGGTCCTCTGCAAAAGGAGGAAGTGCTCTTAATCACAGAATCATCACTTGCTCCAGCCCCTACAGGGACAGTTCTGCACAGGAAACCCATAATTATCTGTAAAATAGCCTGCAGCATCCCTTCCCCCAAAATAACTCCTAGCTGCTGACCAAGACAAGACACCCTGCTGGATCGATCCCAGGGATTCAATCAGAAATGGAAAAGTTAAGACGGAGCCTGATGAAAGGGACTTAGTTGTCTTTTCATGACCACCCTAACTATGTAAGTAGCCAAACTGTCTATAAGTGTGGCACAGGGCTACTGCAGGCACGGGGCTACTGCACGCACTCCACAGAGAATGTGAACATTAAACATCCCCTTCCTGTTTAAACACTACCCCAGTTATTTCATAACCATGTGATTATTCATTAAATCAGATATTGGAAACATCTCATATTGGAATGCTTGGTTGTTTGAATTCTCACCCTCAACAGAAAAAAAGAAAAAGAAAAAAGAAAAAATGTTGAACTGTATTGGAGCAGAAGAGATAGCTCAGTTTTTGTAAGTCTATATTGTTCTTGCAGAGGATCCACATTCACTTCCAGAACCAACTCCCGGGCTAGCATCAAAAACCTCTGGCCTCCAGGGGGACCTGCACTCATGTGCACAGGCCTACACAGACCCCAATTTAAAATAATTTAAAAATAAGGCTTAAAAACAGCATAAAGTCTTTAGAGGCTATCTGAGAAGGGGTGGCTATTTTTTTTTAAGTAAGTTATTTAGTCTTTTAACTGATTGAAATAAACAGGCAACATAGACAGACAGGTACACACACACACACACACACACACACACACACACACACAAACTTGCTCTATTCAGATCAGTGGAAGCCAGCAAGAAAGAGTTATATAAATGCCAATTTTCTGGGCTGGCCAGATTTTTGCTCTAGAAGTAATATTAAACACAGTTCCTTGCCCATGAATTGTGAAATACACTATATTCTAATAAAGAATGTGTACTTCATTGTGTGTTTAACAGCATGCGCCTGCATTTGGTTTAATTGACCAAGAATAAGCCCTTGTTCCTCAGCGAAACTATCAAGTTACAGTCAACTCTTAAATATTCACACTCACACTGAGGAACAAAAAATGCAGATAATAGGAAACACAAGACTCCTGTTAAATCATCCACTTGCACCACGCAGATATTTCTTTTCTCTTCTTCTAACTGGCAATTAAATGTGGGGGGCTGAGACCACAGCATGTAGGATACTCTCTGACAAAGGACTTGAACTACCCTGTGGTGGTGGTGGTGAGGGGGGGGGAACCCTTCAGCAGGTCTCCACGTAGACCTCACACTCACGAGGTTTTCGCTGGCTCACTTCAATCCGGAACAGCATCAACCCAGAAGACTGCCCAAGAAATGGTGGGTGTTTTTTAAGGCATGTAAATTACTCCCTCACTCCCACCCCCACCCCACCCCCAGGCCGTCCCTTTGCACTTAGCAGAGGGTGGGAAAGTAATTAAGGGTTTGGGTTTGGGAAAGCCCTTTTATTTTAGCTCCTACTGGGCTGGGGTAAACAGATTCCCTTAATGTCAACAATGACTTAATTAACCAGAGCAGGTGACAACGTCAGGGGGAATCTGAAAGTAAGAGCCGAGACTGGCAGTAATCAAGCTTGACTACACTGGGAACATTCAGGATTTGAATCAACAGAACAGTACTTAGAATCGGGACCACCCCTCCGAAGTCCCCAACTGTTGATACTGTTGTCCTTTGTCACAGGGATGACCAGCTGGATACAATCATTTCTATTCTGAAATACCGAGGAAAATCTTACAGAGATGACTGCCTTCTTAGGTCAACTGACTTGACCCAATCCTGCTGCTGCCACTTGAGAAAGTGTCCAGAGACACACGGACAGGATAGGATTCGGGGTGAGGACATACATTGCATGGCTACATACACTGCACAGAACTACATGACTGAACATAACATCTCCCTAGAGGGTCAAAAGGGCTCCTTAGTAGTGAGGCACAGGCTCTTTCTAGGAACTTCCTGATTACATATTTGTCCGGCCCAATAGACATTATCTAAACTGAGCTTCTAAATTAGCAAACGGATGCCTTCCATGGTAAAGCTTCAGGAGACAGAAGCTGAACTCAGTGTTAGCTGAAGTCCTGGCTGCATCAAATATGGCGGCTGGAGAGATGCACATATGCACACATTAGACACCAGAGCCTAGCATGGAGCCTAGCCTCTAGCTTGATGGCCTGGATGTCAGTGGCAATGTTGGTCTAACAGACAAGGAGAGTGAGCACAGACCCTGCCGAAATCCAGCATCACCACCTCCTCCATCCAAAAGCAACATTCATCTCAGGGTACCGTGTTTGCTGCACTGAGAACTGTGCACCCCCTTGTCCCCAGCTTGCTGGGGATGGGGATGGCCAAGGCCACCATCAATGCCAGGAGCTGTGCTTTCTGCTTTCTGTCCAGGTCACTGGTGAAAACTAAATCTCTTGAGCTGGTCCTCAGAAGGCATCTGGGGATGGTACTACTGTTCAGTGACTATTGATAAAGAGATCCCACCAATCAAGGCTCTGGGGTTTCTCTGCATTTCCCAAGCTTGCTCTGGTGAAACTCCACACCTTGAGACATTTTCCTTTTTTCCTTTTTTCTTTTTCTTTTCTTTTTCTTAGCGTCTCCCAACTCTATATGTGATTCGAACCTCATGCAAACTCTGAGCCTAGCAAAGTGTACCCAGGGGCATTGGCAAAGTGTGACCTACAACTTCGGAGACTTCTCAGCCTCCCTCCCTAACCTTACATGTACCTACAGGTCCCCAGGTGGTGGGATCTGCTTTCAACAATGTGAGCATTGTTGGATATCGGTTCTTACACAAAGAGCCATTTGGGGGACTCCAGCCCACTGTCCTTCCTCTCCCCCACCTGCCTCCTCCTTGCGAGTACAAACATCTTGTAACCTTTCTGAGGTAATTAGATGCAGTCCAGGAAACCCTCCAGGACCATTTTATACTCTGCAACTGAAATCAACTCACAGCAACACTGCCCCGAGAGTCCAAATGAAAAATGACAATTCTTTCCTAACCGGGGCTGTTTCTGAAGCCCACGCTGTAGGAAATCCTAGCTCAGCTTCCTTAGTTAGTGCTGAGCCACACACTCCAGGGACAACCGGCAATTAGGGGGACATCCATTTTAATTATTAACAAAATTAAAGAAGTGCAGACCAGACTTTCAGAAACCCAATCCTTTCCCCCTCACATTAAGCCCTTTGAAAACATGTCACTGTTGCAGATTACACTCTCCCTGACGTCACAGGATAAGTCACAGAGAGGTGGTTCCGGAAAAGGACGTGAGGCTGTATGTTGAACACACCTCATGCACAAAACTCCTACCTCATTTCCTTTCCAAAGATACCTGGTAATTTATAACATTTCCAGGCATCTGTGTGGCCCGACATACACACAAAGCCAGGGAGAGTGTCTGTCTGGGTGGATCTTACTGGGGACCCATTTCTCAAGCCCTCCTCTCAGATGGGTACATAGCCCTCCTTGAGGTCACCCTTGGGGGAGGGGTCCTGTCCCTCCTACAATCCCCCTCTGGATGATCTGGATGAATCAGGACCCTGATTCAGTGTGCATAGCCACAGCAACTCAGCTGACCTGCCAGCACTCAGGACCGTGACGGACTCCAAAGCCAGCCGGCACCAGGTGGGCCCTCAGCAAACACGTTCATTAAGTGGCGATGAGTGCTGCGATCTGCAGTGTCACGCTCGGATTACCACTCAAAAAATAACTCGCCTACCAATATTCCCTCCTGATGACAGATTCCCGTGCGGCACCAAGGAGAGAGGCTTGGCCACAGACCACGTCTCTGAAGGACCTGGGAGAAGGACCAGCGCTTTGCCCAGCTCCGGATTTCAGCCACGTCCTCCTCACAACTAGCTTCTCACATTTGCAACCAAGTGTGCAAAGCCAAACACACTAGTGAAATCTGGCTTTTCCCCAGATGGGGGAAGACTCTTGGCAAATTCACTTTCCAATCTTCCCAACATGAAACCTGCCCACTCTGTGATGCCGGGTGAAAGCACAAAGAGCTTACACCAGCTTAAAAACCGATCCAGCATGGCACGGCTCTCCATGCTCAACTTCAGAACCTTCTTTTCTCTTAAACAATGCGGAAAAAGAAAAAAAAAGTCAGCTTTCAGAGGCTGCCTATTTCCTTTAGCCAAAAGATAGTGTGATTCAAGGCTTTTCCCTCAATCTAGAGAGCAACTGCAGAAGGCCACAGTCACCCTGCCAAGGTACGTCCCCTCCAGAGTGCTGTAAGGCACTGGCTAAACAAGAACTGCCACTGCTTCCCTCACCCAAGCACAAAGAACAGAGCAAACCAAACCACTCCACTCATGCCTGGGAGACAAGACCCTCCCTTCTAAGCTCCGATATGATGCGGAGAGAGACTACTCATATGGCAGCCGGCTGAAACAGGCCTCCCACTTAAAGACCACTTCCCCCAGACACATCCCCAAAACGACTTGGTACCCTTAAAATGGCACGCATGAACTTACCTTCTGGTTCTAAAGTGGTATCCTCAACTAAACTGAAGGAGGGCCGGGCCAGGGACAAGGTTGCCATGGTGACCAAGACCAGGCAGATGAAGCGCCCCCAGCTGACCATGGTCACAGTGCCAATCCCTGGTCCTCTTCCATATCTCCACGTGGACGGTAATCCCATCTGCACACTTCTTCTGAGACCATGGGCTACCTGCAATGCCTTCAGCCCACAGGGGGCTCAGGAGCCAAAGCTCTGAGGCGGCTGTGCTGCTGTTGCTGTTGTTACTGCTGTTCCTGCTCCCACTGCTGCTGCTGCTGCTGCTGTGGCTGCCACTGAAAGAGAGAGATTCAGCCAGATTCAGTTTTTTCCCCCAGTGCCAACTTGCTTAAACCCAGATGGGATAAAACCATTTCTCAGCCTCTCAATACATTCGCAAACACATTCTTTCTCATTATCGGAAAAGCCTTCCATCCTCACCTCAGCGTCCCAGGTGTTTCCAGGCTAGTCCACAAGCTGCAGTAGGCTAATCTTTTTTTTTTTAAGCTTACTTTTAAGAGACGCAAGATAAACCATCACTGTAGGACCCAGCCACCCAGCTCTGCAGCGTGCCCTTCCGTCCACTATCAAAGCTGCAAGGTTGCTGAAGCAACTTGACCTTCATTCCTTTCAAGGGCAACTGCAGAAAAACCTGAGTTTAAAACGCTGGGCTTGGCATGGCCAGCCTCATTAACGTCTCTTATTCCAGCTGGCCTTTAAGACGCTGACTGGAGGAAGGGTCTGCTCTGAGAACCGCATTTCAGCTGAGCTGAGCGGCACGTCCTCGCTTCAGAACGGTTCTCAGAAAGAAAGGAGACCAACAGAATCAAAGAATCTCAGGAAGGCTTCAAAAACATTCCCACCAGTTTACACTTGTCAGAATTCATTTTCGAATGCAGGCGTGTATTTCAATCTTCCGCCAAGCAGCCACTTACAAAGAGTGAGTTTAATCCAACCGGGGGATTCAAAGCCTGAATTCCCTTCCACTGACTACAAGGCAGTGTACAGGCATACTAACTAAATATCTGCAACCGACGTCAAAGGGGTAAAGATACAACCCTTGATGAATAATTCAAGATTTTATTAGTAATGGTGATGATACGTACAAGCTGCCCTGGTATGTGATTGGCCTGGGAACTTTCAATACGCTAACCTATTGGCTAAACCTCCCAAGTATCAGTTACAAGGGGGCACTCAATTTACTAGATCCAAAGCAGAGAATTTCCCAAAAAAAAAAGCTTACCACAGTACAAATAACTTTATGTTTGTTCAGTGTCTTCAGTGACTAATCTTTGAGTCAGAATGCACGAGCTTTAGAGAATCTGCTGAAACCAATGGCAGGAAAGGATCGCACAAAACCATGGGCTTTGGATGCTGGGATGCCCATTTTATGAGACTGGGGATGGGTGAGCGTTTTAATGAAAAAGAGAGAAAGAGAAAAAGAATTCTAATCCCGTGCGCTTTTGATGCTTTCAATTATGACACAGGATTTCGACACTGCCAGAACCTCCGTCCTAAAATCTGTTCCTTTCAGCCTTCACTGAGACTAAGGCAGAGAGGACGTACCATCTCCAAGAGGGGAATAGGAAGCTGCTGTTTGGTTGTTTTTTTAAGCACAGGTAGAATGGTATAGCTAACAACAAAAGCCAGGGGTATATGAGCAGTTAGGTGCCCAGTGTTTTTAGTTGGCTGGAAGGATTTTTGTTCCCCCAAGTCTTCTTTCTTCTTAAAGCCAAGAGTCACAAAAGATAATTCCTTGTCTATTTCTACATACCAGTCAAAGGAAAGTGCACAAACATTCTCGTTGATTTCCTAAGAACTTTCAGAATGCAGGTAAACTCCCCTCTCCAGCAACTTTGCAATCTCAGGTCCCAGTAGGTCTTGAAGCAGAGTGCTGGGCCCACTGTCTCTACTAGCCACTACCCAGGAGTACCTCAGCTCCAGCTGAATGAGGAAGATGGCCAGTGCCCCAGGCTGACTCAACTTGAACGTTCGTTCTTCGAAGTCCCAGCCCCCACAGGAGCCCCCTCCTCAAACCTCTGTAAGGCGAGAAGTGACGGCAGCAGGTCTGCACAGCTCCTCACCGGAGTGGACAAAAGTGCTGAGCGACCTCCTAGGCAGGATAATTAGGTCCCAAGGCTCCGTGTTGGGAACACAGGCCCAGCATGCTGCTGGCGGCCACAATCCCAGCTTCCTGCCTTCAATACCATAATCCTTCCTGGAGGCTGAACCCCAGAGAAAGCCCCAGCGTGTTTATTTTTCCCCCTGAAAGGATACTCTCTTCTCAGCCTACGAGGGAGGAGTCCTCACCCTCACTCTGACGGATGGCTCTTCACGGCCACCCGCCCCTTGGGGTCATCTCCACACAAGTCTGCCTCCAAAGACAGGCAAAGGGACCCGGCCGAAAGGGCCCGGCTGGTGAGCTTGCGCAGTGTTATACACGTTTACACACTCTCCCCTGTCCTGCAAGAAGGCAGGTTAATTTAAGGCAAGCCCTTGGGGGAGGGGGGCGGTGCGACGGGTACTGCTACCTTAAAGGGTAGTTCCAGGATACCTCAGCGGGCAGAGCAATTGGCATTTTGTTCTCAAGTGGATTACTCCTGGGAGAAGTCAACACTCCCAGGTTAATACTAAATGTAGCCTCTCTACCCTGGTTCAAGGCTCCCTTACTTCTCCACGGGGCTGAATAGGGAAGGGAGCTGTCATGGGCTCATGGGGGGGGGGGACACCAAGGGGGGGCCCTAAACACAACGAAACCCCAAAAATATAAGCTGTCGTAAGTAAGACCATAATCCCTGACCTACTCTTTCAGTGGGTACTCCAAGCAGTTTGGGGTGCACATCGCCACCCCACTTCATTGTAGCATTTCTTTCATTTGTCAGCCTGAAATATCCTGTTTTGTCCCACTTCTTGGGGCGCTAAAGAGCTCTGAGAAATCTGCATTTTAATTGACATTCCAACGAGAGCGAGAGGGGCGCCTGATTGCTTTTCTATTCAAACTAAACAGGCTTTTCAGATGAAAATGAGTCCAGGCTGGTGGAAGATTTACAGGGATTTGGGACGCTTGGGACAATAGAGTTTTAAATGTTGATAGCGTTTCACACCAAACACATAATGGGTGCCGTGGATTTGAAAGCAAGTCTGCCTTTAAGGGTAGATTTTATTGAACTGGGGGGTGAGGTGGGGGGGAGAAGGAAGGTCTTGGGAAGTTTGCAGGGGCACGGAGCCGAAGCCGGCCTCCCGCGCCTGCCCCCTGGCCGCGAGGGTGGAAGCCAGCGCCACGCAGGGCCCTCGACCGATTCCCCCGCGCTGAAAGAATGAGCGCGCAAGTTAGAACTCGCCTGTGCTTTCAACATCTCGGCGCGGCAGCGGTCGGAGCAGCTAGGCGAACTAGGAAAAGTCGGTCCAGTTCGCCCCCTAGCCCCAGGCGCGCGGCGATCCCTCCTGCGCCAACCGCTGTGGCTGGTGAGGGATGGCCAGCACCGGAATCCCGGACCAGAGCCACTGCCTCCCTAAAGGTGTCGTCCCGGCATCTCCATCCCTTTGGGGATGTTGCCTGACCACACTCCAGCAGTTTCTTCCCAAGAAAGGATCTCTCATAAGGGTTTGTGTAGTACCAGGCTGGAGCTTCCAGAATCCAAGGACCAGGCACCCCAAAGATGCCCTTCCCGAACCGCCTATGGGCTGTGCCACTGGCAGGCGGCCCCACGGCGCGCCGGCTCTGAGCTCAAAGGAACGCGCCCAGTAGGCAGGACTGTGCCCGCCGGAGTCTGACAGGAAAGGGGTGCCAGCGGCAGAGGCAGATGTCAGCATTGGGATGGAGGTGCTGAAAGAACTCCCCCAAAGCCAGCCATCCGCATTCATCCACTCCTCCATCACCAATACAGTCAGAGACTGACAGGGTGCGCCCCCAAATAGGTTTACCCGCGCCTTCCTCCCGGGGATCCTGCGCCCCCGCATCCTCCCACGGCACCCACTTTCCCGGCTGGCGAAGCTCCCAGAGGCGTTCGGCACGACGATTACCTTGAATGGCAGCGCTCCTCTGCGCTCGGTGCTGCGCCGGAGCCCAGAGTGGATCGGGATGGAGCAGGCGATGATCTCGGAGGAAAACTCCAAAAAGAGAACGATTCCTTGGGTAGCAGCCGGCGCCAAGGTTCCGAGGCTTCACGCGCGCCGGGGATCGCAGAACAGCTAGGACATGACACCGGAGCTGCTCTCGGATCTGGGCAGCAGCAGAAGAAAGGACTGGAGCTTGGCGTTGCCTACTCCAAACTTTGCTGGCGAGTAGTGAACACTCGCAGCGCTCAGGAACGCTGAGGCCCGGGGGCTCACGCCCGGCCCCCGCCAGCCCGGAGAGCAGTCGCCACGCCGGGCCAGGAACACACAGGCAGCCCCCGCGCCGGAGCTCTGGCGGCCGCGCGTTCGATCGTCCGTGCGCCCGTTCCGCGCCTGCCGCCGCCGCCGCTCGCCTCTCCCGGCTCTCTCCCCTCGCCGCCCGCGCCGCCGCCGCAGCCTCCTCGGGCGGGTCACGCCCCCCGCTGAAACCCGAGCCGTTTCCTGGACGGCGGCGCCCGCTCTGCCAATCAGCGCCTCGCGCTGGGGCAGTCCCGAGCCCCGCGCTGCCCCCGAAGCCTAGCAGCCGCAAAGAGACACCCGCCAGGCAGGCGAGGGGCCCCGCCGCGCTGCCCGCAGGGGTGCACAGATGACCTCTCGGAACCCTGTTGGTGAACGGCCTCTGTACGCCACTGCCCCAGTTCCTAGCCAGCTTTGGTGCACAGTGGATGCGTTACGTTGTTTTATGTCAAGTTAGGAAACAAATGACAGAATGCTGTGCAACTTCAGACACCTTAGAATAGGTCTGCAGCATACTGGGGCCAGACATTTCATGTCATGAAGCTTTGAGGGTGGAAGCAGCGGATGTTCGTGGGAGATGTTGCGTTGTCTTGTTCCTCTGAACAATAGACAGGGGACGAGTGTTTGGGAAACCCTCCTTTAGGAAGGGAACACGTGAATAGGTAATTGTACTTATCCGCACATCTGCCTGCAGAGTAACAGAACCAGATTCTGACAAGAAAACTGAAGATCGGAGAGGTTAACACAACCGGCTGCTGGATGAGCCCTTTAATGTGGCTGCCATGGGAAAAGGCAATCTACAACAGAAAACATCTTTAATAGTATCAATGTAGGTTAACATAAAGAAATCCAAAGGAGGGCTGGAGATGGATCAGCAGTTCAGAGTGCTTCCTGCCTTCTTAAAGGCCAAAAGCCAGTTGCTGGCTAAATATCAGTCCCTCACAATGGCCTGTAACCCCAGTTGCAGAGTCATCCAAAGCCTCTGGTCTCCTTAGGAAACTGCACTCGTGAACACAAAGATACAGGCATATAGTTTAAAAATAGAAATAAATATTTAAAAGAAAGTAGGGCTGGAGAAATGGCTCCGTAGTTTAAGAATACTGCCAGAGATTGGTTCAATTCCCAGCATCCACTTGGCTTGCTCACAATCACCTCTAAGTCCAGTTCCAGGAGTCCCGACGCCCTCTTCTGGCCTTCAGAGATACTGCATGCACAATGTGCAGACAGACATGCAGGCAAACATCCATACCAATCAAATAAAATGAAAATTAATTAATTAATTAATTAATGAGAGGGGGAAGAAACTTGAAAGAGTCTAGAGAGGTGTTGGAGATGTAGCCTAGTAGTAGAACGCTTGCCTTGCATGTACAAGGCCTGATCTCCATGCCACCTAAGAAAGAAACAGAGAAAGAAACAAAGAATCAGAAACAGAAAACACACTCACTCTACCAAAAACCAAGTCATCTGACCGTGAGCAAATTGGATTCTCTCCCTGACTCTTACACTCTTCTGTTGCAAAGCAGGATTCTTTAACTAAATGTCAGGCCGGGCTGTAATGATTGGCATCTCCCATTTGTCTCTCCCACTAGACTACCTTGAGATCATTTATCTTTCAGTACGCACTCCCTTTCTCTCTTTCATCCCTTGAGCAGTTGTGTTTAAAGTCAAGGCCATATAAATTGTAACTCTAGCACTCAGAAGTGTGAGGCAGGAGGATTGCCTTGTGTTTGGGGGCCAACTTGGTCTACATAGTAAGTTTGAAGCCAGCTACATTTTGTCTAAATAAATTGAATCTTAATTATTGGGTCAATTATTGAGGTCCCAGACCTCGCAGGATAAAGAGAAGTTCGGGAGCTTGAAAATGGTTTCAGGTACATGCTGAGTTTGTGTCAGCCCTGGGCTATATAAGATCCTGGCTCAAATAGGTCACTAAGTTCAGAAAAGCCTTAGACTCTCTCTGGTGCCTAAAGACAAACAAAGCCAGACAGTAAAGTCCACCTGGGACACAGGTTTGAAAGAGGAGACGTACCAGAATCCCTAATACTCTACCTTATGCCATTTACACACACGATTCCTCAGGCCCCACATGATCAGATCATCTTTGTTCACAGCATAGCCTGGGAAACTTATATGCACATCACTAAAAAGCAAGGGGTAGCAAATCCATGTTCAATGCCTCAGGCAAATACTTATGAAATTAGAATTTGAAAACTCAACAACAACAAAAATAACAGCCGGATTTCCAAACGAAATGATCTGTTTATGTCTAGTGGAAAGGGGTGTGTTTTGAATGAGTTCTGTGGCCTGGGTGGGAACACCTCAGCCAGGTTGACACTGAGCCATTCAGTGTCAATGTGTGCTCATTCCCTAACCTGAAGTCACAAGGGAATGGTCCTGCTCCAGGCTGGCACTTCTATCTTTATGATCCCCACTGATGAGAAACTCCGTGTCTCAGGACAGAGCTCTTTCCCTACTGCAGTGGGCCCACCAGCCATTGAAAATGAGGTTAACACATTCTCACATAAATTAATGGCCCAGGAAGCCGCTGTCCCTGTCTCCCCCACCCCATTCATCTCTAGCTTTATAGATGCTGAATAGGAGGGAAGCCCTTCCGCTGAAAACAAAAACACCTTCTTTAACTAACGTCAGAGGCAGCGTGCAGAATTTGTTCTGTATGAAGATGAAAAGGTAGCCACCGTCCAAAGGCCCTGATTGCCAAAGAGCACCTTTTTTTTTCCCCCAAGTTAGGAAAGCCACAAATCCACAATAGGAAAATTTTAAGTTTAAAAAAAATTTTTTTAAAGCATGCTTTGAATTTTTGAAAAATAAAAAAATTCATTTTGCATCATTTAGACTTCAAGTGACCTCAGTGGTCCAGGAAAGCTTTCCTCCCAGCCAGGCGTCTGAATGAGAAAATCATCTCTTTGCAGGATTTTTAGCCCCTCTCCCTTCTTCAAGTGGCTGGAACCCCTTTTGTCAATGGCCTCCCGTGAATGCTGTTACTAATAAGCCTATTAATGAGTTTCCACGGCCGAGTGTGAATAGGTAAATAGGGCCCGATCTGTTGAGGTTTTGGGGGTGAGGGCAGAAAAGCCAGCAAGAACTCAAGGTGACAGTTTGAACTGAAGGCAGCTAGGCGGCAGGTTTCAGCTGAAAGAAACCCCAGACAAGGCCACATTCTCCACCCTCCACCCCCTACGGGGCCTCCTTTCTTCCCAATTTCGCCCTTTTATAAAATGTCTTGAGTAGTCGCCCTTTTCTCTTTCCCCAGAAGGCCTCATGACGCCCCCTCCCCCACCCCTCTAGGAATGATATGTCAGTGGAATGAAAGGGAACTGAGGGCAGCAGAAACCAGCCATCCTATCCATCCTGAGGAGCAAACGGTCAGCGCATCCCTGGGAGAGAAGAGGAGGAAAGGGGCCGCTGGGTCGCTCTCTGTTGAGATTCGGATGTTTAATTTTAGACATTTGTGTTTTAATGGGTTGTGTCTCCTTCACCCTGTGGAAAAGCTGGTTGAACAAAGGCTGTGTAGGACTGCCAGTGTGGGCCTGGCTCCAGGCTTTCTGTCTTTACATGACATCTCTATAAGGTCCTAGGCACGGCTGAGTTCAAGCTCATGGTCCACAGCCAGGCAACGTGCTCCAGGATGAGAAAGGAACCCAATCAGTTTGTGGCATTTCAAATATATATTCATATACACATACACATATACCCTAGTGAAATGCCGTGTGTGTGTGTGTGTGTGTGTGTGTGTGTGTGTGTGTGTGTCCCTCCCCATATTCACACTGAATGTCATCCAGGATTCTAAAATATATATGAACCTACTTCCCTGGGAATATAGGAGATATAGGGACTATAGGGTCATGGCCAAACATAGTGGTGAATACCTGTAATCCCAGCACTCAGGAGGTAGAGACGAGAGAGTCAGAGGTTCAAGGACAGCCTCACGTAGAGAGCTGGGCTCCATGAGACTCTGGCGTACGAAGAGTAATGTCCTCCGAGTAGGAGCATCTCCCTTTAATGCCGAGGGGTTGTACTCTTCAATAGTGGGAGGCCGTGTGGCAGCTCCCACTTCTCTGTTAGGTCCTAGCATGTGTGAACTGGAGCTGTGTGAACTGGAGCAGTGTGAGCTGGAGCAGTGTGAGCTGGAGCAGTGTGAACTGGTACTTCAGTTCCTTGAGTCATCTGTTTGCTCCATAGGTAGCAGAGGAGCTCCTCTATGTCATAGCTGTCACACAGACTCCAAAAAGCATGAACAGATGAGGACAGGACAAACACCAGGCTACTCCCAGGGGTTCCCAGAAACGTTGGCACATGGGAGAAGCCATGTGTGTGTCCTATGATAATCACCAACCATTCCCATCTCGCAGGACCATCAAGGATTGAGCTTGTGGCTGCCCTATCATTACTGTGCTATTACTAAGAATTAGTAAGAGCCTCCATTAATATATTCTGGAGCCACCACTGCCAAAACACCCTCCCACCCCAGCAGAACGGCCCAATGAGAAACACCCAAGAGGTCGGCCTTCGCACAGCCTTGGTTACACAGAACATGGTTTCCAGAGGGGACTAAGGCAGCTCTGTTCCTGTCAGTACCTGCTGTTTCTAAATCCCTGGGGATATTGGAAGGACTTTATGGGGCTGTGTAGAAGGCACACATAAGGATATATTTGGCCCTGTGGAGCACCCTGCAAGGGGGGAAACAGCATAAACACAAAGATCCAGCAAAACTGATGTACCTCTTCTCGCTGGAGTCCACACAACAGGGTTGCACATTCTCCTACCCTTGCTGGATATTTGAATAAGTTCATAATTTTAAAATGTAGAGGAAACACCATAGGTAGATGGTGCGGACTCTCATCTCAACACTGCCCCCTTCTGCCTTGTGCCCAATGGACAAGGACAAATTCCTGCCATCTGCTAACCTGAATCTGAGAAGGGAACCAGTTGGCTCGCTACTTAGTTAAGGCAGCCGCATGCACAGTTAGGATGCCATAAGTCCCTTGGTGGTTGACAAGGACCATGGGACAACAGAAATCACATTAGGTCCAGGCACCCGGGTGTGACTTTCTTCTTCTATCCTCGTCCCTTAGCCTATTTGGCTTGAGTCCACATGCATGGTTGTCAAATGGGCTGGGATTCGTATGGCGCTGTGCTCCGTACTATTTGCATAATTAAGGTGCCCCCACCCCCGCTCCTCTAGTCTAAAAGATAAGCTTATGATGATCGCTGGCAGGTCTCTGAACATGCTGCCTTACACCTTGAGGCCCGAAGAAACTGAGAGGTTGTCATTTACCTGTCACTGAAGGGCATGATGTATTACAGGAACTTGGCATCTGTGTGGAAGAACAGACAGCTGTCTGCGAGCACTGCTCTTGACCCTTCTACTCAAAATAAGCCTCTCCCAGAAAAACACCTCCAATCCCGGCCCATCGATGGTTAGGAGCAATGTATGGCATGTCATTCCCGGCCTGCAAGCCTCCAGGACCTTCCACGATCATCATCACCATCACCACCACCACCATCATCCTTCTCACCCCCAGCACATTGGAACAACCTCCTCTACAGCAGTCCACCCCACACCCCTTCAGCAGACTGCAGAGAAGTTATGCATGTGCTTGTAACCAGCATTTAAACAAATTATCATATGCAATTCCTCCTTTAGTTCCCACCTGCAACATCCGTCCCCACCTGGAGCCCTGTGCTCCAGTTTAGTAGCACTAGCATGTGTGGCTAGTGCTACCATGGTGAACAAAACACAGATGCGAGAGGCTTTTGCTACGTAACGCTGCGCTGAATTGTGGGCCAGGCCCTTGTTTACTGCCTCCTCCTCCAGGAGGACCTCAGGTTCCTTCCTACCCATTCCCATCTGGGCTACTCCCGTGGCCTGTATAGGAACATCTTGCATTGCCAGTGGGAATCAGGACAGTGGCTCTCGACCTTCCTGATGCTGGGACCATTTAGTGTAGTTGTGATGACTCCTCTCCCCTAACCATAAAATATGTGTGTTTTCCAATGGTCTTAGGTGACCCTTGTGAAAGGGTTGTTTGATCCCAAAGGGTCAAACCCCAAAGAGGTCATGACTCACAGGTTGAAAACCTCTAACTCAGGAGAATGGACTCTGCTTAGCATAAAACTCTGCTGCTTAGCATGGAGACAGTAAGGGAGAAACACTGGGGAAGGTTCCTTCAGTAAATAGAATGTTTACCTCTGCTCCTGTGAAAATGAGCCCACTCTGGCACCCCCTTGCGTCAGCCCTTGCTCTCCGAGGGACTTTCTATGGGCCTCCAGCTCCCCACTCTAAGACCTCACTGTTCCCTCAAATCCTCAGAAATTCACAGCTGTGAAGACCCAGCGAGAAGTGCTTGCTGGTTCAAGGTGGCCATGATTTCAAGCCCAGCAGAGACTGACCTTCTACAAGAGTCCTGGGAAAAGGAGCTGGGTAGGCAGTGTTGAATTATCACACATGGACAGGCATAGCCTCTGCCTCTCCGGGTTCACACGGCTTGGCCCTGCCTGGCACGCTAGAGCAGTTTGGTGAGCTGTGCTTATCGCTGACAGGCCTACAGATAGATTCTCCCTGATTGACGGTGATTGAAACATAGCCTCTTTGGATCTCTTTATAAGGTGTCCCGGAAGCATATTTCGCTGAGGTTTTGCACACAGTGAGGTCTACCTAGAAATTAGGGAGAAAGAGCCATTTTTGCGCAAGTCTGACTTAGTCGTGTCATTCCCCTTGTTTGCGGTGACCCAGTTTCCACGGAGCGCTTGCTTCCTTTTCTGCCGATTTCTGCGTTTTCGTTATTCTATTTCTCCAGGGTGTGTGTCTATTTTGTCCAAATGTGTAAAGAAGTTGCCTTAATAAACCAAAAGGGAGGGAAAAAACCAAAGGATTTTGCTGCCAGGATCCTCCTAAACTCCAAGGAAGAGGCAGGGAATACAGGTCAGGACGCACATAAAACCAGTAACCCAGTAACCCTTTTAGGGTCTCAGAGCTCCTGTACTTTATCTCCAGGCTGGGGATAAAGGCCATCAAGGAGTAGGGAGATTTCTTTAACAGATTTCTAAGAACAGTGCTGAGCAAAAGTTAACTCATAATTTGAGCCGACACTCGGAGACCCAGGAAGCAGAAGGCTCCAGGTGAAGGAGACCTGGGACCTCAGGTCAGGGCCTGGAGGCTCTTTGTTCTTCAGCCTCTGCGCAAGAGGTAGATGCTCGGCAGACGCTCGCGCCCCCGTGTGGCCGTGGGCGTCCCTGCGGGTAGAAGAAGGGAGGGCAGGCCGGAGGACAGCACTCCGTGGCCTGGCAGGGTGCAAGAGAAGGGGCTTCCAGGGCAGCAGGAACACGGGTCATTCACTGTTCCCAGCTTCCAGTGGGTCCTGGTGTGTAGCCGATGCGGTGATTGGTAGGGAGGCATGTCTGTAGAAAGAATCCAGCTGGTTACCCAATCCCAGCTGAGATGGACAGTCCTATCCCTTGGTGTCTTGGGAGGGCATCCAGCCGGAATGGCGAGCATCAGCAGTCTGGAATGCTACTACTTCAGGCCTCTTCTCTGTCCACAGGGTGTGGAGTCCCAGGAAGGCTGTTCCATATTTCCAGCTAGTGAGGTTCCAAACAACCTCAGCAGCTTTGCCTTAAGCTGGTCTCCTTTCTGCCCTTAGCACATCTTGCTGGATTCTACCTGCACTGTTGGCCTCCCAGCTCCCTTCTACCAAGGCTAGTCAGTGCCCCACTCTGGGCTATATCCTCTTGTGAAAACCACCGTATAGCCATCCTTCCTGTTGTGGATACAAACTGTATCGCCTGTCTCCTTGCTATGATAAAACACCTGACCAAAGCAACTTAAGGGAGGAAAGGATTTCTTTTGGCTCAATCATGTCTGGAATGTCATGGTGGTAGGTCTTGAGGCAGCTGGACATTTTGTTCCAGTGAGGAAGAGCGAAGCCCGATTTCTCCTTTTTATTCTGTCCAGGAGCTTCACCCATAGAATGGTGACGCTCATATTTAGGATGTACCTACCTTCCTCAATTAATTTAATCTAGATGATCCCTTACAACTACGCAGAGACACTTGTTTCCATGGTAATTCTAAACCTCATCAAATTAGCAGTCATAATTGACCATTCCAGGTCCTTTAGGATCCTGGCCAGTTCTGCCTCCTCCCCACTCGTCACCTGCCCAGCAATGGGAACCATTACCTTCCTTGTCCACAAAGTCACCTTGAGTTTTGATAGGTCCCCATTTACAGGACCATGATTCTGAGCTCCTAGTATGGGAAGGGGCTTCCTGGAGGACATTCACTGGCTGCTTACTTTATCCTAGCACTGTGATCATGGTCTTCTAGGGCGTATCTGCCTTCAAGCACAAGAACCCTGAAAGGTACTAGGTACTAGGTGACCCTGGTAACAAGCCAAGCTTTGGTGTTGGGAGCTCAGCCAAGTACACTGTTATCATGGGGAAGGGAGCTTTAGAGATGCTGACAGTGCCTCTGTGGGCTGCATCTTTGACTGACCCTAGTGCCTACAAACCTACAGCTGTAATCCAGCTGTAATGGACGCTGTGCCTGATCCTTCTTCCTATAGACCCATGTATAAAATGAGGTCCAATCAGCTCTGTGGATCTCCAGGGAGGTCCTCTGTCTATAGACTCAAGCTCTTTTTCCCCCTACATTGTCCTGGCTCTCCTGGAACTCACTCTGTAGATCAGGCTGACCTCAAACTCAAGAGATCCACCTGCCTTTGACTCCTGAGTGATTAAAGGTGTGCACCACTAGGCTGGAGAGATGGCTCAGCAGTTAACAATAGATGGATGACCCTTCCAAAGGTCCTGAGTTCAGTTCCCAGCAACCACATGGTGGCTCACAACCATCTATACTGGAATCTGATGCCCACTTCTGGCATGCAAGCAGAAAGAATATTCATTTTCATAAAATACATAAGTGAATCTTTTTTAAAAATCAGAAAGATTCCAAACAAATTACCTGGTAGACCATAAGTTCTTAAAAAGAAAAATGCAAACCAAAATATCCTGGCAGAAACTAATGAGTAGAAGCTGGGAAACAGTGGATTCAATCACTCAGGCAGAGTTGGCTCTTTGGGGGTTGGGGGTGAGTGTGTTCCACCATCGCCCAGGTCCGTGTCCACATACTCAACCAACTGAGAGAGAGATATACATTTATACATATATACATATATATTTGCATTTGATGTATATATACTCTGTGTGCCTGTCATTTTCCCCAAACCATGAAGTAGAATAACTCTTCACGTTACATTTACACTGTTCATTTCCGTACCAGAGCCTCTAGGCCCCAACCTTGATGGAGCCCTGTTCTAACCCTGGCCTCATATGCCTCTGCTTCTCTCTGCTGAGTGACACTGGGTAAATTGTGTGGCCATCCGGAGCCCCTACATCCCTATTGATGAACTATAACTCTCAGACATAACTGGCTTTGAAACTGACCATCCTTAGGTGGTGAGTGACAGTCTCGGGCAGAGTGCTTCCTCTCTTTCTTCTAATGGGCCCTCCATGTGGCCCAGAAAGCCACTCTATCCATAGCTTGAGTTTGCTTTCCTGGGCCTCTGTGGTAACCTGGGCTTTCATAGTGACTTATGTATACATTGATAGAGCTTTTCACACCTTGGGCAGTAGTTACAATCATGTTCTTTTTTCTCCTGGGCTTCCTGTTGAATGAGCTACCAGCCGGAAGCAGAACCTGAACCATTGAAAATGCTGTGCTAGTTGGTCATCAACTATGTATGCAGAATGCCCATCAGTTCTTGCCACCATGATGGTCGTCATGAAACCTCAACCTTAGAGCACCAGATTTCCAGGAGTCACAGTGGAGTAATGACTCTCGGGAGGAAGCCTGGACACTGTCTGTCCCTCAGCATGCAGGGACCACATGCCCCAAGAATGATACGCCATTGGTTCCCTAGGTTTTCTGTTGGGTTAGCTGGGGACTTAGGAGGCATGGTACCAGCATGTAACAACAGCACTCCTTTCAGCTGTTGATGGGGCTGTAGCATCCCATCTTGACAACATTATCCCTATAGTAACTCAGGTACAAACAGCTTTTTTCCTTGAAGAAGACAGAAGAATTCCTTTTCTTCTCAGATCTCGCCCTGCTACCAGCTCTGGTCCTCCAAGGCTGCTTTCCGTTGAGATCTCTTCATCATTGTGAGTGGTCTCTGGTGACCTCATCAGTCCATATGCCCCTCCCTCATCCTCCTTACCTCTCTGCCACTGTCTTATTCCCAGATGCCCTCTATCTACTCTGTTTGCCTCTGCCACACATTCCTTAGCTCCTCTGTCTGGGTCTTTGGTTTCAGTTTGACTTGGGTTCCATGGCAGCTAGGTCACCTAGCCTCCCTGTGCTGTGCGTTGGTTGCCACATCTGCTCTGTAAATGGCTTATAGCTCTCTATTCTGCTATAACCAATTGCCATGAGCTCACCGTCTAAAAACTGCATAAAGATGCTCTTGCTGACTCAAGGACCGGAAGTCTGGGTGAGCCCTGCTGCTCACAGATGCTCTAGGTAAGACTCTGCCTCTACATTCACACAGGGTATCCGCTGGATTCTGCTCTGGCACTCTGCATCTCAGGGCAGGTACGTCGTGCGTTCATCAGGAAGCCTATCTCAGCTCCTCTCTCCAGTCTCAAAGTCAGCACAGCATATAAGTGCTTCTTGATGCCATGCAGAGCAGAGCCTTATCTGCTGTTTCCCATCTCTGCTCTAGCTTCGAGAAGTTGTCTCTTTAGAAGAGTTCATCTGCTTGGAGAGACGGTCCATCCAAATAACCTAGTGGGTATTTTTGTTTATTTTTTTTTATTTTTGAGACAGGCTGTCCTAGAACTGGCTCTGTAGACCAGGCTGGCCTTGAACTCAGAGATTCACCTGTTTCTGTCTCCCAAGCTCTGGGATTAAAGGCGTGCACCACTACCACCCTGCAAATAACCTCCTAGTTTAAAAGTCCTTTTTCCACCTGCAAAGTTACTTTACTAGATTCAGGGTACTGAAAGAGGAATGTCCTGAGGGGAACCAAACAGAAAAGAATACGCCTTGCTTGAGAGAGAGAGAAAAAAATGTTCTCCAGAGGTTGTTACACAAAAACTAAGTGACTGGAGGACGAGCCAACTCTCTCACAGGCTCTGGAGGCTGCAAGTCCCTAAGGAAGATGTCTATGAGGCTGGGCTCTTTTTGTTACACCCACAGGAAACTCCTTCCTCTTCTTTTCTAGCTCCCAGAGATTGCCTGCCATCCCAAACCACCAGGCATTCTTACAGTCCCTTGGCGTGTACCTTGGCCCTTCAGTGGCTGCATCTACTGTCACTTCATCTGGTGTCCCTCCCACGTGTCCTTGGTTAACTTGCCTCTTCTTAGAATGACATCTGTTGGATTGAATGGGCCAGTCTTAAGGAACTTAACTTGGTGACATCTGTGAGACCCCACAGTCAAACAGTAGTGCAATCCTAGGTGCCCCAAACAGAGACGATGCTAGGAGAGCCTTTGAAAAAGTGCTGCTACTAGCTGGCTTAATACTCAGTAGCAGACGGCCATGCCCAGGGCCGGTCCCTTCTAGGCCACTGTGGGCACCAACCAGAATGGCAAGTGAGAGAATGTCCATAACCACGCCTCTCTTAGCCACGCCTCTCCTTAGCCACGCCTCTCCTTAGCCACGCCTCTCCTTAGCCACGCCTCTCCTTAGCCACACCTCTCCTTAGCCATGCTTCTCCTTAGCCTGCTAGCCTATAGACCCCATCTTGAGAGCAACTCTTCCACTGCTCTTTACTGGGACTGGCTCCTGCCTGTGTGACCTTTCACCTCTTCTGGGCCATCCAGGTCCATATCTTGGGCAGTCTTCAGATCTCACTATTCTGGGAGGCTGCTGACCTCCCCACTTCCCTCTCCCCCACCCCAGGGTGCTGCCCCCTCTGGCAGGACAGACTGAGTACAGGAGCTGACATCCTCACCATCCTGCTACACAGCTGGCTAGAGAAAGAGCCAGGCTGTTAGGAAACTCAGAGTGAAGATACCACTCACCCAGGGGATTAAGACATGGGATGTGTCTGCTCTGGGGCCTGCACAGTTCAGAGGAGTGATTTTCAGGCAAGAAATGACCAGTCTTCTCATCCTGGCCCCACAGTGATCGGTCTTACAATGACCTTTTCTTTCTAGAAAGAAAAACGACATTCAAATCTTTGGTAAGAGGTAGCCTACCTCCCCCCACCCCCACTCCCTTTATTTAAAGACAGGTTCACATAGCTGAGGCTAGCCTCAAGCTGATTGGTCAGAGGGTGCCCAGGAACTCTTGCCCCTCCTACCCTCACCTCCCAAATGCTAGTGTTACAAAGCGCATGCCACCACGCTTGATTTATACCACGCTGGGGGATGGAAGCCAGGACTTCACGCATGCTAGGCAAGCACTCTACCAAATGAGCTACACCCCAAGGCCCCCTAGCCCTTTCCCCTCCCAGTACCCGCCCCTGACTCACATTAAGGATTCAGACAAGATGCTGGGTACCGACTGGTCCCTCATGCTTGTTCACTTACTGACCTAACGTTGGCCTGCCTTAGGCTGCCGAGAGGGAAGAATTGATACATCCCTTCAGCCGTCTAGGGATCTCACACCATGCTTCCAAGACACGTTTAATAAATCAGTACGCAGGCAGACACAGAGCGGTCCCCAGCCACAGTTTTGTGGAGAGCAAAGAATGACTTCCAAACACTTCAGCGCTCTGACCTTCCTCATTTCCGGAAATGCCCTTAAGCTCACTTCCACAGGCACACAAGGGAATGGAGCTGGAGAAAGATGAGGGACAGCTGTCGCTGCTGGGGGAGCAGAAGAGGCAGGCAGGGCCTCACAAGCCATTGTTCCTCTTTGGAAGGGGAGTGTTTCCCAGAGTCTCGCCATTTTGACCTCACCAGAGACTAACACTGCCCAGGAAGGAACAATCATGGTTTGTTAAATGAACAAATCAAAAAAAATGGTTTCAGGCTGCTGGAGAAGATTCTAGAACACCTCTACTCACCCACCCCAGCCCCTGACACACACTGCAAATGAAGCTTGATTTTAAACGCACACATGTCAGACACAGGCTGCCCTCCTCATGCCCTGTCCGAGGGTAGTGTGTTCAAGAAAAGTAGAGTGCCCCCTCAGCCACAGTGGGTCAGAGCTGAGAGCCGCAGCAACAAGGGGGGGCAAAGCCGTTTGCAGCTGCTTATGTGATGTGTATCTGATGGATAAATAAACTTCGTTTTCCAGGGCTGCCAATCCCTAAACACGCACAAGTATACATTCACTCAGAAACCTAAAAAAAATAAACAAGTACGGTATGTTTGACTGGATCTTCTTAGCACCCCAGCTACTCGCCTTTCAGCTGCTTAATAAACTTGGTTTATGGGTCCCTCCTACAGGCCTGTGTGGAGCAGTTCCGCTCTGAGGAATCGGTCCCTGTTAGGCTGGAGGCGGGAGGAAGAAGGGGAAACTCAAGCGGAAAATCTTTGTTACAGCTCCTGTTTCTTCTGGGCAGGTGACATTATAAGAGGTGGCACTGAAGCTGCCTGCTGCCAGCTGTAGCTCAGCCTGAACTGGGGATGTCAGTCAAGCCAGGCAAGAAACCCCTGGGATGGCAAGCTGGGACTGCCACCCAGGCATGTTAGATGAGAACCCGCCATTCTCATTTCTTTGTCCTCTGAGGGACATACAGACCAGGACAAGAGGAGAGGACGGAGATTTGGCTATAGGCTTCTCCTTTCTCCATCAATCTGTATCAGGTACTAGGAGCCTTTTGCTTCCTCTCTTGACCCAAGCTGCCATGATGGGAGGAAGGGTCCACTTACCCAGGTCTCTCCCACAGTGTGCCTGGGAGCGCCACAAGAGGCCATCATCCATTCCCTGAGAGCCCATGTGGTAGTAGGTCCTGGTTTCAGTTCTCATTGGCCATTCTTCAGTAACTAATACAATCTAGCAACCCCGAATCCATCAGGAGATAGAAGTCCAGACAAGTCTTAAGAGTTTGGCCAAGGACTTATATGAAAGAAGAAAGAAACACAGAGAATCTTTCTAAGATTTTTCTTCCTAAGAAAGACTAGAAGAAAACTGTGAGAGTATTTTCAGCTATGCAAACCAAGACTGAACTTTCAAAAGCATATGTTACTGACAGGCTCAAAGTGGGGGTGGGAAGGTATACAGATGACATGTAATCTGTAAGAACCCCTTCCCCTCAGGTGTTTGAATTGAACCAAGTCTCTTAAGATTGTGTGTGTGTGTGTGTGTGTGTGTGTGTGTGTGAGAGAGAGAGGGGGGGGGGGCACTTTCAGGAGCCAGAACAGGGTACCACATCACATCCTGTGGAGCTGGAGTTGCGGGTGGTTGTGAGCCACTCAATGTGGATGCTGGAAACCAAACTTGGGTGTTCCAGAAAAGCAGGAAGCACTCTTGACCAATGAGCCATACCTCCACACCGAACCACAATTCTTTCACATGTTAGATAAGAACTCACCAGTGAGGTACACACCCATTCCTGCAACCCAGATTATAAAAATAACTTGAAGGGCTGGAGAGATGGCCCAACAGTTAAGAACACTGGCTGCTCTTCCGGAGGGCCTGAGTTCAATTCCAAGCAAACACATGGTGGCTCACAACCATCTGTAATGGGATTTGATGCCCTCTTCTGGTGTGTCTGAAGACAGCTATAGTGTACTTGTATACATAAAATAAATAAATCTTTAAAAATAATAACTTGAGGTGGTCCCCAGGAAGGATTAATTCCCCAGTTCCAGGGTCCCCATATGTTCCTGGGACAAGGTGGGTAGTCTGCCTGGGAAATGAAAGGTGGGCAGGGTTGACTGCAAGGACTCCTTTGGTGCTGATGTTGGAGAAGGCATTGACCAGGTCCAGTGTGCATTCTTAATTCACATCCTTACCATCATAGTGCTTTGTAAGAAATGAGGAAAACATGTTGGTAGCCTTCAGAAATCCTGTTAGCAAGCCCACTTCTGGGCTTCTCAGTATATTAAATGGTTCAGACTGCAACAGCTGTTTACTACCACATAGTTCTGCTCTTGACTGGGCTCAGAAGGGTGGTTCTTCTAAGGTGGTTCTTTTTTATGATGGTGATCCAAACGATACTCTTTCCTGAAACTCATGTGGCTGGCAGTCCATGCTAGCTATCCACAGAAGTATTTCACTTTCTTGCCATGTGCCTCTCCACAGGACTAAACTCCTCATAGTGTGGTGATGGGTTCCAGGCAAGAGCATCCCAAGCAAGTGGAAAGCTACAAAGCTCCAGCCAGGGTCATAATCAAGCATCATTTTTCACATCTCGTTGAGCAGATGGGAGGCATGACAAGAAACTAGAAGTCTTCACCCCACCACAGGTCATTGTGGGAGAATGGAGAACATCTCTTACTTTGCATCCTTTTGATGCTAAGGACCCTTACTTATGGGAAAGGACAGGATAATCAGTCATAACCAATAAGGAGACATATGGGAGATATATATATATTCTCAGTCCTAAAAACAGAAACATCTGCACCTTCTCATCTGCATATGAGAGGGGCAGGGCCTGCACTACTCATCTGCATATGAGATGGGGTGGGGCCTGCAATGACCTGCTCTGGCCACCATTTTCTTCTTTCCTCTTGCTTTTGCAGGTTGTATATACAAACAGGAAGTCTCTGTTGATCACAAAAACTCACTTCAGGTCCATGGGTGACATCAGACTAGGAAACACACTTCCCTTCCTCACCTTTTAATCCCAAATTCCAAACACAATATCTCCACGCTTGCATTTTACCAGTGGCAGAACTATGAGTCACAGGTGTGGCGATGAATCCCAGGGCTTTGTTCATGTGTGAGAAGTCACAGCTCCATAGACACAGCACACACAGGACAGAAAGGTTCCCCCTTGCTCCTGGATTTTAACTCATTTCCCTAACCCTGCCTGACACACATATACAGACCACAGATGTCACATCCTCAGCCCAGCTGGGCCCTCAGGACCTCCTGCATATCCAGAAGGCTGGCTCTATTCATTCCTGGGCAAGTTGGGGAGGGGGTGTCAGAAATCACTTTAAATCACTTTAAATGCCTCTCCAGAGAGTAACAGAGAAAGCAGAGCAGATTTCCAGAATCTCTCATCCCCAAGGCAATTCCAGAGCACAGGAAGGTGACAGCATCCCCTCCAGCTCTGCAGCCTGCACAGGGCTGGCTGCTGCCCTCGGACCCTATATATTTGTCAATTTTAAAATTACACTTATTCTCTCTCCTACCCTCCCTCCCTCCCTCCCTCCCTCTCTTGTGTGTATGTTCATACATGTGGATATGTCCCTGTACCACTGGGCATGTGTTGAAGTCAATGTGCAACTTGTGGGAGTTAGTTCTCTCCTTCTACAGTTTGAGTCCTAGAGATAGAACTTGGGTTGCCAGACATGGTGACTGGTGCCTTAGCTCACTGAGCCATCTTGCCAGCCTGCCGCGTATCTTTCTACCTTCTTTTGTGAGGTCTTCTCAATACAAATTTAAAATCAGACACCTGAAACATGCAAGACTGTTGGTCCCCAAATCAAAGCATGGCTTAGTTTTGGATTTTTAAAAAGACACTTTATAGGGGCTGGGAAGATAGCTCAGAGGTTAGAGCACTGGCTGTTTTCCCAGAGAACCCTGGTTCAGTTTCCAGTATCCACATGGATGTTCCCAACCACCTATAATTCCAGCTCCAGGTGATGCAACTTTTTGGGGGGACTCCTGGGGTACCAGGCACACACACAGTGCTTGACACAAGCAAAACACTCAAATACTGAAAATAGACTTAAAATATATATATATATATAGACAACCTACAATAAATAAACAAGAAATTCTAGACACGTTCCACCAAGTCATAGGTTTGTTTATTTATTCATTCAACTAGCACTTAACAGCAAACGTGAGCAAGATGCTTGTGTCGTTTGGAAGGGAACACTGGTGCTGAACAGACAATTACAAGTGTAAGCCGAGGGGCATGAAAGGGAGGCCTCTGTGCCCAAAGGACGTACACATATATGCACATAACAACAATTAATTAAGAAGGAGGCCATGAATTTGAAAAAGGGCAAGAAGGGGTATGTAGAAGAGACTGGAGGGAAGAGAAAAATGATGTAATTATATTATAATCTCTAATAAAAATAAAAAATAAAGTGACTCGCTGGCTGGAGAGATGACTCAGGCGGTGGAGATGCCTGCCGCCAAGTCTGATTATTCCAATTCCCAACACTCGCAGGTGGAAGGAGAGAACCGCCAATGCAATTGGGCTCTGACCTCAGTGTGTGCCCTGTGACACACAGGCTCCACCCCACCTGTGTGTGCACACACTATAAATACATCTAATATTTATTTTAATGGACTCTTATATTTTTGGTTGTGAGCCTAGCCTTAAGTGGCTGAGCCATCTATCTCTTCAGCCCGTTAACGAATAGCATTGTCTGTTCTGTATAGTTCTGTGGCTCTAAGCCAGAGTCTTTAGCGAAAATGTAATGTACTTTGAACAAATGATTGATGGCCTGCCCTGCCTGGCACCGCACGCTGCTTGTTCTCGGTCCCACATTTGGGATGGGCACCAGTGACCAAATATCATACACAGATGTGTCTAAATGTCACACCACTGAAGTAAATACACATGACCTCAATGGAAAGCCAGCTGCCTCTCCTGGATGGAACCCCAGAGCCTTACATGTAAGACAAATACCAACCAGTACTTAACTTCTTTGGGGGTTTTGTTTGCTTGTCTGTTTGTTTGTTTATTTGTTTGGGAAGTGAGTAGTGGCCCCCCAGCCTCTGTTCTAGGCACCCTTTCCAGTATCTATTTTGCATAATAAAAAAATTCACATTGGGGCCGGGGAGACAGCTCACTGGGCAAGGCTCTTGCTGCTCAAAGATGAGGACCTGAATTCAGATCACTAGAACCCACTTAAAGCAGGCACGGAAGCAACATCTGTACTGCTAGCATGCCTATGGCAGGAGGGGAAACATAGACAGGAGAGCCCCAGAAAGCTTGTCAGCCAACTGTACTGAGAGATGCAGCAGTGAGCAATGACAGAGTCCCTGTCTTAAGGTGGAAGGCAAGGACTGGCAAAGGAGGCCGTCTTCTGACATCTACATGCATCCCACAGCATATGTATGCACCCAAACTTACACGTGAACACATACATACAATAAGATAAAAAATACTGACAGTAGTAGTAGTAGTAGTAGTAGTAGTAGCAGTAGCAGCAGCAGTAGTAGTAGTAGCAGTAGTAGCAGTAGTAGTAGTAGTAGTAGCAGTAATAGCAGTAGTAGTAATAGTAGCAGCAGCAGCAGTAGTAGTAGTAGCAGTAGTAGTTGTAGTAGTAGTAGCAGCAGCAGTAGCAGTAGTAGTAGTAGTAGTAGTAGTAGCAGTAGTAGTAGTAACCTTGTATGGACTTGGTAAGGTTGCTGATCTCAAACTGTTGTCCCCGTTACTGGAGGCCTGCCTTGTGAAGGGGGCCTTAGCATCACTTTGATGGGACATCAAGTCCCTGTCCTGAACCTGTGGAAGCTGAGAAGGTTTGTTTGCATTTGTGTGTGTGTGTGTGTGTGTGTGTGTGTGTGTGTGTTTGTGTGTGTGTGTGTGTGTGTTTGTGTGTGTGTGTGTTCCAAAGACACATAGCAAGGGTCCAAACAAAAGATTCAGGTATTTCAGAGCTATCCCCAGACTGCCCCCCCCCAAGGAAGAGCCTTCTCTCAGCTGGGCATGTTGGTACCCTTGGATCTGGAACTCAAGGAAGCTGAACACCTTGATTGCACAATGTCGTCTAAGTTGGTTTATTGCATGAGACTTCTGTTAAAGATCAGTGTGATAACTGCACAAATCAGAGATTCCTTCTAGCAACTTCCCAGCATTCTGGGCGCAGCTCTAGACTAGCCAGTGTGTGTGTGTGTGTGTGGGGGGGGTAAGGTAGTGAGGACCCAGCTACTAAATAAAACCTCACCTTATGCCCATACGGATTACATTCCAGGAGAGACAGATCACAAACAAGTAGATAAAATGATTATCAAAGCCCAAAACAGTCTAAGGAGAAAGACAATTGGTGCCCTGACTGATGTGTCTACGTGAAGAGCAATACATGTACTGAGCATTTGGAAACCTCGTAGGATACAGAGCCACTAGGAGGCCAGGGGCCATATGGAATATAGACACAGGATTGAATGCTCCTTGCTGAGGCCCAGTGGTTTTTTTCGCCATAGAAAGCACCTGAGGGAAACTGAGGATGGAATCAGCAGGACTTGAAGAATTCCAGGGATTGAAGACAGTAGACCTAACCTGCATACCTTGACCCACATGACCGCTGCAGTAGAACTCCAGGCTAACTGGCTCAGCATCCAGGTGCCTCCAGAAACTGTATAAAATAAATAAATTAGCACACAGCTTTAATCCCTCTGGCTAGAATACGGACAAGTCCTTATTACTCACCTGCAATCCCAAACAATGAAGGTAAAGTTAGTTTGTAGAAGGAAGCAGCCATGTTTGAAAGTGATGTCTAATTGAGTGGCAGAAAAAGGGACGAATCAAAGAAAGATTTGACAGAATAGGGTACGCCCAACTCTCAAGAGAAAAGAGAGGAGGGGGAAACTACTCAAGGGAGAGACAGACAGTACAGGAGGAAGAGGGTACAGTACAGGAATACAGTAGACAAACAGTACAAACAGTACAGGGATACAGTAGACACACAGTACAAACAGTACAGGGATACAGTAGAGGTCCTGGAGAACAGGGCAGTAGAGTTGAGAGGGAGAGGAGAGCAGCACAGAGAGAAAGAAGGAGGCAGTGTTACCAGGAGAGTTTTACAGAGACAGATTGGGGAGAGAGCAAGCTAGACACAGGTAAAGAACAATAGAACGAGGAGCCAGAAGATGAGAAGACATTGCTAGAGTTGGTTTGAGATCAAGCAGAGCAATTCAGAAGAAGCCGAGAGAGAAGCCAGGTTGGATCCGTCCACTGGGAGAGGAGCTGGAGCCAGAACAGCTGAGTTAAACCAGCCAGCAAAAGATCAGGAAAAACTAGAAAGGGTGGGTTTATTCAGCAGCACGTTTCAGAGGCTGAAAACATTCTAGGCCTCGATAAGATTGTATGGAGGCTAGAAGCTTCCAGGACTGAGCCTAGGTTAGCAGACAGAGGCAGTAAGCTTCGGAGACGACAATTACATCAGGTAAATAAAAGTTACTTTTACACAACGCTGTCTCTTTAAGGCCCTCATAGATCTACTCAGTTTTCTTTGGCATCAGGGTTGGGCATCTCTGGGAATCTGACCCACATCTGCTCGGGATAAAGAATAATTATCAAGCTGAAACATGCCCCCATCCAGCACACCTACTTAATTGGTACTTTTCTTAAGTTAATGTTTCAGATGATGTGGGCTTCCCCAGAGCACCAAGCTGAAGGTAGAGCCCATTTGCTGAATACCTTCAAGGATGCCTGATGCCTCCCTTGCACACAGGTGTGCAAGCCTGCCAACATGCACCTTGGCACCAGCCTAATGCCCTTAATTTATTAGAAGTGACCAAGTTCATATGCCAAGCTTTCTGAACTTGTTTCTAGAAACTTCTTCTGAGCCACAGGACTAGAACAGAACAGCAGTGACTAAGAGCGGGTGAGATGTTGGGTGTCTGTGACCAGAGCTGAGTCTGACTGTCTATATTGGTGGCAGCATGGCCCAAGGGCATCTGGCCTAACATTTTCGTAGCTGAAAATGACATGCTGTTCTCGCTATAAATTCACGTCAGAAACATTACCTAGGAGCTTGGGAGATGGCTCAGTAGGTAAGAGTCCCTGCTCTAGGGGACCTGAGTTTGAGTTTTCTGAACTTTTGTAAAAAGCGAGGTATGATCGGATGTACCGGTTACGTTGGCATGTCCAGGAGGGGCAGAGACAGACACTACAAATCGCTCACTGGTCAGTCAACCTAGACATACCAGTGAGTTTGCAGTTCTGTGACAGACCCTGTCTCAAGGTAATAAAGTCGAGATTGACAAAGATGCCTGAAATCCAGATCTCAATTGGTGTGTGCATGGGCCCCTGCACCTGCACATTCAAGTGCATGCAACATGCAAAGTTCTAAAAAGCAAATAGCGACTAAAGGTGATATATACACATTATTGTCCAACAGGAACATTTTGATAGGGAAAGGGACACTAGAATAGCAGGTGTCCCCTAGGACTGTCCCAGAGAAACTAGCTGTGTGGTGACTCTATTCTGACTTGCTACTAGCAAGCCTTAGAAACTACCAGCTCAACCTATTTATTGGACACATGAAGTGATTGACTCCAAAATAGATTTCAAATGGCATGAAGTTGCATTGCTTGTTACTAGCAGAGCACAGATTACAGGTCACTCCAGTTCGACCCCAGGGTCAGGTTTAGCCTATGAGTGTAAAGCTCCCAGCTATTGTCTCCACAAACACATTGGAGAGAAGCTAGGACGAGGTAGTTGCCAGCCCTCACTAAGGATATGCAAGGGCCTGGCTTACAAAGGATAGCAGTGAACTTCCAAGAAGTTAAGGGACCCATCCAAGTCCATATCACAGCAAAGGTAGCTGCTGAAACTGGGGAGGTTTGAGTCCTTCAGGCCTGAGCTGTCCTATGCTGCAATGCAAGCTACCCCATCTACTTTCTTACATTCTACCTCTCCCCCTGCCTCTGTGTGTGTGTGTGTGTGTGTGTGTGTGTGTGTTTCAGACTTCCCTAGTCTTTCCCAAGAATTCATCCATAATGCTGACATTCTAGTTTCCTGCTCTTCTATCTATTCTCTTTCACACTGTCACTACTTGCCTTTGTGCTTCTAGGTAATGATGGGTATTGATGAGAGTGAGAGAGAGACAGAGACAGAGACAGAGACAGAGAGACAGAGACAGAGAGAACACGCATGCCTTGCATTCTGGGTGGTACACCATGGCTCGCTCACAAACACACTTTTGTTGAACGTGGTTGTTCTGAAACCCTATTAAATTGCTCACAATCCTAAAGAACCCGAATTCCCCCCACCCCCACCCCCAAGCCAGAGAAACTCTCCACAGGCGCCCAGAATATGTTTGCTGAACGGACTGCCCCACTCCAGTAAGGGGAGAGCATGGTAGCCTGCTATTCCTGCGCTGAGCCTCCCCTCACCAGCTAGCGGTCTCCTCCTGGGCTTTGTCCTAAACTGCCTTCCCATTTCCACCTCTGATCAGGAGGGTGCGGATTTCATGTGTGCTGGAGTCTGTTTCCTCTGGTTGCAGGAGCCAGTGGAGTCCATTCCTTCTCGAGGAATGTTCAGGAAGTCAAGTGGAGAGCTTCCAACTGGCTCTCATAGAGGGATTCATACCACGGCCCTCAGAAAAGACTACAAATTAGGGTCCTTTCCTGTCTTTCTTGAGAACCGGTTGTTAAACATTGACTGTGGGCTTCCAACTTCCTTCCCCACACCCTGCTGTGTGTATGCACCCCACCATGTTCCCCTGCTTCTCTAGTCTCCACCTCGGGCTTTCTCAGCAGAGCTGGTCCCCCACCCCTGTCCCCTCCTCATTTCTCCAATGTTCTGCTTGTCGTCAGCAATTGCAGACAATCACTACGCCCCCTGGTAAGGTATGGGTTACCTACAACAGAACATTGGTCAACCAAGTCTCTCTCCACAATGAGTCAGTTCTGAACACGGCTTGTAAAAATGTGTTTACAGTGTCTCTCAGATCTCTGCCTCACACATGCCTTTACTTGCTAAGAGGGTTACCCAGTTCTCTTCCAGCACCCCCCTCCCATGTCCCAAACAAAGTGTGATCGCCATATTTTTTTAATCTCCAGCACGCCCTGGGTCTTGTCAGGCACCCACATATGGACTGAGTTTCTTTTAAACAGGCTAAAGTTTCTCCTGTCTCCATTTAGTCTTCACAGACCTGACTAGGGCAAGAAGCACTCCCTGCTTCCAAGCCAGGCTGCCAAGAAAAGGCACAGTAAAGGCACCCTGCCCCCAGCCCCCCGTGAAAAAAAACAAGTCCCCTTCAATTCAAGGAATGCTGCTTTACAGAGTTAAGTTCCAGCCAGACAGCAAGCGGACAGTCACAGACTGTGGTAACGCAGAGGCCGAAATCCAAGCTGCCTGGTACGGGGACTCCCTGCCAAGCCCATTGCCTTGCGAAATCCACCTTCCTGCTTGCATTCCAGTTTCTGAGCATCAGAGTTCTTTGAGAGCAAATACCCAAAGGTTGGGGTGCCCACTGGCTCTCCCCATCCACATTTAAAATGATGGCTTTAAAGGTCAAAGAGCTTTAGCCGGTCTCGAGAAAACCCTTACCCACCCACCTCTCAGTTCTCACGGCCACTCAGCCCTGATTTGCCCGGCACGTGTAGTGCGTTCCCACAAGAAGATGGGAGTCTCCGAGAGTCATGACATGATCATGCCTGATTAACTTAGCTGGAACTCAAATATTTTGGAAGCAAAACAAAGAGACTGTGAGAAAAAGAAAGTATTGCTGCAAATTAGCCAGATTGCTGAAGTGGAAGAGGTGGTTTTGATACGATTTGGAGCAAGGCTGATCCTAACAATGATCCTAACGGCATCTGCTCACAGGGCATGAAGACAGCAAGCTGGACCCCCGGCAGTAGCCCTGGGCTCTTAAATTCACTCTGCAGGGGGGCTTCCTGCTGCTCATAGACCGCACCGTATGCTTATGATGGGGAGGGGCTAAGGTGTGGGGCCACTGGGGAAGCTGGAAGCCATATTCTTCTGGCCACCTGAGTAGCATCAGGTAAGAAAACTGCAAGCAAGTCCCTTTAGTTGGTAGTTCCCCTCACTGCTGGGTCCAGAGCAGCAGTTCTGTGCTCACTTACTGATACTGGCAGGCAAGCTGCTTTCTATCAGTGCTGTGTTAATGATCACAGACCCACAGTGCCCACAGTCCACTCAGGTTATGAGCATCACCTCGGACGTTAACCACCATCTACTTCCGGTTCTGTAGGATGTAGGCAGCTTCCATTTGTTGAGTGTTTACCATGTCCAGTTCTTGTATTGAAGCGGACATAATCTAGACTTCCTTTTTTTTTTTTTTGGTTTTTTTTTTTTTTTTTTTGAGACAGAGTTTCTCTCACATGAGCCTTCAGCCAGGATTTAGGACATTTAGGGCAGTGCCACTCTGCCAGTGCTATCTGTCTCTAGAGCGTCTTCAAACTTCCAAAAGGAAACTCTGTTTTCACTGGCAGTCTCCAATCCCCCAGCCACAGCCAGCGTCCTTCTGTTTCCTGTCTGTAAGGATTTGGCAGCTCCAGGAGCTTCACCTAGGTAGGACTACAGTGGGGCATCCTTGGAGATCTGCCTCGTTGAACTCAGCACTCAGTGATTTTTTTTCATATCATTTTTATATGTCTTTATTTTTTCATAACTTTAAAAAACAATTTTTTAAAATCTCTCTTATCCCCGAAGGCTATATGAAAATTGGTAAGTGTGCTATAGCCCGAGGTTACAGTTTGCCACCATACCCCTATTCTAAAGGTTTTCACTAGTCTGATCACACGTGCCTTTTGTTAAACACTACAGCTAAGGCACAGAGAGACCAAGAGAGTTATCTACTGTAACACAGACACACTGCGGTCATCAGCAAACCAGAAACAAGGGGGCAAACGCCCCCACATGGCTCCTGCGCGTGGTCCCATGCTGTGTAACAGAGCAGGACGTTGCTATTCTCTCTGGCAAACTCGCAAAAGAGGTCTCTCCCGTTCTTCCAGCCTGGAGATGGGGGATGGGTGGTGCCTGGAACACTGCTGAGTGACAGGGGAAAATGTCAAGTATGCACTTGTCCTCTGACTATCATTCAAGTCAAAAGAACCAGACCCAGCAGTGAATAGTCAGCTTCATATACATTATTTCCATACACAGTAACTCTCCAGACGCTTATAAGATGCATTTTAAAGAGCACTGAACACTGCTCTGCTCCTATGTGATGGACAAGCAGATCTTAAGTTTCCCACCCCAGGCTCTCAGCAAACACCCTGCCATATTCTGTCTTTTCTTTACCCCAGGAAGTCAGGATTCACACACTTCAGTTTTCTGCAAGTTGGCAGGACGGGATAGTGGACCCAACGGGCCTCACCCCAGCTGGTCAGCAATGTGGACGGTGGTGGTGGCCAGTGCTGGGTTTCAGGGCTGCCAGCATCCTGCATCAGTAGATGGTATGTATGTCAAGGACAGACAAAGATTTTTTTAACAGCTGTCTTTCAAAAGCAGGAAATGGAGAGAGGCTGTGTGTCTTTTACTGAGTCCTCTGGGTGAAGTCACTACTTCCTGTACACAGACCCTCCCAGCCAGGATCCTAGAAGTCAAATTTCTGAATAGCGAGCCTTGGTTCCTTGGGATCCTGTGTGGCCTCTGATTTGGGAGAGAACCTTCGCCGCTGGTCCATATGCTGTGTACTCATGGAATAGGATATGGCACAACGCTTGAGGTAGCCCATTCTCTCCCTGCAGGAGCCACGCATAGCAAAACAATGGCCCAGTTTTTCATCATTAAAAGACAAAATAATAGTCTCTTTTTTGGGGAGAGGGTTAAAGATGTCTGACAAAGGAGCCCCATCTTCAGTGAGTCTGGTTCATTGTAATTTCCAGATGGACTGCCTGATCAATCAAAGCAGCTCCGTGGGGATGGACGTCAATGGCAGCGCTGGTGACTAGAGCGAACAGGAGGCATGGAGGAAACTCCAGCTCTGGCTGCTAGTCCGGTAGCCAGAACACAGTTCTGCGGTGCTCTAGGGGGTCCGTAAAGGGAGACTGGCCTCCAGAGGTCCATGGTTTAGAAGGAAGATGATGTCTACCGATGAAGACCTGTAGCTCAAGGCCAGGTCCGTGAGAACTGAGGAGGGTGGGTGGTGTGCGGCTGCTGGGCTGGGGTAAGAAAAAGGCAAAGAGAACCCAGAGATACCAGTGTCTTCGTGGTTCACCTTCAAGGCCCTCTTCCGGCAGGTGGATGCACTCTGATGTTCACTGCTTTCCAGATACAGCGGTTTCTGCTGGACAAGATAGTTCATTCTCGATGCCATTAGGGAGGCCCCAGCTTGGGGACTTGGCCAGGGCTCTCAGCTGATGCCCAGGTCGTGCAGATGTAAAGCATCTTAGGCTGCCTTGAAAGGAGTCCAGACCCAAAACGATATGCTGTCTGCAGAAATGCAGGACCCCTGCCTCTCAAAGGGGCTGCCCGTCTGAGAAGGACCTGTGTGAACATCACGAGGTCATTCTGCTATCCTGGTCTCAAACTCCAGCTCTCTAAAGGCCAGGCCTCATCTGTCTGATTTCTATTCACGCACAAGCTGTGGTGAGTTAAAGGTATCCTACACGGTAGCATGGACCATGGCAGGAAACAGCTGTCCCGAGACTGGGGCAAGGAAACCCCCCCCCCCCCACGGGCTGTGTGATAGCTGCAGTTAGCATTGGGGCTTGCTGTGAAGGAGGGTCCAAGCTTGCGTTTTCCTGTTGCACTGAAAGAAGAAACTTTTGTACGTTGCGCTACTTTTTCCCCAGTGCTCCTCAGGACAAGTTCCTTCCATTTAGTCACAGGGGAAAAAGTCAAACTCTAAACTCAAAGTCTAAAGACACTTGCCACCAAACCTGATGAATTGAGTTCAATTCTCCTCTTATAGGAGAGAACTGACTCTCACAAATTGTCCTTGGGCCTCCATACATGCACCATACATGCACCATGGCACGCACGCGTGCGCGCGCGCGCGCACACACACACACACACACACACACACACACACACACAGTTCTAGCTTGCTTCCATTGTTATGGGGTAAAGAAAAGTCTCTGGCTAAAAGCAAGTTGCGAGTCACAGTTCATCACTGAGGGAAGTTAGAAGTTAGGGTGAGAACTCAAGCAAGAGCGTAAAGCAGAAACCGTGGCGGACACTGTTTTCTGTTGTGCTTCACCAGCTTTCTGACACTGCCCAGGACCGCCTGGCTAGGGAATGGTTCCTCCCATAGCAGAATAGGTCCCCCTGCATCAGCTGTCAATCTTGACGATTTCCCATGGGCATACCCACCCAAAGATCAACCTGATCTGACCTTTCCTCAATTTAGACTTTGATCTCAGGAGATGCTAGACTGTGTCAAGTTGACAGCTGATTAGGACGAAAAGAAATAGTTAAATGAAAAATCAAATTTCCGCATAATACTGTCATCCAAACTAAATGTCAGATCAAGAGAATGATTTATAAAATATACAACAAGGGGTGAAGATATCTCCTAAATAAACAGGTATTCTAAAAGAAGGAAAAAAATGCCCTCTTTTAAAACATGGCATGAAAACAGAGCAGCTATTGTTGAGATGGAAATAAACTTCTCTGATATGTATGAAGAATAATCACTGCCCCTAATATCAAACGACCTCACAGTAGAGCAACTTTCAGATGTAGTGTCCTACCTGTGAGAAAGCCTAAGAGCATAAAAGATGTATATTTAGCCAGTAGCAAAGACACCCATATTCTTTGATGGAACTGAAGTTTGGGCAACTTTTCTGAGAAAGAGTTTCTAACAGATGTCAAACACGTTTTGGAAAAGTATTTGGTTTTGATCCCAGCGGGCCAGTGCCCAGAACTTGTCCTACGGAAAGAAGAATGGATGTATACAAAAATTTGTTTTCTAAAGCTCATTGGCTTCCTTATGGATTATAATAGTGAAAGACAGGAAACCAGCAGAATAGCCAGCCATGAAGTCACTAAAAGTAAAGAGCCAAACAATACAACAGGACATAAACATGACAGCTCTGGAAAAATTAATGACATGGAAAGATGTTCACAGTAAAGTGAGTGAGGAAAAGCATAATGCAAAATAGTGTGATCTGGTGACCTTTTCTGTAAAAAGAAAAAACTCCAACTGGTTTTGACATAATGAAGCGTCTGGAAAAATGGACTCTCAGGTGTTAATGGAAGCTGTTTCTGAATGGGTAGAATTGTGCACACAAGCACGTGCACTCATTCACACACACACACACACACACACACACACACACACACACCTTCTTATATTGACTTGTGTTCCCTGTATTTTCTAAACAGTAAATTGTTTTTTAAACGAAGAGAAAATGTGATTTTTAGCAATAAAAACCCATACACCGTTAAGACTGAAAATAACACGGTTAAAAAAAAAAAAAGAAACATGCAAAATATAGAAAAGTGGAAAACACAGAAGAAATAGAAAATTTAGTAAAAGAATATGGCAAAAAAAAGATGAATATATTTCCACAAACGAAGACATGAGAAGTCAGAGCCGCCAAGAAGGCACAGAGGGCAAAGGTGCTTGCTGTTTTGATCTCTGAAACACACATTTAAGGTGGAAAAGAGAACCAATTTCATTCCACTGGTTGTCCTCTGAACTACACACACACACACACACACACACACACACACACACACACACACACACACAAACACATACACACACATACAGACACACATACACACACGCACACACACACACATACACACATACACACACACATACACACACACATACACACATACACACACACATACACACACACACACGCACATACACACACACACACATATACACACACACACATACACACACACACACATACACACACATACACACATACACACACACATATACACACACACATACACACACATACACACACACACATCTTGAACAATCCTGAAACATACACAAACAAAAGTAATAAATAAAAAAACTAAAAATAGTTTAAAATTATAAGTAAAATATAAATAAATATAAAATATAGAAAATATAAGTAGTTCAAAATTATAAGTAGTAAAAGAACTTCAAGATCAATAAATGAGAAGTCATGTTTCCAACTAACTAAAATATTCAAGTTAAAAAATAAGCGAGTTCTCTTTTTCTATATATAAATATTTATTCTGCCTCAAATATGAAAATCTACAAACTCCTGTGATTGGGTTTTTACATGTTTATTTTTGTTATTTCTAACTATGTGGATGTGTGTCTATCTCTGTATGGGTGTATGCATGTGAGTCCAGGTGCCCTTGGAGGCCCAAGCCATTGGATTCCCTAGAGCTGGAATTACAGACAGTAGTATAGGGCATGGGCTGGAAACCAAACTCAGGTCCTCTGCAAGAGCAATACCTGAGCTTAACCACTGAGCCATCTCTCCAGCCTGTTATTCCCGCCCTCCTTCTTGCCTGCCTGCCTTCCTTCCTTCCTTCCTTTTTTTTTTTTTTTTTTTTTTTTTTCCATTTTGGTTTTTTGAGACAGGGTTTCTCTGGGTAGACCTGGCTGTCCTAGAACTCACTTTGTAGACCAGGCTGGCCTTACTCTGTAGAACTCAGAGATCCACCTGCCTCTGCCTTTTGAGCACTGGATTAAAGGCATGATCCACAATGCCTTATTTCTCCCTTCTTTCTTAAGCTGAACATAAAGAACACAGTCTTTCTGATAATCCACAGGCCTCCTGGAAATCACCTCTGCCCCCTCTCAGGTCTAGCGGCAGGATAGATGTTGAGTGATGTAGAAGGTAGGGGTTGCCAGCAGCCCATGGTCCTTAGTGGTGGTAGCATCTTGTTCCTTTTCTCAGCTTATGAGAGGCCTGTAAAACTGCACATCCCTCTCACCTGTAGAGAAAAGTGTACTTCTTATACCACCAAACTCACTAGGAAGGTGGAGAAGGAAACATAGTTCCATGGCTCTCCTATCACCCAATGCCATCCTTAGAAGCCTAGGATGCATCATCACATTGCAACGTCTCCAGTGACACCGGCATTGATAATAGATGACCACAGAGCCCTGCAGAGGTAAACACAGCAGCCTTGCTATCACCAAGGAACTCGTCATTCCAGAACTCTGGCGTCAAAACCTACGCTTTACCAGGATCTCAGAATGCCGTGCACAGATGATAGAAAAACCAGAAGAGTAGATGCTGAGAGCAAAGTGCAGAGCTGACCTGGCTGGGGCATCAAGGCCTCACTGGGAAGTCTTCGGAGATGTCTGCTTATAAATATAGGCAGTAGGATTAGGAGGTCTGTGTCACCTTCCCAAGGAAGCAGCTGAAGCAGAGGCTGAGCTAACCTGATCAGGCTGCCCACAGAGCCATCTGCACATCATTAGAAATGGAGTCACCAGGCAGGAGAGATGGGCAGCAAGAGTGTTACCAATGGAGGACTCTAAGTCTAAGCCACTCTCTAGTTCCCTCTCCAGTTTCAAGGAAGCAGAGTTGAGTGTAAAAGTCTACAACTGTGTTCTCAGTACATAGAGGGTGGAGGCAGATGAATCCTGAGTTCAAGGCTAGTCTTGGGCTTCATTGGTAAGACTTTATCTTGGAAAAAAATTATATATGCATGCCCACATCCATAAACACATAAAGGAAGCACAAAGAGCTGGGGAATGTGTGAAATCACACCACCAAGATGAAAATTAAAAATTCATAAAGTGAAAAAATTTTTGCAAATAATTTGGCGCAAAAAAAGAAAGCGAGAGACTATTCTAAAAGACTAAAAATCGTCCACTCAATCCAGAGATTGATGGTTGTTCCCTGATGTGAACATATTGACTATAAAAGGACATTGGTAGAGGCAACCTGAAAACTGGACACCCTCCAAGCATCAAGGGATAACAAGGAATGGCTCCGGGGACCGTGAAGATGGCATTGTGGTCACATAAATAAGGAACGGTCCTTACGTGTTACGTGGACTTGCTGCGGCGCTCACAGGTGAGATGGTGTGGCACCCACATTAAAAACTCTAGGAAGCAACGACAATAAGGAAGAAAACCAAACTAAGAAGTCCACGTGCTCGCTGTAGTTACTCAACACAGTTGATGTGTGCATGTGCAGATTTGTTACGCAATCTTATTTTATATAAGTTTATAGTTTTTCTTAAAAGTTTTGCTTTACCTATTTGTTTTTAGAATATTTTAATGTTATTTATGTGTATACGTGTTTCTGCTTGAGAGAAGGGTACCCGCAAAGGCCAGAAGAGAGCATTGGATGCCTGGAGCTGGAGCTTCTACAGTTGTAAGCTGCTCCAAGTGGGTGCTGGGAACTCTGATCCTCTGGAAGAGCAATCAGTGCTCTTACCTGCTGACTCATCTCTTCAGTATCCATTTTTGTTTGTTTAGGGTGTGTGTGTGAGTGTGTGTGTGTATGTGTGTGTTTTTCTCTCTGTGTATGTATGTGTGTCTGAATTCTGTTCATCTCTCCCTCTCTCTCTCTCTCTCTCTCTCTCTGTGTGTGTGTGTGTGTGTGTGTGTGTGTGTGTGTGTGTGTGTGTGTGTGTGTGCGTTTCTGTGTGAATGCACATACAGAGGTCAAAAGACAACATCGTGGAATCTGCTCTCTTCCGTCGTGTGGGAGCAAACTCAAGTTGCCAGGCTTGAGTGACAAATGCCCTTACCCACTGAGCGATCTCGCCATACGCACTGTCTGAAACCACACCATGACTCCAGCACCGAGTTACTGAATATCCCCAGGCTCATTAACTCTGTTCACACACTAACTGAATAATAGTCTTGTCAGATAGCTCACACAAACATATTCAACAACATCCAGCACATAGTATATACTCACTAAACATTGCCATCCAGTCGGTATTTATAAACCAATTTAGAAACTGCCTACCTCAGGTTAGACATAGCAATAGATGGAGGTAAGATCTCTCCAAATACCCTAACTTAATAAAATCCTTCAAAATGAACCCTTACCTTATGAGCTGACACAGATACAGACATGGTCAGCCTGCCCCCCGCCCCCATCCCTCCTGAAAACAGCGGGCATTATTGGCCAGCATCTGCTACCAATAAAAACCTCTATGGACTTAAAAAAAAATTGCCTGGCCTTAGTTGCTGCCCAGAATTTTTCTCCTGAAAAACTTCACTCCCAGGATGCTTCTAGAAGGTCACCTAAAAGTCACCTATTACTATTTATTCTTCCCAAGGAATCATCCACAGGCACTGTATCTCTGCTTTTAACACCAAAATGGTCCTTTTTGGAAAATGGCAACCACCACATAACCCCGACAGTGTGGCTCAGAGTCACCTGGGGAGCTTGGCAAATACAGTTTGCTTGTAGATATGTTCCACTTCTGGGCGGCTACACCGCTACGTTCAGTAGCATCTGTCAACGAGCCTCAGTCTTCACCGTCTGTACATAAGGCACAATACCATTCTACATGCCATCTCCGTGGAGAGAGGATGAATGGACACAACATATAGCTCAGGGAAGTCCTTGTGTCAGCCTGCGCCTTCCAGGGTTGCCAGGCGTCACCCCTCTGCCTCTCCATACTCCTTGCCCTGAGAAGAGCCCTCTTACCTGTTTCCCACCCACCTTTATCTGACCCCTTCTTCCCCCCCCCCCTTTTTTTTTTTTTTTTTTGGTTTTTCGAGACGGGGTTTCTCTGTATAGCCCTGGTTGTCCTGGAACTCACTTTGTAGACCAGGCTGGCCTCGAACTCAGAAATCTGCCTGTCTCTGCCTCCCGAGTGCTGGGATTAAAGGCGTGCGCCACCACGCCCGGCATGACCCCTTCTTTCTCAACACCACCAGGCACCCGTGGGGCCAAGCAGCTTCTCTGTCTTGGGTCTCCACCATGCTGCTTAGCTCTCTTCCTCATTTTATACCCTAGGTACCAAAGCATCCCCTGGCCCCATCCTGAGGCCACTCCTGCCTGGGAGTCTGGCTCCTCAGCCCTGGATCGTAACCATGGCAACCTGAGAAGATGCTTCAAACTGGTTACTTTCAGCATGCCACCCCAACACCTGGGCATCAAGACCTCTCACTCAGTCACTCCCACCGCATTCCCACCCCACACCGAGTATCCAAACAGAAACAAATGTTAACTTCTGCCCCTCTTGCCTTGAAGAAAGGGGACAGAACACATTCAAGGCTTTCTGCTGCTCTACCCCAGCTCCAAAGGAAATGGCTTCCCCATGGATGACCAGAAAACCACCAAAACCCCTCAAGCTAGGACACTGTAGACCACACCAAGCTCAGGGAGACAGAGTGGGCCTCAGGGTCTGCCAGGCCAGCTTGAAGCAGCTCACTCATTCCCCGCATTCTCTTGGGATTAGGGTGTATTTTTCCCTCTGGACTTAGAATATTCCAGATGCCTGAATGTGCTCAGTCTACAGAGCCCACTCTCCCATGAACACTGAGCCCCTCCTGGAGATGCTAACTCCGAGACTGGCCAAGGCAGCCCCAGGAGGGGAATCAGTCCCCCTTCCTGTCCTCTGCATCACTGTACAGCCCATGTGGCAGTAATATGACACCCAAAGCCACACTAACAGTTTGCATATGACTGAGAGCAGAGACTGCAGCCATGGAGAGGAGCCCAAACATCCAGTGTTTCCCACAGGAATTTCACAGGGTAGTCTTTAGGCACATGAGTGGAGTTTCCAATATCCTGAGGTGTGTGCCATGAGATATGAGCAGCCACAGGCTCTGAAGAGAATATTTGATAGCCACAGAGGCAACTTGAGCTGTGGGCATCTGACTGTTAGCACAGCAGAACCACAGCTCATCTCTTGTCAGTCAAGTTGGTCATGGCTGCCAGGATGCCTACAGCCATGGAGGAGTTCTGCCTTGGTCCTATGGAGTCTGAGAAGTCCTGGTACAGATTGTCTACAAGGCCCCATGAAAGCTGAGTCAAACATACAGCCCAGGAACAAGGATGATGAAGCCCAGGATAGACAGAGCTCAATAGCTTTGAGGCTCACCTGGGTACTTGTCTTAAGGTTTCATTGCTGTGAAGAGATACCATGATTACAGCAACTGTTATTTTAAGCAGCATTTAACTGGGGCTGACTTACAGGCTCAGAGGTTAAGTCCATTATAGTCATAGTAGGAAGCACGGTGGCAGGCATCCGTCCGAATCAGCAGGCAGCAGGAAGAGAGAGACACTGGTCTGGCTTGAGCTTCTGAACCTCAACCCAGTGACACACTTCCTCCAATAAGGCCACACCTACTCCAACAAAGCCACACCTCCTAATCCTTTCAGATGATGCCACTCTCCATGAGCCTACAGGGGCCATTTTCATTCAGACTACCACAGTCCCCCAGGCTAGACCACTCAATTGGCATCTGCATTCTGACATATGGCCAGCTGACCTGTGAGCATGTTTCAGGAGTTCAAGAAGCTATCTGTTGCATTAGCCAAACAATACAACATGACTATCAGCACCAGCCAGGTTATCAGTTGAGAAGTATCTGGGGCTAGCAAGATGGCTCAGCTGGTAAAGGTGCTTGCTGCTAAACCTGAGGGCCTGAGTTTGATCCCCAGGACCTACATGGAGGAGTAGAGAATCAAGTTTTCCAAGTGGCCCTTTGACCTCCACACTAAAAGGCTATTTGACAACCTCAGTTCAACCCTCAGGGCTCACACAGAGGAAGTTAAGAACCAACTCCCATAAGTTGTCCTCTGACCTCCACATGTACACTGTAGCACATATGTACACACACATGCACAAATGCAAAAATACGTGTAATTTCAAAGTATTTTCATAAACATTTTTAAAATAGAGCAATTTAATCTGTTCTCAAAGCCACCACGTAAAGGATGTTGGGAGGGAGAGCCCAAGAATAGCCATGTCTTGCTCCAGTCTGGTTAAATGTGAGCCATAGCCTGGCATGCAGAGCCCCATCTGCTCTCCATGGCTCTGAGTGTGGCTGGAAGCACTGGTTTGCAGCCAGGCAGCCATAGGTGCCATGCAGTGATGCTGAGTTCTCATTAAGACAGAACCTTAGAGCCGGGTGGTGGTGGCACATATCTTTAATCCCAACACTCAGGAGGCAGAGGCAGGTAGATCTGAGTTCAAGACCAGCCTGGTCTACAGAGTGAGTTCCAGGGCAGCCAGCGCTATACTGGGAAACCCTGTCTTAAAACTAAACAGACAGCAAAAAAAGACAAGACCTTAGGTCTTTGTTCTCATTCTCTCTTCCCCACAGGGAAACTAGGACAGGCTTCCAACAGAGACAAATTGGCCATATACACATAGCTTCTGCATAGCTTTTAAAATACTCTTAAATCACAATATTAATAATTACTGTCATTAGCTGTGTAAGTATTTGGTAGGGATGTGGGGGAGGGAGGGAGGGAGAGTTTGGTCTTACTCTGTAGCCCAGGTTGGTGTGAAACTTGTACAAATCCTCCTGCCTCAGCCTCTCAAGTCCTGGTGTCATGAGCACAAGTCTCCGGTGCTGAGTGACGTCACAGAGTTAAAGCTATACCCACTGAACACTTACCAGGACCTATGTAGCTGAGGCCCAGGGGAAGCCTGAGCCAGCCCCGACTCCAGCTCCTGGGTCAAGCTTTTAGGCTCTGCCTGTTCCACCTGCTTCTCTTAACCTCCAGTCACCTTGCCCCTCATGCAAATCCTCATCGTCTCCAAGCCTAGCTGTGGGGAACACATTCGAGACTGGAGTCTCCCATCTCCTCACACATTGCCAACTTGACCGCACTTGCTGTTTCTGTGGCTGGTGTGCTACACGGTGGGCCACATGGTCTTAGTTCAGTAACGCAGTTAGCTCACAGGGTTATCCCAGGAGCCCTCGCTCCTAGCATAGGTATCTTGTGATAGGGTTCAGAGATCTGTCCCCTGTGGAGGGTTCTTGTGACCATGGAAAAGCTACACACTGAAGACAGACGGGAAACATAACCTTGACTCCAAATTGGCTGAGTGCTAATTAGAAAGCACCCAGGACAGGGAAGGGAGCGATAAGGATGAAGGATCAAGGCCTGGCCCTTAATCTAATCTCCTGTCTGGAGGGAACAGCCAAGGGCTTTGCACCCAAGTTGGCAGTGACCCTGGGCCAGCCAGGGTTAAGCCGAGCAAGAAATCATGCCAAGCTCCAGTCGTGCATATCTACATAAGCTATACAGTTATGTGTGTGGGTGTACACCTACATGAAGGTCAGAGGTCAATGTGAATGATCTGAGTGTCTTCCTCTATTGCTGTCCTGCCACGGACCCTGATTTTTGAGATAGGCTCTCTCATTGAATCTTAAACTCCCCAATTTGATTAGACTGGCTGGCCAGCAACCTCTGAGGGGATCTGCCTGTCTCTACCTTCCCTCTATAGAGATCACCAACACACTCTGCCATGCTAAGCTAAACATGGGTTCTGAGGATCTGAACTCGGATCCCCATGTTTGCACAAGTCTTTTCTTGACTGAGCATTCTCCCAGCCTTTCTTCACATTCAGTTTCCTTGCTGTGTATGTAACTCAGGCTGGCCTCGATCTCACGGTTCTCTTGGCTCTACAGAGTGGTGGGTGTACACCACAAGGTCTGGCTTGTCTTTCCTTCTGACCTACTCTGTACTTTCCTGGGGGTGCCTCCATGTCCTCAAGGTCATGGCTATATGTCATGGACTCTTGGGCAGAAGGGGATCCACCTGGGCTGAGATGCAGGGCTACTTTTCAAAGCTGCCTTGCAGAATCTGACGTTCCAAGGAAGTAAAACCTTTCCTCAGAACCTTATTGAAGTGTCAATAGCCTGGATGAACAAATTGGGACGGGGGAGGGGGGCGGGGGGGGGGGTCAATCCATTAAAAGTAATGGTGTTCATTCATTCACAGAGAGGATTGAAGTGTTGGTGGCAGACTGCTTCACGCACTTGAAACTGCTGTACTTTGTCAGAAAAGCCAGACACAAAGTCCACGTACTGTGTAGCCCTCTGTGTACAAAACGCCGAGAACAACCCATTTCACAGAGCCTGAAAGTAGACGTTGACAGTAAGGGCTGCCCCAGGCTGTGTGAAGAAGAAAGTGAGACAAAACTGACAGGGGTGGGGAGGAATTCTTTAGAGATAACGAAAACAGCTCAGAATCATCTATGGTTGTGACACAGCGTGACACAGTGAGTCTGCCAAATGCCACGGAAATACAACCACATGTGGATAATTGTCAGGGTTTTGTTTATTAGTCAGAGACTCACATAACCCAAGCTGACCTTGAACTCACTATAGATCCAATAATGACCCTGAACTCCTGCTCCTCTGGCCTCTGCCCTCTAAGTATTGGGACTCTAGGCAGTGCCACCATGCCTGGTTTATGGGACACTAGGGCTAGAATCCAGGGCTTTGTGTGTATCAGTCAAGCACTCTATCCCCATTGACTGAGCTACATTCTCCATCCCTACACAGTAAATTTTATTAATTTTAATCTCAGATTTTTTTAAACTGGGATGGGAGTCTTCAGAGGCTCCAGATTTATAAGAGGATGTCTTGTCCTCTTTCTCAGGCAGAAAGATGTCCCTACTTTAGCTTTTAAAACTCTCAAGACTTGCTATAGCCCGGACTATACTTAGGCCCCCACCATAGACTCAAAGGAAAAAGGGAGGAACAAGTAGGCAGGCAGGCAAGCAGAGTGTTCCCAGAGTGTTCCCATTCCGCTCAGCTCAGCTCGTGTGCCCTTGAGTGAAATGTTAATAGTCCCTAATCCTGGCCTCTCCTCTGTTAGAAGCGGGAGGGGCAGGCGTCATGGGTTCTGAGTCCCTCACGGCTGACTCTAAGGAACAAATGGAACAGAGCTATGGAAAGCATCCCGATGTCATCTGCAATTACTTATGACAGTGGATTCGTTGGCTAGAACACAGGAGAAGTCTTCTGAACTATCACAAAGAAAACCTACCCAAGGCAGAGCCCAACACTGTTGAAGTGATCGGCTCCAGCTCTCAGCCTTCTGGGAGAAACTGACAAGCCAGGCCAGGGGACTCTGAAGCATTCACATGTTCAGAGGGCTGTGGTGTAGCTGATTCTGTACCAAGCTTGCTCATCAGCCCTGCATGACTGGAACAACACGGGCAAACGCCCACCCTCTGGGAGTGTGCGCTCTACCTCCACTTGGCAAATATTCAACAGTAGGTCATTCCACAATGATTAGATGAGACAAGGCCCCACAGTGGGCAGCTTGGAGCATTTATGATGTGAAATAGCAGTGACACATCTGAACCAAAAAGGTGTCCCAGGCTACCTGCCCAGCTAGCCAAAATGCTGCTCTTTTGAGACCAACTAGTCCCTTGGACTAGTGTTTAAAATGCAAGATCTCATAGCCTTGATGTAAGACCAAGTGTTAGATAATTGGTCAACCCAAGAAAGAAGAAAGGTGCTGATATAGAACACGGGCCCTGAAAACAGAATAGAAAAATGCCCATTCTAGGCCAGTTGGGCTCAAGGAGACTGAATGTCTGGGTCCTGAGGAAAGCCAGGGTACTTGACCTAGTGAGGATGTGGAGAAGATAGTATCAGAAACCTGCTCCCAGAGGATGTCATGGTGACAGAAGATGAGACATTAGGTCACTGGTTCCAATGGCTGCCTGAATTCAAGTGAGATCAGATAAACCAGCCAATATCTTCTGGAACCAAGAGTCAGTCATTTTCACGGGCTCCTGGGGTGTATAGGGAAGGTAGTTAAGGGCATATCTAAACAAAAGGAATCCTGGACTGGGATGACAACCTACTCAAAGAAGAGGCAGCAGGAGGGCTAGAGCCTTTGACTGGGTAGCTGCTGTACAGGCTGGGAGGGTTCAAGGAAGGGGAGAAGGGGAAGAGTAGGAGAGCACAAAAGAAGCTGAGGCTGAACACAGAGGAGCAACCATACTGTTCACAGACCAGGCAGCCTATGCCAGTCCAGAGCTATCCAGGCACTGTCCTCAGCCTCCCGAGCCTGCCCATAATCCATCAATACCCCTTTTGTGGCTCAGGTACAATCTCAATCCTTCCTCTGTAGGCCCTGTTGTGTCCAGAGGCCTGGCAGCATCTGGTGCCCCAGGGTGGAGTGAAAAACTGAGAGGCAGCTTCTCCTACTGGCACCAGAAGCCACAAACAACCAGCTGATCAGTATCCTTTTGTTTGGGGGAACAATGGGCCCCAAAGAGCCCAACCCACAGAGAGAGGAAGTTGTAGGGCAATAACCACCCTCACCCACCCCCACTTCCTAGTTGGCATGGAAATGACCATGTTCCTACCTGAAAGGTACAAATGGCCTCTTAACCCACACTTGCAAGAATTTGCCTTAGCTATAGATGCCTGGCATCCCAGGATGCCAATACACCAGTATGCTCCTGATCTCCATGGAGTCCTGCTTGATGTGAATATCACCTCCAAGCTGGCCTCTGTCACCATTCTCCATGATCCCAGGGCTGCCATGAGCTCTCTTTACCACCTTGCTTATTTCTACCAGCTGCTCATCTGAGCCCTCCAACATTGCACATCTGGATCAGTCTACTGGAGATTCCGCAACAAACCACCACAGCATGTGGCTTAAGCAGCAGACACTTACTGTCTCTATTTTGAGACTGGACATCCAAGATCAAGATGTCCAGCAGGCTTGGTTTCTCCTTGACTCTCCAATGGCCATCCACAGGTTGTGTCTTCCTATGGCTTGGCATGGACGCCCAGCCACTCATGGTGTCTCTCCTTTTTGTCATGACACCAATCCTATTGGATGAAGACAGAACTCTGAGGTCTTATCTAAAGTCAATGACTTTTCCAAAGTCCCAATTTGCAAAGACGAACCTACTAGTGATTAGGGGCTCAAGCCTACAGACTTGCAGGGATACAATTCAGTCCTAAAGAATCCTAAAATAGTGTTGGCAGTAGCTCCTGTCCTTCCCCGGTCTATGAGCATATACTCCTGATCTCCATAGAGTCCTGCTTGGTGTGGCTATCACCTTCAAGCTGGCCTCTGTACAACTAAGCATAGATTTGCATCTTCTACAGGGTTTCCTCATACCATATAGTCCTCATGGCCACCACTTCAGCCTTAGTTCGCATTTCTATTTTGTGTGTGTGTGTGTGCATATGTACACATGTGTGGAGGTCAAAAGCAGTTTCAGATGTCATTCCTCAGGAAGCTTTTCATTATTTGTTTGAGACAGAGTCTCTCATTGGCCTAGAACCTTGCCAAGTAGGCTGGACTAACTGGCAATGAGCTCCAAGCATCTCCCTGCCCCACCTCCTATTGCATTATCAGGAGGCTTGCAGGTGTGCACCACTGTGCCTGGTTTCTACACAGATTCTAGGGATGGGACTCAGAGGATGGAACTTGCAAGGCATGAGCTCACTCACTGCAACATCTTCCGCAGCCTGTATGCTATGACTCTCTGATCTTACCATAACATGCGGATAACATAGGCTTATTTGTTTGCTGGCACATAGTTGGCTGAAATGCAGATTTCCTGGAGTCAGAGGTTCTTCATCTGTTTCTTTTGGCACAGAAATGCCTATCCCTAGGACAGGGTCTGATACTCAGTAGGTGCTCAGTGAACATCTGTGGAAGAAACGAAGGAATCACTCCCACTTGCCTCATGGTGTTTTGGTCCCTCCCTTGATTTTAAAACTCCCTAAAATTGAGCCCTGCCTACACTGTTCCCCAGATCTAGAACATACACCAAACCTTGCTTCATCAGGACACAGTGTCTTCTCTATCATTCAACTCCAAGGGATTCCCCTGCAGGTGCCTGTTCTATATCCTTAGGTGGGCTGAGCACTAGGGTGCAGGCCACCAAACTCATCACATTGCATTAAAATTACCTTGTATCTGTGACTGCAGTGGTCAAACTAGGCTGTGAACTCTTCAACGGCATGAATGTCCCATCTTCTACATCCAGCACCGGGTCTGGCTTTCAACTCATGTAAGTCAAAACTAAACATAGATCTCACAACCAGTGCACTCTGAACCTTCATCTTCTTATTCATGTATCAAATAAATAACAACAGAACATTTACAACAGTTTCTTGAGGAATCTGGAAGGAAGCAAATTATACGTTGAATTTTACTAACCCACAACAGTTCTACACTCCCACCATGAATACAGACTCTGTCTTAGTTTCATTTGTATTACTGTAACAAAACACCCTTGCAAAAGCAAGTTGAGGGGGTGGGTATTTGGCTCACATTTCCAGGTTCCAGTCCATGAAGAAAATTCAATGATCCAGCTGATAGGGGTGGGAACAGGGTTGAGGGAGGGGCTGCTTCCATGCATGGAGAAACCTGGAGGACAGGACTGAGACCCAAATGATAAGGAGTGAACTAAACAAATTGTTGGGAAGGAAATGGCGGAGCAAAGTCCAGGAGCTAAGCCTGACTGTGCAGCTGCTGCACCTAGAGGAGCCATGGGAGATAGAAACAAGGGTACTGACCTGTGGATTTCAGAGCTGGGTCAGGAGCTGGGTCCCATTCTTAGGACAGAGAAAAGCTACTAGAGTATCTTAGGGAAGTTGCTCAGTCTAGGATAGAGTCTGAAGGTCATAGTGGCTTCCATGGGAGTGTAGACGCTGGGGCAGCCGAGGAGGCCACCACAGAGAAGAAACAATGGAGTCTGCAGCCAGGATGGATGCACCACTGGGGAAGGTGGTTGGGTTGGGGGTGTTTGAAAGTGTGGCAGACAGAACCCGCTAGCCTGAAGAGGCTGAGGAGGAGGTTAGTCTACTGGTAGCCTGAACAACATGATGGGTAGCTGATGACTGTGACGTGGAGCAAGTCAGGAAGGAACTCTGCTCCTGAGGGCACAGGATCCAAAGTCAACCTTCTGTTGTCTGGTACTAAGTCCCTATGTCCTGCCCAACACAGACCTCTACCCCCTAAGGCAAAATGGGGCCAGTCAGGTGAGTATGTAGTCAGAACTTCATCTGAGTAACCAGTGACTCACTCTCCCTTCTGTCTACCTCATCCTTCAACTCCAGTGTTACCCTCCTCCTCTATGCTGACCTCCTGTATTTCATACCCTACTGTCTGCAAGCCACATGTCAGTACTTGGTCTTCTTTCTGGTGGTACTGGTCCTTTGCGGGCAGGAGCAGGTGCTCTTCAGTGGGCATGGGTATTGGTCACATTTTGCTGTTGCTGTGAAAAAATGCCTGAGACAAGTAATCTTAAGAAAGGAGGTTTACTTCAGCTCAGAGTTCCAGGGCTCAGTTCACTATGGTAGAAGGAGCAAGAGACAGCTGATCACCTTGTGCCCATCATCAGAAAGTAGAGAGATGAATGTGGGTGTTCACTGCTTTTTGCCTTATTCAACAAAGGACCCCCGCCCATGGAATGATACTGCCCTCGTTTAGGGCGAGCCTCTCCGCCTCCGTTAATGCAACCTGCATAATCTGCATAATAGAGACCTGTCTCCTAGTTGACTTCAGACCTTGTCAAGTTGATGACCAAGACAAATCATCATGTGTTCTGCATCCTCACCCCAGGTGAACATGAACCCCATCTGGGACTAGCCTGCGTCCATCCTAGATGCTGCTCACACTCAGTCTCTCTGTGTTATCCTTGAGCCTGCCAACAGCAGTATCTGTTTTGAAATCGTTTACTTGACAGCTCCCAACTTCGATGGTTAATTTTAAAATGGCAGCTATTAAATGAAATGTGACATTTAAAGGAATCTGTGAAGGGGTCTGACATGGATGAGACCTTGCCGCCACCCAACCCTAGCACTCCTTCAGAATTACTAAGACCTGAAATTCTCCTAAGGTAGGACATTCCAGATCCAAACACAAAACCAGAGTACAGATTGTACAGAGCACAGAGTACAGGTTATCTCTTCTTCACTAACCTTTAAGCCACAGACAGAACCAAATGGGAGTTGTCCTGTGAAAACACATCACCTCCTCCACCTTCTCCTGATGAGTCCCTAGGTTGCCAGACCCTGGTTCTGGCTTCTCTTCTCACTCACAGCACCCAACTTCCAATGGTTCTCCGTGCACAGCAGTCTTGAATCACAAATGCATCTCGCTTTTCATAAACTGCCTGGTGCTTTTCATTCTTCGCATGGGTGTTTTCAATTGCCTGCCAGAGCTGCCTGTGTGCACAGACCCCCAACATGGCAGCAGAGCTGCTTCCCTGGAGTCAGGATAAGAATGCGACCAATACAATGGCCTGGGGACCTGGACTTGCCTTGAGTGATCGCGATGGCAGAGAAGGGACTCATCATTGTAGACATTACTTTTCTGTTGTTGTGATGAAACAGGAAGGAAGAGTTTGATTTGCCTTACAATTCCAAAGAGGTAAGAAGAATTCATCAGAGAAAAGTCGCATAGCTACAAATGACAGGCATGGCAGCAGCAGGCAGCTGAGAGCTTACATACATCTGCCAACATCTTCCTAAAACTCCGCAAACAGCACCACTAACTGGGAGCCAAGTGTTCAAATACCCAGGCTAATGTTGGTTATTCCTCATTCAAACTGCCTGCATCGGTACTCATTTGAAGCCCTGACTATAGGGACAGGAATGCAAGTGGAATAGCTGTGGATACTTGAGGCTCATCCCCCTCTTTAGATGGGGAAAACTCATTGCTCCCTGCCTTCAGGAGCCACAGGGGGAGAGACACTGCCAGCCTCCCTGATGAGTCATAATCCCTGATAAGGGCATAAAGCACATTGCAGGTGATGTCAGGGATGTGACAAATGCAAAGACCTAGCACCTTGGTTCTAGTGACAGTGCTCCTGGAATAGTACTGCCAGGGACTGGATCCTAGCTAAGCCCCCCCCCCGGGGGGGGGCAATGATTGACTTGTGCAAGTCCCTTACCCATCTGAGCCTGAGGCCTGTCATTTGTCAAGCAGGGACAATGCTTTGAGGATTGGTCCTGACTGAGTCTGAGGTTTGGAGAACCATGCCCAGCACATAGCATTTGCTCTATAAATGAGGTCTCTTAACATTGAGGAGCAAGACACACACAGGAACCAGTACCATCCTCCTTAGCCACACAGAGCAGAGGAGGCGACTAGCTCTCCATGAATGGCTCACAATGCTATAGACACAACAGGCCTAGGAGGGGATTCCCAAATAGCTGTCTTGGCTCTGTTTTTATTTTTATGTTCTATCACTCACCTCTCATATCAACAACCCGCTGCAGCTAGGAACTGACCTGCCCCACCCCCACCCCCCCTCACCTGCAATGTGCCTACCCAACAAACAGTCCGGTGTGGAGGGAGTCTTGAATGCAGAGCTGAGGGTGGGGGACAGTGATGGATGTCAAGAGGACCAAGGAAGATTTCACGAGCCAGATAGATTTTTGCAGTCTATTGATTTTGGAAGACTATTTGCACAAGTCATTGAAGGGACATTCCAGGAGGTCAGCCCACAGCACGGCGCCTGGAAAACTGAATCAGAACACTTGTTAATTCCTTCTGTGGCTGTGGGAGCACAGGGCTGTGCCAGGCCCTCCTCATCGACTGCAGGGCTCGTTCCACACCTTGGTTCCCCTGGGGAACCTAAGCAGGGCAGCGATTCCCTGCTTCTGTTTCAAAAATAGTGAAAGCATGGACAGACCAAGGAGACTTGGGTTAGGAGTAACACCTGATCCCACCCTGCATCTCCCTTCTGCTTAAATGTATGCTTTTAATATTTATATGATTACTTGCATCGTGAGCCTAATATAATCTTTTATGATTTTATTTTATTTTATTTTATTTTATTTTATTTTATTTTTCTGAGGCAGGGTTTCTCTGTGTAGCCCTGACTGTCCTGGAGCTCACTTAGTAGACCAGGCTGGCCTCAAACTCAGAAATCTGCCTGCCTCTGCCTCCCAAGTGCTGGGATTAAAGGCGTGTGCCACCACTGCCCAGCTATTATTTTACTTTTTAAGACAGGATAACACTCTTATAGTCCAGACTGCCAGACTAGCCTGAAACTCACTATATAGTATAGGCTAGCCTTAAACTCCTGGTGACTCTCCAGCCTCAACTCTTAGGTGCTAGGATTTTAAACATATACTATCAAGACTTGCTGAGTTTGATAAAATGTCATGGATACTCTTGCCCTCTGACAGATGTCAATCACCATACCAGGCCCAGTATCTTCTGTTTGGACCACTGATCTGCTGGGGAGACCCTGCTGGAGTTACCTCATGTCTTGACTGGAATTCCTACATTCTTCTACATGGATGAGGCAGACTGGAACAGAAGGCAGGTAGAGTCTTTGATCCAGCCTAGGTTTCCCCTGTAAACAGTAATGTTGGCTTGGAAGAAGCAGCTTTGCATTTTGCAGTGAGTCACAAAAGCAGATTTGGGGTTGAACCTCACTTGACCTACTCACTAATCAATTCTAAGCAGCCAGACCTCTCCAACTTGGTGCCCCGACATGGGAATGTCACCCACTCTGCAGAACTGCTGCAAGCCCGAATGTTGACGTAAAGAGGAGGGAACACCACCTCTGAGACCATGATACAAGCTTTGCTTCTCCCTCTGAAGAGAAAATTGGCAAATGATCCCCCTGCCCCCAATGTGCAATCATCATATGGCCCATGAGTTCTGGATGGCTTTGATACTTGCAAAAAGACTCAAAAAACCCAATAGTATTTCTTGAGACATGGAAATTAGGTAAAATCGAAGGGTCAGTGCCCCACAACAGAGGCTGTAGGTGAGCTCGTTCATGCTGTCTTAGTGGCCCTGGTGCTGAGCAGAGCAGTCAACATGGACTGCAAAGCCTGTGGTGCCTACAGTGTTTATTCTCTGGCTCTTGGCCAGTCCTCAGCTTAGATGTCTGTTTATACTAATTAAGAGAACTCTTTGGACTTCTTGGACATAGGGGTTTTCTATCCTATGTGGCACATGGAAGAAATGAGAACTGCAATAAATTCAATTGGCCAGGCTGTTCCCAAGTCCTTATCCTCTTCACAAACCCGTAACAGAGTGGGCACACTCGGACTTTACCTTAAATACTGTTCTTGGTGTCTGCTGAAGAGGGCCACTTCCTAAGAGCCTTGTTCTGAGAGAGATAACTTTTCTCGGAAGAGCATCCTGCAATCACTTCTGGTATTTTGGGTCAAATCACTCCCCGAGGAAGTGCTGATATCACATGGAAGCGTTCATGTCCGCATCAGCTGTGTGACTGACAGCTGGGGACAAACATGCCTATGTTGCAGAAATGTACATGTCCGAATCTATGAGATGCACAGTTTAGTTCAGGCATGGGGGAGTTCTCAATGGCCACCCTAGAGGTCCCCTCCTCCACCACACCCCATTCTCTTGTGTTCAGAAGGAAATGTTGATGAGATTGCTTGGTGCAAAGCCACAGAATCTCACTGACTTCAGGGAGTGTGAGGGAGCTAGCAGGATTATTACCACACAAGCAGAAATTCGAATCTCTGTAGGAATCAGGGGGCAGTTCTTGGGTCTAAGTTCTGAGGCCCAAGGCTGGAGTCACTTGCTGATGTCATTGAAGCCTGCCTGATTCAGGTCAGAGAGAAACAAAGAGATTTTGAGAAGGGTCATGAGAGGCTGTAGACAGAAAGGAGGGAGGAGTGGACGTATTGTATATGGGTGAGGTTCAGCCTCCCACTGAGGGTGCTGACTGAGGAGGCCTGAGAGAGCTTGCAAAGCCACCTTGGATGCCCCCTGGCTGCCATCAAGCCAGCCAGCTCAGTGTTTTACACATGCTTAGTGGAGACAAGTGTCAACCACAAAGCAGGCTGGTTGCCTCCTGAGGGTAGAAAATCATACAGACAAGATGGCTTGGCTGTAAAAGTGATCAGCTGTTAGACTATGGAGATGTATCGGTCACCGGAGTACAAGCATGATGACCTGAGTTTGGTCCCCAAGAACCCACAAAAATAAAACAAAACAAAAGCTAGGAGTGGTGCTGTGTGCTTGGTATCTCAGTGTTGGGAGACAGAGACAAGGTCCCTGGGGCTGGCTGGCCAGGCAGCATAGCCTACTTGTTGAGTTCTAGACCAGTGAGAGACCCTGTCTCAAAGAACAAGGTAGATAGTACCTAAGGAACTATAACCAGGGTTGGCCTCTGGCCTGACACACATGCACATACATGTGCCCACAGGCACTTGTATAGCCCACACAAAAGTGATAAATTATCCTTAAACCTGACTGTGTACATCCATGCAGTGGCTACGAGGGAGTCAAAGAAACCCTAGACTTTGAGCAGTTCTTACCCAAATAAGATGGCAAGTTCCTCCTCTAACGGTGGCACCGGGTGAGAAGATCCTCTGTGCTGAGGGCACGTCGCTCCTCCCTCCCTTTCCACATAGCAGTTCCCTTGACTCTCCTGGCTCCTTTACTATATTAGTCTGGGCTTTCTGGAAAAAATAGTCACAAAGTTAAAGAGGTTGGCAAGACCAGAGTGCTGGGTGGTCTGGCGGCCGGAGACCCAGAGAAGTCTGTTTTTGAAGTTCAAGGCTAAGAGATGTCTACTGGAAGAATAACCTCTGTTTGGAGGAGGTCACGCTCATGTTCCATTCTGGCCCTCAACTGACTGCACAGGACCCACCCACGATATGGAGGGCACCCTGTTTTTCTCAAAGAATATTGATTTAAAAAAAATGCTAGTCTCATCCAAAAAACCACCCTCACAGAAATATCCTGTGTAATGTTTGGCCCCATCTCAGGGCGCCATCCCCAGCCAAGTTGACACACGAAGTTAGCCAACACAGTCAGCATTTTGTGAAGACTTATCGAGGGGGCAGTTCTTATGGTAATTACTAGCCCAGTACATGTTAGTTGGAAATAATGGTTGAGAGTTAACCTGCACAAAGATGGCAGCCCTGAGGGTCAGACATCTGCCACCAGGTTTCAGAGAAGGGAATGGCTCCAGAAGGACAAAGACCTCTGAGAAGTCTTCATTTAGCAGAGAGGCTGGACCTGGGATCTTTAAAAAAAAACAAAAACAAAAAACAACTTTGCTCTCATGGGAACAATGCCTGAATGCTGCACGGTGCCCAAACACACATGGCAGGACACAGGGATACGAGGCCAGAGACAGCTGCTTATGGAAGGCCTTAGTGTACCATGCAAAGAGTTCTCCATTTTTATAACAGAGTCCTGTCCAAAGCTCTTAGACACCCTGTTTGGTGATCCTGGCCCCTACTAGTCTCACATTAGGGGGTGGCCAGTTTACAGAACAGCCCCTTGGAGGAATTCTCATTTGTTCTGCAAAAGGTTCTCATGTCAAAACCAAGTTTATGAGAGTTGAAGAGAAATATGAATGTCTACTCCTGCAGAGGACTGGCCCCAGGAAGGTGAGGCCCCCTCAGGCCGGGAGATGCGGGAGGCCAAGCATCCAACCAGCCTGCTTGGTGGTTGGGAGCAGCCCAGAATTTTCCAAGGAGAGAGCCAAGGGTGGAAGTGCCCTTCAGACACTTCTTCCGACCCTCTGGGCAGGCAGAGCACATGGTACCAGACCCAACACTGACAAAGAGACCTAGTGGAGCATTAGACTCAACCCCCCGGCCCTGGGAACCTAGACACAAGTCAGCAATACCAGGGGAAAGTACTATCCAGAAGGGACCACTGGGGGGCCTGGGGGAGGGTATGGGAAGCTGCTTCCAATGAGCCCACTGGGAAGCAGCTTTGCCTGTGGGGACAGGGCTCCAGCACTTGCCTGTGTGCCACTTTGAGAGCATTGTCAAGTGTCAAGCACACAGGCACTGCTCCTTGGCCAGTTGTTCCACGAAAAACTTGTCATCAAGGAATCCTGAAGCAAGAGCCCTGGTGGAGTCTGTTGGAAATGCACCATCATGATAGGTAATTTGAAATACTAACCTTCTATTGTCCTGACAGTGACAGACAGGGGAGTTCAGGTCTTCCTGTGTAGAAGAAAGGCAGCTGACTTCAGGAGCGGGAGCCAATTCACTCACACACACAGCATCTTGATTCCAGGAAAACAAACTCTTAAGACCCCTTCTAAAACTAGCGTCTCTTCCTGGTTCCTTGGCTCTGGTGGTTCCAATCAGTGGATTATCAAGCATCTGTGTGTATGTTTGTCTGCATTTTCCTGAGCCTTGGGGATACACCCATGAACAGAATCCATAAACATCCCTGCCTACGCAAACCTTGCATTTGAGCTGGAGCTGGAGCTGGGGCTGGGGAGATAGGAACTACACATCCTGTGACATAGGTACATTATAGATGCCAAGGGGCAGCGGCTACAGGGGACCAGCGTGGAGCCAGCGGGAGCAGAGGGAGGCCAGCAGTTCCCTGCCTGTGGATCTTGACCATTTTGGAGATCGATCATCAGATAGCTTGCACATCAGATATTTACATTACAACAATTTTACAGTAGCAAAGTCACAGTTGTGATGTAGCAACAAAAACTGGGAACAGGCGAGAAGGCACAGTGTGCATTGAAAAGGTGGGTAGTCTGAAATCCTCCAAAATCCACCTGCCTTGGGGGCTAGCTTCGCCAGCAAGAGAACATGAGACTTCCCTGTAGATGAAGCTATTTCCTCCCAGTTTACCTACCTGCCTGTGTGCATCCTGCCAATCTGGTCCGCATCTGGCCTCCCCTTTGCTGGAATCAGCCCTACATTGCGTTCTATTGTGGTCGGATGACTCTCCCAGCTCCTCCCTGCCCCCACCAGCTTCCTCTCGCTGGAGTTGCTCCTAAGAAACTTCTTGTTGGCCTAATACCATCTGCTTCCTGATGCTGGAGACTTCATGAGAAGGAGGAAGGATAATTTGGTGGTTGAAGCCCCACACGGAGCAGAGGTTTATTCAAGTAAGTGCCAAGCAACAGTCCCTCTGCTTGGGTTGGAAGCTGCTGGATGGACACTCTGCTCTCCGTACTCACTGACAGATCTTTCCTGTCACCTCTGAAGTGTCTGATCAACTTAATCCCTTGGTGCCAATCCTGCCGCTGTCTCTCATTATGTGTCTTGTTGATCCAACAGATCAAGGCCCTGGAGCTACCTCCTTTGCCATCCCTGAGACCTCCTGAGGAGCTTGGCAGACCTCAGCTTCTCTGCTTCTCCTTCTCCTGACTGCAAGTCACCCTAACTTGGAGACATACATGCCCTATAGGTTACATGGGCATAAGTGTGACAGAGATGTCATGGCCTCCGAGGACATCACTGGGAAGATCCTTTGACCAGCAGTTCTCAACCTGTGGATTGCTTATCAGATATGTTGCATATCGGACATTTATATTACAATTCATATGAAGTAGCAACAAAAGAGTTATATGGTTTGGAGGGGTCACCCCAAATGAGGAACTACATTAAAGGGTTGCAGCACGAGGAAGGTTGAGAACCACTGCTATAGACTGATATATTTTTGGATCTCCATCCTTGGTTACAGACCACCAGCTAAGGACCTAGTTGGTCATTCCATCTCTACCTTTGCACCCTCCGATCTATGCAGACCCAATGACTGGCATCCTCTAAGCGTGTCACCCAAGTTCCCCTTCCTTTTGATTCCAACTAGTTTCCTAGAAACACTTCCCTAGAGTCCAGGGCTCTAGAAGACATGCTGAAGCTGCCTCCAGCCCCCTCTTCTATCTCTGTAATATTATCTCCTGCCTGTGAGGGGCTACAAGGGTTAAGGAGGTTGGTCACTAAGGCCACTCTAGAATGATGACTAATTGTACCGAGTACTTGAATCTGGCTTATGATAACAGAGTAGCAAAGTTCAAATATTAAGCTTGTAAACTCTGCCTCCACTGCTGAGCCCTCAGGCCTGGAGCACATTACACTTCTCTGGGCTGTAGTGCTCCTATCTGCTCGATGTGGGGAATCCCGGAACCAATGTTCCCCATCCTGCCACCCAGGCTGAGTTCATAATTCAAAGCTCTTAACACAGTAACAGACAAGCACTTAGTGTTGACTAGCCACTTAGTAAATGTCTTGTCTACCTGTCACTAATTGTTGAACTGCAAGCTGGCTTCGGTGTCCCTCGAGCAAATACTTGTGAAGGGATACACTGCCCAGAGCCTTGGGAAGCTTGTTTTCAGCTTTGAATGCTAAAAGAACCTGAAATGCACACCTGAAATGAGAAGCTGCAAGAATAAAACAGGACAAGCGTATCCCAGCCCCACGTCCGTCGGTTTGGATGGATGGCTGTACTTAAGCCTCTTTCCAGTCTCTCCTCTGCTCCCTTGCCCCTTCTTTTGTTTTGTTTTGCTGAGATGGGGTCTCACGGAGCCCAGCCTGACCTTGGACCACACAGACAATACTGGTCTTGAGCCCCTGGTTTTCTTTTCTCCTTCTCTCCAAGTGCTGGGATTACAGGTACCACCACCCCTTAGGACCTGCTCACACTCTCGGCAGCATGATCCATCCCTTCTGTTTTTCACGTACAAGCATGACTTTGCCAACCTCAGAGAGATTCTCCTTGGTAGCCACAAGCTGAAGAACTTAACCGTGACCTGTTCTATCTTATCTATCGTTCCTGTTCAACTCTGGTCCACAGACCCAATTATTTCTCATATTACTGTCCTCTAATCCAGTTCAGATTAGGTACCATATCTAGTTGTTCTAATGTTCTTAGAAACTTATGATTCCATCACCAATGAGGCCCTGTCCCTAATATTTGTAGGAAGAGAAAGGGGTACTAGAGAGGTCCATGTACCATATCTCTAAAATGCATGAAGATTAGCTTTAAAAATCAACTGTTAACGTGTTTCTACTCTTACCTTGACAAACATGCTTTCATAATAGCTGGAAGCCCATGTTTGAATGTTGCCTTCTTGAACTCTGTGTTAGAGTCAGTGCTGTAGGAACAGCAGACTCCTAACCTCTAGCCTCTTCTTCCTCTCTTCTCATCAGTTCTGGCCACCGCAAGGGGCCTTACCTGCACTCTTATGAAAAATCCAGTCTGCATTCCCAAGGGCCATCCACTGACCACCAACAGCATGGGCCTCAGTATGGGCTCTAAGGTACCTACACTAGTGACATGATCTATCCTCAGGAGCCCCAGCACATGGAAGGAGCTGCAGAGGCCATAGAAATGAGTACTTGGATCCGCTGGGGCTGAACATGTCTTTGTAGCATCATCAGCCCCAAGAAGTGGAGTGCAACTGGAGAGGGCCAGAGAAGGATGGTTGTAATTGGCTCGGAACAGGGGTCTCCTTGCCTGGGCCTTAGGATTTCCTATTTTTTTCAAGGGCCTCCGCTAATGAAGAATACAGAATTGCCTACCCTCCATGAGTGCTTAGGGGTTAGTGAGACCATAGTGTCACCAAGTTTTCAGAAGAGTCTCCCCCTTCCTCTGGCCTTAGAGTCCTTTGCTCTCCCCTAAGGACAGTGCCATAATTACTTTACTAGGAATATTTGTGTGTGTATATCATTGACCTCTTAAACAGGCCTTGATATCAGGATCCATGCCTGTTGTCCTGCATTTCTCACCCCTCAGTCTATCAGAGAAGATCATCAGAAAAAGAGTAGTATGTGAGCGCACAAAGGCACGGGCCATGTCCTAGCGGGATGGGTGAAGGCAAAGGAGACTGGATGAATGGACGGTTGGTTAGCTAGATGGGTCAGTACCTGGATGGGCAGGTCTATGTGATGGCCTATACCAACTGGCAACTTGACAGGACCCACCACCACCTAGAAGACAAATCTCTAGGCTTTCTGTGAGAGAATGTCTAGATTCTAGATTGGGTTAACTAAAATGGGAAGGCCCACCCCATTGGTGAAGTGGGTTCTTGACAGACTAGATTGGAGAAAGTGAACTGGACATTAGCATTCATCTCTTTCTGCTTCCAGACTTTAGACATCGTGAGATCAGCCGTCTCACACTCGGGCCGCCGCAACCTCCCACTATGGCTGACTGTATCCCCTCAGACTGAAACAGAAGAAACTCTTCTTTCTTCCCTTAAGGCGCTTTTTATCATAACACTGAGAAGAGTGATCAGTAGAGTAGATGAGTGTACGCATTTGTGGGATGGGTTAGGTGGTGATAGGTAGAAGGATGGACAGGCAGATGGTGGATGAATGGCCATTCTTATCTTGCCTGAACCAGGTAAAGGCAATGGCAAGTGCTGATAGCGTTCAGAGAAACCTTGAAGTAACTCTGAGATGCTGCACCAGAGGATCTGAGCAGCAGAGCTGGCAAGAGAATCTATCATATTTGTCTCCAAGAACGACCGTGTTAGTCACCAAGTGCATCAGCCTCTAATCTACAGCAGTAAAGCTCCATCCTTGGCTTCGCAGACATAGTGTGCCCACCATTGTTACCTGATACCCGAACACTGAGCTTCATGTCTTCAGCTTGACAGGAGAGGGGACTCATGCCTGTCACATCATGTGCATCCTATCCTGCCAAAGGCCTGGGAACAGATTCTGTTCACACCGAATGTCTGGGATGCAGCATCAGGCAGGTGGCAGGACTCTGATGCTCTGAGACTGGGTCACCAACAAGTTATCTCTCCAAGTTTCCCAGTGAAATATCTTACTTCATCCCTAATAATTACAGCATGGGGGGAGAGGAAGAAGAGGAGGAGGAAGAAGAGAGAGAGAGAGAGAGAGAGAGAGAGAGAGAGAGAGAGAGAGAGAAGAAAGGAAGAAAGGAAGAAAGAAAGAAAGAAAGGAAGGAAGGAAGGAAGGAAGGAAGGAAGGAAGAAAGGAAGAAAGGAAGGAAGGAAGAAAGGAAGGAAGGAAGAAAGGAAGAAAGGAAGAAAGGAAGAAAGGAAGAAAGGAAGGAGGAAAGAAAGAGAAAATTCTCATTAGCTGTCCTGCTGTCCCAGCTTTCAACAAAAACTTAGGGCATAAAAGCCAGGCTTCCACATGCGCTCAAACGATTCAGATTCCAAATAGCAAGAAAGGCTAAGAACTGGTCACATGCAATAAATTTAAAAAAAAAAAAAAGAAAAAGAAAAAGAAGAAGGAAAAAAAAAAGACAAAGAAGATTAATTGCCTATGGAAATAAAAGATAATCGAGTGCCGTGATCATATGCACCAGTGGGAAAAGGTTCTCAGAAATGCCACATTAGTGTCTCAGAGAGCTGGGATGAGGCTCCCACTGTGACATCAAAGTGCTGGATCATGTGGCCAGTAACTGGGATGCTGGGGAAGGTCTAATAATAGTGCTGCTCTTGCTGCCTTCGCATATTTGAGTACCAAGGACTGCCCTGGGGAAGCTGGCACACCGCCAGGGACTCTCACGGTAGCTCTATTGTGCTTACAGGGCTTTTTAGCTGCTGGGGAGGACCATGGGCCTGGGGACAAGGGGGTGGTCAGGATGCTGGCCTGGAGACAGATGGAGAGAAAGCTAAAAGCAATGAGCTCCCTCCCATCCTTCTCCCAGCCCTCTTGCATCTCTGGGCCAGGTCCCGCCCTGCTCTTCTGCTGGGCCTGGCAGCCAGCTCTCCACAGAGCAAGCAGGACAGGAAACAGCAGCAGGTTTGCAGCTGGGTGCAGAACTGAGCCCCCGGGAGGCTGGAGTAGGAGGAAATTTGTTTTGGATGTGGGACCCAGATTGGGGGTTGGGGGAAGATAAGAAGATATTCTGATCTAACTGGAAAGAAGGAGTTGTCTTGAGCTGAAAGCACGGAACTTCCCTCAGCTCCGCTGCCAAACCTGCCTCCGCTTCCTCAGCAAGCTGGCCACAGGACATGACACCAGTGCACCCTCTGGGCCAGCAGTCCAGGAATGCCAGGACTGAATCAGTAGACCTGTGGCCTGTCACTGCCTGTCCAGTTTGGCAGCAAGGAGCCACTTTGTGACTACTGAGCCCTTAAAAATGAGGCTTGTCCAACTTGAGATGGACCATGACTATAAAACACGCGATGGGGCTCAAAGAGCTAAGATGGAAAAAAGAACACTGAGTCTCATGGGTAACTATCATAAGGACTACATACTGAGGTGACTACATCTGCATGTGTTGATTAAATCTAAGATAGAAAAAAAAAATCTCATCCCATCATTTCTTTGTATTTTCCTCCACGTGGCAATTAAAAACTAAAAATCACACATGTGGAGCACATTGTGTTCCTGCTGGCAGCACTGACCCATAACCCAAGTTAGCATCTTTGCCTCCAAGTTGCCATGATGCCATCTGACTCAGTAAGAGACCAAGCTGCAAGACATTGTTAAAATGACAAAGTGCTCTCAAAACATTACTACAAGTCAGTCGCCTGTCAAGCTCTCTTATGTGCCCTTATGTGTGTGTTCGTGTGCATATGTGCATGTGTGCACGTGTATATAGGGATCAGGGGTAAAGATATAGGGTGTCTTCCTCAATCATTCTCAGTGTGTGTGTGAGTGTGTGAGTGTGTGAGTGTGTGTGTGTGTGTGTGTGTGTGTGTGTGTGTGTGTTACTGGGGAGCAGGTGAGGTGAGTGTGGAGGGATAGTATTGGCAAAGCTGTTAGGCAGCTCATTTGTGTGCTTAAAAGCCAGGATTCAGGACTGGGCTTCTGGTGAGAGAGGTCTTATAAGTCCAGCCAGAGACCTGGGCTTCATGAAGAGACACCATTAGAGAACTGACAAATTGAGAAGTTGGAGCTTGGAGCCTGCCCTCTGTGGATATAGCAGTTACCAGCAAAGCCAACTCTGGCCCGACTCTTCAAGTGTGTGGTGACAGGCATTCATGCAATAAACAGAAGTCTCAGCCATGCCTGTGCCTGGAGTCTGCATGACACCCCAAGTTTGCCCAAAGATCATAGTCCTTTCCCTCCTAGAAGCAGGATCCCTAAGGTGCTGGTGTTCCTACTGTGAGCCCATGGAGCTTGGCCAAGGGTCCTCGGTGTGTCTGCCTCTCCTGGCTGTGACATCTTTGCTGTGGTGCTGTAGTGCCTGCTTGCTGACTGTGGCCCTGTGGGAGCAGGTGCTCCAGTACCCAAGGCCTTGCTGCTGCTCTCACGGGTGGCAAGCATGGATCCCCCTTCCGAGGCTAGTGTGTCCGTGCCTACTGACATACAATAACCTTTCATCCTGCCACGAAACAGCCCTTTCCAGGCTTTTGTGAGTTACTTTTGTAACAGTCACAGCTCAAAGCAGTTGAAGGAATCTCTCTGTTTCAACTTGTCAGAACACTCTATAATAGGTCTTTAAAAATGCCATCTTAGAGTCTCTGGATGCTGCAGTCAGCCAGGTGCAGACAACTAGTGGTTTCTAGGACCACCTGGGTATACATCAGTCTGAAACCTCTGGTCTCACCCTAATAAGGAAGCCCTCAATATCAAGAGCATCATGATTCTGAATGGCAGTGTGTTCCTGTAATCCATTCTCTTGCCTCGAGGAAGTATCTACTGACTCCGGCAGTATAGAAAGCACCCCTCCCTTTTCACGTGGGTTTCTCTCCCAAAAGTGTTGTCATTAATTAGTAGGATGGTAGTTCTGATGGAAACACTTGGATTTCTTCTCCCTTGGTGTCCCTCTTTTCCCTGACCATAGGATTTGTTTCCTCTGGGACTGCAGGGCCTAAACAGAAGCCTGTTCCAGAAATGAAGTCCTGGGCCACCAGTGGGATGTGACCTGAAGACCAAGGTCCTGGAAGTTGGGGATTGAAAGTGTCTGTCCCTCTTAGCATCAGTGACTGATTTCTGGCCTTCCTTCTACTCCACACAGAAAACGGAAAGGGATAGAGGAGTTTGCCTCAGGCCACAGTTAGAGAAGTGGGATTAAGAAGGAGGCTGAGCTGCAAAACAAACTCAGTGATGTTTTGTAGACTTTTCCTCTCATTTTGCTTTATTTGTTTTTTTTTTATTCTTAATTGTCTTTTGCTTGTATATCTTGTTTTCTCTTTTTGTGATGGGTTTTGGTTTTATGTGTGTGTTTTTCTTTTGTTGTTGTTCGCTCATTTTTATTTTTGTCTGTTAAAGAGAGAAAGAAAAAAGAGAGAGAGAAAGAGGAGAAAGGAGGAGCAAGGAGTCGGGAGGGTGGGGAAGCAGGAGGAACTGGGGGAGGGGAAAATCAAGATCAGAATATGTTGTATGGAAAAAATATTTTTTCAATTAAAAAAAGAATAGGAGGGAAATAAATGGCACCACAATAAATTTTGTCTTATTAACAAACAGAAGGGAAAAAGAAGACGGGGGCAGAGTCATGGACCATCTAACTATGGACCGTGTGAATCATATTTTCCCCTTGTCAATCTAACATGGATGGAGCCAGCCAAATATCCCAGAGCGTGAGATACAACTGGTGATCAGTTAGCCAGGCCTGGTGGTAAAAGCCTGTAATTCAAGTATTCAGGGAAGTTATGGTGGCAGGAACTTGGGGGAGCAGGTCAAGAAGATGAATGCTTGTGCTCAGTTCACCTTCACCTTTTATGTGGTCCAGGAGCCCAGCCTAGGGAATGGTGGCACCCACAGTAGGCAAGTCTACCCATCTCAATTAGCCCAGTACAGATAATCCTCTACTACAGGAATGCTCAAAGGCTCATCTTCCAGGTGATTTCAGACCTCATCAGGTTGACAATTTAGATAAACTATCATATCTAGATATCCATGTTATTCGTGCAGCAACAGGATGAAGGGAAGAGAGATGAGTCTAAACCCTCCAGAAAGGTCATCTGTGGTACCTAGTGTACCACTGTCATCATGAAGTGACCCTTCAAGGAACATTTCTGGCAAAGGTGACAGTGACTAGGGAGAACTCAGATGTCGTTTCTGGTTGGGTTTTTCAAATTAACCATATTCTAGAGCCATGGCTACTTATATGTTCATTGGCCTGAGAAGCACTTGCTTGCCCATGTGAGAGTTTGCACAGCATGAACATTCTAGTCTGGGTTCAAATCCTGACTGCTGCTGGGTAACTCTAGACTATTTGCTGGATCTCTCTATGTCTTGATTTCCTTATCTATAAAACAGGACCAACAAGCATACTAACCTCCCCGGATGTCACGCCACTCTGCCTCTTTATCTTAGTCCAGTTTCTACTGCCCTCAAATACTCAAGGCTGATAATGCATAAAGAAGAGGGAGGAAGATGCTCAGTGGAAGAGCACTTGCCCAGCATGCACAAGGCTCTGGGTTTGAACTCCAGCATCACTGACAGTTTGGGGCCCTCAAGAGCAATGTGCTGATGCTTATCTCTGGAGAGGACTCACCCCTTTAGCTGTACCACATGATGGATTGTGTTACATTGAGAGGGCACGCAAGAGGGAGCCATCACATGACAAAAGAGACAACTAGAGAGTGCGGGAAGGAGTCAGCCGGGTTCCTTTCTAACCACGCACTCTCTTGGGAGCTGTTTATGGCCCCATAGTCTCTTTTGAGGGCAGGGACTCCCCATGACCTAACCACCTTTTGCTAGACCTCACTTCTTGAGGTTTCCATCACTTCAACACTACTACATAACTTCCCATATATGGAAGACAAACCACATTTAAACAGTAAAACCTCAAGAAAGTTCCCTGTTCTTTTTGTGAATCTGATGTTAGGCCATAGAGAGGTGTTCAGCTGATGGAGAAGAAAGCTTCTCCTTGAGGGTGAGTGACTGCCAGCCTCCTGCCAAGGGCTTGCTTCTCCAGTCCTGACTGACTGCCTCTTCATTCTTCAAGCCCTGTTGCAAGCCTTCCTTAACACAACCTCCAACATCTATGGTGGTCAGTGTTGAGAAATGCAGATGTTCAGTGTGGTTCCAGAACCTTCTTTAACGAGAGCCAGGCTCCCCCAGTAAGTGGGTGGAAGTAACCAGCCAGTGATATAAATGGGGAAAGGCCCCATCTTCCTCATGAAGGAAGACTGCCACACTCAAATCCTGTTAGATAACCTACCTCACCTCTCAAATGAGGAAGGTGTAAAAGCCTGGTAGCAACCTAAGTGTCCATGTAGACCTAGTTAGTGCTGCAGGAGGAGTCTGGTAAAGAAAGCCACATGGGCCACGGGGGCCACTAAACACAAGAGGAAACTTGTACCAGAGGCATTTTCCCATAAATCACATGTAACAGTCATGACAATAGAGTGCTAACCAAGTGAGGAAAAAAAAAAAAAAAAAAAAAAGAGCAGTTCGGGGGCGTGACTCCACAGTATGCAGCTTGCCCAGGGTGTACAAGGCCTTGGAATTCACCCCCAGCACTGAAAAGGAGTTTGGGGGTGGGTGGGTTTCGGGGATGGAAGAGTATGAATGGAATCTCTTTGAAGTACCCCCACCAAATCAGAGCTGAGGTCTCCACCTCTGGGGAGAAAGCTCCGCCCAGGGTGTGTGCACACTCTTGGTACCTCTTGGGTTTCTCCTCTGAAAACTGTGTCCCACTGCACCGAGTGGCGTGGCGGGATCAGAGCAGCTGAAAGCATTTATCTGCAGCACTGGAGTAACAAAACAAGCAGAGGCAGAGTTCGACCTACAAAATCCTATGGTTTTTTTTTTTTTTTTTTTTTTTTTTGGGCCAATAAATCAATATGACCCAAAGCCTATTAACACACACCGAAATCAGCTTAAAGTTTGGCAGGGGAGTTCTGGAAGCTCTTCCCTCAGGGCCACATGGAAAGTTCTAGTTAAACTCTCACCCAGTCGTTTTGAGGCCAGCTTCTAAACGAAGCTGGGTGGAGGCATAAAAGACGATCTCACTCGGTTTCCAAATCGAAGCAGGACTGGAGTTGGGGAGCTCCTGGGGATCAGCCATCCCTGATCCCAGCACACTCACCAGGGAGAGGCTCTAAAACTGTGATGTGACCATGACATTTATCATTAGCTTGGTTTCCCATATCAGAAACGACCCCGCACCTACCCTCTAGCCCCGGACCTTGCTGCAGCAGTTGCCCTAACCTGTAGCTAAGCCAGGAAACCTCCAAGCCAGGGGTCTGGTGTCCTCTCCAACCCAGCGCTGGACACCAGCCTCCAGAATGGTCCTGTTAAGGGGGTGGGCAGGTAAAGGTACTTGCTAAGCCTGTTGACCAGAGTGCAGTCCCCGGGATTGACACGGTAGAAGCGAGCCAATTCCCTACCTCCCTCAAGTCACCCTAGGACTACCCACCTGTGAATAAATGCAATTGATTTTTTAGAAAAGAGGAGCCTTTATCCCATAACTAGGCTGCTCTGGTTAAAAGCCCAGTGCGTCACAGAACAAAACCAAGAAGACTTGAAAGTGGGAAGGGGACTTGGTGAGAGGAGGGTAAGAGAGCGCAGCAGGGGACGAGTGTGACCAGAATGCTTTATAAACGTATATGAAATTGTCAAAGAATATTTTTTTTGGAGGAAAACTTTAAACAGACAAATTTCAACAGTGTTTGTGTGAGTGTGAAAGCGGTTCAGAAGGGCCAGAGACCCAAGCCACAGAGGGTCCCGCGCAGGCGCAGTTTGCAGTCAGATACAGAAGCAGGCGGGAAATGCCTTGAGTGTCGACAATCATGCCAAGTGTGGTTTGCTCCCTTGGAAAGACGCCAGCTGGAAGTTCTGCAAAGGTTTCTGATTGGTTAGAAACCAAGTATCCGCTCCTTTCCATTGGGTCACAGTTTACTTCCTCTGAGCACACCGTACTGGAGCCAACGCAGCCTAATAGCCTCCCAAATAAACTTAAAAGAAAAAAGGGCCACAAGAGTGGATTCCTCAAAGCACACAAAGAACGGAGTCAGGGCCCGTGACTCAACACTGCCACGCTCCCAGGTATAGGTTAACTTTAGTGGTGCATAGAAGAGGACGCTTATCAAATAATCTTTGTAATTGGCATCACGCGGTCCTTATCAAGGCTTCCTTCTAGAGGGTGTGGCCTCCTCCTGACTCTTGAAACCTAGGACTGAGAACAGGTAGGAGAGAAATCAAAAATGACCTCAAGGGTTTTGTCTTTGTTGGAGATGGCGTCTCACTATCTAGCCCTAGTCTCAAACCCACAGAGATCTTCCTGTCTCCTGACTGCATTAAAGTCATGCATCCACCTATCCAATGACTTCCAGGTCTGAAGTCAGGCTGAAAAGAAGGTGGGATGAAACCGGCCAGCTGCGGGAGGGGCAGGGCAGTCGGGGCGAGAGAGGTGGAAGATAGGAAATGGGGTTCCCCAAATCCCAGCCCCTTGGATCCCTGTGATAAGGCTCTGCCATGTTAGCAAAGATGGGGGAAGATGCCCAGAGAACATCAGATGGTGGGAGTTAGTCAGCTGCCTTCACCAGCATGATGGAGCCTAAGAAGAGATAAGCCCTGCTCACCTCCTTCCCCAACCTTTCCCTGCCCCCTGTGCTGACTGCCCCACAATAAGAAGCAGGAGAAGGATACAGAAAAGCCTATGCCCAGATCTACAATCCCTGGGAGGGCTGACCGCAGTGGGGTTCAGCATTGGTACCCGTAAATGGTAGAAAGACACCTTCTTGCAGAAGAACAAGAGAATTAAGCTACATGATAAACTCAAAGTCCAGTGCAGTTATCAAGGCTTAACAAAAATTTTATTCCTGTAAAATGATTAGCTGCTTGCCTAGTGACCAAGAGGGAAAACGCTGGAGTCAGACAGCAAGGGATCAAATGTCCCTGTGCCTCAGTCTCTGTATCTGTGAAATGGGGGCTGTGAGGATTACATGAGTTACTAGTTTGTAAACAGTAAGGCAGCATGGACATTGGTGCTAAATACTGGCTACAGCCACCAGACAGTACACGGTCACTCCAGAGTGTGACATTATACAAGGGCTTAGCAAGAGGACCCCCACATGGCTGAAATGTTACCTCTTTCCAGCTCAACATAGAATACAAGTGATCTTCCTGAATCTGTCTTGTACTGGTCTAATAGAGAGCCACTAGGGAAAAACACTACTTTCCAACCAGTGTCAGGATGTAGGGGGCGTGGGGGTTTGCAGTGATCTGTATCCACCAGCACTTGGTGGGAACAGCAGAGTGAGACCTGCCAGAGAAAGCCTCTGGCCTCAGCACCTTTCAGCAGGACTCCAGCCTGGTCCCAAATAGCATCCTTTTCAGAGAGAAATAAAAACATCAACCAACCTGTATCCCTAGCACCACCTCGCTGGAACACTAAATACAAGCCTCAGAAAAGCCACCGGCCATCTGTGGGGAAGGAATCATGAAAGCCATTGCGAGCTTGGGCTGGGGTGAAGGAAGGGGCTGCATTATCCACTGATCAAAGGGCACGCGTAGCCGAGGAAGGTGGGAGGAGCCCCGAGGAGAGAGGAAAATGAAGCTGGCAAGCTGGCATCAATCCCATTACCAATCCTGTGAGGAACGGGAGGGCGACACAGGACAAGGATGCTGGATTTGTAGTTTGAAGCCACGGCAAAACGTTAGACACTGAAACCAAACTTGTATGCCCAGGAGACCCAGGTCCTGCTCCAGGGATAGAAAGCGGTGCCTCCCTAATCCCTGGCTGCAGGCTATGGAATTCCTGGGCTCATCCTCTCCCCAGCCCAACCCAGAAACACTGTGACAAATCAGGCTAAACCCCCTAAGGTCTTGCTGTGAATGTAATCCACATGCAAGGTCTGGGCTGCAGCTGCCCGAGAGAACTGCCTAGTAGCACTTGAGGGCTAGGGATTTAATGACCAGTGTCCTCCTGTTCCATCAGTTTGTGGCCCCTCCTGCCATAGGACTGAGAAGAGAATTAAGTCCTGAGCCAAGACATTGAGTGCAGAGATCACACCGTAGCCTGGCCACAGGAAAGAGGACTTTCCCCTTCTTCTCTGAGCCTGTGGGAGGTGACGGCCCCGCATATTCACAGCATAAAGCAGGATGGCAGTCTCCTGCCCCCAGAGTTCCATTTCCATGTGCACTACAGGACCTGGATCTCCAAAAGCTGCCTGGTGGAGGGGAGAAGGAAGGGGATGAGAAAAGACGAGGGTTCTGGCTCATTCTCCCATGCTGCTCCTTGGCTGCCTGTCCTCAGACCTGGCTGAGCCCATCCTGCCCTGTGCTATTGCCCCCGAATTTCCACCCAGGATATCTCTATCTCTCCCTCCTTGATGTTGAGGGATCTGGATGAGACAGGGATGTGGAAGGGCCACTGGGAACTGGGATGGCAGCCGGCTGGGTGCTTAGAGAGACAAGAGTGCTGACTTATGAAAAAGTAAGTACACAGGGCTTTGAAGCAGACAGCGTGGAATGTCCCAGCTTTGGAGCAGAAAGAGCCCCTAGTGTAAGAAATCAATGTGGGGTTCAGCCTCTGCAATCGTGGCTGTGGCCCGAGATGGTCATAGGCTCCCTCAGTGGAAGTCAGTCATTGTCACAAGCCCCTCAGCACAGGGCAACAGAGCTGGGTGGCAAAAATGCATCCGTGGCTCCCTGGCTTCCCAAACAATGGCATTTCAAAATCCTCTTTATTTTAAAATAATTATAACTTCAAAGGCTGTTACAAAACCAGTGCAGAGAGCCCCAGGGACTCTTTTTCTCAATGCTACATTTATTTTTAAAGACAGGCTCAGTCTCATGGAACCCAGGCTAGCCTTGAACTCATCCTCTCACTGTAATTTATCTATCTATCTATCTATCTATCTATCTATCTATCTATATATCTATCTATCTATCTCTATATATATATGTATATATGTATATATATATGTATATATATATATATATATAGAGAGAGAGAGAGAGAGAGAGAGAGAGAGAGAGAGAAAGAGAGAGAGAGAAGAATGGTCTTCCTGCCTCCATCAATATTCCAAAAGTGCTGGGAGTCCAGGTGTGACCCAGCACACCTGGCTTCCAGGGTTAACATCTTACTGAATGCACACTGAAATTCCTCAACACTGGGACACTCCGCAGGCTTTACCCAGATGCCAACGGTGGCATTTTAGTTGCCTCCTGTAATGGCTTTCAAATACTGTCCCGCCAGACTGTCAGCGCCATTCTTGAGAGTGGTTGAGTACCCACATTTATCAATGGTTGAAGTGATCACTTTACTATCTGTTCCAGGCCATACCCTGCTCCTCTTCCCGCAACTCAGAGGGAAAGTGAGGAGACAGATACAGGAGCAAAGCAGGAACCTCAGCGCAGCCAGGCCCTGGTCCATGGCTTTACTTTACCTTTTGATAGACTGTCCTGGTCCTTCTAGGAGCCTACTGTGCAATGGAAGGTAGGATGCTGACCCTCTTCCTCAGGAAGCTCCTTCAGTCTGCACCATCCCATGTAGAGTGATGCGCACCCCAGTTTTATCATCTGCAAAATGGGACAGTACCAAAGTGTCATTTCCTCCTTGTTAAGAGAACTTAGTGAAATAACTTTTAAAAACTTGAAACATTCCCTCTGTATTTGATAGTCTACTGTATTTGATAAATTAACAAGAAGAGCAAAACACCTATAGGAGATATTTCAAGTGAGCAGAACTCAAGCTAAGTCTTTTCCAAATAGCCTGGAGTGAACATGCTTTGGGAAAGCATGGGGGTCTTTGATCGAGCACTTAATTTATACAAGGAAGCCCTTAGCATGTGAAATTGATTTAATATGCAAATCACTGAGGCTGATTGAAGACTGTAACCACATGCTTTAAATAGCAGTTGTTCTTTGGAGCAGCCACCAGCTCCTCCACTGCATTGCTGTTGAGTCAGGTTCCCTCGTGTGTGTGTGTGTGTGTGTGTGTGTGTGTGTGTGTGTGTGTGTGTGTGTGTGTGTGTATTACCCCTCCTTCATTGGTGAATAGCACCTCAAATGCCAGGTCTATTCACAGGCATAGCCCAAGACCATGGTTGGATTTAGACATCTGTTATAAAAGGTCCACAACTTAACGATGGTTCAACTTCCAATGTTTTGACTTTACAATCAAACAAAAAATATACACATAGAACCATTCTGGTTTTCATTTTCAGTCTGGGATTCAGAAATTCAATCTTACCCGTTAAAGTTGGTCTCGTATGAGAGGATCTGCCAGGCTGCAGACTAATGTAGGTGCTCTCTGTATATTCAAGGCAGTGTAGGCCGGGCTTTGGTGTTCAGTGCATTAAAACAGAGTTGTACGCTGTAGCCCAGGTTGGCCTTGAGCCCCAGCTCTTCCTCTCAAACACTGCCACACCTGCCCGATATTAAATGCATTTCTCACTCTGCACTTGTTCCGAAATCAGTGGGGTCACCAGGATGCAGTGTTGTGTCATGTGTCAAGGAGTACTTGACCTCCCTCATTGTTGAGGACTCCACAGGGCCTGCAAAAGACATAGGCAAGATCTTGTTGGAGAACTGTGTGTGTGTGTGTATGAGTGTGCATGTGTGTGTGAGTGTGCGTGTGAGTGTGCACGTAAGTGTGAGTGTGCATGTGAGTGTGAGTGAGCATGTGAGTGTGAGTGAGCATGTAAGTGTGTGTGTGCGTGTCAGTGTATTTTCCAGGCAGATGCACCACTCCTGGCCTTTTGCATCATGCTGAAGCTCTACACTCAGGTCCTTAGGCTTGCACAACAAGCGCTTCACTGGCTGAGCCATTTTTCCAACCTGAAAGCTGCAGTTGTCACCAGCTTGTGGAGGAGTCTTGTACATGTGTGGCTCTCAGGTATGGATTATGGGTTAGGGATGGATTAGAGGGGTGAGGGTGGAAGGAATCAATTTCAGATGGTCAAGACTTTAGAAAGCCTTGAAGCAGAGTAAACGTGGGAATGGATACAGAATTGTAAAGAGACAAAATTCCAAAGTTGAGGCAACTATTTGGATATAAAGAGGAATCTAGCCCCCAGGAAGCAGAGGCAGGGGAATGGACCTTTGTGAGTTCAGGGTCAGCTTTGACTATATAGAGAATTTCAGGCCATCCAAGGCTACATAGTGAGACTGATAAAAATAAAATAACAACGACAAAAAATAAATGACATATTGCTACCTGTACCAGCATGGCCAAACCTTGAAAACATTACGTCAAGGGAAAAAGCTATCACAAAAAGCCATGTATTGCCTAATGCTATTTATATAAAATATCCAGGGGAAAAAAAGGCATTGAGACAAAATGCTCTTTGGTGGTTACCAGGGAGCTTTGGAGAGGAAGACTAGAGATAACTAAGGACTAGAGATAAGTATCTGGTCAGCCAGGGGACTAGAAATAACTAGCTGGTTGGCTAGAGGACTAGGGATAGCTAACCAATTAGCTGGAGGACTAGTGATAACTAGCTGGTTATCCAAAGGACTAGAGTAACTAACTGGTTAGCCAGAGGACTAGGGATAACTAACTGGTTAGCCAGAGGGCTAGGAATAGCTAACTGGTTGGCTGGAGGATTGGGGATAATTAACTGGTTAGTCTGCTCTAAGTCATAGATATGTTTCATGTCTGATGGTTGCACAACCTTATGAATGTACCAAACATGACTAGACTGTTCATCTTAAAATGGCTGGTGCTGTCATGGTAGAATGCTGTGGTGGTTTAAATGAAAGTGGCCCCCATAGGCCAATTGGGAGAGGTACTGTTAGGAGGTGTGGCCTTTTTGGAGTAGGTATGGCCCTGTTGGAGAAAGTGTGCCACTCAAGGTGGGCTTTGGGGTTTCAGAAGCTCAAGGTAGGCCCAGTGTCACTCTCTCTTCCTGCTGCCTGTGATCTAAAGGTAGAACTCCAGGTTCCTTCTCCAGCACTATGTCTGCTCGCCTGCCACCACGCTTCCTGCCATGACAATACTGGACTAAACCTCTGAACCTATAAGCCAGCCCCAATTAAATGTTTTCCTTTATAAGAGTTGTGGTCATGGTGTCTCTTCACAGCAATAGGAACCCTAACTAAGACTAATGCATAGTATGTTCCCTCGAAACAAAAGAATAGTGGCTCAACGTACTTGCAAACTGTCCCATTTTTCTAATGAGTCCCTGAAAAAAAAAATACAGTTGGCAAGCCCACCCAAATGTGCTGCAGTCAGATTCAAATACATTATTTTGCTCAGAACCTCTGTGGGGGAATTTCTCCTCCAATAATTCAGAAGCCTCGGGATTCCTAAGGAGTAAGTTAGACAAGCCACACCGCAGGGCGCGGGGCGCGGGGCGCTCTCAGAGCGAATGCAGCCTTGGCACCAGCCGCCAGGAGGGAGGCCCAGCATTCATGCTGCTTCCCTCTCTTGTTGTTCCTGGCATCAGAGAGCAGGAGGTGGGAAAGAATAACTCAGTCCTTGTGGCCTTCCTGGAGACAGATGCTCTGGTTTGTAGCAGAGAGGAAAAGAGAGTCCTGGGCAGTAGTGCCAAACTGGAAGTCTTCAGGATGTGGCTCACTGAGCTGGGGCTTCAGCCTGGAGAGGGGAGAACACAGCACAGCAGAACCTAGCCCCAAACAAGATGCAGGCTCAGGAAACCATGCAGAGTAGAGGCCTGCTCTCTCTCTCTCTCTCTCTCTCTCTCTCTCTCTCTCTCTCTCTCTCTCTGCCTCAGCCTCCCTGGCAAGTCTCAGCTGCCCTCAGATCTGCCAAGACAAACAGCCCCAGGCTTTCTTTCAAAGCAGCTCTCTGGACAGAGCTTTGGAGGCTGGGCATAGTTCCTGGGCCCACCCGAGGGTGTAAGGACCCTACCCGCTGCTGAAAGAAGTAATGTTCTGATTGCTGTTGCCAAAGACCAGCATCTTCAGGAAGGAATTATGTCTGGTGGGAACAGTAATTTATTTGCTGGTCCCCAGGGACAAGAATAAAATGAAGCATGGAAGAGAGAGTGCTTGTGTGTGTGTGCACGCACATGTGTGTGTGCATGTGTGTGTGCATGTGTGTGTGCGTGTGTGTGTGTGTGTGTGTGTGTGTGTGTGTGTGTGTGTGTGTAGCTGGGTAGAGAGGGTGGACTTTAGTCTTGCCTTCTGCTGGCCTGTCTCTGAAAAAGGCACAGTTAAGAGGGTGTATGAGAATTCCCAAAGTCGGGATCTGCCATGGATCGTGCAGCCAGCAGAAATTCATTCCTGGATGTGGAAGGAATTGTCACTTCAGATTTCCTATGCTGGCTGATAGCTGGCAGCCTGGAGCTGAGGAGAGCAGTCTCCCTAGCAGTGAGGATGAGCACGGTGCCTGAGTGATGGAGGATGTGGACAGAGCCTTGTAGAGCCCACCCTTCCTGGGCCGCCTGCATCTTTACTCTCACTTTGGTCTTCAGACCTCCACTGGATTTAAAATAGACCCAGGACGCTCCTGTGCTATTAGGGACTCTAGGGCCACACAGGTTCCTTCAAGCAGAGACTAATGAGGTGTTTCTGTGAGGAGGGGCCCTAGCACCTCATGTCAGGAGATCCTGTCAGGAGCACATGTGCAAACCTGAACTTCTCATCAACCTGAACATGTTTGCTGCATTCCTATTCTTTTGAAATATTCGGATGAATATATTTTTCAGATATTTGACCTGAAAAAATAAAGTGAGCTACATTGAGTTTTTTTTAAAGGGTAATACTATTGAACACATTTTCTTTTTATTATTAAATCAGTGCCAGTCTAGGTAATAAATTTTTTCCAAATATGGTATGCACCTTTTTCCTTACATAGCCAGAAAAATCTCTAAATAACTATTAGTTAATTTAATAAATAAATAAATGCTGTTGATGGTAAAGGAAAGAATTGTGTTGTGCCCCAATCTATTAACTGACACAAAAGGACTTGCTCTAGACTTTAACGTTAAAGGTTTTGTATCTAAGCTTTTGAAAGCAATGAGAAAGACTAATAAAGCACAGTTACAGAGAGAGAAAGACAGAGAGACAGAGAGACAGAGAGACAGAGAGACAGAGACAGAGAGAGACAGATGCAGAGGAAGAGAGAGAGAATATAAATAGGTTATGTGCTCGCTTCTTTATACATGTTTGTGTGTGTGCACATGTGCATCGTGGCCAGGAGAAGTTGCCATCTGGGGTCTTCCTCTTCCTCCTTTCCACCTCATTTTTTGAACCTGAAATACACAGATTTGGCTGGATGGTCGGCAAGCTGCAGGAATGCTCTTATGTCCCCCCAGTGTGGGGATTACAGGAGAATGTCGCCTTTACGAGAGTAGTGGAGCTTGAACCCAGGCCCTCCTTGTTGAGTGCTGAGAACCTTCACGACTGAGTCATCACCACTGTGCTTGCTTTCTCTCAGAATCTGAGTAGTCCTCCAGGCTTCTGCTTCAGAGACTTGGGGGTGTCTCATCTTATGGGATCTCCAGCCATCAGCTGCGTCTTGTTTTAGTTCATCTGCTAAGAAAGCCTGTGGGGTGGGTATCATTTGGGGAATTTGTAGAACCTTTAGGAGGAAGCCCATCATTGGGGGTTGTGTTTATAGTCCCATCCCACTTTCTCTTCTCTCTCTGCTCTGCTCTGTGCTGCTCCATGTTGGATACCCACTCTCAGCTTCCAGCTTCTGTCACCATACCTGAAGCTTGCTGCCACACTACCCTACCATGATGAACGCTGACCCCTGGAAACATTAAGCCAAGGTAAACTCTTTTGAGTTTTGTTTTGTTTGTTTGTTTGTTTGTTTGTTTTAGAGATAGGGTTCCTCCCTGTAGCCTTGGCTGTCCTAGAACTCACTCTGTAGATCAGGTTAGCCTCAAACTCACAACGGTCTGCCTGCCTCTGTCTCCTGAGTGCTGGGATTAAAGGTGCACACCACCACTGCCCAGTCCAAAATAAACTCTTTGTTTCATGAAAAATAAGGGAAGAAAGAAAGCCCATAGCAACCACAGGCTGCTGAGAAGGGTGCTCTGAATGCACATGGGAGCCAGAGAAAGCCATAAAGAGGGCAGTGGGGTCTTTAGTCTTTTATACCAGAGGTTCCACACAACACTTCAAGTAGAAGAAGTGAAGACAGTTTTTAAGAGAAAAAACCCTCTCACTTAGGACATGGGCAAAATAGGCTCAAAGCACTGGGCTCATGGGGCACCTGCTTTCTCATACAAATTATTCAGCCAGCAAAGCATTGTGTGGAGGAGGCAGGAGGCCTTTGAAGTCAGTTGTTTCCTTGGATGGCTTCTGGTTTTCCTGGGCAGCTGATTTTCACATATCCATCTTCTGGTTCTAACTTGGTCTCCACTGAGCCAAACAGAGGCTCTACCTCGTTGTTCATTAACCAGGAGGAATGCATATGGGGCTTAAGGGCTTGCAAGAATTCTACCATTGTAGGACAGCTGATTTATGGCCCTGTGTTTACAGCTCCAACAAGGTCCAGCTTGTCCAAAGAAGGGGAGGTCGGCCCTTATGTTCTGATTAACAAAGGCCTGGCAACCCTGCAGCACTGAGAGAGAGATGCTTTGTTCTGGAAGAACTGTGAACAGCAAACCTGAGCCCTGCAGGTGCAGGCACCAGAGACAGTGCTGCTTCTTTGAGGGCATCGATCCCCAGGTGTGGGCTGAGGGCCTGTTGGTGGCAGATGCACGACTCTGGGTATAGGCACCACCACAGGACTTAGAGAGACACCCTTGCTGCCATGGGGGCTCTACTTGAAGACAACTGAGCAGCCACCAACATTCAGTTAACACTGGGATGACTAAAATTTTGCCAATGGATTCATTCATATGTTCACCTGTTTATGATAGGCTGCTATCAAACTCTAGATCCTCCCAGCTCAGCCATGCAAACACTGAGGCAACAAGCAAACACTCCTGTGCCCACAAAAACTGAAAACAGTCATTTTCTTTTTTTTCCCCCCCCCCTGACGTCTCACCTTGTAAACGTCTTAACCAGTGTTTGCTGATTTCTGAGGATGGCAAGGATTCTCATGAGCCCCCCTGGTTCCTTCTGGGTAAAAGTAAACAATTCGTGTAGAAACAGAGCCAGCCTTGAGCGGGCCAGCCATCCTGGCTTCCTAGAGGAGGCTGGGCTGTGGAGGGGTCACCTCAGACTGACTAACCTGGCTCCTTCCTGCTTCTGCTGGGCTTCCCAAAACTAAAGGGGCGTTTGGATCTTTCAGAGGCCATGTCAAGAGCCTCCTCACTGCTTTCTTGAACCCAAGTTGCTGGAGAGATGAAGGACCCTTTTCTTCTTTCCATTTCAATTTTTTATTAGCACCTGTTAATTATATATAATAATGGGGCTTCATCATATGACATTTTACATGTGTGTAATGTATTCCGATCATACTCCTGCAGCTCCCGACCTCTTCCCAAGTCTTCAGTTCCCCTTCTACTTTCAAGTCTTCGTGTTGATGTTGGTAAGTTGTCTTTTGATTTTTTTTTTTAATCCGATAAATGTAATCAAGGTTGCTTCCATGAGCATGGGAGAGGACATTTTTACAAGAGTACCAGCAACCTACTTTCTCAGAGAACTCTCTCCTCCTCCCTATTAACTGCCCTGGTCCTCACCTAGGGCGGAGCCTCGTGAGCTCCTCCCCCACGCGTGATGGACTATTGCTCCTCCCTATCTGCTACAGTCATCCAGAGCTGCTGTGAGCGTGTGCATTCAACAGACACTTCAGACCTGGAAGACAGAGTACCCAACTTCACGTCTGGAGAGCTGTGCCTGGATGTGTGTGCCGCTCTAACAGGAGATTCGAGAATGGGTCTTTTATCCGGAGCACCGCTGTATTGGAGGACACAATTAGAGGCCACAATGCTAATGACTGTAGATTCTTGAACCCTTTTCAGAAGCCAAACCTAGAATGGCAGCGAAAGTGAGACAGCGAAAGAGAGGAGCTGGACCCGTCTTTTACGGGAGTCCCATTCCTGCAATCCCAGCAATGACCCCGTCCCTCTGGCTCTTTGGCTCTTCTTCGTAGATGTCGCCTCCCTTCCCAGTACCACTGCATTGGGAATCAGGGTTGCAACTCGTGAATCTGAGGACGCACAGTCATGTAACAAGTTAAGCCTTTGTGTTTATAAAGAGTGTATGCCATTTTCTAGGGTTGTTTATTGGCATTATTCAAAATGAAATGGCTTCTATTGCTTTTCAATATTTTTAAATTTTTTAGTTAAAATATTTAATTAACATTTAATTAAAAAAAATAAGAGTAAGCATAGCACATGTCTTTAGTCTCAGCACTCCTGTGTGTTCTAAGGATGGACGACAATACATTTGCTTCCTTCGTGTGAAATACTCTTTCTAGCTTGTTTATGATCTACCAAGTCCCCCTCTTTAAGCAGAAAGCTCCATCTCCAGCCCTCCAAACACACAGAGCAACCAAATGTACGGGTGGCATCCCAGACCATTTCATTGTATCCAGAGCCCAACAGTCCTGCCAACCATGGCTCTGTGCACAGGGCGCTTCACAGCGCAATTAGGTTAAGGTGAGTGGATTCAGCAGCCTTGAGAACCCGTGGATCAGAAAGGGCACACACCACTTTAAGCATGCTTACATGATAAAGACTCCCCCTCCCCCGCTCGCGCCCCTGCCTCAACTATACATCTCTACCATCACCCCCACTTTCAGTTAAAAGGCCTGAGCAGTAGGGGGAAATTTCTCTGCATGTCCTTAGTTTGTATATGCTCTGTGTGAAAGCTGTTGCTTTGCTTTGCCCCAAGGTTCACCTCTCATACTGTGTGCCCACACTGCCACCCTTGACCTGCTAAGAACTCAGAAAGATGCAGGTGGCTATAGAAAGTGCTGAATACATTCTGTAAACAAACCTATAAAACAATGAACCCAAGAGGGGGAGTGGTGGAGCACACCTTTAATCCCAGCACTTGGGAGGCAGAGGCAGGCAGATCTCTGAATTTGAGGCCAGCCTGGTCTACAGAGAGAATTCCAGGACATCCAGAGCTACACAGAGAAACCCTGTCTCAGAAAACAAAACAAAACAAAAAAAAACCAACCCCCTTCCCCTACCTCCTCCCCCAAGAAAAGAAAAAGAGAATGAATCTGAGCCAAGCTTGGTGACTTGAGTTTGATCCCAGGGACTCACCTGGTGAAAGGAGAGAAATGACACTTTCAAACTGTCTTGTGTCAGACATGAGCCATGGCATGCACTGCACCACACACACACACACACACACACACACACACACACACACACACTTAAATTGAAAATGCAATTTAAAAAATAGAATGAACCTGATATCTGAGATTAGCATAGACTCCTCAAACATGGAAGACAGAGGTAGGAGAATCATTAGAACAAAACAAAGCAGGAACCTGAATGGGTCTGAACAACTCAGGGAAATATTCCTGAAGAATACCCAGGAACGAGCAGTGTGCAGGGTCAGGGAGCCAGAGGAAACGCCTGTGGTTCACGCCATACATACCACTGCTGTTTCCCTGCAGCACCAGGGCAGGCAGCGTTCCTACTCAAAAGTCTAGCAATAACAACTTTCATTCTAATCTGTGCACTGTCTTTTCAAGCTCAAAGGAGTGAGTTCCTTGATGTTTTTTGGGCCCCAACTTCTCTGCAAAATAGAGACTTTTTAGATGCTCCCCCTCAACACACAACTTGAGAAGGCCTGGATTACAATGCAAATATAAACACTCCCTTTGAAACCAAAGCCAAGCTTAGGAACCTGTGAGGATAGTTTATTTGTCCCAACCCGGCCCCACTCCAACCCTCCTCCCTTTTGCCCTTCCGATCAGAAAGTGCCAGGGTGACCCTCTGATCAGGGAGCTCTTCCTGTCCCCTCTTCCCCTCTGCTCCATCCTCCAGGGCTGGGGAATTGCCAATCATCTTCACTAATCATCTGCTGATTTCTAATTGATAACCATACTAGCTCTCCCTCCATCAGGGCCACAACATCTGCCATGCAAGATATTGTTATAGAAATTAAAGATACAGATGAACAGGAGTTGGGGAGAGGGCTCAGTTTGTAAGAACAGAAGTGAGCATAAAGACCTGAGTTTCAATCCCCAGTTTAAAAAAAAAAAAAAAAAAGCTGCATCATGGCTCCCTAACACTAAAGGTGGAGCCATGATGCACATAGCTTGGTCGGCACCACCAACAGCTCTCTAATTGGATTTAAGATCCATGAAACAAGAAGGAGACCATGCCTGGTACGTGGAAACCTAACGAATACTCAGTACTAGTGGAGTCATGGATTTTGAAGAAGAGTCTATAGCCACAAATTTACTAAATTGCCCCTAACAACAATCTATAAACACTTGTCCTAATATTTGCAGATAAGTGTAGTCTTCATCCCTCATCAAGGACACTTCTCTTTGCAGCAGACTGAGACCACTACAGACAAGCAATATGCAGAGCCGTGGAGCCCAGTCCACAAACACACCCACACCCAAGGCTTGGGAACATTGCAGAAAAGACCTTATCTCAAGGGAATAAAGTGGAGATTGATAGAGCAGGACACCACAGAGAGAGAGAGAGAGAGAGAGAGAGAGAGAGAGAGAGAGAGAGAGAGAGGCACTCCATAGACAAAGAAATGGTGAACTATTACAAAGGTTGCCTGGCTCAGTTGCCCACCCCACATTAAGGGATGTATATACACTAACTCCATTTTGTATTGTATGTACAGAATCAGCTCTGCTTCCTTGGAAGATTCTGGACTCTCATCTTTAAATGTCTTACTCCATGTACATCTCAGAAGGGGGATAGGAAGTGCAAGAACAATGGTTGTGAGGGGGAAACCATTAGGAAAATGAGATCAATTACCACACACCCAGATCACAGTTCTGCAGAAGCAACCAGGGACAGGAATTAAGACGATGCACTTCTTAAGTCTCGTAAGTACAAGTCTTTGAAACCCACTATCTTCCAAAAACATCATAATGATCTTACAATCATGACTTCAAACAGTCTTAATGAAACCCACAGAAAAAGGCATGCACAACTTCTTGAGGCAAGGGAAGAGATTCATCTAGAAAATTAATAGAAAGTAGGCAAGACCCTACACGCAGCCATCCTGTTGCTACAATAAATTACGACACTGTCGAAAGCTTTTTATAAAATTAGATACCTCAGTAGCAAGAAAGAAATGAAGCCCTGTCTCACTTATCAGAAGGATCAGTGGTAACTGAAATAATTCTATACTGAGAAAGGATTAGATTCTAACCTTTCCAAAAAAAAAAAAATGTCATTCTAAATGAAAAAGCCCACTGGAGCCTCTGCTTCATGCTGGAGCCTGTGCCTGCCTGGGAGATGTGTGCAGATGATAGGCACCTTGCCTGCCTGTTCCTGCAAATGCTAAGGAGGTGATGTCTTCCTTACCCACCTGCTTGTCTCCTGTGCAGGATGGATGACAGCTAATCGCCAGCAGCTCAGAACAGGGAGCAGCCTAGCTGGTTAGAACTAGTTTAAAATGACACGGGTAGCCTCCTTATCACATATCGGGCTTGTGCCTCCGTGCACAGATACCTGAGGAGAAATAGCTGGTATAATTTAAATACTCAGCCCCTTCCTTGAGTGTATCATCCACTTCCATCTAATTAAATTCCAGAGAAGATTTCTGTCCCGACGTCCCTCCCCCATGCCACTGAGCCTCAGGTCTGCTGGCTCACTGGAATTTGGCTTAGGTGCCAGACTTGCCTGGACTAGAAGAACTGAGCCCTCTTAGATTCCTTGATGACTGATACTTTCTTCTCTCTCAAAGGAGGGCTTACTTCATCTGCCTTCCTTGCCTGTTCTATTTGCTGGCAGGATGTACTTGACAATGGGGCCCACAGCACAGCCTAGGGCAGGTATGGACCACTCCTGCATTAATGGCTTTTATGCCTTCTCTCAAGAAACTTTCAGAAAGTCTTCTTCTGCCTCTTGACACAGCTCTCTGGCTGCAAAATGACAGTCGAGGGGACCCAAGTGCAGGAAGGGCAGGCAGGGAGACAGATGATCAACTAAAAGAGAGCCCAGAGGCTGCCAGGGCAGCTTTTCCATCTGTGAATGAATAATCAGGGCGGAGAGAGCTTGTAGTGGGTGACCAGGTCAGAGAGGGTTTACAATAGCCCATTTAATGGTACCATTCCCCTGCTGGCATCCCTCTGTGCTTCCCAAGCCCTGACAATGCTCTTGGAATGATGATCAGCATCAGCCTTCCTCATGAGAAGTCTTCCCTTAGCTGTGCAGAGCAGCCACATGGACGAGAACACAGCACTGGCAATGGCTGCTGCTGAACCCTTGCCTCCCAGCTAACAGAAGCCCGCCAGCTAAGGGCGCCAGTACTCTTGGTAGTTGACCTTTCTAGATGATACTTCATGGAGCAAAGACAGGTTGCCCCAACTAGTCTCTGCTCAAAATGAAGAGTCAGAAGCAAATAGTATGGTGGGTGTTGTTTGATGCCGCTTTGTGTTAGGACAGTTGGCTGTATCCCAATCAATAACTAACACGCTTTTGGAAATGACCTGGTTTGCATATCTGCTGTCTACAGTCTATCTATAAACTTAGCTATGGTGGCCTTTTCCAGGCCTAGTCCATCATCTAGGATAGACGCACCATGATCATATCAGGACCCCTAGGACTTAGCAATGCTTGGCTCCTAATATGCACTTAATAAATACCTCTGAGTGAGTGAGTGAGTGTGTGAGTGTGTGAGTGAGTGAGTGAGTGAGTGAGTGAGTGAGTGAGTGAACGAGTACAGGGATGGATGGATAAGAAAAGCCACACGAGCCAGGTATAGCAGCCCATGCTCTTAATCCCAGCACTTGGAAGGCAGAGGCAGATGAATCACTGTGAGTTCCAGGCCAGCCTGGTCTACAAGGTGAGTTTAGGTGCCAGGGATGTTTCACAGAGAAATCCTGTCTCCAAAAGCCAAAGGAAAAAACAAAGAAGCAAGCAAGCAAGCAAACACACACACACACACACACACACACACACACACACACACACACACGTTCGAATCAGTTAGACCTAAAAGCTTGATGTCTGGCCCATCACTAATTCATTCTTTATTCTCTCTCTCTCTCTCTTTCTCTCTGTCTCTCTCTCTCTCTCTCTCTCATAATTTCTTTTTTGTTTGTTTGTTTATTTGTTTACAGAACAAAAGCTGGTTTTCTTTTCTTTTTTTTATTGGATATTTTCTTCTTTTCAAATGCTATCCCAAAAGTCCCCTATACCCTCAGCCCCCCGCCCTGCTCCCCTACCCACCCACTCCCACTTCTTGGCCCTGGCTTTCCCTTGTACTGGGGCATATAATGTTTGCTAGACCAAGGGTCCTCTCTTCCCAATGATGGCCAACTAGGCCATCTTCTGCTACATATGCAGCTAGAGACACGAGCTCTGGGGGGTACTGATTAGTTCATATTGTTGTTCCACCTATAGGGCTGCAGACCCCTTCAGCTCTTGGGTACTTTCTTGGGTAATTTTTGAGGGTGCTGTGTTCCATCCTATAGATGACTGTGAGCATCCACTTCTGTATTTGCCAGGCACTGGCAAAGCCTCACAAGAGACAGCTATATCAGGGTCCTTTCAGCAAAATCTTGCTGGCGTATGCAATAGTGTCTGCGTTTGCTGGCTGATTATGGAATGGACCCCCGGGTGGTACAGTCTCTGAATGGTTCATTCTTTCGTCTTAGCTCTAAATTCTGTCTCTGCAACTCTTTCCATGGATATTTTATTCCCTATTCTAGGGAGGAATGAAGTATCCACGAGTTGGTCTTCCTTCCTGATTTTCTTGTGTTTTGGAAGTTGTATCTTGAGTATTCTAGGTTTCTGGGCTAATATCCACTTATCAGTGAGTGCATATCAAGTGACTTCTTTTGTGATTGGGTTACCTCACTCAGGATGGATGATATCCTCCAGATACATCTATTTGCCCAAGAATTTCATAAATTCATTGTTTTTAATAGCTGAGTAGCACTCCATTGTATAAATGTACCATATTTTCTGTATCTATTCCTCTGTTGAGGGACATCTGGGTTCTTTCCAGCTTCTGGCTATTATAAATAGGGCTGCTATGAACATAGTGGAGCATGTGTCCTTATTACCAGTTGGAACTTCTTCTGGGTATATGCCCAGGAGAGGTATTGCAGGATCCTCTGGTAGTACTATGTCCAATTTTCTGAGGAACCACCAGACTGATTTCCAGAGTGGTTGTACAAGCTTGCAATCCCACCAGCAGTGGAGGAGTGCTCCTCTTTCTCCACATCCTCGCCAGCATCTGCTGTCACCTGAATTTTTTTTTTGACACCTTACACATTCTTTATTTTGTTAACATTAAAACATTGAAACACACACAGGACAGCAGATATTCAGAAATCCCAATGCCCTATGACAAGATTTTAAAACAAAACAGATCTTGCTGGTGCTAAGACTAGAGCCCAGGTTTAGAGACGAAGTTTCTTGCAATAAGGTTGTCTTTGGTCAATCGGTCCATACTGTGAATCTGCTTCCAAATCACAGATTTGGGCTTCTAATACAGCTCAGTGGTAGAGCAAAAACCTTAACCAGGTTGAGGTCCTGGCACTCCCCCACCCCAATCCAAATTCATTGTGGAAATGCAAATTGCCACGGCAAGGCTTGGTATTTAGCTTAGCTTCTGTGGTAGCAAATCCCCAGTCAGCCTTAAATGTCCTTCAAGGCAAGTCATATCCTAACCCTGCCCCAGACTAACCTGACATGCACAGCTTTTATTGTGGCCATCTGCTTTAGTTAGTTGAATTCTATTTAATTTGAATCCTATCCTGAAATTGAAGCTCCAGGCCCAGGCAGCTACTCTTAAGCATCACTCTATCAAAAGCACCTGGGGGAAGAAAGGGAGAGAAGGCGACTTTCCTCTACGCTGTGGAAGCTAACATTTTTCTTTTGCCTCCCCCCGCCCCCCTTTTTCTCCATGTTATAGCTTTTGGCTGTCCAAAACCTACTTTGTAGTGAGGGTGGCCTTGAACTCATAGGGATCTACCATTTTCTGCCTTCAGCATGCTGGGACCAAAGGCATGTATTACCTCAACTGGCTGGAAGCTGACATTTTTAAAGCTTACTTTAAGTTTTAAAAACAAAACAAATTACACATCTTCAAATAGGTTTCATTAAGCAGATAAAGCCACAACTTGGAATTCTGGGAAAATTAACAATTTTCCCTTAATAATCCCTTGCTGGCAGTACAGGTCCCCAAAATAGCTGAGTTTGATAGGCATGAAAGAACTTTTATTAAAAAGATAGTGCTTCATCAAAGAACATCTGAGAGAATCAGACATGTTGCCTATGCCTTGAGACAAGGTGTCTTAGGGGCAGTGGCTTAGTGGAGTAGCCTAAGGCAAAGCAGACAAATATAACCTGAGCATACCTCTAAATGCTGGACAATTTGGGACCACAAGAATGGAAGTTTCTGAGTGTCTTCCTTTCTGTCACCTACAGATCTCTAGCCACTATTAACTTCCTGAGAGTAACCACTTCATTTTCAGAAAAAAGCAGAACAGGAGGGGAAGTCTTTAATTGGGAATTATCTATCCTTCAGCATTGGCTTTGGGGGGTGAGGTGGAGTAAAAGCCAGGCCGAGTATCTCAAGCTAACTAGAAAAATTCAAGTCTTTAACAATTGCCCAAACACCTCTTCCCTTTCCTCACCTCTCACAATGCAATGAACTTACTGCACAAAGCTTAAAGCTATGCCTTTACATATGGCTAGCTAGTCAGCCAATTCCACCATTGGACTTATCAACATTCTAGTAGGCATGGATACCTGGGATGTAACTTGTTGCCACAAAGCTTATCTCACAGAAGTACCAGACACTGGGGGCAGACAGCAGTGCAGGGGTATGGGAGAAATCAAGTCACTGAAATGTTATGAGCATTCAGACTTGGAAATAGGTCAAATTCCACACAAGATATTAATGGTGCCCTTTATGTTTAGTGAAAGACTCTCTCCTGTATCTTTTACTTCTGTATTAGTCAGGGTTCTCTAGAGTCACAGAACTTATGGATAGTCTCTAGATAATAAAGGAATTTATTGATGACTTACAGTCGGCAGCTCAATTCCCAACAATCGTTCAGTCACAGCTGTGAATGGAAGTCCAAGGATCTAGCAGTTACTCAGTCTCACGCAGCAAGCAGGCGAAGGAGCAGGAGCAAGAGCTAGACTCCCTTCTTCCAATGTCCTTATATTGTCTCCAGCAGAAGGTGTAGCCCAGATTAAAGGTGTGTTCCACCACACCTTTAATCCCAGATGAAAGGCGTAGCCCAGATTAAAGGTGTGTTCCTTAAACTCGGAGATTCAATCTTCTGGAATCCATAGCCAATATGGCTCAAGATCTTCAAACCAAGATCCAGATAAGGATCTCCAAGCCTCCAGATAAGGGTCACTGGTGAGCCTTCCAATTCCGGATTGTAGTTCATTCCAAATATTGTCAAGTTGACAACCAGGAATAGCCACTACAATCCACCCCTTGTCAACTTGACACAAATAATATCTCATGTTCACATGAAACAATAACAAGGTTGTAAATACGCCTAACATGATATAACTATCCCTCGTACAATCGCAAACGCATTAGTAAATTTACAATGGGCATTCATATTACTTTATAATCCTCGTTTCTGCAACTGGTTACGTGGCCTTAATTGGTATTTATAACTACCTTCCTCTACTACCCATTCTGTATTTCCTTCTCCTTCAGCCAGCACCTCAGCAGGTCTTGGCTCTTTTCCTGGAGGATTGACCCATACCTTCATTCCTGATGGATCTGCGTTCTTTGTCATCCTGCTTGGATTAAGCTGTTGTAGTTTCCCATTGACTTTAATCACAGGACATGGTAGTACTAAGAGGCGCCCTAAGGGATCTCCTACACTCCAGACATAATCTTGCTTACCACCATTGTGAAGAGGTAATCCAATTTCTCCATGGTAATCTGGATCTATCACCCCTCCTAACACTGTTATTCCTTTTTTAGCCTGTTGGTTTAAGGGCATTAGAAGCCCAAAATGACCAGGGGGAAGTCTGAGCTTCCAGTTCAATGGAATGTTTGTTGTAGCTCCTGGTAGGAGGACTCCCCTCTCTGGAGCCAAAACTTCTAGGCCAGCAGAACCTAGAGTTATGGGGACAGGAAGCAAAAATTTTCCTAGAGGGTCACTAGGAGTGATAGTAAGTGGAACTATTCCTTTTTCCACCCCTTGATTCCTGGACCCATGAATCCTGGCTATGGGTGAAACTGTACCATATATCGAGCGCTGATTCAAAGCATATACTGCCTTCTGAAGAACTCTGCCCCAGCCTTCCAAGCTGTTACCACCTAATTGGCGCTGTAACTGCGTCTTCAAAAGGCCATTCCATCTTTCTATCAGCCCAGCTGCTTCAGGATGATGGGGAATGTGGTAAGACCAGTGTATTCCATGATCGTGGGCCCACTGTCGAACTTCTCTGGCTGTGAAATGAGTTCCTTGGTCAGAAGCAATACTGTGTGGAATACCATGACGATAGATGAGGCATTCTGTCAATCCGTGAATGGTGGTTTTAGCAGAGGCATTACGTGCAGGAAAGGCAAATCCATAACCAGAATAAGTATCTACTCCAGTAAGAACAAAACGCTGTCCTTTCCATGAAGGAAGTGGTCCAATGTAGTCAACCTGCCACCAGGTTGCTGGCTGGTCACCTCGAGGAATGGTGCCATATCTGGGGCTCAGTGTTGGTTTCTGCTGTTGGCAGATCTGGCAATCAGCAGCAGCAGTAGCCAGGTCAGCTTTGGTGAGTGGAAGCCCGTGTTGCTGAGCCCAAGCATAACCTCCATCTCGACCACCATGGCCACTTTGTTCATGTGCCCATTGAGCAATGACAGGGATGGCTGGGGAGAGAGGCTGACTGTCCACAGAACGGGTCATCTTATCCACTTGATTATTGAACTCCTCCTCGGCTGAAGTCACCTTTTGGTGAGCATTTACATGGGACACAAATATCTTCACATCCTTTGCCCATTTGGAGAGATCTATCCACATACTTCTTCCCCAGATGTCTTTCTCACCAATTTTCCAATTGTGATCTTTCCAAGTCCCTGACCATCCAGCCAATCCATTGGCTACAGCCCATGAGTCAGTGAGTAATCGTACATCTGGCCATTTCTTCTTGGAAACAAACTGTAATACCATGTGTACTGCCCGAAGTTCTGCCCACTGTGAAGATTTCCCTTCACCTGTGTCTTTCAGGGTTGTCCCAGAAAGGGGTTGTAATGCTGCAGCTGTCCACTTCTGGGTGGTGCCTGCATAACGTGCAGAGCCATCAGTAAACCAGGCTCTAGTCTTCTCCTCTTCGGTCAGTTGATCATAGGGAACACCCCATGAGGCTATAGGTGCATGCTTGGCAGCAGATGGCATTGTAACAGGAGTAGAAACCATAGGCATTTGAGCAACTTCTTCATGTAACTTGCTTGTGCCTTCAGGACCTGCTCTGGCCCGATCACGTATATACCACTTCCATTTGATAATAGACTGCTGCTGTGCGCGTCCCACTTTATGACTTGCAGGGTCTGATAGTACCCAGCTCATGATGGGTAGTTCAGGTCGCATAGTAACTTGGTGTCCTATTGTCAAACGTTCAGTTTCCACTAAGGCCCAATAGCAGGCCAAGAGCTGTTTTTCAAAGGGAGAATAGTTGTCTGCAGATGATGGTAGAGCTTTGCTCCAAAATCCCAAAGGTCTTTTCTGTGATTCACCTACAGGGGCCTGCCAGAGGCTCCAAACAGCATCTCTATCAGCCACAGATACCTCAAGTACCATCGGGTCTGCTGGGTCATATGGTCCAAGTGGTAGAGCAGCCTGCAAAGCAGCCTGGACCTGTTGAAGGGCCTTCTCCTGTTCCAGGCCCCACACAAAGCTAGCAGCTTTCCGAGTCACTTGGTAAATAGGCCTAAGTAACACACCCAAGTGAGGGATGTGTTGTCTCCAGAATCCAAATAGACCCACTAAACGTTGTGCTTCTTTCTTGGTTGTAGGAGGGGCCAGGTGCAATAATTTATCTTTCACCTTAGAAGGAATATCTCTGCATGCCCCACACCACTGGACTCCTAAGAATTTCACTGAGGTAGATGGTCCTTGAATTTTGGTTGGATTTATTTCCCATCCTCTGATACGCATATGTGTTACCAATGAGTCCAAAGTGGTTGCTACTTCCTGCTCACTTGTTCCAATCAGCATAATGTCATCAATATAGTGCACCAATGTGATATTTTGTGGAAGATCCAAACGATCAAGATCCCTTCTAACTAAATTATGACACAGGGCAGGAGAGTTAATATATCCTTGAGGCAAAACTGTGAAGGTATACTGTTGGCCTTGCCAACTGAAAGCAAATTGCTTCTGGTGGTCCTTATGGACAGGTACTGAGAAGAAGGCATTTGCCAGATCAATAGCCGCATACCAGGTGCCAGGAGATGTGTTAATTTGCTCAAGTAACGAAACTACATCTGGTACAGCAGCTGCAATTGGAGTTACTACCTGATTTAGTTTTCGATAATCAACTGTCATTCTCCATGATCCATCTGTTTTCTGCACTGGCCAGATAGGAGAGTTAAACGGAGATGTGGTGGGAACCACCACCCCTGCGTCTTTCAAGTCCTTGATAGTGGCAGTAATTTCTGCAATGCCTCCAGGAATACGATACTGTTTTTGATTCACTATTTTCTTTGGCAAAGGCAACTCTAAAGGCTTCCATTTGGCCTTTCCAACCATAATAGCCCTCACTCTACAGTTCAGGGAACCAATATGAGAATTCTGCCAATTTCTGAGTATATCTATCCCAATTATACATTCTGGAACTGGGGAAATCACCACAGGATGTGTCCGGGGACCTACTGGACCTACTGTGAGTCGGACATCAGTCAAAACTCCATTAATCACCTGCCCTCCATAAGCCCCTACTTTAACTGGAGGGCCACAATGTTTCTTGGGATCCCCTGGGATCAGTGTCAACTCAGAACCAGTATCCAGCAGACCCCGAAAAGTCTGATTATTTCCTTTTCCCCAGTGTACAGTTACCCTTGTAAAAGGCCGTAGGTCCCTCTGGGGAAGAACTGGAGAAAGGGTAACAGCAAAACCTTTGAGTGTCTTATCAAGATCCTTCCTCAGAGGAACCTGGCCACCCCTTCATTCAAGGGGTTCTGGATCTGCAAACTGTCTCAAGTCTGGAAATTGATTCACTGGCCGAGATTGCTGTTTACCACGATCTAATGTAGCCTTTCTTTCATTTGGCTGTTTACCACGATCTAATGTAGCCTTTCTTTCATTTGTTTGAGAATTTTTCTGCTTATACAGATCAAACAAATATGCAGTAGGCTTCCTATGTATTTCATTCCTGGAAACACCATGATTGGTTAGCCAGTACCAAAGGTCCAACCGAGTCATGCCATTATAAATTTCACCTCTCCTGTGCTGACCATTACTGGGTATGTTATTATAAACATTCTTTTGTCTACGCTGTCCATTATAATAACTAGAATCACCTTGTCTCGGGCGATTCAATGCTGCCACCTGGCCCTTGTTACCTCGGAATCCAACTAAACCCAGTGAATTTAATTCATCTAATTGAGCAGAAGCATCTCCAATGCTAAGATCTGGCACAAGGAAAAGGGAAAGAACAAAACCCTTCAAATGTGCTGGTGCCCCTCTCACCAATTTGCGTCTTATAGAGCTGGTGAAAGGCATATCTTCTGGACCTTCCCATTGTGGACAATTATGCTTTACACAATATATCCACTCTAGCATTGCAATTTCCCTAAGTCTTAAAATCCCTTCATCAACACTAAGCCATGGAATATCAGGCATCTCCAAGTCATTTCCAGTAGGCCATCTTTTGATAAACACCTCAGCCAACCATTCAAACAAACTTTTGACACCTTTTTTAACTATGCGAGCTTCCGTATTAAACCTAGAATCTCTACTCAGAGGACCCATGTCAATAAACTCAGCCTGCTCTAGTTTTATGTTCCTTCCACCCTTATCCCACACCCTTAAAATCCATTCCCACACATATTCACCAGGTTTCTGCTTGAATGAATTAGCAAACTCATTAAGCTCCTTAGTAGTGTAGCGAATTTCCTCATGGACTACACTTTCTACCTCCCCTCTAGGAGCCTGTTTTGCTTTGAGTCTGGTTACAGGTCTAGAAGAAACTATTGGTGGGCCGTGAGCAGACTCTGCAAAATTAATTTCCTCATGTGGGGAAGGCATTATTTCAAGAGGTGGGGCTGAGGGTACTACTTCCTCAGGTGGGGCAAACCCTTGAGAATCTGAGGATTCAAAATTCTCAGCTTCAACATGGTCTTCCCACACATCCCCATCCCATGTTGTAGGATCCCATTCTTTGCCAATTAGAGCCCTTACTTTAACTGTCGACACACTCTGAGGCTGAGACTTGAATTTTCGCTGTAGTTCAGCCAATCTTACAATGAGAGTTTCCGTTTGATTTTCTGCAACTTGAGCTCTATTGCTACAAGAGAGAAGATTCTCCTCAAGGACACACTTAGCAACTTTTAGATTGTTTACTTGTGTCTGGAGCCTTTCGATTTTATCACACAACTCCTTCCTTTCATTCATCATTTTTTCCACAGATACTAAGAGCAGCCAGCCAGTAAAATCATTTTTCGATTTTTTCCCCATCTTGTAGAAAGCTTTGTGCACTGAATCACCTAATTCATTAAGAAAATCAAGGGCATTAGCTTCTTTAAGTTCGGAATATAGTTTCAACCATGGGTCTTCAAAATTCTCTGAGCTCCCAGGAGGGAGAGAATCTGTAGAGGTTTCAATAGTTGAAAGTGCTGGTGGATCAACAAGCCAATTCCAGAATTTTAAAAGATTCATCCTTGTACTTCTGTTACTCTAGAACCCCACTTCTGGTACCAACTTCTGTATTAGTCAGGGTTCTCTAGAGTCACAGAACTTATGGATAGTCTCTAGATAATAAAGGAATTTATTGATGACTTACAGTCGGCAGCTCAATTCCCAACAATCGTTCAGTCACAGCTGTGAATGGAAGTCCAAGGATCTAGCAGTTACTCAGTCTCACGCAGCAAGCAGGCGAAGGAGCAGGAGCAAGAGCTAGACTCCCTTCTTCCAATGTCCTTATATTGTCTCCAGCAGAAGGTGTAGCCCAGATTAAAGGTGTGTTCCACCACACCTTTAATCCCAGATGAAAGGCGTAGCCCAGATTAAAGGTGTGTTCCTTAAACTCGGAGATTCAATCTTCTGGAATCCATAGCCAATATGGCTCAAGATCTTCAAACCAAGATCCAGATAAGGATCTCCAAGCCTCCAGATAAGGGTCACTGGTGAGCCTTCCAATTCCGGATTGTAGTTCATTCCAAATATTGTCAAGTTGACAACCAGGAATAGCCACTACAGCATCCAAGAAGCAAGGCAGACCTTTCATGTACCACTTTTAAGCCAATTAGCCTAACTGACAAGACAATTTAGGTTGGTTGGTTGGTTATCACAACCCCAAAATGCTTGGTGCATACTCATATTCTAAATAGCAGTTGAGAGGACTGTATAGAATTTAAGTAAAAAAATTTCCAGGCAAGATTCCCAAGGGTACTCATTTGATGCCAACAGCACACACAATCCTGGTGTCTCAGTGATACATGACCACACTAATCCAATGAACCATGATCCAGACGCTCCAGTCCCAGCATGTAAACAGATATCTCTGCTCAGGGGTACTAGGTGCTAAATCAATGCAACGTTAACTAGCAGCGGCGAGTCTGCAAGTCTCAAGACCATGCTCACTCCCACTTGTACATATGGACAGTCTTCTCTGTCAAGGTGGCCAGATAGCTGTTCTGACTCGTTTCAAATGGGCAGATGTCCAGGACAGGTTCACCAGCCTTCAGGTTCTGCAGCAACAAGCCACTGCCAGCATTCCACAACAGCGTAGACTGTGATGCTTCATCCCCAGTACATACTAGGACATTGCCATTATTCTCTGGGCTTTGGAAGATGGCACTTTTGGTCAACAGTTTGCAAGTGGGTCCCCCAAGGAATGTTTGTACAGGAAGACAGGAACAGACCGGCTCTCCAGCATCGTCCAGTTTGTAAGACATCTCCAATAGCACAGTTCGGACAGTGTTATGGCTTTTATCAGGTCTGTAAGTCACAAGACAGTGTCGGGTGCTGCTCTCTGTCTGAAAGTCTACAAAGTCCCCTGGCTCCAAGGACAGCACATGAGGCTTATGAGAAAAGTCTGATTTTAGCTCCCAGAAGGAGGCATTCTCCAATGTTCCAGCCAGCACCCCACCATAAGGAAATGCAGCCACTGCAGCTTTGGGTAAATATGACAGGGATACCAGAGGACATCTGGCTTTCTGAGGAACTAATTCCTGAATATAGGTGTTTGTGTTCCGTAAGTCATAGATCAGAATTGAACCACTGGCTAGTCCAGCATAGACGTAATTGTTTTCGTCAAGACACCAGCAGCAGCTCCAGACAGGACGTCCAGTGTTGTAAGTCTGCACCACAGTATTTGTTTCTAGGCTGGTCAGCTTAATAGTGCAGTCAAGGGAGGCAGACAGGAGCAAGCCTTTGGACTGACTGCTGAAAGATAATCCACGAATCTGCTTGTTGTGCATAGGAATATACTGACTGCTCTTCATGTTGGCAGTACTCAACATCTTAACACCAAAGCCTGGAAGAAAGGAGGCCTGAGGGGAGGGCTGGGAGGCCACCAGGCAGCTCAGACCATCACAATAGGCCAAGATTCGGCATTTTCCCGTCTGAGATATGGTGAAGGTCTTTTCTGAGCTGTATTTGCCTGGGATCTGGCTGGAGGACAGGCATTTCCCACAAAGTGCTTTCGAGCGACTGCACTGCTGCACAGCTGAGTTCTGATGCCGCACAACAAACTTTTCCAAGTCCTGGACACGGCTATTGAGTTTAGTGCATTTATCAATAAGGACCTGAAGCTGGAGCCGGCACTGTGCAGACTCTAACTCAGCCTGCTTCCTGAGCATTTGCTCATTCAGTAAGTCACTTTTCATGCGCTCCTGTTCACTAGTGTCCAAAGCTCGCAGGGATCGGGCATAAATGACAACGATGTCACTGTGCTTGGCTTTCTTGTTGCACTGAGGACATTTTCCTGTTTGTCCTTTGAGCCATTTAGAAATGCATCTAAATCCAAAGAGGTGCCCACAGCGTAGCGCTGAGATCCGGTGGTCCCCAGCATTGGTCCACTGTTCCAAACATATTGTGCAAGTTTCACCTTCCTCATCTTCCATAGCAGATAGCATGCTGGGCTTCTGGGGAGACTCTTTAGGGACTGCATCATCTCCTGTGACAGATGTAGCTTCTTGGTCTGTTGCGATAACTCCTTGTTCTGGAATGTTGGCTTCAGGTTCTTCTGCTTGGACAACAACCTCTTCATCCTCTGCAGAGCCATCGCTGTCAGAGTCAGTGCCTGACGGTGGATTCCTGGTCTCTGAATCATGAGCAGCGGGTAGTGGGTAAGGCTGAGACCTGCTTACCTGAAAGTAGGCATATAGTGGTGTATGTGGCACATACCTGCCATTGTCTTGCCTCTGAGACTCTCCAGCTCTGGCCCTCAAAATGGGTGCCATCCTCCTCCTTGTTCTTATTGGCCCCACACTGTGGTCTGCAGGTGGAGGTCTCAGCAATTCCAGCATGTTATGAAGCCTCTGCAGCCCGCTGATGAAGTTGTTCATTGAAACGGATCTAGCAGCTCCGGAGGTTCGGTTAGCACCAGATCCCTGACTAGGCTCCTCTGAAGTTCCAGGATTGACAACCTCCATATTTTCTTCTGAGGGCTGTACTTCCTCCGTCAAATCAATGGATGCTGGTGGCAGAGGCTGTAGAGTGGGCAGTCCATCTTGGCTGCTGACCACTTCAGCAGGGGCAGGCTGAACATGTGCTCCACCTTGGCTATTGGCCAGTTCAGCAGGGGCAGGCTGGAGAGGTGCCCCATTGCTGACGACTTCAGTTGGAGTAGCTGGTTCTATAGTACCCTCTAACGGTCCCTGAAGATGACTGTATATCACTTCATGATCCATCTCTGAGGGGACCAAGTCGGACGCCTGGCCGACCGCGACTTCGGCCATCGTTACCGCACATCCCCTACTGCGCACCCGCTCCGCCCGCGCCCAGCCTCACCTGAATTTTTAATCCTAGCCGTTCTGACTGATGTGAGGTGGAATCTCAGGGTTGTTTTGATTTGCATTTCCCTGATGATTAAGGATGTTGAACATTTTTTCAAGTGCTTCTCAGCCCTTCGGTATTCCTTGGTTGAGAATTCACTGTTTAGCTCTGTATTCCATTTTTTAATGGGGTTATTTGAATTTCTGTCTCATAATTTCTTAACTTTGACCTTCAGGAAGGAAGTGCCTTGATTTCTAGAAAGTGTGTCTTTTATGTTCAATGCATCTTCAGTTGGTCACCACAGACCTGGTTTCTTGTTGGTGTTCAGAGTAACCATCATGAATATATTTTTTTAAGGTTTGTTTATTTATTTACTTATTTATTTCATGTATGTGAGTACACTGTAACTGTCTTCAGACACACCAGAAGTGGGCATCAGATCCCATTACAGATGGTTGTGAGCCACCATGTGGTTGCTGGGAATTGAACTCAGGACCTCTGGAAGAGCAGTCAGTGTTCTTACCCACCGAGACTCTCCCCTTTTTATACATTTTAAGGGTTTTTAAATATATAATTTATTTATTTATTTTTATTTCATGTGCATTGGTGTTTTGCTTGCATGGATATCTGTGTGAGGGTGTCAGATCCCCTGGAACTGAAGTTATAGACAGTTTTGAGCTGCCATGTGGGTGCTGAGAATTGAACCCAGGTCCTCTGGAAAAACAGCCAGTGCTCTTAACCTCTGAGCCATATCTCCAGCCTCTCTCCCTCACAACCATGGATATTAAATAAACATATTTATGAGAGAAGTATCACACTCTACCTGTTATATACATTAACTCAATCCCTTATGATGGGCACTATCATCATTACTTGATTGATTGATTGATTGATTGATGATTGAATTGTGAATAAGTGAAATGTTCTGGTGTGTAAGGTGTGCATAGATGTGTGTGCACATGGGGGGAGGGCAGAAGCTGACCCTGATATCATTCTTTCCTGTGCCATATACCTTGTTTTTTGAAGAAGGGTCTCCCACTGGCCCCAGGGGCTCACCTGTCTCTGCCTCCCCAGGCCTGAACTGACAAGTATTCACCACCATGCCTGGCTTTTTATTTGGCTTCTAAGGACCAGACTCAGGTCCTGGAGCTCGAGGGGCAGCACTCTATTGGCTGGGATCTCCCCAGAGTAGGAGCTATTATTTTTAGGACAGGAATACTGAGGCTGGAAGAGACTTAGCATCTTGCCTTCTAGAATGGTCAAGCCAAGCTGCCAGGCAGGGCCAGGTGCGCCAGGAGGTGGGAAATGATCCTTCCTCCTGCCTCAGACACAGAGCCTTCATTTATGAGGGACATTAGTGCTAAGTGCTGTCATCTCTCTAGGCCCTTGCTTATTTTGTTGCCCAGAGGAAGAAGAGGATGTGATCATGGGGCTCTCAGCATGGAAACAGTCCTGTTATCAAAGACTTCGTGACGTGTGTGTGTGTGTGTGTGTGTGTGTGTGTGTGTGTGTGTGTATGTGCGCGCACTCGCGCACACACAAGCATCCAGAGAGACACAGCCTCACTATGAAGGCACTATTGCTGTCTGGCCAAGGGCAGGGTCTGGGTGGAGGGGAGATTGGGCACCATTGCAGAAGAGTCTCAACTCTGCTGGAAGTTGTCTGACTCTTCTTGTCTTAATTGACTGTCATATCCATGTTCCATTTGGTGCTGTGGACAGCTACACAGCAGCCCTTGAGATCTAGGCTTGTGCTGGGTGACAGACACCTTGCTCTCTGATCACCAGTGACTAGAAGTCAGGGAAGCCCACTCACCTAGGGATTGTTTTCAATAGATGTGCATAAGTTATTGGATTTCATGACAAGGGAGGAAAGACAAGCGTCCTCACCGTGCCACCTCCCAAGACTGCAAATCCTCCCACTTGTCTGAAACTCAATTTCCTTGGGAATAAAAAAAGTACAGGGCACAGCAGCCCCACAGGTGTCATTTCAAGTACACCTGAGTGTCCTGAGCCCTGGGCCTCCCTAGTAATGACAACAGCACTAGAGAACCCAGTTTTATCTATAAGGTTGGCTCTGCCTAATAGGCAAGAGGCTAAAAGATCAGGTTCTGAGCCTCTCAGCTGGCCCGGGAGCACCCAGTGATTTCCAGAGCGGAGGGATTGAAGTTCTCTGCTGGGCTAAAGTTAGCGAGTCTTCAGAATCCTTTTTTTTTTTTAAATTCATTTTTTTTCCAAAATTGGTTTGTTTGTTTTTTTTTTTTAAATCAAGACTTTCATAATTGTTTCTGCCTGACTCCAAAGTGTGTGGTAGGCCCATCAGTGACTGGGATGGTGTGGTTATCAGCTTGATAGAGTAGGGCATGGGTAATGACAGCTTTGCTTTTGTTTGTGATGCCAGATACCGATTAAGAGACGGGGACTCAAGAAAACCAGCTCTAGTGCAGCCCTACTGTCTGCACACCTAAGGGAACCAGCTCTAGTGCAGCCCTACTGTCTGCACACCTAAGGAAACTAGCTCATGTGCAGCCCCACTTCTGCTCACCATATTAACCAAGGAACATAGATTCTCTCTGGCCCTCAGCAGCCCATGAAAAGAGCCTGGCCCTGGGTCTTCTTCTCCCTGCTCTTCCCTTAGGAAGATCTGTGAAAGATGGGGGATAGGATGAAGATGTTCCCAATTCCTAGCTCTATCTCCGGGTGAAGTGCATTTTGAGAGGGCCAGGAGGCACAGCCAAGCTATACCCCCAATCGCAACAGCCCTTTTTTGTTTTTGTGATTTTGAAATGGGGCTTGCTATGTTGCCTCAGCTGGCCTCCAATTCCTAGCCTTAGGTGGCCCTTCTTTCTCGGTGTCCTAAATAGGTGGGGCTCTAGAGGCTCACGTCTGCCTAGTTTGATTATTATTGCTTTCAGTTTTCACTCCGTGAACTCTGGTGTGGCTGGCATTGTAATTAAAGTCTCCCTGTGTGTCTCTACTTTTCAGTTAAGTCTCAAAATATTTCTCTCCTTCAAAATAGTCTTCAGACTGCATACTGTTTCCTCTTTTATAAACAGCACTTTCAGAGCTTCAACTATGGTTCAGAGATAACTAACTAACTAACTAACTAACTAACTAACAAAACCAAACTTGCCCAACATCAACAGGGTCCTCCTGGGTTCAGTCCCCAGGAACACCGTGAATACCACATGGCCACCACCGCCTACTACCTGCACCCCTCACCCCCTATTCCCCACCCCCACCTACCCCACCCCCACCCCCCACCAAATAGCACTTTTTGTTTTGTTTTGTTATGTGCTTAGCTGGACACAGTTACTTCAAACAGAAACTACAACTCCCTGATGCCTTTGCAAGGAGGTGTGGCTTGTAAACTAACTTCTGTCCAGTAAGGGTTTTTTGTTTTTTGTTTATTTTTTCTTTTCTTTTGCTTTCTGCTGATTAAAGAGGTGAATGTGAAAAAAAAGAAAAAGAATATCATGAAGCTGCCATTTCAACACAGACTGTCTATTCCTAGACAATTAGAAAAGGAAACAAATCTACATAAAAGCCCTTGTCACTTTAGGTATCTTCCCTCTTGTTCAGATCGGATCCTGCCTCATCTCTCCTGCCTCACCTCCAGCCACCCTGACATCTCCCAGCAGATTCTCCTCATCCAGTGAGGATGGGTTTGCCCTCCGGAGAGCAGAGTATCTGGAGCACCTGAGAGGATGGCAGCCTCTTTTACCCCACAGAAAGGTTCAACTCTACCAGATCCACCTAAGCAAGAGAAGATGGTGCCACCAGCCTTATAGAGTCCCTTCAGGTTACAGAGATCCTGAAAAGATAACTCTCTGTCCATTCTCCTCAAGGGAAGGCAGGCATGGTCAAAGGTTCAGAGCAAGAAAGAGATAAAAGTGAGAAAGAAGTATGATCTCACAGCCACATCAGCAGTCACAGCACAAATGTTTAACATGGCTGCCCTGGAGTGTCACTCACTGTGTGCTGCACATGCGTGTTCTTGTGGGAAGTGCTGATAGTTGAACTGGGGCTTCATGCGTGGGAGGCAAACACTTTACTGCCAAGCTGTATTCTCAGCCCTGGGTACACGTTTTAAAGAACAGAGGCAATCCATAGGTACAGCTGGCTCAACCTCAGAATGGTATAGGCCCTGAGATCATGGAGGGTGTGGTGAGACATCTCTGCCAGAACCATAGCAAGAGAAAACCCATCCACATCTCAGCTTGGGTGGCACATCTGCCATCTCCTGGGGGCATGCGGCTTCCTTAAGAAGGATGTAGAGTTCCAAAAATATGGGGAGATTGATGTCAAATAAGGACACAGTCATTGTCTGTGATACCCCAATTTTACCAGAGTCCAAGTCCCTAAAGCAAGCTCCTACAGCAACAGCCAATGTCACCACCTTCGACAAAGTCATAGAATATATTCCATCCATTTATACCAATAGCTCTCCAAAGCAGTCACTTGGGGATCATGGATAAAGCCCCCAAGACACTAGGGGCAGCTTGTCCATTAGCAGTGCTTCCGTTGTAGATTCGGTTCAGATCTGACAGTCACTGACTGCTAATGCAGGTGTATGCCTCTGCCATTACAGTTATATGTGAATGAAGGAATCAGAGGTCATGGTGTCTGCAGCCACGGCCTTGGCAATCTACTTGTAATGTCTGCTGTTGATCTCTGCACTCACTGTTATGGTCTCGAGTTCATATGTGTGATGTAGATGGGTTATGGTGGGAAGCAGAGCTGCAATCCAGAATGTCCCAATGGCTTGGTTTTCTGTGTTCTGGTTGTGTCTGTTTCCCATCGGATCTTAGAGTCTTGGCACTCTCCTGGTGGATTCTGAATTCTGTGTAGAGGTTGTTTACCTACCCCAGCTTCACATTTGCATATTAAGGATGACTTCCAGGAAGAGGGGCTGTGCAAGGAAGCATCTCTGTTCTTAAGTTACTGGCCATGCACATAATCACAGAATACAGCAGAAGGCTGATACATACCTGATTTTGTACAAATTCTTTCCCTTTCTCTACCATCTGAAGTTGAGTCAGGTCTTGAAGCATATAAAAGTTTTATTGCCTTCCGGTCAGCACCAGCCCCAGGCCACCTCGGGTGGGAACTCAGTCGATGGTCCCACGGTTCCCAGAGGACTCTCCATGCCACAGGCACCCTAGCACACCCAGGATCTTAGGATCACTGGTGAGTCGAACACAACATCTGTCCCAAAACCCTGAGGAGCCTGCGACACCAGCAGCTCAGGTTCCTTCTGGTCAGTGCTGGTCTACCTTGGTTTTGAACACAGCAGACAGCCCCACGGTCCCCAGAGGAGGTACCACTTCCAAGCACTGTAACACACCCAGGATCTTAGGATTCCAGGATCCAAGCATCCCAGGATCTTGGTCACACCAGGATCTCAGGGTCTCAGAGGAAGCTTGACTGCCAAGAACTCTGACACACCCAGAATCTCAGGTTCACAGGATCCTGGAATCACAGGATCACAGAGAAAGCTGGACTCTGAGGAGTTCGGAATTAACCAGAATTACAGGAAGGACAGGCTCCAATCAGATATACTGAGAGCAGCGAGCACTTGAGATAATCAGATGGCAGGAGGTAAGCATAAGAACAGAAGCAACAGAAACCAAGGTTACTTGGCATCATCAGAACCAAACTCTCCCACCACAGCAAGTCCTGGATACACCATCACACCAGAAAAGCAAGACATGGGTCTAGAGTCACTTCTCATGATGATGATGGAGGACTATAGGAAGGAAATAAATAACTCCCTTAAAGAAATACAGGAGAACACATACAATCAGGTGAAAGAATTTCAGGAGCCATTGATGCAAGCATAACCAACAAAATACAAGAGATAAAAGAGAGAATCTTGCCGGGAATGGTGACACACACCTTTAATCCCAGCACTCGAGAGGCAGAGGCAGGTGTATTTCTGAGTTCGAGGTCAGCCTGGTCTACAAAGTGAGTTATATATATAGCCAGAGCTATACAGAGAAACCTTGTCTCAAAAAACTCAAAAGAAGAAGGAGGAGGTGGAGGAGGAGGAGGAGGAGGAGGAGGAGGAGGAGGAGGAAGAGGAGGAGGAAGAGGAGGAGGAGGAGGAGGAGGAGGAGGAGGAGGAGGAGGAGGAGGGAAGAGAATCTCAGATGGAGAAGATTCCATAGAAAACATTGACACAACAATCAAAGAAAATGGGAAATGCAAAAAAGATCCTAAAACATCCAGGAAATCCAGGACATAATGAGAAGACCAAACCTAAGGATAATAGGTATAGACGAGAAGGAAGATTTCCAACTTAAAGGGCCAGTAAATATCTTCAACAAAATTATAGAAGAAAACTTCCCCAACCTAAAGAAAGGGTTGCTCATGAACATACAAGAAGCCTACAGAATTTCAAATAGACTCAACCAAAAAAGAAATTCATCCTGTCACATAATAATCAAAACACCAAATGCACAAAATAAAGAAAGAAATATTAAAAGCAAGTAAGGGAAAAAGGTCAAGTAACATATAAAGGCAGACCTATCAGAATTACGCCTGACGTCTCCCCAGAGACTAGGAAAGCCAGAAGATCCTGGGCAGATGTCATACAGACCCTAAGAGAACACAAATGCCAGCCCAGGCTACTATACCCAGCAAAACTTTCAATTACCATAGATGGAGAAACCAAGATATTCCATGACAAAAACAAATTTACACAATATCTTTCCGCAAATCCAGCCCTTCAACGGATAATAAAGGGAAAACTTCAACACAAAGAGGGAAACTAAGCTTGAGAAAAAGCAAGAAAGTAATCTTTCAACAAACCTAAAGAAGATAGCCACATGAACAGAATTCCAACTCAGCAACAAAAATAACAGGAAGCAACAACGACTTTTCCTTAATATCTCTTAATATGAATTGACTCAATTCCCCAATAAAAAGACATAGACTAACAGACTGGTTACATATATAGGACCCAACTTGTTGCTGCATAGAGGAAACCCACCCCAGGGACAAAGACAGACTCTACCTTAGAGTAAAAGGCTGGAAAACAACTTTCCAAGCAAATGGTCCCAAGAAACAAGCTGGAGTAACCATTCTAATATCGAATAAAATCGATTTTCAACCTAAAGTTCTCAAAAAAGATAAGGAGGGACACTTCTTACTCATCAAATGTAAAATTTACCAAGATGAACTCTCAATTCTGAACATCTATGCAAAGGCATGCGTATTCATTAAAGAAACTTTGCTAAAACTCAAAGCACACATTTTACACCTCACACAATAATAGACTTCAACACGCCAGTCTCATCAATGGACAGATCCTGGAAACAGAAACTAACAGAAGTTATGAAACAAATGGATTTAACAGGTATCTATAGAACATTTCATCCTAAAACAAAAGGATATACATTCTTCTCAATATCTTCTCCAAAATTGACCATATAATCTCACCAGACAGGCCTCAGCAAATACAAAAATATTGAAATAATCCCATGCACCCTATCAGATCACCAAAGACTAAGGCTGATCTTCAATAACAACATAAATAATAGAAAACCCACATACATGTGGAAGCTGAACAACAATCTACACAATGATAACTTGGTCAAGGAGGAAATAAAAAAAGAAATTAAAGACTTCTTAGAGTTTAGTGAAAATGAAGCCACAACATACCCAAACTTATGGGACACAATGAAAGCAGTCCTAAGAGGAAAACTCATAGCTCTGAGTGCCTCCAAAAAAGAAGCTGGAGCAAGCATACACTAGCAGCTTGACAGCACACCTGAAAGCTCTAGAACAAAAAGGAAGCAAATTCACCAAAGAGTAGTAGAAGGCAGGAAATAATCAAACTCAGAGCTGAAATTAACCAAGTGGAAACAAAAAGAACTATACAAAGAATCACCCAAACCAGGAGCTGGTTCTTTGAGAAAACAACAAGATAGATAAACCCCTAGCCAGACTAACTAGAGGGCACAGGGATAGTATCCCAATTAACAAAATCAGAAATGAAAAGGGAGATATAACAAAAGAATCTGAGGAAATCCAAAAAAAAATCATCAGATCCTACTAAAAAAGCCAATACTCAAAAAAACTGGAAAATCTGGATGAAGTGGACAATTTTCTAGACAGATACCAGGTACCAAGTTAAATCAGGATCAGATTAAGCCTCTAAACAGTCCCATATCCCCTAAAGAAATACAAACAGTCATTAACAGATGGGTTTAGTGCAGAGTTCTATCAGACCTTCAAAGAGGGCCTAATTCCAACACTCCTCAAACTATTCCACAAAATAGAAACAGAAGTTACTCTACCCAATTCGTTCTACGAAGCCACAATTATTCTGATACATAAACCACACAAAGACCTAACAAAGAAAGAGAACTTCAGACCAATTTCCTTTATGACTATCGATGCAAAAATACTCAATAAAATTCTCGCAAACCGAATTCAAGAACACATCAAAATGATCATCCATCATGATCAAGTAGGCTTCATCCCTGGGATGCAAGGATGGTTCAATATACGGAAATCCATCAACGTAATTCACTATATAAATAAACTCAAAGGAAAAAAACCACATGATCACCTCATTAGATGCTGAGAAAGCATTCGACAAAGTTCAACACCCCCTCATTATAAAAGTCTTGGAAAGATCAGGAATTCAAGGCCCATACCTAAACATAATAAAAGCAATATACAGCAAACCAGTAGCCAACATCAAACTAAATGGAGAGAAGCTGAAAGCAATTCCACTAAAATCAGGGACTAGACAAGGCTGCCCACTCTCTCCCTACCAATTCAATATAGTACTTGAAGTCCTAGCCAGAGCAATTAGACAACAAAAGGAGATCAAAGGAATATAAATTGGAAGGGAAAAAGTCAAAATATCACTATTTACAGACGATATGATAGTGTATATAAGTGACCCCCAAAATTCCACCAGAGAACTCCTAAACCTGATAAACAACTTCAGTGAAGTAGCTGGATATAAAACTAACTCAAATAAATCCGTGGCCTTTCTCTACACAAAGGATAAACAGGCTGAGAAAGAAATTAGGGAAACAACACCCTTCAAAATAGTCACAATAGTATAAAATACCTTGGTGTGATTCTAACTAAGGAAGTGAAATATCTGTATGATAAGAACTTCAAGTCTTTGAAAAAAGAAATTGAAGATCTCAGAAGATGGAAAGATCTCCCATGCTCATAGATTGGCAGGATTAATATAGTAAAAATGGCTATCTTGCCGAAATCAATCTACAGATTCAATGCAATCCCCACCAAAATTCCAACTAAATTCTTCACAGAGTTAGAAAGAGCAACTTGCAGATGCTGGTGAGGATGTGGAGAAAGAGGAACACTCCTCCATTGCTGGTGGGACTGCAAGCTGGTCCAACCACTCTGGAAATCAGTTTGGTGGTTCCTCAGAAAATTGGACATAATTCTACCAGAAGATCCAGCAATACCACTCCTGGGCATATACCCAGAAGATGCTCTAATATGTAATAAGGACACATGCTCCATTATGTTCATAGCAGCCTTATTTATAATAGCCAGAAGCTGAAAAGAACCAATTGTCCCTCAACAGAGGAATGGATACAGAAAATGTGGTACATTTACACAATGGAGCACTACTCAGCTATTAAAAACAATGAATTTATGAAATGCTTAGACAAATGGATGTATCTGGAGGATATCATCCATCCTGAGTGAGGTAACCCAATCACAAAAGAAGTCACTTGATATGCACTCACTGATAAGTGGATATTAGCCAGAAGCTCAGAATCCTTCTTAGAACAGGGAACAAAATACCCATGGAAGGAGTTACAGAGACAAAGTTCGGAGCAGAGACCGAAGGAATGACCATCAGAGACCGCCCCACTTGGAGATCCATTCCATAAACAACCACCAAACCTAGACACTATGGCAGATGCCAACAAGAGCTTGCTGACAGGAGCCTGAGATAGCTGTCTTCTGAGGGGCTCTGCCAGTGCTTGGCAAATACAGAAGTGGATACTCACAGTCCTCTATTGGACAGAGCACAAGGTCCCTAATGAAGGAGCTAGCAAAAGTACCTAAGGAGCTGAAGGGGTCTGAAGCCCCATAGGAGGAACATCAATATGAACTAACCAGTACCCCCAGAGCTCTTTGGAACTAAACCACCAATCAAAGAAAACACTTGGTGGAACTTGTGGTTCTAGCTGTTAATGTAGCAGAGGATGGCCTAGTCGGTCATCAATGGGAGGAGAGGCCCTTGGTCCTGTGAAGGTTCTTTGCCCCAGTATAAGGGAATGCCAGGGCCAGGACTGGGAATGGGAGTGGGTGGGTTGGAGAGCAGGGGGAAATGGAGGGAATAGGGGACTTTGAGGGGGGAAACCAGGAAAGGGGATAACATTTGAAATGTAAATAAAGAAAATATCTAATAAAAATATTTTAAAAAAATTATTATACAAGTCCCTTTTTAATTACTGGGGTTTTTTTTCTTCCTCCAGTTAAAGCAAAAATATTTTTGATATTTAAAGTCTGGGAAATGTGGAGGCTGAGGAGATGGCTTAGCAGGTTAAGAGCGCTTGCTCCCCTTCTAGAGGACCGGAGTTTGGTTCCCAGCATTCATGCTAGGTGACTCACAGGCACCATGGCTCCAGTTCTAAGGGATCTGATGCCCTCTTCTGGCCTCTTGGGTACCTGCATGCACATGCATACACACACAAACACACTTTTAAACTGAGACATGAAGAAGCAGAGGGAAGCAAAAGAAAGTACATACATGGCCCCACTGCCTGGAAATTAACCCTCGGGATGCCAGATGACTTATCTTCAGATTAATTTGCTGAGAAGAGTTGCTACTTTGTAATCCGTGTACTGCTTGTTACACAGTTCTCCTTGTTTTCCATGACAACGCTTGTGACCTTCCTTTTTCACTGTGACTGAATCCCAGGCTGTAGAGGAGACTGTCAGGTGAGTGGAGAGGAGGGCAAAGGTATGTGGGTGGCAGGCATAGCAAGGACAGGGCCCTCGGATGAGTGGACATCAGAAAGCTAGGTAGTCCTGACCATCGAGTCCTAAATGCTGAGGGGCTGGGGCTGTTCCATTGGCCACTCAGATGCGCATCCTCCAGCATTTAGCAGATGCTGATAGCTCTGGAATAGGGCAGTGTCATAACTAAAATTGTACCTTAGGCCACAGTAGAAGGTGGGTAACAGGAGGACACTGGGGCTTCCTATGACCTTCAAGAGGGAAGGCAAGGGAAAGAGAATGAAGGGGAGTTGAAGGAGGGGGAAGGACATGGTGTGAGACACAGACCTGGTCCATGGAGCTGCTCCGATATTGTGATCCCAGATTCCCACACAGGAGACTGCAGAAGCTCTGGGCTGTAAAACCTGCTCCCTCTTTAGCTTTTAGATTTCTTTGAGATTATGTCAGACGAACCGATGTCACAACCTCAAGACAAAATTGCAATATTCTTCATTCCATTCCCATCTCTCGTATCCATACGTCCATAGAATCTTCTGCCCTAAAGCTAGCAACAGAATGGCAGGTGGCCTTGGCACACTGAGGCTGGATGTCCCAAGAGGTAGGCATGCGGTTTTAGAATCCTATCTCAGGAACATGAGACTGCCAAATCTCTCTTGTCTCGTGTTGTACCACATTCAGTGCGCATGCGTGCTTACTGTTTATTTCCCTTGCTCTCCTTTCGTGGATGGTAAATTCCTCTGAGAGCAGAGCAGACACCACGTGATGTCCTTGTATGCTGAGATCTTGGCATAATGGTCCCTAAAGCAAGAAGTCAGTGAATGGTTCTTAGACTGGATCTAGTGGTACGTACCTATAATCCCAGCACTTCAGAGGCAGAGGCAGGAGGATCCAGAGTTCAAGACTATTCTCAACTACACAAACAGTTCTGGGTCCTCCTCGTCTACTCTGAGGGCCTGTCTCAAAAATAAAAAATAAATAAATAAATAAATAAAACTCAAACAAAAAGGAAAGTGATTCTTGAATGAAGATTTCAATTGAGCAGGTATGTACATTCATCTCATAGAAGTCCAGCGTATGTGTATGTCCCTGTGTGTCATCTGTCTGTCTGTCTTCCTGTCTGTCTGTCCTGCTCTATTCCTCACCACAACCAGTGCAAGAAAAAGGCCTCTAGTACTGATCAGTGTCTGGCCCTCCAGCTGGGTGGATCTTGCTCCATGCAAGGGGCATGGTTTCACGTAGTCTTGGTTAGGCTCAAAGTTGCTATAGTTCAAGGGTGACCTTGAACTTCTCTTCTGCCTCCACTGCCCAAGCGATGGGCCTACAAACGCGTGCACCAAACCCAGTGAAGACAATACTGTGGACTCAACCCATGGCTTTGTGTGTTCTAGGCAAACATTCTGTCAACAGCACTATGTCCCCAACCCTATAGGAGAATTTTGGAAAGACATTCTCTGTAATCCAAGTTTTTCTACATTGACTCCAATTTTAACGTACAGGAAGGATCTGTTATTTAATGCCCTCTTTACATATCCTCGTGCACAGTGAACAAACATTTTTAGTTATGAGCTTATCAGTGAGATATAATACTTTTAATAATCATTTCTATAAATTAATCAAGTCTGCTTAAAATTGGACCGTGCCTCCCTACTCCTGGACAACCCACAAGCTTTGCTTAGCAAGTATTTGTTTCCCTTGCTGGTTGATAGGGAGTAGGGGTAGCAGCGTGGACACAGTCTAGGATTGCCATATCTCAGAGCGTGCAGACTACAAGGCAGAAATATAACAACCTACTGGGGAGCAATCACCTCTGTAAGGACAATCAGTCAGGACAAAGAGTAGCCTGCCACTCTGCACACCCCCACAGTAGAGCTGTGGGCAGACAACCTGTCTCTAGGATACAGAATGTTGGTCCCTTCCACCCATGTAATTCATTCTCTATGCTGAAGTCACTCCCTAGTGTTAATTCCCACTACTCTTTCCATCACACACCCTCTGGTCCTCAGAGGGCCCAGCCAGGGGCAGGGCCTTGGTGACAGGCGATTATGCAGCTCCATGCATTCATAATTCAAAATAAACCCATCAAAACATTTGCTCTTACTTTTAACCCCATTGTGCCCTGAGTGGAAATGTTGAGACTCGCAGCAGAGATGGTGAATACGGCAGACAAAAGTTTTCCCACAGCCCACAGCCCCTTAAACAATCTAATCCCATTCAAGAGATTTGCGCCTGACCTGGGGGCTGCACTGGGGAGCTGGGCTGCTGCGGGTGGCCCCTCCTTGGATTACCAGGCTTTCTAGAGACCAGCTGCCTGTTGCCATAGTGATTTGGTTATAGAAGGGCAATGCACCTAACCTGGGTGCTTTTTCCCCCCACATGCTTATTAAAAGAAAGGAGAAAGTTTCCATTAAACTCTGGGCTGATTACATTTGGGAACTTAATAACGTTTGGATTCAAAGAACTTCCCATTGAACTGACCCCGGCAGGGCTCCGAGTCCACCAGGGGGGGAACAAACACTCCCGATGAGGCTTGGCATCTTAACCCTATTTAACATTTTAATTAAGAAGGGAAAATTTGGTGTCATTTGCTTTTCTGCTGTCTCCAAGAGCGGCAGGGGACTCGCTTGAGAATTCCCCCAAGAGTAGGCCGGAAAGAAATACATTAGCTAATTAGAGATGATGTGGACGTTGCTTGGTCATTTTGTTGGCCAACTTTCCTGTTGCCCTCTCTTTCTAGATAGATTCTTTGGACGGGGTTGGTGTGTGGAGCATAAGTATGGCTTCTTTTCCTTCATCTTTAAAAAATACCCTTTAACTGAGAATGGCATTGTTGCCTGCGTCTTTTCCCTCCACAGGGCCAGAACAAGGCGGGGCATACGAAGCTCCAGCCTCCTCCTGGGAGATGCCCAGAACTTAGAAACTTTAGAAAGCCTGTCCTCAGGCCCTCATTTCATAACCATCAAAACTCATTGTTTCCTTCGCATTTCTCTTTTTAGCCATGCAGGCACCATGGGGCTGATTCTTAGGATGACCCAGCTAAGGAGAAATCACTATCTCCCTGGGTTTGCAAATGAGCTTGTGAGGGAATTTAAAACAGTCCAAGAGAGGGACACTCGAGCTCAGGGGACCCCAGAAGTGTCTGGTGGGTCCCGGCAACACTCAGCCAGGGTTAGTAGAAATACTGATTTCATGAGAGGGCAGAAGAGGGTTTTATTGTACTTCCAACCCCAAATCCCAACAGGCAGAGGTCTCTCTATTTTATTTTGCTTTGTTGAAGGACTCCACCATATTTCCTATTCACCCCTTCATCCTGTCTCGGTGCTGAACCTGGGACCCCCTCCTGCCCCGTTTAGCCTGCTGTCTCCTTTAGGAGGGGCCGCAGAGAAGGTTCCGTGTCAGAATCTCTCACCTCTGGACCTGCAAGGGATGGAAAGTAACTGAAGTCTGTGTTAATTGCATTACGGCTGTGGCGTCTTTTCTAATGAAATGGTGGCTTTCTCCATGGCAACGGTGATTAGTACAAGCAGAATGGTGGGTCGTCCCCAGCCTGGCTGCCTGGGAAGTGACTACCACTTCACAGAACAATTCAGTCCAGAAAGACGTTTACTGTGCACAGTTTGCCTAAGCTGACTGCTCACGCTGCATTCCCCACAGCCCTATTCTCTCCCTCCCAGCTGGAGCCGGTCACAGACTTGTGACCCTGGGTTGGGGGGTGGGACAAAGCTGGCTAGAGCTGAGGTCCTGGGACAGAGAAGAAAGCTTTACTCTTGTTTAGGGGAGTGGGGAAGCAACCCCTCAGTATTTGCAGCTTGTCTCAGTTAAGTCAGCTCCAAAGAAGCCCCATGCTTCCTAATTAGTTTATAAAATGCACCCCATCCCCGTGCGCGCGCTCATACACACACACACACACACACACACACACACACACACACACACACACCAAGAAGGCTGAGAGGAGCAGGTAGACCCCTTTCCATCTGTGACTATCTTTATGTCTTATACGTTGTAGAGTGAGTAGTTTTCAAAGTTGGAAGGAAGTTTCTAGCGCTCTGGATGGAAGCAGAGAGAGTTGGGGAATCCTGGTTCTGCCGGGTGTAAAGGCTGGAACAGAACGCAAGAGGCAGCATTGTGGCTTCTCTAGGAGGTGGCGTCCTGGGCTCCCCTCACCCCGCAGCCCCTCACCACCAAGGTGAGCAAAGCATAAAAGCACATGCTCGCTCGGGGCACTGAGCACACGGTGGGTGGAGCGCCTCGCACACGGCCGGTGGAGCACCCGGCCCGGGCTACACCCATCAGAAGGCCCCTCAAGGTTGTCCCTCAGAAGCTGCGGTGAGGGAGGCCAGGGGGTTTCAGTTGTGGTTATCAAAAACAAAAACGAAAGCCTGAAATCGAGTGTGATGGCAACACCTAGATTCAGAATTACACGCAGCCAAGCTATGTTCTCAGCCTATCATAGAATCTTCTGCTATCTTCCTGATAGCTCTGGAGGCTGAAGACTTGGGTGTGAATGCTGCTCCAGGCACTCCGTTGAGTGTCTACTACCAAGGGACCAAGTCTCTCCAGGCCTTAGTTTCCCACTTGAAACAAAAGCACCTGCCTCTTTTGATCACTGAAAAGAGGTAGGAGAGTGCTTACAGGTGTTCTGTGGGCCGAGGAGATGTCTCAGCTGGGGAGGTGTCCAGCCATGCAAACCTGAAAACCTGGGTTCAGATCCGCAGAATGCACCTAAAAAGCTGAGTGTGGAGGTGTGACCTTGTAACCACTGTATTATGGGGCTCAGAGGGGGAGTGGATCCTTGCATCTCCTTATCTAGCCAAACTGGCAGAATCCAGACTATCCAAGTTAGCACACAGCCATTGAGAAAGACACCTGATGTCGTCTCTGCCTTCCATATACACAGGCAGGCTCATTTGGATGCATACCCCCACACTAACATCTGCACACACACACACACACACATCTCAAACAGTAATTACTATTATCACACAGAATAGTGCTTTGTTAAATTTGAACAGCCTTTAAGGACACAAAAGGGGGTTCCACTGCAATCCTAACAGCTTTCCTTATGCCTCAGAGAGGGAGGGCAAAGCTCCCTTCTCTAAGCACTTCAAGCCAAACAGAAAAGGTGTTTCTGGTTAGAAATGCAACCAAGACAGGCTAGGGAGGGAGGGAGGGAGCTCGATTATTTAAGTGGACCAGGGTACAAAACACCTTGTGGATTGTGTGGCAGCCTGCCTGTAATGCCAGCTTCCAAAAGCAGAACAGGGGACCCTGGAGCAAGTGGGCAGGGGAGACTGGTCACATCACCGAGGTCTAGGTTTAATGAGAGAACTTACCTCAAAGGAATGAGAACTTACCTCAAAAGAAGAGAAATTGAGGCCCATTCCTGACATCAGTCTCTGGTCTCAGAATAAATAGGTACACATATCCATGCATGTTCATACTGACACACAGGTGTGTGTCCACACATGCAAACACACATACAACACAAACACATAAAAAGAAGAAAAAGAAAACTCAAAGATATCCAAGCTCCAAAATGCAGTTTTGATGATCAGAAGATGCAGGGCAGTGGTTCTCAACCTGTGGGTCAGTGAAGGACCCTTTCACAGAGGTCTCCTGAGGTCACCGGAAAACACAGATAGTTACATTACAATTCATAACAGTAGCAAGATTTCAGTGATGAAGTAGCAGTGAAAGAATTTTGTGGTTTGGGGTCACCACAACATGTGAAAGTGGCTTAAGGGGTGGAAGCACTGGGAAGGTTGAGAACGTAGGATCTGAGAATGGTAGAAAGACCCTGGAGTGAACAGTTCAAAGCAGGGCCAAGAGCGAGGATGGTTGCTTCTGGCTTGAGCAGACCAGGCAAATTTCCCAGAGATGCTCACTTCTGTTTTCATTAACGAAGCTGAAAAGATAGCATACTTAAAAGAACTTACATGCTTGGATTTTCTGTGGAAAATAAAGATGCTATTTATACTGGCATAAAGTATAATTTTTCACACTTTCAAAAGTGCTGGAAGAAAACTGGATGAAGGCCATGAATCAAAATATTTGTAGTGCGGAGAAATTGGTGTGCTACTGTGATTTGTTTTCTTTTTTAGAAAATAACTCATTTATATTATTGTTATGTTAGAAATACTATTACCCAGACTTTTCAACCATAAGAGAAGACTCCAACTACTAAATAATACATAAATCTGTTAAGTAAAGAGTCTTGTAATTATGCTCTGTGTGCAGGCCTATTATCTGGATATTTAATGTGAAGTTGTAACATCTCTATAGAAGCAAGGACAAATTAGTGAAGTGCCCCACTAAGCAGACACACTCTCTAAGCAGCCGTCTGCACCTTCAGAGTTTGGGACTCAAGACTGAGCCAAGAACCAACCGTGTCAGCTACACCCAGGTGCTTGCTAATGAAAAGATGTATTGGAATCTTGTCATTCTAACAAGCACATAGGTGAGCAACTGCACACACACTACATACATACACACATGTGTACACATAAATAAAATTAAAAAATTAAGAGAGTAGAGAAGTCGGATTTCCTTTCTTTAAAAGCAAAACACAGATGTTTCATACAGCACTTCATATTGCCTACCAGCGGCCAGAACTTAAGTCACCTAGCTGCAAGGGAGTCTGGGAATAAAGGTCTTTTAGCTTATTTTGATTCTGCAGAGCATGGGCTTCAATAAGAATAGTAATTGACATAGTAATAGCTATTTCTGGTGGCCCTATGGAGCCCATTGTGGCAATGACCCCAAAATAGTGAGCCTCAGATACTGGGAGGGAGAAAGGGCATGTCCTTTATCAGAGATGTTCTGCAGTGAGCCTTGCAAAAGGCGCTGAAATGTCATCCAGTGACTCCGGGAAACTAATTACTCAAAGTTATATATGCAAGTGGGTTAGGGATATAACTTCTTCATTGAAACAGTGGTCCCAAATACTTCACACATGTGAGCCTGGAAGTGTACCCCACCCCCACCCCTTGAAGTTGACACTGGCTGAAGTTCTCAACTTCATTGACTGAAAGAGTTCTCACAGAGCTCCATGATAGCCTCACCAAGGACTCCATGAATGTCAAGGCCCATGTCCACACACTACTAGAAGGCCTTAGAGAACTACATAGCCTGCAGAATTTCCCAGAGCCATCTCCGCATTGGGTTCATTCTTTTATAGGTTTGTTTACAGAATGGATACAGCACTTTCTATAGCCATCTGTGTCTTCCTGAGTCCTTAGTGGGTCAAGGGTGGCAGTGTGGACACACAGTATGAGAGATGAGCCTTGGAGCAAAGCAAAGTTAACAGCTTTCACACAGAGCAAATACAAACTAAGGACATGCAGAGAAGTTTCCCCTACTGCTCAGGCCTTTTAACTGAAAGTGGGGGTGATGGTAGAGATGTATAGTTGAGATTGGATGATGGTGGCTCATGTTTGTAATACCAGCATTTAGGAAGTTGAGATAGGTTTATGGCCATGAGTTTGGGGCCGCCCTGATCTATATAGTGAGTTCCAGGCTCAGTCATTAAAGGCTAGGCTCACAACCAAATGGATTAAAATTCATCAAATATGTTTAAGTACATGGGTTCATGATCATATACATATAGACCTGTGTGTTTGTGTGTGTGTGTCTGTGTGTGTGTGTGTGTCTGTGTGTGTCTGTGTGTGTCTGTGTGTGTCTGTGTGTGTGTTCTCATACATGCCTAAATGGTCACTTTTAGAGAATGAGAAATAAGCTTGTTACGTAGAAATTATTTTATATAAGGAAGGAAATATCTTTTATTTCTTAACTGCTCTGAATCTAAAGGATACACAAACAGAACACAAGAGTGTGCCTTTGAAATCATTCTGACCAATAAGAGATAACATTAAAATATTATCATTTTGCTATACATAAGCCCCAGTGAATGAATGAACCTGCTTAGAGTATTCTCTTACATCACAGAATCAGAGCATCTCCTGAAACCCAATAAAAAAGGATGGGAGAATCAAAGCCCCTGGGTCAACAGAGTAGAGGGGCAAGACAATGTGTCACGTACAGGGGATTCACAAAAGCTGTGATTTGGCAGAAACTCTAGAGATGAGGTCAACTGTTTTTCTTCAACAGATGTATGCTGAGAAATATACAAATAAAAAAGAAGAGGAAGGAAAACGGAAAAGACGGCTAGGAAACAGACAAGGAAGCAAAAGGATATCCAGATGGGGAAGGTGTTGGCAGGTGTGATTACCAGGAAAGTCAGAGTAATGGCTGCTCTGGGTTAGGGAGAAAGGCACTGTGGCCAAGACAGGTGGGTCCCCAGGGTAGCTGACAAGAGTTCTCGCACTTGACCGGCACAGGCTTAGAGAGGTAAGCAGGTGTTTGCTGCTGTGATAGAGGCTGCTGCTTCGTGCACACATGCATGGAAGTCAGAGGCTGACATTGGCTGTCTTCCTCAAAATCTCTCTACCTTATTTTTTTTGAGACAAAGTCTCTCTTGCTGATTTAGCTGAACTGGCTGGCTAGGCAGCCCCAGGGATCCTCCTGTTCCCGCATTCCTAAAATTGGCTTGCAGTGCATACTGCCTATGCGGGGGATCTGAACACGGATCTGCTTCATGTTTGTGTGACAAGCACTTTACTGAGCCATCTCCTCAGCCCTACACCTTTTAAAAGATGTTCTTTCTAAATGGCTTCCTCATATGGGATGGTCATGTCAGAGTGCCCCAAGTGTCAGCCCCTGGATGTGCTACCCTTGGAAAAGACACAAAATTGGCCACATCCAAATCATATCAAGAAAAGATCTTTATAACTGTCAGCTTCTTTGGTTGAACAAATGTGAAATTGTGAGGAGGGCTGATCGCTTACTTAGTGGTTAAAACTGAACCCTACCTACATGCTGCCTACATGCACACGATGCCCCTGACCCGAAGCAAGAGATCTACGAGACAGCATTAGAGAAACAGAGGAAGATGGGTGCCCTTGGATAATGCATGATGCCCATATTTCGTTCCTACAAGACACAAAGTGCTTCTTTGTACTCATCTTGTAATTTTCCCCAATTCTTGAAATCATGTCAAAGTGCAAGATTGCAAAAGGGATCTGGAATCTGAGAGGCAGGCATGGCTGCTCGTAGAGCCAAGTACTCCCCTGTGTGGCAACTGAGCTCTGCTTGCTCCCCACAGCGGGTCAGCCAAGGACAGCACGGGTCGTCCTCTTTCCTACGGGCAGTGCAGAGTGGTGATTTAGAGGGAGGAGAGTGTCCCTGAGGTTTGGGAAGAAGAGGTTCCTGTGCGACCATAGTGAGAAGCGGCACCGAAGGTCAGAGCCATCAGCACTATCTTAGGCCCAATGCCTTGTGACTTTTATTAGCAAAGCAAAGAAACAGGAATCAGGAAAAAAAAACACACACACACACACACTAACTACTCTGTACAGTTTAATCTTTATTTTTACAGCATTTGTTGGAGCCACAGAGTCTGGAAGAGTGGGCCATTTGGGGAACTTTGTATTTATTAAAATGGCCCGGACACTCATTATTGCATCTCTCTCTCTGAAATGGAGTGGGAATTCTTCTGATAAACTGGCAGAGGCCCCATCCAGGCTCCAATGGACTTCTGACATTTACCTTCCTGAGAATCTCCCTTCTTAGCCTTCACGTGTCCTCTTAGTCATACTAAGGACAGAATAACATCACAGTTAGATTTGTCTAAAAGCATCTCCAAAATGAGTATGAGTCTACTACATAGAATCAACGTCATCCTATTCTATTGGAAAAACAGTTTCAACCCTTAGAGTTTACCCCCCTTCTATGTACATGCCACATCTTCCATGTTAACTTCTGTCACACACACACACACACACACACACACACACACACACACACACAGGCGGAACTCCTCTAATCCCCAAACACGAGATCTAAAATGCTCTAGAATCCAACATTTTTTGAGTGCTGATGGATCCAACACTTGACCTGAAGTGATGGATCTCAGACAAAAGGAAAGCAGGCTGAAAGCATAAATAAAGAAAAGGTGACTGTCTCAGATCACCTTTCAGGCTGTGGGAATGGGGCATATATCAGACATAAATTAATCCTGTGTTTACAGGCGAGTCTTTCCCTAGGACACCATGCATGCATATATGTGTGTGTATATGAATTCAAATATCTAAAAACAACAGAAACATTCCCATCTCAGGCATAGCAGAGAGCAGAGAAGCGACCTGAACTGAAATTTATCATCTTTACAAAAGAGTGAAAGAGACGATTCAGGCAGCATGGCACAGACTCGGCGTCACTTAAATTGTGATAAAATGTATATAATATAAATTTTGCCATGGCAACCATCTTTAAGCACACAGCCCAGTTGTGTTCAATGCATTAGGACTGTTACATCAACCCTGTCCAGAATTCTTTCTTCATCTTGCAGCTCTGAGCCCCTGTGCCTAGTGAACAATAGTTCAAGTGGACCACTGTGCTCCCATCTTGTAGGGACCCTAGACAGCTCAGAAAGGTCTAGGTGCTTTGTCACATGTCTGGTGCATTTCACTCACCATAATGTCCACAGGGGAACACTCATTATAGAATGCTTCAGAACGCCTTTCTTGTCAAGACTGCATAAGATGCCCTCCGTGGATACACCACATTGGCTCACCCATCTGTCATGGTCACGTCCGCAGTTACTCCCTGGCTATCGAGAACAGCACTGTCATGAACATGTGATTCTTCCAGACGCGTCTTTGATTCTTCCGGTCATATTCACAGTAGAGTTGCCTGGCCTCATGGTAATCCCTCTTCTAACTTTGTGAGGAATAGCCAGCCAGAGTGTTCCACAGGCTCTACACTATTCCCCACACCCATCTGCAGTGCACAGCTTCCTTAAAAAAAAAAAAAAAAAAAACAACTATTTTCTGTTTGTTGTTGTTGTTGTTGTTTAGCTGCCATCCTATGTGTATTGAGGTTTAATTTTTATTTTTATTTTTCGAGACAGGGTTTCTCGGTGTAGCTCTGGCTGTCCTGGAACTCACTCTGTAGACCAGGCTGGCCTCGAACTCAGAAATCCACCTGCCTCTGCCTCCCAAGTGCTGGGATTAAAGGCATGCATCACCACTGCCCTGCTAAGGTTTAAAATTTAAGTTTAGCATCTACATATATGACAAAAATCAATGAAAGAAATATCTAAAGCTAATGAACAGTCAAGGAGGGTATGGCCTCACCAAATCTTAAGTAAGGCAGTCCTTGTGCTATTATCCTGTAACATGTCTACTGTAGTAGAGAGAAGAGACCGGTCCTTAAGAGACTCAATGAGCCCATTTTAGTCTCTGATTTGAGAGGTCAAAGCCAGGCAAGCTTAAGCAGTGCGAGGGGAAGACTGAAACGTTAAAACTAGGGCTTATAGCAACAGCTCAATGCAGACCTGAATTTGAATCTCTAGAACACTGGTAAAGCTGGACCAGGCAGGGCATGTCTGTAATTCCAGTGTTCCTACGGTGAGATGAGAGGCAGAGACAAGAGAATTTCCAGAAGCTCAGGGCCAAGGGATTCTGGCTCAGATAAAAGGTGGAAGGTGGGGGCTGACAGTCAAAGTTGTCCTACAACTTCCATGTGCCATGTGCCCTCTTCCATTCATACACACAAAAATGACTTTAAAAGAAAGTATGGAAAGCAAAGCTTGATGCAGTTCCATATGCCTGTGATACCAACACTTAGAAGGTGGAAACAGTAGGCTCTCAGATTCCAGATAAACACAGTCTACTAGTGAGACACTGTGTCAAACAAATAAGGAATCGAGATAGGGCTACATTGTTTCCAGATGATGGGGGAAACTTACCTGGCTTGTTGACTCTGGTGGTGGGCTCCATTTCTTTTCCCTTTCCCCTCCCTCCCTTGTTTCTCCAGTCCATCCTTTTCATCCTTCCATTTTTGTGCATGTATGATGTATATGTATGTATATGTATATGTATGATGTATATGTATGTATATGTATATATATGATGTATATGTATGTATGTATATGTATATGTATGATGTATATGTATGTATATGTATGATGTATATGTATGTATATGTATGATGTATATGTATATATGTGTATATGTATGATGTATATGTATATATGTGTATATGTATGATGTATATGTATGTATGTGTGGGAGTCAGAAGACAACCTTGGGTATCAGTTCTCCTCTTCCATCTTGCTTGAGACAGTCTAGTTGGCCCATGGACCTTCAGGGATCGCCTTGCCTCTGCCTCCCATTTTAGCACAGGAGTTCTGGGATTGTGGATGTGAGCTGCCACGCCGAGCTTCCACGGCAATCCCTTTCCCCACTGAGCCATCTCCACAGCACTGTCCTGTGACTTTTGGGACAGGGTCTCACTCTGTAACTCAGACAAATTCACCATACTTCTGCCTCAGCCCTCCCAAAGCCTGGGATTCTAACCACGTGGCTGCACGTCCAGCTTGAATGCTCCATTCTCATCCTGGAGAGCGAGTCTTCTCCTTTTGGAAATGGGAGATCATGGCAGCTCCTCGGGGTCCATCGAGGCTGCCTCAATGGTTCTCAGCCACCATTTGCTTACATCTGTGGTTCTGCACACACTGACCCTCTGTGTGCACTTTCCCTACATAGCAGTTAAATCACACTGCTCCCTGTACATGCCCAGGTCTTTTGCCTCCAGCAGGGCTGGGGCTCCATTCCTTCTGCCTGGGTGGCCCGGTCCGCTTTCATCTCTAAAATTAACATCAGGTCCAAGAGCTCCTCTCTTGGGATCCCTCTATGCTTTCTTGAGGATACAAAGGATCTCACTTGTACTCTTAAGAGTAAGTTTGCATTCCATCTCCTGGTCTTGAGTTCATCCTCTGAGACCTGGAACTTCTAAGGAGAAGTCATGGTGGCCACTACATCCCCACATTTTTCCAGTGACTCCTGGTATTGATGAACTCATGGTTGCAAGCACTCAGCACATGTTTTTTTTGACACTACTTCAACAAGGCCCTTCCAGCTCACCCTGTTCAAAGCATCCTTGGTGCTACAAGCACCATCTAGCAGTCTTGTTTATGTATTCCTTCACTGTAAATGGTTTGGGTTCCCCTAGCATGTAACACTAATCTGTCTTACTTACCCCAGTGGCAAGGACGGTATCTGGCAGGACAGATGCTCAGACAGTTGTTGGGTGAATGGATCAGTAAGGAAATGAATGCCAGCTGGGCATGGTGATATGCATCTGCCGCCACCAGCTAATGGGGAAGCTGATTTGGGAGCGTATCTTGAGCTTCTGAGTCATGAGACAAGCCTGGTCCACATAGCAAGACTTCATCTCAAATCAGTAGTAAAAACAACATTAAAACATTTTTTAAAAAGGGATCAGATATAAATAAACAAGTAGATATACTAAGATTTTTTTTAAAAGAAATGGATGAATAGAGTTGGCATGTGTACTTACTTCTTTGCACAGTGCTTATGAATAACAAGCAGGTTGAACACCTCGGACCCCTAGGAGAGGCATCAGTCCTCGGGCCCCTAGGAGAGGCATCAGTCTGCATCAGAAAGATGTATTGGATTAGTGTTAGCTCTGTCTGTCCAGCATGTGCCCTGGGACCACATCCTTCTTGCAGGACAACTGGAAATAACATGCATCTCTACTGGACGATGTGGACTCCTCTCTGTGCCCAAACTCTGAAATGAAATGAAGAGTGCATGTCAGGCCTGCTCTTGAATGTCTCAGTAGCATACAAGAAAAGTGGCATTCCTGTAAAAGTTGCAGAGGCCATGGGACTTTAGGGCAAGTTAACGCAGTAATGAAACCGCCAGTTACTGTTTAGCTGGATTTCAACAGCACCCCGTCCCAGACGTTATCAAGGAATAGCAGAGCATGAGAAATTCCAAGGGCAAGTGGAACCGGAAGAAAAACTCTTAGCAGGTTTGAAGCTGTCTTCTGCATTTGTGGGGGCAGACTGGCAAAGTTTCCTTCCTTCCCTCCCTCCCTCCCTCTCTCCAAGATCTCCAATAGATGTCAGTGGCCTTTTCTCAGGGTGAAGCATGGTTCACAAGAGCTCCAATAGCTTTGACGTCAACACTAGAACATCTTGGCTTTCATGAACTTGAACTTATGAAGAAAAATTCAAATTAGGTGGAGATTATGCGGATCCCCTTTAAGCATGTTTTGTTGTTGATGGTGGTGGCGGTGGTGGTGGTGGTGGTGGTAGAAGTATATGAAGACCAAACCTAAAACAGGCCTGCTCACAAGTACCGATTTCCATACTCATTAGGCCAGGAATTCATTACGCAAAGCAATTGTTCTACCAAGAGCCAAATGCCCTCCTCATATGTATCCTGCCCTGCTCAGGGGTTTGTCCCACCTTTGTTTGTAGGAGCGAACTTGTATTTGGTCCCTTCTCTTGCTTTCATCTAGACAAGCAGCTGAACATGAAGGTCCCTTAGCACACATGTCCACATGTTGCCTGCATACCTACTCACCTATCTGTCTACTGGGTCCAAGTGACCACACAAGCAGGCAGAACAAAAGGCACGCCCCTTGGAGATGATCCTTAGTAACTGCACATCTGAAAGCAAACAGATTGGTACTTCCCTAGGGTTATAAAGCAACATTCTTTTATATGCCTTAAATTTACAACTTCCCTTTATGGGTGTTTCCGATATTCTTAATGCGTGAAGAGCCTATGAAATTCAATGTGGTCTAGTTTGGTCTCGCTTCTTGGGAATGCTTCCTAGACATTCCCCAGTGCTGTGTCAGGGAAGAGCAAACCCAGTCTGCATTCTGGATGTTAGGATGTTGGCACTCACATGACACACAGGACTCTCAAATGAGCCCAGTCTTGCGCTCATTTGACAGACACTCACAGGCACCATTCCCATGGACCAGCTGTGACGTTGACTTCCTAGGCTCCCTAAGAAATGGCCAAGGAAGAAGGGATTTAGGTAGTGAAGACAATGGAGTGCTTCTGAGAAGGCCTGCTGCAGACTTTAGAGATTTGAACTCATGGAACTGGAAGAAATGCAGGCCTGGTGGCTGGGAACAGGCTTCAGTGAGGATCAAGAAAAAACAGTGTGGAGAGAGACAGCTGGGCTGGATATTATGGGGTGCAAGAATGAAAGATAAGCCTTCCAGGATGGGTGGCCTTATCCTCACTGGATACATGGTAAGGACTTGCTGAGGTATAGAGGATGTGCTGGGCAGATAACCCCAGTGTCTGTATACTGTGGCTGAAGAAGTGTGGAGACTGACTGAAAGCTGACTACCAAAATCCATATCCCAGGGGGGTCAGGCTGCCCTAGCCCAACAAGGTTGGAAGTGCAGAGGGCACCAGAAATGAGGACGTTACTGCACTGCGTTCCACGGGGGATAGCAACTGAATCGTGAGATTCGCCGTCACAGCGTCCTGAGCTTCAGAAGAGTGCATTCAGGCCTATTCAAGTCTGAAGAAAGCAAAGCCAAGCCATGAAAATCAAAATTGATATTAAAAACCTAGACCCAGTGAGAGCCACCCAAAGGCGCTCATTTGCATGGACAATCAGAAGTGGGGGGGGGTAGGGGGGGACCAAAACAAACAAGGGAGTTCCTTCTGCCCCCTGGTGGCTTTGGGGAAAATTGAGGAAAAGGGCAGAAAGAGAGTAAAATCTTCACTCTGTACCCAATGTCAACTGAGTCAGGAGCTGTCTGAACAATGAAGATGGCAGAGAGCCTCCTCCCCACAGCAGCGCATCCTGTTGAGGCTGGAAGAGACTGCTCCTCTCCACTGGACAGTGCCCGCGGACAAATCTCTAGCTCAGCTCCTATGGGGAGTTGGTGAGCTGCATGTGCCCTGTGAGCCGAGCATTGGTGCCAATGCCAATGGCCCGCTGCCCCAGAGGCTGGATGCCCAGCTCAGCACGTAGTTGACTTCACCTCAAATGAGGCTACAGCAAACGGCTTTAAATACAGAAGCAGTCTTTGGGGACATCAGTTACAAACCCATTTTTTTCCCAGGGTCATTCTATACCTCTTTCTGCTGCCCATTTAAACAGCCATCTGTGGCACTACACGATGACACTCCTCCATTCCAAAAAGCATGTGTCTGGTTTCCTGACCTACTTAAGATAGCTTTCGGCTAACCTGGGTGGCTCAGTGAAACACTAATTTCAAGCTGCAACGCCTCCTCTGGAATATGCCTGCCTGCAGATGAATAATACAGAGAAGGGAAGAAAGCAAGAACAGTCGGGGGCAAGCTGGAAACAGTCGCAGGCATTTTCAGTTCGAATATAGCAACCTGCTGAGCAAGGCAATCCCACAGCCCATGAAATGGGGCTGATTTTCCAGACAGCCAGTTGGCTGGTTTTGTCTCCAACAAAACAAACAAAAATATGCATAACTGTATGAGGCCTTAAGCTCATTTTATCCTCCCCCACCCATTATGCCACAGGGATCCATGCCGAGGTGCCCTGGAGTAAGGCTCCGCCTGGGCTCCTATGAATAATTGTTTATGCATGTTCTATTAGGGAAAGACAGCCATTAGTAAGTGCTTACCATTTTAACACTGGTCTGTTCTTTGTGAAGGGCCATTTGAAATGGATCCTAATTACATGGTCTCCGAGACCTGTTTCAGTCTTGTGAACGTGCAGATAACTGTAATTATCCAGTAACAGAGGCTTCTTATTTCTTAAACGACTCTGAATGGCAATGTTGAAATGGCACTGGGTGTTTCTTAGGTTAAAGTGAACGCATTTTAACCATTTCCTGGACAGCTCAACAATCTTAGCTCTCTGATTAGCTTGAAAGGACCGTGTGCTCAAGAGCCGTTGGAGATACGTAAGGCCCCAAACACTGGAATAATGACAGGCTTAACACTTGGGTTTTTGTGAAACAGTCGGAGAAACGGGTCAGCGGTTAACAGCACCGTGCTGCTTTTGCAGAGGAGCTAGGTTCACTTCCCAGCACCCACATTTGGTGGCTTGACGCCATCATCTTTAACTTCAGTTACAGGAGATCCGATGCCCTCGCCTGGCTTACATGGGCATTGCATGCACACGGTGAAAATACACACGCACACGCACACACACACTCATTCTCTCTCTCTCTCTCTCTCTCTCTCTAACACACACACACTCATTCTCTCTCTCTCTCTCGCTCTCAAACACACAGTCATAAAACCTAAAACTTTTAAAAGCCTTTCTTTAGGGGCTAAGGGGTGTAGCTCAGACAGTAGAGTGTACACAGAGCCCTGGATTTGATCACCAGCACAGCATAAACCAGATGAGGGTGTAAGTCTGAAGCCCAATCCCTGGAGAAGTAGAGGCAGAAGAATCAAGACTTCAAGGCTATCCTTCTTGGCTACATATCAAGTTCAAGGCCAGCCTGGGCTACAAAAGACACAGCAGCAAAAAGATTTTTAAGGGGGGGGCTAGAGTAATGACTCATTGGTTAAGAGTACTTACTGCTCTTACAGAAGATCTGGGTTCAATTCCTTGCACCTACATGGCAGATCACAAATGTGTAACTCCAGTCCCAGGGAATCTAATGCCCACTTCTGACCTCAGGGGGCACCAGACACTCATGTAACATTTTTTATATATAATGTGTGTGTGTGTGACACAATATGATATATATCATATGATATATATTATATATGTTATTTAACATTATTTATGAAATAATATTATATATCACCCATATACATAAAATGAAAATAAATATTCTTGAGGGGGTGAGATAGCTCAGTAAAAAGCATTTGCTTGTAGAGAGAATCTCTCATGTACTCTGTGAAAGTATCACCTGTCAATAAAAATCTGATAGGCAACGAGCTGAGGCAGGCTTAGAAGGTGGAACATCTAGCAGAGAGAGACAGGAATTCTGGGAGTCAAACACAGGAGGTTCACCACTTGGACTTAGAAGAGACAGATATCTGAAACAGAAGAAAAGTAACCAACCATGTGACACACATGGAATAGAATAAGCAGGTCACACAAGTTACAAGCTAGTTGGGGAACAAACCCGAGCTTATGGCCGAGGCATTTATCCATACATAAATAGCCTCTAAGTCATTATTTGGGAACTGGGGCACGGGTGAAAAGCCCGTGGTTACTCTTGCTACCAACCCTGATGTGCTGAGTGTAAACTCCCCAGGCCCCGCATGGTAGAAACGGTGGAGAACCTATACAAAAGGGAACCCTGGATGCCCCAGTAACACAACCATATCCTACTAAGGACACTTTACTAGAGTGTGAGATAAAAAGCAACAGCATAAGCCAGTTGCAGGAGAGGAGATGGAGAAAAGTAACAAGAAAACCAGGCCTGTTTGAATAGGGTCCAAGACAACAGGCACACCCCGCACTGGAGATGCATGCATGGTGGATGAAAGGGCTTCAGAGAAAGAACGAGACTGTCCAAAGGGAAAGCCTGTTACTAAGAAAAAGAAAACACTCCCAAGAAGAAGAGTGGGCTAGTGACCTCTGGGGAAAGCTCCAAGAGCACTGGGCCACTAGGCACATGACCCATCCTTGACCTCTGTGCATACGCTCTGCTCAGTAGATGAAGACCAGGTCTGGAAGAGTTTCAACCTTTTTCTGCAGAAGAAGCCTAGAAATGCTCTGATTGAATGAAGCCCAGCAGGAGAGGGGCTTCTAGTCTTTGTTGGCCAAAGGGCTTTTGTTTGTTTGCTTGCTTATTTTGTGACAGGGTCTCTCTGTAGAGCCCTAGCTGTCCTGGAAGCCTGCCTCTGCCTTCCGAGTGTTGGGATCAAAGGCATGTGCCACTGCTGCCTGGCTGTTATTCTACTTTTATTTACGTTGTGTATTTACATGTGCATGTCCACATGTGTCACCGTGTACACGTGAAGGTCAAAGGACCTTGCAGAATTTGAGTTCTCACCTTCCATCATGTTTGTCCCAGGAAAACAATTCTGATTACCAGGCTTGGAAGCAAGAGCCTTTCCTTGCTGAGCAAATCACCAGCCCAGGCTCTCATGCTACTACTCCTGACGTGAGGTTTCCAGTCTATCTTCTTGCCTTAGTCAGAAGGCATGTCTGCCCAGGCTCTCCATCCACAGGTATCCACACGATCAGGTACAGCAGGGTGGCATTAATGCTTATCTTACACACAGCCGTGGCTGGCCAGGCATGCTGTGTCCCCACCCATGAGCTTGTCATCTCTCATTCACTTCCACATTCCCATTAGAAAATTCCCACCAAGCCCATGCTCCTTCCTCTACTCTAAGTCCTTTGGATAAAGCATTCCAGTGAGCATTAGTTATTTAGACATTTTAGTCAGTAAAGGGTCTTTTGTTTTTCAGCTGCACATGTGCGTGTAAGTGTGTGTGTACAGAGGCCAGAGGTCAACCTCAGGCATCTTCCTCAATGGCTACGCACTTTGTGTTTTGAGACAGGGTCTCTCGCTGACCTGGAACTCACCAATTAGTCTAGAACGCCAAGCCAACAAATCTGAGGAATCCTCAATTCCCTACAACAGCACAGGCCTATTCTAAGCTTGTGTGCCCGACTGACCCATGTTCTTAGCCCCTCTTTTTGAGATGATCAATGTTCCAGATGGTACAATGGCTGGAGAAGCTTGATTTAGATGAGACAGAGACAAAGATGAGACAGAGACAGATGATACTGATACAGACGATATAGAAGCAAAGGCGAGACAGATGATACTGATACAGATACAAATCATACTTAAATAATCCACAACATAATGGTTTAGGAAACAAATTGGGTAATAGAAAATAAACCAGGTAATAGGGGAAAAAATACAGCAACTATAGGATTTTTAAAAAGCAGAGCTGCACACCTTCCACTCCACCTTCCGGGCTGATTAACTGATAAGCGACCTGGCAGCTGCATATTAAACAGTCCAGAGGGAACAGGAGTTTTTTTCCACTTCTCTTCTGCAAATCTCAGTAAACTTTTTTGGGGAGACTGGTGAAAGTATTTTTATTGCTATATGGCAGAAAAATAGATACATTTGCAAAGACATTCACACCTGATTAAAATAAACACTTAATTAGAACCTTTAAAAACCTGGAAGGAAATGTAAGGCAGACTATTCATTTAATTAATTACAAAATGACCCGTAGCCATGTGTTGTCTGTGTGTAGGTATGTGCAGCTGTGTGTGCAGGTACCTTGGAGTCCAGAAATGGTGCTGGGTGTCCTGGAGCCAGAGCTGCAGATACAGTGAGCCACCTTCTCTGAGTACTGGAAACTGAGCAAGATAAACTATTTTAAAATGGAAATGCACTAGTAGTGATGTGTAAACGATCTGAGCAATTCAAGCTTTTCTTTTAAAAAGTCCTATCTCTGTGCATTGCTTCACTATACATCCTGCTACAGTTGTGAACACCAGGAACTGGAGACAACTCCATGGAACCCAGAAACTACAGGTTCACACACAGGGTAGCTGTGACACTGCCTAGCTCCTGGTTCAGTGAGAGATTCTGTCTCAAAAGGAGTGAAGAGAATGGCAAGAAAGCAGGACATTCAATATCCTCTTCTGACCTCCAAACACCCCCTACACACACACCCACACACACCCACACACATGCACACACACACGCACTCACACAAACACACACACGTGTACACACACACACACACACACACACGCACACACGCATGCACACTCAGGTTAGTAAAACAGCTCTTCAGTCTGGCCATCTCTCCATGTCTGAGAAGACAGTGGACGGACACGTGGAATCCTGTATGTATGACTGAGACGACTGGGATGGTTTTGTTTCATGGTCAAAAAGCTCCCTTAGTTGAGATGCTATTCAGGCTTACTGAGTAGTGAATTAACAAAGTGTGATGAATTGGACCTCATGAAGAATTCATGAGTTCTCACTTAACGCTAATTTTTTTTTCAAGGCCTACATTGTTAAATGACTTTAAAACCCTGGCTCAGACTGACAAGCACAAAAATTAAAGTTCAGAGAAAATTCAATCTTAATTCATACAGTCAAATAATATAAGATTGCATTTATGCCCTTTCTTGCAGTGAATGCCTAAAGCCTGCAACATTAAAATAAAAATTTCAAGCTACTTTCTCATACTGCATTTAATCAAACTTTAATCGTCCTTTGATCCTCAAACAAGAAAATATTTGTGCTAGTCACAAAGAGTCTGCTATATGCACGCCAGACAAGTGAAGGGTGCCTCTGTCTCTGTGGAGGATACAACACTCCCTCCTGAGTGTCACAAATGTCTTGTCACAGTGGTTAGCTAGACCCATGTTGAAAACATTTACTTGGCATTGATTCTTCATATTGCAAGTCAAGAGATGTGTGGAGAAAACCAAGCTATTCTGAGGCTCTTAAAACCCTAATAGTCTTGCGGGTAGCAAGATGGATTAGTGGCTGGAACTGCTTCCTGAGCAAGCCTAATGAGCTGAGTCACCCCCAGCTCCTATGTAAGAGGCAGATTTGGAGGTACATCTCTGTAATCCCAGTATTCCTACAGAGAGATGGAAAGCAGAGATAGAAGGCTTGCCCAAAAGCCTCCAATACTCTCAGCAGGGCAGAAACAAAGACTCTGCCTCATGAACAAGGTGGAAAGATAGACTGACCTCCTGAAAGTTGTCTTCTGACCTCCACACCATGGTACATGAGCCCAAACTTACACGCCTGCTCTCTCTCGTGTTCTCACTTTCACATGCCCCTCCCCAACCCCCAATAATGCTTTCCTAAAACTCAGAATTTGACCCATGTACCTGCCCCAGCCCTGAGGCAGATGCCACAGTGATGAGTGAACATGTGATGAAGAAAGAGGAAGATGGAGTGTGCAGTAGATAGGAGAAAGTGTGAAGCCAAGTGGTTTGTGTGCTGTGGAGCGAGGAGGAACTGGAGATGCAATGGTGGTGAGGAACAACAGGTGGGTCTGAGGAGCCTGTGCCTGTGCCTGTGCCTGAGGCCATTATGATGTCCAGGTCCCGGATGCTGCCAAGAGCCATGGCCGGGCCTCTGGCTCTATGGCAACAGGGTCCATGTTGATGTCTGTAGAACATGTTGCCACCAAGGTGCATTCAGTTGTCTGTGGTCTGGGCTGCTGCCTGAGACCATGTTGATATCCAGGGGACATGCTGATGCCAAGGAGACTGATCTGAGTAGTCTGTGCTGCCACATGAGACCATGGTGACATCTATGCCCATGCTTCTGCCAAAGGCCATGTCTGAGTCCACAGTCCTATTGCAGGCATAGCATGTGTTTATACCGGAGACCAGTGTTACCAGCAAAGCCCGTGTAGCTGCCTCTGTCTGGTCGATGCCTGAGGCCATGCTGATATCTGAGCACTGTGATGAGCTAGCCTCGCCCCTCACCAGCCACTCAGGAGAGCTGTCCCACCCTTCACCTGGACAGCACAGGAGAGCTGGCAGGCTAATCAACTCAGCTACTACGCAGGCCCAAATCCTGGGCTTTGAGCTAGTCTATCCAACATCTACCAGCTTCTGAGCTGCTGTAGCGAGTGAAGGGGTTGGTCCATGACTCTGAGCAACAGCAGGATAGCATGAGTCTCAGTGAGGGTCCAGTATGGATAACGTTGCAGAAGTCAGAGGCCTTGAACCAGACCAATGACTCATTGCAAAAAAAGATTTCTAAGTAAAGATGTTTGAACAAAAGGGTATACTAAAATGGAAATTGCTGGTTTCTTTGAATACTCAGGTTATAATGATGTTTTGCTGGGGCAGACAGGTGAAAGAATATTTTGCTAAAGCAGACACATGAAAGAATGTTTTGCTGAAGCAGACACATAAAAGGATACATGATGCTTAGAAAGTATAAATATGACCCCGCCCCCCTGACAGTGGGAGCTCGAGTATTGGTTCACTTGGCTCTGCCTCGCTAGTCTTCGCTGACAACACACATGCATTGGTTCACCTTACACCGAACTGCTGAACTTCACCAAAGAAACTCACCAAAGAACTTCTCGTGTGGTTCCTGTGGCATCTTGCGGCTTCTACAGTGGACTCGGGACAGTTGGCGAGCCTTGCCGTTTCTTCAGGACTGAACTGCCCCTGCAGTCCTGTGTGGTGTCTGCTGAGGTCTGCAGCTGCTGATTCGTGCGTGGTGGTTGCTGAACAGACTGGACTAGAGCTGCTGATTCATGTTTGGTGTTTGCTAGTGGAATGGACCGAGGAAATCTCCCCCAAAAGAACTATTTCTAAACAGGTCCACTTCCCCCCATATCCTAATAAACTTTCTTTTCATTACCACTGGTAGGTGGTGGACTAGAGGAGAGGTTGAACCTCTATTAAAGCAGGATGTGAAAAAATATATGCCTTTGGTATCTGTGGGACACACCATGTAACAAGAGCTTCCATGGTGGGATGAGTGGGGGAAGGGATTACAAGGGTGGAGGGCGGATATGGAAAGCCTGGGAAATGAATGAGACTGGGTGATAAGTGAAATTCACCAAAAATTAAAAAAAAGTTTTTAAACCTCGTAATTTGGGAGGCAGTATATTGGCAACTTTAGCTCTTGGCTTCACTGAAATAGTCAACGGACAATAGTTTCTAAATGGGAGCAAAGATAATATAGGCACTGACCAGACAGAAAGTGCAAATTCACTCAGGTTAAATCTCAATCAAGATAGCCAATGTACTAAACACAAAGTTGAACTTAATAATAGTAGCATGGCTATTCATTCCTTTCTGTAAACACCACTTACAGACTTTTTGATTTCTGAAAGAATTCAGAACCTTAATGCTTTAAAATAAACTTAGGCCTTTAAGTTAAGGCATTCAGTTGGAATATTAGAGGCATACAAACTTAAACACAGTAGCATAAATATCTAGTAAACAATGAGAAGAGAGACAATAATCTTTCAAAGCTTATTTTTCCGAAGCTTTGGGTAAAGAGGCAAAGACAGTTAGGGAATGAGGGATAGAAATAATGGTAGCAGGTGTCTGTTGGGGTTGTTATAACAAGGCACAGATTGGGGGCGTGAGACAAAAGGAATTCATTCCTGAGTTCAGGAGGAACTTCTTGGGAAGTTGAAGATCCTGGTGCTGGGAGACTTTGAGTCTGATGTGAACACACTATCTAGTCACAGACACTAGCTTGCTTTATCGTCCTGTGATGGGAGACGGGGCTTTACAAGGGGACCAGATAAACTTACAAGACCTCTGCCCTTGTGATCCTGCCACAGGTCTCACCTTCTAAGTCAGCACAGCGAAGCTAAGGCTTTCAATACTGTATAGAATTCCCAGAGGGACATGGATAGTCTAAGCCCCAAATGCTGCAAAGGGTAAAGGGATGAATATACTCACAACACATCCCAGACATACACACAACCATCAGTGAATAAATATTGCAAAGCCTTTTATTTCACTTAGGCAATTTGATGCAGTAAGAAGAACTACATTGCTCACACTAATTACATGTTGATACGCTCACAAGGCTGGAGGGGCCTTCCTCTCTGTGGAGCTCAAGGGTAGAATGCTTGCTTGGCTGGTATGTGTAGGGTTTGATCCCTAGGACCACACAGATAAATAATGTTCCTTTTGGATTATTTATCATGTCTGAATAACGTGTATAGAATGCTCGTTATTGTACATTCTAAAAACAAAGCTTGGGTTTTCTTAAAAAGAAAACATAGGGGCTGATGAGATGGCTCAGCAGGTAAGAGCACCCGACTGCTCTTCCGAAGATCCTGAGTTCAAATCCCAGCAACCACATGGTGGCTCACAACCATCCGTAACGAGATCTGACTCCCTCTTCTGGGGTGTCTAAAGACAGCTAAGGTGTACTTACATAGAATAAATAAATAAATAAATAAATAAATAAATAAAAAAAAAAAAAAAAAAAAAAAAAAAAAAAAAAAAAAAAAAAAAAAAAAAAAAAAAAAAAAAAAAGAAAACATAACAAATAATAATTAGTTGCCCAAAAAAAAAAACCAAAAACAAACAAAAAACCCCTGGTAATGCTGTTATTTATAATTCCTGTTACGCATGAAGTGGGCTCAGGGGTATGTGTAGCCTTCTTCTCTAAATGTAAGTACACACTGAGATACTATGCAAGCATTAGGATAAAATGCACACTGGAATACAATGGAAGCATTAAGACCTTTCTAGTTTCTTTTAAATATGTATATATTTATTTATTCAATTATTTATTATAGAAAGTTCTGCCTGCATGTATATCTACACACCAGAAGAGGGCACCAGATCTCATTATAAATGGTTGTGAGCCACTATGTGTTTGCTGGGAAATAAACTCAGGACCTTAGAAGAGGAGCCAGTGCTCTTCATTTCTGAGCTATCTCTCTAGTTCAAGACCATTCTATTTTAATACACTCAAAGTAAAATGATGAAAAAGCATGAAACCATATTCATGGTATGATTTCACTTTTCTTTAAGAAAAAATTAGTGTATGTTTAAGTGCATCTATGTATACACACACACACATATACATATATGGTAGAAAATAAGTCTGAAAGAATATATACCAAAATGTGAACAGCAGAAAGTGATGAGAAGTGACTTTCTATTTTGGAATTTAATTTGTAGACCAGGCTGGCCTCAAAATCAGAGATCTACCTGCTTCTGCCTCCTGAGTGCTAGGATTACAGGCACGTACACCACAGCCGGCAAACACGGTCACTTTCAAATCAGAAAAATAATAAAACCATAACCATTCTGTCTGGAGAAAAATTAAAAGTAATACTTAATTTTCTTGAAAATAAGGTTCATTTTATCACCAATTAACGACGATCCTCGTTATCACAAGGAAAGGCAAAACCCTGGTAAGTGTATACCACCTATACAACTGTGAAGTCAGTATACTGTGGCCTTAAGATCTCTGGAAATCCCTCAGGATAAAATAAAAAAGTTCATCCTAATTTTTGTGAAATTCTACACATTTTGCTTAAATGGAGATTTATTTTGTCCTCTAGAGAGGAAGTCACCCATACTCTGACATAACCAGATGGCCTACAGCTGATTATTGACAATCAAAGTTTATAGTTTATATAGTCAACATTTTCTAAATGCTTTTTACAGGTGTAATGTATTCAAGGATGTATGTGTGCGTGCGTGTGTGCACCTGTAGATGACACTGACTGACCATTCCTGCTCTATATCCCAACAGTTAGGATCACAGGCAGATGTGGTGCTGCACCTACCTGCTAGTACGTAATGAATGACAAGAACCACGGCCGACACAGCTTTATTGTTAGTATTTTTATTTTGGGCTTTTTTACAAGAACGAAAATCTCCAATGCAGTCAGACTTACTTTGCCTTCTGGCCAGTGGTTCCCGTAGGAGAGGAACGCACACTGAATAACTCGTAATTCAAACGTGTCAAATCCCCACTCACTTCCTTCCGTTCTTTTAAGTCAGCCACAGTAGAATCACTTTGGTTAAATGTTCATATTCTCTCTCACCTTTATTCACACTGAAATAATACAATATTTACACACCAAACTATTTGCTGTTCAGAAAGCTAGAAACATTCTTCTACATAATAATTTTGATATGCTAAGAAACCACACAAAACTGGCATTTGCAAATGGATAAAAATAGGATAGATTGCTTGAAAGAAAACATAAACAATAATTTTATCTAAATAATTTTAATTGAGTGACTATATTCATCTGATAATATAGTTTCTATCTTAGAATATAAAAGTGCTCAGATTACCTGTAATAAAAGTAACAAAAGTCTCAGAGAACTGAAAATAATTTAAATAAAGATGGTACACTGAGAATCAAAATGAGCCCTACGCTGTAGGCATGGAGGAAGGTGTGACTCTACCTGAACTCAGAAGGGGACACTAAGAAGGAGATGGAACACACAGACCTTCCTACCTGGAGAAGTCAGACACTGTCCCTGAAAGGCTTGCACGCATCTTTATTTACATGAAAATCACTGACAGAATCAGCCGCCTCAGCGAGACTTTACAAAAATGCCAAGTTGGGATACTTTCTTGACTGTCCTAACCGAGCTGTGATGGACACTCACTCAAGAGCTCAAAATATTAGCAAGCCCCTAATGTTCTCATAAATGCTGTCCAACTCCATTTAGACAGGGTCTCTCAGTGGCTCGATGCCCAGTGGCTAGGCCAGTGGCCAGTGGGCCCAAGAGGTACTCCTCTACTGAATCCCCAGTGCCTGCATTTCAAACACACACTACCAGACCCAACATTTTACATGGGCTCTAGAGAACTGAACTCAGGCACTGTACTAACTGGGCTATCTCCTCAGTCCCACCCAAGGACACATCTTCGACAACATCTAGAACCCTAAGGTTTCATACTAGTCGAAAAAAACTGTATTGAGGAGAGGATAGAGGGAGGAGGGAGGAAAGAATGAATACAAAGCAACTGAGCTGAAGAGAGAGTTTTCATGCCCAAGACGCTCTGAAGCCTCAGTAGGGCCACCCTAGGTTAGGCGCATCAGTCTAGAAACAGGGACAGTGAGCCATTTTCCTCTATTCTCTGCAGGAGAAACTCAGAGCTAGGGTAAGATGTTGGGCTGACCCCCCGCCCCCTCCCAAAAACAAACCCCTCTGGTAGCATGGCTATACCACCTACCAGGATATGCCTGGCTGCCCAATGCCAAGGTCATATATGTGATCCCATCCTACTGAAGAATACTGAGATTACCTATCACATCTTCTGCAATCTTCAATCTCACACACATTCACCGAGGGCAACTACATAGCAAGGAATGCACAGTTTTATTTGGGGTGGACAAGAGATTTGTGGGTTTCCATAATGCTCCTTTCTCTATGCCTGGGAGGATTTCAAACGACTTTTAATTTCTTAGCGTTCCAGGTGCTTCCCATTGGAGTGATTTTTATGAAAAGAAATAAAGTAACAACCCTACCCTCACTGTGGGATAGGTGCTCTCAGCAGCTCCAAGGCCAGGCTTGGAAGCACTTCTAGAAGGGGCTAGCTGAGAACAAGTTCAAACAAAGGGCTAACCTGTGCATCCAGCTTCCCGAGCACCTGAGGGAAGCCTCTCCTCACCAGGTCTGATGTGCCTCACGAAGTAGCTGGCTGCCTGCCTCCTTGACAGCAGGCATTTGGTGAACAAGCAGAAGGCCCAACAGCACAAGAATGAAAGTGAATGGCTGGTCTCCATTCTGAAGTACCATGGCAGCGCCTACTCTCTGACCCACAACTAGAAGAGGAATGCAGAGGCTAGAGGCCCCACCAACTCCACTACGGCTGTGCATAGCTACGGGACTAGATAATAATCACTTCTATCACTAACCACAAAAAAGCGTCTGAGTTCCAGAGAATGGAAAGTAGGAAGCTATTTTCTTTGGATAAGCCTCAGATCAAGCAGGAGTTACGACGTTTCTTTAGAAAGTTGTTTCTTATATTTGTAGAAATAGAACAAACACCACTAAGATCACTGCATATTTTATCATCCAAACAGAGATAACTCTGGGGCACAAGGGAACACTAGTGACAAGGAAAACAATTATGCCAAGACAACAGACATAGGCAGGACAGTCCTGGACAGACACCCAAAGTGAACACCTGATGTTTGCAATGTTTACAGTTCCTGTTGTCTATTATACACTACAACACTGGCAGGTTTACTATCAAGCAGAGTAACAGGGTTCTGGTTTGTGGGAAAGGCACATTTCCTGGGATGGAATGTGCTCTTCACCTTTAAGCCCATCTGAATTTCCCAGCATAAGCTAATGTCTTGCATGGGTCTTAGCCAGTGGTTCTTTCTCTACCTTCCTAATACTGCCATCCTTTAATACATTTCCTCACGTTGTGGTGATCCCACCCCAAACCATAAAATTATTTTGTTGCTACTTCATAACTGTAATTTTGCTACGATTATGAGTTATTATGAGTTGATCTCACACAGGCTATCTAACATTCGGCCTGTGAGTGTGGTGAGCCCACAGGTTAAGAACCATTGGTCTAAAAGAACAGTCTCTGTGTCAGAATTTCTCCAGCACAGAACAGTAACTGTGACAAAATGACTTATATTGACTTCTTCATTTTCCTTCCCTAAATATTCACTGGAGACATGAAGCACACCTTGCTCCAGAAGCAAGCTGCAAAGGACAAGTCCCAATTAAAGGGCTAGGTCATAGAATATTTTAAAATCTTTATATTAACCACAAGATTCTCATAAATACAATTCCACAAAATATTTTTAAAAAGCTCTACGAATGTACTTGGTGAATGGCTGCAGGAGCCGAGAAGCAGGTGGGACTGTGGCAAGAGATGCCAGGCTGGCGCTGGGCTGAGGTGCAGGCCTTCAGTGTCTGAACAGCAGCATCCTCTCCGAGCACTTCTGTCCTACGAGGTTTGCATACTCCAGCACACCAGCCTCCTCACTTGGGTCTTCTTGGTGATTCTTATAAACACCGTAAGGCATGGCAGATCGTCTGTGAAACACCCTTAGTCGGTCAAGTTCCTTACTGCGTCCTTCATCCTCTGCAAAGAAACAAATAAGGGTCAAAGACCAGACACACATGCAATGTTGAACTGTGTGATCAGAAACATGATGGACTAGGAGGTCCTGTCATGCAGTGTGCTCAAGGGCACATTCATAAGAACTAACAGAAGGATTTTAGTGAGAGGCAATGCTGTGGATGGGTCTGGTGCTGTTTGTATTTTGATGCTAATTCCACTCTCCTGGGAGGAGCTGCAGACAAGGAGTGAGTCACATACTCAGATGTCTTCTAGTGGATCAATTGCCTAATGAATAAAGGAGCCAATCACTGGGCAAGTAGGAGGGATGTCCAGTTTGGACAGAGGAAGAGAGGAAGTAGAAGAGAGTTAGGTCTTTTTTTTTTTTTTTTGTTTTTTGAAGGGGAATAGCGTAAGAACAAGATATAGCTAGATGTAATGAGGCTTTCAAGATCAGGATTTTAGGGAAGCCAGGCACGCCTTTATATCCCAGCACTCGGGAGGCAGAGGCAGGTGGATTTCTGAGTTTGAGGCCAGCCTGGTCTACAGAGTGAGTTCCAGGACAGCCAGGGCTATACAGAGAAACCCTGTCTTGAAAAACAAACAAACAAACAAAAAAGACTAGGATTTTAGCTGCTGCCCCCAACGACTGTTTCTGAACCAAGTTTGTGTTTTGTTTTCCTTCACGCAGTGGCTCGTTCCAGTTCAAGAGAGAAAGATACGATGGTGGCAAATCGTGGGTTTTGCCTGAGGCGCACCACAAAGGACACGGGGGATTTGAAGCACAGGGTTGGCGTAGTAGTGACCTGCCAGTGGGAACTTAGCAAACTGGGTAGAGACATTTCTGGAACTCAAGGCCAGAGTGTCTCCCCAAAATAAGAACAGGTCAGTCACTGCCCACTAGTGCATGGGGCTGGCCAGGCCACTGGGGCAGAGAGTTGCTGGTAAAAGCATGGGAACGAGCCGGTTCTTTTTCTTTTTTATATTTCCCACAACAGCAATAAGCATTACCCAATATACTAGCCAAAACAGAGTAATCAAAGAATTGCATTCAACTGAAAACCACTCTACCATACTCTTACCTTTCTGATTTTCAGAAATGCAGCGGCATCTACGATGCTCCAGAATATTCCTAGAGTCCACATAAGTCTCCAGTAACTCTCTAGTTATCTTATACAATGTACCTGTGGCTTTGGCTCAGTATGGAAACATACAGCCAATTTAGCAGGCAGAAAGAAGCCTGGCTTTTGTGGAGGGCAAAGGGCAGATTCTCACAGCTTCCATAGAAAACACAGCACAAAATGCTATGGCTACTGCTGTTGAGCTTTCTCAGCGTCCATGTACAAGAGCTCATGGCCTGTATCAAGGCATAGAACAACCTAGAAGAACACCTGTGCCCCTGCCTTCCCTGAAGGGGCTATGGCCTTTGACTCAGTTCTGCTTAGCACAAGTAGGGTTCTCTGAGACTGCAAGAGCCTTTCAGAGAGAACAAATTCATCTGTGCCTTCATTCAGGCTGTAGTCTCTACATGTACCAACACAGGGGCAGGATCCCTAATTTCTGGCTGGGAGCTTACCTTTGGTTTAGTGGGGGGCGGGAACCAACCTCTGACTTCATGAACAAACTGTCACGCCACCTAAGCTGCCTATGATTAGTTACATAAAATAATGTTTAAGCCAACATTCCTCTAGACTCCTATTACTGGACTCATTGCTAGTTCTAATCCGGAGAGAGGGTTACACTATATCTATTAACGTGAATACCCATTCAAACCACTGAACCATGCTACCTATAGCTGATTTCATACTGGAACTACCAGAGAAGGATTTTAGGAGTCCCTAAACATTGTGGAATCCTTCTACAGAAATCCCAAGTGAAAACTGGTCTAAATGAACCTTAAGCAACAGGGTTTTCTTAAGTATTTAAGTCCTGCTCTTAATCAGGGCAACATCGGCAAAAATGCTTCTGTGTGCATGGGCTCACAACAGTGTCTGGAGACCACACACCCCAAAAGTCTACCAGTGAGGGACTGGTTAAAGATAGCAGCACAGAAGAGAATGAAGGCAAAGAACAGAAAGTGGTAGTTTCTGAAAGACCAGTGCAGGTCTATGAGTCTCTGACTCAAAAAACTCAGGATGAATTGAGCGGGGTGGAGTACACTGTGATCCTAGTACTTGGGAGTGAGAGGTGGGAGGATCATAAGCTAAAAGCCACCTCGGCTACATAGAGAATTCTAAGCCAGTCTGGGATACACAGCAAGACTCTTCCCAAAAAACACAATCCAACCAAACAAAGATGCTTAGTGTACGAGGGTTTCAGATGGTGGATTTTGGAATACCTGTATACTTGTAAAGAGACCTGGGAAAGGAACCCAAGCCAATGTGTGAATGAAACTCACTATGCTTTTTATGCACCAAAACCAGACCCAGAACATCTCATACAATGTAAGTGTGGCCATGACCTACCACATAAGGTCGGACATGGAATTTGTAACTAAGCCACAAACATTCCAAGCTTCATCTTCCTCAGAAGCTGTTGCTCTAAAGCAGCATCAAACCCAGGACAACTCACTGTGGACCAATTTCAGGAAAGAGAAGAACAGTATGCCTCAGATGGCAGAAACAGAGAATGTGCCCACGTACTGTCTGTCTGCCCAACACACAGAGAGGAAGGGAGACCACCCAACCTCAGACTCAGACTCCAGACCTGCCTACATGTCTGGAACTGAGCATCACTCTGTCTGTCAGGCTTCGTGGCCTGTGGCAGTTTATGATCATCCTCAAGAAAGGCACAATTATTTAGTTTCTTTAAAAATTTACTTATTTAATGTGTTCAAATGTTTTGCCTCAATGTATATGCACCACCTGTGTGCCTGCAGAAGTCAGAAGAGGATGTCAAATCCCCAGGATCTGGAGTTATGGATGGTTGTGAGCCACCATGTGGGTGCTAGGAACCAAACTGGGGTATCCTGTAAGAGCAACAAGTACTTTTAACCACTGACTCATTGTTCCAGCCCCAAACTTATTTTAGTACAGCCCATATTGCTAATACTGAAACCTTAAATCTAAACAACAAAAATCCTATGTAAGATATTTCAAACACTAAAACTAAATTTACTAAAAGGGGAAGAATGTATCTTAATTTTTTCTTAAGACTTGCTTGTTAGTTTTATATGAGTACACTGTAGCTGTCTTCAGACACACCAGAAGAGGGCATCAGATCCCATTACAGATGCTTGTGAACCACCATGTGGTTGCTGGGAATTGAACTCAGAACCTCTGGAAGAGCAGTCAGTGCTCTTAACCACTGAGCCATCTCTCCAGCCCTAATTTTTTTTTAAAAAAAAATCCTTTTATAAACATTTTGCAGTGGTTGCCGTATAGATACATCAGTGCTTATGAACAAATATCTACAGCCCTAAACCAGCAAGGCATAAAGGCCTTTCCTTGGTGGCACCTGAAGAGTACAAAGAACAAGGCATATCGATATGAAAGATGGTTGTCACTGGACCTAAGGACAGCTGGCAGCTTACTGAGATGTCATAGGAATACGTTCCAACAAGAATGTCATGATCGGAATTCTGCTCTGTCAGAGACGGCCTTAATCCTTTTATTAGAAACAGCTTGGAACAGCCACTAATCCTAAGAGGTGGTGGTGGTAATGGCTCATGGAGCCATCTCCTCTGCAGTAGTATTGGCATCAGAAGCCTGAGAGACCTCTGTTTTACTTTCTGTTTTGGTGGTGCTAAGGACTGAAGCCAGGGTCTCGGACATGCTAAGTAAGTGTTTACCAACCCATTATGGGTCTTTAATATTGCAAATAATATGGTTCTGATTTTATCACAAGCCCACCAGATTATAAAGAGAATTAACATGATCAATATATTAATTTACTGAAATAAAAATTTGTTTAATAGTGCCACTATCACACCCTGACTGTTAAAACGGCACTGTAACACTTGGCATACCTGCCCGTTTCTTCACATGCTTTTGGGGGTGGTGGTGGGGGGGGGTTCGAAACAGGAATTCTCTCTGTCCTCAAACTCAGGGATGCACTTGCCTCTATCTCTTGAGTACTGGGATCAAAGGTGTTCACCCCCACTGCAGGGCTGTCTCTTCCCACCATTGACTTCACTAGGTTACCCATGAGAGCTAATAGGCTGCTTCTCACATTTCTCCAGACCTTCAAATTCTTTAAACTAGTAATTCTCTTGGAAGTAAATTGGGGGGGGGGAGGGGGGGATTCGAGACAGAGTTTCTCTGTATAGCCCTGGCTGTCCTGGAACTCACTCTGTAGACCAGGCTGGCCTCGAACTCAGAAATCCACCTGCCTCTGCTTCCGAGTGCTGGGATTAAAGGCGTGCTCCACCACTGCCCAGCTGGAAGTAATTTTATTTACTTATCTAAGAAGGAATATTATTAAGCTACTAACATTTTTTTTTAAATGACAAAATTTAGCTTTCTATTTTCAAAACAGCCTCTCTTTTCCTTTTTAAGCCTTAAATTGAGCTCGGCTGTTAGAAGTACTTGCTGCTCTTGCAGAAGACCAGGGCTTGGTTCCCAGAATCTGCACAGAAGTTCATAACCACCTGTAGCTCCAGCTCCAGGGGATCCAATGCCCTTTCCTCATAAGTGTTTACACACACAGAGCACATGGATACATATAGAGATAAGCAAATCATTTAAGAATCTTAATTACAATTCAGACTTAGAATATGAACAGAATTCTGCCCACTCAGAAAAGCTAAGGATGATCCAAAACCTCCAACATTGAGAAAGAACACTTATCTTCTAGGATATATTTTAACAGAAACAGAGGAAAGATGGAATTATACATTTAAAAAAACCTCACTATTTAAAAAAAGAATCATCAAGCTACTTAGCAATTCATTATCAGTGAATCAATAAGCACTCAGTAATTGCCACACTGCCTTTAAGCTGTAAAAGGAACCTGTGAAGGACTCTGGTCAGCTTGGACACGGCTCCGGCAGGCCTTGCTCTTCTCCCCTTGCCTCCCTTCCATTAGGCTTGCTAACTCATTAGATTACATTCCTAAAGCTACACCCCAAAACCTTATTTGGCCACTTCTTCCTCCTGGGGCCGACTACCAAGGTCCAGCTATCTAAGTACTGAAGTCCAGCAATCAAAAGCCCCCCTTGGTTCACATAGTTAAGATGCCCAATTACAATTAAACACCTCATCCTAACACAGGCTTCCTCTTGTACCTTTATAAACTGCCATTTTCCCTTGTGCCACATCTGTCTCCTCTCTCCCCAGAGGCAGTCCTTTGTCCTGCTCCTTCCCAAGAGAAATACCCCTCCCTTCCTCCCTCTCCTTGTTCCTTTCCCTTTCTCCCACCTTTGTCTCTTATCCCCAACCCTTTGTCCCTCTAGACTAAGAACTTGGTCTTGAAGGTCCTGAGCCAATACTTTTCCTTCCAACCTGTGCTGTTAACCTAAGATACTACAGAATCAAAGTGGAGCTATACATACATACATACATACATACAGTCCACATACATAACCCTTGTGCCTACATCTCTGCCTTTCCTCCTCAAACTCCAATCCAACGTCCAGTGTCTAACTCCTCAGGTGCATTTAAATGTAAAGATGGAGCTTTGGGTCCTATTCCTATCATATTTTAAGGAAGAAAATGGCAATCCCCCCAGAAGAGGGCGTGGGGCATGAACTCCAGGAAGCCCTGATTGCACCAGAGATGGTGTCATTCTGTTGCTTGGCTGCATGGCCTGTGGCTTACGACTCAAGGCAGAGAAATTTCTTCTTAGTGCATCCCACACAGTTAACATTAAAAGAAAATTAAACATGAAAAAAATCCAACAAGTTACTTAAAACATTAAAAATTATGATTTAGTTAGTAGGAAGAAAAATGTAACTGAAATTCTTACAACAACCCTTTCATAATCAACTTATAAACATAAACATTACAACAGACAAATCTACAGTGCTAAACTAACAGGCACAAAGGCCTTGGGAGGACTTGGAGACACCCAGAACAAGCTATTTTGATATGAAGATGGTTGCCACGACAGACTGCCAGCTTACTGAGGTACAAGATCTTGTACTTCTCCTTTTTCAAAGTTGTATCACAGCTTAATTTCTTAAAATTAAAACACAAATCTTGCTGGGCAGTGGTGGTGCACTCCTTGAATCCCAGCACTTAGGAGGCAGAGGCAGGCGGATTTCTCTTAGTTCAAGGCCAGTCTGGTCTACAGAGTGAGTTCCAGGACAGCCAGGGCTACACAGAGAAACCCTGTCTTGAAAACAAGCAAGCAAACAAACAAAAACAAAACAAACAAAAACACAAGTCTTGCAAATTCTTTTAAGATGAGCATTTGGTCACCAATGACGCAAATGTGTTGCCAACTCCATATAAATATAAATATAAATATTTAAATCAAGGAAAACTCTGTAGGGGGTTGCTTGACCGCTCGACTCCCACAACTGTTCACTCACAGGAGATGAACCCTGCTGCAGGTGTACTTCTATTCAACAATCTATCTGCATAACTTTGTAATTTATTGTTACAGCCCTATTACATAAACATGAAAGTTTTTTCTTATAGTTTTTAAGGAATTCTAGTGTATAGATGGCAAACAAATTTAAAATAAGCAGGGAAACTGATACAAGAACTGGAATGCTGAGCAAATGTGCGAGAGGAGGAAGTGACAGCAATGGGAATGGTCACCTACACAGCACCTGGAACCATCTGGCCAGGGGTATCTGGGCATGCGCGTGGGGGAGAATTCGACCTTCCAGCTGAGATGAACTGCGTTAAGTGGAGAGAAGGAACATGAGCAGCAGCAGCAGCAGCAGCAGCAGCAGCAACAACAGCAGCAGCAACAACAGCAGCAGCAGCAGCAACAGCAGCAGCAGCAACAGCAGCAGCAACAACAGCAGCAGCAGCAGGCGCTCATCACTCTCACTCCTCACCGTGGATGTCAGGTGGCCCAGCTACTTTAAACCCTTGCTGCCTCGACTTCCCCACCATGACATACACCCTTGCAGTGTGACCCAGAATGAATCCTTCCAAACTCTCATGCTGGTTTTATCAGTGTGCTGTGTCACAGCAACCAGTAAACTAAGGGGACAAACACAATCAAAGCTCAACTCTCCAAGTTTAGAGTGAGAGGAGGTCTGAAGAGTATTTCAGCCTCTGTAAAGGGGACACGAGAGAAAGGAAGGCACTCAGCACAGGGCAGCAAGGCAGCTCGGAGCTCAGCACAGGGCAGCAAGGCAGCTCGGAGCTCAGCACAGGGCAGCAAGGCAGCGCGGAGCTCAGCACAGGACAGCAAGGCAGCTCGGAGCTCAGCACAGGGCAGCAAGGCAGCTCGGAGCTCAGCACAGGGCAGCAAGGCAGCACGGAGCTCAGCTCAGGGGCCCTTCACATACGCTGTCTCCCATGCCTTCTTCAAGCTCAAATTCTGCTTTGAGAATTCATCCTGGAGAACTTTAATACATTTGTATATTCTGTAAGAAATACTCTTAGCAGCATTATTACAAGTACCTTTTGATAAAAATGAAAACTAGAACAAACCTAAACTTAGCCCCTTTGTTACTTATCATTGAATACAACTAAATAACTCAACTATCAAAAAACTCACCAACTATATACATGAATGGTTTCCAGCGCATGTAGAGTCCTACCAAACATCTAATCAGCTTTAGCGCATTTCCATCATCTGAGAAACAGTTTCCATCTGCTGGCAGTCAGCACGCTCAAAACAGCCAGCACTGGCATCTTTCTGGACTCCCAGCAGCAGGGCACAGCATCTTGTGGTGGCTCTGACTTGTTCTTCTCTGATATTTAATGACGTTGAGCATCTTTTCATGAATGGCTTACTTTGTTCAGAAATTATCTATTTGAATCATCTGCTCATCTTAAAATTTTACTGATTTATATATATGTTCAGATATCTGGGTTTTAAGTACTTTCTCCTTTCGACTGTACTTTCAGTTCTCGTTCTCGTTCTCTCTCTCTCTCTCTCCTTTCCTTCCTCTCTTTTTTTCTCTTATCTCTTCTTTTCTTTTTTCTTTTTTTTAGACAGGGCCTTGCCTGGAACTTCTGTAGCCTAGGCTGGCTTCAAGCTCACACAGCTCCGCCTGCCTCTGCTTCCTGACTGCTGAAGGAGGGCATGTGCCGTGTCTGGAAGTACCTGATGCTTGGACTTTAACGCAGCTGGGTTGACTCATTTGCTCTTTTCCTTCTTGTGATTTTCATGCCATATTTGAGAAACCAGTGTCTCGTCCATGGCCATGAAGATTTACTTTGTGTTTATTTTTTCCCTAAGACTTTTAAATTTTATCTCCCTTAATTTAGGTTTAATTCACTTTTGGTTTTTGCAAATGTAAAGCTAGGAACCAATTTCATTTTCTGCATTTGGATAGTCAACTAACCAAGGGTCATTTGGTGACAACACTATAATTCTTGCCCACCACTGAATTGTCTGAGTACACTTTCTGAAAAGTGAAATATTAGTCATAAATATGAAATCTTTTTTCTAACTCCCAAATACTGGTCCACTGACTATTATGTCTAGTTGAATGCCAAAAACAGTGTTAACTCCATTCTTTTTTTTTTTTTTTTTTTTTTTTTAAGGAAAAAAAAAAAGCTATTCTGGGCTCTTTTAATTTCCAAACAATTTTATTATTTTTTTTGAATGGAAGCCAACCAGGTTTAATAGACTATGCAGGTTCGGATTGTACACCTAATTATGTGTGAGTGTGAGGTAAGAGAACAACTTAGTGTCTAAAAAGAACACTTACTTTTTGTTGGGACAGGGTCTCTCACTGGCCTGGAACTTTGCCAAGAAGGCTAGCCTAGCTGGCCAGAGAGTTTCTAGGGATCTGCCTGTCTGTCAGTCACCTCTCCAAGGCTTGTGTTATTAGTAAGTGCTAACACACTGGCTTTCCACATGGGTTCTGGGGATTGAACTTGTGTCCTCAAATTTGCAATGTAAGTGGTGCTATGCCAACAGAACCGTCTCCCTAGTCCTAAATACACATTTTAAATAAAAAAATATGATTTTGTAAAACTATGGAACAATAATGAAAAAGGAGTGTCAAGTTTCTCCTCATGTGTTCTGAATCTAAGCATTTTACTAAGGGGATAGGAACGGAGACGTAGGTCTGCCGTGACAGGGTACTTACACCATCTGGAGAGATCTTTGTACAAAATATTTATTAATTACAGTAACTTTATCAGGTCCCCAGCTGTCACATGAGTGACACTATATGCCACCTGATATAAGTTCATCATTTCTAATGCTGTTACCCAAACTATGTAACTTGACTCTAGTTACAAATAAACATTATGAACAAACACTAAGGAATAATCTACAAAGTAACTGGACTATATCCCTTAACACAAAGTTACAGTCATCTTTATCACCACTAGGATGGATGTCATCACAGCTCAGAGCATTGTGGAAGAAGGGGCAGAAAGATAGTAAGAGCCAGGGATGGGGTGTGAAATAAAATGGCTGTTGCACGCACCAACTCCCAAAGCTATGCTTGCCTACACAGGCCTACACAAGATCAAGCGGGACAAAAGGACTGTCGATAAGATACCTCTGGGTACTCTAAATATATGCAAAGGAGACCACGTTGGGAACCAGAGTAACAATATATTAAAAGAAAAAATTTAAAAAGCAGTATATGAGGTATATTATCACCACCTGGCTTTAATGTCCAGTAGTCCTTAGACTAATGGTTCTCAACCTTCCTAATGCCGTGGCCCTTTAGTGCAGTTCCCACTGCCATACAATTATTTCATTGCTACTTCATAACTGCCAATGCTATTTTACTGTGAGGAGATGCAGAAATTCTCTGTCAAGTGATAAAGGGGTTTGGGATAAACTAGCAGGTAACTGTGCACATTGTGTTCCAATACTGAGAAACAAAAACAGACAGACATGGTAGCTTTAAGACAAGGACTAGCGAGAATTTAACTTGAGATCTTAAGTGAGAATAAACATCATTGTAATCATTATTTTAAAAAGTGGAGGGAGAAGGAGTGAGTGCCTTCTACTACTGTGGTGGCAATGGTTCCACTGAATGGTGGCCTGACTCTGGGGTGCAGTCAAGGGACTTAAGGCAGAGTCTGAGGCTTCAACTCAACACTCTCCCAGCACTCGACACAGCCCACTGCAACCGCACTCCACCTCAGTCTGCACATCGTCCACCTGCTCCGCAGCTCCTCCACGTCTTAGTGAAGCACCTACACTAACTCTCTCTGTATCTCTACCTGTTCCCTGCCTAGCGCTGAGGCTCTGTCGCCTCTGTGGCCTCTTTAACCTCGAATTCAATCATTCCTTAACACACACACACACACACACACACACACACACACACACACACACAGTGTTAAGCGTAATGAATGTATAATCTGAAAGATATTAGTAACTGAGATTCAGATAAAAGAACCATAATTGCAAAAAGCCAGCAATCAAGGAAAATTAGGACTACTCAGTAAATTGAAGCCAGTGAAAGTATTATAGCTTGTGAATTCATTGTTATTCAATAAACTCTGACATTGTGAAAAGTCACAAACTTACTATCTATTTTTCTGGCACAGCATATTGTGGTAATCAATAATCAATTTCCACTTCTGTACTCATTATGACTTCAGCAAGAGAGGCAAACCTTAGGAGTACAAGTGAGAGGAAGTGGTTCACAGACACACATGCAGACAAAACACCCAGACACATATGGAGGAGGAGGAGGAAGAGGAGGGTGATAAAGTTTAAAGAGTACAACTCAGAGCACACAAAATATGGTCATTTTATATCCTGAAACAGTAATGTTTTCATTCACTAACTTGAAATACAAGATAACAAGATTCCATTTCATTTCATACATAATTCAATAAAAGTGACTCCATAGAGAATAAAAGCCAGTAGATTAACAGTAAATGAGAGAACAGTGAGGAGGGAGACACACACAGACGGTCTCCTAAGAAGCAGTTTAAGAGTGTGGATGCCTCCAGAGTATGGGCAGCCATAGCAGCAGCACATAGGATCATGATTTGTTACTACAATTTTACTCTAAACTTTTAATTTTATTTTCTCAGTTTCTTACTAAACTTTTAAATAAGTTTACAAGATTTTCATACAATATGCTTTGATCATATTCACCCCTTCCCTACCCACTCAACTTTAATAACAAGATTCAGAAAAATCAAGTCTAATTTGTGCAGCTATATATTCTTCAATGTGTGGCCTTCTATTAGAACATAGCAGACCTATCAGAGATACACTGTTGAAGAACACATGCTGTCCCTTGCCTGTTAGCTATCAATTGCCAATAGCACCTCAACCAGGAATGGATGCTTCTCAAGTGTCTACATCCTCTCTCCTTGACTGTACTTTGTCTGGCTTGATTTATGCAAGTCTTGTGCATGCTGTCATGTCATGTCATAGTGGCTACACTGTGTGTGGAACTGGCCTGCTGTGTGTATAAAACACTGCTTACTTGTGGTCACCAACCACCTCTGGCTCTTACAATCTTTCCACCTGCTCTTTAGAAATGATTTCTCAATTTGAACCGAGGTGCTGGGCCACGCGAAAGAAATGGGAAGAATAACTCCCCCTAATGAGATAATCTCCTCTCCTTCTCAGAATCCTTGCCCCCAGCACACAGAAGCTTACAGAGCCGCAGCCATGGAGCGAGCGTCAGAGACTGCCCACTTTTCCAAATTACTGAGAGGACAGTCATTTCCCCTTTCTACCTCTGTTCTAAGCATGCTTTCCCTAACACTCTGGGAGTCACCCTTCTCCAAAACACCTTTCCCCACCATGTGGCTGCTGGACTCCATGCCGGCTGACTCCAGAGGCATGCCTTTCCTCTTTATTTGCCACATGTCCTTCCTCCAAGACTGCTGAGATTAACAGCTTGCTCCCTGCAGTTTTTTATTTTAAATTCCAATAAAATTGTCCTTGAGCTTCCTTTTGAGTCTGTTCTTAAATTCTTTTTTTTAACAAGACTAAGAACCCAAGAGAAGACCCTGATATCTCCATTAATATAGGGAGACTGTGTCAAATTCTCTAAAATGTCTGGTAATCATTTCATATTCAACACACATAACTAAGAGTTTTGATTGAGTTACATTTGGATACTAGGTTGGGACTTGCAATCTGCTTCAGAGCAACTTCTAGTCACAAAAGGAATAGACAAAGAACTTGCTCTGTGTGCTCCTGCAGAGAGAAGAAATGTTCTCTCAGAAACCTTGTTAGCCGCCATCCAGAGACTGTCCCACCTGGGGATCCATCCCATATATAGTTACCAAACCCAGACACTATTGTGGATGCCAAGAAGTACAGGCTGAAAGGAGCCTGATATGGCTGTCTCCTGAGAGGCCCTGCCAGAGCCTTACAAATACAGAGACAGATGCTCGCAGCCAACCATTGGACTGAGTGCAGGGTCCCCAATAGAGGAGTTCTAGAAAGGACAGAAGGAGTTGAAGGGGACGCAACCCCACAGGCAGAACAACAATATCAACCAATCAGTCCCCTAAGAGCTCCCAGGGTCTAAACCATCAACAAAGTTGTACACATGGCTCCAGCTGCATATGTTGCAGAGGATGGCCTTGTCATGTATCAGTGGGAGGAGAGGTCCTTGGTCCTATGAGGGCTCGATAGACGGCCCAGTGTAGGGGAACAAAGGGCGGGAAGGTGGGAGTGGGTGGATGGGTGAACACCTTACAGAAGCAGAGGGAGGGTGGATGGGATAAGGGGTTTGGGGGGGGGGCTGGGAAAGGGGATAACATTTGAAATGTAAATAAAGAAAATATTCAATGGAAGGGAGGGAGGAAGGAAGGAAGGAAGGAAGGAAGGAAGGTAGGTCTTTAGAGAGAGAGAGAGAGAGAGAGAGAGAGAGAGAGAGAGAGAGAGAGAGAGAGAGCTCTTTGCTGTGCAGGTTCGATGTCTGGGGTTTTGATTTTGGCTCTGCCTGGCCACACACTCTCCGTGTGTAGCAGTGCGGGGTATGGTCCATGCACTTCGGAGCTGTATGTGCTTCCAGCAAATACTTCTATTCCCGCTGAAATCCACTCGCTAGCTCCTGACTGGCATCCACAATGACCTGGCACTCTTGGCATTCATTTGACTTTACACTTTGTACTTTTCAACACCTGCTTTGAAGCAGAGGGTTGAGGAGCAACAGGCCTTGGAAGCTTCATGTCTTACACAGTGAAGCTGCAGCCACATCCGTCGAGGTAGACCACACGAGCAGTAAACGCAGCTCTGTCTTACAAAGCTCAGCTTCCATAGGGCTCACAAGTCCTCCAAAGACAAGAGTTTCTAAATTCCAGTTTGTCAGTTTAATCTTTCAGAACTCTTCCCCTATCTACAAGAGCAACAGGAGTCTACAGAAGCAGAGGGCCTTCCAGGCAGCAGAGCTGCTCGCTTTCACACAGATGTTTCTGTTAAACGCTATAAAATAGAAGAACATTTTTCTTTAGTGGACTTGAAAAGCAAAATGAAGCACTGAGAGTAAGAGCAGAACAGAAAAGCTACAAAGCGGAGCCCTCCTCCCTGTGCCTCTCCTCCCGGAAAAACAGTTTTTCAAAAGCACTATTTGTTTTCAGACATACTTTGAAAGTCTGCAGTTATAGAAAAGAAATGTCTGTAGTTTGTAGTTTAGAGCCAGAACTATGTCCAAAAGCAAACTCTAGTACCACTAGCACATTCAAAAAGTACAAATGAACTAAAGGGTTCCTTCTTGTGCCGGCCTTCCTTTTGAGTACTGTAAGAAAACATGTGTGAAAACTCTAATTTAAAAATATGAAGTGTGCTGCAAAAGAACCTTTGTTTTTAATCAAAGGATTTACAACAATGGGGTTTTTCAAGAAGGAGATGCTAAAACTACACTTTAAGCTCTTAATTAAAACACATTTTAAATGGTAAACAAACTTGTTCAGATAATAAACATTTCTATAGTTAGTCCACACAACATAGTTATCTAATGTCTTCACCATCCTAACACTCCTGAACCTCCAAGTTTGTACAGATCTTAAGCAGTCAGCAACCTGAAAAAAAAGTGTTTGGTTTAATTTGGGGTAGGGAAATTAGATGACATTAAAGACATTAAACTGCAAATCAAAGCTCTCATGTAAGCAACACTTTACTGAGGAATATAAAGCTGGTATGCAGCAGATGAGAAAAGTACCACTGAGGAAGCTTGGGAGCTGGCACCTGCACTACAGCTTTCGTTACACACACAGCACACACTGCAGCACAGCACAGCACAGCACAGCACAGCGCAGCACAGCACAGCACAGCAGGCACACACTGCAGCACAGCACAGCACAGCAGGCACACACTGCAGCACAGCATAGCAGGCACACCACAACTTAAGCTTCACTAAGAAAACGGAGCTGGAAATCTAAAGCCACAACTCAAAGAGTTTCCAATCCAATGTTCAAACCACTGAATGAATGAAGTGAACCAAAAGAGAACAAATACCCCCTCAAATTTCCCCAACACATTCAAATAATGTTCTCTAGAGTAAATTTTTTTTCTTTTATTAAATAATAAAACAAAACAAAACAAAACAAAACCCAAAAGCTAAGACATCAGAACTGGACAAAATGAACAGAAGGAAAAAGAGTCCAAGACAAGGCACAAGACTCAAGCCCACTCATTAGCACACTCAGGAATCCCATAAAGTCACTAGACTGGAAGCCACAATAGATAAACAAAATGTTCTTTAAATGCAGATCTGCAAGATGGTTCAGCTGGTAAAAGCGATTGCCAGGCAAACATCAGTCCTGAGTTCAGATCCCCAGTGCCCACATAAAAAGGAAAGTACAGAGAGTGTGCCTGTAATCTCAGTGCGTGGGATGCTATGACAGGTGAGCCACTAGGCTTGTTTGCCATCCAGTCTAACTGAACTGGTGAACTCCAGGCTCAGTGAGAGTTCTTAAACATTAAGATGGACAGTGACTGAGAAAAACACTTGATGTCAACCTTTAGAGTACACACAACACAAACACACTTGCCAAGTGTACCTTTGAATACATAATACAAACAGACATATTTCAATCTAGAGTTTGTTTAACTTCAAGCTTATAAAGTCACAACCTTCTCAGAAGGCAGACACATGCAGATTCAAGATACTTGGCAAACAAAAATAACTACATTACAAATAAAACAAAAGCAAAGCTGTCTTATTAAGAGCTAAACACAGTGGAAGTACACAGAATAGCACTGTTTAGTTATAGACAGTTTTCAGTTAAATATTTAACTGAGAGCATTATATTTAAATATACTTAACCAACAAAACTATATATTTAGACCTTAGTTTATATACAAAATATTAACATCTTTATATAAAATTGATAGTGGACCCTTTAAAAACCAGATCCTTTGCTTGTGAAACTTAATAGGTAGGTAAAAGGACTTGCCACCAAGCCCAACAGACCCAAATTCAAAGCCTAAGACCAACACACACACACATTTTTCTTAGACCAGTAAATATGAATCAAATTAAATGCTATTATCACTATTCACTATTATGGTTTCTTATAGATGTCCATGATCAAGTGTTTGGAAAATACTGTACAAGAAAATCATGGCTTCACCTAAAATTGCAGCTTTCATTTGCTCACAAAAAAAGAGGAAGAGAGATCAAGTAAAGGGTTCAGTGCATCGGAGTCTGTGTAACTGTGGGTCTGTGCTCACCTGAGGTGGCTCCCAATCACCCATCTCGTGCTTGTTTAATATGCCCCGGTATACTGGCTAGTTTTGTGTCAACTTGACAAAGCTGGAGTTATCACAGAGAAAGGAGCTTCAGTTGAGGAAATGCCTCCATGAGATCCAACTGTAAGGCATTTTCTCAATTAGTGACCAAGGGGGAAAGGCCCCTTGTGGGTGGGACCATCTCTGGGCTGGTAGTCTTGGGTTCTATAAGAGAGCAAGCTGAGCAAGCCAGGTGAGGCAAGCCAGTAAAGAACATCCCTCCATGGCTTCTGTATCAGCTCCTGCTCCCTGACCTGTTTGAGTTCCAGTCCTGACTTCCTTTGGTGATGAACAGCAGTGTGGAAGTGTAAGCCGAATAAACCCTTTCCTCCCCAACTTGCTTCTTGGTCATGATGTTTGTGCAGGGATAGAAACCCTGACAAAGACACCCAGCTTTAAGAGAGCTCGACCCTCATCAAGTATCTTACCTATCAGTGGTCACAAAACCTAGGAGGCCCTTAACTTCATGTAGTCTTAGTTTCTCACTTCACTAGTGATCAAATAGCCTGAGAGCCTGTGGAAAGTTACTAAAGAACTGCTCTTTAGGTTTCTAGCTGAAACACAAAACTGCTGTGACTCCATGAGCGACTTAGCAATGGTTAGGTATTAGGAATAAGCAACATGCAAGTAAATAGAATGGGTTTGGAAGTTATTTAAAATGTAGAAAACCCAATGAAAGGAACCTGAAATTCAATCAGAATTAAATTAGGGCTAAAATTTGAGTAATTTTAAGAGTATGATTCAATGTAGGATTCCATAAGGTTCAAAGCTCTTTTAACTTAGTTGTGAATGAAGTTAATCATAAGAGCTAAAGAAACATAAACACTGATCAAGACATAACCTATAGGCTTAAAAGATGCAGGCTTCCCTGGTATAAGCAAATAATTAGAAAGGGAAGCACTTAGTCATAAACAATGTAGCCATCTCCTCTGGGATGTGAAGCCACTGAAAAGTCACTGTAAATAGGCTTTAGTGTGTCCTTTAGCCTGGTGAAAGCATTATGAAACACTGATGAGAATAAACACATGATCCTACTACTGGAGTCAAGGAATGTGAGACTATTTAGTGTGGTCTCAAGCAGGACCACTCATTGTTTAGCCAATCCCTCCCACAATTTCTATGCCACCTTATCCCAGAACATCATGTTGGCAGGACAAATTGTAGGTTGAAGCTTTTGCGGCTATGTTGCTGTCCCAAGCTCTCCATTGGAAATCTTGTCTGATTGTATAGGAAATGGCTGTTTCATGCCCATTACTAGGAGTCTTAACTAGAGTATCCATAATCAGTACTACTAGGGCCGGACCATCAGAGCAACAACAGGTCCTACTTAAGACTTCATTTGCCTTATTAATAACACTGAGTCTTCAAGACTCTGAACAGTGCTTTGTAGTTCTCAATGCAGTGGTCTTGAGTGCCTTTTGATACATGTAATTCTAAATAATGAATATTCTTTTAAGTTATTCTAAGTGGATTCTTTTATAATTCATTTTGTTTGATGCTAATATGTAAAATACAACGGACTTCTGATATTGATTTATGACCTACAATCATGTTTAATTCAGTTATTAGTTTCAGTAGTTGTACAGTGGTTGCCTGAAGATTTTTCATGTACACAATAGTATATTACTTCAACAGGAAATGCTTAATTAACTAATTGATTTATACTGTGTTTCAAACTAGGTAAATATTTAGTTCATTGTGCCCACAAATCTAATTAAGTTTATAAGAATACTTTGTCAGACAATTGAATTAAGTGGGAAATTGAATACATTTATAAAAATTTTAAATGTTAAAATTGAATTAGCATCTTGTAAATGCAATCAAAGGTTATTCAAAAGTCCTTTTTATTTAAATTATTGCTCAAGTTTGAAAGCCTTATACATTGGAAATTTATTTGAAAATAAATAATCTACATTCAGATTTGACAAATAGGAACAAATGTATTTTTTAATAGACTGTTATCTTCATGAACTGAATGCCAATTTTTAGAACTAGGAAAAACTTTGAATCCATTTTTCTATAAATTAAAGCCATTCTTAAAATACGAGCGAGGTATGAGTTAATACCCATACTCACACCAACTTGAAAATACAAACTTAAGACTTTAAAAACTGAAATCTTTCTATAGGTTATGATTTTTAGTGGACTGTGAAATCAATTTAGTGGGTCAACAAAGAAAATAGAATGCATTATATGTAATGAGAGTAAATTCATTTCATGAAACTTGTTTTAATTTTAAATCTTCCCACATACTTGCATGCATGTGCTGGGATAGGCAAGGAGTTACAGAACAAGATTAGGAGAAGACCCTCAAAGAGGCAGCTCAAACTTTCAAATACAACAATTTCAGCAGAAAAGAAGCAAAACAGTTGAGCACCCTGAATAAGAAATAAATACAGTAAAGCTGTGCCTCCCTGGCCTAAGGCTAACAGGCTAAGTTTGTGGTACACTATTTCCTATCTCAAGCACCCATTCTGACCCCTAGGCTACACAGAACAGCCACTGACTTCGTAAAGTTTAAGCAACAGTAATGGACTATACCAAGTTGTTTCTTCCTTAGTTGGTTGGAGGAAGTGGATGGCAGTTTCCTAACCAAGACTCATGCCACCCTGGGCATCCACACTGGGCAACCCTGTCTCACCTGAGAATGCTCATACAGTCCTAGGTATATGAGTATATAAAATAGGTACACAAGGGCAACATTTTATATAATAAATCATACATTTATTTTAAAGCCATTCTCCATTAAACATAATTTTATCATTTATTAAAGGCAAAAAAAAAATTTTATACTGAGATATGGTTGCTTATTTTCACATAAACAATTCAATCTTGGCTAAATTATTTGATGAAACTTCTTCAATACTTTGCACAGCTGTTGGATACTATGATTTTATAATTGTCAATGCTTAACAAGCAGCTTATATAAATAATATGTTTAGAGCCACTTCAAAAATGTTGAAAATTACGTCTCAATTATAATCCAAAATTCATTTAATAATTTGTTTATAAAACTCAAATCAACAGTTCAAACATCAATCTTTAAAATAAAACATTCTAACACAATATAATTCAATATATTAATTCAATACATGCTGATGAATGATAAAAATATGAAGTCTTTATTTTCCTTAATGAAATACTTTTTTGTTTGTTTGTTTTTGTTTTTTGAAACAGCATTTCTCTGTGTAGCCTTGGCTGTCCTTGAATTTGCTCTGTAGGCAAGGCTGGCCTTGAACCAGTGATCCATCTCTGCTTCACAACAAATGCTAGGACTAATGGTATCTGCTACCACTACTCAGCTGCAACAAAATTTTCTAACAGAAAACTTTGCACATAAAAACCACTACAATTCATAACCTACAACCGTCTCAAATCAAAGCCCAGCACACCATGCTCAGAGCCAAGGCTGTGATGCAGTCATGCAGCACACATGGGTGAGTTCAGAGCCAAGGCTGTGATGCAGTCATACAGCACACATGGGTGAGTTCAGAGCCAAGGCTGTGATGCAGCCATGCAGCACACATGGGTGAGTTCAGAGCCAAGGCTGTGATGCAGTCATGCAGCACACATGGGTGAGTTCAGAGCCAAGGCTGTGATGCAGCCATGCAGCACACATGGGTGAGTTCAGAGCCAAGGCTGTGATGCAGCCATGCAGCACACATGGGTGAGTTCAGAGCCAAGGCTGTGATGCACCCATGCAGCACATGGGTGAGCACTGTCAGATTCTGAATTCATTTTGGTACATTAGGAAACTTCTCATTTTTGCCAGAATTTTCATTATCTCCATGTTCAGTTATGTGACCCCACATGGAGTTAGCACCCGAAAGGTTAAGAAGCTGTGCTCTAGAAGAGGCACATCTAACCTCAGGTGGAGGCCTCAAGCTACTTGTTAGTTCTCCAGCAACATATGCATATATACATATACACAAATAAACATGCACATATACATGGCTAGGACGAGACAGAACTTTTAAAAACTCTAAGATAGATGACCCGATGACCAACAAATTCAATTCAAATTCTCTTTTTCTAAAAGCTTGGATTGGTATTTTTCCTACTATTACCTTAGTGAACTCTATACTGTCTACTCCATACTGTCTACTGTATATTCTATACTGTACACCCTATATTGTATACCCTATACTGTACACTCTATACTCTATTCTGTGTCTAACTTCCCTGGGACTTGGCATCACAGCTCTCTGGGAAATGAAAAGGAGCCTCACTTAGGTTATTTATTACCCTCATAGTCACGTGGTACCCAGAGGCTTTCACCAGTGTGACTACTTCATTATCTTCAATGACTTTCACATTCTTTGAAAAAAAATGAATATGAGCTGTGTTTTTACAACAAACATTGAACAGTCAATATAAAATGTTATATTTGAGGATAAAATGAATAACATGGGGACAAAAAGGATGGTAGTGCTTGAGGAAATAATATATACTCAATAAAATTTTACTGTGAAAAACACTGAAACAAGGACTATAATACCCTTGAGTAATACCAAATTGTTTGCCCAATACTGTGAGTCACAGTCTATCAAGCCTTAAAAATCAACTCCAAAATACTGTCTTCAGTTTCAGCAAAGTGTGTATAAGGACTGCCTGTGTTAGACAGTGCCTTATAAGTGCCACATAAGAGTAGTAGTTGTTTTCTTTTTTCCTCACTCCCCGTGGTATTTTCTTAATGGTCGAATTAACAGCCAAGTAGTTTTTACCCAAATGCCTTTTGTTTCATCAAAAGTAAAGCAGCACAAGCAACCACAGAACCGTGGCTTAGGACCCTGGCTCCGCTTTATAAAGCACTCACAGGTGGATGCGCCTTGGACAGAGTGGCAGAGAGCATGAGACATTACCACTGCTGCCTTGGCAAAGACTGTGCATCTTCCTAAGTTAGCTCTCAATTCCCCTCCCTAATTAGCCCTAGAGTGCCTACCATCCAAGCCTGAACCTATGTAGTCATGGACAGAGAGAACTGACTGCATAAAGCTGTCCCCTGACCTGTACACACACCATGGTACCTTGCCCCTATATACACGTCACATACACACAATTATATAAAATGCTTAAGAAAGCAAAGTGTAGCTTGCACTGAAATATTTTAAGTCTAATATAGCCAATTTCTAATTTTAAAAACAATGGGATATGTTCTCCTTAAAAGTCATTTGAGAGGCTTCTAGACTCATTCCATTGGATGTTCTAAATTGAAAACAAAATATCTATTTACAATAAAAAAATGTTCTTTAGAGGTTTTAGAAGTTAAGATAGTCAACTCTTGCCCACATAGTACCACAACACAGCAAATATAGAGGGTTTGCTGCACAGGCTTACGAGTTAAACCCAAGAGGAAGAGGAAGGGGGTAAAAAACAGAGACTGCCAAGGGGACTGAGGGTGGGGAAAACATGCGATTTTTTTCTGATTAGAGACCACTGATGGACCTCGAAACCACTGTCACAGAGCATGATAAGATCAGCTGAGGCACCTTCTGAGGCACTTGAACCACAGAACATCTGTAGTAACAAAAAGACTTGGTGATTAAAAGAAAAACAAAACAAAATCAAACAAACAAAAAAGGAAAAAACCCAGGCCAGCGAGCAATATCGCTCACATGGGGCTTTGTGTTTGTAATAGTAACCCTGCCCCTGAAAGGAGGAGAGTCTCTTAACAGCCTGCCAGTTAAACCTCCAATGACCATGCTTCACAGCAGGTTCCATACATCCAGCATGTAACTGCTCTTTAATTTCCTAAAACCGCAGGATATAAGTGTGATTTCAAATACTGTCTGGACTGTGATATTCAATATTGATAAAACTATACTATATTCTCTTCAAAGCTTCAAAGACTCAGCATATGGGAAATCTTCATTTGCTTGAAGGCATTGTTCTCAAAGAAGTGTACTCTGACACTGTAAACGAATTCTAAACAATGAAAAGTCACAGCTAGAGTGTCTGCCCTGAGGAACAGGACCCACATACAGGAAATAACATGCTAAGTGAATGTCACTCACCAGAATAGTGTGTCTTCTTATTAACAGCGGGCAACACAAGGTTCAGTTGTTCCCGCTAGGAGATGCTTACTAACACTTGTTTTGGAAAGAAGCTGTAAGATCTATAACCTGAATGAATATTGATTTGCATGCCCATTCCATGTGTGGAGAGGATTCAGTCACCTTTCAACCTCAAAAAACATGGAGCACTCACAGTCTCTTGCTTCTTTTGTAGTAATTTAAACATTTAAGAAAGAAAGGAAATAAGATTTTATTTGAAGTTAGGGAGTCAGAAAGAAATTTAAGATCATAGTACTATTCAGATGAGAGGAAACTCCTATTAGTGAATATGGAGTAATTCAACAAGGTAGCTTTCAGTATAAGATGGTTGAATGAAAAATGACCTGAAGGAAGGCAAAGAGGAAGATGTTTTCTGAGTAGTGAGACTGTGTAATTACTGGCAAAAGCCTCTTGAACATGATTGCCTTTGGCTATGGACATGACTCCAAAGCTAACTGACAAATCTCATGTTTGTTTTAAAGTAACATTATCTGTTTGATCAGTAAACTGTAAGTTAAAATAAAACTACTCCATTCTGATTATCAACTTAAGGGGTAGGATTTAAGTTCTGTCTAGAAAACTGGAGCAGCACCAGGTAGATAATTATAAGCAATGAATACTAACAGCTAGAGTGTCTGCCCTGGAAATCAGTCAGCTCTGCTCTCCTGTGGCCACAATTCTAGGCAGGGCTCCAGACAAGATTCTAAGGCACCGCCATGCTAAGACACTGCACTCTTGATTTCATATCAGCTTTTCAAGGCAACAAAATGTACTCAGGAACCAATTTCGTACAACCACAAAAAACAAACAAACAAACAAACAAAACACCTCGTGAGAAAAAAATGGAAAGAAATGAGCACACTTCTCTCATCATGTCCCTCATTCCATTTACTCATTCCTTCTGCTGGGCTTTGCATTTCTTCTCTTCTGATTCTAATGCGGTACAAATCACCTCAGTGGCAGACTACAGAGACTCAAAGCAAGTAAGCACAATTTGTAACACCAAAGGACTTCACTCTGAGGAAGCCACACAGCAGCATAATATAAGACACCTCAGAGCATCAGAGCCACGGTCCTAATGATGCTCTGTATACCAACAGGTACTTTACACACTGAGTGCCTCTGTAGACCAGGCTGGCCTCAAACTCACAGACCTGCCTGCCTCTGTTTCCCGCCTGGCTTGAGGGGCAATTCTTAATATCTGGGTCTGATTTTCCTCTCTTGTTATAAACTCAATAAGGTAAGTCTTACTATATTTTTATTAACAGATAACAGTCTTATTATGGCATTTTCATATATACATATAATATACTTTGATCAAGTGTGTGTGGTGTGTCCTACTACTATCTTTTGTTTTGTTACAGACAGAGCCTCATGTGGCTCAGGCTCACCCTGATATAGCTGAGGCTGACCCTGAACTGCTGGGATTCTGGGCATAATATGCCTCCACACTTGGCACCTATTTTTATTTTAATAATAAGTAAGAAATCTGAGGACAGTACAACTTCTTAATTGCCTAAAAGTACACATTATGCCTGTTGGTTATGAAGTCAAGGCCGTAACTTAGGGAGTATAACACTTTTAGTGTCTATATGTAGTAATTCAGACTAATAGCCAAAGAAGAAGAGCAAATAAAATGTGGCAGAGATATTTCTGTCTTTTCATTGGTCAAATAAACAAACCAGTAGGCAACTTTTATATTGTGATAATTGTTAAGGAATAAAGATAAAAATGTCAGCCCTCAAAGCATGTAAAAACTAATCCAACAAGAGAAACACAGGCAATAAGCAGCAAGAGTACACATGACTTCTTAACTGTTTGTCTTGTCTCCCCTCCACCCCTCATATGTACATATTCACACACTATATATTAAAACGAAGAGCCGCAAAAGGGGCAGTGATGTCCAGCTGGGCTCTGCTCTAGACATACCTGCTTCGGGGTCCTGGTTGAAACGGCAGTACTTGGAGTTGTCCAGAGAAGGCAGGCACTGCTCAATGGGCACCCAGACATACGTCTCAGGACACAGCAAATCAGAAGGTCTATATTGACCCTAGTGAGAAGGGAAAAATAGAAGAAAAGGGCACAGGCATTAGAAACACTAACTCCTGGGTTCTAAGGCCCCAGGAAGCCAGGAATGGTATGATGACAGGCTTAATGTCAACCAAAAAGCTTTGCCATAAATACTAGGCATTTTGTTAGTGATCACAATTATATTTAAAAAGAGACTGCACATAAAGGCTCTCTAAAAGTGACATATCATCATTTAGCAGATTATATTGATTTGGAAGCTGAGTTTTTACATTTCTGGAAGAAATCAAGTTGCCTTGAAAAGCTGTGAGAACAGACTGAAGCTTCTCTGCATGTAGTAGAAAACCATTCAAAGCCATAGAAAGCAGGTTTTGTTTTCAAGAGTAGAATATGACTGCCTTCAATCACTAACTTTCAAGTTTACAGACTCGAGGCTGATAACATTCATTTCATGCTAATGTTTTAAAAAATACAATCCTAGTAATACACATCTACTAACAACCTAAATTAGAGGGAGTGCAATAAAAGCTTAAAAATAGCAATTCTAACAAAACTTCTGCAATCATATAACTTCAAAAATTCTACTTTATACGTTATAGCTGGGTGTGGTGCTGCAGGCCTTTAATTCCATCATCCAGGAGGCAGAGGCTGGCAGATCTTTCTGAGTTCAAAGCCAGCCTGGCTTACAAAGTGAGTTCAGGACAGCCAGAACTCTATTATACAGAGAAACCCTGTCTTGAAAAACAAACAAACAAGAAAAACAACAAAAATATACTTTATTAAAATATGTAGAACTGTGTATAACACCACACAATATTTGCTGGAATAAATAAATCATTCATTCATGAATAACAGTTAAGAAAGATAATACTTAAGTAATAGTGATAAAAACAAACTATAAGAAAGCATTAGTGAATTTTTTTCAGAAAAACCAAAGCTTTAATTTTTCTTAAACTCAATCAAAATTTGAAATGTCTTTTTTTCTGAATATTAAAATTCAAATTTTATATACAGGTTAAAATTTAGTGCAGATATATAAATTTTTATAATCCAGTATAAGAATTTATTTTAGTATATAGAAAGATCCAACCTAATTTCTCTTGTATTTACTCAATAGCCTCAACATGATTTTTTGAATCCTCTTAACTTCCCCTAATGATTGTTTCTTCCTATTATATAATGAGTTCTAAGCTTGCCATGTGCCAGAGCCACATAGTTTTCAATATTAAATCTTTATATTAGATTTTACTCTCTGATAAATCTAATCTTTTATCACTCCACTTGCAGACTCTCCATTTTGCTTAAATATTCTAGAATTCTCAATTTTGTATAAAAATATGATTGGCACAAATTTAAAAACTAATAAAACTGGAAGAGCATGTCTTCCTGTAGTGACAGAACATGAGAGAACCCCCATGAATGTCCAGTGAGAAACGTGTATTCCTATAACAACTAAAACCCCAATTGTCCATATGATCCTATTTCTACCTTGAGGCTGAAGCTAAGGCAGCACTGGAGTGAGGGTAACCAGCCCTCATCTGTGAATCCTGAAAGTTAAACAAAGGACTTTCCCCTTAGACAGATTCCATAAATACACACTGATACATGGACAAACACCAGGAACAAGAGCTAACTGGAATCAACCCACTGGAGTGTCAGGGTCACAGAAAGGTGAAGCACATGTGAGTTACATATGTGTGACAGGCACACAACCTCAAAGCACCTAGGTTTCCCCTGGTTCTCAAAGATCCTAATTGCTCATAGGAGAGATAGTTTTGATTCTTTAAACATTTAACTCACTAAAAGATCAGAAATACATTTTGGCTTCTTGGTATCATTTGAAGTCAACTTCATTATATACTATTCTCCAAAGTACAGTCTTCTTTCAATACTTCAAGTAGTCTCCCAAGCCATCAAAGAAGGCAGCTTCATGGCATAAACTGCTGTGAAATACTGCTTTCTAAACTAAGCTGGTTGAGAGGTATGTGACTGAAATGATTAAAGCTCAATTCAGAGTCACCATCCCACAAAGGAGAACCACGGGGACGTAAAAGCTGCCCTGCCTGTTCCCTATTGAAAGAAAATGAGAGATGTTTGCATTAAGAATGTAATTACTTAAGGATTTGGACAGACTTTCCCGTGGTCAGAAGAAAAATATTTAATCAACCTCTAAATATATTCATTCAGATTGAACAATGAAGTAAAAGCGGATTAATTCTTTCCTAGGGTGCTGACTTTTAGATAAATGAGAAATGTTGAGTTAGCACAGACTTCTGAAATACTCAGAATTTTGAAAATGTAACACCTTTGACAGCTTACTCCACAGCTCTTTATGGAGTTCTTTCAAAGTGAAGAACAATTCAGAAGAGGAGTGACTAGTCCAAGTTGCTAAAGAAGAGTTGTATTTGTTCTACACATAGCTGTGATACGCAGTAACTGTCTTATGGCTATTTATAAGGAAAAGAACGAGACACAGATCACAACATGGCCATATAATATTTCAATCAACTTTACTAGGTTGTCATAGACTAAGAGTTTAGAAAATGCCACAGTTAAATCTAAAACATGTACAAGGAGGAACCCTGCCAACCCCAGCTAAGAACACCTCCTGTCCCACATCTTTACTAAAGACCATCTTTCCAAAGAGGGTTGTTTGCTTTGTGTTGTCAATGTGATGAACAAAGGTATTCTTCTAACTTGCAGGCTTTAGATCATAATTTGAAGAGCATTACCATACTGGTCAAAGTTTCCACCCTATGAAAGATCCACCAAATAAATTATGTAAAACATGTATCTTAGTCCAGCAAAATAGAATTCGGCCTAAAATCTGCATTCATTTGATAACCAGAGGTTAAATATCTCACCTTTGTGGCTGGAGAATTTGGTTTTGTGGTTAAAAGCACTTGCTTGCTCTTCTAGAAGACCTGGGTTCAATATCCAGCACCCATGTAATGGCTCACAACCATCTGCAACTCTAGGTCTAGGGGGTCCAACACCCTTTTCTGGCCTCCTCAGGCACAGCCATATATGCAGACAAAGTAGCGATAAATGAAAAATCGTAACTCTTTAAAAAGAGCCACCTTGCTATCTCATCCTCCTCCATATGTGTGTAGAGAATGTGAAGCACCACAGTAATCTGTCAGTAGTAAACGGCCTTTAGACAGACGAATATATTAGTACTTCCAATGAAACACAGCAAACAACACAGGCATTTCCCTCTAGTTAAGACATCTAGGCAGAAATCCTAATTTCCAAGAGCAAAATGGTGTCTTAATGATATGAAGCAGCAACACGAAATGGTTTAACAAGCCTCAAGCATACGTTTTGTCATGTTTTTACTGATGGGATTCATATACTATCAAAATCTTCCCATAAGCACAGGATCCATTGTTTCTTTACTGTTTTCAAACAGTATATTTGTATCGAGTCCTAAAGAAACACTACACTCATAAGCCCTCACTCTTAGCCCCAACCCCCACCCCAGTGTATAGGCAATCCATTTAAAAATGGAAGGCCTGGACTACAAAGATGGCTCAGAGGTTAAGAGAACTGACTACTCTTCCGAAGGTCCTGAGTTCAATTCCCAGAAACCACATGGTGGCTCACAACCATCTGTAATGAGATCTGACACCTTCTTCTAGTGTGTCTGAAGACAGCGATAGTGTACTTAGATACAACAATAAATAAATCTTTAGGTTGGAGTGAGCAGGGCCAACTGGAGCAAACAGAGGCCTCAAATTCATATTCCCAGAAACCACATGATGGCTCACAACCATCAGTACAGCTACAGTGTGCTCATATGCATAAAGTAAATAAATAAAGCTTTTTAAAATAAATAAATGAATGAATGAATGAATGGAAGGCCTGCTTGTTAATGCTACCAAGCCTGTTGACCCGAGTACATTCCTAGAATCCACATAGTAGAAGACAACCAACTTCTACAACTGTTCTCTGACCTCTACATACATAGTATGGCATGCATGAATTTCACCCCACTCCCACCCCAGCCCAAAATAAAACAACCAACCAACTAGTTAAAAATAGTGTAGTACTTCTTCACACTTTCAGGCACAGTTGATTTCCATGCATTTGTAGTCTGATTTGTGGCAGAGCCTACAAGGCCCTAGATGAAGCAGTCATTACCCTTTTGTCCTGGTTTTTCTGCAATTATCCCCTCTTCCATCATGCCAATTTGACTACACTGGTTTCTTTGTAGCTCCTAAAACATGCTAGGTGTGCATACAACTCAGGGCTTCTCAATGTCTCTCTCCGGGCTAAGTCATTCTTATGCCTGTTTGTTGTTGTTTGTATGTTTGTGTGTGTGTGTCTGTGTACATGTGTATGTGTGTATAGTATAGGGGACTGAACCTCTATGCATGTTATACAAACCCTACTCCACAGAACTACATTAAATCCCTGACCTTTTTTATTTTTAAAAATAATTTTTAAAATTATGCAACAGGGTCTCACTAAGTTGTCCTGAGAACCTTTGACGTAGGAAGCCTCCTGTCTCATGCTCCTGAGCAGCTGGAACTCCAGGCCTTAACCACAAGGCCAGGCATATTACCTACTTTAAGTTTTTCTTGATGTCACACCCTCAATGAAACCCATTAACCCTCCTTACTATTTTTCCCTGTAGAGAATATAAACACTCTTGTTTACATTTTTGTTAATTTGTACTTATCTAAAACTTGTTGTTATAATATAGGGTCAGAGATTCTATTCTCAGCCTAGGTTTGTCACTGATGTTCAGTAAACAAATGATAGACGAATCAATGATGATTTTAGCACCACAGCCCAACCTTTGCTTCTTCCCTATGAACACACTGGGTGTTCTGCTTTATATATAAGATAACACGCAGGAGTCCAGCAACAGTTGTTGAGGTCACACTGAGGATGCATCGCTACCATACCTATTGTACAAAACTAGCTGGAAGCTAGCTTTTGGAAAGCCCAAATGCTGAAAAGTCAAATTCACTATCATGAAGGATCTACAAACATCACTAAAATTAAAGACGTTTGATAGCTGACAAAGTTAGGAACTACTCACTCGTGTCAATTTCACTTTTTCTCTCAAAATATTTACTTTTAAAAATTTTGCATTTTCTTTTTAATGAAGAGCGTGGTCCTCCCTATAAAGCTTCACTTAAGTGAAGGCCGTGGAGGAAGGGGCTGAAATGCGACTTGAGAAAGAGCCTCTCGGCTTCTGTTGCTAACAAGAATAATACTTTCTCCCTGTGTTGGTTAAGAGCACAGTTCTCAGGTGCTTCTTCTCAGCCATTCAATATTCCACAGTTAAGAATTCTTTGTTTAGCTCTGTACCCCATTTTTAATAGGTTTATTTGATTTTCTGGAGTCCAGCTTCTTGAGATTTTTGTATATATTGGATATTAGTCCCCTATCAGATTTAGGATAGGTAAAAATCCTTTCCCAATCTGTTGGTGGCCTTTTTGTCTTATTGACGGTGTCTTTTGCCTTACAAAAGCTTTGCAGTTTTATGAGGTCCCATTTGTCGATTCTCGATCTTACAGCATAAGCCATTGCTGTTTTGTTCAGGAAGTTTTCCCCTGTGCCCATATCTTCGAGGCTTTTCCCCACTTTCTCCTCTGTAAGTTTTAGGGAAATGCAAATCAAAACAACCCTGAGTTGGTCATCAATGGGAGGAGAGGCCTTTGGTCCTGTGAAGGCTCTACACCCCTGTATGGGGGAATGCCAGGGCCAGGAATGGGAGTGGGTGGGTTGGGGAGCAGGGGGAGGGGATAGGGGATTTTTGGAGGGAAAACTAGTAAAGGGGATAACATTTGAAATGTAAATAAAGAAAATATCTAATTTAAAAAAAAAAAAGAGCACAGTTCTCAGGCTGAAGAGACAGCTTAGTGGTTAAGAGGACTTGCTACAATTCAACAGGACCTGGGTTCAATCCCCAGCACCCGTGTGGGAGCTCACAACTGTCTATAACTCCATTTCCAGAGGATCCAAAACCCTCTTCTGGTGCCAGGCATGCACACAGTACACAGACATACATGTAGGCAAACACTTATACACAAAAAATAATAAAATCTCAAGAGCATAATCCTCATAATATCTGAATCAAATCTTGTAGTGAAAATAACGTTCTTCTTTTTCGATGGGGGAGGTAGAGTGCTAGGACCAAACCCAGGACCTGTGCATGGCTACAACAAGTTCTCCACCCGAGTTACATTCGTAGACCTCAGATACTGCTTCTACTGTAGAGATAAAACAGCAGTATCATGTGATGTCAGTGATGAGCTATGAACTATTAACATTTCCTTTGTTAAACCACAGCTTAATCTAAAATTATTCACATTTTTCCCATATGTTTACAAAATAACCTCCAGGTCTTAAAACTTAGAGCCAGTTCAATATATGCGCTTGGCATCAAACACGACAAGATGGGTTGGCCCTGCCCATATGATCCCTGCCTATGAGGGCAGAGAAGGCACTTTCGTCCAGTGACTTGCCAGACAGGAGAACAACAGTTGCAGCAGAGCAGTACTGAAAAGAATGAGGGCTGTTCACAAGCTGGTCAAAGAATCAGCTTTCTCTGGAGCAGCAGCAAACAACCCTGTGCATTATGTTGTAAGGGCTAAGTAACATCATATCACAAGTTTAAAAACAAAACAACAACAACAACAACAAAACAAGCCCCCACCAACAGCAAATACAAATCTAAGGTTACATTGCTCTTTTCCTCTATACTCCAAATCTATATCCACCAAAATTCCAAACAGGAAATGAAAATAAAAGCAACTATTTCATCTTTACAGCAAGTTATGTCGTCCTGTATCTTCGTGGTTTGAGCAAGCTTCAAAAACAAATTAATCATGGGTTTTGCATTTAAAATGGGAAAGTTGAGTTAGTTATAAAGAGTAACTCCATCTTCTCTAGGAAAAAAAAAATGAACAAAAAAAAACCCCAACAATTTCCATACAGTCATATTCATTACCACTACCTTTCCTCTTAGCATAGACTGACACATTTGAAGCAAGTTTCATGCTCATGAGTAGACCTATATATAATCTGGTATTATCTAGAAAAGTATTATGAAATATGGGCTCTAAAATGGTATTATGATTCTTTTCATCTTGTTTCATCTCCTGCCTTCCCAGATTCCCATCAAAACACTGCTTACAATTGAACACAAAATTGATCAGAAATAAAAGGACATTGTAGTCTTTACATTATAATGGAGTATGATCCCCATACTCAAAGAAAGCAATAAATTGAGTAAATACTCCTCTTTAAATAATTTACATTGTTAAAAAAAAACTACTTTTTAATTGTAGTCAATCCAGAAACATTTTTAGGTGCTTTAACATCTTTTCAAATTTTCTTTTTGGCCTTTGGAAAATGAAGTATGTGAACCCTTATATATTTGGGGCCATGCATACTTGCAAAGCTGAAATGTAAAAATGCTCTTTGAATACTGTACTTTGTTAAAGTTTAAACATTTAAATGAAAAGTTATTTCTTTAATTAAAGTTAAAGGATTTGAGACTTATTTTTCTCAGAAAAAAATCAGAGAAAAGTAAAGAAATGCTTTCATATGATATTTACCCGAGTTACATTCTTGGCTTTTAAACAGAAACATCTGGGGATGGGCTTGGCAGATTGTAATAAAATTGAAGTTACCAATTCACACCCTGCCATTTTGAGGGCATTTTGTTTTTACAGTTTTCAAATCAAAACCAAACGGACTTCCCTTTGAACTCTGGTACCAAACCAAAGACCTTTATGAGACTTTACTTTCAAGAATACTTTGTAAATATTTTGTAAAATGGGAAGGATTTCATGAGCATTTGAGAATAGGCTAAACTAGCAGAGTCTGTTTTAAAAAGTTCAAGTTTAACTGAAATTTAAGTATACAGAAAAAGATGAGATCACTGAAACATGCACAGACCCCTCACTTCCCTGCCCCTGACTAAACACCAATAGCAATGTACAAAAAAGAAGTCTCAGACATTGAAGCCTTTTATCAGGTAAAACTGGTATCAGTATCTCACTTTCCATAATAAACCTATTGACTTTACTAAAACCAATTGCTCTAACACTACCTAAGCAAAAACAGTTCAAAACGACCCACTAGAGTGGGCTGCACTGCACCCCCCTCGTGTCAGACATTCAGGCTTATTAAACCCAGCCCCTTCTCTGAAAGACAGCACCAATGGAATCTCATCTCAGAGTGCTGCAGCAGACCCTTGCTCCTGACTTCCTTACATAAACAGAGATTGACTTTATCGGTTCCCTAGAGAGTGCTTTAGAGGTAACTCGAGCTGCTCTGTTTTCAAGCTCTGTGGTTGTGCCACACTCCGCTGGTGAGGTGCACTGGGGCCAGTAAAGACAAAGGGGGCCTAAACATCTGAATCCATTTGTGCTCCCAAACTCTGAACACCAACAGATGGATTCCATGTGCTGCTAGGCTAAGCTTTGAAATTTTAAAAATACATATTTTTTCCACTGACAAACAGAAAGTGATGGTATTCTGTGTTCCTTTAATTAAAATCCAAGGGTTCTCAAAGGCTCCGGGACTTTACTTTAAAGCTTCTTTAAGACTAGGATATTTATTTTGCTATTGGCAAATAATAGAGAATAAAGATTCTAATTTAGTTTTAATCACAATCTTTGCTTTTACTTTGGAAACCCTGAGTTAATCCTTTTTCTTCTGGAAAATACAAAGAAAGCTTGTGAGGAAAAGATTCAAGGAGTCAACTTACAGTGCAAATTTAATTTCAACCGAAGGGTCACAAGTTGAAAAGGATAAGGAAAAAAAAAAAAAAAGAAGAAGAAAAAGAAGACTGAATCAGGACAAAGAAAATAATATTCAAGGGGAAAAAAGTAAAATTCAAAGCTTTAATTTCTGTTGATACATGAGTGAATGAGTGAACAAGTTGTGTGTGTGTGTGTGTGTGTGTGTGAGAGAGAGAGAGAGAGAGAGAGAGAGAGAGAGAGAGAGAGAATGTGTGTTGTTGTTGTTGTTTATTCACCATGGTGGAGAACAGAGAGAGAGAGAGAGAGAGAGAGAGAGAGAGTGAGAGAGAATGTGTGTTGTTGCTGTTGTTTATTCACCATGGTGGAGAACAGAGATCATGGAAGTGGCTATCTGCTTTTTCAGGCTTCAGAAACAGCACTCAGAGCCCTTACTCTCCACTACCTCAAAACAGCCTCTCTCACATGGCCAGCAGTGAGAAGGTTTTCAAGTTCTCCTCAAGTTCATCCTCTCACTGGAACCAATCGGATCAGATCATGTGAATCCTTGCCTACTGCTCCCCACAAAGTGGAACAATTTCTTTTTTTAAACTATTTGAAGATGTTGATGTAAGAATTGTGACTTTAGTTAGAGATGGTAAGAAATTATACATGATGAAAACCCACCACAAACTGAAGAGCCTGAATTCTATTAATCACAACACAAGCTGCCTAGGTATCTATAAAGTAATCCATACTGTTTACATGTTCCCTAAGGAACTCAAACTTACTACCTCATACTTACTACTATGTCTATACTATACCACAGGGTACATATGAATCCACAAACCTCCAGTCAGGATCCTCACATAAATCAAGGATGTGCATGACAAAGGGTGGCTTTCCATCCAGCCTCTCACCTGGAAGTCACTAGCCCAGGGGCACTCAAAAGGGTGTAGGCTAGCTGCTATCTGGTGCCTACCCACTGAATATGAGTTATATTCCCCTTTTAAAACCAAACTCAACTACTACTGCATGCTTTATCTTTACTAAGACTTTCTTGGATCCTTTCATTTCACTACTATGACCAAAATCCCTTGCCTGAGGGAGATGATGTCTGCCCCTCCTCATAAGATTCCAACCACAGACCAAGACTCAAGTCTACCAAGTTCACTCTGGGGAGCTACTGAGTTGTTATTTAAAGAGTGTAGGTGAGGGGTTACTTACTGGAGGGAGTCACTTATGGATCCTCCTCACATACACAGCCTACTGCCTCAAAAGGGCATCATCAGGAGTCTTTACCCAATAAAGATAATCACTTGTCACACAGATGGACTCCCCCCACCAGGCCTCTCTAGCCTTTCCTTGCCTGTTTATTCTAGCCCTTCCCCTTCTATTTAGGGGTTTTTATTGCTGCGATGAAACAACGTGACCAAAATCAAGTTAAAGAAAGGGTTTATCTGGCTTATACTTCCGTATCATAGTCCATCACTGAAAAAAGATAGAACAGGAATCAAACAAAGCAGGAAACATGAGGCAGGAGCTGACGCAGAGCAAACGAAGGAGTGCTGTTTACTGGTTTAGTCATGATGGCTTGCTCACCCTGCTTTCATAAAGAACCTAGGACCAACAGCCCCAAAATATCACTACTTACCATGGGCTGGGCTCTCCTCACCAATCATTAAGAAAATGCCCTATAGCCAGATCTTATGGAGGCATTTTCTCAATTGAGGCTCACTCCTTTCAGATGATTCCTAGCTTGTGTCAAAGTTGATATAAAACTAGCAAGCATATCCTTGAAGCTACATGCAATTAGGACAGAGTTGCATTCAACAGTTGACAAGATATTCAGGTGAGGGTCTCCTGGCCCTCCCAAAGGGCTGTAAACGCTTAACAAGCCCAGTTGGAATAACCTCTTTGCAAAGAAGCACAAATGAACAAGCACTCCAAAATGGCACCTGTTTGGTTCTACAAGCAATCCTGTACAAGTATCCAACCCCAGGCTAAACCCTGTTCTGTCTGGTCATTTGTGCACTCAGTGAGTCACCACCTATTAGACGTCACACAAAGATCTTATGCATGCCATGGTGAACTCTGCCAGTTTGGGTTCTCAGTGACCTTGTAATCTAAGGGGAAAGTCAAAATTTATGGTAATTGCCATACAGAAACATAAGCGTATACTTTATAACAAAGTATGGCAATGCTATCAAGGAAAACCCCATCAGAACAACAAGGAAGCCTAAGTGAGACCTGAGGGCTGGAGTCACTCTTCTGGGAAACATCATCTGAATTTCTAGAGTACAGTGAACAACAGCCTGTTGTAGTTCTCTGTCTATATGCTATTTGTCCTTCAACATCAGGTCCTCCTCCCCAAACCCCAATGTAGTATTTTCTAAATATATCAGTTTTTCCATTTCTTGGTCCTAAAAATGCTATTTCAGACTGAGTTTCCAATAAATACTTACTGAAATACTTATTAAGATGAATTGTGTCCAATTATATTTTTTAAAGAGCATCAGAGACTCTTTAAAATAGATGGGCCTTATATCTTCCTTGTTATGTTTCATTTTAATGTTTTGAAAAGGTGAAGAGGTGAGAAGGGAAAAATTAAATGAGCCAGAAAAGTCTAATTATTAGTGAAACCAAGATTACAAAAGTAGAAACACTCTTTTTCTGCTCAGATTCCCCAGACAACATCAATGGAAGTATAGGCACCCACCTCTGCCCAAGTGAGCAGCGCTCTGGGCTCTGTGGATGAAGACCGGCCAGCTAGAGACCCTTCCGACATGGTCCCTGAGATGGCTCCGCAGGAACAGACTCCTGCTGCTTACCTTTTCACATTCTTCTAAAGATCTCTAAGTCCCAAGTCAAGCAAATGTTTTAAAAAAGTTTCCAGCAAATATATAGCTTTAATAAAGTCAGTAAACTATCTCTAACTGGAACTATTGTGTTTTTTTACAGAATATAAAAACACCAAATGTTTCCCAGTGCCCCAAAATCTTAAATCATAAAGGTCTGTTTATTGCACAACTGAGGACAATGAGAAGCTGGCTGTCTAACCTTGTATTCGTCCCAGGGGTGTGATCTTTGCTAATCATTGTTCTTTTTTTTTCCCCCTGCCTGATGGAAAATTCATCACAAATGACTTAAATAATTCAGGTTTTAGGATAACCTTCTTTCCCTCAACTGTGCAGCAGCAGGGGGTTCTGTAGAAATGACATTCTATACCCTTATATGCTACCAGTATTCTTTGAGCTTATGAAGACAACAGCTTAATAGCTTTTGTAGAATGTCTATATTTAGCACATTCTAAAGACACTGCGTGGCTGGTGGCCTTCTTTTCTAATGATCAATTAACTATTAATTACATAGTCCTTTTTATTCATAAAATAAACAAATCATCAACTTCACTGAATTTTAGTTAAATAAATGTGAAAGAATGAATTGTGATACAAAGTCCAAAGAGTGTTAGATTTTAGAAAACTTCAGTGAACATTGTGCATAATTACACAACTTCGGACACATCCATCCAAACTCATTAGCAACCCTGACAGCACAGGTACAGGGTGTGAAACCCCATAAGAGCAGAGCAATCAGTGTCTCCATAAATGTTAGAACTTTATCTGTTTATTATATTAACCATTACAAAACCACACATGAACACCAAAACAGGTCTTTACATTTTATTTTAAATATTTTCATATGTGGTTTCTAAGTATCATTTAGGGCCAATCGTCACCTTTCCATCCAGTAACAGTTTGCAGAAATCAAAACAGCCCAATTACCATTTTATCACATCAGCAATTTGTGAGAAAGCGTGGATACAACTGAATCTGAAATCTACAACTTCCAGATGTGAGAAAGTGTAATCCTGACAAGCTACTATTACATAGACCCTGCAACCATTCTATTTCTTTCAGAGAGATCCAAGCGTGGGATGCTGAGTATGTTTGGAAGCTGCTGATACACAGGCCAAGGACCTCTCAGCTGCTAATCTACTGGGTTTTGGTGACACAGCATCTAAGTAACTCAAAATGGTATTGAGCACACATTCTAGCAATGCTTTTTATATCAGCATGAACTCAGAGAACTGAAGATATTGAATGTGTTTCACTCCACTGCAGTTGCCCCTTTTTGATGCTCAATCTGAACACATTCTGGCCAGTGGGAGCCAATTTAAGTTGCCTTGTGTTTCCAACATAGCCCTAGTAGTTTATGATAGCTTCCATGCTTGCTGACTTCTTTTTATCTTCAGAGACTATTTATTAAAGTCGTCTTAACAATCCTCAGATCTGACTGCTTGTTTCTGAGCTTTGGATCTTAAGATCTATCACCAGATAGGCTAAGCCTGTGTGCAGCTACTTTCTCTGAGAGAAGAGAGTGGTCACTGAGCATTGTACCCATTACCTCTGCACAAACAGCAGGAAGCGCTTAAACCACAGCACAAAGAATCACCAAGGCAGAGCCAAGCATAAGCTTTCCAAAGCATCTCTACGAGAGGTCTAGCCTAAGACAAATTTTAAAAAAATCTAAAAACTAGAGTCAATCAATGGAGTTTTATAACAGTTATAAAATGTTGGTAAATATATATAATTAAGTACTTTTATATTAGTAAAAATAGTATCCACTGGCTACTGTGAACTGATCACTATCCTGCCTGCTATCTACAAACTAACACATTAATCTCCCCAAGGACTTTCTATAGAGGGGTGGTTATTATCCTCATTTACAGATAGATATAGTCTCAGAAAGGCTAGACAGTAAGGCATGATATTAAGGTTTGAACTCAGCTCTCTGTCTCTGGAAACTACATCTTTACGCTATTTCTCTAGTAAAATGTTAAACTAAAATGCTTAAATTCTTCAAGTATAGTTGAAGCTCTAATAGAGCTTCAATAGCATTGGATTAAGAGTGCAGAAATATATGTTAAACATTCACAAACTACTAAGATTATAACCCAGTGTTCAGACATTGAAAAGGATTTCATCACTGGGTAAAAAGTTGCAAAAAAATAAATAAAAATTGGTCTCCAAGTATGAGCTCAGCTCAGATGAGTAACTGCCTTGCGAAAAGGCAGCATGCCAGGAGAGAATCTAGCAGGGGCCACTTTAGACAAGTGTGCTAATTCTACATGGCTGACCCTGAAACAAGTGGACAGGAAAGGACTTCTGATGTGAGGTCCTGGATCTGATACCTCCCATGTAGCTCTGAAGCTTCGTAACTGTCAAACTCAACATACACATCTTTCTACTCTATCTCCAACACACATCTAATCTCAGAGTACTAAAAGTTTCTGTCATGGTTTAGATATACATATACCCTATGAAGGCTGTTCTGAGTTTTGAAGTTAGGCTGAGTTACACAGACAAAAGTTGTCTCAGAAACAACAGACAATAAAATACTATCACACATCAATCAAGCTGGCTAAAATTCAAAACAATGGCCATAGTGTCAAATATAAACGAACAAAATAACTTGAGAAACAAAAGGAGTATTATAATATTGGATGATAACACAAAGTTTAAGGTTAATATCCGTGAATTTACACTATGATTAAAGAAATGGAGAGCAGAAACAAACCTTATGCAGATTCTCTGTACACTAGATAGTCTCTCCTTCAAGAGATGAATCTTAGTTCAGGTAGTTCAGATGTACTGTTAGAAGAGAACTGCATCTCTGTGGCATTATTTCATAAAAGCCCTCCAATTTAACCAGAAGACCCACAACTCAAGATTAGGAGATCTTCTCCTGAATATATGACAGCTCTACTCAATATTTTCAGCGTCAAAAATAAAGCAAGACAGACTAAGAAACTATCATAGAACAAAAGAGAATGGACAGACAACTAAAAACAGCTAGTGACCTGGAATGGATCTAGGCTGGAGAAAGGCTATCAGTATAGAACCTTGTGAAATCTAAATAAGAGTATAGTCATTAGTCAATCAGGTCCCAACAATGGTTTCTCTGCACAGTTCTCCCAACAATGTATTTGAGGGAACAAACTGGGTGAGTGGTTATGGGAATACTCTGGAAGCAAGCTGTAGTACACACCTATAATCCTAGAACTCAGGAGTCTGGGACAAGAGAATATTAAGTCTAAGTCCAATTTGGTTTGTATACTAAGAACTATGTTTCAAAAAAATAAAATAAAAACAGGTACTGAAGAGATGGCTCAGCAGCTAACAACACTGGCTGCTCTTCCAAAGGACCCCAGTTCGGTTCCTAGTACCCAGATGGGAGCTAACAACTGAATCTAACTCCAGTTCCAGGGGATCAGATGCCCTCTTCTGACCTCTAGAGGCACTGACTGCATGTGGTACACAAACATACATGAAGGCAAAACACCCATACACATAAAATGGTTTTTAAATTAAAATGAAAATAAAACATTCTCAGTGTTCCCTTTACAAATGAAAAATTATTCTAAATGAATTATTTTTAAAAATTCAATCTTTCAAAGTATCAACTTTTAAATTTTTATACCAAGAGTATATACATGTATGTCTGAGTGTCATAAGCATATCTGGTGCCTTCAGAGGCCAGAAGAAGGCATCAGATCCCCATAAAACTGGAGTTCCACATGGGCACTGAAAATTGAACCTGGGTCCTCTGTAAGAATAATCAGTGTTCTTTACTACTGACACATCTTTCCACCCCAAAAAGTACCAAATTAAAGCAACTTTTATATCAATGAATTATACACTTTCTATTTTAATCTTTGATTTAGTAGAAGATCTGTGGATTGTCACATGTTTTGCAAATAATCAGAATACAATGTAGGTACCACATGGTCCCAATAGGACGTTATAAGAACACTTTGATAGAATGGCTCTGCTTCTAGAAACTTTAAAATAAAACAAAACAAATAAAACCAGTTTCATTGTGGAAAATAAAGAGAGAGAGAGAGAGCGAGCCCAACCTAGGCAACAGTATTAAAGACTATTAAAATATGTTATTTATTTTGTTTGAAGTATGAGAAGAAAGTCTAACATTGATAATTGGAAAAATAGGTATTATGACAGTCTTTTCATAACTGTGGATATTCTTCACTGATAATACCCTGAATTATACTAGTAGTTTCACAAGTTTCATGTTTATTTAAAGTTTACTCACAAGGTACAGTCTAAAGTCACAGCTATGGACACTTCCTGTTCCATACAGTACAAGCAATCCTTTTCTTCAGAGTCACAAGCTCTTATCATTCACTCTGAGAAAATATCTGTCAAACAGCCAAGTCAGAAAACCCAAAATTGTCCATTTCTGGTAAAATTAAAGAGCAGTTCAATCGGCATACCCCATAACTGCAAGAATGTCTTTCTTGAGACAGCTTTTGTCCTGTGGGACTGGGCAGATTAAACAGTACTGGTCACAGATACTTAGCACCCTAGGAAAACGAAGCAAGATCTGCCTTAGCTGCTACCCCCCTTAAAGCACATCTCCCACTAGTGGAAAGGTTGCTACTGTAGCCTTTTGCTTGAGGACAAAAACAAATTCACTCATGATCCCCTCAAGAAGCTCAGACTTGCTACGCTCTCCGGTTGAGTCAACTGGACAAGCTGAAAGGCTTAAAAGTCACTCATGAGGCAAAAGAGTTTCAAGGAAGCTCTCCTCCTGGAGTCTAATGTTCTCTACCCATACATTAATTTTTCATTCCATTACCGCGCTAGTCTAGAGTATGGATCCACGTGCTCTCTTTCAGTATTTTCCTATTATAAGTGCTCTGACATGGCTAAAGCCTTCCGCCAGTGTTCCAACAGTCCAAGGGCGTCCTTGACCAAGATCAAGGGTTTAGAATTCAGCAAGATTGTAAAAGCTAAGTCACTCCCTTACACAGGAATTTACCATCACTTAGGAAGAAGGAAGTTTCAGACCAAAGGAGAAACCAGAATAGATACTATAGCAGACTAAAATAGGAACTATGGCAAGGACTCGAAGCCCTTGACCCTGGCTTCTAAGATATTAGTGAATTTTAGGTGGAGCCCTTGTTGATCCCAGCTGTTATCAATGTATTCTATCCTGGGTGGTTCCGGTTAGACCTTTTGTGTTTGCATTCCTCTGTTTTATGTAAGATTGTACCTTGCGAATATGTCACCCAACTTCCTTATTGTCCTCTGCATAAAAAGTCTGATGCTCGAGTTGTAAAATTACACTCAGACTCCACATGAACTCTCCTGTGTGTGTGTGTCTGTCGCTCATCCACGCTTTGCCCACCCGGGTCGAGAGACCCCATTCCACGCAGACACAGGGACCCAGGAGGTCTGCGGCACAGACTAATATGCAAACAGAACACACTATTATATACCTATGCTTATAGAGACAAGCATAGAAATAATACCTACAGAGTCAGGCCCCCAGACTATCTAGCAAGAGGAAACCAGGCTGGAGAAAAGCTTTGTGGATCCAAAATGATTCTCAAAAATTGGCAAGCAGTTATTTATGTCCCGTCAGCAGCAGGAAGCCCAGATCTCTGTTTTCATCTGCTCTTAGCTCTCAGCTTTTGCTTCCCCTGCCATCTAAGGTTCTCTCATCTTGATTATCTTTTGATTCATTTGTTCCTTTGAAAACCAGATAAAAGAAAGTCAAGGTCTCTACTCTCTAGATAATACATCTTGTAACAAAAGTTTTCTCTACAATGTCCAATTTGGCACGATTAGAAAACCTAAAGTTTTATGCTTGCTTTTTCTCTTTGAGTGTCCTCGCTATAACCATGGGTCCTCCTCACCATCCAATCCCAGCGCTATCTTCAGAGGAGAGGATCTCACAGTTTTATTCATCTACTCTTCAGGCGCCAAAGTTTTGAAGTTTTAATGCTGAGCCGTGAATGATTAATCTATCCTAGACTTTGGGTGAGGTAACCACCTCCAAGCCAAGATGTCAGGGTCACACAGTACTAAGTATGGTGACCTAGAGTCAAAGGCAACATTTTCTTCAGCAGAGTCTGGGATAGCAGTTTTCCTCAGAAAAGACATGTGGACATAGCATACATCTGAATAAAAGGACAAACATAATGGGGGAGAAAAAAACAACTGAAGAATTACAGTAAGTTAAATGGGTTACAGACTAGCTGTAAAGTAACTGCAATGCATTGGCAGAAGGGGAAAAGGAAGCACACTCGCATAATAACAATACACCTCAAAGCAAACAGGAAGAATCAGGAAGAAAAGGGAACTCGCAAAGACCAAGCAGAACTTGGATTTAAGAGAACCATGCAAAATACAGAGGTTTTTTTCAATTTTTTATTAGATATTTTCTTCATTTACATTTCAAATGCTATCCCAAAAGTCCCCTATACCCTCCCCCCACCCTGCTCCCCTACTCACCCATTCCCACTTCTTGGCCCTGGCATTCCCCTGTACTGGAGCATATAAAGTTTGCAAGACCAAGGGGTCTCTCTTCCCAATGATGGCCAACTAGGCCATCTTCTGCTACATATGCAGCTAGAGACACGAGCTCTGGAGGTACTAGTTAGTTCATATTGTTGTTCCACCTATAGGGTTGCAGACCCCTTCAGCTCCTTGGGTACTTTCTCTAGCTCCTCCATTGGGGGCCCTGTGTTCCATCCAATAGATGACTGTGAGCATCTGTGATGGTTTGTATATCCTTGGACCAGGGAGTGGCACCATCTGAAGGTGTGGTCTTGTTGGAATAGGTGTGACCTGGTTGGAATGGGTGTGTCACTGTGGGTGTGGGTATAAGATCCTCACCCTAGTTGCCTGGAAGTCAGTCTTCCACTAGCAGCCTTTGGATGAAGACAAAGAGCTCTCAGCTCCTCCTGCGCCATGCCTGCCTGGATACTGCCATGCTCCCACCTTGATGAAAATGGACTGAACCTGTAAGCCAGCCCCAATTAAATGTTGTTTTTTTATAAGACTTGCCTTGGTCATGGTGTCTGCTCAACAGTAAAACCCTAACTAAGACAGCATCCACTTCTGTATTTGCCAAGCACTGGCATAGCCTCACATGAGACAGCTATATCAGAGTCCTTTCAGCAAAACCTTGCTGGCATATGCAATAGTGTCTGCGTTTGGTGGCTGATTATGGGATGGATCCCTGGGTGGGGTAGTCTAGCAAATGATTCCCAGGTACCACGAAGGTCATCTTTAAATAACACATGTCTCAGGCAATTTCGGTCACACAAATGACAGGAGCCGGGGCCTGACAAAAATTGCTGAAGGTCCTCCTAGCAGTAGGCACCTTGCTCCTTAGCACTAGCACTTCTAACTTTCTGCTGCATGGCTAAGATAATTATGCTGCTCAGAGTTTGTTAATGACAAGAAGTTTGACAATAAGGCATTTGAATGCATTAAATTTAGATGTGGCAGGTACATACTTTTAGAACTAGCACTCAGAAGACTAAGACATAAGGATTGCAAACTGGAGGCCAGCCAGGATTACACAGGGAACTGAGGACTGGCTACACAGCAAGACTCTCAAATCAAACAAGCAAGTCATTTAGTATGAAAAATATCTTACAAAGGTTCTATCTTTTTGTTCATGATTTTGGTTTTTTGAAACAATTTCATATAACTTGACTGTTTTCACACTTCCTCTGTAGCTAAGGATGATCTTTAATTCTTGATTCATTCAGATTAGCTACCTCCCAAGTGCCTGGATGACAAGCATGTGCCACCGCACTGTCTTCAGATGGCCTACTTGTATGAGGAAAGCTGAAGAGGTTAAGAATAAAACCTCTCTATATATCTGAAGGCCTAAGCTAAGACAGAGTACTCTGCCAGGACAGTGGGAAAGAAGAAAGCTGGCTTCACCTCTAATGACAGATGCCAGGTACAATACTGTACAACAGTGCTCACACCCATCCATTGCTTCACTTTCCACAATTTCAGTTACCTGTGGTTAACAAGGACCCAAAGTATTACATAGAAAATTCCAGAAGAAATTTCTTACTGTGCTATTCTAAGTACCATGGTAAAATATCAAGCCATCTTGTTTTTCTCTAATGGGGCATAAATCATCCACCTGTCTACAGAATACCCAATGCTACCTGCCTGTTAGTCACTATGCAGCCATCTCTGGTTATAAGACTGTCCCAGAAGCATTTGCTGCATCCAAATAATCCCATTTTACTTAATAATGGCCCTTAAGCACAAAAGTGATGCTGGCAATTCAAACACACCAAGGAAAAGCCATCAAGTTCTTTCTCTAATATGAAAGGTAAAAGTGTGGTAAAATATTTTTAACAGAATCCATTTACATACCATCCATTTATTATGTAGTATGCTGACAGAATCTCTGCACTTCAGTACTAGTGAACGTTAATATCTGTGTGTGTGTGTGTTGAATATGCATGTTCAAATACATGATGGGGGTGTGTGTCACAGCATACATATGGAGGTCAGAGGACAAACTTCATGGAGTTGGGTCTCTTTACCTTTATGTGAATTTCAGAGATCCAGCTCAAGTTCTCAGGCTTGCACAGCAAGCACTTTATCCATGGTGCCATCTTTCTGTTCTTGTTAATAGACCTAATTACAAAGTACCAACTTTGTCACAGATATGAATGCATAGGAAAAATGTACAAGGTTCAGAGTTATCTATAGTTTCTCCTATTCTCTGAGGATCTTGGATGGCCTCTATGGATAAAACAGGTATACCATAAGCCAAAAAAGTTAAATACATATGCATAAACTTGCACTTCTTTAAAACAACTCAGTTTTTTAATTTTTAATCTTACTTTATGTATGTTTGCATGGAATACACTGTGTAACATGTGCATGCCTAGTGCCTATAAAAGTCAGAAAAAGAGTGTCAGATGCCTGGAACTAAAGTCATAGTTAGTTGTGAGCTACCATGTGGGTACTGGGAATCAAACTTGGGACCTCCAAAGACCACTGAACAGTCTCACCCCATTCCCTAAAACAAGTTAATTTTAACTAAATTAAAAGACTTATACTCCTTAGTCTAAGACATGCCTGACATCTCTGATTCGGAAAGTTGAAAATGAGTGAAGCTGTGTGTTGTGCTAGGCCAACAGTGTCCTCTGTGTACTGACAAGGTGAACTGCATTTGCTGCCTGAGTGAAAGCGATCCAACTGACTAGACTGTTGTGATGTCATCAAATTTCTCTTTACATCTGCAATGACTCCTAAAAACTAAGAAATCAGACCCTTGAGAACTTATTTGTGCTGCTACTGCTGCTTTTATAAATCCTCAAGACAGACACAGACAGATATAGACAGATCTCTGCAAGTTCAAGCTCAGCCTGGTCTACATCCTGAGTACATCCTACATCTGGGGCAGCCAGAGCTACAGCTGGCCATCAAAACAAACAAACAAACAAACAAACAAACAAACAAATCCTACCACATCTAGATTTTTCTGGCAGATCTCATTGCACAGAAACATTAAGTACCTCTAAGTTAATGTGAAGGTCACATATAAGCCCCTACATAGAAGATTTAGTGTAGAATTAGCATCATAAGGTATCTGGATGCACAGGGTCATGAAGGCACAAAACACATTTCTCTAATGTGTCATCATGACAATTCATTTCAAATCATTCATTGGTAAAATCAAACCCAATGAATTTGTATTTTACCTTTTTTTAATATCAAGAGTCAAATTACTCATGAAAACACAACTGTAAGGCCTATAGATTTGAATAGCAAACCAGTAACACTTTAAACAAGGTCCTTCAACTGTGAGACTTCTGACATTTTGGGCCAGGTAATTCCCTGTTATTTGGGCTATCCTGTGCACTACAGAAAGCTTAGAAGCACCACTGACCTCTATCTCATTAGAAGCCAGTAACACACATCCTTCGTCAACCAACTTAGCTGTGACCATCAAAAATATTTGTAGACATTAGAGGTACTCCCAACAGAAAACAGAAAGAGGGACATACAGTGGGTCTCTGTTCAGTTCATTTCACTGCTCTTCTCTAATATGTTAGAGCATGAAAAACGTTAAGGTAAGGTTATATTGCACAATTATACAAAGTTTATTATCATACTCCCCAGAAAGTTACTTTATACTGTATTCTAGTTGATATTTTAAGGGTTTTACTTACAATGGGTCATCTGTATTTAGATGCTGCTAAGGTCCACATGTCTCCCTCCAAAATTCATGCTGAAACTCGTTTTTCAGAGTAGTGGTATTAAGAGATGAGCTTTAAAAAGGGATTCAGTCAGGACTCCACCCTCATGAAGAGAGCAGTGCTTTTTAAAGGAGCTCCAGCTAGATGAATGGACTGGTGGTTTTATAAAAGAAGGAAGCTAGTTTAAGTCTCTTTTGTTTTTCCTTTAGGCACAGCATTGATTACCTGTGTCCTTCTGTCCCTTCTCTGTGACAAGGTCAGGGTGCCATCTTAAAAGCAGAAAGAATATCTCTCACCAGACACAGAAACTACCTGTGCCTGGATCTCAGACTTCCCGGACTCCATAAATTTGAGAAATGAATCACTTGGCTTGTTTTGGATTTTGTTTTTAATTTTTAAGATAAAAAATGGAAACAGGGATGCCATGGGAGGCTAGTTCTCTTCTTTCACCTTTCTATGGGTTCTTGACATCAAATTCAGGTTTCCAGGTTTCTACAGTGAGTGATGTAGCCTGCTAAGGCATTTCACTGACTCTGCTTTTTTGTTTTGTGACAGGGTCTCATGTGGCTCCATGAGCTGGCCTGGAACATAATACATGGCTAAGGATGGTGTATTAGTCAGGGTTCTCTAGAGTCACAGAACTTATGGATAGTCTCTAGATAGTAAAGGAATTTATTGATGACTTACAGTCGGCAGCCCAATTCCCAACAATGATTCAGTCGCAGCTGTGAATGGAAGTCCAAGGATCTAGCAGTTACTCAGTCTCACGCAGCAAGCAGGCGAAGGAGCAAGAGCAAGAGCTAGACTCCCTTCTTCCAATGTCCTTATATTGTCTCCAGCAGAAGGTGTAGCCCAGATTAAAGGTGTGTTCCACCACACCTTTAATCCCAGATGAAAGGCGCAGGCCAGATTAAAGGTGTGTTCCTTAAACTCGGAGATTCAATCTTCTGGAATCCATAGCCACTATGGCTCAAGATCTCCATACCAAGATCCAGATAAGGATCTCCAAGCCTCCAGATAAGGGTCACTGGTGAGCCTTCCAATTCTGGATTGTAGTTCATTCCAAATATAGTCAAGTTGACAACCAGGAATAACCACTACAATCCACCCCTTGTCAACTTGACACAAATAATATCTCATGTTCACATGAAACAATAACAAGGTTGTAAATACGCCTAACATGATATAACTATCCCTCGTACAATCGCAAACGCATCAGTAAATTTACAGTGGGCATTCATAGTACTTTATAATCCTCGTTTCTGCAACTGGTTACGTGGCCTTAATTGGTATTTATAACTACCTTCCTCTACTACCCATTCTGTATTTCCTTCACCTTCAGCCAGCACCTCAGCAGGTCTTGGCTCTTTTCCTGGAGGATTGACCCATACCTTCATTCCTGATGGGTCTGCGTCCTTTGTCATCCTGCTTGGATTAGGCTGTTGTAGTTTCCCATTGACTTTAATCACAGGACATGGTAGTACTAAGAGACGCCCTAAGGGATCTCCTACACTCCAGACATAATCTTGCTTACCACCATTGTGAAGAGGTAATCCAATTTCGCCATGGTAATCTGGATCTATCACCCCTCCTAACACTGTTATTCCTTTTTTAGCCTGTTGGTTTAAGGGCATTAGAAGCCCAAAATGACCAGGGGGAAGTCTGAGCTTCCAGTTCAATGGAATGTTTGTTGTAGCTCCTGGTAGGAGCACTCCCCTCTCTGGAGCCAAGACTTTTAGGCCAGCAGAACCTAGAGTTATGGGGACAGGAAGCAAAAATTTTCCTAGAGGGTCACTAGGAGTGATAGTAAGTGGAACTATTCCTTTTTCCACCCCTTGATTCCTGGACCCATGAATCCTGGCTATGGGTGAAACTGTACCATATATCGAGCGCTGATTCAAAGCATATACTGCCTTCTGAAGAACTCTACCCCAGCCTTCCAAGCTGTTACCACCTAATTGGCGCTGTAACTGCGTCTTCAAAAGGCCATTCCATCTTTCTATCAGACCAGCTGCTTCAGGATGATGGGGAATGTGGTAAGACCAGTGAATTCCATGATCGTGGGCCCACTGTCGTACTTCTCTGGCTGTGAAATGAGTTCCTTGGTCAGAAGCAATACTGTGTGGAATACCATGACGATAGATAAGGCATTCTGTCAGTCCGTGAATGGTGGTTTTAGCAGAAGCATTACGTGCAGGAAAGGCAAATCCATAACCAGAATAAGTATCTACTCCAGTAAGAACAAAACGCTGTCCTTTCCACGAAGGAAGTGGTCCAATGTAGTCAACCTGCCACCAGGTTGCTGGCTGGTCACCTCGAGGAATGGTGCCATATCTGGGGCTCAGTGTTGGTTTCTGCTGTTGGCAGATCTGGCAATCAGCAGCAGCTGTAGCCAAGTCAGCTTTGGTGAGTGGAAGCCCGTGTTGCTGAGCCCAAGCATAACCTCCATCTCGACCACCGTGGCCACTTTGTTCATGTGCCCATTGAGCAATGATAGGGATGGCTGGGGAGACAGGCTGACTGTCCACAGAACGGGTCATCTTATCCACTTGATTATTGAACTCCTCCTCGGCTGAAGTCACCTTTTGGTGAGCATTTACATGGGACACAAATATCTTTACATCCTTTGCCCATTTGGAGAGATCTATCCACATACTTCTTCCCCAGATGTCTTTCTCACCAATTTTCCAATTGTGATCTTTCCAAGTCCCTGACCATCCAGCCAATCCATTGGCTACAGCCCATGAGTCAGTGAATAATCGTACATCTGGCCATTTCTTCTTGCAAACAAACTGTAATACCATGTGTACTGCCCGAAGTTCTGCCCACTGTGAAGATTTCCCTTCACCTGTGTCTTTCAAGGTTGTCCCAGAAAGGGGTTGTAATGCTGCAGCTGTCCACTTCTGGGTGGTGCCTGCATAACGTGCAGAGCCATCAGTAAACCAGGCTCTAGTCTTCTCCTCTTCGGTCAGTTGATCATAGGGAACACCCCATGAGGCTATAGGTGCATGCTTGGCAGCAGATGGCATTGTAACAGGAATAGAAACCATAGGCATTTGAGCAACTTCTTCATGTAACTTGCTTGTGCCTTCAGGACCTGCTCTGGCCCGATCACGTATATACCACTTCCATTTGATAATAGACTGCTGCTGTGCACGTCCCACTTTATGACTTGCAGGGTCTGATAGTACCCAGCTCATGATGGGTAGTTCAGGTCGCATAGTGACTTGGCGTCCTATTGTCAGACGTTCAGTTTCCACTAAGGCCCAATAGCAGGCCAAGAGCTGTTTTTCAAAGGGAGAATAGTTGTCTGCAGATGATGGTAGAGCTTTGCTCCAAAATCCCAAAGGCCTTTTCTGTGATTCACCTACAGGGGCCTGCCAGAGGCTCCAAACAGCATCTCTATCAGCCACAGACACCTCAAGTACCATCGGATCTGCTGGGTCATATGGTCCAAGTGGTAGAGCAGCCTGCACAGCAGCCTGGACCTGTTGAAGGGCCTTCTCCTGTTCCAGGCCCCACACAAAGCTAGCAGCTTTCCGAGTCACTTGGTAAATAGGCCTAAGTAACACACCCAAGTGAGGGATGTGTTGTCTCCAGAATCCAAATAGACCCACTAAACGTTGTGCTTCTTTCTTGGTTGTAGGAGGGGCCAGGTGCAATAACTTATCTTTCACCTTAGAAGGAATATCTCTGCATGCCCCACACCACTGGACTCCTAAGAATTTCACTGAGGTAGATGGTCCTTGAATTTTGGTTGGATTTATTTCCCATCCTCTGATACGCATATGTGTTACCAATGAGTCCAAAGTGGTTGCTACTTCCTGCTCACTTGGTCCAATCAGCATAATGTCATCAATATAGTGCACCAATGTGATATTTTGTGGAAGATCCAAACGATCAAGATCCCTTCTAACTAAATTATGACACAGGGCAGGAGAGTTAATATATCCTTGAGGCAAAACTGTGAAGGTATACTGTTGGCCTTGCCAACTGAAAGCAAATTGCTTCTGGTGGTCCTTATGGACAGGTACTGAGAAGAAGGCATTTGCCAGATCAATAGCCGCATACCAGGTGCCAGGAGATGTGTTAATTTGCTCAAGTAAGGAAACTACATCTGGTACAGCAGCTGCAATTGGAGTTACTACCTGATTTAGTTTTCGGTAATCAACTGTCATTCTCCATGATCCATCTGTTTTCTGCACTGGCCAGATAGGAGAGTTAAATGGAGATGTGGTGGGAACCACCACCCCTGCATCTTTCAAGTCCTTGATAGTGGCAGTAATTTCTGCAATTCCTCCAGGAATACGATACTGTTTTTGATTCACTATTTTCTTTGGCAGAGGCAACTCTAAAGGCTTCCATTTGGCCTTTCCAACCATAATAGCCCTCACTCTACAGTTCAGGGAACCAATATGAGAATTCTGCCAATTTCTGAGTATATCTATCCCAATTATACATTCTGGAACTGGGGAAATCACCACAGGATGTGTCCGGGGACCTACTGGACCTACTGTGAGTCGGACATCAGTCAAAACTCCATTAATCACCTGCCCTCCATAAGCCCCTACTTTAACTGGAGGGCCACAATGTTTCTTGGGATCCCCTGGGATCAGTGTCAACTCAGAACCAGTATCCAGCAGACCCCGAAAAGTCTGATTATTTCCTTTTCCCCAGTGTACAGTTACCCTTGTAAAAGGCCGTAGGTCCCTCTGGGGAAGAACTGGAGAAAGGGTAACAGCAAAACCTTTGAGTGTCTTATCAAGATCCTTCCTCAGAGGAACCTGGCCACCCCTTCATTCAAGGGGTTCCGGATCTGCAAACTGTCTCAAGTCTGGAAATTGATTCACTGGCCGAGATTGCTGTTTACCACGATCTAATGTAGCCTTTCTTTCATTTGTTTGAGAATTTTTCTGCTTATACAGATCAAACAAATATGCAGTAGGCTTCCTATGTATTTCATTCCTGGAAACACCATGATTGATTAGCCAGTACCAAAGGTCCAAGCGAGTCATGCCATTATAAATTTCACCTCTCCTGTGCTGACCATTACTGGGTATGTTATTATAAACATTCTTTTGTCTACGCTGTCCATTATAATAACTAGGATCACCTTGTCTCCGGCGATTCAATGCTGCCACCTGGCCCTTGTTACCTCGGGATCCAACTAAACCCAGTGAATTTAATTCATCTAATTGAGCAGAAGCATCTCCAATGCTAAGATCTGGCACAAGGAAAAGGGAAAGAACAAAACCCTTCAAATGTGCTGGTGCCCCTCTCACCAATTTGCGTCTTATAGAGCTGGTGAAAGGCATATCTTCTGGACCTTCCCATTGTGGACAATTATGCTTTACACAATATATCCACTCTAGCATTGCAATTTCCCTAAGTCTTAAAATCCCTTCATCAACACTAAGCCACGGAATATCAGGCATCTCCAAGTCATTTCCAGTAGGCCATCTTTTGATAAACACCTCAGCCAACCATTCAAACAAACTTTTGACACCTTTTTTAACTATGCGAGCTTCCGTATTAAACCTAGAATCTCTACTCAGAGGACCCATGTCAATAAACTCAGCCTGCTCTAGTTTTATGTTCCTTCCACCCTTATCCCACACCCTTAAAATCCATTCCCACACATATTCACCAGGTTTCTGCTTGAATGAATTAGCAAACTCATTAAGCTCCTTAGTAGTGTAGCGAATTTCCTCATGGACTATACTTTCTACCTCCCCTCTAGGAGCCTGTTTTGCTTTGAGTCTGGTTACAGGTCTAGAAGAAACTATTGGTGGGCCGTGAGCAGACTCTGCAAAATTAATTTCCTCATGTGGGGAAGGCATTATTTCAAGAGGTGGGGCTGAGGGTACTACTTCCTCAGGTGGGGCAAACCCTTGAGAATCTGAAGATTCAAAATTCTCAGCTTCAACATGGTCTTCCCACACATCCCCATCCCATGTTGTAGGATCCCATTCTTTGCCAATTAGAGCCCTTACTTTAACTGTCGACACACTCTGAGGCTGAGACTTGAATTTTCGCTGTAGTTCAGCCAACCTTACAATGAGAGTTTCTGTTTGATTTTCTGCAACTTGAGCTCTATTGCTACAAGAGAGAAGATTCTCCTCAAGGACACACTTAGCAACTTTTAGATCGTTTACTTGTGTCTGGAGCCTTTCGATTTTATCACACAACTCCTTCCTTTCATTCATCATTTTTTCCACAGATACTAAGAGCAGCCAGCCAGTAAAATCATTTTTCGATTTTTTCCCCATCTTGTAGAAAGCTTTGTGCACTGAATCACCTAATTCATTAAGAAAATCAAGGGCATTAGCTTCTTTAAGTTCGGAATATAGTTTCAACCATGGGTCTTCAAAATTCTCTGAGCTCCCAGGAGGGAGAGAATCTGGAGAGGTTTCAATAGTTGAAAGTGCTGGTGGATCAACAAGCCAATTCCAGTATTTTAAAAGATTCATCCTTGTACTTCTGTTACTCTAGAACCACTCCTGGTACCAACTTCTGTATTAGTCAGGGTTCTCTAGAGTCACAGAACTTATGGATAGTCTCTAGATAGTAAAGGAATTTATTGATGACTTACAGTCGGCAGCCCAATTCCCAACAATGATTCAGTCGCAGCTGTGAATGGAAGTCCAAGGATCTAGCAGTTACTCAGTCTCACGCAGCAAGCAGGCGAAGGAGCAAGAGCAAGAGCTAGACTCCCTTCTTCCAATGTCCTTATATTGTCTCCAGCAGAAGGTGTAGCCCAGATTAAAGGTGTGTTCCACCACACCTTTAATCCCAGATGAAAGGCGCAGGCCAGATTAAAGGTGTGTTCCTTAAACTCGGAGATTCAATCTTCTGGAATCCATAGCCACTATGGCTCAAGATCTCCATACCAAGATCCAGATAAGGATCTCCAAGCCTCCAGATAAGGGTCACTGGTGAGCCTTCCAATTCTGGATTGTAGTTCATTCCAAATATAGTCAAGTTGACAACCAGGAATAACCACTACAGATGGTCTTATGCTGATCCTCCTGGTCCTCCTGCCTGGACCTCCTAAAAGCAAGAATTACAGGCATGTGCCAGCCACTACACCTGGAAATGTGATATTTTTAAGATATTCAGTCCCAGGTGTTCAGTTTATTGTTTATGTTAACAGAAGTAGTATAAATATACTAAGAAATATTTCTAAAGTAATTTAATAAATTATAACTCACAATTATAAATGTTCTAAATTAATTATGATGTCTGAGAAAAATCTGAAGACCACAAATGCAAGCACAGCTTGCCTCTCTCTGATAATTCAAACACAATAGTGTTTTCATTAAGAAACCCCTCTTCAATGGCCTTGTCAGACAGACATCAGTGGGAGGAGAGGCCCTCAGGTCTGAGAGTGTTCAATGCTCCTGTATAGGGGGATGTCAGGGCAGTAAGATGGGAGTGGGTAGGTGGGAGAGTGCCCTCATAGAGGCAGGGGAAGTGGGGATGGGATAGGGGGTTTCTGAAGGGGAGACCTGAAAAGGGAAAAACATTTGAAATGTAAATAAAATATCCAATAAAAAAAAAAGAAAGAAATCCCTCTTCATCTCAAAGTGAACTTGTCCTTAATACTACCAAAATAAGATAACCTGTAGAAATGCCAAACAATGCAACTATCAGACACAGATATGCATTTCCCTTAACCAGTGACCAAATGACTCATTAGCCATGTATCTATACTTATACATCTAAAGAGATCCTGAACATTTACTATAAAGCAGAGCTAGCTCTACTGTCCAGAAGCTGAGAATCTAATGAAACAGATGGGAAAGTACCTAACTCAAAGCCATCAGCACTGGGATCAGAACATACACTGCAATGGGAACAATACACTCCAGTCAGAAGGGCAGCAAGATTTCACAAAGGAGGCAGATTTGAGATGAATTCTTGAAAGGTGAAGAGGAGGAAAGGGAGGGTAACACGAACCACACTATCAGCTGAGAACGAGAACATACCACATGAAAGCAGAAGCTACAACCACAGTCCATACATAGATTCTTCTAGGAGTGACAAAGACAGCTCTTACCAAAGGTTCCTAACAACAAGAAGGGACTGAAAAAACACTCCACAAGAAACACTAGATCTGCTGGGCGTGGTGGCGCACGCCTTTAATCCCAGCACTCGGGAGGCAGAGGCAGGCAGATTTCTGAGTCTGAGCCTGGCCTGGCCTACAGAGTGAGTTCCAGGACAGCCAGGGCTACACAGAGAAACCCTGTCTCGAAAAACCAAAAAAAAAAAAAAAAAAAGAAAGAAAGAAAGGAAAAAAAAGAAACACTAGATCTTTAAAATTCACACACAAAAAACTAATTTCTCTTTCAAAAACAACTTGATTCTTGGGAAGAATGAAATATTAAAGTGAATTATTAAATTTCAGTGTGAAGTTACTGGCTATTTACTCATTACACTATTTAAAGAACACCCAGGGACTCAGGATGTAGCTCAGCTGGTAGAGTATCTATCTGCCCTGCACACATGAAGGCCTGGCACCACGTAAATCAGGTGATGGTTAAACTTCAACTTTTATCCTAAACACTAAAACTGTACTGATAAAAGGAGTAAGTCACTGTTGTATCAATTTATTTTCATTAGCCTCACAAACCACAAGTGAAGTGCTTAAGGGTAGCGTATTAGTTACTTTCTTCTATTGCTATGACAATTTACCATGACCCCGGCAAGTTATAAACGAAAGCATTTAACTAGGCTTATGGTTTAGCAGGGTAGAGATCCAATGAGGACAAACAAAGGCATGGGCACAGCAGAGAGAGAGCTCACATCTTGATCCAAAAGTAGGAGGCTGAGAGAGAAACAATGGGAACCTTAAAGCCCACCACCTTGTTACAGAACCATCAATAAGACCACACCCCTATCCCTTCCCAAACAGTTTCACCAACTTGTGGCAATGAAGCATTCAAACCTATGAGCCTATGGGGTCATCTTCATTCAAACCTCCACAGGGAGAAACAAAAAGATAAATCAGGAAGCTGTGCGTTTCCATTGGATTTCTGTCCCTTTTTAAAACTCCATATTGAAATACCTTTACAATGGCATTTCAAAGATAGTAATACTCATTTCCAAGCACTCCATTAAGGTGTCAGCACACATCTTTCACATGTTTACTATACATGGCATCAGACAATGATATTGTTGTACTGTGTTACCTAAAATATAATGGGACACTTAAATCAATAAATTTATACGTCATCATTGTTTTAACATGCAATCCACGGATGGCCTTTCAAAAGCATAATTCAAAAGTGAGAAAACATAAAGGGGAAAAAACAGGCTATATAAGGCATTTACATGGCAATACAAAGGTAAAAACATCTTAACACAGATACCAAAGTACCAACTTTCACCATGAAGCAAAACTGGTGAACATTAGGACTGTGAAATTTCAGGTAGTCTGTAATTTTTAAAAAACCCACGCTTGTTCTGGCTAAGTGCCAGCATCTGAGGTCTCAATTCGTTCCTAGCCCGGTGCAATGGCGAGACCATGACTACTGCCCATTTCTCTGGCTGCCTTTGCTAAGCTGCAGCCTCCCCTCCCCCTGCAGGTGTTAAGGAAGGAAGTTAAAGAAAGATGAGAGAATCTGTCTGATGTAGTAAAGAAGGGCAAATGGGCCACCCTATGTTCCTCAGAGTGGCCTGCCTTTGGTGTAGGATAGCCCCACAAAGGGATCTTCAACTTGCCTGTCATCAGGGCAGTTGAAGGGAGAATTTTTAGACAGGAACCACAATGGTCACCCTGACCAGGTACCCTACATAATAACTTGGAAGAATCTTGTTGATTCACCCCCCTCGCCCTTCATGGATAAAAGCATTTCTTTCCCCAAGACCCACCTCACAGCTTCTGGCTGTCAGGAAAAAGAAAACATGGGAGGAGATAACTGGACCTGAGAAGTTGATCCTCCAAGACCCTTCAACATCAGGCCTGCTGCTCCAAGGCCCTCCTCCACCATATCCCCCTCGTTTGCCCCCATGGCCCAGCCAGCGCCAGCACCAGCTCCGGGATCCTCGGTACATATGGGACCAGGGCTGTTGTACCCCTTTACCAGAGGGAGGAACAGGAGGAGTCTCCCAACTTCCCAGTCCCGCCATGGGGACCAGAAACCAAAGAACCACCTCCCCTGATACCATGGTGGCTCTCCCTCTGCGGGCTTATGGGTTTCTAGATGATAAAGGCAATCAGGCTATGCAATACTGGCCGTTCTCGTCTGTTGACCTACACAAGTGGAAGTCTCAGTTATCCCCCTTTCTCAGATAATCCCAAGGGTTTGATTTATCTCTTTGAGACTGTCCTGCTTGCCCATCAGCCCACCTGGAATGACATACAACAGCTTATGAGGGTCCTCTTCACCACAGAGGAGAGAGAATGCATCCTCCATGAGGCCCTAAAGAATGTGCCCTCAGGCTCCCTGGGAAAAAACCCAGCAGTCACTGACACAGGATTCCCTTTAACCTGACTTTAATTCAGCCAAAGGTGAGGAGCACCTTAAGGTCTACACTAGGTGGTATAGGCAGGTCTCAAGCAGCCGCCCAGCAGCCCACAAATTTGACCAAGGAACGTGAAGTTAGACAGGGATGAGTCACCTGCTGCCTTTCTAGAGCAGCTCATGGAGGCACTCACCCAATATACACCCTATGACCCCAGCAGCAAGGAGCACAAGCTACTGGGACTGTGGCTTTTACAGACCAGGCTGGTAGGGATATCAGGAAAAAGCTTCAGAGGCTGGAGGGACTGCAGGATGAGTCACTGAGGAGTTTAGTGCAGGTTGCTGAGAAAGTCTGCCATAGCAGGGAAGGAACAGAGAAAGAGAAGGAAAGAAGATGAATGGGAGATGAAAAAAGAAAAGCGACAGGAAAGGAATTTACAGAGTAAATCTTGGCTACAGTAGTTAGGGATAGCAGAGAAGAGACACTCCAACCAAAGAGAGACAGAAAACACCTTGAAAAGGACCAGTGCACATACTGCAAGGAAAGGGGCCACTGGGTCCAAGAGTAGCCCAAACGGCAAAGGTGTTAGTCCTGGGGGGAGACAGCGACTAGGGAGGAGGGGTTTGGACCCCCTGCTCGAACCCAGGGTAACTCTGAGAGTGGAGGGGAAACCCACTCAATTCTTGGTGAACACGGGCTCAACACTCGGTCCTCCTCCAAGACAATGGCCCCGTTCCCAAGAAAAAATCTTGGGTCCAAGGAGCCACTGGCATCAAAATATGTTCATGGACTACCCGAAGAACAGTGGACCTAGGAATTAGCTGAGTATCCCATTCATTTACAGTCATCCCAAACTGTTCCTACCCTCTGTTGGGGCGAGACTTACTCTTCAAGATGGGAGCCCAGACACATTTCCTGCCCAACGGGCCACAACTAACTGGCCCAAAAGAAGAGCCCAAGGGTGGAGGAAAGATCTCTCCAACTGACCCCTGCCGGGAGCCAAGGCTAGCTGCCTTATAGAAGGGAGCAGTTTTCTCCATGAAGGTCAGAGACAAGCAGGTGCTGCCATGGTGGACACAAATGTCTCATATGGGCAGAACCTCTACCCCTCCACAAGTGGACGCAGAAATCAGAGCTAATTACCCTCATTAAGGCCTTGGAACTTGGGGCTGGCAAGAAAATTAACATCTACACGGATAGCAGGCGTGTCTTTGCCACAGCCCACATCCACAGGGCTATATATCAAGAGAGAGGCCTGCTCACATCAGAGGGAAAAGAAATAAAAAACAAACAGGAAATCTTGGATCTCTTGGATGCCCTGATAAAGCCTGCAACTGTGAGTATTGTTCATTGCCCAGGACATCAGAAGGAAAGAGACTCAGTGGCCCAAGGCAATAACCAGGCAGATCAAGTGGCTCAAGAAGTGGCTATGCAGGAACCTATCCCAGTTACGGGCCCACAAGAGACACCTGCTGGGAAATGAGACTGGACTAAGGGATGTCCTCTCTTAGAATATAATATACTGAAGAAGAAAGGACTGATTGCTAGCCACCTTACCGACTACTGCCTAGAGAAGGAAGGGCAATGGCGTACACAGGAAGGAAAAACTATGCCCCCCAGAAACCAAGCTGAGGACTTACTGACCAAATGCACAGATGGATCCATTTAGGGGATGGGAAGCTCATCCAAGCAGCCAAGGGATCTAAGGTATGCGTAATGGACCTTGTAGGATAGTGTAAGGTGTGTCAGCAACTAAATGCTTATGCAGCCAAGAGCAAACAGGGCAAGAGAGCTAGGGGAGAATGGCCTGGGGTTTATTGGGAGGTCAATTTTACAGAAGTTAAGCCAGGAAAATATGGTTACAAATACCTTCTAGTGTTTGTAGATACTTTCTCTGGATAGGTTGAGGCTTTCCCCACCAAGCAGGAAACAGTTACTGTGGTTGCCAAGAAGATACTAGAGGAGACTTTCCTGAGGTTCAGCATGCCCAAGGTAATTGGATCAGACATCGGTCCTGGTTTTGTCTCTAAGGTGAGTCAGGGATTGGAGGAGATAGTGGGAAGTAATTGGAAGCTGCTCTGTGAATACTGTGCATACTGTGCCCAGAGCTCAGGAAGGTAGAGAGAATGAGCAGAACCCTAAAAGAGACCTTAACTAAATTGTCCTTGGAGACTGGTGCTGACGGGCTAGTGCTCCTTCCCCTGGTCCTGCACTGAGCCCAGAACACTCCCCTACCATTTTAACCTGGCCCCTTTGAGATTCTGTGTGGGACCCCACTCCCTTGACCCCAGCTCTTGAAACCCCAGGGTGACTTTTCAGGCTGACATGAAATGCAATATATTCATTAAATACAATACTCTAGTCATCAATAGACAGCCTACCACTACATACAAACAGATGGCTAAATCTAACAGATACAATGTCTGGGTAAAAGCCAATTAAAATATTATATATACTTCCATATACATAAAGTACAAAACCAGGCTGAACTAGAATAAGGTCAGAAGACAAAGGTAATCTTTGGGAATTCCAGTAACCAGGGGGAACCTGTGCTAGCCATGATGTTTCTTGTTTTAGGTGACACGAAGATGTTTGCCTTGTCAAAATGTATCAAGTTACACCCTTAAGACAAATGTAGTGTGTGTGTGTGTGTGTGTGTGTGTGTGTGTGTAACATATATATATATATATATATATCCGCACTCTAATAACAAGTCTAGTTTTGACAAAACTAATTACAGGCAGGGCAGAGTGATGTACACTTTTATGCTACACTGGAGATGAGAATCCTAAATTTTCCTAAGTGGAAAGTTTCCACTGGAACCAGGTGCTTCTGTATGCAGTTTTCACTACTTCCTTTTACTTCCCAGTTTTATCTTCACAGACACTCATCTGCCTTTCCTATGCAAAGCATGTGTGTGTGTGTGTGTGTGTGTGTGTGTGCGTGTGTGTATTCTGACCTACTTTCAATCTATCGATAATTAGTTGAACATTAGTGACAATGATAGACAAGATATCCCGGAGATGAACAAGCAGGAACGTCTGACCATCTTCCTTTGCCTTAACATCTATCATGACCTTTTGGACAGAGTAGGTCCTCCATAAACATGAAGTAGGCAGATCCGTCCATCTATAAGACAGGGCTCAAGGGAGCTCCAGGTAAGAACTTAAACTTGAGAAGAATTCTCAGAAGCAGAAATATTACACCTCTAGCTTTGCCAAGTAAGAATGGAAGTGCCAGGAATTGCTAGGAGAGAAAGAGGCCGGCTTTATGGTGGCACAAGTTTGGTTTAGAAAAAAAGCAGAACAAGGGAAAATATTTCCTGTTAGGATACATTGTGTGAAGGTGTGTCTCTGTATATTCAATTGTTAATTCTATGCTGGTGGAGAGCTAAATGCTAGTAGGATCCTGGTATTGTTGTTTCTAAGGTCCATCACAGGTCTCATATTTTGTAAATATTCATTCGTTCTTACTAGCCTAGAAACAATCTAGAATGGTATCTGATTGGCTGTAATAAAAAGAGCTGAAAGCCAATAGCTGGGCAAAAGTGGAGGGCAGAACTTGAGACAGACAATGGGAGAAGAGGCAGAAGTAGATTTGCCAGGGACATGGAGGTCAGTGGACTGACCAGAGAGGAAGATAAGAGTTGGTGGTGCCAGGATTTGTTGAGTTAAGTTTAGAGAACTCAGGAGAATGACTAGCAAAAGGCCTAAGCATAAAAATATTAAAAAGCCTCTGTGTCATTATTTATATCTTTGACAGGTCCAAGATAGCCCGTTATAAATTCCAACGCTAGGAGCTCTGAGCCAATAAGTTTGTAGGCAAAGGAAAAGAGTGACTGGGTCACACAGAGGAGGGAAACAAACCTCTTCTTTAATAGGTCAGGATAAAGTTCAGGCACTGTATTTTTCCAAATCTACAGACTACTGATTTTTTTTAAGGTTAAGAATTATGCACTACCCCTAAACATATTATTTCATTGCAAAGAGACGATAGAAGTAAATAATATGGCATGTGATTAAAAGCAGTGATTTTCCCCAGTTAATATTTAACTTTTAAAAAGTAGTTAGCTCAGTGGGTAAAGGCACTTGTTACAATGCCTGACCACCTATCTGGGTTCTAGACTCAAAACCCACCTGATGGAGGGAGAGAACAAACTTGTACAAGTTTTGTCTGCCTTCTCATGTGCTGTGATTTTCATGTGCACCCACACAAACAAAAAATAAATGTAAAACTAAATTAAACTACTGAAGCACTTTAGGATAGCCCAAAATGAAAAACATGTAACTATCAAAAATCTGATAAATAACAGTATTTATGTGAACCCCAATTCTTTTTTAAAAGATTTATCTTTATTCTTATATATGTATATGTGTGGGTGTTCCATGTGCACAGGAGGGCCTGGGGCATGGGGAGGGGGAGCAGCACTTGAGCCCTTCGAGCTGAGTTGCAGATGGCTGTAGGCTGGCTGGTGTGAACTCTGGGGAATCACGCTCAGGTCTTCTACCACAAGAGCAACAAGTGCTTTTAAACAGAGTCAGCTTTGGCTTAGATGCTCCTTTATGGTGCTAACAATAAATGTGAGTCAATGCAAACACTGGGCAAGTCAAATCAACATCTTGGTCTTAATTGTCTCATGTGTAATGAGAAGCTCAGACCAGATGACCCTCAAGGTCGCAATGTCCTCACTTGGGACAATTTTAGAAACATAATTTTGTAATTATCAGACTCCCTACCTCCCAGTGCCTCTAGGAGGCATCAAAATCCCTTACTAAAGTTATTCTGTAGTAATTTGTTTGACTATGTCTAATCCATTGGACAGCTGACATTAAAAAGAAAAAAAGATGCTGAATCAAAAGAATCCAGAATTTTGTTCTGTGGTGTGGGTAACTAATGAGGTCATTTGTATTTCTTTCGGGCCAGCAATAGGAAAAAGTCACCACCACATGTACCCACATGTAAGACCCTGGGCTGCTAGACTGTAGTAAAATATCATTTGCTGGTCTGTTTGGTCAAGAAACTTTGAAACTCAGGGGTTTCAGTAGCATAGGATTTTGCTAACGCAGCTCTGTTAACGGCAATTAACATTTTTATAGGAGCTTTTTGTAAGAGTAATGCCAAAACCTTCTTGTGGGCAAAATCCTGTAGAATTCCAGGGGTTTGTCTGCCCACAGTCCAGCTGAGGCAGTCAGTAAGAGAAGAACTGCTCAAAGATGAATTAGCCCTTTGTTTCTTTTCTGCTATTTCAGAACCCTTTCTGGTGTTTCCACTGATGTCTGGCCATGTCATGACACCAAAGAGGACTGCTTGAAATCACTGTTTACTCTGGCCTGCGTACAGGTCTGCTGAAGAACTTCATCAAAACACCCCTTTCAGAATACACAACAGCCTCTCAGCAGCACCAAGAGAGAACACTGAGCAAAATATGTTAAGTTATACCTAGCTTCAGAATACTCCATTTATACTTTGAAAAGTAATCAAGTAGCTTTTAAATGTATCAAAACAGGTAAAAGGGGAAATATAATGTAAGCTTGGTATGTAAATAGTAAGGATTTGGAAAATGCTTTTCTGAAAAGCTTTAACAAAGTAAGTAAAAATTATGAAGTAAAGCTTTTTAGCACAGAAAGAAAACTGATATACATAAAGAAAGATAAATATTGAGATGTGAATTAATAATTTAGAAAATAACAAACCAAAGATGGAATAATTAGATAAAAAAACAAAAAAAGAAATTAAAAGTAAAAAAAGGAAAGAAATTAAGATTCACCATATACAAAGTAAAAATTTGAACAAAAGCTGAAAGGATTTTATTTGTTTGTTTAAAGACTTACTCCATAACCCTAGAGGTTATAAAGATAATATGATCACAGAAACACATTTATACCAAATGGACCATTAAAAATAAAATGTAGTGGCTACAGAGATGGGTCAGCAGTTAAGAGCTCCTGAACCAGAAGACACAGGTTCAATTCTAAGCAGCCACATGGCAACTCACAACTGTCTAACTCTAGTTCCAGAAGATCCACCACCTTTTCTGGCCTCCTCATAAATTAAGTATACAAGAAATGCACAGACATCCGTGTAAGTCAAACCATCTTCAGTAATATAAATGCTGTAAACTAAGGAAACATAAGCAGAGAGAAGAACTTATTATAACACGTGCTGTTTAAATAATTATGAACATGAACACATGGTGATTTCATCTTCCAGTAGTCATCATTAGTAACTCAAACAAAAGCAAAATCTGTTGACATGTGACAATGATTTGCTAAATAAGAGCTTTCAATAAAAACCTTAGGAAGATGAACTCTCGTTAACTACACAGCATTTCTGGTATAACACAGAGAAATTCAGTGGTTCTGCAAAACCTCTCACCTTGAGCTACCATACCAACTGCCCAGATCTTATTCTAGGACATGAGCCTACAGAATCAACACAGGGTGATTGCCACATCTACACCATGCTTCTGTCATTTATTGCTGTGCAGCAAACTGCTCCAACACTTAGCAGCCTAAAACAGTAACTTATAACTCAGGACTCCTTGCAGATGAGAGGTCAGTTGGTGCCGAGCTGTTGGTCTTCTATATTCAACAATCATTCAGTTGCACTGAACCATCCAAGGCAGCTCAGGCATCACAGGCATCACAGGCGTCACAGGCGTCACAGGCGTCATCACAGGCATCACAGGCATCACAGGCATCACAGGTGTCACAGGCGTCATCACAGGCATCACAGGCATCACAGGCGTCACAGGCATCACAGGCATCACAGGCATCACAGGTGTCACAGGCATCACAGGCGTCACAGGTGTCACATGCGTCATCACAGGCATCACAGGCATCACAGGTGTCACAGGCATCACAGGCATCACAGGCGTCACAGGCATCATCACAGGCATCACAGGCATCACAGGCATCACAGGCATCACAGGCGTCACAGGCGTCACAGGCGTCATCACAGGCATCACAGGCATCACAGGCAGCTCAGGCATCACAGGCATCACAGGCATCACAGGCATCACAGGCATCATCACAGGCGTCACAGGCGTCACAGGCATCATCACAGGCATCACAGGCAGCTCAGGCATCACAGGCGTCACAGGCATCACAGGCATCATCACAGGCATCACAGGCATCACAGGCATCATCACAGGCATCACAGGCGTCACAGGTGTCACAGGCATCACAGGCAGCTCAGGCATCACAGGCATCACAGGCATCACAGGCATCATCACAGGCGTCACAGGCGTCACAGGTGTCACAGGCATCACAGGCAGCTCAGGCATCACAGGCATTACAGGCGTCACAGGCATCACAGCCATCACAGGCATCACAGGCAGGCCTCTTACTCCAGTAGATCAGCTAGACCTTTTACATGACACCTAGCTCAAAATAAAGAAGTGGAAAATGCTGGTCCTTCAAAGCTATAGCCCAGAAACGTAAATAACAACTGACATGGGATCCATTAGTCAGTGAAAGTCAGTTACCAGGTCAGTCCCATCTAGGGGAGGCAAATGAACACTAGCTCTGATGGGCAGGGAAAGAGCAGTGACCATGAAGACATTCAACTCTACATGGCAAAGACAGAATCACCTGAAACCTCCTATCCCATTTCCCCCTTCCCCTGCTTCTATGAGTGTGCTCCACCACCCACCTACTCCCACCTCCCCAACTCTGCATTCCCCTACACTGGGGCATCAAACCTTCACAGGACCAAGGGCCTTTCCTCCCACTGATACCCAACTAGGCTATCCTCTCGGCTGGAGCCATGGGTCTCTCTATGTGTACTCTGTGGTTGATGGTTTAGTCCCTGGGAGCTCTGAGGTGTCTGGTTGGTTGACATTGTTTTTCTTCCTATGGGGTTACAAACCTCTTCAGCTCCTTCAGACCTTTCTCTAACTCCTCCATCGGGGTCCTTGTGCTTAGGCCAATGGTTGGCTGGGAGCATCCACCTCTGTATTTGTCAGGCTCTGGCAGAGCCTCTCAGGAGACACCTATATAAGGCTCCTTTCAGCAAGCACTTCTTGGCATCCACAATAGTGGCTGGGTTTGGTGGCTGTATATGGGATGAATCTCCAGGTGGGACAGTCTCTGGATGGCCTTTCCTTCAGTCTCTGCTCCACACTTTGTCTCCATATTTCCTCCCCTGAGTATTTTGTTCCCACTTGTAAGAAGGACCAAAGCACCCACATTCTGGTCTTCCTTCTTCTTGAGCTTCATGTGGTCTGTGAATTGTATCTTGGGTATTCTGAGCTTTTGAGCTAATATCCACTTATCAGTAAGTGCATACTGTTTGTGTTCTTTTGCGATTGGGTTACCTCACTCAGGATGATATTTTCTAGTTCCATCCATTTGCCTAAGAATTTCATGAAGTCATTGTTTTTAATAGCTGAGTAGTACTCCACTGTGTAAATGTACCACATAAACAACACCCTTCACAATAGTCACAACATAAAATATGTTGGTATGACTCTAACCAAGCAAGTGAAAGATCTCTATGACAAGAACTTCAAAAGTCTCTGAAGAAAGAAAGAAGATCTCAGAAGATGGAAAGATCTCCCATGCTCATGGATTGGCAGGATTAATATTGTAAAAATGGCCATCTTGCCGAAAGCAATCTACAGATTCAACGCAATCCCCACCAAAATTCCAAATCAATTCTTCATAGAGCTAGAAAGAGCTCAGGATAGCAAAAAGTAGAACGTCTGGGGGAATCACTGTCCCTACCTCAAGCTGTAGTACAGAGCAATAGTGATAGAAACTATATGGTATTGGTACAGTGACAGGCAGATAGATCAACAATAGAATAGAAGACCCAGAAATGAACACACACACACCTACGGTCACTTGATCTTTGACAAAGGAGCTAAAACCATCCAGTGGAAAACAGACATTTTCAACAAATGGTTCTGGTTCAAATGTCAGTCATCATGTAAAATAATGCACATCGATCCATTCTTATCTCCTTGTACAAAGCTCAAGTCTAAGTGGATCAAGGACCTCCACATAAAATCAGATACACTGAAACTTATAGAAGAGAAAGTGGGGGAAAGCCTTGAACATATGGGCACAGCGGAAAAGTTCCTGAACTGAGTACCAATGCTTTATGCTCTAAGATCAACAACAGACAAATGGGACCTCATGAAACTGCAAAGCTTCTGTAAGGCAAAGGACATTCTCAATAGGACAAAACGGCAACCAGCAGATTGGGAAAAGATCTTTACCAATCCTAAATCTGACAGAAGGCTAATATCCAATATATAAAAAGAACTCAAGAAGTTAGACTCCAGAAAATGAAATAGCCCTATTTAAAAATGGGGTACAGAGCTAAACAGAGAATTCTCAACTGAGGAATATCGAATGGCCAAGAAGCACCTAAAGAAATGTTCAATATCCTTAGTCATCAGGGAAATGCAGATCAAAACAACAGAGATTCCACCTCACACCAGTCAGAATGGCTAAGATCAAAAACTCAGGTGGCAGCAGATGTTGGCGAGGATGTGGAAAAGAAAGAACACTCTTCCATTGTTGCTGGGATTGCAAGCTGGTACAACCACTCTGGAAATCAGTCTGGTGGTTCCTCAGAAAATTGGAAATAGTATTATCTGAGGACCCAGATATGCCAATCCTGGGTATATACCCAAAAGATGCTCCAACATATAACAAGGACGCATGCTCTACTATGTTCATAGCAGCCTTATTTATAATAGCCAGAAGCTCGGAACAACTCAGATGTCCTTCAACAGAGGAATAGATACAAAAACATTTTTTAATTTAACTTTTATCTTATCTATTGTGTACATGTGTATGGACTCATTTGGCCGTGGTATGCATAAGGAAGTCAGAGGAAAAATGCAAGAACTGGCTCTCTTTCCACTATGTGGTCCTATAGACTGAACTGAAGACAGCATGAGTAGAGCATCTTTACTGGCTGATATGTACTCCCCTCCCCCTCTTTATCTCACTCACTCATTCACCATCTTTTTTTTCTTTTGTCTTTTGATGCAATGTCTTGCTGTGTAGCCCTAGACCTAAATAGCCTGGAACACATCCACTGCATAGCCCACACTGGCCTCAAACTGATATTTTTCTTGCCTCAAGTTCCCAAGTACTGGGATTGCAAGTGTGTACTACCATACCTAACTCTGTGTGTTTTAAAATTCCTTCTTGTATTTATTTTTATTTCATGTATATGAATGTGTATGACTGTTCTACCTACAGTACACACATGCACCATGTACATACCTGGCCCCAGGAAAAGCCAGAAAGAATACTCAACCCTCTCCACCTGGACGGCTGCATGATTGTGAGCCGCATGTGGGTGCTGGGAACTGCAGCTGGGGCCTCTGAAGAACAGCCAGTGCTCGTCGCTACTCAGCCGTCTCTCCAGCCACCAGGGTAAGTTATAAATTAAAAACCTCTCTGGGCAGTATTATTATTATTATTATTATATATTTTCTTTATTTACATTTCAAGTGTTATCCTCTGGGCAGTATTCTTAAATACAGTATTGCCTAGAAAGCGCTAGTTGCACAGTCTGCTGAGATGCAGGGGTTCAGTGAGAGAACACATTCTACACAAGCTTCCACAGCATTTTACACTGTCACCTCTGTTTCTAGAAGACCTTACTGAAAGGAAGACACTGAAGCACGGAGGTAAAGGGGCTAACAAGAAATTAGACTACAGGAAGACACAAGAAGGCTTAGAAAGTCACTCCTCCTCAGAACATCCTTGATATGTGCTAGCACAAAGGCTTATTCCCACATCCACACAGGGAGCCTCTGCATGTGTCATCCACAGAGGAGGGAGCTCAGTACCACTTTCCTCTGAGCAAAGGCAAGTGTTCACAGCATTAAATGTTTTCACAGAAAGGCAAAGTTAGCCTCTTCCATCTGAATTAAAAGGTGCAGCTAACAAACAGCAAGCTCCTTGGGAGTTTGAGTGCTTGTGTTAGTACAACTAACCCTCCAATGGTAAAGAACACATATTCACATGACAATACTAACCAACTGCATCTCATCCTAAGCCATCCTGCTTTACAGGTATGAAACGGAGACCAGCTGTTGTCAAGCAACCGCTCCACTCACACACCTGTGTTGCCACCTTTTTGCCGTCCGAGTACTTACATACACTCCATAACTAGAGTCACAGAATTACCATATTCTCTAGTAACTATGTGCCTGTCCCTGTGTTACAACATATTTTCAAAGAAGAATCTATCCTAATCACACTCAACAAATGAATTTCTTGCCATCCTACACAGCTGATGTTTAATGCCACCTCCTCCTCATTAGCATTTCTAGCCATTAACAAGTTTTCACTAAGTATTAAACATAAACTATGTAGGAGCTAGAGATGACTCAGCTGGTAAGGTGCTAGGGAGAATCTGTGACTGATCCCCAGAACCTAAGTAAAAGAAACTAAACATGGTGATACACCCTTGCAATTCCTGAGCTGAAAGGTAGAGACAGGCAGATCCCTGGAGATAAACTCACTGGGTAAAATCCAAGCCAATGAGAACCTGCATTTTTTAAAAAATTGGATGGAACCTGAGCAATTACATTTGAGTGTGTCACACACACACACACGAACACATATGCACAAAATCTACTATGCAGCAAAGCTAGCTAGGAAACAAAATAAAGATTACTATCAACAGATTTCACCTGGTATATATAAACAGGACACACTTGAATTTGGAGTTGAGGAATATAAAATGCTGTTATTATATGAATGTCAAATTTAGTTTTAGCATCCAGTATACATTGCAGGAAAATGATGGCTGAGGAAACCAAAGTCAGTCCTGCTTTTAGAGATGAGGACTGCTGACACTGGAACCACCAGCTATTCAATACTCAACCTCAAAGCTTTAAAGTCAAGATCACAACTAAGTCTAGTAAATTATTCTTTCAAAGGACAGGAAGGGAAAAAAAGTAAAAAAAAAAAAAAAAAAAAAAATATATATATATATATATACACACACACACACACATATATATATATATATATACATATATATATTCATCAATTAAAGAGATTTAAAATGTATTATCCAAATGTAATGTATGACCCTTGTTCAAGAACTGATGGTGAAACAGATTATGAAACAGGAAACAGGATCACTGACTGTGTATCATGGAAGATATTTAGAAACACTGTCTACAGTCTTTAGGTGTGGTATTAACATTGTAATCACTTTCAAAGTGCTTATGATGCTTCATAAATACCCACTAAAACATTTACAAATATAAGGATATTCTTGGGGGCTCAGGTATAACTCATGGTAGGACACATAAGGTCCTTTTATTCCTAGCACCTCGAAATATAAGAGGGGGAAAAAGCAGTCCTAGACTCTTCAGTTTAAAAAGGCATCCATGGCTAGCATGGTAGCTCATGTCTTTAATCCCAGCACTTGGGAGGTAGGCAGATGAGGGTTTGAGACTAGCACAGTTAACATATCAAATTCCAGGCCAACTACACCTGATTTAGACCCTGCCTTCCAAAAAAAAAAGGGGGGGGGGAGCACAAAGGCCATCTTTAGTATGTTCCAAAATAACTTAAAAGGAGATGAAGGTGGAAACTGAGTGAAAGGACAGGTAAGAGGAGGCAGAGGAGTCACTGTAGAGCAGTGGGCACACAGTAAACAGTTTTTGCTTTCACGTGTTTTTAAGTTGTTTTACATTATTTAGAAAAACTAAATCCTGTTTATAGACAGGACAGGTCTCTCAAGTGTCTACTTGTTCTTTCTTCTATGAAGGCCTCATGGGTTTGGCACTCTGACTCCTGCCTCCTCCATCACACCTACTCTTCATTTGAGCCCCTCCGTCCTTCCTCCTCCACTCTGTGGAAGAAAACCCAATGTCCTCCTAGGCCATCTACCAACCGCTACATGACCCTGTTTTATGCTACAACTTCCCCAGCATCACCTTCAATACACACTTTAAAAAGGAGGCCCCCACTGTATTTCTATGGTCTTCAGAGCAAACCACCAATCAGTGAAGCAGACAAGAGTGATGGTCTCAGTGGAGAGCAGTCTGATCCTCCGTAGCTCCACACTACCACTGAAGAAGTATCAACGGTCTTCACTAAAGAGACTGTTGACAACTATTTTTTTTTAAAGGAAATGGCAAAACATCCTTAAATCTCACAACAGTGATTGCATAGTCCATATCAGCATAGAGGAGGCTATGGTCCTTCTCACTGCAGAAAGAACTCTTTATGAGCGAGCAAAATTGTCTCCTTAATAATCCATGCCCACATGGACTACCTACACGCCAAGTGGTGTGCCCCAAGATGCACATTGTACTGAAAATTCATCTTCTGTAATGAAAACTGGCACAGGCATGAAGCTGATATTACCTTGTATCTCATCTTGGGACAGGAATGAATGTAGAAACCCATATAATAATAGCTGAGTTGCGATGTTTTCTCATGCAGTTGTCTAGTAAAAGCAATTTCTCTGCCAAAAGAAAACAAAAAACAAAAACCATGCAGTTAATTTTGGTTTCAATTTTCAAATAAAACATAATGGAAAGACTCAAAATACTCAACTCTAAGAGAAAACTATCTTTATTTTAAACACAATATGATTATTACTACAGAGATACCCCCAATAACCTCTAAATTATTTCAAATAAATACTTCTAGGTTCAGATTTTATACTTTAATAGGAAAAAAGAGCTGATCTACAAACAATATGACATAAAATAAAGGTATAATATTATTCACTATGCCCTAAAATGTTCAAGGAATCTGAGCTGTTTTAACAACACAACAAAATTTTAAAAATTTAATAGCGAGAGCTGGAGAGATGGCTCAGAGGTTAAGAGCACTGACTGTGCTCTTACAGAGGTCCTGAGTTCAATTCCCAGCAACCACACAGTGGCTCATAAACATCTGTAATGGGACCCGATGCCCATATATGACAGCTACAGTGTACTCATATAAATAAAATAAATCTTTAAAAAATTTAATAGCCAATAAATTTCAAGAAAAGTTATATATGCATTTACACTCAGCCCTTTCTGCATATATGATTCATAACTCTTTGTGTAGCATGGTGGACAAACAATTTCCTTAGACTGAGAGGGATGATAGACAGCACACGCTCGCTCGCTCTCCATGCCTTCTCTATTTGTTAGCAGAGATGAGGACTGCTCAATCAGAGAAGCTGAGTCTTCACTGCAAGGCTTATATATGAAGTGTTATAATTTGTAGTAGGATAAATCTTGGCACAAAATTTCTCTACTTGTCCAGCTGAATAAGCAGGCTGTATAAGAGAGGGTTAGTAATTTCTAAGCATGCAGAACATTTTTTGCCTTTTGAAAGTTTTCTTTCTCGTTCTTCTTTCTAATAGTAGCAATGGATATATAACATTCAAGAGCTTTTGTTATCTTCTGTTAGACAGGGTTTTACTTTCTAGTGAAACCTATCTCATAACTTGCTTTGTAGCCCCAGGCTGACCTCAAACTCCCAATCCTCCAATCTCAACCTCCTGAATACTAATTGATGGAATACTGTGTTCATTTTTCAAGTACAAATTTAAATCTCTGAAAGGTTATCAAAAAAGTATATATTTCAAATGCTTCCTTAACAGATTAAGTGTTACTGTTCCTAGATCTAATCAACTTTCAAGACTCCAACTATGGAAAGAATGTATGTGCCCAAGCAAATGGACACAGCACGGCCACCTACACTCAGCAGCTCGTGACCACACACTGGCTAGTCAAGAAGGCACTTGTTTTTTCAGCTCTGCCTATTTTGGATCACTGCACTATCACTTACCCAAATCCATAAGCCATCCTCAACTATCCAGCAAGTCAATGGGCTCGCTCTTCAAAATACAGCCTGAATTTGACCACCTTCACTAGCTCTAAGATAGTCTAGCCGGGTGTGGTGGCGCACGCCTTTAAGCCCAGCACTCGGGAGGCAGAGGCAGGCGAATTTCTGAGTTCAAGGCCAGCCTGGTCTACAAAGTGAGTTCCAGGACAGCCAGGGCTACACAGAGAAACCCTGTCTCAAAAAACAAACAAACAAACAAACAAAAAACCTAAGATAATCTGGCAGCATAATACATTCATAATAATGTAATGTAACTGCAAGACTCAAACAGTAAGAAAAGCACAGAGGGAAAAAGAGACTCAAGCTACCTAAAAACAAAAGCAAAAACCATGTTACAACCCTCCTCCTTTTAGTTAGAGATACAGATTAGCAGAAAAAAGAACAGAAACAAATACTCTAAAGACGACACCCCACCACAACCTTCTTGCCATTAAAGACATTTGTGCTGTGTAACATGTATTTGGAGCTATGGCCACAAATAGGAAATCATTCTCTAACAAGGGCCACAGATACCAGCAGACAATCAGGAATTCCCCACTGCTGATTTGTATACTTGGACAACCACATCCGTCATGATGCTTCTACTGTCAGCAGCATACTAAACATGTAAGTCTTGTAAGACTGCTTAATGACACCACTCCTTCTGAGTCCATGGGTCTACACTCTACATGTTCACAAAACCATGTACCTAATAAAATGGCGGTCAAAGGTGTCCCTGTCCTTAGGGGAAAAAAAAAGGGGCAACTCTCTAACTGTATTTCTCTCAGAAGATTCCTTTAATTCATCCATACCACATTTGTTATATCTTTAATTCATACTGAGAGAATATATATGATAGTGATAACAATATAAATAATATTACATTTAAGGGATATAAATGATTCTGACAGGGAATAAACATATATGAAAAATCTAAACACTTGGTTTCCTTTTGAAAACCATATTTACTATTATTGTGTGTACAATGGGGGTGGAGAGAATGAATATGTCATGGCCTTTTTGGACTCACTCCTATTCTACCACCTTTACATGAGGCCTAGGGATGAAACTCAGGACATCAGTCTTACCCAGAAAGCACTTTACCTGCTAAGCAATCTCACAGGAATCCACAATGATTTCTTATACTCATAGAATATATAAAAACATTAAAAGCTAGAGAATTACCATCAAACAATGGCATCATTTCTAAAGCTGTGATCTTTTTGAGATAGGTTTATTTTATTCCCCCCCTCCCCATGTGCATGTGAGTATATACATGCTTATGTGTAAATGCTTGCATGCGTGCGCGTGCGTGCACACACACACACACACACACACACACACACACATATTACATGCAAGTTCCTATAGAAGCCAGAAGAGGGCTAGCAGGGTTCCCTGGGGCTGGAGTTACAAGTGGTTGTCAGCAGCTATCTAAGAGTGCTGGCAACTGAATTCCTATCCTATGAAAGAACGGGAAGTGCTTTAAACTGCGGAGTCATCTCTCCAGAATCCTAAAACTGTTACTTTTACATATTAATATACAGCTATGGGACTATTGTACCAGCAAAGTAGCATACTATCAAAAGGAGGGCTCCTCCTATTACACAATGAAATATAGATAAATTGATATAATTCATTACAACTATACAAAGCAGTCTTACCTTAATGCTGAATAGACACCCAAAGACAGAAATGAATAATCAGGATCGTAGTAGAGATACACAGAAGACACACAGTACGGGAGAATGTCTAACACCCCCACAGCAATGATCTTCCCATCGAGCCAGTACTGCTGGTGAAAGGAGCCATAACCACATTCTGGTCCATCAGCAGGGTGCTCTGCCTATGAAGAAGCAGACACAGGCACAGCAGCAGGAAGTCATTTTCTCTACATTAAAAAGATCTCTTAATCTAAATAGGTTTTTATTTTGTTTGAGTTAATAAGTCCTAAAATTTGTTTTTTTGTGACCACCATCCAGATAAAGAGTGAGTTAGCCTGAAAAACTCAATCTTTAAAAATAAAGAGGATGGGAAAGAAGGAGGGAGGGAAGGAGGGAGAAGAGTAAGGGGAAGAAAAGAAAAGAATAAAAGAAAGGAGAAAAAGAAAGAGAAAAAAATAATTAATGTGACCCACCTCATCCACCGGACTACACATACACACACACACACACACACACACACACACACACACACAAACAATATTCAGTCCATTTATCAGGAAATATGTGACACATTCCAACAGCTGAACAAAAACTTCTACAAGCGACAGGGAAGAGATGTCTCAAGCTGTTTAAAAACATCCACAAAAACCATAGCTAACAGTGTAGTTAACAATAAGAAACTTGATGTTTCTCTCTCCTTCCCCCCTCAGATTATGAAGATAGGGTCCTATCAGTGTCAGTTTTGAAGTCCCAGCTAAGATAATGAGGGCGGAAGGGAATAAAGGGGTGTGGGGAAGTAGATGGGAGTACAGGTCCTGAGGAGAGAAACTGTGGGGAAGGGGAAAGGAGAGGTGGAAGAGAAAGAAGTGAAGGAAAGGAAGGAGGAGGACAGGGAGAAAGGGTTTAATTCAGAGTAAGGAAGAAAAAATCAACTCTTTCTTTACAGATGACGTGACTGTAAAAAAAGTCCCAAAGAATGAAGAAATACTGTAACTAATAAGTAATTATAGCAAAGCCTAGATTGAAAGGTTAAGATGTGAAATTCAATTCTCTTCCTTTATAATAACAATGATGGGAATGTAAAATTAAAAACACAATGAAAAGAAAGCTAAGATTAAAGCTTACATGTATGGATTCTATTCACTGTAAAGTATAAAACTTATATGAAGGAAGCCAAAAACCTGAATAAATGGAACAACACATTTTTTAAAAGATTAATTTACTGCTTATTTTATGTGTGTGAATGCACTGTCACTATTCTTCAGACACACCAGAAGAGGGCATAGGATCCCATTACAGGTGGTTGTGAGCCACCATATGGCTGCTGGGAATTGAACTCAGGACCTCTGGAAGAGCAGTCAGTGCTCTTAACCAATGAGCCATCTCTTTAGCCAACACATTTTTCTTGATTGAAACTGTTATGATAACAGCTCTTTCAAGTTGCTGCACAGACAGTACAATCCCAATCAAAACTGCAGCAAGCCTATTATCAAGCCTTTGAGAGGTCTAGTGAGGGATTAATATGGATGAAACATGGGCCCTTTTAGGGGACAAGACTGTTCTGTATGATACCGTAACAGCAAAGACATCATGTTAAGCATTTTCATCAAAAGTCAGCAGTTTAAATGAGAGTAAATATTAATTCTGCAAAATTCTGAAAATCATTTAGAAAGTCTTATGAAGGCACATAAACTTAAAAACAAAATGTAACTGTAGCACAAATGTATGAAATAGTCTTCCTGAAAGAGCTGAATAGAGAAAAAGGTGAAATAATCAGGTCTGGAAATGAAAGCAGCTGTGCGGGTGAAAACAAAAGGAAGCGCATGTACTGACTACACTGCGATACAACTGCTTCCCACGGCTACAGGGGACCAAACAATTAAACAAACATAATATGTGGTGGGTTCTCACTGCTGTGGCTAGCTAGAGATCCAGTGATGATGTGTTCTAGTTGACTGTGAGAACTCATGCCCGGCTTGCTGTAAACACAGATGGTTACACACAGAAATGTGCATACTATAAGGATGTACATACTCAGAGTTACTATACACAAACGTTCCTTTTTCTGTCAGCTGGGAGGACCTAAAAGAAACACCCAAGGAGAAATGAGCACACCCGACTGCCAAGATCTTGGTACATTTTCTGCAATCAAAGAAACCAGTGCTAGGAGAAGTGATTGAGACTTTAGGATTGGGCAGCAAATACACAAATGGGCTCATTGGATTCCAGTGTCAGTACTCAAGCAACTGATCCACTCAAAGGAGCAGAGGAGTTAACCAAGAGAGATAATTTATTACTATGCTATTTTAAGCAACAAAATAAAAGTGATCTATAACTCCAAGTATCAAATCCATGTACCCATACTACTATGTATCATTGAAGAATAATAAAAGAACAGAGAAACGTATGTAGAAAAATATCAAATTTACATAGATATTCTGCCCTGAATCCAAGGGAACACAAGATATGCATAAAATAGGCCTGGTGCTATTTTCTTTCGTTTGTTTTTTTTTCTCTAATTCAATTGCAAGGTTCTCTAGTGTGAACTCTGTAGGTGACATCATCATGTCACAACATCAAAAGGTTGGACATGCCTGGCTCTCCTCTTCCACCATCATTTCACTGAGATCAGAAAGAGCTAAGTCTGAGAATAAAAGCTCCCTTTCTTCAAGAAGCTCAGAAGCCCTTGCTAAGGAAGCACCCATGTCACCAATGCTTAGTGACTTGAGAATGCCACTTCATTAATGTGTGGCCAACACAGTCTTAAATCTCTTTAGTTAAGGCCTTTTGTCAACACTGATCAACTGTCACGAAGACAATGGGAGAAAAAATTACATATTACATAGGGAAAGCACACTATTTGAGAAAAAAAGTAAAGGGCTATTTACCTTAAAGCCAAGGACATCATGTAAGCTAACAGGTCTCAAAACCCCTTTTTACTTAGAAAAGTATAGAGAACTCCCAAGAGTTTTTGTCTAATAGAATACATTTACAGATATTTACCAATTTATCAAAAGTGAGATTTTTAAAAATATATCTAATAATTCATTTAAAAATAACAGTAAGTTCAATATGTTTCATTCAGTCTGTGATAGGGGAAAAAAAAGATACTGCACTTTCTGAGATAAAACAAGTCAAAACAAAACAAAACAAAAAAACAACAAAACAAAAAAACAATACCAGAGAACAGTTACATGGTTCTGCATTTTTTTCAAACCTGTATCAGAAGACAACCTGAGTCTCATGTCTGCCTGTGCATTTAACCTGCTAACATCAAGGAGCCTCTAGAAAACAGTCTGTCCACTCAAGAGAAAGAGAGTCAGGAAGGCTAACGGCATCTCGGCACTGTGAGACAGCACTGGTCTTGAGGACGCTCTGGCACACGCAACAAGGCATAAGCCACATTTTTCTGTCTTTAAAATACAAGGAGCCTACAAACTTTAAGGTTAAAAAAAAAATCAAACAAAAAACAGGACTTGCCTTCTATTTCAGTTTTGAGAAACAAATGGTAAGATACAAATGAAAGGAGACCAATAAGCAAACTTGGGCCAACTTGTGTTCAGTCTGAATGGCCCATTCCCAAAGACCTGGTGTTTACACAATTACACAGAGGGCCCTGAAGAGCAAGGTCATGTAAACTACAACTGCTACCTTTTATTTCCCTGTAAGTCTGTCAGGGATGGGGTTAGCAATACTTAATGCTTCTTTCCAAGTCTGCAGCTTGCAGTTTAGGTTGTACAAAGGAAAAAAATCAGAAAAATTTCACAAGATCTTCTGTTTCAAGGATTTAGCTGATAACACACACACACACACAAATAAAGCTCCCCTCAGCTATACAAAAAAATTCACCTTGAATTCCGAGGAAAGATGGCTAAGCTTTGGTGATTAACGAGCTATGCAGTGCAGTTTCCGTTTCCAAAGCACCATGTAGAGATGACATGAATATTAATAGGCCAGGTCTCACTTCCAGCCAAACTGTCCCCAAATGAGTGCTTATTTATCCTAACAAACCCACCTGTCTCCTCGCCCAACTGCCTTCCTGGGCCTCCGTGATGCCCCAAGACAAGCTAGGCTCAGAGTAATTAGCAGAGAGGAAGTCGGTTGAGAGGATTTTCCAAAGGGGTAAAGATGAGGAGGGTAAAGACTTCAGAGAACAGAACCTCCTCCTTCCAAAGCCACCCAAAGCCACCTCTCCCAGCCTGTTCTTCTAGGACGCAAAAACCTACTGCTGGTTTTCTTCTGAATATGTTATTTTACGGCTCTGCAGGGACAGAGGTTAACCTGTAGAGTTTTTTTGACGGGAATGAATACTACCTAATGTTAGATAATTAGTAGTTGCTTTAATCTACTAGCAATCAAATCTCAATCACCTACTTCATTAAATTATATACAAATGCTCTTTGAAACAATTTTCATGTTTACTGGTTTTATAGCAAATAACAGGTCGATTAAGTCAGACATGCGTTTACACTGTCTGGGTAAGATTATTGTTTTATCTTTTAAAAACCTATAGTTAAGAGCCCTAAAGGTCATTGCATGAGAAGCTCAGGTAAGCTCACTGGATGGGGGATACAGAAGAAGCACTCAGTCAAGCACCCTGGTCCAAGCATCCTAATGGGGCTCCCATGCAGCGCTGCCACTGCTTGTTCTTTGCTCTGTGCCTTCCTCTTTACTGGGTCTGCATTACCATTCTCAGGACCAGGACTATATCCCCACTACTGTACTATGTGCTGGATCTGACGACATGTCTCTGCTGGACGATGAAGAGTTATTTTCTTCTGAAAAACCAAAAATGGAAAATCTGGGGTTTTCGCTATTTTTATTTGTGTATTTGTAACTTTAATTAATAAAACAGTTCTTTGTTATCTGAAACCACTGTGTTTGACATACTGCTAAAGTTTCAGAACTGAAGAGTTTTTACATGTCTGTTCATAATCAGAAAAGCTTTTACTTTTATTTCTATAATGATTCCCCACATCCAGGTGATATTAAATTGCATTCAAGTATGAGCTCTGTGAAGCTGATGTATAGAGATAATCAAGCAGAAAACAAGCTCCTTATAGGAACTAACAGCTTAGAAGCAATTTTAAGAATTCAAGTAAGTATACATAACTAAGGTGACTCTCTAGATAAATCCACTGGCATGAAATTTTTAATTTAAAAAAAAAGTATTACCTTCTTATATTTATAAGCACTATCACTGGATTTAAAATTTATGATAAAGGACTTACCACAAATGGTTTTAATAAATATATACAGAAAGAAAAGAGCTACTATTACTATTGAACATACAGATTTTCTTTTAAAATTAAATTGTTAATACTAAGTGCTTTGCCTTAATCTGATTTTTGTGTATTTTAAATCCTGACTCTCTCAATAAAAAGACTTTACAAAGTAAGGCTCTTTCCAAACGGTATACCAAAAGTAATAGAAGTCCAAACGTGGACTCTCCCAACTAAACAGTGTTTACTGAGCACTACGACCCAACCTTGGACTGCTCAGTGACTGGTCTGAGCTTCCTTCACTGCTGTTCAACCGGCAACTCCTGCTCTTACAGCCCTTCTTACAGGAACACATATTCCATGGTGACATAGCAGACTGAGAACTCAATGAATGCCGAGATCAAACAAGACTGATGTCCCCATGGAGACTAATCCACCCCAGGATTTACTATTCAAGGTTTTTCTGAAGCATTCACGCACAACTAATGGGCAATGAAAACTGTCAGGGAAGATGACCCTAATTTTGAACACAGCTAAGAAGGTCTTGGGAGGAATGATGAATAGTTCTACTCGCTGAAGGAAAGCTAGCTAACCCAGCAAGAAAATAGCTTGAACTTTTAAGATCCCCAAACTAACTCAAGTGTGTGCAGAAAAATCTTGAACAAGACAAATCTGTGGCTTTTTTCTATTCAGTGTTTGAATTTCTACTTTAAGCGTGCTTTCTTTAGTCTCAAAATCCACTTTTACATTTTAGTCACCCTGGGGTCCTATAAAGGAAGACTTCAGTGACTGTCATTTCATTTCACAAAGCAATACACATCTCCAATTTCTACTGTCTCAACAATCACGTGATGCCCAAAACCTAACTGAGGAACGTCAACCTCCTGACCAATCAGCTTCAGGAGAACTGTCTGGCCACATATGCAAGATGCTTGCATTGTACTCACCACAGCAAACTCAAGACAAGAAAGGATGTCTTCAGTTCAACTGTTGGGCCTTACTGGCAGCTCTGCCCGAGCCAGAACTGCCCAACAGGCCTTAGATGCAAGGGAAGGGAACAGCTATCAAAGGACAATCTAGTGCTTTTGTTCCAGATTTCTAATTGGTGCCTTTGAGTAATAACACTCCCAAGTCAAGTGTATGGGACACAATCTGAAACTATAGGATTCTTTCCTTACATATACAGCTACAAGAAACAAAACCCTGCTCCTCTCTGGTTTGGCCCAGTGGTTCAAGCCACAGCCCTGTCTTCCTCTTCTGATTATCATTATCACCAACAGACTGCTGGCCATCACCTACAAATAACTATGTTTTCACTAGGTCCCTCCTGCTTCCTGCTTTACCTCTTCAAATAAAGCTGGGCCTAAGTAATAGACTAAACCAGGTAAAGCTTTGCTCCCACCAGTTCACTGGCTGGCCATCTCCACAGCGCTCCAACTCATGCCAGCTCTCAGCACATCTGCTCCTCAGGGTACTCCACACTTAGGGAAATTATCCAAACTCCAGCTTAACAGCTCAGCCCCTTCCCTTCATGTCTCCATGGCTTCTTTCAATTCTCTCCCTCCCACCACTTCTCTTTCCAAATTCTGGCCGTTAGCAATACCTTACCACAGGAAGCTGCCTCACACTATTATGCTGACATAAGAGAAGTGAAGTCCCTGGGTCCTCCCAGAGTGTTTGCCTAAGTCTCTTCAGAAAGCCAAGCAGTTCGCCATTCAAAAAATCTTGAAAAATGGTTTGAAAGCTTTTATTCATGGCTTGTTAGCTAATATTATGAGGATTAATAAAATAATGCTAAAATATTAATTAAAGCATATCAATTTCAATACTGATAAGTCACAGAGAGGAAAACACAGCAGAGTCTGCGTCTGACTCATGTCATCTATTACAGTCTCTCTAAGATCATCCCTGCTCCTTCTGATTGCAATGACCATTCACCAGCTGACAGAAGTAAAATTCTTTCTGGCTTCTGGCTATTATGAATAATGCTGGTATAATCATTCATGTATGATTATTTATGTGGATACATATTTTTATTTCACTTAGGCATAATCAAAAGAAGTTTTGAAATTATAACGTTAAATATGATATTTTGAAAAACAACTGAACTACGGCTCTACATTTTGTTTTCCTATCATCAAAATAAGAGAGTTCTAATTTCTCTACATTGTGCCAATCTCTCTCTGTCGTTTGATTCTATTCATTTAATGAGTTCATGGTGATTTTTCTCTGGTTTTAACTTCCATTTCCCAAATGAATATCAACAGACTGTTTCTCTGGTGTTTTCTAGACCTCTGTCTCCCCTGGAGAAGCACAACATTGAGTAACTTACCCACATTTAACTAGGTTCTACTGCTGTTATTAGAGTGCTATTGTATTCTGCTGGTTCTTGATGCCAATTTAATTACATTCTCCATCCTCTTCAATTTAGTGAACTTTGTAAAATACTCCAGAATATGCTCTGGCGTGGTGTACTTGAAAATGTACCGATTTGAAATATCACAATGAAGCCCATCACTTTGTATGCTAACTTAAATTTTAAAGGGGGGCAGTGAAGGAGATGTAGTTCAGTAGCAGAGTACTTGCCTGGGCTATTCCATGCCCTGAATCCAATCTCTAGTACTGGGAGAAACAAAAAAACAAAGAGGAACAGCTGGGAAGCCAGTTAAAGCAGGAATGCTTTACAAATGAGCCATGCTATCTGTAGTTTATGACTTGCTTGACTTCAAACGTGGCTTTTTGTCACTGAGGAGTATAGTATTGATAGACACCAATTAAGTAAAACTGTGAGCACATTGTTCAAGCCTTCTAAATTATCTCTAACTTCATCTAAATGTCCTCTCAAAGTATCAAGAAATTGTCCTAAAATGTTTAAGTGTCACTGATTTGACAATTTCTCCTTCTCCTTCACTTCTTTTAGTTTTTATTTTTACTTTGAAGGTGTTATTTTTAATGATTGCATTTTAGAATACACTTGATTTTTTGTTTCATTATGAAGCATCTTTCTGTCTTCAGTTTCTATCAGACAAAGACTACTTTGTTTGATTTAAAGACAGCCCATCCAATGTTCTTACGATAAATATTCATGGGAATAACTTACTGCAGCCTCTTACCTGTAAGCCATCCGTATCTTCATATTTAAGTGTAGAGCTTGCTTTTTATTCTTTTATCCAGTCTGACAATCTCTAATTTTTAAATGGAGTATGTAGTCCTACAGTGTAAAACAACATAACCACTGGCCACATATGGCTATTGAAATTTAACTAGAACAAAACTCTGAAATTTTTAAGTATAATGCAATAGCTATGTATACTCAAAAAAGTTTGAAACAATGCAAAAATAAAATTTCCCATGCAGCCAAGTTTGATTTAGGCTTTTATATTTAATGTAATAAATAATTGGACTTAAGAGGGCCATCTTGCCATTGGTCTTACAGTTTTTTATTTTTGTTCCAGTTACCTTATTTGACTTTTTCTACTTTTTAAAATCTTTAATGAACTGAAAACAATCTACTACTGTATCTTATCTTCACTATTGGATCATTCACATTATCTCTCTGTAATACACATAATACACATCTCATAATGATTTTCACAAGGGAACAATTTTGCCTCTTTGGAACTTTTGGCAGTCTGTCATCATCTACAGGACTGTGCTTATCATGGTGAAGAGTGCTACTGGCATCTAGTGGGCAGCAGCAAGAGGTGCAGCTAACTTTCCAACAGTGATCAGAGCCACACAGCACCTCCCAACCAAGTGAAGTGGTAAGGCTCATAAACCCTGCTCTCAAGTTCAGTAAATCTATCTCTAATTACCCGCTTCCTTCGTGTGAGAATCTTGAATGTGAGCATCTCACAACTGTGTCATTCTGTCTCCTTCCCACCTTGCTTTTCCTGACTCATATTGTGAGATGTGGTTCTCAGCTCCTAGCTAGTCTGATCTACCCGTCTGCGCTCAACTTTCATCATGAGAGGTAGATACTCTGTGAGAATATAAAGAATGTGATAAGCACAGTCCTGCATGTTACAGATGCTAGCTTCTCAGTAAGTATTATAACTCCTAAGAGAGAGGACTTGAATCTGAAATGAAGAATCAGAAGGACATACTTGAAGAGATGCCCAAGTGTGTGTTAACTTGTGCTGCAGCTTCCTCTGTTCTCTAAACATGACAAGGAGACCACAATCTACTGCACTGGCTGGCAGAGTCTGACTCTGAAGAGAAAGTCAGGAATCTCTTGACCTCTGATACAGAGTCCCATTTATTTACCTGCACTTAACTGAAGACATCTGTAAGCGGTGCCACACAACATGTAACTCAGACTCAGAAATATCTCTAAGTCAGAAGTCCCCTAAACCTAGCAGGTAAATGTTCATCAGCAGCTACACACAATCACACAAAATTAGAACTATAATAGAAATGCACTGTCTAGCTTGACAACATGATAAAAGGTCTTTTCCCATAAAGCTTAATGACTGCAATTGGTCTTCATGAGTGAAAAGGGTTAATCCCACAGAGAGAAGTAACTGACTCTACACACATGGTCCATTCAAATGACAACATATCAGATTACTGACGTAATTACTATAACCTGACAATTTCATTAGATTCATGTGGCAGTTAAATGGCTAGGACTTACAACAAAGGGACCTGGCTCACTCACATGACTTCTTATGGACAAAGTGAAGCTTAAGGTTGGCTATGTGAACTTCAAGTCTCCTACATTTTACTGTCTTTGCTGGAATTATTCTTGTTTTTTAAAATTAGGAAAGTGCCTATCTCTGGTTAAAACATAAGCTTAACAGTAAAATTAACCATGTAGAAGAGAGGCTTCCAGCATTCTCTTGCCTTGCTTAGGATTGCCTCTCAGACAGTGTAGTGAAATAGAACCAAACCCTGACTGAGCTCAAAGCTACTGAAGGAGATTTGGGGATGGCTGCCATTCGAAGGGCAGCATCTGTGGAATTCCAAGCTAATGGACTATCAAGAGAAACCCTCAAGGTATTTACTACCAGAGAATCGTGGGCGGGGTGATGATTTTTAATTATTTCATCTTTCTCCTGTATACCCATAAGCCTAATAAAAATTTGTCTTAGAAATCAACTTTGCCAAGAAGCTAGACATCTCCAAATCACCAAGAAAAGAAAACAGAAAATACTAACAAGCTGTCACTCAATTCTGGTGATGATGCTCTTCCTTCACACTTTCCATCAAAGGCTGCAGGTTCCATATACTCAGCCAGTATTTAACCAGAGTAGTGACCAGGGATTTAAAGACCTTCAGTGGTTGGTCCACTGTAGGGTAGTAGGTAAACTCCAAGCCCTTTCTGCAACTAATAACATCCAAAGGTAAAAAGACAGAGCTTCTGGTCTCAAGTAGGCTCGGTCAAGCTGAGAAGACAAGAGAGCTAAGTATATTAAAATACAAACAGTAAACTTCATTTGCTGTCAGATGAGTACTGTCAAGTTATGAATAACTAACCTCATTCATCTAACCTCACTCAGTACACCAACTTCATTCAGTCATCTCTCCATCTATCCACCCATCCATCCATCAACCCATTCAAAAAAGTATTTACTTACGCAGTACCTACTATAATATAAACATGGAGAAACAAGGTCCTCTTCTCACTGAACTTACATTAAAGAGAAATTAATTGGTGAGACCCATTTAAAAGCATTTTTGCAAATGGTCAATATCATCTAAATCAGCAATTCCTAACCTGGGGTTGTGACACCTTTGAGGATCAAATGATCCTTTCACGGGGTTCACATTATCAGACATCCTGCATATCAGCATTTACATTTGACTCATAACAGCAGCAAAATTACAGTTATGAAGTAGCAATGAAATAATTTTATGGTTGAGGTCACCACAACATGAGGAACTGCGTAGAGTATCACAGCATTAAGAAGGTTGAAATCTCTTATATTTTGGATGTGAGCCTAGCCTTTAACAGCTGAGTGGGCTGCAGAGATGGCTCAATGGTTAAGAGCATTGACTGCTCTCCAGAGATTCTGAGTTCAATTCCCAACAACCACATGGTGGCTCACAACCATCTGTAATGGGATCTGATGCCCTCTTCTGGTGTGTCTGAAGACACCTACAGTATACTCACATATAAATAAATCTTTAAAAAAAAAAAAAGAACCAGGGATACACAGAGAAACTCTGTCACAAAACAAAAAAAGAAAAAAAGGAGAAGAAGAAGGAGGAGGAGGAGGAGGAGGAGGAGGGAAGAGGAGGAGGAAGAAGAGGATGAGGAGGAAGAGGAAGAGGAGGTTGAGAACCACTAATGATCTAAGTGTTAACTGACCTGGGATGTGGATCTTCAACTTCAGCATCCTTTCTAAAATCCTATACATGGAAGCAACTCTACCTAACATAAGTGTTTTAAGCTACATTTCTCATATTACTAAACATAATTACATTATCATTTATCACTTGTACTTATTTTATCAACTATTTATAACATTTAACATAATTTTATTCAAAATATCCAAGATTTTTATTGATTCTAAAATATTAAATAACCCTTTTAGTTTTCCTACACTGCCTTAGTTTTCAAAAATTTATTCATTTGTGTGTATAAGAGTACATTTGTGGGGCTGGAGAGATGGCTCAGCGGTTAAGAGCACTGACTGCTCTTCCAGAGGTCCTGAGTTCAAATCCCAGCAAGCACATGGTAGCTCACAACCATCCTTAACAATATCTGGCGCCCTCTTCTGGAGTGTCTGAAGACAGCTACAGTGTACTTACATATAATAAATAATTAAAAAAAAAAAAAGAGTACATTTGTGTACTTCTATGGATGTGTACTTCATGCACATCTGTTGCCCAAAGAAAACAGAAGCGGGTGTTGGATTACCTGGAAATGGAGTTATAAATAGTTGTGAGCCACTAAGCAAATGCTAGGAAACTTACTCAGGTCCTCTGTAAGAGCAGCGAGTGATCCATCTTTCTAAGCCCTAAATTACCTTTAACTACATTTATTTTCATGTACAAAATTAAGTCTCGTTATACAGCCAAACAAAATTTTCTAGCCTTTTCTGTCTGATACTTCTCACTTCTACGGTCAGAAAGTACTTTCTCAACTTTGGCAGATAACAGAATGTAAACTGTCTCCAAGAGTCTCGTGATTTCATGTTTCTACTATATTATTTAAAATTTTATGTTTCCTGTACTATGCTCGGTGCTGACCACAAATCACTTTATTTAATTATAATAACCTTGTGTTCCTCCCATTTTCAGATTGGAAAGCAGCAGGCCAGAGAACTTAACTTGCCCACAGGCCCCTCACATCCCTCTCAACTCAGAGCCCAGCACCCTTTCACTGTCACTCTTTGCTTCCATCTTAAGACTGAGGGATTAGAAAATGTGACCAAACCAGCTTCTCTGATATGGTCCACTTCCGCTGGTGATGATTCAAACTGGTCATAGGTCATCACCCATCACTAAGAAGAACAGCTCACAGTCAGCTATTGGATGGATCACAGGGCCCCCAATGGAGGAGCTAAAGAAAGTAACCAAGGAGCTAAAGGGAACTGCAACCCTATAGGTGGAACAACATTATGAACTAACCAGTACCCCGGAGCTCTTGACTCTAGCTGCATATGTATCAAAAGATGGCCTAGTCAGCCATCACTGCAAAGAGAGGCCCATTGGACTTGCAAACTTTATATGCCCCAGTACAGGGGAACCCCAGGGCCAAAAAGGGGGAGTGGGTGGGTAGGGGATTGGGGGGGTGGGTATGGGGGACTTTTGGGATAGCATTGAAAATGTAAATGAGGAAAATACCTAATAAAAAAATAAATTAAAAAAAATAAGACTCAGAAAAAAAAAAAAGAACAGCTTCAGTAATCAAATGAATACAACATCATAGAACAGAAAAAGGAACAACTCTCAATGTGTGATGCAATCAGAGACAGTCTCAGAATATAAGGCTAGGGGCTAGAAAGATGGCTCGGCGGTTAAGAGCACTGTCTGCTCCTCCAGAGGTCCTGAGTTCAATTTCCAGCAACCACATGGTGACTCACCACCATCTGTAATGGGACCTAAGGCCCTCTTCTGGTGTGTCTGAAGACAGCTACAGTGTACTCATATAAATAAAATAAAGAAAAAGAAGAAAGATATAAGGCTACAGTTCAACCCTGAAAAGGAGTATGATTTAAGAATCTGGGAACTGAGAAAGGGGGCCCTTAAGTGAAACAAACAACAGAAGCAAAGAAAGAGACAAAGCTAAGACAAAAACAAAACTAAATAAATTGGAGTGTGAAGGGCTAAGTCCAGCTTAAGAGGAGAATAAAAAAAATTACAGGATTTGAACAATATAATTCTGTTCACAAATATGTTGCCTTGTTTCAACAGATGGCTCAGGGAAGTTTTGATTTCTAGTGTCATGTGGCTAGTAAGAAAATATACATCTTAAATCTGGAAAGACTCCAATCCCAGCCTCTATTATATTCAACAGCACTTTGCTTTTTCTAAGTCTCCACAATCATCGACAAGGTTTTCTGCAACCACAGCTCACATGACTCTGGTTCTCTGAACATCCGGTGACATTTTCTTAACCTCCCAGTTTATTCCTTTCTGAGTTCCACATGAGAAGCAGAATGGAGACTAAATGAGAAGCAAAGGAAGCCTCAGGAACAGTGCCTGTGTTCTACGGAATGCTCAGTGCCAGGCAGGTCCTCCGTTCCTCCAGTCTCTTATGCAGGTGAAGCTTCCTTGATGACAGCTGTGCCCATCCAGCTCTGCTGAGGCATGCTAGTGACTTAAGCAGGAACAATGCAACACAGGGTTCACAGAAATAAAGTCTAGGGCTGAGTTCTCCATCATTACTAAGAAATAAAATGTATCTAAAACAGCATGACCAGATGCTACAAAAACAAAAAGGCTATGTTCAACCCGCTACTATTACTGAAAAACTTACTACTGTTTTAAAACAATCCCTCCTAAACTTTAATCAAATAAGTACCTGAGAAAAGAGCCATGCAGAGTTATTCTATTGGCAATGCTAATTTGAAAACTGGAGAGTGGGCCAGGCGTGGTGGCACACACCTTTAATCCCAGCACTCGGGAGGCGGATTTCAGAGTTTGAGGCCAGCCTGGTCTACAGAGTGAGTTCCAGGACAGCCAGGGCTACACAGAGAAACCCTGTCTGGAAGGAAAAAGAAAACAACCAAAAAACTGGAGAGCAATCTCTTACCTCCAATGGTGAGCTGCAAAGGAATCTTGTAAACTGCAGAGTCCAGTTTGAACAGGATTGGTTTCAGCCAGTAAGAACGGGGCAGTAAGAAAAACATACAAAGGAAAGTTAGTAAACCATTTTCCAGTCGGAGCATCTGAAGCAAAAGTCTGTACAAAGCTACTATTTCCTACAACGTATAATTCATCCAGAGTGCAGACAGTTCAACTCAGTTCCTGAGCAGTATCCAACTATTCTAATTAATTTATATAAGCCCTAAATATTTGTGTAAAAACACATACAGCATTAGTCCTAAAATAGTTCAGCTTTTAAATTTTATCTCACAACCTCTGAACATAAAACAACAACAAAAATGCTCAGTAAGAGAGGAGTCAACAGTCTTTCAAATTATAAATGTAAAGCGAGGCTTAGTTAATGCCAAGAATAGGTAGGAATACACAATTCAAGACACAGCAGAGGGTGAGAGGAGTGTGGTATCCCCGCACTGTGCTTCTGCTGCCACACTTACTCTATCAGCTCCCTCCATCCCATATTCCCTCTTTCTTTGTTGTTCTGTCACTCTTTCTCCTACTTGGCTATTACTCTCCTTCACCTCTCTTAATCAAATGACTCATACAAAGGCTAACAGAGCACTAGATGTTACTACGCCAGGTTGCTTGTCTCTCAGTATGTTAACAATTCTAGAGGGAGGGACAGGAACTACTGACAGTGTAAACTTTCAGATGTCTCATACATACACATGGCAGGAGGTTCACATGACAGACATGTTTATAGAATCAACATTTTAAATCCTTTGAGATTCACTACAATAATCAAATATCCAAGTAAAATAAATCCACCTTTCTAAATGAATATTAACTACAATAAGCTGCAGTGACCGGCCTGTCTCCAAGCACTCTTGACTTTCTCTACAACAAAGCTAATTTGTGTGCACAGAAAATACAAATTTTTGTTCTCTCTGAGATACACATAGAAGAGCTAGGGGTATGGCTCAGCGATAAGAGTGCTTGCCTATCCTGCAAGAGGTCTTGGGTCTGAGCCCCATAACTAGGAAAAGGAAAAACTGAAATTATCAGTAAACTTATCTAACGTCTGGGATTTCTTTCTACACCACTGACGAAAGGTGCTGAGGTAAGTAACAGAGTTGATTAAAACCCGACTACTCATACTAAACTAATGAGGTAAGAGAGCAAGACAGAGGACTCCTTCATGTATGATTAGCTCCACTCAGTGAATGTTTAGGTTTTCTACAAGAAACTCCCCTTAATACAGTAAAGTATCAGCTACATCCTTCCCAAATTATACAAATATACTCCTAAAATAACTCGGGGCATATCAAAGTTACTAGTATCAACTAGGTTCTAGACTATAAGATGCATTAAAATATTGATACTGTGAAAATTTTCTTCAATATCAAACATAATTCTATTGACAAACCTTTTCTGAAAGTATAAAATACACCAAAATGCTGTTTTTATAATGCTGGTATGACACAATTCTATAAAAATGGAAATTGTATGGTCTTGGGGTCTTTTGCAATAGCTCAATCTAAGAATCAATTCTCCTTCTCCCTATAACAGAAAGTGCCAATTAAGACACTAGATCATTTTAACAGTGGAGAAAAGGGGGAATAACAAATTTGTATTCTCTTTGCTATTTTAAGGTTTCTATGTTACTACTATATGTCTATGTCACCTACATTATATACATGCCTTTGAATTTGTAAGTGGCCCAGCCTAGGCTAGTAGCAACTGATGCATCAATCAAGAAAGATAGCAGTCACTTTAAATAACAAACGAGAACTATGAAAATACTATCTAAGGAAGCTAACGTCTTCTTGAATTCAATAATACACACACACACACACACACACACACACACCCCTTAGCAAGCATATCTGTTAACATTAGTGATACCAAGTTTTCAAAATAAGAAATTTGAAATCCTTATCCTGTTTGAACTGCCAAAATATGAAACACATAAGAGCTTTCAACCTTGAAGTAGCAAACAGAGTTAACAAAGCACAACACACATGTATACTACTCCTATGACATGATAAAGATTCCAGAAATGTTTCCTTTCCATCAGTAGGAAGACAAAACCTGTTGCTTTGTTCCATTTCAATCAATCACTTACCCTGAGAAGGCCTAAGAAAAAAAAGACCTATACAGGTTAGGTTCTCAGTATAAATGCTGATATCTTGAAATATAAATGACAAAATGACCGTTGTATACCCACTAAGACTGACTATAGAAACAGATTCCTTTCAACAAATAGCATCATTGTACTGGCTAGTTTTGTGTCAACTTGACACAGCTGGAGTTATCACAGAGAAAGGAGCTTCAGTTGAGGAAATGCCTCCATGACATCCAACTGTAAGGCATTTTCTCAATTAGTGATCAAGGGGGAAAGGCCCCTTGTGGGTGGGACCATCCCTGGGCTGGTAGTCTTGGTTCTATAAAAGAGCAGGCTGAGCAAGCCAGGGGAAGCAAGCCAGTGAAGAACATCTCTCCATGGCCTCTGCATCAGCTCCTGCTTCCTGACCTGTATGAGTTCCTGTCCTGACTTCCTTGGTGATAAATAGCAGTATGGAATTGTAAGCTTTCCTCCCCAACTTGCTTCTTGGTCATGATGTTTGTGTAGGAATAGAAACCCTGACTAAAACAAATTGGTACCAGCATAGTGGGGTATTCCTGTGACAACCTGACCATGTTTTGGGGAGGACTGTGGAACTTTGGGCTTGAAGATCCATCCATTGTTAAGAGCTCTGTCAGATGTTGTGTAGGAGCTTGGAAGATAATGTTGAGAACAGTGCAGAAGATGGAGGTCTGGCTTGTGAAATTTCAGAGGGAAAATTAAAGACTCTTTTCAGGGCCATTGCTGTTTTGATTGTGAAGATTCTGTAGTTATGGTTAGCTGGGGCTGAAGAATCAGCTGTGATTAACAAGATACCAGAACTACTAAAGCAAAAACTTTGCATTACTGGAACTATTGATGATGGTTAGCTGGAGCTAAGAAATTAGCAGTGATTAAGAAGAGACCAGCATCGTTGAGGTGACATCTTCTGGGAAGTGTTTTCTGAAAGCACAAAGAGGCTGTGTTCCAGAGATAGCCAAGGTTGTACTCATGCTGCAGCGGGACTTGGTAATGTGTAAGGGTCACTCAGGTGGTACTGGTTTTGAAAGCATGAAAGGGTCACCCAGAGCAGCTGAGGCTCGGCACTGTGAGAGGCCATGGAAGGCCATTGGTGAAGGTGCAATCTCAGTTGCAATTGGCAGCCCAGGACTGAAGGGGTCATGCAGTGTTTTGGAGATGCCAGTACCACGAGATGACCACCAAGAGCAGCAGCAGCAGTGGAGTACAGGCATTCGGAGCCTAGAGGACAACACGTGTGCTACAAAGGGCATGGCTGGAGAAGTGACCCAAGCCCTTGGAGGAGCCCAGAGGATTGTGAGTTGGATCCCAGACACTGGATGGTTGGAGATTTATTTTTGTTTTTGATTGTGACTGTGCCCTGATATTTCCCTCTTGAAGGAAGAAACTATTTTAGTGGAGCCCACAGTTAAGAGACTTTTAATTGTAAAGACTTTGGATTTTAAAAGAGATGGATATTTTAAAGAGATTGAAATTTTAAGAATATGTAAAGACTGTGGGACATTTAAAGTTATTTAGACCTTGAGGATGAATAAGAATGTAAGGGTTGAGGCTTACTAGTGATGCGTTTGTGTGTCAAGTTGACAAGGGGTCAATTGTACTGGCTAGTTTTGTGTCAACTTGACACAGCTGGAGTTATCATAGAGAAAGGAGCTTCAGTTGAGGAAATGCCTCCATGAGATCCAGCTGTAAGGCATTTTCTCAATTAGTGATCTAGGGGGAAAGGCCCCTTGTGGGTGGGACCATCCCTGGGCTGGTAGTCTTGGGTTCTATAAGACAGCAGGCTGAGCAAGCCAGAGGAAGCAAGCCAGTAAAGAACATCTCTCCATGGCCTCTGCATCAGCTCCTGTGTTTGAGTTCCTGTCTGACTTCCTTTGGTGATGAACAGCAATGTGGAAGTGTAAGCGGAATAAACCCTTTCCTCCCCAACTTGCTTCTTGGTCATGATGTTAATGCAGGAATAGAAATCCTGATTGTATTAATCATTAACCACTGGTCAAGGTAAGAAAATGACTATGTTCAATTTTGTTGTGAAATTAAAGCTACTAAATATTTAAGTCCTTTAAAATAAATTACTACGACCATAGTAAGTAAGCCATATTAATCCCTCACTATTTCTAACATGGGTACACTCATGCTAGTTAACGGTTTATACAATCGTACTCAAAATAGTCAGTCCTGTTGAGAAAATAAACATTTTACCATGTTGTATAAAGTTCCTTACTGACTTATAGAAATGTATTTCATCACTCCAGAAACAATAGGACGCAAAATATAGTTACCTTCTTTATCAATCTATATTCCTTATCTACCTATCCACTTTAAAGATTCTTTCTGGAAAAAAAAATCTTTATAATTTAAATCAGGAAAAACTTAACTGGAAATTCAGCTTTTTATCAGACATGTAAATTTTAAGTAAATAAATTTAATTCACTTAAATGTGTATAAAATTGTAACTGTCAACTACCTTAAATTTAAAATTTTGTATTCCGTAATTAGCATGCCCATATGCATGTGTCTCTCCTGGAGCTGGAGCTA